>NC_138905.1:180549277-183145952 GCF_965231255.1 Vanellus vanellus | reverse complement strand
GAAAAAGTCAATGTCTTTGCTTTGTCTTTTGAAATTATGTTTTATTATGTGCTTAACTCCAGATGTTGACACCCACACGTATACACTTTTGTTCCAAGCTTTTCCCAGTGTGAGTCAGAATTTGACGATGACAAAGATAAGAACCCGTCTGCAAGGAAAAAAAAATATGTTGCAGCAAGCAGAATTTATGCTTTAATCAGCATCTCCTTCATCTGCTGTGATTCACGCATTTCGTTTCTGCTAAGTGCAAAGCAGTTTCACTGAAAAAGAAAATGACTGTTTTTCACTAGCTGAAAAACAAGTGGGGAAGCATTGCTGAAAAGTGTCCCTCCCTTTCCCAGCTATTTCATGACACCAGAGAAACAAAACAAAATACAAGAAAAGAGTAAAAGAAACATTTATAAACTTCACATCTTTCCTTTAGATAATAATAATTCTGTGTAGCCCGAGCTCTGCTCCGTGGATGATTCCCTGTGAATTATACTGCTGTACTGTCTTAAAATGTGCTCAAGGGAGTTAATAGGAAACAAAGTCTTCTGTCTGACATATGAGTTAAAGCAAGAACAGGAGACTCAGATAATCTTGTTTTTCCACATATTCAGTTAGTTTAAAGATTAATATGATATCAAATGAGACATGGTACATTTATTTCTGTATATATTTGGGTTTTTTTTCAGTATCTGCATAAAAGCAGAGCTTACAATTGGTACAAATTCACTAAGTATCGCAAAGTATTGAGAATAAGAAAACATTAAGACCATTTCTTAACAATGATGACATTATTAAAAAATATAAACCAAGGTTAGGAATGTTCTGACTTTCTCTTTTTTTGCTGCTTGCGCACAGGTAAAGTGTTTTCTATAATGAGTAATATCCTATTAGCACAAATCCACTCTGTCCAACCAAATTTAACAGATCTGGGTTCATTGTAGACAAAGGTAAGTTGAATACATAAGGAATGAAGAAGTATAATCTATGTGAGAAACTATACCTTTTTTTTTTTTTTAACAACCTGAAATCTGCTTTGAAAAAAACTCAACTAGAAATTATGCTTTTTTGGGTTGACTCGGGAAGATTGGCAGTATGATGAATTAGTACGTAGAAGATAATGAGACTTTCTGCAATGCTATTTTAAGTGATAAAGTCCTGGCTTATTAACCCAGAATCGTCGGTGGGCTCACTCTTGCCTTTAGAGTGTTGCAGTTGAGGGAGGGAGGAGGAGGAGTCAATGAAGCTTAATAGGTATAAATCCAAAAAGATGACAAGATAGTAAAATAATGATAGTATCTAACTGCTACAGTTAATAATAAGGACACTAATAATAACCCATACGTTTCCTAAAGTGAAAAAAGCTAAATGTGGCATGAAGCTTTTCTTTGTAATTGTCAGCTAAGTAGGTTAAGACAGGCATTGAGCCAAACCTTGTTTGATCTTTCATAATTTCCATCAAAACAGAGAGTTATACATCCAGGAGAACTATATAGGAACTAGGGTTAAGACTTAAAGAGAATTTTGAAGTCAGATTACATATGAATAAATCTTTTATTTCTCATATCTAACTATGGAATAATATTCTTTCCTATGACAATAGTTGCCATGAGAATTCCTTTTTAATATGAAAAATATTACTGAATTGTAGGAAACTGAGTCAATATTTTACCAAAGTGGGCCAAAGCTGAGTTATTTTCCAACTGGAATACACTGAGTTCAAGGAAATAAAAAAGAAACAGGATGGCTAAATATTGCTACCCTTCCTTTACATGAGGTATTCCTTCAAAGATATACTTCAGAGTATGTTATATCTAATGGGACAGCCAAAAAAACACTTTTCCCAAATACCGGATTTCACTTTTTACATACATTTTCATCCTTAGGGACATGGAAGGCACCCTACTGTGGCACTTATCTGTCACTAAGCTGGTTGAGGCATTCAGCAATACTGATGCACCAGAGAAGGGTAATATTCCATGCTATATCCAAGAAATGGTATTGGTTGGATGGGGAGGGGATTAATATATCAGAAGTAAAGGGAAAAAGTGGTTTAAGTTCTCTTCAGAGAGTTGGTTTAAACCCTGAGGCAGGATGCCTGATATTAACTCTGGCAAAATGAAAATCAGCTCAAAGACATTTTGATAAGCACCTAAAAGTCCACCTGTCTCACTTGTATTTTATCTAAATGGTTCCACTTTAAACAAATAATTTGGAAATGCTAGCACCTTTTTAGCTATCCTGAGCGACTGCATTTATGTGAAGGTCAGAAATACAATTTTAAACTATCTTAACTGCAAGTATTACGAAAGTACAGAAATATCAAGAAACTTCTTTCCATTTACTACTGTGCTTTATTAACTCACAGGGACACAGGAAAAAATTATACCACAGTTGTCTGTTCAATTTACTTTTAATCAAGAACCAGGAAAAGGAGAGATAAGCTATGATTTCCCCCCTTTTCTGAACATGGATGGTACATTTCGTGATACAGTGATCTGGAGAGGGTAGAAAAAGACTCTTCAAGACAGCTCGGGGATGAAGGATTCTCTCAGTAGGTGGGCTGTAGGAGACATACACAAAGCACTTCCTCAGAGGCATAGTAAGTCGGGATGTGAAGTATTACTGATATTCAGTACAGCCTTATGACCCATAGAATAATTTAGGAAAGACATTGTAATGCTAATTGTCCTTCACAGCAGTTTGTTTTTGGTGGTCTCAAAGGTACCTTTGAGCTAATCAGCCCCTTCACTCTTCTGCTATATCTGCTGGTTCATTCAGGCCTGTTAGAGGTGCAGCACTGAATCTGACATTTATGCTTACAAGGTCAACCAAATTGTTATCATGCAACCAGTTCATTAAACACTTGTAAAATCTACTTCAGAATATAATTTATGTTAATTTCGCTAAATACAAAAGACTGGGGGGAATGGGGCGTAAAGAGACAAGAAAGATGGTGTTATAAAAAATAACACTTATGTCATGCTGTTGGACAAAGCTGCTTACAAGTGTCTCAGGCCATCAGCTGTGGGTGATGGCCTCTGAAAATGTAGAGGCCAAATTAAGAATAAGGCTACAGTTATATATGTATGCTACTAGTTAAGAAATATGTTGCAAATATTTAAAAATCTGATGCAGTTTCTTGAAGTCAGAAAAAGCAGCTTATGAATTTCTGTATGTTTATCTACATTTGTCTGACAACCCTGAGATGTTTTCTCGTGTCACAAAACACATCTAAGTACAGTTGTGAAACGTATCTTCAGACTGTCTTCTTCTGTTTAAAATCATTGTCACCCAAAATGTCTATTCTTAAGAATTCCAAAGTTATTAATTTTAGGAAGTTATGCAGAGTTAATTTTTTTAGGGAACTTGTAATATATCCACTCAAAATGTAATTTCTATTTAATATCAATAAACTGGGGGGGGAACCATAGTTCTTTTGAAAGGATCAAATTGCCTTTATTAGATTTTGAACAGATCCCTAAAAGGATTGAACTGAGGTAAATGTCTCCTTTCTGAGCCAAAACTTTCAGTTGATTTGGCTTAATGAAGGAGATTAACTTAGTTCACTCACAAAAGTACTTGATCTTAGAACGTTTCTAAAGAACTATTCATTTTACATTCTCTAAGAAGTATATTTATAACTGAGTACTGGTTTAAGAATAATTCTTTGCTACTTGCAGACTCAGAACAGATTACTAGCATTATCTAATTAAAAGCTCACAATTCCCTTGTGAGAGGTAAGCATTAGTATTCTAATTTTACAGGAGGCAGAGAGTAAGTACAAAAAAATTTGCTTTTGCCCAGGGCCAAAGAATCAGAAGAATATTCAGAAGTTTCTGGTTTCTGACCATAAGTTTTTCCTCATTCTAGTAACAACTTTATTCATGGTAGGAATTACTTTCATTTCATAGGATGTTCATAGGAAGCTTGTCACTTATATGACTAATGTACACACTTTCTCACAGTTTTAAATTTCACTTTGTTGTGTCTTCTTCATTTTCAATAGGGAGGGAAAAGTTAAATTTTACCAACTGAGCACACTTTATTGTGTCTTCTTCATTTTCAATATGGAGGAAAAGGCTAACTTTTACCAACTGAGCACATTGGAACAAAGATTAAATACTCTGAATCCTACATTACTAATAGTCCACTCAGTCTCCCATGTTACTTACCCTTCTCTGTGAGATTTATACCTCACCCCCCTCCGAGACTGAAATTCTACACAGAATGGATGTCAGGAAAAAGAAAAAAAAATGCAAGAATCAGGTAATAACTATAGCATATGCATCCTTCTGGGGTTTGCTACTAGCTCTACTTGAAAATAAAAGAAAATGACAAATCATGAGAAAGCCGGTCCTCATTCTGTTCACAAACTTGCTGACAAACCAAACATACTAAGAAGCTGGAAAGATACTCTTTAACAGGTTCCCCAGTTCCTTTTTGCAGGCTAGATATTTTTGAGTAGCTTGAATAAGGCTCGAAGAAACATTCAGTCTTTTGTATAGGTTAATAACAAATGAATTTAAGACAAAATCTTTATATTTAGGTCCTGTGTGGCAAGACAGACTTACACAATTTTGGTTCGATCAAAACTTGTTGAGGTATGAGCATCATTTGACTTCACTCCAGAAGAAACAACCTATTCAAAGAAAGGGAAAGGAAAAAAACTAAAGCAAGTGTGCCTTCAGACCAGGAATTATTTTATACCTGCAGATGGCATTGTTGATCTTTCGCAGTTTTGCAGATTGCCCGAGTAACCTGATACGAAAAGAGACGTGCACCCCCCACACACACACACTTGGAGGAAGCCGGGCAAAAGTACTAATACATAGATTAACATAAAGATCTACAAAAACAGTGATAATGGCTAGGAAAAAAAAATAAAAAACAAACAAACAAACAAACAACACATGCACTGAAAATCTGATTGGCATGTTAGTTAATTAAAATTAACAAGAAGGAAGATCTTAAGGTTGTATTAGGGATTACTTTCTGTGACAACTTTTCCAGAGTATTTCACTGTGGGAGGACGTTAACACCCAATTTATTCATAGTCAAATAACTGTATTTAATCTATTGATGACACTAGCTAATGAAGGACATGGTGACATAGCAAACTGATGAACAGATAAATCATGTAAATGCACGAGGCCTAAATTTCAAAGCATACAGGGCTTTTATGGCACTGTATACCTGCTTAGTGAGTACAGCAGCAAACGTGCAGTTTCCTCTGGACCACTGGTAGTTTGGCTAGGTCTAGCCTTGAATCACAGAATCACAGAATTATCAGAGTTGGAAGGGACCTCTAGAGATCATCTAGTCCAACTCTCCTGCTAAAGCAGCATTGCCTAGAGCACATTACTCAGGACTGCATCCAGGTGGGTCTTGAAAATCTCCAGAGAAGGGGACTCCACAACCTCCCTGGGCAGCCTGTGCCAGTGCTCTGTCACCCTCACCGTAAAGAACTGTTTCCGTGTATTTGAACGGAACTTCCTGTGTTCTAACTTGTGCCCATTACCCCTCGTCCTGTCACTGGGAACCATTGAAAAGAGCCTGGCTCCATCCTCCTTCAGCCCACCCTTTAGATACTTGTACGCCATAATAAGGTCTCCCCTCAGCCTTCTCTTCTCCAGGCTAAAGAGTCCCAGCTCTCTCAGCCTTTCCTCATAAGGCAGATGCTCCAAGCCCTTAATCATCTTAGTTGCCCTTCGCTGGACTCGCTCCAGCAGTTCCTTGTCCCTCTTGAACTGGGGAGCCCAAAACTGGACACAGTATTCCAGTTGTGGCCTCACCAGTGCAGAGTAGAGGGGGAGAATGACCTCCCTCGACCTACTGGCCACACTCTTCCCTGTGCAGCCCAGGATTCCATTGGCCTTTTTGGCCACAAGGGCACATTGCTGGGCCATGGATAATTTACTGTCTACCACAACCCCCAGATCCTTCTCCTCCAAGCTACTTCCCAGCAGGTCCGCCCCTAACCTATACTGGTGCCTAGCATTCTTCCTCCCCAGGTGCAGGACCTTGCACTTGCTTTTGTTGAACCTCATTAGGTTCTTCTCTGCCCAGCCCTTGGTTACTCTACTCTTACAAGGTTATGTTGAGGGAGATGTTGGATTGCATGAAAAAGTTTAAAACATGTTATATTCCACTTTTAGCAATAATGTGTTTCTCTTATTCTTAAAAACCCTGATGGGATCAAGGTGTTCACTATTTTACAGTTTAGTTCACTATTTTACGCTATACAGTGTAGTTATAAACTGCTAACAAATCAGAACTGCAATTGGTATTCCATACAGTTCTAAATGACTGCATATCAGGAGAAAAGATGTGCTATAAAACATCTCTTATGCTGAAAGCACCTGTTCCAGATTTTACTAAAATCTTCAAAGTTAGTAAATTGTACTTTTTTTATAATACTCACAAATTTAAATATTGAGTGCTTTTCTTGTAGAAGCTGTTGAAAGGGAAATTATTTATTTCTCTGTCTGACAGAAGGAATAAGTTCCTGATGTGGATCTACTCTAAGAAGTACTGGTATCTTATGAGTTAGGATTTCTTAATTTTCCATTTTTTATCCCGGAGCAAGTTCCACTGCTTTCTAGAAGAAAGAAACCATTTCACACCGCAAAAATATTTGTGTGCTTTGTGTTTCAAAAATTTGTATTATATCCACACTGGTATTGAGAAAGAGGTTCATCATCCACAGTGGAGATCTTTAAGCAATACCACTATTCATATATAAGACTAAACCCAAGAATAAATAGCATTTCATTAGACAGTACGCTACATGAATGCAATTTAAAAATAATAAATTTTCAAGTGATAATTTTGTGGAAGAGCAATTTGAAGAATAAAATTTTAAGAGGTGTCAGCCATTGAGATTCTTTGAAAGCCCCGTTATTCTGACAGATGTTGGCATATGCTATAGAACTCGCTACGTTTTACTTTCTAGGTAAAAAGGAGAAAATGGCAATTTTACAGAGAAGAAAATTTATGTGAATTAACTTATCCGTTCAAGATAACTTTTCTGATGATCCAGTCATTTTAAGAGATATGTAGATGCTGAAGACATAAACCAGTACAGTTGAAACTCCCTGCATTAGGTCTGTTCGTAAGTATACAAATGGACTGCACACAGGTGCCCTAAATTTTCAGAGAACTGTAGAGGTACGTGCAGCTCTCATTATTTTCAACTAATTTCCTCCCTCCTCAGCAAGAATTCTTTGTGAGAGGAGAGTCAGAGCTAGTATTCTGGAAATGTCATTGGTTCATGTTTTGTTTTTTTTTTTTTGTTGGAAGGGGTCTCATAGAGCCTTATTGACACTGTAGAAATACAATGAAGAAACTTACCAGATTGTCCAGGCTCTGCTAGCTGCCAGGTAATGATACCCACTTGTTGGTCTATGCAGGCTGTCACTAGTGAAAAGGTGTTTATATACAATTTGTCTTTTAACTGGTCTTTATTCTCTGTTTCATATGTGGCTATAGCACTAAAACAAATCAGGCTAATGAAGTGAATAATGTTTCAGGCACATTTTGAGAGGCTTTAGACATTTAAATCAATACCTTTGTTGCCTCATAGGTGAAAACTTAGAGCACATGTTTTAACTGAAGGATGTAAACTGAAGAATACTGGACTGGTCATTCCCATTGTACCATATTTAGGAGATGGTATTGGGAGAAAAGGTTGGACTTCCACATATGCCTTGAGACGACACAGTTGCTCTTAAAAGATTCTGGAAAGGCTTTAGCTGAACAACTTTATAGAATTTGAAGTGCACATTAAAAATGCAGCTCAGTACTGTGTAAATTCACGTCTGAAGTGCAGTGATAAAAGGGAGAGAGTGAAGAAATTAGAGCAGTTCAGATCGTTTTATTTTTGTCACTTCAGTTAAAACAACAGCGCATCTGCTGTGACTTTGGACATGAAAAATGCTAAGTGCTGTATTGCTCAGCTGTGTGGGGAAGAAGTAGAGCTCTCATTTGAGAAGCAGATACTGTAATTTAAGAACATATGATGTCATTATCAAGGAAAGCAAGTGAAAACCGGCATAGTACAGAGGACGCTGGTGGAACAGAGCGTGTATTGCTAGAATGTTACTCTAGACTGAAGGCCAATGAATGAGCAGATTTTCTTCATGTTTCTTCAGTATAGATTTAGGTTTGTAATCTGCCATTTTTCTAGTCAAATAATACAAACATACATGTCACTTTCCAATTAACCATCTGGGTATAGTCTAATGATTGTGTAGTTCAGCGAGTGTGTCACTCTGTACTGACAAAATGTATTGATGTCCACTGTACGTCTCATTTAAGAGACAAGTCCAAATAGCAAATTCCCCCTGTTCCTCTTCCTGCTGTATCTCCTTAGCGTTAACAGGACCTTACATTGTCCTAAAAGACTGTGAGTGATACATTGTCTTGCAAATAAGAAACAGAACAGGACTAGCCATGAAGAATTAGAAATCCAGTTTCAGAACTATATGTAAGAAATCTTCAGCGGTGTAATTTTGAATGCCCTATTATTCACAATTTACATTTCCACATAAATCTTTCAAAGTGTCTCAGGTTTTCTGCAGTGCCTGTCCACACAGTTTCAAAAACACTGCTGTTTCTCAGGGATATACACTGTTTCTGGCTGATTTAAAAAACTTTCTTGAACGGATTATGTATTTTGGAGAAAGCAGGTTCTGAACTTGTTTTTCTGATGCCTTCATATTTGTGACATATGACATTTAATAACCTGACTGTGGTTCATCCTATCAATTGTGCAGCAAACCATGACATAACATCAAAACATGTAGCTGAAATTTTAAATATGTTCTTTGTTGTTATGAGCTAGGCACAGGTACTGAATCCTCAATAGAGCTGAGAGTAATACTTCTTTGTAGTCACTGCCATACTTTTATGAATACTTGTTTGGATTATTTTAAAAATTAGATGTGTTCTCTAGAATCAGTATCGCTTTTTTTCTCAAGGCAGCAGACAACAGCAGTATCAATGTTTGCTAAGATTTCTTTATATTATGCTGAATTATATGGAACTGTTGAAACAGATTATTAATTTTAATGCTGAAATAATCTTCTGGCCAGTGCATATGGGAAACAGTGACAGCCTTATGTCAAAGGCTATTTTACAGTATTAGTTATTCTCGGCAAAATATAGCCAGCAAAATAAATTAAAAAAAGGCCAACAATCAGTTGAGAAAGGATTTACCTAACTTTATGACACAAATAAATAATAAATTGTTAAAAAAAAAATTTGTTGGATACATCCGCTGATCACTGTGGAGAATCTTCTTCATATTCTAAACCAAACAACTCGCTGATGTCGTGGGGTTTTGGGTTTTGTTTTTGGTGGTGTTTTTGGTTTGTTTTTTTTTTTTTTTTTTTTTAATCATCAAAACATCAGATATAAGCTACTGGAACAAGATTTCAGGACTGAAAAACTGTTGGTCTAAACTGATAGAAAGATTCCTGTATTCAGAATATTCTGAAGTTACATATTTGGAAATTGCAAACCCTCTCCCTCCCCGCTGTCTAGAGGAGAGAAAATGATTTTGTAAAGCTTAATCTTTCCTTTTTACTTCCTTTGCCTCCTGCTGCTTGTTAAATATTTTCCAGAGCTTTGGACTTAAATCTGTTTTTAATAAAACAGTACACAGTATTCTTTTTACCTGACAGCAATGATCTTATAAAACATTTCCATAGTTATGTCAGGATACCTCAAAGGAATGATATATGAATTTATATATCAGTACATCACAGATCTCATTTTCACATGAAAAAAAATGTTGTTTGTAAAACTTCTTTTAAGCTCTACTTCCCATAAAGTAGTCTGTTATCTAGCCTAAATCACTCCTTCATTCCATACGCATTCCCTAGTGAGACCCCTCTTCTCTATTGAAAGTGTATAATGTTTTTGAAAAGATTTATCCCATCTCTGCTCATCCCTGATATGAATATTCAATGTTATTTTCTCCTGTAATGAGCTTGGCAAACATTAGTTGTCAAAACTTTATATTTACGCACTTCCTAGAACATTCTTTTCTCTGCTGTTCTCTCTTTTCAAGGTTAGTAGCTTGATTCCCTCGCATGCTATTTTCTGAGTGCTGGCACCATATCCCAATGCTTATTTAATTTGCCATAAATTCACAGAAGTTAAAGGAAGAGAAGACCTATTAGGTTATCTAGTCTGCCTCCCTGTCCATTCAGGATTGATCCTTATTGTTCATTCAGAAATGTTTTGATCAGTTTAGGATCAGTTAAAATGTTCCATGCACTGGGGTTTCTGGCATTTATTACCTTTGGGAGGTTTTTTCTGCAGTCTGATAGATTTTTCTTTCGGGAAGTTTTATTAAATGTTCTTGGTTTCAAATTGGCATATTCCCTTTCACTGAACTGTGGTCTTATTTTTCTCTCTAGCTTTAGTGGTCCGAGTTTAAATCAAGTCAAAGACTCTAAGTCACCTCATTTCCATTTAAACACTCTGTTTCCTTTGAACATTTAATAGTCTGAATTACAAAGCCTAGATCCAATGGCTTTCATTTTTTATTTTGTAATAGAATAGTCTCCCACACTTCCTTGTATTGTCAGTTGCTCCAGTTACATTCTTTACAAATGTACTGTCCTTTATTTTCACTGATTTTACAACTATTTTATCTCATATGCCCTCTGCAACAGTTTAAGTTACTCAGATTCACACCTCCCAACTGGACTCTGAGAGTAAGCACTTTTGCAGTCAATCTTAAAAGGAAAAAATGGAGTTCAAAATTCCAGAAAGCGCTAATAGGACTTTCCAAAGGTCTCGTGCTGAACACTCTTCAAAGGCTTTAAGTAGTTAGTAAAGAAAGCTGAAAACCTGGGGAATGTTTAACAGCAGAATATAAGTAATATTTGTCTTTTGAAAATGAGTCTTTAGTACAATCTCTAAAGATGTTTCAGCCAGGCAATGTTAAACTGCAAAACTTTCTTACATTCCTCTACCACGTCTGTGGTCCCTAAACTGGATGTAAAGAGACAATAAAGTTATTTCTCAGGAAAATGACAGAGTGACCTTTATAAACTTAAGGACTGGGACAAGAGAAACCTCATACAGTTTGAAAAGGGAAAGTGGGGGAGATTTTGCATCATGCTTTGAAATAGGCAATGAACAAGTAGCTCAGTACTAATACTGGTGGTAGTATTCAGGAGTGGGTTTAGTGCATGCCAGGCTGAATATAAACCAACAGTGTATTCTTATTGCAGATAACACAAACCACAGACTGAGGTACTTCAGGAGGGTTGTGTCCAGCAGACCTAGAGAAGTTATCGTCCTCCTTTAGTCAGTGTTAGTGAGGCTGCACCAGGAATAATGTACTCAGTTGTAGGTCAACAGTTGAAGAGAAATGGAAACTAGAAAGGATCCCATGGAAACTAGAAAGGATCCCATGGAGAGATACCAAGATGTTCAAGAACCTAGAAAACATATCTGATGGATGCAGGATGGAAGGGATGGTCTTGTTTAGTATGACAGAGAGGACGGAGGCAACAGGGCGATCTAACAGTTATTTACAATTACCTGAAGAGTTGCTAACAGTGATGATGGAACAAAACTTTTCTCAGGAGTATCATGCAAGGGACAGTAACCACAAATTGCATGGGAGGTTCCAAGTGGACATTAGGAAAAAGCTTAACACCACGAGGATAATGAACTGGAAATTATTGTCCAGACAGACTTGGCAATCAGTCTCTGGAGTTTTTCAAGACTCCTCTAGGCAAAGCTGTAGCTGATCTGGTCTATCATTGGCAATAGGACTCTTTCAAGTACAAAAGGACCTCCACGTGCCATTTTCCAACTAACATTTTTGTGATTCTGGGAAATTCAGAATTTTGTGGTTCTGAGAAACCTAGAAATAAGAATGCTGGCAGAAACAAGCTGCTGCTTCCTGAGCTTTTTGTTAGGAAGGATTTTCAGTGTGTTGTCAGCGCACCCCTGTCCTGACTTATGTCTGTCCTCCTCTTCCACTAAAGTATTGCTCTGAAGTCTCTATATTGACAGAGGGATGGTCTACCTTGGGGAGCAATGGATGTGAATTTATTTGTACTTGTTTGGTGCACAGTGTTTGACATAAAAAATTCAGCAAAACTTTGCTGCCAACATGGACCCCAAATTAACTGTGAACCTAACCTACCTATTCCTGATGGTAACTTTAGCTTTCCACACAGTTGTACAGGAAACTGTCATAATTTGAGATCATAATAAATATTGCTGGTCAGAAGCAAACTCATTTTACTCACCAATGTATTTTAAAAAAAACAGCACTTTACTCCCTCAGATTTATCCATTTCTACTATAGCCATTAACTGTAACATTCTCATTAACTTCAACAGTTTAGGATCAATCTGTTGGAGGGATTCATTAAAAAGCAATAATAACAGGAAGAATGGGTCAACTTCTGAGTACAACATTTTGCCCTTCATATTTCTCAGCTTCTGTTTCTTTTAAGCAATAAATTATATTGGATTTCCTAAACATAACATAACCCCAGATGCCAATGCTATTTTCAGGAAGAGGAATTTGCATATTTTAAATCAGGGAGGAAAGTAAGGAAAGTATATGTGTTTTTTTTTTTTTCATTTGAAGTAGGCAAAAACTTGCATTGAGCACTACAAAATCAATAGCAAGATAGTGTCACAGAGCAGCAGAGAAGTCATATTCTTAATTACAGAGTATCTGACACTTAAATTTAGGACCCAAAGTCTGGAGAAGGTTCTGCATGAGTCTAGAGTAATTAAATGACAGTACTGATCTCCTAAATGTCGTACTGATCTGCGACATATGGAAATAGCAAACATCTGTTCAAGAGCAAAACAAAAGCTTTGAGTTTGATAAAGGATATTTTCTGTAGTGAGTTTGCAGTTTTTTAATATCATTTGGAGAAATGAATTGGTTAGCTAAATTGCTAATCTCCCTGTTTAGTGGAAATGGTATATCTCTGGTTCACATCTGGAAATGTAAGTTATACAGTTGGGTATCATATTATATAATGAAATGATGGCTTTACCAGGTAACAAAAATATAGCATAATCTATAGTCTTAAAACTTTTGTAGATGTTGGCTAATTAGTACTCAGAAGAAACTTGTAACATAGTAGGAAAATATAAATCTACTGAGACAGAGACTTTAAGTGAATTGCCAAAAGTCATACAGAAAGTAATTTTAAAAGACAAGATTGGAATTCAGAAATTTCTGGCTTTTTGCCCTGCGCTCAGTGCACAGCCTGCGCTAGATTTAAAATTCTGTTGGTGTTTCTACTAAAAATACAATTTTCCAGGTTTAACATAACAACTGTTTGAAATTAATGATTTAAAATATAACACAAAACATTTTGACCCTCTTCACATGTTTATTTTGAGAGTAGCTTTAATAGCTATCCAAAAGTTTTAACATCTTAAGACTCTTTATGTAGAGGATGGTAAGAAATCACACAGAATGCAGGCAAAGTTTTAGATATTTTTTTTTCTTTTCACTAGTGTCTTTCAAGCTCTAAAATAATAACCTTCCCTCTAAGAAACTTTTTCTTTTTGGTTACACTGAGAGCCGTCATGAATTTGAAAAAGATGATCTTTGAACTCTTTGTATTTATTAAAAATGTTGTTAAACATGCAAAAGACATCCTGTTTAAAAACTGTTTACATTAATACCTCTCTTCACTTTTGCTGTGGAAAAGATGTGGATGAGAAGCGACAAAAAATACTTACAGAGTAGTACCTGAGTAAGATTTGCACATAATTGAGGCACACAGCTTAAAAACAATCATAAAAAGTACAAAAATCCCTTGTGGTTTATAACACATGAAATTAACTTTTACATTCAAGAGATGCATATACACATAGAATTGCAGTATCCTTTCTAGGCTGACTGCCTTGCAGACAAACACAACAGCTATCTCCCTCTGAAAACTAGTTATGGAACACAAGAACTTTTTTTTTCCTTTTTTTTTTTTTTAGAGACGTCTGCATTTTTTCTATTTCTGACAACTGCAGTCCAAAGGTGTTTCTTTTGACTCAGTGCAGTAAACTCTGTGGAGAGCACTGCAGACAATGGTGAGGCTACATGACTTTTGGATCAGACACCACATGATACCAGATATCTTGATAGTGTGATTGAGTGAGTCCCGACCTGTTTGTTTATTTTGGACAGGATCTGCATATTCTCAGATGATACTCTTTATCACTCAAATGTGGCATCAGTGACACTGCTGTAATTTTTGCCTTCCTAGATAGCTTATCAAATATTCAGAGAAAACCTAATGTCTCATGCAAATTTTAATAGAGTTAATTTAAAAAAAATATTTTACACAAATGATGGTGCTTATTTTCTTTTCTATAGAAGCCTATTAACCAGTAGTGTTTAATAAAACATTTCAGATACCTGGCGCCAGTAAAAAAGACATCTGAAGAAATATAAATCTAGTGGTCAGTGGTGGAGAAATTTTGTGTTATGGTTGGTGTTCTGGGAGAGCCTTATGAGACAGTTTACATGCAACACTGGTTAATAACATGTATGCATAATCCCATTGTGTTCTGACCTTTTATAGGCAACCTATAAGGCAAAATTGCACTTATAAAAGCTTTTATGCAATATAGAAAGAATGACTGTCAATGGCCCACTTACAGTGTAAACTGTGTATGAAGTCTGAGACTGCTCGAACACAGTAAAATATTTGCCTGTGTTCCTAAGAGAACATATACTTTAACCTGACCTAATTATGATTTGCAACAATCTCAAAAGGTTCTGAGCCATAAAACTAGTGATCCAAGCATTAGGTCTGCTCTGGGTGGATTTCCCGTGGATCCTCATTGTGATTTTAGTATCAATTTATTCAAATTCTTACTGGCAAGAAAATAAGTCTATGCAAAGAAAATAAATGTCTTTATTTTGAAGACTGAGCCTGAGTGAACACGTACTCTACTGACTGTAATATTAAGACTGTTTTCATCTCTTCTACTTGCATTTCGGGCAGGCCATGATCTAGAAGACATACTTTGAAAATGCTCCCTGAGTGTGGTAGGTTGACCTTGGCTGGATGTCAGGTGCCCATCAAGCCGTTCTACCACTCTGCCTCCTCAACTGGACAGGGAGAGAGAAAACATAATGAAAGGCCCATGGGTTGAGATGAGGACAGGGAGATTACTCACCATTTACCATCACAGGCAAAACATACTCAACTTGGGGATATCAGTTTAATTTATTACCAATCAAATCAGAGTAACATAATGAGAAATAAAACCAAATGTTAAAACACCACCCTCTAACCCTCCCTTCTTCCTGGTCTGAACTTTACTCCCAATTTCTCTACCTCATCCCCTCAAGTGGCGCACGGGAACAGGGAATGGAGGTTGTGGTCAGTTCATCACATGTTTTCTCTGCCACTCTTTTCTCCTCACACTCTTCCCCTACTGTCATGGTTTGGGCTGGACCAACCACACTACCAGCATGGGTTCCCTCTGATGGGAGACAGTCTTCCACAAACTTCTTCAACATTGGTCCTTCCCATGGGAGGAAGTTCTTAATGAACTGCTCCAGTGTGGGTCTTTCCCTTGGGGTGCAGTCCTTCAGGAACAGACTACTCCAGCATAGGTGACCCATGGGGTCCACAGGTCCTGCCAGAAGCCTGCTCCAGCATGGGCTTCACTTCATGGGGTGACAGGCTCCTTTGTGCACTGTGGTGTACAATCCTTGCCCCCTGCCACTTAGGCCTCTTGGTACTTGGCACAATTTCCTCCCCATCTGGGCCACATAATAATGCAATGACCAGAACCATACGTAATGGTCTAACATGAAAGAAAGAAAGGGTGGAGAGCAATGGACTAGGACACTATGGCAACTCCCTAGTGTGCCTGGTTCCTACTGTTTGAAGATAATAACTATAATCAGTCACTCCAGACAACATATGGATCATGGCCAGAGAGGGAGGTACCAGGACCACAAGTCCTAGCAAGTCCTGGGCTCGCATAACCATAGAAAGTACTGAAATACTCAATTGTCCAAGCTAGGCCAGAGTGGAAAAGTACCTGACAAAAATCAGTTATCTCAGATCCTATAAGCAGCGACTCTAGTAAAGACACTGAACTCTTCTGGATTGCAGTGGGCTGTGGCCAGTACCTCCCCTGAGCTGGGATGCCACTTGGGCAAACATCTCAAGGACTGGAATGCCAGAGCGAGGCAACCCCTCTCAAGCCTCAATTATTGCCCATTGAGGAATGCCAACATATTGTGAGTATTTACCCTAACTCAAGAAAAAGGAAATTTTAATTGTAGGCTAGCCTCTCGTTCATCCGCCTCTCCACTTATATGTTTATGATAAATACACATTAGCTTGGTGGATGTGAATGTTCTTCCAATTGTCCATGTGCTCTTGGGAGTTAGAAGAGGTAGCCGCTGGCTCATTAGAGTCATGAACAGAATCACAGAATAGTCAGGGTTGGAAGGGACCTCTGGAGATCATCTAGTCCAACCCCCCTGCCGGAGCAGGGTCACCTACAACAGGTTGCACAGGACGGCATCCAGGCGGGTTTTGAATGTCTCCAGAGTGGGAGACTCCACAACCTCTCTGGGCAGCCTGTTCCAGTGCTCCACTACCCTCAAAGTGAAGAAGTTCCTCCTCATGTTAAGATGGAACTTCCTATGTTCAAGCTTGTGTCCATTACCCCTCGTCCTATCAATGGGCACCACTGAAAAAAGACTCCTCCCATCCCTCTGGCATCCTCCCTTTAAGTATTTGAAAGCATTAATAAGATCCCCCCTCATTCTTCTTTTCTCTAGACTAAAGAGACCCAAGTTCCTCAGCCTTTCCTCATATGAAAGATGTTCTAATCCCCTAATCATCTTCATAGCCCTTTGCTGGACCCTCTCCAGCAGATCCCTGTCTTTCTTGAACTGGGGAGCCCAGAACTGGACGCAGTACTCCAGATGCGGCCTCACCAGGGCAGAGTAGAGGGGGAGGATGACCTCCCTCGACCTGCTGGCCACACTCTTTTTGATGCACCCCAGGATGCCATTGGTCTTCTTGGCCGCCAGGGCACATTGCTGGCTCGTGGTCATCCTGTTGTCCACCAGGACTCCCAGGTCCCTTTCCACAGACCTGCTCTCCAGGAAGTCAGCCCCCAACCTGTACTGATGCGTGGGGTTATTCCTCCCCAGATGCAGTACCCTACATTTGCCCTTGTTGAATTTCATTAGGTTCCTCTCTGCCCAACTCTCCAGCCTGTCCAGGTCATGCTGTAAAGCAGCACAGCCTTCTGGCGTGTCAGCCACTCCTCCCAGTTTAGTGTCATCAGCAAACTTGCTGATGGTACACTCTATCCCTTCGTCCAGATAATCGATGAATATATTGAACAGGACTGAACGCAGTACAGGTGTCCCCTGAGGGACACCACTTGTTACTGATCTCCAACCAGACTCGGCACCACTAACCAGAACCCTCTGAGCTCTATCTGTCAGTCAGTTCTCAATCCACCCCACTGTCCATTCATCTAGCCTGCACTTCCTAAGCTTGCATGTGAGGATGATGTGGGAGGCAGTGTCAAAAGCCTTGCCAAAGTCAAGGTAGACAACATCCACTGCCCTCCCCTCATCCACCCATCTAGTCACTTCATCATAGAATGCTATCAGATTAGTCAGACACGATTTCCCCTTAGTGAATCACTGTTGACTACTTCTGATAATCTTCTTTTCTTCCAGGTGCTTTGAGATGATACCCGGCACAAGCTGTTCCATCATCTTTCCAGGGATGGAGGTGAGGCTAACCGGCCTGTAGTTTCCCGGGTCGTCCTTCTTGCCCTTTTTGAAGACTGGAGTGACATTAGCTATCCTCCAGTCCTCAGGCACCTCACCTGTCCTCCAGGAGAGCGGCCCAGCAATGACTTCCCCCAGCTCCCTCAGCACTCAAGGGTGCATCCCATCAGGCCCCATGGATTTGTGGATATCCAGTTTATCTAACTGATCTCTAACTTGCTCCTCATGAACCAAAGGAAAGTCTGCAATATTAAGGGATCTTTGATCTTAGCGGTTATAGACTGGTGTGTGTGAGGGGGTGTGTGTGCACACTTATATGCTTTGCTTATATGTATATGCATTAAGAAATGTGCTTTTGCTCATATGTATAAGTATCGATTTGGGATACTTAAGTTAGTTTGAATCTGACATCTTCGAATCTGTCATTAAGTCACTGTTCAATTATCTCTTTCAATCACTTTGTAAACCTTTAAATCAGTTAATGATTAAGTGTTGCTAATATTCAACCTCTTGATCTACCTCAAATCACTAATAAATTTTGAATCACTGCTAAATCATAACTGTGTCAATTACTTCCATCAACGACAGGCACATCCACCTGAGCCCGCGTTGGGTCTTCCATGGACTGCAGGTGGATATCTGCTCCACCTTTATCCTCCATGGGCTGCACGGGGAACAACCTGCTTCACTGCAGTCTTCACGACAGGCTGTAGGGGAATCTATGCTCTGGTTCCTGGAGCACCTTCTCCCCCTCCTTCTTCTCTGATGGTGTCTGCAGGGCTTTTTCTCTCACGTATCCTCACTCTTCTCTCACAGTGCTGGTGTTGCGCAGCAGTTTTTTCTCCTTCTTAAATATTTTATCCCAGAGGCGCTATGACCATTGCTGACTGGCTTGGCTTTGGCCACCAGTGGGTCCATCTTGAAGCCAGATGGCACTGGCTCTGTCAGACATAGGGGAAGCTTCTACCAGCCTCTCACAGAAACCACCCCTGTAGCCCCCTACTACCAAAATCTTTCCACACAAATGCAATACAATGAGCAATGAAGTAAAGGCAATCAGGGATATTCCTAATTCCCTAATTCTATAAGAATTCTGTTCTTATAGAGGTATGTTAGTACTATCCTGAATAGCACTAACAAGCTGGGCAATTCTTGTTTCAGAGGCAGAGTTTGAAAAACTTAAGAAGTTCTACTGGTGAAAACTGAGACACAAAAGATATTCATGAACAGAAGAAAAGGGAGTTTCAAGCTCTAATTTTTTTGATTGTAAGGATATCAGGAAAGAATCTTGGAATCTATTCTTAGCACTGTTCCAATCTCTAACAGGCTGCTTGTTTGGCTTCCAAAGGAGATGTGTTTCAGAACTTCAAATTGAGCATATGTTTTCTGAATTGTAGCTATGGCTTTATGCATGACATCAATGCTGCTTGAGAAACAGAATGAATTTGAGGAAACAGACTTGATCTTTGCTAACTAATTTACTTCCATTGTTAATAAGCCACAATTTATCAATTTTGATCATATTTAGGCATTTATTCAACTATTTACTTCACCACTATATGCTGGGGGCCACCCAACTGGAAATCAGCTTGGCAGAAAGGGACCTAGGGGTCCTGGTGGACACCAACTTGAACAGGAGCCAGCAAAGTGTCCTTGCAGCAAAGAATGTTAATGGTATCCTGGGCTGCATTAGGAGGAGTATTACCAGCAGGTCAAGTGAGGTGATCCTTCCCCTCTACTCAGCACTGGTGAGGCCACACCTGGACTGCTGTGTTCAGTTCCGGGCTCCTCGGTACAAGAGAGAAATCGACAAACTGGGGAAAGTGCAGGAAAAAGACACTGAAACGACTAAGGGACTGAAGCATCTCTCCTATAAAGAAAGGCTGAAACAGCTTGGACTGTTCAGCCTAGAGAAGAGAAAGCTCAGAGAGGATCTTATTAATGTGTATAAATTCCTGAAGGGAAGGTGCAAAGAGGATGGAAGTAGGGTGCCCAGTGAACAGTCCATCTGAATAGGAAGCACTTTTTTGCTGTGAGGGTGGATGAGCACTGGCACAGGTTGCCCAGAGGGGTTGTGGAGTCTCCCTCGTTGGAGATCTTCAAAGCACATCTGAACACAGTTCTGCACAACTGGCTCTAGGTGTCCGTACTTGAGGAGGGAACTTGGACCAAATGACCTTCAGAGGTTCCTTTCAACCTCAATCATTCTGGGATTCTATAAAAGTGAAAGATTTTGTGCTCTTTAATGAAAAGTAGCACCAAAACGTGTTCGTTTTTTTGGGGGGGGCTGAGGTGAGTTGTTTTTTTTTTTTTTTGGAGGGTGAGCTCTGATACTTCAGGAAAGAACATTACCATATGACTTTTAAGACTGATTGCAATGTGACACCGAAGATAAGGAGAATTTTGTTTGTAAAAGTTACATTTTCTGCATGTGTAGAGGAAGTAAGGATTTGGGTTTGTTTTGTTTTGGTTTTTTTTTTTTCCTTGTGGAGATGTATAGAGTACAACATTTATGTATGTGTAATAGGGTGAGGGCTTCTAAAGAAAAAGGTAAGTGATGAAGCTCACAGGCAGAGAACGTAGGAAAGATTCTGTTCTGGAATGAGTAACTCACAGATCACAGAAGGAAGTCAGTCACTGACTTTGTTCTCTGGCTGTCCTACCATAATGGGAGAAGGGGGTATGAAATAGAAATCAATCCACTTCCTTTGGTAGAAGTGACCAGTTAAAAAGAGGGACATCATAAAGTAACATTTATTTTTTTTTTAGAACCATATAGTAGTAGATTTTCTGCTCGTTGCCATAGAATCAAAACTGACTTTAATCAATAGAAAACTATTATTCAAGTTTTCAAAATTCATCCTTCCAAACTCTATCTAGCATTCTGACATTTATATTTTGAAAGGTTTGCCTTTCTTTATATCTTTAATTCCTGATCAACTGGTGTAGTTTAAAAGAAAAAAAACATCAATTGTTCACCTATGCTAACAGATAAGAATTTATGTTCCAAGATTTAAAATTATAGTTTTTGGGTTACAGCAAATCATCACTGTGGAATTCCCGTTATGTATTAGGTTACATTGCATTCTTCATGTTTTTTACATAAACAAAGAATTTGTCTGTCACTTTTTTTTAATAACACTTTTTTTTCTATTTCTGTCACTGTATCGGCCTCAACGTAAAATCAACAACAGCAGTTAAAACTTCAGTTAACACTTCTAATTATCTTGGTTTTGTAAGACCACTTTCCAGTTTTGTCAGAGCAATTTCTTTCCATATTCCTATTTATGAAGCTACCTGCTCCAAAAGTCTGCAAGCTCTTCAAATGATAAACATTTCCAGTCAAGCTTACTGTCATTTTGTTTCCTATTTTATGAGCTTTTGAGACTGCATTCCCAGAAAGTTACATGTTGCCTACATGCCATCTGCAGTTTAGATTCTCAATGTGAAAAGTACCTTCTACTAGCTTTTAAATAAAAATTACCACCAGTGTCAAACTCCTGGCAATCGGGGCAATTCAATTATTTCCTGATAGCAGAATGACATATTCTTCTGACTATGTTTTTATTAAATACCTAAAAGCTATAAAACCCAGCAATTTGTCATTCTTCTGGGTAACAATCTATAGTGTGTCAAAAAGCTTTTAGTCTTTTGTTATAATAATAACCATATTTATTGTTCAGTACTTCACAGTTAATGATCTATACATAATGCTCTCCACCACAAAGACTGAAACTTGCTGCAGTATAATTGTAGCTGCCTTGTATTACTTATGCACTTTCATAATTTATTATCAATTTCTATTCTAAACAACTGTGTGTGATAATGTGTCTCTAAGATTGCTGTGGTGAACTTCCAAGGCTGAGGAGACCAGCGGCAAATACTGGTTTGATAACTAAAGGCTAAGAATTCTGCTTTCATGCATGGTGCATTTTCTTGTTAGTAATGCACCAAAAACACAAGCCATTGCCACTTACCTGTTTGTACCTTTCACCCATGTGTTTTACAGGTGAGTCATTATCCTCTCTGCCATCTGCATTTCCACTACGCAAAATGAAACATGTGGGCCAAATCCACACTGTTGTTCAAACCAGACACTTTATAAAGTATAGAAAATAATATTATAGTTGAGCATTAATTTTGGTAACCTGACATATTTTTTTTTGTTTGGCCGGGTGTTTTTTGGTGCCAGTTGTAAAAGAGACTCCAGCCATATGTTTCCAAAAGCAAGTAATGCTCTTGGCTAATAAGCAATTTCTTCTCCGGAAGGCTTTCTCATTTCATGACTTATTGTATTTATACATGTATATTTTATTTAGCAGTGAAATATTCTCTGTTTTCTCCAGACATTTTACCTTTGTAACTACTCAGGGAAATTTTGCTTTTTAATTTTTTTAGATTAATATTCAATAAGAATCTACTTTTTTTTTTTGTTTCTAAAGCATTTACAACTTGTACTTGACAGTGAAGTAGTCTTAATTTGTTCATTTGTTCTACTACTCCCACACTATTGTAATTCAGCTCCCATGGATTGTCAGCAGAAATCTATTTATCAGCTGCATCTTGTTCAACATACCATTGCAGGGTTCCTAAGCAAAAAAAAAAAAAAAAAAAAAATCACATTTCATTCCATTCTATTAGACTTTCATTGGCTCCCAGATTGCAACAAAATTGATTTTATGGAGCTTTATATGACTTTCTCTTCCCTCACTTTTACTACCATATGTTTTTACTTGTTCACTTTTAATCAACCTCACAGCACATTCTGAACAAGCGAAATCCAGATTTCAGTTTGACTGTTCACCCCCTACAGACTATTAGCTAAGGTCTCCCTTCAACATAGGTTTTCCTTATGGCTTGGATGTATGGAAGTAGTATATGTATAGAATGTATTGTGCTGTCTATTTACTCATGTAGTTAGATCATGCAGGAAAGAAGAGGAAGAAAAGCTTGAAATGGAGAGGAAAGCCTTAAGGGGGAAGCTGAAAGACAGAAAAGAGAAGAAGGCAGATACACTCTATAAAACTTTGCATACAGATCCTACACACATTAATATGATCTGTGCTTCCACTACCTCTGTCACCAAAAAATACCTAAGTAAAGAAAGTTTCAAGCAATATCAAACAGAGGGATGATGTCAAAAAGAACAGAAAGTTATAATTGGCATATTTAATAAATGCTTCTGAGTATATTTACAAGAGAGGACACTAACAGCTTACTATTTGGCACTGACAGTAAGAATACTTTATCCTAGATGGCTGCAGGGTTTGTGTGGCAAAAGGATTAAATTAATTGGAGAGATTCTAAAGTAACAAATCTCTAGGATCAGGCAGAATTCAAGCCAAGTTGTTTAAAGCAGAGCAGAACCAATGTCACTCACAATGGCGAGAAATCCAAAATAAAGGTCTCTGAAGGCTAAGAATGTGAAATGAGGAGCAAAAGCAGTACTATAACTTCCAGGCACCAAAATATGAGCCTGATTCATAGAAACTAAGATGGCATCTGCATATAACGTCTGAAAGGAAGTTTATAAAACAAAGAAAGAGAAATTCAGATTGGACGTCTGTTGATTTCTAAGTAATGTATTTAAAAAAAAAAAAAGAAAGAAGACATCACTTATTGTATTCTCCCTGCTTAATGTAAGTCAGATGACTTGTCTTCTGGTGTAGCCAACATTAGCACACACAGAGTGACAGTAAAATTCTCTGCAGGAGACCTTCTATTCACAAAACCCAGGAACACCTGAAGCCTAGCCTTTAATACGTCTTTGATGTGATGGATATCTCAAGCTTTCTATCATGTAGGATCAAGATCTATTGTTTTAAGGTTTTCAATAACATTTCACAAAAAGCAACATATAAGTTATTAGTCTTAAATTTCAAACCATTTGATGGAATTATTCCTCAAGGAAATCAGCTGCTGTTACTATGCATCACCGTTTTATTTCACATTCATAAATCTGTATTGATTTTCTGTGGCATATAATATTTGGGTAATAGCTCAAACAAAATCCATCTGGTACGATCAGCTGGGGATGCTGAACTTAGTGAATCAGACTGAAAAGTTACAATATGCTGTGTCAGTAACATAATATCAACTATTCAAGAGGTAATAATTAAAGCCACAAAAGGAAAGAGGAATAAAATAATAATTTAAATAAAAAAAAAAGAAAAAAAAAGATGAAGCAACAGAAGAAAGTAGTCTAAGAGTTCATTCCACAAACAAAGGTACACAATAAAGATCTAGATTTGATGAAGAAGAACGTATAATAATTGATAACCATAGCCTAGCACTTGATATACCTAACCAAAGAAGACATTCACTACATTATATGAAGAAAGGAGGTATTGCCTGGATTTTCTAACCTGTAATCTAAGTAGCAAAGAGAGTGCTGCAGGTATCTGATATTCATGAAGCCCCTGCACTGGAAGGACCCTGCCAAAGACCTCCCAGAAGCTCAGATAGATGACATCCCTAGCTCTTCCCATGTTCACTGATGTCATCGTTCTATCATAGAAGGACACTATGTTGGTCAGGAAGGATTTGTTGTTGGTGAAGCCATGCTGGCTGTCTTGAACCACCTCCCTGTCTTCCATGTGCCTTAGCAGAGCTTCTAGGAGTATCTGCTCCATGGTCTTCCCCAGTACAGAGGTGAGGCTGATAGACAATAGTTCCAGGGCCCTCCTTTCTACCATTTTTAAAAAATGGTGCAATGTTTCCCTTTTTCCAGTTACCGGGGACTTCATCTGACTGCCATGACTTTTCAAATACCATGGAGAGTGGCTTAGCAACTACATCAGCCAATTTCCTCCGGAGTCTCGGATGCATCTTGTCAGGTCCCATAGAATTCTGTATGTTCAGCTTCCTCAGGTGGTCACAAACCTGATCTTTTACAGTGGGAGGGACTTTGTTCCCCCAGTTCATGCCTTGAGGTCCCTCCACTCAAGGTGTAGGAAGAGAGGCTACCGGTAAAGACTGAGGCAAAGAAGTTATGGAGTACCTCAGCCTTCTCCTTGTCCTTTGCTATCAGTTTGCTAGCCCTGTTCATTGGGAGCAGTGTGCTTTCTTTGACCTTCCTTTTCTGGCCGCCATAGCTGTAGAAGTTCTTATTATTCTTTGTGACCTTTGCCAAGTTCAGCTCCAGCTGCGCCTTGACCTTCCTCACCCCATTCCTAAACAACCGGGCAGTGGAATATCAGTATGTTTGTTTATACTTTAATGTTTCGTTCAATACTAAATGCAGTAAAGTAAAAATGCATCTAGGGCACTTACATACCCTTCTATCAGAAATTAGAAAAATACATTTGGAAAGTATTACACAGTATGAACCTCTCTGGCTTCATTTCAAGAATCAGTGAATACATATTCCTTAATTCCTAGGTAGTTTTTTGTAAAATGAAGTTCAGTGGAATTCACCTATTAGTAAATAATGAGCAAACAAAACTAAAGCCCTTTTTTTTTTCCCCTCTTCCAAACCAAGTAGCACCCACCCAGTTAAGAATAAAATAAGGCTGCTGTTACAAGAGTAGTTGGTATGTTATGGTTTTGGAGAGGTGTAGTTAGAGATGTCAAACAACTGCAGACATTCAAATCAGTTTCTTGAGCTGGACAAGGACACATATGCAGCAACTGCTGCTGTGTTTGTAGTGTGGAGAGCAGCTCCAGATACCAAAATTTTATCAGGTTACAGAGAGAAAAAAAGAACTGTATGCAAAATAACTTATAGTTTCCCTTTGCCTTAGGTCAGACCTACTCTGTCAGAAATGTGGCTATAATACATTCATACATAAGAAGTTTTGGTTGTTTGTTTTTTTTTTTTTTTCTAAATAGATGATGAAATTTAGCAGTGAATGTACAGAGGATGGGACCTTTTCGAAAGCAATAATTTAGCTGTCTTAAACACTTTGTGTAGGAAACAAACTATCTAGATGAGGTATCTGTTTGTTGATTATATATCTATTTGATTTAAGACAGACAGACTTAAATTTAGGGACAATGATTCATACTTCTGCACTCTGCAACAGTGAAGAGTTAGTTTCACTGAAATTAGTAATTCCAAGGCTAGCTACCATCTTTAAGTAAGAAAAGGATACAACTGCCTTAAAACCATAGCTTTTAATCTTAATACTCGCAGAGCTTGAGGTACTAGTAAATTAAGATCTTTACTGGAACACTGTTCCTGTGCTTTTGTCTTATCCTTCACTTTCTAATAATCTTTTATATTACCCATATGCTAAAAGAAAAATTGTCCAACCCAGTAACCCAATTAAATTTATAACTTCTTTTTTTTAAGACATCCTCAAATTGGTGTTCAAATCTTTTATATTAAAAAAAAAAAAAGCACAGTACTACATTGAAACATTTCAATCAGAAAATCATATTTAAGAAGTACTAAATTCAGCATAATGGTTGAAGACTGTGTCATCTATCCTATGTTCCATGGGGCTATCGACCACTTTTGTGAAAGTCTGAAAAATAAAATATATGTATTAAAGCACTTTCATTCTAAATTTGTTTTGCAACTCAGGAGCTATCCCATTTACAATCTCTAAAACTCAGTTTGGTCAATTACAAGTGAATAATAAATTAACTGAAGAGCAAGGTAACATGGATAAAACTTTTATTTAAGCCAAAGAGACCTTTATTACTGACTGTAACAGAGCTAAGACTTCACCCACTAGAAAGATTCCAGACACTGAAGCTTAGTATGAGACCTTTTGTTTTCCTGATTTTTTGTTATAAAACAGCTATACAAAATTCAAACCAGACCCTCAACCCTGGAGGATGCATACCAAGGAAGAAACTTTTGTCTATTCAAAGAGCTATTGATTTTCTCCTTTGGCATTTTTCATTTTAAACAAAATTTATATGGAAAAGTACAGAAAATATTTTCAATTTAAATTCAAAGCTGAAATCCTGAGGACACACATAGAAATACACATAAGTTATTAAAATCAATGTGTTAGTTCTCAATTATTGCATTTTAAATTTATATCCTTGCTTCAGAATATTACTTCAGAAATGAATGTAAACTCAAGGGCTTGTTTCTCTCACATAATTTAGCAGTATGTTTGCAATGCATAAAGTATTTCTGAACAAACTGGTATATCCACATAAAGTACTAGTGAAATGACATTCAGGGGCAAAGACAATTAGCAATTCTGCAGCACTGCTGAAGCAGCTACTTCCGTTTCTTGGGCTGGCTTGTTTGAAACTTTTTGGTACTTCTTTATGTTACTTCATTGGGCAGACACCAAATACACCCTAAAAGATACATTTTGCTAAATAGGGTTGTATCTAATCTTTGCACAATTTTTTTTAATTGTTTATTCTGAAGCTAAAGCTTACTGTATTATTTGAGAACGTAATTAATTTTAAAACATATTTTTGTCATCTTTATTCCCATTGCAGTTTGCATTTCCTTTGTTTTAAGACACATCTTCACGAGAACAACTGGCACCAGTTATACTGTTAAAAATAACATGTGAAAGGCATTGGTTAACATGTTTGCATGTTCAGGTTTTCCTGCCTTTGAAGCCCAAACAAGGACAGGTGAGGATATGTGTTTAGTATATCCTCATGGTTGGGTCAGGGTGCAACCTAGACGTGAATCTAACTACTAAGGCTGGGAAGCTCTCTGGGCTCACCATTGCTGGTTTAATCAGAGAACAGCTGAACCAAGAGAACAAAGAAATATCTGTGGCCTAACATTTAGGATAATCAGCTGGAAAAAGAAACCCTAATTTCTGCTTATGCATCTTATTTAGTCACAACTCTGACTTAGGTACCTGATCTTTTAAGGGGAAAATTTTGTAGCTTTGGCATTTGCTGTATTCATTTATTTTAGTATCAATCGTTGTATTTTATTTATTTATTTATTTATTATTATTTTATTATTTGCAATTACTTTTCATTGCTTCCAGTGCGACCTGAATAGTGTCACTTTCTCCTCCAGTATACAAAGGGCCTTCCATCGTGGGCTTAACATTAGCAAAGGGAAATAGATATGTGAAGAGAGAATAAAACGACAATGCACTAAGCATAATATTAAAACAATTACATAAAGAATATAAAGCTAGGTTATTGTATTTCACTACTTTTCAACGCACAAAGACAAGGATTACTTTAGGGATTTTTTTTTTTAATTTCTTCTGTTAGTTAATTTAAAATTTCCTTCAAGAGATAGGCAATTGGAAAATACCAAAGCGAGCTATGAAATGTGTTTGAAAATATGTTTTTATATTAGAGCTACAGTATTCAACTCCACTTTTGCTGAAGTCAGTAAGTAATAGAACATAGCAATAAGATAAGGGCCAAAATTCTACAAATCCTGTGGTTATTTTGAGTTTGGGGTCTAAGTCAGATTTTCGTAGAGAATTATTTTTTAATATTTTTTTTTCTTCCTGTTTACATCACTGTTACAGAACATGGTTGTTCAGGGTTTTGTGTTAGAGGAAGAGATTTCTCTGAGACCAGTTTCTCTCTGTAGACTAAGCTAATTAAATAAAATAGAACAGATATTTCAACCCTAATAAATCTGACTCTGTATTAAGACAGTGTCACTTTTGTAGCTCTTTCAATAAAGCCAGGTGGGATTGATCCTAAAGACTTTTTAATCATTGTGCATGACATTAGAAATACTTTTTCAATCCTACCCTATCAAACTGATTGCTTAAACATGAAGATTTGCATACCCTGTTTTAACTAGTATGAGTTAGTTTGTGCAAAAGACAATTGACAGACTATCACATAAAATTCATGTTATTTTTTTCTTTGAAGTAGTATCACAAGAGAGACTGATTTTCACTGCTGCAATATTCAATAGATCATGAAATATAATCACAGTCTGTAACACAGAAAGTGGTGCCACAAGAATAATGTACACTGATTTTCTTCCGGCTGATTTTAAAAAATGCCATTCAAGACATGTTTGGAAAGTCCCTCATATGAGTTTTACTTTTTAATTCTAGTGTTGATTACCTTCACATTACATTATATTTAACTTGCATTCTATAAGGAAAAGCAAAACTATGACACATGCTCATGAAACTACACACTAAGATACCAGTTGTGTAAACTCTTATGCAGGTGCTTAACTTTCAGCATCTAAATATCCTAAGGATATTAATGATATGATCATGTTAAATGTATTCATGAACCAATATTTTCAAAACTGGGGACTAATTCTATACATTTTTCTTATGGTAATAATTATAAGCTTTGTGATGTCATCATTGTATCTGGAACAAAACAATGAATATAATTCTGTGGTCATTTTGTTTCTTGTTAAGGTTGCCTATCTGAATATTGTGAATAATCCTTAACATAAGACTTTTAAAGATTTTAGTCCTTTAAAATCCATATCTCCTACATCCACAGAACTGAAGTCAGAATTATAATCCTGCACCAGGTAAAGTTATCTTTCAAACCTGCAAACCAAAGTACTGAGGGGTTTTCTTTTCTTTTTCTTTTTTTTTCTTTCTTTGTTTTTTTTTTTTTTTTTTTAATCAACCATTGCTCCATATGCCTGGAAGCTATAGTAGCAAAGTAGCAAGAAGGTTGGAATGATATTCACACTGCTGAATGGATGTTATTAACAGTTCTTCTGTTATCCTGCAGGTCACTTGCTATAGAGGACAAAGTTATAAATCTAGTGAGGATCCTTCAGACACTAAGTCAAAGGTTAAAACAGGCTATAGAAAATAAATGACTAAACTGCTCCTATGGGAGCTTTCTATGCACAGTATATTGGTGGGATATGAGTTTCCACAGCAACCACAGATTCAATATCAGAGCGTAACGCTCCTACATTATGCTGTATTACTTCTGATTCCTTATGCCTAGCTAGCGTATTTGTATGGCCTCCTCACCTATTATGGTACTGAATACATTTTTCACCTCTACATGCTTTATTTTAAAACTGAACTCCTAAGGTATCTCATAAGCTATAAGAGCTGTTGAAATTGTGTGACTGTCATGTATGCATCAGATAAATCAACATGTTCATGACCTTGGCAGTTTCAGGACCAGTCGTCTTTACATGAGAATGAGTTGATTTTGAATAATTTCTACAAGGTGCTGTTTTATAAATAAAGGGGAGAGGATGTGGGAAAGGTTGCATTTTCTTTCCTTTGTTCTTATTTATTTTTCCACACATAAGAAATTTTATCTGTAGTATTAGAAAAATATCTTTTTCTGCTAATATACCCTCACCTATTTCTTAAGGTATGGAAGGATAGCCACCTATAAGCAACTTCAGAAGAAAGATTTATGGGAATGCCATTCTTTATATAATTAAAAGTTCAAAGATCTTTCAAACAATTTCTTATTTCAAGCAGTATATAGCCGCAGAGCCTGCATATAAATAAGGCTAATTGTGCTAAATTATCACCTAAAATCCTATTGTCAAAGCTGCTTTGTTATGTGGCCATGTATAAGGAGATGAACTTTTCACCAGAGACCTTTCATTCTAAATAAATAAAAAACAGGGGAATAACAATATGTGATTATTCCTGGAGCACAGTTAAGTGAAGCAAATGAAAAGAAAAAGCTTATGATCTGTCTTGCTCTAGTTGCCAAAACACTTAAGAGTATGCTGAACTTAAAAGAAAGATTTCTTTTTAAAATGCATTTCTTAAGATATGACATTGAGTGTGAAGTGTACTTCAGTTGCACAGTTCAGTTTGATGCTCCCTGCATACCAGAAGTGCTTGGGTTGGGTTGGTGTGTATATTACATGGTTTGACTGTTGTACAAATCCCAGTTGTCTATTAGAGATTGGCACTGAAAATCTTTCCATGATCACAAAGTGATCTGTGGCTGCTGTACCAGAGCTCTTCTGCACAGTTCCATTTGTGGAGGACAAATAGAGAAACAAGCCACATTTAGCTGAAAAACTGAAGAGATGACTAGGCAGAAAAAAAAAAAAACACAAAAAAAAAAAAACCCAAACAACAAGCTAAATAGAAACAGGGATTCATAAATTGTAATATTTCCCTTAAGCATATTTGCTTAGAAATCTAACTAGTAGTAAACGAGGACAATCCTTTGCAAAGCTATAAAAATTTTGCACGGGCCAATGAAATGGATGTACACATTACACAAGGCAGAATTAGATTCGTTGCTTTTGTTATGTTTCTTTTCTTTCTGAAAATACCTTGTGTTCTAATGGTGTTTCATCATATAACATTCCTCCAAATTCTACAAGTTGACAGGAGATCACTGAAAATCACCAAGTGTGATCAAGGTACTAGAAGGTATTTATGAAAAACAAACAAACAAACAAACACCAAAAAATAACAACAACCCAACAACAATAATAAAAGCTAACTAACTAACCAATTTTTGCTTGACTATTGGACAAATCCAGACTATTTTTTTCAGTAGAGCCATTGGTGAAAGAATTGCTCTAAAAGGCACAGAAAGCAACCATATCAGCATGCATCCACTAAGTTAGGAAATTAATTAGCAACTATAGATAATAAAAGAATTGAAGTCATTGTAATTTCAAATTTACCATTGAAAAAATAGTTCATAATTATTTTGTTCTGTTACATTCTAGTCATTCAGAAGAATGTGCTCTAGGCAATCCTGCTTTAGCAGGGGAGTTGGACTAGATGATCTCTAGAGATCCCTTCCAACTCTGAAAATTCTGTGATTCTGTGAAGAAGTAAAAGGAGATTTGACTGACAAAAATTCCTTGTACAACTTCTCTTCCATAGTTTTGCATGATATACCTTAAATCAAGCAGTGGACCAGGCTGCCCAGAGAAGGGATTGAGTCGCATCCCTGGAGGTATTTAAAAGATGGGTAGACGTGATGCTTAGGGACATGGTTTAGTGGTGGACTTGGTAGTGTTATGTTAATGGTTGGATTTGATGATATTAAGGGTCTTTTCCAACCTAAATGATTCTAAATAGCAAATCTAAGACAAAATTCAAGAAGAATTATAAATTTTAAACTGCAAGGCAAAAAAAGTTGCATGTTGATACGATCTTCTTAAAGCTGCAAATGTTAAAAAAGAAATGAAAGCATTAACCAACAGATTTGTCTTAAACCTATAATTCAACTAACAATGATTAATCATCTGTACTGAATATTGCACACTAAAGTGTTATATGTTGCAGCACTTTCTAAAGTGGAGAATGCAGAGTGTTAATATAAAAACATATTCTGCACTTTTCCTTCAGGTTTTGGTTGTTATGTATAAGCTTGTCTGAAATAATTAAATATTTACTAGGACAGGAGAAAGAACATTGTGTCCTGATCATTAGTGCATTCACCTAAGATAACCAAATTCCATTCCCTTTTGTAATTAATGTCTTTACACAAAAAGGAACAGGTCTGAGGAGAGACTAGCAAAGAATCACCATCACCCTGTAGCCTGGTGGATATGACAATCTTGGGGTGTATGGAGGACCTTGGCTTACAAGCTTGTCATAATTTGGCCAGGGAAGAAACAGAAATTAGGGTTTTCAATGTACCCAGTGATTTTTCTGAAAACATATTAAAAATAAAAGGAAACAGTGAATAATAAAACCCTCAAATTATCAAAGTCAAAATCCTTTTCTGTGCTTTGAGACTTGATTTTAAAACCATACTTTAATAAAACAGATCAGATAAAACCTTGGAGATAAGAATAAAAGAGCTTCAGTTGATGACTTCTACCAGAACTAAGGGGCTTTTAAGTTTGGGAACATTCAAATGCTTCCTAAGTTAGGTTGCAGCTGACTTGACTTCTGAAAACAGAAGTATTGGACTTCAGTCTATAAAATCAAGTTTGTGGGAAAATCCCACAAGTGAGCCTAAAAAAAAAAAAAAAAAAAGTTATTTCTCAATTCTGTCTCTTTTATAAATCACATGCTGTATTCTGTGTTTTAGAAAGATATATACAACACCTAATATTGCAAGCACTAATTTATTAAAAGAACTAGATTAAAAAAAAAACCCTCTCATCTGTAGAGGAGACTGAGAAGCCCAACTGAAGTGCTTGTACACTAATGCACATAGCGTGGGCAAAAACCAGGAGGAGCTGGAAGCCATTGTGCAGCAGGAGAACTACAATGTAGTCGCCATCACAGAAACGTGGTGGGACGGCTCGCACAACTGTAGTGCTGCAATTAATAGCTATAGGCTCTTCAGGAAGGATAGGCAAGCAAGGAGAGGTGGTGGGGTGGCCCTGTATGTCAGGGAGTGTTATGAATGTCTAGAACCAAACGATGGTGAGAATAGGGTTGAGTGTCTATGGTTAAGAATTGGGGAGGGCCAACAAGGCAATTATCATGATGGGATTCTGTTGTAGACGGCCGAACCAGGAAGAAGAGGCAGATGAAATATTCTATAAACAGCTGGGAGAAGCCTCAAGATCACGAGCCCTTGTCCTTGTGGGGGACTTCAACTTACTTGCTGGGAACACAATACATCAGAGGGAACAGCCTAGGAGGTTCCTAGAGGGTGTTGAGAATACTTCCTGACACAGCTGGTGAGGTAGCTGACTAGGGAAGGTGCCTTCTTGGACCTGTTGTTTGTAAACAGAGAAGGACTTGAGGGGGATATGATGGTTGGAGGACATCTTGGGCAAAGTGATCATGAAATGATAGAGTTTTTGATTCTTGGAGAAGAAAGGAGGGGGGTCAGCAGAACAGCTGCCTTGGATTTCCAGAGGGCAGACTTGGTCTCTTCAGGAGCCTGCTTGACAAAGTCCCTTGGGAGGCGGTCCTGAAGGCCAAAGGAGTCCAAGAAGGTTGGATGTTTTTCAAGAAGGAAGTCTTTAAAGTGCAAGAGCAGGTCATCCCCATATGCCAAAAAAATGAGCTGTTGGGGAAAAAGACTGGCCTGGCTGAACAGAGAGTTACGGTTGCAACTCAGGGAAAAAAGGAGAATTTAATGGCCTTTGGAAGGAAGGGCAGGCCACTCATGAGAATTACAAAGATGTAGTGATACTATGTAGGGAGAAACTTAGAAGGGCCAAAGCCCAACTAGAACTTAACCTGGCCACTGCTGTTGAGGACACCAAAAAAAGATTCTATAAATACATTAACAATAAAAAGAGGACCAAGGATAATCTCTGTCCTTTAGTAGACGGGGTCAGAAACATAGTGACAAAGGATGAGGAAAAGGCTGAGGTACTTAATGCTTTCTTTGCCTCAGCCTTTAATGGTAAGACCAGTTTTCCCCTGGGTACCCAGCCCTCTGTGCTGGTAGACAGGGGTGGGGAGCAGAATGAAGCCCCCATAATCCAAGGGGAAATGGTGAGTGACCTGCTACACCACTTAGACACACACAAGTCTACGAGGCGAGATGGGATCCATCCAAGGGTACTGAGGGAGCTGGCAGAAGTGTTCGCCAAGACACTTTCCATTATTTATCAACAATCCTGGCTAACTGGGGATGTTCCAGCTGACTGGAGGTTAGCAAATGTGACACCCATCCTCAAGAAGGGCCAGAAGGAGGACTCGGGGAACTACAGACCTGTCAGTTTGACCTCAGTGCCTGGGAAGGTTATAGAACAGATCATCTTGAGTGTCATTACGTAGCACATGCAGCACAACCAGGTGATCAGGGCTAGTCAGCATGGGTTTATGAAAGGCGGGTCCTGCTTGACAAACCTGATCTCCGTCTATGACAATGTGACCTGCTTAGTGGATGAGGGAAAAGCTGTGGATGTTGTTTACCTGTACTTCAGTAAAGCCTTTGACAATGTTTCCCACAGCATTCTCCTGGAGAAACTGGCTGCTCATGGCCTGGACAGGTGTACTCTTCGCTGGGTAAAAAACTGACTGAATGGCCGTGCCCAGAGAGTGGTGGTGAATGGTCTTTATCAATGATCTGGATGAGGGGATCAAGTGCACCCTCAGTAAGTTTGCAAGCAACACTAAGTTAGGCGGGAGTGTTGATCTACTTGAGGATAGGATGGCTGTACAGAGACATCTGGAGAGGATGGAACAATTGGCTGAGGCCAGTGGTATGAAGTTCAACAAGGCCAAGTGCCGGATCCTCCACTTAGGTCATAACAAACCCATGCAGCACAACAGGCTTGGGGAAGAATGGCTGGAAAGCTGCCCGGCGGAGAAGGACCTGGGGATGTTGGTTGACAGACGGCTGAATCTGAGCCAGAAGTGCACCCAGGTGGCCAAGAATGCCAATAGCATCCTGGCCTGTATCAGGAATAGTGTGGTGAGCAGGACTAGGGAAGTGATCGTTCCCCTGTACTCGACACTGGTAAAGGCCCCACCTCGAGTACTGTGTTCAGTTTTGGTCCCCTCACTACAAGAAAAACATAGAGCTGCTGGAGCGTGTCCAGAGAAGGGCAACAAAGCTGATGAGAGGTCTGGAGAACTAGTCTTATGAGGAGCGGCTGAGGGAATTGGGGTTATTTAACCTGGAGAAAAGGAGGCTAAGGGGAGACCTTATCACGCTCTACAACTACCTGAAAGGAGGTTGTGGCAAGGTGGGGGTTGACCTCTTCTCCCAAGTAACAAGTGATAGGACAGGAGGAAATGGCCTCAAGTTATGCCAGGGGAGGATTTGGATGGATATTATGAAAAATTTCTTCACGGAAATGGTTATCAAGCATTGGAACAGGCTGCCCAGGGAAGTGGTGGAGTCACCATCCCTGGAAGTACTTAGAAGGTGGGTAGACATGGTGTTTAAGGACATGGTTTAGTGGTGGTTTTGGAAGTGTTAGGTTAATGGTTGGACTTAATGATCTTAAAGGTCCCTTCCAACCTAGACAATTCTATGATTCTACGATTCTAAGAGTCCATCACTAAAATCGAATATATTTTTTATTCTTTAAAGTTACATTTCAAAACATATTTAGGCTTGCAAGCACAGTTGTGGATATTCTATTAATTTGCAGAAGGGCTTCTTCTGTTCCAAAACATTGGAGTATCTTTTTTGTTGTTTGGTTTGGAAGGAAGGAAGGAAGGAAAGAGAAGGAAAGAAAGAAAGAAAGAAAGAAAGAAAGAAAGAAAGAAAGAAAGAAAGAAAGAAAGAAAGAAAACAAATTTGCTTTGTACAAATCCTAAATTGAGATGGAACAAGATTACATCTGCCAGAGATGATAATATACTTACTGTTCATTGTATTATCTTTTATTTGGATCTGTAATGCAGCCAGAACAACATTAGCCAAAAATTTACAATCAAAGCTATAGAAAAAAAAGATATTTTTTTTCAGGTGAAAATTCATGCCAATTACATTGGACATGTTACAGAAACTAGAGTTTCAGGAGTTAAAAGATAAAAATAGATCTTAACATAGAATCATAGAATCATAGAATGGTTTAGGTTGAAAGGGACCTTGAAGATCATCGAGTTCCAACCCCCCTGCCATAGGCAGGGACACCTCCCACTAGAACAGGTTGCCCAAGGCCACATCCAGCCTGGCCTTGAACACCTCCAGGGATGGGGCCTCAACAACCCTTCTGGGCAACCTGTTCCAGTGCCTTACCACCCTCAAAGTGAAAAACTTCTTCCTAATGTCTAATCTAAACCTGCCCTCTTCCAGTTTAAAGCCATTCCCCAATAAGATCTCCCCGGAGCCTTTTCTTCTCCAGGCTGAACAGCCCCAACTCTTTCAGCCTCTCCTCATAGGAGAGGTGCTCCAGCTCTCGGATCATCCTCATGGCCCTCCTCTGGACACGCTCCAGCAGGTCCATGTCCTTCTTCTGTTGGGGACTCCAGAGCTGGATGCAGTACTCCAGGTGGGGTCTCACGAGAGTGGAGTAGAGAGGCAGAATCACCTCCTTTGACCTGCTGGCCACACTTCTTTTGATGCAGCCCAGGACACGGTTGGCCTTCTGGGCTGCGATTGCACATTGCTGGCTCATGTTGAGCTTCTCATCAATCAGCACCCCCAGGTCCTTCTCCTCAGGGCTGCTCTCCAGCCATTCCCCGCCAAGCCTGTATTTGTGCTTGGGATTGCCCTGACCCAGATGTAAGACCTTGCACTTGGCCTTGTGGAACTGCATGAGGTTGGCTTGGGTCCACCTCTCCAGCCTGTCCAGGTCCCTCTTCATGGCATGCCTCCCCTCCAGCATGTCTACCTTACCAAACAGCTTGGTATCATTGGCAAACTTGCTGAGGGTGCACTCGACCCCACTGTCCATGTCGCTGACAAAGATGTTGAACAGCATGGGTTCCAGTACTGACCCATGAGGAACAGGGGGGTTATATTTAGATAGTTAACATATCTACATGAAACTTCTATTGCAAACTTCCTGTGAAACTTGTAAAATCCCCTCTAAAGACCTTATTCCATCCTCCCCAGTTCTTCTGTGTTGTCTCTCTGTTCTTTCATTCTTTCTTCATTTTCCATTAAAAAGTGTCATTTGTTTAGGACTGAGGTTACTTTTTCCTGCTTGATTCATATGCAGTTCATTTGACTTATGTGAGTTGACATCATTAGTTTTTCCTGTTACAAAATAGCTAGTACAAAAAGCAGAAAAAAAGAGAAAAAAGTAAAAATGAATTAAAAATTAAAGAAAAAGAAAAGAAAAAAGGAATAAGGCTGGGAAAGGATGAGGAAGTCTGTAAGAGGTCTCAGACTTGAAACAACCACGAAGACACAAATTATGCAGATGTTATGTCAAACAAAGTTAATGACAAGTAAAAGCTGGTATAGTTCATTCCTTTATTACTATAAAGGAATATAAAACAAAAGACAACACATAGGAAAAAGCAATAGAAAAGTTTGGCAATTGGCAAAACTAAAGTACCCTTCAAAAGAATAAGCATATATTCAGAAAAAGCAGAGCTTTGGCAGCAAAGTGTATAGAAAAGCAGAACTGATCAAAGGAAGAAATATTTATGTAATTAGTGTATGAATACTTTGTGAGTTTGTTCACCATACTACAGACGAAACAAGTCCAGTTTGTCAGAAGCAAAGATGAAATAAAGACTTTTGAAGAAAGTGTACAGAAAACAAGTGTTTAAGCCTAAGTGTACAGAGGCATCCCATTCAACCAAGAAATTAAATGAAAAAGAAACAAAAAATAAACCTTTCAAACCCCATGAACATTACTGAAACACTAAAAGTATTTGTCTCTTGCCTTAAGACAAAATATAAGTAATTTTTTATAAATAATCTAGTTAGCTCCAGATCTAAACATATCTAATTGTGAAAATTACTAGAGATGTGCTGTAGCATTCATCACATATATTTAACAAAATAATAAATTACTAGGGGTAAATTTTATTAATTTGGGACAAAACATTGAGTTTCAGATGGGACTAAAATATAAACAAAGATATACACATATACACAAGCTAGGTAATTTTTCAAGATAGAAATCTTTTAATTAGGTTGTATGTATTTTTTTGTATGTGGTATCTATAATGTGTGTACACATGTATTATTATCATCTATATTACAAAATCACTGAATCACAGAATGGTAGGGGTTGGAAGGGACCTTCAGAGATCATCTAGTTAACCCCTCTGTCAAAGCAGGTTCAGCTAAAGCATGTTGCACAGGAACACATCCAGGTGGGTTTTGAGTATTTCCAGAGAAGACAGCTCCACAGCCTCTCTGGGCAGCCTGTTCCAGTGCTCTGGCACCCTCGAAATAAAGAAGTTTTTCCTCATGTTCAGATGGAACTTCCTGCGTTCCACCTTGTGCCCATTGCCCTTGTCCTGTCTCTGGGCACCACTGAAAAGAGTTTGGCCCCATTGTCTTGACCCCCTCCTTTTAGATATTTATAAGTGTAGATAAGATCCCCTCTATGTCTTCTCTTCTCCCGGCTAAAAAGACCCAAGTCCCCCAGCCTTTCCTCCGCTGGAGTCCCTCCAGTAGTTCCCTGTCCTTCTTGAACTGCGGGGGGCAGAACTGGACACAGTACTCCACATGTGGCCTCACCAGGGCAGAGTAGAGGGGGAAGATAACCTCCCTTGACCTGCTAGCCACACTCTTGATGCACCCCAGGAGACCATCGGCCTTCTTGGCCACAAGGGCCAGTTGCTGGCTCATGGTCAACTTGTTGTCCACCAGGACTCCCAGGTCTCTCTCTGAAGAGCTGCTTTCCAGCAGGTCAACCCCTAACATGTACCAGTGTATGGGGTTATTCTTCCCTAGATGCAGGATCCTACACTTGCATTTGTTGAATTTCATTATGTTCCTCTCTGCCCAACTCTCTAGCCTGTCCAGGTCTCACTGAATGGTGGCACAGCCTTCTGGTGTGTCAGCCCCTCCTCCCAGTTTTGTCTCATCAGCAAACTTGCTGAGGGGGCACTCTGTCCCTTCATCCATGTCATTGATGAATATCTTGAATAAAACTGGACCCACTGGGGAACACTGCTAGTTACAGTCCACTCAACTAATCCACACTTCCTAAGCTTACCTATGAGGATGCTATGAGATACAGTGTCAAAATCCTTGCTAAAGTCAAGATAGACAACATCTATTGCTGTCCCCTCATCCAGCCAGGCAGTCAGTCATGACATCATAGAAGGCTATCAGACTTGTCAAACATGATCTTCCCTTGGTGAATGCATGTTTACCACTCCTGATAACCTACTTTTCCTCTACATGTTTAGAAGTGACATCCAGAATGAGCTATCCCATCACCCTTCCAGGGATGGAGGTGAGGCTGACCATCCTGTAGTTTCCCAGGCCCTCCTTCTTGCCCTTTTTGAAGATTGGTGTGACATAAGCTTTCCTCCAGTCCTCGGGCACTTCTCCTGTTCTCCTTGATCTTTCAAAGATGATGGAAAGTGGCTTCGCAATAACATCTGTCAGCTTCCTCAACACTTGCGGGTGCATCCTATCAGGCCCCATGGGTTTGTGGGTGTCAAGTTTGCCTAAATGATCTCTAACCTGATCCTCCTTGACCAAGGGAGAGTCTTCCTTACTCCAGGCCCTCTGTTTTACCTCCAGGATCTGGGGTTCCTGAGGGCTGGCCTTAGCAATGAAGACTGAAGCAGAGAAGGCATTTAGTAACTCCACCTGCTCTGCATCCTTGGTCACTAGAGCACCCACCTCATTCAGCAGCAGGCCCATATTTTCCCTAGTCTTCCTTTTTCTACTGATGTACTTGAAGAAGCCCTTCTTACTGCTCTTGACATCCCTTGCCAGGTTTAATTCCAAGTGGGCCTTAACCTTCCTCATTGCATACTCTGACAATGCTCCTATACTTCTCCCAAGTAGCCAGTCCCTTTCGCCACATTTGGTTAACTTCTTTCTTCCACCGGAGTTTTTTCAGAAGCTCCTTGCTCATCCATGCAGGTTTCCTGGCTCCTTTGCCTGATTTCTTACTCCTAGGTCTGCTAACTTTTGTTATTTGCCCTGTTGGAGGGTCGGAAGCGGAAAAGCATAGTGGAATCCCACCTGTAGGGAGGAGCGGACAGGACAGGTGACCCAAAACTGACCAACGGGGTATTCCACCCCATCTGCCTCATGCTCAGTATAAAAGTTGAGGGATCAAAGGGTCAGCTCTCTTTCTTCAGTGGCCAACGTCTGAGGAGGACTCTGTCTGTTCATCTGCCTTTGATCACAATCCACATGTTCCTGAATCCAGATCTGGAATCCAGTTCCTGTCCATTGCTGAGTCCAGTCTGGGACTTTCCCAATGCCTTCCAGTGATACAATCATCATCTGGGAGCTCAATATGGTTTTGTATATATTGTATATATTTCATCATTTTCTTTTGTAAATTATTTTATTAATTTATTAATATTTTCATTAAAGTAGTTTAGTTTTTTCTAAACTCATAAGTTTATTGTCCCTCTTCTCCTTGGAGAGTTGAGGGAGAGGCTCTGTCATTCGTTTTAATTGACTAGTGTGTCCCAAACCACAACACTCTCAACACATTCTTCATCCACCCCTAGGCAGAGCTCGATACATTCCAGTTGCTCTCTCACACAGAAAGCAACTCTGCCACCACCACACCCTGCCAGCCGATCTTTCCTAAAAAGTACATAGCCATCCATGACAGCTTTTCAGTCATTTGAGCTATATCACCATGTCTCTGTAATTGCAGAGTTTTTCACTAAGTAATAAAATAAAATTAAGTTTTCCTATTAACAGGCATCTAAGCCCTCTGTCCTTGAGATATATATACAAAACTGACTCTTGGGGGCCATACCCTGAAAAATCTGTCTAATGATAAAATTTGTCTATAATTAGTCACATTTTCTTTAGTTGTTTTTGCAGATGAATTTTAGGTGCCTTTTCATCTATCTTTTATGAAACATCTTTCCTTTTTAGAACATGTTTAAAACAGTGCTGTAAACATTCAAGTAAAAAGTGAAATTTTTTTCTTCATTCTGCCAAACTCAAGTGAAACTTAAAAGCGGATGTCCTATTTCTAAAGACACAAAGAACTGCAGATTGCCAGAAATACATAGATCACGCCTGAACAAAATAAAATGCTAAGTAATATGCCTGCATAATGCCCATTGCCTGATACAGTATTTAAACAAAGTTTTCTTTTGTGATTAAATTGGAGTAGCAGGCATGCTTTTTTTTCCTATCATGGGGATGATTCGCTGGTGGTGCCCACCACCTTTTGTACAGTTCTGTATGCACTATAACGTCTGAGCCAGGCAGTGTGCAGTGCATACATTCTGACTAAGATAAGCCAAGTGAAAAAAAAAACAAAACAAAACAAAAACAACCTTCTATTTTTCAAAGTATTTCAGAACTGTTAAAGATTTAATCAGCTCATATTGATTATACAGCACTGTGTCCTGCTTGTTAATGACTAAGTGTGGTAGATTTTCACTTTATCAATCAGGTCAAAGAAGTAAAACACTAAAAAACAGAAACGGCTTGTTTTTATTTAATACTGTAAAGAATATTACTTTGGAGATAGGAGAGCAGAAAAACCAGTTTATTTTATAATAATCCATTAACAATCAAATTAAAACTAGCATCAGTATCAGTAACATATAGAATCCCAAATGTATCAAGAACTCCTAACAGTTACTGCACATTTAACTTCTGTCTGCAGTTTCATTTATTTTGCTGGGAACAGTAGCTACTGAACAGGCAGCTAAAACTTGCTAGGATTTATCTGCTACATAAGATTTATTTATTTACTTTTAAAAAATTAGCAGGAATATAGGCACTAGTATTGCTGAAAGGTTTCTAGGCTACAGTCTCCTGTGACAGAACTGGATTGCAAGCTTTAATTATCTGTTCTGAAATGTTATACTATCAACAAATATAAGAACTGTAGAAAATAAATCAGTAAGTTTTCTTAGCCAGGGTTATTTCTTCCCCACTTCTGGGACTACCGACATATTGTTCCGTGTCCAGACAAAATTGAAATTCAGTCAGTAATGCACAAGTGTTTTCATATTAGGCTTCTAGGTGTCCCAAATTATTTAGCTGTAGATAGTAGTTGCTCTCTCAGATGGACTTGGAATCTCAAATGAAAGCTATGCTTCTGATGTCCAGGAGTATTGATATTTATATTTTAAAGAAATTCTTGAGAGGTCTGCTTTACACATTTCACAATAATTTACACTGTTCAGAGTATGGGATGTCCAAAGGTCTTTTCTATAGAATAACTCTCAGCTGGGAAAATCCCAAGGAACTGTAAAGACAGCTGAGCTCAATCCCACCCCATGTTCTCATAAGATCTAATGGAGCAGAAATGCAGTGTTTTCCAGAATTTTTCATCTTGCTGTTGTTATGGAGTGGTCCATACCATACTGACTCATATCAGATCACTTTCAAAGATCAGTAAAAAAGTGTCTCTTTCCCTGTTTAGTCTGCTTACTATATCATGTTCAGCATACTTTTTCTTTTTCTGAAGGAATATCTTTAAAAGTATAAAATTCACTCTACAATTAATGTTCTGCAATATTTCTATTCATGATTGTTTTCTAAGTATATTTAATATGCTTATCAAAAGGTTGTCTAACAACTCACACACCAAGTTTTTATAATGAATATTCTTTCATTTAGTTTTTGTCTATAAGTTACTGTGCACATGATTTGGCCTTATTTAGCAGTATCTCTCCAAGAAAAGATGCAAGGTTCCAGCTAACTTTGAGGAAAAAGAACTAGGGAGATATCTAAGGTTTATCATGGGGTTTCATCCCTGTAAAAAAGCAATGAAGTGTACTTAAGCAGGCCCAGTGAGGGAATATTTTGTGGACAGTTCACAGGATTACGGGAGATGGAGTAGATAGGGGAAAAAGCAATGCTGTACACTCCTATGCAGCACTGAATGAAACTGAGTAAGAATAGTGAAGGTTGAAATATACATATTCATGAACATGCAGATGATGTGTGGTGAATTTTTTAAACAAATTCAGACAATCAAAAGGAAACCAGCTTCTGCTACATCATCCCTGAAGAATTTCTTTGGAGAGTAGCCTCCCTCTCTCCATGTACTAAATTCTGAGTGCTTCCCAGTTGTCTTTATATTTCTGGCCTTTTAATGAATTTTATAGTAGAAACTTGCTCAGTATCTTGTCGATACTCGTTACTTGAAACATGTATTCTGTTTCATTTGTTTGTGTCAAGTTTGTTTAATAGGATTTATTTTGGATTAGGATGTTATTTATATAGACTATGAACTGAAAAAGTATCCATATAGCAACAGCCATTCTAGTCAAGGACCAAATATATCTTAATATACTCCACTGAACACCAAAAAAAATTCAAGAGGGATATATTTGGCTTTTTACATAAGTCAGTAAAGGACTCCATGCAGGACTTAGTTAAAAACCAAACATGTTCTGTTAGTTTGCAAATAAGCTTCACATGTGACTGCACAATAATCCATTTTTTATTATATATAATTTTGGAAGTTAAGCATTAAAATAAAGATTGAACCCCCAGCTTTTTTATTGTTGTGCCAATATACAAGTTCTCTTCCTTAGAGACTTTTTTTTTAAAAACAGAGACCATATAAAGAAGAGAAATTTACAAAAGAGTTACCATTACTAGATCTGAAAATGGGTTAGTGTCTACATATGGCTGTAATAAAAATGGAGGAATTCTGTCCTCTCAAACCCTGATTGGCCAAGTTTTGACAGTACTGAGCAGCTGGACGCATACCCATGTTGAGGAGCACTCTCCTTCTTGTTGTGTAGAGGCCTGGAGCTCTATTTACCTGGTGCTCTCTGTAGAACAATGAAGCCTTCCTGAATTCAACAAGTGAAAGATTCCAGCATTCAATCCAAAACTGAGAAAACCCCTCTGGATCAACGGAGAAATGAATCTGCATCTTCAACATGGAAGATCTGGCCAGCACTGGGAACAACAAAATGCTCTCAATCTATTGTACCAGAGTAGTAATTAAATAGTCTCTGGACCTGGGAAAGAGAATGTATAGGGGCTGGCACATGTACTTGAGATGGAAACATTTCCATTCCTATGTTTAATAAATGTCTAGCTCAGATGCTCAAATTCAATCCTTGCTCACTTTTGACTGAACAGAAAGAACATCTTTTCACTGATTCTACTGTACATTGCCTCAAGAAATTAAGCATCGCTTTAAGAGTCTGATCAAGGAGTCAGTAGGGATGACAGTAACTTGAACAGGGTGTTGATGATTCTGTCACCTTATATTAAAGAAATTGAATGTAAATCATTTACAGTATTAAACTGTTACATTCTATATAGCCTACTGGTTTCCTAGGAAGTGATTAATGACTTAGAGTCTGAAGCAATCTGTTAAACATGGGCACTCTTAGACATAAACTCACTGTGCTGGCGAAGACTACCAATAAAGACTGAGGTAATATTGCTTTCTCTCTTATCCTGCCTATATTCTGATGGCTGCTTCGGGAAGCAACTAACAAGAAAATAAATTTGTCATAAATTGAACTAGCTATTTTTTTTTTCCACAAATTTCCTTCATACCAGTTCTGGAATGGCAGGTTACCAAATATTTAAATATACCCAAATAGATGAAGCAAACCAAGTATGTCTACATTCATGTTCTGGCATTGATATTCTTGGACATATCAAAATATTATTCCACATATCAGTTCCTTCCCACACTAGGATGGTGGAAGTGCATCCATCACAAGTCCCTATTCTAAATAGAAGAGCTCCTCTTTGGAAGAGCTAAAAAACAAAGAAGGAATTGAATGAAAGAGAAAAACTAGGCAACTAAATTTGAAATTTCAGAAAGGCTAAACTTGTTTGAAAGTATCTAAAAATGAAAAGAAAATTAATAAGCATACACAGGAAATTCACAAATATTACTTTATTTTTTATGTTGTATTTAACCAGTGTTATTTAGCAAATATCTAAAATACAAGTTCAAATATAAATAAAAAACCCAACAATTTAATTCCACTATTTTATCATATTTGACTTGGAACAGTAAAGGCAATTTTACAAAAGAATCTCATCAAACCAAAAGGTAAGAGCTAAATAAAGTAATCATCCATAAAGGAAAACTGGAGTAGGAGGCAAGGGTGAAGCTTTCTTTTCCCTTCATATTCATGCATATATGGGGCTGACATAGCAAAAGGATTATGATTGGTCTCAATTTCAAGACAAAAACAATTTCAAAAGGTGTAGCACAGTTGTTAGGAAGATCAGGCAGCAATCAACCATAAATGATGGAGCCCAGCAACTAATCTATTTAAAGTAATGAGGGAAGATGACATAGAACAGAAGGCAAGGTGCATATTTTAGGAGAATTCGTTTGAGAAGTTACGCACACTATACAATTTAATCATTAAGAGTAATAACAGTAGCTTTACTATTAGACACAATCCATAATAATCTCCCCAAAGAAGTGGTGGATTCCCCAACAATGGACACTCTTAAGATTCAGCTGGACAGGTTGCTGGGCCACCTTATCTAGACCATTTTTTGCCAATAGAGGATGGACCAGATAATCCATGAGGTCCCTTCCAACCTGGCATTCTATGTGTCCATGGTTCCATGATTCTATGATAACTTCTAACTAACACAAAATAACAGAGAGTTTAATGTTGTGTTGGCCCAGTCACTGAAAACAACACATGCATCTCAGTTACCTCAGATTTTTATTAGCTATGACAACAGAAATTATAAGGAGTAAAAACTGTTTCACAGGGGAATTTCTGTAAACCAGGAGGAGTGCTAAAACTTGTCTCCAAATACACCCGGTATGGATCATGGGACAAATAAATTGATCATTAAACTGCTGATAGTGTTACAGCAGCAAAACTTAAGCTTTACTGAGGGACAGCACTCATATTGAAAGTTTCTAGAGAAGCAGGAGAGGACCCCTCTGACTCAAAAGTGCTCTAGTCCAGATAGTAAATATTTCTCCAAATTTTTGGACACCCTTCTGTTAGAGAGATACGCATGTGTATGCATTAATGCACATGCAAATATCCATGCTCATGCACTGGGAAGTTGGAATACAGACTTGTAAGTTTTTTTTTCTTGGAGAAGAGGGTGATAGAAATAGTATAAAAAATAATAGTATTTTATTTTGGGACAAGTTTCCTGTTCCATCACCCAGCTAGTATTATAGATTTGTGGCAAAGTTTCTGCTTCAGAGAAGCAACAATTGTGCTGGGTTTTTATTTTTAAAGTTTGAGAACTTTGAAAATCTGAAATTTCTGATCAGATGACCATTCTTATCACTAAGCCTTCCTGCTTATAAGCGAAGAGGGGCATCCAGTAGAGTCCACTCACACCCCTATTGGTTATATAGTTCTCCCAGACTGGAGCTCAGTTGCCAAAATGCAGAAGAAAGGTTGCACATCTCTTTTAAATCAGTGGAAACATTCAGCAACATTTCAATGAAAGCAAGACACACAGTTTATATTTGCTTTTTTTGGAATTACTTTTTTTTTCCTTTTGAATTGGGCTGTGTGGACCTGGTTTCTGAACTGATGAGCATGGAGTGGGAAGGTAAAAGATGAAAAAAGGCTTTTTTTTTTTGATTGACCATATTTCACCACTGCAGCCAGTACTCATTTGTGCATCTCTGTGGGAACCTAGGTCTCCAACACTAATAAGAAGCAGCCAGAGACAGACCATGGGAATTGCATATTGCAGTCTGCTAACTGACAGAGGAGAAGCCAGAAAAACATTCAAGATGAAAAAAAAAATAATCCCTGGTGTGAGGATCTTGGGCACCAGGGTCAGCTGCAGCCATAAATTTAGCTTCTGTGGAGGCTTGCTAAAAACTTCATACAAAGACAAAAATCATTCAGGGGATGAACTCTTCCTATTTGAAGCCTTTGCAGATGGTTGATTCTCTAGGTATATCACTTTTATGACCACCAGCTGAAGTAATGTCACCTTTCTTGAAACAGCCAGTCAAGCTTGTTCTACTGAAGGCTATGATGAAGCCCTTTTATGATTTTTCAGCTTCTCTCACTTTTTTTTTTTTTCTTATCTCACATACACAGGTGGGCATTGAAAGAATTATTAGAGAAAGGATTGCTGAGAAAGAATTTCAGATGATTGGGAAGTATCTTTTCTAAATTTTTCTATTTTAATTTGATATTAGGCTCCATGTCATGCCAAATATCAATTCAAAACTGCTACTAACAAAGTTTGCTTCCACTATTTTTCTTCAGACATCTGTTGCAGTGTCGCATGAGGTACTGAGAGTGAATCACATATAATGTTTTCTTTTCTTTTTGAAAAACAAAAAATGCCACTAATCTCTATCTTTTTTTTTTTTTCCTTTGTAGTGGTTAAACAGATAAAGAAAATGAGTGTAGAACTCCTTTCCTGCCCAATATATTACATTCTTTCCATTAAGAAATAGTATGTTTTAGTTTGTTAATATTTTCACAAACATCAGAGATGACTGTAGTCATAACATGCCATGTTTGTTTTTTTTTTCTTTCTCTTTCTCACTTTTTCTTTTCTTCTTTGGAATGGCAGAACGTGTATAATATCCATGCTTATATCCCTCAACCAATTTATTTTCTTTGCTGTTTCATCTACTGCTGCTTTAATGTTTTGTTTTGACACACTGTAGTTTTTCAATAACTGTCAAACTTTTGGAAAGAGTTACAGTGATAGAATCAGAGGGTCAGTTTTCTTTACGTCAGACAGTTACTTTTCTAAAAGTTATTAGACAACATGTTTAAACTACAGAACAGTGGAAGGAAAGATGGCAGGCAGGCATTCAGAAATAACAGAATATCCAAGCTATTCACTCCATCCTGAGAAAATGATGAGGGAGGAAGTAAAAGAAAATGAAGGAAAACCATAAAAATCAAAGGATTCTACTGTATAAACAGATATTTTGGGCAACAACAAGCTTTTCAGGAAATCTCTTTAAATAAACCAAATCTCTTTAAATAAACCAAATTCCCATTGAAAAAGGAAATTCACAAACAAACAAAAAGAAAACAGCTCAGCTTTTCATTCCAAGGGTTATTCCAGCATTATCAGTTGTGTGTTACTTTTAACAACCCTTTATGTGGCAATTGCTCACAAGCATTCTTACTGCTCTATAACATAAATAAAATGAGGCATGCAACTGAGAATTAAGAACTTAAAAAACAGGACAGAATAAAGTGACCATCAACCTCACTTTAACACTGGGATCACTCTGAATAAAGCAAGCCTTTCATATCTTCAAAATGCAATGGGATTTCTTCTAGTAATCATGATATATCTTTCATAACCCAGAAGTGTTGACTGATAGACAGGACAGCCACTGGTATCTAGTGGGACAAACAAACAGAAGCTCAGCAGACACTCCTGATGTCTCTCCCCTTGTGACTTCTTGAAACTACTAGAATTTTAGCTTTGTTTCTCAGGATTTTGAGTCATGAAGTGTCAACATTGTCAAAAAACTCTCAGTTCCCTATGGCCCATCCCAACAGAGAGGACTGTTCTAGAGAAAATGAACGAAGAAAGGTAGGTCAAAGGAAAAAAAAACAACAACCCAAAACCAAATAGCATTTTGTTCTATATTTAATATGTTAAAATGTAATGCAGAGGTGGAATATAAAAGAAAAAAAATCAGGTGTTCCAGCTCCTACTTTATAGATATTAGAGTTCGTTCTTTGCTTCTCATATTGGAATTAGCGACTGGGAGATAACTGCTTAATTAGTTGTTGGCCTGATCATTTTGCCAATGAGCCAGACACAGTGGCTTGGTGAAGCATCTGGTGCTTGTTGCCAAGGCTCTCCCCAGCCTCCCCAAATGCAGCAGTTCTCTAAGCTGCTCCCAGCTGCAGCAGCAATCTTCACTGCGATAACCATTGTTTCACAGCAGCTGTGGGAGTTGTGCTGGGAGACTTTTAGTAAGCCCAAACATGTTCTAGATGGAAGGATTTCAAATGTCATGCCTGTTCACCCAGGAGTTCGTTCACATAACAACTTCTGCTGCAGGCTTATGTCCTGAGGGCTGTTATTCCATGAAACTGCCAGTATAAGGGGAAGATTAAGCCCTTTTACAAGCCCAGCTGAACATTTGATAGTTTTGGAAGCTTGGTCCTGTGAGCTGGTAGCCCCAGGCATTTTAACTTGCACACCATAGATTTAAAAAAAAAAAACAACAACAAAACAAAATAAAAATACCCACAACAACAACATATAACAAACAAACAAACAAACAAAACAAAACAAAAGTTCTGTAGGACTTGGAAAATAATTTTCTAAGAAAGACTACAATTGGTCCATCGGTCCAGTGGGGGTCACAAGAAGTTTGTAAGAGGCGGTGAGGAATTTCATGTTTCCTAGAATAATAATTTCACTGGAGAAAGTGACGTACTGGCAGTGTTACTTCCTGTAACAGTGACATATGACAGCCTGTTTATTTCTGGCAGTATGGAAGATAAATGGAAATAAATAGTTGGTGACCTTTTGTTCACCTGATGCTTTTACTCGTGAGGAGTTTGCAACACCTTTGCCAGAGATCTGGAGGCTGGCACTCCCTTCTTCTTCCAGGTAGCAGTTATTTCGCATTGAAATAGATCTGAACACCTCTGTTATACGAACCATAACGCTTGCTTCACCTTCAGTCTTTTTTGCAGATAGCTGATGATTTCACCAATAGCTCAAAAGTTTATTGATCTAATCCTCTTTCGGTGTGCATCCAGAACCAAACATACTTCAATGACTGAACATCTAGATGGAGATTGGTGACAAATAGTGACCTGTATCAAGCTGAGTGGTGCAGCTGATATGCCCAAGGGACGGGATGACATCCAGAGGGACCTGGACAACTCAGGAAGTGGTCTTATCTGAACCTCATGAGATGCAGCAAGGCCAAGTGCAGTGTCCTGCACCTGGATCAGGGAAAACCCCAATATCAATACAGGCTGGGGGATGAACAGATTGAGAGCAGCCCTGAGGAGAAGAACTTGGGGGTACTGGTGAATAAAAAATAGGACATGAGCTGAGAGTGTGAGCTCGCAGCCCAGAAGGCCAAGTGTATCCTGGGCTGCATCAAAAAAAACATGGCCAGCAGGTACAGATATATGATTCTGCCCCTCCACTCTGTTCTGGTGAGACCCACCAGAAGTACTATGTCCAGCTCTGGAGCCCTCAGCACAGGAAAGACATGGACCTGTTGAAGCAGGTCCAGAGTAGGGCCACAAAAATGATCAGAGAACTGAAACACCTCTCATGTAAGGACAGGCTGAGAGAGTTGGGGTTGTTCAGCCTGGAGAAGAGATGGCTCCAAGGAGACATTGTTGCAGCATTTCAGTACTTAAAGGAGGACTACAGGAAAGATGGGGATAGACTTTTTAGCAGGTCCTGTAGCGATAAGACAAGGGGCAATGGTTTTAAACCAAAGGAGGGTAAATTTAGGCTAGATATAAGTAAGAAATTTTTTACAATGAGGGTGGTGAAACACTGGAACAGGTTGCCCAGAGAGGCTGTAGATGGAAACATTTAAGGTCAGGTTGGACGGGGCTCTGAGCAAGCTGATCTAGTTGAAGACGTCCCTGCTTATTGCAGGGGAGGTTGGACTAGACATCCTTTAAAGGTACCTTCCAAAACAAGCTATTCTATAATTCTATGATTCTATGATTATGGACATTACTGGTCTCTCTGTGGTGTATAGGTGTGCTAGAAAAGGGGAAAATAATGTGATTCATATCAGAAGACTCAGCTATCTCTTGGACTTTCTTAATATCATTATACGTAATGGTAAAAGACACACACAAAATTTAACTTGTAGGAAAAAAGTATATACACAACGTATGTAAAATTAGTTGAAAAATATATACCCTGCTTCTTATTAGTTGTCTTTCTACGTTGTCCTGGTTTGAGCAACACAGGACTAATTTCTCTTCTAATACTTGGGAAAACTGCACTTTTAGAAGACTCCAGTGTCTGAATTTGTGAAAATATTTACTTTACAGCCAGCTATGGTGTGTGGGTCTCAAGGTCTCAGTGTTTTCAAGCTAGCCAGGTGCAGGGATGAGGAGGAGCGAGACCTGGGCACTTGACCTAAGCTGCCCAACAGGATTATTTCATACCATCAACGTCACATTCACTATAAACTAGAAAGTTTGCTGCGAAGTTCTTTCTCTCCCTTGATGGCTGACATCCTATGAACTTTGTGCCCTGGTGCCAGATTCCTGAGGCCTTCCCTTCCTCCTGAAGCTGTAGCACTCGCAGTGTCCGACATTTGCTGTCCACTGCTGGGAGTGCACAACTTTCTACTCGTATAATTGGCTGAGAATAATCTTTACATATTTGATATTGGTGTCGGGAGCAATATTGGTTCTTTAGTGCTGTTAATGTTAATTATCTAATCTTATTCTATTAAATCTGTTTATACTTCAGCTCCCGGGTTTCCTTGTTTTTTCCCGATTCCCCGGGTGGGAAGGGGTCATCGGGCGATAGAATGATTGTCTAAATGACAACAAATTGTTATGGGTCTCTCAAACTATAACACACCTGAAAGCAGATTTCAAACTCTTGAAAAATCATAGCAGCCATCAAATATATTGAGATCAGGGAACAGCTAATCAGTCTACCCAAGCTGTCCTTTTGACGTGCTTTGACACTTAAAAGATATCTCAGTTCTTGTCTCCTGCTTCCCTGTTTCAGTTTTTAATCCTTCCACTATTATGTCTCTCAAATGATGTCTGAGTGATATGAAAGTTCTTTGCTAATGAGCAGACCTTTATTCCTTCCCTAAATGCCTAAGTATTACATATTGTTTATGCAATAAATAAAAGAGGATTAAAAAAAAATCTTCATGTCTGACACTAGGTGATACCAACCAGCACAGATGCTGTTTAGGATATTTTCCCCTTTATATAGCTGATATATTTTGGGGAATATGTAGTCCCAGAGGTCCAAAATGGAGCCTGAAAGAGATTTAATAGTTATGCAAGCGGTTGCAATCAGCTGCAATCAGTCCCTGAGAGTCCCCTGAGAATCAGTCCCTGATTCTCTTATATTTCCCCAAAATAGATGTGACCATTGCATTTGAAATCAGCTGTTTGGGGAACAAGAGAAAAAACATCAAGTTTTACCATCTTAGTCTATTCTATGAGCAGATATGACCCTGTGCAATATTGAAGATGCTGCCAGTATCACAGGATGGGATCATTTGGATAGCACTATGGATCCCAAGCCATGGACCGGGAGAAAGGTAGGACTGCAGTTCAGGGGGGCTTTAGGGGCAACAGTGATGGTAGAATGGTGGCTGGTAGCTTCACTTACACTTGAAAGAATTAACAATGCAGATGGACTCTGTGTGTGCAAGTGTGTGTGTGTGCATATGTGTGTGCCTCTGAGTGCAGGTCTGCAAAATTCTGGGGATTACACCTCCCTCCACTTCTCTCCAACTTCCTCTGCTTTTCCTTGTCTTTTCCCTCTTGTATCATAAAGGCATAATGCTTTCTGGAAGACAGTCTTTTGGTGTGGTTAAATCTTATTTTGTAACTCTACCATGTGCAGTCTAAGAAGTGGCGGTATGGAAAAGGTAGAATTATTCTCCTTTGCCATTAGAGCTGGTTCACGGCTTTCCTTTTTAACCAGTTGTCCTGGTTTGAGGTAAAACAGAACCAATTTTGTTCAGTAACTTTGCTTCTTAACTGGGCCTCTCTAACTACTGAAATTAACAGCATATTGTGCAGACAATGTTCACTCTCTCAGAGTGATAAGACCAATTGTTTATAGCTGATGCCCAGGCATGGTATGCAGAGAGGCTCTTACTTATACTTATTGCTATCCCACCCAAGGCCAACCAACTTTGTTATTTGCCCCATTGGAGGGTCGAAAACGGAAAAGCATAGTGAGATCCCACCTGCAGGGAGGAGTGGACAGGACAGGTGACCCAAAACTGACCAACAGGGTATTCCATCCCATCTGCCTCATGCTCAGTATAAAAGCTGAGGGATCAAAGGGTCAGCTCTCTTCCTTCAATGGCCGACATCTGAGGACTCTGTTCGTCTGCCTGTGATCCCGATCCTGAATGCAGATCCAGAATCCAGTTCCTGTCCGTCACTGAGTCCAGCCTGGGACTGCCCCAGTGCCAGCCGGTGTCGTGATTTTCATCTCAGGAGCTTGATATGGTTTTGTATATATTTCATTATTTCTTTTTGGTTTATTATTAATATTTCATTAAAGTAGTATAGTTCCTTCTAAACTCATAAGTCTCTTTTTCCTCCTCTGCCCCTCTCTTTGAAGAATGGTAGAGGGGAACGTCTGTCAGTCCCATCTGGGGTCCCCCAGGTCCCCAGCAGCCGATTTGGCCTAAACCACGACACCGGTCAAATGAGACAGATATGTCCAATCCTTCTAGGTGACTGTAGGAACCTGGGAGTGTGTGAAAAATGCATACTGGAAAGGAAAAGAAAATGAAAGAATTCATTGTGTCATCTGACAAAGTCATATGCCTACCCAGAAATATGCCAAAAATTGCTTTGATCTTCTTGACTATTGCATGTTGCTATACACACTGTAAAGGTGTTTGGCACGTTGTCTAACTAGATTAACCTGGTGAACAGTGCATTCTGCTTCCTTCTCCTGTGTTTTCTTTCAATTCTCTTTGCTCATTGTAAGCAAGCGGAATCAGTGAGGCAGTAGAAGAATACAAATGCATGCACCTACTTCTCTCTCCCTGCAGTACCATGAGACCCTTTCTGCATGCCCTTTTATCTCTTCCTGGTTTTCCCACAGCATAGGAATTCCTCTCTGACAGCCAAATACGCATGTGTTTCAGCAAGGGAAACTCACGGCTGTGCTATCTGGCATATGAACAGCTGCTGTGTTCGCAACATACCACTTCTCATCCCGGCTGTAGAATGGGATGGAGGCATGAATTGTGTGTGATTTCCTGAAAACTAGGAAGTTTTGCCTCTGCTTCTGTGGAGGACACTTCTGACAAAAGCTCAAACAGCTTATGGTTACTTGAAAGTCTCAATAACTATGTTAGCTGTTAGAGTTTAAATGCAGCAGTAAGTGAGGTTGCAAAAGTACGGAAAACGGGGGTAAGACCATGTATATGTAAATGTTTAGATGAAATATTTGGATGTGCCTTAGTAAGAACGTAAGAATTATATATGCACATCCAAGATGTGGGATCTTGGAAGTACAAACTCCCCATCCCAAATTCTGGGGACTTGAATGTCATCTAAAATACTTCAAATTCCACTATCACTGTTATAAAGTTGATAATCACTGTATTTATACTGTCTGATTCACTCCCACCCCTCACCTAAGACTTCATGACTGCAGATGCTAAGGATGTTTATCACCATTTTGGTTTTTTTGTTTGTTTGTTTGTTTGTTTTGTTTTGTTTTGTTTTGTTCTCTGTCTTCATTGTGTGGTAATTATACTTGTGAGAACACACTCTTTGCAAGAAGTACTTAAAATGCACACAATGGCCCTACTATTTACTGAAAGAAAATGTGGTTACATGTCAACAAACTCTGTTAATGGAATCAGAAAGCAAGTTTTATTTGTTAGTGCTTTTTCTGTTTACACTAAATACTCAAATGATTAAACCATCTTTTTATAAGTGAAAATCCATTCTCTTTGCCCCATTGTAAAGACAGTGATATTAATATAATGAAAGGTGAGAGGATAGCTTACGTTTGTTGACTACTAATTCAACAGTATAGCTTCTGGAAATTTTTGTCATTTATTGCTGCTAAAGAATTTATAACCTGGAGAAGCTGGTGATAATGGGCTTTAAGCCTTACAAACTCCCCAAACCACTGGATTAAAGAATCTGCTGTTTTCTGTGTAGTCCCTGAAGCACACTTTAATGGTTCTGCTGAAATGGTATCAATCATACAGGAACCGTTCCACAAAGTTACAGCGAGACACTCCAAGATGGTTAAATGGCTGCATTTTCTGAAATGTAATACAATTGTAAAACTGTATCTAGGAGTCCTAACAATTAGAATCTTTGCAGCAAAAATTATGTTTTGCTTTGTTTTAAATTTCCATAACTTTGGACTCACAAGTTTTGTGGACTTCTCCTCTTTTTTGGGTGTTTTTATTTCAACTTTTTTTTTTTTTCCTATACTTTTCTAAGCATAGGTGGGAATTGGAAAGCAGGTATGATTTTTCTCATCATTTATGGGTGTGATGTTATGTTGATTTTTTTTTTCCCCAAACGTGACAATTCATGCTGGTTATCAGTGTATGCTTTCAGTCTGGAAATTTGGCTGCTTTTGGTTACTTATGAGAAAATTTATATGTTTTCATTGAAAATATAGTCAAGTATTGTCTTTAAGGAACTACAGTGCTTGGGAAAGTTGGGGTTTTTTACATATCATTACCAGTCATAAAACACTGCAACTGGATAAAGGTCTAGGAATTTTTAATCTGTCAGTTGAATACCATCACAATTAAAAAAGGAGAGCTATTTACTCCTTCAGTCCTTCCAGAAGCTTTTTCTGCAGCTAGATTCAAAGGTTACTCTATTCAAAATTGCCTTATCTGTGACTGTGAACTGATACCACAGTCATGCCAGTGAGACTATAATCAACTATAATCTGTGAGGAAAAGAAATAAACTGTAAATCTTTAAAGCTACATATTTTAGGAAAAAAGTTAGAGGTTGCCTCATTTTTCTTCTTGAAGACTTTGGAAAATGTATTTAAATAACATGAGCAGGTATAATCGGTTTAGATAGGAAAAGTCAGAATTGTGCTATCTGTTCTCAATCACTAATAAAGTATTTTCAGGCAGATTAGCCTTCTAATTTATTATACAATATTTAAGTGGTTTATCCTTCAAATTCTAAATTCTGCAGATCTTTAAAACATGCAAATATCTGCTACGAGCTCTCTTTACTCTGACTCACATGTCAAACAATAAATATAACAATAATAAAAATTACAGCCAGTGTAATTCTACAAATCAGCATTTTGCTGTCAGAGAAACTATAATCCATAAGGTTATTACACCAAACCTTATGTTGCTTCTGAGTCCACGAAGTAAATGAAAAAAAGCTGTGTTCTCTTATGCTACGTAAAAGCGTAGGAAAAATTATAAATATTGGCAATAATGATTGAGTCTTATGTTTCTTGAAGACGTTTTACATTGCCCAAATTGCAGTGACAACACTGTCATTAAAATAAGAAGACTGTCCTATTTAATAATACTTACTAATATTTTAATTTAGTTATTTAATAACTTACTAATATTTTTCTATGGCTTTAGGTGCTTCAAAGCTATTCAGTCCATTTTGATTCAGATGTACCACCTTGAAGAAATCAGAAAGTTTAGCTAAACTTTTTTGAAGGAAGAATGTAAAACTAGTCAGTAGCACAAAGAGTCCACATTCACACTGGATCTCTTCTTCCCATAGGTTTTTTGGGTTTGAGTGGGGGCTTTGTCTGTGTTTTTTTTTCCTTTCTTGTTTGTTTTTTTTTTTTTTTCCTCTAATGAAGATTTATTTAGCTTGTTTCTCTGTTACAGTAAACTTAACCTTTAGAGTATAAATGTAATGTTCAAAATGCACATTATTAATTCAATAAAATTTCACTGATTATTTGGAACTTGCATCTTTCTTCAGTTATACAACACAACAAAATATTGATTTTCACTGTATCAAGATTCATAATAATTTTATAGGTACTCATTTGTGCATACTTGAAATTAATATTTGCTGGTTTAATATTTTGAAAGTGCACCGTAGTTAATTTGTTTTTCAAAGCTATAAAGTGTCTTAGTCATCTTAGCTATCTTAGCTGTAACATTTCTGTTTCTCTTTCTCTTTTTTTTTTTTATTTTTTTCCTTTTTTCTTTTGGCTGTAATGACTCTAGTGAAAAAAAAAAAAAAAAAAAAGAATCTGACTTGTTTTCTTCCTGAGGCTTCAACATTATCATGTCAGGTAGTGAAAAAATTACTGAGGCAGATATTTTTCAGCTCTTTCCAATTTAAGACCAAGGAAAACTTCTATTATACAGTTCTCCTAGAACACGTTTTGGGATAAAAAACAATCCTTATTAAAAATCTCTTTTTTTACTTTCTAAATGTCTTTTTATGGATATTTCCTTCAGATTGGGTTTTAATTACTTATTTTTCTAACATTTTAAAACACTGTTTATTAATAATTTCTTGTACAATTCCCTGTATTTAAAATATAACCTTGAAAACAATGCACATCATTAACATAATTGATTTCAGTTTGTCGTGGTTTGGCCTCAGCCAGCAACAGAGAACCACGCAGCCGCTCGCTCGACTCCCACAGCCGTGGGAAAAATCAGCAGAAAAGGGCAAAACTCGTGGGTTGAAATATTATAATTTAACAGAACAGACAAAGGGAAAAAGAAAGAAAAGAAAGAAAGAAAAACAATAACACCGGTAAAGGAATACAAGAACGCGATTACAGTACCGCCGCGAAGCGCACCGACCGAACCCGCACCGCCGCAACCCGCCCCCGAGTGACGACTGACTCCCCCGTCCCGGCTAGCTCCTTTTATAGCGGGGCATGGGTCACGTGGTATGGAATACGTGCCTCCCCTGCCGGCTCCTTGGAAATTAACCCCATCCTTGCCGGAACCAGGACATTATCCACCCCTTATTCCATACCATCTATGTCATGCCCAGATTTTTCAGTTCCCATAGTCTATGAGCCATCCCTTAAAAATGTCCATTAAGCTCACGTAGTCCATGACGGTAGGCTCCAGCAGTGAGAACAGTCTCTCAGGGCACATAAGATGATGTGTAGTGCTGAACTGGTGGGTGCTGTATTTGAAGCTCGTGACTGGGGAATGCAATACAGCCCATGCCCATGGTCCACAGGTTGAAGATGTCGATCTCAAGGAAAATTGCTGGGCGCCAGATACTGAGATCAGTTCTTATTACATCATAAAATTATTCACTGGCTATTCTCACCCAAAATCAAATCCCCATGAGGTACACATCGGACTTCCCCATCCTCTCGCATCACCCACCAAGTGCACCCGGGTCCTTGTGCAAAAGCAATCCCACGGATGGGTTTGCCTTTGCCTGAGGCAGGGCTAACCCAGACTGTCTTTCCTAACATATTCTTCATATGCACTACAGGGACTTTATCCCCTTCTACTGTACGTGGAAGTTTTGATTGGGCAGGGCCAGCTCGATTGGCAGATCCCCTAGTGTTCACTAACCAGGTGGCTTTTGCTAAATGGGTATCCCAATGTTTGAAGGTCCCACCCCCCATGCAACCCCTGACTATCTGGCCTTGGGACAGATTTCTGAGTGGTAGTCTTAAACAGCTGTTTTACCCTAAAAAAAAATTGAAAAACATTCAGGAGACATAGCAATAGGAACACGCTGGTTTGAGCATCCCAAGGATATTCAAAATTCTCAAGAGGTGTTATACCTGGCCCAAAGGAGAAAAAGGAGGCAAAAGAGCTGGGGAAAGTATCTCCCCCTGTTTCTCCCATAGATTGGGTGTGATTATTGATAACTTCTGAGAGACGGGAACCAAGGTATGGACAGGACAGCAATACTGCATAGAAACCCCAACAAATCCACTTGAATAGTGATGTTGCCATATCATAAGCTGATATTGCACAGGACAGCAAAATTATAGTCCTGATCCCTCTCCCTGAGATAACAAACAGCATCACAGGGAGTACATACAGCATATAAGAATTTACATAACACAGCCATGTAAACAAACGAAGCAACATTGTAACCGGCAACTATTTAACTAATAGGAGAAATACATATAAGAAATCCGTTTTAACAAGCTCTGGTCAGATCTGTCGTTATTACAACCCTTCGTGCCCCACGTTGGGCGCCAAAAAGGACTGTCGTGGTTTGGCCTCAGCCAGCAACAGAGAACCACGCAGCCGCTCACTCGACTCCCACAGCCGTGGGAAAAATCAGCAGAAAAGGGCAAAACTCGTGGGTTGAAATATTATAATTTAACAGAACAGACAAAGGGAAAAAGAAAGAAAAGAAAGAAAGAAAGAAAGAAAAACAGTAACACCAGTAAAGGAATACAAGAACGCGATTACAGTACCGCCGCGAAGCGCACCGACCGAACCCGCACCGCCGCAACCCGCCCCCGAGTGGCGACTGACTCCCCCGTCCCGGCTAGTTCCTTTTATAGCGGGGCATGGGTCACGTGGTATGGAATACGTGCCTCCCCTGACGGCTCCTTGGAAATTAACCCCATCCTTGCCGGAACCAGGACAAGTTGCAGCAGAGAAATGTTCATGCCGAGTGCTGGGTAAATGTCATGATCATCTTTAAATAAGATGCTCACTTCCATTCCTGCCTACTTGTATGCCTAACACAGTATCTTTGCTCACCAAAGGTGCAATAGCTTTGGACTTCTGGGGTACAGGAACAAGTCTCAGCCGTTTCTTGGTTCCATGGTAGAATAAGACTTGAGCTCAACAGACACTCTCTGTTCCCCGATTTGCCTGGAAAGGAAACTTAGGCACGTGTGCTGAAGGTTGTCATGTGCATGCAGTGCTCCAACGTATACTTTTGGTAGACCTAGAGGGGACCAGAAGCCCAAAGCATATTGCAGTCACTGCATCCACTAAGTGCAATGTAAGAATCCGAAATCTAGTCATAGAGAAATTCTTCTTAAAACAAATTTGTGTAAGTAATGCACAGGTGAAAAGGAAGTATCGATCTCCAAACAGAAATCCCACGTTAACACTTTAAAATAGGTTTCTGTATTTAGTTAACACTATAAAACAAACAAAAGAAATTAAGAATATGCGTTTTCTACTCATGTTAAGGACCGTAATTTTACTGTATTCACTTCCCTTATCTGACAGGTGAGAATTATGAGTAAACTATTTTATATCTGACTAAGAAGCAGGTACATTGGGAAGTCCTAGTTTTGTATTTATTCACTTCATAACTATACTCATATTTTCACCATAATTAGCAATCTCATTGCCTATATTAAGGGTCTGAATCTGCAAACACTAATGCATATGAAGAACTCTTCTTCAGTTAGTACCCTGAGCAGAATTGCTTCCTTATTTACACTTGTTGTGACATTTCTGTCTGATCTTCAGCTGCTTTTGTTTTCTATTGCATAAATGTTTCCACTTTAGTAGACTGCTGCAAGCTTGTAAAGTTTTTCTTGGTGTAAAACATGAAATATATTAGAGATGGTAATATATTTTTTAATCTCCAAAACTTTTCTTAAAAAAAATCTCACATATTTCATATGATCAAGAACAAATAAAGAAATCTTATACCCCATTACAATAATATTAAATATAGCCTACTACCCCATTATCAGCAATTACTGTGAGAGATAGCACTAACCTGTCAGACTACTTTCATAGCTGTTTCACCTTTTGCCATGTTGAAAAAGAATAATACCCCCTGTAACGCTTCTCTTATCTCAACTTTTTTTTCTTATCAACCACCAATATTACCTCTCACCATACAGACATTCACAGTTTTTAGTGAAACCACTTGCTAAGGACTTCTTGAAAGTCTAAATACAATATTTTGCTGGTTTTCTCCTAATCCAGGATTATGTCGATCTATTCAGAGACTTCAAGTGGACCAGAAATGTAGTTTGCCTTTTTGTTTTGTTTCCTATTCTCATTCTACCATTTTACCTATATCTTCCAGTTTTGCTTCAACCAGCTTCCTAAATACTGTGTCTGGGCTCATTGTTTTGTAATTCCCTGAATTGTCCTAAATACCTTGGCACTAAAATAGCTACATTGTTTGAACCTACAGTGTCTTTCTGTGCTGTTATAGCTGTGTGACTGATTGCATGTCTTTGTTAGTAACTAAGCTATTTCATTTTAACTCCTCCCGAAGAACTCTTAGGTGAGAACCATCTGCTTCTATGAATGTTTGCTCTTTAATATATCACTTTGGGCTCCATCTGACTTCTCATTATCTGACAACAACTCATCTTCATTACCTGAAGAGAGCAGTTCCAAAGCACATATCTTCTCAGCTTCCCGATGCAGCAAGTTGACACAAATCAATCATTTAACATCCTTGCAAGATGATTCTCCTTAATTTCCCCTTTTTCTCTTTGTTAATCCAAGGGATTCAGACTTTTTTTTTTTTTTTACCTAAACCGATACCGTCAAATTAAAGTTAATTTTATTTTTTATAATATTCAACTTCTTTTTGTGTTCTCTTCATTCCTATTTTATATTCCAAACTTTAAAGATGTTTCTTTTTTTTTTTTTGTTAATATCAATTTCGAGTCAATATGCATGACCAAACACTCAAGAGACAGAACTCCAAACATAAGAGAAATATCTACTCTCTGATGACTGTATTTTACTTTCTACAAAAATCCCACTGAGGAGCTTTGGCGGAGTATCTCTCCAAAGCAATTACAAATCTTTATGTGCTACATATAATATGGTGACAGATCTCTATTAATAAACAGAAAAAGGAATAATTTTACTTCTTTGTCCTTTGGGCTCCAGGAACAACACCATAAACAACAAAATTGAGCTAACATGCAGTAAAGGTTTCCTTTAACATCCATAACTACATAGTGGAAAATCAAGCTTGCCACACATCTGTTATTTCTCACTTAAAACAAATACTCTTTTTGTTAATACATATCTAACAAAATTTACACCTATGGCTAAAGCCCCTGCTCCATTATACATTTTCATTGTATGAGGCACAAATAACACAATGCCAACCTTTCAGCTGAAGTAAAAAATGTCCCATAGAATGAATTCCATTATTCTGGATCTCAAAATCCCAGACCTTTAGCATGCTGAATTATTTTACCAGGTGTCCTGAGCATAAATATAGCAAGAACATATACCAGAAATTTGTTGGATTGAAATTGTTTGCATTTAGCAGAAAGAACAGGATGGTGGAAATAATACTCTGAAAGGAAACATTCTTTATAAACGTGGAGTTCTTTTTAAAAGTGGAGTTCTTTTTAATTAGATTTCTGTCTTCATAGATTCTTTATAATGGTTTGTGAAATTTCAGTTGATTCTTATGGCTTGTGTATTTGTATGTTTATTCAGGACTCTACATTATGTCTTCTAATTTATTGCAGCTACCTATTTGTATCTATTACTTTTTCTCTCTCTGCAATGTCTTTCATGTTCGAGTTTTTATTTGCTGAATTGTCTATATCAGGAACAACAAGGTGTATTCTTAATTTTATGGAACACTTTTTGAACGTTGCAAGAGACGTGCATTGTGACTTTTTTTTCATTAACTATTGATACATATTTTTTTAACAAGAACATGCGGAGTGTTTTGTTTTGGTTGGTTGGTTGGTTTGTCCTCTTCTATCCCCCTGCAAAGGTCAGCTGTTAGTTGTCAATCCTGGATGATATTCAGAAGTTTTCTAGTCACTAAGGAGAGTCTTTCAGGTTGGCTGTAACCTCTAAAGCGAACATTTTGGATAAAAATGAATGAAAATCAATGCAAGCCATTTTTCCAATAAAACATGCCAACTTTTATAAACAGTCTTCTCTGCATTACTACTATGAACCACTTGGGATACAGCAACTATTTAGCTAAACAGTGTGGAATTGCACAGCTATTTGAAAGAGAAAATGAGTAGCGTGGGGCTTGCAAGGTGTAAAGGCAGTTAGTGGATTACTAAGTCACAGAGGAAAGCTGTAAGAGAATGGAAACCGTGTTTGTGTAGGCTTGAAGAAGTCATCCTCACCACTCTATAGTGACTCAGGTAAGTGCTTTCCATATTATGAATCTTAATACTAACTCTTAACTGTCATACACAATGAACTATTAGAATACTAGGATTGCTTGCTTATCCAAATTAGATTTTGATCACCCAGATTTGCTGAATTTTGAATAGCCTGATCTAAGGCAGCCCTGATTTGAGTGGGAAGGAAGTTATATCAGTTCATCTTCACAGGTATGTTCCAAACTCAGTTGCTTTATGACTGCTTTATGACTCTTTTCCAAGCTTTTTCAAGCCCAATATAAAATCTGAAATTATTTATAACATCTAGAAATATTCACTTTTCTTAAATTTTTCATTACTGATCTTCTCTAGTGTTTTTCAGTAAGTTGGTTTTTTTTTTTTTTGTGATCAGCTCAAAAAGCAAAGCAAAATTAGAACTTTGTTTCTCTTCAGATGAAAATGACAGAAACATGAACAATGTTGGGGATATTTTTTATGTTAAAGGAGACTATACACAGAGTCCATAGGTTGTCTGGGATTCAGATGTTCAACTGCTGGTGTCCAGTGCCATTCAGGATGCCTGAGGGAACAGAAGAGCACTCAGGTTTGTCTGAGAAATCCACCCAGAGCTGAGGGAAATGGCAAAAGTCTTACATGAGAGATGTATCCTTTTGAAGGTCCAAAAAAGATTCCTTAAAACATCTCAAATGACAACAGACACCTATGTTTAGGCAACTGTATCTATCCATGTTCTATAAAAAAAAGTTTTTCCCATTTTTTAAGAAATGAGGCTGAAAATACACACGTATCTGGCTAAAAAAGCCAGAGAGCGACTTACCTAGTTAGTCCACAATCTATTTCCTACAACAGACGTCTACTTCTGGAGGCAACCAACTAATAGGTGCCTGAGGATTCAACAAAATGGTAAACCAAGTAGCGTAGATACAAGACTACTCAGTCTTGAAAAACCTCATAGTTTAATTTCACATTTCTCTATTCATAAATATGTTACATTTATACTCATTCAAAGCTAAATATCACTATCTGATGTTGGATCAACTATGTTACTCTTCCTAATAGTTGGTGAACTTTGCATCAGTTAGCTACCAGGCCTGGATCACAAACAAGGCTATTTTATACAGTATTTGTTAAAAACAAATCAATAAACATAAGCAGAAATGCTAAGATATAGTATTTCCAAGTTCCATCATGAAAACATTAGAAAGACTGTCCTGGTAAGTGCTTCAAGTCCATTCATGAGCATGTGATGAATTCATCACTTTTCAGTATTTGCCACGGTTTTATGGTAGTCAAGCCTTGTCATAGAATCATAGAATGGTTAGAGTTGGAAGGGACCTTAAAGATCATCTAGTTCCAACCCCCCTGCCATGGGCAGGGACGCCTCTCACTAGACCACGTTGCTCAAAGCCCCATCCAACCCAGCCTTGAACACTTCCACCGATGGGGCCTCCACAGCTTCCCTGGGCAACCTGTTCCTGTGCCTTAACACCCTCACAGTAAAGTATTTCTTCCTAATATCTATTCTAAATCTACCCTCTTTCATTTTAAAACCATTACCCCTCGTCCTATCACTACACTCTCAGATGAAGAGTCCCTCTCCATCTTTCCTGTAGTCCCCATTTATGTACCGGAAAACTGCTATAAGGTCTCCCCAGAGCCTTCTCCAGGTTGAACAACCCCAACTCTCAGCCTTAAACCAGGTTGACCTTATGTGATCAAACCAGTTAATTTTACAATGTTATTCTCTTCCTTTCATGCTCTTTTGGTCATGTTGATACATAGGCAAGGTCAGCTTGTTTTTTTTCCTTCAGTATGTCATATATATGTGTGTGTGTGTGTATATACATATGTATGTGTGTATGGAATAGGATAGCTCAACTCTAAACAGTAATTAGATGCCTAACTTCTTTTGAAATAGGCTAATAGAAGAGATTTAAACTGAGACAACTCTTTCTTTCTTCTTTCCTGCTTCCACATAATAGATTTACTCTGTAAAATATGTAAAGCTTATGTAATATATTCTGTAGAGGATTAACACTCTTGGGAGGGGAATGATTAAGATACTGTCTATTGTTCTTATTCAATAGCCCATGTATACGAGAAGATAGGATGTACCAGTTCCTATGAAAACTACTGTGAATATCTGTCACAGGGGGATTCTGTGTTGCTTTTACGTCTTATAAATTCCTATGCAAATAGATCATTTTCCTCCATTCTTCCGTTCCTCACTGTGCCATAATATTTGACAGTTTTCCAGTAACTACAGTTCCTATGCCCTGTAGTGGTTGTACAGCAGTTTTAGGAGTATCCTTCAGAGCTTACACCACTTCAACAGTTCTGCACTGCATATTATGACCCTCATTTTGCGATACTTCCTCAGGCAAACTTCTCATTGCCTTCGTTAGTTTCTAACCACATGACCCGAAATCAAAATAAGAGGTGAATATTAGGCTAAATATAAATATTAGACATTCTTTTCACTGTTATGCTGTGCTGAAATCAAATATGGTTGCTCTCGTTCTAACAATATTGGCCCAATAAGTTTCAGCACACACATAGTTCAGTCTTTTCTGAATTTCTAAGCAAAAGGAATTAAGTACTGTCCCAAGGCTAGTAAAGATAACATATTTTCAGTAAAAACAATGCAGTGATTACATAAAATCAGATTTTCACACTATGATATGATATCCTACACTCAAAGCCAAACAGGACTAACTGCTAAACAAGATTGAACAGTAGGGAAGAGAATGCATTTTACTTTATGTGAAACTAATGTTCCAATTATACTCATATATTTCCTTTCTCATTTCTCTATTGTCCTAGAGAACTTCACAAAGAAAGCATCACAAGCAGAATTCAAAACGATGTAGAAAATACTTTGTGACTGATCATTAAATCATTTTAATATTCCTTATACTAGTCAACATATATTGCATAAGATAAGAATTTAAATGTAAGGACTTCAGAAGTTCTCATTCAAGGCAGTCATTTTTCTAATAACATAAATATAAAAAAAAATATCTTTATATCGCTATTATAAAATTACAGTTGCAGAGTCCACACTAAGAAACAACTAATACTGCACAGCCTTTTTTTTTTTTTCATTTTTCTCTTTTTTTTTTCTTTTGTTTTCCTTCTTTTTTTCTCTGCAGAATATCAGGCTAATATGATATCCATGTGGTTTCTCTCTTACCTCCTAACCAAAGTATACTTCACCTCTCTAGCTCTCTGTCCATCCAAATCTCTTTCTTTCTTCTTATAATCTTTGAAATCTTCTATTGCGCTCAAATGCAACTTTTGTCTGAATTAGAACAGGACAGAGCCAGTAATGACATGAGTACCCAGAAGCAATCAAGTATATAGCTTACTAACCGAGTCATGCCAACATGTCAAGTCTACTTTATCTCTTTCTAACACAAAAGGCTCTCCAATTAATGTGCTTGTTACAGACATTCGGAACTGGATATGACTATTCTTTGATGTGAATCAGGAGCCAGTCAGATCTCATCTGCACATTTGAGTGATATTTAGCTAAAACACCTAGTTACTGAGGGCTTTTATACTGCATTTTTTTTCAAAATTTTGTTTTGAAGCAATGGCTAAATTCAGAAAGGGACATAAGTAATACTTCTGTCTGGGGCTAATACCGAGACAAAGGCTTGTTCAGATCTTAAAAATTCAGCTTCAGTTGCTGCCTCAACCTGCAAATACCTAAAATCATGGGAGCTTCTGTTTCCCTCGTGGTTTTGTTTTTGTTCCCCCCCCCCCCCCCCCCCCCCCGTCATCCATATTTCTGCTCTTGGACAAAACTAATGATCATCTGGTCAGCTTCCAAAATGCAGCAGGACTTAGAACCTCACTATTCTTATTCTGAATCTGTAATGTCTTCCCAATGTAAGTTTTCAATATCTAACTCACACAAAGGACAAAAATGAGATGGCACTCAATTTAATAGTCTAGCAAATGGAGGATGAGATCAAGTACAGAAAAAAGAAATTAGGATTAATGTGTTTTAGCTATATGCATCCAGTACTTACTATGATCTAGTCACTGGGAGATAATGTCCTTTTATAATCATTAAAGTTATCTTCATTTTTGGAAAACAATTAATCTGATTCAGTTTAGATGATCACCTGTGAATTAATGCAAATTGCTCCTTTGGAAATAGGGCTTTTCTTCACTATGATTTCTAAATAGAGGTGTATGGGGTCTAGCTTGTGTTTAGAAATCCAAGTGTATAACAAGGAACAATGTATTTTACCTCTAGGTTTTCTTTCTTCTCTGCCCTATTTGGAACAACTGAGAGAGGATGTCTATCCCATGCGACAGACGATCTATTCAGCAGTAGTTTCTAAGGTACTATGAGGACTAATGAATCTATGGAACTTTTCTTTAAAGAAAGGAATACAAAGTTGTATTGGTCTTACTGGGGAAAGTATGAGTGATCCTACAGTCTGATAATTTAGGTAATGACCAGATGAAGATCTGGACTGCTTTCCTGGTATACTGTCGTGCATATAATCCAGTGAACCAGTTACAAGAAAAGCAATAGTTTAAAAAATACATAGTTGAGATCTCTGTTCCGAAGCTAGCAAAAGAAATATAGAAATATGAGACCCCAACTGGAATACTGCATCCAGCTCAGGAGTCCTCAACATAAGAAGGACAGGGACCTGCTGGAGAGGATCCAGAGGAGGGCCACGAGGATGATCCGAGGGCTGGAGCACCTCTCCTATAAGGAGAGGCTGAAAGAGTCGGGGCTGTTCAGCCTGGAGAAGAGAAGGCTCCAGGGAGATCTTATTGCGGCCGTCCAGTACCTAAAGGGGGCCTACAGGAGAGCTGGGGAAGGACTTTTTACTAGGGCATGTAGTGATATGAAAAGGGGAAACTGCTTTAAACTGGAAGAGGGTAGATTTAGAATATATATTAGGAAGAAATTTTTTGCTATGAGAGTGGTAAGGCACAGGAATGGGTTGCCCAGGGAAGTTGTTGAGGCCCCATTGGTGGAAGTGTTCAAGGCTGGGTTGGATGGGGCTTTGAGCAACGTGGTCTAGTGAGAGGTGTCCCTGCCCATGGCAGGGGGGTTGGAACTAGATGATCTTTAAGGTCCCTTCCAATTCTAACCATTCTATGATTCTATGAAATATATCTTCCTGTTTCTGCTATTCCACATGACGAGTGGTTGCACTAACCAATAGGTTATTATGTTTGCTGATGATACCAAGCTGTCTGGTGAGGTAAACATGCCGGAGGGGAGGGATGCCATCCAGAGAGACATGGACAGGCTGGAGAGGTGGGCCCAAGCCAACCTCATGAAGTTCAACAAGGCCAAGTGCAAGGTCTTACATCTGGGTTGGGGCAATCCCAAGCACAAATACAGGCTGGTCAGAGAATGGCTGGAGAGCAGCCCTGAGGAGAAGGACCTGAGTGTGCTGATTGACAAGAAGCTCAACATGAGCCAGCAGTGTGCAATCACAGTACAGAAGGCCAACCGTGTCCTGGGCTGCATCAAAAGAAGTGTGGCCAGCAGGTCAAAGGAGGTGATTCTGCCCCTCTACTCCACTCTCGTTAGAGCCCACCTGGAGTACTGCATCCAGCTCTGGAGTCCCCAACATAAGAAGGACATGGACCTGCTGGAGCGTGTCCAGAGGAGAGCCACGAGGATGATCTGAGGGCTGGAGCACCTCTCCTATGAGCAGAGGCTGAAAGAGTTGGGGCTGTTCATCCTGGAGAAGAGAAGGCTCCGGGGAGATCTTCTTGCAGCCTTCCAGTACCTAAAGGGGGCCTACAGGAGAGCTGGGGAAGGACTTTTTACTAGGGCATGGAATGATAGGATGAGGGGGAATGGCTTTAAACTGGAAGAGGGCAGGTTCAGATTGAACATTAGGAAGAAGTTTTTCACTTTGAGGGTGGTAAGGCACTGGAACAGGTTGCCCAGAGAGGTTGTTGAGGCCCCATCCCTAGAGGTGTTCAAGGCCAGGCTGGATGTGGCCTTGGGCAACGTGGTCTAGTGAGAGGTGTCCCTGCCTATGGCAGGGGGGTTGGATCTCACTGATCTTCAAGGTCCTTTCCAACCTAAACCATTCTATGATTCTATGATTTTATGATTCTATGATTCTATGTTTAAGGAAGGCCTCAGCCTTATTTTTTCAGGAGTCAAGGACAGGCATCTGACTCACCAATACAGACAGATGAATCCTCCCTCCTGCCCACAATCAAGAACCTAGTGCTGTAAGGAGGTAGAGAAAAAGTCCTTCCATTCCTCTTGACAATTTATTGCTTCCAAATTCCCATTTCTTAACTTAATAATTCCTGTGCAATAGACACAAAATTTTTCTAAGGTATGAGTTGGTACTGTGCAGAAGTATTGAGAAGTATCCCAATAGCATTAATTAATTAACCAATACCTCAATAACATTAATTCCTGAAGAGACATAGAACTTACTTAGGTTTTTCCACTATGCACAGTTAGCAACGTACACAGGAACTGTTATGAGCTTAATTTCTCCCTGTACAGATAAGCATTGGTCCTTGGCAGCTTACTACTTCAGCAGCATATAACTTGGGCATCAGATTTCATAAAGTGAGAATATACCCAAGAATTAGGCACTGCCATATCTAAAACCTTTTGTGGATTTAACCTAAGTCATTTGAAACTGCTTTGATAAGTTGTGTCTATGAGGAGAAACACCTTGCAGTTTAATGAGGTATCAAGGGAGGGAGGAAGATTAATTTATTTTTTTCAAAAAAGTCCAAAGTGCAATTGAGAAAAGAGTGGGAGGTCTTTCAACCATATTTTATTTATGGCTTTCATCAAAAAAACAACTCCATATATCAAAGGGTCATGCCTCAAAGCATAAGTAAAAATTTCATTAACAGGGCTTACTGTAATGTCTATTAATATCTGCATCATGCAGAAGAGAAGGAGATAGAAAAGGTTCAAACAGAGGCTAAACAAAAACAGATTTTACTCTGGCTAAGACTACACAAAGGTAACTAATTTAAGTTACGTTTTATAGACTTGATTTGATAAATTTGTTTTAAGCAAATACATCCATAAACTCTGAACAGTTTAATTTATGACTACTCAAATAAAACATTCTAATATACCAGCCTCTCCTTGCAAGTTTCAAGGTTACCTACAACAGATTAGAGCTGTCAAGATTCATGGTGCTTATTATATAGTGTTCCTGTTAAGGTTTCTATGAAACCATTAGCCTTTTCCTTTGACATTTCCTGTTCTGCATGGCTGAATGTGTTTATAAACCACGTATTGCTTTGAAGGTAGTCTAAGTAGTGTTCAGGTTAAATTAGTTGCTAACAAGTTACACTTATTGAATTGCCTTTGTTTACACCACAAAAGAATATTGTTATCCTTGGTGGTTTCAACAGTTTCCTTTCAAGTAGCTTGTGTATAAGCGTATTAATTATTTTCTTCTTAATAGGAACATTGAGAAATTGTGTTCTGGATGCTAATAATGTAGCTAATGAATTAGTTCTTACACATTAGTGAAGTATGTCATAAAATTAGTTTAAATATTTGTTTAATTGAGTAGGGAAACAATACAATCATTTCAAGGCATACTTTGCCTAACCATTCTCTAAGAAGATATCTATAGATATAGTAATAATTTTCTACTCAGCATTTTGCAAAGAATGGAATAAAGTAAACAATTAGAAAAAGGAATGTAGAAAAAAATAGCTAGGAAAAGAACCTAAACAAAACAATAAGACCATTAATACATACTATACCTTTATAGAATTATATCCATCACTATTTTTAAGCTCATATTTACATTTGTCTCATTTTCACTGTTTTCTTGGCTGAATATTTTTTTCACTTTTCCCTCTTACAACTAATGAAACCTTTGAAGCCAGGAGAATCATGTAACTGTAGAGAACCAATACCAGATGCGATTTTGTCTCGACATTGCCACAGTCTTCCAGGAGGACCATTTTCTTCACGGTTTTGGAAGTGGACGACCTCGTGTCGCCTGCGCAGGGACCAAAAGTGGAAAAAGAGCAGGAAGAGGCTTGTAGGGGACTAGCACTTCCGGTCGATCTGCTCATGAGCAAGATCCCTATATAAGGCTTTTGGTGGGCTTCTTCGCTCTCTTTGTTCTCCTCGCCTCCCTGCTGTGCTCCTCCCCGGACCCCAGACTGTACGACTTCAGACAGAGTTAGTAGAAAACTGTTGGACTCAGAGTGGCAGTAGTGAACTTTCTCCCTGTTTCTTTGTTTTCTTCCTTACCCGCCTTTCTTTTCCCCTTTGCCTTCCCTTCACCTCCCTTTTTACCATTAAGAGAATTAAGTAAAAGGTTGTATGACATTTGACCGACTTCAGTGTCTTAATCTTGTCCTTGGGACTATAATGAAACCTTCCTGACACTCGATCAGGACATCTAAATGGTGTCATGGACAGGATCCCTTGAGACGAGAGTGTCGTACAACCTTCTGGTGTGCTGAGTGACTGTGTGTGAACGAGATGTACAAACAAGTATGAAGTGGGTGCAGAGTTCCGATCCGCAGTTCCGCTCTTCCGTGAGGGAAGCAGCTGGAGATCAACGAAGCGTAAGGAAGGGGTGAATGTTGAGATTTTTCCATTAAAACTTACACAGTAGTTTAGGGTTTGATCTCCTGAGGAAGTATAGGGGAAAATTGGGTTTTACGGTGTGACCTCCTCAGGATGATATCCCTTTTGTAGGCCATTTGTTGTTTATTAGTAGGTTACGGTTTGGCCTCCCAGGAGTGTACAGGGGAACCTTGAATTTTTCTTTGTTTCACCCTCCCGGGACGAACTCCCCTTTGTAGGACATGGCCGCCCAGAAGGTGGGTGATTTTTGTGAAGAAACAGAAAAAATGTATGATTTTTTGGAAACCTATCGTTCTCGCCCCTCACTCCCAGGACAAGATTGGGCATGGGACCATTGGTTCCAACTGCAAACTGTCGTAGACCGAATAGTGGTCTTGCATAAAAAAGCTAGAGTTGGAAAGGGAAAAGGGAAAGCTATTGTTTGTGCTGTGCTGGGAGCATGCCTGGCGGCTGCGGTGGAAAACAGGAGGTGGGTGCCCCACCAAGAAGAGGTGATAGTTGGCCAAACTACGGAAAGATTTCGCTAGGATGGCAAGGGAATCCAAACCCAAATATGTTTGGAGGATATCCCTGTTGGGGGCGGACGGAATCATGTTATCAGAAAAGGAAGCAGAGGGATATTGGAGCCCTGTTGTTTTCCTCACAACGGGCGACCGCCGAGCTCCATGGTCTCTGACCCAGAGAGCCGCGTGTTGGGCAGAGGGCCTGAACCCATTGGAGAGGGGGAACCCTCTAGCTATAACTGGTTCTGTTGATCAGCTATTGGAAAGTGTACAGAAGGTGGCTTGCTTACAAATGATCTATGATCTGGAACTCAAACCAAACCTAAGCTCCCCAATGCTATTACCGGTATACCCCGAGCGAATAACACCTCTGATAAGAGGACTCCATTACTCACTAAAACTTATTGGGATCCAATTGCAGAGGAGGATTCAAAATGTGTCTCGGGAAGAGCAAATTGCAGCTGCCCTAGGGGGGATGGTAACCCCTGAGCAGCGGGGGGGGGGGGGGGGAGAAAGGTATGGACCTGGGGGGAAGTAGCTCAGGAATTAATAAATTACGGGAGGAAATATGGGCCAGTGGGTCGGACCTACCACAAGGTAGAAACTAGAGCCATGCAGGCAAAGGAGCTGGCAAATAAATTACTGGCTTTTTCTGGAAGAAGTTTCGACTTTACCAGAAGGGAGAGACCTCTGACCCAACAAGGATTGTGGCAAATGGGACTGAAAAAGGGTGTGCCCCAAGACTTAATGGATGGGCTCCCCACCAAAAAGTTAGAGCTCCTGGTGCAGAGGTGGTCTGGACAAGGACCCCTACCCAGACTGAACCCACCTTTGGCGCCACCCGTGGACATGGGAGAAGGGTTCAAGAGAAACGAGAAGGTGGCAGAAAACTAAACCCTCTGCCCCCTCAGGGTGAGGAGGGAGGAGGAGGGTGGATGTTTATTAGGTGACTCGCCTGCAATAATAAGAGAGACTTACTAATTACAGTTTCGGTAGAGCCAAGGAAAAGGCCTGTGACCTTTTTAATTGATACAAGGGCCCAAATTATGGCAATTAAATGGAGTGAGGTGGAACAGTGCGGCATCTTGGCCCCTTCTAAACACCTAATAGTACTAAATGCCTTGGGGAAAACCCAATCTGTGCCTATGACTCCGGTAACCTTGTGGCTACCAGGAGAGGAAAGTCCGGTGGCCACCATGGTGGCTATCGGGCCCTTTCAAATGAATCTCCTGGGAATAGATGTTCTGAAGGGAAGACAGTGGCGGGACACCCAAGGGAACTCTTGGTCTTTCGGCGTTCCTCGGGTTAGAAGGCTAACGGAGAATTTCAGTGTGGCAGTGCGCCTGCTACAAGCGGCGCCTCCCCTCCCCCCTTCCTGCTGGACTAGTGTGAAACCCTCCCCATTACCCCTGGGAGCAAGGGAGGACATCACCCCCGTGTTAAAAGATCTGAAGAAACAGGGGGTCATAGTCCTGGCACAGTCCCCCTTCAATTCTCTCATATGGCCCGTGAGAAAACCTAATGGGAAATGGAGATTGACTATAGATTACTGGCGCCTCAATAACAATAACAATAATGGCTGCCGTACCAACCATCGCAACCATTCAGGAACCTGGTGATGGCAACCATTGATGTCAAAGACATGTTTTTTATGGTTCAGCTGCAACCTGAGGACCAGAAGCGCTTTGCCTTCATGTGTGTGTGTGTGGGGAACAATATACTTTTACTCGACTACCTCAGGGATACAAACACTCCCCCACACTAGCCCACCATGCGCTGGCCCAAGAACTTGAAACTATTCCCATACAAGCAGGAGTTAAAATTTACCAGTATATAGATGATGTGCTTGTGGGAGGGAGACAGGCAGAGGGCGTTAAAAAAACGCAAAGCAATATCATTGCCCATTTGGAACAGACAGGACTGACGGTCCAGCCTGAAAAAATCCAGACTCCCTCCAGCAAGGTAAAATCTTTAGGAATCGGGAATCGGGAATCGGGGGGGGGGGGGGGGGGGGGGGCGGGACGGAGGAATGACCTGCATTCCCCATTCCCCCAGATACCCTATCCTCGTTAGACTCCATTAAAATGTTGGAATCCAAAAAGGATTTACAACACGCTCTGGGGCCGCTTGTGTTTTGGAGAAAACACATCCCCGACTTTTCAATTGTTTCCAGACCATTATATGATTTACTGAGGAAAAGGGCTCAGTGGGAATGGGCCCCAGTTCATGCTGAAGCCTTGCAACTACTAATTTTTGAAGCAAATGCCTATCAAGCTTTAAGGCCAATCTATTCCACTGATCCGATTCAGATTGAATGGGGATTTGCCCGGACCGTGCTCTCCATTCATCTGTGGCAAAAAAGGCTGGAAGGACCCTTCCGCCCTGTCGGATTTTACTCATGCGGTTTCAAGGACGCCGGAAAGCAATACACCACTTGGGAAAAGGGGTTGTTTGTGGTTAGCTTGGCTTTACGGGAGGCCGAACGAACTATTTGGAAACAACCCATAGTTCTTCAGGGCCTGTTCAAGGTGATCAAAACAGTTGTAACAGGGACCCCACCCCCTGACGGGTGGCTCAGCGTGCCTCCGTAAGGAAATGGTATGCTCAAATAGAACACTTGTGAGATTTTTTCTGTGACAGAAGGGACCGCTAAAATACTGCCTATCCAAGATGAGGCGAACTTGAATAGGGAGACCCCCCAACTTCCCCCAGTGATCAGGGTAGCTCCCCCATTCTCGGAGCAGGTTTTAAATGTATGGTTTACCAACGCTTCATCGAAGCGAGAAAGAAAAGTTTGGAAGTACCGGGCTGTGGCCCTTCAGGTAGAAACCAAGGAGCAGATCATTACGGAAAGGGAGGGCAGCGCACAGGTGGGAGAGCTGGTTGCAGTGTGAAGCATGTTTTGGCGTGAGAGACAGACTCCCCTGTGCACATTTATACAGACTCCTATGCGGTGTTCAAGGGCTGCACAGAATGGCTACCGTTTTGGGAGCAGAACAGATGGGAAGTCAATAGAATACCAATTTGGCAAAAGGAAAGGTAGCAAGATATCCTTGCGATTGCAAGGCAGGGGACATTTGCGGTAGCACAGGTAGCTTCCCACTAACAAACTGATACCCCGGCTGGCCATTGGAATGCAGAGGCGGATGAGTTGACCTGATTAGCCCCACTGCAGAGCATCCAAGTGCAGGAGGACTGGGAATACCTATTAGAGTGGTTGCATGTAAAATAGAGGCACTGGGGAATCAATGATTTGTTCTATGAGGCACAGGCCGGAGGATGGCCTGTCACCAGGGAGGAGTGCAAAACCTGTATATCCTCCTGTGAACAATGCCGTGTCCATCTGGACAGGCACCCCTTAGAAAAGAGCCCCTGTACCTCAGGGAAGGGAAAGGGTTGTGGGAGGCCTGGCAAGTCGACTATATTGGGCCCTTCCGAAGGTCCGCAGGGAAGTGTTATGTGCTGGTGGGGGTCGAAATAGTCTCTGGACTGGTACAAGCCCGGGCCTGTGCAAAGGCGACCGGGGAAAACACAGTGAAGGCCCTTAAAGAGTGGTTTGGGACTTTTCCCAAACCACAAAACATCCAGTCAGATATTGGCTTGCATTTCACTGCCAAGATGGTCCAAGAGTTGGCAGCTCAGGAAGGAATTTTGTGGGTGTTCCACACTCCGTACTATCCACAAGCGAATGGGATTGTGGAACAGACCAATGGGCTGCTCAAGCACTTCCTAAAACCACACAAACCAGGATGGGATGAGCGGGTGGGGGAGGCAGTGACCAGCGTTAATAGTTGATGGGGCACAAATGGGTGCCCAAAAACTGCGGCATTCTACCCACAAGCCCCAACCCTTTTACCCTTCTCTCAAGGCTCCGATCCCCCGATATCCCATCTCACTCCCCCAGTCAGCCTGTTCTGGTCGAGCTCCCCACCGTGGGAGCCATCCCTCTTGTATTAGACACCCTGCTGAATAAGTATACTTGGAAGGCGAAAGATGCTAGTGGGAGAACCTACAAAATCCACACAAAATGGATTATTCCTTCTTTCTAATCCGAGAAGCGAGATTGTCTCTGTTTTTTGTTTTTAAGGACGGCAATACAACAATGATGTACCTGCTACTTTGGATTGTCTTCACTCAGAGATGCCTCCATGTAAATGATGGACAACCACTCCCTCTACCATCTCCTCCTCCATACCATCCCTTCGAAAACAACGAATTCGTGTTGCTGGCAAAAGCTGTAAGTCAAACTTTCAATTTGAGCCACTGCTGGGTATGCAGTGGACCCATGGGACTATCAAGTTGGCCGTGGACATCCGTACCTCTCACCCCAGACCAAATCATAAGCACTTATAGCAAAACCACAGACGATATGTGGGATGACAGTGGGACCTGGCCGATTCAGTTTCCGACTAAAGGACAATATTGTTTAAATCGCACTCAAAAGGGAGGGATCGAAGTGGGAGAAAGCCAATGTCGATGGACTTTCACGCGTAAGCCCCTCGACAAGGGAAAGGACCTCCACCTGTGGGTATAGCTAGATGAGACAGGACATAGTCAAGGTTTTGAGGGGTATTGGTCAGACAAAAATGAAACCTTAATACTCAAGCGACCCAATTACCATAGTTACAAACAAACCTGCAAGTGGAGGGGCACTGCTGGGGCATGGTATTGTACCGGCTGGATAGGGGATGGGGCAACTACCTTTTTCAGCCCTCTGGGCAATAGAGAAACGACTTATTTCCAATTTCCACCAGGGAAAAATGGGCCATTTGCTCGGGGCAATAGAGCTAAAAAGGGACACTATTGGATTTGTGGCCATACAGCATATAAATCTTTACCCACGGGGTGGTTGGGAGTCTGTTATATAGGAATCATCAGACCCTTATTCTTCCTTTTACTGGAAACAGGCAGACCCTGATTAGGTGTAAAAGTATATGATAATCTCGTGGATAGAAGCATTGCCTGTAAGATGTGATCCATAGAGGTAAATTTGGGTGGGACACAAAAATGGGGGAATAACGAGTGGCCCCCCGAATGAATAATTCAACATTATGGACCAGCAACTTGGAATCCTAACAAGCCCATTGCAGGGGCGAGAAAACCAATTTATAACCTAAATCGAATAATTAGGCTACAACCGGCTCTAGAGATTATTACCAACAAAATTGCTGATGCAATAGATTTGTTAACTCAACAATCTCAACAAATGTGCATGGCAATCCTTCAGCACCGCATGGTTCTAGATTATTTGTTGGCTGAGGAGGGAAGGTTGTGTGGAAAATTGAATATCTCCAACTGTTGCTTAGAAATAGACGACTTGAGTAAAGTAGTTCTCCAATTAACTAAGATATTTGAAAAATAGCCCACGTCCCTGTCCAGACCTGGAATGGCCGGAATGGAGATTTGTGGTCCTGGCTACCAGGGCCACCATGGGTCAAACAGTTAATATTGTATCTGCTATGTGTCGTTGCCGCCCTAATGTTCTTACCCTGTATAATTCCTTGCTTTGTTCAGTTAATTCAACATGTCGTATCAAATATGCAATTTGTTCCTACTTCCTCGCCCGATGGCATAAAATATATCAGTGCCATCAATTGGCTGCAACCCACCTCGGTTTCTATCATTTAAGTTCATTCCCAATTTATTGCGAGGAAAGAAAATTGCATATTGATATTCATATCATACGCTCCAGCTGCGTTGTACTTGTAACGGTTACCTACCTCATTGACTCAATTCCGATGTTTGTTTGTAAAGTTCAAAGCTATTCAAGAATAAGCTTGCATCAGGCAATATCTTTGTTTAATCCCTGTCATTCCCTTTTTTTCCCTCCACCCTTATCCCCAACTGTCCCATGCCTCTCTGTGTTCTCTTTCCTTTCTCCCTGATTTTTTCTCTCTCTCTCTGCCACCAAGCTGCAATGTCGTGCCATGGGGTGGTGTAGAGAACCAATACCAGATGCGATTTTGTCTCGACATTGCTGCCATGCCGCCTTCTTCCAGGAGGACCATTTTCCTCATGGTTTTGGAAGTAGATGACCTCGTGCACCTGCGCAGGGACCAAAGGTGGAAAAAGAGCAGGAAGAGGCTTATAGAGGACCAACACTTCGGGTCAATCTGCTCATGAGCAAGATCCCTATATAAGGCTTTTGGTGGGCTTCTTCGCTCTCTTTGTTCTCCTCGCCTGCCTGCTGCGCGCCTCCCCAGACCCCAAACTGTATGACTTCAGACAGAGTCAGCAGAAAACCGTTGGACTCAGAGTGGCAGTAGTGAACTTTCTCCCTCTTTCTTTGTTTTCTTCCTTACCCGCCTTTCTTTTCCCCTTTGCCTTCCCTTCACCTCCCTTTTTACCATTAAGAGAATTAAGTAAAAGGTTGTATGACATTTGACTGACTTCAGTGTCTTAATCTCGTCCTTGGGATTATAACGAAACCTTCCCGACACTGGATCGGGACAGTAACTGATATAACAATTTTTTGAAAAATAAAAATAAGCCTAAGAATTTTCCACAGATAGACTACTATAACTGCAACACTTAAATTCAATAGCTATGTAAATTCTATCAACAGAATTTATGCTCCTAAGGCAGACAGAACATTCCAGTGCAGACCCTCAGTTGCTGTAAACTGAATTTCACCATTTGATAGCCTGACGGTAATTTATTTGAACTGGGCATCAGACCCCTCCTTGCTTAATTTGCCCGAGACAAAAACATGTGATTAGGCTTGCAGTATAATGAAAATATGGAGATAATACTGTTAAGCATTTAAATGACTTGTTTTCAATGGCAACTGTGTACTAAATGGGTTGTTAATATAGTAAATGAAAAACAGTGTATTTGTTGCTTTCATAAAGCTTTACACTATGCACAATACTTTTGGATAACTTTTATAACCCTCCACATCTTTGCAAGAGGCCAGTTGGCTGATGTTAAAAGAATACATAAATTTTCTACATTGCTTCCCCTAGAGTTCCTGGCAAGAGTTCAATATTTGCAGCTGACTCTATTTAGTAGACAATAATTCAGTGTGGAAAATTACACAATACATACAGGTTGACACAGTTTAACATAATTGACAGTTTGCTGAGGGACATCCCAGCTGAATTAGCTTGCACAGGGAATAGCTGTCTATCTCAAGGTTAGACTAAGGACACCTATGAAACCACGATATGCAAAGGTACAGCAACGTTGTAGAGAGATTACCTCTCTCTTGACCTCATTGCAATAAATATGGAGCCTTCTATATTCACTCTCTGGGCACTTAAGTAGCATAAAAACACAAACAACAAAATGTAAATGCTCCTTTTATTGGGATATAAAGCTATCCTGTGAGATATTAAAGCACTCATAACACATTTGTAATGTTTCTAAAATGCTAAAGTATTAATCAGAATTTGACAATTAGATAGTGCAGCAATGCAAGAACTTAAAAACACATAGAATGTCTTTTTCTACATTTATCTTAATAATATATGTACACTGCTCATATACGAACCTTACTGCAGTAATATTTTTATGTCTTTTGACAGTGCATAAAAATGGTGAAAAGAAACATAAAATCTGAGAAACATAGAAGGTGTTATAATTTTGAAATATTTTGCTGTATTTTATCAATTCCTAAGGAGGGAAGGAAGATAAAGATAATTAAATTTTGGTCCAAGATTTAACAGCAGTCCACAGAGAAACCAGCTGTTATAAGGAATATATTTAATATATAATTATCAATATATATTTATATATATAAGGAATTATTTAATTTGACTATGTTTTTACAGAAATATTTAGCCTGAGATGTGTGACGAGTACATAAATAGTAGATCAGGATTATTGGAATTTTTTAACTTTTTTTTCCATTTTATTTTTTTAATAATATTCCCAATTTCAAAATGTTCAGGATGAAATTTCAAATATTTATATATAAAAAAAGGAAGGAATTCACTTGAAAGTTTCAGCTATGAGCTGAATCAAGCACCTTACTAGAAGTCTCTTTATTTCAAGGGAAGAATAATATGTCTCAGTGTCTGTCTTCTCTGAACAGGACAACAGTAGTTCAAGAAGGGTAATAGATGTTATTGAAAAAAAGAAAAAAATTAGTATTGGTTGCTTATTTTGAAATTCAAATTTATCTGGAATGTTTGAACATATCTTGTCTAAATATAACCACTTTTAAAAAAATTACCTTGAGAATGACAAAGGGAGTAAAAAAAAATCAGGTGAACTTAAATGACTGTTCATGAACTTTGGATAATTAAATACTTAAGTAATTTTCAAAAATTATTTGTCTGAAATATAACTGAAGATCTATTTTCTTCATTAATGGTTTATATGTCACATAATATCAAGGATCAGATCCATAATTAAAATTCTTAAACAGGAGAGAAACACAGTGCTTAAATGGAAGATGGAAATTCCCAAAAGAGGTAATACACACAAAAATAGATGCTATAAAGATAAATCTATGCCTTCTTTATGAGTTCAACCCAAAGGACAAGAAATTAAATGTTCAGTCTTCTGAAGTGAATTGCGTAACTTCCACAGATGTCAATAAGACCAGAACTTTACTGCTGCACTATAATGAATAGTCAGTTTGGCATTTCTACTTGAAGCTTTGATACAGCTAGCAGAATGTGCCAGTGTAATTGCATGACCTGGGGAAAAAAAAATAAAAAAAAAATCACAAGCCATCTACTCAAATGATGGCTTGTGTTTCGGACTAGCAATGTCCTTGTATTTTTACTATACCATAGTGTTTATATCAGTTCTTGTGAATCCCTTTCCAGATGTATTTTTACAAAGTAGCAACAAAGGTTTCATTACCACACTAATAAAAATGTATTTAATAACTCAAAATCTACCTACTTGGAAAACCTATTTTTTAATGGACAAAAAAGCATAGGTGTAACCACTGCCACCAGAAAACATTTCACAACTCAGAAATAATTATGAATAAAAATATTTAAAATATTTATATGTACATGTCAGAGTTGTGTTTCTGGTGCAGAAGAGAAAAATAATACAACACATTTTAAATATATGAAAATGTGTTATGTAGGAAGTTTCACTTAAACTAACTTAAACTGTTGAATTTCAGAGACATAAAGTACATGCAACAGGATTAGCAAATCATTTAGGAAGTGCTTTTGCAAATTTGTGTGTGTGTGTACAGGGGAAATTAAAGTGACCTGATTTCCAATGTCTTTTGGTCAAAAAAACTGTGGAGAATTGAGGATTACACGACCTCCAAAGATCCCTTCTAACCTAAATTATTTTTCAAATCTATGATTATATGAAAAGAATACAGTCTTAAATAAAATAAGCATTTAATAGCTCCTGTACTACTTGGTTTCATGGAGTCTTAACGGTTGTTGTTGGAGACTGCGACCTTAAATATAGTCAGGCCACTAGGAAGACTTGTTCATGTGAGCCATTCCTTCTTAGTTATCAGTGATCACACCAGTAGTTATCCTAGAGTGAGACCCTTGTGAACTGTTAGGACAAAATCAATAGCTGAGGAATAAATTTTATGCATTGCAAGATTACTCAAAGGTGCCTCAAGAGATCCAGGGACTAATTCATTCACCCTCTGCTGTGGGAATATAATCAGTTTCTCATAATTGCAGCTCTTATACAATTTTCCCTCCCATACTGAATTCCTGACTCAGCTGTACTATTTATTCAACAGAAGGATAAGTAGTAAGTTAATCAGCTCTCTCCAGAAATCTCTAAAGCAGTTACATAATTGTTTGACATATTTGATACCTCATACAAACAGAGGTGCTCAGTTCTAGACGATCAAGGCAACCTTTGAGCGATCTGAAGGTTCATTCACTACACATAAACATCTTTCCAACTGAAGGCATGACAAGAATAGTCAGAAATAACTGCAGGAAGAATTAAGAAAAATCCAGACCAATCAAATACAGCTGAATAACTGCAGGGGCATCTGCTAAACCAGTATTTTTTGTTACATATTGTCTACTTCTCAGTTTTTCCACCCCTTCATTTCTACATCAATTGTACATTCTACATCAATTGTACATCAGTCATAGAAATTCTGCAAAGCAAATGCAGCCTCCACTTAGAGCTGTGTTGCCATTTCTCATAGAATTGCATCTGGATATCTTAAAACAAAAACACTACTTGGTGGAAATACCCTTCCCTTGACAAAATAGCTGAAAAAAATTCAGGACAGTTAAGCAAGAGGAAAAGAAATGCTGATAAAGAATGAGACCACGGGCAGACTTTTGCCTGTAATGTGAAGTTAATTGAAGATTGTGACACTGAGGTGTGAGCCAGAGCAGAGGATTCCCTGCACCAAGATACTTCAGAAGAAAGTAAGAACTCATCCTGGGAAGATTTTCAAAGAGTTTTTTCAAATGTTATTTAAGGCTGCATGCCTGAGTGCTTTCTGTGCTACCAAGATTTTTTCTCAGGTTACTAAAATGTCCAGATGAAACTCTGAATACACTCACAGGGAATCATAACAGTGAAAGTATCATTTTACAAAATCAGTTTTCAGAGATTAATTTCTCTTTAAGGAAATTTCTGTTCCTGACCACTAAGCAGGAAACCTCTAAATCACCTCCTTAGTCTTTCAGCTTTTCCCTGGTGTTTTCCGTCTACTCTTCAAATTTTAAGATCAAGAAGTGCTTTCTTTTTACTGTCTTGAACAAAAAGTTAAGAATTTCTTTACTTCTGCTGCAATCTTTCCTAAACTATCTGTTGCACTTTTTTTTTTAGGAAAGCAATACAAAATATAAGTGTAATATGTTAAATAAAACAAATAGTAAGCATCATCAAAATGGATTAAGTGAATCTTTAGCAAAAGAAATATTGCATTTCTGTAATTCAGCCTCTTGCCAATATGATCATCATAATAATTATTCCTGAGCATATCCAGCAAAATTTTCCCTGACCTTGACAGATCTGTTTATGAAATCCTATCTAATAACTTTCACCATATGCTTAAGGATATGTTGACATGGCATCCAAAAGTATTTCTTAACCAATAGTTTCAGGAGCAATGTCACAATCCTTCTCCATGTCCTCACAGTAGGATCTATTGTTTGTTTTATTACATTCGAGCAGATTTTTCAGCCTTTAATTCTAATTTTTATTTTTTTTTTAAAGTAATTTTCATTTTGACTCGTGGTACAGTCTTTTCCATGCAAAAATCAGCTTCTGGACTACTAGAACAGCAATATCATATCAGTACACTTTTTCCATCTATCTATCTATCTATCTATCTATCTATCTATCTATCTATCTATCTATCTCCTTCCAAAACATCACAGAGGTGGTCTTTATTTGTCAGTTACACTTTTCAATGAAGTAAAAATACTGGGAAACCTAAGGCCTTCTATCATAGGCAGCATTTCTATTTATTTGCATTGGAGCAGCTTTATAGATACTTGAGAGAAATATGTTAGCACGTCAGCAGGGAGAATCTGAAAAAGAAATAATTGGAAAAAAAAATAATTTGGGAGTGGGGAAATTGTCCTTTAGGAACTGCAATGTTTTCTTCTGCAGCAGAATGCTTTCTCCAGGACCAAGAACAGATCTCTGATGGAGAAGCTTCCTATGATCGGTTTAATCAATAAATTTTGAAATTCTTGTGAATTCTGTTTGGACTAGGCAACTAGTTTTTACAGCCTAGCTTGCATTTTTGATTCACAATCTGGCACCTTAATTCCAATTTTCATACTGACAAGTGATGTGCATATATATAAATATGCATACATATGTATGCAAACACACATAGGTATATGTGCATACATAATATGCTACAAATGGGTTTATTTAATGAAAAAAAAAAATATCCTAAACATCTATAGAGATTAATCTGTGTCAGTGTGCAGGTGTATAAAATTGAAAGCTGAAACCATGTTAAAAGTGTCTAGTTCTTTCTTTGAGAATATCAAGATACTTGAAGTGCAATTGCAAGCTGTAATCATTGCTTCCCAGGATCCAAATGGTAAGGAATTGTTTAAATATGTGGTGACACCTCCACAGGGATATGACAAAAATGCTGTCCTTCCCGTAAGTAAGCAGCTCCGCACTTTTTCTTTCTATTTCTTATTATGAGCTGTAACTAGTTTCTCTAATCTTATGTGCTTACAGGTTCATGTTGATGGGAGTTGCATGCACTAGATGCAAGAACTCTGGATGGCTCTGCAGGAAACATCTCTTTATTATTATCTTGGCAGTAGTTTGTTTCCAGTGCAGTAGTGATGAAGAAAGAGAGAAAGAACTGAGACTGAGTATTTAGCTATGCTTGTGACAGACACTGGATCATGTATACAAATAACTGTAATGTCTTAATGAAATGAACTCATCTTTTGTAATAATCCCATTTTTGAAATGTAGGCTGATTTGACTGACCATGAGCCATACTTACTCTATTCTAAGGCAAGGTGATAGCTCTTTAAGGAGTAAGATTTCAGATTAAAATTAATTTTTTTCTGTGTGCTCCCTTGTTGTGGGCAAAAGGGAACTAATGAGTGGATACAAGATATTATTATTAGTGAAGTTATTTATTTTTTAACAATCTGATCAAAACACAACAAAAGTTTGTTAGTCCAGGTGCAATGATACTAACATCATAGCCTGGATGACCTATTTTTTTTATGTTTTCTGACACGGTCTGCTTATACACTCTTTCTTCACTCATTTCTAAGTTAAAATATCCCTGTATCTTCACTATTAGCTAGTAACTTCCACCTTAGACTTCCAGAGGGAAAATTTTAATCTGTTCAGAAGACTGCTAGACAGAATCCCTTGGGAGGATGCCTTTATGGATACAAGAGTCCAGGAAGGATGGACATACTTCAAGAAAGAAATCTTAAAGGCACAGGAGCAGGCTGTTCCCATGTGCCAAAAAACAAGTAGGCGGGGAAGGAGGCCAGCCTGGCTAAATAGGGATCTTTTGCTGGATCTCAAAAAAAAAAAAAAAAAAGAGTCTACGACCTTTGGAAGAGGGGGCAAGTCTCTCATGAAGACTATAAAGATGTAGCGAAGCTATGCAGGGAGAAAATAAGGAGAGCCAAAGTGCAGCTAGAGCTCAACCTGGCTGCAGCTGTTAAGGATAATAAAAAATGTTTCTATAAATTCATTAATAACAAAAAGAGGATTAGGGAAAATCTCCCTCCTTTATTGGATGCAGAGGGAAACATAGTTACAAAGGATGAGGAAAAGGCTGAGGTGCTCAATGCCTACTTTGCGTCAGTCTTTAGCAGTGGAACTAGCTGTTCCCTGGACACGCAGCCTCAAGAGCTAGGAGACAGGAAGGGGAAGCAGAATGAGAGCATCACGATTAAAGAGGAAGAGATCAGTGACCTGCTATGCCGCTTGGATGCACACAAGTCTATGGGACCAGATGGGCTACACCCAAGAGTGCTGAAAGAGTTGGCAGATGTGCTCGCCAAACTGCTTTCCATCATTTACAGGAAGTCATGGCTAACTGGGGAGGTCCCAATGGACTGGAGGGTGGCAAATGTAACACCCATAAGAAAGACAAAAAGGAGGATCCAGGTAACTATAGACCTGTCAGTCTAACCTCGATACCAGGGAAGGTTATGGAGCAGGTCATCTTGAGTGCCATCAAAACCCACATAATGGGCAACCAGGGGATCAGGCCTAGTCAGCGTGGGTTTATGGAAGTCAGGTCCTGCCAGACGAACCTGATCTCCTTCTATGACAAGATAACCAGAATATTGGACGAGGGAAAGGCTGTTTATATTGTATACCTGGACTTTCGTAAAGCATTCGATACTGTCCCCCATACAACTTTCGTGGAAAAACTGGCTTCGCACGGCCTGAATGAGCATATGATCCACTAGATCAAGCATTGGCTAACTTGAAGTTCCCAAAGAGTGGTGTTCAATGGATTTAAATCCATCTGGAGGCCGGTCACAAGTGGTGTGCCTCAAGGGCTCCGTGTTGGGACCATTTTTGTTCAATGTCTTTATTGCTGATCTTGATAAGGACATAGGGTGTATCATCAGCAAGTTTGCAGATGACACCAAGTTAAGCAGGAGTGTTGATTCACAGGAGGATAGGGAAGCTCTACAGAGAGACTTAGATAGATTGGATCATTGGGCCAACATCAATGGTATGAGTTTCAACAAGGGCAAGTGCCAGGTCCTGCACTTGGGCCACAATAACCCCATGCAGTGCTACAGGCTTGGGGTGGTGTGGCTGGAAAGCTGCCTGGCAGAAAGAGACCTGGGGGTTCTAATTGACAAGCGGCTGAATATGAGCCGGCAGTGTGCCCAGGTGGCCAAGAAAGCCAGCGGCATCCTGGCTTGTATTAGAAATAGCGTGGCCAGCAGAAGTAGGGAGGTGATTGTGCCCCTGTACTCAGCACTGGTGAGGCCACACCTCGAGTATTGTGTCCAGTTTTTGGGCACCTCAATACAAGAGAGAGATGGAGGTGCTGGAGCGAGTGCAGAGGAGGGCAATGAAGCTGGTGAAGGGCCTAGCAGACAAATCATATGAAGAGCGGTTGAAGGAGCTGGGACAGTTTAGTTTGAGGAGGAGGAGACTGAGGGGAGACCACATCACTCTCTACAGCTATTTGAAAGGACACTGTAGAGAGGTTGGTGCTGGTCTCTTCTCACAGGTAATTAATGACAGAACAAGAGGGAATGGCTTCAAGCTCCAACAGTGTAGGTTTAGACTGAATATTAGGAAAGAATTTTTCACAGAAAGAGTGGTCGGGCATTGGAATAGACTGCCCAGGGAGGTGGTTGAGTCACCATGCCTGGATGTGTTTAAGAGATGTTTAGATGTGGTGTTGGGGGATATGTGTAGAGTAGGGTAGATGGTTGGACTCGATGTTCCCAAGGGTCTCTTCCAACCTAGACAATTCTATGATTCTATGATTCTGTGATTCTAACTTAATAGGCTGACTTCAGCCACAGTTAACACAGGATCAATATTTATTACTTAAATACTACATATATTTCTTAGACCTTTCATACATAGTATTTACAGAGCTAAGCTGAAACAGATTAAGCGATATTCACCTGACAATTTGACAGTTTCTATAATGACTGAAATAAGCTAAAATTAGCTCAGGCCGAGCCAGGTCCAGACCATGCTGGGGCCCTGCATTTTTAGTTCAATACAAAAACTGGAGAATTTCCAGGTGCCATTTTTATTGGACAACAGTGTGTATGCAAAAAAATACTGCCCATAATATTCTAAAATATGCAAATGGTCTCAGTCTTACTTGTTACTCCTCTTTATAACTTCAAATTCTGCATTCATGCTTTGTGTACCTGCATTACAGTCAGTCATGAATACTTTTCAGAACACAGTCTTGCAGTCCATCTATAAAATCCAGATATCTTATTTTTCCAAGACTGCTTTTATAGTTGACCAAACTGAAAATGAAGATGACTGAAACATATTAATCCTGTTCTCTAAAAGATTTGGATATTTAAAAAAAGACATAATTCCATAAAAAAAACCAAAAAAAAACCAAAAAAAAAAACAGTATAAAAAAAAACCCAAACAAAACAAAACCACAAGCCCTTACTTGTTTCCATTTGACTGATTTAAAAATAAAATAATCTTTATGACCAGCTCTGGTAGAAAGTGTCAGCCAAACACAGGTTTATTTAGCATTCTGGCAAGCTTGTATCATTCTCAAATTTTATCAGCCAGGCTTTTGTTAGAAATATTGAGTATCACGAAGTCTAGTGCTGGTCATAGTATATCCTTCCAGTAATTCAGTGTTTACAATTTTCTGAGGTTTGTTCATTAACCAGCTCTTAATTCACAAAACACGTTGTCACTGTGTAATGAGTGACATTGCAACACATGTATAAAGACCAGCAGTACAGAAAAATAAAACAAAACAGGAAGGAACATACAATAGACATTTAGGCAAAAATAACTTAATGTTTATTTTTCTACTTCAGATTCTGTTTTTCAGTCGGTACAAGCTGATGAGCACTCAAAAGTTTAAGACCACTCAGACACCTCAGTAGGTCTGACATTTCAGACTCTGGCATTTGAAGACAACATCTTATCCAACAAGTCACCACTCAGAGCTTTCAATAGCATACATGGATTGAGTATATATGTATGTGTTTACACCTCATGAAAATCATTTACCTCATAAGAAAAAATGGAGCTTTGTACTTTTGCTGAGGAAAGGGCAACCAACAGTGGAAAGTAGGGAATTTTATCTCACGTGTATTTTATTTGAAACATGAGAGGTAAACAGGATGTTTTATGGTCAGGTACAGACTCTGGAGAAGAAGCAAATTCAGCTTAAGATATGATTCCTGACAAAGAAGGTAGGCAGTAAGATACCTTCCTAGAAGGTAAGTTTGTTTCTTCTCAAGCATTTAAGCCTGAACCAGGTGTTATTTTTCCCTAGAGAAAAATCCTGTCCTGAGGGGATAATTAAATATTGACTTCAGACTTAAACAGATCCTACCAAATTAATTCCAGGATCCTTTGCCCAATTTCTGAACTACCTCTACTGAAGAAGTTTGGATTTTTTTTTCTGAGTAACTGAAAATGCAAGGTAGAGTAGGAAAGTGCAAAAACCCTGGGTGACTCGATTCCCAACAGAACTTGAAACTTTTTAGGTCAGAGATAGCACCTGATTTTCTACAGACTGTCTGAGAACTTGACAAATAATATTATTTCAAGGAGAAAGAACTCTCCAAGACAGACCACCAAGTTAGTCCATAAAGAATACTTAATTCACTGTACATCTGCATTAACAGTGCACAGCTGGAGTTGGACTACAAGTCTCCACCTTCTCACGAGTGTAATATTCATTGGCGTATAGTCCTTTGCTGGCATTTCTCTTCACTCACTGAACACTCAAGTGCAGGAAGGGCTTTTATACCTGTATTCAACTTGCTGTTGGTTAGAAGTCTAAACCATGCAGACTCTCACAACAGTTAAAAGAGAAACACATCTTTAGGAACAGAAAGAAAGCCTACAAGCTGATGAAGAAACAGTTAATTCACTAAATTCAAACCTAAATCTAGATAGAGACAGATTTTTTAACAATATTCTCTCCTGGAGTTTCATATTTTTATCAGCTGTCTGAGGATTCTCTAGTTTGGTTTTGGTTGGTTGGTCTTGGTTTGTAGTTGGTTTTGATTTGTAGTTGTTTGTTGGTTTGTTTTTGTTTGTTTTTGTTTTTTTTTTTTCTCTTGCCTCTGCAACCCATTATGAATTCTACTCTTCAGTGTCAAACCTGGTGGAATTTTTCTGTAGTGATGTAAAAAAAAATATTGCATAACAGGGGTCCATTATTTTGTAGGACACAATAAGAATCTTGTCCAGTCTAAAGATTTACAATCTTACATGCTATCTTATATACTACTTTACGAGATTGGTTGAGCCTGAAGATGGTTATCTCTAACTGGTAAACAGGCAGTGTCCAGTGATTAATTTTCTACAAAGAACTTTCCTATTGTCCTGCCAGAATATCTTAGCTAGGAATTGCACTCGTGTTGGTGCAGGTGCTACACCAAAAGGTGACGCTCATTTTGTTGTCTTCAGTGGCAGAAAATGTATGCAACATGAATACATTGTAAGCAGTAACCATGACTGGCTGACTGACCCCAAAACTGTTATACAATCTAAATTTTTCAGCTCAGATGCACTAGTTTTCATTCTAAACTGTGAAATAATTTCATGGCATTCAAGCAAACAAATTTGAATCTCACCTTTAAGAAACGTTACCTATATGTCACTACATTTATATATTTGTATATCATAATGAAAAATGCCTCACAAGTGATTATTTTTCCCCTTAATTAACAGCACTATAAAGTTCAGAATTTTCAGTCTGGGGAGATTTTTATTAACTTTGTGTTTTAAATGGGCCGCATATTGTGTACACCATCTTCAATGTCATTTTACAAAATTAAGTAGTTATATTCATTGCAGTGAAGTTACCACTGGCTCATAAATTAATGGATAAAAAATCCTCACAGTAAAGTAACAGGAACATAATTAAACTATAGAGCTTCTCCCAATTTTGGATGACATTTTGATAAATTAAAATTGTAATTACTTCAACTTTTTGGATAAGGCTGACATTGGGCAGAAGCCTCGGCTTTTTCCATACAGAGACTGCCTCTTAGTAGAAGGTGATTAGCTCAGTAGAAGGTTATTTAACTTTTATTACCTGGAGGGTTACAAAAGGCAGTTACACTGTCCCTATGTTTAACTATTTCTTCTTGATCAGAGTGAAATCTCAACTTCACTACCCAGAATTAAAGTGATATCCGTATCTAACATAAGCAGTAAATATTTCAGTGTAGGTAAAAGAAATTATATTTCTGCTCTTGGCCGAATTTTGCTGACACATGTACAATATGTGTTGGGGCAGCACATAATAAGTTTATCAATGTTATGGAAACTTTCTTTTTTTTCCCTTTTTATTTATAATTCCATATAATTTATTGCATAATATCTAGTATTTAAGGAGGAAGTTATAAGGTTATGAACTTCTGCCAAATTTTGTGAAGTAATAAAGAAAAACATTAAGAAAATGACAGGTGTAATAGAAGTACCTCTTGCTCAGGTTCTTTTGTGCAATCTCAAACAGCTTCTTTTTAACAGTACTCCAGAAATTCAATACTATACAAATATAATTTATTTCTGGTGAAAAAGAAGTGAAGGAGAGAAGAGTGGATTTCACAATAACAGGCACATTTTGAACATTTTTACAATGCAAAATGTGTGGTGTTTTTTGTCCCTGTTCTGCACCTTATTGTGCCTAAACTTTTATTGGTTATTTTTTGCTTTGTAAATTGAGATTGTTCGGCAGATATCAAGAACTGAGCATTTCAGCTCAAAAAATCAGTTTTATGTAAAATTATTTTGAAGTGCAGAAAAACAGGAGATGTTGAATAAAAATTTCTGGCAGCCTGGTTGTAGTAATTATCCACAATGCTCTCTGAATTTATATTTACTCATATTCTTATGCTGTGCATTTAAAAAAAAAGAAGTCATTATGAAACGGAATTCTATAGCATATAGAAGTGGACCTTGGAAAAGTCTCCAGCAAATTGTCATATAGCGATATGCAAAACCTCCTGACCTAATCTGTTAGGGCTCTGCTCCCTAAGGGAAGTTAAGCCATGGCCAAGGAGGACATTTCAGGACATTTTTGGCCAGGCCCTGGCTCACAGTACCCAGCAAGACAGGTAGAACAGACCTGAAAATGGTAGACAGGTTCAATAAATAGTCTGTATCAATATTATGGTGATAAGGCAGGTTCAAGGCTGAGGCTAGAAAGACAGATTGTAGGTCAGTGTTAGAATCAGGACTAGTGGTCACTCAACAGGTCCTCAGTGATAAGGCAGGACCAAGGCCAAGGCTGGCAGTCAGTCCATGGATTGGGATCTGAATGATGGAACTACATGGCCAGGCAGGGGCATGGAGCTGAGCTGGAGACTGAAACCCCTCTAACATAGCTCAGGAAAGGGCTGATGGCCCTTTTTTGGTATTTTGGTATCACAGCAGTATTAAACTTTCCCCAATTTAGTTTTGCTACCTGATACGAGAGGTGAGGTCTGCAGATCTGTAGCCTGCTCTTTACAATCTAATGCTCTGTGCTAGATGCACTGCTGCTCTCTTATTAGGTTGAAATCTCATTAGAAGCAAGGCAGATGCTCTGAACAATGTCCCAAATGGAGGCATGGCTCACTCCATTTGCATTCACTATACTGGTCAATATTCTTTGATCAAAATTCTCTGGCCAGAATGAAGCTAAGGTCTTCTTTTCCCCTCCATATCTCACTGCTAAGGTGTGTCCTCTTACACATCAGCCTACCTTTTAAGACATGCTGTTCCAGACTTTTCCTAGTCACTGAAGAGGAGATCTGCTTTTAAGAAGCTCTTGTTTGGACCGACAACCTGTTTCGAAGTACGGTATCCTTTGGGGTGAGTTTCCAGAGTCCCACACAGTTATTTTTACCATTTACATTGAAGCATGCAAACATAGTTAGTTCACAAGGAAATGCAATATTTCGAACTTAATCGATCTTCAGTTTGCTGCAGTTTGCAACTTGTAGGAAGTATAAAAAAGAAAATGAAAGTGTAACCTCTCAGTGGTTTCCTGTGGTTTAGATGAATGTGCTGGCAGTTTCCTGAGAGAAAGATATTTAAGGTCTTTGCAGACATCCAGTAGCTTTAGTAGATGTCTCTTTAGTCGCCGTTGCCTTTTGAGATAGAAAAGCAGAAGGATTCAGAATCAAATACAATATGAATACAAACCGAAAGGGTTATTCCATCGACTCTGAATTAAGGGTTAGAGAAGAGAACTTTCTTTTACACTGAAATACAAACACCTGTTGCATAAGAGGTGGGTGGAGAGTGAGTGTATTGCACCTCTTGCTAGTGTTGAACATGTCCTTATTCACTGATTCTGAAAGTGAAATTTCTATACTCCGTTTGACATCTATTAAGTTGCTGATCATACCTTGAGACAGAAATCTCAATTTAATTTGCCAGGAAATCATCCTGCAGGTAAGGAGAGAAATCCATAGCAGAGATTTTTAGCTGCTCATTCTTTCCAACAAACTTCTCCAAGGTCTTAATAAAAAAAAAAAAAATATAAAAAAATAATTATAGTTTTGGGAAAAAGAGAAGCCTAGTTCTTGTTGGAAGGGGAGAGTATACCCAGGCTGAATGGTACTTGAAAATGGCTTATACTTTGCTACAGGAAACCAGTAAATTCCTTAGCTGAAATCAGGTTCAGCAATGACTTTCCTGATTAATGTATTTCTGAACTGAAGAGAATATAATGGCTGTAGCTTTGTTTGTCTTCTAAATACACCCTTATGGCCAGTCCTAAAAATATCTTCATAGGATTGGATATAAAACAGTATAGAATATTTTATTTCATCCACTTTTATGAAACATTGCATGAAAACAACATCAGGCTAAGATAAGGGTGGAAAGACATCATCAGCTTGGAAATGACTTATTTTTTTCAGGATAAGTTAAACTCTTTAAATTTTAATATAGGCTTAGTATTTAATTATGTAAAATCTTTATAAAGTATGTTGCTTTCATCCACGTTTCAGGGAAAGCGTATCATCTTTATTTTCTATTGTTCATAGTCAAACCTTGATGAAAATACTCACCATACAGATTTGGGTACTTTTTTCTTAAATTGGTAATTGATTTTCTCCTTTTGTATCATCAGATATCTTCCACTAGTAACAAGTCTTCTTTCTGAAGTTAATGGAATAAGACAGTGTATAAACCAAAGTGCATAGAAGAATTTGTCTTCATATTATAGTATAATTTTCCACAGTGTTCAATAGCATAGTTGAAAGTAGATTAGCTAAAATTGTACCTTTGATAGAGATTGAAAAAATGATTTTGATATTCATGTCATTAACATAGATATGTATTTCAGTCTCAGCTTATTTACCCCTTCTGCTTTCTTCACAATATTTTTTTGAGAAAATAACTCTTCTACTACTACACTCCATTGTAGGGGGGAGGGGAGGAACCCCACAGTCTATCTATTGTCATTACAGAAAATAATCAAATTGGTCTATGCATTCTTGATGAGATACTTTTGATGCTTAATGACTAGACTTCTAAAGAAGGAAAAAGTGCACTTTGGGGAAGGTTCATGGATTATGGTTGGACCTCCTTCCCAAATTTTAAGCTTGGGAAAACCAAAACAAAAGATTTTCTATAGCAAACCCAAACTTTGTTATTGGACTAACCTTTCAAAATGATCATTGCATAATTTGTTGTAGATAAAAATTCCTGTGTACTGCTTATGAATATGACTTGTCTGTGTGTCAGTCACTGGAATGCATATAGAGCAGCAAAGGCTGCAGGATAAAGTGGAAAAAAGTCTGATAAATATATGGTTTCTTAATTAACCAATTTGTTAAAAGATTCAAAATTTTGGAAATTTATTTAGCCAACTGGTTATTGCTTAAATGCAGTGACAAGTAAACTAGGTGAAATTTCCCTTTTGAATAGGTGAGTTTCCAATATGATCCCTGGTGAACTACATTGTCTGTATATGGAAAGATTAGAACCATTAGTATAGATGTATTTTTTCATCCTCTCTTTCTTATTATCAGTACACAACTGCATTATGAATATAAAAAGGAGTACTTTCTCTTTTAAAAATTCACTTTTCTCTGTCTTTGTCATTATAATCTCGATATATCTCATATAATCTTCCACTAGCTTTTAAGAATTCAGTGGAAATATACAGAAATATTATTTAGTGCAATTACATTTTAAAAGCATAATAAAAAATAATTTAAGTATTGTTTTGTTGGTTTTTTTTTTCCAAAAAAAATGCATTACTCCAAAGCAGAACTTTTTATATGAAATCTGTTTCTGCTTCTCTGGCTGTTAAAGAAAGATGTATTTTTAATCTCCAGATTTGATGATTACTTCTTATTCTATGTGCAAATGCTTTGAGAAGTAGTGTATAATATAAATGGTGATTAATATAATTTAATGTCAACAGTGAGTTCCAGACTCTGTATTCTAAAAGAGGAAGGCACAACCTTTGCAACTCCAACTTACAAGGATAAGTTCCAAAAAAAGACCAAGAGCTCACTTACTCTCTGTGACTAGCATTTTTAGGTTTTCAAGCTTTCTAATCTGAGCTTTACTCAGAATATTTGGAGTGTTCTCTGAGTCAAATAACTTTTTTTTTTACCTACCACAGCAGCATCCTCAGTGTCAAGCAGTGGAATATGGAAGACATTCAAATCACTGGGTAGAGCAATGTTGAGTCATGGTTTCTTATATGTACTGTCTTTCTTTGGTTCTCATATTCTTTGGTTCTCACCTAAATCCTTTCTGGAGTTAAGCTGTTAAGCACACATAGTCACACACCCATACACCCCCTGGGAATCTGTTTTTGAGGGCTTAGGAGTCCACAAGTGCTGGTCAGTCTTTAAGAACCACCTTTTAGAAGCACGGGAGCAGGCAATTCCACTGTGCTGTAAGTCAAGCAAGCAGGGCAGAAGACCGGCTTAGCAGAACATGGAACTCCTTGTGGAGCTCAAGAAATTGTATGGTCTCTGGAAGTGAGGGCTTCACAGATAGATGACAGAGCTGTTGTTTGTATATGAAAGAAGAAGATACAAAAGGCCAAATATCAGTTAGGCTTGAAACTGACCAGTGTTGTGTCAGATAACAAGAAGGGCTTTTTTAAGCCCTTTAATAACAAGAGGAGGTCTAAAAAAAACATGGGACTGATACTTGTTGAAGGTGGTCATCTGACTAACAGGGATGATGAAAAAGCAGAATCATTCAATGCTCTTTTTGCCTCAGTCTTTAATAATACTGATACACCTTGGGATACCTGATTCCTTGAGTCAGAGGACCGTGAGTATGGGAACAGTGGCTTTCCATTTGTGGACACTGAAATTGTAAGAGAACATTTGTATCAGTTGAATGTTCAAAAGTCCATGGGGCCTGATGGTATGTGTCCCAGAATAACGAAGAAGCTAAGAGATGTTATGGCAAGACCTCTTTCAATCACCTATCAAAGGTCTTGGGAGTCTGGGGAAGTCCTTGCTGACTGGAAGGTAGCCAATGTTATTCCAGTTTACAAAAAGGGCATGAGGGAAGACCCAGGATACTACAGACCTGTCAGTACAACCTCAGTTCCTGGAAAAAAATATGGAGAAGTTTATACTGAGTATCACTAAAAAGCATTTCAAGGACCATGCAATCTTCAGGCACAGTCAACATAGGTTCACAAAAGGAAAGTCCTGTCTAACTAATTTGATGCCCTTCTATGATAAGGTCACTCCCCTAGTGGATAAAGTGGTGGATGTAGTTTTTCTGGATTTTAGTAAGGCTTTTGATACTGTCCCTCACAGCATACTTCTGGACAAGTTGTCCAGCTGTGGGATGAGTGGGTTCATGGTGTGCTGAGTGAAGAACTGGCTGAAAGGCAGACCTCAAAGGGTTGTAGTGAATGGGGCTACATCTGGCTGGCAACTGGTCACTATCACTGCTACTGAGGGTTCAATTCTAGGGCTAGTTTTGTTCAACATATTTGTCAGCAATCTGAATGCAGGAGTTGAATGCACCATTGGCAATTTTGCTGATGATACCAAACTGGGATGTGCTGTCAACTCTCTTGAGGGACAGGAGGCCTTGCAAAGAGATCTAGATAGATTGGACAATTGGGCAATCATTAATGGGATGAAATATAACAAGTCCAAATGCCATATTCTGCACCTGAGACAGGGTAAAGCTGGGCACAAGTATAAATTGGGAGAGGAGTGACTGCAGAGCAGCCCTGCAGAGAGGGATCTGGGGGTGGTGGTTGACAGCAGTCTCAGTATGATTTAGCAGTGTGCTCTGACAGCTAAGAGGGCAAACTGCATCCTGGGGTACATTAAGCACAATATGAACCGCTGGTTAAAAAGAGGTGATTATCCCACTGTATTCATCATTGGTACAGCCACACCTTGAGTAATGTGTGCAGTTCTGGGTCTGATAAATTAAGATGTGAAGGTGATTGAAGGCATCCAGAGGACAACACCAAAGCTGGGGAAAGGGCTGGAAGAAATGTCTTATGAGGACCAGCTAAAGACTTTGGTTTTGTCTAGTTTCGAGAAAAGGAGGCTGAGGGTTGACGTCATTGCTTGCTACAGCTTCCTGAGGAGGGGAAGTGGGGGAGGGAGGTGCTGAGCTCTTCTCACTGGTACCCATTTTACAGGACATATAGGAATGGTTCAAAGCTGCACCAGGAGAGGTTCAGACTGGACATTAGGAAGCATTTATTTACTGAGAGGGTGGTCAAATACTGGAACAGGCTTCCTAGAGATGTGGTCGATGCCCGATGCCTGTCAGTGTTTAAGAGGCATTTGGACAATGTCCTTAATAACATGTTTTAACTTTTGGTCAGCCCTGAATTGGTCAAGCAATTGGACCAGATTGTTGTAGGTCCCTTCCAACTGAAATATTCTATTCTACTCTACTCTAAAAAAAACCAAACAAACAAACAAAAAACCAACCAACCCACAGTCTCTCTTGTTATGAAAATTTATCACCTATGAGAAACTTTGATTTTTTTTAAATTATTTATTGTTCTTGTAATATTGTTGTCTCTGTCTGAGGTTGCCATCTGCTAAACAGTTTTTCCATTTCTTGCAGGAGAGTTTGGCAAGTATAGCCATTCCAGTAACTGCTAACCCAACAGTCATCAGTAAAAACTTTCTATAAATGTTACACTTGCCTCAATGTTCTATTTTCCAATATTCTTGAGGGTTAATTGTTTTCTGATGAAAAGAATTTATAAATGGGAATAATGTTGAAAAAATTAATAGAATGAAAACTAGAAAGAAATTTAAAATATTTTACTTATGCTCCCTCACACATTTCAAGTATATTCTTTACTTGGAAATGAAAACCTGGATACAAAATCAAACATTAAAGAGAATCATAGAATCATAGAATTGTTGAGGTTGGAAGGGACCTTTAAGATCATCAAGTCCAACCTTTAACCTACACTGACAAAAACTACTTCTAAACCATGTCCCCAAGTACCACATTTACCCTTTTCTTAAACGCTTCCAGGGATGGTGAATCCACCACCTCCCTGGGCAGCCTATTCCAATGTTTAATAACCCTTTCCGTGAAAAAGTGTTTCCTAATATTCAATCTAAACCTCCCCTGACATAACTTGAACCCATTTCCTCTCATCCTATCAATTGTCACCAGGGAGAAGAGGTCGACCCCCACCTTGCTACAACCTCCTTTCAGGTAGTTGTAGAGGGTGAGGGTCTCCCCTCTACAAACCTTGTAGAGGTTGAGGGTCTCCCCTCAGCCTCCTCTTCTCCAGGCTAAACAACCCCAGTTGTTCCTCATAAGATTTGTCCTCCAGACCCCTCACCAGCTTTGTAGCCCTTCTCTGGACACACTCCAACACCTCAATGTCCTTCGTGTAGCGAGGGACACAAAACTGAACGTAGTACTTGAGGTGGAGCCTCACCAGTGCCAAGTAGAGGGGGATGATCACTTCCCTAGTCCTGCATACCACACCATTCCTGATACAGGCCAGGATGCTGTTGGCCTTCTTGGCCACCTGGGCACACTGCCGGCTCATATTCAGCTGGCTGTTGACCAACACCCCCAGGTCCTTTTCTGTTGGTTGGGCAGCTTTCAAACCACTCCGCCCCAATCCTGTAGCGCTGCATGGAGTTGTTGTGACCCAAGTGCAGTACCCGGCACTTGGCCTTGATGAATCTCATACCACTGGCCTCGGCCCATCGGTCCAGTCTGTGGACAGGATCCTTCTGCAGAGCCAACCTACCCTCAAGCAGATCAACATGCCTGCCTAGTTTAGTGCCATCTGCTAACTTACTGAGGGTGCATTCAATCTCCTCATCCAGATCATTGATAAAGATATTAAAGAGAACGGGTCCCAGCACCGATCCCTGGGGGACACCACTTGTGACTGGACACCAACTGGATTTAAGTCGATTCACCACCACTCTCTGGGCACGGCCATCCAGTCAGTTTTTTACCCAGCGAAGAGTACACCTCTCCAGGCCATGAGCAGCCGGTTTGTCCAGGAGAATGCTGTGGGAAATGGTGTCAAAAACTTTGCAAAAATCCAGGTAGATAACATCCACAGCTTTTCCCTCATCCACTTAGTGGGTCACCTTATCATAGAAGGAGATCAGGTTTGTCAGGCATGACCTGCCTTTCACAAACCCATGCTGACTGGGCCTGATCACCCTATTCTCCTGCATGTGCCGTGTAATGGCACTGAGGATGATCTGTTCCATGACCTTCCCAGGTACCGAGGTCAGACTGACTGACCTGTAGTTCCCTGGATCCTCCTTCTGGCGCTTCTTGTGGATGGGTGTCACATTTGCCAACCTCCAGTCATCTGGGACCTCCCTGGTTATTCAGGACTACTCATAAATGATGCAAAGTGGCCTGGTGAGCACTTCCGCCAGCTTCCTCAGTACCCTTGGGTGGATCCCATCTGGGCCCATAGATTTGTGCACCTCCAGGTGCTGAAGCAGGTCCTTCACCATTTCCCTTTGGATTACAGGGGCTTCATTCTGCTCCCCATCCCTGGCTTCTAGCTCAGGGGTCTGGGTACTCAGGGAACAACTGGTCCTACCGCTGAAGACTGAGGCAAAGGCGGCATTAACTACCTCAGCCTTTTCCTCATCCTTGGTCACTATGTTACCGGCCCCATCTAGCAGAGGACAGAGATTATCCTTAGTCCTCTTTTTATTGCTAATATATTTATAGAAACTTTTTTTTGTTGTCCTTGACAACAGAAGCCAGGTTTAGTTCTGACTGGGCTTTGGCCCTCCTGATTTTTTCCCTACATAGCCTCACTACCTCCTTGTAGTCCTCTTGAGTGGCCTGCCTTTCCTTCCAGAGGCCATAAATCCTCTTTTTCTCCCTAAGTCACAACTCTAGCTTCCTGTCCAGCCAGGCCAGTCTTTTTCCCCTACAGCTTGTCTTTCGGCACACGGGGACAGCCTGCTCCTGCGCCTTTAAGACTTCCTTCTTGAAAAACATCCAGGCTTCCTGGGGTCCTTTGCCCTAGAGGACTGCCTCCCAGGGGATTTTGTCAGCCAGGCTCCTGAAAAGCCCAAAGTCTGCCCTCTGGGAGTCCAAGGTAGCAGTTCTGCTGACCCCCCTCCTTGCTTCTCCTGGAATTGAAAACTCTATCATTTCATGATTGCTGTTCCCAAGACAACCGCCAACCATCACATCCCCCACAAGACCTTCCCTGTTTACAAACAACAGATCCAACAGGGCACCTTCCCTAGTTGGCTCTCTCACCAGCTGTGTCAGGAAGTTATCCCCAGTACATTCCAGGAACCTTCTAGACTGTTCCCTCCCTGCTGTATTGTATTCCCAGCAGATGTCCGGCAAATTGAAGTCCCCCACAAGGACAAATCTCGCGATCTTAAGACTTCTCCCAGCAGTTTATAAAATATTTCATCTACCTCCTCATCCTGGTTGGGCGGTCTATAATATACTCCTACTATGATATCTGCCTTGTTAGCTCTCCCCCTGATTCTTACCCATAAACACTCAACCCCATTATCTCCATCATTTAGTTCAAAGCATTCATAACACTCCCTGACATACAGAGCCACACCCCTGCCTTTCCTTGCTTGCCTATTCTTCCTGAAGAGCCTATAGCCATCCATGGCAGCACTATAGCTATGTGAGTCATCCCACCACGTTTCTGTGATGGTGACTACATCATAATTATCCTGCTGTACAATGGCTTCCAGCTCCTCCTGTTTGTTGCTCATGCTTACGTGCATTAGTGTACAAAAACTTCAGCTGGCCTATTGGTCCCTTCTCCTTTTTACTGGAGAGAGCCGAAATTCTGCCACCCCCAGACTTATTCCTAAGGGGCCTGGTTACACCCCCTATAGAAAGAAAATAAGCAACTGACAAGAAAACTAATTTGGTAAGGTTTTACAGTACGTTCTCATAGTCTGTCAATCAGATTTGAGAGGAGATATAATATGATCTGAAGTGGCCACAGTTCCTTTCTACTAATAGGTCCTTTGTGACTAATAGGTCACAAATTCATATTTTTTTTTTAATTATAATAGGTAATTTCAAACAAGGACAAGAAGAAATGGTCTCAAGTTGTACCAGAGGGGCTTTAGATTCGATATCAGGAAAAATTTCTTCACCAAAAGGGTTATCAAACATTGGAACGGGCTGCCCAGGGAAATGGTGCTATTGCCATCCCTGGAGGTATTTAAAAAATGGGTAGATGTAGTGCTTAAGCACATGGTTTAATGGTGGTTTTGCCAGTGTTAGGCTGATGGTTGGACTCAATGATCGTAAAGGTCCCTTCCAATTTAGATAATTCTATGATTCTATAAAGCACTTGTCGTCTTACACATAGAATGAAATTCTACTTAATAACTTACCTGGTTGGCAACTTGATTAACTGTTTTAAAAGAAATAACTAGAAAGGCATTTGTGATATTTAGAAGTAGAAAGATATATGATGTTGACCAACAAAAAGTAATTTTCTTTTGGATTTTGTTAGTTGTGGATAAGGCTTCAGGATAAATTAATCTGCTGAATCAGAGTAGTGTTCAGAAACATACTAATCTAATTTGATTTTCAATCCTGTAAAGAGCATGTATTACCTCCAGTGGTTAAAGTGATTATTTCACAATGAAATTCATAAATACTATTGCTGAGAAATAAAACTGCCCCATGACATCTCAAATTTGTTTTCAAGAAGACAATCAAAGTATGCTATGTTGAAAGTCAATAATGTGAACTACTTCACTGTTGAATGAAAGTTTAAAAAAAGCTCAGGAAGGATCATCTTGTAAAGAGCTATGTGACATAAATAAGCTTTGTTATGTAAGTGAGTGGATCCTTGGAAAGAAGCAAAGTCAGAGTTTTGTTTTTCTATGCACTGAAATTCAGCTAAAATATTACAGTGAATTGATAGTTTTGTTTTTGGTTTTGTTTTTGTTTTTTCCTCTGCAGTTAGGCTATGGGGACATTATAAATGTATTTTGTTTGTTAGTGTGCATGGCTTGCATGTTGGTTTAAAAATGTATCCATTCTCCTTGTAATTGCAGCATAAAGTTCATTTTAACCTAGAGTTATACTGTGAAGTCTTCAACAGAAATAAATTGCTTGTTACTATTTCCACATACTAATTAATAATAAAATCTACAGTCACTGTTTTATCTGTGACTCTTCTCTCATTCCAGAACAGATGTGGATAGCATTTCAGTATGAAACAAATGACATTACTGAAGAATTAAGATGGAAGTGAGTTACTATATCAAACTAATTATATCTTCAGTGGCTTGCATTGTGATAGAAGTTAGGGCTTACAGAACAAACTGTGGAACGTTTTCCCATCAGAAGTTAAAATGCTAAAAATGACTTCAAGAATGCCTCTTAAAAGAGGAATGTGTTTTTTTTTCCAATTGGTTGATAGGGAACTGGTGTCCCTTAATTTTCCCAAAACACTGTTTACCAATTCTAAGTAAGTCGGTGACAAATTTCAACTAACATGACACAAAACCATAATACACAGTATAAGCAGCTGTGTCATTCAAACTAAATGTCTTACATGCATGTTACAAAGACCTAATACTGACAGAAAAGGAATCCTTGAAATGTCTTGATATTGCCACAGTGCCTTTCTAAACAGAGTGCAGTGTAAAATTTTAGAGCAAGGTCTTGACTTTTATCTTCAAATGCCAGTACCAAACACCTAGGAGCAACTATGCAAGTGAGACTATTACAGTGGATTTTTATGTATTATATATTGCATCATTGTTACACACAGTCATAGAAACACAGAGTCATCTAGGTTGGAAGGTGTTTCCTGAGATGATCTAGTCCAATCTCCCTGCTCTAGCAGGAACACCTAGAACAGGTTGCCTAGTACCATGTCAAGAACCTGTTCCAGTGTTTGACCACCCGCACAATAAAAAAGTACCTTCTTGTGTTTAGATGGATTATCATGTGTTTTAATTTGTGCCTGTTGCCTGTTGCCTCTTGTCCTGTCAGCGGGCACTTCTGAGAAGAATCTGGCTCCCTCTTCATTCCATCTCATCAGATACTTACACACGTTGCAAGATCCCTCTGAGCCTTCTCTTCTGCAGGCCAAACAGTCCTTCCTCTCTCAATGTCTTCTTGTATGAAAGAGGCTCCAGTCCCTTAATCATCTTTGTGCCCTTTTGCTGAACTCACTCAAGTAAGTCCATATCTTACTCAGTGCTACAGCTGTGGTCTCAACAGTGTTGAGCAAAGAGGAAGGATCACCTCCCTTGACCTGCGGCCAATGGTCTTAATGCAGCGCAGAATACTGTTGGCCTTTTTTGTGATGAGAGTGGACACAATAAAATATGTATTTCTGTGTAGATCTGTTTACTCATTCTTAGGAATCTGTCAGGCACATGTGTAATATTTAATGTCAAAATAAATTTTGTGCTCAACTGGAAGGGGATGCAATGGTAGATCATTTGAGACACCTTGTTACAGGCTCATGAGACTAAGTTTAATTGTTGCTCTTTGTTAGAGGAAAATATATTATGCTGGATCAAACAGCCTGAGAGAGGCTGCCACTCCATGCCTGCAGGTCCAACCAGGAGCAAGGCTGGAATTGTGTTCTCAGAAGGTGCATGCACATAGAGAATGAATATAAACCACAAAGATACAGGACCAGCCACACAGGCCACAAGCAGACATTCAAAACATCCACACAAAATCAGACAGCACCAACAACCTCATCCTTCTCCTCTCACCAGCTGATCAGGATGGAGGTCCAATAGCAAGAATAAATAGACATATGTACAACATGTATCCCTCCAGTAGCTGGGCTCAGACAATCAGTCCACCCAGTAGCTGACCACTGGATCCCAATCTCCCCAGTTGTTTGTCTGGATATACGAGACCCTGAAGCTGCAGCCCTACTCCAGTTGCTGCTACAGACTGTCCCACACACACATGCACGCGCATGCACACACATGCATGAATTGGCCTAGATTGCCCTGGTCCCACAGCTGACCCCCTATACTGTCATCCTTAGGGACACACAGGCAAACTTACCCCCAGAGCTGGCCCTCAGACACTCGGTCATCACCTAGCTCCTAGGTCACTTCACCTATTCACCATCTCGTCCAACTTCGTCTTTGTTAGTGATCACACACTCCCTCGCACACTAGCAGGTGCTCCAGTGTCTGGCACCATGGACACATGGGCCCTCCAGCCCCTAGTCTGACACCAGTTGCTGTGCTCCCTCCTCCTTATATTCACAGATGCACAGAGAAGAGAGAGTCCCTCACTCAGGAAAGAGTTAGAAGGGAATTTAGTAAGAAGATAGGACAGACTGTGCTGGTCAGGCACAGGGCACAGCCAGACAAGCGTACTGACCAGCCAACTGCCTACATGTGATCAGCCCTTTTTTTCCCCCCTGCCCCTCCATTTTCCCACACTAGTCCCTCCTCAAATCACATAACCGCTGCCCTCTTCCCATTGGCGCTTCCTTTCTTAAACTTCCCATAATAAATCCTGTGCATCCTGCACAGCTACTCTCCTATGCAGCAACCTCCTTAATCTGAAAGTTGGGCCGGAAAGATGCTTCTGATGACTCATCTTGATGGGTTTTACACCTGGAAAATGGGTCTCATGCTCCTACTGGACTAGCCCTGGATTCGGACTAGACAAGATGTTTATTCCTCTGGAGTCCTTAATATGGTATCCTGCCTGACATTGTGCACCCCTGTGCTCCTCTGGGCTTGTGAAGCGACATGATTGATGGGCCCACCACTCTCCTGTGACAATGGGCTGGTGAGAAGTCTGATGAGGGCATTATTTAGAATAGAATAGAATAGAATAGAATAGAATAGAATAGAATAGAATAGAATAGAATAGAATAGAATAGAATAGAATAGAATAGAATATTTCCATTGGAAGTGACCTACAACAATCATCTAGTCCAATTGCCTGACCAATTCAGGGCTGACCAAGTTAAAGCATGTTGTTAAGGACATTCTCCGAATGCCTCTTAAACACTGACAGTCTTGGCGCATCGACCACCTCTCTAGGAAGCCTGCTCCAGGGTTTAACCACCCTCTCAGTAAAGAAATGCTTCCTAACATCCAATCTGAACCTCTCCTGGTGCAGCTTTGAACTACTCCCATGCATCCTGTAACTGGATATGAGGGAGAAGAGCTCAACACCTCCCTCTCTGCTTCCCCTCTTCAGGAAGCTGTAAACAGCAATGGGGTCGCCCCTCACCCTCCTTTTCAGTTGGGCTCCCCCTCCTGCTATTGTCTCTCTTATCTCCTTTGTGGTCATGCAGATTAGTTTTATCATATAACCTAACACTCTTGACTCATGAAAAGTCATGAGAGTAATTTTTTCTAGATGTCAATAACTACAATTTTAGTTAGGGAATTGAGAACAATACTAGTCACATTGTTCCTTTATTGTCCTTTTAAATTTACCTAATTTGTTTCATTTTTCCCCTACTTCAAGGAGGATCTTTGAAATCTGATCACACTTCTCTTTACCCTTTCTACTGATGTGAGGGCTTATGAATTCCATGGTTTGGAGGAAATGGGCAGCATCTTTTTCACAAATTTCAGGACTTCCAATGGCAAGCTACCCAAATCTATCTGGATCATCAAGTAATACACAAGTCATACTTGTCCTCTTTTCTTCCCACAGCCTGAACACTAAATCTGTTCTATGTTTTTAAAAGGAAGTAACAAAATTTGTCAAAATCCTATATAATGAGAAGCCATTATTCAAACAGAAAGTTTATTCTCTTTTACAGGTGTTATAGCCTTAGAAAGGAATGGTATATTTCATTCTAAAGACTTTTAAGACTTCATTGACATTACTATATGGAAATTACTTTAAGTTAATACTGATCACTCTGGTTTTGAACATTTTAATGAGGCTAAAACTACATTATACCTTCTATATAATTACTTGGGTAGATTAATTTAAGCCTTATCATATAGATGAACCATGCTATTACAATTCTTGTTGTAACATTACAGGATTTTTTAAGCACAGAAGTAAATAGTTTATCTGCCTGATTAAATTCTTCATTACACTGAGTGGTTTGACACATCTACATAAAATAAATGCATACATGCCAATTAGCACATGTATATAGTTAACACATACATTGGTTATTTCCATAAACATTTCTACATTAATATGTGTCATAAATCTAGAAAAGATATTGGAAATAACAATTGTCTTTACCTTATAAAAAAAAAAAAGGCCATTTAGAGGTATCCTGAAGAAATACTCTGAAACTAATTTACCCATGAAGAACCTGTATTTAACAAGATTAAGTAACGAATTGTAGATCGAACACAAGCTCATTGGTATACACTAAAATATTTGGGAGTAATATTTGAAAGATCACATTTGGAAAGAATGCGTATAAACAAGGTATGGGGCTGTGTAGCCTTGTCAGTTTGTGAAGTATTTTTGCTACTGTTATTTTCATTTCATTGCCAGACATAGTTCATGAATCAAATCCTTTCACAGACATGGGTTGTGCAAAGATTATAAAATAGATGCATCTATGAAACCTCTATATACCAAAGGATATGAACATATCTCTATCTTTACTTTTTTTTTTTTTTCTTTAATAAACTCTTCTTTTTGTCACCTGGGAGTTTCTTTGGGATAAGACATAAGGAATTGTCTTTGAAATCTCTAAATCTCCAGCTTAATTTATGAATTCTTCACTAAAAAAGAGTTGCTATTACGATGCTTCCTCCCTTAAAGTGCAGAAACTTATAAATTCACAAAGATAAAAGTTCAAACCAACAAAAATAATCTATTTATTCTTCCTTTCCTGCAATATTCAACTTTTAGTCAGAATATAATGACAAATTGCAGACTTATTCTAAACAACACCACCATTTTATACTATTACTATTAACTTCATTAAGCTTTAATCACATAAACAACTGCACTTATGAGCTCTTCTCTATAGAGCTGGTTTATCATAGCTGGATATTTTTTCTCTAGTTTCTTATCTTTTTGCTCTCAAATATTAATATAAAATCTGTTATACAAAATCTGTTGTACAAAATCCGTTGTACAAAATCCGTTAATATTTTACAGATTTGGCTTTTAGGGGCAGGAGGAAACTACTGAACCTCATTCATGGTGGCACTGATGAAAGCATTTATATTGTTTCTTGCACACTTCTAACACACTATCCATTAATGACTTCCTCATCATGAACTGTATAAAATATCAGGAGAATGGTTTATGAAATAAGAATGTTTTCAATTTAGAAATTTTGCACTGAGTTTACCATGTACCTGAAAATAATACATTACATAGTTTCAAGGGTAGGCATAGGCCTAAGAGGTAGAAAGATGAAGAAATGTCTACCTTTTCTTGCACAATACACTTGTCTAAATAAAGCTATTTGCTATTATTTGGATCCTGAAGATAGGACTAATTTGAGTAAACTTTAGCTCCTCAAAATTTAGGTATGTACACTAGAGCTGGTTTGTGGATTTTTTTAAGTTCTTTCTGTAGTCAACATAAACAGGTCTTACTAGAGTCTTATTCACCTTACTCACTTATTTTAAAATAGGATAAGTATACTAGCTTAGACTTAAAACCTATATTTTAGAGATTTTATTATAATAATAAAGTGGGAAGGCAGATGATATAATCCAACTGCTCTTGCATAGACTGTGTGCTTTTGTAATCATACAAGACTTATTACTAACTTATGTATTAGGATTCTGTGTAAAAAAATTTTTCCATCTACTTTCCCAACTTTATAAAAAACATTCACTTTTAAAGGGTTATGAGTATTATTTAGAGAATGATTTCACCTTTTACACTACCAATGAGATCCATATACAACATATGAATGAAAACAAGGTTATAGTATAGCAGTGTATGCTTAGTCTGTGCTAATAAGTGGTGCTCTGCACTAGGACACGTTCTGAAGAGTGAAATAGGTGGTGCTAAGTATCTCCTTTCCACATCATAGGCATTTTGGTGACTATAATTTAGTCTAGCTCTAGACTGGTGTCTAACAAAAGTCCTTCCTGCAACCTTTTTGTTTTGAAAAAATAAACCAATCATGCATGATTCTGTTTCCAGGATTTCTGTTATTAGATAGAAAGATAAAACAAGATAATTTCAAAAGTGATTCAAAAAGAAAAAAATAAGGATTATTCAGTATAATTTAACTCATAAACCAGGAAATAATAATTAGCAATTGATTACCAGTTACCGGTTCAGCCATATCTGATGATATCCATTGTCATGTGCTTAATGTGTTCCTTGAGTTCCGTATTTTAGAATGTGAGCAAACAAAACTGGAAAATATCACTTGAAAATACTTGTAATCATTGACTGGAAGATTTTTCATGATAAATTTACTGAAAAAAATCTGACTTACTAGGAGCATTATGTGTATCCTTTTTACTGATAAGACTAAGAAATAGTCCGTCTTTACCCATTAATTTTTAGACACAACTTATTGAAATCTATCCACTGTAAACATTAAAAAAGAGGTTCAGTTATGTTTTGTCATTTTCCTTTTTATTTATAAATTTTTTATATTTGCCTGAAATGTGTAATCCTATTGTTTGTTATTCTACGTCAAATAAGATACAATTGGCATATTCGTCAGGGATGTCTTTTTAACTGAAAAATAGAAATGTCCAGTATAAAGTTGACAAAATATACTTTCATGCCTTTTTTCTTATTTTCATCAAGTGAGTCAAAATCTAAGAAGTCACCCATGCATTACTGCAACCTTTTTGTGTATTACATTATATAAAAAGTCTGTATCAGTACCTAGAAAAACCTTCACAATCATAAAGTATGGCCAAACAAAAAATTATACCAGTCAAACTTTATTCTTGTTGCAGCAAACTAGGAACTAATATGTTAACATATACAGACAGGTGTTTCTTTGAGATATTACTTACTTTTGGTTTATTTTGCAGCAACTGTAACCAAGGGCCAACATACTCAAAAATATTATTAAAGTTCCTGCCTGTGAAAATGAGTTATTCAGATATGGAACCACTGATTTTCAGGTGACACAAATAAATAAAATAAATGCTATATTTTTCTATTGCAAAAGAATGGTCGACACGGAAATAGTTATAGTTATTACAGCTCATGGAAAAAATAAACTATTATTCAAAAATATTTTGAAAAATATGTCATTTTTGGTTTGTGGAGATATTTGATAAAAATGCTGAAAATGGTTGGATGTTATGAACAATTTACAGCATATTTTTCATAAAGTTGTTTCATGACTTTCTTCATATATTCTTGATTTACAGTACCAGATATTATTTTTAATTTCTTTCTTTTTCTTTCTTTCTTTCTTTCTTTCTTTCTTTCCTTTCTTTTCTTCTTTCCTTCTTTCCTTCTTTTTTTCTTTCTTTCTTTCTTTCTCTCTCTTTCTTGTTCTGTCTTTCTTTCTTCTTCCTTCCTTCCTTCCTTCCTTCCTTCCTTCCTTCCTTCCTTCCTTCCTTCCTTCCTTCCTTCCTTCCTTCTTCTGTATTTAGAGTGAGTTTTCCCTAAAACTTACGTTAATGGAGAAAAGTGTAGCAACAGATATTAGTTTGGGGTTCTGTGTGCATATTAACGATATCCAGAATCACACCTAAAACAGTAATGTTGCAAATGTGCTTAAGGTGAAATTTTGCCTACTGTATGCTCTTGGACTTTGTAGCATCCACTTACCAAAGTGAACTCTGAGGTTATCAAATGTTTTTGCAATTATGTCACTGAAGTTACATCAGGACCTAATTTGGCTGTGCACAGAACTGTTTTTCTTTTCCACCGCATTGTCTCTGCCACAATGATTCTTCTTCCCTCTTCAAATACAGAAATTTAGTTCCTGTTTTACAATTTTGGATCAGTTAAAACCCCAACAACTATCCAGATTTCTCTAAGGCTGAAAGCTATGGCCATGGTCCAGACTTGTAAACCAAAGAATGGTTCAAACTAAGCTCCCTCGAAAATTAATGAAGACTTACAGCCATTCAAAGCTGACATGAGAAATGCAGAATATACCTGTCTCTGAATCAAGAGCTTCTGACTGACTTTAATAGTGGCTGGACAGAGCTGAACTGCTCATCTGCATGAAGAGCACAATAAAAGGAAGAGGTGAAAAAGACACAATGAAAACATAAAAAATTACAGTCACAAATTCCAGCAAGGAAGTATCCAGCTAGACATAAATTAAAAATTATTCACTGTAGTGTCAGCAAACACTGGAATGATTTGCCCAGAAAAGCAGTAGAATCTCCATCTTTTGCAATTTTAAGGTATGACTAGGCAAAATCCTGAATGCCCAGATCAGCCCCTGCCACTAGCTGTGTTTTGAGCAGGACATTGAACTAAATGGTATGCAGGGGATTTCTTCCAACCTACATTTTTTCAGGTTCCTGTGACAGCAAATCTCAGAGTCCATGCTAGGGACAAGAATCTAAGGGTATGGCTCACACTGCTAGATCAGAGAGAGACATAAACCAGGCAATGGGCATGAAAATGATGAGAGGGATGGAACAGCTCTCCTATGCAGAAAGGCTGAGATACTTGGGATCCTTCAGCCTGGAGAAAAGAAGGCTCTAGGGAGATCTTATTGTGGTATTTCAATACTTAAATGGGGCTTGTGAGAAAGACAGAGAAAGACTTCTTGCCAGGGCCTGCAGTGACAGGACAAGGGGTAATGGTTTTAAACTGAAAGAGGTACATTTAAACTGGATAGGAAGAAATGTTTTTACAATGAGGGTGGTGAGACAATGGAACAGGTTTCCCAGAGAAGTTGTGGATATTTCATCCCTGGAAACTTTCAAGGTCAGGCTGGACTGGTCTCTAAGCAACCTGACCTAGTGAAAGATGTCCCAGACCATGGCAGGGGGGTTGGACTAGATGACTGTTACAGGTCCCTTCCAATCCAAACTATTCTATGATTCTATGAGTACTTTGTAATAGTCCATGCTGCTTAGCATTAACTGTTTTCCACAGAAGAATTGCTTTGGAGAATCTTAATTAGAGCAATTAAGTGAGCTAATTGCAGGTCAGTGCTCAGGCCTGAAAAAAAAAAAAAAAAAAGACCGCTATAATTTCACAGAGTAGGAGATACTGTTAAAGAAAGGAGGCTGCTTATGAATGACCAGTGTAGCTGCTACTTACATTTTACAGAGCAGCGTACTGGTTAGAACGCAAAAGACAGTATGTATATACTACTGCCCTGCTGATGTGGAGAATGAAACTCAACCTTCCAACCTGCAAAACAGTGTTCAACCCAGCAGGCCATAGTACAGCTAAAGCAGAGGGTGGGGTGCAATTGGAGGAAATTGCCATCCCAATTGTCCTTGCATAATAGTCCCAATTGCCCTTGCATAATAGGTATGGGGCTTTGGAAATCGAGGACCAGGCGATTGAGCATCTCACTGGATGATCCATCCCATGAGATGCCCAGTGCTGGGCACTCACCCCGCCGCCTCAGGACTTCCTCAACCAAGAAAGAAAGGAAGGTAATTGTGGTAGGTGACTCCCTTTTGAGGGAAACAGAGGGCCCTATTTGTAGACCGGACCCATTCCACAGGGAAGTCAGCTGCTTCCCTGGGGCCAGAATTAAGGACATATGGAGAAAACTCCCTTCCCTGGTTAAGACATCAGATTACTACCCACTACTGATATTTCAGGTAGGTGGTGATGAGGTAGGTACCACAAGTTTAAGGGCAATGAAGAATGACTTTAGGGTCCTGAAACGGCTGGTTAAGGGATAGGGAGCACAAATAGTGCTCTCCTCTATCCCACCATTTGCAGGGGTTGATGAGGGGATAAATAGGAGGAGCCAGGAAATTAACTCCTGGCTCCGAGACTGGTGCATACGGCAGGACTTTGGCTTTTTTGATCATGGGCTGACCTACAGGAAACCAGGCACGCTGGCAACGGGTGGGGGAAGCCTAACCCGAAGAGGAAGAAAGATCCTGGGACAAAAATTAGCAGGGCTCATTCATAGGGCTTTAAACTAGGTTTGAAGGGGGATGGGGATGAAACCAGGATTACAAAAGTGGTGCCCGGGAGCAGCATACCAGTGCTTCTAGGTAAAAGTGTTAACAAGGTCTTGCAGTCTGTCTCAGTGATGGTGGCGGATGGTGAATTGTGTGGCACCAAAGACATGAGGGGTAGTGATAATTTGGTAACTACAGTAGTGTCTGAGCATGATCAGGTGTGAATTAGGGCTTGTCCCCCCAAGAAAGTGGCAGGACAATTAGCCCAGCTGAAGTGCATCTACACTAATGCACGCAGCATGAGGAATAAACAGGAGGAGCTGGAGGCCATTGTACAGCAAGGAAACTATGATATAGTTGCCATCACAGAAACGTGATGACACACACAAGTGGAGTGCTGTAATCGATGGCTACGAACTTTTCAGAAGGGATAGGCAAGGAAGGAGAGGTGGTGGGGTGGCCCTTTATGTTAGGGGCAGTTTTGAATGTCTGGAACTTAACAGTGTGAATGACAGTGTTGAGTTTGTATGGATAAGAATTAAGGGGAAGGCCAATAAGGCAGACACCGTGATGGGAGTTTGTTATAGACCCCCTAATCAGGATGTAGAAACGATGAAGTATTCTATAAGCAGCTGGCAGAGGTCTCACGATCATCTGCCCTTGTTCTTGTGGGGGACTTCAACTTCCCAGATGTCTGCTGGAAATACTATGCAGCAGAGAGGGAACTGTCCCGGAGGTTCCTGGAGTGTGTGGAAGACAACTTCCTAACACAGCTGGTGAAGGAACCAACTAGGGGAAGTGCCCTACTGGACCTACTGTTTGTTAACAAAGAAGGTCTTGTGGGGGATGTAATGGTTGGAGGTCATCTTGGGCAGAGTGATCATGAAATGATAGAATTTTCAATTCTTGGTGAAGCAAGGCAGGGAGCCAGCAGAAATGCCACCTTGGATTTCCGAAGGGCAGACTTTGGACTGTTTAGGAGCATGGTTGAGAGTGCCCCTTGGGAGGCAGTTTTGAAGAGCAAAGGTGCCCAGGAAGGCTGGGCATACTTCAAGCAGGTGCTCTTAAAAGCGCAGAAGAAGGTCATCCTTGTGTCTCAAAAAACGAGCAAACGGGGAAGAAGACCAGCCTGGCTAAATAGAGAGCTTTGGCTGGACCTCAGGAAAAAAAGGAAAGCTTACATTCTCTGGAAAAGGGGGTTGGCAACTTATGAGGACTATCAAGATATAACAAAGCTATGTCTGGGGAAAATTAGAAGGGCCAAAGCTCAATCAGAACTCATCTTGGCCACTGCAGTTAAAGACAATAAGAAGAGATTCTTTCAGTATATCAAGAGTAAAAGGAAGACTAGGGAAAATGTAGGCCCACTGGTGAATCAGACAGGTGCCCTAGTGGTGGAAGACACAAGAGAAGGCAGAGTTACTGAATGCCTTCTTTTCTTCGGTCTTCACTGCTAAAACTGTCCCTCACGAATCCCATACCCTGGAGGCAAGGGGGAAGGTCTGGAGAGAGGAAGATTTTCCCTCAGTTGAGGAGGACCGGGTCAGAGACCACTTGGCCAAGCTGGACATTCATAAGTCCATGGGCCTTGATGGGATGCATCCATGAGTGCTGAGAGAGCTGGCAGATGTTCTTGCTAGACCACTCTCCATAGTCTTTGAACGGTCATGGAGAACAGGAGAGGTGCCTGAGGACTGGAGAAAGGCTGACATCACTCCGATCTTCAAAAAAGGCAAGAAGGAGGACCCAGGGAACTACAGACCAGTTAGTCTCACCTCTGTCCCTGGGAAGGTAATGGAGCGACTCATTCTGGATGTCATCTCCAAATATGTGGAGGAACAGGAAGTTATTGGAAGTGGTCAACATGGATTTACCAAGGGTAAATCATGCTTGACCAATCTGATAGCTTTCTATGATGTTATAACTGGTTGGCTGGATGAGGGGAAAGTCGTGGATGTCATCTACCTTGACTTCAGCAAGGCTTTTGACACTGTCTCCCATAACATACTCATTAGGAAGCTGAGGAAGTATGGGCTAGATGAGGTGACAGTGAGGTGGATTGAGAGTTGGCTGCGGGACAGAACTCAGAGGGTTGTGATCAGCGGCACAGAGTCTAGTTGGAGGCCTGTAACCAGTGGTGTCCCCCAGGGGTCAATACTCTGTCAAATATATTCATTAATGACCTGGATGAGGAGACAGAGTGTATCCTCAGCAAGTTTGCTGATGATACCAAACTGGGTGGGGTGGCTGACATCCCAGAGGGCCATGCTGCCATCCAGCGTGACCTGGACAGGCTGGAGAGCTGGGCAGAGAAGAACCTAATGAGGTTCAACAAAAGCAAGTGCAAGGTCCTGCACCTGGGGAGGAAGAATGCAAAGCACCAGTATAGGTTAGGGGTGGACCTGCTGGGAAGTAGTTCTGAGGAGAAGGATCTTGGGGTCCTAGTAGACAGTAGATTATCCATGAGCCAGCAGTGTGCCCTTGTTGCCAAAAAGGCCAATGGGATCCTGGGCTGCATAGGGAAGAGTGTGGCCAGTAGGTCGAAGGAGGTCATTCTCCCCCTCTACTCTGCACTGGTGAGGCCACAACTGGAATACTGTGTCCAGTTTTGGGCTCCCCAGTTCAAGAGGGACAGGGAACTGCTGGAGCGAGTCCAGCGAAGGGCAACTAAGATGATTAAGGGCTTGGAGCACCTCCCTTATGAGGAAAGGCTGAGAGAGCTGGGACTCTTTAGCCTGGAGAAGAGAAGGCTGAGGGGAGACCTTATTATGGCATACAAGTATCTAAAGGGTGGGCTGAAGGAGGATGGAGCCAGGCTCTTTTCAATGGTTCCCAGTGACAGGACGAGGGGTAATGGGCACAAGTTAGAACACAGGAAGTTCCGTTCAAATACATGGAAAAACTTCTTTACGGTGAGGGTGACAGAGCACTGGCACAGGCTGCCCAGGGAGGTTGTGGAGTCCCCTTCTCTGGAGATTTTCAAGACCCGCCTGGATGCAGTCCTGAGTAATGTGCTCTAGGCAATGCTGCTTTAGCAGGGGAGTTGGACTGGATGATCTCTAGAGGTCCCTTCCAACTCTGAAACTCCGTGATTCCATGATTCTGTGATTCCATGAAAGAATTGTCTCCATTCCTATGGAAAACAGAAAATTGGGAAACTAGTTATAAATGTAGGGGGAAGGTATGCAAAAAGGCCTTGGCAGATCTTGTGGTAAGAACACTAATAGTATACATGCATTTTACACTAAGATTTTATTGTTTATAATGTACACATGAATTTTACACAGCACACCAGTCTCTCTTACTAGAGACCAAAGGATATAGATTAGATTTTGCTCATATCTTGTCCATTCATTTTTTACTGTGATTAGAGAACCACTCATTAATCTACCAGCGACTTTCTGTGAAAAAGGATTGCCTGTCCCATCTTTTTGTAGTTTTTAAAATGTCTCTCGTACCTCATTTTAGGCTTTATATTCATACATTTGAGAAAACATATGAAGGTACTAATGCATAAACAAAACTTATTAAGTGTCCTTCCTAGATATGTTATGGAACTCAAAGCAGTTTATTCTATTGCCTAAAATAATTAACACCAAATATATGTTGAAATTTTTGTTGCTGTAAGAATCCTTTTATCCCACTGATGGGTCATGGGTAGCTTTAATATTGTTGAAATGTTATTTTAATTCATTCTTTCCTTTCTTTCCCTTCCCCTTTGTTATGGTTTAGCTCCAGCCAGCAACTAAGTACCACACAGCTGCTTGTTCACTCCTTCTTAGTGGGATGGGGGAGACAATCAGAAGAATAAAAGTGAGAAAACTAGTGAAGTAAGATAAAAAACAGTTTAGCAATTGAAATAAAGTAAAATCATAATCATCAAATAATGAATTGTAATGAAAAGGAAAATAAGACAGAGAGAGAAATAAATCCCAAGAAAGACAAATGTAGTAAGTGAAAACAATTGCTTACCACCAACTGACTGATGCCCAGCCAGTCACCGAGCAGTGCCCCTCCCCACCAACCTTCTCCCTAAGTTTTATTGCTGAGCATGACATCATATGTCATGAAATGTCCCTTCGGTCAGCTTGTGTACCCTCCCAGCTTCTTGTGTACCCCCAGCCTACTAGCTGGTGGGATGGAGTGAGAAGCAGAAAAGACCTTGACTCCGTGTAAGCACTGCTCAACAATAACAAAAATGTCCCTGTATTATCACACTGTTTTCAGCACAAATCCAAAACATCACCATGTACTAGCTACTATGAAGAAAACTGACTCTATCTCAGACAAAACCAGCACATCCTTCCCTTTCCTTTTCTCTTATGACCTCTTAGCCTGTATGAAATATTTTCACTCACATAGGATCATCTAGAAAATGAGATAAGCAATGTGACTGGTGTCTAAAACATTTCTTTAAAAACATACTGTTCAAATATATGAAACATTGTTCACTTGCCAAATATGCTGATTTGATGGGCATACCTCATGATGTAGAAGTTTGCTTATGTATGCAAGTAGGAGTTATCATTCTGCCCTTGCCAACACTTTCTTGGTGCTTGTTCAATTCAGGGTTGCTTGCTTTTATGTAGAAGCAAATAGAAATAAGAAAGACTCACAATATTTTTGCAAAATGCCAATCCTGATTTGATGATGCAGAATGTAATCTTTGTTTCAGTTGGAAAATAATATTTGCACAGACATTTTTAAATCATGCAAATCTCCAAAGAGATGCTCTCTTTCTGAGATTATAGATATCCTTGTGTGAACAACTGTATTTGTTCTGGAAATGTCCACCCTGTTGTCCTAGTTAAATAGATGTGTGGCATTTAGGAGGCAGGCAGAAAATGGGAGAACATTTTAAATTCATGGACTTTCTTGGATATGAAGAACTACATAATCATTTAAACAGAATTGGAAGAGCAGAAAGGACAACAAATAGAATTGCTTAAAGAACAAAATAAGTCTTCTGTGAAGATCTAACTTTTGGCATTTAAACTGTGTCCAACTGCATGAATGTGGAAAGGCAATGTGTGGATAAATGTGCTTTTCATTTTAGATGGCACTGAACAATGCAAAACAGTTTTCCAAATGACTATGTCCAAAGTACTGCAAGACATGCATTTAAATTTAAAGCAGCTCACTGTAACCTTCACAATTAGGACAATACAAATGAGCTTGTTTTTTTCCCCTGGTGTTTTGGTTTTTGGTTTTTGGTTTTTGGTTTTTGGGGTTGTTTTTTTTTTTTGGGGGGGGGGGGGATGCGTGTCTTTTTAACACCACAAGGAAGCAAATGTATCTACCTTGTTGATTTCTCCCTTTGTCAAACTGCCTATTTAGCAGCATGAAATGCTTCACAGACCTCATTCCACAGACAGCAGAACATGGAGTCAACTGCTCTCTGGGATTTATACTGCAGTTATAGTCACTGTAGCTTCCAGAGGAAGGAACTGAGGGGACAGCCAAAGCCAATGATGAACTAAAACATTCTAGTTCCAAAAAGTTCTAAAACACAGAGTTCTTTTTGCTTTGGACTTTAGTTTTAGGGTTATCCGCTTTTCCTCTGACAATTTTTGTGCCCCATCCTCGCTTGCTTTTCCTCTTGGGGGAAAGAGCCAAGCCCGTCTTTTCACTAGCATTAAGAGAGCAAAAAAAAAAACCCACAAAACCCACAAAAAAAACCCAACCACCCTTAGATTTCCTTTGCCGCTTCCCCCTGAGTGTCCGTAGAGCTGAGCGCGGGGAGCCGCAGCCCCGGGGGTAGGGATGGAGGGGGGAGGAAAAAAGAAAGGGGGAGGAAAAAAGAAAGGGGAAGACGGATGCTTTTGGGTCGTAACAGCGCAGATTTAGGGAGAGCCGCGGACCTGAAGTCTCTCGAGCGTGCTCGGAATGGCAGATTTTTATGGTTTTGGTTTTTGGATAGCACAGGTCCTATAGCCATAGAAACTTAGTACATGACTTAGACTTGCACAGCTTGAAGGACTAAATCACATGGCTGATATCATGGTCTCCCACTGAAAAAATAATTTTATACATTTATGTTAAAGATGCATAAATTGTCTCCTACTTCACCAGCTCTTTCTACACACAACTTTGAAACTCCTGAGGCCAGAATGAGTGTGCCACCTTACTGGGCTCCCTGCTCAAAGAAAAGTGCTAAAAGCTCTGCTCCCCATAGACGACCAACTCTTCTGGCCTCTTCCCAATTACCAGTTCATATGGTGTCTAATCACAGGAAAAATACAAAGAAATGTGTCATTTTGTATTACCTTATTAAATAGCTGAACTTTCTTCCACAAACACAAGGTTCTTCAAATATTGGACCAGAACTGAAACTTGGAATGCCTGCTAACTAGCAAACTAGCAATATGAAGAATATGAAATGGTAGTGAAATAATGATGAAATTATGTTATTTCATCCGGTGGGGGAATAACTGTTGAACTTGGGAGAATACTCTTGTACTCAGGAAGACAACATGCCAACTCTATCTATTGCTTAACTAATCAGAAGCATAAGCAGATGTAAGGGGTGTGGTGGTTTCCTTCCTAAGTCTGGGACACCTGGCCATTACATGGTCTCATGTCTCAAAACACCTGACTAGGCAGGAACTAACACACTTATCTCCTTGTAGTACTCTTAATCCTGAAACCTCTTTTAGAATCAGGTAGACAACCGACGCAGTAATCTCAGACAGAAGAAATTAGAGTAGTATCTTTCTCAATTCCTAGCACTTGGGAGATGAAACCCAATTTCAATTTCCTTTTTACCTGAGAGAATTAAAACAGGCATCTCCTACTCCTGTTAAGCTGTAAGTTATAGGTTAAGCTCTCAATTCTTTTTGGGAAAAACTGTTCCACTTTAATATTAATTAAATATTCACTGGGACAGAAAAAAAAAAAAAATTATCTGTACAGCCTTGATTTAAAAAGGGGGAGACCCATATTTCATTTTATGTATTAATGAAAATTTAAGTATTATGAATTAAATACTTACTAGAACAGCACTTGGGAGGCAGATTTCCCCCATGACAGGTAACAGCCCTGACCATTTGGTTAGAATTTCATGATGTCTCTTACTTCGTCTTTCTCTGGGACAATGCATATTTAATTATTTCATACAAAATCTAATCATTTGAAGGAGGTAGCTGAAGATTCCCACTCCTATACCCGATATCCAGCTAGTTAGTTTATTCATCTGGAAGAGCAGATTGACAAGCTTTAAACCCCTCCAGCAAAAAGGAAACTGGGCTTAGGTTTCTGAATTTCTGAGTAAAACTCTGGGACACCATCATCTTTTCTTGTTTTGATTTTTTGACTTAGGAATGCTGAGAACTCCTATCAGTTTAGGTGCCAAAAAGCAATCAAAAATTGTGTCGCCTGGATTGTGTGTGTGCAGCATCTTTGTGTTTGTGTATCTCTTTGCCTGTTTAGTCCTAGGTATTGTTAGAAGCAGGTATTTAGTCCTTATTGATCTTGAGTCACAGAAGCAAAGTGACCATCCATTTAGCTCTGTGGTGCCATTACTAGATTATTAACAATGCCAGAACTAAACAGTCTAAAGCTCAATTAGCTGTAATGCACAATGCAATCACTGTTGTAAGGGTTATGGAAATATCCATTAAGACATGCATAACTTAACATGAGGAAGGTCAGATGCTGATGTCCTCAGAATAACCTTACAGGTAGTGAATAATTGAAGACTGAATCCACATTTTAGAATGAATTTGTATATTAGGTCACTGTATCCTTAGGGAACACTCTTAAAAAAATATTTCCCTGCACTTTGGTGGATACTGGTCTGGTACAAATCCAATCAACTCAGCTATTTGCCCACAGAACTGCACTGAGTAATACCGCCATGTCTTACCTTGTATTGCTGAACCACTTATTTTGTTATTTTCTTCCTCAAGGGCTCAGCAAACAGGAAAGCAGAGGTCCAGCCAAAATAGCAAGGACTGCTATTTTTTCCTGACTCCTCAGGGACAGCAGAACTCTGGAGCTAACCTTACGCTAATAAATTAAATGATCTTGGGATCATTTCCAGTGACTAAGGACAACTAATCCATGTCTGTATGATTACATTCTCCAGTCCTTCCTGGTCTAGCTGGCATAGACCCTAAATCTGAAATGGATCTTTCCAGTAATGTTGACGACTTAAGATCCAAAGCCTGGAGAAGTTTTGTGGAACTGACTAATTTACCTGTAGCAATGTAGCCATATATTCCATAGTCCTGGCAAGGCACTTGTCACATATAATGCCTTCAAAATTTGGAATAAGAATATGGAATCATTTATTAATACTTTTTAACCATGTGAAAAATTCCTTATAATGCTTAGATATTTAGACATCCGTGAGTATCAGTTTACCCGCAAATTATATTTTCACTAGAAACTTTCACAGTAATATATTCAAAACCAACACAAAATAAACTAACTTTAATGAGAAATTAACATTAGTTTATACTTTTGTCTAGAGATCACTCCAGATTCATAATGCTAAAGCTCTGTTAAGTCCCAACATATTTTAAAAACTCAGCTTTGCCTGCTGTGTCTTGATTAATTGTAAAAAGTAAGGGTAAAATAGTTCAACAAATGAAAGATCTTGTAGATTATCATGTGAAATGGTAGGAATAAAATAATTTAAAAAAAATTATTAATGTACACTATGATGAACAGACATCCTTATAAGTGTCTGGGAAGGATGCTAAAATCACTATGGTATATATAATATTAGCTTTTATGGACTACATTGTCTTCTCTGAATTTCCCCTTTAAGAAATAATATTGAGTTAATTTCACTTTTTCTTATATCTCCAGTGGAACCTATTCCATTCTGTTAATTATAAAACTGTCCAGGGTTCTGCTTATTCAGGTATTTATAACTTCTATCACGATGTTTCCCAACTTGTAATAATTTATTCTTACAGCACCCTTCGGAGTAGGTATTAGTAACTCTTCATTCTGATGAGGCACTGAAGACCTTAGATAGCATAAAATAAAATCCAGGAAGTCTGGAAAGAAACAGGTTGATGACTTCTGCCTGGGGTAAACACATACAACCACATGTTCCATTGTTACTTTAAAAAACAAACAAACAAACAAAACAAACCACAAATAAAAAAAAGCCCTTGTCTTTCTTCTTGTTCCACATTAATTATGTTTTTCTTTCTGAAACTTCTTCCGTGTCTTGTATCATGATTAACCCTTCCAGTCCCCGCAAAGTTACATTGTGTATGATGGAGTCCTATTGGAAAACACTTCAAAAATTCCATGAGGTAAGAAAATACTTTGAAAAATTATCATCTCACTCATAGGTGTTGGGTTTGTTTTTTTTTTTGTTATTGCTGTAGTTGTTTTTGATAAGTGTAGCCAGAATATGAATCACTTACTGTTATAATTTGTCACCGTTCATAGAAACAGAGATCATGCCAAGAAATATACTTGCTAAGGTCATGCTGTATTTCAGCTGAAGATGCAAAAGTTCCTGTACTTGTTCTTACTGATACATTGGATGCATTCAACAGTTAATAACCACACAAGGAAACTATTATAAAATCTTTACTATTTCAATATCATAGAATCATAGAATGGTTTAGGTTGGAAGGGACCTTGAAGATCATCTAGTTCCAACACCCTTGCCATTAGACCAGGTTGTTAAAAGCCCCATCCAACTGGCCTAGAACACCTCCAGGTATGCAGTATCCACAACTTCTCTGGGAAACCTGTACCAGTGTCTCACTACCCCCACAGTGAAGAATTTCTTCCTAATATCTCATCAAAATCTAACCTCTTCTAGTTTGAAGCCATTATCCCTTGTCCTATAACTACATACCCTTGCAAAAAGTGCCTCTTCAGCTTTTCTGTATTCCCCCTTCAGATACTGGAAGGTCACTTTAAGGTCTCCCTGGACCCCAACTCCAGTTAGGGTCTCACCAGAGCAGAGTAGTGGGGGATAATCACCTCAGCCTCCTGACCACACTTCTTTTGATGCAGCCCAGGATATGGTTGGCTTTCTGGGCACTCCTCCCTTGGCTCTGATCTCTGTAGTGCCAACTCCTAACCAGCTCTACACCTGCCCCTACCTGCTGCCCAGACTCTGGAGACCGTGGAGGTGTCTGGGACCCTTCACCCCAAAACAGGGGGTTACCATGCCCCCAAGTCTTCCATGACGTGTCCATTTCCCAGGCAGCTGTACTTGACCTGCCTGGGAGCCCACAGCAACTACACACCTCCACAACAGATCCCTTATGACACCAGATCTCTGTAAGTTGTGAGGACACACTGCACTGGGAGGGAATGCCTGGAGGGCAGTAACAGGTGTTACTGTGCCTGTGATATGCCTCAATTGTGCCTCTTTTCACCCTGCCCATGGCCAAGGACCCTACTGTTGGCCCAAACCAACCTCATGCAGTTCAACAAGGCCAAGTGCAAGGTCTTACATCTGGGTCGGGGCAATCCCAAGCACAAATACAGGCTTGGCAGGGAATGGCTGGAGAGCAGCCCTGAGGAGAAGGACCTGAGTGTGCTGATTGACGAGAAGCTCAACATGAGCCAGCAGTGTGCGATTGCAGCCCAGAAGGCCAACCATATCCTGGACTGCATCAGAAGAAGCATGGCCAGCAGGTTAAAGGAGGTGATTCTGCCCCTCTACTCCACTCTCGTGAGACCCCACCTGGAGTACTGCATCCAGCTCTGGAGTCCCCAACATAAGAAGGACATGGACCTGCTGGAGTGTGTCCAGAGGAGAGCCACGAGGATGATCTGAGGGCTGGAGCACCTCTCCTATGAGGAGAGGCTGAAAGAGTTGGGGCTGTTCATCCTGGAGAAGAGAAGGCTCCGGGGAGATCTTCTTGCAGCCTTCCAGTACCTAAAGGGGGCCTACAGGAGAGCTGGGGAAGGACTTTTTACTAGGGCATGGAATGATAGGATGAGGGGGAATGGCTTTAAACTGGAAGAGGGCAGGTTCAGATTAAAGATTAGAAAGAAATTTTTCACTCCGAGGGTGGTAAGGCACTGGAACAGGTTGCCCAGAGAGGTTGTTGAGGTCCCATCCCTGGAGGTGTTCAAGGCCAGGCTGAACATGGCCTTGGGCAACCTGGTCTAGTGGGAGGTGTCCCTGTCTATGGTTGGGGGGTTGGAACTCGATGATCTTCAAGGTCCCTTCCAACCTAAACCATTATATGATTCTATGTCGCATCAGGGCTATTCTCCAGTTCTCCACAGCCCTGCCCAGACCAGACTTGGGCAGGTATCTTTCTAGTCTAGTTCTTTTTCTAAAAATTATGTTGGTATTTTATAGTGCAAAGCAAAAGGAGAATACACACAGATATTCTTTAGTGACGGTAAAAGAACCTTTGCTCTAGTTAAAAAAACATAGGATTAAAAAGGAGGCAGGAACAGCCATTTCCTAATTATTTAAGAGAAATAACTTCTTTCATTATACTTTTGTTGAAACACCAGTCTGATAGATGTACTGAGAGAATGACCCACCATTTGCAGTGAGAATTTCTCTTCCCCACATAAGTAAGTTGATTAAGATGTTCAGCTACTCATCTCCATCAAATGAAAGATGATTCCATCCATATACAATAAACAGAGTTTTGAAATATTTGAGGAATTTAAAAGAAAGTAGTTAAGATGGCTGCATTTCCACTATTAGTAGAGGATACAAGTCTTTAAACCTTGTGTTTTGTATTTAAACGCTTATTTTTTGTTTAAATTTCCCATTAGGTGGCTGCATCCTGTTTTGAACTTTGCTCAAGCATTAAACTTAGGGTTTAGTACAAACCTTCCGTCCACCAGCTAATCACAGAATCACAGAATCACAGAATCATCAGAGTTGGAAGGGACCTCTAGAGATCATCTAGTCCAACTCCCCTGCTAAAACAGCATTGCCTAGAGCACATTACTGTCAGCCACCCCACCCAGTTTGGTATCATCAGCAAACTTGCTGAGGATACACTCTGTCCCCTCATCCAGGTCATTAATGAATATATTGAACAAAATTGGACCAAGTATTGACCCCTGGGGGACACCACTGGTTACAGGCCTCCAACTAGACTCTGTGCCGCTGATCACAACCCTCTGAGTTCTGTCCCACAGCCAACTCTCAATCCACCTCACTGTCACCTCATCTAGCCCATACTTCCTCAGCTTCCTAATGAGGAAGTCATGGGAGAGAGTGTCAAAAGCCTTGCTAAAGTCAAGGTAGATGACATCCACAACTTTCCCCTCATCCAGCCAACCAGTTATAACATCATAGAAAGCTATCAGATATGTCCTAACATAATGTAGCTGGAATACTGAAGATGACCTACATACTAAAAGCAAAAGTACGTATACAAAACTGACACTAGTCACTTAAAAAAAAATCAGGTCTTGATTACTCTTCATACAAACTTATTTTAATTTGTTGAAAATGCAAATATTCTAAATGATTTTACAGCAACTTCTACTTATTGAGAGTCTTAGTAGTTTATTTTACAGTGATAGTAAGTTTTAGTATATTTCTGAAAATACCTTCTTTTTTCTACTGATGAGTTTTCCTCCCTTTCTGAAATGTGCTTTGAAGTTGCATGGCTGTTCTTTATTTGCAAGTTACTAGAATCTTCATATACAGCTTTATTTTTCCTTGTTATTATGATAGGCCTTTATTCTGATTCACTGCTTCTCTCATGTTAGTATTGCATCAGCAGTTTCTGACTGCAAGAACACTGCTTTACATGTTATCAAATGGTTTTGTGATGCTACTGCAGATGGTCTTTACAAAAGTTTATCAGCTTAATATTCATCTTATTTTCCTGTTCATTATGGCTTTGATCATTTACTATGAATTGCTGGATTTTTAGAGGCTGTTCAAAGACACATAACCATAATAGTTACATCTTTCTCTTCTTCATAGTTTATTAAATATCCTCATTGCTGATTTAATAACATCTTCAGTTTAGCTAATAGTGACTTCATAATATGAATATATCCCTGTTGCTCAATGCTAACTTTCTATTTCCATTTTCTTTGTGCACATCTGTGAAATACACAGTACAAAACAGAAACTAGGTTTGAACCTTCAGCATTAAGGCATTGAGGGCAGTAACAGGCCTCAATGGCCTGAACCCATGGGACCCATGGGGAACCCCATCTCATCCTCCCTGGGGCCATCACCCTCTGCCCCAGTAATGCCACAGCAGGGCTGCTCTCCAGCTCCCCACAGCCCTCCCTACCTGGACATGGCCCTGTTGCCTTGCACCTACCCATGGGCCCATGTCCCGGCCCAGCCTCAGCCTGTCCCTGTCCCCATGGAGGTGCCTGATGCCCAGGGCTGGGGCTGCCCTGGTGGTCCCTGGCTGCCCTGCTTCTGGCTGTGGTGGTGGGACCTGGCTGGCAGCTCTCTGTTCTTTAAGGACTTGCCATTTCACACAGCACCCTGACACTAAGTTGCCTCTTGTTCAAATCTTGAATGCCCAAGTTTGGGATCCCTGTCTCAGGTGTGAAAACCCACTGGCCCTTCAGCAGTCAACATGAAGAAGTAGCTGTGTGTTGGATCTACAGACAGTGTAAATGCATTTGCATGGACTAACTTGAGGATTACTCTTCTGAATACTGTTACTGTCTCTTGAATTTTCTTTGAATTCTTAATGCCACTCCACCTATGCAGGGGGAAAAATATTCTTGATATCTCCAGAAAGAAGCTTTCATTTCATAAGTTTTTAAGGGCGTGCTTCTTCAGAGAAGAAGAAAAAAGAAGAAAAAAAAACACCACAAAATTCTGCTAACACAAAGTTAAAATAATTTATTTTTAGCAAGTATCTGAACCTGAGCCTCCCTGTAATTATGCAGAACACAGTGAGAATTAACACCTTATCGATTAGTTGAAAAAAGAAAGCTGGCAAAACTAAACACAAAATTGCCTACAATCATTTAAAAAGTAATTCAAAGTAATCCTCCAATTTCCATTCCTTCCCTTTGGGGACTTTCACAAAGTTTTCTAGTCACCTATCCCCTGATATGGACTACATATTTTCTGCCTTACTTAATCAGCAGTCTGTCAAAGTTCCTAAAGCACCAGGTGTGCAAATGCGTCATCTTTTCTCCCCTAACTTTATACTTCTATACACTGAACTAGTCATCCTAGTCTCCCCTTATGATCAATAGAAAGAAAAAAATACTTCTGGGGAGCAATTAGTGTACCTACTTCAGGCAGCTCCTTTAAGATGAAATGAATCGCTCCCTAAATGTATCCATATCTATCCCCTGACAGTAATGCTTAACTGACTATAACGATAGCCTGCAGTGCCTAACTCAGATGTATGTGTGCATTCTAAGTATTTAGCATTAAGACGTGGATCCCATCTAAATTCGTAGAGTTCGCTGAGCCAGAGCTAGATCTATGAAATGAAAAAACACAACACCTAACACGATCGTTCATTCAATTTGCAAATGAAATTACCTCGGTTAGTATCCATGCTGCAGTTTGGCTGCTTTTGAGACAGTGACTTTTCTTGGATTTTGATGTTCATTTCTTTAGCAATAGTGCTAGTTTACAAGTCTTTCTGCCTCTGAAGAGTAGCTGCTTGTAGCTGCTAGGGCAGTAGAATAAATTATCTGTGAAACAAACAAACAAACAAGCAAAAAGGGCAAAAATAATGGCCTAAGTAGATGCTCAAAGCAACTCAGAGACCTAATGGTGATCAGATACAGATAGAACTCTGAAGCACCATGGTATGGTAGAGATTTAGTCTTTGCAACTTGTCTTTCATATGAGCTTGGATATGAATTTCAGGAATGCAGTCAGGCAGCTCTACTAACTTAAAAGCAGAGTTTAAGACTACTCCCAGTTCTTCTGGTAGTCCCAGGATTATGTATTTAACATTTCCTCACTCTAAAAATATTTATTTAAGCTTACGGTCTACAAGAAATCAAATTAAATTCACCTTAGAAGTGTTGAATTCTCTCCAATGATTATAAAACATTAGTTGAGGTATAGGCTTCTGCATTATTTCCATCTATAAGTCTGAGTATTTTTATCATACTTACCAAAGTTCAAGCATACACAAAAAAATGGAGATAAGGCATTGTAATTTGGCCAGTTATCTCAAGAGACCCTGACCATAATAGCCCCTACTTTCACAACTTCCCTCATTTTCAGATCAGACTATAACTCACCACAGCAACATAAAAAGTAAAGACTGAATGATATCATCTCCATGTAAAGTACTTTGATGACCCTGCTCACCTCAGGGGAGAATTGAAAGCAAGAGGTGCAATTTTAGGTAAACTCATTGAAACGTTCATCTTCTGCTTAGTCCTTATGAGGCAGACCTTTGAGAATACATTCTACAATAACTGAAGTCAATGAGTCATCCCATGCTTAACGGCCTAGGTCTGATTCCTGTCAATCCTCATTTTTCACTAATGCATGAAATTTTGGAACATTGTCCTTGGAAAGACTAACTGTGGGCCTTTCCAGATGATATGCAGCTCAAGATGTAGAAGTTTGTTAAACAAACTTTATCCCCAAATCCATACTCTTTATATAACTACTTAAGTCTATAAATCCAAAGTGCAAAATCACACTTGTCTGTATGGAGGAAGCTAGGGGAATGCATATTTCTCCTCACCTCTTTTCATCAAAAAAAAAAAAAAACCAACCATATGACATATATGGAAAACCTATACTGAGGATATCTACAGTAGTGATATTACGATATATAATCTATATACTAATATTTTCTTTAAAAAATGTGTTACCAAATTTCCTGCAAGTAACTCCCAGATTATCTGAAAGAAGCTTATGACTGAGCAGCAGTGTAGACTGAATTTATTTATGGCAACAAAGTGCAATTTTCTACTAAGTCCTTTTCCTTAGTATTTTCTTTGTATCTACTTTGCTGTAGTATGCTTCCTTTCTTTCTTTCTTAATAGCTCTGTTAATTCTGGTTCTCCTGTTTTCTTCTCTTTTGGAAAGAGCTATTAAGGGTATAGTTAATCTGAAAAAAGACGTGTGGGTCATTGGAAGTGCAGATAAGCGCTGAGCTGTATACCTGAAAGTATAGCAATTTCTTTTTTTTTCTTTTTTTTCCTTTTTATTTTTTTTTTATTTTATCTGAAGCTTGTAGCACTCTGGCACAAACTAAATGGACAAACTTTCACTGAACACATTTAAGTCACATAACTTTCATCACAGTTTCATTTCACTGTAAGCAATTACTAAAATTAAGTCATGCATCAGAAGCTTATGTGATCAAGTTCAAGTGTTTTTTCAACTATATTAAAAGGATAATGCTCTGGATATATTTGAATACATTTTAAAATAAATTCACTGTTATCTTAAGACATATAAGAGTGAGTATAAATTGTACAACAATATCCATTTTTATTTCATAGACTTTAGTCTACGCCATTTAAGTATAAAAGAAATAATTTATATTAGTTTATTTTTTTCATTCTCTTACTTTCTCTTTATGCATCTTATAATTGTCTTGCAATTGTTTCTCATAAAGCCAAAATAAAACTGCACACAAATTGACTTCACTAACATTAGAAATGAACTTCAATTATGTCAGAATCCCTAAGGATTGTGTTTTTATAGCATGTTAAAACATTAAATTAAGCTCCATACTAGCTCACAGATCTGTTATGAGTGCATGATCTTTATTGTCTGACAATTAAAAGAAAGGCAGACACGTATTAACTTCAAATACTTCTGTTATCAAAAACAGTACTATGCATGATGTTAAATGTTTTGAGTTAAGAGTATATTCTTAGTGTTGCATATAGTTGCTTTAGTTGAACAGTAAAAGTCATGCATCAAAAAGGCCATAGATTCTAGCATTTCAGCAAGACAGAAAATTCCAACTGTATTCCAAGTCTGTATAAAATACTGAAAATGGAGGCATGATTTGACCTATCTGATATAATGTACTTTGTTTTGTAATTGCAATAGCTATCCCATTTGAAGCAAACCATTCTTCATTTCTCCAGTCTTTTCCAGAATCATGTATGTACAATGTAACCCTAGAAATTCTGTAGATGGATGAAAATCACAGTAGCCTGCAGGATATAAAGGTCAAAAATGAAATAGATTTTGGTGGCCTTGATTCAGCCTTTGTCAATGGTTTTAAGTGGCACAAGAAAATAATGAGCAGAAATATTTTGCTAGTATGAGCAGTTTAGTTGTTGATACAAATTAATGGGCTTTGAAAAAGAAGTCACTTCTTGGTCAAGGCAAAATAGTATTCTGTGTAATGCGTCCTTTGTCTTAACTTTGGAAGTGGAAAACATGAACAGGAACATAGAGGTAGACATAAAAAGTACAGCTGTAGATACTAGCAGAGACTTTACTACCATCCAGCCTCTGTAAAACAAAAAAAAAAAAAAAGTTTTTGCATCCCTGCGAGAGACATAGTTGCTCACTTAAGCTTTCATGTTTATCACAAGTCAAGGGTCTGAATTATGTTTTCTTACACCTTTTCTCAATTCACAGAGGAGTCAATCTGGTGTCATGTTATGATTCAATGAGACAGGTTATGAGCCAGGGAAACCTTCAACCTGTTGGGGTTTTAGAAACGCTTACTAATTTCTTATCATATTTCTTACTTCAGTTGCTTCTCTCATTGTCCCTAATCTCAGAACAAGAGAGAGAGAGATGGAGTGTAGGCTAGACAATGGGAAAAGTAAGAACTGTAAAATTTGCCTGCTTAATTATATCCTTTTACTGAATCAAGGTGTTGGTCAAGAGGAATCAGGCTGTTGATCTGATGGTCTAGTTACAGTTTTTCTCTCTCTCTCATTGTTTACTCCCTGGCAGTTTGCTGTGGCACTGGGCTTTGGGAATGTGTGAAGTAGGAGAAGAATGACTCTCTGAGAGGTGCTTTCACTGCAATTTACAGTTCAATTAACTGAAAATCACATTAAATACTTATTTCTTCTGACTTTTCTCTCTTCACAACCTTAGCACAATGATTTCTAACAATATCAATTTTTCTTTTAGTTAGAGGAAAGAAAATTATTCTGCATCACCACCACAAAACAAATAAACAAACAAACCAAAAAAAGCTCCAATCCCAACCCCCACTCACAATTCTCACTTTAATACTTATCCAGTTTGTCCTTGAAATAGAACAGTAGAATGATACTCAGCTATATGCTGGTTGTACATGAATGGACTTTATTTTCTATCTTTTGCTGTAAAAGAAAAAAAAAAACAAACCAAAACAAAACACAACTATGAAGGCTGTTCACAGTGAGAGCTGGGGTTCTTGACAACTATGATCTCCACCCAAACACTACCCAATAATTTTTCTTCTTTCTTTCTGGCAACACTTCTTCTCCCTTTCCTCCTTCCAGTCTTTTCCACTGCTGTAGGCCTGCAAAGTCCTTCTCCAGATAATGTTAGAAGCTGATAGGCTTACATCAAGATCATCCCCTTTTAGCATGTGTCTTTGCTTTTTCACCAGTAGATATGAGGCAAGAAGAGTGTAAGGGTATGTGGAAGGAGAGTGTCTCCTTCTTTAAGAGTATGTGGTCAAGGACATTTTCAATGGGGAAAAAAAAAAAAAGAAAAAGAAAAAGAAAAAAGATAAGAAAAGCCGTAAACAAGAACATACAGTGACACAAACCTGACTGGCAAATGTTAAGGGAGGCAGTGATGAGAACAAAGCCTGGTCAGTCACAGTAACTGATGAGGTCATGTAGTAGTGTAATATTTATTACAGCGAGGTTACGTGATCAGGGATCTCATAAATTAGGAGACTAAGGGAAAAGGGGAAAACCAGAAACAAAATATACAGAGACACAGACCTGACAAAATTTTCCTGGAGACAATGACAGGAAATAAACTTTGACACTTAGACTCATTGATGGGCTATCAAGAAACTATAGGTGCCACTTCAAGGGAGGTCAACCCGGTCTTTGCAACTGATAAGACTGTAAAGCAGGGGGACCCTGGACTGAGGGGTGCAGGAATTGGCAGAGACCTATGGGGGGATGTGCAGGGGAAGGGGGAGCAGAGAGGAGAGAAAAAGAATTATACAGAATATGGTATAAAAGGGGCCTGTGGCAAGTAAAATGGGGCTGGTCAGTATGCTTGCCTGGTTGAGCCCTGAACCTGATCACTGGAGTCTATCTTATCTTCTTATACCTTCTTCTTAAATCTTCTCATAACTGTTTCAGTCTCAGGGCTATGTCTATGTGTGCTTCAAGAACTCAGTGCCGGCTACTGGTGAGACCTTTGTGTGTGCGAGTGGAATTTGGTGCCAGGTCCTGTCCTGTTGTGTCAGCTACTGGTGCTGTGGGGTCTCAGCATCAGTTACTGGAGCCAGAGGAGGTCTTTCAAGTCCAGTTACTGGATTGGGAAAGCCGTTAAACATTACTTGCAAGATGCAAGTCTTTACAGGCACCTCACTTCTACTGAGTTGCAACCTTCTAAGCATTCTACTTTTTTTTTTTTTACTTTTAGAACAAAACCTTACATGATATGATTAAAAGGTGGTGATTAGTTGTGAAAAGCATGTGTACAGAAAGGTATTATCAAAGTTCTTGTAAACTCTTACATGAAGACTGACCCATCCTTAGAGACTGTAGGATTGCATGCAACCTCGCAGTCCAAAAAGAGATGTGAAATGATGATTATTCAAGGGCCAAGAATGGAAGGAAAAGGAACAGCTTTTTACCTCCTTTCTTTTGGCTGTAGTTTTCAGGATTGTTTTGTTTGTTTGTTTGTTTGTTTGTTTGTTTTCAATATTATTATTTCTAAAAATAGTTTTACCTTTTGGAGTATATATGATGCAATACAAATACTGCTTGCTCTTTATTTTCTCTTGTAAATGATACTATCAGGAAGACTGTTACTTACTAGACTCCTGTTAGTCCAAACACAATAATTTTTCCTTTATTTAAGTGCTATGATGCCAAATAAATAGGAATTTTTATTTTTTTTTAAGAATACTTAGACTATACTATGCTAAATAACGCAAATATACGCTATATAGTACTACTGCTTTCAAAGGAAAAAGACATAGACTTAGGCACTTAAGCACTGATGCAATTGTCTATACTATGAAACTGCAGCACACACTCCAACATTGTTTTGTGTGGCCAACAAATTCTTTCCCAGGAAACGCAAAGGTGAGACTGTTAGTTTGGAAGTACTTGTACTTTATGCTCAGATGTTAGTGTGTCTGGGCTGAAACTGTGATAGGCTTCAGCAAACTTAACCAGTCATTTGAGTATGGTTTACTATTTAAGTGTTGGGTCATCATTGTATTTTACAGAAATAATTTGAAACTGCAACTTTGTTTTAACAACAACACATAGTTAAAAATTTCAACATATAGATGATCAGTCTTGAGGTGGACTTTTTTGCTAAAGCAAAAGTGATAAAGCTAGCAGTGTGACACATACTGCCTTCCAGAACTAGGCAAGTTTCTGTCTGAAAGACTTTGACACAACTGAAATATTAGTAATGATTAAGTTTCTTGAATCACAAAGTATTTTTCTTAATACTGAAAAATAACCAGTTAGAAAGGGAGTACTTACATTTGCAACCTAAATGATAAAACCAATCTTTGTTAAAAGAAGATGAATTGTGGGGTTGAGATCTGTATAACTGCTGAACATTTAATTCGTATTACACCACATTTCTCTGCTTGTTGCCAGTGAATGTAAATCAAGCATTTCTATAACTTTGTTTTAGTTTGGATTGGAGGAAGCACATTAACTACCAGATAATGAAAATATGACCTCAAATTCATCACATGTGATCAAGTTCATTTCTCTCCAAGCCAGTAATTTTCATCAGATTCATTATCAGTTTATTTCAGGGGTAAAATTTAAGATTATTCAAGTGTAGTGTCTGAAAATGTTTCATTTGAAATTCTAATGGTTGTCTAATCTTAAGAATCCTACTGAATCTATAGGAAGGTTGTAGTAGTACTATGGCAGTTATTATAATGTATAATTCAGTTGAGAAAATGGATTATTCCTCAGGCAACACAATGATCCACAAATTTCTATTAACTGACAAAGTATTCCCCAAAGGACACTCCAGAGGTATGAAAAATAGTATTTCTGAGTTAGCACAATCGAGGGGGGTGCATCATCTTCCTCACAATCTTTATTACAGAGCTATGTCATTGCACTTATGAAAGAAAAGAAAATGTTATGCAAAATAACTACTATCTAACTACCATCTTAAAATGGTTATTCTTCCATTGGAATAACTTGTTCCAAATTATGAAAGAGCAATACTAGATTATGAACTTGTTTTTTAAAAAAAGACATACTACTTTTATTATGGGTTTCGAGTATGAATTTTTAAAATTGTTATTTCTGATTTTCAAATTAATTTCTATTTTTGTGTTTACTATTCAATTATTAACTGACTGCACTGCTGCAAAAGAAAAAACATGATAGCTGAACAAAACATTAAACAATAACTCAACTCATAAATAAAGGAAAACATACATTACATACAAATTGTAATATAAATCCAGATCCGTTAATGCTTTATATCTAGTCCAGCACTAGATACTAGATGTTTCTGATGAAAGGGGATTTCTGATACAAGTGATTTCTTGTATCAGAAGTACTGTGGCCAGCAGAACTAGGGAAGTGATCATCCTCCTGTATTCAGCACTGTTGATGCCACACCTCAAATACTATGCTCAGTTTTGGGCACCTCATTACAAGAAAGACATTGAAATTCCAGAGCGTGTCCAGAGAAGGGTAACAAAGCTGATGAAGGGTCTAGAGCACAAGTCTTATGAGGAGCGGCTGAGGGAACTGAGGTTGTTTAGTCTGGAAAAAAGGAGTCTGAGGAGAGACCTTATCAGTTTCTACAACTACCTGAAAGGAGATTGTAGCGAGATGGGTGTGCGTCTCTTCCCAGACAACAAGTGATGTGATGAGAGGAAACAGTCTTAAGTTGCACCAGGGGAGGTTTTGGATAGATGTTATGAAAATTTCTTCCCTGAGAGGGTTATCAAGCATTGAAACAGGCTTCTCAGAGAAGTGATTGAGTCACCATCCCTGGTGGTATTTAAAATATATGTAGATATGGCACTTAGGGATATGGTTTAGTGGTGGACTTGGCAGTGTTAGGTTTACAGTTGGACTCGATGATCTTAAGGGTCTTTTCAGACCTAAATGATCCTATGATTCAATGATTTAGATGGGGTAGATGCAGCAGTACACAATAGCCAGGGCATGGCAGGTCACACAGAAGGGCACTGAAAATCAAATTGGCTCCCCAGTTCAAGAAGGACAGGGAACTGCTGGAGAGGGTCTAGCAAAGGGCTACAAAGATGATTAGGGGACTGGAACATCTTTCTTATGAGAAAAGGCTGAGGGACTTGGGTCTTTTTAGTCTGGAGAAGAGAAGACTGAGGGGGGGATCTTAACAATGCTTATACTTAAAGGGAGAGTGCCAGGGTGGTAAGACCAGTCTTTTTTCAGTGGTGCACAGTGATAGAACAAGAGGTAACAGACACAAACTTGAACATAGGAAGTTCCATCTTAACATGAGGAGGAACTTCTTTACTTAGGGCAACAGAGCACTGGACCAGGCTGCCCAGAGAGGTTGTGGAGTCTCCCACTCTGGAGACATTCAAAATTTGCCTGGATGCTGTCCTGTGAAACCTGCTGTAGGTGAACCTTCTCTGGCAGGGGGGTTGGACTAGATGATGTCCATAGGTCCCTTCCAACCCCTATCATTCTGTGATTCTGTGATGCAAGAACAGAACAACAATAATCAGTGATATATAATCTAAATTTAATTTAATAAGTAGGATGTGTATAATGGATGGATAGTGATTCCAGCTCCCAGGTTTCTATTCTGCAATATATGCATATTTCGCACATACCAGTCAGGGTTGCAGACCCTCCATATCCAGTTTGGATCAGCAGCAGGAACCCAAGCAAGCAGGATGCTCATTGACCGGGCATCGTGTCATTTCCTGGATGGACTGATGCATCAGAGTGGTTCTGACTTGGGCTTACCCCTCTACATGGCATTGGGCAACTGTGGATGGGGTCCCCTCCACTCCCAAGGTGCTGTTGTTTTAACTACTTACTTTCGTATGTCAAATTGTCAAGATAGCTACCAATGGCTTCTCTAATCACATAGCCCCAGGCCAACATCTTTTATTTTTTTCCATACATAATGGCAACTAGTGATTGTCACAAGGTTTCTGTCATCTTCTGGTGTCATGTTCCAGACATGTTTTAAATAATGTGTATTTAGCAACACATGCATAACAAAAGTCATTTCTTGATTCTTTGTTTTTCCATAAATTACAAGATAATATGCAGAAAAATTGAGCTAGGCAGGTATAGTGAAAGTCTCACCTATCTGAGCATGTCCATTTGGCTAGGCTTCACCCTGTGAGAAGGCCCCAGAACTTTTGCCTGCACAATTTTGAAGTGGGTCTTGGTGGTAAAAGTTTCTGCAGAAGTTCTACAACTTTGTGGTTCCTTTACACAGAGACATTTATTTGTATTACTTATTTATGTATGCAATAATAACAGTGTCTTTAATATTTAACATATATTTATCAATTGACGTTTACATATATTTATCAGTTAAAGTGTGGTTAAATAGCATTTAGTTAAGATTTAATTTTGGTTCCCTTGGACCTTTGGATTTTAAATTCCTTAAAAAGAAGGAATTTCAGTTTTATTTGGTACTTCCATGAACACTGACTAAAATCAGGTAATAGATTCAGTTTTGTCCTCTGTTTCAAGAAATATATAGCCTCTGTCATGTCTAGAACAGTGACCAATCATTTGCCTTTAGATACGTTACAGTGTGTATTCATGCATGTTTGTGTAGAGGGGAAAATATGAAAAGGAATCTTAAGTGCAGTCGGTTCCAACTGACACCAGAGTGATTCACAGCATATATATTCTATCTGTCAAGGTACATCAGGACTAAACTTGGCCCTTAAACATTCTAGGATTTGAAACATCATAGCAACTAAGAATGAAACTATTTTTTTTCTCCAAATATCAAACCTTGGGAAAATTTAAAAAAAGGCATGACAATAAGAGCAAAAGATTATTATCTTAGTCCCAGAGAGTTAAAATATACAGAATTTAAGCTATATGTACCAATGTTCCATAGAATAGTTTTTCTAGATCTGAAATAACTAACTTTTCAAATGATTAGCGCACACCATTCAGTTTGCCTTTCCCCATTTTTTATTAATTCTTCTGAGAGAAACGTGCAGACAAGAATCATCAAAAAAAGGCATGATTTAGTTTTATTCTGATCAATGCAGAAGCAAATTAATGTCAACATTTTAAAAGCAAGAGTCATAAGTTTAACCACTCAGAAACATTCCACATCAATAACAAAACAAATAAATAAAGAAAACATACCCAATAAAACTTGTGTTGTATCTTAAGACTGACTTTCATGAGAATATCCTGATAAGAAATAGACAAACTCCATAAAAGTATACGAGTGCGCACACATTGACTTTTCTGAAGAAAGCTTGCCAACATTATAAATTGTGGTTTGACTTTTGATACAGGTAAGCAAATTGCTCTGTGTGATTTTTTATTCTCAGGAACGGCCTTGCTTGCAAGAAGGATTATATTAGCTTTTAGAAGTCTGTGTATCTATCCTATTGAGTTGCTAGTAATAGAAAAGATAGTAAATTAATCTGAGGACAAAACGTGGAAGGAAGGGACAAATAAGGACTGAAATGCAGGTGTTGAGACATCTCATTTGTATGTTCCACCTTTTTTTTATTATTATTACATAAGCTATATCTAAGAGTTCATCCTGATAGGCACCTCAGAATAAGACCCAACATAAGGATCCAACCTATTATCAATGTTTGACATTTAAATTTTCTTTAGATCACTGTTATGCATACACACAGGAATCACTAATACTTGTCATTTGGTATGTGACCTCCAACATAATTTAATTACAAAAGTGCTTTCTTCAAAATGAATTTTAGTAGTAAGATGGAATGAAGATAAGTTTTGTTATATCATTTGCTTTTTACAGTCACAGTATCTAAGTTTTATGTACAGCAACATTTGTTTCCTGGTTTGAAAGTCAACCCCTAGCAGAAGCTTTTCATACACTTTAAGGACTTTTTTTTAATTACAATCTGAAATTAAATATTTGGGAGTTTTGAGTTAACGCTTACTTTGCAATAAAACTGAAACTAACAAGTTATCATTGGCTATTGACTATTCCTTAGAACTGTAATGATTTGCCCTCTGAATAAAATAAGATTACAGCTTTTAAGTATTGTTCTCTCTAAAGATGTCTGTGAAATAGACAATCTGATTAAAAAGGATCACTCAAATTAAACTCGTACACAGTAAAACTGAAACGTCACTTTCTATTACAATATGACTGATAGGTAGCCACTGAATAAAATAAAAGTGGCTTGTATTTCAACAAATTTCTAGTTTTGTTTTGTTTGTTTGTTTGTTTTTTTAATTTGTTTTCCTTTCTTTCTATTTTCTCCTTCCTTTTAATCACTAGACTGCAACGTAGTTTTATTTTAAGACAGAAAATAAGTTACAAACTCTGTGGTAAGTAACAATATTGAGACAAAGTAATTTAAGATCCCAGTTCCTTTATTTGAGTATGCTGTATGGTTTGGTAATACTCTATTGGCTGCTTCTTCAAATTCTTAATATAGGTCAGGGTCTCTAGTTTTTAGTTATGTGAGTTGCAATGGTCTTTAAATTATGAAGAAATTAATGAATGAAGGTAGAAAGAGAAGAGTCCACCCAGAAGAAAAAAAGAAGCATGACTATATATAGAATAGAAGAAAATGAGTGAAAACATTAATGAGTGATGAAATGATTTAATTCTGACCTGCACAAATGCCCTCAGAGATCTTCTGTGCCTATTTGATTCATGTACTGTATTGATCTCTTAGTGGTTTGATAGCTATCGTATTACTGATGTACTGATGGCTTTTAGAAGATTGATCATATTCTCACTATTAACTACACACAAAGGTATCTCAAATAACCATTCCTGAAAAGTAATAAACCTAAAATGTGAAATTCTAACAACAAATGCAAAAAATATAACACCTGATTTATAAGCACCTCATATGTAATGACACAGATTCTGTCTGGGAAACTCCCCGTAAGCTCAATAGTGTAAGTTGAATTATTTATGTCTGTAGTATCATAATATCAAAGTACCTGGCTTTTGAATATATACTTATTGTGTTCCTAATAAGCAAGCTGAATAATGATTTGTATTACCAAACCATTTTACTGTTTTATGTTGTATATATACTATTCCATATATAATGAGGTTCTGAAGAATTCAGAAAACACCTAGGATGTTTTTTTCTGGGAAGTAGTGGAAGGATGTAGTGAGATCATCCTGAATTCTCCAGACAGCAGAAAGATCAAAGCAATGAAAACAAAATTTCTGATAGTCATGCTGCTGATTTTAGTGTTGTATATATTTCAGTCAGAACTTAAAGTACTGTGGGTCAGATAGCCAATACCCTACAGATCGTCTTCTGTAGCTGAAATTGTAAACATCATTATCTTTTCAAAGGAGTTCAAATATGACAATCATTAACTTTGTGCGCCCGGCACTGCATGTTAATTCGACAGGATCAATATACTTTGCAGCAAATTTGCAGTGCTTTTACTGCTTATTTAAAGGAAAAAATCTCACAAATATATTAACTCTTCTAAAGTGTGCTATGAATAAATATAATTAAAGTTAACAGCAAATATTTCAACATCTTGGCAATTTAATACAGAACCATAATGAACTTTATAGTCATAATGCAATAATCAGAGCTAGAGTTGGTGGTAATGAGAAAATAAAGGGATCAGTTAAAGAAGCTTGAGAGAGACAGGGTCATTTAGGTATTACATATAATGACATGATAAAATTCTCCAGCATTTAAATTCTGAAGTCTTTGCATGGTGTACAGTTGTTTTCCAGCAGAATCCCCACACAGGTTCCATGCTAGTACAGGTGAGTTTTCAAGTTACGCAGAGACTTCAAAAATTCCTCAAGGACTTCAGTATGCCTTATAATCTTTTATTCATGTATATAAAGGAAGGAGGCAAAAATATATCTGAGGTGTACACATAATCAGTTTGGATATTTTTTTATTGTTGAAAATTATCTGTTTCTAAAAAAATATATATTTTGCTAGATTATTATTCGATTTCCATACATTTTACTAAAACTCCACTCTGACATCTTTATCAAAATTTCGGTAATAAAATTATCTTTTCTTAACTGAAAACAGGGACTTTGTAAGAAAATTAAAAGCAATGTTGCAGTAAATTAGTACAGAAAATGTTGTGAGAAATAAATCCAATCCAAATTAAGCAGAAAAGAAAACAATGTTGAATATTACAAGATCATTTCTCTATTCCTGACAGCTTTACTGATCATTTATCTTTGTATTTCCATTCTTGAATAGCTTGATGTTCAGTCTCATTAGAGCTGAATTAGTCTTCTCCTGCTTTGTTTTTCACTCATCACTATTTATCCCAAGATCAATAAATTCCATTTACTGAGAATCTGAGTATCAGAATACCAAGGTTATAAAAAGATGTATTTTGAAATTGAAACTCATATTTTTTTTCATCCAACCTTATTCACATATATAGAGCTAATAACTGATCCACTATTAACCTTGAGACAAAAATACATGATTTATGCTTGTGTGAATTGTTCTCCTAAACAAACAGTGTAAATTACACAAAGAAGTATACTTTTGATCACATTTTTTTCAGTTAAAAACATGGGCAAAATTACATGTGAAGGAAACTGATTCTTACTATTTTATAGACACCTTACTGCCAGAGTAACATCAACAGATGTTAGCATAAACAATAGATGAGGGACAAATAGAGGCCATGGTTATGAGATTGCAATGATTAATTACATGAAGCAATACACACACTCTCAAAAAGATTCAGAACTACTTTGGCATATCATTTTGAGCTCTTAGGCTCAGTTGAAGGCCAGAATTGTAAGTAAAGTGGCAGGTTGTCAATATTTATCTTCCTCACATCCAAATACCTTAGAGAAAAAACAAACATCACTCAAACACCAGAAAACTGAAAATTACATTTGCTCTCTTTGATACTGTAAAATCCTGTATCATACAAAGAATCATGGAACTGTTGGTAGCTTGAGGGGAAATCTGGACATCTGTATCATAGAATCATAGAATAGTTTGGATTGGAAGGGACTTTTAAAGGTCATCTAGTCCAACCACCCTGCAATGAGCAGGGGCATCTTCAACTAGATTAGATTGCTCAGAGCTCTGTCCAACCTGACCTTGAATATTTCCAGGCATGGTACATCTACAGCCTCTTTAGGAAACCTGTTCCAGTGTTTCACCACCTTTATTGTAAAAAAAAAATAATAATTCTTTCTTATATCTAGTCTAAATCTACCCTCTTTTAGTTTAAAACCATTGCTCCTTGTCCAGGCTACAGGGCCTGCTAAAAAGTCTGTCCCATCTTTCTTATAAATCCCCTTTAAGTACTGAAACACTGCAATAAGATCTCCACAGAACCTTCTCTTCTCCAGGCTGAACAACCCCAACTCTCTCACCCTTCCTCATAGGAGAGGTGTTCCATCCCTCATTTTTGTGGCCCTACTCTGGACCGGCTCCAACAGGTCCATGTCTTTCCTGTGCTGAGGACTCCAGAGCTGGACGCAGTACTCCAGCTGGGGTCTCACCAGGGCAGAGTAGAGGGGCAGTATCATGTCCCTCTACCTGCTGGCCACACTTTTGATGCAGCCCAGGATACAGTTGGCTTTCTGGGCTGCGAGTGCATATTGTCAGCTCATGTCCAGCTTTTCATCCACCGGTACCCCTAAGTCCTTCTCAGCAGTGTTGCTCTCAATTTCTTTAGCCCCCAGCCTGTATTGATACTGGGGTTTTCCCCAACCCAGGTGCAGGATCTTGCACTTAGCCTTGTTGAACCTCCTGAGGTTCACACAGGCCCAGTTCTTGAGCCTGTCCAGGTCCTTCTGAACGGCAGCCCATCCCTCAGGCATGTCAGCTGCACCACTCAGCTTCATGTCATGTACCAGTTTGCTGAGGGTGTGCTCAATCCCACTGTCCATGTTGTTGATGAAGATATTAAACAGTGCTGGTGCCAATATGGACCCTTGAGGGACACCGCTTGTCGCCAATCTCCATCCAGACATTGTGCCATTGACCACTATCCTCTGTATGCAACCATCCAACCAATTCCTTATTCACCAAACAGTCCATCTGTCAGACCCTTATCTGTCCAATTTAGAGAGAAGCATGTTCTGAGGGACTGTGTCAAAGGACTTACAGAAGTCCAGATAGATGGCATCTGTGGCTCTTCCCTCGTTCACTGATGTAGTCACTCTATCACAGAAGGCCACTTGGTTGCTCAGGCAAGACTTGTCCTGTGTTCTAGCACCAAAATAGGGATCTCTCTGGTACATCTGGTGAGGCATGATCCTTGTAGTTACCTGTTGAAAATCTGTAGTGTTTATTAGCTTATGTTATATTGTCTACTGGGAAGAGTTTGACTTTATTGTTTTCATAACTGCCTTTCAAATACTGCAGGCAGCTGTTATACCTCCCCTTAGCCTCCTCTAAGCAAGCTCAGCTCCTCCAATGACTCCTTATAGGTTCTCTAGGCCCTATATCAGCGCAATACAAATTTATCTGTCTCACAAACCGGTATTATTAAAATTACAGTTATACCACACTGAGGTAACCTTTAAATTTGTGACTTGCTTTTCTGTGTTTGTAAGTTCACGAACAGTCTTCCAAATAGTAGAAACTCTGCGTTTGTTAGAATTGTATGTACCAGGTAGCTAACATCATGCAATATTTGTCAAACCAGGTCTTGTCATACTTAACTTATACACCTAGATAGAGCCTAGTCACTTCTATATATAGTTAACAGGTCTCCAATGAGCATTTTAGGCATTTGGATGACATGAATCCAAACTGTCTCTTTCTCTTACTGAGTATTCAAAGAGTCTAAGATAATTAAGCTTCCAATGTAGATTACACCTTAAGTGTCTAAAATTAAACAGAAGGCAGACTTAAACAGAAGGCAGACATGCTTTAATACTAAGAAACATACAGTATTTTAACGCACAGTAATACACAAAAAGCCATTGATGAGGAAAGGGATGGATAATTCTAGACATTTATTTCTAAATACAATAAAAAATGGTGAATCTATCTCACTGCTTGAGGTATTAACCACTTTTTTATTTCTTCTTAAGTTGAAGATTGTATAGCAGGAAAGAAAAGTATTCATGCTGCTAGTTATGTACAGAACTAGGCTTTAGGTATTTTATATCAAAAAGTCATTAGATTGAATACCAAAAAAAAAAGGAATAACATGGAGATAATAAGCCACACCTTCTACAAAAGTGCCTATATATAGTTTTCCTTTTTAGTCCATTTTTGTACACTTGTTCTTGTAATTGCCCTTTCCCAGAGGGATCTGTTTTGTTATTTTTTTCATCAATCAGTTAACTTGTCTATACTAAGCAGCTTGTAGGATGATCCTAAACTAACCTCTCTAAAGGTAAACTTTATTTTGGTTGGTTGGTGGTTTGTTTTTTGTGTTTTTTTTGTAATTACATACAATAAAAAGTTAATAATCTTTCATACTCCACAACCCGGAATCATGGGGAATGTTTATTAAAGACGGATAGCATCATCTATGTCTTAAGGGAAAAGAAAAAAGTTACATCTTTGTAGGGAACACATTGTTTTAATACGGTGTAGCATAATTAGGTACAAACTGAAAACATGTGATGGAGCACCTCAAAGTATTTAAGAAGCTTTTCAGCTGCAAAAGGGTTCATTTTGATCCAAATTTTATCATTTATCTTTAGTATCTAGTCTAAGTTCATTTTCTCTCTACAGTTTGTGAAGAAAAGTCAGAACCTGCAAAGAAGGTTCATCCTGATTATGTCTGACATCTTACTTAGGAAGGTACAAATCACTATTGACAACAAGCTTAAATTAGATACTATCTGTTGGACGACCAATGTTAAATGAGATTCATCTCTCCTTCAGTCTGTGATAGTTTAGTGAGGAATAGGCAAGAGAAAAGCACCAACTTAATTCTTCTAATTAAACAACACATTCCTATGTATGAAACTATAGATCTTCCACTTGTCTAAGAACAGTAAGATTTTAAAAAAACAAACAAAAAAACAACAAACCCCCCCAACCTTATGCCAGCTGTTGAAACAGCAGCTGAACGGGTTTTCAGGATCAAAATATAAGTGTCTAAATTCCTTTTCCTTTCTGGTTCTGATAATGAGTTTACTAATCTCTTACTTAATTCCACCCTCTCTCTTAAAACATTTTATCAGATGAAGCTATTGTTCATTAGTTTCAAACTAACTTAAATCCTATTATTATCCTTTGAACATCAGTTTCTGCTTAGAGTTCAGAAGACAGTTTTATAACAGCAATGGCTGAGTGCCTCCAATTTACTTTTATGTCTTAGTGTATTTAAAAAATTTCCAGTGTTAATATAACAAAGAAAAAGTTGAACACAGAAGGACAGAAAGGGAAAAAAAGAAATTTGTCAAACAACAGGCAGAATCTTTTATGCTGAAAAGTTCAAGTATATTTACAAAAGTGATTTTGCCTCTGTGTCCATTTCTTCCCTGCTACTGTCAGGCTCAAAATTTGGCTTCAGATGTGCCATTGTCATTTTTCAGGACTGAAAGTCTAACAGAGGCAGGACAATAAAAAGGGGAAAGAAAAAGAGAGGTCAAGAAAATTCAAGGAAACTAGTTTCTTTTATATCTTGGACAAGTCTGAAACATGCTTTTTAGACTAGGTGGTAGGCAGAGGCCCATTTTCTGCAAATGGCCAGGTCCTTTTAATAGCAGAAACTCAATGAACAAAATGCACATCTCACTTTTATTCTACTGTGATATTTTCAGCTAAGTAACAACTTCTTTTCTTTGATAAAGGGAACATATCATGGCAACTAAAGTCTTCAAAGATTCTTTCACAGATACTGCACATACATTTTACATGTCTTGCTTTATTGAGTTTCTTGTAAAATTAGCAACTTTTCATTGGTATAATAGAGGTTCTTAAGCATGGAATAACAAATTCTAGACTACTTTCATGTAACTTACTTTCATGTAAATATAGTGAAGATGTGTTGGGTTTTTTAAGACTTTGCACTAGCATAACAGGAATTCTGCATTTGTTTGTTGTTACTTACTCAGGATATTTCCATTTGCTATCCAAAGGTATCTGTTAGTAGCTGAGGTACTTACGGTATCCAAGACATCCGTAACTGACAGATATGACATGTGACCTCAATAAGATCTGTGCATTTATGGAGCACTGATTGTAAAGCATGTGAAATACCCTAAGGTATCTTGTCTAGCATTAGGCAACTAAGTTTAGGCAAAAAAAATCAAATCCTCATTTTCAGCTTTGCATATTTGTATGCTGGGAAGTGGGAATGTCAGTGGCTTTAATTAAAGCAATTATCTTATTTTAGGACTGAATAAAAGACTGTAAATCTTTCAAGGCCTGTCTGTGGTTTCAGTTGGGATAAAGTTAACTTTTTTGCTAGCAGCTGGTATAGTGTTATGTTTTGGATTTAGGATGAGAAATATTTTTCATAGCACACTGGTGTTTTTGGTCGTTGCCAGGCAGTCACGGCCTTTTCTGCTCCTCATATCGCCCCACCAGCATGTAGGCTGGGGGGTGCACAAGACGTTTGGAGGAGATACAGCTGGGACAGCTGACCACAACTGACCAAAGAAACATTCCACATCATATGACGTCATGACATATTTAAAGGTGGAGAAAGAAGAAGGAAGTAAGGGAAATTCAAAGCTATGGTGCTTGTCTTCCCAGGCAACTATTACGCATGATGGAGCCCTGCTTTCCTGAAGATGGCTGAAGACCTGCCTGCTGATGGGAAGCAGTGAATTAATTTCTTGTTTTGCTTTGCTTGAGTGCATGGGTTTTGCTCTAGCTATTAAACTGTCTTTATCTCAACCTGCAAGTTTTTTTTTTTTCTCATTTTTACTCTGCCGATTCTCTCCCACATCCAAAATGGGGGGAGTGAGGGAGCAGCTGCGTGGTCCTGTCTGCCCATAATATAATAAGATAATATAGCAAACTGTATAATAAGATAATATAGCAAACTGTATTTATGGCCCTGATTCCAGAAACATTTTTAAACTGTGCATTTCTCAATTTCTCTCTGAACTGATGATTCAGTTTATTTCTTATCATGCTTTCCATTATAGACATCATATTTTAAAGTATTTTAAACATCAGGATAAAAATCTTTAGTGAGTTCAAATGTAACACATTTTTATCTTGGAAATAAATGTTAATAAAAGTGGTTTGAGTTTTAAGGACAAGTCTTCACAGAGTGCATGAAAAGTAGTATTTTAGAATAGCAACTTTAGAAAAATAAACTTTATTAATTTCATTTGTCTGTGGTACAGTAGTGTCTCAATCACATTTTATACTGTGGGTAGAAGAATTGCTTAGAAAATAAACCCCATATAATTACACATAACAATAGTAATATTATGAGGGACTCAAATAACTAAGAAACTCAGTTAAGCAAAACAAGCAAAGCCATCTAGACACAAAATTAAATTACTAAAATTAAGAATAGAAAAGTAAGAAAGAAAATTGAAAGAGAAAACAAGACAGTGATTTTGGGGTTCATCGACTACTGTTTTGGGTGGGATTCTTCTCATTTAACTGCTAGCATGTTCTACACAGACATCTACCTACTCCCTTTCTCATGAATGCAGAAAAATAGGCAATCTTACAATGTGATTCACCCTGCCTGTTTTAAACACCTACTTAAGAATAGAACGAATCACATTGTAAATGTGCCTATTTCCCTCCAGTGACTACATGGGTAACCTAGAATGACTAACCGTGATACTGATGTTATACTGTAAACATCTGAATTTGGGCAGATGCATCCAAATTCATGTCTGAATTTTGATGCATTCAAAGCGTACAAATGAGTTCAATTCCGATTCAAGCCATATGTCGTTACACGTAAACATACACACTGGAACCTTGATCCCATGAAGCATATATTGGGTCTCTTCATATTCTTATTGTCATCAGTACATATTTTTGAACACTGGTTGAAGTGCCATCAGTGTGGAAGTGCTCTGTAATTCACTTATCACTAAAACTAATACTGAAGTTAAATAAACTAAGCATTCTCTCACCATTCTCTCTCTGAAAACCTGAGTAGGAATCATTCTTGTATCTGGCAAATAAGCTCCACATAAAAAGTGCCAGTCAAAGAAAAACTCCAGATTTCTTTTTATTCATCAGCTTCACGGATGGAACATTCTCAGAGAAGATCCTTGAGTATTGAATATTAAGTGTATAGAGGAGACTGATGTGTACTACTGAGTGTTGCTCAAGACCCTAGTCAGATATCCATGTTCTTAAGTGTTTTCTCTTGACTAACATAAGGTGGCTTCTCTGTATGTGCAGTACAGCAGTTTCTAGCTTCTCTTAAAAAATTAGTGGAGAAAAAAATAACTAAAAGCTCTCAATCGTTCTACCAAACAGGTACTTATTGTTAGACAAAGGTGGGTGCTTAAAGTAAGCAACTATATATATCTTGCCTGTTATCTTTTGTAAGGAAATAGTACATTGTAACTGGGAACAATAATTGTGTGTTATGGCTGTGAAAATTTAAACAGGCAATTCCTTCTTCTAACAGATTACAACTTAATTATAAATTAAGAGACGCAATTTTGGTACAAGTGAATATGAAAAAAAAAAAAAAACAGTGAAATAACACCTGTCAACACAGTAAATTTCATATATACTAACAGTTTAACATTGAATATTTTTTTTATTCAGAGTTAATAAAAGTTATTAATACATTAATGAGAGTTGGGTGTTTTGCTTTAATGTGTAGTAATTGTTGGCCTTTGCATTAAAATGAGATGTACTTGAAAGACAATGTATTTATGATGGCTAATGGATTATGTGAGCAAAACTTCTCTTGTAGTCAAGCATGTTTTATCTGAAATAAGAATACTCATGAATATAACAAAAAGAATACAAGAAGTCAAGGAAAGATGAAATACTTTAAGTTTTTAGAGAAGCAGTTTGTCTACAGATGAATCTGTAAAACCAGCCTGTATGTTCAGCCACTTGTCTTGTACTGAAAAACACTGAATGAAGCACATGAATCACTCAGTCCTGTGAAGCTCTAATCACAGACAATCAACACTCACCTTGAACTTGATAGATTTACCACAGATTATCTAAAAAGATAAAATAAGAAAAAATATTCAAATACAACTTTATATTTATGCATTGGAATATTTATTTGTGTTTAAGCAAGTATTTCCATTGTTAAAATTAAAAGTTCTGAGGTTAATAAGTCTTCCTGGGCCTCTGGCCATTGAAAGAATTTAAATAACATAAAGAGATGTAAATCTTTTGTGCAGCTTTACAAACCTTTACCATTTCATTTGAAATTAATTTTCAAGCAAAGTATGACCTTGACATCACTTTCAGGAGTGATCCAAATGATCTGAAAGGGAAAGCATAGCTCAACATACTGATAAGTGAGATGGGATTCGGAAATAAAAATAAAAAAAAAAAAAAGGAAAAGAGAATAAAAATAGGTTAATGTTACCTCTTTAACTCATGTCAGGAAAAATGTGGTGAGATATTATTTTAATGAATATTGTATTGGATTTAGCTCGAGTCAAGAAGATAAAGAAACAAGAAAACATTTGGCCATCAGGAAAGAAAACAGACAGTTAAATAATATAGCTATGGGAAGAAATGAAAGGCAACTCTGAAGAAAACAGTACAGTAACAAGTAATTAATTAAAAGTAATTTGAGCAATACAAGTTACAATTATGTAGAATAAATATATAAAGCTGCGCTGAAAAGTATATGGCAAAAGCTCAGACTGTGTAAAATGACAAAAGAATTATAATTCCTTAAGTCTTAGGATACCTTATTTTGATATTTTTATGTTGTTAATAGAACTTCAGTGGTGTGAAAAGAGTAGAAAGCTATGAATGGTGATTAGTAATAAATCTGAAACCTTGCTGTAAGCCTACCTTCACAGGAAAAATAAAGTCTTTTAGACAGATGAGTACTAATCTAATTGAATCACACTACCATCTATTTGTTGCTTCCAAAGATCAAGGCTTGTTTTAGAAATCTACACAGTATTTGAACTGGAAGGCTATAGGTGACCAATGACACTTTAATTAGTTCAGGCTCTGGATCAATCAATTCTTTGCTGGTGCCTGACGGCTCAGATGCATTCGACATTATTGATCTTTGTCCATTCATTCATCTTCTCTCACTCTAAGTTGTTTGGATTCCTTAATTCTTTGTATTTTCACTGTCATCTTTCTAATGACATGCATGTGAGTTGCTGCAATAGATCTTCATCTGCTTCATTTGTTCTTTTCCGTGACATTCAGTAGAAGTCTCTTATTAAAGTGTTATTTTAAAGATTATTTGCGTGTGACATTGAGTTATTTTTGCTGCTCAGAGGTAAAATCTGTTTTCCAACATTCTCTGTGACTGCTACGTTTCTGAAGGGGTTCAAAGAATGTTTTTCTAACAATTGGTGCTTGAGGACGGTATTGAATGATACCCTAACTTTAGGAAAGGATCACTTTCTAAACCATCACTAGATCCTTAGTTTGAAATACAGCTCAAAATCAACATTTCTTCAGCAAATCTTGATTCTCGTTTGTTATTTTCTGAATTTTAATAGGATAATCGGAAACCAGTTACCTGTCCAACATTAGTGTTTGACCATTTCTAGTCTCTAATTAGAGAACATTCGTTGCACATTAGCACTGTTCAGAGTATATGGAAATAAAAAAAAAAAAAAAAGTGGAAACAAGTAGTTGAATATAATTTGCAAGAAGACCAACCAATACTTATTGCCAAAGTCAGAATATCTATTATCTACGTTCTAAAAGAAGTACAAAATCCAATACCTGTTGTAAAAGTTAGACTACATAAAATGATGTTAAACAAAACTAAATTGAAATCCTAGAAAAAACACAGGCTTACAGAGTATATAATGCTCTGACATGATAATAGCACTTTCTATCTCTTTTAAGAAGCAGGAGAATGATCAGTCTTGATGACAGACAAGGAATATCTTCTATGATGGTGGTTCGTGTCTTCTCGTACAGCACAGTATTGCCTTAACGCTGTCTTAGTGTTGTTCTGAATCACACTATTTTTGTTCACTGCTTATACTTTTCCCATCTTTTCTCTTCTGTTCTAAATGATTACATGCTCAACATACAAGAATAACAATCCAAAGATAGGAAAAACTTTAATTCATATCAGAACCAAATAGTTCTATTAATAATGAGCCTCATTAGGCTACATTTGAGCTTTCCCCAGCTACAAAGCATTACAATATATGTCACTGAAAAAGCAAATAAAATAATTATGACCTTATCAGTTCCTTCCAGTGTGAGTCTCATCTCTCAAGTTATTTTTAGAAGAGATGCGAATAAAATAATGACATTTAAAATAAATATCGGAGAAAATTTGAAAGAAATGAATAAACTATAGTGTAGTTGGGAGCATGGGGGAAAGACAGACAAAACCGCAGTACAGATATCCACTTGCAGTTTTAATACCAAGGAATTTTCAGGCAAAATCACTAGTGATTACACTTGTTTCTCATCCTGACTTTGTCTGTGTGTGTATACATATATACACTCATGTATGTATAATGTTGCTGTAACCACTGATGCCTCACCTTGATAACCTTTAAAGCTGTGGGGAAAAACAAATCAGACTTTTTTTTGACTCTTTTTGAAACTACTATGTCAATCACAACAATAGCATCATGTTTCTAATATTCCAGCAAAAAAAATGAATAATTATTAGTTCTCTGAGTATACCACGTTTGCTACTTACCTTTGCCAAAAACATAAAGAAAGAAAGAGAAAACGCATCTGTTACATGGGAATTTTTTATAATCCTTTCTTTTTCAGACAAATTTAGTGGGAAAGATTTAGGGATCAGCTTCCCTGCTCAACTCTGCCTGCAGCCCATACATATACAGAACAAAAGGCAACATGTTGTACTAAATTTTGCATTTTGTATGCATATGTACTGAGTTCTTTTCTGTCAAAGGTAACAAAATTAGTTTGGTGAGTTATTCATTAGACTGAAGAGAATTGAATTTCACATATGTTGGATGACAGCAGAAATCTCAAATAAGATTAGATATAACTACTGAGAGTATACACTGTGCTGGTGGGCCAGGGCAATATATACTATATTTTATTTGAAGCAAAAATCTTGAAAATATTCTAACCATCTTCCATTTTAAAGAAAAGAAGTATGTCTAAAGCTGGACAGAATCTCTTAGCGAAGGGGAATATTTTATCAACACAGAACAAAACTGAACATTTTTTTACTTTTAATAATATTGGTATGCAGTCAAAATGTCTTTTTGGAAATACATATTAGTGCAGCAGGAAGAATTTAGTCCTCCATTTTTATAAAGGCGTGACTAACTAGAATAGCACCTGACCACTGTGAATAAATACACAGTTAAATATAATAAAATACACATTAAATGAATGAGAGAGGCAGATCTGTTTCCTACTCACCATTTTGAAATTTAATGTGTGATCTCCTAGAAAACTATGCAGGACTGTAATCTATTAAAGCAGTAAATAACTTACCAAAAATATTATGACAAGAACAGAGGGTTCTGGTGTTGTAAGGTAACATAAATAAGCAAATTAGTTTAAGTATTTTTGCTGTAAATACACAAACTCATATATACTTATTTAATTTTCTTTTTTTATTAATGTTCACCTGCTTGTAAGTATTAATGAATCGGATACTGACTTACTGTAAACCAATTTGCAGCATTGCAGCTAAAGCAATCCTAAGATGTGGAAAATAATTAATAAAATTAAATTTCTTTTTTCAGATCTGCCATATTACCCATTTCTATCATGCAAAAGACAACTCTGAAAGACTGTTATAGAATTAATTTATACTTGGCTATGAGGTGGAGTTGGGCTGTCCACCAAAGAACACGAGAAATGTTTATAGAAGAACTACAGCTATCTGCTGACATTGTATTCTCATCTCCATAATTATGAGTGTTTGTTTTCATTTCTATCCTTTATTAATCAATTCCCAAACTATTATATGAATGAATTAAAATAAAATAAAACAAAATTAAATAAAAATCTGTGTTTTTTCTGCATCACTGTGCTAACAACATCCTGTTAAAATCTAGCATTGTGAGATATAGGATGGTCCATGAATAAAGAAAAAAATGATCTATTTTAAATCTAACACTAACAATCTATACAGGAGGCCTGGAAGAACAAATCCAATAGGGATATATAGTATTGCAACTGGCGAGAGTTAACAACACTAATAACACTTAGCAATGGGTTTGGAGAAGAAAATGCTAAGATAAAGAAATCAATCTGTTTGAATTTTGGGGGTATTGTTTGTTTGTTTGTTTTTCCTCAGATCAAGAGATTATATAAAATAGATCTAGTCCATCTCAAACAGAAGTATTAAAAAATAATATAGATATGGTTAGTCATTAAAAAATCTCAGGACTAAGAGATCAATAAGTCATGGATTTTGCAGTTTTCATGTTTTTACACACTTTTCATTCCTAGAAGGTCCATTAACCAAATAGCTCCTTAAATGACCAGTTGTGAGAGGAGTTTCTCACTTGTAACATGTGTCTTATTGTTACAATAATATTGTTATTATTACATGGCACACATGATATTTTAAAAATTAATGCTCATTAAGTCTTCATGCTGTCATACAGTCAATAAACAAAACATTCATCAACAGAGCAAATTCTACACTTTGGGTGTCCTAGCTCTATACAATTTTTACAGACTTTTGATTCTACCATTTCAGGCAGTGGGATTATATAAACACACTAGAAAGCGACAGAGAACTATATTTTAATATTAATAAAAATGTGACATCTATTCCTGGGATGCTTTAATCTTCATCAATAAGAACTTCGTACATACTAAAGTGTATATTAGTGCTGCTCATATACAAACAGGCAAATAAACGTTTATATATTCTGAGGAACAGATGAAAAAAAAAGCTCAGTTTATCTCAAAAAGAAAGTCACAATCTTTTCCCTCAGCATTGCCCATTGTTTGGTATTTCTAGCTGTCCTGTGTCCATTCTGTCTAGTTCCATTTGCTTTCTCACTCAGCCTGTCTACCTCTCATTCTCTGCACCTCTACCTCTACAACTATTGCCCTGTCATTTAGAGAAAGTACGTACCTTGTTAACGTGAATTTGGAAATGTGAGTTTACAGCTGCTAAGACGACCACCATTGCTATCCGATATTCCTTCTTTGAGTGATAGGTCTCCATCTGTTAAAAAAAAAAAAAAACAACAAAACAAACCTGCAGATTTTTAAGACTGTTATCACTTTTTGTGTAATGGTTTTGTGAGAGAATCAGAGAACAAATGGAGATTGTGCATGCACATGTCACCACTGCACATAGGTGCTGGTCTGAAGTATGGTATGACTGTACAATGATGGGTTGCGTACAATGATGACAAAAAGTGTTATTGGGCCTAAACTGCTTCATGAACTTTCCTTCTTATTCCTGAGTAGCTGCTCTTGACAATTCAAACATTAATTAATACTCCACATATATTTACATACTGAAAAGAAACTGTTTCTTCTCTTCCGAGTACTATGTTTTAACAGTTTTATAATGTACAACAGCTAGTATTTTTATAATGCCCTGATACACGGATTAACTAATTTGATAAGCTTCCACATAAGAGCTGTAAAATTAATTTTCCACTGACAAGAAAAACTGATAAAGTGGGAAATGCATTATTATATAGCAGTTTCAGTGCATAGCACGCTGCCTCACATTCATGCGGGGCTGACAGAAGAAACAAATTCCGCATGTATTCCATACAGAACCTTATGCTGCTGTTTACATTTCTTGTTCTGCAAGGAGAGAAGGGTTTGTAGTACTAAGAATAGGAGGAAAACAACACTATTTCAGTGTAAGTAAGTATCACAGGGCAAGCTTTTTCATTATAATCAGAAAAGAAAATCCTTTGGATCTTGTTCTTAATAGGAAAGAGGCTCCAGTTTCTTGTGTCCCAGGATCTGGGAAATAAAATATGAGAACTAATTGTCATCTTCAGGTAGCTAGAACTATTCAAAATACGTATATTCATTTACTTCTAAATAAGTATTATCATCTTGGAACTATAAATGTTTGTAAAAAGCTTTTGTTCTATTTTAAAATGTGCTGTAAACATCTATAATTTTAAATTAATTTTTGAAAATATGGAATGAACTTTTCTATCAGAAAGACTAGGGACCTCTCCTTCATTTCCATGTTTTTCTTTACTTTGCAGAGCAGTCACAAACTCTCCAGCCTAGGCTGGACTCTGCAAATTTGTCAAGTGAGACCTGAAGCCCCTTCTGTTCAAAATGAGACTTGAAAATCTCCCTGTATGACAGAAAGATGGGTTGTGGTGAACTCCATCTGGTCTCATAGTCTAGTCTGCCTGGGAACAAGGATGCAAAACCCACCTGAGAATGCACCTCCTCCTCAGTGTGGAAATGTGGTCACTAACGGCTCTCAGGAAGCAGCCTAACTGCTGCTTCAATTAGCATAGTTTCGAAATAATTAAAAAGCAATATATGCAAAGAGTTATTTCCCATTAAATGCAAGTAAGAAATTAATTTATTTATTAAATACATCATTTCACCACAAAGAGGGAGGAGGAATTGTTGTTTTTTCACCTGTTCACCTCTCATTTGCTGCATCATTTAATTTGGACTTGATGGCAAAGTGGTACTTTAATAATAATAATAATAATAATAATAATAATAATAATAATAATAATAATAATAATAATAGATATAAAGCCTATGCACAAATGGCCACACTTAAAAGTGAGGCTTCTTCACATAAGAATAATTTCTCCATAGTAACATCCCATTAGCTGCAAGAGAGTTCTTTTTACTTGACCTCAGTATACTTGTTCTCAAGGAAATTAGCACACAGAGAAAAACAGCCTTTGGTTCAGTTTTGTATTTTCTCTCACAAGTAGATGTTTTATAATTCACTTAACTGGAATAAAAGAACACATGCTAGTTGCTGACAGTGATCATGCATATAACAAATCTTAATTATGTTTATTTGTTTATTCTATTTATGAACCATTAAGTACATCAAAAACTTAACTGCTGTTTAGATATCTGCTTAAGCCCAAGCACATGTTCTACATTCTCAGAGACTAATTATAAATCAAGATGGATTTTGATAGAAGTAGAAGTACAAAGTCAAAGATTAGTGTCAAACCAGATAATCTTTGTCAGGACTTAACAAACTAGAATCATGTATTCAATGATTCTTATCAGCTTCTGGCAGGTTTATAAATGAAGCTGTCAGTGAAAGAAGCATTGTATGAGATACAAATAACAGGAAAAATCAGCTCGTTTGAAGTTTGTGTGCAGCACATTCAAAAAAAAAAAAAAAAGCCACAAAAGCAAACCCAGAACCACAGTGAAGTTATTTCAAATAATAATGGAGGAAAGCAGTGGTTAACCTAAAAGCTCAGAGGTCCGACCCACGATTAGGAGTAGCACTTCAGTATGTTCATTAGAAACAATATTTTCAATGGAATTTGGCAAGATAAGTGTATAAAAGAAATCTTACTTAGTGAAGAAAAAGCAGAAGGAAGAGATGTTCATCTGCAATGCAGCGTTTCCTCCATTAAAGAGAGTGCACTTCCATGCAGCTACATCGAAATGCACACTATTTCTTAGTCTGAAACACATAGCTGAAATTTCATGAATAAAAATTATTGCAGATCTCTTAGAAGTTATTTAGTAAATTGTTTTTCATTTTATTCTTCATTTTTGAAAAAAAAAAAAAATTGCAAGTAATAACGCAAATGTACTTTTGATACAAAAACAATGCAGCCATGATTTGCTGAGTGTTAAAACATCACTAACTTCTACCATAGGAAGATAGTTAATAACTCATTAGTCTTTTCAAGGTTTAAAATAAGTCAGCAGGTAGAAAAAAAATATTACTTTTAAAAAAAAATAATGATAATTCAATTTCTGATTTTCCACTCAAAAAAATTATTCATTTTCCCGAATCATGTCAGATGTAATATTTCAGAGAGTAGATAGGTGATTCAACCTTGATTTATATAGGAACTATTTCATCTTTTTCCTTTCTTTTTTTTTTCTTTTTTTTTATTATAATTTTTAAGGAATAATATTTTTGGACCCAGACTACCTTATTCTTCTTGGTACTCACAATTTTAGTTTTGTTTTATATTAATAGAAATTCAAATAATTTTTCATAAATCCATTGATTGTGATCATGACATGTCATATATTAGAATTTTGTAAGTTTAAAATTTACAACAAACACTTTATTTTCCTTTTTGTTCTCCCATCACTTCATAAAAACATTTATTTTTCTTAAACATCTAGGAAATCGTAACAAAATTTTCAGATTATCTACCTGTGTTACCAAAATATTCTACTGTGTTACCTATAGACAACTGGTATATTCTTTGCTCCTGATTTTTTTAGTAGAAATTATTTGTGTACTCCTGTTGCGCTAGTGTGATAAAGTGAATAATCTATTTAATTTCAAAAATGTTAGTCTACTGCAATTTTTTACCAGCTGCAATTACTTGCTTTGCATTTCAGAAATATATCCTTGTTGTTCTTATTTTGCTGTTTTTCAAGAGTATCTCATGGCCTTGTATAGCCTTGTTTTCCTATGGAGCATCTTTAAAAAAAATCTGGCAAGATAAGAAAGTGAAAAATAGCAACTAATAAAATTGCCAATATTTGTTATATTTGATCACACAAAGGGTGATCTCCTCGTGTGAGATTCTGAAGGCCATCACTCATAGAATCTTAGAAAATTTTGGTTGGAAAGGACCTCTAGAAGTCATGCAGTTTGTACATGCTTAAAACAGAACCAGCTTCAAAGTTTGATGACATTCTCAGGGTTGTAGCCATGAGTATTGAATATCTTGAAGGATGAAAACTCCTTTACCTTTCAAATCAGCCTGTTCCAACAGTTGACCTCTCTCACTATGAAAAAAGAAGTTTCTGTCTAATTCAGATCAAGAGTAGGAAACAAACCATGTTTATCAAAGGTAAATTAAGACTGAATCAATAGAGTATGTCATGCATTACAGAAGAATAAAACCAATTCTTGCCTGGTTCAACACAGTCCTTTGCTTTAATTCTTCTCAAAGACTCCAAGTACTACACAAGTAGTTAAGTACAGCTACAAACATCGTTCTGCCACATATAATTTCATAGTCACTAACAAATAAAAGTTTAAGAATTTAAGAAACTTATTTCAACAAATAATTCATGGTACAAATGGAATTTTTAGTGTGTTGGGGTTTTTTTTGGCTATTAGAAATATCAGCAATGATTAGAGAAAAAGAATACATATTAGTTAGTGGCTTAGAAGAACATGGGAGATAAACTACGCACATTAAATAAGCCTTAAAATTTTATATTTTCTGAAAACATTAATCTACTGCTGGAAAAATACAGTGTCAAGAGAAAAGTTAGTAAAGGTATAAGCATCAAAACAAAGAGACAGAACATACCTGTAACCTTAAAAAAACTAGTAACGACTTTCACAATAATTTGTTCTGACATCTATGTCAAGGCAATCATTGGGACTAGTCAAGTATTTAAAGTTTGAGTGCTTAATGCTTTTCTACTAGTAAGAGTGGGCTTTAACAGCCCATTTGCTAGTAGGGTTGGACCACTGAGGTCAGTTTTTTATAGCTATGAAAATGTTTCAATATTTTTAAGTGTTTAAGTTCAATATGCTCAGAGATTCTTCATCAGAATGCCACCATGTCTAATCCACTTGTAGATCTTTCTTAGTTCCAGTGTCGTATGGTAAATTGTTGGGAAAAGCAGAGATAAAACCCAGGAGACGTGACCATATATCTGTTTTATCAGCTGACCAGTCAGTGCAGTTTGACAGAGTACAAGATGAGATATTAAAGTTTACTAAACAAAACTCCACCGTTCCCATAATGCTCTCAGATCCAGAAAGCAACTTACTCTCTTTCAAACTCATTCATGGCTCCTATTAAAGCAAAGTAAAAGTGCATTATTTTTAAATATTTGTTTTCTTTTCAGTGAAACATTTCTGCCTAAATGCCAAATTTTCAGAGTAAGTTTTGCATTTCAGTGTGCATATATTCACAATAAACATCCCTCATTTACAATTCCACTTCTTTTTACCTTGTCTCCTGACATTTTTTGTCCCTTTAGAAGATAGGTTGTCAGTATCATGTATTTATTTTATATGTGTGTGTGTGTGCACGCGCCTGCACAGACAACCAAACTAAATAATTTAGAGTTTGCTTGACGGGTTAATCCCACAGACAAAAGCAAACTACTTGCACAGATATATCAGTAATGCCAAGAAACTACAAACGAAATCTAGTACAATATTCCACCTAGCTGCATCATCCCTGTGCAGCTGAAAAGCATTTGATAAGCAGAATAAAAAAACCCTAATGACTGAGCACATTCCAGGTGATGAACATTATTTTGGAGTTCCTGATCAAATTTTATCCAACTGCCCAGCTATTGATCTCATATCAGATGTAAAACTAGTGAAAAACATTGAACATTTTTATTTTGTTCACTGAAATATTTCAATATTCAATTACTATCTGAAAAATTGCAGATGGCGCTTAGTTACATATGAACATTTCTTACGTACATATGAACATTTCCAAAATTGTCATAATCGATACACTTGACCTGATACTTTTGGATCATTTTTACTGATACAGGTATTTAAAGCAGACATCATCCAAAGCTAACCGTAATGTTCATATTCATGTACACATACACACATATATTGGTTTGCTGTGTTGACAGCAACATGGCATCTGAGATGCTGAAAATGAATGGAAGAGAGGCTGTTTGATATCTTTTACAGGTATGTAGTTTTAGGCTGATTTGCTTATACAAGCAATAAAAGTTTAGCTAGCTGCTGATTACAGCCTTACAATTCTAAATATAGAAAAGTTGAATGTCTAAACATTGGACTATGGAAGATAATGTGGTGTAATCATTGTAGTTCATGAGTGTTAAAGATACTTGGCATCTAAAAAATCAATCCCTAACGTATTTCATGAATTTAATGATACTCCCCAATGAGGTTTCTGTAGCCATAATGTAGAAACTGTTGAAATAAAATAAAAAAAAAATATTAACATACTGTTTGAAACATGAAAAGTAAAAAAATCCTAATTTTAGAAATGCACATGGTTTGGCTCTTAGTTTTAATTAGACTTCATGTACATAGATTTCAAAAGACATGGGCAGCCTATTCCAATGTTTTCAGCTAAGTGGCTGAATCATGATCCCTGGAGGTATTTAAAAGACAGATAGACGTGATGCTTAGGCGCATGCTTTATGGTGGTTTTGGCAGTGTTTGGTTAATGGTTCGACTCAACTATCTTAAAGGTCCCTTCCAACCTCAATGATTCTGTGATTCTATGATGCTAAAGAAACGTGGACTCATATTAACTATGCCTTAAAAAATATTTGTGCAAGTGAAAGTATTCTCATTAATTGTACTGATTTTGATGTTTTAAAGGGCATATTTCTGTTGTAAGAGGTTCTGCATATTTAAACACAAAGAAAATCCTAACATTTGAGTAGTAGGTTGCCTAACTGGATCTTTTAAATAACTAAGAGATGGCAATTTTTCATGGTCAGTGCAAAAGTAATATAATTACACTGAGGATTTGTTCTTTGAACTCATGATAATACAAAAATATATTAAAAAAAAACGACCAAATTTGAAGTCTGATCTAACCTCAAAGTTCAATACTTAATTGATACCTCAGGGTTGTGTCTGGTTAAGTTTCAAACATCTCTAAGGATGGGAATTGCAATATTTGATGCTTCACAGCGCAAAAAACCAAACTTAACATCTAATTGGAAGTTCCCTTATTGCAGCTGAATTCCTCTCATGCTTTCACTTTGCACCTGTGAGAACAGTCTGGCTCTATTTGCTGTATAACCTCCCATTCTGTGGATGAAGACTGTAATTAGGCTTGTCTTTAGCTTTTTCTTCAGGCTGATGAAATGCTTTTCTCATAGTTTCTTCTTGAATGTCAAGTTATTCAGCCCCCTAATCATCCTGGTGACTCTTTACCGAATTTGATTGTATTTCTTATGCTGGGGACCCTAGATGGTATTCCGGATGCAGCCTTACAGTTGACAAACAAAGGGTAAGAAAAACATTCCTCAGCTTCATGGCTATGCTTTCGTTAATACAGCCTCCTGTGTGGTTGGCCTTCATTGCCCCAAGAGCCTACATTTGAATCATATCTGAATTTTCTGTCTGCCAGGATCATCAGGCCTGATGATCAGGCCAGGAACGTAAAGTTCCTTCCAATCATGTTGGTCCTCAGCCTATACTGTCAGATGAGATTATTTTGGTATTCTTGTACAGACACAGAACTTTGGGGTTTTTTTTTAATTTTAGCCTTGTGGAAATTCAACATTCATTCAAGAAAGGACTAGCACACTCTTGTAGCCTGTCAAGGTTCCTCTAAACAGCAGCTCAGTCTTCTAGAACACTGACCGCTTCCTTAATTTCATAGAATCATAGAATCACTTGGCCTTGTTGAATTTTATGAGGTTCACATGGGCCTACTTTTTGAGTTTGTCAAGGTCCCTCCGGATGGCACCTCTCCCCTCTAGTCTATCAACTACACCCCTCAGCTCGGTCTCATCTGTAAACTTGCTGAGGGTGTACAATCTCTGTCGCTGAAGATATTAAAAAGTATTGGTGCCCATATAGACCCTTGAGGGACATCGCTCATTACTGGTTTTCACCTGGATATTGACTGAAAATCTTTGGATGCAGTCATTCAGCCAATTCCTTATCCATCTAACATTACATCCATCCAACTCCTTCAGCCTCTCCTCATGAGAGGTGCTTCAGTCCTCAGATCATCCTCGTGGCTCTCCTCTGGACACACTCCAGCAGGTCCATGTCTTTATGTTGGGGACTCCAGAGCTGGATGAAATAGGATGAAATAGGTTTCTATTTTTATGAACTAAAGAATAACTGTTAGGAAGATAGTTTTGCTAGGAAAAAAAAAATCCAAACTGAATAACTTTTATTTTCTTCTTAAATCAATTCCTTAGAATATTAAAAAGTATTTTCATAGAATCATGTACGTTGGAAGAGACATATGGAGACCATCTAGTCCAACATCTTGCTCATACCAGGTCCACTTAGAGCAGGTTGCTTAGAGCTGTGTCTAGCTGAGTTTTTCCATTCTCCAGGAATGGAAACCTCACAAGCTCTCTAGGCAACCTGATCCAGTGTTTGAGCACCTTGGCCTTTTCCGTGCCTTTTGTCACTGTGCCCCAAGTCCTTCTGAGGACCAAGCTCACATTTTCTTAGCTTTCCTTTTGCAGCTGAGGTACTTACAGAAACCTGTCCTGTTGACCTTCACATCCTTTTCAATTTTCAACCCAGCTGAGCTTTGGCATTCCTGACTCTGTTCAGTAGCCCATCCTTGTTTCCCTGTTGTCAATAATTCCTTTTAAAATTTAATCTGAATTAAGAATTTTCTGTTCATCCAAGCTGACCTGCCTTAGTTTCTGTGGATTATTCCTGCTCCTAGAGGATGTCGTCCATGAAGATTAGCGAGATGTCCTGAGCCCCTTGACCCTCCAGGGCAGTCTCCCATTATGTCCTCTCAAACAGATCCTTCAAGAAACCAGAATCTGCTCTTCCGAATTCCGTGGTTGTGACTCTAACATGTCTTGTTCATTTCTGTCCACAATCTTTGTTGACCAAGGCTGCTGTAAACCTTTACATATTCAGCTGGTTCTTTCCTTTTTTGAGCATCAATGGTTCCAGCAGAAAATCCCATCTGGTCATGTCATGAAGCATCTGCATCAAGAAGTTGTCATTAACACACCCCAGAAATTCCTTGATGGTTTGTACCCAGTCATATTACTCATTCTGCAGCTGTCCAGGTAGCTGAATTCCCCCATGAATACCAAATCCTGCAATTGTGAGGTTTCTTCCTGTTGCCTAAAGAAGGCTTCATCTACTTCCTCTTCTTGATTAGGCATAGCACTTACCCATCTTGACATCACTTCTGTTTGTCTGTCCTCTGACTCTTGACTGTCTCATGACCTGTCCCAAGGGAAAGCTCCTTGCATTCCAGACATCCCTCTACATCACACCCTGCCCCTTTTCTTACCTTCCTAGCTTGTCTTTTCTAAAGAGCTTTTATCCATTCACCACAACATTCCAGCCATGCAAGCTATCCCAATATGTCTCTGTACTCCCAACGACGCTATAGTTTTGCAATTGCACACTGACTTGCAATTCCTTCTGTTTGTTTCTGATGCAGTGGGCTACAGTATTGTAAATACATGTATTGCTCAGCCGTCACCAGGTCTGCTTCATCAGCTTGACCAGATGAACACTTTGTATTTTCTAATCTTGTGCTATTTGCTTTTAAATGTTAGCTTGACTCAATTTTTCTGCAGAAGCCTAGTTTGCCTCAGGCCTCCACTAACATGCATTTTTCTTCACCCACCATTGAATGTAAAGACATATAGCAGAGTAAAATATATCGTCATGATCATGACTACTGCATCTATTCATTTTTTGCACCTAGAAAATAAAGTGTATTTAAACTACATAAAGTATATTTAAACTACATACTTCACCTCTTAAAATTTTTGGTCCTATTTCTATTGTCATCTATTTATACTTAAGTACACTGAGGTATGTGTTTGTTTCTATATATATATATCAATTTCATACAGGTTGGTATTTCCTTTTTAGTGTATATTTGGCTTTATACAATAACCTTGTTATTCTGGAAAAGGATATTGTACATACTACAACAAAAAGAAACCCAGACTCTTAAAGAAAAATAATAATTGAGGTAAATTATAGCTATATAAAGAAACAGTTAGAACTAAAGGAACAATAGAAGATATTACACTGAAATAGATACACAATTTTATGTCTTTGAAAGAAACACTCTAAGATAAAGAGACTATTGAGAATATCCACCAGTGAAAAAAAGACAGGTTTTTGTGACGGCATTTAGTAACATTCAGATTAAACAACTATTCTTCTTGTAGCTTAATCGTAAGATATTAATTGAAAAATTTAGTTACAAATCTGTTTCTATTGCTAAGCACAAGCAACTTTAATAGGCACAGTTCAGTTACCAACTTGCTCTAAAGCCCATCAGCTAGTTGGAAAGTTCCCATTGCTTCCTGTAGTCTTCAAGCATGGCATGAAGGAGAACAAAGTCTTTCATGAAAAATTCTTCAAAAACATGTTTCACTAAATTCTTTTTTGATTCTAACTTAAATTTACTGTGAACTTAGTTGTATCAAGTTATTTTTTACAAATAAAAATTAAATTGTGAATTATATAAGAACTAGTGTGGCTTTTATAAAAATTAATCCCTTTTATTTAGATTCCTGTAATTGTAAGAGCAAATATAGTATTTACCTTTTTTAACACAAAGAAGCAAACTTCATACATTCCATGGACCATTAAGGACAAAAATAATCTCCATTAGTATTTCTTTTTTATTGCTATACCTCACAGCTCTTCAGCAGTATTCACATCTTTGTTCGGAGTTCTTTGAACTCCCAGAAAATGTCTATTCAAATCAAAGATGCTGTCTATTATTGTCTATGGTTAATGTATTGAAATTACTAGTAGTAGTTTTGGGAAATGCTTTTGTATGCTGCTGCCAACCATTTCTACTTTCTGTTGATAATGGTGTATGTTCTAGTTAGAGATGAGAAAAAAGTTTCTGGGTTTTGTCTAGAAACAACAAAACTCACATCTTTCACCTCCTCTGACAGCTCTGCCAGTCTTTAACAGTTTCACACTTATTCATTTGGCCCCTTGTTTTCCACAGGTATCTACTGCTTTTAGTGGGAATTAAACTTGTATCATGGATACAGAGCAAAAGCTTTGAAGGTCATTCATTCCCTTGCTGCATCTCTGTTTAGCTAAAAATAAAATTTAAAAAAAATATATATTCTTCATAAGGGAAACGTGGTGAATTTGTAGAGGCATTTTATGTGCCATAAGCTAGACTGTAATGTTTCAAATCCATTAGATCATGATGCTTTCTCTTAAATATTTTTACAAGTGTAAAGTTTCTAATTTTTTTTCTGACAAGTACTTATTGTCAGCCTCTCAGCTCAGGTGGGGAATGTTATCCTCCCACATCCCTCAGTAACCCAAGGTACACACTGCACAGGAACTGGCAGTTGTGACATGGTTGTTTGCTGTTCATAGAGCTGGGCTTCTGTTCCCTGTTGCTGCCTCCTGCTTGGAAGTGGGCACTCCTTCAAGCTCAGCTGGCGTCCTTGTTGTGGGAATGACAGAAAACTGTATTAATGATAAATTTGTTAAATTTTGTTAAATTTGTTATGTAGGGAAAACCAAACCAAACCAAACCAAACCGACCAACCAAATAATCACACACACCAAAAGAAAAAACAAAAAAAAAAACAAAAAAAACAAAGAAAGAGCAACTAAGGTGATTAAGGGATTGGAGCATCTCCCTTATGAGGAAAGGCTGAGAGAGCTGGGACTCTTTAGCCTGGAGAAGAGAAGGCTGAGGGGAGACCTTATTAATGCTTACAAGTATCTAAAGGGTGGGTTGAAGGAGGATGGAGCCAGGCTCTTTTCAATGGTTCCCAGTGACAGGACGAGGGGCAATGGGCACAAGTTAGAACACAGGAAGTTCTGTTCAAATACACAGAAACAGTTCTTTACGGTGAGGGTGACAGAGCACTGGCACAGGCTGCCCAGGGAGGTTGTGGAGTCCCCTTCTCTGGAGATTTTCAAGACCCGCCTGGATGCAGTCCTGAGTAATGTGCTCTAGGCAATGCTGCTTTAGCAGGGGAGTTGGAGTAGATGATCTCTAGAGGTCCCTTCCAACTCTGAAAATTCCGTGATTCCGTGAAACAAACAAAAACAAAAAACAAAAAACAAAAACAAAATTTCAAAGAAAATACAACCTTCTTAGTACCTACCTTGTTTCTCCACTGTTATCCTTTACCCTTTGGGTCCTAAGATTGAGAGTTTCAAACTTCCTCAAGGAGGGGGGAAAAGAGTATTACAGCTAGTCAGCAGCATCCTGAGATACTCACTAGAAGTAAGCTGTTCAGAGTGTGAGTTTCTTCCTCCATCCCCTCTGCTTGGGGGATCTGCTGAGGTTTTCTTACTACTACCTGGGTATGGGTCTACTTGGGTTTTCTTATTATAGTCTTCTTCAGTCTCAATAGTTTCCAAATAGTGTTTAGAAATCCCATAACAACCTTCCCTCACCTCAGTGAAAACAAAGAAACACTGTCTGTTATGGTGGCATTACTTTGGGGTGTCACATCTTCAGCTAATACAGTATTTAGAGGTCAGGAAATGGTAATTTTACCTCTAGGGAATTTAAAACAAGCCCAGGCCAACATAAGCCCAGACTAGTCCTGAGAGTCTCCACTATCAGGTGGTCAATACAAAGCACATTTCTACTGGCAATGTAAAATACCTACAGAATGTGACTCCTAGCAACACAAGAAAATCTCTTTGTCCATATGATACCCACTTAATAAATAGTATAGTGTCATATTGTATATATTGTATAGTACGACTGTACCACATGATATCCTGGTCTCTAAATTGAAGAGACATGGATACGACAAATGGACCACTCAGAGGACAAAGGACTGGCTGAATGGTCGCACTCAAAGAGTTGCGGTCAACGGCCCAATGTCCAAGTGAAGAGCAGTGACGAGTGGCGTTCCTCAGGGGTCAGTACTGGGGCCTGTACTGTTCAACATCTTTGTCAGCAACATGGACAGTGGGGTCGACTGCAGCCTCATCAAGTTTGCCGATGATACCAAGCTGTTTGGCAAAGTAGACACACTGGAGGGGAGGGATGCCATCCAGAGGGACCTGGACAGGCTGGAGAGGTGGGCCCAAGCCAACCTCGTGCAGTTCAACAAGGCCAAGTGCAAGGTCTTACATCTGGGTCGGGGCAATCCCAAGCACAAATACAGGCTGGTCAGAGAATGGCTGGAGAGTAGCCCTGAGGAGAAGGACCTGTGGGTGCTGATTGACGAGAAGCTCAACATGAGCCAGCAGTGTGCAATCACAGCCCAGAAGGCCAACCGTAACCTCGGCTGCATCAGAAGTGTGGCCAGCAGGTCAAAGGAGGTGATTCTGCCCCTCTACTCCACTCTCGTGAGACCCCACCTGGAGTACTGCATCCAGCTCTGGAGTCCCCAACAGAAGAAGGACATGGACCTGCTGGAGCGTGTCCAGAGGAGAGCCACGAGGATGATCTGAGGGCTGGAGCACCTCTCCTATGAGGAGAGGCTGAAAGAGTTGGGGCTGTTCATCCTGGAGAAGAGAAGGCTCCAGGGAGATCTTCTTGCGGCCTTCTAGTACCTAAAGGGGGCCTACAGGAGAGCTGGGGAAGGACTTTTTACTAGGGCATGTAGTGATAGGACAAGGAGGAATAGCTTTAAACTGGAAGAGGGCAGGTTCAGATTGAACATTAGGAAGAAGTTTTTCACTTTAAGGCTATTAAGGCTCTGGAACATGTTGCCCGCAGAGGTTGTTGAGGCCCCATCTCTGGAGGTGTTCAAGGCCAGGCTGGACATGGCCTTGGGCAACCTGTTCTAGTGGGAGGTGTCCCTGCCTATGGCAGGGGGATTGGAACTCGATCTTCATGTTCTTTCCAACCTAAACCATTCTATGATTCTATGATAACAATTACTGGTTACTTCTATTCTTAGATATTCTGAATGAACTACATGTATCATTACCAAAATTGCTTGAGAATAATGAAGAGGAGGTGATAAACCCTTTAATGAAGTTACACATAAAATAAATGGTACTTTTGTTTTATTTTCCTTTACCAAGTGCTGCTGAGAACGTATAAAATTTGAGAGGCATTCTAAGGGAACTGTAAGCACATCTATATATACATTCTGGTTTCTGTTCTTAATCGTCACAATTCCTTCCTTCCAGATCTTAAAGAAAAGGTCTATTTTACTTTCTTATTAAGCTGTTTCAAATGTTACTTCAAATATTCAGTATTGGTATGAAAATTTATTAATAACATACAGACTTTCTGTTGATATATGTGTGCAGAAACCTATATATGGAATGTTAATATATTGGAAACTTAACAGTTTCTCCTTTAATAACTCAAGTTAAACAAAACTGGTTTTAATGTAAAAAAAAAAAAAAAACCAAACAAAAAACCACGGGTGAAGTTTTGAATCACTTCCTATGGAAAAAGGATCACAACTTTTCTGTAATCATGACTGGTTTGTTTCAGACTAGAAAATGGACAGTAGTCAAAGACATGCACAGTTAAATCAATTATTCTGTAAGTAACAGCATAATTATAATTTTAATTTGCTGCTTACCTAGTCACTTCTCCCTTCCACACAGGAAAAGAGAACGCTTCTATTTCTTTCCAAGATCTTGTGTGAAAACAAGGAAAAAGGCCAGCTGAATTTCAGTGGAACTTATTTTCTATTTTTATTCCTTTTTAAATTACATTTCAGTTTTACGTAAAGAATCACTTGAATTAAATTTCTTAAATTAATAACAACTTTGTACAATAGAGTAATCATTGAACTTCCTGATACAGAAATTTCCAGGATTTTTAACCCTTTAATATTTGTTTTAAATAATATTAATTTTACTAGTTTGGCTTCTGATATTTATTTACAAAAATAATAAAAAAATGTAATTAATAGATGACATGATCATGTCAGAACACTGTTGAACTACTGAAAACATTTTGAAACTATGAAGCAAATGCAACAACAGAAGGTTCAAAACTGATGATCATGTAAGAATCTGCCCTTTAAACCTACTTACAGGTATAAAAATGTTTTGAAGACATTAAAACCACTTTGCAGTACTAGCACAAAGAGGAAAACAAGGTCTTAACCTGAAAGGATCTGCAACTATGACACAATGATGAGAAAACTATATCAGTAATAGAAGCATTAGTTCATAAGAAAATGTTCAAACTGCAATGCAAGCAGTGAGGGACGGTTTGACATTTTCTTTTTAAACACCACTGCAGGTATGAACTTTCTCTTTATCTTTCTTTATAAGCAAATCTACCATGATTTAAACTTGCCTGTGAAGGTGGTGAAGTCACAAAACTGTATTTAAAATGGAGTATATTCAGTTATGATCCAATTCACTATTTTCCGTACTACCTTTTCAAGTATCTGATACTAAGAAATCCCAGACTGTGAGGTTCCAGGTAGCAGAGATGCTCGTGGGTGCTCTTTTAGATACTTTCCTGAGTCACAGTCAGATTTCTGCTATATATTTGCTGGGAAGCAAAATGGATTTTAGTTTGAATTCTCCCTCACATCCTCCTCCCTCTACAAATATATCTGATGTCATCCCACTAAAAAATTAAAAAAAAAACTTATTAAACTTTTATGGTAAGGAACTTAGAGCCACTGTATCAGAGTTAGGACATAAGAATTACGAAGCATAACACCTTTCTGAATTGGGGCTGCAGTGAAAACTTGGTATGCTGGGACCTCATAAAAATTAAAAGTTCCTTGAATCCCAGTAAATAAAATTGTAAAGTAAACAGTATGTCTGACCATGTAGTTAAAGCTCTAGTCTAACACTAAAAACATGCATTTTGATTCTTGGTCATAGAAAAAGTGTGCCCTAGAGCAAAGGACACTTTGATTCTCAAAATATTTAGACACAAAATTAACAGATCCAGAGCCCATAAAATTATTGAGAATTTTTTCATGTGCTTTAGATCAAACTTTTACTTATATCATGCCTTTTTCTTCTTTTACTTCATAATTTGTCCTTGCTTTCTTTGTCCTTTTTCACTCACGTATTGTGAAGGGGGCTCCAATCCAAGTGACGCTATATTACAAAAATAAATCATAAGGCTACTGTGAAGCTTTATGTAATGTATTAACTTACCTATTATCCAATTTCCTGTTAGTGGAGAAAGAAACAGTAGGGCAAAAGGCAGAAGCCTCTTAGCAGACAGTAAACATTTGTATATCTAACACATCACTTGGTCAGATTTTAGAAAACAACACTCTGTGCAGGTTTGTTAGTCAAGATAAATCAAGATAAATCTTCCAACTGTATCTAAGTATGTTAAGCTTAAAGTGGTAAATAGATCTTTGCTGGGAAGGTTTTGTACCCATCTCATCTCACTTGCCAGAAGAATGCTTCAAATACCAGGACACTTTGTTGTAACCACACGAACACTCAGATGGCCCATCTCCCTCCTTATCCATTTTTGTATCCTGAGAAATCCTGGGAGAAGCTGTCTTGGAAACACAGGAAACAGTTCCAGCCTCTGAATCATGGTTCCAAAGAGACATCCGATCATATTTTATGCAAGAAACAGCAACTTTATTATTTGACCCATAGTTTAGCACTCTGGTTGTGCATCCCAACCTGAGAACTTAACTGTTTTCAGACAACTTGCATGCTTAATTTGCTTTTGGTGAATTGCCTGCCTGCAGCCAGGTGCCTTTTAAGTTTTGCAGTTCTGAACATTGCAATGTGTAAGTATTTTTTTTGGATCTCTGCATCTGCCCTCACTTCTCCAAAAAAGTTTTTCTCCTGACAACACAGAGCTACATCCAGGAAGTTGTTTTTTTTTTTTTTTCTTTTTGAAAGAGAGAAATAAATGTTTTAGCCCAGAGAACAGCTCTGAGAACGGAAGATATAAGGTGGTTCTATATTCAAATTTCACTGAAGTTGATGGAAATGTCCTGTGTAGAAATTATTTGTATTTCAGAGGGAAAAAAATGAGAAGTTTTATTAACAAAAGAAGGAGCAGAGGAGAAATATATTTAAAGCTTTAAAATCTCCTTATAAGTACACACAAAGTAATGCTCCAGAGAAAAAGAATTCACTCTTTTCAACTTCTGCTATGTCTTTGTCCATCTTCCCATTGAATTTCAAATGGTAACGACATTTTCATGAAAGGAAATTTTTTTTCTATTTAACAGTTCTCAATGATGGTACATCAACTGAAGTAATAACCTGTGCTGTGACATCAAAGCCATTTACTCCTCAGCCAGTTGTAATGTTACAAACAGGTGATTATGACTAGCTGGGGATATAATAGTGCAAGCGAGAAAGCTCTTTAGAAATGAACCCTATGTTTATTCAAATATCTTTAGTATAAAAAGATGATGATGGAAAAAAATATTCAAAATTGATTCTAAATATAATTCTTATCAAAGTTGTATGTCAGGCTATAGCTGGTCTCTAGCAAGACTGTATACCATGCTTTCTGCTCTCCTTTTGAATCCTTTTTGAACTTACAGTTTCAAAAAATAAACACGCTGTTTGTATTGGCACTCAGCAAGAATATATTATTTTTATTTTCAAGAAGAAAAAACAAACAAAAAAACTTCTCCCCCTGAAAAAAAAGAGGCCAAGCGACCCCCTTCTAATAAATATAAAATTAATGTGAACACCAGTAATTCATGTATTTCAAAATTACTACATTGTGTCTAAACACATACTAGTTTCCAGAAACATTTCTATGACAATTGGAATAAAATAGTAGGTTTTATTTTTATTCAGAGTAATTTTTTGCAGTGTTAGATGCAAACAAATTGCTTATTGGCATTTATCTGTATTTACAGTAGTTTCCTTCATTTCCTTTTCAATCAGTCTATTTTATCTATCATGTCAAGAAACAGTAAAATTTAAGTGAACATGGTATTTTAGTTCCCTGTAGAAATGGTATACAGATTACAAATAGATGATGGTGATGATGATGGGTGATTTTAACTGAACGATATGCTTGAAATCCTGAATCACAGTGGTATAGAGAGGATTGTGTTATTTATCAGCGTTACCAAAACGTATATCTCTGTACACAGAAACATGACAAGGAATGAAAATGGGGATATTGTTCGGGTAGCAAAATGTCTTACCCACCCTAAACTATTCCCCAGAAAAGTGTGTAGGTCTTTGAGAAAACAAACCAAACCAAACAATAACACCTCCCCCCCCGCCCCCCCCCCCAAAAAAAGTTGTATAGCGTTTGTTTCTGTATTTGTTTTGAACTACAGAAAAGCTTTCAAATATACACAGAATTGTACTTTCTGTAGTTTTTAGTTAGGTGTTTGCACATTTACCTTGCCAGAATGCATATAGACCACTAGCCATGGGCTAAAACACCGCATTACACATTTAGGTAGCTAAAGGAGACCAGCTCCAGTGCAGGTAAGGCCGCACTGGGGAAGGGGATTGTGGCAGATAAGGCCGGCAAAGGGGTCTTTTGGGGGCTTTCGAAGCCGGAAAAGTGGCCAGCTTGTGCCAGAACCAGCAGCTCGGAGGTGGGCTGCTGACACAGCAGGGGCAGAGCCAACACCACACAGGGCATTTCTAAACAGGTGGTCCCAGAGCAGCCAGCATGCAAGCAGCCAGTGGGCGTCACCCAGGGTGTCATCACGGCAAGAGTAGGCGTACAGGGCGCAGCTTTTTGCACAGTAAGTCACTGAAAACCTCTTGACCCGACCAGGAAGCCATGATAACAACTCAGCAGAAGGCCATAGCATCCCTGAGCTCTGCACCGAGCAGCTCTGATGTGGCCACCCAGACAGAGCTTGCATGGGAACATGCTGCCACCTGGGCGTTGGGTTGCAGAGTTTGCCCTGCTTTTTCACCGTTGTTGAATGGTAGCAGTGAGCAGGCCTGTGGGAGGTGTGCCCAGGTAGAGGAACTCCTTTGCCTGGTGGTGGAGCTCCATGAGGAGGTGAGTTAATTGAGAAGCATAAGGGAGTGTGAGCGAGAGATAGATAACTGGAGTCGCACCCTGCCTTCCCTGAAAGAAGCACATCGGACAGACAGAGCTCCACATACAGAGCGCTCCCCACCCTCTATCAGCATGGGTGAATGTGGAGATTCAGAGGACAGGGGCCAGTGGCAACAAGTCCCTGCCCAGCGTGGTAGGTGTGCCTCCCAAGTAACCCCCACACTATCCAAGGTGCCCTTGCAAAACAGATATGATGTTCTGCAAAGGGGACCAGAGGATGACAAGGATGATAGCTTGACGAACTTGGAGTTGTCACTGAGGCCAAGACAGATTATGCCTTGTATAACAACATCCTCAGTTATGAAACATAGATGGGTCCTTGTAGTAGGGCACACGATTCTGAAGGGAGTGGAGGGTCCCATATGTAGACCAGACCCAATCCGTAAGGAAGTCTGCTGTCTTCCTAGGGCCAGCGTTAAGGATATCCAGAGGAAACTCCTTACCCTAGTTCGGCCTTTTGACTACTGTCCATTATTGACTTTTCAGTTAAGCAATGGTGAAATTTCAGGAAGAATCCTGAGCGCAATGAAGAAAGACTTCAGGGCCCTGGGATGGATGGTTAGGGGATCAGGAGCAGAAGCAGTGTTCACTTCTATCCCACCAGTTGCGAAGATTGATGAGAAGATACACGGGAAATGCCAGCTGATCAATGCCTGGCTCAAAGACTGGTGTCATCGGCAGGACTTCGGGTTCTTTGATCATGGGCTGCTTTTCAAGACACCAGGCCTGCTGGCAACAGATGGTAAAAGCTTGTCTTAGAGGGGGAAAAGGGTTTTAGGGTAGGAGTTGGTGGGGCTAATTGACAGAGCTTTAAACTAGATTCGAAAGGGGATGGGGATAGATCTGGGCTTGCTAGAAAAAGGCCTGAAAGCGGCATGCTGGCACTAGATGTGGAAAAGGAAGGGGGTGTAAAAAGGCTCCGTCAGAATAAGTCTGGGGGTGGCAGAATTTCAGCTCCCTCCAGTATAAAGCAGAAGGGACCAATAGCCCAGCTGAAGTTTTTATACACTAATGCATGTAGCATGGGCAACAAACAGCAGGAGCTGGAAGCCATTGTAACGCAGGACAATTATGATGTAGTCACCATCACAGAAACGTGGTGGGATGATTCACATAGCTATAGTGCTGCCATGGATGGCTATACACTCTTCAGGAAGAATAGGCAAGCAAGGAGTGGAGCGCGGGTGGCCCTGTATGTCAGGGAGTGTTATGAATGTCTTGAACTAAATGATGGAGATAATGGGGTTGAGTGTTTATGGGTAAGAATCAGGGGGAGGGACAACAAGGCAGATATCATAGTAGGAGTCTATTATAGACCGCCCAACCAGGATGAGGAGGTAGATGAAATGGAGCCAGTAGGTCGAGGGAGGTCATTCTCCCCCTCTACTCTGCACTGGTGAGGCCACAACTGGAATACTGTCTCCATTTTTGGGCTCCCCAGTTCAAGAGGGACAGGGAACTGCTGGAGCGAGTCCAGCGAAGGGCAACTAAGATGATTAAGGGCTTGGAGCATCTGCCTTATGAGGAAAGGCTGAGAGAGCTGGGACTCTTTAGCCTGGAGAAGAGAAGGCTGAGGGGAGACCTTATTATGGCATACAAGTATCTAAAGGGTGGGTTGAAGGAGGATGGAGCCAGGCTCTTTTCAATGGTTCCCAGTAACAGGACGAGGGGTAATGGGCACAAGTTAGAACACAGGAAGTTCCGTTCAAATACATGGAAACACTTCTTTACGGTGAGGGTGACAGAGCACTGGAACAGGCTGCCCAGGGAGGTTGTGGAGTCCCCTTCTCTAGAGATTTTCAAGACCCGCCTGGATGCAGTCCTGAGTAATGTGCTCTAGGCAATGCTGCTTTAGCAGGGGAGTTGGAGTAGATGATCTCTAGAGGTCCCTTCCAACTCTGAAAATTCCGTGATTTCGTGATTCTGTGAAATATTCTATAAATGGCTGGGAGAAGTCTCAAGATTGCGAGATTTGTCCTCATGGGGGACTTCAACTTACCAGATATCTTCTGGGAATACAATACAGCAGGGAGGGAACAGTCTAGAAGGTTCCTGGAATGTACTGGGGATAACTTCCTGACACAGCTGGTGAGAGAGCCAACTAGGGAAGGTGCCCTGCTGGATCTGTTGTTTGTAAACAGGGAAGGTCTTGTGGGGGATGTGATGGTTGGCGGTTGTCTTGGGAACAACGATCATGAAATGATAGAGTTTTCAATTCCGGGAGAAGCAAGGAGGGGGGTCAGCAGAACTGCTACCTTGGACTTCCAGAGGGCAGACTTTGGGCTTTTCAGGAGCCTGGCTGACAAAATCCCCTGGGAGGCAGTCCTCCAGGGCAAAGGAGCCCAGGAAGCCTGGATGTTTTTCAAGAAGGAAGTCTTAAAGACGCAGGAGCAGGCTGTCCCCGTGTGCTGAAAGACAAGCTGTAGGGGAAAAAGACTGGCCTGGCTGGACAGGAAGCTAGAGTTGTGACTTAGGGAGAAAAAGAGGATTTATGGCCTCTGGAAGGAAAGGCAGGCCACTCAAGAGGACTACAAGGAGGTAGTGAGGCTATGTAGGGAAAAAATCAGGAGGGCCAAAGCCCAGTCAGAACTAAACCTGGCTTCTGTTGTCAAGGACAACAAAAAAAAGTTTCTATAAATATATTAGCAATAAAAAGAGGACTAAGGATAATCTCTGTCCTCTAGTAGATGGGACCGGTAACATAGTGACCAAGGATGAGGAAAAGGCTGAGGTACTTAATGCCGCCTTTGCCTCAGTCTTCAGCGGTAGGACCAGTTGTTCCCTGAGTACCCAGACCCCTGAGCTAGAAGCCAGGGATGGGGAGCAGAATGAAGCCCCTGTAATCCAAAGGGAAATGGTGAAGGACCTGCTTCAGCACCTGGAGGTGCACAAATCTATGGGCCCAGATGGGATCCACCCAAGGGTACTGAGGAAGCTGGCGGAAGTGATCACCAGGGAACTATAGGCCAGTCAGTCTGACCTTGGTACCTGGGAAGGTCATGGAACAGATCATCCTCAGTGCCATTACACTGCACATGCGGGAGAACAGGGTGATCAGTCCCAGTCAGCATGCATTTGTGAAAGGCAGGTCATGCCTGACAAACCTGATCTTCTATGATAAGGTGACCCGCTTAGTGGATGAGGGAAAAGCTGTGGATTTTATCTACCTGGATTTTAGCAAAGCTTTTGACACTGTTTCCCACAGCATTCTCCTGGGGAAACCGGCTGCTCATGGCCTGGAGAGGTGTACTCTTTGCTGGGTAAAAAACTGGCTGGATGGCCGTGCCCAGAGAGTGGTGGTGAATCGAGTTAAATCCAGTTGGTGTCCAGTCACAAGTGGTGTCCCCCAGGGATCGGTGCTGGGGCTGGTTCTCTTTAATATCTTTATCAATGATCTGGATGAGGAGATCGAATGCACCCTCAGTAAGTTCGCAGATGACATTAAGCTAGGCGGGCTTGAGGGTAGGATGGCTCTTCAGAGGGATCTGGACAGACTGGACCGATGGGCCGAGGCCAATAGTATGGGATTCAATAAGGTCAAGTGTCGGGTCCTGCACTTGGGTCACAACAACCCCATGCAGTACCACAGGATTGGGGCGGAGTGGCTTGAAAGCTGCTCGGCAGAAAAGGACCTGGGGGTATTGGTGGACAGCTGGCTGAATATGAGCTGGCAGTGTGCCCAGGTGGCCAAAAAGGCCAATGGCATCCTGGCCTGTATCAGGAATGGTGTGGTGAGCAGGACTAAGGAAGTGATCATCCCCCTGTACTCGGCACTGGTGAGATCCCACCTCGAGTACTGTGTTCAGTTTTGGGCCCCTCACTACAAGGACAGTTGGAGTGCGTCCAGAGAAGGGCTACAAAGCTGGTGAGGGGTCTGGAGGACAAGTCTTATGAGGAACAACTGAGGGAACTAGGGTTGTTTATCCTGGAGAAGAGGAGGCTGAGGGGAGACCTTATCACTCTCTACAAATACCTGAAAGCAGGTTGTAGAGAGGTGGGGCTGACCTCTTCTCCCTAGTGACAAGTGATAGGACAAGAGGAAATGGGTTTAAGTTATGTCAGGGGAGGTTTAGATTGAATATTAGGAACAATTTTTTCACTGAAAGGGTTATTAAACATTCGAATAGGCTGTCCAGGGAGGTGATGGATTTGCCATCCCTGGAGATGTTTAAAAAAAAGGTAGATGTGGTACTTGAGGACACGGTTTAGAAGTGGTTTTATCAGGGTAGGTTAATGGTTGGACTTGATGATTTTAAAGGTCCCTTCCAACCTCAGCAATTCTATGATTCTCTCATATATTCATCAGTCTCACATATTGGGGGGGGGCAAAACAAACAAAAACCCCCACCTCAATCGCATGTTTATTAATTTCAGTCTTTCTATCTACCTTTAAAAATGTACATTTTCAAAAAATTTTCTAGAGGAATGGTATTACATGTCAGTAACTATCCAGGCAACAAATAGAAGAAATAATTTTTGAGTGAGTATAAAATTGCTAAATTTCCAAGCAGTCAGGACCAAATTTTGTTAATTACCTTAATGATACACTTGTAATTTCTTTTCTCTCCACTTCTTATTTTCATTTTTATTCTTATGATAGTAAAAATTCATAGGATTGTTACTTTTTAAATAGGAGATGTAAGCAACAGGTTCTTTTTGATTTTCCTCACTACTGAAACAGATATATGAAAATGACTACTGAAAGTATATTAAATCACATTTTATGTCAGAATAACTGAAGTTATCAAGACATATTCTGAATTTAAAGTTGAAGTAGTTGGGTATAAATCTGCATTTGAAAAACTAGATAGTTTTGACAAATTCTAAATATTGATTTTATAAGATTAAATTCCTCTTAATTCACAATTAAAGAACCCATACAATTGTCAATTACATTTGTGAAATGTAGAGAAACTAATGGCTTCAAGGACATTTAAACACATACAATATTGTTTAAAAAGAACTGCCTCATTGCCTTATCCAGAGCGTATGGAAAAAAAATAACGCACCAATCTTAAATTAAGAAGAGATATTATAATTTTTCCCAATTGGAAGTACTGAATTGTGTGAAGATCTTTAGTGATGACAAGAAATTATCTGCCTGATCAGCAAGGTACAGTCTTATCTCAAGACCTAATACTTTGATTTTGGTATAAAGATAGAAGTATACTATGTTACGTAATGCATAATAAGAAGCAAGCAAAGCTACCATATGCTACGTTCAGTCTTGTCATCCACAGCTGGAGGGTGACTGGGTATTTTGTGATCAGGGTTCTGAAGAGTAACTATGCTTGGCAAATGTTTCGAGACACTTCTCATGTATAATGTTTGGTATTTCTTTTTTGCGGTCTGAATCTCCTCTGTAACCTCAGTGTCACATCAGATGTCTCATTTTAAGAGGCAGTGAAAAAATAACTCAGAAAGTTACTGGAATTTAGGTAATGCATCAAGTATTTACTGAACGAGTCTATAATTTGTTGTGTTCTAATGAAAAGTACCACTATGACCATCTCGTTTTTATCTGCTCTTAGCAAGTGATACTCACTCAGACAATATTACAAGCAATGGATCAAGAACGTTGCTATTAGCAGCTGTACATGCAGTTCCCAGAAGAAACATTCTGACATTAAGTATAAAGGTTCTTGGAAAAAGACACATATATGTCAACAGGATTTCTATATTTATAGGAGCACTTAAAAAAAAAAAAAAAGCTACTCCTTTTTTCATTGTTTTCATGTTTACTCATGTTTTATTAGATACCTGAAATGAAAATTCAGATCTAGAGTTGAATGACGATCCAAGTTTTCAAAATTTCAGTGCTCATAGACCCAAAGATACTACTAAATCATTTATTGGGAGAGCAGCCAAAAGTAAAAAGGTGTCTCTCTAAGTTTTCATTTCCCCAGTCAGAAGAAGGAAGGTCCTGAAACTGCGTCTGGTTAAAAATAATTTCCTACTCTAATTAATGTAGTCAACATTGACACTGAGTAGTGAGTTCTTAACCAATAGATCAGCTTCCTTCTGCTCCATTTAAACTTGCCATACACCATAATAAAATAAGAAGGAAGCTTTGTTTTTTTTTTTCTTCTTTCTTTAAATGCAGACTCCAAGTTTTCAGGAAACTGTCTTTAAAACTGAAAAATACAGTAACAGAAAGTCCACAGAGTAACTGAAAGTCTGAATATTAATAAATATGTGCTTTATATAAGGTGAAAATTCCCTAGAAAGATATTATGTAATATGGCCAAAAAGACAGTGCACCTCCCATGTGATAAATCAGACTGAATTAACTAAAAGATGGACTCTAATTCTGACACTAATTCCAGTACTAGGAACAAAATATGCTGTCCGACACTCTTCCTATACTATTTGCCTTAGATAATTTTCAACTATTAGCCCAAAGAAATCCAAGTATTTCTTTGTAATGATTTTGATGGGATGTCAGGACTTTGAACTGACAATATATAACACAAGTGTTATGTTTATGTTTTATTTTCATTATTAAAGAGAAATGATATCAACTTGAAAAATATACAAGTACAAACTTATCTTAAATTGAACAAACAGTTGCTACATTCCCTGTTTTTACAGAATTTATGTTCACCTTCAGGAACAATAGAACAATTTAATGGAGTCATATTTTTTCTTAAGGGACACATCAACTGCAGCAGCTTTGATTTGGTGTCAACGCTTGGAGATATAATGAAGACTAATGCTGACTAAATGTCAAACAGAAAACATTTAGAAAAATGGGAAGTGATCAAAAAAAGGCCTTCCATTGCTCTGTGAGATACTTCTGAATTTTACAGGTTCTCTTGTGGATCTTTAGTGTTATCAGCATGCTGAGCAGATTGCTTATATTGTATATGCCAAGTTCTGCTCTGAGATGCACACATGGATGTCTCAAATATCCTAGAATATCTCAAATAGTAACAAATAGCTATGGTTAGGAAGCTAGAATAGCTATCAGATATACTTTCAGAGCTCAGGCATTTGGGTTACATGAGGGTACCTGCATTTGGACACCCACATTTTGCTGTCTGCACTTTGGGTTTAAGTCTGCCCTATAAGACTATCTCACGTATATTTCTGTTCCTATATTTATTCTCTTTTTAATTATTTCTAGTTACTCTGTAAAAAATATCATCACCATTTTTTACTAACCAGTCTGAGCATTTTACTAGTGTAGGAATTTCTTTCTTAGAATGAACTCTTAATTAACCCTCTTCTTTGTTTTTTTATCTTATCTTAAGGCCTCTGAAGCAAGTTTTAAAATGCAATACAAAATAAATACAGCATTTAATAAAAATTGAAACTTAGAGACGGAAGGGAAGGTTATAAAATTACGTAATAATAGAATACAATAATAGAATGGTTTGGGTTGGAAGGGACTTTTAAAGATCATCTAGTTCCAACCCCCCTGCCACGGACAGAGAAATCTGCTAGGACAGGTTGCTCAAAGTCACATCCAACCTGATTTTGACCAATTCCAATGATGTGGCATGCACAACATGTCTGGGAAACCTGTTTCAGTGTCTCACCATCCCCACTAAAAAAAAAATTCTTCCTTGTGTCCAGCCTAAACCTACCCTGTTGCCTGTTGCCCTGTCACTACAGGCTTTGCTAAAACATCTCTCTCCGTCTTTCTTGTAAGCCCCCTTTAAGTATTGAAAGGCTGCAAGACCAGCTGAACAACCCCAACTCTCTCAGCCTGTCTTCATAGGAAGGCTGTTCCAGCCCTCTGACCATTTTCATGGCCCTCTTCTGGACCCACTCCAACAGGTCCATGTCTTTCTTGATTGGGGACTCCAGAGATGGAAGCAGTACTCCAGATGGGGTCTCACCGGAGCAGAGTAGAGGGGCAGAATTACCTCCTGTGACCCGTTAGCCACACTTCTTTTGATGTAGGCCAGGAAACACTTGGCTTTCCAGGCTGCAAGTGCACATTGCTTGTTCATGTCCAATTTTTCATCCAGTAGTGTTCACAAGTCCTTCTCCCCAGAGCTGCTCTCAATCCATTCACCCCCCCAGTCTCTACAGATACTAGCAGATGCCCCAACTCAGGTGCAGGACCTTGCACTTGGCCTTGTTGAACTTCATGTGGTTCACATGGACCCTCACGAGGTTCACATCATTCCATTGACTATAGTCTGAAACTAGAGAATTTGTGTAAAAGTTTCATGATATATCATCAAATAGTGTTGAATGGAATTTGAGACTTTGTACCCTTTTAAAATGAAGTTCTGCTTAATTCTCAGAAATTGAATATTGAACTGTTTCAAGGACTGAGTTACTATATTTGGAAAAGCTTAAAGTTTGTGTTTTGACATATGGGTACACCATTCTCACCAGCTTTAAACCACTGGAAATTTTGCAGTGTGGTTTTGACATCGGATTAATTTTTGCCTCGTGATACTCTTTCAGTTCGATTTCAAACTCCACACAAGAGTTCCTTGTACAAATTTTAGCCTTCATATTCTTCTATAAATTGGGAAGTGGCTATTTAACCATATACTTGTGTAAATAAGTTTCACTCTCCCAGAGTACACAGAGTAGAAGCATGCTAGTAAAATAATGGAATAGATTATAAAGAAGTTTAATTAAGATCTTTCTTTACTTTTATTGCAGGCACTCTTGCAACCTATTAGCAGTATCTGAATTTCACTCTCTGTTTTAAACCAGCTATATCCATTGTATTTGGCTATGATCCTTATCTCTGTGCATCATTTTGTACCTTTAAAAATACAAAAATCTCCAGTTTCCACATTAGTTTAACATTATATTGAATTGTTGGATTTCTAAGAATAATTAATGTACACTAAACCACTATTAATTCTATCATTGTGTTCTTGCTGACGTAGTTTGCTATAGACAATTTTATTTATATACAGATATATTTATGTATCTGTATACTATATAAATTTATTACATAAATATTATTACATAGGCAATTATGTTATATTTTTAACCCTTTTGGAGTCATAAAGATTTTAGTGTTATTTTCCCACTGATATTATTATGAATTCTGTTCATGGGTCAACAGTAAAAGAGACGAAAATATGATATGAAAGAAATATGCAGTAGTGCTTAGAGATGTAAACTATCATCTTATTAAAATGGATCTTGCAGAATTATTATAGTGCAGTTATTTCTTTAATTGAAGTCTCATTATTTTTATATCTGAGAATTCTGAACATAACCAGTAGTCTCTTTTTTCTGTAACGTAAACATGCATAGTAAAAAGATACATTCTGAACAAAATGTATTTTAGAATAATATTTTTACTTAGTATGTATGATCTATGCCTGAAAATTTTACGAAATTTATGACATTTTTCCCTGAAAAAAGAAAATAAGGAGGTCAAAGAGACAGCAAGAGAAGGCACTCACAGCTACAGCTAACATGAAATATAAGAACATTCAAATTGTTACTGCAACACTGCTTTTATGTGTGGGATCAAAAAACATTTATCAGATGTAATGTTAAACAGCAAAAGTCCATTGAGTATTACAGTGCAATTACACTAATTTTCATTACCTTTAAATCTTAACAAGTATTTGTTTTTAAACTGAGAATAAAATATGTTGTATGTGAAAAACTGTACATTGCTTACAGGATCTTTTAACCATTGTCATAGGTAGCCATCTCTTTTCATACAGAAGCAACGTGAAAGATAATGTAATGTGAAAACAAAACACTGCAAAGCTAATAGGATGCATCCAGAGCAGTGCTTTTGCACTTAAATTGGCACCTGAGTGAAAAATGTGTTCTTAGATATTCCTCCAGTTGTCCTGGCCTTTAGCTCCCAATGCAATATAGTTGTGAGTGTTTTTAACTTTAAAATTTACTGGTTGCCTAGAGTAACGTTTCTATATTTGTTTCAAAGAGCTTCACCACTGACATGGTTAAGTAGTTCAGTAGGCTTTTTTTTCTGCCTGGACACTAGTGGGATATACAAACCAGAGGTTGCTCGCGTGAAACCTTTCCAGGTTTTCAGTCTGCTAATAAATTTAGGCACCTTTTCAGTAAGGACAGTTCTGGTCTTTGGGCTAATGAGAATGAATAAAAGCACAGCTGTGGGCAGGAAATGTGTTCAAGAAGAGTTACTACTGCTCAGTGACCATTACCTCAAAGTGACATTCGCTCAAAGTATAAGAGCATGTTCTCACCATCATCACCTCTCCTGGTCAGTGAATTCGGAGCTATCTTTCAGACTAGGTAAGCTTCTGAAGACAGACACCAATGATTTTAAGATAGGTGATTTTAAAACATCACTATTTTAAGCACTTTTTGTGAGCTCTTAGAAGTTGCATAAAGAGCATAATGACTTTAGGTGTCTTTCTGTTCTGTATGCCTGCAGATTTTGCCATTGTTATATGTCCTCTCTTAGCCCTATAAGGAATGCTTTGATTAGGATCAGGTAACTCTTAGGTGTCCGTTTTCTTTACTAAATCTAGCAATTTATTTGACTTAACAGCTACAACTTGAGCTCTAAACCGCTTACTTTTGTTGCATGTTTGTTCTATACTTCAATGTTTCTATAGTTCCCCAGTGGTATCATTTTATTTAAAATGCAATCTTCTGCCAGTACATACAATACTATTATTGTCCCCAGAGATAGTCTGTCCTTGTCTCCTTCTTATAGTTTTCCTGGATCTCAGGACAAATCCTCTCCAATGGCCTGACTTCAGAAAGAATAGCACTTCTTCTTTTGCTTTTTCTATTCAGGGGAAATTATTTTTAGATCTACAAGGTCAATGCTACTACTTTGAAATTACAGTTAATATGATACATAAAAAAATATCAGAGGAAAGATTGTCTCCATGGATCAAGATGTAGAATCTTTCCCTCAGTTAAAACATCTAAAGAAACATGTCATTAACACCCGCCATCTGATGTGCCAGTGATGATAGATACGTGTGTCATATTAGTGTTGATTTTCTCAAATCATTATAAGATACATAAAGAAAGGAACTGAAATATTTTTTTTATCAACTCTGATTGTAGAAATCAGATTTAAAAAACAAACAAACAAACACAACTATAGTTTCCTCAAAAATTGAATCAGGGAAAAAAAACTAAACAGCAAAACTACAGAGGTTATAAAATTATCATTAGTGTAATAGAGTTATATAAGGCATATCTATTCAGCTCAAAGGAAAACTGAGGGGCAATTCCATGATTTGACTTTTCAGTACTCTAATCAGTCACCTAACCTGCATGATTTTCAGCATGAAATAAAGAAAACAACAACAAAAAAAGCAAACAAACAACCCAGTCAAAGCAACAAACAAACATTCATAGCTTTAACAGCTGACCTCATCACAAGAGGATACTTTTCTTTCAGTGTGTCTAACATCCACCTGAGGCATTGCAGTAACAGTTCCCAGCTCCCTGTCATCCATTTCAGCTTTTGTGTTACTTCTATGCTGTAGGCAAGTTTAATAAAACAATGATTTAGGGACTTGAATTAATTATATTTTAAATAGTTAAATATTTGGTTACAGACTGGGTCCATTCAGTATTCCCTGCTGTTCTATTAATAGTGTTCTAGTCTCTTTCTTTTTTTTTTTTTTTTTTTTTTTTTTTAAGAAAAAGAACAAAAAGAACCAAACCCCAACTTTCTTTTTGACTTATTACAAAGTCTCAAAACAATCCCACATGGATCAGAAGACAGCTTTAGCTAAGAAAAAAATGCATAGGCTTTTTGCCAATGTCACCTCAATTATAGTCATCAGTATTTTCACAGTAGGACAAGAAAGCTGGTGATAGGTTTTCTTTCCCCAGGGTTCATTTTTTCAACTATAGGGTTGACATGGATACATCTAAAGTGATTGGACTAAGATGCCAGTTTTGCTGGCATTTGCTACTACCGAGTATGACCTCAGGCATCCCCTCCCGATAGTAAAAATGATTAACCTTATGAAGAACAGAGAATAATATTTTAGGTTCATACTTTCATTATCATGTACTCGTGTACATTTAAAAAGTATTCCAAACAGAAATTTCCACTCCACCATGAAACATGCAGTGTAGATTGTTGGCACCATATATTTCCAAACGATCCTGAAATTAACAGAATTCACAATATTGGGGGGGGTGGGTTAGGAGAGGGGAAGTGATATAAGTCATATTTCATCTCTTCCAAGTCTCAACAGAGATCTCCATTTCACATTGTCCTCAGAATTGAATGCATACACTGCAGGATATACCATGTCTTTTGGGAAAGAAGGGGAAAGAATAGTACCCTACCGTAGCCAACAGTCCAATCTGTGTAAAGCACTAAAATGCTTTCTTGTATTTCTAAGACTGTCTGTAACATTAGTTTGCAAAACATCATAGAAAAAAGCTCAGACCCCTCAGGTTATAAACACTATAACTTTTAGACGATTTCAGCAAGAATGCTTAGTATACAGACAGGACTAAATTCTGTTACATAAAGAGAGACAAGTTTATATGCAATCCTATTTGTGATACTGTAACATATGCAAAATATTTGTTGTCTTGACAAATATAATACTGAAGCCATAGCTGATCTGTATCCTTTGGACCAGACACTGAGGGTTAATCAGAATGAATAAATCCTAGAATCATAAAATCATAGAATGGTTTAGTTTGGAAGGGTCCTTGAAGATTACCTAGTTCCAACACCCCTGCCATCGGCAGGGACACCTCTTACTAGACCAGGTTGTTCAAAGCCCCATCCAGCCTGGCTTGGAACACCTCCAGGGATGAGGCCTCAACAACTTCTCTGAGCAACCTGTTCCAGTGCCTTACCATCCTCAGAGTGAAAAATTTGTTCCTAATCTCTAATCTAAATCTACCTTCTTCCAAATTGAAGCCATTCCTCCTCGTCCTATCACTACATGCCTTTGTGAAAAGTCCTTCCCCAGCTTTCCTGTAGGTCCACTTTAGGTCCTGGAAGGCCTCAACAAGGTCTCTGCAGAGCCTTCTCTTCTCCAGGTTCAACAACCCCAACTCTTTCAGCCTCTCCTCATAGGAGAGGTACTCCAGCCGTCTGATCACCTTCATGGCCCTCCTCTGGACCTGCTCCAACAGGTCTATGTGTTTCCTGTGCTGGGGGCTCCAGAGCTGGATGCAGTACTCCAGGTGGGGCCTCACCAGAGTAGAGTAGAGGGGAAGAATCACATCCCCTGTCCTGCTGGTGATGCTTTTTTTGATGCAACCCATGGTACGGTTGGCCTTCTGGGCTGTGATCGTACATTGCCAGCTCATGTTGAGCTTTTTCATTAACAGCCCTTCTCCTCAGGGCTGCTCTCAATCCTTTCTCTGCCCAGACTGTATCTGTGCCTGGGATTGCCTTGACCCACATGTAGGACTTTGCACTTGACCTTGTTGAACACCATAACGTTCACACAGGCCCACCTCTCAAGCTTGTTCAGGTCCCTCTGGATGACATCCCTTCCCTCTAGTATGTTGATTGCACCACACAGTTTGGTGTCATCAGCAAACTTGCTGAGGGTGCTCTCAGTACCACTGTCCATGTCACCGACAAAGATGTTAAACAGCACTGGTCCCAATACCAATCCCTGAGGAAAGCAACTCGTCACTGGTCTCCACTTGGACATTGAGCTGTTGACCACAACTGTTTAAGTGTGGCGATCCAGTCAATTCCTTATCCACCGAGTGGTCCATCCATCAAATCCACTTCTCTCCAATTTAGAGACAAGGATGTCATATGGGAAGATGTAAAATAATGAGACATTTCATAGAATCATAGAATGGTTTGAGTTGGAAAGGAACTTTAAAGATCATCTAATCCAATGCACCTTCCATGGAATATCTTCCACTAGATTTGATTGCTCAGAGCCCTGTCCGATGTGACTTTGACATCTTCCAATGATGGGGCATCCACAACTTCTTTGGGAAAACCTGTTATAGTAGCTCACTACCTTTATTGTAAAAATTTTCTTCTTTATGTCCAATCCAAACCAATCTAAGAGCAGGGGAGAGGGGGAGAATCATGCTTCTTTTGATGCAGCCCAGGATATGCTTCGCTTTCTGGTCTCCAAGTGCACGTTGGTGCCATGTTGGCTATCTCTGATAACCTGTGTCTCATCCATATGCTTTGACATCTCCTTTTCATGGTCTTACTGAGCATAGAGGTGAGGCTGATTGGCATGAGAGTTTTCTAGGTTTTAGGTAACTAACTCAAACTCATAGGCTGGATGATTATTTAATCTGTCTCAATTCATTTCCAAGTTCTGTGAAAAAAAAAACTTGTGTTACCAAATGCTTGGCTTGCCACTGAAGTAACAAGACAAAAGGTAGTATACACATACTTGATTTTTCATCTTAAATGCTATAAAGTGAGTAAGCTGGAAACAGAAAGAAAAACTTTGGTGTAACTGATAAATTAAGCAAGTAGCCAAAATACTTAAATGTTTGTTTGTTTGGGGGTTTTTTGTGTGTGTGTGTGTGTACTCTTACACTGTAAGGATATGCTAAAGCCCAAGATTTTATCACAGATTTTATTTTTTCCTTCATTTCCACTTTCCTCATCTGTTTTTGTAGTCTTTCTAGTGTGTAGCTTGCTTTAGTCTTCTTAATTTAATAACTACTAAGAAAAGTATTAACAATAGGGTGTTGTTTTTTTTTTTTTCCTGAAGAATCGGAACTATAACTATTAAAAAATGAAAAGGAATGAAATTCCTGGAAACTCCTCCAACAAGATTCAGCTTCCTTTTTAGTTAAAAAAAAAAGCAAAACAAAACCAAAACCAAAACCAAACCCCATTTAAGCTATTTAATTTTTGTATTCCATTTATTTATTTGTTCAGCTATCTCATTGGAGGCCCCAGAGGGCTACAGTCAACCATTCATGATCTATTTCATCATAGCTTCTTTTCCCCAATTTTCAAGGAACTTTGATTTATTTCTTTTTAAAACTAAAAGGGCTACAGACCAGTAACGTACAATAAATTACTGTATATTAGTTTTCTATCACTGTTCATCTTCACATTGCTCTAACCTTGAGCTTTACAAGCCAAAGAGATGAACTAAATATGACTTGGGGCAATGGGAGAAAAAAAAAAGGACAAATTGTCAGAAAATAGATAACGTGCTAAGCTATCCATTTCACTTCATTCCAAATGCATTCAATGTCACATTGCTTGGCCTGTTAAAAATCAGAAAGGTAATAACCACACATACTTTACAGAGAGGAAAAGAACCAAGAATGCTCTACTAGTTTTGGAAGAATCCATAGGTAAGGAAAAATTAAATTTGGGAAAATAATTATAACTTCAAAAATCCAACCTCATACAATATAAAGAGATAACTTCCTCTTTAGGAAGGCAGACAACATATAGGACATCTAAGATTATGTGCTAAATACCTAACCCATTAAAATACAAGCAATGATTGTGATAGAAAGAACAAACAGTCCAAACACAGAAGTGCACAGGTTTCAGTTAAAAGTGAAGACAGATACTAAAGCTAATGAACTCCTTTTAAAAATTTATAAAGGACTTATACATTCACAAACTTAGTAAAACAGGTTGTCTACTCCTTCAATCTAATCTAAGCAAACTACACTCACTTTACAGCCTTAATCGTGATTAAATTTGTCTGTCTCCTCTCTAACAAAGATTGAAGGACAATTTTACTATGGTGTTATTCATCTTCCCTCCAAGATCCATCCAGTGAAGGGGAAAAAATAAAGAAATAATTTCCCAAAGTTATGAAACAACTATAGGCAATTATGCAGAGGGTAAAAGTGTTTTATGGCTCCAACCTTTAGAAATATAGCACTTCAGGTTAATACGGGATAACTTTGTAGCAGCTCTTCCTTTAGTCTTCACAGTGGACTTTGTCTGTTCTTCCAGCAAAGGATTCTCTGTATCTGTAGAGGAGATCAGGTGCAGTCTTTGATGCTTAAAATGCTCTGGAATGATTTATTCTAATCATTTATGCAGGCTTAGAAGGTTGCAGAACTGGCTGGGGGACTCTGGTGTGTTTGTATACTATAATGCACTAAATGCTATTCAGTATAAAAAACTCCCCTTCCTCCTCTAACTCCACCATTTCAAAAGGGTAAAAAACCAAAGTACAACAAATAAATAAATGAAAATCTGAAGCATGGAATCATCTTGTTAAAAAAACATAGTTATGAATATTTTTATTAAATCTTCTCTTACTCCTCATCCATCTTCTCTACATGTCTTTTAGTGTAATGACCTTGTCCTACTTCTTTTTTTTTTTCCATTTTTTTTCTTTTTTGTTGGTTTTGAATTGCATCCACATGATTAATGGCACACCTACTTATTGCAGTAAATAAAAATAAAAAAGATCGCTTAAAGATTTGGCAAAATAAACCAGAAGTTAGTGCAGTCACACTCGAGGCAGCAACTAAATGCTGAACGCTTAAGGGCTCAGTTTTGGGAAATTAGATGAAGGTGATGATTCTTTTATAAAAAATGGCAGTACCTGATAAATCAAAAAAGTTGTTTATTGCCCGATACTGGACACAGCCAGTTCTAGGCAGCTCCAAAGGACCTACTGTGGGGCACAGGTGGACCCCTCAGCAGAGATGATAGTGCCTTGGGGAAAGCAGATTTGGGAACATGAAGAACACTGCAAAAACAGTGAAGAGTGAGGAAAAAAGCATGAGAAAAGAAACAGCTCTGCATACACCAAGGTCAGAGAAGAATGATTAGGAGGTGGTGTTGCAGGTGCTGGAACAGAGATTCCCCTGCAACCTGGGGAGAAGATCATGGTGAAGCACATTATGCCTCTGCAGCCTGTGGAAGACCATGGTGAAACAGATATATGCACTGCAGCCTATGAAGGACCCCACACTGCTGTAGGTGGATATGTCATGAAGGTATCTGTGAGATCATAGAGAGCCCACACTGGAGTAGGCTCCTTGCAGGAACTGTGTCTCATGCAGAGGAGCCCAAGCAGAAGATTTTCTGGAATTAACTCTGGCCTGTGGAGGTGAGCCCACAGAGGAGCGGGTTTTCTGGCAAGAACTGTAACACATAGGGAACCTACTCTGGAACAGTCTGTGCCTGAAGGACTGTACTCTGTGGAAAGGACCCATGCTGGAGTGGTTCCTGAAGAACTGCAGCCTGTGGAAAGGTCCTATACTGGAGCAGGAAAAAAACTGAGGAAGAAAGAGCAGCATCGGAGAACTGATATTGGTATTATAGAATCAATTTACAGAATGTTCAATATGTTCGACAATGTTGGATGATGTATTTGTCAAGCTGTTCTCCATCATATTAAAAAAGTCATGACAGCCATAGGAAGCCCCCAGTGGCTGGAAAAGGGAAATATCATATCCATTTGTAAAAAAGTTTAAACAGGAGGACCCTGGGAACTACTGGCCAGTCAGCCTCACCTCAATGCCCAGTAAGATCATGGAACATATTCTCCTGGAAGACATCAAGGCATATGGATGAGAGAGAGATGATGAAACAGTCAACATGGTTTCAGCAAGGGCAAATTGGGGCAAATTGTGCCTGACTAATCTAGGGGCCTTCTGTGAAGGACTACAGCATTAGTGGACAAGGGAAGAACTACAGATGTCATCTACCTGGACTGCTGTAAGGCCTTTGACACAGTTCCACACAACATTCTTGCCACTGAATTGGAGAGATATGGGTTTGAAGGATGGTCTGTAAGATCAATAAGGAATTGGTTGGATGGCTGTGTCCAAAGAGTTACAGTCAATGGCTCAATGTCCAAGTGGAAGTCATTAACAAATAGTGTCACCTGAAGGGTTCTTATGGGGTCCAGTACTATTCAATATCTCCATCAGTAACAACTGAAGGTGGGATTGAGTGCACCTTCAGCAAGTTTGCAGATGACACCAAGTTGAGTGGTGCAGTTGGTAGACTAGAGGGAAGGGGTGCCATCTAGAGGGACCTTGACAAGCTTGAGCAGTAGGTCCGTGTGAAACTCATGAAGGTCACCAAGGCCAAATACAAGGTCCTGCATGTGGGTCAAGACATAGCCAGTCATAACCAGTATCAGTACAGACTGAGGGATAAATGGATTTAGAGCAGCCCTGGGGAGAAGGACTTGGGAATACTGGTGGTCAAAAAGTTGGACATAAGCCACCAATGTGCACTTGTAGTCCAGAAAGCCAGCAGCATCCCGGGCTGCATCAAAAGAAACATGCTCAGCAGCTTGAGGGAGGAGATTCTCCCTATCTCCTCAGCTTTCATGAGACCCTACCTAGAGTACTGCATCCAGCTCTGGGGTGCCAGGTTTGAGCAACCTGTCCTAGTGGAAGATGTTTCTCCTGTCATAGGGGGGTTGGATTAGATGATCTTTGAAGGTCTATTCCAACTAAAACCATTCTGTGATTATACGATTGTATGATTCTGGGGGGAATGACCAAGACAGGAGCAGGAAAAAGTATGAGGAGGAAGGAATGGCAAAGAGGAACTGTTATGGACTTACTGCAACCCCTATTTCCCATCCTCCTGCACTGTTTTGGGAGGAGGATGTAGAAGAGTCAGGCGTGAAGTTGAGCCTGAGTAGAAGAGGTGTGGGGGTAAAGTGTTTTTAGTTTTGTCTTTGTTTCTCACTGTCCAACTCAATTGGCAGTAAATTAAATCATTTTGTCCATAACTCGAGTCTGTTTTGCCTGTGATGGTAATTGATAAGTCATCTTGTCTTTATTTTGACCCACGAGCATTTCCATCTTATTCCCCCCACCCCACCCTAGGGGGAGTGAGAGGGTGACTGGATATGTTTGGCCCTTTGCCAATGTAAGCATACCACAATTAGATAGAATTGGTGCTCTTGGTGGGTTAGTTTACTCTTTTCTAGTCACATATAACTTCGTACCATAGATTTTTCTAGTCAGATATAACTTCATGTGGTCAATCATAAATTTGTCCCTTATTTCATCTTAAAGCCACAGAACAATAAAACCAGGAAGTTTTTATGAATTACAAGTAGATCACTAACACTCACGTTTAATCCTACTACTTTTCAGATGGGAGAGGAAATTTTATGAAACTAGTGCATAAAAAACACATGCATAACATCTCAAAAATATATTTATTAAAGAAGCAGTTTCTAAATTAGACAATAAATGAGCATAAATAAGAAAAAGGAGAAAAATCCTTATTATTAAGGTTGAAGGAAATGAGTATGTAACAATCAAGAAGATAAAAACTTTTTGTATACATTAAAAGAAAAAAAAAAGAAAAATAAGGGAGAAATAAAGTTGAATCATATAGAAATCATTTATCCTGATTTGGACTTAATGCTAGTTCCACTGAAATTTGCATTAAAATACAAAACAAAAATCCTGTGATTTAGATACAGGCGAAATAATACAGCTTCCTGTACAAGCTGAGATAATGGCATTCTCATCTTGCCCTATGGAATCTGAATGTCATGAATTCCTGGTTTGAAACATAATTTAATAAAGGTCACTTACCAAGGTAGAAAACAGGGGAGATAAGGAAAAACCCTGCATAGCACATCTGCTTAGGATGCGCTGATCTGACACAGTTATTAATTATCATAGATGCCTTAGGGTTGGAATAAAGCTGTCAACTCAAGAGCAAAATGCTTTCCCAAAGTTAAAGTCCTAAAAAAAATTGCAATAAACTCAGAAATCAATTCTGCCAAATATCTTTTTCAGAATCTGTGACAATATTAAGGTAAAAGACTAAAATGTGTTAGCAAAACCTTAATCAAATGGGAAAAAGATTTTTATCTGAGATAAACTATGTTTGATTCAGGTGAAATAACTTTGTATTAGATTTATGAAGGCAATGACCTAAAATATTGGCTAACATTTTATCATTCATTAAAGAAATCAATTAATATTGGACTTGGCTTTAGCATACACAATGATTCAGCTAAGCTATATCTATAGTATTTGCTCAAACAGATCACTCCTGTTTTCAAATGACACAGGGTGTTGTGAATAAAAGCAGGTTGTGGAACAATGTAGGGATGTGGAACTTATAAATCATATCTGCACAATTACTCATACAGTCCTGTGTAATTAATGTAGTTTAGTCTTGACATTTTAGCCTGGAAATTTTCATCAAGTTTGTTCTGATTGTATCTGTAACATTATATTATGTTATAACATTGTATTTCCTCAAATAACTGTGATATCATATAGGAAATGAATATGACTGTGCTAATGGTACTTACCCTTTGAGAAATACTCAACCTTGGAACACAATTGGACAGGAAAATACTTGGGAAGGCAGGTAGGTAAGGGTCACGACATCAAGGTAAAATGTTTGACAGGAATATGCCATACTGCTCAGTGAATTGTAAGGCTTAGTTTATTGTTATTATCAGTACTGACCATACAGATCAAGAAAATAAGGAAGGGAAGAAATGTATTTGTATAGTTGTTTTTACTTAGCAATAAAATGCATTTAACATTTGGGCATCTTGGTGATTCTTAATGAGAAAGGTATGTTTTAACAACAAAATTCCCCTTGCATATTCTTGGTTCAGTTCTGTTTCATTTTTTTAAGAATCTGAATGTCAGGGAATTTTTTCCAGAAGTGCGCTTAGACTGGCCTCATTGGCTATGTCTGTATTTGGCTGGGGACGTTCTTGGATCCTGAGATGAAACTTTACAGCCTAGCTCACATTTAGATAGGTGAACTCTGTTTACCCCTAAAACAGGCAGGCCACACCAAACTCTTGGGAATGGTCCTCAACATACCTTATCCTCCACACCCATTATCTGATATATATAGTGCCAGTTAGTCTGAGCAAAACCATATGTGGGATCAGGCTAAAAGTTAAGAGGTATGACAGTTTATGGGGCAGTGCTTGAGCTTATGGTCTGGTAACATGGGTTGTTGTTCTGTTGGGGTTTTTCTTGGGGGGCAGGAGGGGGGATGTGTGTGTTTGTTTTTAGGTGGGATAAATGTGTGTTATCTAAGACTTGACATATGTAATTAGAACTGTTCTGCTCAGATCAGGCAGCTTTTAAAAGTTATGATGCCACAGCTGAGTAGTCTTTTGGTAACCTCTCTAGATCTTACCTATTTAGATTCCTTTATGAAAGCTTAGGCTGTATAGATTCATAACAGCTGAGAGATGGAAAACTACAAGAAGGACATACTGCTTCACATAACATCTTGTTAAGAAGATGCTGTTGACAACAAAGCTGTTGGAGGCTCAAAAAGGAACTAAGCAAATTCATGGAAGAAAAAAAATCCCCAAAGGGTATACCATCTATTGTGTGAAAAGTGCCTAAACTACAAACTGATGGGAACTACTGCTATGTACTTGCCTTTTCTCATACCCTATGCTACTGATCAATGCTGGAGAAAAGCTATCAGGCCAAACAAGTATTTTGTTGACCTCATATTGCCATTCTAGTATTAATATTCATCTTGTGATTTTTAAAACTATGCATATCAAATTTTCACAAATGGTTTAAATCAACCTACTTCAAATCCTACAATATTCTACTGGTTGAAAACAACACTGTGACTGCCTTGTTTTGAATGGTTATCCTTGCCTTTGTGTAAAGAGCTTAGACCAAAGCAACATTTTTGATTAACATAATTATAAAAGATGAAATAAAACATGACAAACTTTGCAAAGCTAAAATGCAAAAAAATACATACTGTGGAAAATCACTGCTGAGGTATTTCAAAATTCCATTTAAATTCACAGGACAAAAACATTTTCCAGACTGCCCAACAAATAAATGCCTCGGAGGACATACAATAATATAGGAACTGCTGGGTTCTTTTGGGTTTGGGTTTTTTTTTTTTGTTTGGTCTGGGTTTTTTTGTTTTCTTTTTTTTTTTTTCTTGTAGTGGGAGTTTAATAGGTTTGCTTACTGAGGGTCTAAAGCTACTCTAAAATGGAGAGGGTGGTCACCACATATGATAGGATGTATCTGTAAAGCTAACTTAATCATCTGGTCTGCATTTTTGGGGGCAGTTGTATTTTCATCAAGATCAGCTAAGCAGTTCAAACATTTCATTATTTTATCAATGTGATTTTAGTAGTGGTGTTACAGGTATTACACGTAACCTAATTAAAAACTCAATGCATTTATCACCTGGCAGGCTGAGGTGGAAGAGTCATCTTGTTGACTCTTGTGAACAAATTAGAAGTGATAATTCAAAGCATTTTTAGCAGTACTGATGGGGTGGGGAATATTTGCCTGCTTTTAGCCATATTAAAACAAATAAAAAACCGCATACTACATAAATGTGCATGTTTGTACCGTGTGGGAATATTGAAAGTTCCTGCCTTTTCATTTTCGTTTGGTTTCTCTATTAAATTTAAAAGGAATGAAACTGAATGAAAGGACAGAGTAGAGACAGAAGACAGAGAATGCCTATTTTGAAGTTCATTTATGACATTAAAAAAAACCCAGTGATTATAATGTCATCTTGCAGAACTGACTTATTACCAGGAGAAAATATCTATCATTCTTCATTTTTTTATTTTTTCTTTCTTTTTTCTTTAATTAATATCTGTTATATATTTTTTTTTAATTTATATCTGTTATTTTTTTTTTTTTAATTTATATCTGTTAGAGTCTCCAGCAAAATCTGAGGCAGGATGTCTTTGAAAGATTGGATTAGATTTACTCTCAATAGAAGTGGAAGGCACATTCCATGCTGACATTGCATTATAACCATCAGAAGAAAACAGTTTAGGTTCACTCTTCCTTAGTGCATTCAGAAAACTAGAGTTCATGTGTTGACAACACAACCTTTACCCAAAAGTCTTTTGTTGATCACAGTTAGAGTCAAAATTCTGGCCTAAGGGCACCTTTGATTTGACCCAGAGCAGTCATGTACAAGAGAGAAACATGTGGTCATCACTTGAGCATTTTAACAAAATGGGAGCAGTTTTAAACTCCCTTCTTCTTGTACTCTTAAGCAATATTCCCAACAATCCAGCTGCTAAACTGCAAACCTTAACTTGTTCAATAATACGGCCTCATCCATTGAAAAAGTAGAAGTCTGTGGAGGGCAACAGTGAGATTTAAGTTTTTTTGATTCAACAAACTTCAGGCACGAAGTGAAACACCACGAAGTGGCTCCAGCTGCAATGGTGGTGCTTTCAAAGCTTTTTCCATTTACTCCTGGGGCACATTGCCAATTCTTTTCTACTTTTTGTAAGCTGAATGAAAGTCATGCAAGTGTACAGTGTCTTATGTTTACTACAAGGTAACAGTTAGACAGCTGAAACCCTTTGAATAACAAGTTCCATAGTATTTATCACAATTAATTAAAGGGAAAGAACAGAGTGGAAACGTGTAACCTTCATCAGGTTCAAAGAGAACAGGGTGATGTTTTAAAGATTTTTTTACTGTTCTGAAAACCAGATCATAGGTAGTTCAGAGAGAATTAAGGCTCTTTTCTTAATAACAAATGAACGATTTTGAAGCTGTATTTCAGCCACCCGTCAAACCCCAGTTCCCCTCCCCAACATTTTCCTCATAATGCTTAGCACTTATACAGCACTTTTCATCTTCAAAGTTCTTCACAACACATTAACTAATTAATCCTTTGAGCATCCCTAAGAGATTAGTAGAAAATGATGTGATCTCTGGCAGCCGTGTGAGAGCCTTGAGCAAGGCAATGAATATGGCATCCAATAGGGATTATAGTCAAGGTCTCCTGAAGTCCGCAGCACCCTGGACTTATATTCTGTTGAAAACTTAAAGAAAATGTAAAGCTATTTAAAGAGTAAAAAGCCACATTCAAAAAAGATTGGTGGAATTGAAGGACAAAGTTCAAATTTACAATCTGGAAAAAAACTTATTTATTACTCCATAAGCAGTACCTCTTATTCATCCTATAAAATTTATATACTCGTATAACAGAATCTTTAAATACCTGTAATGATCCTGCTTGAGAAATTGAGTCCTAGCATCTGTCTAAGTCCTGTTGTTTACATTTACAATAGTAAAATAAACAGGACATGAGTACAGGGTTCAGCATTGGCTTGTACTTCTCCATAATGCTAGAGTCTTTGTCCAACGCTTGCTGGCCCTTTTTTCTAAGGCCAACATACACTCTCACAAAAAAATGTGGCTTTGTTGACAGCAACAAAGTTTGAAAGTAACCATTGTATTCTGAGAGGTAAGAGAGCTAATTGTGTAGGAATAAGCATTTCCAACCCTCAAAACTAGTTATTAAGATGGATGTAGTAATTGTTTGCAAAAGCATAACAATGCCATAATAATGGCAAAGATCCTGAATGACTGAAACTGATGCTGAGAATATTCTCAGTGTACTTGGAGAGGGTTGCTTCATAAGAGGCAGTCATAGCTGGAGGAGTGGCAATCCACCTTATAATAGCTTGACCGTTTGGTTTTGCAGTCATGCCTATCCCTACATGATCTTTTCTTATTTTACAGAAACATCAAGAGAAGGAAAGGAGATAAGTGATTTCCCAGCATACTCAATAAAGTGGTGGTCATGGAGCACTTGTAAAATACCTGAGTTTTAAATAAATCTAGGTTTACAATTCCCAGTTCTGGCATGAGTGTTCTAAATTAAAAATATCATCCTTTTCATTCTTATGTTGGAAATAGTGAGTCTTGAATAAGTCTTGCAGAGCAAATTTATAGAGTTCTGTTCTACGAAGGTTTGTTCTCAACAGTGAATTTTGAACAAAAGAAAATTTTTCTTGAAGTCTCGTATTTTGGGTTGTAGTCCCCAGAGAAAGGCAGGGACTTGGATTTCCCTCTGTGCTCAGTATTTCCTGTTGGTTATCTCTAGAAATCTCTCATACGATCATCTCACCCCTCTTACATGCCTAGCTCCTCCCATATACTATCCGGGGAGATTTGGCTACCTACTTTCAGGTTCTGAGTTCAGTGCTGAGGGACAAGCACCTACAATATAAATATGTGCTGCCTGATAACTGCTGCTCAGTCATCACACACCTTGCTGTGCGTGCAGCTCCAACTAATGCTAATGTTCATTGTGCTTCAGTTTGTTCAAGGGACTAGAAACTGCTAAGGAAAGTGTTATCTCAAACTGCTAAGACAATACTATTTGAAGTAACACAAATTCAGAATGCACTATACTCAACTCTGTGGGTTTATGTTTAGACGTACTTTTTTTACATTCTTTTCTTGTTTCTTTCTCTCAAGGTATTGTATTTATTTATTGGATATAAATTATAATTCACTCAATGGTTTTAAATGAACATAATTTCCTTAATTCCTATCAAAAAAAGCATACCATCATATCACACTACACCACATCGTAAAAAACTTTTTATGGTGAGAATGATCAGACACTGGAACAGGTTGTCTTGAGAGGCTGTGGAATCTCCATCCTTGAGGGATATTCAAAACCCGACCAAACACCATTCTGAGCAACCTAGTCTAGCTGACCTACTTTCAGCAGGACGACACTATTTCCAAGATGACTTCCAACCTCAGTTATTCTGTGATTCTATTTACAGTTTAGAATTCAAACTGAGCACTTTCTGAAGAAAAAGAGAGCAAAAGGCCGCAGCATATTCTATCACAGAGCTTAGTTCTAAGTTAAGGGTTTTTTTTTACATATTTGTTTCTGATCAAGTATGTCTGCTTTCAAATAAGATAAACTCTATTGACTGCAAATGGGGTTCTTCACTGAGTGTAATGAAAATTTAGACAAGTAGTACACACGTAGAAAACTAAACTGTACACAGAAAACTTGTTTTGGCTACGGCCGAGCAGTGCTCGCACAGCGTCAAGGCTGTCTTTCCATCATTCGTCCCCCTCACCAGTAGGCTGGAGGTGAGCAAGATCTTGGGAGGGTACACAGCCAGGACAGCTGACCCAAACTGACCAAAGGGATATTCAGTGCCATATGATGTCTGCTCAGCAATATAAGCTAAGAGAAAGGAGGAGAAAGGGGATGAATTTATTTACAGTGTTTGTCTTCCAGAGCAATCGCTATATATACTGAACCCCTGCTTACTGAGAAGTGACTGGACATCGCCTGCTGATGGGAAGTAGAGAATGAAATCTTTTGTTTTCCTTTGCTTCTGTGCTCAGCCTCCGCTTTTGTTTTATTAAACTGCCTTTAACTTGACCCATGAGGGTTTTTTCCATCTTCTTTTCTCCCCTTCCATTCTGGCGAAGAGGAGAGTGACAGAGCAGCTTGGCAGGCACCTGGCATCCAACCATAGAATCATAGAATCATAAAATTAGTGAGGTTGGAAGGGACCTTTAAGATCATCAAGTCCAACCATTAACCTACCCTGATAAAAACACCACCACTTCTAAACCATGTCCCTAAGCACCTCATCTACCCTTTTCTTAAACACTTCCAGGGATGGTGAATCCACCACCTCTCTGGGCAGACTATTCCAATGTTTAATAACCCTTTCAGTGAAAAAATGATTCCTAATATCCAATCTAAACCTGCCCTGACATAACTTGAACCCGTTTCCTCTTGTCCTATCACTTGTCACCAGGGAGAAGAGGTCAGCTCCCATCTCTCTAAAACCTCCTTTCAGGTAGTTGTAGAGGGTGATAAGGTCTCCCCTCAGCCTCCTCTTCTCCAGGCTAAACAACCCCAGATCCCTCAGTCGTTCCTCATAGGGTTTGTCCTCCAGACCCTTCACCAGCTTTGTAGCCCTTCTCTGGACACGCTCCAACACCTCAATGTCCTTCTTGTACTGAGGGGCACAAAACTGAACACAGTACTCGAGGTGAGGCCTCACCAGTGCCGAGTACAGGGGGATGATTACTTCCCTAGTCCGGCTCACCACACTATTCCTGATGCAGGCCAGGATGCTGTTGGCCTTCTTGGCTGCCTGGGCACACTGCTGGCTCATGCTCAGCCGGCTGTCCACCAACACCCCCAGGTCCTTTTCTGCCAGGCAGCTTTCGAGCCACTCCGCCCCCAGTCTGTAGCGCTGCATGGGGTTGTTGTGACCCAAGTGCAGGACCCGACACTTGGCCTTGTTGAACCTCATACCATTGGCCTCAGCCCATCTGTCCAGCCTGTCCAGATCCCTCTGCAGAGCCAATCTACCCTCAAGCAGATCAACACGCCCCCCTAGTTTAGTGTCGTCTGCGAACTTACTGAGGGTGCATTCGATCCCCTCATCCAGATCATTGATAAAGATATTAAAGAGAATAGGTCCCAGCACCGATCCCTGGGGGACACCACTTGTGACTGGACACCAACTGGATTTAACTCCATTTACCACCACTCTCTGGGTACGGCCATCCAGCCAGTTTTTTACCCAGCGAAGAGTACACCTGTCCAGGCCATGAGCAGCCAGTTTCTCCAGGAGAATGCTATGGGAAACGGTGTCAAAAGCCTTGCAAAAATCCAGGTAGATAACATCCACAGCTTTTCCCTTGTCCACTAAGTGGGTCACCTTGTCATAGAAGGAGATCAGGTTTGACAGGCATGACCTGCCTTTCACAAACCCATGCTGACTGGGACTGATCACCCTGTTCTCTTGCATGTGCCGTGTGATGACACTGAGGATGATCTGCTCCATGACCTTCCCAGGCACCGATGTCAGACTGACTGACCTGTAGTTCCCTGGATCCTCCTTCCGGCCCTTCTTATGGATGGGTGTTGCATTTGCCAACCTCCAGTCAGCTGGGACCTCCCCGGTTATCCAGGACTGTTCATAAATGATGCAGAGTGGCCTGGTGAGCACTTCCGCCAGCTCCTTTAGTACCCTTGGATGGATCCCATCCGGCCCCATAGAGTTGTGCACCTCCAGGTGCTGAAGCAGGTCCCTCACCATTTTCCCTTTGGATTACAGGGGCTTCATTCTGTTCCCCATCCCTGTATTCTAGCTCAGGGGTCGGGGAACTCAAGGAACAACTGGTCCAACCAAGCTCAACCCACCACGATACTTAAATCTGGAGTTGAATTTCATATCAAGTGTTGAATTAATCTTTTTTTTCTGGAACTAGAACAACTACTGTCACTGAATCAGACTATAAACATCTCTTTTAGGGCCAACAGGTTTTTATTTTAATTATTTTTACTGTGTATCCAGATTAACAAAGCATATTCTGTACCCTACTAGTCTGTAGGAGTAAGAAACCAAACTTATTTCACAGTAAAAAGTACAGAGCACTGACCTACTTCAGGAATAAAACTGGTTTAATGAAATGTAAGCTATATTTTAAAATTCAGTTGCTGTGAGATTTCAATTCTAGTCTACTTTTTTAAAGAAAGACAAAAACTTAAAGGTTCAACAGGTCAACAAAGATTTTTACTGAAAATTTCTCAAAATGCAGAAAAAAAATATTCACCCAGCTCTACGGTACACAGCTTAAATTATATGCAACTGCAAGACAAAACTTTATATACTGAGAAACTGAGATGTAACATACATAAATAATTTTTCAGATAAGGTTATCTGATAAATTCTGTATTTTTCCCTCCTGCTTAGTCAAGTTCGTTAAAATTTATGGTCTTATATATTGTACAGTGCAGCAACAGGATTATCAGATAGTATTCTCATCCTGATTAAACAACATGTTTTTATGCGTTTAAATAAGGCTAACTATTTTTTCTCTTTTTTTTTTTTTTTTTTTCTAGGAAAGAAAGCTAGTGAAACATCTATCAGGTCAGTTTGGTTTATTTGTTTTTTAAAAAAACATTTTATTGCATTAAGCTATTGATTACTGGAAGAAACCTGTTTCATTTTAAACTAACTTAGATAAAATTTTAGGGTTTTTAATGGAGCAATTGTCCAGCTCAGTCTCCAAAAGGCTTATACTGAAACTGAGCAAAAGCCAGGAATATAATTAAAACTAAACAGTAGTGAATTTTTTAGCAGAAGTACTGTATCTTTTGTTAAAAATAGATCCAGGGCAACATCAAATATAACAGAGGTCCATATGTGAGTTTCAATATCCAGCAATTCTCATTTTGATTAAGCAATTTTGTTCACATTTATTCACATTTTGGACTTCATTTTTTTTCCTCCAGCATTCATATGTTTTGTTGAAATATAAGGAATGGATCTTACTGGGACATCAAAATAAAAAAGGTGAACAAAAAAAACAACAAAACCACTTTTTTTTTTTTTCCTATCCAAAAGCAAATTGTTTTCTCTTTCTACATGTAAACCATATGTCTGTATAGTTGTCCAGCTCTCCATAATGAAATATTATCTTTCTCTTTATTACAAAATCCTGTCTCTTCCCTTTCTATTTCTTTTTGCATCAGCTGATGTTTTGAAACACTGCATTTGGGATATAAATTTAATAGACAGGTGTCTATTGGTTTAAACACTGAGTTAGAATCTAATGTATTCTATTGCTGAAAAATACGATTATAAAAGCTTCTAGATACCTCTGAAATTCCCTTTCATCTTCTGGATACAAATCCAATGGATTTGGTTCTGACATGAAGGATGATATTTCTATTGTTTATGGCAAATTAATTCACTAGGGGAAGGTGAGTGACAGTGTACTCCCAGCGGTCATGACTTCCTACTCAGGGCTGCCACTTAACGTCTTGTTTTATTTCTTAATAAAAAGAAAACTTCTCATTTTGTGATTGCAGTCCCTCCAGGGAAACATATCCATCCTTTCTGTCTGTTTAATAAAGAAAATATCAAAATTATCATTAAATATGCACAATTCCCTATCAACTAAATAAAAATAATTTCAGGCAATCGTTTACTCCTAGTGTGCATTGATTGACTGCAGTACTCTCCCTTTTTCATGTTCATTGTGTGCACATGTCTGCATGTACACATGGGTGTGTATACACAACTTATGTATACCTATGCCTCTGTTCTTCTGTCGTGTTTTGGGCCAGACTGGCCACTCAGGCAGAACAACAGATGCTCTCTGCTATCTCTCTCTCTGAGGAGAGGCAAGAAAGAGAGAAAGAAACTTATGAGTTTAGAAGGAAATAAACTACTTTAATGAAATATTAATAAAAAATAAAAAGGAAATAATGAAATATATACAAAACCGTATCAAGCTCCCAGGATGACAAACACATCACTGGCTGGCACTGGGGAAGTCCCAGAATGGACTCAGTGATGGACCAGAACTGGATTCCAGATCTGGATTCAGGATCAGGATCAAAGGCGGATGAACAGACAGAATCCTCCTTGGACTCCAGACTTTGAAGAAAGAGAGCTGACCCATTGAGCTTTTATACTGAGCATGAGGCAGATGGGATGGAATACCCTTTGGTCAGTTTTGGGTCACCTGTCCTGTCTGCTCCTCCCCACAGGTGGGACCCCTCTACGCTTTTCCCCTTCCAACCCTCCAATGGGGCAAATAACCAAGTTAATTGGCCTTGGTTGTTATAGCAATAAGTGCAAGCAGGAGCCTTTCTGCATGCCATTCCTTGGCATCAACTATTAACATAGGTCTTATCAATCTGAGGGCAAGGAGTTTGTGCACAATATGCTGTTAATTTCAATAGTTAGAAGAGGCTTAGCTAAAAACTGAAGTTATTGAACAGAATATTGGCTCTGTTTTACCTCAAACCAGGACATAGATATATGTTTTTAAGGACACATTGATTTTTGACTCCTAATGTGACACGAAATATATGCATTAAAATTTGAATCCACAGTACAGATAATCATATTCTGAGAAAATAATCACAAATGAACATTGACAATTTGTAAATGGAAAATTATTGACCTCCTATCTTTCTATTCCTCCTCAAAGCTGTATCTGTTCTTGCTCTCTATTTACATTTAAAGGACTAAAATGACTTATGGAAAACCAAATACCACCTTGCCAGATAAGTATGAAATAAAAAAAAAAAAAAGTGGCTTTATGGTGAGGCACTGAAATATGAATTCAAATTCTGCTTGTTGCTGGAAATAAAGTGACTGTATTTTTTTGTCATTGGGTACTTTTAATAAAACAGATGCCTTGTCTGGAAAAATGCCTGCCTCACTGCTCTTCCCTGCTGTTATCTATAACATCAAAGGAGGGAGAATTTGTAAGAAAGCAAAAGAAGGAAAATAAGAATATATAGGACACCTCTGTCTTCTGTAATCAACTAATTTTGAAACCCATAGCCACTGTGAAGTGAATGACAATCTATTACTGCTATCAGTTACCCTATGAGTTTAAAGGCTGGAGGTCTGCATTTTGGACATATAGGAATATAAATAAATAAATACATACATACTTTGGAAAAGGAAGTTCTAAGCACTTACTCTGGTCACCTAATGTAGGTATATGGATTTCAGCTTAAAATCTAAAAATGTTATTGATAGTGTTTGATTCTATGTAATAGCCTTGGGTTGATAACTGTTGCTCATCAGGAGCAAAACTTGAGCTCAAGACTCACCACAGTCTCTAAGACTAAACCTACAACTTCTGTTAGAAGAGCATAGAATCATAGAATGGTTTAGGTTGGAAGGGACCTTGAAGATCATCTAGTCCCAACCCCCCTGCCGTGAGCAGGGACACCTCCCACTAGACCAGGTTGCTCAAAGCCCCATCCAGCCTGGCCTAGAATACCTCTAGGTACAGGGCTTCCACAACTTCTCTGGGCAACCTGTTCCAGTGCCTTACCATGTGGTTTCTCATTTGAGGAGGAAGAAGAAGGGTTGTTTGGAAAAGGTGAAGTTCATCTCACCAAGAGAGGAAAGAACCTTTGCAAACAGACTTGCTAAATTGATAGGAGTTATAAACCCCACTCATCAGGGGACAGGAACTGAAGCCCTGAAGTAGAAGAGGAAGAACTGTACCTGTGGGGGTAGGTTCCTGAAGAAGGTGGCTACAGTGAAAACTTACATTTCTCCTTAGAACTAAGGATATTTCTATATTTCTTCTCAGATCAGAGGATGTTCAGGAGCTTTTAGTGAGTGTCTGTGTGTTAATTCTTAGACCCCATGCAGGGAACAAGAACTGCAATTTCATGTACTGTTGCTGAACCGGCATGATCAGAACCACAGAGACTTGGTAGGATGGCAAGACTGCAGAAGGGTCATGAATAGGTGTAAGCTATTTAGGAAAGTCAGGCAAAAAAGGAAAAATTTTAGTCCTTGACCCTGTTGAGCTTCTGAGCTCCATAGTCCTGGGACTATGAAGTGGAGATGTACTTGTTGAAAGCCTCTAGTCAAGGTGAGAGAAGGAAGTATCACTGGTAATGTGATGAGGTTTGTTCACTTCACCTGATCAAGATTAAATAGTAGATAGGGTGCTTTACAAACAAATAATACAAATCTCCTGATACCAGGCCCTCATCCTCATGGAGGATTTCAATAGTCCAGACATCTGCTGGGAATTAACAAAGCATTGTGCAATTTAGGAAATTTCTAGACTGAGTTGGTGACTTTTTCCTAATGAAAATTCTAGAGGGGACAAAAAGGGATAGTATTCTACTTGACTTGCAACTCAGAAATAGAGAAGAAACAGGTGAATGTGGTCAGAGATGGCAGATTGGGTGGCAGTGACTGTGAGATGGTAGAATTCAAGATCTGGAGGAAGGCTGGGGTGATAAATAGCCTTGATTTTAGGAGAGCCCACTTTTACCTATTTAAGGAATTGCTAGGCAAAATCTCCTAAGAAGCTGCCATGATGGGGAGAGTGGACTGACTTTTACGGAAAACTTTCTGAAACCTCAGGGATAAACCATTGTGTTGTGGAGGAAGAGAGAATTTAGCAGAAAACCCATTTGTCTAATCAGGAAGAACCGAAACACAAAATGTGAACATGCCGGATGTGAAAGCATGTACAGGAAGAAAAGGAGGAGAATAAAAATATTGCTTTGGTATTTAGGGACAAAATCAGGAATAACAAAGCCTCACTGAAGCTAAAACTAACTGAAAACAGAGACAACAGGAAAGGATGCTACAAGTGTCTTAGAAACAAAAAGAAATTCAGAGGAAATGCAGGTGCACCAGTGAAAAGCTGGTACAAATTACTGATGGACAATATGCGAAAAAGCTGAAAAGATCAACAGCTTTTTGCTTCAGTCTTCATTCACAAAGTGTGATCCCAGACTTCTGAGGATATCAGTATAGTTTGGGAAGGAGAGGGATAATCAGCAGTGATAGAGACAATTTGGGAAAGCTGAGTTTATTCCCATCCATAAGGCAAGACAAGATATATTTGAGGATGCTGAAAGACCTCATGGTTTGTGAAATATTCTGTTGATTAGAGGAGGTGTCTGACATCTACAAAAGGCTATAAGATATGCTTATCTTCAGAAAGAGCAAGACAAAGGAACCAAGAAACTGCAGACCACTCAGCCTTAGCTCTGTTCCTGGAAAGATAATGGATGTTTTCCTCTTAGAGTCCATTTACAGGCACCCAAAGGAAATTGGCATGGGAAAATCAGTCCAGTCTTGGAGATAGTCCTGGTTCAGTCAGGAGGTAAGACTAGATGATCTCACCCAGACTAAACTTCTATGACTCTATGACTTCAGGTTTACTTCCCTTCCACTCATAAATAGGTTAATTAACTGAAGCAGGCTAAGATAACTTATCCTAAAACACAGAACACAAGGTGATTACTGCATTGGGGTAGCAGTCTTGAGTTCATCCTTCATTATCTATAGCAATTATGCATTTATAAATACATTTATCTTACATTTTCATTCTCAGACCTTCTACCAAAAGCTAGCAATCCTGCTCCAGCAAAAAATTAATATATATATCTTTTCCAGATAAATGTATTCAAAAAGAGACCACACACTCACTTTCTATTTGTTTGATTTTTTTTTTCTTCCACAAAGATTCTGCTTTCATTTTCTCCTCTAATATTTTTTTTTTGTTTTGCATTTGAAAACTCACTAAGATACCAAATAGCTCATAGTATGTTATGGGTCTTATTTTGCTATGTCTGTATGAGCATGCACCGTGGAGATCGTATTCAGATGATTAGAAGAGCTGTGCCTTTAGAAAGACAAGGATAACAACACCCAGCAATTCAGTATGCACGATATTATGACATTTTAGATAGAATGTTTGACTTGTAGTATTTCAAGTTCTGCAGATTTAATGTTCCTTAACTAATACCTTTGCTTGGACATAATGTCTTTTGTTGCCTAGAAAGGCTGCAAATTTTTAGGTCTGTTTTCTTTTACTTCACTGTAATATCAGAAACAACAAGCACAATCTTCTGAGATTTTAAAGACCGCTGGTTCAGGGCAGGGGGATGTTTGGGTTTGTGAATGGTAATCCCACATTGCCATTCAGGCAGTCTGCAGTATGTCTAATTGTTCTTAGCAGTCATTAGTGTAGATATGTCCTATGTAATGTGCTAGCTACTGTGAATTCTGTGAAAGAGATCTAGAAATTAGATTTACTCCTCTCTTCATGCACTTCAAATCCATATTATTGCATAATTAAACACCTTTTTTTTTTCCTAAAAAAAAAATATTTAGTCATACTACTTTCAACCTAGAAGGCTGAGAAATGATCTGAATAAAGAATTTAAATCTTGGGTGTTTAAAATTCTAAAATGGATTCATCTTTGAAATATTCTAAAGCCAGTGCTTATGAAAGCATCCTATGGGATTTACACTCAGCTGGTATAAACCATTCATCTAAGACAGTTATTATGAATTACACCAGCTAAGATTTTTTCTCTATATTTTCAAAACAGTGTACAAACAAACTAAACACTCACCCCTTAGAAAAGTAATCTGTAATATCCCTGTAATCAAACACACGCTGAGCAGATATTCCAGACCGAAGCACTGAGTGTGAGACTCATACAGCTGATTCCTGCGTTTCACTTCCCCGTATATCCAGCTCATGCAGACTAACAGAGGGATCTTTCCTACTCCGTGAATTTTTGTACGAGACAGGCTGTCAAAAAGTTTTGTGTGTGAAATAGACAAAAAAAAAGAAACAAAGATATAGAGGAGCTCTGGCACTCTACTTTGACAAGGGTGGCCTGATCAGAGAAGAAAACAGAACCCACCGCTCCATGGTTTTGTTCTGTGCATTCCCCACCAAGTGACCCCACTCAATCCGACTCCGTCTTGTGAACAATAGCATTAGATGTGCTTGCCATCACTGTGTCAATATGTCACTTGGGAAGTAGACCCTAGAGAAAGCTCCTTAAGACATATAAGAAAATAACACCTAGATCTAAAAAACCCACTACGTTTCACCTCTGTCTTAAATGTTTATCTCTGATGATCAAAATATGATTTCCACCTCTGCCATTGATCCCTTTTCATACACGATGCACAGGGCCTAGTGTACTTAATATTTTCAAAGCCCCAGAGCAGTTAAAGAAAAATCTTTTCAGATGTAAGCCTGAGGGTGCTGCTCAAAGATATACAATAACTAGTGCCCTGGAGATTATAAAATCACGTCAGACGCTTGGATAAAAATCACTCCAATTATCTATAATGATAATTTGTTAAGTTAAACAACTATGAAAATCAGCAAATTTTACAAATATGCAAACAAAGTTGTTTCAGTTTGGCAAAAGAGAGGACATCTAAGAGAGGCAACCGTAACAAGCATATCTGCCTGCAAAATGCATTGATGCCACAGGCTGGGCCTTTCCTTTGCTGTCATATCTCTAAAATAGAAAAATCCATTGCAGAAGAAAAGGGCAGAAGCTGACTCTAGCAGACGAAAAGCCATTGGGGTAATTACAGTCATTATAGCTCTGGCCTAGGGACCTGTACCTCGAACTATCTGATACTACTGTTTTTCTGTTTTGTTTTTGTGGTGTTTTGGGATTCTTTTTTTTTTTTTTTATCACAGCAAGAAGAAAATACAAAGAAGAAAATGTAGCTGCAGAGACCAAATTCGGGAGTGCCAATTCTACTCTCCATCTGTATTTATCTTCAGATAGAAGTTCTAAATAACGTTCAAAGGTTTTGTCAATACTGGGAAAGGGATAAGTAGACAGTGGAAACATTTTATTTCTTTGCTTTCTACCAGTCACATCTTCCTTACAAACCACAGAATTTTAAATCAGTTATTAAGTCATGTAAAAATAATTCCTAATGACCTGTTCATACTTTGCGCAAAACGAAGTCTTCCTTCAAGGGAAACCTGACCTGCTTTGTGTGGCCCTTGGACAAGGAATAACACATGGCCCACTTCTGCAGCCCTTACTTGAACGTGACTTCCATCAGGTTAATGGCAAAATGCACTCAACTTCAATGAAACAGGAACACCCCTAAAGATCTAGCCTCTTAAGCTGGATAGCTCATCTAAAATCCGACCACATTATTAAAGCTTTGAGTGTATTCCTACTCAGCTATGCAATTTTTCACTTCAGTAATGTTTTTACTTTCTCTTCTTGAAGTTTTCTAAAGTTGCAAAGCAGCAATACTACATCTGCTCTTACATTGTATTTATTATCTATGTCCATTTCTTTAATTAACTAGCCTTCACTTAGTTGTTAAATCTGAAAATCTGTTATTACTGATTTTTGGTACTTCACTATGCTGTCAAGTTTCTGTTGTCAGCAGCTATCTGTTTAATCGAAGTACAAGAAACTGTACAAAAATTTTATGTAACCAATATTAAATAAAACATGTATCATACTTTTAATGGCCAGACATTTCAGTTGGTCTTGTACTGAAAAAGTGCAATGCTATAAATGTTTGACTGTGAAGATTTTTAAATACCTTGTCAGGTGTATTATTACAAGTTTAGTCAGGATTTTTAGAGGAAAGTAGTTAACATTTAAGAAGATGCACAGTGTAATACATGTTAGAAATTACGTCTCAGTTGGAATGAAAAAAATTAACATTTTTAGCATTTTTATTTTATCATCTTCATTTTACTTAATAAACCATTTCACAGTTTAATTCCTTTTAATAATTAATTGTAAGGTCAAAAGCTTAAACATACAAAAAGGAGGCTCTTGTGGCCGAGGTTAGCATGTTGGACACTATTATCCTAATAAAAATCTCAGACATTTATTTGGGTATTCTTACCTATTTTGTAGCCAGACTTTCCAACAGATATTTCTCTATGGCTGAAATGTTTATTTTTATTAAAAAATATAAACCTAAAATTATGAGCTTCCAGATTCACAGAATGAAAAATCAATAAATAAATTATCATATAAAGAAATACTTTTAGAGTCATTAATTTTACATATTTGGTACTGCTCACCTATGATCAAAAGACACTGGAAAAGATTAAAGAAATAGAAAGGCAGGGACAGTTTTTCGTTCAACAAGGACCAGCTACTGGATGTGGCCATTTGGGTTTGCAAACAATAAGGGATATGTTTGGAAAAAAAAAAAAAAAAAAAAAAAGGGTTACTTCTTCAAGTCCATTCTGCAGTTTCTGACAGCATTAAAAATAGTTCATAATCCAGCTGTTAGAAAATTCCCTTGATATTTTTGGTGTTGGAAGGAATTCCTCATTCTTCTTGATTATCTCAGGGACTGAAATCCTTTCTTTCTGTACTGTAAATCAATGCCTTGGGGTAGGTGTCCTCTGAAGCTGCTCTAGTTTGCTAAAGCAATTAAAATTTAGTAAAGTATAAAATATCAGCAGGTTTTAATAACATAAATTATTAGGAAAACTTGGTAAAAGTTTTCCGTCAGTGAAGCCACAGTGTGATTTGTTCATGTGTTGTGGTGTAGAGTTTTTACCCCTATGGGAGTTGAAATGTTCAGGCTGGAAACCAGCTCAGCCCATAGAAGCTCCAGGTTAGGGTTTCACTCAGTTGCCTTAACAGTCTGGCAGCATTAGAATCAGGCACACAGGACTAGCAAAAACAACACAGGAGCTAGAAAAAGCTTTTATGGAGAAACAGCTGATTGTCAGTGAAATCCTTTAATCATTTGAAACAGTACATCTGTTTCAGCTAAGTAGCACAGTTTAAGGCAATTGAATTGAACCCTTCCTTCATAAGCTAACACATACGTTAGACACTTCCAAATTTAAGTTTTTACAGTCTGGAAATAAATCTTAGACTTTATCTTCATGCTGCACATAAAAAATTATCTTCTATTGTATGGAATGCAAAATATTAAATACAAAGGGAGGTTCACATTCCATATATTATTAATCAGTTATTTTTAAATTATTCTTATTTTCTCAAGTATGAAACAAGAAGTACATAGTAGAAGGCAGGTTTTAAAATGAAGATGTAGCCCAAATTAAAATTAACTGTGGAAGCATAGGAAAAATGAAGTATTCCAGTTCCTTTTGAACAGTCAGCAATCAGAGGTACAAAAAGACAATGTAGGTTACGCAGGGTAAGAAGTAATTACAGATAGCTGGAAGCAAAACTCAGCAATTAACTCAGAGACAACTTCAAATTTACTAAAAAAGTATTTTTCATGTTTTTCAAAAATTATAAAAAGCATTGCTAAACATCAGTTTCAGAAAACAATATCTATTTGAATACTTAGGAACACGGGGAAAGAACCTGGTGATTGAGTCAGGATTTCAAGTTTCTATTGATTTGTATAGGCATTTCAAGAAGTCATAGTGCAAAATAAAGAGAGAATTCAAAACAGAAAAAAAGTGCTAAATAAGGTACACGATATAAAGGAGTCTTTTGAGATTTCAGTATTTTGCACTCATGGATGTCCTATTAATTTCTTGAGAACAGAATTTTGGAGTCATAAAAACCTTTTTGATTAACTGAAAATAAAGAATTACAGATGCAGTGGATGGAAAAAAACAGTTAGTCAACATAGTCAATTCTTTCCAATTGTCTACTCAAACTTGAAGGCTACCAGCCTTCCTGGATTAATATCCCATAGATAAAGACATTTTAATTCTTTTCTCCAAAACTAGTGCTTTTAGCAGACTTTATATTAGACACCGCATTACAGAATATTCAAATCAGGAAATTCTTCCATAATAGATGCTGGAGAATCACAGTCCAACTCTAAAATGATGGTAGGTATTACATAAGAAGTGCAGTGTCAGATTAAGAAGATTATAGTTCTTGTATACTCTTTAATAAAATGTATTTTAGCTCTTCTGAAAGCAAAAAATGTTTCCCATTAGAGTAGGTTTTGTGTTATACATGGAGAAAGGAGTAATTAAAACAGCACCACTATCATAAGAACACAGCTAAGTCCAGTTATGTTAAGCAATCAGAAATTTCCTTAAACATTGTATCTCTGTGGTTTTGTGTGTATAAGATCAGTACCAACAATCATTTAAAACAATCCAGTGAGGTTCACATTAACTTTAGTGGTCTAACATAGGCTTCTCTGAGAAAATTGTTTTCTGTGTCTGACTCGCCTTCTGTTTTAAAAAAGATAATAAAAGTCTTTTTCCACACAGTATATTGAGCTAACAGAAGCTTTGCATTGAGAATGGAAGCATACAAAATGTTTAGCAATATATAATTTCCATTGTCCTTTCCTTGGTCATTTTTTTTTTCTTATTCTGTAATGCAATACATAAATTTCTTAGAATCATAGCATCATAGATTTATAGAATGGTTTAGGTTGGAAGGGACCTTAATGTCCATGTAGTTCCAACCCCCCTGTCACAGGCCGGGACACCTCCCACTAGACCAGGTTGCTCAAAGCCTCGTCCAACCTGGCGTTGAACACCTCCAGGGATGGGGCTTCCACAACTTTTCTGGGCAACCTCTTACAGTGTCTCACCATCCTCTTAATGAAAAATATTTTTCCTAGTATCTAATCTAAATCTTCCCTCTTCTAGTTTAAAGCCATTACCCCTCGTCCTATCAGTACATGCCTTTGTAAAAAGTCCCTCTCCATCCTTCTTGTAGGTACCTTTCAGATGCTGGAAGGCTGCCATAAGGTCTCCCTGGAGTCTTCTCTTCTGCAGGCTCAACAATCCCAGCTCTCTCATCCTGCCCTCATAGGAGAGGTGCTCCAGCCCTCTGATCATTTTTGTGGCCCTCACCTGGACTCGCTCCAATAGGTCCGTGTCATTCTTATGTTGGGGGCTCCAGAGCTGGATGCAATATTCCAGGTGGGGTCTGACCAGAGCAGGGTAGAGGGGCAGAATCACCTCTCTCGACCTGCTGGGCACAGTTCTTCTGATGCAGCCCAGGATACAGTTGGCCTTCTGGGCTGCGATTGCGCATTGCCAGCTCATGCTGAGCTTCTCATCAACCAAGAGCCCCAAGTCCTTCTCCTCAGGGCTGCTCTTAATCCATTCTCCACCCAGCCTGTATTTGTGCTTGGGATTGCCCCGGCCCTTGGCCTTGCCCCTTGCACTTGGCCTTGAACTTCATGAGATTAGCATAGGCCCACCTCTCCAGCCTGTCCAGGTCCCTCTGGATGGCATCCCTTCCTTTCAGCATGTCTACCTCACCACACAGATTTGCATCATCAGCAAACTTGCTGAAGGTGCACTCCATCCCACTGTCCATGTCTCCGACAAAGAGGTTGAACAGCAGCAATCCCAGTACCGAACCCTGAGGAACACCACTTTTCACCAGTCTCCACTTGGACAGGATCCGTTGACCACAAGTCTGTATGTGCAACCGTCTAGCCAGTTCTTTATCCACCAAGTGGTCCATCTGCCAAATCCATGTCTCTTCAATTTAGAGACCAGGATATCATGTGAGATGATAGTGTCAAACGCTTTGCACGAGTCAAGGTACATGATGTCAGTTGCTCTTCCCTTGTCCGCTACCACTGTAACCCCCTTGTAGAAGGCCATCCAATTTGTCAGGCATGACTGGCTGTCACCATGCTGGCTGTCACCAATCACCTCCTTATTTTCCGTGTGTCTTAGCAGAGTTTCCAGGAGGATCTGCTCCATGATCTTGCCAGACACAGAGGTGAGACTGACCCGTAGTTCCCCAGATCTCCTTTTTTACTCTTTTTGAAAATGGGGATTATGTTTCCCCTTTTCCTGTCAATGGGAACTTCACCAGACACCCATGACTTCTCAAATATGATATATAGTTGCTTGGCAACTTCATCCACCAGTTCTCTGAGGACGCATACATGAATCTTGTCAGGTCCCATGGGCTTGTACACCTTCAGATTCCTCAGATGGTCTCGAAAGGTTGCAGAGTCTCCCACTCTGGAGACATTCAAAACCCACCTGGACATCACCCTGCACAACCTGCTGTAGGTGAGCTTGTTCTGGCAGTGGGGTTGGACTAGACGATCTCCAGAGGTCCTTTCCAACCCCGTGATTCTGTGAACCTGGTCTTCTACAGTGGGCAGTACCTCATTCTCCCAGTCCCTGCCTTTACTTTCTGCAACTTGGGCTGTGTGGTTAGAGCCCTTACTACTGAAGACTGAGGTAAAGAAGTCATTGAATATCTCAGCTTCTTCCATTTCCTGGGTGACCAGGTTTCCCGTTTGCTTCCTGAATGGGCTCACATTTTCCCTAGTCTTCCTTTTGTCACTGATACACCTATAGAAGGCTTTCTTCTTGCCCCTGACACCCCTGGCCAGATTTACCTCTGTCTGGGCTTTAGCATTCCTAACCTGATCCATGGCTTCTCGAACAATATCTGGGTATATCTCCCAGGCTACCTGTCTTTGTTTCCACCCTCTGTAGGCTTCCTTTTTGTGTTTGAGCATGTCCAGGAGCTCCTTGTTCATCCACACAGGCCTCCTGACATTTTTGCCTGACTTCCTCTCTGTTGGTATGCATCACTCCTGAGCTTGGAGGAGGTGGTCCTTGAATCTTAGTCAGCTTTCTTGGGCCTCTCTTTCTTCCAGGGCTTTATCCCACTGTACTCCAGCAAGCACATCCCCGAAGAGGCTAGAATTAATTTCCCAATTAATTTTTGAGTTCAGTATTATTATGACTACATTATCGCTTACTGTTGCTTGTACAGTGCCAAAAATTTTTTTTTTTCTTCATTGCAGGAAACATATTTGCTACGTGTAATTAATATAACATCACATGGGTAATTTCAGTGAACAAAACTATTCGTTCCCTACCTTTGGAACTCAGTAAAGGAGAATGCTGTCTGGTTTTGCTGAGATTATGTTCCAGATCCCTATGGTAGTAAAGAAAAGGGGTTTTGTTCATTTATTTTACCATATTTCTAAAATAATTAGATTGAGAATCCCATTTTAACCTGAGTTACATAAGGAATCCAGAATGCCCTAAATGGCCACACTTCCCTGGCATAGTTTAAATACAGGGTGAAATAAAACTATGTGGCAATTGTGTAGACTCTCCTTATCCATTATGTAGAGGTGTATCAAGGGCACTATGATATCATCCATACTTGCAAGTGCACCCGTCATCAACTGGTGTAACAGCCAGTTGAGATGTGATGACAGTGGCACTTTATTAGAGTAATCCATCAACTTTTCTGTTTCAACAGTCCCTTCTTTCTTCTAGCCTGCAACTAAGGAAATAGAAGGAAAAACAAATATTAAATTTTGTCATCATAAGCAACCAAAAAAAGATAACGTTCCTTCATTTTGCTGTCCATAATAAAAATTAAAGCTTCCTTATCATATGATATTTTAGCACTGCTGTTCAATGATTTCAAACAGCAAAGAGAACTCAAACTACATTGAAAATAATTTTTAGTTTGTTTCTTGCAATTTTCAGCAATGTCTTTTTCTGGACAATATTGATTTTTGACCCTGGAAAACTGCAATTTCATTAGGATCTATTATCCTATTAGCACTAGCAGTGTTTGATGAGGCTGCGTAAGAATCATTACATTCTCAAGGCTCCAGTGGTTTCATGGAACTAAGAGAGTGGCAATGGGATTGATGGGAACCTTCTACTCATGATGGAATGTTTCTTTGCATTATTTAAATTTTGATTTACTCCTACATAATTATGTATTTCACAGTCAAGATGAATCAATGCATTGAACAGATAAATGTCAGACTGTAACTGGCAAATATGTTTCATAGCAAAATAGAGACAGGCTCTTAATTTTGAATTACACTGAATATTCCACAAGAAACATCTTCAACATTAGAATCCTGCACAATACTACATTTATATTCCATTAATGTGCACATATAATAGACAAAAAATATCCCCAAATTTAGGGCAGGGAGAAGAACAGGGACATCTGTGTTGTTTTGTGAGGTACAGTAACAGGAACAGAAGCAAAATTAATAGGAAAAAATGTGACAAAATTAAAATATAGCATCAAATACCATTGAACAATTGGCAAATTTAAGGAAGACCTTCCTTTCAAGATGTTCAAATACACAGGTATTGCATCCTTTCAGGGTGTGTAAATAGATAGCGAATCTTTATGAAAGGAGTTACATCCATGATGAAACTGGAGCTCATGATGCAACTTTTATAGATAAAGATTGGATCTTTTCCAAAGCATCCTTTCTTTTAAAGCATGTTCTTTGTCTAGAATCCAACATTACTCATCACAGTTTTAAATTTTATTGACATAAGCATATGCTTAAAATTAATTTTCTAAACTCAGTACCATTGTCTCCCCTTGCTGTGTAGTAGGAGGAGTAATGGAATTTGGCTTCTGCAGCTTTCCTTACTTCTTAGCGTGCCTTCTCCACAGATTTTGCCTAACCTCTTCAGTATTGAAAAACTAGTTTTATGTTGAACTGATAAGACTGGCTCCCAGCTCCAGAAGCCAGGGGGATGACATAGTTCTATCTTCCCTTTACTGATGACAATCTGCCTCAAAAACTGAAAAAAAGTAATGCTCTGCATATTCTTTCTCTATTGCACATGTTTTTCTAAAAAAAACATAGTGAGACAAAAAAAGAAACAATGAGGTCTTAGGAGAACAGGAAAGTGACATTTTTCTCTTAACGGGGATCTGTCCTTGCACTCCAAAAAAATCTGGGCAGATTTTTTAGTTCAGTGTTTCTGATAGTATTTTCAGGTTTGAGATACAGAATTTTAATTGTTAGATGTTGATTACTTTTTTACTACATGACTGGCAGCAGCTACTACAGTTTTATTTTTTTTGTGTTATGGATCTTTAGATATCTATTAGTGGGTTTTCCATAAATGGAAACCTTGTCTTCAACATTTGCAGTATAAGCTGGTCTCTTAAATAACATTGTATGACAAAGTCATGATTGACTTTCTTATGCCTCTCTCCCTGGAGTATTACATTTTTCAGACTTCATTATAATTTAAGCAAGAGATTCTATGCAATATTTTACTTTCTTCTCTATCTATCTTTGATATTAAGCAAGATGTGATGTAACCTAAAAAGTCAGAACATATTTTTTGCAGAAAGAATTTGGATGGAACCAGGTTAGAATCATAGAATCATAGAATGGCTTGGGTTGGAAAGGACCTTGAGGATCATCGAGTTCCAACCCCCCTGCCATAGGCAGAGACACCTCCCACTAGACCAGGTTGCCCAAGGCCACGTCCAGCCTGGCCTTGAACACCTCCAGGGATGGGGCCTCAACAAACTCTCTGGGCAACCTGTTCCAGTGCCTTACCACCCTCAAAGTGAAAAACTTCTTTCTAATCTTTAATCTGAACCTGCCCTCTTCCAGTTTAAAGCCAGTCCTCCTCGTCCTATCTCTACATGCCCTAGTAAAAAGTCCTTCTCCAGCTCTCCTGTAGGCCCCCTTTAAGTACTAGAAGGCTGCAAGAAGATCTCCCTGGAGCCTTCTCTTCTCCAGGATGAACAGCCCCAACTCTTTCAGCCTCTCCTCATAGGAGAGGTGCTCCAGCCCTCGGATCATCCTCGTGGCTTTCCTCTGGACACACTCCAGTAGGTCCATATCCTTATGCTGGGGACTCCAGAGCTGGATGCAGTACTCCAGGTGGGGTCTCACGAGAGTGGAGTAGAGGGGCAGAATCACCTCCTTTGACCTGCTGGCCACACTTCTTCTGATGCAGCCCAGGATACGGTTGGCCTTCTGGGCTGCGATCACACACTGCTGGCTCATGTTGAGCTTCTCGTCAATCAGCATACCCAGGTCCTTCTCCTCAGGGCTACTCTCCAGCCATTCCCCGCCAAGCCTGTATTTGTGCTTGGGATTGCCCCGACCCACATGTACGAACTTGCACTTGGCCTTGTTGAACTGCTTGAGGTTGGCTTGGGCCCACCTCTCCAGCGTGTCCAGGTCCCTCTGGATGGCATCCTTCCCCTCCAGCATGTTTACTTTGGCAAACAGCTTGGTATCATCGGGAAACTTGCTGAGGATGCAGTTGACCCCACTGTCCATGTTGCTGACAACGATGTTGAACAGTACAGGCCCCCGTACCGATCCCTGAGGAACGCCACTTGTCACTGGTCTCCACTTGGACATCGAGCTGTTGACCACAACTCTTTGAGTGCAACTGTCCAGCCACTTCTTTATCCACCGAGTGGTCCATTTGTTGAATCCATGTCTCTCCAATTTAAAGACCAGGATATCATGTGGGATGGTGTCAAACACTTTGGACAAGTCCAAGCAGATAACATCAGTGTGTCTGCTCTTGTCCACTGCCTCTTTAACCCCCTTGTAGAAGGCCACCAAGTTTGTCAGGCATGACTTGCCCTTGATGAAGCCATGTGTGCTGTCACCAATCACCTCCTTGTTTTCTATGTGCCTCAGGAGAGTTTCCAGGAGGATCTGCTCCATGATCTTGCCAGGCACAGAAGTGAGACTGACTGGCCTGTAGTTTCCTGGGTCTTCCTTAATTCCCTTTTTGAAAACAGGCGTTATGTTTCCCCTTTTCCAGTCAGCAGGAACCTCGCCAGGCCTCCATGACTTCTCAAATATGATGGCTAGTGGCTTAGCAACCTCATCTGCCAGTTCCCTCAGGATGCACGGATGTGTCTCATCAAGTCCCATGGACTTGTGCACCTTCAGATTCCTCAGGCGGTCTCACACTTGATCTTCACCTACAGTGGGTGGTTCTTCATTTTCCCAATCATCATCTTTGCCTTCTGCATCATGGGCAGTGTGGCTGCAGTCCTTGCCAGTGAAGATTGAGGCGAAAAAGTCATTGAGTACCTCAGCTCTCTCTGTCCCGGGTAACCAGTTCTTGCGTTTCCTTCTGGAGAGGGCTCACATTTTCTCTAATCTTTCTTTTCTCACTGACATACTTAAAGAAGGATTTTTTGTTTGTCTTAATGTCCCTGGCCAGATTTAGTTCTATCTGGGCTTTAGCTTGTCTAACCCCATCCCTGGCTGCTCGAACGATTCCTCTGTATACCTCCCAGGCTACCCACCCCCATTTCCACTGCCTATAGGCCTCCTTTTTCCTTTTGGTCTTGTCCAGGAGCTCTTTGTTCATCCATGCAGGCCTCCTGGCTTTTCTGCCTGCCTTCTTCTTTGTAGAGATGAATCGCTCCCGAGCTTGGAGGAGGTGGTCCTTGAATATTAACCAACTTTCTTGGGCCCCTCTTCCCTCCAGTGCTTCATCCGATGGCACCACACCAAACAGATTCTTCAAGAGGCCAAAGTCAGCTCTCCCAAAGTCCTGGGTGGTCAGCCTGCTGCGCATCTTCCTCACTGCCTTGAGGATCTCAAACTTGACCATTTCATGGTCACTACAGCCCAGGCTACCCTTGAGTTTGACGCTGTCTACCAGCCCCTCCTTGTTGGTAAGAACAAGGTCCAGCATAGCTCCTCTCCTCATTGGCTCCTCAACCACTTGGAGAAGGAAGTTGTCCTCAATGCAATCCAAGAGCCTCCTGGATTGCCTATGCCTGGCTGTGTTATATGGGAAAATGCAGTTCTGTTGCAATTATTGACCCTAGGAGAAAAAAAAAGATAAGAAGTTTTCATTAGAACTATGGCCATTTCCAAGACAGACAGAAGACAGGTGTTGAGAATATTGATTAATTCAGTCTTGTTTGTAGCCTTCTGGTGACTTGTAGACAGAAAAATAATCTAGGGAATTATTTTGTTGTCTGAACAAAACATTTAGGGCCATTTCAAATGCCATGGGGCATCTAAGTAATCTGCCCAGGCATGAGACGTGTATATATTTACATAAGAAGATTTTGGATCAATGCTAGCTGCATACTAAGTCATTATTTCAATTAATGTTCCAGCCTCTGGTAGGAACTGATTCTCCCAATCTGATAGAAAACCATACAGGTTAAAAGTCCTCCCTTTGCTGTCCATTAGTACACACTCTTTATAATGGGTAGTAAAGTATGACTTTGGAGATTTTTTGGAAGACTGTAATCTTTTTAATTAGCAAATATTCCTCAATGGTTGTTTACATTAGAATGTCTGAGAGACAGCATTTCTGCTTCAAATAATATGCTTATTTGCAAAAGCGAAAGAAAAACTTTCTTTTTCCATGGACATAAAAGATTATTTTCAATAGAATACATAATTTATTAAATTTTATACAGAAAATATTGAAACCCTGAGATACCTTTGGAATACCTTTTGAAATTATAAACGTCACTTCTAGCGTCATTTCATATTTGAAATACAATCACAGTGATCCATACTTAATACGACGTTTCTACTGCAGCACACAGTCAGTTTAATGGGTGGTTATTTGAAGTAACTTTGATAAGGTTAGGTCATAGTTTGAGTGAGTTAATCTGAGTTCAATGACAAATGAACATGCTGTGTTAACTGGTAGGAGCATGGGAAAATTAGAGCTAATAGACATTATTTTAACAAATTGCCATTTTAAATCACCTTCCTGAGGGTCTTTAAGCAGGATTTCATCAATTACATGCTTACAGCTCACATTAGTGATACACATTAAAAAATTTCCCACATGAATAATTTAGGAAAAAAAATTGACTATCAACCCCCTGTGTGAGTTAGCTCTTGTCTATTTAAGCAAAGTTTTACTTAAATGATGCATGACATGCAATATTTCAAAAACGTTCCTTCTGAGATCATGAAGACAAGATACAGAGAAAAAAATGTCCTTGCAATGGTTTTGTATTCTTTCATGTGCCTTTTAATTTTCCTGTTGTTCAGTACCTTGGCATCTTTGCTAGTTTTGTTATTTACTTATCAGGACTGACTTGGTTAAAAAAATCTTACTTTCCCATAGTACTTCCTTTCTTTGATATTTTCTGCAAAGTGAATGGAGGCCCAATGTCTGTAATAAATCAATAGCATAAGAATGAAAAGTGGTAGGAATTTTTTGTCAAACAGTTTTCAATAGAAAAAATGTCATTAAAAAAAAAACACAACAAAAACAAAAACAAACACAACACTTGTTTTTTCTTTAATAACAGCAAATTTCAAAAGCTTCCTGGAAGAGACTGTGGAATAAGTTTTACACCATGTGAAGATAGCTTTTTGTCATTTTACTTTAGAACAAAATTGGGTTGTTTCACAACTTTTCTTGGGGGGGGAAAAAAGACCAAGAACAAGTAACAAAGAACAAACTTGAAAGATTTTATCAATTTCTTAGTGCAGAGTGCATTTAGGAAAGTTGAGTTAAGCTTCCTAGTGTTACTGATTCAGGAAGGAAACCTGGACATGTCGTAACCAAAAGTTTCTCATTTCCCTCGGCTAGTAATTATATCCTGAAGTGGATCCCTGTTTGGAGTAGTAACCTATGAGAGCTTGTTTCAGGAGTCTCAGAAAGAAACTGAGTCTATAACCCTGCATTTTAGAGATTTACAACGTTGTGGAAAGATGTTGAATATGGGGAGTGTTTGCTTTAGATACTTTGGAAGAAGGGGGGAAGAAGGGCTAAGAAGAATATTCGAACTGTGTCTTTTCACATTGAAGCTCAACACTTCGACATGGTGACATCCAACCTTTCAGGCCCTCCATAGCTTCCAGGATGATATCCAAAATAGTAAAGGCACTTAGTCACAGATTAATTTCTAATCAAGGCATAAGGATTAGGAGCTCAGGGAAAGAAGCATTATTGCCACAAGGGAAGAATCATTGCCAGAATGCCATCATGCAGTGATTTGTGTTGAAGGTGGAATAAATCATCTACTGTAGGGCTGTCTCTCCATTCACTCCAGATAAAGGGAGCTTTTCACAAGTGTAGTTCTGACTTCTCTGCCTTACTAGATTCCTAAAGCTAGGGTCCAGATTAATTTCACCTAAAATGCTATGTAGAAGTACACTTGATTGGGAAATGAGAATCTTGGACCTAGAGGAACAATGGGTGAGAAGAAACTTAGATCTAGTTTACTGGTTATACAATTTCATTTGGAATGGGGAACCCTCACTTTCTGATGAAAATCAGAAACCCTAATCATCTTGGTAGCCCTATGCTGCACCCTCTCCAGCAGTTCCCTGTCTTTCTTGAGCTGGAGAGCCCAGAACTGGACACAGTACTCCAGGTGCGGCCTCACCAAGGCAGAGTAGAGGGGGAGGATGACCTCCCTCGACCTGCTGGCCACACTCTTCTTGATGCACCCCAGGATGCCATTGGCCTTCTTGGCCACAAGGACACATTGCTGGCTCATGGTCATCCTGTTGTCCACCAGGACTCCCAGGTCTCTTTCTACAGAGCTGCTCTCCAGCAGGTCAGCCCCCAACCTGTACTGCTGCATGGGGTTATTCCTCCCCAGGTGCAGCACCCTACACTTGCCCTTAGTGAATTTCATAAGATTCCTCTCCGCCCAACTCTCCAGCCTGTCCAGGTCTCTCTGTATGGCAGCACAGCCTTCTGGTGTGTCAGCCACCCCTCCCAGCTTTGTATCATCAGCAAACTTGCTGAGGGTGCACTCTATCCCCTCATCCAAGTCGTTGATGAATATATTGAACAGGACTGGACCCAGTACTGACCCCTGGGGAACACCACTCATCACTGACCTCCAACTAAACTCTGCGCCCCTAACCACAACCCTCTGAGCTCTGTCTTGTAACCAGTTCTCTATCCACCTTACTGTCCATTCATCTAACCCACTCTTCCTAAGCTTCCTTATGAGGATGCTGTGGGAGACCATGTCGAACGCCTTGCTGAAGTAGACCACATCTACCACTCTTCCCTCATCTATCCATCCAGTCATGCTATCATAGAAGGCTATCAGATTAGTCAGGCATGATTTCCCTTTGGTGAATCCATGCTGAGTACTTCTGATAGCCTTCTTTTCCTCCACGTGCCTTGAGATGATGCCCAGAACAAGCTGTTCCATCATCTTTCCAGGGATGGAGGTGAGGCTGACCGGCCTGTAGTTCCCCGAGTCCTCCTTCTTACCCTTTCTGAAGACCGGAGTGACATTGGCTTTCCTCCAGTCCTCAGGCACCTCACCTGTTCTCCAGGACCTTTCAAAGATGGTGGAGAGTGGCCCAGCAATGACCTCTGCCAGCTCCCTCAGCACTCTCAGGTGCATCCCATCAGGGCCCATGGACTTGTGAATATCTAATTGACCTAACTGGTTCCTCACTTGATCCTCCTCAACCCAGGGGAAGCCTTCCTCTTTCCCCGTTACTTTCTCCAAGGCCTGGGACTCCTGAGGGCTTGGCCGGGTAGTAAAGACCGACGCAAAGAAGGCATTGTTAAAATTTAAATTATTTTAGGTATTCCCCTTAGTAGAAGCACTGGTTGCTTACCTGGAAGTGACCTTCATGGCGAGAAATTTTAGCTGTATAAATAATAGACTGTTGGCTGTGTGTAAAGATCAGTGATTCCCTGGCTGCAGCCTTTGAAATGAAAGTTGGTCACCTATACAGCATTCTATAGTAAGTCTTGATCAACACTCACTCAAATGTGGGTGTTTTGAGATTCATTGTAATTTAACTAGGAAAATCCATTGAATATTTTATTCATATTGTCAGTATTAAACAGTAATTGCTTTTGGTGAATTTAGCAATAACAAAACAGGTTTAACTACCATGGCCTAATGAGTAATGTTTTATGCTGTAATAAGTATATGAAAAGTAAAAGATAAAATAAGTTTTGGCGGTGATATCTGGTAATGTATTTCTATTACTAATGTAAAATAATGAGATAAAACAATTTCAAAAGATTATTTTTATTAAATAAAGCATTAAAATTAAATTTCCGTTTTATATAGGACTCCATAGAAACCTGTTTTCCATTGTAAAAGGTGGATCAAGAGATCCCTTTGGCTTAACTGCAAGCTTCTGAGTCTGCTGAAAACTAAGAGAGAAGTGTGCCAGAGGTGAAAAAGCAGACAAATAACTGTTGAGAACTGCAAGGCCATTGCCAGGGCATGCAGAGATGCAGTTAGAAAAGCAAAAGCTCAGCTCAAACTGAAATTGGCCGGAGATGTCAGAAACTACAAGAAAGAGTTCTTCAGGTATGTAAATAACAAGCAGATACAGCAGGAAAATATTGGCCCCTCAAGTTGGTCACATCATTGTAGTATACCTGCTGTTACTTTTCATTAAATAAGAATCATAGAATCACAGAATATCCTGAGTTGGAAGGGACCCACAAGGACCACAGAGTCCAACTCTTAACTTAACACAGGGCAACCTAAAAGCTAAGCCATACATCTGAGTCCACTTTTTGAACACTGATGCTGTGTTCTATGTCTAGAAAAAAAAAATCTTTCTGTGCATTAGGGTGTTGTCTACATATTTATTCCCTGTTCCTAATCTCCTTATCTTGCTACTCTTTGTGGAGGCTCTATTCTCTGCTTCCCTCTCTTCTGCTCATCTCCTCTCACATTGAAATCCAGAAGCTTGTTACACCAGCGCATGCTCAGCTGGTGTCAGGGAAAGAATAATCACTTTCCTTTCAGAGAGTTTCGTCTTACCAAGAATACAGTAGCTAAGAAACTGCAAGTAGCTGCTTTCTGTTTTGCTGACCATCCATAGCTTTTTGCAAAAATGTAACATAGCCAATTCAGAACAAACAAGTCAAAACAAATACCATCAATCTAATGGGTTAATCGTGTAAACCCAAATACATAATTTTCAGGCTTAGCCCAGTAATATATCTGAGGAACATGTATCAGTAATCTTCTCATCTATATACACAGAATAATAAGTACCTCACAAAATACGTAATGGAGCAAGCATTCATCAATTTCTTAAAGTTACTGTACCAGAACGAGCATTAGAATAATGATGTTGGTCCTAAATTTATTACCATTTACATTTTTGTTCCAGAAGAACCCTTCATTGACTGACAAATGTTCATATTAACTTCTTTTTTTTTTGCTTGCTGCCTTTCCCACCCCTCACCCCCCTCCTTGTTCTGGAAGTCTACATAAAGAGCTGCTATTAGCAGCAATGTGTCTGACATCTTCACTTGATAATGATATATGGGCAGGTCAATATTTGCTCGGCACTATTCATTGAAATTGTATCTTCAGGTAATGAACTTTATGGCTAATTAACAGTTTAAATAATATTAAGAATGTGCAGTTTTAATCCCACATTAAAAAAAACAATTAGAAATGACAAATGTAGACAGCTATGATCCTGTTCATTTAAAATTTTCCCCTTAGGATTCTTTAAGTGGAACACGGTGTTGGGAGGTGAAATGCGGGGGGGGGGGTTGAAAGAAATTTATTTTAATTGAAGTTCAATTTTTTTTTATACTACTGATATTGTCACTGGCCATTTCTATGAGCAGTTGTTTATCTCAAATTATAATGTAGCTTCATAACTGATGTATTTTAATTTCTTCATTGTTTGGAGTATAATGTGTCTCTAGCTAAAAATATTTTGCTTTCTTCATCCTTATCTGTCACTGCCTTTTAAGAAATTCAATATTTTCTTCAAAATAATATTTAAATATATTATTACATATATTATTATTAAATAATATATCATTAAATAATTACATAATTGAATAATATAGTATTATTATTAAACACATATATATTTAAATATATATGTTCTATTATCTACAGAATTATTTTTTCATAATCTGTGTATGTGTACTGCTATGAGTTTAATTCCTTGTTCTGTTATGCCACTTCCATAGTACCCCATATAGGGTTGTAATGCAGCTCTTTTGGACATAATATATTTTCTGGGACTTTCCATCTTCTCTCCAGGAAGAGAAGTCACAAAAAAGAGCACATTTTTCCAAACGATACATGCAAAGGAATGATGGAGGAAGATCCTGAAGTATCTTACTGGGTGTGGAGACCAACTGATGAAAAGAAGGAAGGTAATGTCAAAGGTGATAGATGATTTCTCTTATAAGCTCTCTAGCTCTTTTCACGTAAGCACTGAATTGTATGGGAGACGTATTGTAGCCTAACCTCAAGCACCTTCTTGAGCAACGCAAGTCAGAAGCCTAGCTGCCTTAGGTTTGGTGTATAATAAAAAGTACCTTTACAAAGGAATTTAAATTTTTTATTTCAAACACTCTTGCAGCCATATTAAAGATTACATCTAAGCTATATCATTCTTCATTTCATTTCCTAACTTGGTCTGGCAGCAATGCTGGACAACAAAGAAAGAAAGTTCAGCTTGAAGAGGTATTTGCTCCATCAATCCCTAAAGACTGACAATGCAATTTCTGGTGCGAGGTTGGCATCTTTCCTTTGCCTCCAATTCCATCACATAGCCTGTGTATCTTAATATAACTAACAATGAATTAACTTCATTCTAAATGTGACTCATGAAAATGTGGCACAGACCAGAGTACAGTTTTGTGATGTATCTTTTAAAGAATACCTGGATATAATGCACCCTACTGCATTAAATCAATTCCTATCATCATGCATTCATTATGAAGTAATAGAATACAGCCAGCTTTGTGTCTGAGGTATCATAAAAATTCAGAAAGACATAAAATACCAAAGTTCTGAAGTATTTAAATTGCTTTGAATTTACAATCAACCTCACTCATCAAATGCTTAAAGTACTATGACAAAGATTTAAGTGAATAATTCTAGAGAGTAACCAACAATGATGGAATAGTTAACTGCCTCACCAGCCAATAGATTTAAATGCATTAAGAATGGGTGAATTTTGACAAAGGGACCAAGATCCACCTTAATGAAAAATTAACAATTATGTGAAGAATTACCTTAAATGAGGCATTGAAGAAAAGATGACAGTGGCTGAACAAAGTTCACTAGATTATATCTGCTCTGGATTTCAATGAGTACACCAGAAAGGCAAAAATAGTATCACCTGAACTACAAGAAGAGGGTGGTTCTGATCATAAAAGGCATTCTGGAATAGTAACAGGATGAGAGAATACAAACCTCCATGCAATATATGCACAATCTACAATAAACTCAAAGATCTTATTTCATCGTGTTTTATTTTAAGCACTTAGTTACTCCTTTAACATGAATCATGCCTTTGGTTAGGTTACATGATAAAAAGGTTGCCTTCGCACAGGAAAAGGATCACAGAGGAACAATGGCAGGTGGGGTAACCTGCATAATACCCTCATCTGGCTACTACCAGGCCCACCACGGGAGTAGCCTATCCCAGGGGTGTGTGATCAACCCATGAAAGGCACATCTCCACACACAAAAAGACTACAGAGACACAGTGGCATGCAGGCTAACCCCAGCATCCCCTGCCCAAGAAACAAGCCCCTGCCTAGCCCCTCCTAGGGCTATCCATGGAGAATCTCAGTCTCATGGTCCAAGTATGAGACCCACCCCATAAGTCACTGGGAGCAGCTCTCCAGATCACCTTTTGGACTGAGGACAGTCACTGTCTAGAGATAAGCAACTCCTCACAGGATGCAGGGAGAGCTGCTGGAGAGACTGTGGGCTCTGGGGTCTCTAAGTGTGAGATAAGTGTGTGTGTGTGTGAGAGAGAGAGAGAGAAAGAGAGTGTATCTGTACCAGCAACTGGTGTGGGGCTGCAAGCCTGGGGGCTCCTGTGCCTGGGCCCTAGAAAGTGAGGACACTGGGATCCAGGCGCAGCTACTGGGGAGACTGGGATATAGGGATAGCTACTGTGCAGACTGTGAATCTGAGCTCGGCTGCTGGAGGGATCCACACTTTACTTGTGCACACGTATATGGATATGTGCATATGTGTGTATATATGTGTTTTATTATTTTCCCCCAGTAATGCATCTCCATTCTATTCAGACAGAGAGGGCAGCAGGATGAGGCCAATGGTGCTATTTGTGTTTGTGCAAGTGCTGACTGTGTCTTTCTGTGCTGAGCTGTGTGACTGGACATGTTTATGTACATATAAATGCACATGTGTGTGTGTGCCTACTGGGAACATTTGCTCAGCCTCACTACTGGTTGGATCTGGGGACACGGGGCTGCAGCAACCTCACTTCCCTCGTGCTTCTGGATTTTGTAACTCCCTAACACTTTTCTTTCTAATTGTACAAGACAGGACCCTTGAACCTAACCTAGACACCTCCTTTCATCACCTAAACTTGTATTTGATGAATGTTAGCCTAAAACTCATATGGCAAGATGAAATATGTAAAATTAAAGTCAGACCTATTGCCTATGACAATAAGAGAAGACATTTAAAGTAACAGGGATTGTATATTCACTGCCACTGAGAAACAAAATTCTTGGACCTGTTCTAGCATTTAGTTATTGCCACTTTAGCTCCCTAAATATTTTTTTATTCACCAAACTAAGAAAGTGAGTTATTCTCTTTCTTGGATGTTGTGAAGTATAATTAATTCTTCCATAGCATCCAAATTGCTAGTACAACAGATTGTACTAATGGAAACCATGCCAATTAAATTAAAACTACTGACTTTTAATTTAATTGTTCTTGCTTTTGCATGTCTAAGTCAAATCTGTGATACTCCTGGTGTTTAGTATTTTATGTATTACACAAAGTGTTCAGATCTCATTCTGTCAAGTTCTAGAAATTATCCAACATACGTATTTTCAGCAGACAGCTAATGCTCTGGAGGAAGTGGGTATTACACCTTGGTTACAGGGTGTCACCTTTCTGCTTCAGTGCATTGCATAGCTTTAAATCTCTTAGTTTGCATCATCTTGTGTAATGTCAACTCACATTGGCTTTTCTGCATGACACAATATAACATGATGGGTGGTGACACAGAAAATGTAATGCAGTATGACACATCAGGAATGCAAAGGGTACTGCAATTGGATAGTTGATGTCAATTTAGATAGGAGGCTTCAAATCCAAAATGAATCTGGCAGACACTAATGGAGTGAATGTTACAGTAACTACTGTATGTGTGAAACTGTGAATTCTGCAGTTTATCATAGTGCATTGAACAGGTGTAGAAATGAAGTCTGAAATATTAGGAAGAACAAGTTGCCATAGGTATACAAGTTTAAAGTATACTGAAAGGTTACATATTGCAAAATGTCCTTCTCCCTGTATTTCAATCTTTTCTGTAATCATTACTTGTTTGTTTTAACTCCTTTTCTAAACTGTGAGCTACCAAAAAAAAAAAAAAATTACAAGTGTCTTACATTATATCAAATGTAATTTGCATCAGATAGTCAAATGCAAAAGGTATGGATGGAAAAGTAGTACCCAGTTATCCCAGAGAACACTTAAACACCGAACTCCTCACTGTTTAGTTTTTTGGACATTCTAAAGAATTTTCTACCAAATAAATCTGCAGCAGAAGTAGAAAGTTCTAAGAATTTTCTCACAAGACATTCTGTGCCTTTCAGACTGTGGTCTTGTTTTACATAAACATTGCAATGTCATACTACTGTGTTAGATTTGGTTATTTTTTAGGATAAAAAAAAAACCACAACAAAAAACAACAGAAAGTCCAAAGAAAAAAAGGAGAGTAGACACAAATATATAAATATCTTGTTTTGTATCAGATAGCTGTGAAGTGATATGAGAAGTTTCTAAAGTTTTGGTTCATTTTGTTCTCTTGTCAAATGATCTGTAGGGCTGAGACTCATTGTCTTGTTCCCCTAGGCAAGTCTTTTTTTTTTTTTTTCCCTTTTTTCTTTTTTTTTTTTTCTTTTTTCTTTTTTTCTTTTCTTGTGGCAACATTTTCTGCCCTGTGTTAGTTATTGTTATGGTTCAGCACTTTTACAAGGCAGGGCTCAATAGCGTTCCCAAAAGATTAAAAGTATTTTAAGCTATTATTGAACTCTCAAGTTTTCTCATAATCTGTGCTCCAGAAGAGGAGAGAATGTTAAATGTGTGTTGACACTGATTTTCTTAACTGAAAGAACCATTAAATCATCTGTGATCAGACTCTAGAAAAAGACTAGATGGGAAAAGCCCTGTTTTCATCTTTGGACTGTGGGAGAAAAAAAGGTAGGCATGTGGGACAGGAGTTCTTTAGGGCCATACTTAATATTTCAAATTAAATAAACAAATACAACCTCAGAAAGTCTCTTGTGTAGGACAGCAACTCAGGGGATATCACAAAGTCTACTTTCCTGCTTGGAAAATGGGAAAAAAAAAGAAAAAGAATTCAAACAATGTGCTTCAGAATAAAGCTGAAAAGTAGGGTGCAACAGTCAGGAGTGATGCACTGTAGCTGATAAGACAGGAAGAGAGGTTTAATTCCTTTTTTGTACTGTGTAGTTTTAGCCCTTCAGCAAAAGATCTTTTTTAGTGATAACAGCTACCTTCCTCCAATCATTCTTTTTTTTTGTGACACTCACAATTTTTTTGGAGTTTTTGCCCACTAGTGTAATAAGACAGCTTTAACAGTTAGAAGGAAAAAATAGCAACAAATTCCCTTTAAGTGCTTTTACCAATATTTCAAAGGCAAAGGCAACTGCTTCACTGTTTCTGAGAAACAAGAAAATCAACTTTACTGCTAGTTTCACCAGCAGTGATTTATTCCTTTGCTCAGTTTTTGCAGTTGCCATTGTTTCCCATGAAGTTAGAGTACTGTGTAATTTTTGCAAAATCACATGCAATGTTTCCTGATGAATGTTATTTGCCATCATCGTTTTGACAGGATCAATACGATGATGTGTTATAGATGAGACCAGACAAAACACTGAAGAGAAATAGTAAGGCACAGTCTTGCTCAGCAGCAGACCATCCAGAGACGGTGATGGTCAATCAACTGTTTAGCATCACTCACCCAAAGAAGGATATTTACAAGCTCATGGTTCCCTGCAGGTCCCCTTTCAGGCATGCCATCAGCTTGTTGCCTGAGGCCCTATACTGAATATTTTTGTATCATAACTGCATTAGCAGCCCACTGCAATTTTCTGAAAAGAACTGACTCAGCAATCACATCCTTCTTATTTGTAGAATCAAGCTTGAATTGGAAAGGGTGGTAGTGTGATTCCATGCCCCTTTGAGATAGTATCTCACTCTAAAAATATTGATTAGCTTGGACATGACCCACATTAACCTATTAAAGTACTTCTGAAGTGGCAAGTAACTGTCTATCCCTGATGGTAAGTAGGGAAAGAAAATGGTTCAGTATTTTTTAGTTGTTTCTACATGTTGATTATTACACTTGTTCATATATTAACTTCACTTATGTCTCAGTTCTGTATGTGTTTATTCATGTGTAGCATAAATTTGTTTTTTCAGCTGTACTAAAGTTCTTTGCAACCATGTATGCACGAAATTAAACATAATGTTTTGCTGACTGTGGCCATGTTTTATCATGTTTTTAAGGAAAATTGTTTCTTCCTGTGGATATTATCTAATGCTATGGTTTCTGGCTGTGAATTTTAGTGTTGACCTGTCTTTCATAACCAGTTAGTATGTCTAGTATCTCTTTCCATTTCTAAGTATGGAAAATGGTTTAGCAGAGGAAAGCAAACGACAAGATGCCTTTGTTGATGTTCTTAGCCAAGTTTCACTCCTTTGAATTTCAAATACCTTTTGTTACAAGTGGGATTGATTTGGATAGATTAGTAAAAAATAAATCAAATTTATCTTAGGAAACAAGGAAAAATGATCACTGACAACTCATATTTTTTGATGTTTATATCTCATTGTGCATATTCTCCAATATCCATGTATCCCTTCAAACTGTGTGGTCAGTGACCTGCCACTCCAGGAGCCACAGCGTTCATGAGATTTCATATCTGTCCAGACTAAACTTGGCTGTGTTTTCTTACTATTTTATTCACTCCTTCAAGTCATGATTAAAGAATCAAGTTCTTCTCATTGTTTCTTTGCATATAATAGGACTTTAAGCATGAAATGTATTTGGACTGTTACACACAGAAATACACATGCTTTGTATGATATTGTTTGCCTAAATCATCCAAGTCACTGGCTTTAAGAGATCAAGTGAAAGGAAAAATTTACGGGTAGGGCAGCACTTTTGTAGCACTGGATTTACTTCCTGTTCCCCAGAGCTAATTACAAAAATGATTTTTTTATTTCTGACAGAATCCCACCTATATTCCTTTTAGACTAATGTTTAGCAGAAAATGACCCATTTCCTCTTTCTTTGAATTAAACTGGGCTACAACCAAATAGCACTTTGCTGTCTGCATGGAATGCAATTATAACACTTCCTTGAATTTATCCTCATGGGATTTTTCACTTTTTATGAGAGAGGTATACAGTGTGTATACTTTACTACAGTGCCTATCAATGTTACTAAACATAAATAAATTAACTCACTAGACTGATTACAATTTATTAGAAATTAGTAGTTCTTTCATATTTTGATTTCTTATTCATCTGGGGTGGTTGGATTTATTTTACCTACCTTTAGGGGTGGGATTCTACTCCAGATAGTAAAGTATTTAATATGAACACCTGAAAATATATGCTTCTGTGAAGGAGAGGTATCTAAAAAAATAGTGTAGTCAGTTCTGATGTCAGACTTGATACAATTGCTCAAATATGGTCCCTGACTGCTATTCAAGATGTCTTATGGTATTCATCTTTTCACCTAGCAGCCACTCCAGGGAGGCATAGTTTTCTCACAGGTTCCCTCTCATACCTGCCAATCCAATGCAGGTCTTGCTGATATATGCAATGTCAGATAACTTCCAGAGGTCCCTTTACAACCTTAATAATTCTGTGATTCTGCAATATCCAGTGATATGAAATAACCCTAAGTACTTGAGACTGGAGATCTGAACTGGGTTCTAGTCACCACTGGTGCCTAGGGAGATACTATCCCATCCTAAACTAAAAATTTAATGTCTGGTCAAACATTTCCTTCAGTCCTACAGTTTATAAGATTACATGAGATTTAGCCCTTCTAGGCTCCCTTCATACTCAGTAGAAAGAGACAGGCACCTTTTCAGTGTAGATTAATTTGTCCTTTGATAGACATGTGATGTAAGGGCATAATTCACCTTACCCTAAAACACCAGTCCCTCCATTGACTATAAAGAGCGCTTACCAAGAGTCACTTGGATGTAGGCATCTGCTGATCAAATCGTATTTGTTCAGATAAATGTGCCCCTGAGTTACTATAACTGTGCAGAACATCATTTAATTTTAGAGATTTGTGGCTGAAAATTTTCTTACTCTATAACGGTGAAAGAAAATGGGCTGTTTGAAAGAAAAATGTTCATTTTCATACTTGCATACATTAAAGATACAAACCAGTTGAGGTAACTCTCAAAGCGATAGTCATGACACTCATGGAATTTATATATCAAAGAATGGGTGCGATGGCTTGGCAGATAGGATTTTTATGATTTTTTTTTTTTTCCAGTGATTCCAAGCTGATCAGTCACAAGCAAGATATGAACTGAGAACCATGTAGCTATGTCAGTATGGCTACACATTGGAGTTGAGTTATCTCAAAGCAATATCTTCCTTGCTCTGAGAATGACGTTGTAACATATAATTGAACTGAGACAATCCAGATGTGGGTTCCTGACTCAAGACAGAAGAAAAAGTAAGCCTGGAACTAACTGCAAAAGTGACGTCCTGTTGGTTGAACAAAGTTTTTGACGTGCTGAAATGATCTTGGTTGTGGAATCTCAGGAGTATGCAGTGAAATTTTTATATGAAGGAAAAATCAAATATTATTCATTAAAAAAAAAAAAAGTTTTGTATATGTGATAAGTTTCAGAATAATGTGTGTTTATTTATGCATTATAAGGCATTATACATATCCTTTGAAATAATTGAAAGGCATCCTTCTGTTCCTTTCATTGATTGCCATCAATGGATAACTTTTTCTACAAATATATAATTTTATATATTCATTGAAAATGGTTAAGATTATGTTGCCCATATGTATTGAGTGTCCATAGCAAGGTGTTGGCAATTGGGCGCTGAAGGAGTGGCCTCTGTGAAGAGAGGCCGGGACTGTCCTGTGCTGGACACAGCTGGTGCCAGCTGACTCCAAAGGACAAACAGCTGAGACTCTCAGCCACAATGGCGGTGCCTTGGGGAAAGCATATTTAAGACAGCAAACACTGCACAGAGTGAGAAGTGAGGGGAAAAAAATGTCAGAAACAACCCTGAGACACCAAGCTAGGAGAAGAACAAGGGGGAGACAGTGCTTCAGGTGCCAGAGCAGAGATTTCCCTGAAGCCTGTGGAGAAGACCATGGCGAAACAGGTGGTTTCCTGAAGCCCATGGAGGACCACAGTGGAGCAGATAACTGCACTGCAGCCCATGAAGGACCCCACACTGGAGCAGGTGGATATGCCCTGAAGGAAGGTTCAGCCTGTAGAGGATCCATGAGGGAAAAGGTTTATCTTGAAGGACTGCAGCCCATGAGAAGGACTCCATGCTGGAGTAGGGAAAAGTGTGAGGAGGAAGGAAAGGCAGAGGGAAGCTGTTGTGGACTGACAACAGACCCCATTCACCACCCCGCTGTGATGCTCATGGGACTGGGGAGGTAGAGGAGTTGGGAATGAATGAGTGAAGCTAATGGTGGCAACAGGGGGCTGGGTGTGGAGAAGGAGTTAGGTTTTGGTTTTGTTTTTCAGCATTCCAAACTATTTTAATTGGCAATAAATTAAATTCATTTTCCTCAAGTCAACTCTGGTTTGCTTGTGACAGTAATTCATAAGTGACTCATAAGTGATCTCCCTGTCTCTCTCTTCTTCCCTCTGTCCTTTTGAGAATGGAGAGTGAGACAGCAGCTGGGTTGACATCAGGCAGCCAGTCAAGGTAAACCCACCATACCATATCACCTGTATGATGACATAACTGGTTGTTACACTGGACTTTCTAGAAATTTCCAGAATTGTCATAAGATGATAATGTACAACTTTTAAAATAAAAAAGAACTAAATGGTTTTGTATTATGGTTTGGGTTTGGTGTTGTTTTTTTTTTTGTTTGTTTGTTTTCTAATGTTCTGGTCTATGTGTTTCTTTTGTAAGACTAAAAGCACTTGCAATTATTTTCACTAATCATCATTAAAGGTTTACACCAGGAAATTACTCACTGTGAGAAGTTACTGTACAAATATCAGGCTAAATCTTTCTCCTAGTTATACCTTTGTTGACTGCTGAGTAACATACTCAAATTATTAGGTTACAACAGAAAAAAATGAAATCAGAAGTTGCTCTTTATCTCTTGATGCATATAAGCCAAAAATTAGGCTTATAGCAAGACTAACTGAAAATCTATTTAAAAGCAAACGTGTTTTTTTTTCATAGTATTCTCACTTAACTGGGAACCTGCTGATAAGTATTCCACATGCAATGACCAAAGAAAATTCACATAATCACAGTCAAGATCCCCCAAAAGAGATTTTGTGAGAAACCACATTTTTAAAGAAAAAAATGAGTCGATTGAACTACTTAATAAACTTCTAAAATTTTTTCAGGCTGTTTCATATTATAAAAATAACAACTCTAAATCATTAAAAACACTAAGATAATACCAAAAGAATCTGCTGTAACAAAGCAGAAGTCTTATATGAAACAGATCTCTGCAAAGGCATTTGAAAAATAGTCAGCAATAAATGCAAAATGCTGGATTATCCTTCCCTCCCTTCCTACTGAAAAAAAAAAAAAAAAGTGTTGAATTGAATGGTGAAAGACACTTTTCTTGTAATAACATACAGCCTTCATTCAGCGCTGAGACAGTGGCAGTTCTTGTCCTAAAGAAAATAAATGCAGCTGTTGCACTCTCCTACAGTTAGTGCACATTTCGGGGATGTTGGAGAAGATTACTGACAGTGCTTTGCCAAACACACTACTCGTCCAAGGTTATAAAAATAATAAACTGTGCACCATGATAGTCTTGCAAAGCTAACAATAGCTTAATATATCAGGACGGTATACAGATGTATAGAATCAGAATATTTTGGGTTGGAAGGTACCTCTAAAGGTCATCCAGTACAACCTCCTCTGCAATGAGCAGGGACATCTTCAACTAGATCAGGTTGCTCAGAGCCCTGTCCAACCTGACCTTGAATGTTTCCAGGGACGGCGCATCTACCACCTCTCTGGGCAACATATTCCAGTGTTTCACCACTCTCATTGCAAAACTTTTCTTCCTTCTTTTAGTTTAAATCTTCCCTCTTTTAGTTTAAGGCCATTACCCCTTGTCCTATTGCAACAGGCCCTGGTAAAATTTTGGCCCCGTCTTTCCTGTAGGCCCCCTTTACATGATGAAAGGGTTCAATAAGGTCTCCCTGGAGCTTTCTCCAGGCTGAACAGCCCCAAGTCTCTCAGCCTGTCCTCATAGGAGAGGTGCTTCAGCCCTCTGATCATTTTTGTGACCTTTCTCTGGACCTTCTCCAACAGGTCCGTGTCTTTCCTGTGTTGAGGGCTCCAAAGCTGGATGCAGTGCTCCAGGTGGGGTCTCATGAGAACAGAGTAGAGGGGGAGAATCACCTCCCTTGACCTGCTGACCACGCTTCTTTTGATGCAGCCCCGAATACGGTTAGCTTTCTGGGCTGCAAGTGAACGTTGTCAGCTCATGTCCAGTTTTTCATCTACCAATACCCTGTTAATGTAAATTATTGTAAATTGATAAAGTTTTGTTTTAAAGCCTTCCAGAGCAGAAAGACCTTATTTTTACTTTCATGGTAAAAGGCCTAAAATTTGTGCTTTAATGCATCTCAGCTTCATTTCTATGTATTTTTATGTATCTTGATATTCCATTTTCTCTTCCAAGTAAAGTTGACTTTTGTTCTTAGGTTTATTTCATTTTTCTGTTTTTCTTGTGCCATGCTCATGCCATTATTCTGTCTCAGGCATTTGTTACTGAGCACAAACAGAATAATTTAGGTAAAATAAGAACTTACCTACTGCATGGACACCTAAATGTAAATAACAAGCAAAATCTTACATTTCAGATTCTTAGCTAATTGCTATGATAAATGAGACAGACCGCCACTTATGTCCGTAACATTGTTAATTAATTGTGAACGACTCTGAAATTGTAGGATCTAGTTGTGGTATTTTAGATTCATAAAAAAAACCCAAAGTAATAAAGCTATTTTTTCACTTGTGAGTTGTGATATTTTAGAATCTGAAACTATAACAGTGCTAACAGGCATTAAAAAAAACGCAAACAAATAAATAAAAACAAAGCAAAATGCACTTGCCATACTTTCTTTTCCCCATCAGTGTTATTATCAAGGCCTTTTTATTTCACAGACAAAATGGTTCTTTACAAAAAAGAAACACAAAGAAGCATACAATTATATATTCAGAACACAATAAAAATAGACATAATCCTCAGTGTAAGCCTGAAAAACCTGTGCAGGGACAAATCCCATTGTCATAATGCTCTATATAAACTGTGTCTAGCAGTATGCGTCTCTGATGACATGCATGATGATAGCGTAAGTAAAGCATGTCTCATCTAAAAATTTGGGTTTGATCCCTCAAAAATTTTGAATGACTGCTGCACCTTTTACAAAAAAAAAAAAGGTAACAAATTGCATTTGTAAGTCTTTGTTTCTATTAAATGAGCTGGTTGTAAGGGTAATTTTTGGTTGTGTGGCAGCTCCAGTGTGTCATGCTAACTGTGGTCACCTCAGTGACTGGCCACGACTGCTCAGAATATGTGGGGATTACAGTTGTATTTCAACACCAGTAATTTGTCAGTACAAGGAGGTATTATCATGACATATAAACACCATTAAAGTCAGTGGCTTCTTCCAGTTCTCTCTTCAATTGATTTTCATAAGGTCTCATCCTTCTCATAATTACAATTTTCTTTCAATTGCAGCAGGCTAAATGAAATACAAGCAGAAATGTAGGGTTTATTTAGTTTATTGTCAACTGCACCAACCAATGATATTTTCTTGAAAATATGCTAAGACAAATGGTACAGGTGTTAGATTACCTCTTATCTACCGAGGTTATCCAGAGAGTAGAGCAACATCAGTGCTTATACTTTTGATCAGCTTATACCAATGTGGTCTGGAGATGGAGTATTATGCATAGATTCATACATTCATTGTTTGTTGTAGTGCATTAGAAGATCAGTTTCTTAGAGGAATGTTATAGCTGTACATTCTCTAGTATTTCTGTTATCAGCAGCTTTCAATAATATTGTCAATTCATGCTGCCACTGCTCAGTGCTACACACAATGAGGCCACTCCTGCTGAGAAAGACCTTCTGGTATCAGAGGTGCTTAGTTCAAGCTGTAAACATTGGCATTTAATATAAGCACAATTGATTGGATAAATAATTTTACTGCCCAGAGGATCAAAGAAAGGTCAGAGAAATCTCTGACCATTTAATGATGACTATTAATTTATTCGGTACAGACAAGCGAGACAGTTCTATGGTGATAGATACAGTTGCTATATCATAGAAGATTACTAAGTGGTGATATTTGGAAAAAAATAAAAGGAGACACTTATAGTGGAATTTCTTCAGCCTAAAAAGGAGACACTAATAGTGGAAGTTCTTCAGCCTAAAACTGCAGAACATATTTGGAAGGGAAGAACAAGATGGTAAAGTAGTAAATGTATTGAACATAACAGCACACAGACATCCATTGAGTCTATGCAGTCTATTTATATGCTCAAGAACAGTAACAACGTTAGGTCAGGTGATAAGGTAAGATAGGTAAGATATGCTTTAATATTTGAGATCAGGAAACAAAAAATCACTTGTGTTATTGAAATTAAGACCATGGAAATTTAGGAGTTATTAGAGATACACAAATTACAGACAGGATCTTTTTGAGTCGAAGTTACAAACCCCAATTCATTCCTTAGTGCCTTTTGTGCTTGGCAAGAACATGGAAAAGTCCCATATCTTGAAAACAAACTATTATTTTCTTAGAGATGAAAGAAAATTATCTGGGACCTAGCATTAAAAAATTGTGAGTAGTTGCCTTTAGAAATCCTTTGCTACTGCAACAGATTTTTTTTTCTGTAAGGTGCAAGGAGCTTGCAACAGTTATTGCTGTTTGATTGCCCAGGCTTTGTGATTAAGACTTTTGGCTTGTTACCTTCTCCCACCCAGCATTTATCTCTTTAAAATGCTTTACTCTTTTCAGAATCTAATCCACCCATTCTTCATCCCTGCTCAAACATCACTCAAATACCCCATTACCTGTGAGACTACTATGTCCTTCTGCCTCTGAAAGAAAGCTGACAAAAGATTTAGGTTATTGGCATACTTTTGAGAGAGTAGTCCATAATACCCACCAAATATTTCCTAAGAATTCTATAGCCTAAGCTTTTCTACTCTGAATTCCCTTGAAATAGAGGTGAAAAAAGATAACCTACCAGTTTATTTGCATGCAACTATTATTTCTAGCAGCTCACACATACAAGATTTAACAATAGTTACTTTTTATAATGAATGGCATCATTGCAGGAAAAAAGGAAAACAAGGTTGGATTATATTAATCTTGTAACAAATGCAGTAAAATGACTACATTTTCTTTTAAGTGATCCTTCTCTATTAAGGCAGTATTTTTTTCAGTATAGCTTCCCTTGGAACCAAAGTAATAAAGAGGTAAAAGGAAATTATGGTTACTACTTCAAAGCTATTGATTCAGAAATCTTCACATGGATCCACACAGAGAAATGACCATCAGTGAAAAAAATCTCCCCCTCTTGTATGTGGTGACTGAGAGACAATAATCTGAAGTATTGTGACTCTTGCTTTCAAACTTTCAATGGATGCTCTCCAAGGTCACAAACCCACTGAATGGCTTGGCAAGAGTCAGCTGTCACAGACTACAGAATCATAGAATACTTTGTGTTGGAAGGGACCTTTAAAGATCATTTAGTCCAAACTGCCCTGAAATGAGCAGGGGCATCTTCAACTAGATCAGATTGCTCAGAGCCCTGTCCAACCTGACCTTAAATGTTTCCAGAGATTGCACATCTACTACCTCCCTGGGCAACCGGTTCCAGTGTTTCACCACCCTCATTGTAAAACTTTTCTTCCTTATACCTAGACTAAATCTTCCCTCTTTTAGTTTAAGGCCATTGCCCCTTGTCCTATTGCAACAGGCCCTGGTAAAATTTTGGCCCCGTCTTTCCTGTAGACCCCCTTTACATGATGAAAGGGTTCAATAAGGTCTCCCTGGAGCCTTCTCCAGGCTGAACAACCCCAAGTCTCTCAGCCTGTCCTCATAGGAGAGGTGCTTCAGCCCTCTGATCATTTTTGTGACCTTCCTCTGGACCCACTCCAACAGGTCTGTGTATTTCTTATGTTGGGGGCCCCAGAGCTGGGTGCAGTGCTCCAGGTGGGGTCTCATGAGAGCGGAGTAGAGGAGGAGAATCACCTTCCTCAACCTGCTGGCCACATTTGTATTGATGGCACCCAGGATGCTGTTGGCTTTCTGGGCTGCAAGCGCACATTGTTGGCTCATGTCTAGCTTTTCATTCACCAGTAACCCCAAGTCCTTCTCAGCAGGGCTACTCTAAATCTCTTCAACTCTGAGCCTGTATTCACACCAGGGTTTCCCCAATCCAGGTGCAGGTCCCGGCACTAGGTCTTGTTGACTTTCACGACGTTCACTTCTTGAGCCTGTCTAGGTCCCTCTGGATGGCATCCCATCCCTCAGGCATGCCAACTTCACCACTCATCTTGGTGGTGTCCGCAAAATTGCTGAGGGTGCACTCGATTCCACTGCTTATGTTATTGATGAAGATATTGAACAGCACTGGTCCCAATACAGATCCCTAATGGTCACCACTTGTCACTGATCTCCATCTGGACATTGACCCATTGACCACTACCTTCTGGGTGCAACCTTCCAACTAATTCCTCATTCACTGCACAGTCCACCCAGCAAATCCATACCTCTCCAATTTAGAGAGAAGGATGATGTGGGTGTCTGTTTCAAAGGCCTTACAAAAGTTCAGATAGATGACATCCATAGTTCTTCCTTTGTCCACTGATGTAGTCACTCCATCATAGAAGGCCACTAGGTTGGTCAGGCAAGACTTGCCCATGGCGAACCCATGCTGGCTGTCTCAAGTCAGTCTCTTGTCCTCTATGTGTCCTCTATGTGTCTTAGCGTAGCTTCTAGGAGAATCTGCTCCCTGATCTTCCCAGGCACAGAGGTGAGGCTGACATGGCGGTAGTTCCCAGGGTCCTCCTTTCTACCCTTTTTAAAAAGGGGTGCGATGTTTCCCGTTTTCCACCACCGGGGACTTCACCTGACTGCCTGACTTTTCAAATATCATGGAGAATGGCTTGTCAACTACATCAGCCAATTCCCTCGGGACTCTTGTCAGGTCCCATAGAATTCTGTACGTTTGGGTTCCTCAGGTGGTCATGAGCTTGATCTTATTTTACAGTAGGAGGGATGTTGCTCCCCGAGTCCCTGCCCTGCAGTCCATCCATTCAAGAGGTGTGGGAAGACAGGTTGCTAGTTAAGACTGAGGCAAAAAAGTTGTTGAGTACCTCAGCCTTCTCCTCATCTGTTGTTACCAATTGGCTGGTCTGGCTCTTCGGAGAAGGTGTGCTTTCTTGACCTTCTTTTTCTAGTTGACATAGCTGTAGAAGCCCTGCTTATTATTCTTTGTGTCCCTTGACAATTTCAGCTCATTCCTGATCAACTAGGCAGTGTCCCTATACTCTTTCCAGGATATCTGTCCCTGCTTCCACATGAGTGTGCATGTCTTTTTACCCTTTAGTTGGACCAGGGGTGGTTGGATTCTCCCAGCAGGATGAGAATCTGCAAGTGTGATGCCTCCTGTAGCTGGAATAAGAAGGCTTCATCAATCGGCTCCTCTTGATCAAGTGGCCTGTAGCAGACACTAACCACAATGTTCCCTTTGTTGCCTTGGTCTCTAATTCTTACCAACAGGCTTCCAACCTGCTCATGGCCATTCTTCAGAGACAGCTTTTCATGTTCTATCAATTTCTTCATGTAGGCTATGCCTCCACACCTCTTTTCTCACCTGTCCCTTCTGAACAGCCCCTAGCCATCAACAGCTGCACTCCAGTCATGGGATTCATCCTACCGAGTTTTAGTAACCGTAACTAGGTCATACAACTGACATAAGAACAAATCTTTTTGCATTTTCTTGCAATGATTCTCAGATAATTATGACAATGGAGTCCAAGGATGACAAATGCTTATATTTTGTTCCTTAATAAAGTTTCTGTCATAGGTATGGACACTGTTCTCTTTGAATGGAGAATGCATAACTGTAATGTGACCAAGACCATGTGTACCACTTTAAAAATGAAAGTACTTATGGGTCAGGAAGAGGGACAATTAATCTCTTAGGCCTTCCCTCTACCGTTAAATCTATGAAGGATCCTAGGAAGGATATTTCCTTTAGTAAAATAATACTTATTTTTTGCTAAAAGCAATCATACTGAAAAAATAAAAAAAAAATCTTGCTTGATTCAACTGTATATATTTAACATATGCTGCCATCTGCATGAAAAAATCATCATTCTTATGAAATAGAGAAAATGTCATAGAAGGCCATTTCAATTAAATTGTAGTTCTTGGCAAATTAGAGTTTTCCTCCACTCATATATTTTCAGGTAGCTAGAAACTTCAAAACAGAAAGTAGTTTTAAAGTTGGGGTTTTTTTTGAAATTATGTGTATGCAATGGTATGCAAATGAATGGCCTGGTTGATTTATCTTCACTTTTTAAGTCTTCTTTTGAGATACATGCCTTCCAATCTAAAAACTCAATCTGCTATGTATGAGATGATTTGAGAACAGTAATGAATTGCCTGCATAGGCAAAGACTATCCTGAATATTTTCTATTTAATTCTCATTAAATTATCACTGCACAACCTGCAAAGAAGGCAAAATTACTATTTTTTTCTTTCTCTGGAATTTGGTTTGACATAGCCTCGGGTTTGGCATAGTCACTGGAGATGTCATATATCCTAATTTATAATAGGTAACAAATTCAGATCTGGTTCTTGTACTCTCAGTGGAATTTCATGTTGAGAATACAATTCAATTGTTCCCTTACAACCTTAGAAAATGTAAAAATGCTGATCCATTAAAAAGTTTGAGCTCTATAGCTTTGTTCTGTTTTAGTGAAGGTAGCAACATTGTTGCTATCCTACATTTGAAATGGAAAAAATCTAAAAAATTAAAATGTATTAGAGCACACTGGAAATCGGTTTTCCTCCAAGAATATGGTTTTATTCCCAGTAGTTAAAATATAATTATCAAACAGAGCTGGGATTGTTGTTGCATTTGGGAATGATGCTTGCTATACTTTTATTATTTCTGCAATTTCCAAAATGTTAATTCATCCCTACTTTTGTAGATCAAGTTTATTATGTTTAAGTTAATTATGTTTCCAGTTCAGATATTTTATTTTTTGTTGGATTTTACTGTGATAGTTAATTATTCAATCAGTAGATGTGATTTTGTTCCTTAGCACAGAGTGGGATACATATTTATTCACAGAAACAGGTTTTTACATCCTAAATTAGATAATAAAAGTCTTGTTGCATTCTGGCAGTATACACTACTATGTTTTATCTTAGAAATGTGGCATTATCTCAGCACTATCATGCAAATGCCAAAGAAAAGAAATGGGTTTATAAAGCAGAAGAAAGAAGGAAAAAACAGCAGGATAATGTGGAAGAATTTCAGACCCTATATTATTCTGCAACTGGTTGATAAATTGGTTTGATACCAATGTAATAGCTGGCACTACATAATAATGCTAATTTTACTGTCTTCAACTTTAACTTTTTTTTAACTGTTTTAATTCAAACATCCACAAAAATCTTGTGTTGGGTTAATTTGCATGTTGCGTAATTTATTTCAGTAACAATGATTACTGAGGAAATTCTGACTTTGGACATTTTTTCATTACATTTGACTGATGGAACTGTGAGAATATAAGTTTAGACTTCAAACAATGACAGCTACACTTAATGTAATTTTAAAATAAATTAATAGTATTGCAAATGAAGAAGATTCTATGAATCATTATTGTTTATATGCATTACTGAGCTATAATTAGTACATGGATGGACACAGTTATATATTACTTAAATGTTATGTCATGGCATAATTGTTACACAAAAGTAATTTTAATTATATCATTAAGAACTCAGATACATAATGAGCAATGACTGTATAAAGTCCTAATGAAATAAAAATAAATAAATAAATAAAATGGGCATCACCCAGTTTTTACAAACCACATACTAACTCTTCTCTGGTTTTGGTCCATCAGTCTGTCCAGTCTTTCCACAAGATGAGTCATATAAGCTGATTCCTATGAGTATCTTCTACTGCCAGACCTCTAACCTCTCTAATACAGTTGTCAGTGATCAGAAACATTCCCCTCACTGAATTAATTAAAAGTAAAGGGGACGATGAGGGGACTGGCTAAGTATGGACACATCTGAGCAAGATGCAAATGGTATGGAATAAGGGGTGGAATGTCCTGGCTTGAGGTAAAACAGGAACAATTTTGTTCAGTAACTTCGCTTCTTAGCTGGGCCTCTCCTAACTACTGAAATTAGCGGGATATTTTGCAGACTTTGTTTGCTCTCTCAGAGTGATAAGACCTATGTTTATAATAGATACCCAGGCATGGTATGCAGAAAGGCTCCTGCTTACACTTATTGCTATAACAACCAAGGCCAGCTCACTTTGTTATTGGCCCCCTTGGAGGGCCAGAAGCAGAAAATTGTAGAGTGGTCACACCTGTGGGGAGGAACGGACAGGACAAGTGACCCAAAACTGACCAAGAGGGTGTTCCATCCCATCTCCCTCATGCTCAGTATAAAAGCTGAGGGATCAAAAGGTCAGATCTCTTTTCTTCAATGGCCGGCGTCTGAGGAGGATTCTGTCCGTTCTTCTGCCTTTGATCCCAATCCTGAATGCAGATCTGGAATCCAGTTCCTGTCCATCACTGAGTCCATTCTGGGACTTGCCCAGTGCCACCTGGTGATGTGATTGTCATCCTGGGAGCTTGATACAGTTTTGTAAATATTTCATTATTTTTTTTTATTTCATTATTAATATTTCATTAAAGTAGTTTATTTCCTTCTAAACTCATAAGTCTGTTTTTCCCTCCTCTGCCTCTCTCTTTGAAGAGGGATGGGGGGAGCATCTGTCGGCCCCATCTGGGGTGCCCAACTTCCCCAGTAGCTGATTTGGCCTAAACCACAACAGGTTTATATATGGATGAAAACACTGGCAGCAATATGCCAAAAAAACCCAAACAACCCAACATCATTTGAAATGTTTTCATTTTTGTTCAGCCTCTGTTCACTCTTGAAAATCTATGTTTGTGGTATGGGTAATGTAGCAATGGAAAATGGTTCTATGTTAGGTAAGAGAGTAAAGGCACTGGAGAGATGGCAGAGACACAAAGTTTTTTGGAAGCAACCCACTAGGGTCCTACACAATCAAATAACTTAGTTGTCTGTCAGTTCACAAGTTCTCCTGCCTAACTTTCATGTTTAGCTCATTTCCAAGTATTATTCTGGAATACACCATCCAGTTTGCTTTGAGACAAAACCCAGGCGAAGCTCTAAAGATTGCTCGCCCCAGATAACCATCATTTTCAGCAATAAGGAGAAAAGTATACCAGTTTTATTTCTCTCTGTGATGAATCTACGTGATTCTCTACATAACCTCAGCAAGACTTGTGTCTCAAATGCTTCTCTGTGTAAGAGTGTATGCTGCCATCCACATCCCAAGAAACACGTATTTTCAGTATCTTCTGTAAATGATGTCTCTGGGAGTTGAGAGAGAGTCCTTCTCCCATTATATTAGCAACTACGAGGTTTAAAAACACTTAATGGTGTACCATAATGAGCTAAGGTGACTCCATGTTTGACTCATGGTATGACCTCTGCACAAACTCTTGCAGAAGAAGTAGATACGTCCTGGGAAGTTCTGGATGCCCCAGCCCCTTGAAGAATTCAAGGACAGGTTGGATGGGGCTTTGAGTAACCTAGTCTCATGGAAGGTGTCCCTACCCATGACAGGGGGTTGGAACTAGATGATCTTTAAGGTTCCTTCCAGCCCAAATTATTCCATGATTCTATGATTCTATATATGACCTATGCCTGACTGCATTTTGCAATAAGAACTCAATGGAACTGGTGGAAACTCTTTTAGAAGTGAGGTGAAGGTGCTGCAACTCATAGCTGATGACAGATACACACCTGCAAGAAGACTGGGACAAACCCAGTCTTATCACTGTGGGAGCGTAACACCTAACTATACATCAAGAGGACCCTCTGGAATAAACAGAGCTGCTTGTATGTGTAATGAACTAGTGTGTGCTGTTTATAAGGTCCTTTCATCTGAACTATTCTTCCTCAAATCAGTTGCTGTAGTCCTTCACACAGAAAAGAAAATAAATATTTGGTGAAAATAACACAACTGACAGTGCAAAATTAATATTTTTTAATCCTGAAAGACTGCACTTACTTTCTCAAGCACTGCTTAATTTACATATCAAGAAGTGTTTTTGAAAGATAAGAAATACTCCAGAAAAAAAAAGTGACTTCTGTGAGGTTGTGAAAATAATATATCAGTTATTATGTTAACAAACAGTTAAAACCATGTTTAATCAGAACTAGAGACAGATTGTCAACTCATAGCCATGAGTGAACCTATTTTGCATTCATTTTTTAATGATTATTAAAACAGAATGTGGTATTATATAACACAGATTTATTATCCATCTGTCTATTAAATTCTATTTGGCATAAAAGGTGATGTTTTCATATTACATAATTTTCATTATGAGTAGTGTGACATTTATACCTGAGGTCACAGGGTCTATTTTAGACATATGTTTCGCTGTAAAATGAATTGCACCTAGTAATTTTCTGTTTCTCTCATTACATTATAATGAAAGTTTGAATTACCTATTTATGAGTAAATACACTTATTTTAGGGTGAAGGAATCTTACCCAGCATGTCTGAACCTCCTAATAAATATGTCTTGATACTCAGGAGTCTGCTTCCAGCCAGGACTGTATTGTCGTAGACAGGACGGAGATTATGAGTTCTCCAATTTATAGGGAAGGGAAGAAAAGATAAGAAAGGGGGGAAAAAAGAAAGAAAAAAATAATTAAAAAAAAATCCCAGATGCAAAGTGAACTTTCTTATGGCTCCCTTGCAGTTTTAAAATGACACATAAAAGAAAAAAGAGTATGGATGGTTCCAACTAGGATATCATCTCATGCTCGGAAACATCAACATTTATTTTTTCTAAGTCATTAGGATATGTAAACAAAAGTTCATTCACAGTTTCATCATAAATACTTATTATAAAAATAATCACTAGATGTAATAATAGTCTGACATTATCTTATCATAAAGTGATTTACAAACATATTAAGACCCTTTAATGGATTCTAATGTGAAAGACTGTGATAAAGCAATCTGCACATTTTCTTAAAACAGTATATGTGCCTGCTATACTTAAAGTATGACTTTAAGTTCTGAAGTGTATTATGAAGTGCCATATAATTTGATAAATATAAAGAATTACATACGCGAAAATGCACATACAGTATAAGTAATTTCCCTGAGGAGACTGGTGACATAATAATAAACCTCAAGAATTCAGCTCAAATGATTTGTTAATGTCACAAGTAGCCCCAAACAGAATTACAGTTCCTTATGTACACTACAAGTGTATGCAATTTTTATAAAATAAAGTAAAAGAAATCATTCTTTCTGATCAACACTACCAGTTTAAAAATAAATGTAAGCAATATTTTCTCCTTGCCATTCCCTCAAACTGCTCTCCTTTCGGCTCTTCTCCAGTCTATTTTTCTCACTTTCTCATTCCACTCTCTTCTGTTTCTTTTCCCCCTATTCTCTACCCATACTTCTCAATCCTCTCCAGCAAATAATATTTTCAATCAAATCCACTTATTGCCACGAATTTCCCTAGGGGAGGACATGAATCAATAGCAGATTAATGTTATTCAGAACGTTCAGTGAGCTACTAATAAAACTATTGAATACTCACAAAAGAGAGACATTTCTTAGCAGAAGAAAACACATTTAAGAATATTTTCTAGGGACCTACCTGGGATAATCCCCACCCAAGAAAAAAGATGTGAGTAATTCTCTATTGTATTGTTTCCCTTTCCACCAATTATTTCTTATATAAGGCCTTAAAAATGAGAACAGGTTTCCCTTCTCTCTACCTCCCAGAACCCACAGTTTAATTTGTTTCCTTCCCTAACAGAAAACCAGCCACTACTTCAGAGTTTTAAGGGAATAAGCTCAGAATTCACTCTAAACAGGTTTTTTTCCCTCTCACAATCCATAATACCAAGAAACACCACACCTGAAATAAGCATTTGATATTTGATTATTTGCTGTAAGTTAGGGAGTAAATATACTGCTCTGTGTTTGAAATGAAATGTGGTTTGCCACTGAAATAATTTTACTGCCTACAATATTTTATTATTTAAATTTTAACCATCTGTTCAAATCAGAATATAATGTAGAACATCACCTGTGGCATATATATATTATACTAATCTTATAAAAGAGTAAAATTGAAACATGAAAAAAATCCTTGTGCACTAAACCTAAACTCTTACTGTACTAATCATATAATCCACATATATGATGGATAGGTTCTCCTTACAGTCATTTTTCCTTAAATCTTATAAAACTTAATGAAACTCAGGTAAAATATTCTGCTTTTTCAAAGACAAACCCCAAAATTTATGTTTCAAACAAATACATCCTGAGTACTATATGCAGTTCTTCAGGTTTTAAACAGGATGTTTGAAAGATCGTAGATAGAGATGGTAGAAAAAAACACCTGAAAATATCAATTAGATTGTGTTTCTGGCTTATGAAATGTCTAATGTCTAATGTGAAATGTCTAATGTGAAATGTTTATGGCTAAAATGTCTTGGACTCATCAGTTTGGAAAGAAGATGACTGACAGAAGGTAGAACTGAAGTTTACAGAATCGTGAAAGCAGAGGTTAACATGAGTATAAAGCTATTATTCACCAAATCTTGCAGTGCTAGATCTCTGAGGACATTTGATGAAAGGAGGACAAAATAAATTTAAAACAGAAGAAATTTCTTCTCGTATACAGCAGGTAGTAGTGAACTTCTGGAACTTTCTTTGCCACAGGAATTTTTGCTGCTAGACAACATCATCAGGTTCAGAAAGGGATTACACACACTTACGGACAACAGGTTCCTAAACAGAAAGGCAGAGATCTGCCCTCAAATACCCATACTACAACAGTTGTGAATGCTCAAGAGAAGAACAAGAGGAAGAGCAGAAGAAAGTGGCCAGGTTCACGTGCTCTACCTAAGCAGTGTCACCTACTCCAACCATCAGACACAGAAAGTTGTGGTGGATGGTTTCTTTGTCTGATTGAGGCATGGATGAGCAGGACATATTTTCTGTTTCTGTGTAGTGTCTTGAAGCACTTTTTCTCATGTTATCAAGATACATGCTAACTTCAAAAGCCATTCAGTCTTAAGAAAATCTAGGAAGAAAAAAAATAAGTCATAGCCACTATGGAAGAGACTTTTTTCTTTTTTTTTTTTTTTTTTCCTTTCAGATTAGACATGGAAGATTGTCCAGAGCAATAACAAACAGTGGCAGGTAAAGTCCAGGTTTGCTGAAGTAGTCCTGTACTGGAGGTTGTCTACTGCAGACAGAGTATCAGAAAAAACAGATAATGAAAAGCTCTAACTGAGCTCTGAATGAGAATTTTTATTAGGCTCAATCACAAAACTTAACCTGGCTGGGAATGCTGCATATTTTTAGTTGTTAGTAAGGTGGTTCATATCAGCCAAAAAGTATTTCTTTCTTTATTTTACTTTCAGTGATCTCAGAACTATTACTGTTTTTTTCAAGACAGTTTAAGATACATCTCTGGAATGAAAAATTAAAGTTGTAATTATCATTGGAAAAAAAAAAAAGTTTTAAGGTATGGAAAATGGAATTATATCGTGGGAAATGTTAACCATACACCTGTTCGTGCAACACCAGACCTTTTCAAAGATTTGTGGACACTATAAGCATTCTTAAAGATCCAGCAGTTTTTATAGGCTTTTCAACATTATCAAAACTCTATCTAACCAAAAGCAAAAGAATAAGCTGGTGAGGTGTCTGGAGGACAAGTCTTATGAGGAACAACTGAGGGAACTGGGGTTGTTTAGCCTGGAGAAGAGGAGGCTGAGGGGAGACCTTATCACCCTCTACAACTACCTGAAAGCAGGTTGTAGAGAGGTGAGGGCTGACCTCTTCTCCCTGGTGACAAGTGATAGGACAAGAGGAAATGTGTTCAAGTTACGTCAGATGAGGTTTAGACTGGATATTAGGAACAATTTTTTCACTGAAAGGGTTATTAAATATTGGAATAGTCTGCCCAGGGAGGTGGTGGATTCACCATCCCTGGAGGTGTTTAAAAAAAGGGCAGATGTGGTACTTAGGGACATGGTTTAGAAGTGGTTTTTGTCAGGGTAGGTTAATGGTTGGACTTGATGATCTTAAAGGTCCCTTCTGACCTCAGCAATTCTATGATTATACGATTCTATGATTGTCTGTCTCACACAGAATTAAAGAAAAATAATAAAGCAGTCTTGAATGAATACCACAAAGACAAAATAAAATGCATGTATGGATAATTGAAGTATTTAAAACTAAAATAATACAATTAGATGTTCAAGAAATAATGAAAAATCACACTGAAAATGTTATTGTCATCTAAGATTATAAATACAGATCCAAGCTGAATCCTCTTAAAAGAATAATTTCCAAGAAATCCATCTTACTCTACACCACAACATTGAAGAAGACTAGTGCAGCAAATAAAACAGAGAGAAAGTGCAATAATTACTTAGTTATTCTAAACAATCAAAATCTGAATTGTTCTGGAAATTTATTATACCCACTTTTCTAGTTATAGAAGTTATAGATATTTATTTTTACATTTTATAAAACCTATATAGCGTACTAAAATATATATTAAAAAATAATAACTTTTAATAAATTGTGCTTGTAAATCTCCAAACACACACACACAATCTTGTACCACATTTTAAAACCAAGATATTTATTTGCAAAATATAATATTTAACAAGGATCATTTTAATTACTTTAATATTAGGAATTTGTGCACTATATTTTTTCAGTAAACTAACTACATAGACAACATGCTTTTCTTTGACTGTTTTTCAGTCCATTTCTTTAAAATAAGAGTCCTAAAATAACAAATATTTTCAGTAACTGTACAAAACCAAACATTAAAAGATTAATCATTTCTATGATATAAAAACAAACTGTTTCCCATTAAATTTATTATTTATTTTTGAGCAAATTATTGCAAGTGGTCTAGATTGTATGTTTATTGATAATATTGTCATCTTTGAGGCCTGTTATTTAAGAAAACCAAGAACTGGATTGAAATAAAATGTGGAATACAGAAAAATAATTCTAAAGGTAACATATCTGACAAAGTATTGTACGCTACATTTTGTAGAAGAGGTAGTAAAATGTTGTCAACTTACATATTACTTTTTGACAGTTAATACAACTTTCTTTCAAATCATGATAAAACATAGCAAGGAAACATGGATATATTATTTTTTTTTCCCTTTCTGTTTTATACTGATGTAATTTACTTGAATGTTCATTCAGAAAATATTCTTAAAAAAAAAAAAAAATAATGAGGTGTACACCTCATGATGTTCAACAAGACCAAGTGCAAGGTCCTGCACCCGGGTTGGGGCAATCCCAAACACAAATACAGGCTGGACAGAGAATGGATTGAACACAGACCTGAGGAGAAGGACTGGAGAGTATTGGTGGATGAAAAATGACATGAGCTGGCAATGTGCGCTTGAAGCCCAGAAAGCCAACAGCATCCTGGGATGCATCAAAAGAAACGTGGCCAGCAGGTCCATTCTGTCCCTCTGCTCTGCTCTGGTAAGACCCCACTTGTAGTACTGCATCCAGCTCTGGAGGCTCCAACATAGGAAGGATGTGGATTTGTTAAAGCAAGTCCAGAGTACGGCCACAAAGGTGATCAGAGGGCTGGACCACCTCTCCTATGAAGACAGGCTGAGAGAGTTGGGGTTGTTCAACCTGGAAAAGAGAAGGCTCCAGGGAGACCTTATAGCTGCCTTCTGGTACTTAAAAGGAGCCTGCAGGAAAGATGGTGAAGGACTCTTTATAAGGGAGTGTAGTGATAAGATGAGGGATACTAGTTTTAAACTGAAAGAGGGTAGATTTAGATGAGATATTAGGAAGAAATTCTTTACTGTGAGGGTGGTGAGGTACTGGAACAGGCTTCCCAGAAAAGTTGTGGATGCCCCATCCCTGGAAGTGTTCAAGGCCAGGCTGGATGGGGCTTTGAATAACCCAGTCTAGTGAAAGATGTCCCTGCCCATGGCAGGGGGGTTTGGAACTAGATGATCTTTAAAGTCTCTTCCAACTATAACCATTATATGATTCTCTGAAGGTGGTGTAAACTCCAGGAACCACATTCACATTTGAGAAAATAGTAACTTTTTAACTTTGAAACCAATGTAGTTTTTCCAAGTAGCTTAACAGCCCAGTGTACTCTCATAAAAATTATGTTTTTCTACTGTTTACCTATTCTCATCTTCTAGAAACTTTTTTCATGGATTGTTTGCACTTAGAAACTCTTACCGGAGCTATGACTCGAAGTACAGTGCAGCTTAATGTTTTGTTTTTGTTTTTTTTATTTCTTCTCATTCAGGTGTTTATAATATGAAAAAGCATTTTCCATCTTCTACTTCCTTTTTATTCATTCAGCTTGTATATGTGGGTCTAAATGTATGCAGGTAAATGGGAGGTACTCATTTAATATCACATAAACATCTATGTGACTGTTCTGACTTGGCTACATGACAGTATTTATCATTATGTGATTTGTAGGTACAATCTGATATTATAACTGGTTGTCTGGATGAGGGGACAGTTGTAGATGTCATCTACCTTGACTTTATCAAGGCTTTTGACGCTGTCTCCCATAACATTCTCATTAGAAAGCTGAGGAAGTATGGGCTAGATGAGGTGACAGTGAGGTGGATTGAGAGCTGGCTGTGTGACAGAACTCAGAGGGTTGTGATCAGCGGCACAGAGTCTAGTTGGAGGCCTGTAACCAGTGGTGTCCCCCAGGGGTCAATACTTGGTCCAATCTTGTTCAATATATTCATCAATGACCTGGATGAGGGGGCAGAGTGTATCCTCAGCAAGTTTGCTGATGATACCAAACTGAGTCAGGCGGCTGACACCCCAGAGGGCCATGCTGCCATCCAGCATGACCTGGATAGGCTGTAGAGCTGGACAGAGAAGAAACTAATGAGGTTCCACAAGAGCAAGTGCAAGGTCCTGCACCTGGGCAGGAAGAACGTAAAGCACCAGTATAGGTTAGAGGTGGACCTGCTGGGAAGTAGCTCTGAGGAGAAGGATCTGGGGGTCCTAGTAAACAGTAAATTATCCATGGCCCAGCAATGTGCCCTTGTCGCCAAAAAGGCCAATGGAATCCTGGGCTGCATAGGGAAGAGTGTGGCCAGTAGGTCGAGGGAGGTCATTCACCCCTCTACTCTGCACTGGTGAGGCCACAACTGGAATACTGTGTCCAGTTTTGGGCTCCCCAGTTCAAGAGGGACAGGGAAGTGCTGGAGCGAGTCCAGCGAAGGGCAACTAAGATGATTAAGGGCTTGGAGCATCTGCCTTATGAGGAAAGGCTGAGAGAGCTGGGACTCTTTAGCCTGGAGAAGAGAAGGCTGAGGGGAGACCTTATTATGGCATACAAGTATCTAAAGGGTGGGTTGAAGGAAGATGGAGCCAGCCTCTTTTCAATGGTTCCCAGTGACAGGACGAGGGGCAATGGGCACAAGTTGGAACATAGGAAGTTCCGTTCAAATACACAGAAACACTTCTTCATGGTGAGGGTGACGGAGCACTGGCACAGGCTGCCCAGGGAGGTTGTGGAGTCCCCTTCTCTGGAGATTTTCAAGACCCGCCTGGATGCAGTCCTGAGTAGTGTGCTCTAGGCAATGCTGCTTTAGCAGGGGAGTTGGACTAGATGATCTCTAGAGGTCCCTTCTAACTCTGAAAATTTCGTGATTCTGTGAAACTACTGAGCCACTAGTAGACAAAAAGCATGAAAGATTTTTTGAAAAATGAAATATCTTAAAACTTCTCCTTTTAAAAACTGCAATTTTGAGAAAGCGACAATGAAAGCATATTCTCATATTTATTTTTTCTTGCTGAATTTCTTCATATGGGGGGTGGGTAGAAAGCTTGAGTATTTTCTTATTTTCTTTACTTCTTTTTTTTTTTTTTTTTTTGGTTATAAAATCCACCAGAGAGTATCTTCTTCAAAATTCAATTCATCTTCTTGAGTGCTAGTGTTTGCTTTGGGAGCTCTACATTATTGGATTGTATGGTATGTGTTTGTAGCTATATATCTCCTGATCTCCCCAGTGTATTCACATCTGAAGTGTCCGTGCATAAACTATTCTACCTAAAGGCACATATAACATTCACCTCAGCTGGTCTTTTAAGTGAATGTCAGAGTAGAGGAATCTGATTCAGGGAAGCACAGACTTAAGAACACTTTTTTTGGTAACCTGTTAGCTGTTTTGACAGAGCTAGATGAGGCCATCTTGAAGAAGAACATATGACATCTTCAGAATATAAAAGTTGGGTTTTTTTTAAGTCAGCACTTGAATAATATCCTGACCAAGGAGGAATAAGTCAGATGTAAAGAACTTCATTAAATCAAGCTACAGTTTTATTAATTTAACTCATTTGGGAAAGATCTCAAATTATTTTGTGAAATTCAAGTCTTATTTTCTCTAAAATCATTCTGCCTGGGAAAGTGCTGACATCAGTTCCCTCTCTCCACTGCTGGTCTCTGGCCTAAGACTTATATTTATCCATTCTCCCATTAAACCAGCAAATAAGAAGGGGAGAGATTGTTTTTCTCCCCTTATCCCCCATTTTTTGATATATAGGCTTAATAATCTCTAGAATCAATGTCCTACCACATTCCACTCTTCAGTGGAACTTCAAATTATGAGATCTTTATTGTATCTGAGTCATTTTGTGTATCTTGCAGAGCAACTCACTGGGCTGCTAAAATCATAAATCTAGGCTGTCCAATCCACTGATGGACAAATTTTGTTTTATATTATAAATATTTGTATATATAAATTGATATGCAGAAAGGTTTACAAACACTCACAACTATGTAAAATTAAGCAGTAATATGTAGTCCTCACTGACAAGCTACTACCATTCTATTGACAAGATATCCTTGTAACATCAAGAGGGTGGGCCTTTTATAATCCAAATCTGGGGACGCAGATCTTTTAAATTCAATTGCTATTTGCAATTTGTTCTTGGTTCCCTTGTCTAGTCACCTTCTAAGGTTTCCTGTTTCTTGCACAAGCCTGGTAATGTCTGTTCATCTCTCTTGAATGACTAGGCGTGAAATAGGGTAGTATGTTGGTGCAGTGTTTTTTGTTGGGTTGTTAGTAGTATTTTATTTTTTTTTAATTGAAAAGGAACATGTTTATTTGGACAAAATGAGAGATGATATTGTAATAAAAATAGCATGAAAGTTAATACTAATATTGTCATCAAATTAGGTAATATCAAAGTAGAATTTTAGTTAATTTTAAATTTTTGGTATCGTATTCTTCTGAAAACTCTCTTTATAATTTGATTATAGTTATTTTTCTGGAAAATCAGTCAGATTTCCTTTAAATGCTGTTATATATATTATTTCTATGGTATTATTCTTCTTACAGGAATATGTAGCACACATTCAGATCACAATTTTTAAAAACTGATAAGTAGTTTCCAAAATTTTTTTTGTTTGTATGTATGTGCTTATACATTAGAGCGAACAGAAGACTAATCCATGCAATATATTAAGTTATGCCAACTTAGAAAATCCTGACCTACTCAGCACGAATACAGAAGGTGAAAGAAATCACTATGCCTAAAGCACTTTGAGAAGTGAATCAATCTTCTCAAATCCCCAAGTAGACTAGCACAGTCGCTATTTCTAACCAGAAAATTGATCTTATGCAAAGATGAAATGAGTGTCTGATTGACAGGAAAGGGTTTATACAGCTCCTCAAATGTCCTCAAGAAACAAAAGCTAATGTGCAGATTTTTTTCAAGGCTGCCTTTCCCAAATGCTAGCAGGGGAAGGGATATCCATAAAAGCACCAGTGCCCTCATTGCAATCCTAAACAGAGTGATGACTTCATCCATTGTAGATGCCTCAATGCCAGATAATATTTCATTATGGAGGAGCACTGGCTATTATGTAGTATGCAATTTAATTTGAAAAACCTGCTCTCAGTGCCTTTCTACTGCTGATTTTTGTAAGACTTGTCACAGAATTAGTTTATACAGAGTAATTGTGAGAGAAGCAAATGTTAACAACACAAATTTTGTGCATAAATATGATCCAGTTTTATAACTATTTGCCCACTTTTCAGATTTTGGATATGAAAAATGAATATGCAAATATCATTTAATAGTAATAATAGTAATTTGAACATTCAGAGAAAATATTGCAACTTAATAAATAAATATATATTTTTTCATGAGAATGCCCAGTTTCAATATGTTTATTTAATGTTTCTTGGGTCTAGAATAGAATATTTGAGTTATTTTTGTGACTGTTTTTCTCAGTGCTTAGGCCTGGACACCGCCATCAAAAATAATTTTAGTCTCAGGTAAACGAGTGTGCCTGTCTGTCTCTGGTGTTCTGTTCAAAGTATATATTTCATTTTCCTATGACTAAATCAAACCCCAACCTATGTAGTACAGAACAATTTAGTACCCTATTTGGCATTATAAACAATGTGTCCAAGCAAACTGGCATACTTTCTAGCATCAATTAAGAGGTTAAAACTGTGTCTTTCTTCAGTAGTGACAGATGCTTTGTGCATATTGAGCTGCAGTAATCCCATGGTATTTGAATAATTAGTATATTGAACTATTTGTTTCATTTCAGCAGAGATAATAATGGGACCTATAACAAGGAATGCTGTGAAGATTTTCTTCTTGCTAACTTAAAATTTTAAAACTTAAAAACCACATTAATATAGATGCTGTTTTGTTAAATCGATATTACATTATTAAGAGCCACAGAATCATAGAATCATAGAATGGTTTCGGCTGGAAGGGACATTAAAGATCATCTAGTTACAACCCCCCTGCCACAGGCAGAGACTCCTTCCACTAGCCAAGGTTACTCAAAGCCCCATCCAACCTGGCGTTGAACATTTCCAGGGATGGGACATCCACAACTTCTCTAAGAAGCCTGTTCCACTATCTCATCACCCTCTTAGTGAAAAATTTCTTCCTAATACCTCACCTAAACCTGCCCTCTTCCAGTTTAAAGCGATTCTCCCTCGTCTTATCACTACATGCCCTTGTAAAAAGTCCTTCCCCAGCTTTCCGTAGGCCCCCTTTAGGTACTGGAAGGCTGCTAGAAACTAAATGTTATAAAAATAGGATAAAATTTAAGCACATGTGGTCCTAGACTGGAACCACTTTTCTCTATAATGGGCTGGAAGATGAGAAGCTGTTCCACTGAAAATGGCTGAAAAGAATTTTAAAATTTTTTGATAGAAGTTTAAATGAATTTCTCTGTCTGGATAAATTTGTCATGGTTATTAATTATGATTCTTTTACATACAGTATTTGTAGCTGTGAGATCCAAGGATATTGTCCAGACCTTGTCTGTAGGTAAAATCAGGATCTGATATAAGGCCTAATAGCATGGCTAGAAAAAAGTAGCTAAGGCTTCAGGAAAGCAAGATCTTCTTCAGGGCTATGTAAATAAATTACCTCCCTAAAGCCCACAAAAAGATATTAGTCTTTATGTACAAACTTTCTTCTAAATACTCTAACAGGCTACAGTTTTAAATCTCATTATCAGCCTTGCAGACTCCAATAGCACCCATTCTGCCTCTTGAACCATGTAATGTCCCACAGAGACTGTGCTTTTATTTATTTCTAATAACACTATGTATTCTACACAATCTTTTTACTAATGGTTGCTGTGTCATATTAGCTAGGATTCTTCATTGCGTATATCAAGTATCACTCAATTTCATGACTTTTCTGTTTTATTTTGTGGTTTTTTTTGTGTTTCTTTTTTTTTTACTTTTATTTTATTTTATTTTGGCTTGGTTTTATTTTGTTAAAAACTGTGATATAAGTCCAGAATCTCATCTGATCTACCATTTTAAAATAAAATGCTGTGGACTTCTGTCCTTCAAATAAGAGTTTATAATAGAAATATACGGTTTTAAAATTCTGCATTTTTAAATAATATAAACATCTTACCAAGTTAAACTATTTCTTAGATATTTTTAAATTAATTGTAAACATAAGACTACTGAGAGGCTTGGGTGTTTTGTTTTTTTTTTCTTTGTTTTGTTTATGTTGGTTTGTTGAGGTTTTTTTTTTTTACTTTTTATTCCTTTTTATTGTCTGTATGTTTTGACTGATTTGGAATTCTCAGCACAATATTATACAGACACATTTGAGCTCAGTGGCTACTCCTGAAACTCCTACAGAGAAATCCAGATTTGAATGAAGCTCTCTGGGCACTAGATGCATAATTTAGCAATCAGATTTTGTATTTGCTACAGCATGACCTTGACATGTATGTGCATAAAGATTCTTATATTTTGCACATATTTTAATACCTAGCAGTAAATACTTATATGAAATTAACATTGAAATCTATGTAACCATCGCTGGTTTTTACTCATGCATATTCATGACTATTGAATACAAGTATTTTTATTATGGTCAATAATCAAAATCATAGATACTTGTCTAACATATCTTAGATTTTCCCCTCCTCCGCCCCCCCCTTAGAATTTGTTTTGGTGTTTACTGTCAGGTAGTATCATTCAGAGTTGTCCTTAATTTACGTGGGTATATTTTCTTCAAAGTTTGGGGATTTTTTTTTTTTCCAAGTAGAGGTAATATGTGCAGTTTAAACATTTGTGTGTGGATTGTTTTTGTTTTATTTTCTCCTTTCACCTGAAGAAATCTCCACAGGATGCACTTGACTTTAGGAAGACAAAAAGTGCAACTTGTAGTAGATCTTACTTAAATTAAATTTAAACCCAAGATTCACAAGAAGTAAGTGAGGACAGAACAGACACCAAAGTCTTAATCTACAAAGCAGAAATCTAACTCACTTGACATGCAGTATCCTACTTGGATGTCAACAGATGGTTTCAAACTGTAGCAAAGGTTGAATTTCTTTGACGTTTGAAGCACAGTGGTCTTTAACATCTGCTGTCCCCTGATGTGTGCCTGACAGCTCATTTCAGCAAGGGATACACAACATCGTATAGGCTTTTTTTTTTTTTTTTTTCCAGTTTGTACAGCTGGGAATAACCTGGTCCACAAAAGATAATACCTTTTAAAGTATTTGGATATACCATCATATTTTTGAGATTTTTTCAATTGTTTCAGCAGCTTCTAACATTTACTATTAGAGGTCTAATCTGTTGCAGGAAAAAAATACTTGTTTACATAGTAGTATGTTCTTTTCCATTGCTCCAAAATAGTTGAAATAAATACTGATTTTCTTATATGAATATCAATCATGTACAAGCAAATTGCTTCAGCAGTAGCACAGATAGAAATAAATAATTCTGACAGAGAGTATTGTTAATACATCATTTATTGAACCATGTTTTTAATTCTATCCTATTGTTGCAATCAATTTATCTTTTTTCCTTGTTTTCATAAAGTAAAAGTGAGAATCCAAGTAAATGGGGATACATAGAAGCTTTTGATATCTTGACAACATAACAGATAAAATTTCTTAAAATGTATGTTTTAACTGCGAACATTTATTGGTTTTTAGTGTAAGCAACAACCAATGCAATTACTGAAGATAACTTTAATAGGATGGAAATACATTAAATTCATGACTTTGCTGCTTATTTCCTTTTCCTTGACAAAATAAAGATTCTCATCCCCCAAGGGGAGTTCGTCAGTGAGTTGAGATAAATGGCAGAACAGTACTACGTATTCATGGATTTCTGGAAGAAACATATCCCAACTGTGAGATCTCCAATTTATTTGTTAAATGATGAGGGACTTTCCCCATGTAGGGTGTTATTTTGTGGTTGCCTTCAGCTGATCTAAGACTGCTCTGCCATTTCGTGTCATCTCCACTTACTGACCCAACTGAAATCTCCCCATGGTGGATGGGAAGTGATGGCTTTTATTTTATTTTTTTTTCCAGCCCATCAAGAATAAAAGAAATAGGAAAAATGAATATTAGCAGATGTTACTTTCCACTACCACCCTAATCTGCAGTGTCATCAAATTCCTTTCATCAGCTTCCCTGTTCTGAAGAATAACTGTTGTTCAGTTAGTCTAAATTAACTGTTTTTTATCACTACTACTACTTATATTTTTCAGTGATCCTTCTCTAAAATGATAGGTGACTTTTTACAGAAGAAGCTAAACAAAAACAGCTAAAATAGGAAGACTACCAGGTGAAATTCCTAGGTTTTTTTTGATATAAAGTTCTTATAAAAACATCAAGTCTTTTAAAATAATTTGAGTCTCTTTTTCATCTCTAGAATTAACACCTAACACACTAAACTTAATTACTTCAAGGCAAATTGACTGAAGAATTTTCATAAGAAATTGACCATGGCAGAAGACATATCCCCTATAGGTCTTTTGTCATATCTTTCAGTCCTGTGTCATTTGTCTTAGTCACCCTGGGTCCCTGGGTCATTTCCGATTGTGATAAACTTCACTGAGTGTAACTGAACTAAGCCAAAAGTACCAATGGAGGCTAAAAGTTGATTAAAGTGATTAAATTCAATGGGCACCTATTGAATTCAAGGAATACCTAGTAATATAAGATGCATGAGCAACCTTCCACCCTCAACCATTGTGTGATTTTTGAGAACACAATGATAACTGCTGTATTTAGATTATATTGTGCCCTGAAATGTGTGACCTTACAGCTCTCTGAACTCTGATGCTGGTAAAGTTCCCCAGGTCTGTTTGAGACATAGCCCAAAGAGCCTGTATGTTCAATCAGTCTGTTGAATCTTGTGGCACTGAATGTCTACAGAATAACTCCACATCATGTGTGCAATAGATGAAACCTGTTCAGTAACTATTTTCTGCTGATGGTAGACACAAATTCAATGACAAGTTCTGGGGCTTTGGCAGTGCACATCCATGAAGACAAAACTGCTACTCATGCTGACTGACATGCAAGATCATTTTGCTAGTGCATGATTTTTTTCAAAAAAATCTAGTCTCTACAACAGTCTTTTGAACAGTGAGTAATATAAACATTTACTTTTGTCTGTATGGGAGAAAAAAAACATCATTCAAACACTGTCAGCTTTAATCCATGACTTTCTACTACTGTCTGCTGTTGAACACATTGAATAAATACCTAGTTCCTATGTAGGTACTTCAGCAAATTTAAAATCTCAGCTCTTACTTTCCCTCACAGACATTTTTACAAATAAATACAGTACTTTAACTTTGTCATATCAGGCTTGCTTAGCTTTATTATTATCACATATAATCTTCAGGCATGCAATAAATCAGTCGTGCTGTCTTTGAGCTCATTGTATCCATGTCAGAGTTTCTGCCCTCAGGCTTTCAATCCCATCTTATAAATTTTTTTACATGGAAGAATAAAGTTCATGAAGTGATGTGTTGTGTATTCCTCTATTTCCAAATCATTGCTTTTCTATAAACTATGTTTTTAATGTACAGGATTTTAAAATGTGAATATCACAAAACTGTAAGTAAAATTTTTAGTCCATTTTAATTTCAATTCCTTATTTTTTCAGGACAATACTCTCAAAATTGTAGCAAAATTACCTTTAGATGGTAAAGAGACTTAAAAAATAGGAAACTGCTTCCCCATTAGTTAGATATTTAAATATTGATGAGTCAATATTTATTCTATATTAAGTATTTGAAATTTTTTGATAATCAACTGCAAATCAACAAATCATTAACTACAAGATTAACTTAAAGCATGTAAAAAACCTCACTTGATATTAAAGAACTTAGACCATTAAATGGCAAACAAAACCAGTCTAGTTTGGAAAATGATAGCTCTTGTTCATGTGCTGTTCTGTTTCTGCTGAAGACCAGTATACATACATAGGTGAAATATTCATATGTGGATCTACTGTTCATGACTCATCTACGTCCCACGTTAAATTGTCTAAAGTGACTGGGAACATTCAGGGAATGTTTCCTCTGCAAACTTCCCACAGACTTCTAATCTCTATACTAAAGAACATTTATTCTAACCTTCTGTGAGCCTATGGGACTGGATTTTCTCCCTAATGTATTGCTTTCTACACTAGTCTTAGAATGCCAGAATGCTCCTATATTTTAATAAGAATGTGGTCAATTCATAGTAAATGTCACTACATCAAAATAACGTGTTGTCTGACTCATGTAATTTATTGAAGAGACAGGAAATTTTAGTATTTCTAAATGTGAATAAAAAATGTCAACACCATTGGCAGTAGGGATATAATACAATAAATCACATTACACAACTGGCAGATGATACATTCAGAGTTGTTTGAAATTGCCAAATGGTTTTGATCACAGATCTAATAGTGGTGTCCTGTGACAAGACTTTAGACAGTTTAAGCCTGTATTTCTTGCCATTAGCTCTTAGTACCTAACTTTTGCATTTGAAAAGTGAAATGAAGGAAATTCTTCTAATGTATATTTCTAATATGACAGAATGTGCCTTCTTTGACATATTAATCTTTTTACCCAAGTAGATTTCTCAGAAATGGTGGTCTAATCCATTAAACTATTTTTTAAAGTATTTGATGACTAAAAATAAGTTACTTATCTTTGATAAGTAAATGATTGAGAAAAGAGCTGAGCTCAATCATATGCACAGAACTAGTCAAATCAATAGCAAAATTAATCTGCTTGTGGGTTAGATGTTCAGAAAGTGCTTACCTGTGTTACACGTAGAGTAGATGACTAACTCAAGTCTACTGACCCATGTGGTCTAAGATTAAATAAAAAACTATCTGAAGTTAGTTGATATGATCTTGTCTTACACATCTAAATGTACAGACTGTTAATCGTAGTTTGCTCATGAGGTAAGTTGTGAGGGAAGAAACAGAATGTCTGAAATAACTAATGCTCAGCTCTGTACAACACACAATTTTAAATCAAAAGCGACAACCTGAACAGCACTGAAGTGCCATTACTAAAGAAAGGAAACATCAGAGACAAAGCAGACACAACCAAGAATACCACTGACAGGCTGTGGCCAATGACACATTCTGCATATAATAAATTACCTTTTTCCAGTTTTATTGTTTATAAACTTCAGGGAATAAACCAGACAAGACAGAATAAAACTTGAGAATCCAAAATGGCAAAATTGACTGGAACTCCTATTTGAAAGATATGCCACTGCCATCCTCCATCACTGAAATATATTCCTGTTTCTTATTCACTTCTCTGGAAGTGAGCAGAAGAGATGAGAGTTTTATAAAAAAAAAAAAATTACATTAGTACTGCCAAAACGGAACATGTAGTCTAGTCTGTGGACAAAACATTTGGTCAGCTACTGGTCTTTTGATTACCTCTGTGTGAAGGAGGGTAGTGCTTAGAACTACCACATCAGAAAAATAACACATCAGTATTATAAAATTTCAGGATGTCTTTCTAAGTAGAACAATTACAAATCACAATAGTCACAGGAAATAGTTAAAAAATACAAATATAATTAAATCATGAATACTTATCTCTAAAATATGGTTTAGTACTATTTTCCTGAACTGTAACTTAAGCAACTCTAATGTATTCAATTCTCTGCATGATGATTTTTATGTAAAAATAAATCTTTCTAAACTTTTATTTCTCTCTGAAACCATGACAAAACTGAGTTGAAAAAAAAAAACCAACCAAAAAAAAGGGAAGTGAACAGAGGTGAAAACACTGAGTGAATGAAATGAAGGTTTGCTGCCACAAATTTATACAAATATGCCACAAATTTATACAAATATACCACAATAAAAATGACATTAGCTGGATCTATAATTTGCCTACAGAATGAAACCCATGTAAGCTTTAAGGTACACTTGACAAAATCGCAGAAAGAATTAATTTACAAGAGTTAAAGTTTGCCTGTCAAAAGTCATTCTACTTCAATCTCTGTTATCTTTTTCTTACTGGAGAATTTTGAAAGTGTGGTACAAGCTATACAAGTGAAAATGACAGGCATATAACATGATTTAATATTTACCGTATGATGTTCCTGCATTTGGAAATATAAAAGGAGATTGCATTTGGTAAGGTTTGTGGATGCAAGAGAAGTCTATTAAAACACTTTTTTTCCCCTCAAATGTAATTTTCAGACTATTTTTATTTTTTCATTTTTTAAAAAGACTGATTTTTGTCCTTATGCCATGCTAACCTGGAAGTAAATTAATGAAAAATGTAAACATTGCAAATTCAGGAAAATAAAAAAAGGTGTAATTGTGAAAGCCCTTATCTTTAATCTTATAAGCCCCCTACTAATATATTATATTGCTTATACTATATAAAACCAAATAAAAAAGTTGTGACTCTACTAAGTATGGTCAAGGAGACTACTAAAAGCCTTTACACAAATGAAAGTTTATATTTCAGAAGCCCGTAGCAACAGCACAAGAGCTTCCTCTTTCAGTCCCCTACTTCCTTCACTGAAATGACTTTGCAGGAAGAGTGAGACTGAGGAAATTACTCCACAGTGATTTTGACCATGTAAAGAAAAACTTCCAAGAGAGAATAGTTTAGGGATACAATACCTCTGGTAAGAATGATTGTGTTTAGTTGCTCTTCGTGGAAATTTCTACCAAACTTCTCCAGCAAAGCATGACCTTTATCTAGCTCAGCAGGATTTTGCTTCAGCAATGAAACAATATGCTACAGGACTTTCTTTTACATCACTTCGATATTTCTTAAAGTAATAGAGTGAGCCACTGGATAAAAAAAGTAATGCGCACAATGAGGAGGATGTATCCCCTTCATTTTATTTTACTATTGTGCTGATGTGCCCTTCAGCACAGGTACTGGTTTCATAATTTGCCTTTCACATCTATTTCATGTAGCTTGCACCTCAGCTTGGAGGATTTTCATTCAAGTGTTGACCTGACCTAACCCTTTTGAACTCGTATGATCTGACTGTCACAGCATAAGACAAAAAAAAAAAAAGAAACTGTAATAAAGAACTCAGTTTCATTTATGCACTATAGGTTTTTGTTTAGCTTCCATTTCCTTTTCTCTTCCTTGCTTGAATACCACCTAATGATAAAAATGCAGTCATAAGTTACAACCAGACCATAAACTCCTAGAACATTAGAAGATTATGTATTATGAAGACTTGATGTTGTTTATTTCAGTAGAGAAAGACTAAAGGAAGCGGGACTGTATAATAATTCATACATACTGTATGCTCATCTGTTAGTTATTTGGTATTGTTTAATTGATGAGTCTAAGGGGTTAACTCAAGAAGAAGCTGACAGCTTATACAGAAGAAGGGAGACAATGAGTTGACAGCAGCTGTTCCAGCAAATACCTGAGACAATGCAGAAAACTAAATGCTTTGAAGTCTATCCCTGCCCTCCTGCTGAGCTGTCAAACTGGTTTGATCAAGCTCCAGTCACAGGTGCAAACAGAAAGATTTTCATTAACTTTATAAAGCGACACATTTCATAAAGCCGGAGTCAAAGCTTAGCTGAAACCAAACTTCTGCACCTGAGATCTTCAGGTAAGTTTGGCCTGTGTAAGTGTTCAGGTAAGACAGATAAGGAATAAATCTTTTCTTGTATTGGAACTTCTTTTATAGCTGTTATTCCCATTATAAATTCAAACAATATTGTATTTGGCAAAGACTGTTTCAGATCACAGTATTAACCAGTTCTTTACAGTTCTGAGAAAGCTTGCAGTCCTTAAATCTATTTAGACCTATTCATTAATGACATAAAGTTCAGTAAAAGGATTAGGTCAAAGGTAATTTGCAGCTCTGCTGTCCTGCAGGTCTTGACTCAGGTAGAGGTCAAAACTATGACTAGATCTGATATCATGACAAACATGACCTACATGTGAATACTTAATAAGACAGGCAATTGTGTCGGTAAATAGAAGAATATTGTTCTAGCTAGTCTGTAAAGTGAGAACAGACATACTTAGATATCAATTACAGATTCAGTGACAGAAAATTACAAGCACTAGGAAAGCCCTATTGTTAAAACTTTAAACCACATAAAAACATAGTTAATATGTGATATGCAGCTTTATTCTAGAAAATAAAAATCTTTATTACTTAATAAGAGTTCTTAAAATATACCTGTATTTCTTAGACGGTTGCTTGCTTAGCGGTTTTTACTGTTTAGTAGTATAACACTGAGCTTGAGAACACATCATTTGGTGGATTTTTCTTCTCTCGTTCAACCTTGAGAGAGCTACAAGGGCAGAATCTATTTGGTGACAATGGGATTCATCTAATCAAAACCAGACATCTAAAGTAGAAATGCTTATGTCTGAAATAATCATTCCAGACTGCCTTCATAGTTAATAGTGGGAAAAAAGCACTTATAGGGTATGATTTATACTTGTAGGGTATGATTTATTTTATTCTAACAGTCATGTAAAGGAGGACAGAAGAATTCTATGTTCTTGCCCAAGACAGCTTCCAGTTACTTTGGAGTTTAATGACACTTAGAGAGAAATTAGCTCGTTGAAGCCAGGAGGGCTACAGAGTGCTAAAATCTGTGTAAAAGCCTTAAAGAGCAGCTTAAAGTCCTGAGGGGCTCTGTCTTCAAATGGAAGTTATAAAGCCATCACAGGCCAGCTTGGCACACCCTGAGAGCTGGCGTCTCTAGCCCAGGTCAACGGACATGGCTGCCGTTTTCCCATTGGAAGGTTCGTCCATCAGGGAGGCTGAGCGTGTAGTGCAGTGATCAGGCACGAGACTCAGTCGTACAAGCACACTGACTGGTGGCAGTTTGTATGTGACTGGCTGCTTATATCCTTCCGCTTCCCTATTATCTCACACTTGTTCCTCCCTGATCTGCCCTGATTCTCCCTTTCCCTACCTCTGGACCTCCCCTTAAACAGCCAAGTAATAGGTTTTTCACAATTCCACAAGCCCTTTCTGGTAGGCCATGATAACTGTCACAAAGTCCCACAGGGACCCCTCCAGCATCCCGTAATATTCATGCTAGTCTTCTTTCCCCTTTCCTATCAGTTACAAAGTTCAGGTCAACTCCCTTCAAGGCTATGCCTGAGTGTTTTCTTAGGGGTTCATCAATCAGCCAGTGAAGAGTTCTGGTCTTTGTTGTTGTCTCTGTTATCACCTGCTCCTCAGGTTTGTGTATCTGTGTATTTAATTTATCACTTTCTTTGTTATTTGTTATTTCTTTTATACTGAGTAGTCCTTAACCAGATAACTTAATGAACTGGATGTTCTCACATGCTCCTTTACACTGCCCAGACCAATTTTCTAGTGCCAGCTGATGATTTTTCTAGTTCTTTTATCTTACTGGACATTTATGTGAGCATGTTCTGGTTCCCATTTGAGGAATAAATCCATGGACTTTTGGGGGCTTTATTAGTTTTTTGTTTTGTTTTGTTTTGTTTTGTTTTGAAATGGAAACCAGAGATAGGCAAGAAATATGCTCTGCCATAATCTTCTGCATGTTCATCTCTTTCAGACCACATAATCTGATTTTGGTTCATTCTTAGATGTTGTGACCATATGCAGTTTAGAACTGACTGGAAGGTTCACACAATCAGTAGGCAACAGATGGGTCAAAAAGAAGTCTATTTCTGACAGGGAGCCCAAAGGCCTAAACCACGACAAAAGGTGTCACCAACAAGAAAGTAAGCTGCAAATGTGAATGAAAGGAATTAAGTGTTTTTAAAAGAAATTTTTTTTTTTTTTTTGCTATTACTGTTCAAGTTATTGTACACACTTTTTGGATTTTGCACTCTATTTTTCGGTAATCCTAGCCAAGTTATGGCTTGGAATTTTTTTTTTTTTTTCTTTTTGCTTGGACTCTTAATTTTTTCTGTTAAGCACTGTTTAGATCATTCCATGTGGTTACATTTGAGTTCATGACAAAGCAATGAGTTTGCTAGAAGGTGACTAGAAGGAATTTGTATGCTGCCATTTTGAAAGCACAGTTCTTACATTATCTCATTTGCAGTAGCCTGTCTGGACATTAGTGCTTAGTTCTGGGGTTTGTTTGTTTGTTTTTTGTTTTTGTTTTTGTTTTTTTTGTTTGTTTGTTTTTTGTTTTCTGGTTGCTAGCAACACTGTATTTTTCAGGCAAAAATTGATTCATTTATAAAGGCCTCCTTGATGAGAATTTTGCCTTTGGACTAAAGCAATATAAACATTAAATTGAATGACAGTCATACAGACATAGAAAAATGGAGGTTGGAAGGAAGGTGTTGATGACACAAAAAGGAGGGGAGAAGTGAAGGGAAACAGGTTATGAGTGAAAGCCTAGGGACATTTCTGGAGAGTTTGTCCTCTTATTCTGACTATTGCTGGGAAACTAAATTAAAGTCATGACACAAAATTATTCCCATCCTTACAGTAATCTTTATCCAAAACTCTTCTTTGATGACAATAGAAGAAGCAACCAATCTAGGTTTCCAGGAATCTGTCATTTATTTTGTTTTTCCAGGAAACATAACAAGATCTGCTGTTGCCTCAAGCAACTCCTACTTTATTAACACAGAACATTAGTTCTTATCCTTTCCTTCCACCTACATTTCCACAACATTGATCTCCATAATACAGTCCTGCACCCACACACTATACGCTCAAATCAGAATCACAGTACTTGCAGAATGAAGTTTTTCTCCTTGTTGTACTAGTATATCATTTATCTCAGCAATTGTATTTGCAATCTAAATACTCACAGTACTATTTCCAGTTCATCTTAAAAATATTTTGGAAATTTGGGATTGGAGGAGAAAGCCTTGATTGTTAAGTAACTAGTACTGAACTCTTTAACAATTAGATAATTTACTAAGATTAAGGTTTATAGCAGTTAAGACTAATGATGACAAGAAAACTATTGCAAGGTTTTTCAGGACCCATGATAATATAGGTCAGAAACTAGCCAAATTACATGCCTAAACTTCTTCATAGTTAATTTATGCTTATTCCTTCTGCATGATTATTATCTCTAAATCAGTCTTTATCTCCCACTTCTTTTTTTTTTTTTTTATCTCCTTACATTAATATATGGAGAAAATTAATATTCCCTTTTTTTTTGTTTTGTTTGTTAGCTCAGTACGGGCCTTTTTGATATCTTCTTCATTTCGTTTCTTAAAATATCTCTTTCCTCAAAACCTTTCTCTACACGTGTTACCCTCTTGGCCTCTTGTATCTATATGATGTTTACTTTTCATATGCAAAATTCAAATTAGTTCCTTATACAATAACATCGATACTTCCTTATCTGTATTAGGAATACATTACTATAGGAACACAATTTAATTTTTTTTTAAATATTTATTTATTTATTTATTTAAATAGCTGTGTCTTATTTATGGTTCATAAACATTCATAAACATATGTATTAATATGCATAACCCATTTCTTCTGTTCTTCTCGTAACTGGTGACTGGTGATTTTATGTCTTGTCTTTCTCTACATTTATTTTGATCCCAGGAACCTATAATGTATAATAACTAGTAGCTCTATAGGCCATTATTTTGCCTGCTTCTGCTGCTATACAATTGCAAATCCAGTAAGATGTGAAGACTAAGGAAAGAAGACAAGGCTTTATACATCTTTCCTTGGTTTAAAAAGGTCAAGGACTCATGTGAATTCTCTGAATTTGTTCACCTACTAGAGTCAGGCTCTCACAACTACCTGATGCTTTGTCTGCCAATACCTTGGGGAAAGAAAGGAAAGAAAACAATACATTTCAAAAGACAAACTGGCTTTGTTCTGTAGCAAATAATGAGTGACACATCACACTGAAAGCTCAAAGGGTTGCTTTGTATACCAAGGGAGTTTTGCTCACATAACTGTACATTCAGCCTCTGAATCAGGGCACTTTTAAACAGAAGAATTTAGTCCAGCCTTGCTGTTTCATATTCAAAGTACCTTTTAATACTAAAAACTCTTGGAGAAAATATCACTGTCCCATAAACTTAGTGTCATTCCCCTTCACAAAACATACGTTTGCAATTTTGCATATAAATTATTTTACATATTTTCAGTTGCAAGTCAGATAAGTTAGATTTTTTTTTTTTTTTTTTCATTACTTGAGTTTAACAACTTCTGCTGCAGAACTGGAACAAATTCAATAAGAACAATCTGCTTATGCTTGGTCAGGATACTAGAGTGTTTATTTTTTTCTTTTTCAGATCTGCAGTATGTACTTGCAGATAGAGAAGACATTCAATGCTTGTTTTTTAGATTTAAATGAAATGGATTTGTACCTGTGTGAGACTGAAACTTGATCATTTTAGAACAAAAAAAAATAAGTGAAAAGAAAGATATCTTGGCCCACAAGATCTGGACAGGCATAAAGTCATGAAAGTGTCAGTAAAGGCATATGAAATAAAATTCAAAAGGTTGCCATTTCATGCATGAAAAATAGATTTCAGTGACTATAAGTGGGAAAACTTCAATAATGTAAATTGAAAATGAAGATTTTTAAAGTCTAATTCAATGCATATTTCACACATTTGGAAGTGAAAGTGAAGTAAAAATGTGTGAAATCAGACATTTTGTTGCTAAAGGGTATAAAAATAATATGGATGATGCTAGTAAATCATACTCTGTATTTGTATATGATAATGATATTCTGAATGTTTGGATACAATATTATACCAAAATAGTATTGTTCATCAGGATTAAGTAACATACAAGGAAGCTGGCATACAAACAAATAAACTGAGATTTCTATATTAGCAGCATCATATTCTATATATTAATGAGAGATTCCTTCATTATCCTTTTGTAAATCTAAGCAGGAGGTAGTCAACCAGGAAAAGCTCTGAATTATAAAGGTTCCATACCGATTTACAGAGTATTTTCTAATAAGCAAGAATAGAAGAACTTAGCAAACCAGGAAGTTTTTTATTTTTGTTTCAAAACTTTATACACTTGATAATGACAATAAGAGTGAGACTTAACACACAACACCTAAGCTTTAAAACCAAGTTGTATTAATGAAAAGCTTAAGAAAGAAATCTAAATGTACTTATTTTTTTGCAGAAATAGTGTCTTTTGGTTTAATTTCATTTACTATAAATTTTAAAATAAATATTCAGAAAAATCTTTATTATTTTTCATCTTTAAAATGAACTGGAGAAACATTAATTTGGATTTTGATAAATCATCTTGTACTGAACAATTATAGAAAAAAATATTAAAGGAAGTGCTTGTTGGTGGGAGGCACTTCGACGTTAATTTGAATAAAGTTTGAGCAGTACCTGATAAAGAAGTTCCAGCATTACTTCCATGGCTATGGATATATATTAAAATGACAAAACACATTTTTCTGGAGAATTTTCACTACAAAATCAAATATAATTCATACCATTTATAGTCTGTATAATAAAATTAAGTGAGTAACTAATTTTGTAAGCAGAAATGTCTAATATATGATCAGAAACTAATTAGGATTACAGTATTTCTTCCAGTAGAAGCTCTCTAGTGTAGTGATTCAGCTTTCTTTTTAATCAGTGTGCTAAATTAAGAAACCCTTAAAATATTTCATACTGAGATGCCACTACATAGTTTATGTTAATGTAAAAATAAAAATGATTTGTAAAGGAAAGGGTTTCAAAAGTTTAATAACTTATATTTAAAAGGATAGTAATTTTTATTACTTGCATCAATTTCAAAGTTAAGGCACCTACTGCAATTATTTATATGGTGCATATTAGTGATACTTCAAATACTGTCACCCAGGTCTCTAAAATGTTAACAAATATATTTTAGTACATTCAGTATCAGGAGTTTTATAATCCTACTACTCTAAGCTAAAAGGATAAAAAAAACCAAAACCCTACTGATATTTTCTGCATAGGAAAATGACCATGTGGTGAATTACTTCCTTATGAAGCTGTGCTGACACAAAACAAAACCCCAAAACCTTACGTGTCAATCTTTTCAACTGTTTTGATGAAAACTCTAACAATGTCTAACTTGAAAGCTTTGAAAAAAAGCTTAGGTAACTATCCTCTTCATATTATTTACATTTCTGCATTGGTCCCTTTTTATTACTGAAATTACATTTATGTATGCCGTGGTTGAGGATAGACTGGCCACTGAAACAAATCAACAGATGCTCTCTGACCACTCTCTCTTCTGGAAGATGAGGAAGAGAGAGACAGAAACTTATGAATTTAGAAAAAACTTAAACTACTTTAATGAAATATTAATAAAATATTAATAGGAAATCATAAAATATATACAATATATACAAAAATGTATCAAGCTCCCAAGATGACCTTCACGTCATGGGCAGGCCCTGGGGAAGCCCCAGACTGGACTTAGCAACAGATGGGAGCTGGATTCCAGGTCTGGATTCAGGAATGGACGGACCAGGATCAAAGGCAGATGAACAGACAGAATCCTCCTCAGACACCAGCCTTTGAAGAAAGAGAGCTGACCCTTTGATCCCTCAGCTTTTATACTGAGCATGAGGCAGATGGCACTCTCCCCATAAGTGTGACCCCTCTATGCTTTTCCACTTACGACCTTCCAATGAGACATATAACAAAGTTACCTGGCCTTGATTGTTATAGCAATAAGCATAAGCAAGAGCCTTTCTGTATACCCTCCCTTGATATAAATTAGAAACGATCAGGTCTTATCACTCTGGGAACGAAAAGTGTCTGGACAATAAGCTGTTAATTTCAGAGTGTTCAGTTAGTTAGAAGAGGCTTAGCTACAAAGTAAAATTACTGAACAGAAAATTGTTCCTGTTTTACCTTAAACCAGAACAATGTAATTAAAAGCAAAGTGCTTATTTTGCATTTTACCTTTGCTAACTCCTCCAGGTCCTAAATATATAATATATAAAAAAAAAAAAAAAAAGTGTCTATCACTATAACAAAACTTAATAAAGTCACAAAGAGGAATATGGCTACTGTGGTTTGCAATAATTTGCAAGGCTCTGAGGACACCAACAGCCCTGCCTGTCCCTGCCCAGCATCTGTGGGTCTTCCTCCACCCTGCCTATGGCCCAGGACCTCATTTCAGCCCCTCGGGTTTCCAGCCCCTGACCCAGTGACACAGCAGCATGGCAGGTCTCCAGGGCCCCACAGCCCTGCCCTGCCTGTCCATGGGGCCCACCAAGCTGGTCCACCCATGAGTCCCTGTCTCAGCCTGTCTTCGTCCTCTCCCCATCCCCATGGAGGTGCCCAGTGCCCGGGGCTGGGGCTGCCCTTGGTGCCCTCCAGCTGCCCTGCTCCTGTCTGGGGCAGTGGGATGGGCCCTGGCTGCCAGACCTTGTCCTGACAGACCCCATAAGATTCCCCCTTGGTTCCCTGATCCTCATTGTGTCCTTAGATAAATACGAGATAAATACATTACAATAATACAAAATAGACATCTAGGAGTGTATCAAGGCAGCAAAGATCACCAGTCTATCATACACTTATTTACATCCATACCTCTGTATTTTAAGAGTTCCTCCCTGCAAAGACAGTTTTAAGCTGTCCATGTTCTTTTTGACATCTAAAGATAGAGTATGCGTTTGAGTTAGGAAGTAGGACTGTGAATTTTCCACAGAACTTGGAATCTAATTATCAATCACGAAAGTATCTGCATGATTGCAGATCTGCGTATATACTATGTCCTGAAGACTTTATGAAATTGCTCATGTTTAGCTTGAAAACTGTGAAGGCATCTCCTCAGTTTACGCTGAAGGTTTTCTCAGTAAACTGGCTGACTCGTTAAAAAATTGCAGAAAAGCACTAAATGCTGACTTCACTGCCTTCATCTCATATAAACTGCCTATGCTGCATTTTCTGACAATGTCTGCATTTGCGTCCTTAAAAAGTTTCAGAAAGGGAAAGAATTGTGTTTTTTTTTCCACTACCAAAAGGCACTATGCAGTACATAGTTACCTCATACAAGTACCTTTTTTGACTTACAACTCCTGATCAATTTTAGCACGCTGCCAGCTGAGTCTTCAGTCATCATGGGTTAATTTCACAAGCAAAACACAGATATTATAATCCCCAACTCAGCATCAGTAGTTCTTCAGTGTCTCTATTTAAATTTAGTGGCAGAAAGCAGCTACTAAGTTGAAGTGTATATAAAGACCTCTGGCTCAGTGATTCTACCTTGAAAATGGCTGTTTTTTGCCTAATGGGATTTAGCATGAGTTGAAGAACAAATCTTCTCTTAGAAATATACAAATTAATTTCTTCCCTAGCTCCAAAAATTTTTAAATTAAGTCCTTGTTTTCTAGTTAGAAGTCTCACAAAAATAAAAAAAAGAAAACCCAACCCCCAAAAAACCCTAACCAAGCAAACACCAAAACACAACCACAAAAGAAAACAAAGGGAAACTGAAAAATATCTAGCCATTTGGGCCTTAGGATACCTTTTTTTGGGAAGCAGAATATGACGGTTCAAAACTTCCTCAGAAAAAATTTGGATGTAGAGGCATACAATAGGTTATAATATAAAAGTATACATGCTGCTATGTGTAGATAAAAAAGGTGATATCTGAAATTACTGAAAATAATAAAGCTCCTATTCCCCATGTCTTCCAGTTGTCTTATCCTGGCATGTTCTTCTCTGTAAGGATTTGTACCATTCAGAATGGTTTTCAAAGTAAACATATGATAGATATCTTTGTCAAAAAAAGCAGCTTGATTCCATGTTCCAGTTACTATAGGTCAGCATCTATGGTCCCTGGATGCCTGGGACCATAAGGGCTCTCTCAGCAGTCCCAGGGAACAGATTGGCTATATAAACAGCACCAAACCAGCACATGCAGAAAAAAAGAAACCCTGCTGCTTCATTATTTTTCCTGCAGCTGTATGGGCTGCCTTGTGCCTCGCTTATAGTTTTATAGGGAGTAATCATATTGAGAACACCTGGGGTGACATGTAATTACAGCATGATTGTGTGGAAAAATGTGGGTCTATTCAAATTTCTCAGGGGCTATAGACAGCTGGTTCCTTTTAATTCTTACAACAGCATGTGTTCTGTAACAGCTGGAGATGTGTTTTTCTATTCAGCCTCATTTGATGGATTGATCATGAGGCAGGTGATCAGCAATTTCTAAACTGTAATCCAAACTCTGCCACTAACTTGCTGTTAGCCTTGGGTAAACCACTTAGGGTCAGATCCACCTGAAGTATTTAAACACCTAAAGAATGACCTAGGTAGAATATAGATATTTGTGTCCAGAACTGCAGTTTTGAAATCCAAGTTAATCCTCTCTAACTTCAGAAACAGCCCAGTACAGAAACTATAGGGGATATCTGTTTTAATTCTGTCTTAAAGTTCTAAAGATAATTATTCATAGTTTGTCTGCAATCTTTGATTCTTTGCTCATATTTAAGGATGAACAGCAGACAAAAAATTGCTGGACTTGCTGAGATATGAATCCCATTGAACTCTTGAATTCTAACACTGCAACCAAAAAAAAAAATAATAATTGTTTGAACAATGATACTATTGGTTTCTTTTGAAATATGACTACGGGAGAAACCTATTTTAAATGATTTTTATCCCTAATCAGTTCTCTTTTCTGCCTGGGAGAATGGAGTTGCATATCTTCCTTTCTTTTCCTTCCTGTCCCCTCTCCTAAAAACTAAAGGCATGCCCTATCCATCAGATTATAGACTTACTGAAAATAATTCAAGATTTTCCAATCCACAGAGCAAGGAAAATTGAATATGATTAGAACTTAATAGTTTTTCTTTTTAATGAGAACCCCAGACTCTCTTCTTTGACACCAAAAATTGCATATTTATCTTATTCAATGACTACTTAATATCAAAAGCCTGAATATAGTCGTCAAAACCTAATATCTTTTCTTCCTGGTGCATGCTTGAATCACTTTAGCTAATAAATCACATTATCTCAGGTCTAGTAAGTATTGATTTTTTTTTTTCTAATTTTTATGCTGTGAACAGATTTTACAGAAAGGGAAAATATTGTCTTCCTGTTCTTCCTCCATCATGGGAAATGAGAGCTTGAACCTCTGTTGGATAAAGAAGACAATGACCTGGATGTTTTTCACCATGTATTGTAAAAGAAGTCTAGGAGCTGAGCAGCAGAGCATGTAGCTACAGGTTTATAACCCTAACAGTACAATCCAGAGAATTGTTGCACAGGAATGAAGTTGTATGTTGCATTGTTTATCTTCTAGAGAGCAAAGTCATTTAGGGAGAGGTCCAAAAATCCCATATAAGCATGCAAAGTGCCGTTTAGTTTACATTTATGTGCACAGAGCAAACAAAATGGTTAACAAAGTAAAATCATAGATTCATAGACTGGTTTAGGTTGGAAAGGACCTTAAAGATCATTGAGTTCCAACCCCCCCCCCCGCCATGGGCAGGGACAACTCCCACTAGACCGGGTTGCTCAAAGCCCCATCCAGCTTGGCCTTGAACACCTCCAGGGATGGGGCATCCACAGCTTCTCTGGGCAGCCTCTTCCACTGTCTCACCACCTTCACAGTAAAGAACTTATTCCTAATATCTCATCTAAATCTATCCTTTTTCAGTTTAAAACCATTATCACTCATCTTATCACTACACTGCCATATAAAAAGTCCCTCCTCATATCTTTCCTGTAGGCTCCCTTTAAGTACCAGAGGGAAGCTATAAGGTCTCCGTGAAGTCTTCTCTCCTCCAGGCTGAACAATCCCAACTCCTTCAGCCTGTCCTTATAGGAGACATTCTCCAGCCCTCTGATCATCTTTGTGGCCCTCCTCTAGACTTGCTCTAACAGGTCTATGTTCTTATATTGGGGGCTCCAGAGCTGGACACAGTACTCCAAGTTGGGTCTCACCAGAGAAGAGTAGAGGGGCAGAATCACCTCTCTCGACCTGCTGGGCACACTTCTTTTGATGTAGCCCAGGATATGGTTGACCTTCTGGGCTGCAAGTGCACATTACGGACTCAAGTTATTTCAGGGGAGGTTTAGATTGGATATTAGGAAACATTTTTTTCACTGAAAGGGTTATTAAACATTGGAATAGGCTGCCCAGGGAGGTGGTGGATTTGCCATCCCTGGAGGTGTTTAAAAAACTGGTAGATGTGGTACGTCGGGACATGGTTTAGAAGTGGTTTTTGTCAGGGTAGGTTAATGGTTGGACTTGATGATCTTAAAGGTCCCTTTCAACCTCAGAAACTCTATGATTCTATGATTGTTGGCTCATGTTGAGCTTCTCATCCACCAACACCCCCAAGTCTGTCTCCACAGGGCTGCGCTCAATCCATTCTCCACTCAGCCTGTATTTGTGCTTGGGGTTTCCCTGACCCAGGTGCAGGACCTTGCACTTGGCCTTGTTGAACTTCATGAGGTTTGCACAGGCCCACTGCTCAAGCCTGTCCAGGTCCCTCTGGATGGCATCCCTTCCCTCCAGTGTGTCCCATGCTACACAGGCTCGTGTTGTCGGCAAACTTGCTGAGGGTGCACTCAATCCCACTGTCCATGTCGCTGACAAAGATGATAAACAGTGCTGGTCCCAAAACAAAGAAAAAAATGAACAGAAGAAAACAACAACAAAACACAGAATAGCAGCTGCATCCCAAAAGCCTAAATGTTTTGGGGTATGGGGCTGCTATGTCTTTGTTACAATGTTATCCTAGAGATGTTGCCATTTTAGCAGGGCTGAATGTACTGATGCATATTTTATCCTTAAGTGGGTTAGGATTTAAAAAAAAATAGGTAACAGTATGTTCATATTCTGTTGAGATCATAATCCAGTATACATGTTCAGCCAACAGGGTACACCTAAATCACAGAAAGATACAAATCAAATGTAAGACATAACAGCCAAAGGCATTTTCTGTGTAAAATTCAGCTGCAGAGGAGCAGGTGGTATTGATTACTGAAATGTACTATTTGCTTCAGACAGCGACTGTCCAGGAGACAGAGGACTTGAGTCGAATGGTTATTTCAATGGAGAGGATTTCAAACTTAGCTGAGGGAAGTGGAGGTGGGATTGAGAGCTGACTACTCCTTCTGTTGAAGTAGTACAAGACCTCAAAAGCCTAAAGGCAGATGAATCTTCTGTAAAGACCAGGGAGACAAGTACTCACTGTGGAAAAGGGAGGCCTTTGTCCTTGCCTCTGCACTGCCATTTAACATTCCAAGGGGACTTTCTACAACTGCTAATTGGTCTTTCCCATATTACCAACTTTACCTGTTTTTTATCCAGGACTCCAATCCAACAAGTTTAGAGCTTTGATTCCACTTATTTGCCTTGAGCACTCACTCATTAGCCTACAGCATTACGTTTCTTAGATCTCAGCTTCCCTTTCCTATAGGAAGATTGCTGTTGTATAGGTATGTGCAGTGCTACTGGTCACACCAGCCAAGGTCCCTGAACAACCCCTGAATTTCATCTCCATGCAGCGCTCTGATTTCTGGTATTTTTCCTCTAAGCCTCCTTCTTGGTTTTGGGAATCCTTCTTTTTTTGGCCCCAAACTCCAGTTTTTTTCTAGTCTAAACAGTCAGAATATACAGAAGCATAATGTGTCATCACCTTCCTAATTGGTAGTTCAGAACATACCAGTATTGTTTAATCCAAGTGGTACCAACAATAGAGCCAGCCTGTACTCATTTCAGCTAGCAAGTGTGAGGTTTCTGCTTCATTATTAAGAAATCCAATTTTGGACTTCCATTCATGCACACATATGCATAACTATCTGCCACCTGTTAGCATTTACAATTTAAGTTACTTCTTTTCCTACAACAGGGTAGAATGAGAACTTCTGCCATTTTCTTTCAATATTGAATCAGAACATCGAACGGAATGTTTCTGAAGCAAAGTTATGGATTTTGTTGTTATATGACATTTGAATTCCACTCTTATTAACATTCCCTATAATACATACTGTTCACTTTTTGACTTCACTATACTAGTTCAAAACTTGATGCAGAGCTTCTGAATGCAGAAACTGTGCCTCTGTAGAGTTTTGTTGTGATCAAATTTAGTGGTTTGGTGGTTTTGTTTGTTTGGCTTTTTTTTTAGATGAAACAGAAAGTCTAATGCACACCCTACTCTACTGTCAAGTGTTGCCGAAGAAACAGTGGGAAGCCATATTACTGCCAAGGCAAAAAAAGGAAGATATTCAAAATTTTGAACAAATATCTGATTTTTCAATGTTTATTCAAAGCAAATGGATTCACTGAACCTCTTCAGATTGCACATAAAAATTGTTTTGTGCATGAATAATTCTGATATATTTCTTTAGCAACTGAAGAATGAATTACATAGATTATTAGTTTACCTTTTATACTCTCATTTTCTAATAAATTAGGTATTTCTCTCGCTTGAAGTCTTGGAATAGTATAATTTAAGTTTTTGAGGGAACTCAGGAGGTCTTTAGTGCAACTTTTTGCTCAAAGCAGGATCAGTTATGAGATCACTCCAGGTTGCTCAGGGCTGTATCATAGAATCATAGAATCGTTGAGGTTGGAATGGACCTTTAAGATCATCAAGTCCAACCATTAACCTAACCTGACAAAACCACTTCTAAACCATGTCCCCAGGTACCACATCTACCCTTTTTTTAAACACCTCCAGGGATGGCAAATGGGAAATGCCATGCTGTCTTGCTGTGAATTTTGCTGATGGGCAAAGTTGTAGCATCTCATATCCAGTCACGTCTTGAAAACTTCCAAGGTTGGATACTGCAGAACTTCTCTGAGCTTCACTACTTGACTGTCCTCATAACCAAGAGTTTCTTTTTCTATTTCATTCTCTTGTTTCAATTTATGCCTGTCATTACTCATCCTCTTGCCCAGCACTGATGTGAAGAGCCTGACTCTTGTCTTCTTGAGAACATCCCTGTGAACAGTGGACACTGCTGCAAGGTCCCCAGCAGGCATCTTTTCTCCAGGCTAGACCTGGCCCATACCCTCTGCTCACAGAGCAATTGCTCCAGCTCTGATCATCTTGGTGGCTTTTCCTGAACTCATTCCAGTTTGTAGATGTCCATCTTGTATTGGGCAACCCAAAACTGGGTACAGCATCTAGAATGGACCTGACAAGTGCTAAGTAGAAAGGTAGATGATCACTTCCTTTGATCTACTGGCCATGCTTCTGTTCATACGGTCTGGGAGGCCACTGACCTTTCCTGCTGCTAGGGCACACTTCTGGCTCACATTCAGCCACTGTCCCCCAGGGCCCTTTCCAGAGGGCTGCTCCCTAGCCAGGAACCCCCCTGTCTGCTTTGCTGCAAGGAGGTCTTCCTTCCCTGGGGCAGGACTTTGCATTTGTCTCTGTTGAAGTTTACAAGGTTCCTGTCAGTCCAAATGAGATCTTACTTAAGGGTATTGGTGTCTAATCTTCCTTAAATCCACATGTGCGTATAGGTTCTTTCTTTTATCTCTCTTGGATTAAGGAGTATGGAAGTAATATGATAAAACCTTTCTAATGATTTTGTGCTAATTATCATTTACTCAGTAAAAGATCTGGTTGAGTCAATGTGGGCTACTTTGTAGTATAATCCCTCTTGCCATTTATGTAACTTCATGGGCTTTCAACTGGACTTGACAGGGGAATGGGGCCTTATCGGGTTTGCCTGTGACAAGCCAAGGGATGATGCATCAAGGATAGAGGAACGGTGTGCTAGTGAGGGCCTGCAGCCGTTTGCTCAGAGATGTACCGGCTACGCTGCAGCACACTTAAAGCCTTATGTAGTTGAGCCAGGAGCTCCTGGGGTAACAGGAGTCAATGGGGAGGAACCATTAATACATGGCAAGTAATGCCACCGGGAGAGCAGCACAAAGGAATTGCAACCACTCCAGCAAAGTCAGCCTCAATGAGGACACGGCTGAAATGCCTCTATGCAAATGAACGCAGTATGGGGAACAAACAGGAGAAGCTAGAGATGTGTGCATGCTTCCAAGTCTACAATCTCATTGACATCTCGGAAACATGGTGGGATGACTGCTGCGACTAGACTGTTGGCATGGAAGGTTACAGGCTCTTCAGGGGAGACAGAGAGGGGAAAAGAGGAAGCAGTGTTGCCTTATATGTCAATGACCAGCTGGAGTGCATGGAGCTCAGCCTAGGGATGGATACAGAGCTGACTGAGAGCTTATGGATCAGGATCAAAGGGAAATCAGGAGCAGGGGGCATTACAGTGGGGGTCTGCTACAGACCACCTGACCAGGAATACCAAGTGGATGAGGCCCTCTATCGACAGATAGAGGTAGCATTGTGTTCACAGGCCCTGATCCTCTTGGGCGACTTCAACCACCCTGACATATGTTGGATGAGTAACACAGCAGGGGATAGGCAATCCAGGAGGTTCTTGGGTTGCATTGAGGACAACTTCTTTCTCCAAGTGGTAGAGGAGCCAACGAGGAGAGGAGTTATGCTGGACCTTGTCCTTACCAACAAAGAGGGGCTGGTAGACAGTGTCAAACTCAAGGGGAGCCTGGGCTGCAATGACCATGAAATGGTGGAGTTTGAGATCCTCGAGGCAGCGAGAAGTTGCACAGCAAGCTGACCACCCTGAACTTGAGGACAGCTGAGTTTGGCCTCTTGAAGAATCTGCTCGGTATAATGTCATGGGATGAAGCACTGGAGGGAAGAAGGGCCCAAGAAAGTTGGTTAATATTCAAGGATCAGCTCCTCCAAGCTCAGGAACAATGGATCCCTACAAAGAAGAAGGCAGGCAAAAATGCCTTGAGGCATGGATGAACAAGGAGCTCCTGGGCATGCTCAAAAGTAAAAAGGAAGCCTATAGGGAGTGGAAACAGGGGTGGGTAGCCTGGGAGGTATACAGAGGAATAGTTCGAGCAGCCATGGATCAGGTTAGAAAAGCTAAAGCCCAGATTGAAATAAATCTGGCCAGGGACATTAAGACAAAGAAAAAAATCCTCCTATAAGTATGTCAGCGAGAAAAGAAAGACTAGGGAAACTGTGTGCCCTCTCCAGAAGGAAATGCAAGAACTGGTTACCTGGGACAGAGACAGAGCTGAGGTACTCAATGACTTCTTTGCCTCAATCTTCACTGGCAAGGACTGCAGCCACACTGCCCATGATGCAGAAGGCAAAGGCGAGGATTGGGAAAATGAAGAACTGCCCACTGTAGGTGAAGATCAAGTGCAAGACCACCTGAGGAACCTGAAAGTGCACAAGTCCATGGAACCTAATGAGATACATCCATGGGTCTTGAGGGAACTGGCGGACAAAGTTGCTAAGCCACTGTACATTATATTTGAGAAGTCGTGGCAGTCTGGTGAGGTTCCTGCCGACTGGAAAAGGGGAAACGTAACCCCAATTTTCAAAAAGGGATATAAGGAAGACCCAGGGAACTACAGGCCAGTCAGTCTCACCTCTGTGCCTGGAAACTCTGGAAACTCTGCTAAGGCATATGGGAAAAGAGGAAGTGATTGATAGCAGCCAGCATGGCTTCACCAAGGGCAAGTCATGCCTGACAAACTCGATGGCCTTCTACCAAGGGGTTACAGCAGCAGTGGACAAGGGAAGAGCAACTGATGTCATCTACCTGGACCTGTGCAAAGCGTTTGACATGGTCTCCTATGATATCCTTGTCACTATATTGGAAAGGCATGGATTCGACAGATGGACCACTCGGTGGATAAAGACCTGGCTGAATGGTTGCACACAAAGAGTTGTGGTCAACGGTTGAATGTTCAAGTGGAGACCAGTTATGAGAGATGTTCCTCAGGGTTCTGTACTGGGACTTGTACTGTTCAACATCTTTGTTGGAGACCTGGACAGTGGGATTGAGTGCACCCTCAGCAAGTTTGCCGAGGATACCAAGTTGTGTGGCGAGGTAAACACACTGGGGGAGAGGGATGCCATCCAGAGGGACCTGGACAGGCTGGAGAGGTGGGCCCATGCAAACCTCATGAAGTTCAACCAGGCCAAGTGCATGGTCCTGCACCTGGGTCAGGGCAATCCCAAGCACAAGTACAAGAGCAGCCCTGAGAAGGAAGACTGTGAGTACTGTGTCCAGCTCTGGAGTCTCCAACACAGGAAAGACCTGCTAGAGAGGGTCCAGAGGAGGGCCACTAAGATGATTAGAGAGCCGGAGTACATCTCTTATGAGGACAGGCTGAGCGAGTTGAGGTTGTTGAGCCTGGAGAAGAGAAGGTTCCACAGAAACCTTCTTGCGGCCTTCCAGTATCTAAAGTGGGCCTACAGGAGAGCTGAGGAAGGACTTTTTACACACGCATGCAGTAATAGGAAGAGGAGGAATGGCTTCAAATTGCAAGAAGGTAGATTTAGATTAGATATTAAGAAGGAATTTTTCACTCTGAGAGTGGTAAGGCAGTGGAACAGGTTGCCCAGAGAAGTTGTGAAAGCTCCATCCCTGGAGGTGTTTAAGGCCAGGCTGGGTGGAGCTTTGAGCAACCTGGTCTAGTGGGAGGTGTCCCTGCCTATGGCAGGGGGGTTGGAACTAGGTGATCTTCAAGGTCCCTTCCAACCTAAACCATTCTATGATTCTATGATTCAACGAATCTCAAGCTTTTGGAAATACGTGTATAATATACTGATATATTGTTTCTAACATTAGGAAAGGAAAAAGGAGAATTTTATACCAAATACTTATTTTTATAAGTTTATGCCTTGGACAGTATCATAATATTTTATTTTCCTGGACGTGTTTGCTTATGTTTGGATATAATGTAACACTTAATGAGCTACTTACTGGTTTTCATTATTTCCATAGACAAGATGCTAAATTCATCAACAGGACTGAAATAATTTTCATGGGCCTGAAGTTTTATATACAAACAGTCACAAGAGCATACCCAAGTGATTTTTGTCCTTCAAATTCACTGTAAGTTGTACTGCTATTATCTGATATATGATCTGAATTCAGTTTCAGGTGTTCACAAGAGTTCAAGAAAATATTTAGTGTTCTTGAAAACATGCAAGTGGAATGTAATGTAACCATGCTTAAACTTAAATATATACTTGAGTGAAATTTGAAGTAAAGGTAATTTTTGCATGATCTACTGCAGATAAAGCAGCCTGAGTGACTCAGAATAAAGAATGCAAGGAGTGAGTTAGATATCAGTATAGTTCCACAAATCACTTTAATATTAATATTTCAATAATATAAACTACACTAAGATAACAGTACTATTTTTTTAATCTATAATTATAAGATTTTAATCAGCATAATTTTAATCAGTTTGCTAGAGTTTCCCTCTTTTAGATGAATTTTAATCTCCTTATTCCCAGAAGGATGTATTTCATAAAGTTAAGTAAATATATTTATATGCTAATATAGATATTATTACTGGTCGTATGGTTACCACTGAATCTGAAAAAAAAAAATATTTAAAAAGATCTTTAAAATTTTGAACTTCTTCTGAATGCTTCAGTGATTACAATTTTAAAAAAAATATATCTGAAACATTTTCATAGTTTTCTACATTCTTATGATTGTAGTGTTTTTTATTAAAAGCACTTTTGCACATTTCAAATGCTCCAATTGAAGCTCTTTGTATTAAATTTTTGTTGTTTTATAGATAAGTATGTTTCAATGTTCATTAATAAAAGTCCACGAAACAGAAACTGGAGTTGAAGAGTAGAAATTAATTTCTAATGTATTCAGATTAAAATTGTTGTGATGGTAAAGATACAGAAGCATATTCTTTAAAAGTAAATTGACTGAAATAATGACTCTGCTCTAGTATTGGATTGTTTATCAGATTATCAATTGTGTTGCAGCAATAGTTTAATTGCAGGTAAGATTGAGATGGATTTCTAGATAAAGACAAGAGTTAACTTTTTTTTGGCAACAAACACATTTACATGGGGGGTTTGTTTGTTTGTTTTATATTTTAGCAGAACACTTTGAGGCTAAAAGTTGGTCTGTTTTAGTCTCTGCCCCATAAACTCCAAATCATGGATTATTTTTTTTTTTTAATACCTTATGGTGATAGCTGATAGCGGAAACTGTGAAACTTCTGAAGGTGCATTCTTTATTTAAAATGTTAATTCTACTGAGATACTTATTTCTTGGTTGCTGTGGGTCTTTAGTTTGAAGCTGAGGAATCTGGGTCTTGGCAATTGAAGGTTCTCAGAAACAAACAATACAAACCAAAGAACATCACCTTTTCTCCTGCATCTATTAATGACACATCTCTTTTTTATTATTGTAAGGTCAAAAGAAACAAAATCATTACTGCCTTCAGACTGGATTGTTGTCACTTACTATTAATACATGTATTGAATGACTTTTCTTTTGTACATTGGTTCTATTTTTTTTTTTTTTTTGTTAGTTCTGATCGTTGACTTTGACCTTTCAAGTTATCATTGGAACAGAGTCATGGTCAAACTACATCAGTGACTATGATTAGAAAAATTTCTTTGATCAATATATCCAAGGGAGGTCAAATCAAATGCAGATGAAACTTAGTCATCTGTGACTCAATTTTCCAGAGATACACAAAGCAACAAGACACCTTATAATTTTCAAGCACTCAGTGAGAGACCCCCAGATTTAGAGATCCTAAATGTAAAAGCCCAAATATGAAACCTATTTGCTATCTGGCCTACTTGGTGTACATGCAAAATGGATATTTACTACTATGTTTTAAGTAATGCAAAAAATAGATCTATTTCAAAGATCAGTACTGTCACCAGTAACCCCCTATATATCTAATATATATTCACGTAATGATATCATAATCATTAAGAAAATAATAGAGAAAATTTAACTAAAGTAGAAACATTCTGAATTGCAGACAGAAAACTATCAAATATAAAGCTAAATTAAAAAATCACAATGTATCAGTTAAAATTACCTGAAAAGTGGTTATATAACTCAACGAGGGTTTATTTAGTAATGCAGTAATTTATTAAATCGGAGGTGTGGTAAAATTACATTAAGAATTGATTCACTCAGTAACTATGTCATCATGGAGTTAACAAGTTAAAGCGCTTAGCTCATGGGTCGCTGTTGCTTAGTGGGTAATTTAAACTTTTAAACATTAAAATGTACTGCTGTTTTCTTCAGAGGGAAAATTAATCTGAAAAGTGCTTTGTGCAAAGTTGTAGAGGAATTTGACACAGTTTCAAATCAAGGCAAAAGTCAAGCTGGAATGAAGAATGAATATCATACAATATGAAATATTTACAGCCCCAGAGATCATTATTCTGTTTTTAACCTCATTTCATCAGTAATGTTCTTCTAATCAGAAACAGACACACATTTGTCACAGCAAGACTCATAATTATATCTAGTGGTTCAAAAGCTCATTTTGAAAGGTAGAAACCAAAATGAGAGAAGACAGAAAAGAAGTAATGCCCTGTACAAAGAGTTGGTAGGAATCTGACTTGGCATTGTAATCTGGAATGTCCAGTATATTTCAGATGAGTGTCCAGATGAACCTCATTCATCTTTGGAAAGCAGACCAACACAGAAACCTCTGATCTCCTAAACAGCAGTTTCAGGTAGACTAATTTTTTTTTTTTTTTGAAAAGTTAACAAGTGTCTCCAGTTTCACTTATAATTAGCTTTGTAGTTTTCCACTCTATACATGCCCTTCTGATATTGAGGGAATTTTTTTTTTTTTTCGCCTGTCCTTATTTTTAGAGGAATGTTTTTACTGCTAAAGTTTGACTGGCAAAATTGTTTCTTACTTCAAATAAAATGGAAGGTCATTCAGTAAAAAGAATAAATAAATATATCTTTTATTTCATCATAAGAAACAATACATTTATTCTGGAAATTTTACACGCAAACCTACTTTTCCTGATCAGAAGACTGGAAGACCATTGAGGAGTCAGCAATTCACATAACAGTTGACCCGAGTAGGGCCAATTCTCTGCTGTGCTGGGCCGCATGCACGGCCTGGCCTTCAGGCCTGTGCTGAGTCACAAAAATCCTTTGGCCACAGGGTACATTTAGCCAGTTGATAGTAACAGAGGTACCTGCATGTTCTTTTAAACACTTTCCCAGTAACATTTGGAAAAAACTGCATTGTAGGACAGTCTCACTGTCAGATCTCTGAGACTGGTTAACCAATGACAGTTACACATAAACAAGACATGCTTAGAGGTTCTCTTTGAAAATTAGTGTTCTCCCGCTGAAAGTTCTTACTATGAAACTGGATGTCAGGTACACATGGCCAGTTTCCAATGTCTTCATGCCTAGTGTCTCCCATTTGAAGCTTCTAAGGCTACAAACCCATCTATTCTATGGGAATCTCTACCTGTGAGGACCTGCATGTAATTTAACCTTTTTCCAGTATGGGCCAATGTGTCATGAACCAGACACAAGTGCTTTTTGGCTGGTAATACTCCACATAACCTACATGGGAGACAGATCATGAGCAGTCAAGAAACCCTTTTAATTTCATGACTATCACAACAGTTCCTAGGAATGTAATTGAATGCATCTACAAAATTGAATGCGGAACTGAAATTGGACTTTCCAACACTAACATTATTTTCAAATGATGTTGGCATTCTATGATAGGATACTTTTTTAGACTCAAAATCAGGTTACCAACATGCAAACAGCTTATTAACACTGGTCTCTGGAATTTGCCACAGGTTGTGGTCGTTTAAAACAGTACTGGTTAGCACAGGTTAAAAGTACTTTCTAGGACCTGAATAGCATAGAGGATCACGTTCATGTGCCCAAAAACTTTCTGTGGCACTGCTCTTTTTAGTGTAAGTGTAGCCTAAGCAGCCAGGTGCAGATTTGCTTTGACCCAAAAGCCGAATAAGTGCATTCTAGTGGGACATTGTATTTCAACAGTAGTATCTGCAGTCACTCAAGAATTTAAGCTGCTGTTTGGCCAGCTGTGGGAATTCTTTCTATTTCAAGTCAGTCATCTTGTCTTTTACTTCTCAGAATATTTTTATTTAGTTAGTTGGTTAGTTACGGCATAAACATGAACAAGAGGTAATGGGCATGAACTAGAACAAGAGGTAACGGACACAAATTTGAACATAGGAAGTTCCATCTTAACATGAGGAGGAACTTCTTTGCTTTGAGGGTGGCAGAGCACTGGAAGAGGCTGCCCAGAGAGGTGGTGGAGTTTCCCGCACTGGAAACATTCAAAACCTGCCTGGACGCCGTCCTGTGCAACCTGCTGTATGTGACCCTGCTCTGGACGCTGACCATTCTGTGATTCTGTGATGACCTTATAGAGGCCTTCCTTCCCTTAATGTATCCCTACAACACGTAAAAGATCTCTGGGATCTAGCTTTATATCAATGACTTTCTGCTGTAAAGAGGTTAGAGTTGTTTATATTTCTTGCCACACACGCGTGGCTGCTGGCGTACTTTTCTCTGCATCACTGATTTTAAACTCAGCTTTCCCAATATGATCTTACATTTTACCTAGTTTAGAATTAATTACTTTTTTTTTTTTTTTTTGAGTTCACATCTTTTATATATACTATTAATGAGTATCCTGACATTTTAATGTATTTTGGCATATCCTACATGGTAGAATCAATACCCATAGCTTTACTCCTAGGAAGCCGGGAGCAGAGAGTGACATAGAGGAGCCCACTCATTTATTCATGAGCAATATTTCCTTCTCATTCTTCTCTTGAGTGAAGATTCTTCTGTCCTTTGCAGCAAAATTTACTAACGTGTTGTGCTGTAGCAGACAACAGGGAGAAGGAAAGCCACTTATCACTGTGGTTAACAGTTTTAAAAAAAAAAAAATCAAGAGCAAAGCACACTACAGATGCAGAAAGCTGCTCTAACAGAACAAAACCAGGCTGTGGTTTCGAAGTTTCCAAAGACATTTGGAGGATTCTGTCCCTTTGTAAAACACTAAAATCTACTCATGAGGACTGTTGTGTGTTTGATATTGCTGAAAATTCTGCTCCTGTTGCTACCACTACTTTTACCATGTGAAAATAGGGAAAACTCTCTTTTCTGATCTGTCTGTATCACAGGGTATGAATGCAACAGAGAAGATGCTTTGGTAGTCAAAATTAACAGGAAAAACACCAGATTGTTTTTATAAAATATTGAGCAACTTCATAGCTCTTACTAACCTCAGTGGGATCTGAACTTTTTGGAAAGCAGAGCACATATTTAGGCACTTTGTATGTAGGCCTTTCTTCTCTAACCTCTCAGGATAGTCTGTCTTTGCACTTGTATCTACAGTACGTATTTTTTTTGTAATTCTTAGAGAAATGAAGCTGGCTTTTTTTTTCCTTCCCCCCCCCCCCTCACTTTCCCCCTTGCTTGTGATGTGTGTGATTGCATTGTAGGAGGTTTGGCTGCCTAAACTTATTTTTACCCTACAGATGACCTTCTACAAGTATTTCAGCCACAACACAATTATTTCTTTTCAAATCTGTATTGCACTGATAGAAATGGAAATGGTTTCAACTCAATTCTACTGTAGAATAAGAAGCCAGGATAGAAGAACTGTATTACTCAGCAAATCTCAGTTCTATGAAAAGGCTTATTGAACAGCTAGTGAAGCAGAGACTAGGTTAAATAACTCACTGTCAGGTACCAGCTGTCATAAAAGATTAGCCACAGTCATTGCGCACACAGAACTGTTAATTTGATTCAGCATTTGTATTCCTTTCCGGTATAAGATTCAAATGTTTCCACTTCAGCTGGCACGGAATGGACAGATTTCTCTTATGGACTACTCTATAATCATTAAAAGGAACAGAGTAATACAGACTATTACCTTATACAACAGGGTGGGGGAAAAAAAAAAAAGGCTCCAAAAGGCTTCTTGCTGATTGAAGATATTAGTTATTTTGTTTGTTACAATAGTATTTGCTATATTATTGTACAGAATCCAGTGTCACATAGAGGTAAAAATATGCCATAAACCTTCTATTTCAAAGTCTCAGACTACACACAGAAAGAATTTTTGAGTAGGTGTTAATGGACCGTAACTCATAAGGATAACAGACTCATAAACAGCTTTTATGCTAAGGAAATGTTTTTGTTTGCATTTAAGCTTTCTTTTAAAATATGTATGTTAACAATTGAAAGCACCTATTAAAATCAAATGAAAGAATGAGTGAAAAAAGACTTTCTTTGCATACTTTTATTTCAGATGTCAGTGGGAATTCCTTGTCCTACATTCAGTGGAATTACTCGATACGTTCAGTTATTTAATGACCATTGATTGGTTCACCAAGTCATAGATCCTATATGACAGAGGTAAATTTCAAGTATTTTCCACTCTGTGGGGCTGTGCTTACGAAAATGTGAGCAAGATGTGTATTTGATTGTTTTCTGTGCAATAGAGGACAGATGACCTCCAGCAGCTCTATTTATGGTTTTATATATGGAACGGTTTGTTTATTTATTTATGTATTAGAAATAAGTATTAAAATAAGTATTGATTTATTGCTTATTAATTAATCCTCCAAAAAAGAATCAGTGTAACACCTTTGACCTTGTCCCTATTATATGACGAGGTGTCTACATAGTAATCAAGCTCCTAGTTCTCAGAACTTGTTGAACTTAGAGCTTTACTCCAGTTCATAGAGAAGCTGAGAATAAAAGTGCAGTACTACTCTTTTGCATTTTTAACCAGAAAAAGATCTTTTTTTGTATAACTTATCTGTCAGACTATTCCTTTCATAGGGTGATCATACTTCCTTCATGAAAGCATGAGAAGACAAGGCAAGGCAAGAAAAATCCTATTTATCTCAGCTTTAAGATGCTGTCAGTAAACAGTTTTGTAGAATTACAAGGACTTTGTCTAGACCAGAAAAGCTTAAACTACAATTAAAAAGTATATAAACATGAGCAACTGAGATCTAGTTTATTTGTCCAGTGAACAGGTATGTGCTAAGTTTACTGAGATTTTCCTTAATTAGGCAAATTGATATGCTAATAAAAGGTATCTCAGGCAAATGAAATGTGCATCACCATGTTTTTCTTCATCAATGTGTTAGTTCAGTAATCCTATAACCTCAACTGGAATTGACCCTGCTGGGTCACAATGGGAATACTAACATGAATAGTCCTGCGTGAACCTACCAGCCTAGGAAAGGGAAGGTAGTAAAAGAAATACAAAGGAAGAAATAAAATTCAGACAAAGATACCCTAGAGGCATCAGTGAGTCACAGTGTTGTCATATCAATAGGCATTCTTCAGTAACAGAGTTTCTATAGACATTGTCAAAAATATCATAGCTGATTGCAGGCTCTGCAGTGTAAGTTGGAGATACTGTTTTCCTGTAGAAAGATCAGCTAAAAGTACTGAATATTTCATTGTTAAACAATTCCAAAGATGTCAGTTTGCATGCTTTCTCCAGTTCTTTTGACCTACCTCACCAGATAACCAAATATTTTATCCATCAGTATGAGATGTTAAATAAAAATAATTTGCATTTCCTTGCCAGATTAAAGAAAGGATATTTCCTTCATTCTTTGAAATTTAAAGCAAACAAATCACAAAAATCATTCTTCTTATTTAGTGTAACTGAAATCTATCTAAGGATTTCTGTTACTGCACAGGAAAACTCAGGTACATAATATCAGTGTCTTGAAGCTATCTTATCTTTTTCTTTACTGAAACTCCATAAACTTTTACCTTTATGTAATTTGGTTCGTTATTCATCTACATGTGGCTTTCTTGACAACTCTTCTATGTCTTTCCTTTACTTTGTAAATAACCACAGGAAGCTATCTTTGCTTTTGTATAAAGTGTGTTTTTAGAACCTTCATTTTCTTTTACATTATTCTTTCCATTTCCCAAGTCCATATTCTTCCAATAAACACTAGAAAAAGTACTTTTCACAAATAGTTACTGCTTTTTTTTTTTTTCTCCTCTGTTTATTGTTTAAAGTGATGGACTGAGGAGGGGTAAATGTTAGATTAATAACATCCCCTAACTATAACATAGTTCAAACATACCCTTCTTAATTAAGCTAAACAGCTTAGAATTGAGGCAACAGTATGTTCTTGAAGTAGAAAAATTACAATATAAAAGGTCAGAGTATAAAAATAGAGCAAAACCTTTTACTAGTTTGAAATGGGAAGATTTATTTTTCTTTTAGAAGTGCCACATATTGCTAAAATTGGAATCACCTCTAAGGATTTAGTTATGTTATACAACTTAAACAGTCTCTTCTGACAAAAGCATTTCTTGGTTGTTTTTAATAGAACAAATGAACATATTGTCCTGGATTACATATGTAGTATGTTTGAAGTTTTGCAACTGAAACAAAGAAGTGTCAACAGTCATGTACTTTTGTATTAATGTTCTTTCCTTCTCTTTGAAACAAAAGGTGAAACTTCTCTCTCTCATTTCTCATTATATACATATAGAAACTTACTCAACTTCTTTAGAGTCTTCAGTGAAGGAAAGACATATCTCAAGTTTGTTCCTGTTGTTGTCTTCAGTGTAACTTTTGATTTATTACTGTGTTTACCTTTCCAGGAAACATTTTCTGTGGGTGTACAGAAAAATTCCTTTTAAAGTTCTACCATAGTAGTTCATTCCATCTGCGGAAACAGCAGAATAACTTGATTTGTGAAAACCTTGATAGTCAAAAATAAGTGATAAAATTGAGATTTTTTTCAGTGCTACCAATACAATAAGATGCAAACATGTTAAAAATAGAATTCTAAAATTATCTTTGTATTTAGCAATTACCTAACATCATGAAAAAATAAAATCTCCAAGTCACAAGAAGAAGATAAGTAAATCAAATTACCTCTGCATAATTCTTCTGGGAAGAATGTTCTCTACTTTACATACTCCTTTACCTGAGTAATCTACCAGCCTTGTTTATTGTTATCGACCATGGATCAAATGTAATCATTACACTTATGAGTAGATTAGGCCCATTAGAAACATCACCAAATTCAGCAAGACAATCAATAAAATGCTCCTTATCATGAATAAAGGGGACCAAAATACTTATTTTGGAGTATTCCTTTAGAAGAATTAGTGGCTGATATGGAGAGAGAGAGAGATGAATTCAGAAACGGTAGTCCTGCATTCTTCAAGATTTCAAATAATCTCAGATTGTGATTCCAGTAGATTCTGTATATATTCATACAGTCTAGAAATTTGTAACATTATCTTTCCTAGCTCACAAGGAGGGTGACAATAAAGGGACACACCAGGTGGCAGAACCGACCATTATATTAGTCCATTCTCATGTTTCTCTTGTAGATACTTTTTTTCAGGAAGAATTCAGATTTCAGATATATGTAGCAACTATCAGTCTGACCCACTAGTCATTGAACTGAATGATAATCATTTAACTGATTTCACTGGATTCTGGACCAGGAATTTAATTTTTTTGTTCTTTCTAATGGTATAACAGATATTTCCTCTGGGTAATGTATCCGGAAATGACTTTTTTTTAGACTTTATTTCAGTGTAACCTCAGCACAAGCTAACTTCAGATTCAACAGAACCTGGATCATCCAGAATGTACCCACTAAATATCTAACCACTTCAGCCCATTTTATGACTTTAATTATTACTTTAACCACCTGGGAATGGCTTCATGAAACAAGGCAGGAGCTCCAAAGCGAGGGTTGTCTCTGTTTCTTATCTCTGTATTTTCTTAAGTATTTGCTTCTGCTTGAGAGCCCCAAAGAATAAGCTGGCAGACAAAGGCTCACAAGAAACACGATTTCTCGGTTATTCCTTCAAACAGAAAGACTAATAGAATTAATAAGTGGAATATAGATGATTACATACTCCAGTATGCATAAATTATACTTTTAATATGAGCACAGCATACACAACATCATTTTATGAAATTATCCAGGCATATTACTGCACTATAAGGAAGGATTTCTTCATAATTTGTAATTACTCTGACACCTTAGAACCTGCTTTATTAGCTTAATTATGACACACCTGCTAATAACACTTATGTGACTGGAAAAGAAATTATATAGGAGTTATATTGTGCCAGAAAATATGTGACAAATAAGCAGGTAATTCTTTTCAGAAGCTCATTTGGTGAAGTGCTTTGCTGAACTAAGTGCTGTATTTTTCTTTGAGGCTACAGCTGATAATTGGTTATCTCTAATATTTACCCTTCATAGTATTGTTTTAATTTATGGAAATCTCAGTTAATGACCCAAGATAAGATAAATGTTTGATTCCAAATGAATTTAGCCTACAAAAATCCCATTCACAACATTTCAACTGAATTTTAGAGGAATTGTCTTCATTCAAATATAGTTACTGCCTTGTAGTATATTATTCATCCAGCTTCATGGCTGAAACTTTTCTTAGAACAATATTTGATCGATATCATTAATGAAGCAAAGTCAGGATTTGAGAGAAAGATTTTCAATGTAAGGTGCTTTCTGTTTATCTGTCAAATCTACAAGGAAAAGTAATTAAAAAAAAACCAAATTCTCAAATGTGTCTATCATTCATTCAGTGTAAAATTTACTAATAGTTACTTTGAAAAGAAAGAATGAGAGCAGTTGGATCTTCTTGTAAGAGGAAAGATTATATGTCTTGACATATATTTGTCATACTAAACTCACAGATGGGCAAGCAGGAACAGTAAAAAGAAAAGGAATACAAACATTTATTCAATATCTGTGCTAAAACAAAACAAAATGAGCATTCTATTTTAAAGAAGAACAAAAAGAAAAAAAGAAAGAAAAAGAGATTACATTTAATTCATAAAAGCCTAGCTTTATCATTAAGGTAATGTTGCCCTAAGTATAGAACCAGTCTAATCTTTACAGATTTAAATAACCAATATAATCAAGAAATTATCAAATATAAAAATACACTTTGTTACCCTTCAGTTTTCTTTTTCATAAGAAGTAATTGCATATCCAATAATATTTCTAAAAAATTGTCTCTCCCTTTCACTTTCTTACTTTCTTCTGTCGTATAACCAAACGTAATGTGTAACTCCCCTGACATGGGGTTAATACATTAGCATTTTCATTTAATTTCATCAAGTACTTTGCCACTTTAGAAAGTGACTCTGTGAAAGGAAGAAAGGGAAAGTATTCACTGGGAATACATGTTTATTGTCTACGAAGTTTTTTTTTATCCCATATTCTCCCATTTAAGTAAACATTTGGATATTCTTCTCAGCCCTGCATGCTTGGCCTGATTTGAGAATCATGTTGGCTCCTTTCCATCTCATCTATTATCACCAATAATACAGGTTTTGCAGGCCCAATTAGTCCCCTGTTTGCACCTGTGTCCCCTAATGCCATCACTGGGTTTGCACAGCTGTAATTGCCTCAAATATAGTAAACAGCTCAGATGATGCACAAGGTGGAATTGGATCCACATATGAATCTCTTTTAGCTGTGTTGACTGTAAGGTCAACCAGAATAAAAAGCATCAAAACTTACCCTTATGACTGGAGTTGGCAGATGTGATTTTTTTCAGGAACAGCTCTGTACTCTGATTGCTTGGAGCAGAAATGCATTTTGTTACACTTCTGGGATGGATAGAAAACAAAAGGAATATGATTTAGATTTTCTGCATAGAACAGAATTTGCATTTACTATCTGAGTAGTGCTTTGTAGTTAAAACATAAAATCAGGTCCATATATTAGTTTTTCCAGATATGGGTAGTTCAGACGTAGTAAAGAGAAAGCTATTAGTCTAAGGTTTCAAGATAGTTCCTGACTTGAATGGTTATAGTAAAAAGTAAAGTTTTAGCCTTTAATCAATGGGATTAAAAATAGTTTTAAACTCTTTAGTCCACCAGATTTAACTTTACTGTTATCTATAACTTTTTTTTTTTTTTTTTCTTTTAAGCCAAACAGAAATCCTCATACTAAATCTAGCAATAGAAGGACTGGATGATTTTTTTTTAAATTTCTGACTATTTAATAAGTGCAATCATGTCCGGGCATTCTCTACAGTGATGATGAATACAGCATGCAGTACATAATGTTCTTCCTTGCTGTATGTCAGAGTGCATAAACACAGAAGGCCAAAAGCCCTTAATCTCTCAGGCAAACCTGTCCATGCTGCAGATAAGGGCCTCTCAAATAGTTCTGTGGTCCCAAAACACAATTCTTTTCAATCCAGCAAACTAATATCTAAATTAGCTTCTATAATTGCATCACCTGCTGCAACAGGAAAAGTAGAGCCTAATCCCAGCCTTCTACGTCAAATAGAAACACTCTCATTCATTTTAGCAGAAACAGATTCAGAAGCTTAGAGAACATGATATTTGAACGCCAGCTACATAAAGCTATATTTGAACAGTCTAATGTTTCCATTCTCTCTGGGCATAAATATTATACACTTTATAACAGACTTTTATTCCTTTGAATCTGTTTTCCCTTGATACCAGGTTGCAAAGTACTATCCACCAAGACATATCTCCAATAGTTAAAGAAAGACCTTTTGTGATAGTTTTAATTAGTTTTAACCTTCTTCACATCTTCAAGCATGGTTATGGACACTCATTGATTTTAATTACCATACTGATAGCTTACTGCTTTGCACTCCTTATTAATATGACCCTCTAGCATTTCTTTTGAAAGAGTTCTCTGCGTAGGGTTTTTTTAACTTTTAAAACATTGATTTGAATTTAGTTGGATCTTCTGTGTTAAAAAAGTTGAGCATTGTAAGAAAACTTCACATGTTTATCAATTTGCACATACATAAGAGTTTTGAAGACAGACGAGAACTTTATAAAAATGTTTTATCCTGGCTATTTATTTTGAGTTTTTTTGGGAAGAGGAGAGTGTTTGCATGTTTGTCACATAAATGCGAGGCTTGTAAATTCATTACGTCCATGAAAAGAAGCAGAAATCTGTTACCAACAGCAGTGTCCAATATTAATTCTCATTTGCTCAGCTTCTAGCTAATCTCACTAGGGTATTTATCACCTAGAAACCAAATTTGTATACAGTAATACCCCTTATAAAGCACTTCTCATTAAAGTTGTATGCACCTTCTGTTCCAAAGAGAAGGAATTTTCCAGTTGATAGCCAGAACTACATAATATATTTTTCCCAGTTATTTCCCTCAGTCTCTGCTGGTAGTTTTCTACGTAAGGATGTGCAGTACTCAGGCAGCATAACAAATTCTAATACCAGTGTGATATTCTTGCTTCTTCTCTCTCTCTTGTCTAAGTCATACAAACCTTGTTAAATTCCCTACTTTATTACTGATAAAACACGTTTTAGCAAGGTCTTGCCATGACCTGCATGAGAGAAAAGTTTGAAGACATACCACAGAAATATTTCCCTATCTGAGAATCAGATGCATCAAAATCTTTAGACTCCCTCAATATTATGACATGGTAGCACAGTTAGAGGTGAAAATCTTTCCAAAGGGAACAGAAACATTATAAGGTTTTAGTCCTGCTTTTTTATTCATCAGTCAACATTTCTGAATCAAACATACAGGAAATGTCTCTTCTGTTTGTTTTTTTTTTGTTTGTTTGTTTGTTTTGGGTTTTTTGTTTGTTTTTGTTTTTGTTTTTGTTTTTGTTTTTGTTTTTGTTTTTGTTTTTTTATGCCCCCTCTTGAAGTAGCACCACACTGGTTCTCCCATCTGAAGCATGCTGTGTTTTTGTTAAGACACAATGTCTTCCTACTGAGATACCATTCTGTGTGTCCTCATAGTTCAAATACTACTATGCATTGGGGAGTACCTGGCTTCCAATTCAAAATAGTAGTTTATTTCCATAATCTAAAAAGCTTCATTTTTTTCTTGCTAATAAGCTACAGACAAGCCTCTTTTACTTTGCCTTTGAATTAGTGTATATTTAATTTATTTGTAACTCTTTGACTTTTAGAGCTAGGTCCCATTTTAGGGACCCATATTCTTATTTGATTTGACCTTTCTTCTTTACTGGTAAACAACTACTTAACTTTTATTGCTGGTTTTATGTTTTCGTTGATCATTGTCTTACATCCCATTCAGAGGAATTTATTAAAGAACAAATACAAAATCAATACAGATATGTATTTGCAAAGCCAAAGCAAGTCTGTCTAGAAACTAAAGTTAAAGATGGAAGAACAGTTTCTAAGGAAAATAACTAATAAGGTAATAAATGCAGTGGTATTCTCAAGTGTCAGACTGTGATAACTGTCATTACTCAAACTATCTTGAGCTTCCAACTTCTAGTGAAAGAAAGATTCTTGCCTTTTAAGTTTCCATTAATAGTAGTAATTTTTTTTTTTTTTTATAACTACTGTTCAATAGAAAGTTGGCTGGACTGTGGATTTTAAAGAACATTCTTATTTCTGGCTTTGATTAGTTTGTATAGAGTCATTGCTGCAAAGTGGCTGTGAAATAACTCTTAAGCCAGATTTCCCTGACATACGCTTGTCCTTGTTCAGTAAAAACTTTACATAGGAAGAAGAATTTTGAAGTCTTGGTAATGATAGAGGCATACAGACTGTTAAACAGGTTCAATTTCCATAATCCTTGGTAAAGGGAATTTTTGTCCCTAGCTCAGGCCTGACTTGGAGGAGTATCAAGACAGATAAAAATTACCTTGGTTTCAATCTTTTTCATTCTACCACATTTTCATCACTTAATACCACAGGTTTCCTTAATATCCTAAAAAAAAAATACAACACACATACACAGACAAAATACACATTTCCTCCTCCTGCAGCCTTTTATTTCCATGATCCCTTTATAATACCAAATTCACCACTAGCATTTGCTGTGACTAAAAAGGACGATATTTGTGCCAGTGAAAAAAATGATTCCTGGAACGCCCTTAATTGCAAGGAAATAAACAAAGCCCATTAAAGTTCATACCAGAGTTTGAATTAACATATAGAAGCAAATCTCTTTTATGCAAATGCAACTTTCATTAAAACATGAAGCTCTGCATAAAGCTGAACTGCTGACTTTGCACTAATAGGCACTGAAAAAAAAAAAAAAAAGGGACTAATTGAACCCAGAGGTTATTATTATTGTAGAATGAAGCACATACAGTATGTATTCTAAACTACAGTGATGCAGATCATTCATCAGATGTATGGATCTCAATCCACCAAGCATTTGAACTACTTTTCTAAGCCATTTCCCTTCGTGAAAAGTAGATTAAAGACACTAATTCCTCTCACAGTGACTCTACACAGTGAAGTGATGACATTAAATATTCTTTAGAGCTAATTTTCTAAGTGTTTATTTTCATGATATCTGTGTCTGTCTATCATGTGTTAATCTGTTTTTTATGTAGAATGTAAATGAGAATCCAAAGCTTCAACATTTGGTAAAGCCACAATGTTTTATGCTTTCTGATCTCCCTAACTGATTTTGGAATTACCCATTCTTATGTGTGAATATTTCCAGATATATGCCAACTGCACCAGGCATAAATGAAGTGCAAATCATGTGCATTTTAGATTAAAAGTACTCATAAATAAATCATCTACACACTGCAGCATCTCTGCACTTCCCTAATAGAAGAACTCTGGGACAAGGATATAACTGATCATAGCTATGTTTGATAACTTTCTGGCTTATTCTATTGGTCAGATTGTCCCCTGTTAGAGAGTTAAAGGAGTTCAAGGCCAGAACAGACAAAAAAAAGCCTTCAATTTTACTTCATATATACTTAGTCAATTAAGTTTCATAAAAAAGACTTTTAGCTGGTCTAAACCTTTTTGATAGCCAAGAGACCATTGTCTGTGTCTCAGATGAGAAGAGACCAAGATACCATGATGCCCAACACTCCTGCAGTGGCAGAGAACTGATTAGGTGAGGTGGACCGCAAATGATTGTAGGCAGCAAATGGCATCCCATGTAGCAAAAACATAGTATTTCTGCAGTCCCAGGACAGTGTCTCAGGGGAATTCCCTCCAGTGTAAACTTCAGTGGACACACAAAGCCTCAATAAAGGATTACATTCATCCTATCTTCTCCAATTTAGAATTATTATAAAATACTTGTGTTTCGAAATCAAACAGGTGAACAGACTGTTTAATGAGTAGGCTATGAACACTCTCCTAAGTGAATACAAATTAGGATTAACCCAACAATGGTAAAACCCAGTAAAAAGTTATTCAAGTGTCAAAATCTTGATATGGACTGGGGCTGTTTGAAGCCTATAAAGTTTAGAAGTAGGTGTGCAAATAATACCAAGACTAGACCATTGCCGTTTGCTGTTCTGTGGCCTTCACCAAGATTTCTTTTTCTTTCTGTATCTGGGCTGAAGTAAACAGGTTCAGGAACATTTAAATTTTGTTTCATTTAGAGAAATGTGAGTTATTCAAGAGTCTTGGACTGTTCCCAAATTATTCCCCTATCTCATCTAAATTTACTTGATCTAAGTTTATTTTAAAGCAAAGAACTATGTTTTTTTTTTCAGCCAGTGAAGATTTAAGTTGCACTGCATGCAACTTAAATGATTTAAAAGCAATTGACCGTTAAACATAGTGTATAATTAGCATCTAATCTTCCTGTTCCTCAGAAAACAAAATACTGTATCACACCAAAAAATTAGAATAAATAATTTGTTTTGCACATAAAAGTTATTTGCAATATTTGTCTCTATAGGTGCAATAACTACCTCCATAGATTTCACTTGCCTTTTTATCACATGCTGAATTTGTCCTTATTTATTTTTAGAGTGTAGTTAATAGGTACAATGCTAATTATCATAAGGCTATCAAGGTAGTAGTTTAAGATATCAAAACACAAATATATTTCTGCTTTACAAACAATTCTATGATTCAGAATGTTCCCCGTGGTATTTGTTGGCGTAGAATGGACCTTGTGCAATTATAATTACCACTACACTGCATGTACCATGAACAAAAGTCAGACAGTTCACAGATTAGCAAATCTTACTCAATGCTTCATTCCCTCAGTCCTTCTCACCATGTTCTGCCACTCTGTAACATCATGTCTCAAATCTACATGAAAACTATAATAAAATCAAAGGGAAAGTAATTCTTTCTTGCTGTTAGTGTAGCAAATCCTACCATAAAAATGATTTTTTTACAGTGAAATCTATGACCATAAGCAATTCCTCAAACAAACCAAAATTGGTTTTGGGTTTTTTTGTTTTTCTTTTTTTTTTTTTTTTGCTTAAGAAAATTGATCTTTGAATAAAAAGGGTTGAGAACTGATGCTAAATAAAAAGCAGTGTAATAAAGTTTAAAACGTATTGGTGAAAAAATGTTTATAGTTGAGCAGTATTGTACAGTAAATGAACCTCATCTTAAATGTTTAAACCATAAGAACTAGAAATACCAATCCTAATTAAAATGCATATACATAATTTCAGCTAAACAGATGTGAGACACTGTGGTGTTATTGGACTGTTTATACACATGAAGAAAAATATCATATTTTTAATGTCAAAGCTTATCTGTAGAAGTTAAATACATCAACATAACCACATTATGCAAAATGCAGAATCTTTGGGACATACAATGTAAGCCAGGTTCCTTACTGGTGGTAGCTACTGCTCTGGATTCTGCAGTTGCATTGACATAAAACTGTGAAGAATGTGGTCAACAGTTAACTTTTGTTGGAGAAATTTATTTACATTGGATCACGATTTGGTGACGGACAGAGATTTACAAAAGTTAGGGTTCACTAATGGAAATAAAATATTGTTTCATTGCAAGAGTTCAAAGAAAAGCCACTGAACTGATGAAAAATTGTGAAAATACTTAAGCTTTAGGTTGTGGAGCACTGTAAAAGACTGGAGCCATTTTTGACACATACCAAATAGTTGTCTTTTCTTGTTCAAGTACGATATATTTATGAGGAGTAGGAATTTTCTAATCTTCAGTATATTGCATTGTTTCAAATAGAATTTTTACAGTATAATGTAGCACTAGATGCTTCTGAACAGTGAGGAAGTTTTATTAGAAGCACACAATGGTATGATTCAGAAAGTTCAACTTGCTGCATAGACTTTTATTCATGAAACAGCCATTATCATTATGACAAACCTCATAACTGCTACGTTGAAGAAATTGTAATTTATTAAACCCCACAAAATACATTTTTCATTATAGTACTAGTTAATCGGTTGGTTTGAGTATATTTCATTTATTATGGCCTGAATATACAGATACAATTCAAATAACGATCTAATTTTTTTCTTATTTAACTTCTTTGCTGAACATAGTAACTAATTTAGAATTTTATAGCAATAGGTATTTGTGTAGCATGTCAGCTTCTTTAGAAAATAAACGTAATACCTTTGGAGTAGTCCTATCTTTGTTTCTGCCTCAGTCAATGTCCTTAAGAGAAAAAGTGCAAATTCTATGTCTCTATCTATAGTTATAGTTTAAGTAAATAAATAACATTTAACTTGAGAGGGTTGATTTTCTGTTTACTAAAAGCTGTTCACCAAGACCCAATTTTTATGAGTGTCTAATGTGATGTCAAGAATTTAGAGGTGGATGCAATAATATAGTTATTATAAGTATATATTAGTATGCTATATTATGATTTTATTATTTGAAAACATAAGTTATTGATTTTAACAGTTAAAAAAAAATAATGCAAGACTAATTTCAGAATTTACTATAGTAATTTCTCTAGAGATCAATATCTATATTTGCTGTGGAACTGTCACACTTCCCTGAAGTGTAACATCATCCAGAACTGCACTGCTAACACTAAGTCATCTATGGATACTGATTTTTTGTACCCTATATAATATAATAATGTAATTATATACATTTCTGAAATTCATTGTAGAAAAAAAATGTTACACAAATGTTCATCTAATCCACTTAAATCAAGATATGATAAAAAGTGGATGAATGACAGATAACCATTCTGATGGAGACACAGGTGTTACAGAGTGACAGGTGGTGACACAGACTGTCTGATCACAGTGTCTGATTTTGTAGGGAAGAAGAAACTTGCCTGAGTTGAGACAAAAATAGTGAAATAGTACTTAAAATATAAAAGGAGTTAAAATAATGAATTGGTTGGTTGGTTGGTTGGTTTTCTTCCCACCTCCAATACGTCAATGTAATTTAGAAATTTCTTGGAAAAAAAAGATGTGAAAGCATTAAGAGATTTTGTTTTTAGCATAAAAAGTCATCATATCTTAAAAAAAAAATGCTAAATACAAAGTAGTAGTTGCATGGGTATTGACAGAACCCATGTTTCAAAGCTTGATTTTATTTCTAGTATACATTTTAGCCACACTAAGTGCTTTATTTAAATGTATTTGCATCAAACTTATTTTCAGTATAAGATACTGTCAACTTGTAAGGTTGTGCATGTGTTTCATTAAAATTAAAAATTGCAAAATTTTTAAGGTTTTAATTTTGATTCAGGGGTTGTTAATTTTTATGTCCAGAAGAATTTGAAAAAATACATTTTTTATACTACTGAAAACTCACTTAAGATGGTAGAAGTGATTTAACTGGTACAATATACTACATTGTACTAAGTACCAGCCTGCCAGATAAAACATTTTCAACAGTTACGGTACTCAAAATTTGTTCATTTACTTTGATGAGTATTAAGAAAAACAATAGCAACTTACTGAAATACTCAGATATTTAATTTGTTTATGTTTGATTATTTAAGAAGTCATATAAATGGTCATATAAAATGGTCAATGGTCAATGGTCATATAAAACCACTCAGCCTTCTAACAAATTACATTATTATAGAATCATACAATCATTTAGGTTGGAAAAATCTCCGAAAATCATTGAGTCCAACTGTTAACCTGACACTACTAACACCACTAAACCACGTCCCTAAACATACAACTACACAGGTTTTAAATACCTCTGGGGATGGTGATTCAACCACTTCCCTGGGCAGCCTGTTCCAATGCTTGACAGCCCTCCCGGTGAAGAAATTTTTCCTAATGTCCAATCTAAACCTTTCCTGATGAAACTTGGGGCTATTTCCTCTTTTGTCACTTCTTATTTGGGAAGAGAGACCCACAGCCACCTCACTACAACCTCCTTTCAGGTAGTTGGAGAGTGATAAGGTCTCCTCAGCCTCCTTTTCTCCAGACTAAACAACCTCAGTTCCCTCAGCCACTTATTCTCTAGACCCTTCACCAACTTTGTTGCTTTTCTTTAGATGCCCTCCAACACATATTATAAAGCAGTACTTAAAAAGGAAAATGGATTTTTGATGGCACAGCCAGTTGGTTTTAAGCTTCCTGGAAGTTCATGGCTGCATCCACGGAAGTGTTGACACAGAGCATAGACTATGACATTGGCACCTTTTCCCCATAGATCAAGTCCTAATTTGACAAATCATATTATTTCAAGCTAAAAGTGACTCATAAGTTTTGGGAAACCTCTGAAAAATGTAAAAGAAAGAAGAAGTAAAAGAAGTGATTAGATACAACTTTTTTCTTAAGATATTACACGTAGGGATAGTAAATGCCCTTGCAAACATTTAGAAATGTTCTCTTTAAATGTCTGATCCCAGGGCACTGGAAAGCATGCTATTTATCTTCAGAGTCTACTTATATAAAATTTATTCCCCATTGATTGAAGTTTTATCATTATAAATAAGAAAGAGAAAACTTTTTCGTAGTAAAATTTAGTTATGAATGAACAGCTTAGGTCACATCAAAATGTCCATTATAATTCCATTTTCACTCAGATATTCTTCCTTAGCTAGTTATGTTGGAAATAAAATAATCTGTTAGTCAACTGTGATTTGTCTCTTTCCCTTTATCCTAATAGTTGCTCCATTTTCTTTTTTTTATAGGACATCTGTACCCTGTAGTAGTACAGAGAAATAGAGCTTCACAGCAGAGTACAGGAAAACCAGTATAAAATTTGAAGTTAGATCAGTTACTGGATATAATCAAGTTAAGCGGCCTGGAGCTCTGGCTTGGGTGATTTATTTTATCAGGAATTTATCTTACTAAGAGCCCATGTGGGCTAATTTACCTTACGTGAAACTCTGTTCTGCAGTAGCCACAGTGTTCTGGGTACCTAACACAGCCTGGACATGTTTATTCTGTTGTGCAGTGCGTGATGTACTAGTTCTTAGTAGAGTGGAGGAAAGAATGCAAGGGTGCGGAGTAATGGGAATGTCTGGCAGGTCAAGAACTCCCCAAATTATTTTAGTTGTCAGGAAGAAACATGGGATTCAGAAGGGAGAAAAACAGATAAGGCCAAGTACTAGATTTGTAAAGACATCTTCGTGCAACATTGTCATACCTTATTTTTCAGTACTTATCTGAATTCTCAGTACTAAAAGGGGAAAATAACGTTTTCTTTTTCCTTCCATAAAAATAGTAGCCTTTTTGTGAATAAGAATAGCTACAGAGAGATGGCTCTGACAAATTGGGGACTAGGAAATCTTGAGTTTCTGTTGAGGACCTCCATTGATATTCTCTTGAGTTTATCCTTTGATTCAAGTGGTCATCCTCATACTTTTCTCCTGCTCCAGCATGGGTCCTTCCCACGGGCTGCAGTCTTTTAGGAACTAGTCCAGTGTGGGTCCTCTACAAAGGGCAACAATTCCTATCAGGATAAAGCTGCTCCAGAGTGGGGTCTCCACTGTCTGCAGTTCCTTCAGGGCATATTTACCTGCTCCAGCATGGGGTCCTCCATGGGCTGCAGTGTGGCTATCTGCTTCACTGTAGTATACTTAGAAAGCAATTTAGTTATCTGAACACAGGTATCTAATGCTTTTTGAGCTGCTGTGGGCATCCGGTTCCCAGATGAGAAAGTGCAAGTTTCTCATGGTTCATATGTTATGTCTGGCAACAAGGATACATCTTGGATACCATGAGATGTCTAAAATGGCATTAGACCCCTCTGTTTAAGAAACTGAGTCACTTCTTTACTATTTTTTTTACTGTTCTTCTAATAAAAGCTAAGTCTTTTCCAGAGAAGATCGTGGTTAAATGAATATGTATGATTTTTTTCAAGTGTCTGACATAACTAAAATATCAATTTCATCAGTGTACCTGAAATGACTGAGCTGTGTTTGTTCTCACATTCATTTCTATCACTGCTTCTACCACTGCCTACTTGAACACAGACACCACTTAATTCAAACAGAATTAAGCTCCTGAAATAAAATGCTGGATCACAAATTTGTGGTTGGGAGTGGATATGTAGGATTAGCACTTGGGTGTTGGGTTTTGGTTAGTTTTTTTTAATTTTTAATTCTGTGAACAGTGCTAGATGCATTTTAAAATATTGGGTGAAAAATATCCGCAGGGGTCTCAGGTTCTCCAGAAGCTTCTGATAGCCACATATAGACCAGGTTAGAGAAGCACAGAGGGAAGAAATAAAAAAAAAAAAAAAAAAGAAAAAAGAAAATAAAAAGACCTTTTTAAAAATAAATTAATTTCCTGTTAAAATTACAGACGAAGTTGGATAACAGGTGTGTTAGATTGATAAGAATCTTGAGCTGTTCTTGAAAAAGCATTCCTGAGGAGGATGGAGATGGATCTGAAAGAAGATGCATGAGGCACTAGGCTGGTCTTGCCTCTATGAGTTATCTGTGCCAGAATGCAGAAGTCAGAAAGTTATCAAGGAAAGTCTTGCAGGTCTCTGCAAGAAATTTAATTTCTTTGACAGAAAATTCCTGTATCTAATCCTAAGTACTTAAATGTAGAAAGTAAGCTAGAATGGGATACATGTATGACTCTAGATCAAAAAATCAAAGTATAAAGGTGTTTATTTTTATACATTTACTTTCCTTTTCTCAGCAGAAAGTACACCTGAAAGGCAGCAACAAAGAAAACAAAGTAGTTCAATTTAAATTCATGTATTTTACCCTTTCTATCGGGACACAGGATCCACTACAAAGAGCTTGTGTCTTGTGTGGTATGGTCTCAAGAACTGAAAGGACTCTTCTGCGTATAGTCCCTTTGCATTACCTTCAACCATGATAGAGGTGTTCATCCAGGAGAAACAGCCGGTGATGACTTTCTCCACAACGGTGCTGGTATCCCTTTCTTTGCTTCTGCCCAGCAAAACCAACCCTTCTCCCTGGATGTCCCCAGGGTCCTCAGACACCCAGTCCTCCAGTAGCCAGACAGCCAGCGCAGCAGAAGCTGAAGCAGCAAAAGTGAAAAACATTTACATGAAAGATTCCTGCACTTGCAGGCCTAACCTTGCAGTTTGGGGCATTATTGCCTGGTTTGGAGCCTGTTCTTGTGGAGTGCGAATGAATGCCCACAATAAAACAGTCTCAAAGCAGTCTGTACACCAACACTGCTGGTGAATCTTCACCTCCAGTTGTGGCTGATCAAACCCAGGAGTCTGGTTACCAGAGCAGCACAATACAGACAACAATATTTACCTCCTAGAACAGCACTCAAGGACCACTGTATGAACACAGACCCACCTAGGTAAGGTGATATCTGAATTCATCTCTTCACCCTTGAAAGACCTGACCCAGGCTGATAATGGTTTCAGCTCTGTACAAGCCATACCAACCCAATCCACACAGGCGGTTGAAGGTGCAAGAGGTCCCACAGTGAAATCTTATTTCCCCTCTGCTCCCAGTATCACACCTCTCAGGGATGGGGTATCTGTATCATCCCTGCTGGCACCAGCCAGCCAATGCCTAACAGCTCTGAGCAGCCTGAGCCACCATGAGGAACTCCCCAGTAGGACCACCACTCAGCTCAGCAGTGCATTACCTACCCAGCTGAATGGTCTGTCCTTATATATGTCCTCGGGGTGAACATCAGCTTCAACCCTTCTCCACACAAGTGTGGCGAGTGAAGCAAGCCTCCTTGATACCCATAGAAGTATTATAAGGTAATAAAAAAAAATACATTTTAACAATGATTTTGTAGTGTTCCCTCTGAATTTTAGCCACCATTACTGTTAATGTTTTTGAAAATTATGAGTAAGCCTGAGTGATGTCATGCCTGTTACAGATTATGGTACTACTATGAACATTATTTCTAGACAAGATCCAAACATACCTCTGCGTCATAGTCATTTAAAAGGTATGAAGGCACTCAGTGTCAGCTGCTTAGCAAATATCCAAAAAATGTGAAGAGAATTCCATGCTTATAGAAGTTAGGAATAGCATTCATATTAATTCCTATTTTTAATATTTTAAATTATGTTAGTTCTTTGGTAGCCACAGCATTATGCAAGGCACATGAGTCTGCTACAATATCTCCCATCAAAAATATGGGTGTCAAAAATTATCAAAAACTTAAAAAAAGACAGAAGTTTGGTTATTTTGGTAAATGTATGCTGCAGCTCACGTATACTTTGATGACCAACAGAAAACACTGCCTGCACAGGAGTCTTTTCTCCTCTATCTGCATTGTGTAACAATTATTCTTCCTCTTTCTGATTAATTTCAAAGCTGCAACTAGTAAAACAAATTGTAAAAGAAGTCTTTTACAAGCAAACTTTAGAATCATTCCCAAAGATTTCTACATCATTCGGGGCTGGCTGCTCAAGTTTAAGTCAGTTAATCTCCCTTCCTGTGTTTTGGCACTACTCTGACATGGTGTTTAGAATCCAAATAAGGATTTCTACGGATGATATTAAACAATGATTATTTAAACAATAACCTGCTATAGTATCAGAGTTATTTTCTACTAAAGTTAAGAAATTCCAGCTGGTACTTGAACTGCAGCAGTACAAGAAATGCCTGTAAACACAAATATTTAATGGCAGTCATTGCTGTCTAAAAAGCCTTTCCAATTGCTACCATGTATTGGAGTACTGTTTCATGTGCATATATAGATACAGATAGGAAATCAGTGGGAGAAAATCAGGTATGTTATAATTTAAATAAATGAACATCTAAGCAGGCAAGGTATTCCTGGTTTAAAGCTCGGGAGCTGAACAAGCAAGGAGTATTGTTAGTGGAAAACATCATTCTCACCAGGTAAATATAATTGGATCCCTAAAAAGAATTTCCTTGTAGTGATCTCTAAACACAGCAAAGTAATAACCACACCAAATAAGTCTAATACTGTTAAAAACACAGCAGTATACTTACATATAACTCATCATAAAAGCAGTAACCTTGAAAGCTACTTAAACATAGCAGACTTCACAAATCCAGAAAAATATATGAAGAACCATGCCTCTATTTATTTTCCTCACACTTCCAACATTCAATTTGGCTGGGCACGCAGTGAGCACAAGATTACTGCTGATGTGATTTGATTGCTACTATGTAAAACTAACGGGGCTAGATGTCTTCTGTTATTAAACAGGAACCCAGAAATGGTTTTGTTCAAAGGGTTGTTGTTTGTTTTGAAGGCATTTCCTTTTCGGATTTTTGTTCTTGCTTTATCACACATGGAGTTTTCTAAAATGTGTATACTCTGTATTGAATTAGACATTGCTTAATGTTCAGATTTATATTTATTTCTTAAAAATCTATGGTAAGGAAAATGCAAGCAAGGGTTATGAAATTTGTTAGGGAAGTGTTTAACATAGGTCATGTAAATAAGAGCTAGATGATTTCACACGTTTCCATACATAAACCTTAAAATTAATATCATGAACAGCATATTTGAAATAACGAGGAATGAAAAAGGTGAAGTTTACTATAATCTTTACCCCTTTTTTCATTAATTTTAAATTATGCCTTTAAGTTGCAGAAAACCTAGGTTCCCAGATCTGCAAAGGAAGACAGGAACCAAATGCCAACATTAAGGTCTTCTTATGATTGCTTTTCTCATATTGTACCTAAATGTGAAGCTATATGAAGTTTTTTACAGCAGGCTCTAAATGTCTGCAGCTTAGGAGATATAGAACAGCCTGCATTCTGATAATGCCATGAGCTAAGGTGATTAATTCGGAGTTAAATCCTAGCAGGATTTACAATCTGAGCTTTTCTAGTCCCAGCTGCCAAGAGAAAACACCAAATTCACTGCAAACATAGTATGAGGTGATGATAATGCTTCTGTCAAGTTCTTTTTTCACTACTTTCCCCTAGTTTTATCCAACAAACTAATACTTGGAGAACTTGCCTTGGGTAGAAAATTTTATTATTTTTTTTTTTTTTAGATATTATCTGTCTTCCTTCTAAACTGTTTGCCTTTTCACACAATATTTATTAAGCCAGAGAGACAGAAGGTGAAAACAATCCCTCAAATTAGTGATCAGTGTGTTTATTAGAGAGAATGGACATAATGATTCACATTCCTATCCCAACGATTGTATGCTAAAACCCTACAGATCCTGCATATCTATCTGCAGGGCAAAAATATTGTGACTGCACTTCCTTTCTGTGGTATGCAGAGATCTCTAGTCTCAATTGCAATAAACCATTGGAGGTATTTACAACCACACACTACTAAAGTTGTTTAGCTTGCACTTTTCCTGTGCAAGAACACGTAAACAGCATATCATACCATATTACCTCACGGTGGTCTCCTTTTGCCCCAGAATGATATCACTGTATAATGAAAATGCATTGCAGTGTTTCGTAGAGACCACACGTTGAGAAACTTTGATTAGAAATTCAACACAACTTTGTGTACAGCAAGTAGTAAATGGCAGCTAGGTGAAGAAGGCAACAGATACTTTCCACTTGCCCTTTAATATAGTATTACCTCTTTAATGAGCTGATCAGATTACTGAAATTCTGTATATATACCCAGAAAACTATCAATATAACTGGGACTGAGTTGAAAATTAAGAAGTAAGATGGGAAAAGAAAGTGAAATAACAAACAACATTTTGGTACAGACCCCTTTAAGCACATCCCTTTCTCTTCTCAACTTGTCCCGATCACAAATGTCTTAATACTCAATGGAGTCAAAATGGACATCTGATAGGTTAAGAAAAAAAATACTTCAGTAACAAGTTATCTTTGAAGCATTCTTTGCATATTTCCAGCATTTTCTTTTTTGCTGCTTTCCTATCTAAACTAGGCAAATACTGCTCTCCCAAAAGGTCATTTTCCTCATTTTCATAGCCCAGCTAAAAAAAAAAAAAAAGAAAAAAAGAAAGAAAAAGAAAAAGAAAGAAAGGTATCCTAATTCATATTTTATTTAAATACTTCAGTTCAGGATAACTTCTGGTTTTTAAGTGTTTTTATCAAGCATGTATTTTAACTTACTTCATGATAGTTTCTGTCAAGCAATAGAAGTTTAAAGTTAATAGATCAGTAAAATATAGAATTAGTTTCCAAATATGTCATTTGAATTCTAATTTCTTTGAACCAGTTCCTTACTTGAAGTAAATCAGCATAGTTCCTTGTATGAGTTCTTTGCAACTCAGCCTTCTCAAAAAACCCCGAAACTAAAACCCCTTTGATACTGATAGAAAAAGCACTATGCCAAATAGAAGGTTGGGTTTATTCTGGGATGGCTGAATGTTTCCGTATCTATGTGAATATCAAGTTTGTAGGCATGATGTGACATGCTTATAGACATGAAAAAGGTTACGCAGCAATGACTTGCACTAAGCTGACAGAATTTAACACATAAATTAGTTTCAGCAGAGATTCAAAATAATCTGCAAAACAGCGGTTGATAATATTTGTTGAATTAGATCTTTAATTAATTACTGAAATTAGAAGGATTGGCAGATATTTAGCAAAGTTGTATTAATGGTATTTGCTATGGACTTTTTGAGTTTCATACATTTATCTTTGGGGAAAAACAACGAGGCATATAAATGTTGTTAATTTAATCCATGTACCATCATTGTATTTGTTATGAATCCTGTGTCTGTCCAAGTTACCAGACAATAATAAAGATAAATAAGCATCTGACTGAGCTCTGCAGATACTATTCTAAATGACTGAGTCAGACTGAAATTTTTCATATCGTCTAATGTTTAACAACGAAAGTAATTCAAGGACAGTTATGTTCTGCAAAGGTTCTTCATCATTTCAATAGCTTAGAGCCACCAGGATAGTTTTTAATTGTTTATGTGATATATTGATTGTCTCCTTCACTCTGCCCCAAAAAAGAACACAGTAAATTAATAATAAGCTCAGGCACAGCCACAAAGTAACTGCTACATGATAAGATTGATTTATATCTAAGGTGATGACGCCTGGACTCCAGATAACTAAATAGGGAATATAAATTTCCTGCAATATCTCAGATCACAATCACAAGTTTGGTATTCCAAATTTCTGTTGATACAAAAGACTTTGATATATGGCACTATAGTATACAGTTGTGTGAATTAACTTTGAAAGTATAAGAGTAGATAGGAGGTGAATGACTTCCCAGGGTATATTCTTTAGTTCTTTCACACATTTATGTGAAACAGCGGGTACTGAGTTTCTACACGAAAGTAATAATGAAAAGTAATGCAGGCAGAAATAGCTTGCCTCTAGCAAGACTAATGGCAAGGTCAGATTGCATCAATTAAATGAAAAAGCCTTCAAGATAAAGTTCAGTCCACACATTATGAGCTCCTTCCAAACAAGTGCCTGGTCTTACAAGCTCAAGGCTGCTTAACTCTAAATTCATAGATCTACAACATGAAGCAACTGTGCAAAAGGTTCCTGAAACAGTAAACAAGAATAGTAGACAATTTAAATTAAAAAAGCCCCAACCTTCAACTGATAAAATACAGAAAGTATCTTTTTTTAAATATTCAGAAATGCAGCACAACTGCTGTCAATATGTTCTTAACTGCTAAACACTTCTAAAATTTCAACGTTATCGTTCCTTTTATATTTTGTTAAAGATTCTGAATAATGTTTAGAAACAACATTTAATAATTAAAAAAACAAACAAACATAAAATCAGCAAGCGGATTGACTTTTTCTCCTTTGAAGTATGATTACTTTGCAGTCATCTGTGAGAAAACTCTCTTCTTGTTAAATTTTGGTCCTCAAAGCTGATTATAGATATCTTAACATTACACATCCCTCCCAGGCAAGAACCTTGCATTTGAAGTCTCTGCTTGCTCAATTTAAGTTCTAATATCAGTTTCAGCCCTTCTTTAGGTCTAAAATTAGAGGTGAATGAACTGCTCTCTCACTAAACTCTAATACGCAATTTGAACAAAAGCCAGTTCCAACTGATCCTGCATGCAACCTCCTTAGAAGTCTTGTGAAAGGTAAACTTTCACCATTAGTTTTTCTCCCTTTAAGCCACTGCCTTATGGCTGATGCTTGACTGTGGAAGAAAAATCAGGAATGCAGCAGAGCCCTCAAAATTTTTCAGAGCTAGATAAGACCACTTATCTAGGCAAGGAAGGAGGGATGGAGGCATTGCCCTCTACATTAAGAAATGGATAGAGTGTGAAGAGCTGTCTCTGAAGAATAACCATGAGCAGGTTGAAAGCTTATGGGTAAGAATTAGAGACTGTGGCAACAAAGGAAGCCTCGTGGTTAGTGTCTACTACAGGCCGCTCGATCGAGGAGAGCCTATTGATAAAGCCTTCTTACTCCAGCTACAGGAGACGTCACGCTCGTATCCTCTTGTCTTGCTTGGACATCTACTGGGAAAGTAGTATGGCAAGCTGTAGGTAATCCAGGAGACTCATGGAATGTGTTGAGGATAATTTCTTAAGCAAGGTAATAGACAACCCTACCAGAGGGCATGCAATACTAGACCTGTTGTTCTCCAATGCATGTGAGCTAATTGATGATATCAAGATTGGAGTCAACCTGGGCTGCAGTGATCAAACACTGGTGGAGATCACAGTCCTGAGGGATATGGGTCAGGCAAAGAGTAAAGTCAGGACCCTGAATTTTAGGAAAGCAAAATTCCATTTCTTCAAGGAGTTAGTCAATAGGATTCCCTGGGAAACTTCTCTCAGAGACAAGGGAGCAGAACAGAGCTGGCAGATTTTTAAAGATGCTTACCACAGACCTCAGGAGCTCTTGAACTCAGGTATAAGAAATCAGGAAAGTAAGGCAAGAGACCAGCATGGCTGAGTCAAGACCTGCTGATCAAACTAAAAGGCAAGAAGGAATCACACAGGCAGTGGAAGCAGGGACAGGTATCCTGGAAAGAGTATAGGGATGCTGCAAGGTTGTGTAGGGATTGGGTCAAGAAGGTGAAGGAGAACTGGAGCTGAAATTGGCAAGGGACACAAAGAATAATAATAAGGGCTTCTACAGGTATGTCAGCCAGAAAAGGAAGGTCAAAGAAAGAGTATTCCCCCCTGATGCAGTTGCCAAGCCACTCTACGTGATATATGAATACTCACGGCATTCAGGTGAAGTCCTCGCTGACTGGAAAAAGGGATGTTGTCTCTCTGGACAGGATGTTGTCTATCTGGACTTCTGTAAGGCCTTTGAAACAACATCCTTCTCTCTAAATTGGAGAGGTATGGATTTGTTGAGTGGACTGTTCAGTGGGTGAGGAACTGGTTGGATGTTCACATCCACAGGATAGTGGTCAACAGCTCAATGTCCAGATAGAGAGGGTCCCTCAGTACTATTCAATATCTTTATCAATGACATAGACAGTAGGGTAGAGTGCACCCTCAGCAAGTTTGCAGAAGACACCAAGCTGAGTAGTGTGGTTGACACACCTGAGGGATGGGATGCCATCCAGAGAGACCTGGACAGACTGAAGAAGTGGGCCTATGTGAATCTCATGAGGTTCTACAAGGTGAAGTGCAGGGTCCTGCACCTGGGTTGGGGTAACGCCCAGTATGAATACTGGGGGATGAAGGGATTGAGAGCAGCCCTGCCAAGAAGGACTTGGGGGTACTGGTGGATGAAAAGCTGGACATGAGTTGGATGGGGCTTTGAAAAACCAGGTCTAGTGGGAGGTCTCCTTGCCCATGGCAGAGGGGTTGGAACTAGATGATCTTTAAGGTCCCTTCCAACCTAAACCATTCTATAATTCTATGATTCCATGATTATTTGCTTGCAGAATAGAAAGCCAGCTGTATCCTGGGCTGTATCAAAAGAAGTATGCCCATCAGGTTGAGGGAGGTGATTCTCCCTCTCTACTCTGCTCCTGTGAGACCCCACCTGGAGTACTGCATCCAGCTCTGAGGCCCTCGACACAGGAAAAACCATGGACCTGTCAGAGCAGGTCCAGAAGAGGGCCAAAGAAATTATCAGAGGACTGGAGCACCTCTCCTATGAGGACAGGCTGAGAGACTTGGGGTTGTTCAGCCTGGAGAAGAGAAGGCTCTGGGGAGGCCTTATTGCAGCTTTTCAGCATGTAATGGGGGCCCACAGGAAAGACAGGGACAAATTTTAGCAGGGTCTGTAGCAATAGGACAAGGGGTAATGGCTTTAAATTAAAAGAGGGAAGATTTAGACTAGGTATAAGGAAGAATTTTTTTTTACAATGAGGGTGGTGAAACACTGGAACATGTTTCCCAGAGAGGTGGTATATGTGCCATACTTGGAAACATTTAAAGTCAGGTTGGACAGGGCTCTGAGCAAGCTGATCTAGTTGAAGATGTCTCTGCTCATTGCAGGGGAGGTTGTACTGGATGACCTTTAAAAATTCCTTCCAACCCAAAGTATTCTATGATTCTATGATACCATGGCCCATCACTTTGAATAAAAACTGCTTTGTAATACTCTTAGGAGAGTTAAACAAGACATACTGAAAGAAATATAAAGCTGTTAGAGGTTAGTCTAAACAAAAGAAATAAAATCCTTGAAGCACTGAAGTTTTTTTTCATCCAAAATGCCTTGGGGCTTTTTATTTATCATCTCAAAATGGAAATAAGAAACAATTTATTAACGAAATCATAAGAATCATACTTCTATTACTGTTATTACTACTACTACTACTACTACTACTAATAATAATATGGCATGAAGAGTGCCAGCACTCTTCCAGAATAGTGAAACTTAAGAAAATATTTAAACTATTTTCAGAGAGAATTTCAAAGTCTTAGAAGAAATAAGTGAATTCATACTGAAGCTTAATAATAATCATGACCTCAGAGGCAGCCAAAATATAAAATCCTCATAAAAATGTGCCCTCAGCCATCCAAAATAACAACAATTCTCACCCGACACAGAGAGAAATGAAACGTATCAGAAGTTTATCAGTAGTTACACAGAAGGAAATTGTAGATTAAACAATTTATTCTGACATGACAAAAAGGATGGTTGGTGCAGAACTACACATGAGATTTTTTTATAGTATTAATGGAGAAAAAAATACATGTAAAATGGTGGGTAGGTTCCTCTCCAGATATCTTGTAAGCAAAGATGCACTTATGTATTAAACAGCACAATGTGTACAAAAGTTAAAAACTTTTTCTACTGAATTTGATAAAACACAAACAATTTGTGGGGTGAAGTTCAGTTTTATTTTTTTACTGACTTCAGTAGGGACAGAATTTCCTCCAAAGTAACTGAAGCAACTTGAAGAAATCTCCAGTTTAATCATTTTGTTTATTGATTAGTTTGTTGTTTATGTATACAAAAGGGAACCATGTGTATCAGAAACAAGTTATTTGTACTTGCAGCCTGAATGAAGATAAACACAGCTACCAGTTATATGTAAACGAGTTACATGAAGACATAAGGTATGCCCATCTTTAAGAATGCATAGAATCCATACAACTTAGATATCATTTTTAATGTCAAATAATACTGTAAACTGGCAAAGTACTAAATTGTATGTGGGCCTGGTTAGGGTTTTCTGGCAACTTCTCATTGGGAAAGCCTAAGCTGTACACCTGTATAGAAGCCTAGACAGAGCCTAGAAGAGCCTGATCCCCTTATGTGCATGCAGTGGTGTTAGACTCCTACTTTTCTTTGTATTTCTTCTATTTTTACTTTTTCAGAAAGAAAACCATGCGTAAATGATGTGATAGCATAGTTGATCAGTAAAGAAGAAGACACAAATTTAGCTCCCCTTTCTGCAAGGTTTGGAGCAAGGATTTCAATGTAGGTTTTCTAGTGCTGAAGAAGAATATAGACATATATATATTTTACATGTATACATACGTGGTTTTGTACTACAGATATGTATTCAAGTGGATTGTGGAGCTAGTATGTCATGAACCAACGAACATCCATTATAGTCTGAAGAGAAGCTGAATGAAAACTATCAAAACAGGCAACAAGTAGTCATATTTATTAGCTCCGATCAGATTCAGATTGATTAGGTCTAACAGTGGTTTGAATATAGACTTTTCACCTTCCTTGAGAGTAGGAAATTGGCTATTTCAAGAATCCCTCTCTCTCCCCCCCTCTCACTGTTTATTCTTTTTCTTTGTTCAAAACCTTGAATGAAGAAACAATTGAATAATTGACCTGCATAATTGAAATCTCAAAAAGCTTTGTGGGACAGTAAAATAATTTCCCATGCAGTTCTGCTTTTTTCCCTGTGATAAAAATAAGTGGAACTGAAGGACTTGTCTGCTTTTCAAAATAGAATGTAAATTATATTAATAGTTTTTAATCCAAACAGCTAAGTTTTCAAACACAAAGGAAATACTGTCTATGTAAAAAGAGCCATAATTATTCCACCACTCAATCATAAATATTTAATCCTTTGTTTTATATAAAGAAGCTTTAGAGAGAAAAAAGAATTTCCTCATGTATGCAATATGATTACACTCTAGGTCAAGTTACAAAAGAAAATAAAAATCTTTGTACTATTCAATTTAAATGTTTCTTTGTCACATAATTGTGATGATACATTTATAATTTAAGAAAAAATATCAGAAAGTCTGACAGACAAAATGAGATTTAGGGTACCTTGAAAGTTCAGAACGGAAGAGATAAGAGTGATGAATCACCAGTGATAACAAGTAAAGACTATCAAGGTACAATTTTCTTCAAACTCTGATTATTTTTATTGTATACATTGTAGTAATGAGTCCTCTGTAACATGTTGACTATATTCATTCTCTTTGGGAAATATTAAATGAATTCAGAACAGAATAAATTCTAGGTTTACAATCAATTTTCTTATTGTCCTTGATGCACAGCAGTCAGGCATTAATTCTGTGATAGCCAGTGCATAATTCAGAAAGGAATCTGAAATGGAATATCTAATTTAAATAGAAATTAGAGCTCTTTTAAAGGGACTCAGAAAACACAAAACTCTTTGGAAGAAACAAAAACAAAACAAAATGCCTTAAGGCAAAATCCTCAGAAGTGCTTTTGAATTATTGATCAAGTTGCTGTACAATCATTCTTAAAATGAAATAAAATTAGAAAGGTTCATTTATATTGCTGAAATGAAGATGTGTTCAGTTTCTTCCTTCTTATTTTCTTAAGTCACACTTTCTAGGGAGGATATTTTGATAATACCATTTATTTGTATCATATATGAAAAAAACACACCACCAACCAACCAACTAACCAACCAACTTTCCTAGTAAGTATTAAGCAAAGTGATTACTAAAACTTATTCAAGGGCACTGTGTAAAACTTTCTATTTCTGTATGGTTTTGTTCAACACATGTTCAATATTTCCAGTTAAAAATTCCCATGGAATTATATAAGCATTATTTTTTATTAAGGCCATTTGATTTTCAGTTTCTTGTTCTTATGTTTCTACTAATCTCATAGTTTCATCTCTAGGTTTTATAGGAACTTTGTAAAAATTTTCTAATCCAGATAAGGTTACTCTACAATATACTTGAGTATATCAGTTGAGATTTACAGTCCTTGAAGATATCTACATTAATTTTTAGGGGTTTGTTTTTTAGGATGTCAAAATGATCACTTAAATAAAAAAGGTTTTACAGACTAAGGCACAGATTTTACCACAGCACCTATATGTATGTATGCCTGTGGATGTATATAATATTTGTAAATGTATTTGTTAGGATCCATTATTTGTAAGGATTAAATGTAAGGATCCAAAGTATCTGTAAGAATCTTTCTTTGTCATCTCTCATTGGGGAAATTCAGAAGGAAGATACCTCTCTTGTCTTAAAGATAGACAAACTTATCTTTTAGCAGAAATCCTCACTCTGTTAATTACTGGGACTCTGTTAAATACTGGGACAATCAATGGAATAAGATACATCAACATCAGAATTATAGAGATAAAAATTGGCCCGTGGTACATGAGAAAAAGATATGCATGTGTATATATATGCATTTAGTTTTTAGTAAACTTCTCAAGAATAAATCCTAAACCCCTTTCTTGAAAATACGTTGTCATCTTTGACGTCTCTGAAATGTTTATTTCTTTTGCCAAGTCATATGAGTGTAATAGTGATCAGAGCTCAAAATGCCATGTTGCTCGGCCTGTAATGACCAGCTTAGGACTGGAATGGACCAGCTTGTATTTTGCTCCAGGTTCTTTCTATTTGTATTCATTTCATATGGCAAGGTTTTGGCAGCAGTGGGGCTGTAAGGCCGGCTTCTGTGAGAAGACCCAAGAAGTATCAGTTCCAGACAGCTCTAAGATGGAACTGCTACTAGCCAAAGCTGAGCCAATCAGTGACTCTGTGGGCACTTCTGTGATAACGTAATAAAGAAAAGGTAAAAACCACTGTACAACAGCAGCTGGGAGAGAGGAGTGAGAATAGGTGAGAAATAACTACGGTGAGCGAAGAAGCAGAGGAAGGAGGTGTTCCAAGCACTGGAACAGAGACTCCCCTGCAACCTCTGGAGAAAACAGTGCTGAAGCTTGTTGTCCCCTTGTACCCCATGAAGGTCCACAGTAGAGCAGATATGCACCCTGCAGCCTGCAGAGGACCCCATGCTGAAGCAGATAGATGTATCATTGTATTGGGTTTGCATAGCAATGTTTTGGTAGCAGGGGGGACTACAGCAGTGGCTTCTGTGAGAAGCTTCTAGAAGCTTCCCCCATGTCCAACAGGGCCAATGCCAGCCAACTCCAAGACAGACCCACCTCTGGCCCAGCACTGAGCTCATCAGTGACAGCGGTAGTGCCTCTGATAACATGTATAAGAAGGGGAAAAAGCCTGCTGTGCAACAGCAGCCAGAGAAAGGAGTGAGGATATGTGAAAGAAACAACTCTGCAGACACCAAGGTCAGTGAAGAAGGGGGAGAGGGAGCTCCAGGCACCAGAGCAGAGATTCCCCTGCAGTGTGTGGTGAAGACTATGGTGAGGCAAAGTGTCTCCCTGCAGACCATGGGCATTAACAGTGGAGCAGATATCCACCTGCAGCCTGTGGAGGACCCCACGCCAGATCAGGTAGATGCCTGAAGGAGGCTGTGACCCTGTGGGAAACCAGCACTGGAGCAGGCTCCTGGCAGGACCTGTGGACCTGTGGAGAGAAGAGCGCATGCTGGAGCAGGATTGCTGGCAGGACTGGTGACCCCATGGGGATCAATGCTGGAGCAGTCTGTTCTTGAAGACTACTACCTTGTGGAAAGGACACACACTGGAGCAGTTCATAAAGAACTGCAGCCTGTAGGAAAGACTCACATTGGAGAAGTTCGTGGAGGACTGACTCCTGTGGCAGGGACTGTCTCCTGTGGCAGGGACCCCATGCTGGAGCAGGGGAGGAGTGTGAGGAGTCCTCCTCCTGAGGAGGAAAGAGTGGCAGAGACAATGTGTGATGAACTGACTGCAACCTCCGTTCCCTGTCCCCCTGTGCCACTTGGGGGAGGAGGCAGAAAACTTGGGAGTGAAGTTGAGCCCAAGAAGAAGGGAGGGGTGGATGGAAGGTGTTTTGAGACTTGGTTTTATTTCTCATTACCCTCTTCTGATTTGATTGGTAATAAGTTAAACTAATTTCCCCAAGTCGAGTCTGTGGTAGTAATTGGCAAGTGGTCTCTCCTTGTCCTTATCTCAACCCACCAGCCTTTTGTTATATTTTTAATCCCCTGTCCAGCTGAGGAGAGGGAGTCATAGAGCAGCTTTGGTGGGCACCAGGCACCCAGCCAGTGTCAATCCACCACAGTCCAGAAGGAAGCTGTAGCCCATGGACAGACCATGCTGGAGCAGGTTCCTGGCAGAAGCTGCCGCCTGTGGAGAGAGGAGCCCACAATGGAGCATGTTTTCTGGCAGGATCTGTGACCCTGTGGAGGACCCATGCTGGAGCAGTCTGTTCCTGAAGGACTGCACCCTGTGGAAAGGACCCATGTTGGAACAGTTCTTGAAGAACTACAGCCTCTGGGAAGGATGCATGTTGAAGTCCATGAAGGACTGTATCCCATGGAGATACTCCATGCTGGAGCAGGATTGGTGTATGATGAAGAAGCAGCAGACACAAAACGTTATGAACTGACCACAGCTCCTGTTCCCCATCCTCTTGCATGAGGGAGGATGTAGAATAGTCAGGAGTGAAGCTGAGCCTGGGAAGAAGGGGGGAATTGGGGAACTGGTTTTGTTTCTCACTATCTTACTCTATTTTTAATCAGCAATAAATTAAATTAATCTTTCACAGGTCAAGTCTGTTTTGCCTGTGACAGTAGTTGGTAAGGGATCTCCCTGTTCTTCATTGTATCTTCTCCCCCTGGCCTGCTGAGGAAAGAGAGTGAGAGAACAACTTGGTGGGCACCTGGCAGCTAGCTAAGGTTAACCCATCACACCATGTTACAGTGAAAGCAGAAAATACCAACAGTTCTCTTTAATATAGAACCAGAGAAAAGTATTCCCAGATTTCATATCTAGAAGTCTGTTAACATTCTGAAGAAAGAACACTGAAAACTTTGTATCTGTGTACAGTTTCTATTATGCTTACTTGGTTCCAAAATGTTTTTAATTGTTTATGAAAACAACATATGAATTTTAATTTAAACCTCTCTCTATTACACATTCAACACCAGCCTTATCTCACTCAAGTCTTTGGGATTTAAGTCACAACTTAATGACTTTTCTAAGAATGTTGTTTTCCATTCTGAAGCTTTTCCTCAGACTCATTTTGCACTGTTGAATAAGTCCTACCTAGCCTCAGTGATTTATTGGCTTTGAGTTGCCCCAGCCAACTTATCACTTGTGCCTTGCTGACCCTGAAGTAATCCAAGATAGTAAGTACATGGCAAATAATAGATGCCATCGGTTAATGTCTTTTGTGTTGTGCACTAAGCATTCTCCTTATACTTCAGTCTTTTGAATGGATCCCTCAACATTTTATTTGAGCCTAAAAGTTTCTCTTACTGGTCTCCAAACTTCTGGTTTTCATTTATTAGATTCCACATGTATTTAATAGATTATTTGCTATTTACTCAGTATACATGCTTCTGTTCACCTAGTGGCAATATATAGAATGTTTTAGCATGGTATGAAGATTTTATTGATGTGTTTATAGCTACAATACTGGCAAGGGGTGAAACTTTAATTATTTTTTTTTATGTTAGCAAAAAGATGTCAAAAAACTTGTATCAATTTTTAATATTATTTTCTCTTAGTTACTAGACAGCTTACAAGGGGAAAACAGCAACCTCCTCTTTAAAAAGTCACCAACCTAAAAGCCAAATTCAGTGTTTTAGGGAACTTTGTAAAAAAAAAGAAAAAAAACAAAACATTTTTATGCATCTTTTATAACACCTTAATGAATAACTATTATAGTCTGAATGTGACCTGAAATAGGTTTTCCATACTAAAAATATCATAATTGTAAACTGCTCTCTAATGTTACTTGGGACCTCGACAGGCTGCTGAAATGGGCTGTCAGGAACCTCATGTAGTTCAGCAAAAGGAAATGCAAAGTCCTGGATCTCACATATGAGGAAAGGTTGACAGAGCCAGGACTTTATAACCTTGTCATGGTTTAGGCCAGACTGGACACTGAAACAAATGGAGAAGAGAAGGCTCAGGGGGATCTCATCAGTACCTGAAAGGAGAGTGTAAAGAAGATGGAGAGAGGGTCTTTTCAGTGGTGCCCAGTGACAGAACAGGATCTAATGGGAACAAACTGAAACACAGGAGGCTCTGTCTGAACATAGGGAAACATTTTTATCGTTGTGAGAGTGACTAAAGAAGTTGTGGAGTCTCCATCCTTGGAGATACTCTAAAGCTGTCTGGAGATGGCCTGTGGCAACCAGCTCTTGGTGACCCTGCTTGAGCCAGGGGCTTGGATCAGATGACCTCCAGAGTTCCCCTCTAACCATAACGATTCTGTGATTCTGTGATGACATTCTGGGCTCTGAAACAAGTGCCATCTTTCCCTATGGAACATATAGAAACATTTTGCTTAGCATGAAGATGCCAGATACTAAGACCACTATTCCAGGGCTTTATATTATACATCTTGAGTTTATTTTCTTTTGATTGTAGTAAAAATGGTAAGTGAAGGATCACATCTCTTGTAAGATGCTTAAAACAAATAAGAGCAAGACAAAGAACTTAAAAGCTATTAGATGTTGGAAGAAGTCGATGACATAAAGTGTAAAATAGGTATTTTGATAACTTTGTATTTGCTTTGAATTAGAAAGTGTGTATATATATAAATTATATGTACACATAAGTTATGTTGTTGGGGTTCTTTTAAATATCAGTGCAAACACCTGATTTAGATTCTTAAAGCTAGATATTTAAAGCCTGAAATTAGACTTCTAAATACACTGCTTGTGCCTGTATGTTTAAGTACCATCTTCAAACACACATTCTTCAAACGTCCATAACCAGTGTAAGTTGTTGTAGTGAATGAGGAGATAGGACATCAATGATGTTTGTAGACAACTTTTTTTTTTTCCTATTTTACATTCTGAATACTGAATTTAGTCCATATCCATTTCAGGAAAATTGAATTGCTTTTAATTGTCATAATTTTTGACCACATAATTAAGTCTGAAGCCTCTATTGATTATAACTGTAATTTATATACCTCAAGCTCAATTCACTGACTAACAACAAAGTCTCCAGCACCATTGGGAGTGATTTAAAGTTTCTGAAAAATTGCCTTGGGGTTGATAAATATGACTCATTACTGGTATCTAATATAATTTCAGGTTGCAGAAGTTCCCACCTGGGCTTCAGTTCCCACCACAAAAAAAGTGGTTGTCTAATAGATTCAATGTCACATCTGCACCTCTGATGTGTCAGATGACATTATGCAGCCGTGTATAGACATTTGCATGCTACCTCAGGTAAATTACTGTTGGGTTGGTCAGTATAATTTCTACTTATTGAACATATGTCTAAACAGTGCATGTACCTATGCATAATATAGGGTGATTTTGTAGTTTATGAAATATTTCATATGTCCTGTTGCCATTTCATAGGGCAAAAAGAATTCTGGAATGTGTGCTTGAGGACTTTACTGCATTACCGCAATAAGTGATAGCTGGATAAAATTTTTTGCTTGTGGGAAGTCTAATTAAAATGAATGAAAGCAGACATTTGCAATTGCCATAGCAGAATAAGGGGATCAGTTTCAGGTCTAACAATTTGATGCTTACTTTTCCCCAGCTGGATCTTCCTTACGGTAATAATTGGATGCTGGTTCCTTGAAGAGCAAAGATATAAATTACCAAATGTGTTGCAATCTGACAGAACAGAAGTCGTCATTTTAATGTGAATGGAAACTAAGAGATTGTCTTCATATAACCTGAAAAAAGGACCATAAGGAAATTCTAACCTTCCTAATATCCAGAAAAAATATGTACATGAAATACAATAATTGTATTTATATATTTAGTTCATTTCAATGCTATAAATCAGTTATTTTCCTCCCAAGAATTTTCAAAACTACTATTTTAAATAAACTGAGATTCCTAGAATTCTCAACAGTTGTCATGTCTCATAACAGCTCTCAAGAACCATTCCCTCTCAGCTGAGATTTTGCTCTTTTGAACAGACCAGATGTCATTCATCGAGAAAAATATTCTCTCAGAGGCACAACAGTGCCTGAGAGTGCCAACATAAATTGAATGAGAAGGCTGAAATTCAAAGAAGGGGTCTTATGTGTTAAAAAATTATGGAAAATCTTTACTAACTGTCATAGACTGATACCTTTTTCTTTCAAGGCTCTCATTGACAGAAAAAGAGTGTATAGATAAACACAAGAGTATTCTTCAAGCACCATTTAGTTGGCAGTTCATTTTCCCTACGTTCTATAATATCAAAAACTCCATATTGATTTAAGCTCCACTGCTTCAATTGTTGAGAACAGTTAGATTCAGACACATTAGACTTGAAGATAGAAAGCCTTTATCTTACAGTCAGAGCCCTTCCTACAACAGTTTGATATAGCAAGTATCATCAATAGTTCCAGTGATGAAATTGGTTGATCTATTGGATTGACAAGAAACATTTTCTTCATTGATCTTGTCCTGTTTTTCTGAACACCTCTGCAATCTTATTTGTCAGTAAAAATTACTTGGTGCGTTTTTTTTTGTTTTGTTTTGGTTTGGTTTGTTTTTTTTTTTCATAAACACACTGCATTCCCTGTGTTTAAATGCCTTTGAGACCTATTTGGTGTATTTACAAAATTGTTCTGGAAAAATGCATGAAATAATAGTTTCTGTTAGCTGTTATGAAACCTAAGCAGTAAATCTCTAGACAATAGAATTAATGTAAGACAGTGAGAAGTACTTGATGAGAAGACATAATAGGAGATAAGCAGTCTTAAAAATTTCCTGTATTCATCTAGATATTTTTATTCACCATTTCATCATACTACCTAAATGACTTTTCAGACATCAGTATGACTCATTTTTCCTTGGGATATTTTAAAATAAGGGAACGCAGTTTTCTGCATTTTGCAAATAGAGAATTTAAGTACAACGTCACCAAATCTTAGTGTCAAGAGGCCTGGACACTAAAATGGGTATTGAGTGTGTAAACTTTAGCTAGACCACAGTTATAAACCTGAAATCAAATGCTCAATTCTTACTGAATCTTGGAAACATTAAAAATATGTAGAAAGGAGAGGAGAGGAGAAGAGAGGAGAGGAGAGGAGAGGAGAGGAGAGGAGAGGAGAGGAGAGGAGAGGACAGGACAGGACAGGACAGGACAGGACAGGACAGGACAGGACAGATAATGGAATGGAATGGAATGGAATGGAATGGAATGGAATGGAGTATTTCAGTTGGAAGGGACCTACAATGATCATCTAGTCCAACTGCCTGAACAATTAGGGGCATGTTATTAAGGGCATTGTCAAAATGTCCCTTAAACATTGACAGGCTTGGGGCATCAACCACCTCTCTAGAAATTCTGCTCCAGTGTTTGACCATCCTCTTGGTGCTTCCTAATGTCCAATCTGAGCCTCCTCTGATGCAGCTTTAAACCATTCCCATTTGTCCTATCACTGGATATGCTGAAGAAGAGCTCAGCACCTCCCTCTCCACTTCCCCTCCTCAGGAAGTTGTAGTGAGCAAAGATGTTGACTCTCAGCCTCCTTTTCTCCAAACCAGACAAACCCAAAGTCCTTAGCTGCTCTTCATAGGGCATGCCTTCCAGAAGGTGAATCACCTTTATGAAACAAAGTACATTTATAATCTGTCATTTCATGCAGCTACACCATGTCTAAAGTTGCTAAGCTGCTGGGTGTCAAACTCAAGAAAGAGAGACTTGTAAGACTTGTAAGAGTTCACAAGACATGCTTTCCTTTAGTTGTCTTAGACAAGAGGACTGATTTTTTTTTTTTTTAGATATTTCCGGAGAAAGTGTAGCCATGTTGCCCTCTAATACAGTATTGTCATTGCTACTAGGTCATAGGTTTTGTACTGAGTTTGCAAGTCATAAGGACTGAGGCTTGTCAGCCCTGCTCTGTTTCGGCTTTTTTTGGACCTGTCTGCAGATTAGTTCTATTAGTTTATCTGTAACAGTTGTTTTTCTAATTGACCAGATAGCTATGGTTAACTTGTTTTACTTTTGTTAATCTTTTTATTCTAGCAACATATTTTATGACTCTCCTCAGTGAAGGACTCCAAACATTACTGACTCACCAAAATACCTAACTATCACCACCAGAATGAAACAACTAACCTTAGGACTGCTGAAGCAGAAGAAGGGAGAGTGTAATAGGAAAAGTGGTAGAAACTAAGTGTTTTTGCTGATCACAGTGTCCTGTCTTCCAGGGTAACTGTTGGCAAGAGACTGGCTGGGCTGCTTGTGGGAGGTGGTGAGCAGCTACCTTTGCATCACTTTCTTCTTTTCCTCTTTCATACATTCATAGAATTGTTTGGGTTGGAAGGGACCTTGTAATATTATCTACTCCAGCCGCCCCTGCCATGGGGAGAGACGTCTTCCAATAGTTCAGGTTGCTCAAAGACCTGTCCAACTGGACCTTGAATACTTCCAATGAAGGGCATCCACTACTTCTCTGGGAAATCTTTTCCCAGTGTTTCACCACCTCATCATAACTTTCATCCTTATATCCAGTCTAAACCTACCCTGTTTCACTTTAAAACCATTGCCCCTTGTTACTACGGGTCTGGTAAAAAGTGTTTCTCCATCTTTCTTATGAGCCCCCATTAAGTATTGAAAGGCTGCAATAAGGTCACTTCTCTAGGCTGAACAACCCCAACTCTCTCAGCCTTTCATCATAGGAGGGGTGTTCCATCCCTCTGGTTGTTTTTGTGGCCTTCCTCTGGACATGCTCTAAGGCGTCCATACACGTAATATGTCATGTGCAATAATCAGAAAGCCAAAGCATAAGACACAGTGGATTGGAAGCATGTGCCTCCTCAAAGTAGAAGATTACTCCTTTTTTTCTTTTATAAGGTGGAAGGACATAAAGAAAAGTGAGAGAAAACAGCAAAAATAACAGAAAGTGTGCTTCAAGTAAAAGGCAGTATAACAGGAAAGCCAACTTTTATTTTGAATAAAATGAACACCACTTTCTACTGCATTTTTTTATCCTGGGCCCAGCCTGTGCCCAGCCATTAATAAAATTACCCAGTTGAAGACATGCATTTTTCTGCATTCCCAAATACATACACATGTAGTAGACATATCTAGGAAAAACAAAACAAAACAAAACAAAACCGAAACACACACAAAAAAAAAAAACAAAAACAAAAACAAAACCCAAACCCGCTTTTTTCTGGTAGCAAAAATTATTGTGTGAATTTCTATGGTAAAATGAGGAAAACTATACATTAATGATTGATTTGAAGTATGAATGAATTATCAAAAATATTTGCAAATGTATTTTCATGTTATTAGGTATGCTGCTGCATTTCTCTGTTTTCAAGACATTAGATGCTTGAGGAGTACCTATCTTCATAAGGATACAGACTATGATTACATTCATAAAATAGGATTATTTTTTTTAATTCTCATTTTAAAGGTACTTAACTTTTCTGTAGTCAAGAAAAGAGAAAGCTCAACAAACATATCTCTAAGGAAACTGCAAAAGTTTATAAGAAAATTAATTTCTTAGAACTTAATCCAGTTATTCAAAATGTCCCTGTGTCAATCCCATAACAACTAAATGTGAATTAATTGATTCAAAATAAGTTTATTATACATTATTAGATTTTATCATAATTAAATAATATACTTTTAGATTCTTGTCAACTTAGCACTGTGTTTATTATAAACACACTGAACTAATTTCCTGACCCACATGAAGTTGTGCAGCAACCTTAAAAATGGTCACAAAGGTCTTCACATGGAAATGTTTACAATGTTAACTGGTTACCAAAAGTGAGATGAATTTTACCATAAAAGCAGCAGTGATTAATTAATTTTTATGTTTATAGTTTTTGTGTTTCTTTTCTTAACTGTGCTTCAGTAACAGAACACAAAGCTATTGTCATTAAAAAACTAGACAGTGAAAACTCCCCATCTATTTTGTCCTTATTTGACTCTTTTGTCCTTTTTTTGTTTAAAGATGACTCAAAGTTAAATATATAAGATTTGGCTGTTAGAAGTTTAAAACCTCCTCTTTATAAATTCCTGTTTCCCATTACCTATTGATATATGATGTATATTTCCATCCACTATTACATATTCGTGTAATTTATATAGCCAACCAAAATTCAGGAAATGTAACTATGCATTTCAGTAAAATATTCACAGTTCACATTTAAGGCTTTGTCAATTAAATCATACAGACAACAGAATAAATAGAAAGGTTAAATTATGCAAAATGTGCATTTTCTATTTGCTATACTACAATTGTCACAAAGTACAGTTTCATGTACAAAACCATTGACTGACTTGGGCATTAAATAAACATAATTAGAGATAAAAACTACTTTACAGTCAAGAATCTAGCTAGGTTGACAAGATAACTCCATAAAAAGCTTCAGAAGCATGTTTATTTTCCTTGCTTCCATAGACACTACAGATATTTATCTTAATGGCGAGGTGATTCAGATTTGTTCCTGGTTTAGACATCTTATGTAGTCACACTGAGTAAAAGTGTCATATAAGTCATGAGTTAAACCAGGTCATCCAAGAGTTCCCACCTAATTCCATCAATTAATAGTCATCCACCTTTGCAGTGTAGGAACAAATAAATGTAGCATGAGTTTATATTAGTATTTTGGTTTGGCTCAGGAGTGCACTTCTAAGGCAAATCTTGCAGTCATTCCCCCTAACCGTGCTTTTGTACACCTTGTGGGGTGGTCTTCAGTGTTTGAACTGGATTCCTTCCTAAAGTAAAAAGTAGTGCCAGCTGCTAGTGAGTGCTCAGCTCAGGAGGACATTCTGAAGCCAGTTAGAATTAACTTCCCTGAAATACATATGCTGTCCATGTCAGGTCCTCAGCGCTAGCTGCTTCACCTTAACAGTCTTAATTTGGCTGAACTATTTGCTGATATAGACATAACCACACTAGTGCAGTTTGTAATTGTTCCAAGGTTATATAAATTATACTTATATAATTTATTTTGTTGCTGATACTAATTTAGTTGCCTAAAAATTTAAAGTCAAAATCTCCATTCTCTGTCATTCCCATTATGTCTTTGAGCAATGTGTGAGTACAGAATGACCGTGTCGGAGCTTGTGCTATTGTAAATTTTTATGACTACCTCACACAAGTTGAAGGGGATATAGAGGATCCTTTTCATTGTGCTATGGAAAGGAGCTGAGGCTCAGTGGTGTGGAGATGGGAGTGTTCTAGTCAAGCAAAGTCCTGGAATAACAGGAAATAAGGTAGTAAATTCTGACTGAAGCAGTCCATCTACAGCTGGAATTGTATCTGGATGTCAGACAATCTCTCCACCTTTCCTAAAGCAAGTCTGGCAATAAGGTATTTTCCACGAACTGTTGCAACCAATTTACAGAAAGAAAAATAAGTACATTGAGTACAAAACAAAACAAATGCATGCCTAAAGTAAGATTACATGCTGGTAGTCCCACTCCTTAGCTGTCTTCTCTAACTCTTGGAAAATTGTTCTTCCCCAGTTTTCATGTGATTTAATGGAACTGTATAGATCCGAGTTTATTCCATATTGATTGACCTGGTATTAATGCATGAATTGTGTTTTCAAGTGCTTTCAGCTTTGTTTCAACTAAGTTGTTTTTTTTTTCCCTCTTCTCCAACTATTATTCTCAGCAGGAATTTTGTACATAATGTACTAGCACTAAGCCAAGCATCATAATAAGCTAATGCTGTTATTAACCTTGAGGCACTGTAAGCCAATTAAAACATTTTAAATGTCATTATTGGACCACCTTAAATGGACCTTAAGAACAGCAAAAATAAGATCTGAAAAAGAAACTGAACTTTTTACACAGCAGCCACCAAATCAGTACCAGCTGTGGGGCTGCAAGTCTGAGGTAGCTTGTATGTAACATCAATAACATCTCAAAATCCTTTCTGTGTTTACCCTATCACAAGGTGAATGTGAAAACCATTGTGCTTAATTCTTGCTGACAAATACTTTCACACATATTGGCAAACAGTCAGCTACAGTTGAATAGAACAAAGCAGCTGCTCGCAAAGCTCAGCCAAGAGCCAATAACTGTTAGTCTTCTTTCTCCTCTGCAGCTCACTAAGGGATTGTGTCAAAAAGTCAGACACATATTTCAGATGCCCAAAAGAGACATTCTTGCATTACAATTCTTTTGTCTGTGCATGCTCATGGAAGAACATCAGTTATTCCCCAGGCACAGACTGATTATGTGATCTGTTCACTGAAGAGTCTGGGAAGTCCTGGTGGGATCCTTCTCTGAAACTGTTATTCTCTTCATGATAATAATAAACTTGTCTTGGGGCCATTGACTTTGTTCTTGCCAGTCAAGGCCTGTCCTTCCTTCACCCTGAATGTCCTTCATGCCAAAAAACTCTCAGCAAAGCTGTAACACACCTAATACAATAAAAATGCATCCTTTGCATAGGCTTCCTATCAACTTGTCTGGCCAAAATCCACCTGTGTGTACTCATCTTAAGAACAACTTTTAGAATTGACCCTTAATGATTTTGTGAAAGATAGTGAGATTACAGAAACCATGCTTGAACCTTCACAAAACTATGAGAAACTGTGTCTTCCCAAAATTGTAAGCCAAGTATGATGCACTGCTTAAACTGTGAGCCTATATAAGGTATGTTTATTGCTTTCTAGAAACAGAATTCTAGGCCAATTCTCTGCTGGATGGCATTAAAAATAAATCATATAAAATTTAGCTTAATATTAGAAAATTGCAACGATTAATAAGTCTTCTCTAAAAAGACTAGGAATTTACTTTGTATTCTTTATTCAAAGAAAAAGGAAACTATTCATTGGCATAGAATCCTGACTATTAAAGAAATGGGATTGGATTTTTGAAAAGTATCATGAAACTGCTTGTGGTATAAGCCCTTTCTCATTAACTAATGGCTCTTGATTATGCTATTAAGGTTGTATCTTCTTGTAACTTTGATGGAAAAGATAGCTGGTGGATTATAACCAAGAGATCCTAGTTATATTTTTTTTAATCCAGGCAATGCTAGCTATTCAAGTGATGGTTAGATTGGGACTGAAGTTGCTTTATCTGTACAGCTGGGCTTGTTGCCTTCACAGAAATCCTTAAAGGACATAAATTAAAATTGCTACATGAAACATAGAGCCTCAATCTCAAACATGAACAAGTGCTACTAAAGCGGTTTTTCATATAGAGAAGTAAAGATATCAAATTCTATAAGACTATTTTTTATTTTTTTTTCTGCTGTTAAGAAGTAAAATAAAAGAAATCATTCAAATACCTGGAGGTTCTAGTAACAGGTCAACAAAATCATGACCTTAAACTCCATAACTCAGAAGGGGTCCTTCAAAATGTTTTTAGTTTTGAAATGATTGTCATTTGTATTAAAACAAATAAAACAGTTTATAATCAGTCTCAATGTTTTCTGAAAAGCAAGTATCAAAAGGAAGGACCAAAATCTCGAGTCTTGGCTTTCTTGCAAACACCATTCATCAACCCTTTCCTGCTGTCAGAAATTTGTCCTGACCCATCATTTCCTATCTTTTTTTCAAAGGCTTCAAGTGGTATTCAGCTGATATTTCTGAATTCCAGTAATGTGTCTTCATTCAGGTGCTATCTTATCTCTCCATAGTCAGCTGTGTTCTGTTTACCAACAAATGATAGGCATTGTACTGACAGATAAGTTCAAGCTATTCTGTAGATATAAGTGCAATAGCAAGTTACTCATGCAGGACTTGATTTCACTTAAAAGCACAAAAACACACAGAGAGTTTATTTCATGACTTGAACTAGAAGAAAAGTGAATCAATATCCACTTCCATTTGGTCACCTTTTTAAAGTTTGATAGTTAACAGTTTTATATTTCAGCACTTTTAAAAGTCCATGAAGGTTAAAAAAAAAGGGAAGAGGAGAGGAGAGGAGAGGAGAGGAGAGGAGAGGAGAGGAGAGGAGAGGAGAGGAGAGGAGAGGAGAGGAGAGGAGAGGAGAGGAGAGGAGAGGAGAGGAGAGGAGAGGAGAGGAGAGGAGAGGAGAGGAGAGGAGAGGAGAGGAGAGGAGAGGAGACATCCTTCTAAGGATAAGGAAGATTGCAAAACCGGAAAAAAAAACACAAAACTAAACAAAATTTTCCTAAGAACCATGACAACATTGGTTTCATAAGAATTATTTTAATGTTTCCCAATTTCCTTATATCATTTCTTTAATTGTATCTTTTTTACCACCCCAGACAGCATGTTGCCCTTGTAGGAATAGCTTAAGATTCAGTGATCCATTTCAACCTCTTCTTTTCTTTAGAACATTTATACTGAAAGGTATGTAGCTCTTCAAATGGGGTGAATTTTAAGTTTCTGAAAGTTCACAAAAGCTAGTGGGAATGTCGTTTTCTCCATTTCTTTTTAAAAGGTCAGTAGTGGACTTTTCAGATTTTCCTTTAACCGAAGAAAGTGACTTGAGATTCCTCATAGCCTTAAATGAGATCTCCAGGATCAGTTAATTAAAACCCACCTGTCTCTTTCTGTAGTTTCACTGAGCATTAAAGTTGTAGTACCAGGCAGAATTCAGCAGGATTCAGGGGAATGTTCACAGCTGTTGATGAATAAGGAAAAGGTTGTAACTTTTTGACTTATAATATTTTTGTTAGAATTGAAGTAATAAGTTTTGTTAACAGATTTGATGGGCCGGAAAGCAGGAATAAGAAGGAGAATGGCATAAGAAAAATAGAATTTATTTCCTTCTGCATTTAGGTGGTAGGTATATAATTATGCACCACTCAAGTTTAGAACGTTGTAAATTGCTGTCTCAAAGCATTTTGGATAGTCAGTGTCCAAAGCCATAGACTATTTTATAAGTTTTGCTGAATCGAGTCACATGCTTTGCCTTTGTGATCAATCTACTTTGTCACATTGGTTTATTTCACCTATTTGTTACCAAATGCATCAGTATGGGATCTAATATCTACCTTTTCTTTCTGTGTAAATTCAAAAAACGAATACTGAACATTTCCCAAACTCTGTCATTCCCATATATGCATGGATTGCACGAAGGGGTGCAGAGTTTGCAGCGCTGGAGCGTGCGTTTGCTGGCCACTTGTGCAGGGAGCACTGGTGCAGCCGGCAGGGGTCATTGTGAGACCGCGCTGGCGCATCTGTCGTCCTGGTGAAATGTGCCTTGATTTCAAACGGCCTTGTTCTACCGCACAAAACACACACAGCTTGCCCTGTTGTAAAACCCTGGAAGGGACTTTCCATTTTGATTCAGCTTGTTTTGGTTTGGTTTGTTTTTTTTTTTGTTGCTATACTAAAGCACAAAAATGCATCACCTAAAAAGAATACTAAAATTCCACTCGAAAAAGAAAACCAACCCTGCAGTGAAGTTTTTCTAATTCAGACCAGTAAGTCTGTCAAAGTTGCTAAGCTTATTTCCAATTGCCAAGTAACTTCACCTTTTTTCACAAGCCTTAAAAGGACTCATGAATCATAGTGATAACCTAAAACACTTCACATAGACTCTCACGATTAAGCCAGTGGAATATTAAGACCTGATAAGAAATGGAATCAGCAAATACATCGAATACTCAAGTTACAGAGAAAGGAAAGCTATTAGCCAAAACTCATTTTTACTACATTAAAAACAAAGGAGAAAAAAAGAGGCTTTTTATTACTTTTTACAAAATAGTTTTAAAATGAGCATTGTAAAGAAGTGCCTAATTGAGACAAGGCTATAATCAGACTAGTAACTTCTTTAAAGAGAGCTTGGGGTAGGAAATGTAACGGTAAAGTCCAAATAGAATGCTTTAAAGGTAATTGCTCTCTCCTCACATACACATAAAAGGTCAAGTGTAACTAGACTTTCAGAGCAGGTTGGATTTCTCATATCCTGCATTATCTAAATAAGCAGATCTGCCGATGGCACTAAGGAAAAGGCTTTAAATCCCAGTGTTAGCACCTACCAGGCAGATTCGAAAGACGAATGTTATTCTCTGGAATAAATGAATCAAAGACAGAATTAAGTCCACCCCCATTTGAAATGTGCTGCTGTGTTTCTACTCTATTCTGAAATTTACTTGAAGAAAAAAGCAAAAACACGTTTAAAAACAAAAGCAAATGAATGTTCTTCCCTTTGCAATGAACAGAAACAAACCCAAAGCTTACCTATGAGCAGGAAAAAAAAAAAAAAAAGAGGAAAAAGGAAGACCAATGTGATCGAAAGACTACCACTGATGACAAGAACAAATATTTAATATTGGTGTTTTGATTCATTAAGCTTTCTGAAGCTTCTAACTTGTATGCATTTGTAGATTTAAATCCCAGAGTTACGGGATTTATGTACCACCAGTACCTATTTATGTACCTCAGGTACATAAATGCCACAGAATTACATCCTTTAAGTACCTACTAACCCACCACTTTTCATATATCAAACTTTATGATTCACTGATTAATTTTCCATGGATTTTTTCTAAAGAAATATCCATGTTCTGTTCTTTAAATTTTATACAGTGATTTTTCTTTGTTTAGACCTTTAGGGTTCCATTCAGATTCAGAGGAAAGAATAGGAGTAAGTAGGAGGAGAATGTAAGAATTATTTTTTTTTAAGTTATATTTTATTGAAGAAATTCATACAGCGTAAGAACATACAAGAATACTTTTTAATGAAAAGAACCCTCTTTCCCCTTTGAAATGCTATAGATCTATGGGAACACAGTCTCTGAACAGTTTGTTTTTGAGAGTTTTCTGCTTTTGCTTGTGTTTTGAATACTACAAAATGTAATAGATATTTCTGTCTACATTCTGTGACTGCGTAGCATAAGAAAATGAATTACAGAAAAATTATTCTCTTTCCATTTCTGAGTATCTTTTAATTGAAATTATTACAGAAAATTATTTAATTTCCAGGAGGTTGTAAGTGCTTCAGGATCACTTATTGGGTATAAATAAATAAATAAATAAATAAATGTAAAAGTCTTTTGAAGTCTTTCAGTAAAAGGTAATTACAGGTAAAGATTAACAAGTTGCTTCTGATAGAATCCCTAAAGAAGCCTATAAATTTTATGTGCATGGCAACATTATTTTTCACATAGCGATGACAAAGAATGACAGAAGTACTTCATAACTGACTAAAGTATGTTAAAGTGGAAGAGTATATACACGTATCTCAAGAGAGAGAGATTTGTAATGCTACTTAATCATTTTAATTTTGACAGAGTTTGAAAATACTGCCAGACCAGATGTGAGAGGGAGTTTGGATGGTTGTGGACTGCTTCTGTCGTCGTTTCTATTTCTCCTTCTTATGGGCTGATGCCAATGTGGAAGCTCTAAATTAGGAAGCTGTAGTAAGAATGTGTATGACACTACTTTGTTTAGCCAATCATACCGGTAAGTATGATAAGTAGGAGAGAGTAGGATTATGTCACAGCTGCTGATATAATTACTGTATAAATTACTCTTTAATAGCTTCGGTGCTATGTATTAAGGAACATGTCTCTCAGTTTTACCAATTAACCTACTGAAAAAAAACTCCCAGTATATTCAGCTGTGTAACTGAAGAGACAAAGTATTGCTCCTGTTATTTTTACATTGTTCTATCTGAACATATATTTTTCATTAAGTTCTATAAATTTGCAGTGGAGCAACAACAAACAAATGAATCTTGTATGACTATAAAATTTTCTGACACACAAAATGAGAACACGTTACATTCCCTTGACCTTCTACCTTTCAAAAATTCTCAGCATGAAAATAAACATGTTTCTACCTCAAAAAGACATTCTCCTGGATAACAGATGTAAAGTCACCTTACTCAATGTTTAGATCATATTCTATAGGCATTAGTATCTCAAAAGGGTTGATCTGAATTTCAAGTCAGCTGAAACCAAATGTCAGTCCTAGCAAAGCACTAAATGGATCACATCTATTTTTTGGATTTGACAAATTAAATACTGCCATTCTGTCCTTTCCTGTTTTCCTTCCCCCCCCCCCACCCCCCCGCTCTTTGTTGAAATCCTGGTTTTAGTTTCTGTTCAGTGCTTAATCCTGTAAGCCATTCAGTCTATTCATGATGCAGTAAATGTCCTCGAGCAATTATTTAACTTGAATTATTATGAGCTCAAAAATGAAATACTTGTCTACATGTTCTCTTGTTCTGATGCTTAGCACTTCAAAAGATCAACAAGATTTCAATGCCACTAAGCAAGTCATAGTCAGGGGTGGGACTTATCTTAGTTTAAAGAAGACATCCAAAATAGATCACATGAACTTTGCTGAGAAGCTGAGTATTTCCTCCACTGACTATAAAGCTGGCCTGAAATGACTAGGTTGCACATCTCAAGACTCATTTCAGATGCCTACATACAGATGTCTAATGCAATTTGGGATGCCATAAGATACTCTAGCTGGCCTCCAGATGCCACTCCAGAACCACATGTGTTTTCTATGTGGTTTTCCACCTCTGAGGTATGCTGGTTATTTTCAAAGACCTATTTGTGGACAGTTGAAGTGGGCTCCAGCTTCTCAGATGAGGAAAGTTCTCTGTGTGTGTCCTGATCCAGTGTTGGGAAGGTTTCGTTATAATCCCAAGGACGAGATTAAGACACTAAAGTCGGTCAAATGTTGTATAACCTTTTACTTAATTCGCTTAACAAAACCAAGAAAGAATGGTGAAAAGGGAAGGGAAGGCAAAGGGGAAAGGAAAGGGGGGTAAGGGAGGAAACAAAGAAAGAGGGAGAAAGTTCACTACTGCCACCCTGAGTCAACGGTTTTCTGTTGAGTCTGGGGTCCGGGGAGGCGCGCATCAGGGAGGCGAGGAGAACAAAAAGAGAGCGAAGCAGCCCACCAAAAGCCTTCTATAGGGATCTTGATCATGTGCAGATCGACCAGAAGTGCTGGTCCCCTACAAGCCTCTTTCTGCTCTTATTGCGCCTTTGATCCCTGCACAGGCACACAAGGTCATCCACTTCCAAAACAATGAAGATGATGGTCCTCCCGGAAGGAGGAGGCATTGCAGCATGGCGGCAATGTTGAGACAAAACCGCATCTGGTATTGGTTCTCTACAGCATGCATTGCATGGAAGACTGTTAAGGAGGAAGTCAACTAACAAGTTTTAGATGCCTCAAAATATAATAGAATCATAGAATGGTTTAGGTTGGAAGGGACCTTGAAGATCATGTAGTTCCAACCCCCCCTGCCATAGGCAGTGACACTTCCCACTAGACCATGTTGATCAAAGCTCCATCCAGCCTGACCTTAAACACTTCCAGGGATGGAACTTCCACAACTTCTCTGGGCAACCTGTTCCAGTGCTTCACCAACCTCAGAGTGAAAAATTTCTTCTTAATATCTAATCTAAATCTACCTTCTTGCAGTTTGAAGCCATTCCTCCTCTTCCTATCACCACATGCCTTTGTAAAAAGTCCTTCCCCAGCTCTTCTGTAGGCCCCCTTTAGGTACTGGAAGGCTGCAATAAGGTCTCCCCTGAGCCTTATCTTCTGCAGGCTAGTGAACAACCCTTGACTACAGCTTTTTGGATTGCATTTTGAATTAGGTTTAGTTATCTGAGATGGGAAGATTCTGATGTGAAAGCACCCTTTTTTCCCATTGATTATAAAAGAATGGAGGGCTTCTGATGTAAGTAGTTACCTTATGGGCATCAATTTTGGTATTGAGATGCTTACACATGGATATCTAGTGTTATCTCAAATAGAGTATTCCAGCTGGCCTCTACCTGCCTCTCCATGGACATAGTCACCCATAGATCCCAGGTTATACATACTAGTCCTTGTAGACATCTCAGATTCTCACCCAGGGAGTCTCAAATAACTATGACTACCTATATTTCAGTAACTGCGTCCTACTTCAAAAGCTAGGTGAGCCAGAGCCTACCACAGTGCCAAAAATAAAGCATGACAGCAGTCACTTTTTTTTTTTTTTTTTTATGTAGTTTGTGTGTTTGTTCCATCAGAGTAATTTGGAGTAATTTCTGGTATATCTGGGATCAAAGGTATACAGAAAATATAAATATGTATTCCAGGTAAAAAAAAAAAAAATACAGAAGAACAAAAAATGCCAAAGATTACAGAACCTCACAGATCACTACAAGAAAATCTCTACTGTTAAGTGAGAAAAATGAAAGAGTGACAACTTACCAATTTGTCTCATTTTCTGTATACATGAATCAGTATCAGATTATATGCTCAGAAAAGTTGTGTTTTGTTTTGTTTTGTTTTGTTTTGTTTTAAATATAATTGTATAAGCAAGTAGATCTTGTTATTTCTAGGAACCAATGGGCTGGATGGATTATCTGAAACAGAAGGAATTGGAAGCTAGGAGCCAGATCACTGAAAAAATAACTATGGAAAAATACAAAATGCTAAGGAGAAAGCTCATGTTTCATTTATACTGTACTGCTGTTCTTAGAGCACCTATTGAAGTCCCAGGGAGGATAAGTGTTAAGAATCATGTGCAGACTCAAATCAGACTGCGTACAGTCTTCAGACTACTAGAATAAGAATAATGAAAAGAAACTATTGAGAGTTTAACATTTGCAGCCTTCCACTGAAGTTTGCCTCTCCTGTAATGTCAATAATCCCAGTTAATGACCATAGTGCATGAATCTTTAAAATCCTTGTCTTTGTCAATAAAAAGTTGTTCAAAGAGTTCTAGAATTGGTCTCAGAATATTTTCAAAGCTTTCCTGAAACAGGTAGAACTTGAATAAACATAATCTAGTTTGTTAAACTATGTAATGAGTATCAAAATTAAATTGTCAGCATATCCATCTCTGCGTCAACTCAAAATCAATAAACTGAAACAAAGCAAACATGAAATACCTTCTCTTTTGGGGGGGGAAATGAATAAAACTTTTTCTTTCTTTCTAATCCCAGTGTTTTGTTTAGAGAGTGAATGTACAGAATAGTAATTATCACTATTATTATTCACAGTCTTTTTGGGAATCACGGATAAACTTTAAAGCATACTAGGTAGGAATGGATGGAATGCTGTAACTTTTTTATCCCATATTTGAAGCCGTTGTCTGGAATGATAAAATCCAGTCGTAGATTGACACCAAAAGTAGACTGTAACTTTTGTAGTCAACGATAAAATCTGGTCATTGTAATATAGAGTTCTACCCATACATACAGATAAGGGTGTTATGCTTTCTTCTTTTTTTTCCCCTTTTCAGAAGCATATTGAATGTCCTGTCAAAAAAGGCATGTCTACTGATAAAATGTCAAGATTTCCGTATTTTTTTCTGAAAACATTAGATTCGTTACAGGGATGTTCAGTGCTATATCAGACCAAGTAATATTTTCTAAACTCTGTTAATAATTCTTTATATCTTGAATTTATCCAGGAAGCAGTATCTTGAAGAGTTGAAAGACTGATGAAATTAGACATAGTTACAATGTTGTCACTGCTATTAGTATTTGCCTTACATTTTAAGACTTCTGCTTAGAAATACTAAATATTTTCAAAAGCATAGTGTGATATTTTCAGATCTGGGTGTGGGGTTTTTTTAGGTTGTTTTGCTTTTGGTTTTGTTTTTGTTTTTTTCCTAGCGTTTGAAATTGAAGTGAGAAAAATTGCTGATTTGTGGGAAAAAAACAACCAACCTTGTTTTAGGAAATGCAATATACTACAAGTTTCAAACTTTCTGAAAAGTTTGGTTTATTCCTTGAAGAAATTTTCCCCTTAGTAAAGATTTACATTACAGAAGGTAATTCATTGATATTATTTCTGAATAATAATTCTACAATAGATAGATTGGTAGATAGACAGACAGGGAGATACAGATAAATATATAGATATATATTCACAGCCACATGTATGCATAATACATTTACACATATATCTATACAGATAGATGATGTCCACTTATATAGGTATTTATAAAAAAACACATAGCACCTGTTATTCCACCTGTAGTGGAATTAATGAGATTAATGAAATGAACATCATTAGTTAAGAAATGTCATGAAGAATCAGAATTTAAATAAAATAGCTCTACTGTTTATGTAGTAAATGTAAAGATTGATTTGGCTCAATACCAGACCATCTTGTTTCAATATAGTGATCCAGGTCTTCTCTGCTATCAGAAAATTCTTTCTTACAGAAAAGATGAACATTTTCTTTATGATCAACTGATGTTTGTAGCATGAACTTTTTCCCTCCATTCCCTTGTGCTAATTCAAGATCAAGCATCAAGGAGAAGTAGCAAAGTCAGATTGAGGAACTGTTATAAAATTTAGTGGCTACGTCTTTTGCCATCATTCTTTCTCACTATGAATGGTTTTATTCACAATCACAGTTAACAAAAGTGTGTTGTATATTCACGTTTCTTGCCTGTGACAAGAGCAGAAGTGTGAGAAAAAAGTACAAATGTCCCTTGAACAGCTAATTGTTATTAATGAAATAGTTTAGCCTTAAAGAATTGACAAAACTGTCATTTATAGCTACATTTGAACACTGAATATATGTGAGGACTCAACAGCCACTGAAACTAAAACAAATAGTGATTCTATTGTTTAAATCAAAGTAATGAACATGATTATGCTAGCATATTTTAATCTGCATCAATTCACTCTCCAAAATAAACACAAAATGCTACATAATAAAACATTTTTTCTTATAAAAGATAACTTTTCAAATATATTTACATTGTTCAACCTTTTTCATCCTTTTCATGATTGTTATAGGCTTATGGGGGTATTTCATTCTTTGCATGAGAAGCAGTAATATGGTAATGTACTTGTCCTTGCTTAGAAAAAATATGCTAGTTTTTATGTAACAATTAGGTATCACATAATTGGAAATGGAACAGTCAGCAAATTTTGGCCTAGCCTTATGCATGTCTAACTTCTTTATATTGACTTGAGCAAGCTTTGAGTCAATCTCCTGAAACTTTATTACATAATTTAGCTTTATTCAGTCACTCATGTATTAGTATATTTATTTAAAATCAGCATTTCTTATCTCCTTGCTGTATTCACACTATTTCCTAGGTGACTAGGAAGTTCCCATCACTTAGAAAGGTTTTCAGAAATGTTCAGAATTTTACGTTTAGATCACAGAAATAGATACACTAAAAACAAGAGGATGACTAAAGTAGAGAAAAATTTCACTACAAACCTTTTAAAATATTTTCAATTGTTGTTCTTTGTTATTTTTTCCTCACAGAAAAGTGATCAAAATGTTGATCTTTTGGTTCAAATGTAACCAGTCATAGCTATAGGTCACTTTATAGTAGAGTGGGCAAACTTTAATAATAAATGAACCTCAGAAGATAACTATATGCTATTTCCTTCCAAGTAACACAGTCAGAATTTGTAGAGCTCACAAAAGAAAAGGTCAGATCAGAAGTTTTCAGTCTTGTCTATGCAGAAGCTTAAACCACTTGGCTTGCTTTTGTCTTATGGGATGGACAGAAAAATAGGATAACATTTCCAGAATCACAGAAATTGTTTTAATTACTAAATTCCTTCATCATATAGGTGATTTTGATTTGTTTTTTCTTGAAGAAAAAGTCACCACCTTTAAAATCATGTAGATCTATTTGTACATCATTAATGTTTATAGCTTTTACTGTTCACTACCAGCCAGGAAATGTGAGCTCTAGTACTTGAATACACTGAGATTGTTGTACCCCATTCTGGCCTATCCTGACAGTAAAAATGGCTTTACGTAGTAAATTATGTATTTGTATTTTGTAAGATAACAGGTGGTGCTACTGTGAATGAGAAACAGGATCTTGGTTACTTTGTTGTTTGTTGCACTGCAGAACACTTAAATGATTACATCAGATTTGTTGGTTTTGTTTTCCCCAAAGGGTTTCCTGCAACACAACTGTAACTTTGTCCTTGCCAAGAAAAGTCAAACGGAATATTAAAAAGGTAGCAGAGCATATACCTGAACAATTGCAAATAAGGGAGACAAAATGAAAGCTCACCTTGTAAGTGATATGGATTTAGCAGCCTTCCTCAGCTTTAAAAGCCAACGCACAATGCCCTCCCCCTGCCCACCCCCCCACCAAAGGAAAAAAAATCAACCCAAACAACTCATCGTGGTTAGTGCACTTGGAGATAAGTAACTATTGGAAAGGCAGTAATCTTTTTCAACATTCATCTGCAATGTCTTTTGAAGTAAATATATGTTTCAAGTCTTCCTGTATCCCCCTTACAGAGGGATACAGAGGACGAGTTTTGTTCCAGCATAAAAGATATTTACATACATAGGTTAACAGAGATATAATTAAAGAAATTTAACATGTTTAATTTTTTGCCTAAAGTAGATTTCCAAAACTAATCCATGTGTCTATCACTTTCTTCTGAAATTATGGAAAGGTTTGAGGATGACAATGAGATCAACCTGAGCTGTGCTCCTGCATTCTTTAAATCCTGGTTCCAAGTGCAATAATTACACAGCTTGCAAATAACTTTGCACTGGGTATGTGAAATGAGTCACTGTTTAAGTCAAATAATTTTCTTTAACTTTCTGAAAATTGATCATATGTAACATTTTTCTGAGACTTTCTCTTTCCAGACTATAATGCTGCAACCCAAAAAAAGGTTTTTCATCCCAAAAGATGTAACTATCACCTTCTGTATGCCTGATCCAGGGCTTGTTCTGTTCATTTATCTGCTTTCTTCACTTTCTATTACTCTCTGATGGTTTTTATTTCTAAGGATAATAAATATGAGTAGAAACAGTAGTCCAAATACTAGAAAATTATTTGAGTACGTAGAAGATAACTGCCAAAACAGAAGCTAATGTCAGTGCTGTATTCATAATATTTTAAGGATATCAGTGGCAACTTTACAGATATGTAATTAGTTTCATAAAATCTTGGGCACACAGGCAGTTTGTAGGAACTCTGCGCATTTGAATACATTTTTCCAGGAGTTAAAAATTATACACACATATATAAAGTACACTTAGAACAGGAAACAATATTGAGTTTTATATTAGATTGAAGTATTTCAAACACATTCATTTTTCTCAGGAGAGCTCAGCTGTTATGAAGATCAAAAAGGTCATGGAGTCAGTTCTGGTTGTTAGTGGCATGTGGGTTACAAACATGCTATCTATAGTGACAGACCACCTACAGTCTAAGGTACATAGACAGAAAAATAAAGCTACCGGGTGGGCAAAGATAATACCATTTCCAAACACAACAGCTTTGCCCAAAGTTACTTCAGATTTTATAAAATGTGTTATAAAGTCAAGAATGCTCCATTCCACCAATGCACAATTCAATAACAGCTTGGAATTGGAAATGGGAAATTATAGCTGGCACAGAAGCCAAGCACCATTCCATCATATATTTACAGTAAATGTGCAATTTATTGCATATAACTGGAAAGGTGAATATGATTAAATACATAGACTGCATACATTATTCAAATATGCATAATAAATTTAATTTCTAAATATATAGGATAGTTTATCTATCATTGATACCCACACAGATTTAAAAAACGACAAACAATTTTGAACTCACCACAATTTTCTGTTCAAGTGAGTGCACGCAAACGCAGTTTCATAGTTAATTTCTATTGCTGGTAATTTTATAAATGCCTTTAAAAATTCTTTTAAAACAATATATTACCTTTGGGAAATGTTTAAGGCTTGACAATACAGTATTCTGCAAAATGCATGTTGTTATTTTAGGTCTCTTAATCCCCAACTTGTTTTTATAGTCTCACATTTCTTTGCATAGCATGTGTGCTTTAGCCATTAAAACAGACAAATATTGAAAAGATCAGTTTAGCCTAGCATATTATTGGCTTTACTCATGTAAATTGAGCATAATATTGTTCTGCCATATTAGAAATTTTGTGCAGTAATAGAAACAGAAAATACCAGAACACAGGATTCATTTTTAAATCTGAGGAGAATTCTGAGTTGCTCAGATTCCACTTGCGTAAACAGACACAGTCCCACTCATTGATAGTAATGGCAATATATGAATTGCACTGAACAGATCTTAACCTTGAAAGAATCTCCTTAGTAATAATCAGAAGAAACCAATTTGATCATCTTAGTGTGAGTCTTGCTCCATCTAATCATAATTTCTATTCAAACTGTTACTCTGATTTAAATTACTTTAACTTTTAAGTAACAAACCTGTAAATCTTCTAATGAGAATTAGGGATACTGAAAGTCTCACGACTGAAGCATTTCATGATTAAACTGAGGTAAAAAAGCATCATCTAGATTAATAAGCAGAAATGGGCTAATTTCCTTTTTGTCTTGCACCATGAGCACATTATACAAGCAAATTTCTTGTTTTCTAAGTGCCTTCCTAGTTTTAACTTTAAAGGACAGCATTCCAGTGATTGTTTTTTCAGTGCCGTACATACAGATAGCACATCATCCCCACTTGTCTCAATGTCAGCTGACATACTAAAAAATCAATTCATTCGCCCTTCTTCCTTTCTAGTAGCAACACCTTCCTTATTCCAGCTAATCTTTTACTTGGTATTTGTTAGTGGACCTGTAGTAGCAGGCTGATCTTGAACCTTCAGAAACCTGGGGGCAGTTGCCTTGGGCTGAAAAGCCACACACATTTCAACAGAAAGTATGCAGTTTACAGTGCATGATGAGGCTTTTAAATCCCATTGTAATTCTGGCAGTGAGCCCTTCTTGGAACAGACTCTCCTGTTATACAAATATTATTTAACATTTTGGAAGCATAAAATTAATTTATACAATTATTATGGTAATTTATTAATATAATCATTATATGACATATGGCAGAATGTTAGATTATTGGGTGATTATGGGCATAATGTTTTTCACAGAAAATAAAATCTGATTAACTGCATCATCTAACAGTAAAAACAAAAAATGAATGAACAAAACTTCTTACCTAAATTCATTGTTATTTTCAAATGCAGTCCTGCCACACTTTATACATGGTGATACTTGCACTCCTGTTCACTGGCAGACAAAGGCCGAAGCATTAAACCCACAAATAAGTCTGACAAATTTATGGTGTGTAAACCATACACCCACTAGCAAAATAAATATACGTATTATTTCCGTAACAATGACATGAGCTTGTCTATTTAGTATAGTGAAATTAAAAGGAGTCAACCCTATTGAAATAATATGGCATTTCTGTGACATTCAAATCCAACAAATTCATAGATGCAAGATGTGTGGTGGACCAATCTGTCTTGTGGAAAGGTCAGCCTAATACAAAAGACCAAAGGAAAACACGCAAGCTATGAACCAGGAAGCTGCTGAACTAATAGATAGGCAGTATCTGACAAAATCTACCTAGACATTTAAGGCTAGGCATAAGTCTCCACTGAAGTGGTGATAACTTAAGCTGAACAATTATTAAACAATGAAGAAACATGTATATTTTATATACAGCAATGTCTTCATTTAGACTTGCTCTTTTGTAATAATTCTCTGCCATGTATGCACTCAGACTGGAAAATTTCCCAAACCACAACTGACAAAAATATTATTTAGCAATACAGAGTAAAACATGATTATCTTCAGATGAGCTATTGGTGAGGATCTGAACAATACCCTGCACATTTCTATGTTTAGGCTTGGCTGCTTTTGCTATATGAGCATATCTTAGCAACAGTTTATACTCAGCAGAATTTATAATTACTAAAAACTGAGGAAGGCAATGAAGCATGCATTTTAATTGTGGAGAAATGTAGCCCTTGAGAAAAATCATACATGAGAAAATGTAAGACTAATAGATTCATTTTAAAATGTTTATTTGCATGTTTTGGTCACACCCAGGAGACAATGAAGTTGCAAAACAGAGAAATGAAAATTTTCATGAGGGCAAATTCAAAACAATTGGAGATTAGTAAGTATCAGTAAATATGTCTTCGAAAATACAGGATAAGGGAGCCTAAAAGTGATATATAGCTTATATAAATTAGACGATGTGAAGGAGGCAGACTACAGAAATGAGTTTTAATAATGCCTGTTTGACATTAATTTTTTCATTAATTAATTCATTCATTCATTAATTCATTTCATCTGCCTTTCATCTAATTTTCAATATTTAAAAGCGAAGTCTAATAGTTTATTTCTTTATTTCACAGAGTGCTGTGATGATTAATAAGTTATCACCTTTAGAGCTCTATGGCATTTACAGCTTAGAAATATTGCACACTATGCTGACTGCTGGTTGTGGCATTTACAGAGATATCATAAGAGATTTTTGGAACTTCTGTTTAATATTTATATTGTGCATATACTTAGAAGAGAGATAAGCTATGCAAGAAACCTAACCATAATGGCTTTTTAGCTTTGCAGATCAAAGACAAGAAGTAGGCTAGAGTGCAAAAATAAATAAGTAATCTAATGTACAGATCTTTCTGCAATGGGAAATTCAAGTAAAATTTGGATTATTGGGTTCATGTACAGAAGATCATGGATGTCATGTTGCTCACTTTACTTATAGCTGCCTCACAGAAGAGGGCATCTGCTTTGAGGATATCTGCTTTTAGTGTAGAGTTCAGAATTTAATTTACAGGGGACTTAATTTGAGCAAACACCCATCCACATGAACACACTATCCAATCAAATTTTGAAAATCGAAACCATTGTCTGTTTACCAGCCTGTTAGGCATGATAATGTGACTTAAATATTGATCAAAATTAGAATTTCAGTTGCAGGCAGCAGGCGAAAATAACGCTGATGATGGTGACTACTCAGAAGGAAACACTACTTTTACTTTCCCCACTGCACTACATTAAAAAAAAAAAAAAAGAAAAAAAATGAAAAAAAAAAAAAGAGACCATTCTAAAGATAGAAACAGACTGCTCCCACTGAAATCAGGCAGTTAATGTCAACAAACCACATAGTGTACAGTACTTTATTTCTGAAGAATAGCTATAAGTATTCAGTGTCCTGTCCTTTAATAGTGTAATTACCAATTCAGCAGATTGTTTTCCTTCTCATGCAAGAGCATCTAGCTCATAGATCAAACTTTTCTGGGTAACCAGGCCTGATTAGGAATACAGCTAATCTTGTGGCATCTGACTTAGGTAACCACTGTTCTCCTTATCCCACAATCCACACCCTATACTGGTCAGTGAGTATTCCTCACTTTGCTAGCTACTCTTACCAAAACACTGCTACTTAGCCAAAAGTTTCTGCTAACCTAGGTCTTTACTAATGTGTTAAAAGTAGCATGCATCCAGCACAGAGGAGACCTGGAGCAGTGTCTCAACTCACGTCAGACTTCCAAAACTCTTCTTTCATCTCACAGTTTATGAGCAACACAGTCTTTGTCTTCTTCCTCATCCTTCCTCTTTCTTTTAAATAGTAACTTTTGCCTTTTACAGGACTGGAACCTATTGCCTTAAATAAGGTTAATCACACATTTTGGCACTGTTTATTAGTTCAGATTTTTATACTACATTGCAGTTAGGTCTTTTGGTTGTTGTTTGTTTTTTTTTTTTTTTTTTCACATTTCATATTTGGCACCTTTTTCAAACACCCAAAATAAAACCATGTAAAATAAATGTGCTTATTGGTCCATTTAATGTAACTACCCTTCTCTCCACCAGATGCTTGCACAAGGCTCCTTCTCTGATTTCCTCTAGAATCACCTCTGCATTTCTGTAGTGCAGGGGAATGGGGACAAACATAAAGAGGTGCTCCTTTTTCTTAATGTCAGTCTCACAACAGAAAGAAAATAGCAATGGATACGGGCTTAATCCATCCACTTCCATGAATGAATCGAGAGGAAGAATATGGTTGTACTTTTGCCATATGACAGGAGCTTTCACTGTCTCTAGAGCAGCTAAGAGGAGGTTAATCTGTAGAATGTTTTATCTGCATTACAATTAACCTCTGTTGTAAAAGCAGAGCTTTGAAAGGTTTTTCTGATTTCTCTGCCAATAAAATCTGTAAAACGGGTAAGTAAGGTTACCACCAGGGCTATGTTATTGGCATAATTTTGTTATTAGAGAACTCTAGAATGAAAAATACCTAAGAAAGAAAGAAAGAAAAATTTCCATTCCTTCAGTATCAGAATTCAGTCAGAGAAGGAACAGAAAGACTGGTAGACTCTAGCCTCTGACTCTTCCACTTAGAAAAGGAAAATTCTGAGCAGGTTAACAAGTAGCCTTTTTGGTGCTCTTTGCAGCTAAAAGCAGATTTACCTCTCGGTTTGCTGAATGCAATGTAACAGTGTTCTATTTGCACTTCAGGACTAAATCCAGAAGCCCCAGAGGAAAAAGACAAAGAAGTTTTCTAGCAGTTTTCAAAAGAAACAGCAAGAATTGAGCTATATGTGAGGCTTGGGATATTGTTAAAAGGGGTGAAGAGGGAATATGGAGAAGAGGTCAGTAATTGGAGAGCAGAAGGTTAGAGGCTACCTGCTCATTTTGGGGATTTGTACTGAGAAAGAGACCAGGCTTGTTTAGCTGGTTGACTGATTTCAAGTGGGAGATGTGATTTTCTGCTTGTACTGAGTAGAAGGAAAGGGAAAATCAGGAATAATTATTTTTGGCAGAGTTGGGTAATTCCCAGTCCCAGCCATCTTCATTTGGTCACCAGCTGTTACTGCTGAAAAGTATTTTGTGTTACACAGTATTAATTCTCCATTCGTGTTGTCTTCCTGATTGCTATTGCTTTCTCTGTTGCATTTACTCTAAATTTCCTGGCTTTTAGAAATTCTGCTTTGCAAAATACTGCTGCATTTCTAGAATATTTACAACCCTTAATTTGTTGATATTTTTACTCACAGCTATAACACCTTCTGAATGTATTTGTGGTCTGCAAATGTATTGGTCTTTTTCAGTTCATATAATTAATGTGCTGCATACTGGGTGTATTGCCTGAAGTTCACCCTGCTGAAAGCTAGTCCAAAGGACCTGTATTAGGGAAAATCAGCAATGAACTTAGGCTGAAAAGATTACAGTGTCCTTAATGTGGTCACACATTATCTAGAATGCTTGCAAGCAAACAGAACCATAAAATATTCCAAATCTCCATCAAAACAAATTTGTACCCTGCAAACCTTTTATGTCCCAAAGGATCTGACAACTCAGTGACTAAGATAGTCATGCAGTAAAAGAAAAACTGAGTCTTAGAGTCCACCAGGCCAGGGCTAAATTATTCTTTTTACCCCAGTTGAAGCACGTATTCAAGTTTGGCCCTCGGTTATCCCTATTACCTATGTATTGGTTTGCTCTCTGACTGATCTTGGCACACATGGAATGCTTCTCCAACTGGGAAAATTGATTTGGAGGTGAGCAGCACAGAGCAACTGAGTCAGACTTGCCAAATGTTCACTCAGCTGTGTTTCTCCAAGGATTTCTCAGTAAAAGCCTCCCCATGTACTCAAATTCAGTATTCTAGCAAGTTCATTAATGGAAGGTTGCTTTGCATCTCTGTATCAAAATGCCTTACACCATACTGATACCTAATGGCCAGAGGAGGCACTCTTGTCTCAGAAAAACACATTGCTTAGCTCTGAGGAGAGACAAAAATAAACACACAGCAATGGAGAGCATCTTCTGGAATACTTTTCAGGCTATTGCAGAACAGTTAACTGATTCAAGTTTCAAATAAATGTATAGCAGAGTGTATCTGATTTTTGACGTTACTAGTAAAGGATTCCAGTGTTTGTTGACCTGTTAGGGCAGGTCTCTGGTACTTGTCTGTTCTTGCCTTGGCCTAAGCTTCTTTCAGCTTGTAACAGTCCCTTAGAGAGCACGTGACTATTGCCAATCTGTTGTAACTGAAGCCCTGAGAATACTACATGGAGCAAAGGGTTGACACTCCTTGGCTGCCCTCAAACAATTCCCTAGCAAACAATAGTCCTTTTCTTCAAGTAAGGCTAGCTAATTGTACAATTTACAAACTTTAGCTGGGAGCCAAAAAGAAGGAAACAGTCTGATACAAAACATACCAAAAGACCTCTAGGTAGATTTAAGACTGAGGAGAAAAAAAACCTGCCATAAAAATTGTATAAATCTTAGTGAGGACTTTGGATACTGCCAGTTCGTCATAATCATTCATTCTCTCCCCTGGTTCTTCCTGAGGAAATTGTCAACACCAAGGCAAAGCAAGGCAAAGAAAAGATTATTTACCAAAAGATGGTCAAAACCATAGTTTTGCAGCTGATGGTGTTTAAAGCAAATTAGTGAATGTATCAGGTACTGGTTCTTTAATTCTAGGTTTTTCATTGTTCCTTAGCTTTCAACTGGCAGAGCACATCAGACATACCTTCCATTTCTTTTGAAGAATGTCTAAGCTAGATCTTCCTGTCATCCAAGCATGTAAGCTACAGAAGAATCCAACAGTGGTACACCATCTTCATTCAGTTTCTCCTTAAGGAGGAGGTATAATATTGTCCTTTAATTTTGCCTCTCATTCCATTAATTCCTTCATGAGGAAAATGGAAGAATACAAGGAATCCGAGTGAAAGCTTTGGCTTTGAGCCTCTGAGGGAGAAGCATCCTTGGAAAATAGACTGTCTCCATTTCAAAATGGGATGAAGTAGGACCTACTAAGCCACTCTAAAACATTATTCTATGGATGGAGTGAAACAAAAAGTTCCCTGTGTAGGGTTTCATGTAAATATCTTTAGTTGTGGAGGGTTTAATTTGTAGTATCTTTAGTAGACTGGCTCTGCCTCCTTCCACACCCCTTCAAAAAATCACTTACTTATTTCTGTTGTCCATGCAGAATATTTTGTTACTTGTATTTGGAGGCGTGTTTCTCTCAATATCTGCAATTTAGGTGCATACTAAGTGCTTATGTTGTCATTCTAAATTACATCTTTATGCTCCTCCAGATCCTGGACAAATTATCTGGCCTTTGTGCTTTAAATACTGCATAGTAAGAGACATACCCTAAAATTTAAAAAGCAGTTAATTACAATATAATTGGGAATTTATGAGGTATAAATATAGGTAGAAACTGTAAAAAATTTACATAATAGTGTTTTTTGAAACATAGTGCCTTATAAACCAAAGCCAACAGGAATAGTCAGTCAGATTACATATTGTTGACAGCTCTCTGACATCTAGCTTTCTAGTTATTCACAAGATGTTTATAAAAGAAACTTGTATCCCACATATCCTTTCATTATGTTAACTTTGCACTCAATTTGGGTGGGAAGCCTTTGTCCCAAATAAGTGTGTTGGGTTATGTGATGAAAGCTCATCTGCACACCCACAAAGGAGTACAGAGAACAACAGGAGGAGGGGGACCCCAAATAATACTCTGCTGGATTACTCCCAGTCCTATTGCAGGCACTATCAGCTTATCAGAAGCCCATCAGCACAAGCCCAGAGAAGCACAGGGGTGCAATGCAGGCAAGAAAAAAATTAAGGACTCAAAAGAAGGGAAACCCAATCCAGGCGCCTCCCGGGACTGACCCAGGACATCCTCAGATCCATGGTCCAGGTGTGACATCCATCAATGAGTAAACACTAGAACACCTTTCCAGCTGAGGGGCTGTGGCTGCTTAGGGGTATGGGACACATTGTGGGATTGCATAAGGTTTATTTTGGGATGTGTAGGGGAAGACTCAAAGGAAGGGAAGGGGATGGATCTAGGTGATCTGGGGACGAACAAGCATGGTGAAATGGAGGGCTGAGGGTATAAAAAGGGCCAGTTGCCCGTAAACAGTTGGCTGGTGGGTACCCTTGTCCTATGCCCTACACCTGATCAGCACAGGCCATCCTAGCTTCTTACTAAACTCCATTTCTATTTTCCTGGATGAGGGACTCTCTCTTTAGTGTGCATATGTGTGTACAGAGGTCTGAGTGAGAGCAGCTGGAGTCAGACCAGGGGTCAGAGCCATGTGTCTGTGGTGTCAGCGACTGGAGTAAGATCGGGTGTGCAAGTCAGTGTGTGAATGCTAGCAAAGGACAAGCCAGATTAGCTGTCAAGTAAGTGGAGTGATCTGGGAGCTGGGGCAGGGTATGGGTCTCTGAGGGTGAGGCCATTGGAGGAACTGGTTATCGGAGGGACCAGGAAGTCCCAGACAGCTGCTGGACAGCTTGTGGGGTATGGGAGTCTCAAGGGACAAGACCTGCTGCTGTGTGTGTGCAAGTCAAAGCAACCAGCCTGTGTGATGTAAGAAACAAGGCTATTGATGGCTTAGGGAAACCATCTAAGTTAGAAAAAAGTAAATAGTGCAAATAGCAATGCCTTTGGGGGGAAGGGCTGTACACAGAGGTCTGACACTGTGGAGAAGTCAAGTTTGTAGTGGAACCATTGCCTGTGGATCCAGGGCGTCAGCCAGGACCTGGGCACAGCAGGGGGTTAGAAGTAGTATCCTGCCTGTGGTGAAGGAACCAGCCAGACTGGACCTTGGCAGACACCTCCATTGGTTTGAGTATTGTGTACAGAATGTACAAGTATGCCCTAAAATAGAGGCTTAAGAACAGAAATTGCTTGCCCCTTCTTATGCTCATCATGATTGAGGGATGCGCTTTAAATGTTATGTCATGGGTTCTGTCCGTGTAGCTACCTCACCCTAAATTCCTCTGTGACACATATCAGAATATGAACAATAAAATGTTTCTCAGCTCAAAGGTAATTAGTAAGAGTGGCTATGCATTTTTATGCAAATTCAGTCAAAAAATCCCCAAATTTTTTTCACATATATTGCAGGAAGTTGACATTTCACTTTTTCTCTTTCTGTGACAAGACCAAGGCAGAGTAAGTATACTCTTCCCTTTTTTTTAATATATGAATCTGAGTGCTGACACACATAAAGATAGCAGTTTAATTGCTTTTTGGATATTTTTCTACTGTCAGACACTGAAGGACTAAGATGCTTATCTGCTTTCACAATCAAAATCTCTGGATGTGTTATACAAATCACCTCTTAAAGTATGATGAACAGCTATAGCTTTGGATATGACACCAGGAAAAAAAAAATAAAGAAAAAAAGTAGTTGTTTATGCAGCGTGATTTTAATTGCATTTCAACCAGGTATTATTTGCCAAACATTAACTTCCAGCCAAGAGGTAGTAACCTCAAGCTAAAAACTCATTTTTGGAAAAAAAAAAAAAAATCTCTTATGCAATGGATGTATTGCAGTTGCTGTGGTTTTAGTCAGTTAAAAGGCTTTCACTTACACAGCAGGTTAAAGTTTAACACACTGAAATACTACAGTGAAACCGCATTATGAACTTTTCAAGAGTGACACCAAAAACTGATTATGATTTTGAAACCTGTCCCACATGCTTGGTAGAAAAGGAAAAATGTTCCTCTGTGTGGAACATCTGTGACTGGCCTTTTATTTGCTTTGATATTTTAAGATAATTACAAAGCCTATTGGCATTTCTTTATATAGTTTATATAGAAAAAGTACATATCCTTTGATATTCCCCTCCACATACTGTATTATCAGTAAGTACTTACCATAAATTTGTCAGCCAAATGCTTTCAAGAAACAGCGAGTGGGGACAGGCCTGAAACAAGTTGTATTTATCAGCTAAGACACATGATCATTCAATGCAAGTAGCATGGAAGTCTGTGTCCCTGAAGATGAACTGGAAGCCGGATACTACTGTGCTTATTGGGGCATGTACCCATCATGGACAAGATTTCAAAGTGTGTCGACATACAAATGGGCTTTTTCAACATAGTGTATTTGTCTAGCATGAAGAACAATCATCTAATCAGAGCATGTACCTATCAGTTTGGGTACATGACAAATTATTCAAACATTCCTGTTAATTGACAGGCAGTTTAATAATTTTAATTTGAAGTCTCCCTTGGTGGTGGATGAAATTAAGGATGAAATTAAAAAGTTATATTGAGTTGAATGATAAACCAGACTTTACCATCAATGAGCACCCACGATGGGAATTTTCTAAAGGGATTATTAAGGGAAGGTTAATTAGCATTTCATCTGGGAAATGGTAACAGATAAGCTACCGCAAATCTACATAAAATATTGAAACAATTAGAGAAAATGCTCAAACAACAACAACAAAAAAGAAACCTAAAACAACAAAACACAAAAATATCTATTTATTAAGTAGATAACATGGACAAAAAGTAATTTTTATTACTGTCTTATTAACTGAAAAAGCATTTGCTTGGCATACTCCAAGCAAATAAAATTTTGAGTTAGAAAGTTCAGAGAAAAAGCTACTGATGTATATATTTCAAAATGGAAACCATGGAATTAAGCTATTGTGAAGAATCCAAGAGGGAGGCCCCACAACCAATCCTCAGAGTTATAATTATAAAAAATGAGCTTCATTTTTCAGTAAGTCTTAATATATAATTATCAGATCTTCATAAAACTAGATGTATTATTCATACATTTAAAATTAGAATTATCAGCATAGACATTAAAATTTAAGTGTTGAAACTGTGAATTTAAAAGATATATGATTACATAAGAAAATAAGTCCTGGTTTTCTTGTCCTTTAGTAAATAAAAATGTATTTTTAGACTCAAAATCTCATCCACTGAATAGGACCCAATTTACTTACTCACTAAGAGCACTTCTCAAAAACAGCACAGCACAAATATCTTAAGAGTACTCTGAAGAATATCACAGATCAGAGCATGGCAGATCACCTAATGAGTAACCAATCCAGCTAGAATGTTACCTGATTCATGACAGATGAAGCATTGTTTTAAAATATTTAATAATGTGTTATCACAGCTCTTTTTTTTCCCCTCTTCAAATCAAGTTATTGCACTCAGGCTCTAAGCATCTTTAGCAAAGAAGTTTAAGGACCAGATGAAGATGCCTTATCCTGAACAGAAGTGATACCACCTATTCAGCACTGCAGAATCTTTTGAACCTTGTCTATAGGCTCAGGAGCAATAAATAGCCTCCAATCTTATAGCACAGACACCAACCGACTGAAGTTGCAAACTCCCCTAAATAAAGACATATAGCAAGGTCTTCAAACAGGAATATCTGTTCCAAGTTCTTTGCGAAAACAGCCAAGAGGCAAAGATATATCCAGGAGAATAAAGGCTGAAAATAGCTTTTCAATGTGATTTTTTTAAGAAGCAGAAGTGCCCCCTTCTTGCTGGTATCTTTCTGAACAACAGAATAAACATTATAGTTTACATTTACATGAACTTTAGCGGGGGTGTGGGGCAGCGAAAGACAGGACAAAACAAAAGAGACTGCAAAAAGAACAAGGGCCTTCGAGGCTGTAAACTATATCTAATATTTTGCAGAACTTTGGTAAACAAAGTATTTTGTAGCTTTCTAGGAATAATTTAAAAATCCATTGCACTATTTCCAATTTTTTTTTTTTTAAATGGTATTTCCAAGTAGGGCTGAATGAAAATGTCATATTTGAACCAGTCTGCCCCAAACCCAGAAGAAATAATGAATTTCCACACTTCATTACTACCTTGACCTTCATTGATTTAGAATATTTACATTTCTTTCTGTTTATGTCGTCTTTCTTATTAGGTATTTAGAAAATGTCTAAAGTCATGACGAACTATGTTGTGGCCTCCAAGTGACATTAAAAGTCAGCTAACTAAGAATAAGAAAGGCTTATCAACACAAAATCCAGTCTGGGTTACTTTAGAGTCTAGCTGGAACACAACAAAATATAGGTCTTTCAGGAATTTACATGTATGATATCTCTTTACATATATCGTGCTCTTTTTCATGCATGTATATGGACGTATATCAGAAAGACTTTCCGTGACAGCCACTAAACTATTGCCATCCAACAGCAGCATGGAGTGTAAGTAAGAGAAAGAACACTACTGGGATGAGAAACAGTATTTTTTTTCTCGTTTCCTGTGCAGATGAAGAGAGATTTTTACATTTGGAGAGCTCAGACATTCTACTCTCAGGAGATGGGGAGAAGCCAGTTGCTCATCCCTGAATCATTCACTCCATCGCCAATAAATTGAAATCACATTAAGAGAAAACATCCACAAGTGTGTCCCCCTGTGTTTATGAATCTCTCACCACCAGAGAGTCAATGGGAATGTGTATAGCTGCTTCTGTGTTATTAGAATGGATATTAAATCTTCTTCCTGCAGGTGATGCTTGGAATGAACACTCGTTTTTTTTTCTACAGGAGAGATAATAGAGCATTTAGTTTAGAAAATATTATTTTATGTATCAGAATTCTGCTTGTGATGCACTGAAAACAAAGAAAAAAAAAAACAGAAAAAAATCCCTCTGAAATATGCAAAGCAATTAAAGTTAGAACAATTGAAATTTACCTATTTTCATATTTGCAACGCTTTTGCAGCGTCACACTTTTCATATCTGTTTGTAGAACCATTCTTATTTTAAATGAACACTTTGGTGTAGATGCAGCTTCAAGGAACGGAGTTTATAAGTTCCAGTCTAGCTTCTAATTCATGGGGTAAGATAACTGTCCTAAAAAGCCTAAGAGTCAGCAGGTCCAGGAGGATAAAAAGGATACAATTCCTTCAGATGCCCAAGACATCCAAAAAGTTGGTCTGACACAGTTTAGCTTCCTTCTTAGTGCTATCAGAAATACTGAGGTGAACTGGAACAGTGATAGGATTCAAGTGACAGCTAATGATTTGACCTGCTCCTCCAGGAATAAGAGTAGGTCAGCTTCCTTTTCTGTGTAGGTGTGGAAACATTTACCAGTCTTCGGCTTCCATGCAGCTGCACAGCTCATCATCCCTCATACAAGAGGGATGTTACAGGCGTGCTAACGGCTGACCAGGGATGGGTCTGCTCCTTGTGACCACACTCTCACCCTACCTGCATGTAGAATCTGCAAGCTTAAGTTAATAGAAGAGATTGTCTTGGGATTTATGCAAGCTCTCCAATATTCTCTGTATGTCAAACAGCCTCCTTCATTAACAATGTTCCCTAGAAAATTGTCCTACTTCTGATGTCTGTGACGTACAGACCACCTCTTCACCAGGTTCACAGAGCTTTGTATGTGATTTCCATGTTTATCCTACCAAAACTCTGTAGAACATGATGGGAGCTGAAGCAGGTTTTTCAGGTCTGTGTTTTATAGTCATATATGCCTGGGCAACTGCTGTCTGGTTTATAGTTATTTTTTAAGTCATCTGATCTCCAGCCACATCAAAATAAAATACAAAGAAACCCAGATTATTCACAGTACCTGAAGCAGACAACTCCACTGCACATATTTTTGAAATAAATAACTAAAGGAAGGAGACAAAAAATGTCCATAAATTTCCTATGCCAAGATTAAATAAAAATGCTTTCTTTTCATCTGTTCCTAATTCATCTGATTTGCTGTATTTTGTTGGTTAGTCACCTCTGAAAGGATACTGCCTTAAGTGTTATCTCCACTAAAGATATGGATATAAGCTCTTTTGGATGAAGTCTATAACTTTTATTCAGTCTTTCCTGTGAAATCTTCCAGGGTGTTTGACAAGAGTTTTGGGATTATTTTCCTCAGACTTATTTTTTTTCCCTCCTTATTTGTGCTACACACAGTACAGCTAATCCCCCGATATTATATAGACATAAACACATCATATTTTGAGACCTGGTATCACTTCCTGTACTGGACTGGCTAATTAACAGTCATGGGTAATCAAGGGTAAATATGAAACAAACTAAGCAACAGCTCTGTTATTGTAAAAGAATGGCTTTATATTCACTTTCTGCCTCTCCAGCCAATCCTTTTAAAATCACACTCACCCACACAGTTCCCCACACCCAGCCATCTATTTAACCCATATACTCATCAAATTCAGCGAGTTAAACTGTTGAACAGTTGAGGTTTGAATGTAGACGAACAACACAAAGTGTTTTATTTTAAATTTCTCCTTTAATACAAGGTATAGCACTGATTATATCTCATCAACACTAGGTCGCTAAAGACCAACAACAGACCACTGAAGATATGAACTTTCATGTCCAGTATCACAGCTTAAAAGATAAAAATCCTAGACATTTGTTATATAAGCTCAGCCCATCTTGTATATACAAACTCTGTGTGCCTGTTTTTCTATTATATGGCTCATCTTCTGAAATATTTTACACAAATCTCTACAGTAATATAAGTACAGCATTTCTTTTATCAAGCTTATGTGGCTTATTGTAGTCTTCTGGCTGAGAATAAATCATGTAGTAGATACTATAATGGAGTTAAAATTAGCTGGGTGGGATGAATTTCCAGTTTCCAACATTTTTTTTTCTTAAACTTACCGCTTTAGATTGTCAAACGGTAGACTACAGAGAAGTTTGAAACCACATTCACTATGAAAACTAGGCATTTTTGTTGCGGGGAGTGCCTCCCTTTGAAGTTCTGAACTTTACGACAGAAGGGACTGAAAGCAGTCATTTTTAATGAAATCATAGTCTCCTCCCTTTATCAAATAACTCAATGATCAGAGCACTCAGCTAGAATATAGGAGTCCTTCTGCTACTTATATTCACTACCTAAAGGGAATTAAACTACAGATACAAGACAGACTAATTTTCAGTCTATTGTAAAAGGACTTGATTTGTTCACTATAGATTTTCATGAAAAGGACTGTGACGAGGCAGCAGAGAAAAGGGAACACCTGCCTTCCTTGCTCCAGCTGCTGCAGTCTGCTGGGACCTTATGGAGAAGGGAAAACTGCTTCCTTTCATAAATGCAGCTGAACATGGCCATCTGGGAAAAAAGTAAGCAGTAACAACTCAGGGTAGGAAGGGAATGAGAACAACACCAAGTAGAGAGCTAGGAACAGAAATTAACAATGGAAGGCTCTTGAGAGAAGACAAGCATTTGCCTGAAACAGAGAGCTGATTCAAAGCTGAGCCGCTGAAACGCCAGCAAAGGCATCCACAGAGAGTTTGGTTTGGCCCAGCAAAGCATTTTAATCTCCTGGATTGTAAAGCAAGACTAAAAGAAAGGGTTTATTGCTACTTAACGTTTCTACCACTGATAGACTGGAAGCTGTTGCTGAGTGTTCTCTGATGATGACTTTGTGGAACTTTCAATGTCTTTTTCTAACGTTTATGGTAAAGATGTCATTTTTCCCCATCAGGATCCATGCTCGCTAGTAACGAGTGATAGGACAAGAGGAAATGGCCTCAAGTTACACCAGGGAAGGTTTAGATTGGATATTAGGGAAAAGTTCTTCAGGGAAAGGGTTGTTAAGCGTTGGAACAGGCTGCCCAGGGAAGTGGTGGAGCCGCCATCCCTGAAGGTATCTAAAAGACACGTAGATGTGGTGCTTAGGGACATGGTTTAGCGGTTTAGCGGACTTGATGATCTTAAAGGTCACTTCCAACCTAGAGAATTCTATATTTCTATGTTTACATAAGCTCTTAAACTTGCGTCTGATGATTTACTATAGCTTTACATCTCTTAAAAGTTTTGCTGATAAATATATTGATCTCAAACTTCTTCTACAGCTATTTAGAGATGGTCTGACTTTATTTAATCACTGAATTTGTGGTGCTAAATGTTAGTATTAGCCATAATGCTCTCTAAAGAGGTTTAGGTTCTCAGTCTAACTGTGAAAGAATTGTACTCCACTTTTGTTTTCCAGAACTAAGATGGAGGGGTTTTTTGTTTGTTTGTTTTATTATTTTTTTTAAGCTCTTAAACAGAGTATTTGTAAAAGCGTCTAGAAGATCTTAACAAAAACTTCCCTTGGATTAACTTTGGCTATGTAGATAAGCTATTTGCTTTGTAAAGAGCTTTGACTCAGATATGAAAAAAGTAACTCCTGTTTTCTGTTCACGTAGCCTGATGTTACATTACTCTTTAAGATCAAATAACTTCCTGATGAATCACTCTATACTATACACTGACACTTAGTTTTGACCTAGCACACGAGAGTTCAAATTTAATTCATTTTTTTTTCTTAATTTCTCCTTGCAAATGCTTAAGCCTTATTTATAAACATTGTTTTCTGTGTCAGCCTTTATAGTAATGTTGAGAAAACAGTGGAAAAATCTGGACCTTATTTTGATTTCTTTGTAGAAATATTAGGCTTGCCTTAAGGTTAGAAGGTAACCATTACTGACATTTGGGTTTTACTTCATTTTTCTCTTTGGCTTTTTGTTTGACTCTTTTAATTCTGAAATAAAATAAAATTAAATTAAATTAAAAAAAAAAAACAACAACAAACAAAACAACAAATCAGTCACCGGGGAACAAGTGATCTTTTTTTTTTTTTTTTTCTCCTCCTGAATCATCCAGACCAAAATGATCTCTGGAATCCTACCATCCACCTATAGTTATTTCCTATTTTCAACCCATCTATTCCATCTATCCAGCTATTTACATAGTGCTGTGGATAATGGGAAGACAGTGGATGCTGTGTGCTAGGCTTTAACATGTTAACACTCTCCCATAGTCATCTTTTCATCAAATTGGTAAGATATGAGCTGGATATGTAGGTGATAAAGAGGGTAGAAAATTGGCTGGGCTGCCTGCCTCAGAGTTACAGACTTTGGGGGAAGTCCAGCTGGTGGTCAGTAACAAGTGATATCCATCAGGAGTCAATGTTAGGTCCAATATTGTGTAGTGTCTTCAATAACCACAATGATAGGATGGAGCACAATTTCAGCAAGTTTACAGTTGACACCACTTTTGAAGGAACAGTTGGCATGATGGAAAGCAAGGCTATTTTTCAGTGGGCCCACAACAACCCAGAGAAGTGGGCCAATGGTACCTTCATGAAGATCAACAAAAGCAAATGAAAAGTCCTGCACCAGGGGACGGATAAATCCAGGCAACAGCGCAGGCTGGGGGCTGATTGTCTAGGGAGCTGCTTTGCACAAACAGACCTGGGGGTTCCATTGGACAACCAGTTGAGCAGGTCAGCAGTGTGCCTTGGCAGTGAAGAAGACCAACTGCATCTTGGGTTGCATTAGGAAGAATGTATCCAGCAGGTCGTGAACCTTCCCCTGTATTGAGCACTGGTGAGACCACAGCTGGAGTACTGTGCCTAGTTCTGGGCTCCCCAGCATACGAAGGATATTGAAACACGTTAGTCCAGCACAGGGCCCCAAGCTGGACTGGAGATGGTGACTGGACTGCATGGCATATGAGGAAAGGATGAAAGGTCTGGTTTTGTTCAGCCTTGAGAACAGAAGCTCAGGGGATGCATTATTGCTGTCAACAGTTACCTCATAAATGATACAGAGAGAATGGACCCAACCCCTTCTAGCAGGCATGCAATAATAGGACCAAGTTGGAACATGGGAAATTCTGTTTAGATACAAGAAAACATTTCTTTACAGTGAGGATGATCAAATACTGGAAGAGGTTGCCCAGAGAGGTTGTGGGATTTTCAGTCCTCGTGGGTCTGAGCAACCTCATCCAACTACCTCTTCTTTCAACAGGGAGTTGGAGCAGATGGCCTCCAGAAGTCTCTTCCATCCAGAATTATTCTATGATTCCATGAGCCCTCTTGTATTTTGCTGTTGATGAATTCGTTAAAATTGTTCAGATATTTCTTAACAAAGGAATAATTTAATCATGAAACAGGCAAATATGATTCTTATTTTTATTTAGTCTATGATCTTCTCTTTACAGTAAGTTAAATATAACTTCAATAGAACTTTAATATGCCTTTCCTGAAGCCATCAATTTTGTGTATTACGGAGAATACTGTTCAAATTTAATGTTGTCCACTGTTGTTCACAGTCTCAGATCTCTATTACACTTATCAGAGTATCATAAAAACTTTATTTTATTTTCTAACAGCTTTTGTACTGTTTTAAGTGAAACTGTGTAGGAGAACGTACTATATAAATAACAACAGTTAAGCAAGCTGCTTCCTCTTTTGCAATTTTAATTAGATCTAATCAAAACAAGTCATTTTGCATGATATACTGAACAAATGATGGGCAAACAAATTACAGTGATTACTGATAAAATACCTTCATTATTATCAACTACTTCACTTTGATAGCATACCATGAATATGTAATTGACAATTCTAAATTGTTTTAGAGAGTTTATTATTACTTCTTCTAGTGGACTTTATTTTGTGCTAGTACTTTGAGTGTGGTTCTATTTTCTACACACAAAGAAATACATTAGATTTGTCATTTATATTCATTCATCTATAAAACCCAAGCAGGTTATTAAGTTTTAATAGTGTACTTCAGTATTCTAAAATGGCTGTGATTTTATGTGCTCTTGTATTTTAATTAACTAGATTCAGTAGTTAGAAGTTCAAATTGTTCTGTTTTCAGACTAATTAGGTTTAGAATTTGATTCCCAAAAGTTTTCCATTTGTCAACAATTTTCACTCCTTAGGTATTATACCTAGGTATATAGGTAATCATAATGAAATACATTATAAAATTAGTTCAGAAGTGTGAATTATGTTTCACTTATTATATTATTATAGTTTGTGACAAATCACAATCATTTCATCTCCAAAATGAGAAGACTTTTGAATCAGCAAAACAGATCAAACCAGAAAGATACTTTTCCCTGGTATCTGCTAAGTGCAGCTGTATTTGCAGGTGTATTCAGCTCAAAAAACATAATAGATTCCTACGGGCCAAATTCAAAACAGTTGGGTGATCTTAACAAATCACATTGAAATTAGCTTTGAGAGATATAGAAGAAGAGGGAAAAAAAACCTGACAAAACTATCAAGACCTCAGAATTAGGACTTCTAAAGTCCTAACCTTATGTCTATTTCTATCAAGACTAGGTGGTGTAAGAACTTGGAAGTCGTAGGTCTGAGAACGCATCCCTCTCTGAATCTTACCTTACTGTGTGATGTGTGATTTAACTTATTTAATTAATACTGTAACAACATGGGGACAAAGAGGACTAACAAAAAGAATAACTATGATTGGGAAAAAAAAATAGTCTCAGATTTTAACAAAATTTAGCTCTGGATTGATAGCCAATCTTAAAACATTTTAATGCAGAAAGCATTAAGTGGCGGTGGGTTTGTATTCAGACCTTTTTATTGAATCTCTCTTGCCTAGCAGATCTGAGTTTTCTTGGTTTAACTTGCAGTTTATACAATCAAAGAAAATCCAACTGTAAAGATCAGGAGTATTTGGAAAATTTTTTATGTGCTTATAGAAGAAGTCAGTCCACAAAAGAGGGGTATGTTGGGAAATTTCTGAATGATCTGTTAATTCTATATGGTACCTGTCGCTTCTGTAAAGTCCGATTCCTACTCTTGGTGTAGGAAAAAATGTATCTGTTTCCAGGCAGTACAGTAAAAGACCTCTGTGTTTTGATAACTTTTATAAAAGCAGCTGTAATGGTTAACTTATGAAAATAAAGAAATTATTATTTTTTTTAAAGTCTTCACTTTAAAAGTGGAAGTTTATAACATTGCTTAGAGTTCAATAACAATATGATTTTAGGGACAATTCTTATATATCCAGTGTCACCTCATGAGCACTAGAAGTCTTAGAAAATCATGGAATCACGGAATCATGGAGTTTTCAGAGTTGGAAGGGACCTCTAGAGATCATCTAGTCCAACTCTCCTGCTAAAGCAGGATTGCCTAGAGCACATTACTCAGGACTGCATCCAGGCGGGTCTTGAAAATCTCCAGAGAAGGGGACTCCACAACCTCCCTGGGCAGCCTGTTCCAGTGCTCTGTCACCCTCACCGTAAAGAAGTGTTTCCATGTATTTGCACGGAACTTCCCGCCTAGATGCAGTCCTGAGTAATGTGCTCTAGGCAATCCTGCTTTAGCAGGAGAGTTGGACTAGATGATCTCTAGAGGTCCCTTCCAACTCTGATAATTCTGTGATTCTGTGATTCTGTGATTCCTGTGTTCTAACTTGTGCCCATTGCCCCTCGTCCTGTTACTTGGAACCATTGAAAAGAGCCTGGCTCCATCCTCCTTCAACCCACCCTTTAGATACTTGTATGCCATAATAAGATCTCCCCTCAGCCTTCTCTTCTCCAGGCTAAAGAGTGCCAGCTCTCTCAGCCTTTCCTCATAAGGCAGATGCTCCAAGCCCTTAATCATCTTAGTTGCTCTTCGCTGGACTCGCTCCAGCAGTTCCCTGTCCCTCTTGAACTGGGGAGCCCAAAACTGGACACAGTATTCCAGTTGTGGCCTCACCAGTGCAGAGTAGAAGGGGAGAATGACCTCCCTCGACCTACTGGCCACACTCTTCCCTATGCAGCCCAGGATTCCATTGGCCTTTTTGGCAGCAAGGGCACATTGCTGCCTACTCCTACTCCTACTCCTACTCCTACTCCTACTCCTGCTCCTACTGTCTACTAGGACCCCCAGATCCTTCTCCTCATAGCTACTTCCCAGCAGGTCCGCCCCTAACCTATACTGGTGCTTTACATTCTTCCTCCCCAGGTGCAGGACCTTGCACTTGCTTTTGTTGAACCTCATTAGGTTCTTCTCTGTCCAGCTCTACAGCCTGTCCAGGTCATGCTGGATAGCAGCATGGCCCTCTGGGGTGTCAGCCACCCCACCCAGTTTGGTATCATCAGCAAACTTGCTGAGGATACACTCTGTCTCCTCATCCAGGTCATTGATGAATATATTGAACAAGATTGGACTAAGTATTGACCCCTGGGGGACACCACTGGTTACAGGCCTCCAACTAGACTCTGTGCCACTCATCACAACCCTCTGAGTTCTGTCCCGCAGCCAACTCTCAATCCACCTCACCGTCACCTCATCTAGCCCATACTTCCTCAGCTTCCTAATGAGGATGTCATGGGAGACAGTGTCAAAAGCCTTGCTAAAGTCAAGGTAGATGACATCTACGACTCCCCTCACCCAGCCAACCAGTTATAACATCATAGAAAGCTATCAGATTGGTCAAGCATGATTTACCCTTGGTAAATCCATGTTGACCACTTCCAATAACTTCCTGTTCCTCAACGTGTTTGGAGATGACATCCAGAAAAATCATTATTGATTAATTATATCTACACGTCTATTCAGTCTTCTTCATTCCATTACTGACAAAAAATAAGTCAGAAAGTTTGACTCTCAATTAGAATCAAATATTATTTTTTCAACCCTCCCTGGTGTATCTCAATGAGAGTTCTAAAATAAAAATGTGATACATATCAAATTTCTGCTAGTAGTCTGTAATTTACTAGGTACTAACAAACATGGAATAGTTTCTACACTGTGGCTGAAATGAGATATTGTTTTATTAGCAGATAAAATTTAATACATGTTTTGCATGGTTTTTATTTGTTAAATCACACTATTGTAGAAAATAATTTGCAATAATATTTCCTATGTGTTGAGTAGAATTGTAACTACTGTACATTTTCTCTACCATCAGTTGAGAGTGAGGCATCTCTAGACAGCTATTCAGTTGATCTGAGTCCATGAGATGGGAACAGAATCCTTTTGATGCCAGGTTGCAGGTGAATCTGCTTAAAGTATTTATCAAACCTCCAGTCAAAGTTAAGTGCCCAAGGCTGGAATGAATCTGAGCGTTGAGTCAGGAAATACTGTAGAATTCAGTACCAAGCAAATGATCCTTATAATTGTAGCTAATGGAAGATCCTTGCTTGTTGTAGGATATTGTATGCATACATATTGCAAGTAGCAGGTAACTGCTAGTTGAATAATACATACACTATTTGAAAGAGATTTAAAAGTGATCTGATTCTTAGTTTGTAGGGGATGGGACCATTAGACCATTAGAATCTGCTAGTCTCATTCTGCTTAAAAACATGCTAACCAGTAAATATAATGTCTGAAATAAACCATAATTTCTACTTCATCTGGAACATTTTTATAAATATATACTATTGATTCTAAATTAAAAGCTATTATATTCCTAAGTTTTGATAATTAATATAAATTTTCAGATTTCATAAGACTTTTGTAACTTTTTTATGAATCGTTTCCAGGTTTAAAGCACATTTTTTTTGTTGTTGTAGCCATCATATCTGGATACAATATTTTATAAATGTACTGCTAATTTTATAAATTCAATAAGGAATCTTTAAAGAGAATGATGGCACCATTTTTCTGCTCCTACTTGATATGACTTTTCATTTGAGAGTGTTATTTTCACACAAGTTTTCTGTCATTGAAAAATGACACATTCCAATTTGCCTATTGTAATATACCATAGGAAAGCAATAATTTTTTTTTGGGTGCAGAAATTGCATAATCTAAACTTAAAACAAATAAAACATCACAGAATAGGTTCAGAGATGCAAACAGATAGGAGAATTCAAGGAAGCACTGAAATACCATTCAGTGATAAAGAAGATGTCAGTAGTGATTTGTTTCCAGAGATGCCATTTTCCAAAGAGTATTTTCAGCTATCAGCCAAGTGCAAGTATATCAATATTTATTCATAATTCCTCTTTGGATTGTCAGTGAACATTTTTACTGCTGTGCTGGAAAATATTTGTCAATATGTAAGAGTTAAACCATAGAAGGCAGAGTCAGCTAAAATGTTTTTTGACGCAAATATTGAAGATATTAGGTCTGGAAGAGATATATTTAATAAATACTCAAATTGAAGAAGAAGAAATGCAGGTTTTATTAATTTTAGTGAAATTATTTATCTAATTCTGGTAAATATTTGCACATATTTTTGGTCACATTTTGATTTGACAGGGAGGGAGGTGTTAGGGAAAGAGGAGAAGGGAGATAAATGACGGAGGCATAAAGCAGGAGAAAGAAGAATGTGTCAGCTGAGGTAACATTATTAGATTATTTTAACTAGGTTTGGAAAAGAGGTGCACACTCACCAGGAGATTAAATTCCTGGAGTCAGCTTCTTTCATTATCTGGAAATATTTGTAACCATACCTTTCTTTGCATGGGGATTTGCTAGCAGGAAAAATTTCCCAGTTCTGTTTCTGATGAAGATCCACTCTGCTTGAATAGACATTCACTGAAGCAAAGACTGAGTTCAACTCTTCCAGCTCCTGAATACACTGCAGTGTTCCATGTTTCGTTACCAGGAATGTATTTTATACCAATAGAAAACTTCCTAAGAAAAAATAAGAAAGACCCTTCTTACAGCACTGCTTCCTCAGATGATTTGATATTTACTCTTCTGCAGCAGCTGTAGAACACCTCTCAGTTATCGAAGGAAACGGACAAATGTATATTTCTAGCCTGAAATAACTGAGTTCCTGTTAGTATTTATGTGGGATGCCCAAAACAAAAGTATAAAATACCATAGTCTAAGAAGATTATCTGTCTTGACTATATTAGCTCAGTTGCCTGTAAGCTAAAAAATGGGTTGAGGAGAGATGTTAGTATGTGTATGTTCTTTAAAACATCAATAGTACCGGATTGATCTGTTTTATTAGAATCATAGAATGGTTAGAGCTGAAAGGGACCTTAAAGATCACGTGGTTCCAACTCCCCTGCCACGGGCAGGGACACCTCCCACTACACCAGGTAGCTTAAAGCTCCATGCAACCTGGTCTTCCAGGTTGGGACATCCACAACTTTCCTGGGTAACTTGATCCAGTGTTTCACCACCCTCAGAGTAAAGAATTTCTTTCTAATATCTATTCTAAATCTATGCTCTTTTTGTTTAAAACTGTTACCCCTCATTCTATTCCTTAGTAGTTTAGCTTTGTTGTCCTTTTTCTTGCAGTCATCCTTCGGTTGGGTAAACTGGAATGACTTTAGGTGAGATTAAGCTCTAGATGCAGATATTTAGATGTGGAGATTTAAAGTATATGCATCTAAATGGACAGCAGGTGATTAAACTACTGTTGTCAATGAAGTTTTTCAGTTGACTGAATATAGATGTCTGCTGTTGGATAAATTAGCAGCTCCCTAGACCTCCCTGATAGGCTCAACACAGGTACCAAACATGTGTGGTTGGTGCCACCTGAGATGCCTAAGGACATCACACCAGGCTTCCAATTTTTGTTCCAGGAACATGCAGATTTTCTGCAGAACTGGTGTCTAGTTTGTAAGCCCTGTGAGGATACCCTAAGGCACCTTAGCTGGCATTATATGCCTCTGTTTAGACAACCAAATCCCGTCCAAAGATTTTTTTGTGAATTGCTTAACCAAGAATTTATATTCAGTTGTAATATTTTGTTTCCCATTTGATTAGTTTCAATCAAAAAGAAAAAAAAAAAAACAACATTGACAGTAGAAATGAAGCCGTATCCCTGTTTTTATGTGTAATGAAAAAATGCAAATTTTATATTAAGACAATACTATACCTCATCACTTACATCAAGTAATGTTGGCACTCAGGAAATTATTGAATAAATCCCACTGATCTGTGACAATACAGCATCAAACATATCCTCTGCTTGTATGAGATAGCGTTTTCTGATTTTAAGAACAACAATTAATTCAGTATAATTTGAATTAAATGTTAATTATCTACAGCCTGGACTACATTTAAATACCTTTATTATGAATAATTACACATCTCAAATTATACTTTTTTTTTAAATTTTGAACTGGACTGATAAACTTAAACTTTCTATAAGACTTTTGACAATTCGTCTGTGACCATATATACAAAAAAGGTCACACCAAGAAAACCTTAAGTTGCAAAGACCTTTCTTTAGCTGATAAATTAAAAGTTTGCTTCTGCTTCGAATTTAACTGTTTATTTAGTTTTATTTATTTAACATATTTCTCGTGTTAAAAATATGCATATGGCAGTTTTATAAATTAGACTTCCTCCTGAATTCTAAACTTTTCTCTTGGGTGAAAGAATGTTAGAAGACAGGATAAATAACATCTTTATGATAATTAGGACAGTTGTACAACATATGTACATGAAACATGAAAAATTACAGCAGTCACAATGGAGAGCTTCTGGAATAGGTTTAACAGGAGGGATGAAGGCAGCATAAATATGCACTTTTTAATCAGAAAAGCCTGATGATGACCCTTGAAAACTATTTTACTTCACTGTTTAAAATGTCATTGATGCCTCAGTTTTCTAACAAAAATGATTACCTCAATAATTATTAATTCTGAATCTTAACATAACAGTAGCTGAAACATTAATGTGACTCTGAAACACAATATAAAGGCACTGCTAGTATAATACCCCAGACATTTTACTGACTTGGCAATGCTAGGTCTAACTTCACTTTTTTGGTCTTTCCTTGGACTGAGTTGGTTTGAGCTTGTAAAAAGTCCCTAGTGACCAATTGTCTATTGTTTAACTGTTGAAAATGAAGCCCTGTGAAAACTACATATGGCAAATGCCTGATGCCCCTAGGCCATCACTTCATAACAAACAGGAGCCCTTTCTGTCAGCTAAGACTGGGGAGGCTGTTGAGCAGCTTTCAGACTTTAGCAGGGAACCAAAAAAAAAAGGAAGCAGATTGGTAAAAGGAAATGTAAAGATGTATGTTTGAAAATTGAACAGTGTGACGCTGGCATAACCAGAATAAGCCTCTACTGTGAGCATTATACTCCTAGCAAAAAACTCAGGATGCTGCTGACTCGTTGCAACCTTGCACCCCCAATCATGCTCAAGGAGAAACAGGTGTGTTAACTTTGGGATTCAGAGGAATGTTAGCTGGGTCAGCATAAGACCATAGCAAAGAGGGAGATACTAGGATGTTTTACATAACAACTGTAACCATATTTTTAGTGAAGTTTTTCCATATTTATTAGTTAATGTTAACTATTACACTGTTAAAATATTAATTGGATAAATGAGGAGCTCTTGTTTCCATCTGTCTGAGAGGTTCCCCTTTGCCCATAATAAGAGTTGGAGTGCAACTTCAGAACGTATCTACACCAGCTTCTTTGTGGACACAGACAGGGTTTTTTTTTCAGTTTCTAGATCCCTTTGTGATTTAAATAGGACTTGGACACCCCACTGCTTATACAGGTCAGTTTTAGCAAAAGCTAAGCAGAAACATAGATATCAAAGATATCAAAGATATTACACACCTCTGAAAGTAATACTCACTGTGTAAGTATTTTTTGTGCTGTAATTTCTGTCCTACTTTGGACTAAGCTTTAATTTAATTTTAAAATTGACACCATATAATTGATTGAGGAAACAAGAGTGTTAAGTGGCGACACAATGGATGAATGATTGGATCTTTCAGACCGGATAGTGTTCAAACTCAGTTTTGGGACCCGTCTCACGCTACAATCTTATTCAGGAGTTGTTTAGGAGAGTGCTCAGCCAGATATTGCCCTAGGTAGGGCCACCTTAAACAATTTGATTAGATAGACAAGCAGATACTTAGAATGCTCCTTCACACCCTCTAATTCACTATTGTGGATGTAACCTCCATGTATTTGCATTTGGAAGCCACCAGGGAAGATGGGAGGGATCTCAGAAAAAGTCAGGGAGAACAGTTTCAGTATTTTTCTCTCCCAGGTGAATACCATATTCATTATATGAAAGGTATGCTTTCAAGTCAGTTCTCCTTCTGGTCAAATGAATATTAACATTTGATTATAAGGTACCTCAGCTTCAGCGAAAGACATGTGATGTACACTTGTATAGACTAACTTAGAACCTATGTCCCATCGATTTTATTTAATTAGAACTGTTAGTCTATGATTATGCAAAAAGTTCCTCCTACATTGCTGTTTTTAACTGGACTCAGTAAAATCCGAGTGTGTTAGGACAGTGTGAGCACACCTCTGGGAATTTAATTACAGAACGAGGAGGCTATAAGGGATCACAAGAGGTCATCTAGTCCATCCTTCTGCCCTAAGGCAAGATTATTTATGCTTATGTCATGCCTGACAGATATGTGTCAAACTGGTTCTTGAGGACTTTGAGTGACAGAAGCTCCACAGGTTCTCCAGGCAATCTATTCCAGCTTTCCAATACTCTTTATTGCTAAAAGCGGTGGGATTTCTGTGCGGTTTTGCTGTTGTTTTTCTAATACCCAACATAATTCTTTTAAACTGTAATTTAAACCATTATTTCCTGGTTTATTTACTGTTAATATGGAATACAAAAATACCGAGAGGTTTCCTTTCTAGAAATTATGAAATTTCAGGTACCTCTGTACTTCATACAGCAAACACTATTTTGAGTCTTCCCGTCTCAGAAGAATTTTTATTGAAAACTTAAAGAAGAATTAATCTGGTCTGTAGTAGATCTGCACGTAACCTAAGTAGATAAGGGGGTTTTGACAGATTGGAAGGCAGTAAACAGTTTTACCTGGTGCAGGTAGCCAGGGGCTGGCAGTGGGGGGCTGCAGGGCGGCCTCTGTGAGGAGAGGCCGGGGCTGTCCCATGCTGGACACAGTCGGTCCCAGACAGCTCCAACCGACCCACTGCAGGGCACAGCTGAGCCCCCACAGCTGAGGTGGTGGCACCTCAGGGAAAACAAGTTTAAGAAAGGTCAAAACACTGCATGGCAGAGGGGAGAGTGAGGAAAAAAGCTAATTTAGTGTACAGCAAGTTAGTAGGAATAAACTCAGTGAGGTCTATGGGTAAATGACATGAAGTTCTCCATCCTCTGCTTGGGCCTCTGCTGTTGAGATCCAGGCATTGTCGGAAAGCTGAGATCCAGAACTAGGGAAGTACTCAAGTCTACATAATTATACAGTAATAAAACATTTCAGCATTAGGGTGGATAATTCTTCTTAATAAAGAAAAGAATTATTGCAGCTCCTCTGATGAAAAATAAAGGCAAAAAATAATTTTAGATGTTATTGGTTTACTTTTATAAGAAATGTCAGCTAGACTTCCTGTACAAAATACTAGGAATGTGGTATTTAATTTTCAAGATTATGCAATTTAAACTAGGTGCATAAGATGTGTATGTAGAAACAGGAAAAATAATGAAAATTCATAAAGTGCAGATTTCAACACTTATTAGGCGCTTGCATGCACAGACTGATGATTATTTTACTTAAAATTATCTACCTAAGCATTAGCCATTTATTTTATGTGCACAGTTATCTGCATACATTTACATTCCTTTCCAGGCATATTTTGTGGTATGATTATGAAAACTCTGTCAGAAAAGGTCAGTAAGAAAAGTCTATGAAGACAGCAGAAAATATTTTGGAGAAAAAAGAAGCAGAGAAGAATATTGATTGAACTTGAACAGAATTAAAGTGAGAACAGGGACAGAGAGAGGGAGAGAACACAGGGGAAATGTAAAGTGTTCAAAAGAAAATTAATATTATGCTGAGGTTTATATGTGTCCTCTTTCTATAAATATATTGTGAGCAAGAAATAAATGAGCAAGCTAACAAACAGCACACTGTGTGAATATGGAAGAAAATGTCAGAAGTAATAAAGAGAAAGAAAGAGTCAGCTGCAATGCATTAAGTGTCAAGAAAAAGGGAGAGTTAGAAAGACAGAAGAGCAAAATGCAAAAAATAATAGAATAGAATCATAAAATAGAATATCATAAAAACTATAAAATAAGATAAGATAAAAGAAAAAAGTAAAGAATATGTGAAAAAAAGATAGGAACCTTCACAGAGACTGAGAAAAAATAAAAAAGTTTCAAGTACAGGAAGAAAAGAGGTCACCGAGACTGCAGACCATGTAAGAAGTAGCCAATTCATTTGCCGTGTATAACATCCTTGAGGTACAACTAATCTGCAGGTGAGCTAGGGCAAGACTCAATCATTTTAAGGCAAAATTCCCAAACAGTTAAAGGTATAGGCTCTCAAAGTATAATGCTGTTTTTCACGCATCCTTCCACCCAAGATTCAGGACAGTAAATAACTCTCTTGAACAGTGTCTGCTTATCTATTTTTTTTAAACATGAAATTGCTGGAAGATAGAAGGAATTGTTCCCTCTGATGTTCCTTTCACCTTTTTTTCACCTTTGATGTTCTCTGCTAGTGCTTAACATTAAGCACAGACCCAACTCCCATTGTTTTCTTTTTGCGTTTTATAAGAAAAATGCCTGAAAAACAAACAAAGCTTTGGTAGAAAGTTTATACCCAGACAGCAATTCTGGATTAAAAGAAATAGTTGTCTCTTATTTTTATGATGCTATTATTCTAATATTTATTCATCAGTGCTAGAATTCATGGTTACATTTGAAAAATGTAGATATAGAGTGATCATTTAACAGGCTTTGCATCAATTCTACATATTTCTAGGAGGTAGTTTGTTACTTTATATAGTTAAGTCGTTTTGATCAGATCATCCTAAAATAGCCATATATTTATGAAAGCTAGCAGAGAAATTCTTACCTATCCTACTATAATATTTGCCCTTTGATTGCTCAATAGTGGAAAATTCTCATTCTTATTTCCATCATTCACAAATACCCATAGAAATTAACATCTTCTACATAGCTTTTGCAAATCCTTCAGAAGTAGCTGCATGACACACTAGAGGGAAGGGAAGACAGAGGGACCTGGACAGGCTGGAGAGCTGAGCCTGTGCAAACCTCATGAAGTTCAAGGCCAAGTGCAAGGTCCTGCACATGTGCTTGGACGATCCCAAATAAAGGCTGGGTGGAGAATGGATTGAGAGCAGCCCTGAGGAGAAGGACTTGGGGGTATTGGCTGATGAGAAGCTCAACATGAGCCATCAATGTGTGCTTGCAGCCCAGAAAACCAACCGGCTGCATCAAAAGAAGCGTGGTCAGCAGGCCGAGGGAGGTGATTCTGCCCCTCTGCTCTGGTGAGACCCCACTTGGAATATTGCATCCAGCTCTGGAGCCCCCAACATGAGAAGGACGTGGACCTGTTGGAGCGCGTCCAGATGAGGGCCACAAAGACAATCAGAGGGCTGGATCGCCTCTCCTATGAAGACAGGCTGAGAGAGTTGGGATTGTTGAGCGTGGAGAAGAGAAGACTCCGGGGAGACCTTATAGTGGCCTTCCTGTGCCTGAAGGGCACCTACAAAAAGGCTGGGGAGTGACTTTTTACAAGTGCCTCTTATGATAGGATGAGGCGTAATGGCTTCAAACTGAAAGAAGATAGATTTGGATTAGATATCAGAAGAATTTTTTCACAATGCGGGTGGTAAGGCACTGGAACAACTTGCCCAGGGAAATTGTGTAAGCCCCATCCCTGGAAGTGTTCAAGGCCAGGTTGGATGGGGCTTTGAATAATCTGGTCTAGTGGGAGGTGTCCCTGGCCATGGCAGGGAGGTTAGAACTACATGATCTTTAAGGTCTTTTCCAACCTAAACCATTCTCTGATTCTCTGATTCCCTGATTCTCTTATTCTATATTATTTAAGCCATTAAATGCACAAGATCAGAAAGAGAGCTCCCATCAGAAGTATTGCAGTGGGTAAGATGGCAGACCAAGACCTACAGAGAGAAATAAATAGTCTTACTGAATTCTATATTTTTTTAATCTGAAAGTTTGCCTAAATTATGTGCTAGAATGCTCAAATGATTAAGAACCAGCAAGGGGTTCAGTATTTCTAAATTTGATAGATTTGCTCAGAAAGAAGAGCTAGATGTTTTAAATCTGTTAAAAAAACCCACCCAAACAAAATACCCCTTCCGTAGGTGATTAATTTCCACAAATAGAACAGTTAGATTTGGTTTACTATAACACAATACTTTCTCTATTGATAATACAAGACATTACACATTTCAGTTTTCTAGATGTTCTTTATTACAGAATTTCTCTCAGAATGTTTTTGCACCAGTTTGAGTCATTAGTTAGTTTTTAAAAAGGGAAGATCATGTTACCGATCAAGTAACACTTATTGACTTCATATGTGTATTTCCATGCATAATATAATATCTTGGATCCATAAAAATTAATGGCAAAGATTACTTGGCTTTGCTTGGGCTGGGATATTTTAAAAATGCCTACCCTATTAGCTTTGGAAGCAAAAATCCTGGTGTGGAAAATTAGCTCATGGAGTGATCTGAATGAGTTTACTACCAAGCTCACACACAAGAAAATCCCCTGCACAGACATCTGCTCAATTTTGACTCCTGCAATTTTTAATCCTAACAATGTCTTGGGGTTTGTTTGTGATTTTTTTTTAGGTACCGAGTGTTTACATATACACATCTACTTTTACATATTTATCAAGCCAGTAGTATACTTCCTTTAATCATGGTATTAAGAAATATGTAATTTCTAAGTTTACAGTAAACTGGTGGTGTATATAGTAATTCTTTCACCTCTATACATCTGAATCTCTATTAATTCAGGTGACTTTCATTTTCTGGGAACATTTAGTATAAAGGGAGTGGTGAAAAATTTCTACTTCTAGAAAAAGAAAAACAACATGGTGGGGGGTAAGGGTTAAGTAAAAGAGAAAAAAAATAAAGCTTTGATAGATGTCAGGATATACCCAGAATGATTTACAACTCTGTCCTTATGTATTAAAGATGAAATAGTACAGCAACACTTATATTTAACAAAAATAAAGCAAGTATACATTCTAACGTAAATGATTTTTTGAACTTATTTTTAAGAATTCTTCAAAGCTCAATTAACTAACTAGATACAATAAAATTATTACTCTCTAGCAAAGAAAGCAAAAAAAATACCTTCAAAGAATGATTGGAAAAAGATGGTTATTCTGTATCTAGAGTGAAAGAATGAACAAATTTCAGGACAGATTTCATAAAGTCTGTTTATGCTTTATTCCACTACCAGAAATTTCTACTGTGGTATCTGGATAGCACATAGACCTTATTAAGTAGATTTTTAATGCCATTTTAGTCTAAAAGGGAACAAATTTGGAAAAAAAGAAACTGTTTAGAAAGTTCAGCATTGACAGGGCATTATTCAGCTGTGTGTCATTTTGTATAAATATACTAATAAAATTAAAAGAATATATTTATAATTAAGTCAATCATTTCTTGTTTGGATAATTATAAAACACAATCTCCCAGTTCACCCTTTCTTTGTAAAGCAGATGTTCAAATAAAAGCAATTACCTTATAATTATAAGATTCCTGCAGTTGCTGTGTGTCTCTCAGTCTGCATGGCATGGTACCATAGCAGTGTCGTGATGTTATTGATCAAGTGACAAATTAAGATAGATTGTGCTGGGCAGACAGGGTAATTTTTAAGATGTTAAACTGTATTGTAGATATCAAGTTGCAAAGACAAACTTTCTTTGAGAATTCTTTCCTACCTTTATTCTTATAGTCAATTTTGTCCCAGCTGTTGAAAGATGTTTATGATAACAGTGAATATAGAATCATCTGATGTTAAAGCCTGTAAGTTACCATGCCTGGGATTTTTCATGCTAGTAAAATACGACTTTTGTAATTCTGAAGAATTACACTAACTAGATGCAATAGCAGCAGCAAAGAAAGTAACAAGACAAGGGAAATCAACAACCCACAAAAAAAAATAACCTGTTTCATACTGATGAGACAGACAAAGCAATTTATTACACCAATATTAAAAGAAAAATCATGGGATCATAGAATGGTTTGGGTTGGAAGAGATCCTTAGAGATCATCTAATTCCAAACCCCCTGCCATGAGTAGGGACACCTCCCACTAGACCAGGTTACTCAAAGACCCATCCAACCTGGTCTTGAACACTTCCAGGGATGGGGCATCCACAGCTTCTCTGGGCAACCTGTTCCAGTGTCTCACCACCTGCACAGTAAAGAATTTCTTCCTGATATCTAATCTAAATCTACCCTTTTCCAGTTTAAAACTGTTATCCCTCATCCTATCACTGCACTCCTTGATAAAAAGTTGCCCCTCATCTTTCCTGTAGGCCCCCTTTAAGTACTGAAAAGCTGCTATAAGCTGTCCCTGGAGCCTTCTCTTCTCCAGGATGAACAACGCGAACTCTCTCATCCTGTTTTCGTGGGAGAGGTGATCCAGCCCTCTGGTCATTTTTGTGGCCCTCCTCTGGACCTACTCCAACAGGGCCATGTCTTTCTTACGTTGAGGGCCCCAGAGTTGAATGCAGTACTCCAGGTAGGATCTCACCAGAGCAGAGTAGAGGGGCAGAATCACCTGTCAGAGGCGCAGTCTGTATTTGTGCTTGGGATCGTCCAAGCCCACGAGCAGAACCTTGCAATTGGCCTTGTTGAACTTCATGAGATTGGCATGGGCCCACCTCTCCAGCCTGTCCAGGTCCCTCTGGATGGCATTCCTTCCCTCCAGCTTGGTGTCATCGGCAAATTTGCTGAGGTTGCAATCAGTCCCACTGTCCATGTTGCCGACTGTGGAATGATTACTAAAAATGATCAATAATACAGCATTGGTCATGCATTAAGGAAAGGTATAAAATCAAAAGGCTTCTAAGATAAAATACAGCTGCAGCTGGTATGTGAAGAATCCACTATATCTGTGATTCCCTGTACAATATTGCTTGCCAAACAGCATGGGGAGTGGAGTGGGGTGGAGACTCCAAGGCCAAACCCTGAATTTTTCGTAAACTATACCTTTAAATGAGAGGTGAGAAAATTTTACACCACTCATAATGAAAGTATTTATGACTAGAGTCACTCAAACTTCACCTTGAAGATAAAAAATAGTATAAAAACAGCCCAAGAAAAGGAGGATGTGAGGGAAGACACCGTCATGGACTTCTGGGATCAGTCGACGGTCTGAGCCTCTCTTCCCCCCCATAGTAGGTTTGTGGGTAAGATTCGAACACTTGGCTATACCAAGTGCTTCCCTGGGAAACTTGGAAATCTCTATATAGAGTGGTTTTATAACTTAGCACATTTGTAACCGAGCTATATCGCTAGTATCTTTAGTATTCGCACATGCTTTGCAGACAGTCACTGTCACCGGCAATCCAAAATAACTTGTGTATCTATTGTTTAAATAAACTGCACTGTGTAGGCAGCTAGTCGTTTGGGTTGTCTCATTGAACGCGACTGAAGCAAGGCCGTGTTAGTTCATGAGCACGACTGGGCTGAAGGTGCAGTCTGCTATTAGTGTATCCAGAACCGTAACAGTTTAATATATATTAGCACACCTGGACTGATAGTGGTGGATTGGGCATCACTCAGAATTTAAACCCAGCCGCACCTCGCCTCCCACCTTGGTGAGCAGTGTTAGAACGCAAGGGGGGTTATTTTTTGCCAAAACTACTTTGCCACTTAACGCAACACTGACAAAGGTGTTAAACAGTGTCAGTTCCAGTACCAGTCCCTGAGGAATGCCATGTGTCACTGGTTGCCACTTGGGCATGGAGCCATTGACAGCAACTCTTTGAGTGCGACCATCCAGCCAGTTCCTTATCCACCGAGTGGTCCATCAATCAAACCCATGTGTCTCAAATTTAGAGACCATGATGTCACACAGAATGTTGTCAAATACCAGGTAGTTGTTGGCAATTTTTCTTCCCTGATCCACCAACACTGTAACCCCATCATAGAAGGCAACCAGATATGTCAGGCACAATTTGCTTTTAGTGAAGCCATGTTGACTGTTGCTGATCACATCCTTATTTTCCATGTGCCTTATCAGGAATCAAAAAAATTGTTGTTGTCTTCATCTCATGCAAGATTCTTCTACATCTAGTCTAACATTGAATTCTTAGGTACTTGTATAGCACCCCCTATGCCACATTTTCAGTGTGAGCCACAGACTACAGATTTATTGTCCATATTCATCTACCTGGACTTGTGCAATGAGTTTGACACTGTCCCACACAATATCCTGGTCTCTAAATTGGAGAGACATGAATTTGACAAATGGACCACTTGGTGGATAAAGAACTGGATGAATGGTCTCACTCAAATAGTTGCAGTCAACAGCTCAACGTCCAAGTAGAGAGCAGTAGAGAGCAGTGACGAGTGGTACTCCTCAGGGGTCGGTACTGGAACCTGTACTGTTCAACATCTTTTTCGGCGACATGGACAGTGGGGTCAAGTGCACCCTCAGCAAGTTTGCCGATGATACCAAGCTGTTTTGCGAGGTAGACATGCTGGAGGGGAGGGATGCCATCCAGAGAGAACTGGAGAGGCTGGAGAGGTGGGCCCAAGACAACCTCATGCAGTTAAACAAGGCCAAGTACAAGTTCGTACATCTGGGTCCGGGGAATCCCAAGCACAAATACAGGCTCGGCAGGGAATGGCTGGAGAGCAGCCCTGAGGAGAAGGACCTGGGGGTGCTGATTAATGAGAAGCTCAACATGAGCCAGCAATGTGTGATCACAGCCCAGAAGGCCAACCGTATCCTGGGCTGCATCAGAAGCATGGCCAGCAAGTCAAAGGAGGTGATTCTGCCCCTCTACTCCACTCTCGTGAGACCCCACCTGGAGTACTGCATCCAGCTCTGGAGTCCCCAACATAAGAAGGACATGGACCTGCTGGAGCTTGTCCAGCGGAGAGCCACGAGGATGATCCGAGGGCTGGAGCACCTCTCCTATGAGGAGAGGCTGAGAGAGTTGGGGCTGTTCATCCTGGAGAAGAGAAGGCTCCGGGGAGATCTTCTTGCGGCCTTCCAGTACCTGAAGGGGGCCTACAGGAGAGCTGGGGAAGGACTTTTTGCTAGGGCATGTAGTGATAGGACAAGGAGGAATGGCTTTAAACTGGAAGAGGGCAGGTTCAGATTGAACATTAGGAAGAAGTTTTTCACTTTGAGGGTGGTAAGACACTGGAACAGGTTGCCAAGAGAGGTTGTTGATGCCCCATCCCTTGAGGTGTTCAAGGCCAGGCTGGATGTGGCCTTGGGCAACCTGATCTAGTGAGAGGTGTCCCTGCCTGTGGCAGGAGGGTGGGTTGGAACTCGATGATCTTCAAGGTCCCTTCTAACCTAAACCATTATATGATTCTATGATAGAATGTATAGCAACTGCATGAGACTAGCAGTGAAAATGAAAAAAATACAAAAAAATTGCCTAACACCAACCACGCTTGTGTCCCAGCTATTTTGCACTTAGATAAGAGTAAACACAGAGAAGCCAAAAGGAGCCCCATCAACAGACAAACTCTCTACACTTAATTCTTGATTACCTGAAAATCAGTGTTTGATAAATGTGTGAAATGTAAGAAATAGAATGAAGTGTTGTAGCAGCAATAATAATAAAGTATGATGAAGCTTACACACTGACCCACTGCATTACAAAATCTAAGAGATTTTGTTCACCAAACGTCATTTTTCTTATTTAAAAAAAAAATAATGTATCAAGATACAGATCAGGAGAGCTAGTAATTATATACAGTCATGGGCAGCTAAAGAGAGAATATATTTAGCAATAAAATATTTAGAAAACTTGACTTTTGAAGATCTTTTACTATACCTAAATTAAGTAATATAGTTCATACAAGTGGGATGAAAGATACTACTATTATTACATATTGATATATTTATAATCAATATTTTATTTTTACCAATATCTTTTCTATGCAATTTATATTTCAGTTGTCAGTAATTGTAAGAATAGATTTAAAAAAAAAATGAAATAATACATTATTTCTCACTTTTTGCCTATGAAAATCCATTTTATTTTTGAATGATGGACTCCATGTTCTTTTTTAGATATAACAAACTTATAAAAAAAGATTTATCAAAATCATATAAGAACTTTATAATAATTAATCAAAAAGACCTTATTATTCAGTTATTACAATGGTTAATAATAATCATCCTTGCAGTTATGAAACTTTTTGAATCTGTAATATATATTTTTAAATACTCATTTATATTTTTCTTTGTATTTTCCTTCTGATATAGTAATTCCTGAAAAAAGTGAAGTTCTGGTGTGAGGTGCCTGAAGTTTATTTTGCAGTTTAAGCAATCTATTTCAATCTCATCTGATTATCTTTCTTTATTTCTGGCAAACTGTGTGGTTTGTCTTTAGTTAAAGTCCAGTATTTACTATGAGTTAAAATGAAACCACCAAATTCATTATCTATGTGACCTGAGGCTATATTTGAATGTGCATCTCCAGAGGACACAACTCACTGATACAACAGACCTTAAACATTGATGTTATCCCACTTGTGTAATTCTGTCATCAACTTGAAGGAATTTTATATCAAAAAAAAGATTTCTTTCCTTCAGAACACATGGCTATTTAGTATATTTTAATGCCTAATGTGAATAGTGGTATTGGAAAAGAACAGTATTTATTTCCTTTTTTTATTTTTTTTTAATGTAGGTGTTTTTCAGTGAACTGAATTTAAAGGCATTATATTCATTGTACTTAGTTATTAGAATTTTTATCTTAAAGAGTCCTCTCATAAGTAAAGCAAGAGATAATTTACCCAGCATTTTTTTTATTATTATTATTTCTATCAAGGCTGATGAAATAATGAAAGCTGAGAAACAGTATTTCTTGATTCTGTCATCACTTCAAGGTTTTAACTCCATCCCTTTCTCAAATGTGTGCAGTACAAGAGAAGGAAGGAAAAAAAAAAAATGGAGAAGTATTACTATCACAGTAACATTGTTATGCATCTATTAATAAAGACGATATAAAATTCTTTATGTTATTTATAATTATTTTACAAATATTCTACATTGAAATTTGTGGTAAACATGTTCTTAAATCCCTTTAAGTTCCTTTTCTGATATAATAATTTGTTATCAGTATGTTGTTAATGAAGATTGAATATGTTGTTCAAATTGAAGAGATACTTCAGGAAGGTCCCCTTCCTTTCCCCCCATCCTGCCCGATTTTCCTCTCCCTTTTCTTGGCTACCTTCCAATACATTCCAATTTCTTCATTTTTTTTAGGCAGGTCTCCACTGGTCAGAAAATGACATCTAGATTAATACTGTCAACAATTCCAGCTTTTCAGTCTTCAAAAGAGAGACAATATGCAAAAGACAAATGGCTGGTAAAACTTGGATGACAAAAATAAGCAGTCTGAAGTACACATGGGGGAGGGGTTATTAGTTGGGGTTTTTTTTAAGGATTTTTGTTTATTTTTGTTTTATTTTTTCCTCTGGTTAACTGGTTAACTGGTCGTGTCACTGCAAAGTCTCCCATTCCAGTGAAAGTGGAAGTGAAATTTTCAGTCCATTTGTCTGCACTACCTTCTCAGCTATACTTTCTCATATTCTGCTGAAAATTTGGTGATGATTCTTCAGTACTACTCCTTATACAATAGTAAAATATAAACACACAATTTCATTTATCAGGAAAGATGAAATTGTTTTGCAGTAAATGACCCAGAAGTATGCTGTTATTCTGTAGTTCAATGTTGTCTTTTGTAGAATGATGACTAACACTGAATTAGATCACATAGGCTTCTTTTCAGTTCTCTTCAGCTCAAAAGCCAGGGCCTAAACATGTTCTTACCTCCTCATCCTAGTGGAGTAAAAGGGATGGGGAAAAAAATCAGTATCATTAGAATAAAGAGATGCCATCTACGAACTCATAGGAAGATTCTTATCAAAGAAGGGTGTTACTTCTTTTTTTTTTTTTTTTAAATGAACCAATATAATAAAGCAAATACTATGGAATTATTTTATTATAGTGATCAGAATTTGCATGTCTACACTAATCTCGTTTCCATCAAAATACCTATACTAGAATAACAGTATTTTCCAGAGACTCCTGAAACCCGGAAAGAAACACATGTTGTATATTTTTTCAGAACACTTGCTTTTTAAACGGTTACAACCGCATATGTACACATCAGAAATGTAAGTTAAAAAATAGATTTACTTCACATTTCTTGTGGTAGTGGATTTATACATGATCCGTTGAAATCAGTGATGTCCAGATGGATTCTATTCTGTTCTTTTATGAAAAGGAAGCAGAAAATTCTCAAGAGAATTATATTTCTGTTAGCAGGTTTAAGAAAACAAGTTTTGGTAGAATGGAGTATGAACACATTAACTACAGTTTTAAATTGAACATGAATTGTTTGTGCATGAAAGAAATGAAAGCAGCAGCAAAAATGCCTCAGCAGAACTAAACAGAAAAGAAGGACAGCCTGAATCTCTGTGGTGCTTATGGATTACTAGAAGGAAATTACAATATAAATGCTTTGATTCTTTCAGTTATTTGCCATCTTGCATATAATACTTATTCTTGCCTCTCAGGACTCAAGTAGGCTTCTTGAAAAACTATCCTTTACTTGAAAACATAGGAAGAGCTACAGTGGTTGAGACCAGATTTCCTACTAACTTTGTTTCATATCTCTGAGAGTGACAATTAACATTCACTTAGGTAAAGAGCATAGGGAAAATGGAAAGAAAGAAATGCTCCTTTCCTTCTTACACTTTCCTGGCTTCTAGCAAGTAAGTAGTATGTATTTTTTGTGAAGGTTAGAAGCAGCTTAAGCCCTTGGAATGTATATGTATCTGGATTGGAAGAGTTACTGGACTGAGCATGTAATGGACTGAGGAAATGAGGGGAAACTTTATGTATAATAGGTTGGGACACATAGAGTGGAAGTTTATACTTAATTAAGTCAGTTTAATATGCCATTGTGTTCTTTTGACCTTGACAGCAACTCAAGACATTACATATTAGGCAATCTAATCCCAACAAGGAATCTAAAACCAGGAGTAATTTTCTTGGAGTGTGGGAACTCTGCTTTGTCTCAGTCTGACGCTGAAAAAGTCCTAAAATCTAGATGTCCCATTTTCTGTACAAGCCCTCTGAACAGTGGGCCATTATTTAAAATGCATGCACTGTTGGCAACACAAGTGACTTGAGCATTTAATATTTTGGTATCCTGCATCGATGGAAGTACTTACTGAATTTCCTGTTCAGGCAAATTCCTGTGCCTTTTTTTTTTTTTTATTAGGTGCCTCAGGTAAAGTGCTTGGATGTTATATGGTCAGCTGGGATCAGTAAGTGATTCTGAAGTCTCCCAGAGAGTCTCACTCAATTAGGCAGATAGATAGGATCTCCCCTTGAAAGCCTTAAGGTTTTTTTTTGCATCTGAATGCAAAGAAATAGCGAAGCAAGCAATAAGTTTATGTAACTTCCCTATTTTTACCAACCTGAAAACAACATCCAAACCAGGATTAACTGTCTCCCTCACTGCTTCTACATGAGTGAAGTAAGAATAATATCATGTTGCCTAAGCTCTTCCTGAATCAGAAAAAAAAAGTATTTACATGTATAACTGTGTACACCACACAATATATTATGTAAGCATTTATAATATATCAAGTTTTGGTTCCCCACCCCATACGTATACAGAAGAACATCAATTTTACATGTAAGTACTTGAAATATCTAGGAGCAGGTAGCCTCTTAAATAACTCAAAAAATGAAGAGATTTTTAACTGGATTTGATCAATGGACTCAAATGGTTGAATATCAGTAAAAATCTTCTAGATACTATTTTTGTTGATGCTCACATTTAGAATCTCTTGACAGCTTCAGTGCTGTTTTTTCAGCATGCATAGGTCTATTGATATATTAATCAAAGGAATTTTTGTTTAAAAATTTGTGAGTGGGAGAAAAAGGGGTTTGTTTTGATGATATTGAAGCCCAAAGGTAAAGGCTGAACTTATGTCTCCAATCGATGAAGAACATCAAGTGCAGTATAATATAACCAGAACTCTTTTTATTTGGTATATACTGTTGTTTTGACACTAGGTCTGTTGATTTAGTAAATGTAATGATATTTCCTAGAGCTGTTTTTTTGTTGTTGTTTTTTTTTTTTTATTTATGTCGTCTAACTTCAAATGTTTCACTTTTTCAACTATTTATGAAACTTCAAAAATACTTATAATGCTTCCACACAATGGATTCTGTATCAGCCTTTTGTATTTTTAATGATGTCATTTCAGGGTGAAAAAGCAGTTTGCCTCCCAAGGTGCTACAGCTCTTCTCAGAACTCATTTTTTTAATTTTATTTTATTTTTGGTGAAAGGCTTCTCTTTTTACATTCTCATGCATACTGAATGATGTTATTGAAGGATAAACATCTGGATTCCTCCTGTGGGATTTATATCTGACTCAAACAAGTGCTAGCTTTCCTTTTTGCATGAACCAAAATGAATAGGAATAACAGGAATAAACAGGAAAAAAAAACGTGCTTAATTGCAACACGTTAAACTACAAACAATTCAACAACTATCCCCAATATGACTTTGTACTTCAGCCCTAAAGTTCTTTCAGCTGTGCCAATACAAGCTTGGATATCCTCCAAGCAAATAACTGTATCATACTGCATTACAATATGAAATACCTTCGTGTTTGTTGGGGTGTGCTTAATTTCAAAAAAAGGCTGCACTTCCTACCCATATGGTTATACTGGCTCCTGAGACTTAAGTTTCATCACTTTTCCAGAAATCTTCTGTTGTTTCAGTAATGTTGGTACTTTTAGCAACATTTAGGAAATAGTGCTGTCCCTCCAAGTACATCTGAGGAGAGAAACTGCCTTTTAGAGTTTGGATGATCTACCATTGTTTTGAAGTATTGTTCATTAAGTATCCTTGTAATACATAAATTTTAATTCTTTGAACTTGTTAAGTTTATGTAATAATATTGTTTGAAACAGCAAGAATTTGAAGTGTCTTAATCTGAATTATGATTAGGTGCTGTAGATCTAACAAAACTTGCATAAATGTAACTACCATCAATCCAATATTTTTAAAGAATCGTATATTTTTCTGTTTATTTACATCATGCAAGCTTTCATGATGAATTCTGCATCTACTGTGCATAGAATATCATGAGTGTGTCAGTACAGGGATAGGAAAACTGAAATCTAAAAATAAAATGAATAAACAGAGAAACAGTATGAGTTTGAAATACTTCTGCTATCTATAAGTTTTCAGAAATGGACTTCAGAGAATCAGAGTACTCAGATGCGGGGATAAATATTTAGGAATCTTAACCGTATCTTTCTCTTCATAAATCTCTAGCCAAGGCCTGTGTTCAGCTTATATGAATAGTCTTTCATAATGGGAATACTGCTTATGCAGGCAGATGTCATGCAAAACTTTAAGATACATTTATTTTCCCACAATAATGAGAAATATTGTATGATAGACTCAATGAAAACTGTAGTGGAAGCATCTGTATTGCCTAGAGGCATTCCACAGTGATGTATATATGTACTCTGTGTATGGCCAAAGTGTGAGAGGGTAATATTACTCCAAATGAATAATGTATCCAAAGTCTCAATTCCGTGAAGCTGAGTGGTAGTAGAAATTTCTTAAAGAAAAACTATTTGGCCTCATCTCCCTTTGCAGGTTGTCACGGGGTGCTTATAGGCAATACACATCTGTGTGTATGCGTGTGTGCATGTCTACTTATATGGATCTTCCAGAAGCTTCACAAATGACACTAGGCATTTTTCTGTATATATCTGAAATGAGCCTATTAATCTGTGATGCAAGAACAAAAACTTGACAGAAGAGGGCAATTGTCATGTTAAAATAAGCTTTGTTCCCCTCTTTCAAAACAAAAACATACACCCTCTGTTCAGACAGTGGTGTATGGGAAAGATGAAAATCACACTGCTATCATAGTCCCAAATATGTAGAATCAGAAGTTTTATGTTTTCAAAAAGTTACAAATAATGTTCTAACAGCCATCACAGGGTTAATTCCAACTTTTCTTCTCAACTGTTTTTTTTTTTATTTTTTTGAAAAATGCTACAATCATGACTAATAGGATTCAGAACAGCAGGAGGACAAAAAAAAGGTCATAAAATATCTGTTCTGAGAAGTTCTGGAAAGATTAGAACTACCTAAGGTAAGAAAATTACATTCTTATTTTAAAGGCTTAAAAAAGACTGGTTGTGTTTTGTCTGGTTCTGGAGGTGAAAATCAAATTGTTTATTTAATTTTAGGGAGAGAAATTAAAACCATACCAAAGAGAAAGAAAAATAGAGAGGAAGGAGAAGGAACAGAAAAGACTGCTCATCAGGAAGTGGGTGTTGTGGTTTAGGCCGACCGTCAAACCAGGACAGTGGGCAAGGAGGTTATGAACTTATGCCATAACAGTAATATAGAAATGTAAAGGACTGATTCAATGAAAATCTTCTTCCCAATGACCATTGCACAATTGCCTTCAGAAGAACAGTAATTGCCTTTCATATGACATTTGTGGAGGGTTAGAAGGTAAATAACCATAGCCATGTTCAATAATGTGAAACAGAAAGTCAGCACTAGAACAAAGATGAGAACTTCTATTTTTGTAAAGTTTCATTATAAAATAAAACAAGTCACAAACTTATTGAATAAATTGGATAAATGCTCATCATCCATTTATCTACTAGTCTATACATTAATATATAGAAGTATAGATGATGTATAGATATCTAGATATCTATATATATAGACATATACACATTGATAATTTTTACCCTCTGTTCATATAAAAATCTGGGACATTATACTATGATCTTCTATCTTTGCTAGAGCTAAGCAGCAGTGAGCTAAATCATTTGATATTTATCTTTCTCAAGTTAGACTATCTGGAGTTTCAGTATTGCAAAATTTAATCCCAGTAACTACATAACTGAGCATATTCAGCTGTACCTCTGTTACTATTGCACCTCTTCAAGCAAAATAATTGTTCTCAAAAACTGTGCTGCTAATGTCTTTAATTTAATGGGTATACTGCAACAAGGTGAGGTACACAGCCCTAATGATCCCATGAACTACAGTCAGATCCTTCCCCAGTTCTTTACAGTGAAAGAATTATACGTATGGTCATGCATAAGGCAATGTCCTGCTTTTGTCCCACACTGATTAGTGGAGATAACTGGTGGACCTGCATCATAATGATGCTTATATCAATACTTAAATTCGTTACTTTTGTGACTTTCTGTTGATAAGGCAATTCTATTGCCTATTAAATCTTGTCTGTTGCTGATATTGCCTAACAACTTACGATGATCAGATAAGCCCACTACATTGAAACCCAAGATGATACTTATCAACCATAACATGCCTCATCAGCCGGTGCTACATACACGGTACTGCCATTCCATTTTCTACACTCCCAGCTCTGCTCAGACAAACCTTTTCCACCTTCCTTTTTCTGACCAATTAACAGAAACTCACCATTTTTTCAGTGTGGTGAGTTAGCCTTGGCTAACAGCCAAATACCCACCCAGGTGCTCACTCACTACCACTCGTCAGCAGGACAAGGGGAAAAAATAGGATTAGAAAGCTTATGGGTCAAGATAAAGACAGAGAAAGTGCTTACCAATCACTGTCATGGGTAAAACAGACTTGATTTTGGGGAAAATTAATTAAATCTACTGGCAATTGAATAGATTTGGATAGCAAGAAACAAAAAGACAACCATTAAAACACCTTTCCTTCCTCCTTTCTGAAATTCAACATCGGTCTTTCATTCCCAGTCGTCCCCCCCCCCTCCCTTCCCCTTCCAGTCCTCTCCAAGTGGCACAGGATGGGTGGAGGTTAGGAGTTATGGTAGGTACCTAGCATTTTTTTTCTCTACCCCTCCTTCCTTCTCACACTTTCTCCCTGCTCTGATCTGAGGTCTCCATGGGCTGCAGTTCCTTCAGAAAATATCCATCTGCTCTGGAAGTTGCAGTGAGTAACTTCTCTGAGCACCTCCTCTTCCTCCTCCTCCTTCTCTGACCCTGGTGTTTGCATTGCTGCTTCTCACTTTTTGTTTCTCCTCCTCTGTTGTGTGGTCTTTTCACCTTTCTTATTTACTCTTTTCCCAGAGGCTTCACCAGCTTGGCTTCTGGGCTCAGCTGTGTGCTGCAGTGGTTCTGCAGGAGCTGCATGGAACCATCTGGCATGGGGCAGCCTCAGCATCTCCTCACAGAGGCCACCCCTGAAATACCTGGACACCTGCACCTGGTATACACAAGCATTTAAGCCGTCCATAGCATTATCTTCGAACTCACAACTACATGGAGGAAGAACTGGGTATTGTTGTGTACCTCCAGATCTAAATCATTCCCCAGCTGTTCCAACCCGACCATTTCTCTCACAACCCACTTCTCTCTCATTTCTGTGTTTCCAACCTCAAGGTGGTACATTGAAAATCTACAGAGAAAGTTATACCCTATTCAAGCAACTCGAAAAGATTCAGAGTCTTATTGTTTCTGGGGCAGATACTTAGTCTTAGGGAAGGCTTGTGAGAGCCTATTCTTTGTCTGTGGTCTGTATGAATTAAGTTTGGTATGATCCGAATAAATGAATGGTGTGCCTGGACACTGAAATCTATATAGGTCCAAAAGAAACTGCAGAAAACATATAATCTAAATAAAATATCATACTTGTCTACTGCATTTTTATAATGAGAAATAGTGGCCAAAAAAATAATTCCCAAACAAATTTAAGTTCAGGTCTATTTTTCAATTTATATTCTTTTGTACATATTGCCAATCCATTTTTGATTACCATGGGTGATCAAGCTTTTGGATTTATCCTACAGGGATGTACACATACACACATATATCTGTGTATGTTTCTCTAAGTATATACAAAATATTTCATAAAAAAAATATCAGAAAATAACCAAAATATAGTTAAATTATTTACATAATTTAAAATATTATTACAAGATAAATTTAAAGCATCTAACGTTTAATCCTTAACATTAAAGTGTTATTTTTTCAATACTTCCACTGCTGCAGAAGAGGAGGTTTTTCACTTTGTCTGGATTCACATTGTCAGATTGACAACATGAAGTTTAGCTCAGACATTGGAAATACTTATATTTTTTATTACATATACTTTTAAACTATTTTCAATATTCAAAGCTATATACATTATGGTAAGAACCCTAGTTCACGCTTGTAATGGCAAAGAGCTAAAATACTTTAAGCTAGCGTTACTCAGAAGAGCCTCATGCATCTAATTGCCAGAGCTCTGTAATGTACTCACCCTAAGATTATTCCAGGGTGAACATCAAAGCTCTTGCTGGACTCAGATAAGTTTGCATCCTTAACCGATTATTATCCAAAGCTCTTGAACATGGAAACAGTGCTGAAATCCCAAGGCAACAGGCGTACTAAAAGAGATATTTGTTTCTTAACTCAGGCCATGTTGGACATTAAACCCTTCTAGTACCCCACTGTCCTAGCATTTCTTTTATCCAACTTGAACAAAGAAATACATGAAACTGGGGAAAAAAAATCATAAAATAGTAATACGGGAGAGGTATTTTTGTCCTGGAAGCAAGCGAGAGAGATGAAGCAGGAGGGGTGTGAGCAACTGGTAGGAGCTAGTGATTGCTGTTCTTCTAACACTTAAAATGTATGCAGCAGCTTTAGGATAATGGCACCCCCCCTTCAGTTCACCCAAAGGTGAACATAATATATTCTTACCTATAAAGGTCAGAATACCAGAAGGTATTCTTGCATGACATAGCCATGAGTATTTACACAGTCATTCAAGTACAAAACTCACAAAGCCTTCCACTAACCCTGAACTGGGCTACTGAGATTTTTCAAGTCCAATTTGTGATATCAAAGTAACCTTATATACTACTGCAATTTAGAGTAAACTAAGTCACAGGTTTAGTCTATCAGCATAGAAACCACCTGTTTAAACTATTACCAGGTTGACAAACACTGTAGTTAGCTTCAGGTGCAAAGTACTTTGTCCAGAGAGTTAACCTTCTTGAATTGGTATCTTTGTGTTTTAAGACCTCTAAATTTAAGGTCAGTCCAAGACAGACATGTGTCCTTAAAAGTGTAAAACAAAATATATCTTATTTAAGGAAAATTAACTTGGTCTAACATTGATGAAACCCAAAGCAATTGTCCATGTTTTCAGAAAGTATTGTGGATTAAGTTTATCTTTATAGTAATGTGTAGTGTATGTAGTATAGTAGTGTGTATAATATAGTAATGTGTGTGGTGTGCACTAAAACTATGTGGTTTTTTCGTTCTTTGTTTGACCTCTGTCGAAGATGAGAATATTTGACAAGGTTATGATTTAGCAGCTGTTCAAAATTTTTTGACGATTTAAGGTAGATCAAGAGGTTTAATTTTAGCGACACTTAATCATTAACCGGTTTAGAGGTTTACAAAGAGAGTGAACAAAATAATTGAACAGCAACTTAGATACAGATTTGAAGATGGCAAGTTTCACACTGCCTTACTATAAGGTATCCCAAATCAATACATATACATATGCACAGATCTGAAATTAATACATATACTCATGAGCAAAACATGTAAGCACACGCGCACACACACAAACGTATACACTCAAGTCTCTGATTGTTAGAATTGGGAATTTCTTAACAGTGGACAACTTTAAAGAGCCAACAGGTACCACTTTAAAGTCCTACATGTGCATGGAGGGACAGAAAAGCATCCACATCCATAAAGCTAATATATATATATTACTAACATATAGGTGGAGAGGTGGATGGAAGGGAGGCTAGCCTATAGTCAAAATCTCTGTTACGCAAATTTAGGGTAAATACGATGCATTGGCATTCCTCAGCGGGTGGTTGAGGCTCAAGAAGGATGCTCTCACCCTGGCCCTGAGGTGTCAGCCTGAGTGGCATCTCCACTCAGGGGAGATACTGGCCACAGCCCACTGCGATCCAGAAGACCTTAAAGGGTCTTTGCTAGAATCACTACTTATAGGATCCCACTTCTGTCAGGTACTTTTCCACTCCAGTCCATCTTGGACAATGGAATATTCTGGTACTTTCCACCAGTTACACAAGCCCAGAACTTGTTAGATCTTGGGGTCCTGGTATACCCCGCCTCTGTGGCCATGATCCATATGTTGTCAGGAGTGATCGATTATGGTTATTATCTTCAAACGGTAGGAGCCGTGGGGACCATGCACAGTATTGTGTTCTTGGTCCATTGCTCACTACCTTTTCTTTCTTTCATGTTAGACCATTATGTTATGTTCTGGTCCATTGTGTTATTATGTGGCCCAGGTTGGGAGGGAAATCACCCCAAGTGCCAAGTGACCTGGAGGGGTCTGTGCGTGGCAAGCATTGCACCACCACAACCTCATTTAGCTATGTCATTTTCTGATCTCAGTGTCACAAAAGAATTTCCTTTCAATAATTATAAGAACTTCTGCATCTCCGACAAACCTCATCACCATTGTGCTTTATTCTGTGTCTTCTCTACAATAGCACTTTTATTTTATCCAAATTAAATTAAAGCAACAACTTTTTGATGATCTTTTAGCAATGAACCAGATAATTATAGCTGGGAATTTTATCAACCTCTAGAAGAAGACACCCTACTGCTATTGAACATTGATGAAGATGTGAGACTTTAATTCTTTTAGGTGCTTGAAAAATAGTTTCATTATAAATTGCTTTATAGTAATTAAGTTGTATTCTTTTAGACATATAATTTACTTTGCCAAGAAACATATATAATTTTTATAACTGTTGAAATTTACAGAACTGAATTACAAGTAAGATATATACCGCTCCTACAACCCCTAATATGTAAAATTTAATGCTTGCTAAATACCACAAACTGTAAAAGGTTTTTAAACTTTCAGACTTAAGACTTTCATATATTTTAATATTTTATCTTCTATGCCCTAGAACTTTTTCTACCAACCAGCCTATAGTTGTGATGTTTAAGTGCTGCTCTATACTTTGGCATTTTCCAGGCAGCATGACTCCCGTGGGATTCATCAGGGAAAGCCATTAGTGCACTCACTGGCGTAAAACTTGCATGATGCCATAAATCTTTTAGCAAGTGGATTTGGAAGATGTTTTTGTGAAGGTTATGTGTGTAAGGTAAGCTACATTACATGAGCCTTCAATGTGTGCCTTCAACATTACACTTTCTGACATTTAATAAAATAGTGATTGCAAAGAGCTGCATCCTCAGAGGCCTTGTTATGCCAGTACCAGTGTGAAGGGAATACCCTCAGACTGTCTTCCATGTTTCAGTTGCAAAAGAATCTGTTTTATTTTTCTGATCTATGTAGTAAAACCTGGTTCTTTAGAAGATTTTGCTTTTTATCCTTGCTAGTTTTAATAAAGTAGTATCTTACTGCATTAAATACAAACAAGTATTTTACATAAAGGAGACTGCATATAAATGCACAGATATTTCGAAACACAATAAATTACTTCTAGCTAATTTATACTATAAAGACCTTAGTTTTCTGCTCTTGTCAGTCTATACAATTTTCATACATTGGTTATAAAAGTTTGATCTTGATTGTGTATGCCAAAATCATCTTATTTGAAGAATAAGGTAATGTGTGCTTATATCTACTGAATCCTTGCTCGTGTAGTAACTAAACGATCTCAGTTCTTCTTTTTAATTAACATCTATGTTTCATAAATCTGGAAATAAAACTGAAAGATGAAAACTTTTTACTATTGCCTGCTCAGGGAAACTGAAATTGCAGTTTAAATCTAATGTCTATACTGGAAGTTAGTGCATCTTGGTAGCACTCCGCAGTTTTCAGAGCTTCCCTCTCATGTGAGATAATTTTTAAGCTTTGCCTTTATTTCTATCTTTCCCCTCTGCAAAACAAAACTAGAAAAACAAGATGATTTTTTTTGCAGCTGAATTTATTAGGCACTTGTCACTTCAAGAAGCCTAATACCTATGAAAAGACCAACAAGATCTTTTCTTTTTTTTTTTTTTTTTGACTTTTTAATCAGGCATAAAAAAGGGGGTGAGAATGTTCTACAGCTGATTACCTTCACCCAGTTTAAAACTGGAAGTCTGAGAAAAAAGAACTGTGTTCAGTGCAGTACTGCCATGAAATTTGCTTGCCTATGATTCTTACCCAATTTCTGGGTTTATCTTCCTGAGTAAAACCACATTCATGTTCAAGTTTGGATCAGGATACACTTCTGAAGCAAGTTTCCTAATCACCTCTGTGTAGTGAGCTCTGATCGACTTTACTGAATGGTTTCAGAGTAGCTGAGAGTCCTGCTGGCTAAAACAAATGTGGAAGCTGCACCTCAAGACAGATCTATGGTGTTCCGTCTGCCGATGGGCATTCAGTCCACTGGCCTCAGCTCAGGCTGTTCACTGCTAAGATCACTGAAATGCACATCCTGAGGGCATCTGGTACTCAGCATCAGCTGTTTTACTCAGCAGATCCATTGCTATTCTGCTACCCTACCTGCTAACGCTTCCCTGGTTTCCTAGGACGAGAGGACATTGCTCATTTCAGGCTGCACTTCCACTGACAGGGGACAGGACATACCCCAAAGCCCCAACTCTCTTAATTTTACTGGCTATATAAGGAGGTGGTTAGTTGGCTTAGACCATGCAGCTACTGGTGCCTTGAGCAAGATGAGATAGATCCAGACCGGAATATTAACCCAATTTTAATTTAATTACTACTTTACCATTCAATACAGTCTATGCCCAAACCAGGTTCTGTACTGGTGCTCTTCTTGAATCAATTCAATGTGTGAAGATGCCTGTGCATTGTTGTAACAAAGATTAAAATTAAGAGAGAAGGACACTTCTTGTAAAGTATTGAGCAAGCTGGGGATAAGCTACTCTAATAGTTTGACTCCACTACCTATAAAGTTTGATTATATAAATATTTCTCAGTCTCTTCACAAACTCACTTCTTAGAGGGCACCGATCTTTCTAGACACCGAGAAAACTGTGAAAAATACTATATAGATATCATTAGGCAGATAAAGGTTGTTAAGTTTGTGGGTCATTGTGAATATTTAACTTCAAGAATGCTTGCTCGTTGCAGGCTGTAATGAGACATAGCAGGATGAAAAAATAAATTAAAAGGACACCTTTGGGCAATTTCAGGATTTTAAGTGAAGAAAAAATTCAGTAACCTTTCCAACGGCCAGTTAAAGACATTATTTTTAACAGGATTAGAACCGTCAGGATATACAAACAAGGATTTCAAAGTTAAACTTTTGAAAGCTTTAACTTCAGAGTTCAGGAAAAAGAAACCCAACAAAATAAAACCAAACAAAACCAAACAAGAAATATAGAGTGATTTAGAGAAATATTAGCATGATCAGTCCAAAGACCTTATCTTTACCATTATTACCATCATTAATGGATTAATATCAGTGGTCTTCCAATCTTAAAAAATCCTGTGGTATCATGGAAGGGCACAAAGGTGATCAGAAGGCTGGAGCACCTCTCCTATAAAGACAGGCTGAGAGAGTTGGGGTTGTTCAGCTGGGAGAAGAGAAGACTCCGGGGAGACCTTATAGCAGACTTTCAGTGTCTGAAGGGTGCCTACAAGAAGGCTGGAGAGAGACTTTCTATGAGAGCATGTGGTGATAGGATGAGAGGTAATGGCTTCAAACAGAAAGAAGGTAGATTTAGAATAGATATTAGGAAATATTTTTTTTCCCTAATGGGTGGTGAGGCACTGGAACAAATTCCCAGGGAAATTGTGGAGGCCCCATCCCTGGAAATGTTCAAGGACAGGCTGGACGGGGCTTTGAGCAACCTGATCTAGTGGTAGGTGTCCCTGCCCATGGCAGGGGGGTTGGAATTACATGATCCTTAAGGTCCCTTCCAACCTAAACCATTCTATGATTTGACGGTATCGGTAGAAATCACCCTGGAAAGATTTGTTGGAATGTATTACTTTAAATTGGTCTCAAGTGTATTGTCCACTTCCATTTCTGAAAATATATTCTGAATACTAATTAAAAGAATGAACACTATACATTGGTCAGAAAAGAATGATTTTCAGTCTTGACCAAACAAATAGTCTATTTGATTTTATTACCTACTAATGGTCAAACAGACTACAGTTAAATATTATATCACACTGGTAGAAATATATAAACTTTTCACAAATTTAGGGATGCTGTGATCAAGATATAGAAGGAGAAATGAAGCAGTTCATTTCAAAGAATCATCTAGCTCCTGAATAACCAATGCTGGGGAGTATTCCAAATCAGAGGATATAAAAAACAGATTGTTGAGTCACAGCTCTCAGTTAAAAAAAAATGCAGCTGTACAAGATTGATAGTTGTCAAAGAAATGCTGGTATGTTAACATTTCTATTTCAGGAATGAAGACACTGTTCCTTGATTTCTTGACCTGCTTTGATATTTGCTTTGAGATTCTGTTGTTAAATATTATACTGGCAGGTATAGTTTTATTTTAATCACATTCATTTCACTGACTTAGCAAGACTATAATTAAAAATCTTTCCACGTTTGCTTTGTATAGGCACATGAAAATGATGACATTTTCTAATTGTTTCTTTTATGCTTGTTTTAGCTGTGAAATGTGTTTTCCCTGTCTTCTCTGTTCAGACTGACATTTTATCTACTAACTAAATATTTGTTTTTAATACCTGCAAGATCACTTCTGCTCAAAAAAAGAACTTTCTTTTGCCCTCCCTTATACAGCAGTGTTATCCAAGAGCCTTTTGCTGACTTTTTCTACACATTAAAAAAAATATATATTTGATAATTTTCGCTGCCAGTTCTGTGACTGTGGTAACTGCATCATGAAATTTCTTAATGTTCTGTTTTTGAACATATTTTGGAAGTTATTTTTGTCATACTTGTTAAATATATTAACCAGAAGATAGTCAACACTACTATTGGTCTACTTATTAATTCAATACCGATTTGCCAAACCAGTTAACCAAACAGAAATACAAACTGCTCATTCAGGTTTCTCAATTTTATTTCAGCACAGATTATGTTTTTCCAAACATAACATACAGAAAGAATTATTATCCTTGCATCGATTGACTTAATACAAAAATATTGAGGACAGCCCTCTTAGTCATATGATTTGGTTTTAGGTAGTCCCGCAAGGAGCAGGAAGTTGGACTCGATGGTCTTCATGGGTCCCTTCCAATTTGAGATGTTCTATGATTCTATGGATCTATGATACTATAATAATAAAAAGATAATGATTTACCATCTCTGCCCTACTAGAAGATGTACAGGAAAAGCAAGTTTCATGTTATATCTTTAGGAATCAAAAGAAGTTGTTTGCTGCACAGGAACACCAGATTAATCCTCATGTAGGGCATTATATATGCCCGTTTACTGCTTATATGCAAAAATATATTTACCCTTTTTTTGGAGACTATACAAACATTACTAGTTAAATCCCCAGGCATGACTCCACCTTTAGAAAGAAAGAAAGAGAGAAGGAAAGAGAGAAAGAAAGAAAGAATAAAAGAAAGAAAGAAAATATATTCTTTAGTCTGCTTTTGTGGGAATGGTGTTTTTAATTTGCCAGCTCAAGCAGCTGAAGCTTGTAAATGCACACCGAACAAAACCAATTGAGATTCCAACTTTACCTTTCTTTTCTTCCTCTTTCTGCATTCTGTTTACTTTTTACTGATTTCTTGGACTTCTCATGCTGGAGATTTATGGAACATGAATGCAAATGTAGATATATAAAGATATTAATACACACGACTTGTACAAAATGAGAACTGAACTGAACTGAAAAATAAAATGGTAAAATGTGAATATTGCAAAGTACAGCAATGACAAGCTAATAAGTATCAGTGTTACACTTTCTTGATCTTAATCTAGATGCACTAGATTTCAGTCTTTACTTCTATAGTGTTCAAATGCATCACAAATATCAATGAAATAATTTTCGTGAGGTGAAATGCTTTTTTTGACCAGAATTTTCATGGAGGAAATTAATATATTTATGTGAAACAAATGCATAAGGGTGGGAAAAAATCCTTGCTCTGTCTCCTCTCTCTCACTGTCTTGTCCCTCATCTTTAGAAGGGCAAAGTTTAGTTTTGTTCATATCATATTTTGTTCACAAACAACTTTGGATTAGATGGTCTGAGTATGTTTATGTCATTACACACTTCTCTTTTCCTTTTTTTTCCCTTTGTTTAGATGTAGTAAGTAAAAGAGATTTCACTAAAGTGTGTCACATAGTAGCAAGTCTGAATGGCTCCATAAGGATGAGTCAGAGTCAGGATCTGAATCAGTGAAGTACCTGGCCAGGATTGCAGTCACACAGGCAGAGACCAAGGGCCAGGGCTGGAGCCTAAATACAGCTTCCAAGGAAAGGTGAGGTGGAGGACCCCACTTCTGACAGCTCTTTCTTACAGCAGTCTAATCCAAGCTGCCCTTCAACACAGGCAGCCAAAACCACTGGAGAAGGCAAAGTTGCCATGAGGGCCCTGACAAAGTATTATTTAAACACCAAATATTAAAACTTTTTTTTTTTTTCTCCAGGTGAACATAATTTATTATCACATAGTCTGAGTGTTAATAAACCTAATATTTATTACTAACAACATCTTTTTTGTCTTAACCTCCATAAAAAGGAACACAGGTGATATAATCTGATTCTATTTAGTATTCGAATATCAATGTCACGAAACATATTTGTATTCCTTTCTAAAACTAAAAGCAAAGTCTTTAATTGCTAACATGCTGATGAATAATTAAATATCCACAATAGATTTTGTTGATTTAGCTTCCTGAATTTTATATTTTTCCTTGTACAACAGAAATTCCTAATCAAATCTGAGAAATCATACACATAATGCAAAAAAACCTTGTCTCTTATTTTGGTCACTATTGGATAACTCACAGGAAGTAAAAAGGAACCAAACTAAAAAGTAATCAAATCATTGGACATGTAGTCCAATCAACTTGCTTGACAATGCAAGAAGCAAAAAATGCAGAACGTTTGTATAGAATTCAGCAGTTGTTGCATATATTTATATTAAAAATAATTTGTGCTTATTAATATTAAATATTTGTCATTTCATCTCTGCTGAAACCACTCCTTATAAGTGTATTGTTAGAAGATGTAAATGAGTTTCCAACATGCTGACATTATTTTATTTTTAATATAAATCTACCAAGGGACAAACCAAAAGTGCCTAGGTTATTATGGTATGGCGTAACATAGCGTGACAGCCTCCTATTCCCATGTTAATCATCACTTCTTTGCCCTATAAAATTTCTAGGAAAGAGACCTTTTTCTTTGTAGGGACTTAACCTTACCCCATAGGATCTGATTTCCCCTGCTTAGAGCTTCTCCTTGGTATGTTATTACTTGGTTCAAATTTCTCATCTAAACCAAATTAAACTCAAGTTCTGAACACAGGACTGCTTTTTACTGGCATAGATTTCTATATTTAGGTGGGAATCTGTATTTCTGTGTATACATGTGTGACATAACAGCTGATAAACATGTATGTAGAGGGGGAGAGGGAGACAAAGGAATGAAGAGATATAACTTTCATTAGTTGCTCCAGGAAAGTTCAACTCTGAGAACCTTAGCACATATACTTGCATTTTTCTGATTTACATGAAACGCACAAACATCTTCTCCTATGTTGTTCTTTATGCCATACCATCTCTTCAGTGTCTTTGCTGGTTGCTTCAGGTTGCTTAAAAACAGACACTTTGAAACCATTCTGAGGTACAGACCTCTCCCCACGTCCTGTTATGCATGCCTGAGGTATCAATTCCTCTAGTACTTCTGTAAAGATGAAGTCAATTTGTAGGATACAGTTTAGCAGAGAGAGCAATTATTTGGAACAAAGAAACACCTTCAGAATACAGGGTTGTTTGTTTTGTTTTTGTTTTTGTTTTTTTTTATTTGATGTGATAACTTTTGTCTATCATTCTGTACACTGCTTTGTAATTGCTTAAGATACTAAACATAGACTTGTTATAGATTTACATTATATAAACTCATTTTTCTTTCCTGACCTTCTTTGAAAAGTTATCCCTTGCAGTATATTTGTCATTGTCTTCTCTGACTTACTTGTCTGGCAATCTGACCATTGGCATCCTCATAACATCTGTCATGAATGTCTATCTGCACCATTCTCCAAGTCCTTCATTTGTTGCCTTGTCTGTTCACAGTAATTGCCACATTCATCATAGGTACTTCTTTTCAAGTAGAAACAATTTCATTCTCTGATGTTGCATTTAATATCTTCTTTGTAGTTCTTTGTATTTTATTTCTTTTTGTATTGTGAGATATCTGCACTCAGGAAGCAAGTACACAAACAATGCCAAAAAAAAAAAAAATATCACTTCCTTCACGTGCTGAGATTCTCATCTTATTGTTACATAAGAAAAGAGCTCATATCTCTATCACAGTCTGTGGATCTACAAGAGGTGCTGTCTTGAACCTGCTTCAAAATAATGTGAACTGGAAATTGAAGCTGCAATTAGCTGCAATGATGCAGTGAAAAGAATAACTTGGTACTGTACAGAAACATAATAGAAAAAGCAAAAGTTGCATTCACTCCACAGTATAAATTGTGATATTTCAGTCCTCTTATCTAGATCCTTATGGAGGCCAGTGTCCTGGTCTGTAAAAGAACAATGGGTAATCTGAGAGAATGTACTGGAACCCAATGATTTTTGAAGGACATGTACCATAAAGGACATGTACAAAATATTCAGCAACAAAACCAACCTTTGCTTATAGATAAGTTTCTTAAATATGTGACCTTTGTTCACAGCACCCTCTCGGGTACACTTATCTGCCAAGCAGATAAACCTGTCACACTGTTCTGCCTAGAGATCTCTTATTTCCTGTTTTGGAAACAGAATCAAGAATCAGGCAATAAATAAATAAATAAAAGAATGGGCTTACTCCTGTCTGATTCCTTCACAGCTTTCCTAACACATCTGACATTGCCAATTGTACAGGTAGATAAGATTTGTAGGCATAGAAGGGACTGAGAATATATTACTTTTTAAAAGCTGTCTAATTCCTGGCTGTTAGCATAATGTCATATTAGACTATGATTATGTGCTGACATGACATCAATATATAATGTTATAGCACTATCTCTGAAAATACCGTCATATGAATAGCCACATAACACTTAACTAACATTTGTTAAATAACCACTCTTCTTGGAAGTTTTGACCCCATTTTGGAATATTTTTTGTGAACTCCTATGAATTTTCTTTTTTTTTTTTTTTGTTTCATGTTGAGTTTCTACGAATTGCAAAAATAAGCGTAAAACATGGACACCAATCTATAGGAGCTCATTTTACTTTTGTTTTTAAATGTATGACTTATGGATTTTATTTTTTAACTAGATTTTAATGAGTAATGATCTTTTCAATGGGAATAGTCCTACTGATACTCAAAATACTGGTCTGAATTAGAGTTCACCAACGTGGGCAAAGGCTTCCCAGTCTAACTCAAACTTAACATGGAGATTCTCTTCACTGAAATATGCACTTTAAGTGTATTTCACAGTTCTTACCCTTAGGACCATAGCTTATATTTTTTATAGGAACAAAATCTTTTCTTTCTATCCCAGATAACAAACTGTGTAGCTCTCTAACAAATATATATATATTCCCAGTAATGCGTACAAGTTCACTTACACATTATACACATTTACTTTCTTTATAGAAATTTGAAGTAGGACCACAGAAAATGGATCTGTGAGTGAATTATTCAAGCAGTAACTCATTCAAGTATTGCACCTAAGGAGCTAGAGATGGAAGGATGTTCACTGCAGACCAGATTAGGTTTTCTGTTTTCTTCTCAGTTTTTATTATTGCTTACATGTCCCTGAAGTGCTGTGGCATACCACTAATAATGTTCCAGGACTCGTTTTGTGTTTTGGCATTCTTGACCCTTAGACCTCTTAGAATAAAACACATAAATTTTACCTATGTCTTCACCTAATTTAATTCTTCTTTAATGTACGTGCATCTGTAGCCTATGGTAACTGATTGATAGTTATGGAGACAGAAATTCCCAGTTTTTAAACACAGATTGCAACAAACAAATCATAGTGCCTCATTTGGCTTCATGTTTTCATGTGGGTTTATATCATTTAGCTGCAGAGACCACCTTTACAAATCACAGTATAATTCAGTGGGTGATATAACACTCTACGCACTATTTGCTTACTCTTTCAATAATGGAGTAAAGTAATACCAACTGCAGCACTAAGTCTTTGAGTTGTGGACATTTGCCTGAGACCACCAATTCATTTCACAAAGTCTGCTGAACAGCGATCAGATAATAATGACTTTTTGGTATGTAGTTAATGATGCAGGGTTTTAGAGGACCCATACCTTATTAAGTGTACAGGGTGGATGGTGTGCAGTTAATGTAATGTAAAGTAATGATAGAGGAAGTAGAATAAAAATAAATAGCTTTGCTGCCACATTCTCAGCATGTTGAGTGTGAAATGCAACTGGTATGTAGAGGCCTTATTTATAACAATTATCAGTTAAACCCTCATAATATGGTTTAAGTAGGATGAACTAGACCTTTTATTAGCTTTCCGTACTGGGGTAGGATTCAGCTAGGAAGCTGAGTGGTTCAGACAAATTGCGCTACAAGCTCACATAGGTGAAATCAGCTATCAGTATTTATACATTACACTAGGGTTGGGATTGTACACAATCACCTGGGTGATAACACCTGAATGACTCATTTTTCCATCTAAGAATTTTTAAATCTGTTTTTGTGAGCATTTAATCTTGATTTAGACTATGCTTTGCATCTATTATCACATAAGACTGCATGGAATATAGGAAAGTTGACTACATGGCAGCGCTAATCAAAAGTCTTCCTTTTAAAATCAGAATCCTTACTTTTAATTCAAGAGGATCATATCAACATCAATTGACACAAAGTTATTTTCTGTAACTAGTTCATCCTAAGTTCTTCATTGCTTATCAATGCTGAAGTATAATGCAGCTTTTTTTCATTGGGTCTGGTACTACCAGGTGGGTAAATCTGTCAGCTCCTATGTCCAGGGATACCTAGTCTGAAGTATTACTGACAATAGCTTTCTTCTGCTAAAGACTCCCAGAATTATGAGTCATTGTATATTTATTACTCTGGGAAGAGATCAGCTACTATATATAAATATAATCCTAAGAGTATATAGCAGACTGCCCACAATATTACATCTGAGGATTTCTTTTACTATTGTGTTCCAAGTTATGCTTTTGATTTTATCTTCATTTTTCTTTCTCTAAAAGGGAATACCTGTTCTCCAGTCAAGTTCTCCCAAAATATATCATTCTTAAAATGTAAAATTATTCCATTCCCCAGGTTTCTGGGATTAAGTTAAACATGGCAATTATTTCTACTCAACCAATTTACGCACAAATCTGAAAGGGATGTGGTTAAGCCAGTCTTGCTGGGAAGTGGTTCTCCTTTGTTTTAAGGGGAACCAGTCTGACTTCTCACTGTCTCAAAAGTAAAGTAGAGATTATACATTCAAAACTGATCTTGAGAGGACACATACTTTTTAGTAAAAAAACCCAAAACATAAACATAAATAAACAGTAAATAAACACAAAAGAAGCTCCTTTATTAAACAAAATGAAACAAAACATTTCATTTCAGTAACTGAGAAAAAGCAATGAGAAGAAAACACTAACTTCACTCTCAGAGGAGTTCAAACATTCAACATAAATTAAACCTACCTAACTCTTAAGGGAATTACTGAGCTCTACTAAGAATTGTTGTTTTAACCTTTCTCTTTCTGATTGTTCTGCTCTTGTGTGTAGTTAAACAATATTTGCTTTGAAGAAGCTGACCTGAGTTACTGCATCTTTCAAGTGATCAAATATCCCAAAAGGAAAAAGCTCCGTAAGAGTAGAGTCTTGTGGCTCCGGTGGGGAGTGAGGTGGGGAGCAAGAGATGGCACAATCCCATTAAAAAAAGGGAGGGATTTCAGTCTGAGAAAAAATCAAACATGTGACATTTGAAAGAAGTAGCCAAAAGAAGTCAGGATCCAGCTCATTGTTTTTGATTGAAAAAAAAAACCAAATCTTTAATATTACTTCATATGCAGCAATATATATTAACTTGTTCATGCACTTCAAGCCTATAAAAGCCTCACACATATTCTAAGCCTTCCAATAGTCACAGGAGGGGTTCACATGCTGTTAATCACAGCTAAGTTTAGCAGCAGAACACTAGAAATTGTTGAACGTACCATTATATCCTTCTCCCACCCCAGGTCTTTTTTCCTCTGTTTTCTTTTTTTAACTATTAAAACTATTCAACTGTTCAAGTATGACAGCAAATAACACAACATTAAGTATAATTCAGTTTTGCTTATAGAGAAATTATTTAAATGATGAACTGGTAATCACAGGAGGTCCTATTTTAAAGGGTTGGATTTTATAGATGCAAGCTAAGTAGTGAGTATTTTCTTTAAAGCAGATGTGGTTTGGTTACTCATAATTTAAAACAAAAAAAAAAAAAAGGAAAAAACCCACAACCATGTAAATTATATAAGAAAATATAAATGCATAAACAAGTTTTTACAGTTTCAAAATGAACAAATAGACACATGGGGATCAAAATCTTTCCCTCTGTATATGAGGGCCTTGTGTCTCGATATGGATCATTTAGCAAATTCATACTTTGGCCTATTAACCAGCACAATGGAATAAAATTTAAATTATACATGGTCCTGAGAGTATCAAAGAAATCTGACATCCAGAAAGATAAAGAAGCACAGCAGCATTTTACCAAGCCTGCAGACAGCTGAACAGATGTCGCAGCAGCCAGCAGCAGAACCAATCAAGGAGTCAGAGAGGGGAATGTGCCAAGGGAGACGACCCAGGCCCAGATGCCAACACTAGAAGAATTAATCTCTTAACATCTGGTTGTACCAAGCATTCCTCATATGTAGGTATGTGTATTGGCTTTGGGCCTAGTACACGCAGGAAAAAAAAAAAGAAAAAAGAAATGGACTGGAATATCTTCAACACTGCCAGGAATAAGCAGAAAATATGCCAAGTTTGTGTTGAAATTCTGTGAATCTGACAATTGCTTTTCTATTTGTAAATGCACAATGTGTCCCTGTGGTAGCTTTGTATGTGTGTATGTTTTAGACTGTGAAAAGGTTCCAAACTGTTTAAATAAAATCTTACCTAAAACAGCTTGCTGGAATTAACCCAGTCTGTCAATAGAATCTACCTCCCCTCCTCCCCAACAAACACAAAAAACGTACAAAAAACCACCCAAACAAAAAAGCATGAACCAAGTTAACCTTAGTTGAATAAGGGCTTACTGGATGTGTCAGTCATTGGAATTGTGATTGACATTCCAATAAACTCGTACCTCTTCTTGCTATCCACTACAGGCAACATGAATTAATAACTTTTAAAGAAATCTGAGAAAAATTAGACTTAGCAAAAAAGGACAAAGACTTGGATGCTGTGAAATATGACAGTTCTAATTACTTCTTTACTTTCTAAGTTTTTATTTAAATATTTTGTTACATGAGTATCTAAACAAACAAAAAAAAATCCCCACAAAAAAAAAATCCCCACCAGAAAAACCCAAAAGCCATACATATTTAACTACAACTTAAAGAAACTTCTTGGTTATTGGCAAACCTACCAAACACCTACAATCACAGCACTGGGACATGTGAACTTCTGCCAATAGGTAGATGAGAAATCATCCAGGTCTTGAAAAAACTTCCAGCTTAGAGCTCTCATTCAGACCTGGTTACTGTGGCACGGTTTTGAAAAAAATACTTTGTGATCATCTGTCCTAAATTACAGGTAGTCAGTGTTGTCAGGCAGTCTGAGAACAGGCCACTGGAATGGGCTTGCAGAAAAGGTTGGGAAAAGTTTTAAGGATGGGTATTCTGAGTGGAAGAGAAACTAAAACACAGCCTCTTGTGGAACAGATGATTTGAAGAACTTTAGTAGACAATGGTCAGCCAAGGAACCTATTTTAATGGGAAACCTCACTTTCAGAAAAATCCTCTTTGAGAAGTATGCAATGAGCTTGCTACCACGCAGCCTCACAGCTGTTGGTTGGAGATATTTTGGATATCACTTTTGTATAAAGAAAGATAATTCTGTCTTTGTTCTTATGCTGGTGCCAAAGACATATCAGAGATCAGATTCTAATGGTAAGTCTACAACAACAAGGAAAAAGGATTTTATGGGACAAAACAGTTAGTGCTGAGGTCCTGAAATCTGTTTCTCCACAGCCATTGTTTCACTCAAAATCCTGCTGTAGAAAAAAGGGACCACACTCTGTATATGACAACAGAAATGTGTTGCTTGTCTAGTCAACATTTTAACCACCTAATATTCCACATTGTCTAATTAATAATAACCCCCCCTCAATAATAATAATAATACAGTTCAAATTGTTATGCATAAAACCCCTTCCTGTTGTCTACCTCTTTTCTGTGGTGCAATGCTCACTCACTCAATGTACCCCTGATTCCTAAGTTTGATGGATGCAGAATGGGATGGAAGGTTTATGGTGAATGAGTCGCATCATGACGTCATGGCTAGGAGCAGAGTTCCTTACTTCACAGACGCAGGGGCCACTTGGGGCTATTTTTATATGTTTTTTATCACTGTCTGCTTTCTTCTTGCTGGGTCGCAGCTTAAGGTGGAAAATTCCAGGGAGCCTAATGTGAAGGGAGATCATCTGTTACCCTGTGAAGACCAAGGAGTGTCAGAGCTTCACCACATACGGTATTCCCAGGGCTTCAGCTACACCAGGGCAGGAACCAGTTATTTGAGCTCTTAGGACTGTTTCAACAAGCTGCAGTCAGCTCGGGCCAAGACAAGCCTGGGTAGGTCCTTAGAGTCCTGAGTGGGAGAGTTTGCGCTCTGCAACGTGAAGGGTAGTGCGGGGCAGAGAGTGATGGGGGGTGTTGCCAACTGGGAGATATACTTCAAAGTGCACTCCTGATTTGAACTAAAATGCTGATGCAGAGGCATTCTAAGTGGGTTAGGAGTTTGTGTTCTTTGGGAAGTGATTTTGGCACTTAGAGTTCAGGTATCTAAATGCTTAGGTCGCTTCTGAAAAACACTAAAATATACCTTAGAATTCTTATCGTAAGCCTCTATTTCCTTGCCTGCGTGTTAGGCTACACTCTCTGTGCAATTTTTAGAACGTCTTCCCAAAGGCTCTACTTCGCACCGGCAGACCCAAGATATTTGCAATTCTCAAGCTGCAAACCCTGGCTGAACTGCAAAATGCTATTACTGATCTGAGCTTTTGTAATTTTTTAATAGCTTTTATGGCTGTAGGCAGATATCTGCTCTCAAGTGTTTCTGAGGCAGAGAAAGAGAGTCCAAAGGCCAGAAACACACACATCACCTCTTCCCCTCCTCATAATGAGATGGGAAAGAGAAGATTGAATCTTCAGTTATCTCTTGCATGTGTAGCACAAAAAGAAAAGCTATATGCCTGCTACAGTCACCCATCCCTGCAGGCACCTTTTGCAACACTATTCCAGCAGTCAACAGAAAGTTGTGTGGTTGGCTTCAGAGAATAGAATAATATACAGAGCTCAGATTAATGTTGCATTTGCTATCAGTATAAATATAAGATATTGTATAGTTTATAGTGTTCATTACTGATCGGTTCTAAAATATTAGTTTAGCATGTGACAAACACTGAAACCTACACCAAACTGTTATTATGCTCCCTAACAAGGAATTTGGGTAAAATGAACTGAAAATCACTCCAAAGAAGCAGGCTGTCATTAGTGCTTTCAGCAATTCAATGCAAATGGCAAATCAAGTCTGAAATTTAAGTTTCTGTCCAATTCTGCAAATCAGTATTACTCATAACATTATATTTCTTTTAATATGTCCCAGTTTTATAATTAAAGAAAACATGGAATATGTATTCCTCCTCCTTTCTTTTTGTTTCAATACCACCATTTTTTGGCTGGTTGGTTGGTTTCCTCAGACACAAAAATTCCTGAGAAATATATGATTTCGAGGATTTCTACAACTGATGCCATCAAAACGGCAGATTTTCCTGGTTTGAGGTAAAACAGAACGAATTTTCTGTTCAGTAATTTTACTTTGCACCTAAGCCTTTTCTAACTAACTGAACCCTCTGAAATTAACAGCACATTGTTCAGACAGTTTGCTCCCAGAGAGATAAGATGATTCTTTCTGATTTATGACAAGTAATGGTATGCAGAGAGGCTCTTGCTTATACTTATTCCTATAACAACCAGGGTCTGCTAACTTTGTTATGTGCCTCATTGGAGGGTCAAAAGTGGAAAAGCACAGAGGGGTCGCACCTGTGGAGAGAAGCAGCCAGGACAGGTGACTCAAAACTAACCAACAGTATATGCCATCCCATCTGCATCATGCTCAGTATAAAAACTGAGGGATCAAAAGGTCAGCATTTTTTCTTCAGTGGTCAGAGTTCAAGCAGAACTTCGTATGCCTTTGATCCCGATCTGTGCATTCCTGAATCCAGATCCGGAATCCAGCTTCCATCTGTCACTGAGTCCAGTCTGGGACTTTCCCTGTGTCTGCCAGTGATGTGATTCTCATCCTGGGAGCTTGATACAGTTTTGTATATATTGTATCTATTTCATTATTTTGTTTTTTTATCAATTAATATTAATTAGTATTGGAGAGAGGGGTGGCGGAGAGCATCTGTCATTCCTTTCAGTAGCTAGTCTGGCCCAAGCCATTACACAGCTTTATTGGTGCCCAGCGTGGGGCTCGACCATGGCTTTACCAGGGCTCTGATAGATTGTCCAAATAGTTTGAATTCCACCTTGCTCTGTTTAGAGAGTATTAGATTTTTTTCTACAAGAGTTTAAAGGGCTGTAAATTACAACCTACAGCTTACATCATGTCATTCTTGGACAGAATACTGTGTCGTGTTTTTATAGGGTTTTGTTTAAAGTTAGTAGATAGAATGCTGCTTAATCTGCCATATATGTTGTACAATTTATTTGCTTTTTGGTTTTGTATGTGGTGGTTTAAACATGCTATTCTGCTGTTATTTTTAATTCTAATCCATGCTGCAATTGAATGGATAGCTACTTTACCTGCATATATGTAATGGATTCTGTTACAAATTAAACTTTTAATTTTACCTTGGGAAAGTTTATTTCGTCCTTTAATGCTAATGGCAAATTGACACCATCAGAGCTAGGGGATGCCTTTTGGATTTTGGAAATGATTGTTGCTTTCTTAAAATCATGATTTTATTGTTGATTATCCTGAACATAGGGGTGATTTCTTATTAAATCTTAGTGCAAGAGTAGGTGTTGTACAACATGTGCTGCCACTACTCAAACTCTGTCAGCACCAGTACAAGTTGCCCCAGTAACCAGGAAGCAAAAAAAGAGATCAGTTCATTCCCCTGTCCCTTATGATGAAGACCAGATAAAGCCAGATACTATGGGAGAGAACTCTTCTGGTGAAGATCCAGAACAGGTCCTTCTAAAGATCTGGGAAAGGGTCCTTCTCAAGCAGATCAGGGAGACGGTCCTTCTCAGGCAGTGTGAGTGCAGAAGGAGGAATCAGATGCAGATTGTCTCAAGTTTTTCCACTTTTTGCTCCTCTTTTAATTAAAACTAATCACTTCAAATGACTTTCCAGTGCCTAAGTTGGAGTTGTCAAAAACTTCACTGTAATATATGCTTATCAGGGTGCTGGAGACACTGCAATCTACCAAGACATCCAATGAATCCAAAAGTTAAACTTTTTACAGATAGCATGTGTAAATATATAATATTGAGTATCCAGAGCCATTCTAGAATATTAAATAAATTTGATTTATTTTAGGGCTGCAGATACTTTTACCTAGATAGACAAATAAAGACTTAGGGCTATAATTTCAGGACAAAGAGTTTTAAAGGCAGTGCATTTCAGTAGTCATGTCACCAAATCAAGCCTGCGGACCACTTTTGTTTTTTCTTTATTCTGTCACTATATTCTGTGTGTAAGAGCAGAAGTTACTTTTCTCTTTTTTTACTCGGTCCATTAAGTTGAGAACTCTTTAGGAAGAAGACATTTTTATGTATGATTAGAAAGCTGCAGGCACAGTCTAAAGTCCATGAACTACCTTGCAGACAAATGTTAAACTTCTCTTAATTCAGTTTACACTATTTGGTGCCTGGTGTTCCTGTATAGCTATCTTCTGACTTTAAGATCCACCACCTCTCTTCAGCCAAATGACACCGAAGGTTATTCTGTTGCTTTCAGTCAAGTTTTCATATATATATATATATATGCTTAAAACATTCTTTGAACCTTTTGTCCCTTGAAAAAGAAGTTCTCTTCAATTGTCGGTGTCTAACCCTAAGGCTTCCATTAAAATCTTTATTATCTAACAGTAACTATTCTTGCTTATCTAAACAGACTACAAAGTTAAGGAATTATCTGTATTTCTTCTTAGATAATTTAAAATGTGTTTCGAGACACTTAGGAACAGAAAAAGAAATTCACTTTTATCTCTAATTGAAAAGAAGAGAAAAAGGAATATCTATTAACTCAGTTTTTGTTCCCTTAGACACTATTAATTCATAACCCATAGGACGCCCTCTTAGCCATGGCAGCAACATTTTAATCATATGTAATTCTGACACCCTAGACATGTAACATAAAATTATCAAAATTTCCACTTTCACTGATAAGTCCCGTAAGTAACAAGTTTCATTATCCACTTTAGCTCTAAGAGATAAAATTGTATTTAACTAACATACAAAAGTTGGAATATTTAGGTTTTATTGGTTTCATTTAAGCTGCTGCTCAGACTAAGAAGTAATTTTCCTTATTATCACTAGCTTTCAAAGAATTGAAAAGTGTCAAAGCATAAAATTTAATCATAAAGCACCCAGGTCTCCTTCTCTTTAGAAATGCTTATTTTTTCTTCAAGTATTTCTATTATCTTCTCTTTCTTTCCGTATCAAACATTCACTTTGCTAATGCTTTTCCCTACGCCACTTTAATAACATCAAATCTTAAACTAAGTAAAACTGAATCTCGACAGTGATTACATAGAAACTATCAAAGAAGAAATATAAAGACCCTTTGTAAGAGACCGATAAGATGTCTCAAGATTTGCTTACCACAAACAAAATTAGCAATAGGAAACCAGTAGCACTACACATGACCAACTGCCAAAGATTGGCCAAACAAAAGTGGTCTTTATACTGGTTGGTCAAGTATTGAGCAGATGTTAAACATAAATTAGTACCGTGTCCCTCCACAATCGGGATGCTGGGACCCCCGCCATCATTGTGGCCAGAGGATCGTGAGTCAACGGGACACCGCTGATGCTAAGAGGAGCATTGGGACGCTGAAAAGGGCCTATAGTGGTGACTATACTCTTGTTGTTCTCTGTAATACTGCTTCTCTCTCCTGCCTTTCCTCTCTTCCTCCTTTACTCTAGTGTTTGTTTCAGTGATTAAGTCTGGGAGATAACAATAAAGCTTTAGCAGACGGCATCTGACCTTGTTTGTGCCTTAATCTCACGTGTAGAATCGTTATGGGTCCTCCTGGAAATCCCCCTGCCACGACCTGGATCAGGACGTGACAACCTGGAAGTGTGTTAATGACTGATTGATTGTTGTCTTATTTTTCATATTTAAAAAATTGTTTTGTAGGATCATTTTCTGTCCTCTGAATCTTACAAAATTGTACAAGGAGTCCGGGACAGAAGGAACAAAAACAGTTCCCTGATATGAGACACGCCACAAAAAGATTTTGAGAGGGAACTTCTATGGGAATAAAATGCTGCTAAATCAAATTGTTTTAATCAGAACAGAAGCGAGAATCTCATAAAGAGTATGAATGGCAATTAGATGATTGAATGACAAAAGGACTATTCTTGAAAAAAAATATTTGCATCAACATCCCTATGGAAGAACTAAAAGTTCACACATCAGAGGAACTCACTCACAGGACAATATTGGCAGAAGATATTTTGAATAGATAAGTGGATGAATAGTACTCATACTGTCTTTTCAGCAGGTTTATTACCATTTGTAAACAGTTTGGTAGAAACGTTATATAACTATGAATTCTGAAGGAACTTAATCAGGAAACTCTTCACTAGGAATATGAAGTCACAAAAGGCAACAGCCTACTTAGAATAGAATCATAGAATCATAGAATAGTTTGGGTTGGAAGAGGCCTTTAAAACTTGTCTAGTTCAATGTCCCCTGCAATGAGCAGGGACATCTTCAAGTAGATCAGGTTGCTCAGAGCTCTGTCCAACCTGACCTTGAATGTTTCCAGGCACATCTACCACTTCTCTGGGAAACCTGCTACAGTGTTTCACCACCCTCATTGTAAAAAATATCTTCCTTATCTACTAAATGTCTAAATCTACACTCCTTTAGTTTAAAGCCATTTAAAGCCATTACCCCTTGTCCTATCATAACAAGCCCTGCTAAAATTTTGGCCCCATCTTTCTTGCAGGCCCCCTTTAAGTACTGGAAGGCCTATTATAAGGTGTCCCCAGAGCTTTCACTTCTCCAGGTCAAACAACCCCAACTCTCTCAACCTGTCCTTATAGGAGGGGTGATCCAGCCCTCTGATCATTTTTGTGGCACTCATCTGGACCTGCTCCAACAGGTCCCTGTCTTTCCTTTGCTGAGCGCTCCAGAGATTAACGCAGTCTCCAGGTGGGGTCTCACAAGAGAAGAGTAGAGGGACAGAATCACCTCCCTCAACCTGCTAGCCATGCTTCTTTTGATGCAGCCCAGGATTTGGTTGACTTTCTGGGCCGCAAGAACACATTGTCAGCTCCTATTCAGTTTTTCGTCCACCAATACCCCCGTCCTTCTCCCCAGGGCTGCTCTCAATGAACTCATTGCCCAGCCTGTATCCGTGTTTGGGATTGGATACGGTATCATATATTATCATTATTGCATACACATCATTATCTAGACTTCACTGTATGGCAATTAATATTAGATTTGCTTTAAAGTAGTGCAATATGTGGACATTCCCATTACCTCCTTTTCTTTTTTAAACTGGATTGCAGACAGTAGATAAGTAAGTATCTGTGTCTGACTAAAGATGTGCATTATGTAAAACTAGACACCAGAAAAGTGGGGGTGGGAGTTTTTTTTTAAATTTCCTCAGCAACTTTTGCCAGAGCCTATTCAGCTCTGAAATTCTCCCACACATGAAGTTAAACACTTCTGCTCCGTTGCTATTCTTCTGGAATTTTAGGCTGCTTTTCTAACAATCCCTGGTTAAAATACATTTATTTTTCTTATTAAAACACCTGATAAGGTGTTATTTTGGTGTTTGTATTGTTTTGTTTTGGTTTTTTTTTGTTTTTTCCTTAAAGAGTTGCAGTTTCTTCACATCAATCTGGAATGTTATTTGTTCCAAGCACCTACAAATATGCCAGAAAATATTTGTGAAAAGGGAACCTTAGGTGGAATATAGTGCTAATATTTTAAATGAATCTATTTGTAACAACTAACAAATATTTGGGGGTGAGGAAGGATATACCATAAATCCACTTAGGTATTTGTCATATAAAAAATAATCTTATGGCACTGACTTTTTGTTATTTGTAGTGGAATTTATTTGTTAAAGTTGTGCTGCTTTCTAGCAAGACAATGCAAAATATACTTTGATGAAACAAACAAAAAAAAAATGTTCCTCTATTTATCATTCTCACTGCCTGCCAGTTTATGTAGTCCTATACAGGCTACATATCATCATAGGAATGGAGGGGCTTTTGAGGAGGGAAACTTTTAACAGTCTGTTAGCAGATATCTCAGCTGATACTTTGAGCTAGTCTGCTCTTATGTCTATGCCAAATAGTGATATAAATAAACGAAATAAGTTGGACATTTTTTCTTTCAAAGCAAATAACTCTTTTATCACTACACATGTCTTGGAGCACATACATTTCCAAATCATTCTCTGCAATTTAGATTCATAGCCAAAACAAGTAAGCATCATTCTCCTTGGGTTTTTGCTTTTGTGTTCCACTATGAGGAAAGTAACAGATATATACTTATGTGACCATTTTTCCTGCAGTGTGTGTGACAGTTTGGAAGCTGATATAAAATATAGTGTTCTTCGAAAGATACATGTGATCTAATCCTAGAATCATAAAAGGTTTGGTTTGGAAAGGACCATTTAAGATCATCTAGTTCACCCCTGCTGCCATAGGGAAATCTTTCACTAGACCAGGTTGCTCAAAGCCCCATTCAACCTGGCCTTGAACACTTCCAGTGATGGAGCATCCACAACTTCACTGGCCAACCTGTTCCAATGTCTCACCACCTTCTTCGTAAAAAATGTCTTCCTTATGTCAAATTTAAACTTACCCTCTTTCAGTTTAAAAGCATTGCCCCTCATCTTGTCACTACAGGCCCTAGTAAAAATTCTTGCTCTATCTTTCTTATAAGCCCCCTTTATATAATGATGATTCTGACATTCCCTCAATATCATTTTATCTCAGATGTCCTGGGAGAGGTTACTATGGTCTGGCATGGCTTCATACCATCACCCTTCATCTGTATTATTAAAAGCCTAGCAGCACAGTACAAGTTGGTTTCTATTGCATTTAAATATTGCCACATTTGTTATTTAGAGACAGGAGTTTTTTGAAAGCTTTATGCATATTCCTTCCTTTATCGGCAATTTTCAAAGGAACCTAAAGTTCAGTGGTCAGAATGCTTACCCTGGGATCGAGAGAAATGGACTTAAACTTGCTCTGCAGAGAATGAACTTTGGCCTGATCTCCCATTTCCCAGGAATCACTATCTCCATGCACAGTTGATGAGAAAGAAAATGTTGAAATTTTTGTGTTATCCTATCCTAAAGGAAGGTATGGAAACCAAACATAGGACTTCAACAGAGTAGTGAATTACGTTCAACACAAGGGAGACACTAAACTGAACTGATTCTCAAATCTCTGAAACTTCTGAGTATGACCGTAAACAATTGGGTGCAAGAAGTAAATTTCACAAGTTCACGTTAGAACTCATAAGAGATTTTCTTTAGAATGAAGTGATACCTTTCCACAGGAGATGTGTTTAAAACAGATACAAGAGAGTTTGAAGAATTGATTTTAATAGTTCAAAATTTTACTTTGGATACTTACTTTGGTTACACTGATGTACTGAAATACTTAGCCAACTTTGGGATTACTTTGCATTGCCAAATAGAGAGTTGACTGAAGTGAAGGAAAGATGTAATGAGTTCTCTTGAGTACAGGAGGGTGATCCAAACACACACACACACCCTCCCCACACAAATCATTTGGAATCTACTTCTCAAATCCTTAACAACTTTTACAATTCCACTGTCATTAATTTTTATTCACTGCTAATAGGCATAAATTTAATGTAGACAGATCTCTACATTTAGATTCCTGCAATCCAAGTCTTGAAATAGGATTTTCCTCTCTTAACTTGTAATGTATACATCAAAATGAAATTAATTATTCCATAGGCAATCTAGACAGTTAGCTTAGATCCCTCTCATCTCGTCACTTATATTATGATTATACCAGCTATAAGTCTATTGAGATAGAGACATTCTTTCCTTTTATGTTTGCACAACAGTAAGCACATGTAAGTCCTGAGGGTAGAGCCATAATCATAACATAAATGACGCAAGGAATGTTTTCCTAGGAATTATTTTCAACATATATTTTTGAAGCAATTCCTTTTGGATCTGTGTAGATGTGTGGGAGGGAAGGTGCAATTCCTTTTGGATCTGTGTAGATGTGTGGGAGGGAAGGTGCCATAGAAAGTTTGAAGAGTTTTTTGTCACTCATATTAACTTCCAGGTCCATAATAAATAGCACCAAGTTAATTGTTAAGTATTTTATTATAAGATGAGAACATAAATATTTATATCATATCTAAAAGGATTTGGACTTATATTTTGTTTTAAATAAATATTGTATCAATAATTTTATTAATGGGAACATTTGGAAGTTAACTGAAGCCATATTCATGCAGGTCTAAGTACTAATAAATTATTTAGATTCACTACTTTGAAGAGAATGTTAGAGTTTGAAGCTGGCACGTCACGCATTCTTTCAAGCTTGTTATTCAGAATTCTAAACATAAAATCACATGTACACTCCTTAGAAGGAAATTACAATATTTTCAAAATTAAGTGTGACAAATTAGGAAGTGATACAATTGAGGTTAATCATGTATAAGGGTGCTTAGTAATGTGATCTTCAATTATATTTTCAACCCACATGATGCCTGGTTTCATAGAATCATAGAATTGTCTAGGTTGGAAGACACCTTTAAAATCATCAAGTCAACAATCAACCTAACACTGCCAAAACCACCACTAAACCATGTCCCTAGGCACCACGTCTATGCATCCTTTAAATTCCGCCAGGGGTAGCAACTCCACCACTTCTCCGGGCAGACTATTCCAATGCTTAGCAACCTTTTCTGTGAATAAATTTTTGCTAATATCCAATCTAAATCTCCCCTGGCATAACTTGAGGCCATTTCCTCTTGTCCTATGGCTTTTTACTAGAGACAAGAGCTTGAGCCCGACCTCTCTACAACCTCCTTTCAGGTAGCTGTAGAGAGTGATAAGGTCTCCCCTCACCCTCCTTTTCTCATATTTAAATATTTCTTCATATTTAGTTGAAAAAATTGAGTAGCACCCATCAGTGTTTTAGCTATCTAACATTTAGGTATTCAGTTTTATCTAGACTGCTACAACTCTTTTTATCATGAATGGAGAGTTTAATTTTACTGAATTTAGGAAGTATAAGGTTACCCTCTGTCATAGGTGAAAAAAATAGCTTGATTATGAATGTCAATAGACTGCAATTATTGGGGGGATTGGGGGGCATGTGAATGTCCAGAATTAAGCTTCTGAACTCCCAAGCAGAAGACTCTTCCTTGTTAGATGCAAGCAGTACAGGTTAGTTGTAAGTCTTGCACCTATTGGATTAAACACTACCGTAATGTACTGGGTCTTTAATAAAGAAAGACACATGGGACAGAAGCACCCACTGATAGCTTGATTATGTATTGGGGAAGTCAGGGACCACAAACCAGAAAGAAGAGCTGGTGCCAATAACTAGGCTTCCTGTAAAGAAGAAATTATCTTAGAGAAAAGAAGGGGGCCTGGAAAGAAGACAACAATCCTGGCTGGAGAAAAGACCTTTCTGTTGGGAAATTAAATGCTGTGGGCTAGTGAGTGAGCAAACATCTGTGGTAATCAAGCAGTCTAAATGCTCCCTTTTCATTAGCTGTTATCCAGATCCACTATCTGGATCCACTATCCAGATACCCATTATCGAGATCCGTTACTATTTGTGATTTACTCAGTTTCACCTACTAATGGTGTTTGTAGGGCTCTTACCTGTTTCCCACACTCCTGTGATTAGCATCTGCAGCTGGAAAGCATGTAACAACTATGACGTCTCCAGGAGCTTTGTCTTCTACCCCTCAAATATTTAACACTTCTGTTACCAGCACAGCAAGGCCACTGCTGGTTAGACAGACCCCAGCTGCTTGTTACACAACCATATGGGTTGTCAATCAATCAAGATGATTAAGGGCTTGGAGCATCTCCCTTATGAGGAAAGGCTGAGAGAGCTGGGACTCTTTAGCCTGGAGAAGAGAAGGCTGAGGGGAGACCTTATTATGGCATACAAGTATCTAAAGGGTGGGTTGAAGGAGGATGGAACCAGCCTCTTTTCAATGGTTCCCAGTGACAGGATGAGGGGTAATGGGCACAAGTTAGAACACAGGAAGTTCTGTTCAAATACACAGAAAAACTTCTTTACAGTGAGGGTGACAGAGCACTGGCACAGGCTGCCCAGTGAGGTTGTGGAGTCCCCTTCTCTGGAGATTTTCAAGACCCGCCTGGATGCAGTCCTGAGTAATGTGCTCTAGGCAATCCTGCTTTAGCAGGGGAGTTGGACTAGATGATCTCTAGAGGTCCCTTCCAACTCTGAAAACTCTGTGATTTATTCTGTCTTGCCTGGGATATCCTCTCAAAGTGACTACCTTCTCCATTTGTTTCATGAAACTATCCACAACAGGTAAAGACTTTAGTAGTAACAGCTAATTTAGAGCATGCCATTGGTCAGATATATTTAAGGTTATTTTTCTCTTTGCAATCATTACACTGCATTTATTAACATTTATTAACATTCAGTTTTAACTTTGATTTGATTAACTTATTCCGTGTAGTCCTTAAGCAACTCTCTGCAGTTAGCTTTCATTGCTGGAATAGTCATGTATCATCAATAAACTTTGTTCACCATGCTGTCCACATCATTGTTTAGCATAGGTCACAACATCAATCCCTGCAGAAATCTCCTGTTATTTTTCCCTCACTGTGAAAAGTGATAATCTGTTCCCATCCATCTTGTATATTTAATACAAGTGGTTATCATTAACTTTGAAGAAATCTTTGCTCTTAGAATCATAGAATCATAGAATGGTTTAGGCTGTAAAAGACCTTGAAGATCATCGAGTTCCAACCCCCCTGCCATAGACAGGGACACCTCCCACTAGACCAGGTTGCCCAAGGCCACGTCCAGCCTGGCCTTGAACACCTCTGGGGATGGGGCCTCAACAACCTCTCTGGGCAACCTGTTCCAGTTCCTTACCACCCTCAAAGTGAAAAATTTCTTCCTAATGTTCAATCTGAACCTGCCCTCTTCCAGTTTAAAGCCATTCCCCCTCGTCCTGTCACTACACGCCCTAGTAAAAAACCCTTCCCCAGCTTTCCTGTAGGCCCCCTTTAGGTACTGGAAGGCCGCAATAAGATCTCCCTGGAGCCTTCTCTTTTCCAGGCTGAACAGCCCCAACTCTTTCAGCCTCTCCTCATAGGAGAGGTGCTCCAGCCCACAGATCATCCTTGTGGCTTTCATCTGGACACACTCCAGCAGGTCCGTGTCCTTCTTGTGTTGGGGACTCCAGAGCTGGATGCGGTACTCAAGATGGGGTCTCACAAAAGTGGAATAGAGGGACAGAATCACCTCCTTTGACCTGCTGGCCACAAGTGCTGGCCACTCTTATCATATAACAGCCTTTCAGTACTTAAAAGGGGCCTAAAAGAAAGATAGGGAAGGGACTCTTTATTAGGGAGTATAGTGATAGAAAGAAGGGCAACGGTTTTAAACTGAAAGAATGTAGATTTAGACTAGATATTAGGAAGAAATTCTTTACCGTGAGGGTGGTGAGACACTGGAACAGGTTTCCCATAGAAGCTGAGGATGGCCCATCCCTTGAGGTGTTCAAGGCCATTTTGGATGAGGCTTTGAGTGAACTGGTCTAATTGAAGATGTCCCTGCCCATGTCAGGGGCTTGGAACTAGATGATTTTAAAGTATCTTCCGACCCAAAACATTTAATGACTCCATACTTTTTTCTTGCTTTTGATTTCAAAAGCAGTAGTTTTGATCACTTATTGAGACTAGTGTAATTAGTGTACTTTTTGGTTGTAGGAATACACTTTGTCTTTTTTAAAGAAATCAGGTACTTGTTGCTGTCATAAGCAAGATAAATGACTGCATGACCTAATGATCTGATTTATTAAGCTTGCCTTTATTTTTCTAAAGTAATATAATTAGTATTCATGTAGCATAATACTTAAACTGAAGCCAAGCAAATACATTTTTGACTGGAAGAACAAGTTTTATTGTAAATCATAATTCCACAAGAAATCTTCCTAAAACCGTTCTTACTGCTTTAAAGATTTTAATGTGATTGACACAGTTATTGTAATGCTAAATTTTTGCAAACTGCTAATTTATGTGTCTTTGCTACACACTTTGTAATTTACCTTTGCTGCTGTTAGATAAGATAAAGTAAGATTGACCTGCCTTCTTCATGTAAAGAACTTCACAGTCATCATGCATTTTGAAAGCATAGAGAGTAATCCCCCTTGTTCCTTTATATATTCCAGTTATTTCTGAATTTGTCAGACTGACAGTCTGAAATATTAACGGGATGAACATTAGTGGAAAAAAAAATCCTACATTTTGGGGACATAAGTTACTTTGGAAATCATAATAAAAATGTGGTGAAGAAAAGAGGAAAGTACTCTTTTTAAAGCACATTCAGACAGGGGGGCACCTTTGCACTGGCTGTCTTCCATGGACACCAGATGTGTTTGTTCAGGCAGGAGAGTTTTGCCATGCATATATGTGGACGGTAAGAACACAAGGCAGAGTACTCCAAGAAGAAACATTATTTATGAACTAGGTTTTTGTGGACCAGGAAAAATGAATGAAAAGATGGTGATAAAGAAAATATAGAAGTCGGAGGATATCCACTATTGTGGTACTGAGATAAAGGTGCTTTCAGCTTTGAGAAGTAGGAGGAAAAAATCCCAAACCTGAATCTTCATGCAGTTAAACTACTTGAAGTAAACTGAAACATTCTCAGATCTGCTTTGTAGGAGGAATGAGTTCCCATCAAAGCCAGAAAACTGCCAAGACATGCCAGAAATTTATAATTATACAGGAAGCTTACTGACCATCTCCCCAAAGACCAGTAGTTCTTACAGTTCTTCATTGCTTTTCTTCTAATGCACAGCTCTCCCTCCAGGACATTCAGATAAAGTGTCTAAAAGGCCTACTTTGAACACTGGTACAGATACATGCAGTTTGCACAATCTACAGAATACAACAATGCCAGAGAAAATCCTTCTAACCTCAAGTATTGTATATACATACATATATATATATATGTGTAAAAAATATGCTGTAAAGGATGCATGTCCCCAATCAATATAGCAGCAATGCTCAGCCCCAGTAGTTACAATGTAGAGATCATATGAGGGAATTAATATGATCAAATTTAATGAAAGGGCGCAACATACTGCTAAAGGAAATATTTTTTAAAAACAAGCAAACAATAGCTACTCAACATTCAATCACCATTACATTTTGAAATAATTTGAAGAATCTGTGATTATACATCATGATTATTCAGAACACAAAGAAGCTGTGATATTCTTAATTAAGAATCTGTGTTATATCAAGTATCTTCTAGTTAGAGTCTGGCTGGGGCGGAGTTAACTTTCCTCATAGCACCCCATATAGTGCTGTGCTTTGCACTTGTGGTCAGAACGGTGTTGTTAATGCACCAATGCTTTGGCTATTGCTTGGCTGTGCTTGCAAAGCATAAATGCTTTCTACTCAATCTCCCTCCAAAAGCTGGTAGGCTGGGGGTGGGCAAGAAGTTAGGAGGGGATACAGCTGGGACAGCTGACCCAAACTGACCAAAGGTATGTTCCATACCATATGACATTGTGCTGAGCAATAAAAGTTAAAGGAAAGAGGAGGAGGGAGGAGGATGGGCATTCATGATTATGACATTTGTATTCCAAAGTAACTGCTATGTGTACTGAGGCCCTGGTTCCCAGGAAGTGGCCGGACACTGCCTGCTGATGGGAAGTAGGGAATAAGTCTCCTTTGTTTTTGCTTTGCTTCTGCATGTAGCCTTTGGGGGTGGGAGTGTGTTGGTTTTTTTTTGGTTTGGTTTGGAGTTTTTTTGTTGATTTTTTGTTTGTTTGTTTTCCATTAAATTGCCTTTATCTCAGCCCATGAGTTTGGGAGGTTTTTTTCATCTTGTTTCCTCCCTCCATACTGCTGAGAAGGGAGAGAGAGAGAGAATCGTGGTGGGCACATGGTGGCCAGCCAAGGTTAACCCACCACGAATGACAATTCTTTAGTTCTCAGAGTATAAAAGCCTGAGAAATATTTCGATTTTACCATAGGATTTATAAACTAGAATATGAGTCAAAATATTTCTACATTACGTCTTTACATACATTTCTAGTAGTGAAATGATTTCTCAGAATCTTTTAGGTTTTCTCCCAATTATTTCTGCCTTTCCAGTGACTACTTTTACCATTAGGTGAGAGAAAAAATAAGGAAAGGAATTTTTATATATCTATGAGTCCTAAAAATTGACAAAAAGTATTTCTACAGTAGCAAGTGGACCATTGAACAGATCATGCAGCTAGGGCTGATATCCTGGCATTAATACTTTGTAAAATCCCTGAATGTAATTTCTGATGAGATTTTATTGGGTTTCCACCATGGAATGGAAACGCATTTTGGAGTTGTCATGATTCAGGTTCTGATGCCAACATCAGCAGCTGGTGTACCTTCTCTGCATGCCTGGAGTAGAAATTCCAGTTTTGTTTCCTCAAAAAACAAACAAACAAACAAACAAACAAACAAAAAACAACCAAAAAACAATGCTCCAAAAACATTCTGCAAACTGAGCCAGCACGCAGCAAGTAGGGGCAATCAGGGTTTCATTAGAAACAAGAATATCACTCTGAACCAAAAACCTGACACAGGAGGCCAAAGGGATTCAGGTATATAGTTAATGTTTATTGCTAGATCTAACTCTAGAAACCCTCTTCCAGAGTAAGATAGGTAAGGTAATTGCTAAGCAGGATGTACAGGGTGAGTTTTGTGCCAGAGAATGGGATCCATAAAGCTAAAACATAAAGAGGATAAACACTAAAAATAGTCAGTGGAAGACAATAAGGGAGGTATAAGCTTGAAGTCTTTCTTCTTCCACAGATTTAATGTTTAAAAAGGGATTCAATTTCCTGATCTAAAACTTTTCTCTATTATACGTGTCTAAGGAATCTTGTGTTTTTACACTGGTTGCTTTTTAAGCATGATGATTCATGGTAGTTTAAATTCTCAGCATTTATACGATTATAGTTTTTATAATTAGCATTGCTGTCATTCTGAAGGTCAAACAACATGATGTAGGTAAAATCATTTGGAGATTTGAGTTGAACCACAAATAGGCGTGACAGTGCTTCCTTGAACTTGAGGGACTAGTGAGGATGGATGAGAACAGAGCTCATCATTCCATTCTCAGGGTCTCACACTGGATAGCATAAAATGATTTTTCTAAGTAGTAGAACAGAGTACTCTGTTCAGCCTCCTGTTTTGCTGTTACTTGTTTTTAAGTTATATCAGCTTAAAGAGGGTATCCTGCATCTGATCATCCTTCATATTTTTGCACATTTTTTGTTCCTGAAATCCTTTGCACTTTTGTCCATTGTCATGGTTGAACCAGCTGCTCACTCACTCCTCCCCAGTGGGACGGGGAAGAGAATTGGAAGTGTAAAAGTGACAAAACTTGTGGGTTGAGGTAAAGGCAGTTTAATAGCTAAGGCAAAAGCTGCATGCACAAACAAAGCAAAATAAGGAATTTATTCACTACTTCCCATTGGCAGGCAGGTGTTCAGCTACCTCCAGGAAAGCAGAGCTCCATCATGCTTAATGGTTACTTGGGAAGACGCCATAACACCAAACATCCCCCCATTCCTTGTTCTTCCCCCAGCTTTTATTGCTAAGCATGACATCACATGGTATGGAATACCCCTTTCGTCAGCTGGGGTCAGCTGTCACAGCTATGTCTCCTCCCAAATTCTTGTGCCCAGCCAGCCTACTTGCTGGTGGAGCGGTGTGAGAAGCAGAAAAGACCTTGATGCTGTGTAAGCACTGCTCAGCAATAGTTAAAGCATCTGTGTGTTATCAAAACTGTTTTCATCACAAATTAAAAAACATAACAACATATAAGCTACTATGAAGAAAATTAACTCCATCGTAGCCATAATCAATACAACAGTAAATCATTTCTGAAAAGTCGAGATAATAGCATTATTCAAGCAGCCAGCAGAAGTCACTGCTACAGGACAGCTATTCTTTAATCTTTTTTTAGACAGATGTCATTTCTAATAAGAAATTTCTCTTATTGAACAATGTAAAATACAGCTATGTAAAATGTAGCTGTTTAGTCATCAGGGTGTCATAGCATATTTACTAGTATAAATTCAAAAGGGAATTTTCATGAAAAGTTTTAGACATAATTGACGATTACAAACAATAAAGAATTATGAAAATGAAAATTGAAGAATCAGTGATTTCCTGATTTTCTGTAGACTATGTATTTACATAAATGAAGCTGAACTATTCTGTACTTGGATTGCCTATTCCCAGTCTCTCTTCCCTTTCTACCAAGCTTTATTCTTTTCTTGACGTATTGAAAGTCACTAGGATGAGTTATTACTCATTGAAGTGACAGTATATCTTAAACTCTACTTTTAAGTAATAGCATACATGAGACAGAGAAATCTAATGGGGAAAAAAAAACAAAAAACAACCCACATATGCCGGTTTGGCAGAAATAAATTTTACATGTAAAAAAGACCTAAGCTTCCTAAGCTCATGAGAAGACTTCTTTTTCAGAAACTGGAGACTAGTTTAACCTTAAACTGTTTTTTAGTAAAACTCATTAAAAAAAGGGAAACTAAAGGCTATTCTGTTTTTAAAGTCACTTAAGAAGAGATAATAAATATTTTAGTATTTTCCCAAACCCTTAAATGCAAATGATAAATAATGTTAGCTAAAGAAAGTAAAATAGATTTTCAATACCAGGGACTTACAACATCAGACGTTAGAAACATGATCTTTCATATATGGTCGATAAAAATCTGCATAACAAACAAAAACCTCTCTAAGGAAAAAAAAGATTTTTTTTTTTTTTCCTGAGGAACCAATACACAACAAACTAGGTCTGAAGATGAAGATGTATTGTTAAGCCCAATTACACTGAGGGGAAACATAAATAAACTCTGTAAGCCTGTCAGATTCAAAGAAGTCTTTGAGGCCAGAGGCAACACAAACATGATGGGTATGAGGTCACAGTGCCAGTTGTTATATGACAAGAATTTAAAAATAAAATCATATCCTGAATGCTATTTTTCTTTTTTATTTTTCTTTGGTTTATTTTTTTTTTTTTTCAATTTTGTTGACTAGCTCAGCTCATAAAGTTGAAATACTAGAGAATGATTCACTTGCACATTAGAGAGACAGTGAAGCTTAGAATTACTTAAGTACCATAGCTAAATAACATCTTAAATATACCAGTGAGCATGAATATTAGTTCTATCATATGCATACTGCCTTTACATTTACTTCAGCAGAATACTTAAGAACATCAGTCTAAAATGTTTATTACTCTCAAGTGAAGTGTTTGCAATCTTTTCTTCCAACACACAAATGCTTCCAATGCTTTCTTATAAATTAAAGTGGGGGAGGGGGATTCTCACAGATAAAATGTGAAAAAAAAAAAAAAAGAGGTTTTTACTTTCTCCAAAATTATTGCTGCTATTGTTCTATTTCGCTTTAAACTGGGAGGAAAAAGAACATAATGAAATATTAGATATGATTCGCAGTATTTTTTTTCCAATTTTTAGTATGTTTATCTCAAGCTCAGGAGTAAATTTACTGATATTCAAAAAAACTAGGAAGAAAACATTATCTTATGCATAATGATTAGAGCACTCTGCTCTAACAACAAATAAAAACATCTCCTCATAAACCTGCAACCTTCGACTTTTGACCACAGAGCCCACTTCATTACCAAAATACTGTAACACTCGGTTTATGGAATGAAAATTTGAAGCACCAATCAGTAGTTGCTTTTCATGCATTATATCTCTTTGCAACGTATCCAAAGCATTAAATCTGAACTGTATTTTTATGATCCAATTTTCTAAAAACACAGCCACAGGAATTATTTTCTCTGTTCTATCTAATCACGTGAATAATTGCAGTTTTGTAGTTTTGAATAGTTTGCTGCGAAACTGCACTTTTAATCGAATATATTATTTGTCAGGGCGAAAAGCAGCATACAAAGGCCTGATTGTAGTCATGCACACAATGATGTTCAACTGGTGTTTAATTATTTAGTGATGTTTAATGTGACTACCATCAGTGAATATTACCATTTTCTATGGTAAGATAGATGGTCCTTCTGTTGGAGTCCTTTAAGGCAATCTATCCATACACATGCACACGTATACTGAGAACTATTATAGAAACCTAAACCAAAGAAGCAATGGCATTAGATATCGAGGGATCCTTTGGGAGCCCGAATAGATCCAGTCTGCCCCAATTTCATTTGGAAGGCAAGGTACAACTAGAGATACTCTGCACTTGAAACCTGGCTAGGGTTTCCTGACATCCAAATCTGATATACTTTGGGGTCTGCAGTGTGACACATTTTAGTAAGTTTGGGTTTGTCACCTCAGGTAATGTCTGTGTCGCTTCATCTTTTTTTCAAGTCAAAGGAAAGTTATATTCTCAATTCAGGAAGACTGAGCTTCCAGAGCTTTAAAGACTTCCAGCTTCAGAGCTGATCTTCCACACAGGATTTATATAAAAAAAACCAAACAAACAAACAAAAAAACAAAAAAAAAAAACTGAAGTTTTTGACTGTGACCCTACAAAGCATTCATATTGCAAATATTCTTGTCATAAAAGACCCTTCTTTCAGTCTCACATTGTAAATGCAAGCAAAATAATTCTGAAAACTATCAAGAGGCAAGATTTGGGAAAAAACAAAACAAAACAAACAAAAAAAAAACATAAACAACAACAACAAAAAAAAGCACCAAACCCACCTATGCAACTGATATTACAGTTCTACCAGTAACTGCCTTGTTTGTAGACTCATGTTCTACCTGTGTGTCTGTGGCAAACTCCCACCAACCTTTAATAAAAAATGTCCTGTCCTGTCCACCATGTACCTTTCTTTGATAAAGAAAGAACATAGAATTTGTATTAAAATTCCTACACATAAAATGAACAAGTGAGATGTGCTAATTTTTCGCTTACTCCTGGAGTTCCACTGACTTCTGTCTGAATTTTCCGTCATCTACACACTTTCTGCTGGAATTACAGCTTAGGACATTGGACCCTGTCTATGTTTCTCATGTTAAAAGAGAAATGAGCAATAGGTGAGAAAGCATGGCTTTTTTTTTTTTGCTTAAAAATGTTTCCAGAATTACATTTTTATTAGGTTAGTAAAGATTTGCTGATCATCTTTAGATATTTATGTTAGAAACTTTCCTTTGTGTACTTTAATCATACATACTGCCATCATTATATTACCAACCTTAATAGTTAAGTCCCCTTTCATCTATGATTTTCTAACTATTTGACATAAAACAAACTTAAAATATAATAAAATAGAAAGGCAAGAAAAAAAGATATTAATATGATTTTGCACTCAAAGGCTTTTAGCAAAAAAAAAAAACCAACCAAACACAACAGTGTTAAAACAATTCAAATAAGATTAATGCTGAAACACTGAAAACAAACTGAAGATGAATTTAGGGATACATTTTTCAAGAGAATTTAGAGATAATCTACTTCTTCTCCCTCATAAACTTAAGCTAAAAATTTAAATAAAGTCATTAAAAGGACAATTTATATAGTTTTGGTCATTTCCCCCAGAGGACTGAGTCTCACAAATGTTTTCAGAAGAAATTCAGTAAGACTCGGGACAGGTCAGTGAACGTGAAGAGTAATTTGCTTTCTAACATTACTTTTGCAACACCAAAGCAGAGAGGTCTGTTCTTGCAGACTTAAAGGTGAAAGGTAATGTTAAAGGAAACCCTTATTTCATATGTAGAGTGATATATGTGTACGGTGGGAAATTAATACAGAAGACATGCCAAAAATACACAAAAAAACCTTTAAAATCCCACTTCAGAATTACATTACCTGTAATTTCTTATATGCTTGTGAGGACCATCATTTTAACACACATTTTAACACTAAAGTATGTTTCAGTAAACCAGTCTCATGTCACTAAGTAAATACCATACTTGCTGTGTCAACATGTTCCTTGTTGTACTCCTCACATTTTCTCCTCACAGTATTCTCATCATTTATACCCAGGTCTTAGGTTATTAGTTTGTTGTAATCCATAAAATAGAAATTACTTTAGTTACTTGTAGACATATTTGAATGATATTTACATGCAATGTATCTAATTCTTATATCTTATAGGACACCCTGTGCAATGCTAATAAAAATAGTTTCACAATGTGATATCTCATACATAAATTTGGGTGTGTGTGTGTGGGTTTGGTTTGTGGGTTGGGGTTTTTTTTTTCTTTTTTTTTGTGTTTTTTGTGTTGTTTTTTTTTTATAGGACAGATAATCTATGTATAATCCTTTCTTGAAATTAAATTCTGGCATTATGTGACAGGATCATGTTTGGAATTAACATAAATCTTGGCATAGGCAAACCAAATAATTACTGCAGTCTTCTGATCCATCTTAATGTTCACACTTATTAACTAAGATTTTGACATAGAGCAACCACTATCATTCATTTGGTGAGGATTAATTCATCAAAGATAACACAAAGCACAGTGGCAGTGGATTGACATTGCTAAGTTTTTAGGATACAGTTCAGCTAACTATTTAAAGGTGGACCCCAATAAAGCTGTCATCTTGTACACAAATTTAATAAAGTTAAGAATAAATGTTTAAGAGATGAAATATATATAAATATTTTTAGTATCTTGATTCAGTTATCTGCAACTTTTAATAATAGGAAGGCTTTCAAGGTAGGTGATACTCTACCATATTTTGAAGTCTAGCTTATGAGGAAAAACAAAGTCTATACATTAATGGCTATTTTATTGATGACTTTGTTCTTAATTTATTAGAACTATCTTGTCAAAAAAATGAAGAAGATGAGATTGGTCGTACTGCACTGCCACAGAGTGTGCTGACCCATTCAAGTTGATTTCAGGACCAACACAGTCTTATTACCTGTTTCAGGAAGGAAAAGAAACAGACATTTCCTAGAGGACACTTTGAAATTATAGTTTATCAGCAATTTTGGTAAGTATTTTTCTGGAATACGAAGTTCTCTATCTTGACAAAAAACTTTGGGAGAGTAAATAAAAACTTCTAAAGATGGGATGGGTCAGTTATTAGAATACTATTCTCAGACCTCAGAAACATCATTTTAAGGCCTGCTTTATTACAGACTTCTTGTGATTAGAAATTACCTGGGATTACCGACTACAAAAATAAATGCTTCTGAATCAGATTAAAAGTGAAAAAATAAAAATCAGGATTTGGTTTCATTCCATTTAGATTTTTTCTCCCTTAGAAGGAAAGTAAAAATAATTTAATAACTCATGAAGGTGTTCTGCAATATTAATGTAAAGGAAACTTTGCTATTTTCTCACAAAAATTAATAACTATTTCTGGTAGCTAGTTGACTATATTTAGATCATTTCATTGGTAAATTAACTAGTTTACTGTTAGCATTATTTTTTTTTTTCCATCAAAACACTTACCTGCAATCACACAAACATCAGTATTTATAAGCTTATGCCATCATGCTGATGTTGAATTCTAGATCTTTAGCCTTTTCAAGCAGGAAATTTGTTAAAGCTTCAAAATATTTAAACAATTTTTTTTTTTTTCATCGCATCATATCACACTTCCCGGGTGCTGAACTTTGCATTTGTCCTTTCAGAAGATTCCTGTAAATCAGTTTTCCCAGCCTTTTAAGGATTCTTTGGATGGCAGCTCTACCCATCAATGTACTGACTCATAACCTGCAGCTTGGTATCATCTGCAAACTTGGTGTAAGTGCACTCCATTGGCTCCTCCAGGTCTTTGATAACAGTGTTAAACAGGACAGGTACCAGGACAGAGCCCTATAGTACCCCACTTGATTTGAAGTTCATTAGTTTTCTATTTCCATTCCTACTCTGAGTTTAATATTTCATGTAAATTGCATTTTTTTTTACTTTTAGCTTTTTGGCAAAATAAATTATTTCTTCAGGCAAAATTAAATGGGAAAACACATAGAAGCATAAATGCACAACAATAAACTTTATTTTTCTTATTTAAATGTGTGAGCTTCCTTCTGTCGTGACATTTTAACCACAGAAAAAGACATTTGAAAATGGTTATGGTAGGCAATGAGCTTCTGCAAATACAAAATACATACATAATGTATCTAAATGGTTCTGTTCCCTCTCTGGATTCAAATTCATAATTGTCTTGGGGGAAAAAAAGAAACAAGAAACCAATGTTTTATCTTTCCTTGCAATTTCTCCCTCTTTATTTAATGCAATCAGCATTTCTAGGTGATATTTTCTGTGGCTCAAATAGCAGAATAATTAAGTGTACTTGCCCCTTATTTGTTAAGCATGCTTACTGTTACTGCTAATGTGAATTACAAAGAAATAAATTGTGTATATCCTTCTGTTTTACAAAATACTGAACATTTCCAGTTAAATAATGTTTGTGTATATTTATAAATTTATATATAAATGTATGCATGTGTGTATATACACTAAGTAAACACCACACAATTTGGTTTGGAGATCATACATTTTTATATTGGAGCACTACATTTTTATATTGAGTTTCCCTGTAATTGTGGTGCTGTAATTGTAGGCAATGAAATCCTGTTGTGGTGCAAATGTTACCAGGTTGTATGGCTTTATTTTATGCAAATTAAATAGTAGAACTCTGAGTTTATCTAAACCACAGACTTGGATTTCCTCTGTTTTACCTACATCCATTGCACAGGGAATGCTTTGTATGCTCAATTACTCATGCTTGTACAGAAACTATTAGGAGGTAAATTTATACTTAGAATTTATGGTGAGACAGCATGCTTCTGAATCCGCAAGCCTAGATACATAGCCTGGTGGGAAGCAACTGTGTACTTCAGTCAGTTCTAAGCACACAGAAGAATCCTCCATCTCTACCCAATCCCCGCTTTCCATGGAAAAGAAATCAAAGTTTGTGGTTCAGATGAGAACTGTGACTTCACTGGATGCTGGTAGGGGTTATCAGTAAATTAATAGGTTAGTGAAGACATATCAAAGTCTCCAAATCCTTTTTTCTGCATCACAGATCACTTTGCATCTTACTTAACTAGGGCTTCCTAACATAAAATACATCATACTTATGATAAGCACTTTTTGCTTCCACTCAGAAGCTTTTGATTGCAAAAATCGAGATTGCAGACATCTAAACCATATTTATCTTATGAGAATAAAAATCAAATTGAATAACTTGAAACATCAAAAATTATATTTTCAGTACAGAAATTGACAGCTCTTGACATAATTTCCTATTAGACAGAAATTAATAACATCCTGCAAGTTCTAGCCAAAGGTCCATCTAGATCAATTGTGGATGGATTAGGGAAGAGTATCAGGACACAGGAAACACAGAACAATGCATGCCTAAATACTTTTCCCACTTTCAACAGTTTATAGTTTAGGGACTCCCTAAACTGAAAGTATCTCTGTATTTCAGAATCACAGAATCACAGAATGGTAGGGGTTGGAAGGGACCTTCTGAGACTGCCTAGTCCAACCCCCTGCCAAGCAGGTTCACATAGAGCAGGTTGCACAAGAAGCCATCCAGGCGGGTTTTGAATATCCTTATAGAAGGAGACTCCACAACCTCCCTGGGCAGCCTGTTCCAGTGTTCTGTTTTTTCCTCATGTTCAGATGGAATTTCCTGTGTTCCAGTTTGTGCTCGTTACCCCTTGTCCTGTTGCTGGGCACGACTGAAATGAGTCTGGCCCTGTCCTCTTGACACCTCCCTTTAGATATTTATAAGTATTGAAGAGATCCCCTCTCAGTTTTCTCCTCTCCAGGCTAAACAAACCCAGATCTCTCAGCCTTTCCTCATACAAGAGATGATCTGATCATCTCTGAAAATGATCTCTGATCATTTTCATAGCCCTCCACTGGACTCTTTCCAGCGGTTCCTTGTCTTTCTTGAACCACGGAGCCCAGAACTGGACACAGAACTCCAGATGTGTCCTCACCAGGGCAGAGTAGAGTGGGAGGATGACCTCCCTTGAACTGCTGGCCACACTCTTTTTAATGCACCCCAAGATACCGTAGGCCTTCTTGGCCACAAAGGCACATGGTCAACTTGTTGTTCACCAGCACTTCCAGGTCTCTCTCTGCAGCACTGTTTCCAGCAGGTCAACCTCTAACCTGTACTGGTGCACGGGTAAGCCATTCCTCCCCAGGTGCAGTACCCTACACTTGCCCTTGTTGAACTTTCAGTTTCCTTTCCACCCAACTCTCCAGCCTGTCCAGGTCTCAATGAATGGCATCACAGCCTTCTGATGTGTCAATCACTCCTCCCAGTTTTGTGTCGTCAGGAAACTTGCTGATAGTACACTTTGTCCCCTCATCCAGGTCATTGATGAATATGTTGAACAAGACTGGAGCCAGTACTGACCTCTGGGGAACACCAGAGATCTATTTAGTAGACCTCAGTGATTTTCTCCTAATTTCCCAGACCCTTTCTTATGTTCTTGTGGAATCTTAGTTTTCACAATACCCTGTGGCTAAGATATTAGTGAATTAACTTTGTATTGTATGCACAAGAATGTCCTTTTGTTTGTTTTGAAACTTCCAGTTGCCAGTTTATTCTAAAACCTAATTTTATTTCCTTTGAGTGCCTTTCTGCTGTAATCATTTTCACCTGATTTTATTATTCTGAACAACTTCAAACATCTCCTTAATTAAAGAGAGGAAAAAGGAAACAGAAGGAACTGGTATTGGAGAGGAACTAAATATTCTAGGGAAAGCATTTTCTCTGCAGAAAATTTCAGCTGAAACATGATTTTGGTCACTGTTTCAACAATTTTTAATATCACACTTCTCTCAAATTTTGAAAAAGCAAACAGCATGCATGGCTCTTAAGAAATTTGTTTCTAGTACTTGTCAGTGACAGTAAAAATTAATTTGGAGTGAAGAACTGTAAAAATATGACAATGGTGCTACAAATTTGAAACAATAACTTTTGGTTAAGAGATAAGGGAATTGTCCTCTTGATTTTAATTTGAATCAAATTGTTAGGTAAACTTTTCTGCAACAAAACGTAGAAATCCAATGCTTTAAAGTGTTTTTAAATATATTTTCAGATGTCTGCTACCAAATAGCACTGTATGGTTGGGTTTTTTTAATTGAATATTTATACTTACATTATAATAGTTTTTAATAATATTTATATTTATAATTATTGTGATAGCCTTTGTCTTCCACTCAGTCATATATTCAATCAGGTAAATATTTTGAACTGTGGAGATGTACAAAGCCATCTGATGACAAAATAACTTTGGTCAAATAGTCTTTTAGATGAATAACTGTAATGTTCAGCAAGCACACACTTCTGTTCTCAAGGTGTTTGAAATTGTTCTTGTGATCAAGAGAACAGTTGCAGTAAAATATTTGTGATGATAAAATTACTGAAAATAGTTATTGCAGTTTCGGTAGAAGATAAGGTATTCTCTGTTTTGACTCGTGCTGATTGCATACTGTAGTTGTCTGGAAAAATCTACATGACAGTACGAGGGACACTGTACCCTGTTTGGCTGCAGTAACAAGCTTCAGTTCTCATGCTGTAGGGATATCCTCTCTTCAATATTTTTTTTCTGCCCTCTCTGTTCTGCATATGCCAAAGAAGCCATAAGAAACTGAATTTGTTAGATTAAAGCAGGCATTCAAATAATTATTTATTACCTTAAAGTTATAACGTTTTACTGTTACTGAATTATAATATGTTCTTGTTCATGATAAACTGTTGGTATTGAAGTATGTCATGAGCAGAATGGAACCGTGGGAAAGAAAAGGTAATTTTTTCTCCTTTCAGATCTTGATCCTTGCTGTTTCGAAACATCATGACTACATGAACTCCACAGCAAAAATATCTTAAGTAGAAAATAATTTTGTTAGCTAAGTAAGAGTGAACAGACAAAAATTGCTGTTGCACCTCAGGTTAGGGGAAGGCATTTCTAATCTAAGGACAACAACACAAAAAACGTCCCAGGTGTTTATCAGCAAATTCAATTACACTAATGAAAAATGTCTTATAAATGCAAAACTGAGAAGGAGTTTATATCACTCAGGTGTTTGGTTTTTTTTTCATATTTGGCTTTTCATGGATCTTTACCTGAATTTGACGAGATAGGAATAAAAGAAAACATCAAGTATTCATAGGCAGGCGACATATATTAAAAATAATGAAATTGCTCTGCATATAGTAGCTTACCTAGCAGATTGTCACAGCATGCACTCTCATTAGGATGTCTGCTTGAAGCTTAGATTCCTGGCATAAGGTAAAAACGGAATATTCAGGTGATGGAGGCTAGACCAGGTATTTATCATTACACTAAACTGTTTTTCAAAGAACTGTAAAATCTATAGATCTTTTGTAATATATATGTACTGACAGTTATTTTAGACTATTTTCAGACACACTTTCTGAGTCTTCTTTAAACTTACCACTGATTTGCACTCTGTGTTAACAGAAAGCTGAGTTTTGGAGATAGCAGAAAAAATAAGGTAAGTTGAACATTTTGAGAATTGTTGTGGTACCTGTTTGTATGCATTTGAGTTAATTTCTAGTCTGCTGGGGCAACAATGGTTCTTTGTATCATTTGCTTTTTCTTCCTGAGAAAGACAATTTCTAAAACTCTACCAGTGTGTGGAAAATAATAAACCTGTTAATTACATAAAAAAATGAAACTGATAGCTATGAGAGAGAGAGAGGGACAGAGAGAAGGAGAATGAGAAGGGAGGAAGAGAAGGAAGGGAGGAAGGAGGGAAGTAAGAAAGAAAGGAAAGCAAAAGAATGAAAGGACGAATACAGGAGTCTGACTTTCTCAAGCTGAAGCCTAAGACACGATAAATGGTGCCTTACCTGGAGCCCATTTCTTATAGCGTGGTGACACTTCTTATTTTAGATGCCTACTACCATTACTGCCAAAAAACCTGTCCCTGTATCCCCTGAAAATGAATTTCTGCGCACAGCCTGATCCTCACAGTAGCAGGTGACAAATATGCTGACAGCAACAGTAGCCTAAAGAACCCATTAAGAGCATCATGTGAGAAAAAAGAGGACTAAAAAAAAAAAACAAACCAACAAACCCCCCCCAAAAATAGGTGGACCATGAAAAAGAACAAAACAAGCAAAAAAAGCCAAAATATTCATTCTTGCAGTGGAGTCAATGCAATACTTTTTCCAATAGAGTTTTTGCTTAAAAGCCCTGTCTGATAAGCATTGCTTTGTCAAAAATTTGGTACATTTTCATTGACCTTACGACAAGGCAGCCACACAACTCCTATGTAAGAGAATTTATTTTACTAAATCTCTTAGCTGCCACTTGAGTACCTCACACTTACTGTCTGCTTAATTTTTGTTATTGGTTAAGTTTTTAGTTTGCTTTGTACAGTTCAATTACTGATTTCTTAATACGGTGAAGCTCCGAGCAGTAACAAGAAGTAAACTATGCCTTGGAAACAAACATCTATGTGACCACTGTGTTCTCAAGTCAATTTATATTCTTATTCCTCAGCTGACCAAAGTAAGTATAAATGAATCCTATTACAAAACAAACAAACAAACTCAATGTAACTTCTTCATGTCTTCATTTACTTAATAAATAATTCCATGTGCTCAGTTTTGCCTTAACAGTAATCAGGTGATGTTTAGCATGTTGTAGACAAATGGGAAGTATACCTGTGGGTAACAGTGTTTAAAAAGTTGCTTTATCAACACATGCATGTAGTGGAAGCTGTTAATGTTTTAGATAAAGATAAACAGATTTACCTTTCTCTGAGAGTGTAATTTTTTTTTTTTTTTCACTTTGAATGGTATAATAGATAACATTTGTTCACAAATAAATATGCATTCTCTTCTTTGTAAAGGATGAGAATGGACAGCAGAGATGAAGGTTCCCTGTTTGCCTTTTTCTGTTGCTTTCTGGGTCAGGTAGAAGTGCCTGCAAATAACAGAACACTATGCTTTCACTCGAAGTAAAGAAGTATTTTCAGGGTAATACAGAGAGACAGAGCAGGAATTTATAGCAGTTTCAGTACTGAGGTGATCAGTGAGAAAATACATATATGAGTCCCTTCCTGAAAAAACCTTGATTGCACTGTGCAAAGTGTATTGAAAACCACAAAGCCAATAAATGTTGTTTTAGAGCAAGACTGGAAGAAAACGTTCAGCATGACAAGACACAGTAAGCAGAGCAGAGATTTGTTAATAGACTTTAATCCTCACATTGTCTTATTTACATGGGTACATGGGTCTGAATTGTCTCATTGCCCTAGTTTGTGCTTAAATAAAACCCGGTATTAGGAGGTCAAAGGTCTTTCTGATGTTTTTGTAGTGCATGTTTATTAGCTTTTTTAGTTCAGATCGTAGATTGCCTTTTGAAGCAAATCTTCAAATATTTCCCCTTGTTATATTTGGTCAACATCATAAAACAGTCTCAGAGAACATAAAGAGGACTTCTTTTGGATGAAACCTAAGCAAAAGATGCTCTCTTGGAGTGCTCTTAATGTGCTGTATTGCTAATGGACACCTCATCCATGGCATCCACCTAGAATTACTCTATTACAAAAAAAGTGTTTAATGTGTGCACTGCATCATCAGAATCAATTATCGCTCCTTACACGTACACTCCTATTGGGACATACATTGGCTAATAATGCTTGCTCTAAGAAAGGAGGTGCAAGGAGATCCACCTCATAAAGCTGGCCAAGTTAGGAATCCATCTTACACCAGTCCTTTTATTCAGAAAATCGGGATAAAACCGAAAGAAGAAGAGAATGTCTGCCAAAACCTCAGCTGTTTTAGTTCAAAGTCTTGTGTCTCAGCTGGAATCCAGCTCCAAACACATTTTTAGATAGGTGCTACATTTGTTCCTAAAGTGGTAAAAGTTTGGTTATGCATTTTATGATGTTATACTCTCTGGTAAGTAGAGTAAGTAATTACAGTATTAACATAGAATCATAGAATGATCACAGAATCATAGGATGGCTTAGAGTTGGAAAGGACCTTGAAGATCATCGAGTTCCAACCCCCCTGCCATAGACAGGGACACTTCCCACTAGACCAACAAGGTTGCCCAAGGCCTCGTCCAGCCTGGCCAGTGTTCAACACTTCCTGGGATGGGGCCTCAACAACCTCTCTGGGCAACCTGTTCCAGTGCCTTACCACCCTCAAAGTGAAAAATCTCTTCCTAATGTTTAATCTAAAACTGCCTTCTTCTAGTTTAAAGCCATTCCCCTCGTCCTATCGCTACATTCCCTAAAAAAAGTCATTCCCCAGCTCTCCTGTAGGTACTGGAAGTCCGCAATAAGATCTCCCCGGAGCCTTCTCTTTTCCAGGCTGAACAGCCCCAACTCTTTCAGCCTCTCCTCATACTGCAGTGTGTTCAACCAAAGCATCAAATAATTGAATCTGGATATCAGAATCATTCTGTAAAATAATTACACCCACTGTGACATCATGAACTAATTTTTATAGTTATGTCAATATTGCTAAGTAGAAAAAATCAGGAAATGTTTTCTGGCCTCAGTTCCCAGTGGCTCTGGATGCTGAGAGCTAGTCCCTTCTATGCTGGATTGTTTTGGAGAGATCTAGCTGGAGTCCATTGAAAAAGAGCCATTTGATGAACTAACAGTTAAAAAGAATACCGGATTTGACTATATATTCATTTTTCAAGTTCAGTATCACCCAGGATCCTATTTTATTTGACATTGCAGACATACAGTATGTCAGTGAAGATCCTGGGCTAATGATACAAAAGATTATCTAAATCCATGTTGTTTCACTTTCTTTTGTCAGGTGGATGGATACTTAAGGATTCTTCCAGTGAAGAATTGAAGACTGGTAAGAGTGCAGATAGAGCTGTGTGACTCAAGAAGTTCAACAAAGAGAAATGCAACATCCTGCTCCTGGGGAACAACCCTATGCAGCAGACCCAGCTGGGGCTGACTGACTGGGAAGCAGCTCTGTAGAGAGGGACATTAGGGTCCTGGTAGGCAGAAAACTGATGGTGAGCCAGCCACGTGACCTTGTGGCAAAGAAGCTAATGGTGTTCTGCGCTGCATTAGGCTAGAACATTGCCAGATGGTAAAGGGAGGTAATCCTTCCCCTTTACTCAGCGCTGTTGAGGACACACCTGGAGTACTCTGTCAAGTTCTGGGCTCCTCAGTAAGCGAGACACGGACATACTGGAAGGAGTCCAGCAAGGGGCCATCGATGATGATGAAGTAATTAGAGCATCTCTACTATGAGGAAAGGCTGAGAGAGCTGTGACTATTTAGCCTGGGAAAGAGAAGGCTCGGGGGAAACTACGGTGTCTATAAACACCTGAGGGGAGGCTGCAAAGAGGATGGAGTCAGGCTCTTTTCAGTGTGGCCCATTGACAGTACTGGAAGCAATGGGCACAAACTGAAATACAGGAGATTCCATTTGAACATCAGGAAACAGTTTTTCACTGTGAGGGTGACAGAACGCTGGCACAAGTTGCCCAGAGAAGTTACATAGTCTCATTCTGGGGAGATATTTAAAAGTTGTCTGGATGTCGTCCTGGGAAACCAGCTATAGGCAGCTCTGCTTGAGTAGGGGGGGCTGAATAAAATAATGTCCAGAGGTTTATCAAGTTTTATCAAGTTTTCTTCATAGAATCACAGAATGGTTTAGGTTGGAAAGGTCCTTGAAGATCATCGAGTTCCAAGCCCCCTGCCATAGGCAGGGACACCTCCCACTAGACAAGGTTGCCCAAGGCCACGTCCAGCCTGGCCTTGAACACCTCCAGGGATAGGGCCTCAACAACCTCTCTGGACAACCTGTTCCAGTGCCTTACCACCCTCAAAGTGAAAAACTTCTTCCTAATGTTCAGTCTGAACCTGCCCTCTTCCAGTTTAAAGCCATTCCCCCTCGTCCTATAGCCACACACCCCAGTAAAAAGTCCTTCCCCAGCTCTCCTGTAGCCCCCTTTAGGTACTTTCTTCAGTAAAATGTCATATATATTATCCTTAGTGATCAATTTCAGATGGATTGCTTTTAAAGTGAAAGTATTTTGACCTGTAGCATCAAAGTAAACACTGCTTTATCTTGAAGTATGAGCTGTTATTTTAAAGACGACTTGGTAGTGTCATCAATTATTCCTAATAAATTCAGAGATAGACTTTCATTGTTTTAGATAACTATAGTATAAGAATCTTCACATTTAGAAGAATTATTTCACATTTTTTGAGTCTCCACCAATGGCAAAATAAGTTGAGAAGAGAATTTTCTCTAGGTTGAAGAATTCTTTGCAGCTTTTTATAAGTGCAAGAAATAGTCAGGTTACTGTACTGGGGTAAAACTGAGGAATTCAGTTATCAGAGAGGTGAGGCAAGGCAAGGGAAGGCAAGGGAAGGGAAGGCAATTGGAATGGAAACTGAGATCAGAGTGGAAAGAGAAGCTACAATACTGTTTAAAAATGCTGGAAAACCCTTACTGCTGTTCTTTTTCACTCTCACATTAAATATGTTTCATATGTCATCATTCAGCTTACATTTTTCCCAGTCATAAAGCAGGGCCAAGGCGTTTCAGATTCTACACCACATTCATCTATTTTTGCTCCAGCTGTACCCCTAACCTGTGTTATAAATACAATTGTGGGTTTCACATAACATTTAATGGGAATGATTTTCCTATACGCTTCTAGTCATGGATACAGATACAGTTGCACGAGCAGTGCACAGTCCAGCACAAGGATTCAGCTGAAGGGAAAAAAGATGGGTAGAAGCTAGTTATACCCAGTTTTCTGTTGCAAGATATAGTAGTTCATAAGTACTGAATGTAAACAATGAGCTAGTAAATACAAAGTATCTGAAAATACTTATAAGTCCAGTTATGTAATTCTGGCCATAGAGGCACTTAACCATTATTATTAATTATTATTATTAATTATTATTAATTATTATTATTATTATTATTATTATTATTATTATTATTATTATTATTATTATTATTATTATTATTATTATTATTATTATTATTATTATTATTATTATTATTATTTTCTTTGCTTTGATTTTTTTTTCTGTCAGAAAAATAACTTTCAGAACTTTAGCCCAACTTTTCTTCTGAAAGAAATACCTATAGATCACTGTTTAATGTCAACATGAATAATCTCTGTGCTATGATTTAAATTAGTGTTAATGCTTTTGCCTAGAAAGAGGATGGCACATATACCTAATACACTCTAATAAAATACCATGAACATATCTAGTACTAAAGCTTGATGAAGTATATAAGGATTTTATACTAGACTCTGTAAACTAGCTTGCTTTTTTGTCAATACCATTTCATACAAAAAGAAGGTATCTTAAAGTAAGTAATAAAGCTGACCTAATCTTGATGCAAGAAAATCTATCACAAGGATTTATAGTGCTGCTATGTTTCAATCAACTCAGGAGTTAGCAATTTATAATCTTTTGATCTACTGAAACCAGTCTGGCACAGATCAAAACAACTAAACAAGAACTGCAGGGTACAAAAGTACTCCTTGTAGAAATTAATATAATAAAGAAGATACATCATAGAGCTTCATTAAATATTGTAATAAAATCTTTGGAAAGGTGAAAGACAATTCTCCTTGGGTAGCACAATCTGCTATAGTAGAAAACAAAACAAATATTGATTTATATTTCAAGCTCAAAACCTTTGCATTTACAGAAAGGAAAAAAAATATTTAAAGATCTCTACTTTCATAAACAGGTACCTCTAGGACCAAATTTATGTTATAATCTGTGCTACTATGAAAACTATTATTAATTTTTAAGCTATTCATAATCTATAGTAAGGACCTATAGCTGCATTTCTGAGGGTGTATCCACATTGTATCCCAATGGTATGCCTACACTGCTTGCAGCCTCTCTAGATCAGACTGACTGCATGGTTCTACTTGAGACACCCTACATATTGTCCCTGCTTTATATAATTAAAACAATTCTTATTTTTGTGGGATGGTTTTATTCCAGATCTTTGGAATGAGGGATGGTCATTGCAAGCTTCATGGTGTTTTTAAAATAGGAGCATACATTGTGTCATAAAGGGTATTTGAACATGCCAACATGCATTTGAACATGTTGTGCACATGGCTTCAGATATCTCCTCCTTTTGATTGTGTTGGCTGCATTCACCACATTCATCCATCTAGGACCTGAACATTTACCAGCTGCTTCACTCAGCCTGAATCAGCACAGAATACTGACATTTCTAAAAAGCCAGCATCAATGATAACATGAGGGCAAAATATTTGTAGGTTATATAAGGACAGAAAATTGAGATTTTTCCTGTCATCAGATAGTATCTAGATTACTTTGACATGTTATTTAAGAGTCACAATACCGTATTCATACAAAGCAAGCCATTCATATAATTGCATTTTGACTTCTTGTAGGAATCTGAAGTGAAATATCAAATTTTGGACAATATATACAAACACATTTCATACAAAAGCTGAGTGAGAGCATGTAGGGTTCAACCTAAATAAAGAGACAAATGGGATAGGGGAACTACTTAGGACAGCATGTTCTAATGGAGGAAGGAGGTACTTTTCTTATCCTTCAAAGTAGATTTGAATACAGAATCTAAAGGTTCACTTGTCTTTTACTATGATTCTGTAATACAGTTTTCAGCTAGGTGGAACTAACTGTGGTTTATATTATTTCTGTGGATGTGATGAATATTCTTTCTCGTGAACCTTTCTGCTAAAATATAAATCAAGGTTATTAGATTGTGAAAGTGTGTCCTGCAAACAGGTGGACAAGAATGATACCTGTTACAGACAGGTGATGCATTGAATGGAGGAGGTCCTTCTGGGTGATCAGCCTTCTAGAGCTCATAGCTCTGGGAAGCACAAGTTGTCACAGGTAGAATTAAGTGCTTTCCTTTATTTCTTGTTTCCTCCCTGAGTGCAAAAGTTTTTATTAACCCTGCAGTGGGCTGTACTCCTATCAGACCTGCAATTCATCAAAGGATAAATAGCTCTTATACCTAGCACTTGGACTGTAATTGTAATTCCATTACTGCACTGAGAAAACTTGGGTGCAGACCAATGACATTTACTGTGCCAAGTTCAGCTATTGGAGAAGACAGTTTCTGAGCAGCTTAGTATGCGACAATAAGAAAGCATGCTGCATGGAGAATATGGGCAGGTTATGGAGGACCTGTGCCTGTGGCAGGGGCAGAGTGAAGACTTTGTGCACAGATGTACCATCAAACACTTGTGGAATGCATCAACTCTTTGGAGACCATAAAAGGGATTCCAGATTTGAAAGAAAGCAGGAAGATTCACTTGAAATAATTCAGAGAAGTAGAGGATTGAAACAAAAAAAAAAAAAAACACAAAAACCCAAATGGGTAAAATTTCAAAATGTCTAAAGTTTGTCCTGACATTGCATTTTATATTCACTTGTCATGCTGTTTGCATTTACTTGTCTGATCTTATAAATATTTTCACTATATGCATATTCTTATTTAAAAAAAATAATTGAAAGATATCATTGTCATCTCAGGAAGAAAACTGAGGACAAACATGTCACATTTTCATTGAAGGCTGCAGAATATATAATTTTGCAATATCTGCTTTTGTCCACTTTCTTCACCCAACCAGTTAATTAAACTGAGACATATCTATGTAATCTTTATAAGTTACTGAGTGTTCTGTGATAGTCCTAAGACTAACATTTACAGAATTTAAGGTGATCTGATATATTTTAAAATAAGGTCAGAACAATAAGTTTCCTGTAATTTTCTACCTCACTTTACTCTGTAAGATTTCCAGGGTTTTTCCATCAAATTAGGAAATGCTGAATTAATGAGTTCAGAATAAAACTTGTCCAAAGTAAATCCCTAAAATATATATTATACAGGTTGCAGGCCCAAAACATCACCATTTTCACTCTACAGACCCAGTCCTGTTGCACCTCTCTAGAGGCTAATATAGATTGAGCTTCATTTGCTGTTTATAATGCTCTACCATCCATAGTAGCTGTAATGCACTATTCTCCTTTGCCCTCCATTTCTTGTTCAGAGGAGATCTGTAAAGTGAACTTTGAGAGATTTCTGAAAGTACATCGTTCCAGGCAGAGATTATAAAGCTGGGTTGAATCCTAAACTAAGGACTTTACCATTTACTTTCTGTTCATATTAAACTCTCTTTCTTTCAGACTCACCTTGAAGAAAAAAAAACAACTTGCTGTATACAATATATTAATTCTATTGAGTAATACCACCAACTTACACATCAACTGCACAAAATCTTCACTCATATCTCAGAAGGATTTCACTGCACCTTCTCTGTCAGTTGTAAAAGCCACTCTCTTTAAATGTAGCTACCTAAACTGAATTATCTTTTACAAGGATGATAATAGGAAAACAGTCTTCTATGAGCACAGCACTCATACCATGACTGTTAGATCACTACTGGTCAATGACCTGATTCACGTTTACCATGTGCATCTTGCATCTCCTTCTTTTGTGAGCTTCACTCATTTTACTAAAGATTTTTGCTGCTTTTCTTAAAAGTACATAGCAAAGAAAGTGTATCTTTTCAGGGTGTCTTGTTGAGAATATTCAGGATTAAGACCAATTGATAAAGTATCCGAGGACAAATTCCAAGACAAATAAAAGGCATCTGAGAATGACCTGCATTCAGCAGGTCTAAGGAAATGACAAAAAGAAGAGAAAAGGTACTTCCAAATAGAAATGCACAGTTCCCAGTCAGTTATTCCTATCCATATACAAATAAATTGGTTCATTCTAGGGATGGGAATTTTTTAGAAATCAAAAAAATCTGAAGAGGAACATTGCCTGATCCTTACCAGGCATTTGTTAAATTATTATGAAATATTATCTATCCACCAACATAGTTGCTGTTTTCCTCCTTTCTTGGAGAATGATAGCATTCATTTTGTAACAGCGGTGGAGTTCCCATTGTCTGCCTTGCTGTATCTCATCAATGTCAGAAATATTGTGTTGTCTTTTTTTTTTTTTTTTTTGTAAGAATTCTACAATACCTGTCTAGAATGATATGATATAGTGCTCCATTTCTAAATAGTTAGGTTAGTTGTGCCCAGCCCTATGTCCATCAAAGTGAATTTCTCTTAAATAAGTACTTTTTACTAATGTGAATAACCAGGTCAGGTAAATTCTACAGTGTAGGGCCAGGTTCTAACTTAAATATTCTGCTATTGCTCCAGTTGATATAATTAAGAGTGGCACACACATGTCATTCAGCATGGCAGAAATTTCCTTACTTTTTAAAGTTGGGGGAGCAAACATTTTAATGTCTAGTGATATGTTCAGACAAGCACATTCAATAGAAAGTATTTGCCTTGTTTTTTGTTGTTTTTGTTTTTTGTTTTTTAAAAAAAAAAAGCTGTCATTTTTATTTGTTGTTGTGGAATGTTTATTTAACTTGATTCCCTGGTAGTTCATTCTTCCTAACTCCTTTAGAGGCTAACTTCATACATCAAGATTTATATAAATGTTACATTTTTGTAGCACAAACGCTAAATGATGCTTTTCAAATTACAGTAATATATTGTATCCACCAATGTGCTTTATTTCTTGTTAACAAAATGGAAATGCGAATAAAGGGAATTGCATGACTGATTTCTTTGCTTTCCGAAACTCATTATATCAACTAATGTACATATGAAAATATCCCATTTAAGTTATTCTGAGAAATTTTTGTTATGCATCTAAACCAGATTTGATGTTTTGGATATGAGTAGATGCCATTATCAGCCATAAATCACAACTTAATTTATCTTCAGATCCCAAAAGGCGTGAACGCAATTATTAGGCAGAGAACAGATTTACAGACTTATTCATTATTCGAAGTGCATACTCTTCTTCCATAGGTTAACATTTGCTGTGTAAGGGAAGACCAGTGACTTTAATTTAAAATCATATTGTGCTCAAAAACTAATGAAGACAATCTTTCTGCTTTTGTTCCTTTCAATATGTTCTGTACCAGTACACTATTTTTTCATAGTCAGTTACTGAGAAAGAATAAAAAAGGTTTCAGATACAGAAAATGACACTAGTGGGCACTCTTAATCCATAGTACTTCTGAAAACAATTATTCTGAAAAAAAAAAAAAATGTAAAAAGTCCTCCTAGTGCAAAGAGAGAAATTAATATCACAGCAAAAAATTACTGCGGAGAAATACTGAATAGTGATATGTTGTTAAGTGTTAAAACCCAAGAATCTGAGCCAGCGAGATGGTAGTTTGTCTATCACTTTCTTCATGATGGTTCATTATATAAATGTCAATGTGAATATCTTTTACTCCTGTTTTAGATGCTATTTGTATACCAGTGTCAGAAGAACACTAAAACATTGAAAGGAGGGAGCAACCGAGTAACTTTTGAGACACTGAATGAGTGAGAGAAAAGACAGTATAACTATCTATGCCAGAACTTTTCTTTCCACTTGCTGAGGTACTTACCTGGAGCAGGATAAGGGATGATTCTGTGGCTTTGTGGAACACAAGATTGGTATTCGAGCCTGACAGAGACAGCCTCTCCAAACCTAATTGTTTTTGAAGCTTTTACAAGTGTCCATCAGTTAGTTCTCCTCTGTAATTATAATATTGCTGTTTGTCATTTTCAGGGTGCTTATGTGTTTCAGGAAGACTCTTTTCAATTTAATAAGCATAGTAAATAGGCTCATATTTACCTTATGTACACTGTTCTGGAGGCCCAAGAAGTGCAGGGCTATAATGTTAAGCGTTAACGCAAATATTTGTAGTTATTTATTGCATTCATCTAATATAGATGGAAGGTTGAGAGGGCTAAGACCCAAACATAAATGTGAAGAATAAATGGGACGTGTATGACATTAGCATATAGTCAGAAGAAGAGTTCCAACAGTATTAAGAGAAGAAAATATCTCTTTTCCTTCTCATAAAGAGTAACTGAATCTTTATATGATGTTAGGTAGAAATTTAGTCCAAACAGAGTTCTTCATATTTCATTAATAGTTTTGATCATAACTGTCTTGACGAGCTCAAGCTTTTATGCTGAGCTCCCTGTTGGCTGGAGACTAACACATTATCCTGGAAAAAAAGTAGTCAAATCCTAACTCAATAGTTTGCTGTCAACAGGATGAGTTTATGCCAGGGTATATATGGCATCTGAGATAACAGACCAGTCAGAGCCCACTGAAAATGGAGCCCATTGAAAAGGATGACCATGAGCCAGCAATGTGCCCTTGTGGCCAAGAAGGCCAATGGCATCCTGGGGTGCATCAAGAAGAGTGTGGCCAGCAGGTCGAGGGAGGTCATCCTCCCCCTCTACTCTGCCTTGGTGAGGCTGCACCTGGAGTACTGTGTCCAGTTCTGGGCTCCCCAGCTCAAGAAGGACAGGGAACTGCTGGAGAGGGTGCAGCATAGGGCTACCAGGATGATTAGGGGACTGGAACACCTCTTATGAAGAAAGACTGAGGGAATTGGGTCTCTTTAGTCTGGAAAAAAGACGGTTGAGGGGGAACCTGATCCATGTTTATAAATACTTAAAGGGTGGGTGCCAGGAGGATGGAGCCAGGCTCTTTTCGGTGGTGCCCAGTGAAGGACAAGAGGTAACGGGCACAAACTTGAGTATAGGAAGTTCCACCTAAACATGAGGAGGAACTTCTTTACCTTGAGGGTGGTAGAGCACTGGAACAGGCTGCCCAGGGAGGTGGTGGAGTCTCCATCTCTGGAGACAGTCAAAACCCGCCTGGACGCGTTCCTGTACAACCTGCTCTAAGGTGTCCCTGCTCTGGCAGGGGGGTTGGACTAGATGATCTCCAGAGGTCCCTTCCAACCCTATGATTCTATGATTCTATGATTCATCTACAAAACAGTAAACTCCAAATAAGAACAATGAACTACCTGTGCAAAAGAGAAGTTAAAAAAAGAAGCAGGTCTCCAGACCACACTGATGTGAAACGAGATTTGAAAGATGGTCTTTTTTTGTAAGGAGGAGAGCAGATGGTGGGACACAGAACGAACTTACAGGAGATGGGCTGAGCTGACAGAGGGACTCTATGCTCTGAAAAAGGGATATCCTGCTCTTCCTCAAGGCTCCTACTTGGACCTCCTCTGTCCTTTTCCTTGCCTGACCACATGATACATCATTTCAGCTTACTAGTTTGTCAGAAAGCTAATCCAACAAGTGAAACAGAAAATAGTTTTCTGGCAGGCTAGTGAGCTGAATCAATTTGCTATGTCATCCCGTAAATTTCAGCTCCACCAAAAAAAGAAGGGGAACAAAATACCCATGAATGGAGAATGGTAAGAAGAAACAGAGGCATGGAGCTTCTTCCTTTGCAGTAGCAGAGAACATTAGTTTGACTGAAGCATCTTGGTAAAAGCAAACTTAGGAAAGGAAGGGGAAGAAATGTAAAAAGATTCCACTCCCTGTTTTACAGAATCACAGAATCACAGAATCATCAGAGTTGGAAGGGACCTCTAGAGATCATCTAGTCCAACTCCCCTGCTAAAGCAGGATTGCCTAGAGCACGTTACTCAGGACTGCATCCAGGCGGGTCTTGAAAATCTCCAGGGAAGGGGACTCCACAACCTCCCTGGGCAGCCTGTGCCAGTGCTCTGCCACGCTCACTGTAAAGAACTGTTTCCGTGTATTTGAACGGAACTTCCTGTGTTCTAACTTGTGCCCATTGCCCCTCGTCCTGTTACTTGGAACCATTGAAAAGAGCCTGGCTCCATCCTCCTTCAACCCACCCTTTAGATACTTGTATGCCATAATAAGGTCTCCCCTCAGCCTTCTCTTCTCCAGGCTAAAGAGTCCCAGCTCTCTCAACCTTTCCTCATAAGGCAGATGCTCCAAGCCCTTAATCATCTTAGTTGCCCTTCGCTGGACTCGCTCCAGCAGTTGCCTGTCCCTCTTGAACTGGGGAGCCCAAAACTGGACACAGTATTCCAGTTGTGGCCTCACCAGTGCAGAGTAGAGGGGGAGAATGACCTCCCTCGATCTACTGGCCACACTCTTCCCTATGCAGCCCAGGATTCCATTGGCCTTTTTGGCGACAAGGGCACATTGCTGGGCCATGGATAATTTACTGTCTACCACAACCCCCAGATCCTTCTCCTCCAAGCTGCTTCCCAGCAGGTCCGCCCCTAACCTGTACTGGTGCCTAGCATTCTTCCTCCCCAGGTGCAGGACCTTGCACTTGGTTTTGTTGAACCTCATTAGGTTCTTCTCTGCCCAGCTCTCCAGTCTGTCCAGGTCACGCTGGATGGCAGCACGGCCCTCTGGGGTGTCAGCCACCCCACCCAGTTTGGTATCATCAGCAAACTTGCTGAGGATACACTCTGTCCCCTCATCCAGGTCATTAATGAATATATTAAACAAAATTGGACCAATAATGTCCATACAAAAAACTTGAAAATTCAGTTTAAAAGTTAAAGTTAAGAAATGTGGCTACAGAATTTCCGCACTATGTTTTTGTTTCTTGCCTTCATAGGATGTTAAATTTCCTTAAGGATTTCAACCAGTATCTAGAGCTTGCCATACGTGGAGCAGTCTGGGAAAACAAACACATGAATGAACGGAAAAAAAAAAAAAAAACCAACAACAAACAAACAAAAAGAAATATATCTATTTTGGGAGTTTGGAAGTTTTCTATGAGGTATAGATATCAAAATGGAACTGTACTGCTGATAAACTCATCCCTGTGGTGTTCTAGTCAAAGAGGAGGCTTATATCACATAATAAAGAACAGTAAGATCAGAGATAAAACAAGGTTGTTTTCTTTCTGTTTACTACACATCACAAAATTATTAAGACATCTGCTATATTAAATGCCAGTCTTAGAAATGTCCTCTCAAAGTAAATCACTATTGGGCAAGTCTTGTGAAATTCCCAGTCAGAAGCATAAATTTTTCAATTAATAACAAATAATTATGATATGCTTATATTGAGTAAGAAAGTTGCTGAAGAAAGAGTAACCCCACTAACATTTCTATGGCAGTAGACCTTTCTGTAACTACCTGTATCACACCATAAAGTAGTGACAGAGGTGGAAACATGGTCTGTGGACTCCAAAAGTAATGCATATCCACCAAGACAGAAATCCCGATATAGTGAAGTGTTGTGTCATGGTCTTGCTTCATTAGTGTGCTGCAGAAGTTTCTGACGCTATTGGAAAGGCTGCCTCAGACACTGCTTGTAGATTTGGGAGAGTAATCTAATTTCTATCCCTGAAGTACACTGAAATTCTGCTTTTGTCTGTTATCTTGTTAAGTCTATGAGATCCTATCTTCCTTTAACAAACCATTTTAGTTATTCTGAATAACTGTTAGGATAAGTCTCAGATTTGTTTCTTTCACTGAGTTCCCCAGTACATGAGAGAGATGAAACGAAGGCCCACTGAGATGATTAAGGGACTGGAGCATCTTACATATGAGGAAAGGTTGAGATAGCTGGGATTGTTTAACCTGGTTCAGAAGAGGAGGCCTAAGGGGATGTCATCCAAGTGTATAAATATCTGATGGAAGGGTATAAAGAAGACAGAGACAGACTCTTCTTAGTGGTGTCCAGTGGCAGGACCAGAGGCAAAGGGCATAAATTGAAACACTGGAGGCTCTTCCTGAACATCAGGAAACACTTTTTATATTGTGAGGGTGATTGAGCAGTGGCACAAGTTGCCCAGGGAGGTTGTGGAGTCTCCACCTTTGGATATATTCAAAAGCTGTCTGGACACGGTCCTGGTAAACCAGGTCTAGGTGACCCTATTTGAGCTGTGGTGTTGGACAAGATAACCTCCAGCTGTCCCGTCCAACCTCAATCATTCTATGATTCTGTGATTCTCATAATTATTGAACAACATCTATATAGCAGATGTGCAGTATCTAATTCATGTGTTTTGCAAAAGGAATGATGTTGAAGGAAGTCACTGATTTTATTAATGAGGGACAAATATTACAGAAGGGACTTTGAATGAAAGTTAATACTGTAATAGTACATGGAGGCACAGTGGCATAAATGTTATAATTATTACTGCTATTGTTGGAGACGACTAATCCCATTGCATCTTTTAATTTTTTTTTTTTTTTTAAATATGTTACACTAGAAAATTAGTTTTGCATGGGCATTAGTTTGCTTTCCTGTAACTGGAACATTGTCTTGATTAACTGATCAAAAATACCATAATAAAAATAAGAATTTTCTGTTTTGTTTTGTACCAAGGGAATTTGGACTGGTATAAAATAGATTACATTATGGAAATGAACTGCTGTGCAAATAATCCTGCCTAATTAAATCTGTAACTATAAACTATAATTGTTTAAACAAATACATCTACCCTATTTTTATTGAGTGTTGAATATAAAATAACACTAATAACAATTCACATCAAAAAATATTTGTAAAAATTATAACTTGCTATACTGTAGGAGGTTTTTTTAAGCTGATTTTTTCATAGAGTAGAAATTTCTTTGATTATCATATGGAAAGTCCTTGCTGAAGTTTTATTTATGCTGTGTTATTTGAGGGAAGACAATTGTTTAGATTTAAATTAAATAGGTAAATAAGCAGTTAAATCTCTGTGAAGACCTACTGATTTCTCTCTGACAGTATCACCTAAAGCAATGGAACATTATTAAACAAATATTAAAAGGTTATTCTATATACTGGAACAAAGTTAGAATTGCTGCATTCTGTATTGTTTCTAATAAGGAACTTATTTTGTAGTAGCCTGAAATTACAATTTCTTCCAAAGTAAATAAGTAGACAAGCAAATAACACATTAACTAAGATATTTCTGTGTTAACTTTTTACTGTTGCAGTCTTTTTATAGGCTGCTTCTTCATTTACCTTCTGGGATCTTTGTTAATTACACGGGACCTGCAGGGCTGACTGCTGAGATTGTTTGGCTGTGCAGAAATCCACATCAAACTTTAAAAAACAGCCATCTGAATTCTTTTTTTCTTACAAAAAAGGGACGTAGAAGTTGAGAGCTCGTACCCAGCTAGGTCCTAACACAGCATGCTTGAACTCAGAATCGTTCTAGTTATAGCAGACTAGACATAGTTATACTGAACATTAAATGAGTCTAAGTTAAATGCTGTTGTCTTCCCTTCTTGGTATGAGTAGAATTCTGGTTTGCAGGAGCTTCCAGGAAGTTCTGTCAGAAGTCAGGAGAAATTAACTTGCTTTCTATTGATTCAGGTTTGACATTATCCCAATCCATGAAAGAATGCAATTTAGCCAGTTATTAAAATAGGTCTGCCTGCTACAGCCTGTGCCAGTAGCTCCAATTGCTTTTAACGCTGACTTGAATTTTAGGGTAAATTTTTCCTGAGAGAAACAAGGCCTTTACATTATAAATACTACGTTGTCTATCAGAAGTTCTTCTGTACCACTGATAATGATGCCATGCAAGTGAGCTCTGCGCGCACTGTTAGCAGCCAAGAAATAGTAACACATAACTGTATGACATATATCATCAATATTTACATCCATAGAAAAGAATCAGATTTTTTTTAAATATTACAAATGCTTTTAATTTGTCGTGTTATTTTATGATTATTTTTTTTTTTTAAACTCAGTTGAAAGAATTGTTTTTCAGCATTTCAGTTCCTTTTGTTTCACTTGCTACTGGATGTATCAGAATATCCTTAATCTATATTTGTTTCTAAGTCTGTATCCCTTTAGAATACATTTCATTTAGCCCCTGCAATGTATCATGCAGAGTTTTCAGTCCACTTTGCAGTCACATATTTCACTGTTTTATGTGTGGTTATTGTTTGTTTTGTTGTTAATACATCTTAGTATTCTAAAGGGTTATTCACAAGTTTACCTGTTTTTTTGCATCATTGGCTTCACTTAATATCAAATGCACAGTTCAACCAACTCACTTGGTTGAATTTGAACAAAAAAATTGGAGCAAAATGATTTGTCAATATCTATCATGACAGAGAAGCACAGTTGTTTTAGAAGATATTATACATCTGTCTGAACATTAGGTAAAACATTATGAAAGTAAGGGAGGTAACAAGACTCTTCTTAAACTTGTAAGAAAAATTTCACCTCTACTGAGATCAGATGCTTCTGTTTGCATAAATAGAAATGAAAAAAAATGTATTAATTAACTTATCTTTCAGACATCATGTATTTTTGCACTGCATTGGCTATTTGGCCAAATATTCTCACTATCTAAAATGCTGTATTAGTTTTGTTTTTAAATTGAGCTTTACAATACACCTATGAATTGTTAGTTTCACATGGAGGAAACGAGGAGAACCAGCTACAAAAATAAGTTCAGAAAATTCTGAGTGTAAATCTTTGTCCCGTTAGAATCAGAATAAATTTTATCCTTTCACTTTTGATTTTTAAATTTTAAATTCAATTCAAAGTTATGATGTTCTGGGTGTTTGCCATTGTGCTGATGTCATAATGCAATATATAATTGAGCAAATTATAAAAAAACAAAAAACAAAAACCAAAACAACCCAAACCCAAAGTACTCAAAACCCCTCAAATAAATTGTTAAAGTATTTTTCATATGTATCAAGAAAAATAATAAAATCAAGCCCTAACATTCAATGTAGGGTTGGTTCCCCAAAACAAATCAATACATCATCAATTTTTCATTGCTTTGATTATTATTGAAACCAAGGAATCAAGGATGGTGTACAATTGACTTGTATATATATAAGCACAGGTATTGATTTATCTAACCAATATTCACACCGAACATTAGTAAAGACTCTAGGTAAGACATTGGATCTTTTTGACCTTTTCTGATGTTATAGTCTTGTTTGCATAAAAATAACAAAAATACCCCAGTCCTCACCAGTAAAAGATCCCATTTGATTTACAAATCAGTTTCTACATAAGGGATTATATTTTGACATTCCATTCCCATTTATAATTTCTTTTTTTCTATGAGAATGACCAGGCTCTGTCTTATGAAGGTTATTTTTATTTTCCCTTTAAGATTCAAGTGTAAGAAAATAGTCTTCAGTGTTGGCAAAAGGTTTAAGAATTTGTTATTCATTACTGAAAATAAAGGCTAACTTGACTCTTTAAGGAAATTGATTACTTAATCAGTTAGATTAGAAATTGATTACTTAACCAATTAAATTTTATATTAAAGTAGTTACAGGGTTTGGTTGTCCTATTTTCAATCCATAGCAAGCATATAACTCCAATACTCTTGGCTATTTGACCTATTTTTAACTTTTTTGTTTTAATTTTATAACACTCATCTATGAAGCTTTATTTGTCAAAAAAGTCATTTAAAATTAAGGCTTTAGGGAAATAATTAGGTAACAGATTGGAGTTTATGAAATATGTTTTCTGTAGTTATTTGATTCTGAGGTAAAATTCTGATCTTAAGCATATAGAGAAAAATACTCTGATACAATAAATTACATATGATAGGTAATTTAATTGCTGAGTAAATTAACACAAATTAAGTATCTTCATTTCTGTCATGCTGTGAAACAGATCAGAACCAGCGTTCTTCCTAAGCCTAAAAAATCTTCAGTGAAAAAGTCCCCACAAAAGACTTTAAAATTCATCCTCCTGCATGTATTCAAAATGTCTCATTAGCATCATTCACTGAATCAATGCTAATAATGTATCCACTGGAACATGGGAACTACTGGTGGTGAGGGCGATGATTATGTTTGGCTTTTACAGTTTCAGTAGACGTTTTGAAACTAAGAGTGTCTTACATACTAAAAAAATGATAATTTTTTGTAATGAAGTTTTTTCCTATGTGAAGTTTAAGACCGAAACTCCATGAACATAAGATGCACAGGAGATCAAATTTTATTCCTGCCTCCACCGAAGTCAGAAGAACAGAGAATGGCTGTCAACATATCATTTGACAGTAATAGCCATCAAGGATAATATTAAAGTGTCAGAGACCTAGAATTTAAAAAATTTGTATGAGTTTTATTTCTAATTATGTGCCATCATTCTAATTGTATCAAGAGTAGATGTAATTCCAGTTTAGTAGTGTCAATTGGTCAGTCTAAGATAATTTACCATCCTTTGAGCTACACCCCCTGCGCCAATATTTCTGTGACTGAGAGTTTTTCTTGCCATTCATTGGAGAGCTATTTTTATAATTGTTATTTAGACTTCACATAAAGTTATGAGTTGTGCCTGTAACCTCCTATTTTTTTTTTTCTTATCCCATGTGAGTGGATTCTGAAGAATAGTTAAAGTGTTATAATTGTTCCTAATAGTCACTAAAGTACTGAATTTTTATGAAGAAGATAAAGTACCTAATTTATCTGGTTTTTGTTTTGTTTTGTTTGTTGTTTGTTTTTGTTTTTGTTTTTTAAGAATATATTTTTAAAGTCATTGCTTTTGTTTTTATCATTGTTACTACGTGTCTGTGAAGATGGAGGCAAACAGACTCCAACCTCCTTTATTCATGTTTCCAACTAGCTAATTTGGACAATGATTGTGTTAAATGATGAAAAAAAAAGTTTATTAGCTCAGATGTCTCCTCACATCTTTATACCTGAGATGCTGTCCCCTTTTTTTCTCATTATTTCTTTGCAAGACAAGACAGAAAAGTTCGTCCATTCTAGCATCTAAAATATATAGAGAAGTTACTGATCATTTGTACGAGCTATTTGTAGTATATATAAGGAAGAAAAAGGAAGTTGCTTCAAAGCAGGCTATTTCAAATAAAGGTGAGTTACGTACAGTCAAAGTAAACTGCCACTATAATTTCTGTATATTGTATAGTTAAATGTGATCTGTCCTAAGTGGATGACATCAAGCTGAGTGGTGCAGTTGATATGCTTGAGGGAAGAGATACAATCCAGAGGGACCTTCATAGGCTTCAGGAGTAGGTCCTTGTGAACCCCATGAGATTCAACAAGGCCAAGTGCAACATTCTGCACCTGGGTCAGGGCAATCTCCAGTATCAATACAGTCTAGGGGTGTAAGGGATTGAGAGCAGCCCTGTGGAGAAGGACTTGGGGATATTGGTAAATGAAAAATTGAATATGAACCAGCAATGTGCGCTTGCAGCTCAGAAAGCCAATCATATCCTGGGCTGCATGAAAAGAAGTGTGGCCAGCAGGTCAAAGGAGGTGATTCTCCCCCTCTGTTCTAGTGAGACCCCACCTGGAATACTGAGTTCAGCTCTGGGTTCCCCAGCACAAGAAAGACACGGACCTGTTCAAGCGGATCCAGAGGAGGGCCACGAAAAGGGTCAGAGGGCTGGAACACCTCCCGTATGAATAAGAGCTGAGAAAGTTGGGTTGTTCAGCCTGGAGAAGGCTCCAGGGACAGTTTACTGTATCTTTTCAATACTTAATGGGGGCTTATAAGAAAGATGGAGAGAGTCTTTTCACCAGGCCTGCAGTGATAGGACAAGGGGAAACAGTTCTGAACTGAGTGTAGATTTAGATTGGACATAAGAAGGTAATTCTTTATAACGAGGGTGGTAAGGAACTGGAACAGGTTGCCCAGAGAAGTTGTGGATGCCCCATCATTGGAAGTGTTCAAAGTCAGGTTGGATGGAGCTTTGAGCAACCTGATCTAGTGCAAGATGTCTCTGCCCATAGCAGGCGGGGCTGGAGTAGGTGTTCTTTAAAGATCCTTTCCAATCCAAACCATTCTGTGATTCTATGATTCCATATGGATTAGGGAAAAGTTGCTGTAATTGAAAAAAAAAAACAACAACCAAACAACCAGAAACAACACCAAAAACATTTAATAGTTAATAAGTTATCTAAAACCACTGAGCACTGATATTCAAAATGCTACAAAGAGCTATATATCTGTGTCTGCTTACTATTCATAGTTAATTAAACCTGTTAGCAGTAAAGAATGCTCATGCATATTTTCTCATGCATAAGTCTTTAATCACCTAATTGTTGATGGTGTGCTTTCTCAAGGAGTTTCATGTTACATATCTGTCAAATATCTCATGTGTCAGCCTAGACAGAAAGATTTATTTCTTTTACCTCTCATATTGCTTGACTATTTCCTGGTTTTCAAGCCTATGGAATCTAACAACTTTGTTTTACTCTAGTCTTAAGGACTTTTCATATCGTTTTTACAAACACGAAGAGCTACTAATTCGACACCTGGATTATTTTCTGAAAAAAGAAAACAACCACAGTAGCTTACTAAAACAGCCACAGACTGATTTTTGATTTTATTAAGAGTTATATTTATTTATTTGTTGGAAAAGGAATTAAGCTTACAGTACAAAAAAAACCACATTTTTATGCACATAAAATTAACAAGCAATAATTTGAAGAATACTGGAGTTAACATTTAGATGCATTTCGTCATTGCTGGGTTATTTTGTGTTAGGAAAGGAAGCATCTTAAAAGAAAAACAAACTGCGTAAAGCAAACATCGCTGAAAAGAGACAATGTTTGCTTCCTAATTAGCTATCCACACACATATACTCACACACACATACACAAGCGAAATTAACAAAATTTTTATCCACTCAATAGGGCCGGGTACAAGCTCACCTACAACATAACCAAAGCCTGGCGTAGGAGCGTGTTGTGTTAAGGGGCAAAGTAGCTTTGGCAGAAAATAAACCCCTTTGCATTCTAACACTGCTCACCGCAGTGGGAGGCGAGGTGCGGCTGGGTTTAAATTCTGAGTGATGCCCAATTCTCCAGTCCAAGCACGTTTAATATATTAAACTGTTACAGTTCTGGATACCCTAATAGCAGACTGCACCTTCAGCCCAGTTGTGCTCATGAACTAACACGGCCTTGCTTCAGTCGCATTCAATGAGAAACCCCAAACGACTATCTGCCTACACAGTGCAGTTTATTTAAACAACAGATACACAAGTTATTTTGGATTGTGACTGTCTGCAAAGCATGTGCGAATACTAAAGATGTCAGCAATATAGCTCAGTTACAAAAAGTAAGTTATAAAACCACTCTATATAGAGATTTCTAAGTTTCCCAGGGAAGTACTTTGGTATATCCAAGTGTTCGAATCTTAGCCACGGTGTCTCCACTCTACTCCATCCTTCATACTCTTTTTCTTCCATGGTGCCATCCCATTCCCATGTTTGCTGGATTATCACAGGGTTTGGCCTTGGAGTCTCCACCCTACTCCACTCCCCGTGTTGCTTGGCAAGCAATATTGTACAGGGAATCGCAGATGTAGCGGATTCTTCACATACCAGCTGCAGCTGTATTCTACCCTAGAAGCCTTTTGATTTTATACCTTTCCTTAATAGGTGGCCAGTGCTGTATTATTGATCATTTTTAGTAATCATTCCACAGAGCGTGAGTCTGAGAAGCTTAATATCACCCCTTGGTCCAAGAGTGAGGGTCCCAGGTGAGTATGGTCAGGACAATCAAGGCCTGTTAGTGTATTAACTTACTTCACTACAGCCGCATATTGCAGAGGGCAAAAAAATAGCTTTTGTTAAATGTCATGACACCTCTATACAGCTCACTATAACAATTAAAAATGGAAGCAGTCAGAAATCACTGGAGGGGATGGACTTTATATCCAAGGTAATATTTGATGCCTCACAAAATAGGGCATGCTCAGCAGATTGTACAAAATTACTTTGCAACTTTAATGATGCAGCCAGTAACACTAAATTTTGGTGCTGAATTGCTTTGTTCTGTTTGCAGTGCTTTGTGGTTTTTCTTCCTGTTGCAAACAACCTTAATGAGTACTATTTTTTATATTCACTATTATGATGAGTAAGAGAAAAATAAAATGAGATGAATTTTGAAAAATTGTAGCAGAAGAGGTTTTGTAAAAAAAATTATCTCAATTTGGATTTTTCTAAAGTTTCTGGTCCCTAACTCCATTCATGCTTAGTACTTCAGCAGTGTGTAGATAGTTGTACTAAAAAGGTATCTGAAGATACCCAATTGTAAGTTTTTGTCTATTTGTAAGGTTTGGGGTTTTATTTATTTTGAAATTGTTTATGCTTCTATCATGAATGCATTTTGCTGAAGATGTATTAAAAAAAATGCATCCTACTATAGCACTGGAGAGAGAACATAACCGTTATGGAGGGCACATCTTAAAGTAGTTCTCAAAATGATCTTTCTTTGCTTTAAGATTTTAGGTCAAGATGCAACTCAGGTGGACAAAGCTTTTATGCATAACAGGGATATGGATGGGAAAACTGTTTTAGTGTGACTGCATTCTTTTTTGGAAGTCCCCATAAGCAAAAGACAGGGTGGGATTGAGCTACCCAGAGCAGCTGAACAGAGAGTTCAGTGGCAGGTAGAAGTATTTCACTTTCAGCAGGCGTGTGTAATGACCAGTGCTAGCTGGACACACTCTTTCAAATATATAAGGTCACAAACATCTGAACATTTTTTCTACTGAAGGACTTTGTAACAATTGCTTGAACACTATTACAATGAGCGCTTCTATGCAGAAACATTTATTTTTAAAATAATCCTAAAATTAAAAAAAAAAATCAAGTTATCAGTACTCCTCTAGAATTGGCAAATATGAACATTTTAAAATAATTAGAGAATTCCATTGAAAGGTGACTGCGTGAGCTAGGCCTGGCCTCAGAGATTGTTTCTGCAGCAATTACTCAGTGCTCAATAAAGAAGAGCAATTACTGATAAAACTCCCTCTTCCTAATAACGTACACACATATTGTTCTTGCTGAGTTTCAGAATTAAGGGCCTTTTACAAGTCTCTTGACTAGCTGCCTTTAGCTGGTACATGTATTTAACTAGAGGTGATAATGAGAAAGCAGCAAAGGGTGTAAAGAATTATTGTCATCATGTATTTCTTCCTATGCTTCATGTATTCCTTAGTCAGCACCTATCGTTCATGCTACCAGTTAAAAGAAGGATGCTTTTAAAAGGTTCTTATAAAAATACAAAGGCAAAGGTCTATTTTTGTCCAAGATTTTTGTTGAGTTTTTCTGTTAAATGTGTAGGAAAGATAGAGTCAATCCCATGCATGCTATGACTAAGTGTTGAAATTGTTATGTGTGACTTCTGCATGTGACTAAAAGCCACATGTAGTGTCAGAGAGAGTGCAGAAATGAAACCGATTTGTGGAAATTACTTCAAAATCTGCCTACACATTTAAGATCTCTAAGTCTGAGGGTGGCAAGCTTGCAGGCTAAGATCCAAAGACATAGGTATCATGATATTCATAAATTCAAAGTCTAATTTGACAGAAAATAAAATATAGGAACGTGGTTCTACAATCATACATATTTTTGTCATAGGGTTGCTTAAAAACAGTTGCTGGTAAAATAGGACTTGTACTATGAAAAAAGAATCATACCTTTAATCAGTCCTTTGTTAATGTAACAACTCTCAATTTCATCAGATAGGAATGACATCCCCAGGGATTCCTCTGACAAAGGGGTCCCCCAGAACTGGGAGATCATCCAACTACAATTTCATAGAGTCATAGAATGGCGTGAGTTGGAAGGGATCTTAAAGATCATTTAGTTCCAACCCCCCCCTGCCATGGGCAGGGACACCTACCACTAGACCAGGTTGCTCAAAGACCCATCCAGCCTGGCCTTGAACAACTCCAGGGATGGGGCCTCAACAACCTCTCTGGGCAACCTGTGTCAGTGGATCATGCAGTCCATGATCATGCAGTCCTCCTTCCAGGCATAATACTATAGCTTCCTTCTGTGGACAGAATGCCCAAGGCTGGACGTGGCCTTGGGCAACGTGGTCTAGCGGGAGGTGTCCCTACCTATGGCAGGGGAGTTGGAATTCGATGATCTTCAAGGTCCTTTCCAACCTAAACCATTCTATGATTCTATGATCATGCTTTCCCATTCCCGGTCCATCATAGATATTGCCACTCCTGAGCTAGCACAGAGAGCAGCCGATTGATACAGAAACTTCTGAGATTTACAAAAGATCATGCTCATCTACTCTTCTCTATTGCTGACAGCTGCTGCCCAAGAGCCACTCTTACTGTTTAACCCTTGCAGCTTCACATCTGACCTTCTGCTTCAGCCAGTATGGCTGTAAGTCAGTAAATCGCCAGGGTGCAAGATGGGAGTGCTGCTTACAAGATAGACTGATAAGCTTCATCTTTATCCTTTCTTTTGGCTTGGTAAAAAAGTGTTCAGAGTTAAGAAAGGGGAATATGGAGTTAATCCATAAATTACCAACATGTTAGGGTTTTCAAAGATACTTTAGTTTTCTTTCTTTTTGTTCTTAGGCTTTGGTAACTTAATTGTATGCTTCTATGTGTGAGTAAAATTTCTTGCAGAAAACCTATAACAGTGTCAGAAAACAGTATAATGTTATTAGAAAAGTAATAAAATAATCCTTGTGTCTCTATTTATGTCCACTCCATTCTGCAACTCATGAACTGTGGCTGTGGTAGTTTAGCAGTTACTGTATTTTTTCCGAACCTGCCATTTTGTCTTGAATGTTGTAATCATCTAGATGTTATTTAAAATATAATACCAGCTATTAATTTCTCTTTGAATACTACTTATTCTTAGAAAAATAACAAAGCAAACCAAATTAAGCTGGTTATTTTATATTCTCAAGCAATGTTTTGCAATAAAATAAAAAAAATACAAAAAGTGTTTAATGTTTTTCTGTATTTTGTTTTTATCTTTGTTTGTTTGTTTTTTGTTTGTTTTTTTTTTTTTTTTAAATACCAGTAAACATAGGGAAGGATATGAAGTGGGTTAAATAGACAGTAAGATAGCTTTTATGAAGCGGAGTTCATTAGTTACAGTCAGTTTTATAGAAATGAAATCTAATTTAAACTTTAAAGAACATTTGCAGTTGAATTTAAGTACTTACGTAATAAAAAACTTTTTAATTAAAAAAAATTCTTTTTAATTATAGAAATTTTTAATTATGACCCTAATGTGAAAACAGAGATGGGGTATTCATTTCAGTCTTTCAAAGAAGATGTAAATAACTGCATCGAGAACTGTGTGGGATTTTGCATTTTCTTATGTGGTGTATGTGAATCCTCACTCATTATCTTTCCTGCATACACCTATTGATGCTAAATGCATCTAAATCCAAGTTTGCTAGGTGCTTTTTATTCAGGTTGTACATCAATTTGCTGTGTATGGAGAGGGCAGGAGAGAAGGTAAAGATTACCCTGATCCGGGTGAGATGTCCGTTGGTTATCTTCTAGCTGGTGAACCAGGTTTTGCGTCTCAAAAGCTGGAGTAAAGTCGTGTAACAGGTGTATGCTAGACTTGAGGAATTGATGAACATTCTTAAATTGTTTAGGTTAAGTGTTCAGACACACAAAAATGTGTCTGCTTTAGGATTTGTCTCACCTATCACATGCCTACGACAAGTGAACAAGCCACTATCTCTCCATAATCAACAGGGAGAAATAGCCTGGGTTAGAACAGGATTCATCTAACCCATATTAAACACCTCCTTTAGGATAAGATGAATTTTGCCTTGAAAGCATTGATTTTTATTTATTGACCATATAGTGTGACCCATTCACATGTAAGCATCAACAGCTCAGGAGTCTAAATCTGAAGAAAAGGTTTTATTTTATCTCTGATATCATGGGAAATTTGTATCAAATGGCAAAAATCCTTTAATTGCTATTGTAGCCCTGTATTGCAATATGACCATTGCTAGTCACTGATTGTACTAGGTCTGTCTGCGATGGAGTTAATTTTCTTCATAGTAGCGTGTATGGTGTTGTGTTTTGGATTTGTGATTAAATAGTGTTGGTAACAAATCGGTTTTAACTATTACTGAGGAGTGCACTGTGTCAAGGTTTCTTCTGTTTCTCACGTTGCCCCACCAGTGAGCAGGATGGGGTTGCACAGTAAGCTGGGATGGGACACAAGTGGGACAGCTGACCCCAACTCTCCAAAGGGTTATCCCGTACCATATGATGTTGTGCTCAGCAATAAAACATCAGGGGAAGGAGAAGGAAGGGGGAACATTCAGAGTTATGACATTTGTCTTCCCAGGTAACTGATACATGTGATGAAGCCCTGCTTTCCTGGAAATGGCTAAACAAGTAGTGAATAAACTCCTTATTTTGCTTTAATTGCATGCACACCTATTAATTGTGCATACCTATTAAATTACCTTTATCTCAACACATGAGTTTTCTCTCTTTTCCCTTCTAATTATCTCCCTCCTTCTGCTGGGGGAATAGGTGAGGGAATATCTGGGTAGGTGCTTAGCTGCTGTCTGGGATCAACCCACCACGCTAGCCATAAAGTTTTTATTGAGTTTGTAATGTCCCAGAACCGTCAGTCCTTGTCTGCCTAACTTTCTGAAAAAAGAATATTGGCTCATTTGCTTTACTTCTGTTTGTCTTTCATGGTGGAGCCATAGTTTTTACACGGCTAGCAGTAACAAGCAGTTGTTCTGTGCAGAGTGAGATATTTATGACTGTAATGTAATGATGTAGTGTAGTGGTGTGAGAATGGAGACCTTGAGGAGTGGAGACAGGATGAGGCCCAGAGGAGTGCAGGTGTTGGTTGATAAGACAACAACTCATCAGTGCTCTATCAAAGAAATGCAAACCTGGAGTTGGATGAAACTAGTCTTAATGGAACCAAGGACAGCAAAGTAGTAGGTAACATGCATTAAGCGATACCATACACAGGAAATGCAGATGTAACCTGAAGCTGCAGACAAGCAAAAAAAAAAAAAAAAAAAAAAAAAAAAAGCAAGGTGTAAAAGCAAGTTAGAAAACACAGAAAATAGTGCCAGGCGAATCCTAGAGTGAGGAAGAAGAAACCATCAACATGATCATCATATTCCTTCCTGGCAAAAAAACTCCACATATTGACAACTCACCATAAACCCCCAGCCCACCACCACCAGAATAAAACCATAGACCTTAGGATTCCAAGGACCAGGGGAAGGATGTGCATACCGTCAGGAAAAAAGGTGGAAAACAAGTGTGTGTATAAAAATTTTAACTGTATTATTACTATTAGTGATACTTTTTTAATACAGAAGTATTCTTTCTTTTTGTGCAATAATTGAAATTATTCTTGGCTCAGACTCCAGTTATATCTTGGTTAAGGTTCCAATTATACTGACACTAAATACTTGGCTTTATACATAAAATGTATTTCCTCTCTTCTCATCAACAACATTTTGAGTGTAACTGCTATTTATTTCAACCTTAGTAGTATTATGCATTAATATGAAGGCAAAGATACTATAAGTAACAGATCAAAACTTTGTCACTGCTTAAGAATACAGGAAGGATATATTTATATTTTCTTTATGAGGAATATGATCTCTGTCTTCAAACCTCATTTTTAGAATATTAGGAATGTGTTAAAGGTCATGCTCCTGTATATCATCCCAATATTTCTTCTGCTAGTTCAGATCTCATGAAAATCTATAAAGTTTAATAGGGATCTAAGGTTATCTGGATGAAACCAAAATATAGATAATAGAAAGCACATGGAAATTACACTAAAACGAAACAAACATAATAAAAAAGGGGAAAAAAATCCAACCAACCAACAAAACTCCCTCTAATATTCTCCAGAGAACTATTGATATCCTCCAGCTACAAGCAACCAAAAGGCAGTCAGATGCCATGCTGCCTCAGCATAGTCATTTAGAAGCTGTGACACAAAGAAAAGACATTCACAGGAAATTCAGCTCCAGCAGTTTCACTACTCATAGGACAATTTATTTTCCTTTTCCTATGAAGATTTCATTCCCTTCTGATAAACAGCTTGCCTACCTTCCCTTTCATCCACCAGGAATTTTGTAACAAAAAAAATAGTTTAAAATAGTTTAAAACGGTTTATCTTTTGGCTGAAGAGACTTTAGAAATACATTCAGTCTGAAAACTAGCTTGATGTCATGGACACCTTTTCAACATTCAGAAATCCAGATCTTTGTTTAGCTTTTACATTTGATCTGCACAGCATACACACTGCTGTTGCATTTTTGTCCTACAGTGAGATCAGTTGTCATTATTATACAGTTTAGATACTAAACTTGCACCACAACTGCTGCAGCTTAAAAGAAAAAAAAAAAAGTGCTTCCCCAGTGACATTCCCTTAATGAAACCTCACTTAAATTAGACATAGATGAAACAAAATAAATAGAGGAAAACAAATGTGAATTCAGTAGAAATTAAATTTTGAAATCCACAGAGAGTGGGGAGAAACACTTCTCTCAGTGACAAAAGGATAGTTCACTGGAAGTTTTGTAGCAGCCCCTCTGTGAATTGTCGCAGTCCTGTGAATTTGTCACCTTTTTTATAAGAAAAAGAAAAAAAAAAAAATGCCAGAAGTGCAGTGTGCAGTCTGCTTCTCCTCTATCCTTTAGACCCTGCCAGTCCCTTATTTTATGACTGCAACTTGAAATCAATGCATGGATTTCTATACCATTGAGGAAATATAACTTCCAAAGCTTTAGGAAAATATTTTTAAACTGTTTCTTATATAAGATCAAGATGAGCTAATATTTGGAAAGGGTTCATTTTGACACAGTGTTTCTCCGCTGTATGAGCTGTGGCTTGCACATCAGAAAGACAGAAAGGTCTTTCCAATTGTTCCTCAGAAATTACTTTTTCCTCAAGTGTGAGAATAACCTGAAAAAGGAAAGAAGTGGACGTGTTATTGATTCTTTAAAAGGAATTTTAAGTGTTTTTTCCTCCCTGGAGCAGATCATAGATAGAGAAGAGATGGAAGGGAAAGTACAAAAGAAGACATACAAGTATTTTCAAGAGTCTTCTTTTCTGCTTGAAGAGCAAAAGCTATAGCTGTTCGTTTACTGTTATTAAATTGGGCATGTGTTATTCTTTTTTTTCCCCTATATGCATGTATTTACCTGGGAGGTTTTAGTAAAACTTTTCCCCTTGGGTTTTGAGTTCAATAGTGTAATGCAAGCTGTCTGGCTTGTCTCATGCAATACTGTTGTAAATTTGCACTAATTTTAGAAGGTTTGATTCAGTAAATTCAGTTCTACAAAGGAACCTCAGTTACTCTTTTGCATGTTATGAGTTTGCAACTTAGCTGATACGCAAATAATTTTTTTTTCTTAAAATAGGTTCTACCTTAATACTAATTTCAAATACTTTGAATTGAATCATTTGAAACTAGGGAATTTGACTAAACTTGGAAGTAATTTTCCTCATTGATCACTGATATAAATAAGATAACACTTGTGAATGAGAGCGGTGATGACCTCCAGTATTAATATTTACTTCCATTTATTATCTGGTATGATTCTCTGAATGTCCAAGTAAAAGAGCTCAGTAGACAGTGGGAGAGCAGAAACAAATTTTACAGAGACTATGAAGGAGGTTAATTACCTCTGGTCCTGTCACTGAGCACAGTTGTAAAGAGCCTGGCTCCATCCTCTTTGCACACTCTCTTCAGGTATTTATATGCATTCATAAGATCCCTCCTGAGCTTTCTCTTCTTCAGGATGAACAGTCCCAGTTTTCTCGGCCTTTCCTCATAGGAAGAGATGCTTCAATCCCTTAGTCATTTTCGTGGCTCTTTGTTGAACTCTCTGCAGTATCACCATGACTCTCTTGTATTGAGAAGCCCAGAACTGGACCCAGCACTCCAGGTGTGTCCTCACCAGTGCTGCATAAAGGGGAAGGATCACCTCCCTCCTTCTAATGCAGCACCGTTAGCTTTCTTTGTGGCAAGGGCACATTGCTGACTCATATTCAACTTGTTGTCCACTAGGACCCCAGATCCTTTTCTGCAAAGCTGCTTTCCAGCTGGGTAGCCCACAGCATGTGGGCTGGAGTCAATGGAGTTGTTCCTCCCAGGTGCACGACTTTGCTCTTCTTGTTGAACTTCATGAGGTTTTTGCTGGCCGATTTCTCCAGCCTGTAGAGGTTGCTCTGGGTGACAGCGTGACCCTCTGACATATCAGCCACTCTTCTCATTTTGGTGTCATCAGGAAACTCACCGAGGGTGATGCCCCATCATCCAGACCATTAACAAAGATGTTGAACAGGATTAGACCCAGTATTTACCCCTGGGGTACATCACTAGTTACTGACTTCCAACCAGACTTTGTGCCACTAGTCACCACCCTCTGAACCCATATTAGGTCTCCATGTTAGGTTTTGTGTATACCAGCCTATCCAGTCTGTTATAACAGCTACTTATGCAGGGAAATTTATTAAAAAATCTTCACATTAATTCTGAACATATGTCATGGAATGAATAATACACACCACAGATAATCACATTTTATTGTTGAAAAACTTCATCAGGTTCATCCATTTCATTTTCCTGACAACATATTATACTGGGAACATATACTTCCTTTAAATTTTTGTGGGATTTTATGTGAATCTATATGTGCACAGGTATCACTCATCTGTACATTACCAAGTATAAATATTAGAAAGCATGTGTGTATAATATTTAGTGAAAGTTTTTTCAGAGCTATTCTTCATCAGTACCATGCATCCACCAAAGCCAATACGATTAAATGCTTCCTCTGGAATTAAGCAGCACGACTCCTGTTTCACTTAAAGTTTGAGGCCCTGCTATTTCTTGGGGGATTAATGCATTCACAGTTAAAATTTGCTTCTCTGATACAGCAGGAATGTTCATTTCTGATGCTTATGCTTTATGTTAACAGACCATGAAATAAACATAAAAAATAAAATCATGATTCGTATCACTAGTTAACTATATGTGCTGACATACCACAGATTTCATTTACATCAGTCTCACTAGAACAAAAAGTTTATATTTTTGTAAAAAACATCCATATCTTTCCCTACTGAATAATGTTTAACTAGGGAACAAAGAAAAAAAAAGATGGTACTACATAAAGATTGTTTACTAATATAGTTAGACACAAAAGCAAGAATAAATTACATTAATCACGAAGACACATGCAAATATCCTTCTATTCAATCCAACAGATTGGATGTTGTTATTTATACATATGTTTTTTAATTCACAATAACAATCATGTTCCCTTGCAAAAACCTTAATTTGTTCCAAATTATTAAACATCAATGTTTCTGTTCTCTTTTTTTTCCCCACTGTCCTGGTTCGAGGTAAAACAGAAAAAAATTTGTTTTCAGTAATTTTGTTTTTCAATTAAGCCTTTTCTAACTTTGAAATTAATGACATATTCTTCAGACAATGTCTGCTACCAGAGTAATAAGGCCTGATGTTTATAGTTAATACCAAGGAATGGTACGCAGAGAGGCTCTTGACTATACTTATTGCTATAACAACCAAGGTCCTTGTTATACATAACTTTGTTATGTACCAAGCTGGTGGGTTGGAAGGGGAAGAGTGCAGAGGGGTCACACCTATGGGGAGAAGTGGACAGGACAGGTGACCCAAAACTGACCAGCAGGGTATTCCATCCCATCTGCATCATGTTTAGCATAAAAGCTGAGGGATCAAAGGGGTCAGCCTCTTTCTTCAATGGCTGTTGTCTGAGGAGGACTCTGTCTGTTTGTCTGCCTTTGATCCCAATCTGTGTGTTCCTGAATCCAGATCTGGAATCCAGGTCCCATCCATTGCTGAGTCCAGTCTGGGACTTTCCCCATGCCTGAAAGTGATGTTATTGTCAACCTGGGAGCTTGACACTGTTTTTGCGTATATTGTGTATATGTAATTATTTTCTTTTTTGATATTATTCTATTTTCCTTTTATTATTAATATTTCATTAAAGTAGTTTTAGTTTTAGTGTCTCTCTTATTTTCTCTCCCTTCTCTTCCCTTAAGATGGCTGTACAGAGAGACCTGGACAGGCTGGATCAATGGGCCGAGGCCAATAGTATGAGGTTCAACAAGGCAAAGTGCCGGATACCTCACTTGGGTCACAACAACCCCATGCAGTGCTACAGGATTGGGGAAGAGTGGCTGGAAAGCTGCTTGGCAGAAAAGGACCTAGTTGATAGCTGACTGAATATGTGCCAGCAGTGTGCCCAGGTGTCCAAGAAGGCCAAGAGCATCCTAGCTTGTATCAGAAATAGTGTGGCCAGCAGGACTAGGGAAGTGATTGCCTCCTGTACTCAGCACTGGTGAGGCTGCACCTTGAGTACTGTATTCAGTTTTTGGTCCCTCACTACAGGAGGGACATTGAGATTCTGATGCGAGTCCAGAGAAGGGCAACAGAGCTGTTGAAGGATTCAGAACACAAGTCTTATGAGGAATGGTTGAGGGAACTGGTGTTCTTTAGCCTGGAGAAAAGGAGGCTGAGGGGAGATCTTATCGCTCTCTACAGCTACCTGAAAGGAGGTTGTAGAGAGATGAGTTTCGGTCTCTTCTCCCACTTAACAAGTGATAGGACAAGCAGAAATGGCCAGTTATGCCAGGGTAGGTTTAGATTGGATATTAGGAAAAATTTCTTCCCCAAAAGGGTTATCAAGCATTGGAACAGGCTACCCAGGAAAGCGGTTGAGTTGCCATGACTGGAGGTGTTTAAAAGATAGGTAGACATGGTGCTTAGGGGCATGATTTAGTGGTAATTCGGCAGTGTTTGGTTATCAGTTGGACTCGATGATCTCAAAGGTCCCTTCCAACCAAAATGATTCTACGATTCTGGGAAGGGAGGGAAGGAGATGCTATCTTTAGAGCATCTGTTGTTTGTTTAGTGCCCAGCCCAGCCCAAACCATGACACCCACTAAAAAACTTCTAAGCAGAGTGAATAATTAAGTTAAGAGAGTATTTCTGTGACAGATATTCCCACCAAATCCATAATCCAACCTGTTGATACTATACAGAGCTACGTAAGTTGTGGTTCTGGTGTGTGCCTTTTTTTGTGTAATATTGCTCTAAGAAATTTTTAGTCATCTGGTGATCTGTTAAATTTACAGAGCAAGATATAATGCCAAGGAGGTATTTATTGGTGACATTTTTCATTAGATCATAGTTTTGCTCTCTGCGGCACAATTTGTTGAGGAGGTTTCTCCTTCTTTGTTTTGCATTAGACAAGCTTGAGATGTTCAAGTGTTGGAATCTGATAGTTTGGGGTTTTCTTTCTGTTGGTTCAAGACAGTATTTTTTCAAACTTTTTATTTTTAAATGGGGACTAGTTAGATGTTTTCAGACAGTTTTACAGAAATTATGATAACAACTGTATCTCTTGTGTATGTTTATGGTTGAGACTGTGACTTACAAAGTTTAAACTCACCAGTCACTGAACTCTGTATGTTTTTTCGATGAAAAACATTGACACTGTGATAATCATACTAACTAGAAGATCAAGACTGTAAAGAAGGAAGAAACCCATGCCAGTCAGTAAGAATTATATATGTTATGGAAATCTATTTAGATGTAAGACTAAATGCATCTCTGACCAAACTATCTACCTAATCTCAGCACTGAAGTTCGCGGTCATCAGCTGTGAAACACAGACTGCCTATATTAGGCAGCATAGCTCTAAATAATCCAATTTTTTTTTTTTTTTTTTTTTTTTTTTTTTACTGCACCAGGTAAAAACTAGGAATAAGGTCACAAATTCTTAGAAACAGCCTTATCCAGATGATCTCTCTTGATCTCTCTTACCTTCTTCTATGGTCTTGACTTTAAGTGGTGCAGTTTGAAAAAGTGAAAACACTATTTTCACTCTGGTGCTTAGGGTACTCTCTTAGAATTTAGCAGTTATGGTGACTTTTCTTGGCAACCTGGGAATAGTCTAGGACTTAGATGTCCAATTCCTTGGGAAGCTGTTAGCTTATTATAAAACAATTTCTGGCTGTATTCACTGTAGAATGAACCCTGAAGATCTTAGGCGAAATTTCACATCTAACTTCCCAAATGCTTCTGAGAATGGAGTGTTTTGGAAATTCTCCAGTAATATGTGAATAGCAATGAACTTTAGGAAGGGTTTAGATGACCTCCCACTATTTCTACTCAAAAATGTGACCAAGAACATGTAAAGTTCAACTTACAGGTTAGTTATATCTAACCTTATCACAAAAGGACATATAATTCTTTATGAACTTACCCTGCAGTACCACCCAAAATTTGTATTTAATATGATTATATTATATGATAATGATATGAATATCACATATGAGTTTCAGATGGTACTGAGGAATAATGTTTCTGACTCGTTATTTGAGATATTAGTGCAGTTTAAGCATGCAGGCTTCCTAGGTAGAATTTAGGTGGACATCTTCTGTTTTTGTTGTGGTTTCTTTTAATGTCTAATTTGGAAGCTAACAGTAAGAGCCACAATGTCCCATAGCATTTTATAAAATAACTAGATGAATAACTGTCTGTCAAATGAAAACACGCTTTGAATGTAACAACATGTTTCTTAGGATTCTGCGATAATATCTGCTAAAAACATCAGTCAGTGTGCTGCTACTGCAACATGCCCAATATTTAAAACCAGAAAAACACTTATTAATTTTCCAACAATATTACTTATGTCAGAAAGTTTATATGATAAAACATGAAGTTTAAATTAATGAAACATTCCATTAAAAATTAATTAACTCTATTGATAAAAAATATTAAATTGAAAATTATTCTGCAGAATTTCTACATCTAGAAATATACAGCCTTCTATACACACCATTTTTTTGTCTATTGCATATGGCTTTTCTAGCATGACAACTGTTTGCTTAACTTGTTTAAAAAGCACATCTCCAGCTTTGGCTTCAGCTAAGCCTCTGAGCAACTTGCTAACCATTGGTATTTAGGGTGCAATGCCTAAATACCAACTGAAAGAAGCTCAGATGTAGCAACCTTCCCCTTTCACTCTTCTGGGAGAAAGTTGGGCTAAAACAAAAACCTGATAAAATAGTCCCCAGAAAACCACTGCTAAGCCTCTTTATTTATGATGCTTCCATGCAGTATTCCTTGGCCAAAGAACGGAAATTGAACACAAAAGGCCATTCCATGCCTTAAATGTATGGTTCTGGGGAACGATGTGAAGAATGTCTCCATGGGGACTGGAGATTTAATATGTAACATTCTACTGTACAAGGTGAAAATGGAGCCTAGCTTTTACCAAGCTTTTCCTTACCCTTCTTTCTGTGAAGAGTGCTACCTCCAAGCTTTCAAGCCCTGTTAAATCACTAACATAGTCGTGCTGGTAAGAAAATGATATTTTCCTTTCTCTTCGTTCTTAGTACTCATGCATGACCAAATACAATAGAGCATATATCCTTTGTTATTGTTCACAAGACTTAGTTGCAGTTGATTTGAGGGATTTTGATATCTGCTCAACCTACATCAGACTGTTTATTTCTTAAGTGTTTGCAAGCAGTCACGGACACTTCCATGACACATTCCAGTCTCATTCAAATCAATGAAAATCCACCTCTCTAATCTTTGCTAGAGTCAATAATATCTTAGGCTAATAAAATGCTGTTCTATTGTCATTTGGGTAATATTGCCTTGTGTACTTTTTCTGTTCAACTTCATTCTGAAACAAAGAAACAAGATGAAGAAAATTGAATCATTTCCACATGGTTTGGCAGCCTACATTCATATATTTAAATTGCGACAGTAAACAGTCTACACCTGGTAATGGACAATCCCAGGAATGGGGATGGAACATATTGATCTAAAGACTTTGCTTGAAGGACAGTTTCTAATAACCAAAGCTGGAGCAGTATTGGTGTATTGGACCATCCTCCAAATTCTGAGCAACGCCGAGACAGAATATTACTCAACAGGATATAAAAGTGGGACTGCATTATATGATTGTAATTTTCATATGAACAAAGATAAAACTGTAAACTTGTAAAATTTTAAAATTGTAAGATTTTCTGTGAAATATTTTTTCTGCAAATACAAATTCTATAAATGTTTTGTGCATATTTCCAATAAAGTGATGACAAAAAAAAATAACAACATGCAATTAATGTTGCCTAATTTTTTTTTTTTTATTTAATGTTTATTTGAATGAATAAAATAAAATCCCCACAAGTCTTACAAATAGTCACGTTTTAAAAAATCGATGTTTGAGATATAAACAACTTCAATTTAGGTGTGCATATTCAAATATTTAAGAATTACAAAACCAAGCCAACCCAAACCTCTAATCACTTTTTTAAGATCAGGAAGCTCCTGGGAACTCTCCAATCAGGAACTTTCAGAGCTTCTCAAAAAAACTGTTTAATTACAGAATTATGATGCCCATATTGATCACATGGTAAAAAAATTAAAAAAAGGTTTATTATTTATTATATGTTCCTTTGATAAAAATCTAACATAGTATCTAGAGATGTAGAATGGCATCAGATGTCTATACTATCAACAGAGCAAACCAAGGAGCTCGTAGTATTTCCAAAGCTTTGATAACACAGTATATATATTTTACATCATACTTCTTATAGGAAGTGAACCAACTGAAAGAACCTTTGAAGAGAGGAAAGAAAACGGTGATTAAAGGTTGAGAAAATATGACTAATGGTGAAATACTAAAGAACTAGGTTGCTTGGCATAGACAAGAGAAGAAGGGAGCCCATGTAGTTATCTATTAGTTGGGAAAACTGATGTAAAGAGATAGATAATAAACTGTTCATATTTGAGCTATAGAAGTAATTGTCCTCAATAAAATAATGAAATTACAACCAGTGAAGATGAATTTTGAACTCAAAGAGGAAAGAGGAGCAAGACTATAGGCTGGAAGGACTTACTAAATGATTAATTAATCCATAATATTAAGATCACTCCGTCATCTCTTTTATGAGGAAAAGAAGTCATAAGAATTTTCTTATGAAGTTTCTTCTTTATCATGTCAACTATGTGTTTCCTAAGAAACAAACTAAAAATGAGTCCAGGGAATAGGATGAAAGATTTATGATTTTACATATATAGGTATTTACTAGCTCGAAACTATAACTGATGAAAGTATCCAGCAATCACATTCAGGAGTTTACTTCACAGTGTCAGCAGACATTGTGATAAAGAGTCTTTGCTGATGTGAAGAGTTGTGAATATCTGGAGTAACCATGAATAATATGTGTGGAATTAATAACATTTTGATGTATTTTATAGTGTATAATTAAACAGAGATAAATCAGATTGAATTCTCTAAAAATGTGGGCTACCTGTGAGTTGTGGAGACCATCACTAATGAAACATTGTTAAGTTCACATTTTAATTAGATTAGATACACATTTTAATTATGTTTTCTTTGATGAAGTAATATTTCAGTATAATTCCTTCATCCTTGTATAAAGTGCCGTAGCAACATCTCTTGGTTAAGAAAATAACATAGGTCAAGAACAAGTGTCATTTAGGGATAATTTCACCCCTTGGGCAAAGATTCTAAATGTATTCATTGTTAAAAGTACTATAGGTAAAAGCAGTACTGCGGCAGTTAATTAGAAAAAAAAAAAAAAAAGAGGAGACAAATCATAGAGGAAGTAAAAATAGTTGTATTACAAAGATGAAGCCCAACATAGGCACTGAGGAAAAAGTTTATATCCAGAATACTATTTTCCTGCCATTTTATCAGATTATCAGGTGAATCACTCATTAAAAAGCTGAAGAACTTTTTAGGAAGCAGTTATACCAGACTATGGAACTGCTGAAATAACTGATTGATAATCACAGCATTATAGCTGTAAGAATCAGAGGAAAACCCGCTAAATCTGCTGTCTAAAGTGCTAACTACAGACAGAAACTGCCCCTGACTAAATACAGTTTGATAAGTGTTTGCTCAAATGTGTTCTTATTTGCATATTGGCAAAGACAATAGCCATTAAAATAAATAAATAAATAAAAAGGGTTATGAAAGATGGGAATAAGACTACAATTTCTGAATTTTCTCAATTTCTGGATATTGTCTTATTTACTTATATGCTCCCAGTGAAATGCTTAAATCATTTGGTTTCCATTTTTTGTACTCCACCATTTGGAATACCCTTCAAAGTGTTTACTTCCTATGTCCTTAAGAATTTTGTTCTAATTTCAGATCTAAATTTACTCATGGCCAATATATATTTATGTGAGTTTGCGCAGATATTATAATTTAACTTATATAGTTTTTTTCCCTTTTGTATATTTACCTCAAAATTTATTTATAAAGAGTTCATTAAATCTCCCCTTAATTTTATGTTGGCTAAGCAGAACAAGCGAGGTTCTTTGGCACATACAGGAATGTGCTGAGAGGGACTGTTGACACTAAACTATATTCATCCTGTCCTGCAGGGAAGATTGTTTTTTCCCCCTCTAATGCAGAATTTGATTTCAGAATGTAAATGGGGGTGTTGGTGGTGGGGTAATTCCCTCAGAAGCCTTAGAGATTAGTCATATCTATAGATAGAATTATCTCTCCTAAGATAAATTCTATCATGTACCTCTGCCGTGATGAATCATAAGATAGCCATAACAATGTACATTGATTCTCCATGTTACAAATAATTTTTCATATGACTGCTGTGCGTTGTTAACAATTCCACCACTAAAAGGGTGGAAAGCTTTTGAGCCCGCATGTAAGTATGACTATAAATCAGGTTAGCAGGTGCCATGAACTTGCCATTCTTCTCAGGATCCTCGTGGAGTTTTAGTTAATTTGGTTAGAAAATAAACTCCATATTACTTGACCCTTTCAGTGCTCTTGACCTACTATACTATAGCTGTGGCTCTTACTTGGTGTGTCTTTTGGTCTTTCGTTATAGACAGAAGGCTATTACATAGAAGTCACCGATCATTTTTTTCATATATGAACGATCATTTGAAATTGGACCTGAAGACCTATTTGGTCATCCCTGTTTCTTTCATACTGTGAACTGATGAGTTCCTTGCATGTAACCACTCTCTAGTAAATGTCATCAGTCAGGAGATAGTAGTTCCAATGAGAGTAGTCCAAAAACTTTCCAGAACTCCAATTTATTCACGTGAATTATTGTTGAGCACAGTACTATAAGGCCTGAGAAAATTCTTTAGCTAAAAATATCACACTATAATTCTCTTTATTTACCACTTTTGACTTATATAGGGCTGTGAAATTCAGAAAGCAAGTGTATTTAAAACATAGGAATACATATGGCTCTATATGCTGTTGCTACTTCTCAAGGATTACTCTAAGTTATGCTGTCATAAACCAAACAAATATCTGGTCACAGTGAAGCTACAGCTTTCTATATAACATTTTCTACACAAAATAATGGCCAACTTGAAATGGGCAGAATTTGAGTTTGGCGTAGCGTCAGTCTACATAGCTACCATGTTATACATTCGTCCTCTGCTCAACTCCCCCGAAAAAAAAAAAGAAACCCAAAACCAAAAAAACAGCTGCTACAGACATCTGGGCAAAACAAAGAAGAAGAAATAATTCATAACATCGGCTGTTAGGCTAAATCATTGTCTAAAGTTTCTATTTACTCCCACATGAAGTCTTTGTCATGTAAGCATTTGCTGTCTTAAGCCATTAAAAAGAAGTGTTCTATATTATATACAAATGTTAAGAGATCAGTAAGCAAATTAGCTAAGAGAGTAGTTTTGAAGTTGCAAATGCAAAAGTTGTGTTTAAGAATCTGACCTGTAAAAATCATTTAGTTGATTATTATATCAAGAAAAGGGCTTTTTAAAGCGGTGCATAAATATTCCGTTGATTAAAATACAAAATGTCTTTGAAAGACCTATTCATAACAGACATTTAAGACGTCCTGATTTTATTGTAGTATTTTTTTAGCCAATGCTGACACAGATATGCTCTTCAGTTTGTATGTTTTCCTCTGTGAAAACAATTGTAAACCTAAAGAAATATATTTAAATTGTCTCAGACAAGTGTGGACATATTTTGCTCTGATATTATTGGTAAATGAAAAAAAAAAAACTTATTTGATGTAATTTATGTCACCAATTTTAAATGTCTCCATAGTGAATCGTCTTATGCTTGTTTTATACACAGTAAAACATGATGGTTTTTTGGACAGTTTTAAAAATCAACTTTGGGATGAGAAAAACTGAGCCAAATGGAGTATCTACATACTTATATTTCGTCAACTGTATCGTCCTTGTAGCATCTGAAAAATATGCTTGAAAAAGAATGAAATGTGCATACATGCAAAAGATCTGCCGGGGATGTTCCTGTGCCCATTGTGTAACAAAAGCCTCATGGAAATGGTAACCACCAAGCCTGGGTGTTTACAGCCAATGAAACTGTCATAACAAAAGGTTGTCCTGCTGCCCTGTAACATGTAGCCAAACCCTGGGGCATAAAACAGAGAGAAAACTGGGTGAATGGTCTCTCTGTGAATTAGACTTACACAGTGAAAACAAAACACAAAGTGAATGATATTACCCACATCCAAGGACTAAGAGATGTTAAGAGTGACCAACTCCTTTTTCTTAAGCTTTTTTCTTTCTTAAGTTTAAAGTGATGGTTAAACTACAGCATACATTTCTCCAGCTTCTCCACAGCCAATACCCCTCTGCTGTCTTACAATAAACTATTTCTATGGGTATAATCTCTCCTTGTGGTTTCTGCTTAGTTAGCTCACCTCATCTGGTGAGCTGTGGCCTGTGTGGCATGTTACATCTGCTGTGTGATATTTACCATGTCACAAGCTAAATTTTCAAAAATATAAAACAATTTTTCACACCTCATTTTTTTTTTAATTCCTTATTTACAGGTATCGTGTTAAGGGGCAAAGTAGTTTTGGCAGAAAATAAACCCCCTTGCATTCTAACACTGCTCACCGCGGTGGGAGGCGAGGTGCGGCTAGGTTTAAATTGTGAGTGATGCCCAATCCACCACTATCAGTTCAGGCGCATGTAATATATTAAACTGTTATGGTTAAGGATACACTAATAGCAGACTGCACCTTCAGCCCAGTTGTGCTCATGAACTAACACAGCCACTCTTTGGACGCGTTCAATGAGAAACCCAAACGACTAGCTGCCTACATAGTGCAGTTTATTTAAACAATAGATACACAAGTTATTTTGGATTGCCGGTGATAGTGACTGTCTGCAAAGCACGTGCGAATACTAAAGATGTCAGCAATATAGCTCGGTTACAAATGCTCTAAGTTATAAAACAACTCTATAAAGATTTCTAAATTTCCCAGGGAAGCACTCGATATAGCCAAGTGTTCAAATCTTACCCACAAGCGTCCTTATGGGAAGAAAGGCTCAGCCCGTCGACTGGTCCCAGAAGTCAAGGCAGTCTCTGATGGAGTTCTCCTTGACTTGTTCACGATGGTGTCTTCTCTCACATCCCCCCTTTCTATTTTTTATACTATTTTTTATCTTCGAGGTGGGGTTTGAGTGACTCTAGTCATAAGTACTTTCATTATGAGTGGTGTAAAATTTTCTTGCCTCTCACTTAAAGGTATAGTTTACGAAAAATTCAGGGCACAGACTCAAGGAGGAGTGGTCACACCTTGGAGGTGGGTAGCTCTTGGGATGCAGGTGTGCTTTGGTATTATAATGACATTATAATGAGCAAAGTTCACTAAAGGACAACATTTCATCAAAAAAATGACAGATTGTTGGCTCAGGGTAACAAGTAGGCAGTTTATCAGTTATGTAAGACCTTCGAGGGCTCCATTTGGTCCCCAAGTTCCCAGTTTATCACAGAGTTTTAGCCACGGTGTCTCCACTCTGCTCCATCCTTCGCACTGTTTTCCTTCCGTGGTGCCATCCCATTCCCATGTTTGCTGGATTATCACAGGGTTTGGCCTTGGAGTCTCCACCCCACTCCACTCCCCGTGTTGCTTGGCAAGCAATATTGTACAGGGAATCGCAGATGTAGCGGATTCTTCACATACCAGCTGCAGCTGTATTCTACCCTACAAAACTTTTTATTTTATACCTTTTATTAATGTGTGACCAATGCTGTATTATTGGTCATTTTTAGTAATCATTCCACAACAGGACACTACGGATTTCTTCCACCCGAAAGGGGCTCTAACTTTATTACCTACAAATTATAGCAAGATTCAAGCCCCCTGAAAGTGACTTAAACTGGAAAAATATTTTTTTTTATTTGAAAATATTGTTCTTAATCACTGTGGTCCATGTCTCTATAAACATAATGCTTTTGTAACTATGAAGGACAGGACAAGAAAAAAGAAAAAAAGTTGATAGTTTTGGGAAGTACCCGGATAACAAGGTGATACGTGAACATAACATTAAGGGCTGTTACAGGCAGCCACCGCCTCCATCAGCTCCAGGCCTGGGGATTCTTCTTGCCTGGCCACTGGAGCCAAGCCCAGTACCTGGGGACCTGGGGTCTCTGCCCAGGCTGAGGGATGCAGCTGCTGCTGTCCCCTTTGCAGTTTCAACAAACAGCAAAGATGAGAACGTATCCCAGAGACACACAGACTCATTGAGGACACACACAGATGCCGAGAAGTCAGAAAAAAAGATTTGTTTTGACCAATACATTGGCTTAAACCCTGGTTAATGTGACAAATTATGGACTGCTTTATCTACAACAAAATTTCCTGAGTGGAAAGGTAGTGTCCAGGAACTGGAAAAAGAGAAATAGTATGGTCAAAATAATAAAGGGTGTTAAGTGTGACACATTTAATTTGTTTCTCAGATTGCTCATATTCACTTTATTGACCAGAAAGGTGCAGCTGGTCAAGAGGTTTAATAATTTTTAAGCTCTTCATATTGATTTTTTTTAATGTAGAATTGAATTTTAGCCTAGATATTCCCTTACTTGATAGCTAACAAAAAAGAAAAAAAAATCTCTTTAAATATTACTCTTTTTCACATGGCTGTTAGTGATTGGTAATACAGAGATATACATGAACAAAAGGGAAAATATTTAGTCACTTGCAATGCACACAATACATAGTTTAAAGAGGATTTAGAAAGAGTGGCTTTTGTTGTTGTTGTTGTTTTTTCCTCTTAATGGAACATTTAGATAAAGACTAAATAGTTTAGCAATTGCTGGATTTGTGGTGGCAAAAAGTTGCATTGCTCTGGGACCCAGAAAGGAAGATAGCAAATCTGGTCAATGAAAGAAGATAGAGGTAATTGGTTTTTTTAAGGTAGAAGAAAACAAAACAAAGAACCCAGAAGATTTTGTCATGGTTGTAGATATTCTGTAGAAAGCCTTCCAAGCAGATTATAAAGATCAGATATTTAACTACAGTTAACCTTTTGTGGTAATCTGTGAAAATTTGTGATTTTTTCATAGGAAATTCTATAATTTTTAATATTTTTGATTTTTTTTCATCTGCTGAAAGATGACCCAATGTATCAATGATTACTCAGCATTTGCAAATAAATGTTGTGAGAGTTTTTTGGGGAAGGGAGCTGATTTGGAGGAAGGGAGAAAGGAGGGGTAGAGAGGATGAGATTCTTGTAATGAAGTTACGGTGTTAACACTGAAAAGTTAAAGGTAAAATGTAACAGTTTGTCACAATTATGCTTCATATTGGCAGGTGTTCTGAACTTTCTCTTTGATAACTAGACATATAAATTTCAGTTCTTAAAGCTTTGCAGCCAATTTAAGGGCTCATTTATTTCCCTGACAGCAAGATATATATGCTGCCTGGCATAGTGGATGTCTGGGGCCAAATCCACCACTTTGTTGCTTGTGTGTCTCGTGGGAAGTAAATAGTAGCAATTTTTCAGCATAGGCATACCAGCACAAGGTGTTTAGCAAATAAATGAGCACAAGATGACCCGTGGTGTCCTGAAATTACTAAAATTCATGAATAATAAAATGATCTATAGATTGTTAGCAGAGGGCTATAGCAAAGGCTAATTTGCAGTCACTGAAGCTTTACAGGATAATTTGTAACTTTTGAAAATTTAATGACTTCATCAGTTTTAACCTATTTTTTTACCAGTATAATTGTCTGAAAGCTACCTTCAGCAGAGATCTTCTGTCAAGATGCAATCACAATCACCTATATCAACACATTATGAGTATTTAACTGACTTTATCTAAAGACTTTTTCTTTCTTTCACTCTTGGTAACTTTCACACTTTCTTTCACACTTGGTAACTACTAAAAATATGTCTTTATCCTATGAAGACATATTTCTTATTTTGTTAAATTTTGTTAAATCTTGTTAACATATGAAACAATTATAAGAAAATAATCAATTGAATAATGCAAAGGGAAGGTGAATTTGAAAAAAAAAAAAAAGACCTAGTGAGCAAACGACTCATAGAAAATAAGTGAAAGCACCCTAAAGATCAAAGCAATCAGAAGGAAAATTAAAAGGCTCAGCACATAATATCATCCAAATTCTGTGGCATTTAGTTAAGGCTTTGAAAAGAAAAGAAAGGACCCATGAGTTCGGATCCTTGATCACATTTCATTTTATTTATTTATTTAGATTATTCACCAACACATGCATACTGAAATAACCAAGAAAACAGGGACTGAAATCACAGTTTTTCCCTCCTTCACCTGAATGGCTGATCAGTTAATGCAGTTATTTTGTTTTCCCATTTTCAAATATTTTGAATTCTTTTCATTATACGACATCTTCACACTTGCTGCCTCCTACATACACTACAGTTGGAGACAGTTTTGCATTACCTTGGGTGTTATTACAGGAAAATTGAATACAAGGCAATAATCAGGCATAGGTCAAACTCTGAAAACTCTGGTTATATTCAGCACTGCAGGAGTATTCTTACTCCTGCAGCTCATCGTTTCTTTTCCATACAATGTTACTGTTTTAGCTTATCTGAATTCTCTGTTTTAACTGTTTCATCTATGTCTTTTACAAATTTAGAAAAACATACAATCTTCACTACACTTTTGTATGCCTCCCTTTCTAAACTTTGATGCCCACCCCTCAGTTGTATAAAAGTAACCATAAATTGATGGTATTTCAACGAATGTCATATTTTTGAGAAATAAAAGATCCACCTATTACTACTGAAGAAATAGTCCCACACTAGGATTTAACGGGGACTAGCAGCTTTAATACCAAATGTGAGTATCAGAGGAGTGTTCTATCTGCCGTAACACACATTACTATCAGGAAATATTTGCACCTTCCTCTAGAAAAACAGAAGTAGAAAATGGGAGTATCCTCTTTGTAATCTCTGCTTTCTTTAAAACATATTCTTAATTAAGGAAGATGAATTTTGAAACCATTTAAAAATGGAAGTTAATTAACATCATTCTGTCAATATAGAGAAATAGTGACATTTGGCAGACATTGAGAAGCACTTTAAGGGGGTATTTGCATTAAGAATATTAGAGAAAAAGAAAGTACAAATGAAATACAGCAATATCTGGAAAATACAATTTAAAGAAAAAAGTATTCAAAGGAGGAAAGGGAAAGATAAAATAAATTAAAAGAACAGCTAGTCTGCTTATTTTACAATTTTAATTGCTTTTTAACCTTTACAATATATCTGAAGGAAAAAAAAATGTAAAATATATTCATTTATACAATCTTCTTTGTTTTTTTCAAGTAGTTATTCTCTGACAATGCAGAACAAATTTCTCTTTTTAAAATGTTCTTGAGTGATGATTGAAATTTTATGACTTAGTAAGTACCATTCCATGGAATATTTATATTGCTCTTCAAGTTGTAATTTTGAGGAAAAAGAAGAAAATCATACATTTTCTCTAGACAATGGGCTTCCCGGATGAGACTTCATGTAGGTAATCACAGTGACCTTGCTCTTTATAAAAGTTGTGCATAATGTTTATTGTAATCAGAGCATATGGACTGTCTAATTAGTCCCAAAGCTTCAGAGTTGGTGCTTAAAACACAGTAAGTGTGAATTGTTCCTTAAAAAGGTCAACACAAATAGAATATCTGGGGAGCTTTTGATTTTGTTTTTTTCCCCTTCTCAGTCAATGAGATAATATATCCTTCTGAGGTTTCTTGGGCAGACTGTCTAAAAGGAGGATAAATAAATTAATAAATAAAGACTTGGGATCCTGATCATGCCACCTTTACTAGTCTGCTACTAATCCCACCCCCCGCATCTCACCCCCTCCACAATTTCATCTTAAAGTGATCATGCTTCTAAGCTGAAAGTAGTAGAAAAATGAAGCAAAAGTTTAATAGCATTTTTACCTTTCACTACTTTCCATTTTTTTCTCAATATCAATTTTTTGTTCTTTCATGCTATGAATAGGCAGGCTGAGAGTTGTATCTTTTTTTTAGTAGTAACTTCATTAATAATTTCTTACAGCATTCTAACTATGCCATAGGTTAAGAGGAGCTGTGAATGCCCCAGAAAAGACCGGCCTCTTGCGGACACTATAAACCAGTCAGGGTGATATCAGGAAAAGACAGTGCACCTGAAATGCCTGCAAGCTTGAACATAGCACTGACACACTGTGCTGGCTCTGACTGTTTGGCACCCAGAAGGCTGAAATTCAATAAACATACGAGTGTCTGGAAATTATCTTTTCAGATCATACTAAACTATAACATTTCTATACTTCTGTGGTTACACAAAGTGTATTCTGAATTTGTAAGGCTGCTGGATAACTACGTTCACTCTTAAATTGCATGGCAAAGCTCATATAATCTGTAGGTAGAGAAAGAGAAGTTAACACTATCTACAAGGATGAAGGAGAGACTCCTGCAACACTAAGTCTGTAGAATAAAGACATTCATTCAACGTAACACCATGTTACGTTCACCTGCCAATTCAATCTCCTTATCAAGTTCTAAAATGAAATAATCAGCTCAACAGTTGAAAGAGAATGCAGCACAGGCTTGGCTATGTGATACCTAGAATCACAGAATGGTTTAGGTTGGAAGGGACATTTAAGGGTCATCTAGTCCAACCTCCCTGCAATGAACAGGGACATCTTCAACTAAATCAGGTTGCTCAAATCACCATCCAGCCTGGCCTTGAACACTTTCGGGGATGGGATATCCACAACTTCCCTGAGCAACCTGTTCCAGTGCCTCACCACCCTCATCGTGAAAAATTTCTTCCTGATATCCAATCTAAATCTACCCTCTTCCAGTTTGAAGCCATTACCCCTTGTCCTATCACTACATGCCCAAGTAAAAAGTCCCTCTCCAGCTTTCTTGTAGGCCCACTTCATATACTGGAAAACTGCTGTAAGTTCTCCCCAGAGCCTTCTCTTCTCCAGGCTGAACAACCCCAACTCTCTCAGCCTGCCTTCACAGGAGGCTCCAGCCTTCTGATCATCTTCATGGCCCTCCTCTGGACCCACTCCAACATCCTTATGTTGGATGGAGTACTCCAGGTGGGGTCTCATGAGAGTGGAGTAGAGGGACCAAATCACCTCTCTTGACCTGCCGGCCATGCTTCTTTTGATATAGCCCAGGATGTGGTTGGCTTTCTGGGCTGTGGGCACACATTGATAGCTCATGTTGAGCTTCTCATCAGCCAACACCCTCAAGTCCTTCTCCTCAGGGCTGCTCTCAATCCATTCTCCACCCAGCCTGTATTTCTGTTTGGCATTGCCCCAACCCCCATGCAGAACCTTGCACTTGGCCTTGCTGAACTTCATTAAGTTCTCATAGGCCCACTTCTCAAGCCTGTCAAGGTCCCTCTGGATGGCATCCCTTCCCTCCAGTGTGTCGACCGCGTCTGTGATCTAAACCGTTAAATCCATTTAGTAAATCACTGTGTTTAACTTGAGACCCTGATCTACGAGTGGTTTTTCTACCGGGGACTGTGGTGTGTGCCTCCACTGGAATTTTATCAAGGGTTACCTCTGTACAGGTTGGCCTTAATTTCTTTCTTTGCACTAAGCAGACTTTGCACTAACACAGCACTTGCTTTGCACTACAGCAACATTGTACATGCCAGCACCACAGCTATCAAAAAAAAAAAAAATACACTGTGCCTGCTCAATAACCTTCAGGTAGGGAGATGTGTGAACCTCACCAAACAGATACATTAGACCTATTAATTCTCTGGTCTGATAATTCTAATAGCCAGCATTCAAGCCAGTGAATTTAATGAGCTTAGTGCAGTAAGAGCAATTTCAGTTATTTTCACATATTTGAGTACTATATTTCCTTGTTTCACCTTTTTAGTAAATCTCATTAAAACTACACAGACTCAGTTAACTTTTTCAAATAGCCACTCTTTACAGAACTGTAGGAAATAAATGAAATTAGTGAAGTATTCTGAGAACTGCTTGGCACTGCCCTTGAACTGAAACTTTTATCATTTATATGTGTCTGAGTAGGGCACACTGGATCAGACCCTGAATTACACTGTAGTTATGCTTAAGGATATTTTATATGTGCTTTATACACCGATTAATTTTAAAAAGTCCTTCTTTTTCCCTGGTTTTTGTGTTTGTTTTTTTTTTTTTTTAAGCAGAAAGTAACTGAAAATGTAACGCCATCTCTTGAATATCTGAATGCTGATGGATTTTGTCCCCTGTCACTGAAGACTCTAACTAAATGGTAAAGCTATAAATGCGAAGAACAGAGCCAGGAAGTCTGATTAAACTTTGCAAATTATTTTTTCCAGCATAACTATAGGTACTCGGAGGATTATTAATTTTAAAAAGCTAAACTAAATTGGATAGATTAAATAGGTGTTTGAAGATGGCAGCATTTTGTGCAAGCTTCCACATACAGTGTCTGTACAAATGAAACAAAAAACCTCTTATATAGTATGGTACAACTACCTCTGAATAACAACCTTTGTCTGAGGAACTCTAAGACCTTACACAACAGAAGAGTTGCATGGATGCGGTAGTTAAATGATGTAACAAAAAGTTGTGCAGAGAAATACCAAGATCATTAGCTTTTCATCTTCACAGACTATAGAGAGATTCACAAAATAAAACAAAAATAGGCATAGATTTTAAAATTTTCAAGAGATGTTTTTCTAAATAAATGTTTACTATTTTGATCCTCCATCATACAAGTGACAAAAAATTTCAACTAATATCTATGACTGATAGAAGATACCAAATTGTTTTGGTAAGAAAGAGAAATACTGTCTAGCTGGTCCTAAAGGCCGTACCTATACTGATGAATTTGCCAGTGCTTCCCATAAGCTGATTCTGAAGATGCATCTGCTCATCTTCCTATTTCAGTCTCACTCTATGAGATCCAACAGCAACATTGATGGAAGACCCAGTGCATGGGGTGGAAGAAATGGTGGTTCCATAACAGTCATTGCTATTACACATGGCCAAAGATCATGGCCTTGGAGAAGGGGAAAAAGAGGGTTCCCTAATGTTTGGTGGAATGTCAACAGCTATACAGATATAGAAAACATTTATAGGAAACACACAAAGTTCTCTTTTTTTTTTTTTTCTTTTCCTTTTACCTTATTTTTTTCAGACATTGCATCACCTTCATGTTTGACCTATATTACAGTCTTTTGCTTTCTGCTTTAGTAATAATCTCAGTGTCTGTCTACACCATAGACATTGAAAGCACAGCATTAATATTGCAGAATAATGTTTTGTAAATTAACTTATGTGACACCCACAGCCACGACACTTGCCTTAGGCTGCAAATCTTCCCAAGAATCACGATATACACTTAAAAGGATTAATCCAAGCTAAACTCCATGTTACTTTGTGCAACATCCTACTACTACCACACTGTTCTGACTGCAAAAGGTAAGCAAGGCATACTTCATAAGGCACTGTGTTTGAACAGATAAAACAGGCAGGCAGATTACATTCAAATAAATAATACTTCCTGCAATTTTTCAGGACTGCGTGAGCTATGAATTGGATTTAAAAAAAAAGAAGTATTTTTGATAGCTAGTAATACACAGTATATAATAACACAGTAATGTAGATATTTATACTTCAGTAATTTGGGGGAACTCCCCCTTATAAAGAATTATCTTATTTAAAACAAATACATTGTTTGCCATTATATTATCGAAATGCAATTTCTCACTCCTGCTATGGAATATTGTATTTTGAGTTACTTCTAATGGTGACTGCAAATAGTCTTTTAACACATCTTTGGTTCCGTGCCTCTATCTGCAGTAATTAATGGCCACAAACCCCAGATAACTGTGCAAAAGGTGTGGGTACCAACACAGAGTGTATGGATATCTTTTGCCAGAACTGGCAGCTCTACTGGGAAGTCACAGTAGAATCGTGCTTCAGGATTACAGGTTTATATTTTGAATTGCACAGTACACCTTTTGGTTGCATTCATGGGCTGCAGTTCATTGTACTACATAGTCTGCACAAGAGCTTTGAATCAAACAGACCAAGAAATAAGAAGGAGAGGTGACTAAAGAGAAAGACACAGTTTTTAATTAAAATGAGAGGCAGCCAGTTTGGCACCATTATGTGTTGCAGTAAGAACCACAGTGAGAATCACAGTCTATTTTTGTTCTGATGCTTACCTACTCCTCCTAAGATCTCAGCCAAATCAATTAGGGCCTAATTCTGTCAACTTTAGTCACAGTGATTAATTTGTTACTCAATGAGTAATCCTATATATATCAAAAGTTGGGAAGTACTCTGAATCTTTCACGAATATCAGGAGGCTGAAGTCAGTCAAAAAATTATCAGTTTTAGTATTAAATGTATCTCACTAACTTCCCTCTAATCATCAAAAAAAGCTCTGTATACAGTACTACAATGGAAGTTAAAAGAACCAGTTGTTTGTTTTTTTTTTTTTCTGAGTTTCAAAATTTGTTATGCCTGTCCAATAGTGTATTACTTGCCTTGGAGTTAAGATATTTGTAAATTATATTACCCTACAGGTTTTATGACTGCAGAGTATAATTTGTGTCAGGGAGTTGTCAAATCTGGCAGCCTGATAGAGGCAAGGTTACTGCATCAGCCCCATACATCCAAATCCAACCAGTAGTGAAGCTGGGAATGTATTCCCAGTAGGCACGTGCACACAAAGCACAGATATACAGCACATCAAATACACAGCTGGCCACACAGATCAACACAGGCAGGAACATTCATCACTCGCACAGACACAAACGGCACCAAAAGTGTAATCCTGTTCCCTTCTCTAACTATATGTGTGTCTGTGTGTGTTTGTATACATATATAAATGTGTATCTATGTATACACATACATATGTACCTGGTGGATCCCCCCAGCAGCTGAGCTTACCCAGTCTGCCCTTGGATCTGGTCTCTCCAGCAACTTGCACCTGGACTTAAGAGCCCGCAGGGGCACAGTCCCACTCCAGTTGCTGGTACAGACCATTGCACGCACATACTGAAAGATACACATGTAAGCAGATAGCCTAATCAAATCCCAGACCCCATGATTCCTCCAGCAGCTCTCTGGGACTCCCCTGGTCCCTCTGATAGCCATTTGCTGCTGTGATCTCACACTTAGAAGCACACACAGTTGCCTAGCTCCCAGGTCCCTTCACCTACTCAACTGGCTCATCTGGTTGATCTTCGCTAGTGGTCACACACTCACACCTGCCCTTGCCCCAGTTGTTGGCACCATGGACAGACAAGCCTCTGACTCCTGGTCTGACCCCAGTTGCTGGCACTCAGACCCCATACACTCATATGCACACAGAGATCCTCTCACTCAGGAAAGAGTTAGAAGGGAATTTAATAAGAAGGTAAGACAGACTGTGTTGATCAGGTGCAGGGCATGGCTGAAAACCATACAGACCAGCAAATAATTTACATGCAAATGTTCCTTTTTATCCCCTTAACCCTCTATTTTCCCATGCTTGTTCCTCCCCAAATCACCTAGGCCTGTCTCTCTATCTCTTTCCCTGCCTTTGGTTCCTCCTCTAAACATTCCATAATAAGTCTTCTGTAATCCTAAATGGTCTTCTCTTGCATCCCATAATGTGTTGCAAATCCTCTAGGTAGTGACTCAATCTCATTCTGTAAAATTATTGGAAAGATATTCCCTTTGACTCATGAGATGGGTGTCTTGTCCATACCATGGGACTAAGGTTCTCCTGTGACAGCCCTGGGAGTGGCTTGGACAAAGCACCCCTTCCTCTGAGTCTTTAACTTGGGTTCCTACTTGCCATTGGGTTCCTGCTCTTCTCTGAGCTTGCGCAGGTGGGCCTGTGATGGGCTGACTCCTGTGGTAGGTCAGGGTGTAGTCCAGCAGCTCTCCTTCCTGCTTCTGTTCTTCTAGGCTCCCTTGTGTGTGTGGAGATGAGCTTTTTAGCAGACAACTGAAAAATTGGTTCTTGAATGCGATGCTCTTCTCCACATAATTGTGGCAACCATTCTTTAACATTCAGTAAACACACCCTGAAAAGGCTGCAGAAAAACAAACAAACAAACAAACAAACAAAAACCCAAACAAACAAGCAAAAAAAACCCACCGCAAAACACAAAACCAGGACAAAAAGATAGAAAAGACATAAGTGAATGAAGAACGCAAACTGTAAATGTAACCCAGGAACCTTGAAAAGTGTAGTATACAAGTTAGTGTAGCCTTGGAAAACTCAAACTTTTGTATTTAGCATTTATATAGTCAATAACCTCAATTGACATTGACCTTGGGAGCAAAATGGGGCAATATTTTCACTTGGGTGAACTGTTATTGGAGAGTTTCTCTAGTGTATTAGGCACAAACATGCATTCCATCAACATCAAGTGCATGCTACCTTTTTCATCAATTTTCTTTTATTTTGTGCTAACATTGTTATTGTGGTCAGTACAGGGAAAAAAAATTACTTTGTCTGAGCATTGACTTCATCTCTGGCATAATACTATTGAAATCAACTGGCTTTGCTACGTTTTTTCTTTGCAGGAATATCTGGACATTTATTTTACCAGTAATAAAATAAACCATATCACGAAAAAAAAAAAAAAAAAAAGGTTACTTTACTGCTATTCTTTTTAGATTGTAAGATTAATTTATTTTTAATTTTCAGGAGTGAATCTCCAGTTTGAAAGCTTCTAAGTGCAGTCTGAAATGTTATAGATAAATGCAACTAAGACACATACACAGCTGTTCTGCCAATGAGAAGGAGCATTGATGGAATGTCTGAACATACATGACTTTTACTGTCAAAACAAGTGACTGACAGCAGTGGTACTGTGTAGTACATCCAAACAGCCACATACATTAGTAGGTAGGAGTTAAGAGAGGCCAGACAAACCAGAAAGATGGTTGCTGTGTCGCAGATTACACAGCAACTGGATTTGCTCAGCCTGCTCTACCAGGAAGGATAGAAGTTTGTTTTGAGCCTGCCGTTAGAACTTATCTCTAGAATATGTTGAAATTGCAACCAGACCTTTTGATTGCTCTTAAGACCTAAGATTTTATTTCAAGATTCCACTTCATTCCAAGAAAAAATGTTCATGCCCACAGAAATTAGTTCCCCTGCAGTGCTGGTTCAGCTACACATGGAAATGGCTGAAAATAAGCATTATCTGCTTCTTTTCTTCTGAAACATACTATCTGTCCACCAGCCTCCTTAAAGCCAGGAGAAAGAAAAAGCAAAATGGTGTTACTAAACTTAATGGAATTAAGGTAAAGATAGATGTTGGTAAAGGGAAGAAAGAAAGGCCATTTCTAACTGGACCAGTTGTCCATGTTTTACTCAAATTAGGTTTATTAACTCCATCCTGTCTTGCATGTGGACAGATGCAACTGACCATATTCATTTAGGTTGTGTTTAAACATTTACCAGTAGCATTTCAGGAAAGCACCACTCAAAAAAGAAAGTAAAAACAGGTTAATATAGAATCAAATGTTTGTACATCTTGATGTAAAGAGAAAAAAAAAAAAAAAAGAAATAGAAAAGTAAAATAAAAGAAAAAAAGAAACTATGGGGAAGAGAGGTTGTGTTCCTTAAAAAAGGCTATAGCTTTCCAGCATATACTATTGAATCTAGCAAGGAGAAAGTCAGTGTGTATCACGTAATGGTAACAAATTTGTAGAGATTATGTAAATGTTCCAATTTACTTTTCATGTTTTAGAGACATCCACAGGCATCAGGAAAAGGTCCTTTCATTCTGTGTAGACTTATGCCTTGAAGCTGTCTCCCCCACAACTGCAAAATAGAATGGTATTCTTTATCTTGATCAGAATGAGCTTTATACTCCTGGGAATGTTGTCAGCATGGGCTCTTTTTCTGATTTTAAGACTGATAACTGAGCATTTATTTTCTGCAGCAGCTTTGATATCTCCACAAAAGTAATTATATGCCTTTACATCTCCAAGAAAACTCTATTACAGGTTTTACTTTAGTGAAGCTAACTCAGGAACAATAAAAAATAGAAATACTAGCACACTTAAAGGTCCTATAATGAATATAAGCCATCATAATTTGAAAACATTCAGGTAGGTTTTAACACGTCGGATGTTGGATAAGAAGAATTTGGGGTAAGGGGAGACAGAAACCATGCAATCCATAGATAACTGTGAGGGATAGAACAAGTGTAGGACAAGTAGCAAACTAGTTATTTGGAAATTATAAGCATGGCACATTAAAAATGAAATTATAACCCTTACATGAAAAAAGTATTTTTACAATACCCTTGTATATCTTCTTCCTTCAGGCAGGTATTGCTTTGTTTGACCAAGCAAGGGTTCTATTTGCCTCTTCCGAAGAACTTTCATATTTCCCATTTTTATCTTATTTGTTTTATAGTTAATGTCCATAATATGTCTACTAATGATCAGATCAGTTTGATGTTACTTAGTGATTTAACTGTCACAAGGGTAGATACAAGGCGTCGTGGTCCTCATACCCTTTTCAGGCAGTCACGGTATCTCAAGCGTACCGAAGTTCCATGTTTTGTGGATTTGCTATGATGATATGTATTGCTCCTGTGCTTTCTCATAAGCGCTAAAGAGAAAAGCAGAAAAGAAAAAAAAAAAAAAAAGAATAGGTTGTAATTTCCTTTCATATCAAGGAAGCAGAATGTTTTGTCCACAGCCAAAGCTAACTTTATTAATCGTCTCTTTAAAACACTTGCCTCACAGTCTTTATATTTTGTGTACTGCTTCTCCAAGATCTTTCTTCTTTTAATGTTGTCTCTTCCAGAACCCTCTCTACTCTTTTTCCTGTCTTTGGTCAACCTTTTAATTATTTTATTCTTGCTCTCCCTTTATTTCTCTGAATTTACTACTCATGAGCATATCACTCGGGGAAAAAAAAAGAAACAAAAAACAAAACCAAAAAAAGAAGCCTTGGTGTTGCTATTACCTCTGCATAAGAAAAGAATAGGAGCAACAAAGAGATACTGTTTTCCTTCACTTTCTGTATTATTATTTTTCCATATTATTAGGATTTAATAGATTCTACCAACTTCTACTCAAGCAATACATAGAACAATGTTTTTATTTTCTAATTCAGAAAGTAAGGACAAAAGCAAATAACAAAAAAGCTCAGTAGGAGCCTGGCAGGATTCAGGTTAGGTATGCACTTGCAGTTTTGAGAAGACTTCCCAGATATTTTGACTTCTTAATTGCTTTGTTTACGCCCCAAGGCCAAGAGATTATGCCTATGTACATTGTTTGTATTGGATTTGCTGGGCGGTGGGAGGGAATGGGCTACAGGGGTGGCTTCTGTGAGAAGCTGCTAGAAGCTTCCCCTACGTCTGATAGAGCTAATACCAGCTGGCTCCAAGATGGGCCCGCTGCTGGCCAAGGCTGAGCTTGTTAGCGACGGTGGTGACACCTCTGGGATAACATTTAAGAAGGGGAAAAGTTGCTTCACAACAGCAACTGCAGCCGGAGAAAGAAGTGAGAATATGTGAGAGAAACAACGCTGCAGGCACCAAGGTCAGTGAAGAAGGAGGGGGAGGAGGTGCTTCAGGCACTGGAGCAGAGATTCATGTGCAGCATGTGGTGAAGACCATAGTGAGGCAGGCTGTCCCTCTGCAGCCCATGGAGGTTAATGGTGGAGCAGATATCCACCTGCAGCCGGTGGAGGAACCCACACCAGAGCAGGTGGTTACTTGAAGGAGTCTGTGACCCCATGGGAAGCCAGTGCTGGAGCAGGCACCTGGCAGGACCTGTGGAGAAAGGAGTGCATGCTGGAGCAGGATTGCTAGCAGGATTGCCAGCAGGATTTGTGAACCCGTGGGAGACCCATGCTGGAGCAGTTTGTTCCTGAAGGACTGCACCCCATGGAACGGACCTATGCTGGAGCAGTTCATGAAAAACTGCAGCCCGTGGGAAGGACTCACATTGCAGAAGTTCATGGAGGACTGTCTCCTATGGGAGGGAACCCACGCTGGAGCAGGGGAAGACTGTCAGGAGGAAGGAGTAGCAGAAAGAACATGTGATGAACTGACTGCAACCCCCATTCCGTGTCCCCCTGAAAGGCTTGGGGGGAGGAGGTAGAGAAAATCAGGAGTGAAGTTGAGCCCAGAAAGGGGAAAGGTGTTTTAAGATTTAATTTTTATTTCTCATTACACTATTCTGATTTGATTGGTAATAAATTAAATTAATTTCCCCAAGTTAAGTCTGTTTTTTTCCATGATAGTAATTGGTGAGTGATCTCACCCCATGAGCCTTTGGTTATATATTCTCTTCCCCATCCAGCCTAGGAAGGGGAGTGATAGCGCGGCTTTGGTGTCCACCTGGCATCCAGCCAGGATCAACCCACAACACCTCCCCACTCCATCTTTCCCATCATTGTAAAACCTGACAGGAGCTGCAGCAATCAGTGATTTTCAGTTCTTGGGTTCTCACTCCCTAATAACCTTAGACATGGCAAAAGCTTCTCAAGCAGAAAGATGAGCTCCATCAATGAGTTATCAGCAAGGGCTCCCAGACCTCACAAACTCTGGACTCACCCTGAGCCGGGGCTTCCTCATGGTTGCACAAGAAGGATCTCTCCTATCTATCTGTATTTTAACAGTAACAAAACAGACTGTATCAATTTTTCATCCATTAGGTTAGGAAAAATTATGTGGATATCCTAAAAATATATCTGTTTACATATGTCTGTAGCCATACGGTACTGATCCCTCCTTACACTAGACTTTTTGCATCTGTGCTTTAGGAAACCGAAATAGTGTGCTATGATTTAGCTGGCAAGGGATTCTTGAAGATAGCTGTGTGACTTGGGAGCATAAAAATACCAGAGAAAATTATTCATATTAATACAACTAGAAGCCACAAAAGACTTCTGCTCCTAAAATGCACATTGCTTTTGAAAATTCCTATGAAATACAGACATTAAAAGAAGGGGAGGAGGGTTTAATGTCTTGTTAAAACAAGGTTTGGTAGAATTGAAAATCTACTCTTAAAGAGAGACACAAAAAGAAGAGAGATGCTTCAGCTGATAATAACTAATTCCACTGAAGCCATTGACATTCTAATAGCAAAAGTATTTGGTTTTATTTTAAATTCTTTTTATTTCTTCTGTTTTCTGTCATTCTGTTCATTAAAGTCTACACAATTCTCTTGTCTATACCAAACAAAGTGGGGCACAGCAGCATCAGTCCAAGCACTGAATCTTTAGATAAAAAGCATCTCATTGGCATCACTCTGTGCATGCACAAAGCCCTGCACAACTTGGGCACATCCCTTAACTCAGGCTGCAACGTACTGCCACAGACTTGGTAAGAAATGATGGCATTCTGTGAAAAGCTGTAACCAGAAACTGCAAAGAGTCAATCTGGCAAATAAGCTCTTGTTACTAGCGCTTGACTTAGGGTGGACATACAGTTATAGGACTGTGAACACAGTCCTTGGCATAAAGCTTTCAAAGAAAAGCAAATGATTAAAAAAAAAAACAAAACTGATGGAATTAATTTTGCCTAACTCTTTATATCTGTATGGCAGACTGCAAATAAGTTTGCCTTTGGAGGAGCTGAAGAGAAATAGATAATTTTAATATTTATTACACCATGATAGACATCCAAATTGACTGTTTCCAGCTAATGTTTGCTTCTCTTCAACTGCTGCAATGGAGCATGTTACAGATCCTAAAGCTGGGTGAGATAAATCCCTCTGTCTAATTCCACTCTCGGACATATGGAAAGGCATGGAAAGTAATGTAAAGTATTTGTTCAAATCACTACAAACAGCCCTTATTCATTAATACATGTATAAAGCTTTTTTTTTTTTATTCCTTGAATATTTTAGTCTGGTTAAACTGTAACAGCCTTAGGTGACTGAAGTAGTGTTACCTAAATTAACTCAAAGCATATTGTAGCAAGGAAATCCAAATGAATGAATTGTTTTCTATTGTTCTGCAAAAACAGATATCCTCTATCGATTACTTATCTTCATGGAAATGAGGTTACTAGAGTACCGCAACACTACTTATTTTGAATTAAATATCTTTGCTACATTATATAATTTATTAGTCTTAAGTGTTCTGTAGTTTCTCATTGTGATCAACATATGAGGAAAACAATCTCATAATATTGTGAATCTGCAGTATATGTGGTCAATATTAAACTACCGGAACATGTTTAGAGACATAAATGAATAAAGGATGGGAAACAGTGTAACAGGTTTAAACCAAACTTGTTAATACAGTGTGGTGAGTAATGCATGCTCCACATCATAGGAGCAGTGGAGGCCTGGTGGTTGTGCAGCCCTGACATCTGGACTGTGGTTTCATCCATCCCCGGATGCATTTTTTACAGATTTCAGTGTTTTTTTTTAGATCTCACATGCTAGTATTTAGTAGGAAGAGATACTTCTAAATAGCAAAACTCCCAATGCACAGATGGTATTAGAAACACATTAATATTTGAAGTAATGCACTAGTCCTAAAACTGAAGTAGTACAAAAAAAAATTCTCTGCAAAGAGTTTTATTGCTTTCTTTTCCTGTTGCTTTTATGTTGTGGGAAACATGTATTCCAAAGTAATTAGAAAATGGCAAAGTTTCAAAACTGTTATGAAATATGCTGGTAAACAGAACAGAAAATATAAGAGAAACCTGAATATTCTGAAAATAAATACAGTGAAACAATAGCAGATAATGCAAATAGGTAAAAATACCAAGTATGCATTTGCTAGGGGATGGCATCCGAATGGGAAGAAAATCTTACCTTTTTGGCTCCATTTTCATTAATCTCTCTTTTGTATTTTACTTTCCTTCTGTTTCTTCAGGGATTGTTTTTTGGTTGGTTTGTTTGTTTTTGTTTTTTTTTTTTTCATAAAATTCTATAAGAAAGTATGCCACATTTCATGCAAATTAGGTTTTTGCTGATTTGCTGCTGTATGTTGTGTATTTTGTGTATTACAGTCATTAGGTTTTCATGCTAATATGCTACCTATAAGAATTCCGTTACTTTTAAAATAAATAGAATAAAGCATATTAGACAATAGTGCTGCATTTAATCAAGCATATTTAACATGGTTATAACAAGAACTGCTGAATTAAAACAAAAGTAAAGCTGCTAGTACAAACTTCACATACACAAGTAGCATTTTAAATTCAGACATATGCAATCGCTTACAATTAAACCCACTCTTATGAGGAAGGGATTGTAAAATCAGCATGCTTTGCTGCAAGAATAGCGTTTGCCAGAGAATGCTCAAAGAGAAGGTATATATGGGGGAAGGTGCAGCACATAATTTCACCATGGCCAGTTACCTTGTTGCCCTGTTGCATCCCTTTAGAGGTGGTTAACCACAGAAGATATTGGTAAATAATTGTCTCTGCATGAACGTGAATACAGTTTTGGAAAGTATATTGTCTTATTCCTTTCAGATCTTGCCCATGGTTGTTTCTTTTTGCAATGTATGCCCCTTCCTTGGTCCGTAAATAGTCAGAAAAAGCCTGAAGATACTTGGGTGCAGATTGGTTTCATACTGAAAAGTAGACAGGGTCTAATTCTCACAGCTGGGTGATAGAGCTGCAAGGAGACTAACAGAGGAGGGAGGAACTGATCAGGCATTCAGCACTTGTTATCTGCCTCACTGGCATCTTTAGAGGCCTTATCTGAGCACACTGAAGTAATAGTAATTCCAAAGCTCTTCTGCTCGCGCTGTCATTGCATTGGTCATCTGCTATTAAGCTTTCCAGCATCTGTTATCTAGTAGTGGATGGGGTGTTCATGAGACTGGGTGAGAGCACATTCTTGTCCTTACTCAGCTCAGCTTTAACCATGCAGTTTCTCAGCTCAAAATGAGAAAAAGTCCTGGAATTTAGTGTCTGAGCCTTTTGAAATTGCCTTCCATATAAACTAAATATAAAGTACACTGTTCCAGGACAAAATGATGCTGAGAATCTCAGCTATTATGCACTGGGTGTCTGCTTTCTTGAATACCTGTAGAAATTTTATAACCTCCTGTCAGACCTGCCATTGGAATAATCAAGAATTCCCATTCAGAAAGATTTGTTTGTCCTTAGTGGCTGGAGCACATTAGCTTCAAGGTCGCCAGTTGTCTCCCATCCAGTTCTGTATTAGATGCTCTCTATTCTGATTTGTGAAGTGGAGTAGAAATAAGGAAGTTAAAAAATAAATCTGTGCTATGATTGCATTATTTACCACAGAAATAGAATACAGTTTTAATTTTTTTTTTTTTTCTCATGTGTAGTAAATTGTTGACTGCTTCATTCAGCCCTTAGAGACTGATACACAAGTTCTAGGGTGATCCAGGCATTTTCACCACTAAATAGAACATTAGACTCTTCTGCATCTTTATTGGATATCCCTCCTGACTCCCAGTGCCACAAAGCACAGAATCTACAAGTCATTGTTACGCTTCAGGTAACAGAGAAACCTTCATGGAGCCATTAGATGCTAATTAGGAGTAAGTAATAAATGATGCAGAACCAGGGAATTCTCATATATACTAACCCCCTGGAAAAAATAGCGGGACATCATAAAAAATAGTGTCTCACACTGAAGAAAAATAGATGCATTGTTACAGAAGAAAACCATGACTTTCAGGAATAACTTTTGTCTGGTTTTAATTCAAAGAAAAGAAAGAATAAATGCATGTTAGATAACATGACAACAAGAACAAAGAAATATCTCAGAGAGAAAAGAAGTAACAGAAAGAAAATATGTCAGTTAATAAATGAAGGAGTTGAAATTAATGCTGAATAAAAAATGGCCTGGATGTTGATCCTTTTTTCTTTTCCTTAAATAATCTGTCTTCAGCAGGGAAACTAAGCGAAATGTTGATATGATTAGGAATACCATGAAGATTTATTACAATGAAGATGGGAGATGTGAGCATAGGCAGCACTTGGGAAAGATTAGCATATAAACATCAATCTATTTGAAAAGAGTCATGGACCAGACTTCTGAAGGAACCCACTATTTACAGTTGCCATTTACGTGCTTGGACATTTAACAAACTATGACCCTATCAAAGCAGTTAGGTGAATAACCAAGTATCTTGATGTTCAGCATACATGCACAACAATGAGATCAACTGCTTCAGATCACTGAACTCCTCTGAAAAGAAGAACACTTCATGCAGGTGAAAAAAATAGGACTTTACTTGTCTTTGAAAATCTGGCTTTTGGAGGATAATTTGAAGTTTATGAATTGTGAATTAATACCCTTGACAAGAATTTCAACTTTAAAGCTAGATGATGAAGAGACAACAAAATATGCATTTAAAGTTTAACAAAGCATTTGTTTAAATGCTACAGCTGGAAACCTTGATTCTCTCTCTCTCATATGTGGCCAGGAAGCTTTGAAAAAAAAATTAAGTTTTTATGACAGGGATGTCCAAAGGTATGTTGACAGCTATCCTAACGTTCTTGAATGCCACTGACAACTTAGGAGCCAAAGTCAAGAGTTGCAAAGAAAGATGGAAATACCTAAGCAGCTTGAGAAAACCTTAATAAAACTTGTTAACTCTGACATTATAGAACAAATGACAATTTTGCATGTCCAGGTATGTTAAATGCATGTATTCTGGGACATAGTTTCTGAACTTTACCAAATCTATCCTTTCATTCTGTCTCTTAATGCTTTGTTCAGTCCTTAAGTATACATAACCAACATGCAAGTATGTATACATATACACATAGACATACACAGACATACACATACACTCATGTATACATAAACATTTTCAGTGCATCTTTTACTCCTACATTTTGACAAACAGCAATACTTCACAAATATTTTTGCAACTTGAAAAAGGGTAACGGAATGGATCCCTCAGATGTTGGGTTTGATGTTGACTTTCAAACATTTGCAATTGTGAATCTTAATGTCTTTCCAAAATGGCTGAAGGATGATAACAAAATGGTTCCAGTGTCCAGGAAACAATTTCAGAGGATTTATAAGCACAGACCTTCACAGCTATTACACAGCAGCACCATTTCCTTTCTGGTGTTTGCTGTTATCAAGCCCAATCAAAACATAGACAGAAAAAATGCATAATTATCCAAGCCCATTTATATTAGAGGTATATTTAGGTACCTCTGGAGGGCTTGTACCTACAGACCTGAGACAAACTGTGCTATGTCCTCAACTACCAGAAACAATGAAGTAGTAATCAAACTGCCACTCAATAAATAATTTAGCCTTATTTTATGAACTTCTGAATCTCTCGCTATCAAAGAAAAATGAAGGTGAACTGAAAAGAATTCATAGAATAACTAAAAAAGTTTTCAGATGGCTAGATGGATTGATTCCCGAAAGGAGATTAAATAACCACAGTGAAACTAAATATGTATACAATTGCTTCATTAAGCAAAAAATAAGAGGGAATAATTACAATATTTATATGTTTTTATACCATTAACAGAAAAAAATTTAGAATAGTATTCCATAGTAACAGAGAGCATGTCTTAAAGAAATAAAGTGGATTAAGAAAAGGGGAAAAAAAAAAAAAAAAGAACAATATAAAGGAGATCTTCTGTTGCAATAAGGTCTGTTAGCCAGGGGACTGTTTTTTAATGATAAAACTTCCATTACTTGCTAATGCCAGGTAGACAAAGAAACTGAATACTGAATGGAATATATTAAGCTAATTTGAGGTTCAGTTGTGCCACACTCGGTCGTATTGCTGATTTAGTAACAGGCAGATGGACTGGATGACTGTAACAAATTTCAGGCACTTTAATAATTGCCACTTTGGCATTTGGTTATGAGATTATCTAATACTATGTGGCTACTTATATGCTACAAGAACTTGAAAGGGCTTTCAGTTATTTGTCTAGGGTTTTGCTTTTTTATCATGAAAATCAAGCTGGTTACAGACAATTTTGAACATGCAAAGACACCGAAATTTTGAAAAGAAAGTAAGGTGATCCATTCAATTGTCTTAAATGAAAATAAAAGAGAAAAAAAGAAAATAAAATAATTCATGTTTTAGAGTATGATTAGCAGATACTAAATAACCATAAAGGGAAATCAAAAAGCTTCTGGGAAAGGAAATATGGAGGTTCAGCTATAATAAGTATAATTATATACTTATTATATATAAATATATAATAACTTTCAGCTGAAACCATTCTAGGATACTGTTTTGATTCATTTTTGCAGTGATATACCTATACTGCAGCAGTAACTTCAGCATAGAATATTAGAATTATAGCACAGAGTATTTGAGATGCACTCACAATTACACCTACTGCAGAATTCAGCTTTTCATTTCCTAAGTGGAGTGAAATATTGCATGCATTACACTTAGTTTCTTGTTTACTACTACACACATTTCATAGATTTCTGTTTCTGAAGTCCCACATGAAGTGACATGTGACTTCCAGATAGACTAATCCTCAGTATTTTATTTACTCTTATCTCTGAGCAGCTTCCCAACATTCTTCATGATTTTTCCAAAAATAATGATTCTGATTGGATATAGATGAAAGTTCCTGATGCAAAAATTTTCTGAGATTATCACTGTATACCATTGTTTTTAGGTGCTGTATTCTGGAATTCACATTTCACAGAACATGAGTCTAGAGAATGGAAAATAGAAATGAAGCAGTGATGATAATAGCAGAGTATTATTTTCAACCTGTTTTCCACCTCAAATATTTTTTGCAGGTTGTTTTTAAATAAGACAAAGGGCAGAAGATGATTTTCACAGAATCACAGACCTCTGAAGGTTGCCACCTGGTCCAACACTCCTTGTCAATCAGAGCCACCTATAGCTAGTTGCCCAGGATCATGTCCAGTCAGCTTTTGAACATCTTGAAGGATAGAGACTCCACAACCTCCCTGGGAAACCTGTGCCAGTGCTCAGTCATCCTCTCAGTAAAAAAGGGTTTCCTCAAATTCAGATGGAGCCTCCCGTGTTTCACTTTGTGCCCATTGCCTCTGGTTCCGTCACTGGGCATGACCAAGGAAAGCCTGTCTCTGTCTTCTTTGCACCCTCCCTCCAGGAAGGTAAATATTTTTGTAAGATTCCCCTGAGCCTTTTGTTCTCTAGGCTGAACAGTCCCAGATCTCTCAGCCTTTCCTCATAGGAGAGATCATCCAGACCCTTAATCATTTTGTGGCCCTTTGCTGGGCTGTCTCCAGTACGCCCATGTCTGTATTTTTTTTTTTCCAGAAGCCATCCGTTTCTGTAGGTGACTTTGTGTCTTTTAAAGAGTTCACCTCTACAGTGATACTTATAAAAAAACGAGAACTGCTAGATGAAGAGAGATTTTGAAAACAGGGTCTCAACTGGTACTAAAAGACTACGACTCATCTATTTTATTCTATACCATATTTCTTGTCGGTTTTGTGTGGGTTTTTTTTTTTGGTCCCCCCCCCCTCCCCCCCAGTCTACACCACTGGTGAAAAAAAAAGTATACATATACTTTTTATTTGTCAAAATCACATCCACAAAGCTATGTAATGTCATTATTTGGTTAATGATTTAATGATTTCTTTATTTGGGAAGTTAGTTCAGCAAGGAAGACAAAGAATGCATGAATCTGTGGACTTTTCACATCACCCAAACAAGGGATAGTCTGTTGTTCTATTGTTCTTGAAGAATATTGTGGTTTTGACCAGTGCGGTCTCAGCTTTTAATTTACTCTGGCAGTAAATGATCACTTTGTGTCTACGTTTGTTCTCACGATTGACACTGCCACATGCTCTCTACATTGTTCTTATCTGAGCCATGAAGCAAACATAATAGCTAACATTTTTCTTGATCTGTTTGCTTTTAATTTCAAAGGGCAAAAGCAGTGAATACGAATAACAACACAAAACCTTTATAGATAAATACTTCTTCACAGGTAAACATTACAGAAAACAAAATGATAATTCACTGCAAATGCTATACAATTGTTTATAAGGCACAATGAGAAACTGTGCTGTTTAATGTGCCGTTGTAATTATGACTAGTCTGCACGTTCTGCAGTGAGATCACATGGAATTACAGTATAAACTAAAATAACGTCACCATTATCGAAGGTCAATGAAGATGGAAAGAAGGATTCATTTCTTTGTTTGTTTGCTTGCTATCAGAAAACAAATTCTGAACAAAAATACTGCATGACTACAACAGACAATACAGCTACTTCCCAAGCTTTTAAATGCCTGATATTTCATACCTGTAAGATAATTACAGTCCTAGACATCAGAAACTATTTTCTCTCATATATGAATTAATAAAAGAGAGGATGGGCTTCTTTATTATTGTAACTTTTCTATGTCTAACTTATATGTTTTACTGCAGTTTGGTTTATATTATTTTTGTTAACCTTTCTATTCTCGTCACTGTTGTCAGTTTGGTGCTTTGAAACATATACCTCTTCTTACCACTAGATGGAACTAAAAAACCTTGTAATTTATCTTTTTTTCTGTTACATAGATGCATACCAATTTCTTTGGGATAAAAGCTTGGAAACAGTCCAGAACTGGCACTTACCAATTTAGGGAAGGGGATCTGAAGCACAATAATTGCTACTTGGTGTAGCACTACCTTTTTTGCTCGCAACTCTGCCAAAAGAGAAGATATTGCAAACATGTTACAAATGTTGCACATTTATAGCAATGAAGGTAAAAATAATACCAAGAAAAAAAACCAAAAAAACCAAAACCACAAAACAATCAAAAAAACTCAGCCATTATAGCTTTCCAAACTGTAATAACTAAAAGTCAATACTGATTGATTTTTTTAGGAGATACTTTGGAGATAAACCAAGGCAGAAGTCTGTTCACTTTCAATACATCTGACATTTAACTGTAGAAAGTCACATTAAGAAAATGAAAACTTTTTTTTTCTTTTATTATATTTGTTTTATTCTGTGTATGTGGTGGACTTATTCCTTTACAGATCCTACAGAAACAAACATTTACTCTTCTTCTGAAAAGATGTAAGCATGCATCTAGTTGAAGATGTCCCAGCTCATTGCAGGGGGGTTGGACTAGATGACCTTTAAAGGTCCCTTCCAACCCAAACTATTCTATGATTCTATGCTTCTAAAACTAGTACTTTCATAATGTATTCAAATTAAAAAATGCATAGTATAATGTATTAGTTGCTTTTGGTTTCAAGATGTATCACTTAGTCTTTTCCTGAAAGTTTATTACTGTGTCAGGAAGATATCAATAGACTGATGTAGCAGCTCCTGCACTCAGTTCATCTGCATTTGAATCAGGTGTTAAAGTATTCTCCATGCTCAGCAAAAATTATTATTTTTTAAACCTTTTAATTAGCCTGATTTGTTTGGTATCCCTCTGTTCATCTGGATTGCTTTAACCTAACCCCATTATCCCCATTTTAGACTAAACAGAAGTATTACTACTAATTAGTAACACTTCTTTCTCTCCTGACTAGTTGCTGACCTGTCTACCTTTCTGTTAAAATTTTCAAAGGAATATTTCCTTCCCATTCCCATGCTGCATTATTCTATATGTATATTTTTTATACAAGGCAAAGCTGCAATAAATGCATAAGAAATGAAGGCTTTTTTAACATCGTTCTACAATTTCCAGGAACCGGACTGTTTCTGCCTTTCAACTTGATAGCTGGAAGCTCAGTCATATGAAGATCAACTAAATGTATTTTAATTATGTTGAGTGGTGTTTTCTTTGGTGACTTTTTATTTTTTTTTTTTTTATTGAGGTTGTATTAGGAATTTAGAAATGAGCATATTGAACACCAAATGACCCATACTCAAGCATCACAGACTATGCATGCCTGTTACCAGTTTGGCCTACATGTATCATATAAGCAAAGCCAGAAGAGAGTGTCAGTGCATGATACGCAAGTAAGCTTCTTGATAGTTTTCACATTTATTTCACTGAAAACAGTTAAGAGTTGTGGGGTTTTTTTCCCCCTTTATCTCTATTGTTATCTGTTTCTCTTATTCAATTCCTTGACCTTTTCCTTGATCTCTCTTTGGCGTAGCAGACACTTTAATTCTCTCTGAAATTCTTCCCTTTCTGCAGTCTCCACTTAGATCTCCTGTCTTCTAGAAATATATCACATCCCTGGTGTTGCCAACATCTATACAAAAGGGCAAAACACTGTGATAATTAAGTATTACAAACAAAAAAAAATGTGACGTATCATCAACTCCTACCTAGAAAAAAAAAACAAAACAAAACCAAACCAAAAATCAGCAGCTTTTTGTTCAACCTCGTTTTTTTTTTTTTTTTTCTTAGTAAACTAGGATTCATGTTAAAGAAAAGATGAGTGAAATACTCTTTGTGTACTGTGGAGTTCTGAGGAGGAAGGGTAATATTGAAAGGGTAGGTAATAGCTTACGTTTGTACCCTAACAGCCTTACAGCAAGGTTTCTTTGACTGTACCTTTAAGCTACTAACTGCACAGAGCGGGTTCCTAGTTCCTTTTATTTTTTATAAAGCAGCCTGCATGTTGCCAGCCTTCTGCAGCACCAGATGACAGTCTGCTAAAGCCTGTAAAAGAGCTGAAGACAGTATGCATGTTCTGTGAAATCCCTGAAAAAGATTAAGACGAGAAAGCAACTTCTTGTGGTTTCAGAAAGGGTGCCGAAATACAGTCTGTATGAGAAGGTGTGGTTTCTTCATTTAGTTCGTGAGTGCCCCACAGAGTTGGGAGGAAGCAAGGAGGCTCGCGTTAAAGCTTCGTGGCCTTCCTTCCTTTTTCTTTAGGATGAGCTCCGGAAAGAGACTTTGTTGCTATAAAATAGTGGTGTAAAATAAGAACCCATTCCAAAAGTGAATATGTGAATTGCTCTATAATTTTGTTGATGGGTTAAGTTACAGTAGAATTACCCTCTTTTTTCTGCCAAAATGGGAACTGCTCTTCAGAAGTGTCTCTATTAAACACTGCAGTGATTTTGTGTAGTATTTCATATTTTAGTACCCAGAAATACATCCAATTTTAGTACCTTAAAATACATCCACATGGTGCCCCAGAGGTTCTTGCTTTTGCTTTATACAATTTCATCTTCTAACTTCATGTGGTGTAATAGCATTACCTTGTTATTACGAAGCTTCAGACTTCTCAGGGAAGTTGACATACATCAGTATTGGATTATACGATTTACTAGTACAATTGTACTAGTGTGTAAGGTATTTCAAACACTGAATACATACTGTGAGCTTACCTGATGTAAATCGAGTATCTTCATAGACCTAAAAGGAGCTAGTTATTTTTTACCAGCTGAGGATAGGACAAAAAACAAAGTTAATTTCATTTTTTGCTGAGACTTTTATTCAAATTGCGATGTTTTAAACATATTTCCCAAGTGAAAAGCTTTAATGCTGTATGTAATTATACATTATTTTCAAAGTTACTGCTTTAATAATGTTGCAGTTCATACTCTGAGAACAAACAAATGGACAAGAATGCAAAACTGAAGTAAATACCCAGTTCTGAATGCACATTAAATTGCTCTTTACTTGTTCATCACTGTTATTTCAGTATCTTAGATGTTGAACTATTGTCAGAAGCTGATTAGGAAATATTCTAAGACCTACCTCAGAAATTTCAAATATTTGATGTTATATTTCCCATCCCCTTTTTCTTTTTTTTTACTTTTTTCTTCATTCCAGCTTTTATTTAGTGACTGTCATTGTAGTAGTTGAAGTACTACTCAAAGGGAGTACTTAATGACCAATTTTTGCAATTGTGTACCCTCTGCTAAGTAGCCTAAACTCAGTCAGTGAAAATAGTCTAATAGGATGACTATGGTAAGTTTTTGCAAGTAAATTATCAAATTAATTTATATCAGAAAATATTTTACTGGAAGATTAATGCACTGCTATATCATCATGGACACTTTTATTTGTATACTGCAATTTTGCCTGATGCATCCAGTTTAGAGACAATGCGATATAACTACAGAATGACGAGCCTGTGCTCCTTAGCTTTTTGTTAGATGCTTGGCTTCAGAAGAGATCCTCTACCACTTAAAGATCAGCAGAAAGCTTTGCCCTTATTTTCTTCTGCAAGTCTCGATTTGTTCTTTGTGCTCACAGTGCTAAAAGGGTGATGGAAGCTCTGACTCTGTGAAGGACACCGACAGCTGAGAATAATACAGAAGCTAGAAGTCAGCTTTTGGTTTACTGTTTCATTTACTTGAATGACTTAAATGTGATCTGGTGATATGTTTTGTAATATTGTCGATTTTTAGAAGAACTTCTAGGCTGAAATGTACCTCTTATTTCTACACAGTTTTGATCTCAATTTGGTTTTTTGGAAGTCAATGGCAATTCCAGATGTGACATTAATTTAGGGCCCAGATATTTAGAGAACTATTTAAATAGTTATAAAATATATACAGTTCCTGTATACATAAAGGAACAGCAGCTTTCTTATAAAATCAAATGAATAATTTCTTGGGTTTGACTTTCCTGTATCCATACAGTATTTGCTTTGATAGAGACCACAGTTGCCTGTGACCCCTTATGTTAATTCTATAATCACCAACCTAATCACTCTAAATGGAACTTAAATCCTTTTACATAGAAACCATAGATTAGAGAAAAAAAAACACACTGAAGACAAAATCAGTTATGAAGAAAAATATATCTCCCCTGAGATCTTAATGAACTCAAATATGTAATAGATTAGCCAACACTAGGAAAGATATGAAAAGAGAAACAAAACATACCCATGATGCTATATCTCATCTCATATTGAAATATGATTTCACTGATTTCCTAAGTTGCTATAAGATTTTTATGCTGCACGGCACAGAATTCCACCAGCCTCCTGGGTTGCATTAGGAGGGGTGTTGCCAGTAAGTAAAGGGAGGTGATCTTTCACCTCTGGTGAGGGCATACCTGGAATATTGTGTCCAGTTCTGAGCTCCTCAGTACAAGAGAGACATGGACATACTAGAGTCAGTGCAGAGTAGGGCAGCAAAGACAATTTAGGCACTGGAGCATCTCTCATATGGAGACAGGCTGAGACGACAGATAAGGCTGTTCAGCCCAGAGAAGGGAAAGCTCAGGGGGATCTTATCAATGTGTATAAATACCTCATGGGAGGGAATAAAAAAGATGGAACTAGACTCTTTTTAGTGGTGCCCACTCACAGGACAAGAATCAACAGGCACAAATTAAAACCTATGAAATTCCATCTAAATGCAAGAAAACACTTTTTTCTCTTTTTTTTCCCTTTTTTTATTTTATTTTTTTTTCCCCTTTTACTGTGAGCATAATCAAACACCAGCACAGATTGCCCAGACAGGCAGTGGAGTTTGCAACCATGGAAATATTCCAAAATTTACTTTATACAGTCTTGGAAAACCTGGTCTAGCTGGTTCTGCTTTGTACAGGAGCAGGTTGGACTAGGCAAGCTCTAGAGGTCCCAATGATTCTGTGTTTCTGTGAATTTTAAATCAAGCCTAGACGATAGATTTTTCTGCTTTATTTTTAAACCTTGATCACCAGAGTAAGGCTTTGTATTTGTTGAAGAACTAAAAGGCAGTGAGGACCTGTCCTTTCTATTTTTAAAGCTAACAAGAATTTATTAGCCTGTTAACATTTTTGACTTAGCTTAATTACAGCAATTAAGAGATTACCTGCACTGAAGCACTTATCTGCTGCTGATCTAGCCTAGAGGTGAGAATCAAAGGGAAAGGAGAAAGGAAATAGTTCATTTATTCTTGGTTCAAGTTGACAACAGACTTTGAGGCATATTTCTCACCTTTCCATTGTTTTTAAAGCAAGTCTGTAACTGACTGAGCTATTCGGAGCAACAAAATGCAATTAAAGGTCTCAAAGAACTTTTAGTCTATTTATGATTTTTCCTCTAGTGATGCATGACTTTCCTGCATCATTCCTTGAATTTTGTTCAAAGTGTTGCCACATTTGAATGTCCTAGAAAGATGGAAGTTCTAACAAGAGGAGACGGAGATGGTGATATTATAGAAATAAGATTTGCGGTAGATAAGCAAACATATATATGTGAACAAATATGGATATATAGATGTGATTTTTTTTCTTTATTTAAAGACTGATGTCCTTTAATGACTTCTGGATAACAGAATAGACTACGTATTCTTCCAAAACAATTTAAAATCTCAGAGTTTCTTTTACATTAAAATTCTACTCTAATTTGTCACAAATTACCCTTCTGATGTTGTGCATTTGCATTACCTCTTGTAATCTCTATTTTACCTGTTCCTAAGTATCTCAGTGGACTAAGTATTTTTCAAAACAGGTAAAAGAGGGGAGGTTTGTTTGTTTGTTTGTTTGTTTGTTTTTCCAGAACAGGCAGCTAGTTCTGTGATTCCCTTCTGTATTAAAATTCTGGTAGACAGATTACCCTGTTTTCCAGTTATTCACCCTCACTACTTAACACAGTTTTTCTAGAATGAAGGAAGCTACATCCAAGGTGTTAACTAGTGTTGGCAACTTCTTCCATTTCACTTTGTTTATTAAAAATATCATCTTATGCTTGTTGTTTTGTCAACTTGATTTTTAATATTTTGTTTATTTTTTGTTTGCTTGTTGGCTTTTTCTTTTCCTCAGAGTTAGTTGCCATCCTCGTCTCAGTCTACAAATAGCTAATAATCTCCTTTAATCCCCAAACTCATATCACTGATGGAAAGTGTTGCATACATTTCTCTAGTCATTCATCTCTGGATGCAATAGACTCTGGTCATTTTATAGTCTTAGAGACGCGTACTGTATCTCCCGTGAATGGACATAAAAGCAAAATATGTGAACAGAATGCATGAAATATGCCTGACTGGGGGCACATGCCATATGATACTCTCTCTTTATCTCCAAAGAGTGTTTTGTGCTCCAAATGGGAAAGCATGTTGGACTTAAAGGTAAAATGATGAAGACATGGTTCTAATGGAATTTAGTAGGGAAAATATACACTGCATAATTCAGCGTAGACATTTTTGAGATTTTATCTTGCCTTACTTACTAGATCGGGCAGCAAAAACTGTGTTCCTTCTGTCACCTTAGAGGAAAATAAAGGTAATATTACCTTGGGTAGTCTTCTGAGGAAATAAGTCCTAATCATAGATCACTATATTATTTGAATACAAACAGCTATTTAGCTGACATAAAGAAGTAAAGACATAGCTGTTCAGACTTTTGAAATAGGAAAAAAAATGGTTGTTGCTTTAAGCAAAAGGTCATCCATCTGTCTTAGAGTGCTCTCTAATGCATTTCTTGCTTGAATCTACTGCTTTGGTATTACGTTACTAGCTCATCAACCAACTCTGAATTGCAGTTCAGAGGGAGCTATGCGCTCTCACAGTGATATAGTGGTATGCCCATGCTGTAGTTTAGACTTAAACATACAGTGAATCATATATACTGTATGTATGTAAATATGAATTTGCAGTACAAATGAGCTGCACAGCCTTGAATACTGAAAAAGTGATTGAAGAATAAGTTTATTTGAAGAATCAGTTTTTTCACTTTCTTAGTCTCCACAATCAAAGACATAACCATGACAAGAATATTTGCTTTGAGAACCTGCTTCTCACTTGTTACATTGAATGGGTTCCATGAAAATTCCTACAAGATTGATGGATACCACACTTCTGCTGGGTGGAAAATTTTCTTCTTGTTTTCTGGGACAAACCAGGATTCAGTACCTCTGTTTCTTTAATGATTAGAGGAATGGACTGATGAGAGGAATATACCACGCATATTTTGGGATTCTACACAAATAATCCAACGACATTTTACAAGGATACTTTGATCTTGCAAGTAAAGACTTTCACATTCATATAAGAAAGGCAGATATTCACAGTCAAACGTGTGGTATGTCTCAACACACATTTAGTTCTTCCTGTAATGCAGTAAGAAACAACACCATCATTTAGATTATTTAAAGGGAAAACACAAGACACAGTACTCTGTAAGAAGGATTGTGAAAATAAGAGGAAAAAATGTGATATCACAGGCTAAAAAAATGCAATAGGAAAAAAGCATTCAACTATACATGACTAGATGTTTCTTAGGTAACAAGTTTTGAGTTTTTTTTTTTTTTTAAGTCTGATTTCTCTTAAGATCATCTAAAAATCATTCATAAAATCACAGAACCACAAAATCACAGAAAAGCGCAAAATCACTGAGGTTGGAAGGGACTCCTGGACTTTGTCTACTCCAACTAGCTCAGGGTCAGCTAAAGCAAGTTTTCCAGGGCAGTGTACAGTCAGGTTTGGAATATCTCCAAGGTTGGAGACTTCACATCCTCTCTGGGTAGCTCGTGCCAGTGTTTGATCATGCTCACAGTAAAAGCAAAAAGAAAAAAAACACCCAGAAAAAAATAAGTGTTTTCTTGTGTTTAGATGGAATTTCTTGTGTTTTAATTCATGCTTATTGCCTCTTGTCCTGTCAGTGGGCACCACTGAGAAGAGTTTGGCTTCATCTTCTTCATTCCCTCCTATCTGGTATTTATACACATTGATAAGATCCCCCTGAGCCTTCTCTTCTCTGGGATGAAGTCCTGGAGCTGACTTCCCAGCTGGAAATCCCAGCTCTCTGAGCCTCTTTCTGTATGTGCGATACTCCAGTGTCTGAATTGTCTTTGAAGCCCTACTCTGGACTCTCTCCAGTATATCCATGTCTCTCTTGGACTGGGAAGCCTGGAACTGGGCACTGTATGAGGTGCAGCCTCATCAGTGCTGAGCAGATGTGAAAGATCACCTGCCTTGTCTTAATGGCAACACTCCTCCAAATGCAACCCAGGAGGCTGGTGGACTTCTGTGTCACAAGGGTACACTGCTGATATATGGTCGCTTATTGTCCTCTTGGACCCCCAGGTCTTTCTCTGCAGAGTTTCTTCCCAGCCATTTGACCTCCAGCTTCTACTAGTGCATGGGTTTATTCCTCTCCAGGTGCCTGGCTTTCAATTATTTATTAATCAAATTAATCAAAACAGCCTAATTTAGCTTGCAAGGTGAAGAAAAATACAAACTTGATCCTGAGTATTTAGGATTAAAATCCCTAAACGGTCATTGATTGCTAGTTATTAAAAAAAAAAAAAAAAAGTGCAGCAACATTAAAGAAGTAGAATTTAATATGAAGGGGAAAGAAATATGAAAAGAAAGAGATACTTTTACCAGAAAGATAAATTTCAGTTCTTCTGTGAATCACAGGTATTCTGAAACTTTAAGGTTAGGATCTTCATTATCTTAAAACAACTTATTTCATTTAGTAATTAAAATTAGAAAGAAAATAAACTTGAAAATCAGCATTATTTTGTTGTAATTAAAAATCATTGTGATTTGACTGAAGTTTAAAGTAGGAGTTATGTTTCTTTGTCTTTCCAATTGTAAGTGAAAGATTCAAGTCTTTAATGATTCTTTTGTTTACTGTCTTATGATTTTGATGACTCTGGGATGTTTTCACCAGTTTTCAGGGATCATAAGACATTAGAAAACCTTTGCATTTCCTATTCTTATCTTGACTTTGTGATGATGACAAATATAAACCCAGGCTTTTCAGAAATCTTGTTTTACTAAGAAACTGAGCATTAGTTGTATGTAATATCTGAAGCTTTAAACTTGGAAAAAAACCAAAACTTAATAAATTCCAGGGATAAGGATTGAATTTGACAATAAAACCATATTATCACTCCAGAAAGTGCATTCTATTTTAAATGCATTTTGTATGACACTTTTGAAAAATACTCTGCATTCAGCTGTCTACTTGAAGCTGAAATTGCATAATTTCATGTTACTTCTTCACTGTACTATATGTGACACTTTTTGCACCAGAAATGCATCATATTTGAAAACAAGTCAAAAATACTGAGAAAAAAGTCATTTCACTTTCACACAAATCTCCTTCTTATAAAAGAAAGGAAAAAGAATAATACTTACATAAACCTGAATTCTGTACAAGGTCTAGAAATAGGTATTCTTTGTATGTCACCTCAATGTATAGCACTTTAAGAATATGAAATTATGATTGGATGTGTATTCTGTTCTTGCAACAGAAACTTTCTTGTGCATTATATAGGGTTTCTGTGCTAGACTTTCAAATGTTGGGGATTTAGAAGCTACAAACATTTCTAGACAGGAAAAAAGAACTCTAAAAAGTGGGAAGGGAAAAGAAGGTGCTTACTTAGACTATAGTCCTGGAAAGAATACTTGGTACTGCTCCCTACTCCAATGTCTTCACTGTTTATCTGTTTAGGTTTTGGTTGGTTTGGTTTTTGTGTGTGTTTGTTTATTTGTTTTGGTTTTTTTTGTTTTGTTTTTTTTTTTTTTTTTTTCTTAATATCTCCTGACAATAAAGAGGAATGATTAAAACAGAGGGGAAAAAAATCCCATGTTTCCAGAAACTACAGTGTCTTTCACATTCTCCTTCAGTCCCGTAAATCTTACATTGTTGCTACACTGAAATGTTACCTCTGCTCTTCTGGTTCAGTTTGTCAGGGCATAATTAGCCAGGTGCAAAGAGACTGCTGGCAGAACATACAGAATATAAAACAATTATTAACTGTCTACCATGCAAAAAGATGGCTAGGATTTATCAGACTATTAGGCTAAGCATTTGTGTACTTGCCTCCCCTGATAAGATACACAAAAACCATTTCTTGGCCAAACAGGCCTCAGTCAGGAGCCAAGCCCCCCTGAAATTCCTCACTACTGCTGAGTTGCCATACTCCCCCATCTCTGTCAAGAGCAAACACCCAGCTAAACCCCAACTGGCACCCCTGTTTTGTTTTGTCTGTCCTTTAAGATTTGAATCCTTGAGGTAGTGACCGTCTCTGTCTCAAGAGTCCTACCCCTATCCATAATTTTAACTTTCTTAACCTTCTGTACTCTTTCCCACAGCTTTCTTTCAGAGCTTTGCAATTTTCTTACAAGCTGGCGCAAATGTAATGCTCCTGAACTACATCTGAACTGGTCCTTGGACCTTCAGTGCTCCAGCCACCGAGGCTCAGGGGTAGGACGTTTACAGCAGGGCTTGCAGAGAGAGAAGGTTATTGTGATGGCCAGGAAAGAGAAAACATCCGCCCCAGTATATGTACCTGTGCATGCATGTTTGCATTTATGTAAAGTAGATATGACGGTATTCCCTCAGGGAAAGACTGAGCTTACTCTGACTGAGATAGACAAGTTTTCTGTTTCCGGTGCAAACGGCAAGGGGTGGTAGCACCATCCCTCCACCTTATGAAGACTTCAGTGCTGCAGGTGTATGCTAGATTTTACCACCATACCTCTACTAGATAGTGTACCATCGCTCTGAGAGAGACTGCCTCCAGCACAGCTGAATCTAGGGAAGTGTAAGGTGAAGGAAACACTCTGAAAATATTTAGCAGATCAAAGTCCTAATTTTTCATTCATATCAACTGCTCTCCTACTGTTGACACATAGCTGAGACTGAAAAAAATCGTAACTGAACAGCAGGCACCCAACTTAGATACCAGAGTATGATAAGATAGTCTAAAGGATGATCCAGAACAGTATAAATTAGCAAACATTAAATATAAATGCTGTTTTTTAAATATTTTTCATGCTTTGGGCAGAATTTTTAATACTTGTAAAGCAAACTTGAGCTACATACCATCCAGATGATAATATTCATATTCAAATTTGACCATGTGTTTTAATCTTTTATTACCTTAGCTTAGTCTAAGAATTAACAATTGCAGTAAGCATTTTTAGTTAGCTTCCCTGGTTTTGGTGAGAGGGAGAAGAGGACCAAAATGGAAGAGCATTTTGTAGATGTCAGCTGTAGTTATGTAGGTTCTATTGGTAAATCTAACATGTGGTATATTCATCTACCTAAAGATGTATTTATAATCTTATCACTCTTCTCCATTTTCTCTCTTGTCATGTTAGTTACCCCCTTTTTTTAACACTAGAAATGGCAAGTGAATCTGTCTTCATAACTTTGGCATTGTTTTACTTTACAATCATCACATCTATGCATGAGAAAATAATTAACAGAAACAGGTCATTTTAAAAGTTCAAAAAATTTACTGATTCATGAAGTCCCTAATTTATCTAGAGTTGTGTTGATTGTTGTGTAATCTTCTGTTTCAATGCTATTTGAAAGGCATTCCTGTGTTTTTTGTGCTTCTATTCACATTATCTTAAAAAAAATACATCTACCAACCATAGAAATCAGGGTTGTCCTCAAGATCCTAAACACAGTTTTTGATCCTTTGGGGAGCTTTCCAAAAACCTCAGAACACAAAGTAAAATCAATACTGAGGATACTCCTCTCTAGATTCACTCAAATATTATCATATGAGACTCTATGAAGCAAACAGGTGAATTTCTGTCAACTGTTTTCATTCTGCCATCTGATGGTCTTGCATATTAGTTCAGTGAATATCAAGTTAAATATATTCTCTTTGACAGATTTGACAGTTGCTTAATATAGAGATGCAGTATTACACGTAATAACTGCTAGTCACTTCACGGTACTTCTGGAAATCTGGGTAAACAGTTTTCTCTTCTGTTATATTCATTTACAACAGTTAAGTAAAACAGTGTCTTCTATTATCTCAAGAATGGAGTTCTGAAAGATAGTGTGAATTTAATTGTAAATTGTAAATTCCTGTTTAGAGAGATTTTTTCCTCGCAGATTTAAAGTGTGATTCTCTGAGATATATACTACTTCCTTTCAAATAACACAAGCAATACTGAGGCAAAATATGTCTGGTATAAATGGAAGACCATATATGCTTTTGAATCTAAATGACACGATTTATTGTATTCCAGTCAAAAATCCGTATGTAAGAACTAAAAATCTATATTACACTCCTGATGTAAAGCTCTGTTTTTCCTGACAAATCTAAATTTCTGGCAATCATATATGTCATTAAGGTCTACAGTGTATACATGGTAATATTTTTCCATCAGTACTAATACTGTTTTAGATACTTCTTCCAGTGCTGGTTCAGTTGGCAGGTTTAGCGTATATGGGTATTGTTCGAATAAGCATTTTAAATATTATATTGAAAATTTCTGCTTGGAGCATGGCAATATTGTGTATTACTAAAAAAATCCTAAGAGGACCTATGTTCTAAGAATGAAAATCACTCTTCACTTCCCTCAGCTTCCAGAAGATTAAGGAAAGGGGAAAATGGGGTTCACACACAGTTTAATTCAAGCACTGACAACAGAATTTTAGTGCAGATTTTCTTTTTTTGATACTCCAGTTCATATTATGGCTATACCTATTGTACATATATTGATATACATATATATGTGGTATATATTTTAGTGCTGCAGTACATTTTTCACCTCTGCATTTCTCATATACCCTCCCTGAGGGATTTAAAAGCTCTTTTTCACATTTCTAGTGCTTTTATTTTCCCACTACTCTAATCTTATCACACATTCACCAATCTTCTCTACTCCATTTTTTATTGTGCATATGTTCCCCTATGTGATCACTGTCCATTCATAACATTCTTATAAAACATAAATAGCATCAGACATTAAGGCCACAGAAGGCAGTGGAGCTAGCAGTCATTTTCTCAGCCGTTCATCAAGAATTTCCAATTTCTAGTATTCTAATATATCTTTAAATTCTTAAGGTTTTTTATGTTGTTCATATATTTTGCATTTTTCATTACTGATTTTATCTAATTTTGTAATTTTGTGGATAAAAGAAGAGGAGAAAGATAAGTTGTTGTTGGTTTGTTTTTTGTTGTTTTTTTTTTGTTTTTTTTTTTAAATAGAACAAGTGATTCACAAGCAACAGGAAAAATTCTTTGTCTCAGATAAATTCTGCTTTTCTCACGCTTCAGCTTGGTACTTCATTTTCATGCAAAATGTATTCCAGCTCTCTTCTTCCAGCAACAAAGACCAGGGTCAGATGTTCACAGCCTGGACGGCCTTTTATGATTCTATGATCAATCCCTCCCTAAATGTGAACAAGACCCCATTCTCTCCTTCTTTGCATTTAACTTCCTGTACATGAAGAGTGCTGCTTGTCACAGTAGCTTCCTCTAATCTGAACTGCAATTATTTAAATCTGCTTGAGGTGACATTTCCTGCTTGCATGATTCTACTCATGGTTCTCCTTTATGCTTCACCTTTCCAGAAGCGTGAGCCAATCTCTATCATTATTTGTGCAAAGGTTATGCTATAAAGTTGCATCAGCGAAATTCCAACTAGTAGATGTATTTTGTCTACTTTGTTAAATTATTCTTATGATCACTAGACTTTTAAGTTACAAGAGCCCATAAGTGTTAACTTGTAAAAAGTGCTCAAGATGTTAAATATGGTAGGTATCTTCCAAAAGCATGACATTACTTCTGAAGATTTACAATAATTTTGTAACTTTTCATTAGTTGATTGTCTATAAGATCAACTACAAAATTTAGACTGTTCTTTTTTCATTTATATATAAAGTCCTTTTTTTGAAAAATATGCAAAGATTATAGTTTCTTAGTCACAAAGCAAATTTACAAAGTAAAAATCTCACAAATACACATCATGTTAAAAATAGTTGAGAATTTTCAGAACTAAGAAACTGTAATTGATTCACAATTACAGGCTTTCACAGAATTTAATATGACATTATTTTCAGTTTCTTCCCAACTTTGTTGTTACTTCATTTTAACACATTCAAGTGGAATGTTTGCTACATCTCTTAATATACACATATCACTGCTACACATGTACAGTCAGTTAGCAAACTTGGTGTCTGTGTGAAATAATCCTGTTCTGTATTCATTGCATGCGTATTTATAATGAAAAACTGGAACTGCAAAAAATAATTTCACAGTGCTGCAAAGGGGTGTCATGAATTATTTACAGTAAATCAAATTTTATAACCCTCCTCAATCTTTCATAAACTGTATCTTCCTATTTTATTTGATATTTTATCCAGAGACTTAAAGCAGTGTAAGTCGGGGAAATCTCTTAAATTCCTGAAAGATTTGTAAGAGTACATGAAGAAACAGTTCTTACAGTAGCTTTTGCATTTGATGTAGCTGTAAGACTATTGATATCCTATAAGCATTTAATATTTAAGAGGAAAGGAGGTAGATTTTCTAAAATGTTCAACACATTGAACCTCCTTTTGTTCTGAATTAAGGATACTGGAAGTTTTTACGAAATGTTAAAAACTTTTCTCAAACTCATGCATTGACTTGGGCTTATCATTCTCACTGTTTCTGCACGCACAGAACCAAATATGCAATAAAACTTGAAATGTATGAGTCAAAATATAGGTCATAGTTGAGGAATAAGAAGTGCTTCTGCACTTACCAGAAGACGCTGAAAAATTGAGAAAAGTTCAGAGAGGAAATCCAAGAACAATTAAAATCCTTGAACATCACCTTTACAGTGAAACACCTAACAAGCTTTATTTATGGAGATAACTTAAGGGAACACGTGACTTCATTGTAGCTGTAGATGTAGCTAGGAGATTTGCTTGTTTGTTAAGTCTGACAGACAAAGGCATAACAAGGAAAATGCAGTTCCTGGAAGGAGAACTTATATTTAAGGAAGTAGGAAATAAGGTGTATGGACTTAAAATGCTGTTCTGTTAGGACATATATGGTCTCTTCATCACCTAAAATTATTGGAACAGGCTCCCCAGGGAAGTGGTAACATTACCAAGTCTATCAGAGTTCAAGGAGGATCTGGAAGATGCTATTAGTCATATGGTTTAGTTTCATGTAGTCCTACAAGGAGAAGGGAATTGGACTTGATGATCCTTATGGGTCCCTTCCAACTAGACATATTCTACAATTCAAAATTATGATCTCTCCGTTATAAATACCCCCAAAAAAAAACCCACACTTTTACAATATCATCAGAAAAAGGGAATATAAAGAAGCCATAAGAAACAGAGACCTTAGAGCCAAGTATTTTATTGAGACAAGAGCATGCAGAAGCAATTGTTTCCTTCTATCTCTGGCTGAGAGCTGCAAGAAACTATCTTCAAGAAGAATCCCTCATACATTTTCATCTTCATATCCCTCCAGGTTCTTCCATGCTCAGAGCCAATTAAGCTTCCCACTTACCAAGACACAACCTGGAGTTATTGTATCTGTAATGATCCCCACGGTTTTCTGAAGAGACTTTAATGTAAGAATTACAGTGCAATTGTGACATTAGCTTCCATCCCATTTAAAGCCTGAATTATGTGTTTTATTTGTTTAAATCTGTTTTCCAAGTATATATAAGCATATTCCTTCAGGAAATATAAAACAATGTGAGTAAAAAAAAACGTTTCAATCATATAGTTTTATTATCTCTTATTTGCAATTGAAATATATTTTTTTAATGAGAAAAGAAAACATTCATGTAATAAGTCAATTGCTAGGACCTATAATGTCTTGATAGCTCTTAGAAATATTGACCCATGAAGAAATGCATTACACATGACACATGGCAAAGCATTCAAGAAAGCAAAATGATTGCATGTAAAGTTAGTAAGAGTGTGTGCAGTAACGAAAAATCAGACTTTGTATTCACACTTTCAATATGTAGTTATTTATGAAACACTGATTCTATTTTATGCAAAGTTCTATGAATGCTTGAGTTTCAGTTTTTGTGATGTTTAATTTGACTTTTTAAAATGAAGCCTGAAACTTTAGTTTCTCTTTTTCTCATTTTTGAACAGTGTTTGAAGATGATGACAATCTCACATACTGTAACATATAAGATTGTGAAATAATACAGGACAATTCTAAATTATTTTGCAAAAATATTGCTGAGTGTTTAGAAATACTGGATGATATAATGTCTTAACAGCTGATACAGAAATGTTTTCTTTTCTAATAATACAAATATTAGGTTAATCATGCTCTTATTGAAATGAATGTTTACTTTTTCACTGATCACAGCAAAAGAAGTATCCGGCCTGTATCCAAACAATTGTTGGAAACTTTTGAAATGCTTATCATATGAATATCACCTAAGAACATAGTTTACATTTTTTTGTTTACTAAGAACTTTACGTTTCTTTTTTTCTGTGAAATATACAGGAGAATGATGAATTCTATGACTATTTGCAGCATATGTGACATTGACAACGTGTTTGTATTCCCTTACAGAGCAGGCATTTTGGGATCACACACAATCTAGGAAACATCAATTGATGCTTAAATATCTGAATATTATTATAAAGTAAAGCCAGAACTAAAGGGATTTTAAAATAAGGTTTCTGATTATAAACAGAAATGTAGCGTTCTTTATGCAATAATATTAATTAAATTAATGCATTGTTTAAATTGCAATACATAAGCATTAATTAATTAATTAATGGGCACTTATTTGTGATACAGATTTTAAAGATACATAGCAGTGATATATAAGAAATCGATGAAAATATTAATTTTTATGTTGTAATTCTGTTGCAATTAACTTTAAAAAAAATGGTAAAATTAAGAATAGACATGGTTCAGAACTACACCTCCTGTGAAGAACCGTTATTTAGAATTAATAAAAGTTGTTATGGCAGAAGAAATTAGCACTAAAACACTGTAATATGATATGTGAGGAAAAAACCTTCATCTGAACAGACATATCTAAGTAGTGTAATTGTAATAGATACATGAATATATACACATGTGTTTGTGTAAAAGCATTGCTCATTTGTTACAGTGTTTAAGCAAAATCTGAAAATTCCTCAGAATGAAATTCTGGGTTGGCTACAGTTTCCAAATTCTTTCTAGCATTTAGTATTGCAAATGAATTATTTTCTTTTTGTTTATGGAACTCAGTCAAAAAAGATGCTAAGAGTTTTTGAAAATTCAGGAGCTGGAGGAAATCTTCACTTGTCAGGAGGCACCAAACCTAATGCATGGGATGGAAATCCTCAGCATTTTCAAAGATAACTGATAAGCTTTGATCATTTTATGGATTTTTTTCAGGTTTTCTTTCAGATGTTAGCCTACCAGAACGTGCTACAATATGTTCAGATGGTTCCTTTTTTTTCCCTGTTTTCATTAGTTTATTTTCACTTTTTTTTTTTTTTTTTGTTCCCATAGGCCAATATTATTCTTAGGAAATGAAGACAGAATAATTATTAAGTGTTCCAAACCACTAGATTATACTGGAGCTATTTATAGGCCTTTTTTTCATGTAGCTTTTTGTGCTTTGTAAAGATGGCTCTAGTTTCCTGAGCAATCTAATCAGTTCAGGTCAGCACACCCCAATGGGAAAACTCACTTAAGATATTCCATAAATGACGCTTTATGTTTCATAGTTTTGATTCCTAGCAATCTTTATGTTTGCACATACACATGCGTACCCTCATGGGCAAGTTTGGATACCTTCTTTGTTTTTTGAGAAAGTAATTAGCATACTTTCTGCTAATCATTATCCATTGTTCATACAACTTCCACGAAGAAACTTCCCTATGAGTTTCACAAGCCACAAATCAATCACATATTACGTAAAAATACAATTTAGCATTTTTGGTTTTTTTTTTTGTTTGTTTTGGGTTTTTTTTGTTTTTTGTTTTGTTTTGGGTTTTTTTGTTGTTGATAGAAGCCACTGTAAATTAGCTATTACTGAATATGAAACATTCAAAGATGGCTTAAGATTAAAAAAAATATTTTGTAAATTTGAAGTTTGGCAATTAAGCCACAATTAAGCCACAATTAAGCATCACTAACAGATTGAAAGGAAAAGTTGATTGTTTTGGTTAGTTTTGTCTTTATGCTGAACAATTTAAAAAAGAAATATCTTTGGAGAGCCACATTCATCAATAACAGACTTACAAATTCATTTAAGCGTAAGAATTGGCTTAGGCCAGTCATTTGACTGAAAAGATTCAAACAGGTTGCCTAGTAAAAATTTTATGTCACAAACATTTTAGCAATATAGTAGTCGGAAAAAATCTGCCTTAAAGTTAGTTGTCATTGGAATGAGAAAGATGTTGACCAGTTGTAATTGGAGCTTGTTTGTAAGTGAGAGGTAATGTTCTTGAGGACTTTGACACGATTTGTTTACAATGTTTCATTTAACAATGCCGAATTGTTGCCAAGGAAATAAACATAGTAATTTGTCTAAGGAAACCAACATTTTATTAATTTTATTTTTATTTCTTTTTATATTCCAGAAAACATGTTACATTGGCTATGTATAGAAATATTTTAAGAACATGATGTGACATTCCACTGCTAGGAAAGATTGTCAATTACTGAAATTTTTGTGGTTCATCTATTTTTGTATCATAGAATGGAGTGCTAACGTTCATCAATTTCACCTACATGTACCTGGGGAAATGTTTTAAAAATGCCTTACTCAAGGAACCTTGGAAAAATAAAGTCAAATGTTTGGTCTACTGAAGAGCATTAAATGCTGCATCACACAGAAATATATAGCAGAGAAAATAAATTAAGTTAGAAGACTTGAATAGTGTTAAATGAAAAATAAGCAAAAAAAACACATAATCCATTGAAATAACAAAAATAAAGATAGAATATATATAATAATATATTAAGTGAAAACACCATTTCATTTTTTTATTAACAGCAAGATTTTGAAATTATGCTATGTCCTCCCTATAAGACAGTGAAACAAATAAATCAGATCCCCAGGGCTACAGATTAGTTCAATACTTGATTCTGCACTTTTACAGAATATTGCATGAGTCATTGAAGGATCAAGCAAAGAGCAGTGTTACGTAGTTCAGGATAAAGTCTAATTATGACAGGAATCGGTGCATTTACAGAATCTACTACTAAGTGTATGTATTACTTTTATCCATTTAGTAAATTCAAAGCATTGTAAAGCCATATAAATACAATTTTTAAAATGCTTAAGCTGTTCAAAGATCAAAATAAAATGACTTTCAGTAGTCTTAGCATCTGATTTAAAGCTGACCTGCACAACACAATGCACTACAGTGTCCTGGCTTTCCAGTCAGCCCGATGATCACTAATATATAATCTTTGCATTCAAGAACCAATTTGTAGGAACCGTGGAAGGTGACATAGTTGAAAGTCTTGTTTCACCTTGATACCCAGAGCCAGAAACAGTAAAGTAGCTCTGATTTCTGATGATTGACCTAGCAATTAATTATAAAATCTAGTAGACGGCACTGCAGTTACTTGCCTCTATCATTTACAATATAGCCTAGTATTTATGAAGCATGACGCGCTTTAACATTTGATTCGAAAACATGAAAACTTAATATCATTGCATTGTTCAACTAACATAAAGCATGCTTACATACTTCATGGAAAATAGTAAGAGAGAACACAAATTAAAGATTTGTTTAAGAATATCAGTGAAACAAAATGCTCAAACAAGCCTTTCACAGAATCACAGAATGGTCAGGGTTGGAAGGAACCCCTGGAGATCATCTAGTCCAACCCCCCTGCCAGAGCAGGGTTACCTACAGCAGGTTGCACAGGGTGGCATCCAGGCGGGTTTTGAATGTTTCCAGTGTGGGAGACTCCATAACCTCTCTGGGCAGCCTGTTCCAGTGCTCTGCCACCCTCAAAGTAAAGAAGTTAAGATGGAACTTCCTATGTTCAAGTTTGTGCCTGTTACCTCTTGTCCTGTCACTGGGCACCACTGAAAAAAGACTGTTCCCGTCCCCCTGGCACCCTCCCTTTAAGTATTTGTAAGCATTAATAAGATCACCCCTCAATTATCTTGTCTCTAGGCTAAAAAGACCCAAGTCCATCAGTCTTTCCTCATAAGAAAGATGCTCCAATCCCTTCATCATCTTTGTAGCCCTTTGCTGGACCCTCTCCAGCAGTTCCCTGTCCTTCTTGAACCAGGGAGCCCAGAACTGGACACAGTACTCCATATGCGGCCTCAACAGGGCAGAGAAGAGGGGGAGGATAACCTCCCTCGACCTGCTGACCATGCTCTTCTTTATCACAATCTTTATCTTTCTCCAAGTACAAATTCTGGTCATTGATAATTTAACTCACAACAAGGTTTCCTTCAGAAACCTTTCCCCTCCCCTTTTTTGCTACCTCTTGCTTCTCAGGTATTTGTGTTTGGCTGAACCAAGCACCCATTGGCGAAAGTAGTCATTTTGCACAGCAAAACTTCTGACTGCTGTCAGCTGATTTCTGGTAGCGAGTAATTATCTGTTAAGTTCTGGGTTACTGTGAGTTGCTCTAACTACTAGTGGCCTGGCACGTTTCAGAATATTGAACTTCAAGGTCAGCAAGGTCTGTAGCGCAAACCAGGAATTCTCTTACTGAGAAGTTTGTGGTTGACTTTTAAAATTATTTCCTTTTCATTTGATACTAAAAGACATTTGTAGTCTTTCCAACAGTATATTGGAATATGGTCTTTCAGTGAAAGTAAACATGAATAAACTTTCTTCTTGAAAGCAAAATAAAATCTAAAAAATAGTTTGTGTAGTCCTAGCCTTGATGATTTTGTTGAAAAATAAATACAATAGAAACATTCTCCAGATGTCTGAAACCTGGTACATACAAACATATCCCCCCCAAAAAATCAGAAATATAGTAATGTATTTTTCAGTCTGATATCAAGAAATATTTTATTAAATTATTTTTTAATTAATATTTGTTTCAGAAGATAAACCAAACTTGATTATCATTAAAATTATGTGGAATTGCAAATGACTTAATAATAATATTAACCTATTTATTTTTAGGAGTGGACCTACCTTTTGCTTTATTATAAGCAAAATTTTAGCAAAAAAGTTATACTTAAGAATTGTTTTCACCTCATTTAGAAGCAGATATAACCACAGCTTGTTGCTGAGAAATGTAAACAAAATGTCAATTTTTAATTTTGGTTGCAAAAGTTTTTTCTGAAAACCTTAGAAATGTTAGTAGCCTGAAAAATAGGTCGAAGTTGAACAATTATAGAAAACTGAATGTTTCTTTTCCCTGTGAATTTAGTTATTGCTTATAATAGACCTCATTTTTTTCCAGTTAATATTTGAAAACATATCCTATTTCAGCTCAAGCTTTTTGGATTATTTCATTGGTAACTGTGAATTTATTTGAAAACTGCCTAGTTAGGAGAATTAGATTTAGAGATTATCTTAAAGTCTGTAAATATAATCAGAAAGTTAATTTTAAAATGCCCTGAAACTGCTCTGACATATTGAAGATAATGTAATTATTGACATAGGTTTCACATAACAGAATGGAATGAAACTTTTCACAGTACAAAACATCCCAGACTGAAAACAACATAATTTTGTTCTATGAATGCATGTTAGGTTTATTTTCTCCATCTGTCTCAATTTAATGGAGCAACACCCTCTCAGAATAAAAATTCCACTAGCACAAATTGGACATAATGAAACTATGAAGACATTTTACTGAAAAAAAATAAAAATCCTTGATTTAAAATCTAGTTTAGTTAAGAAATAAAATGTCCTCATACCTTTACAAAGCAAAACAAATTACTCCCATAACCAGATTAACTTGGAAGAATGAAAGGAGAAAGAAAATATGCCCAAATAGAAAAACTTCATTCAAATTTTGCTTTTTTCCATTTCTTAATATTTACAAGGTGCAATTATTTTCTTACGATATAATTTTCTTTCACATTTGACTCCTCATATCTTTATTATTTCAACATGGTCCCTTTTAATGCATATTACATTATTCCAAACATCCAGTTTTCAAAATATAACACTGAAGACACCTTCGTTGCATATTAATTTTGTTCTACCACTTATAATTTTGCAATAATTAGATGTCACCTAACACATGACAAACAAGTCCATGTGTCATGTTATTTTGCATAAACTTTTATAGTTCTATTTCTTATTTGTTAATTTTGCTAATTCTGATAATGTAAAATTAATTTTTTTTCCTTAATATTTATTTACCAGATTATAAAATCTGAATCCTGCATTGCCCTCTTACTCTTTTCAGATTCAGCTTTTTGAGAATCATTAAAGCATCTTAAAAGAACACCCCCCACCCCCACCCCCCAAAAAAAAAAAAATCCATCAACAAAGAAGAACTTCGGTACAAGGTATTTTATCTTGATATCTGATTAATCGTATCACTGCTATCTGCATTTTACATTGTTTTATAATCTTTTTGTGGTCTGCCATGCTCAGTTACAGTCTTTTGGTTTTGCTTAAAGCACCAACTACAGATCCTTCACCTAACAATTCTTACTATCTTCATTATATGTTGTCAAACTCAAAGCCTTTAATTGTATCGTGTCACACATCTTCCCATCCAGCTTGGTCATATTTCAGTTCTGTGATGACTTGACAATACTCAATAACTCAGTAACCAAGTAAGGCAATTAGATATTTCAACTATTAGTTCTGAATGTTCTCAATAGTGAAATACAAATTAACCATTTGCCTGTGGCAACTGTAGGAATGGCATAACTAGTTGACCAAACACTAGTCCAGCTTTTTCAGTCCTACTTTTTCAGTACTTAGCAACAGTCTTTCTTAGTAATAAAAAAAGGTACACAAATCAGAAGCAGGTCAAAAATTGTGTGATAGTATCACGTAGTGATCTCAGCTGGAGCTTTTATATAATAACAGAATTCACCAATTAATCCAGGGGTGCCAGGTTAAGTTATTCAGATACATTTCAAACATATAGATGAGGTTACAGCAAGGTTGAAACTTGATTTTTACTAAACTGCATTTATCTCCTTGAGATTCCAGGGCTGCACATGAATATTCATATCCTTGAAGACAGCGGTTGCATTAAAAACCCACAAATCTGTATTAAAGATATAGACCAAGAAGATTAGAGAGTAATTTTTAAAGAGGTAACAGAGAAGTGATAAATGAGTGACAGATGAGCAGAACATGGGCAAAATGAGTAGTGAGTGTGGAGATAACTTAAAATAGGAAGGGGGGAATACTTCCTTTTTAAGAAGTAATGTTAATTTCTCTCACGAACAGACAAAATAAGTTAATAAAACGCTAAAATAATGGGACTAACACTGGAGTTATTTTTTTTCTTGCATATCTAATGAGCATGTATTTTGCAAGGTTAAAACTGCCTTAAAAAATTATGAGGTCCATAAGTATCATGTGAACAAGTAAATTGTGAGGGAATAAATTATATTAGTTTCATTACTAGACTGACTCTGAGTCAGCCGGATTGTTAAGTACACCTTGCTGTACCTTTTCCTTACAGCAGAGATCACCTCACACAAGCTCCCTCCTCACCGCACACCAACAAACAAACAAAAATAATCTACAGCTATTCTTTATTTAAAAAGTAAACTAAGACAACAGCAAATTCAGCATAAGAACAGAATGGACATAAAAGAGCTTATAAACAAATTTACCCTTTCAAGTTACATTGAAGGTCTGTCTGTGTTTCTGCTCTTCGTAAGAGTTTATCAGTTTCTGCATATGCTAAGATCACCTACTTGCTCTTTGTCGTTTTTTGATTTCCACCACCCTGCCCTCCAGCATATTCTTTCTCTGAACCATGGCCTCCTTCTTCCAGAAAATGCTACTACTACCACTGCAGTAGACCACACAAGTGAAAAAGAAATCTTAATTTCCCCTGCAGTCAGTGCCTTTTTAAAGGGAGATAACATGTAGTACATACACTTCAAATAAGTAGGTACCATCTGTTATGGTTGCTGCTGTAGAAGCAGCAATTTTCACAACTCCATATTCATTTATATGGAGGAGAAAATATGACCTCCATTTGCAAATGTGGTCTTAGATAAAGCTGTGATAGTACAAAAGTGGTCAACTCTTTAACCTTATTGAGAAAATATCTACCACTGTTTATATTAAGCCTAATCCAGCAAGATCCCAACTTTTGTGTCTCTGGAAACTTTCAAGGGTTGCATATTTATTGATAATGTACATATTTCCTGTAACATTCCAGAAGACCATAATGCTGCTATAAAGATACTCCGTTACTGAATTTCTGGGAAGCTGTGGAAATATGTACTGGGAATGGGAGGAGACTGCAGTAAGAATATGTGTAAACTACAAATTACGCCCAACTCTAAGCCGAAGGACCAACTTTAGTTGGCAAAATAGTTTTACTTGACCTCAATAAGTGCTGGCTGATAGCTGCAGTTTTATGCAACCATGGGCAATTCATCTGACTCCAGGTGAGTTGTCTTGGCACTCGGGGCTAATGAAGACTAGAGATAGCAAATAGCACTTAGGCTGGCTAAATAAAATCAGCCTCACATTACTCCTTATCAGATACATCTTGGTCTCCTTTTGCTTCTTATTATGTCATATGCTATAAGAGGCAGCTGGGGGAAGAGGAAGGATGGTTGCATCATCCTTTTCTGAAGTTAATGAAATTGCGACTTCTATTTAATGTATTTCTGTATCTTTCAACTCAAAGCTGCATTTTTTTTCTGAGCTTTTGCTCTTGGTGGATTCAACTCACGCTTATTGTATTGAATAAAGTGATATACTACAGAAAATATATATAAAATAAAACAAATACAGTTTCAGCTTTTTGAAGGACTTGTACTATTCCTGAAAAAAATCACCACTGTATTAAAATAGTAGTCTTTTCAACAGAATAAATAGCAAAGTTTATTTAATAAGGGATGTGTTGACACTGGTGATAATGTTTCATTAAATCTTAAACAACACTTTATTATTTTTGATAAAAATGATCCACTTTTGTCCTACTCGTTCTTTAAAAAATTTAGATGTTAATTATACCACATGTGGAAAAAGCTCAAAGACATTATGTTACCGAATCTTTGAGGAAACCCATTTCAGTCTAAAGCACCATCAAGGGAACTGAAACAAGTGTGTGTCAGGATATTTAATATTATAGCCTAGGGGGACATAACACTTGCTATATGTGGGAAGAAAACAGCAGGGATTTTCACTAAAAAATGAGACAGAGGAAAAACTTGTGATCACAAAACAGAAAACCATATTGCTGATCAGATATAAGAGCTTTTCCACAAACTCAAGCTGTGCCTTTCCCAACTAAAATCTCATATTAATTTTTGTGAGCTTGTTTTTTGTTGCGTCGCTAGTTTTTTTTTTTTCCCAGAGAGTCTTTTTGTGGCAAAGCTCTTGCCATGTTTTTCACTTTAACTGAAACACTAGACTATGATTAGCTGATTCATCCTCTGTTATATTACTTAAATTAACAGAACAGAAAATGGAAGCCTTCAAAAATTCAACTCCTCTTCACAAAATTTAACTGAAATTATAATATTATTTGGAGAGTATTCTCTTGATTCCTAAACTAAGAAACCAGATTTTTTTCAGATGTGATTTCTAGGTATAGTCAAATTATATTTTTGTCTATTCATTACTTTTTGATTTAATTTTGAAATTATACTCCAAGGCAGACCACTAAAGGATTGTTATACTCCCACCTGAGACTTGCAATATAATGAGTGGAATGTTCCAGAAGAAAATTTTCTAGAAAATAATTTCACACACGTATTTGCATTCATTTTTTCAGACAGTTATTAGGCCTTTTTTATTCAACAAATGATGACTTGACAATAAGGACAATGAGGTATGTTGGTATCCTTTTTTAATGAGTAAGAAAATAGGAATTCATACATAAAACTTTTCAGGTGAAACTTAATTGTAATTTATATTTGTGTGACAAATTGGTGAAAATGGTATAAAATGACAATCCAAGGCAGATTAATATTCCTGATGTCAGATATTAACTTGCGGTCAATAAAAAAAATCTGTGCATTTATATAATACAACTTCATAAATGGCTTCAGGAATTCCTTTCACCATGTTTTAAACAGTGTCAGCAGGGAAAAACTCAGAAGGTCTTATTCTCTAACAGAAGAGAATAGTCTTTCTCAAGCTACTCTTGTTCTCACTTCAGCCTAAGTGAATTAGATGCAAATGGTTTCAGTAATACAAAAGCTAGTAGCCAGTCATGGAAGCTAATAGTAATGTATCTGAGTTTTTAAAGAACCACACTTTTTCAGACTCTTGGCATTATCAAACTTCTTTGTAGCCAAGAGGCAGTAGGGTGAAAGAAAGATTTTAACTATTTATGGTCTACTCAGGTTTCTGAGTTGGATTGATCACTAAGAAGTGATAGCTAGTAATGAAAAGGAATTTTCCACCAAATTTATTGAGATTTGAAAGGGCTCTCATTATTCAAATCCTTTTTGGTTAATAGTGATAATTTTTTAGGGCTGAGTCTTTTGTTTTCCTTTTTCAGTTGTATTCATAGCTAAGGAAGTACACAGGGAAAAAGACTGGGATGGAAATATAGCCTGGATTTAAGTATCTTCTACATTCTTGAGGAAGAGAGAATTTAAAAATATATACCTGTCCTTAGCATATTACAGTTGGGTAACTCTAAGACATTACTCAGTTGGTAAGTTTAATGAATTATATATCTAAACTTCAAATTTTTTCAGCTACTCTGGATTCTGGATTCCTTGGTGGGAGTTTAGAATATTGTTGTGGTAGTTCTTCAGTCGCAGGTAACAAAGTCCCTTTCTGAATCTAGCCTGTCTGCAATGGACATAACAATGGTACATTGTTATGCAAGTTTGCTGATGACACTAAGCTAGGAGGAGTGGCTGACACACCAGAGGGCTGTGCTGCCATCCAGAGAGACTTGGACAGGCTGGAGATTTGGGCAGGGAATAACTTCATGAAATACAACAAGGGAAAGTGTAGGGTCCTACATCTGGGCAGAAACAACCTCAGGTTCCAGTATAGGATGGGGAGCTACCTGTTAGAGAGCAGTGTAGAGGAAAGGGACCTGGGGGTCCTGGTGGACAGCAGGATGACCATGAGCCAGCACTGTGCCCTTGTGGCCAAGAAGGCCAATGGCATCCTGGGCTGTATTAGAAGGGGGGTGGTTAGCAGATCGAGAGAGGTCCTCCTTCCCCTCTACTCTGCCCTGGTGAGACCGCATCTGGAATATTGTGTCCAGTTCTGGGCCCCTCAGTTCAAGAAGGACAGAGAGCTGCTGGAGAGAGTCCAGCGTAGGGCAACTAAGATGATTAAGGGAGTGGAGCATCTCCCTTATGAGGAAAGACTGAGGGAGCTGGGTCTCTTTAGTTTGGAGAAGAGGAGACTGAGGGGTGATCTTATTAGCGTTTATAAATATATAAAGGGGGAATGTCATGAGGATGGAGCCAGGCTCTTCTCAGTAGCAACCAATGATAGGACATGGGGTAATGGATTCAAGCTGGAACACAAGAGGTTCCGCTTAAATTTGAGAAGAAACTTCTTCTCAGTGAGGGTGACAGAGCACTGGAACAGGCTGCCCAGGGAGGTTGTGGAGTCTCCTTCTCTGGAGACATTCAAAACTCGCCTGGACACCTTCCTGTGCAACCTCATCTAGGTGTTCCTGCTCCGACAGGGGGATTGGACTAGATGATCTTTTGAGGTCCCTTCCAATCCCTAGCATACTGTGATACTGTGACACTGTGATACATACCTCATGACATACAGGAGCAAATAAAAAAGTATGGCTTTAATGCCAAACATGTTCATTTTACCTACTAAATACTGAGGAGAAACTTTTTTCTTTTTCCATTAAGGGCTACCTTTCAGCCTGGGTGACAAAAATACCCTCATAAATCAAGTCTAAATAAAAAAAAATAAATAAATAAACACAAATTCATCTTTGTATTTGCAAAGACTCGGAAGTTGTAATTCAATATCTAAATTAACAAAACTGGTTGCAGTGGCATCTGGCCACTAAATTGCTAAATCCTGTGACATTTATTCCCTTGTAATAATTAAAGTGAAGTATTATGTTTTGTCTTGGAGTAGCAGAAAGAGCCTTGCTCATAGTAGAAACATTTGAGTGTTTTTTTCCCACCAATTATTCACTGTGAAAATAATTCAACTTGCTTTAAAATGACTCATTTTAATCTCTTTTATAATTCTGCTTGTTTACTGTTTGTCTTTATTGTGATCAATGGTTCTTACTTTTTCTTTAAAATAAGTAGTATAGGAAACTATCTTAGGATGTAGATTCCCCATTCGGTTATAACTGTTTTGATAGCACAAAGTATCTGCAAATGATGCCAAATAGGACAATGTGGATGAGTGTCTGACTGCATTGAATTGCTTAATTTAGTGTAGACACCATAGAATACTACCAGAATAAATCCAGGATCATTAGTTCAATTGCTCTATAGTTATAACTGCTTGAATGAACATTTCAGGCAAGGAACTGGATGTATCTGCAATCTGAATTAAATAAGCTCCACAGTATCTAGAACACAAGGCAGTAAAAGTAAGTATATTTTTAAACCGAGATTTTGTTTATGGGTGAAGAATGGAAATAATAATTGAAAGCTTTTAGCTTGTTTTTCTTTTCCTAGTCACTATACTAGCATATCCTTTTCCATATTATTTCAATACTGGCAGACAGATGCTGAATAGGAATCAAACAAGGGAGGAAAGGCTACATATGCCCGTTGTTGAAAATAGAAAGTGAACAAGCTAAGAACTTACACCTGTACCAGAAAAATAAAAGCTTGTAAAGCACATGTGTCTGTGTATATATACACATTTTGTATATTATATATATACATATATAATACTCCTTTTTCATATAACTGAATTGAAAAACAAGCATTTAGCTCCTGTAATGTATTGTGAAATACCTGACCTCCTAAATGGGTTCAAGTGTAACTTACTGTTTCCCATCACAAGGTCACTGCTGTATTTAAGAGCCTTGAGAAAAAAGATAATTGATTGAGCTGATCTATGTGCCTTGCTCATCTCACTAGGCCTATTTCTCAGCTGCCCTGTGTTAATCATCAAGTCCACAGCATGCTGATGTCCTCCATTACATCATAATTAGAATACAGCAGGCAGAGATGGGGAAAGCTGGTGAAATTATTCATATTTTCTTCTGAGGAGCCAGATGTTGCTAGATAGATTCCATTTAATTCTATGACAGCTGCAATAATAGTCTCTGTGTGCAGAAAGCTCATAGTGACATGGATAAAGGTGTAAGGAAAGTGAAGTGAGGCATGCTTCTTAGCTAGTTAATTATGATTATTCATTGTTGTGGATCATCTCATCTTATTTGACAATAATAGCAGATTGGGGAAGGATTTAACATGTGCAAATAGAACCTACTTAAAATGTAATTTTGCAAAAGTTAAATTATGATCTCTAATATAAAGTTTTTGTGGTGTGTTGCTTATAGGTAGTTAACAGGTTTGTTTTTCTTAGGACATAAAATTTCCTATTTGTTGACATATCTAAGAGATTATCTATACAGAAATTCTGCATGGTTCAGCTGAAGCTGAGACATCATTTCTCTTTAAAGTTTATATATTTAAAAATGATACTGACTGTGATGAATATCAGGATTTCAGAGGAAGATTGCAGTTTCTAAAATGCATTTGCCTTTTGCATAAGCTAAAGTCAATTTTTAACTTTGAGGGATATTAAAATAACAAATACACGAATATGTGGAAGGAGTGAAACGTATTCTACCTGTGAAGGTGGAGCAGGAGACAAAAAAATCTATTTTGCATTTGAATCCAATTATTATATATTCATTATTTTGAAATATGTATTTTTAAGTATTTCTTGACATTTTAATATCAGAAAATGGTTTCCATAATATTCATACGTTGCAAAAAGTTTTACTTTGCACTTCGAAACTAAAATAATGACAGTAAAATAAAATCAAAAGTCTGGCAGGATATTCTTGTCCTGTAAAAATTAATACATTTTATTGAATGCATAATTCAGAGTATTTGGACGTATGAGCAGCTGTATTGAATTGCTACACATTTTATCATTCTTGTGTTAGAAACCAAATATATCTGTATACGCAAAAAAAAAATATATATATACACATATGTACGTATATGAAATGTGATGGCACAAATATTCATGCGAGTTAAAAGCAAAATATTTGTGAAATATTTTCCTCCCTAAAATTATGAAAAATTATTGAAGGTGTTGATTGATCACATTGCATGCTAAAAAGTATTTTTGGGTTTGTCAGTATTGATCAGATTAAGACTACTCCTGAGTTTAAACAGTCTCAAAGCATATTTTAGTGTTCCTTTAGTTCTGACTGCACTCTATCTCTGCAATGAATACTACAGAAAAAAAAAAAAAAAAAGAAAAAGAATACTTTGTTCATGCAAATGATTAAAATAGATAAATAAGTAGGTGGCTTTTATTGAAAATTTGGAGGGAGGATTGGCATATTTTTTGTTGTGGTCATCATTGTTTTTTTCCTTGTCATTGGTTAAAGAAGAAGCCTATACTGTCTAGCTGAGGTGCAATTGTCTCATTTAGTGAGATGACTCCTGCTTGTTCGAGAAGACTCCTTGCTTAATTTATTTACAATAATACTTCAGTAAATAATTATCAGTAGCTGAAAGAAAGAAAAAAAAAACTATGACATAGAATTTTCATTCAAGAATATTTTTCCAGAGTTCTGTTGCTTCACTTTTTCTTAACTAAAGTTTCTGCCTGGGTATATACTACATTCAGGTGTAAATAAATAAAGCTATGACCCCATCTTTCATATCATTCTGTTCATTCTTTTCTCAGGTCACAATGTTATCTGCCACCACCTGACCACCTCTGAGTCCTTATTAATAAATTAGCTTCACAATAGTAGTGGCCTTGGTAAAATAAAACACACCATACTAAAGTCCCATAGCATAAAGCAGTGTAGAAATATAAAACAAAAATACATTTTATAACGTATACTACTAAAATTAATGACTGCGGGTATTTGCTGAGTGTGCACAGTGTAGTGCATAAAATCAATAAGGCAATTCTGCTGAACAAACAGAATTGTTTGTGATCAATAGAAGACTTCTTCAATCCATTTAGAGACCTGTGTGTAAACTGTATGTAATATAGCTGTTTATTATTTGTTGTGGAAGATTTTACATATGTCATTCATGTTTGTTATTTCCACCATAAGCACAAATGTACAAATCAGTTTCATAAAAACATAGTTAGATTACAATATAAATTCTGACATAATTCCTAGGGAAATTCCAAGGAAACTTAGTAGCTAATCAAAAGTTTCTCTCGAATAATGAAGTCAGTAATCTTCATGAAGATAAAACTGTTTACCAGTTGGTACTATCCTAATGATGACAGATATCAGATCACCTTGAGAGATGCTATAGTTACTATCCACAGAGGCAAATATCTGACAACAGAAAAAAATGTATAATCACTTTTCAATTACCTTATGTATGTGATATGACATGTTAAGCAAAACGGTGACAGACAGAAGATCTTTAACTGTGTTATCAATATGCATGTGGATAATTCCTTACTGTGCTCCAGTGTTGTGTCAGACATTAGCAAACAGTTCAAGTGTAGAATATTTTTTCCATCATCACTACCATTTTGTATAGTGTGATTTCAAATAATTCCATGTTTTATCTGATTATCAAATTATAAACAGAATATTTTAATTGTGAATTTGACCAGGAAACTAAAATCACAGCTTCTTTCTAAACTAGCCTTTTTGCTGTAGCACAGGATCATGACTTGGAGATGCTGAGCCACTTGATGCTTACTCAAGACAGCAGTAAGACAGTCAAAAAACAGCTGAATTGAATATCTTATTTAACATTCCTTCTATACAAAGAGGTTGCCATTTATCCAAGCCGCAGATCCCCATGTGAAATGTTCGTCTTCAGCTGAATTTTATATGGTTAAATATTATAAGTATAATTACTGGACATTTATTCATGTAGAAATACTCGTGCAAGAGTGTCAAAGCTTTGTATGTATAAGTTTAATGCTGGTTTAAGTGTAAATTGTAGATTATGTGATTATTATTCAATGTTTGCATGTTTATGTATGTGTAAATAAATGCATCAGTGAAATATTTCCTACATAGAGCTTGCCCGTAATAATACCATATGAAGAAATAAAAACTAGTTCTTTATTTTTTATTTACTCTTTATTCTCCCAGTCCCTGCCTGTGCCTTCAGCTACTTGGACAGTGTGGGTAGAGCACTTGCCAGGGAAGACTGAGGCCAAAAAGTCATTGAGCACTCCAGCCCTCTTCATATTATGGGTAACCAGGTCTCCCATTTTCTTCTGCTGAGGGTCCACTTTTTCCTCAGTCTTCCTTTTATCACTGACGTACCTGTAGAAGATTTTCTCATTGCCCTTCATGTCCCTGGCCAGATTTAATTCGATCAGGGCTTTAGCTTTCCTAACCTGATCCCTGGCTGCTCTGAAAATTTCTCTGTAATCCTCCCAGGCTACCTGTCCTTGCTTCCACCCTCTGTAGGCTTCCTTTTCTGAGTTTGAGTTTGTCCAAGAACTCCTTGTTCATCCATACAGGCTGCCTGGTGGTTTTGCCTGACTTCCTCTTTGTTGGGATGCATCGCTCCTGAGCTTGAAGAAGGTAATCCCTGAATATTAACCAGCTTTCTTGGGCTCCTTTTCCCTCCTGGGCTTTATCCCACAGTAACCTACCAAGGAAACCGCTGAAGAGGCCAAAGTCTGCTCTCCTGAAGTCCAGGGTAGTGAGCTTGCTGGATCCCTCCTTGCTGTCCTAAGGATCCTGAACTCCACCTTTTTATGGTCACTGCAGCCAAGGCTGCCCTTGAGCTTCGCATTCTCCACCAGCCTCTCCTTGTTGGTGAGAACAAGGTCCAGCATGGCACCTCTCCTCATTGGCTCCTCTATGACTTGTAGAAGGAAGTTGTCACCAAAGCATTCCAGGAACTTCTTGGAACTGTTGTACTGTCCCTCCAACAGATGTTGGGGTGGCTGAAGTCATGGTCTTGGGACAGTAAACCTCAAATGTTTCTAACATTTCACTCCACATTCAGAAAAGCAGTTTTATTTCGTATTTGGTATTTTCTTTAATCACTTTTTAATTCCAGTCCATGCATTATCTAGTATGAATGCTATGAGGAAGATTTGAAAAAAAATTCAGATGCTTTATTAAAATGGAAATGCAAATAAAGAGTGAGAAAAAGTCTAACATTAAAGCATCCCCTCCAAAAAAGGAGCTTGCTTATGATATACTGAAATTTACACTGTTTTAAACAATCATCAGACCTTTGACATGTTGAATCTTAGGAAACTGGAGTGTGAAGCAGCAAAGCTTAGCAATGATTTATTGTCTTTCAGCTTTCACATTACTTCCTGCACTTCTTTTTTCCTTCACTGCCTATCCTAAACATCCATCAAATCACAGAATCACAGAATGGAGGATGTTGGAATAATAGAATAGAATAGAATAGAATAGAATAGAATAGAATAGAATAGAATAGAATAGAATAGAATAGAACAGAACAATTTCATTCGTAAGGGACCTACAGGGATCATCTAGTCCAACTGTCTGACCAATTGACCAATTCAGGGCTGACCAAGAGTGAAAGAATGTTGTTAAGGGCATTGTCCAAATGCCTCTTAAACACTGACAGGTATAGGGCATCGACCACCTCTCTAGGAAGGCTGTTCCAGTGTTTAAGCATCCTTTTGGTAAAGAAAGGTTTCCTACTGTCCAGTCTGAACCTCCCCAGCACATCTTTGAAGCATTCCCATGTGTCCTGTCACTGGATACCAGGAAGAAGAGATCAGCACCACCCTCTCTACTTCTCCTCCTCAGGAAGCTGTAGGCAGCAATGAGGTTGCCCCTCAGCCTCCTTTTCTCCAAACTAGACAAACCCAGAGTCCTTAGCCGCTCCTCATAGGACATTCCTTCCAGCCCTTTCACCAGCATTATTGCCCTTCTCTGGACACATTCAAGTACCTTCACGTTCTTCTTAAATTGTAGGGCCCAGAACTGCACACAGTACTCAAGGTGAGGCCGCACCAACGCTGAATTCAGCAGAATAATCTCCTCTTTTGACCAGGTGGTGATACTGTGTTTGATGCACCCTTGCCCTCTTGTCTGCCAGGGCACACTGCTGACTCATATTGAGCCTGCTGTCCACCAGCACCTCCAGATCCCTTTCTGCAGGGCTGCTCTACAGTAACTCCTCTCCCAGTTTATATTTATGCCTGGCTTAACTCCATCCCAGCTGCAGAATCCAGCATTTTTCCTTTTTAGATTTCATCCCATTAATCATTGCCCAATGCTCCAATCTACGTAGATCTCTCTGCAAGGCATCTTCTTCCTCAGGAGAGTCAACAGCACATCCCAGTTTGGTGCCATCAGCAACTTTGCTAATGCTGTATTCAAATGGTTGATAAGTATATTGAACAAAACTGGCCCTAGAATTGAACGCTGAGGAACACCGCTGGTGACCAGTTGCCAGCCAGGTGTAGCCCCATTCAGTACAACCGTTTGAGCCCTGGCTTTCAGCCAGTTCTTCATCCAGTGCACCATGAACCTGCTCATCCCACAGTTGGACAACTTGTCCAGAAGGATGCTGTGAAAGACTATCAAAAGTCATACTAAAATCTAGAACAAATATATCCCCTGCCTTCCCTTTACCCACTAGGTGGGTGACCTTATCATAGAAGGAGAAGGATATCAAATCAGTTAAATAGGACTTTCCCTTTACGAACCCATGTTGACTCTTCCTGATGATTGCATTATTCTTTAAATATGTTTCAATAGTATCCAGAACAATCTTCTCCACAATTTTTAAAGGAACAAGGTTATAATAACAGGTCTGTAGTATCCTGGGTCTTCCCTCATGCTCTTTTTGTAAAGTGGAATGAGATTGGCTAGCTTCCAGTCAGCAGTGACCTGCCAAGACTTCCAAGACCTTTCATAGGTGATTGAGAGGGGTTTTGCCATAACATCTTCTAGCTTCTTCAGTACTCTGGGATGAATCCCATCAGGTTCTATGGACTTGTGAAGTTTCAACTGATAAAACCGTTCCTTTACAATTTCAGTGTCTACAAATGGAGAGCCACTGTTCCCACACTCATGGTCCTCTGACTTAGGGGACCAGACAGCCCAAGGTCTGTCAGTATTATTAAAGACAGGCAAAAAAAGCATTGAATGCTTCTGCTTTTTCTTCATCCCTATTAGTCAAGTGACCACCTTCAACAAAGGAGCAGCCCAATGTTTTCTTTAGACCTCCTCTTGCTTAACAGGTCTTAAAAAAGACTTTATTATCTGACACAACATTAGCCAGTTTCAATTCTAATTGAGATTTGTCCTTTTGTGTCTTCTCCCTGCATATATGAACCACAGCTCTGTAATCTTCCTGCAAAATCTGACCTTTCTTCCGAATATAATACAGTTTGTTTTTTTTCCTCTTGAGCTCCATGAGCAGTTCCCTGTTCAGCCAAGCTGGTCTTCTGCCTTGTGTATTTGACCTACAACACAGTCGAATTGCCTGCTTCTGTGCTTCTAAAAGGCAATTCTTAAAAACTGACCAGCACTCATGGACTCCTAAGCCTTTTAAAACAGATTCCCATGGTACTCTGCTAAACAGCTCCCAGAATAACTTAAAATTTGCTCTCTTGAAATCCGGGGTAGCAACTCTGCTGTTCTTTTTTTTCATTACACTGAAAATTTTAAACTCAACCATTTCATGATCACTGTGGAAAGGCAGCCATCTACCATGACATCTCCCACAGGTCTTTCTCTATTCACAAATAACAAGTTTAGGAGGGCATCTTTCCTAGTTGTCTCACTGAGTCCTGTGACAAGAAGTTATCTGCTACAAACATCAAGAATTTCCAAGACCTGTTTGTCACAGCAGTATGATATTCCCAGTTGATGCCTGCAAACTTGAAATATCCCATAAGGACAAGGGCTACCAATCCAGAAATTTCTCCTAATTGCCTGTAGAATAACTCATTAGTGCTTACTTCCTGGCTGAGTGATCAGTAATAAACACTACAACATCCCCTTTGTTTTCTGTTCCCCTAATCCTAACCCAGAAGCTCTCAATCACATCATCACTAAATGCAAGGGCTGTACAGCCAAACCTCTCTCTTACATGTAGTGTGACACCTTAACCTCACCTGCCCTGCCTGTCCCTCCTGAACAGCCTGTAGCCCTTCATCCCAGCACTCCAAGCGTGGGACTCATTCCATCAAGTCTCACTAATACCAATGATATCTTGACTCTGAGAACTGACCAATGCTTCCAGTTCATCCTGTTTTTTTGCTGTGTGTGTTGGTGGGTAAGCATCTCAGATAAGGTCCCAAGCCCTCCGTGCTCCCAGAAGCAGTATAAATGTTCCCACTAGCATTATGACCCTCAGGCAATGCCATACCAAACAGTGGCTTACCTTCTGCAATCCTGTTGGTATTCCCTTCCGCCATCGATTCTAGCATAAAGCGCTCTCAATCAATCCCACCAGCTTACACTGGAAGACACATTTTCCCCATTGGGACACGTGGATCCCATGAGGCCCCAGCATACCTTGTGCCTTGAAGGCTCTCCCATGGTTTAAAACCCCAAAGGTTTGGTGAAGGGACCTGGTGAGAGATGAACTCAGGGATTGTTTTGCTTCAGCCATTTTCTATGTTGACGACACGAGCAGGGCTACGTACAGCCATTTTTTTATGTCAATGACAGAGAAAGGCTATGTAACTTAGAAAAATAACTCCTTAAAAGGAAAAAAAAATGTGAATTGAGTTTGTGATAGGCTAACCCGTTGTGAAAGAATGTGCGCCCCAGATACCAAACCAATGGGAAAAGGGGACAGGATCTGGGGCAATTGGGGGAGGGCATAAATACCTGAAGTTTTGTAACTAAGTGTGCTCTTTTTGAGATGCACCTGACTCAGCTGACTCGTTTATTTTGTTCTTGAATATTTTTTTATCTTTGCTTTGAAGACTTTGTCCTCTTTACATTTTTATCTGTGAGTGAATGTTTCTCACAGACCTCTGGAGGTCATCTTGTCCAACCCCCTTGCTCAAGCAGGGCCATTTATAGCCAATTGCCCAAGACCATGTTCAGATGGCTTTTGAATATCTCCCAAAGATGGAGACTCCACAACCTCCCTGGGCAACCTTTGCTAGTGCTTAGACACCCTCACAGTAAAAAAGTTTTTCCTGTGTTCAGATGGAGCCTCCTGTGCTTCAGTTTGTGCCCATTGCCTCTGGTCCTGTCATTGGGCATCACTGAAAAGAGTCTGGCTCCATCTTCTTTGCACCCTCCCTTCATATATTTATATGGATTGCGAAGATCCCCCCTAAGCCTTCTCTTCTCCAGGCTGAACAGTCCCAGCTCTCCCAGCTTTTCCTCATAGGAGAGATGTTCCAGTCCCTTCATCATCTTTGTGGATCTTTGCTGGACTGTCTCCAGTGTCACCATGTCTCTCCTGTACTGAGGAGCCCAGGAATGGACACACTACTCCAGGGGTGGGCTCACCAGCACTGAATAAAGGGGAAGGAACACCTCCCTTGACCTGCTGGCGATACTTTGTCTAGTACAGCCCAGGATGCCATTAGCCCTTTTTAGAGCAAGGCTACATGGTTGGCACATGTTTAATTTGGTGTTCACCAGGACCAGGTTTTCTGTCAGGCTGCTTTAAAGTTGGACGGCCTCCAACTTATATTAGTGTCTGGGGTTGTTCCTTCCCAGGTGGAAGACTTTGGGTACACCCTGCAGTACACTTCCAGGTACTGGCCTCCAACAAGACCTCATGCTTCTGATCACCTTCCTCTGGGCCTGGTCATTCAGCCAATGTTCAACCCACCTTATTGTCTGCTCATCCAGCTCATACATCAACAGCTTCTCCATGAGGATCTTATGTGAGACAGTTTAAAGTCCTTACTGAAGTTCACATAGACAATATTCACTACTCTCCCCTCATCTACCAAACCAGTCATTTCATAACAGTAGGTTATCACCCCTTGGTGAAGCCATGCTGTCTCCTCCTGATGATTTTCTTCTCCTTAATGTGCCTGTAAATGATTTCCAGGATTAGCTGATACATCAATTTCCTGGGGATCCAGGTGAGGCTGACCATTTTGTAGTTCCCTGGGTCACCCTTCTTTCCATTCTTGGAGATGGCAATGACATTTGCTTTCCTCCAGTCTTTTGGATACTTCTCCCAGTTGCCATGATTGATCAAAGACTATGAAAAGTGGCCTTGCAATGACATCTGCCAGCTCCCTCAGCACTCTTGGATGTGTTCCCTCAGCGACCATGGACCTACATATGTCCAGTTTGCTTTACTATTCCCTGAACTGATCTTCATCCACCAAGGGTACATTTTCCTTGCTCTAACCTTTCCCCTTCATTTCCTGAACGTGGGATTCTTGAAGGCCACGCTGTCTAGTAAAGACTGAGGCAAAGCCTACATTCAGTACCTCAGCCTTTTCCATGTTCTGTGTACCCAGGTTCCCCCTCTCATTATGCAATGAGCCCACATTTCCCATAGTCTTTCTTTTGTAGCCTATGTACTTATAGAAGCCCTTTTTGGAGTTTTTGATGTCCCTGATCAGATTAAATTCCATTTGGTCTTTATTTTGCCTAACTTCATCCCTAAATGCTTGGACAATGCTTCTATATCCCTCTCAGGTTACCCATCCTTGTTTCCACCCTCTGTATGATTCCTTTGGTGTTTGAGCTTGGCTAGGAGCTCTTTGTTCACACACAAAGGCCTCCTGGAATTTTTGCCTGACTTCATATTTATAGGAGGAGTAGATATTTGAATATCAACCAGATTTCCTGGGCCCCTCTTTCTTCCAGGGCTTTACCCCATGGGACTTTTCCAAGCAGATCATTGTAGAAGTCAAAGTCTGTTCTCCTGAAGTCCAGGGTTGTGAGCTTGCTCTTCACCCTTCTTCCTGTTGTCAGGATCCTTTGATCTTCATATCCCAAAAAAGCCTCTCCTTGTTGGTGAGTATGAGGTTCAGCAGAGCACCTCTCCTCATTGGCTTATCTATCACTTGGAAGAGGAAGCTATCATCGGTGCACTCCAGGAACCTCCAGCAGATATCAAGGTGTTTGAAGTCCCCCATGAAGATTAGGGTCACTAAGAGTGAGGCTGCTCCTACCTGTCTGTAGAGAGCCTGATCCTCTTATTCTTCCTGGTCATGTGACCTGCAGCAGAAACTTAATATAATGTCACCTTTTCTTGTCCTTTTTTTTAATCCTAATCCATAAACTCTCATTTGGCCCCTCATCCACCCCCAGGCAGAGCTTCATGCACTCAGCTCCATCCACTCCAGCTCTCTCTCACATAAAGGGCAACTCCCCATCCTCATCTTCCCATCCTGTCCTTCCTAAAGAGCCTGCATCAGGCTTGTAAGTCTCATCAGTTCCTTGCAGCACATGCAGCTTAGCCCTACGCACCCCTCATTTGATCTTCCCTTAACTTTGGGACCAAACTGTGCATCTCTATTCTGAGTGCCTATACAGTTTGCAGAATGGAATTTTGTGACAGCTAATAGAATTTTTTTTACTTGTATCTCAATTTTCCTTTAAAGACAATTTCACGATCCACGCACAGGAAGCACAATTTGCTGTTGCATCGTGCTGTGCCATAAGGAGAACTCTACTGTATCCCACTGATAATGTGACAATAATCTCTAGGCAAATTTTGGATTCACTTTCTTTGCTACTTACGTGACAATATTTTATTTAAGAGCTTTGAGAGAAATGATCTTGTTTGTTTAATCATTTGCATGCTACAGCATATACTCCTTGATCCGTAGCAATAAGAAAGGCTTTTCATCTGCTTATAGCACAATGATGGCCTCATATCCACAGGAGCAGGACTCAGTTCTTTCTTAGTTTCTGCTTTTTCTAGTCTAGATATTTTCTCCCTTCCCTCCCCCAACGCACATGTACTGTAGCTCTATTTGGAATAGATTTTATGCCACTTTTTCTTTGAGGTAACAGCAAATATATTTATGTAGCTGGCATTTTGTTCTTTTCTATCTTCTGCACTAAGAATCTTTCCAAGTAGAGCACAGCATTGTAACAAAACAACAGACCTTAATATTGTAAATGTGAGAAGAGAGCACATATTCACTTACAGTGAGACGATTTATTGAGAGGTTTCAATGAACTAACTTATTTTCCATAGGTTTGGGTCTTATTACCCTAGGTTACAGATTGGTTTGGAAGATCTCCAATAACTGTCAAGGCAGAGCAGTTCTATCAAAGACTCTGGAATGTAACCTTCTAACTTTATGAATGTCTCAGAGGAGCAAGAGTTAAAGAAGCTTGAAATTTTATGAAGCAATATTTCAAGGGTTTGCCAGGTTAAAATGCTGGGCTTGATTTTTTTCCACGTTCTTGCCCTCTGAACAGTATGATATAAAATACTGATTTGAAAAGGTAGAGTTCAATACATGTTTTGTAGATGCAAATGATTACACAAGCTGTTCAATGACTAGGTATTAAACCCTGCTGTCTTGCAGAGGGTAGAATCAGAATCAGTAGTCAGCCTTGGTAAAAGACAACTAAACCATATCCCTATCAATACAGGGGCACATAGGTGATCTGTTTCAGTTTTCTTTCTGTGAAACAGACAATATTATCTGAATTTGTGAAGCATTGTTATTAAATAACTGACAAGCCAAAAAAAAAAAAAAAAACAACAAAAACACAAAACAACAAACCAACCAAATTATAGTATTTTTTTTTTCCTTTGGAGAAGGTTTTTATATTGAATTATGAATAAAACAAAAAACCCCACAACCCTATAGCTTAATAATTAAGAAATAAAAAAACTCAGATAGGTGATTATTCATGATCTGACTGAGTCTGCAGGGGGGATGTTATATTCTGCAGCATACTGAAGAATGGTTCAATTTTAGCTTTGCTTTATTCCTGCCAGAAAAATGGCTTACTTTCACAAAACACTATTTTGTGATAGTGAAAAATGATTAGTAAATTCAGATCAAATTTTTGTAGAATAAGGATAGAAAAATAAATAAATTAATAATAACAACAAAAATAACAACAAAAAAGATAGTGATAATGATACTAATTATAACTATAAATATCCTTGTTTGAGGTAAAACAAAACTAATTTTGTTTTCTGTAATTTTACTTTTCAGTTAAGTCTCTTCTAACTAACTGCACATATAATAATAATAGCAACAACAGCTGAAGGAACAAAGGAAAAACATTTTTGGGTGTATTGAAGAGGGTTTGATTTTGAGGCATAGGACATACTGGAAAGATTTCTATGGTAAGGTACTTGGAGACAAAGGTTTTCAAATGTTTGTTTGAACTTGTTTTTAAACTGCTGGGAGCATATGCATACTAGCAAATAAACATTTAGAGAGCTCTAAAGCTAGCATCCAACAAGTGCTTTCCAAAATTAATAGGACCATATTCTTACAAAGATTTTTACCTGAACGTTGTTCCACAGTCATCTTTATTTCTCTGTCTAGAAAACTGCAGTGTTGTGACAGACCTCTCTCTTTGTCATGCAGTACTGTCTAACTCAGATGACTCCCTGTTCAGCATCCCAGCAGCAGAATATTGTATAATCAGCCTGATCTAAGGTAATACAGAAGGATATTAGATGTAAAGTTTCATACTTCACATGTGCAGCCATTCTATTTTAATGTGAAGCAAATAAAATTACTATCAAATTTTCATTTTGTCAAACTACGAAGCTGAATGGGACAAATATATACTAGCCTTATTCCATCTAATTAAATACAGTAGACAAATATCTTATTTTAAAATTTTACATATGTTCAGACTCTCAAATTTTCTAGGATTTTATCACTTTTATGCTTTTTATGCATGTAGACCAATGTAGATAATCGTTTCTTCTTTACAACTTAGTGGTGTATCTAATGTATTAGGTACTACATCCAGCTTATATACCTACTGCATATGAAATTGCAGGTTTTATTGTGTCTGCTACCTATACTTTAACATATTTATGTATGCACTTTCTTGTGTATTATTTGACACACATGCCAAGAAGAAGAACAGTAAACAAATCTAGCTTGTCAGAGATCTGGGTCACCATATTGCTACAGACAAACAAGCTGTTGCAGCTACCATATTTGTTTATGCATTTTTGAAAGTTACTTTCATAATGTCATAATTTGTGTAGGGCACAGATGTTCACCTCTAATCACTCTTAAGAAGAACAGAAATATATAATAATTTGCTAGAGAACTTTACAAAAACAGTCTGTATATAAAACAGCTCCAAACACTAAATGAAAAATTAACTGCAGGGAGAATTCCTACAGTAAGACACAGTATATTTGGGGTTGAAATATGCTCCTTGCTATCTAGGCTGTAGTTCCACTGACCGTAAAGGGCATTTCTCAGGCATCATTCTGCTTTATTGACTTTAATCAAGAGATTCCTTGACCCCTCTCTGATAACATTTATCACAGGGCTTATTCACATAAAGCACCTGTTATTTATCAATGTCTTTCAGAGTAGACATTTTTATATTCTGTTGATACTTTTTTGATTTTCTCTCAGAAAACCCATTTAAAAATATTTCTTAGTGTTAGGACTTTCGATTAGTCAGTAGAAACTAAAATCGTGATACAGAAATTTGTATTCAATAGCCAGAAAAAGACTAACGTATCTGGAAAATACAGAGGTAAGGCCATATTTAAAAGAAATCCAAAGGTAACCAGATACAGGTATAAAAGGATCAAGTACCTTAAAAAACAACTCGTTGCAGAAAAGTTATCTGAAGGCATGTGTTTATGGGATAAATACATGGGATTAGATTAAATAGAGGATAAATACAAATTTACTTTCTTTTGAAGTCAGTGTCCAAAGAGTTTCATCTACAAGGAATATTTGTAGAAAAGGTACAGCCCAACCAACAGAACATTCTCTTCTCTTTGAAAGTGTCTATTTTGTTAAAGTATTGTTAATTCATTAACTGATTTTTTTTAAATACTCAAAAATAATTCCACATTGAAAAAGAATATTTCTAATTTGCAGAAATAAATGCTACCCAGGATATGAGACAAAGACAGAGAGGGTGTTATACATTAAAAATGTAATTTGCTGAAAAATGAAAATCATGTTTGATTATGGATTATGGCCACTGACTCCATTTATATCAATTACATAAATTATCTAAAATAACTTCATATCTAGTGATCCTACTTTTATGCATTTTAACAATTTTTTCATAATTCATCAATATGTTATTTCTATAATTGTTAATACAGATGATATTATCATAATTCCTAACAAACTTTTACAGAAAGGAACAGTTACAGTTTCTAAAGTTTTATACATTTTATTTCAAAAAGTCTGAAGGGCTGTCCTGATAAAATAAATAAATAAATAAATAATGCAAATCAGGTAACTTCAATTAATTTAATTGCCAATTAGCAAACATTTTTTTACTGGTTCTGGTATTGGAAAAAAAAAAAAAAAAAGAAAAAAAATTACAAACAGCTAGGAAAAACACATTTCTTCCCCACTTCCTGGTCTCCAATTCCCCTGCCACATGTTGTACTTAGTTCCTTTGGTAAGCTGATGGGCAGTGCAGGAGTTAGAGGTCAGCACACTGTGGGTTCTACTCCGTTGTTCTGGTGTGGGTTCCTTCCTCAACTGCAGTCCCTTTGCAGTTGTACCTCGTCCTCAACCTCCTCGCTGTCGCTGCTCGGGGTGGTGGCTTTTGCTCCTGCCCTGCTCTGGGTACATATTCTGCTTTTCTTCAATGTTTCTTCTTCTCTGGCATCCCTCCTGCCCTGGCATCTCTCTTGTACCTCTGCCTGTGTGTCTCCTCCTGCATAACTGCGCATATGTCTCTTGAAGAATCAAATCTGAATAAATATTATCTTATTTGGTAAAATACGTTCATATTTTTTTAAATTATAAATGAGAATGGAGCTCATAAAACACCTGGGCATCTGTCCAAACATAAATATCTGTAACTGCATATTGCAATTATCCTAGACCTAGGGAATTCTGCATCCTAAACCATTTGAAAGGTTACTGTGGCCAGGTGTCATGAATTGGCACAGGAATAAGGAGAAGAGCACGGACAGTCACCAAGCAGGAATGTTAATGAGGGAAGAGCAGAAATCAGCCTGAAGGACAAATGTCATGACATTTGTGAAAAGAACATCATACCACCATGCTGTGCCTAAAATCGTATATTTTATGAATATGAAAGAGGAACACAAGGTTAAGTAATGTAAATATGAAAACAGTAAGCTGATCATAGGATCGTAGAATATCTCAAGTTGGAAGGGACCCATAAGGATCATGGAGTCCAACTCCCTCCTCCTTGCAGGGCTACTTAAAACTAAATCATGTGACTAAAACAATTAGGGAGGACACAAGGATTATCTTTGTATTTACCTTATCTGTTTAACTATTTGCCTTACATTTTCAATTATGAGTAGTGACTTTCGAAGCTCAGGTTTTGGTGGCTCAAGCTAAGATGCCAGAAAAATGGCCAGATTCAAAGAGTAATATTCACTAAGTAGTGAATACTGCTTTGAAATCTGAGACTGCTCAAAGTACCTTGAATAACACTTTTTTTTCTGTTTTAATTTATCATACCTGCCTTGTAATTAGGATATTCAGAAAATTTACTTTTAATTTCGTTTTTGTATTCCAAAATGCTAAATTTACCTTTATTTTCATATTGCATTTCAGAATTAAAATATTAAAACTTTTAGAATAGTAACAAGTCAACTATTTTACTTCTTGTTGTAGTCTATATAGTCCCTGTTATTGCAATTGGTAGGTTCCTATGCTTAAAATAAAGTAGGTCTTATAGAAAAGTAGGAAAACAGAGTTACTAGAAATAACAAGAACTCTTAAACTGAATAGTCTTATGGTTTTTTTTTGTTCTCCAAAATTGCTTTTTCAGTCTCCTTTTTTAATTAAATTCTCAGTCAATCTCCTTGGAGACTATAGTTCTCGTCAAAGCCACTTCTACTGTTGTTAATCATCGATAAACAAAGGTCATCTTTTCAAGAAAAGTTAAGTAAAAAGGCTGACCAATTACCATTTTTCTAGATTCAAGTTGCTAAAAACATTAGACATCCATGAGGTTTTGCCATGTGTCTAATGGTGCTAATACTAGTGATTTGTGGAAAGAGCTTTTTTCACTGGGTTTCACAGCCTGTTGAGTCAAAATAGCAGGAAAAAAAGCCATGAATTTAATGGATTGATTTTTTTTTTCTAGAATAATGGACATAATGGAATTTTGTCTTATAATTTTATTTTGGCAAAGTAGAGGAAGACAAACAACTGGCTCCTTGCTCAACATTTCCAGTCATAGACCATAAAAATGTTTTCTGTGTTGTTAAACTCATATTTTTCTCAATATAACTAATATTTTTATTTGTGGATTTAGCCTCAATTTGAGATTTTTTTGTCAGATCACACCTAGAAAATATTTTCTGTACAAAGTAAAGATATTACATGTATAGTCCTACCCAGTCGTGAGTACAGGAGAGAGCCTACTAGCAGCAATCGCCTCAAGCGTAGTGCTGTCACAAACTCCAAAGCTTTGATGTGCTCAGAAAGGGTGGAAAGCATAAGGCGCAGAGTGAGAGGCGGATATGAAAGGCAGCAGCTGAGTCCCACTCTTGTTTCTGTGTTAGTCAGCAGAACAGAGAATGACAGGGTGTTAGGGGAATGCATTCTGTAACCTTTCAAAAGGAGTCACAGCAATTGCTTTCACATATGTTCCTTAGCTCCCCTGAGGATTTACTCATTGCCTTGGATGTGGAGTGAACACTATTCTCTCCCAGCACAGGCCGTACTTGTAAAAGCCGGGATAGACTTCAGAGGAAAGAGAGCAGGCAAAGAACAATAGCACTTCCTTCTGAAGTGCTTTGTACCAGTTTGTTGTTAGGTGCTCCGAGACTTTCTCCACAACTGCCAGTCACGCACTTAGAGCTTAAAACAGATTTTACATGGAAACCTTGATGTACCTGTCTGATAGGTTTCATTTGTTTAAAAAAAAAAAAACAAAAAACAAAAAAAAAAAAAAAAAACAAAAAAAAACCCAAACAAACCCACCTGCTTTGTTTCCTGCTGTCCTTGGAGTTTTCAAACTGTAGATACTGCTCCCACCTGCCTCACACAAGGACAAAAGATTCCCTGCAAGTAATTCAGTCACAGATGGTGGATAGGCTAAGCAGCAACATGCCACACCTTGTGATAGAGAAAGCTTAGGTTAAAATAGCTACCTTACTTACTGAAATAAATGGTTCCCACTGACACTAGTAGGACCTGTTTTAATAGGGCATTCATGCCCTTCCACTTCTTTCAGTATTACATTTTCTGTAGAGTTACATTTTAGTAGCCAGTACTGGGGTATCATTCTACCCTCTGGTGTGCTGAAGCACTCACAATCTTGTTAAGAGCAAATATGTGGAACTAAAAAGTTATTGTTTAACAGTCTAATAAAAATAAAATGTTTTACTATTACTATTAATTACTATTACTACTAATAATATAAGGATATAAACACAATAATAGACATATTAATACACAAACTCTCCAATAGCTATCTTTTTTTCTCTGATGTTATGTTCACTTTTCCAGTGCCTCTCTGTGCCTAAAGTACAAATCTCCTTGAAGAAGAACAAGAGAAGAGTGGCAGAGCACCCTAACTTCTTTGGAAGGAAGAACATGAGATTGTTGGGCGAGTTTTTACTTCCTCAGTTTTGGGTCCAATGGGAGAAATATTTATGTTTCTTACAGATGTAGCAAAAAATAGATGATAAATGTAGAAAAGAGGAAGACAAGGCTAAGGAGTGCACAGAGCGTATACAGCATTTTCATTGGTATAAACATTATATATAGCAACACTTACTTTTTGACACAGTTCTGTTATTTTAACAGCTTTCTGCCTGATAAGTACTTCTCTTATTGTTGTCTTTATGTATTTATATAATTGGGAATCAGCTCAGCTTTATATACTGAGCATGATGTTACATGGTATGGAATATTCCTTTGATCAGCTGCAGTCAGCTGTCCTGGCTGTATCTCCTCTCAACTTTCTGTGCACTTCCAGCCTACTCACTGGCGGGGTGGTATGAGAAGCAGAAAAGGCCTTGACTGCTTAGCAACAACTGAAAACATGAGTGCACTATCAACACCACTGTCCTCCCTGATCAAAAACATAGCCCCAGGTGCTACTAAGAAAGTTAACTTCATCAGCTGAAACCATGACACTTCAGCATGAAGCTAGGGTATACATCATTTTGAAGAACTTAAGTATGATGGTCCAAAAAAGGAAACTGGAGTAATATGTAGTTTATGACTTGTTAATTCATTTTTTTAAACAATTGGATTTTAAAATATTGCTAATTATCTTTTGTTAGATCAGAAAACAAATTCTAATTAATCTTTTTTTTTTTTTTTTTTTCCATGAGTCATATGGTGGATAATTTCATAGTTTATGTATCCCAGGGAAAGTGGTGTTTAGAAGAACAACAGAATGGCTGATGTTGGAAGGCACCTTTGGAGATCATATAGTCCAGCCCCCATTGACCCAAAGCTGGGTCAACTACAGCATGTCGCCCAGGGCCATGTCAAGTCAGGTTTTGAATATCATCAAAGACAAAGACTGCATAACTTCTTTGGGCAACCTGTTCCAGTATTTGACCACCTTCACATGGTAAAAGTTCTTAGTTATGTTTAAATGACATTTTCTGTACTTTGTGTCCTGCTCGGAGGATTGCCATCAAAGCAGAGTGCTAAGCAACTGTCAGAGATGTCCAAAGTTCTTGCTAGAAAAAACAGAGAAAGTTGGAGCCTTCCCTCATCTCTTTAACTTTTATGTAGGAGTGGATACATGTCACAAAACCTAGTTCCCAAATGCAGTGTTGTTTTAAGCAGAATGTAAAATCTAAGAGGTGATTAACAATTTTCATTTATTGTCACTCTTGTGGAAAGTGCTTACAGATGAAGACAAATACTTCCTCACGTAGTTGATAAGTTCTTCTGTATCTTGTTATTGCTAAGTCTTCTGTATATTGCTATTGTTAAGTCAATAAGTTAAATTCTCTTTCATTGAAAGAGTGGTATTAGGCAACTAAAAATGAAAATCACAACAATCAGCGCAAGAAATGAAGAGAATTTTAAGCTTAGTCAATAGGATATGCTTAAAAAAAGAATGACCTTTTATGTTTCTTATTTGTGATATTGGTTCTCAAGCATTATGTGCCTGTTTTATTTTCTTTCAAATCCTATGACAGTCTAATATAAACTTCTTACATAATCTGGAGAACAAAGACATGCTTTAGTGTTTCCTCAAATCAGTTAACTGCCTTAACTAATAATTTAGCACTGCCCTTTTTTTCTATCTGTATTTTACACTGCTTTATAAAATCAAGATTTCCACTTGAAAACTTTGTAGCCAAGATTCAGCAGAAACAAGCAGGAATTAGTGCATAGTTCTCAGGAATGGAGAATGTGGAATCATGCACGATGAAAAAATTCAATGCAGGAACCTGCTACCTGGTAAAGAGTGAAGCCACTATACATTATTATTCAGGAGCTAGTGCCATCCAATCTTCTATGAGAAAGAACTATAAAGGAAAAACATTATTGTTTTAGGTAAAGATAGGTTTTGGACTGAATAACTTATTTTTATGATATGTTCAAAGCAAAAAACTAACCAACAAACAAACATACCAACCATCTGTATCAACTTTGTACCATACTTCAACTAATTAAAGTGAACTTGTGGTGATGAAAATTCATCTTCCTGTAAGTTCTCTTACCTTTCAGTTATCTTTTTTTCCTACCTCCCTTAATGAAATTATCTTATATTATACTTTCTATGAGTCACACAAAGTAGCATTTCCACATATCTACTTGATACATTGATTTGCTACTGCAAACAGTATGCAATCAATTGTTGGAGTTTCCACAACATCTGTTTTAAATGGACTGTATGCATTGCCCTAAGGGAACTGTATAAAGTGACTTTTCCTTTCCACATTAATATTTCCAATAGTAATGCTACATACAAGAAAGATATTGAGATTCTGGAGCATGTCCAGAAGGGCAAGAAAGCTGGTGAGCTGGTGGCCACACATATATTTGAAGTCTGAACTAGAGATTTACCTATCATATATCAATTTCCAGAGATGTATCATTAAGGACTGAGTTTTTTTAAAAACTGAGGAAGTAGGATGCTTCTTGGAAAAGAAAGTGTCTGATTATGACCCTATACATAATTATTAATCAAGGTTCCATCTCACCTTTTTGTGTACAGGTTATTTATTAATTAAAAAAAGAAAATAATTCGTAAATCTTGGGCTAATCAAAGTTTTTAGACTTCAAGCATTTTCATAAAGCAAATGTCATGACCGAACCTATTATGCATTCAAATTTCTCTAAAACTCCACTGGCCACTTGGAATTTGCATATAGTTTGAATTCAAGGTATCCTGTAACCTTGAATTTTTGAACATCTACCAATCTGCTCAGAGGATATTTAGAGTTTCCAAACATCCAGAAATCCTGGGCATACAAAGGTCAAATCCACTGAGTGTATGGAATGAATCTGATGCAGATGTACTGTAATAAGCTTGCTGTGGAGATGCCCTATATATTTCCAGAAAATAAGATACAAATATTTATTCATTAGGTTTATTGTTTATGTACAAGCTTTCAAAGTAGCATATGTACAGGAGACATACAACATCTGGGTTTGCTATCCATGAGTTTATAGGGTATTTTATATGAGAAATTACAGATATATATTATCTATGAAGAGGGCTTACACACTAATTCTAAAGGACTTGACGGAAATGTATGCTTTTTTTTAAAAAACATTGAAATGGCCTAATTTTTTGCTACTGAAATTTACAAAAACAAACAACTCCTCCCCTCCCACTCAAAGGAACCTCCAAAACAATGCAGTCTTAGTACTCTTATAGGCTGAAACTGAATAACAGTTCATAATAAATAGTAAAAGAACATTCAGAAGAAAATCCATGTGCTCTAGATACCACAGGTTGCAAACACAAATATTTTGTACTTATGAATTCTACCATGGATCTTGCTTATGTTTTCAGGGTCATCATTCTTCCTAAGCTTCCATATTTCTCTGAACTTTGCAAGTGAATCAATGATGCGTTGAGTCCCTTCTCCATCTATTTACTATTGAAAATCAAGTTACTTTTCTTCCTAGACTGAGTAGTTTTAACAAAGTAGAGTCATAAAAAATAGTTTTTATCTTTGGAATAAGTACCTTTTTTAAAGTATTTTAATGTGTGTGGCAAAAGTGATAAATAGGATTTTATTCCTTGATTATGGTGGCTCAGGGAAGTAAGTTATCCTTGATTTGCTTGCAATCCAATATGTCTAGGCTGTAAAAGTTTGTAATTAAAAATGTATGCATATAACCTTTTTTAGATTTGCTTTGTGTCTCTGGGAAATTAGCTGCAATGCAAACCAGTCTGTTACTTATTTTATCCCATTTGTACCCTTGAGTGACTCGTAGGTATTTCTGGGATATCTATGATGAGCACTGTGGGCAAAAAAATATCTGAATAAAAGTCTGTGCTCTCTGAAGCAAATCTCTGGCATAGACGGACCATTTCTCAGCAAGTTAGTTCTACAGATATACTCTATTAGTTTCCTTACTCCTCTGGGCAAACTTACACTGAGTATTGGTACCAATGGACCTGAAAAACAGGAACATCTGTTTGAATCTTAAGACACTTGTTGATGGAGCTGAGCAACGCAACAGTATTTAATTTGTCTCAGAATACAGGAAGTTATTTGTAGGAACAGGGGCTAGAAACTACATCTGCAATACATTCTTTTCTACCCTGTTTATATGCTTTTTAGTTGGATATGAAATCCACGCCATTTATTTAGATTTTATGTGTCCATTGTGTGCGTAACCACTTCAATGATATTCTTTTAAATTTTATGCAATTTGTATTACTTTTGTCTTTAAAAACTTACAGGTTTTTTCAGTATTATACTTTCTCCATTAAAGTGTACTTCTGCTTCCTCATGATTCAGGTCCTTCTTTTAAATGCTCCTCCACCGTGAAATCCGTTATTATTACGCTATTCTCATAAACAGTGTTGTTATGCACTACATAAGAACCTAAAGACATGAAAATTAAGGTTTATTTATTTTTCACGTGTAGCTCAATAATTTATATTTACAGAACTCTGTGTATTAAACCTCACAACAGGGAAGGAAAAAGAACTAGATTTAAAAGTTGGGTAGCTACTTTCTGTCAGAGTATATGTGAAACGAAATGGAACATTGAGGTATCAACAGGTATCAAATATATCTAGTTCCTGGTTTATGTGATTAATAAAAGAAATATAATTTTCTGTTAATGAGAAATTATGAAATACATTTTCCATGTATTTGAGCTAAGTAATAAAGCATAGCTATACATAGATTTTCACAAAAATACTTGCTAGAAGCTAAGTTTTGAGATTAAATTCTCCTCATCTTCTTTTAATAAAGATACAAAATTACTCATTGTGACATTGACAGAAAAAAAGAAAGAAAACGCCATAGACAATATCCCCTTAAGGTGGGAGTTCACCAAATCCCAGATTGCTTGATTCAAAAAAACAGGAACCTTATATTCCTATTAAGATTTTATTATATACATGTAGGTTTTTGGTTTTTCTTATATGAAAGTCTTTTAATTAAAAAAAAAAATAATTTAATCTCTTCTCCCTCCATTTTATGAATTCTGAATGCCATCTGAAAGAAGCTAATCACTATATTCCTGGACAGTCATTTGCCATTAAGATCAAGTCATCTTGAAAAAAGTATATGCCTCACTGTGTGCTGGGCCTGATCTTTTCCACTTTGGAACCCTAACTGGAGTGCACTGCACTCTAAATGGAAAAGACAAAGAAGATGTTAAGTTATAAAGAAACACAATTAGATACACAATATACTTCCTGCAAGAGTTGATTCTGAAATCTCTTTTATTCTAATCAACTGAGCAAATTAATAGAGTGGTTTTGTTTTTTTCTTCCCCTATAGTCAGTTAATCATACTAAGAAGGGGAAGGTAGCCAGGGCAAATTATCCGGGAGTGTATAAGGGAGTCATAATATTATACGGCCCTGATGAGAATGTAAAGTATCATCATCTGAAGCTCCCAAATACTTGTTTGGTTAAAACCTTTCAAGTTATCCAAAACAAATAAAAAACATTTTAAGTACTGAAAAGAAACATTCACACATATGCCTGTTAGCTCTGGGTGTGTATCCAGCTGCGTAAGATGGACAAAAAATAAGACAAGGGCATTGAAAATAAATGTTTCTCCTTCCTCACCCTCTCTCTCTCTCTCTCTCTTTCTCCAAATAGCCTGCAACAGCAGATTCTCATGTTCGTGACAACCTGCAAGTTGTTGAGCAACTGTTGATCTCACTTCACAAAAACAATACACTAATTTTGTGTTTTCATAGAATCATAGAATGGTTTAGGTTGGAAAAGACCTTGAAGATCATCACATTCCAACCCCCCTGCCATAGACAGGGACACCTCCCACTAGACCAGGTTGCCCAAGGCCACATCCAGCCTGGCTTTGAACATCTCCAGGGATGGGGCCTCAACAACCTCTCTGGGCAACCTGTTCCAGTGCCTTACCACCCTCAAAGTGAAAAACTTCTTCCTAATGTTCAATCTGAACCTGCCTTCTACCAGTTTAAAGCCATTCCCCCTCATCCTATCGCTACATGCCCTTGTGAAAAGCCCTTCCCCAGCTCTCCTGTAGGCTCCCTTTAGGTACTGGAAGGCCACAATAAGATCTCCCCAGAGCCTTCTCTTTTCCAGGTTGAACAGCCCCAACTTTCTCAGCCTCTCCTCATAGGGGAGGTGCTCTAGCCCTCGGATCATCCTCATGGCTCTCCTCTGGTCACACTCCAGTAGGTCCATGTCTTTCTTCTGTTGGGGACTCCAGAGCTGGATGCAGTACTCCAGGTGGGGCTTCATGAGAGTGGAGTAGAGGGGCAGAATCACCTCCTTTGACCTGCTGGACACACTTCTTTTGATGCAGCCCAGGATACGGTTGGCCTTCTGGGCTGCGATCGCACACTGCTGGCTCATGTTGAGCTTCTCATCAATCAGCACCCCCAGGTCCTTCTCCTCAGGGCTGCTCTCCAGCCATTCCCTGCCGAGCCTGTATTTGTGCTTGGGTTTGCCCCGACCCAGATGTAAGACCTTGCACTTGGCCTTGTTGAACTGCATGAGGTTGGCTTGGGCCCACCTCTCCAGCCTGTCCAGGTCCCTCTGGATGGCATCCCTCCCCTCCAGCGTGTCTACCTCACCAAACAGCTTGATATCATCAGCAAACTTGCTTAGGGTGCACTTGACCCCAATGTCCATGTTGACAACAAAGACGTTGAACAGTACAGGCCCCAGTACCGAACCCTGAGGAATGCCACTCGTCACTGCTCTCCACTTGGACATCGAGCCATTGACCGCAACTCTTTGAGTGTGACCGTCCAGCCAGTTCTTTATCCACCATTGTGTCATTTTGTCATTTCAATGAGCATATGCTTTGGCTATATGAAAGATCTCTAGTTCTTTTAGCTCTGGTTGGATGAATGTTCCTTTAAATTTCTGCAAAGAGACACATGAAATGCTGTGTCAGCTATATCACTCATGTCCCAAGAGATACGGAATATACTTTTCACAAACTTGACTACATTGACAAAGAAAGAAAGAAAGGAATCTTCAAAATGAGACACAACAGTATTTAAAAGCAACTATTCACCATGATTAATGGTAGAATTTCTGTTGAGTTATGTACATATCAGTCATATTGTTCTCCCTCAAAATAGAATACCATTAAGAAGACTTTGCTTGTCTCTTAATGAAGGCAAAATAGTATTGGAAATATTATTAAATAGAATCATATGCTTTATCAATAATTTTCAGTCCCTTTCCACATACAAATAGCTGGGAATATATGTTGATGAACTTCTAAATGGCCACAAATTCATTTTGAATAAATGTGTATGCACTGTGAGGAGGGAAAGTGGTTTTGTGTTTAGATTCCGACCTAAACACAACTTCTTGGTTTGTAATTAGACATAAAATAAAAAGTTATTATCACATATATTTTGTTCTTGGATTATTTTCCTGAAGACTTGTTTTCTGAAATAGTGGATTTTTTTTTTTCATTCTTTGTTCATTTTCTGTATTAACATTTTTCTGATGCTTTATCCAGTTACTTGACAACTAAAATAATGAAATTAATTGAACTTCTGAAAACGAAAAAAAGCTGGTGTTACCAAAAGATCTTTTCTTCACAATTTTTATTAAAAACCATATACTTGCTTAGCTGATAATTTGAACAACTCTGATATATGTTCAGTTCCTTCTTTTCCTGGACAGACACGAAATGCTGCCACTAATACAATGACCTTCTGCAGTGCTGTTACTTTTTCAGCTGCTTCACCAGAATCACAGTTCTGTGCAACTCTGCTGATGTCCTCCTTATCTTTGGCTAGATTTTGAGACAGTACTGTGACCTGAAAAAAGGTGTCAAGGACTTGCTATTTAAATTTCCGACATGAATAATGATAAAGGTTGATTCTCAATCCTGGCCATTAATTCTACTTCCTATATGAAGTTTCATACTATAGGCAGCTGCTCGGAGAGTCCAAGGTTGCGCTATTCTTTTGGGTAATTTATCAGTTACTTCTGAAAGCTTTGTGGGAGATCTGGAGAAAGTTTTGTTAATTTGTGATTGGAGCTGCAGCACAGAGATAAATGCAAGTTTTTTAAAATGATTACTAGTTAGCTGCCTCAGAGGTGAATAAATCAGGTAATTAGGTTACTTGTTGCAGTTCAATAATATATAGCAATGAAACATAACAAACTTTATCCCAAGGAAGACAGTTTGTCTATACATATGCCTGAAAAAAATTCTTGTGTCATTATGAAAATTTTCTTCCAAATAGCAGCAACCTTCTACTACATTTATGGTAAATGGGATTTTATCTGTAATCCTTTGGAAAATACTAAACAGTAATGTAGCTTCTTTTTTCCCCTTTCTGATTTAAATACAAAGAGTATGTCAATGTCAGCAAAAGGATTCTGATTAATTTTTCAAAGACTCTTTGAAAATACCTAAAATTGTGTTTCTTATATTGAATTCTAATCCTTCATGTAAGAAATTAAATGAAACATTATACATACTTTTTCATAGTTTTCATTTTGGTTTGGTTTATATCTTGAGCACTGAACAAGAGTTCAGAATATATAGTCAAAATATATTTTATTATGTAGGAAAGAAGAAACACCAACCACATATACGTATAGATAGATAGATATAGATATAGATATAGATATAGATATAGATATAGATATAGATATAGATATAGATATAGATAGATATACGTATGCATATATATACATGGTTCTGAATGTTTTGCTCATATTTTTTTGTGTTTAGATGAACTCAAAGAAATATGAGCAAAACACATTTGGAATCATGACTGTGCAAAATACTACAAGTCAGATGAATCTCCATAATACAATCCTCATTTGCCTTTGTTCTCTCATGTTCTCCAGTATGAAGACAGTAGTAGGATGAATGCATAGAATGAGATATTTTTACCATCCTTCACACCAAGGAAAACTATATTATTTAGTCACAGTCTGAAATAGCAAAGTCATTCAGATGGAGAAGTCTATGATCTTTCAGGTGACTGAAACTTTGCAATCTGTTTAACATATCTGTTAATCAACCAGCTAGATTTATCTGTAAAGGCTCCTTTGCACTGCTACTGGTCAGGTCGAGCTGAGTCTTCTTCCATATTCGGCAGTTCTGTACTGCTGGCCCACTGATGTGTCACACCAGGCTCAACACTAGATATGGATTTCCCCATAGATGGACAAGTCCCTGCTCTGTGGAACAGAAATTTCTGTTTCTAAAACAGACTTTCTGTTGAGCATAAACTGTATTTCCAAAACAGAAAATAACAATTCATCTATATTAGACTTTGAGACTGTTCATGACAGGCCTTTTTCTTCTCCTGAAGGGGAAATGAGACTCAAACCTTCCAATACTTTAATTTGGCTGTCTTAGGATATAAATGTTTCTACTTTTTGTTTGTTTCACCTCTCCAATGTCCTATGAAGAATAAATGGATACACACAAGAGGGAACCTTAATTAGAGGACAACAAAAGTCCTGGACGCTTAGCAGCAAAGGTAAAGAAAACTATTTGGAATATGAGGTAAGAGCTGAATAATTCTGAATTACATTTGATGATGGAATGTTTTTATGATACTGTAAAACCACTTTAATTTAGAATTTAAGAGTCCTATTGATGCTGTTTGAAAGAAAAATCTGCCATTGACAAACTTTTGCAAATAATAGGCATATTAGTCAGACTCCAGATTGGCTTGAGTTTGGCTAGAGAACAGGGAAAAAAAAAAGTGTAAAGATTTTGGATAACTTTGTGAATTAAACTATTTCACTGGAGCAAAAATGAAGCTATGTCATGTGAGATTGACCTGGTGTTTTTTTATAAGCAATTTTATTTTATAAAATGTGCATTTATTTGCACTGCAGTAATGTATTCCTCATCACATTGGAAAACACAATTCAAGTTAAAAAGAACGATCTGTTATTGTAATAAAAAGTGCACAGTAAAAGTACTTTGTTACAGAAGAAGAAAAGTTTTTTCTCATGTTATTAGATATTTAGTTTTTTTCTGCCTGCAAGACACTCATATTGGTTATACAAGCTGAATGTCAAATCTGCAGTACCTGTAATATAATGACTTCTATTTTTTCTGTTTTTCTGTTTTAATTTCCAAATACTTCAGTCTGTTTTCTCTATGTCTGAAGAATATGCACTGTAGTATATACTACAATATCTCCATCTACAGCAACTGAGAACAGCATTGCTTAGGGAAATTTCTTCTGCATTTAATACATTTAATACAATTTACAAGACCTATTCTTCATGTTCTGTTACAAATATTTAGTCTACAAAAGAAAAAAATTAGTGTGAGAAAAGCTGCCCGCAGTAGCTTCTATGTGAAATCTTTGATTGCATGTTAGTAAAACAAGATGTAAAAGGGCATTCACCCTTCAGTCCTTTATAACCTAATTTATGAGTGTGATGCACCAAACAATAGAACAGGAGATATGCATTATTATATATACACGCAAAAATGTATTGATTTTGTAAATCCTTCCATTTGCATCTTTAGAGGTAGAAGACCTGCCGTTCATCAACATGGTAAGGAAAAATAAAATAATGGAGCTACATCATGTCAATGATAAGCTCTACAGTAATACTTTGACCATAAATCAGTAGTACAACAAAAATAATAAAAAAGTGGCTTGGTGTGCATGAACTGAATAAGTATGCCACTCTATTGATATATTCATTTCTTTACTTTTGTCAACATTTTCAGCCTTTAAATCCCAAAATATATTTTAGAAAAATCACAGTACTTCCCTCCATGTTTATATTTTGTGTTAAACTCAACACTCGCAAGATGTATTAGAGTTTACCTCTCAATTAAGACTTTTCAATGGATTAAGTATGGAGTTGACCATTGCATAAGTATAAGCATCAGATAAATTCTGAGACATTTAGCACAGTCTGAAGTTGTGACAGAACGAATTCACCATCAAAACCTCTGTTCTTCGAACCCATGCATTGCCGAATAAAAGTAGGGATTTGTGGTTCAACCTCTTAAGTAAATATACCTGTGAACATTAATTTGCAAACACATTCAAAAATACATTTTAGGTGTGCAACTGTTGTCCCTAAAAGCCTATCCATCAACAGAATGCTGGACTTCTGTGCCTGTTTTGGTTGTTCTCGGCCTGAACTGAGTAGCCCAGATTATCACACATAATTCGTTTGGGCACAAAACATAAATGAATCTCTTAAATCCCATACTGGAATTAAAAAAAAAAAAAATCTCATAAAAACATTGGCCGCATAATGTATAAGTAGTGCTAAATAACTTCATCATACTCAGTTAATTGTCAGATACTATGTACACACCAACAAGTGTCAGTCTGCATCAGGTGCCTCATTCCTACAAGAATATATGTCTTCGAAGTCAAGAAAAAATGATAGTCATAGCACAACCGTGTTTTACATTTTGCTTTCTTAATAACAATTTAGGAAAGCTTGTGGTCTGCAAGTTCAATATTATTTGCAGCACCAAAAGCAAGATTTTTGAAAGCATTTGTATTTAAGATAAAGACAGCAGCTCAGTTTCACTCTTGTTTGCTTTCTCAGTTTTAAAAGAAATTCAGTGAGAATATTCAGTATTCTACAGCATAGACTTTCCTTACCTCAGTTTAATTGTATTGCAATGAGTGCAAGATCTCAGCTGTGGAACAGGAAGCTGTGAATATTGAGTTTCATTATGCTAGAAATCTTAATTTAAGCTCAGTTTCATTGTTGGTTTACCTTATCAAAATGCTCTCCAGCAAGCTGAGCTGACGAGATAATGCAGAATGGAATATTTGTTATCATCCGCCAAGTACATAAACACAGAACAAAAGTAAATAACTGTCATCCCAAAATTAACATACTCTTCCCTAAAGAACTGCTGTTCATAAACATCTAATTAATTCAATAAAGGTATGACTGGGTATATTCAATAGAGGAGGTTGCTTGGTTATTTTGTCCTCTTATGGTGAAAGATGTGGAGGGTAAGTGATTGCAGTGGTAGTGCTTTTGAAAATTCCTAAAATTCCTGTTTTGAAATCACTAGAATTTTAGATCTTGTATGGCTTGAATCCTTTTTTTTTTAATATATAAAAACTAAGCCTATTTATCTAATTTCTATTCAATCTTTTCTTTATTCGCATCTCAGTATGTTACATAGTACATCTTCTTAACATAATGAATAAGACAACTGTGAAACTAATAATGGCATGGTCATTCATTTAAATCAGCACAAAATTTTGCAGAATAATTTAGAGAACATCTTGGTTTTGCTTTGTTGTGGTTTTTTTTTGTTTGTTTGTTTGTTTGTTTGTTTTGTTTTCCTTGAGCTGCCTAAAAAGTCATTCAAGTAATCACTTACTTGCATGGGGCACAGTATTATTCCCTCAAAAGCCAGCACCATTTTGGCATTCACTTATGTGTGAGAATGACTGATTAATATCTTTATCAATGAACTGGATGAGGGGATCGAGTAGACCCTCAGTAAGTTTGCAGATGACACCAAGTTGGGCAGGAGTGTTGATCTTCTTGAGGGTAGGAAGGCACAGAGGGATCTGGAGAGCCTGGATTGATGAGCCAAGGCCAACTGTATGAGGTTCAACAAGGCCAAGTGCTGGGTCCTGCACTGGAGTCACAGCAACACCATAGAAGTCTACAGGTTTGGGGAAGAACGGCTGGAAAGACGCCTGGTGGAAAAGGACCCGGGGGTATTGGTCAACAGCCAGCTGAATATGAGCCAGCAGCGTGCCCAGGTGGCCAAGAAGGCAAACAGCATCCTGGCTTGTATCAGAAACAGTGTGGCCAGCAGGACTAGGGAAGTAATCTTCCCCCTGTACTCGGCACTGGTGAGGCCCTGCACCTTGAATACTGTGTTCAGTTTTGGGCCCCTCACTGCAAGAAAGACATTGAGATTCCGGAGTGTGTCCAAAGAAGGGAGACAAAGCTGGTGAAGGGTCTAGAACACAAGTCTCATGAAAAGCGCCTACGGGAACTGGGGTTGTTTAGCCTGGAGAAAAGGAGGCTGAGGGGAGACCTTATTGCTCTCTACAGCTGCCTGAAAGGAGGTTGTAGAGAGGTGGGTGTACATCTCTTTTCCCAAATAAGAAGTGACAAGACAAAAGGAAACAGCCTCAAGCTACGCCATGGGAGGTTTAGATTGGACATTAGGAAAAATTTCTTCACGGAGAGGGTTGCCAAGCACTGGAACAAGCTGTACAGGGAAGCGGTTGAGTCACCATCTTTGGAGGTATCTAAAAGACACGTAGATGTGGTGCTTCAGGGCATTGTTTAGTAGTGGACTTGGCAGTGCTAGCTTAATGGTTGCAGTCGGTCTTAAAGGTCTTTTCCAACCTGAATGATTCTATAGTTCTGTGATCCTTACAGTACTCATACAGCAAGGATTGTTTATTATATCATTATGCTTTTTACACAGTAAGAATGGAAATAAATTTATAACTAGCTGAATGGTAGAGTGCAGAGGCTTATGATTGGCAGCCCATAGTCAATTTGGAGGCCTGTAACTAGCGGTGTTCCCCAGGGGTCAGTATGGGTTCCAGTCTTGTTCAACATATTCATCAATGACATGGATGAGGCAACAGAGTGTACCGTCAGCAAGTTTGTTGATGACACAAGATTGGGAGGAGTGGCTGACACATCAGAAGGCTGACACACCATAGAGCAAGACCTGGACAGGCTAAAGAGTTGGGCAGAGGGGAACCTAATGAAATTCAACAAAGGCAAGTGTAAGGTCCTGCACCTGGAGAGGAATAACCCCATGCACCAATACAAGTTAGGGGTTGATCTGCTGGAAAGCAGCTCTGCAGAGAGAGACCTGGGAGTCCTGGTGGACAACAAGCTGACTGTGATGCAGCAATGTGCCCTTGTGGCCAAGAAGGCCAATGGCACCCTGGGGTGCATTAAAAAGAGTGTGGCTGGCAGGTCGAGGGAGGTTATCTTCCCCCTCTACTCTGCCCTGGTGAGGCCACATCTGGAGTGCTGTGTCCAGTTCTGGGCTCCCCAGTTAAAGACAAAGAACTGCTGGAAAGAGTCCAGTGGAGGGCTACAAAGATGATCAAGGGACTGGAGCATCTCTGTTATGAGGAAAGACTGAGACACCTAGGTCTGTTTAGCCTGGAGAAGACTGAGAGGGGATCTTTTAAAGGTTTATAAATATCTAAAGGGCAGGTGTCAAGACGATGGTCCCAAACTTTTCAGTGGTCTCCAGAGACAGGACAAGGGCCAAAGAGCACAAGCTGGAACACAGGAAATTCCATCTAAAGATGAGGAAAAACTTCTTTACTTTGAGGGTAGCAGAGCACTGGAACAGGCTGCCCAGAGAGTCTCCTTCTCTGGAGATATTCAAAACCCACCTGGATGTGATCCTGCTTGAGGTGAACCTGCTTTGTCGGGGGGGTTGGACTAGATGATCTCCAAAGGTCCCTTTGAACCCCTACCATTCTGTGATTCTGCGATTCTGTGTGATTTAAATTCCCATTTTTAGAATTTGGAAAAATAACACTAAAAATGTTTAATAATTTTTCATCTGAACCAGACACAGCTGTGTTGTCAAGCTTTTATAGCTGCAGAGAGTTAAATTTGCACACATAGAATGGACTTTGAATAACTAAGGAAAGTTAGGCTGAAACCTCAGTGATGTTTTCATTATGTCAGAAAGATCTCTTATATTTCTATCTCTTTTCCCATGGATGATGTTTAAATTACTGTAGAGGAAGAACTTCTAAGCATAGGGAAACATCTTAAAATGAACATGATCAATCTCACAACCCCAAGCTAAATTTCCTATTAAGATAAATACATGGAATCTAATTTTAAAAATGGAGTCAAAGCCAGGTATGAGTGCTGGTTTGGGAAATAAAGACACTAAGGAGAATACATTAAGCTAATTTTTTATTTATTTATGCTGAACTTGCTTTTTCTGTGGCAACATCTATTTTAAAACTGTTATGTCATTTTGGTGGGATTCGTACGTATATATGTTGTGTATTGACATTTTATAAGCCCTACAATAGATAGATAGACAGACAGACAGACAGAAAGAATAGATAGATGTTGTATGGCAAATTTTCCTGTCTTATCTGTTTTTATGTCTATCAAACTAGTCACTGCTGGCACAATCAGATATCCCACATAGAACTGCAGACCTCTGATCACCTTATTGGGTTTTCATGTATTGCCAGTTCCCATTTATACACTTACAGAGAAAACTAGCATTCGTCATGTGCTGAGTAGTGTAATGCTACTGTTGTACAATAGATTCAAAGTAACCTATAAGTTTGCTTATGTGTTTAAGTCCTGAACCACAACAACATAGAAAAAAAAAAACAACCCTGATAGCAATTCTAATGTCTTCAACACATTTTCAAATGAAAACATTTAAATAACTTTAAATGCTTATTTACAATAATTTAAGAATTAATTATACTTTCACAGATATTCAGTGGAGACATCTGTGGTTGCAACTGAGAACTAAATAGCTGTACTACTACTACTACTATTACTACCACTACTACCACTACTACTACTACTACCAGCACTACTACTACAAACCCCACTATATTCCTATTTTTTAGACTTGAATAAATTATCAATGTTTTAGTCAATAAGCAATATCCTGTGCCCATTTTTTTTCTGGTACATGTCTATTTGAAAAGTCTAGTCCAGCTAGGGTGACCTAGGAAGACTGGAAAAGAAAAAAAAAAAAAAAAACAAAAACAACAAAACATTATCAACTCCGAAATAGCAGGAAATATGTAAGCAGGTATTCTCAAAGGCTGGTTTGAATTTAGGGAGCTTGTGTCAATTAGATAGACAAAACACAGGGCCAAATATTGTTAGCTGAATTTGGCCTTTACAATTTTTTAAATAGCTGTAGTAATCCATTTTTTTTTCCCAAATAGGACATTGGATGGTCACAATAAATACTAATTTTTAATTTTGTGTCAGGTTAATATCAATACTAATACTACGTCTGCTGGAAGACATACATTTGGGTATTTATTGTACCTATTCTCCTAAATAGTCTCACTGGTCAGAACACACCTTCCATTATAAATTTCTCATATATATCTTTCATGTCAGGTATCCATGACACGTTATATAAAAAGTAATCTATTTGGTAATACAAATTAGAAAATAGGAAATTGTGACAAGAAAACAATTGCCATGAGATTCACAACTGTGCAGAGAGAAGCAGGATAATGCTGTACAGAACTGACTATTTTCAAAATGATGTTATTGTCAGTTTATCTGGGGGATACAAACAAACAAAGCCCCCCACATGTTTAAAATGGGATATTTTAGCTTTTCATCCCATGAAAACAAACATTGAAGCTTTCTACTTGAAACACAGTACAGAAATGTAGTGAGTTGTAATTGTTATCAAATTTCTGAAATTATACATCTGGAAAGGGTGATATCCAGAGTGTTACACTTTGTTTGAGAATTAATGTATAATAATTGCAGTTTATTTTTATGTTTATATAAAATGTGCAGAACTTGTTTCTCTAAGTATCTGGTGTCCAGTCATTAAGATAATTAGATAGTTAATTTACTGAAATTTGGTTGCTCTGATGAGACATTATGAACACCATTTTTCTTTAAAAAAAACTAGTAAAGCAATTAATTTTAACAAGTATAAGAATCAAGAAGCAGAAGAAGGGCTTCACAGTGACTAGTAAACAGCAGCTGCTGCTACACTGCATATACTCCTGCTTTGCATCAGCTTTCTCTTTACACTAAAGGAAATAAGACCTTTGCAACTTTGTCTATACTAACATGTAAATATTTTTTTTAACTTTCAGTAATAAATATAAAACCTAAAAACAACCTAATAGGACAGATTTATTGTAAACCATTTCTTCCTTTATTGTTTGTGACAAGCATGGTACTTCAGGGTCAAATTCTTCTAATGAGTGATAGTGGGGACGGAGAAGGAAAGGACAACTAGAATGGAGAGAAATGACTGTTGATGGGAGGAAAAGAGGGAGTGCACTAAAATATTCTAGAACTTTTACAGTTATTTGATACAGGTTTTACCAGCGCACCTGAACAAATTTAATTAAGGCTGGGGTTTTTATGCTTCTTTTGATTCACTTAGTGTGTTTAACTCCCATTTTTCTCACTACACTGAACTTGCACTCTGAGCACAGATTGCCATTGAAATATGTAATGTACAAAGTACTAAACTGATTCAACTCCGTAGGTAGGTTTCTTCATCTAAAAGTATGTAGGCATTGTGAACCTATAAAGAGTTTTAACTGGAATACAGATAAAACACCAATTATAGGTATGCTTAAATGTGCATTTATATATAAAAATGGCTTTTTAAAATTAACATTATTTCCTAAAGCATGCTTAGATGATTGCTATTATCTGTTTACTAATTTTGTCAATGAGGTGACACACAGGCTCACTGTGGGGAATCTTTACAATAGCTTTGAAGTATTCTGTGAGTCAGACTCTTATTTTCTGCTTCGTGGTGTGTGGTAAGAACTACAATAACAATAATCTGGAGGTAATTACTGTCTCTAAATTACTTCAGTTGAGCTTTCTCTGCAACTTTACACATTAATTTCTCAAAAGGCAGCACAGAATCTGTTTCAGAGGGGAAAAAGCAACTTCTGAGAAATTAAAATATTTTTTATTTGTTTCTCTCAGATGAAATCAATAGGCTAGATTTGTGAACAAGTCTGTGTGTAAAACACATATCAACTTATTTTATGTGTGTAAAAAAGGGAGAATTCTGTATAAGGGCTGTGATGTTCCATTTGTTTGGGTAATGACCCTGTTTTATCTGTTCACAGTTGTGACAAATGCATCTGCAAAGCTCTGTAAGTGAGTGCTAACAAATCTGTTTACAAATCTGTTAGAGTTTTCAAATAAGTAGTGACGTATAAAGAACTAGGAGGAAATATCTCTCTGGTAAAGCAAGAGTATATAGAACAGACAAATTAGAGATGTGTCTAAGTAGTGATAGGAAGCTGGTATTTCCATAAACAGTGGGTATTAGTTATGAGTCTGTTCCTTTTATGGCTAAGCAAGGAGCTTTTGAGAAATAGTGAAGAAACCATTTGTACTTCTCAACTCATAAAATGTGATTAAAATACAGATCAGGAATGTGCTGGAGCTGAAGGATAGAATTTAATCAGATCATCAGTACTGAATGTAAGAAAATTCGAAAACTAGGTAGACTCAGCAGTGACTCACACACTTGTGGTCCTCTAAAGTCATTGTGTGAAATGAATCTGTGCAGATTAGATTTTAACATCTTTTGATTACATTGATAAATGTGCACGCTTCTTTCTGAATGTACCATTTTGTCCATTTATTACATGAATATGAGATTCATTTTTAGCACTTTAAACACGGAGCAGCTAAGTTTTGGGCACATCTGTATCTAAGTTTCAGTTCTGATCAGATGAGAGCTTCAACAGTTAATGTCACAGAAAATCGGTTATCTGTGACTGACCAATAAACCTTTACTATGGAAGAACCCAATGCAGTGCTACAGGCTTGGGGTGGAGTGGCTCGAAAGCTGTCCAGCAGAAAAGGACCTGGGGGTGTTGGTGGACAGCTGACTGAATATGAGCTGGCAGTGTGCCCAGGTGGCCAAAAAGGCCAATGGCATCCTGGCTTGTATCAGGAATAAAGCAGGACTAGGGAAGTGATCATCCCCCTGTACTCGGCACAGGTGAGACCCCACCTCGAGTACTGTGTTCAGTTTTGGGCCCCTCACTACAAGGACATTAAGGTGTTGGGGCATGTCCAGAGAAGGGCAACAAAGCTGGTGAGAGGTCTGGAGGACAAGTCTTATGAGGAACAACTGAGAAAACTGGGGTTATCCTGGAGAAGAGGAGGCTGAGGGGACACCTTATTGTTCTTTACAGCTACCTGAAAGGAGGTTGTAGAGAGGTGGGGACTGACCTCTCCTCCCCAGTGACAAGTGATAGGACGAGAGGAAACAGCCTCAAGTTTTGCTGGGGGAGGTTTAGATTGGATATTAGGAAAAAAAAAAAAAATCACTGAAAGGGTTATCAAACATTAAAATAGGCTGCCCAGGGAGGTGGTGAATTCTCCATCTCTGGAGGTGTTTAAAAAAGGGTAGACCTGGTACTTGGGGACATGGTTTAGAAGTGGTTTTGTCAGGTTAGGTTAACGGTTGGACTCGATGATCTTAAACGTCCCTTCCAACCTCAACAATTCTATGATTCTATGATTCTAAGGCTCAGTGGAGATGAGCAAGGGCAATGTGCCCATGAAGCTCAGGGAATAATGTAGGGTTTATTGCAACACAAAGGGGACTAAAGAGGGTGGCTTTGGTTTAGACAAACAGCTATATCAGTTGGATGAATCAATTGACTATATCACAGTTAAGTGGATCAACTGCTGGTATAAATGTTTCTCCCTGAGTTCATTAAAAGAGTGTGAATGTCTCCCTGAGTCTGTCTCCCTCCTCCTCTTCCAACATGGCACATAAGAAAGTGAGCTGATCATGGTTGTTACAGAAATAAATATAAGCAAGATCCTCTCTGCGTACCATTCCTTGGTGTTAGCTACAAACATCAGTTTATAGTTTAATATAGTTTAATTTTCTCTGGAGTCCCCAACATAAGAAGGACATGGACCTGCTGGAGCATGTCCAGAGGAGGGCCACAAGGATGATCTGAGGGCTGGAGCACCTCTCCTATGAGAAGAGGCTGAGAGAGTTGGGGCTGTTCAGCCTGGAGAAGAGAAGGCTCTGGGAGGATCTTATAGCAGCCTTCCAGTACCTAAAGGGGGCCGACAGGAGAGCTGGGGAAAGACTTTTTACTAGGGCATGTAGCGATAGGACGAGAGGGAATGGCTTTAAACTGGAAGAGGGCAGGTTCAGATTAAACATTAGGAAGAAATTTTTCACTATGAGGGTGGTGAGGCACTGGAACAGGTTGCCCAGAGAGGTTGTTGAGGCCCCATCCCTGAAGGTGTTCAAGGCCAGGCTGGACGTAGCCTTGGGCAACCTTGTCTAGTGAGAGGTGTCCCTGCCTCTGGCAGGGGGGTTGGAACTTGATGATCTTCAAGGTCCTTTCCAACCTAAACCATTCTATTATTCTATGATCAGACATTATCTGCTAGAAGCAGACACCACCTGAAAAACATACTGCTAATTTCAGAAAGTGCACTCAGTTAGAAGTAACTCCAGTGAAAACTAAAACTACTGAAAAGAAAATTGGTTCTGTTCTATCTCAAACTAGGACAACACCATTTAGTCAGGAGAGTCCATGGTGAGACAGAGAAAGGAGCAGTTGATATTTAATTTTATATAAAACTTCTTTGCAATAAGGACAGTCATATGCTTCCAAAAGAACAGCAAAAATCCACCAGTGAAAACGATGTTGATTTAATAGTATCAATAACTGTAAGGAAATGGAGTGGTAGCTTGGCAGAGGGTCAGGCCTGCTTAAATATAGTTTACCCACAGATGGCTGCCCTACAACAACCCTTTACTTGCAGCACAGTTACCATGACGACTGAGATGGCCAATTGCCAGGCACCATGGGAATTTGAACCAATCAGAAGCAGGTATTCGGTACCTACCCACCCCTATGACTGAGAGGTCAGGGGTCGCTCTGGGAAGGGGCTCTACCAGATGTTTACAGTGTATGTAGGGCCATGGAAGTCCCTGCAGACAGCAAAAAATCCAGTAATTTGTTGCTGGTACAGCTTTTGGCCAGGTTGCACTTTTATCACAACTGCCTCAAACTTGTTTTACTGTTTCAACCCCTATTGGCAGTAAAATCCTAGCCATGGCCCAACGTCTCCATTGTTCCGCATTTTGGTGTGAAGAAGGCAGACTGCAATCGTCCTGAAACAAGGAAGAAGCAATAAAACACACTGCTAAAGTTACCTCTGCATAGTTCCTGACATGCTAATAATGTAAAAGACTTATTCAACCACTTCACTTGTATTCCGTTATTCTGTATGTATTAAAGAAAACCATTCTGCTCAGTTTCACTTAGTACAGCAAATAGCATTGCTGAGTCCCTCCACACCCCCACAATTGGCTACAACTGGAGAAAAATATATAGTTCTTTTCAGTAATGTTTTTGTCCAGAGGTGAGTGTCCCTTTGTCAAAGGAAAAAAAATGCTTTATCCAGTTTCAGTCAGTGAAAAAAGTGAGAGTGATAGAAAGGAAGGAGTAAGAGGGAGCTTGTTAACTTTGCTGCCATCCTGTTATCTGGAAAATCTACAAATGGCTAATAAAAATAAGCTTCAAGCTTATTATAGGTCTTGATGAATGTTTCAAAGACAGTGCAAATAATTCCATAGTGGAACAAAAAATGGTATACAATAAAAGTATAGGAACATCCTGATTTGCCATACCCATACTCCACTGACAGAGTTTAAAATTGTCTCCCTAGACTTTTGGCATCATCTTGGAGCATACTGATATGTTTTATCAGAAATGCTGCCTCAACAACAACCCTTATCCTGTTTTACCTATTTAAATGTGTAACTGACCTTGTCCATGGACAAACTTGTCATCCTTAAGATGGATGGAAATATTAAGGTGAAAAGGGTTATTTCAAGAACCTATAAATCAAGGTCATCAGTTGTTCTCATCACATGCCCCAATGACCAAGTACAATGTAATGTTCTTATAGCTCAGCTGAAAGTATTGAAACATTCAGAAGGATTTTTTTTTTTACATTTTTGCTGTCAACCAACTATAAAATTCTAAATATCAATGTTTTCTGAGGAAAAAAGCACAAATCTTCAGTAGTCTTAGTAAAAAGTTTTACTAAAATAGTACTAAAATTTAAAAGAAAACTGTTATTGAGGAATCAATCTGCAACTATCACAGATGTAATATATATTATAAAAGTTAGGACAATTATTTAGTGATGCACAAGTCATTATACTATGTACTTACATTCTTTCATTCCACCACTTTATCAACTGAAAAATGAACATCAGAGCTACTGTTTCCAAAAAAAATTACAATAATTTTCAGTAATAAAAATAATAATTAAAAAATAATACAAGCTCAGCACGGGTGTCTTTCTCCTGAGAATAATGTGCATTTGTAATATTTAGCATAAATATACATCTTGGGCTTCAAGCTCTACAGAGCTGAAGTTGTACTGTCTAATACTTTTCTGAACCAAATATACAAAGGAAGAGGGATGGGCAAAATAAAACTTTATGTGTAAGCGCAAAATATCTGTTACATTTAACTGAACGTCATTTTTAATGCAATAACTCAGATCTGACCATTGGGAAAACATAATTTTTTGAAGAGTTTCTCTTTGTTGAAATAAAATATAATGTACTTCATAAGTTAGAGTTTTTCCTTCTGTTATGTAGTGATTGGATCCATTCATTCTGCCTGTACACAAATTCACACAGCAGAAGCGAACAAGGAATCAAAGTCCATACACATTTGAAAAGCTATGATCTCATTGGGACTGGAGATACATGGTGGGATAAGTTGCATGACTGGGTGCTGTGATGGATGGTTATAGGCTTCTTAGGAAGACAGCTTGGAAAGGCAAGATGTGGCTGTCTTGACATAGTTCAATGACATGAATGAGCAGACGCGTATGTTCTGCTTGACTTAAGACTTACAACCAAGGAAAGACCTGTTCAGGATGTGAATCAAGCAAGATATGTTGAACTTTAAATTTTTTAGAGACGTTAACAAGACAAATAGCAAGATCACAAGCACTGGAGTTCAAGGGAGAGAGATTTGGCCTTCTTCAAGAATGTCTTTTGCAGAATCCTTTGAGAGACTTCCCTGAAGGGCAAAGGGTCCAAGCAGAACTGGTTGATCTTGAAAAACAATTTCTTCAAAGCACAAGAATAGTTCTTTTCAATGTTCATTGTAGCCAGAGCAGCAGAAGACTGGCATGGATAATGTCACGGAAGTGTAAGACCAAAAATATACATTCCAAAAATCAGGTTTAACAGTTCACAAAAAGGTAGGGTGGTCAAACTGAACAGGGATCTTACACTACAAACACTTCAGCAGACATAACTTTTTTACAGGTTCAGGATGTAAGTTGGAAACTGATACTACATGGTGTGTGCTGAATCTAAGAATAGAACGATGACTTAAAATGTGCAAACCACTCACCTATAAGGTGAGGACTCTGGACTCTTGGTCTCAGGGAAATTACTTTGGACGACATCTCAATCCACAGTGAGGACTTCCAATCACAGACCCACTGTTCTGAGGAGAACCACTCAAAGGGGATCTCTGGTGGAGGCCCCCATTTTATAGTCTTAGTTGGATCTGAACTGTGGTCATCTATTGGTCATGGTCATATGCAGCTTTCATTGGTTGAGGGGGCTCCTACGTAGGCTTATTGGCTGAGGTTGTCTCTGGGGCTCAGGTATCTAGGGTATGTGGCTGGGAGCTGTTTGTGTACATGGCTGGCAGCTCACACTCTTCCCACCAAGCCAGCCACTATGCCCCTTTAATGCGTTGTTAGACCCGCAGGGGGAAGAGGTGCTTCTGCCACAGATAAATAGATAAGTACTCAGAAAAAAGGAAGTATACAGGAAATGGAAGTGAGAATGAGGACTACAGACATACCACTTGGGAATGCAAGGGTGGAATTAGGAAGTCAAATTTTACTTGGACTTGAAGCTAGCAAAGAAAGCGAGAGTCAACAAGAAGGACTCCTGTAAGTTTATCAGTCAAAAAAACTCCAACAAAAAATAATAAAAAAAACCACCTGAGAACAATTTGGGCCCACTACTCAGTAGAGCAGGTTACCTGGCTCAATAGAAGGAGAAAAAAATTGACCATGAGGATGGTTGAACACTGAAACAGTTTGGACAGAGACACCATGGACTCTCCATCCTTGGAGATTTTCATAACTCAAGTGGACAAGGCCCTGAGCAACCTGTTCTCAGAGGATGAACCTTGAGCAGAAAGTTGGGCCAGGTAGCTCGCAAAGATCCCTTCCAATCTCTGCAATTCTATGAGTAAAGTTTATAATGAAAACCACATTACTTACTCTGTTATTTTTCATAATATACACTACTTAAGTACTGGCAGAAAAATACTCTTCTGCATAAAATTAGAAAAAAAAGAACAAATAGAAGTTCTAGGAGAAAATTATAGCTGTCTATAGGAATATGAACAAGAAAAAAAAATACAGCAAAGTTACTATTATATAACAAGTTTAAGATTTTCCTCTACTTTTTTAATTCTTTTTTTTTTCTTAAAAAAATAGGCTTTTTCAGAAAAGTTTTTTATTATCTTTTTGGGAAAAATATTTAAATTGTTAATCCTTAGAAATACTAGGCCTTTGGGAATCCTGAAACAGAATGTAAGGCACACGTTTGAATATGTCAGCTTCAGTCTTCAGGAAAGTAAATAAGCCACAAAACAAATAAATTAATATGCATGATCTTCCCTTAGTTCCTTTAAATGACTCTTTAACGAGCATTAGAAGCTTTCAAAAATCCTCTATTGAAACTTTATGTTTCAACATGCAAGTCTTTGGAATAATAACGATCAAAACATACCTATAAAATTTAGTGGAAATAATACCACTGTAAAGAAATTCAGTTCTTGCTTCTCAGTCAGGTTTGAATAGCTTTGTTGATAGTGCACATTTAATAACTGTGACCAACCAAAGTATGTAGAATTAAATGCAAACAAAAAATTGCCTAGATAGGTTATGCAGCCTTCATCCTGGGAGGTTTTCAGAAGTGTACTAGATACAGTCTTAAGCAACCTGGTCTGACCTCACAGCTGACTCTACTCTGTCCAGGATGTTGGACTATAGATAACCTGAGGTCCATTCCAATCTGAATTATCCTGTTATCCTAGTATCTTATGAAGACAATAGTATTCATCCTGTGTAGAATTTAACACAAATTTCTTCTCAAATTCTCATTTTATCAAAAATTAAAATTTTAGCATTTTTTAAATATTCAGGGGAAAAAAAGCAGCACCACCACCACCAAAAATCCCCTCTATATTAGAAATCTCAATTTAAAAATAAAATAAAATAAAATAATAATGAGAAATCCCAGACATATACACAGAAATATTTCTGTTTATTATTTTCTTTATTACAGCAGCACTTTTATTTCATAATGTATTAGTTCTTCATTCGTTTTACTTCACAGATTGGATTTTCAAACACTGAAATTAAACATAAAAATAATTAATCATATCTAATGAGGAAACCACATACCTAAACAAAAACAAAAAGGCAAAATGTTAACTATGTTTCTCTTGAACTATTTATCTAATGGAAAAGACTTCCTAAACAATGTTGTTACTTCCTCCAAGAAAGTCTCTCTTTTACTTTCTCTTTTCCTTAGAGGAAGATAAATAGAGGTATCTTTTTTTAAAGCACATTATTCAGCACATTATAAGTTAATATGATTTCCCTTTGATCCTTTCTAATTAATCACATTTGTATAGAAATAATTTCACTGTCCTTCATATTCAACTGCATTTTTACATCTGTTCCATTATGATAGTAGTTACTGTTTTTGTGAAAACCAAAAAGGCTTACATCTCTCCGCTTTGCCGAGTAGAATGTTATAAAACAGCACTAAAAATTCACAGGTCCCAAAGTATAACAGCATGAATAAAATTTACTTGCAACATTGTGAAGGAGCCTTTGCATTTTAGTTAGATTCTTTTCTCTTTCAGATGTATAGCTACCACATGGCATCTTACAGGCTAATACAAGCCTTAAGCAATGCAAAAAGAGGAGAGAAGTCAACGTGAGTATTATTCCACGGTGTGATAAATTGTACTGAGAAATATTGAATAGTTGTAGTTACTAGAGCACAGGAGTACTATAAAATTTCTTGCTCTTTTTTATGAAGCATTAAACTGTTCAAAATAACTATTGCTTCTAGATGTCGTCCATAAATCAAGTCAGGCCAATGGCAGCAAAGTGATGGATATCCACCCATCTAAGGGATTTGATCATAAGACACAAGCTAAAGCAGTGACAGGGCAGAGATAAATGTTTGTGTTCAGATTAACATCCCAAGGTCAGAGTGCCTAGGCATATCAATGAGGAATTTCAACCGACTCTCTAAGAATATTAATCTAGAAATGTATAATAGCAAACTGAAGAAGAAATTGAATTTTAATGAAGTTGTCTATTTTGATTGTCTAAGAAAATATTTATAGTAAACTAATCACACAGAGACTGGAATTTGTTCTTGCACAGGTCCTGTTTCCTGAAAATATCAACCTTGTCCTGGGTTTTAATGACAATTTTATTTTTCATTTATTTACTTTTACAAGGATGTTAATAAAACATTAAAAGAAAAACTGTAGTGTAACATCTTTATTTCTTGAATGGAAAAGTAGAACAAGATAAAATAATGTTATGACAGTCTTGCAATACTAATTCTAAGATGACTGTGTGATTATACAAAGTCTTGTTAAGGTGGTACAAGATTATCTAACATTTTCATTTGTAGAAGTTAATAACTGAAGATAGTGAGAGAGACATTTCAAGAACATAGCAATCAATGTGAAAAGAATTCAACAGCTTCCTAAAGAAGCCTGCTTGTTTTCCAAGCTGTATTAACTGTATTTGTAATATGTTATTTTTTTAAAGTATATAAGATATTGAAAATATAATTTTTGCCATTTTTTTTTTTGCTTGTTTTCTTTTGCCCTTCAGTGCAGAGCTCTTCCAATTTGTTTCTGTGCATTCTGTGAACTGTAATAGCAAGAAAAAAAAATCTGAAATCATGAGTAATTCATTCAGCCTGTAATAACTCTTAAGAAAATCGATTTTGTGAACTGCACTATACTAGATCATTTAAACCCTGTATACTCATAACTGAAATTTACTGGATTAACCAGCTTTGGGCCCTGATGCTTCTGCAAACATAAACTGAAAAGAAGTACTAGTTTTTAAACTTCCAAAAAAGAATACTAGGCCCTTCTCTTTAAGTAATAGATGACAGAGTTGTTTTGAAATTGAAGTACTTACATGTATACATGTATATATTTATATACATAAACACATACATATATCCATCCCCTCTTTCCAGATGAATCACAGATTAAACTGATCCAGATTAAACTATTGCACATTAAACAATTCTAAAGTACTGATTTCTGTTCTGCCTTTACAAAACTCAGGTGAAGATAATAAATTGATTTATCTATTTAAGTCACCCTGTCATTCCTACTCCTTTTATACTCAGCAATAGTTTTGTTCCCAGTTTTCAGAGTTTGGGATGAGCTCAGGTATATCTAAGATATGTGTGTATAACACACAAAAAAAAAACCCCTATACAATATATTAAGCTGTTATAGGTATTGCAGATCAGTGAAAAGACTACAGTGAATAAACTATAGGTGTGTTTTGAAATACAAAAACCAAGACAAAATATTAATTTATTAAATTATTTTCTAATTAAGTAGGCAGGTATTCTCAGTTACAACCAGTATTTTGGAGGGATATAATGAGAAAAAGAAAGGGTTGCTGCTACAGAAACCAGTTCAGTCTTAAGTGATGACTGTCAGATATTATCTAAATTTCCTAAGCTTTATATTTCTGTTTAATAAAAAAAGTTTTAAATAGAAAATTTATTCAGAAAATTGACCCATATAAATCTTTTAGATTTAGAAAACAAACAACCCTTCTTCATACTGAACAGCTCCCTAATCTTGAGCCTATAACAAAAAAGAAAGATGTATGGTTAAGCAAAATTGATCTGAAAACATTCTAACTCCTGTTATTCTTTAAAAATCTTTTTCTTCCTTCTTCATTTTAACTGTGAAAAAGGAAAAAAAAAAAGTATACTTTGAGTTGTAAGTTGATTAGTTAATTTGGCTCCACATCCTTAGAGAACTGAAGCAGTTGTAGAGAAAAATTCTGGAACCCTCTGCAGGCCAATTTTGATGCATTAAATCAGTGCAAGAAGAATCAGAAAATAATTATTAATCATTAACTGTGAAAAATAAATGCAGAGAAAAATGTTAACATCATTGCAATCTTCATGTCTTCCATTTCATTGTGATTCTGAAAGTATTTCTGAACATTTAGGAACTGCAAAAGAACATGCTGTTCAAAATTATAAGGAGGGGAAATTGGGTAGGAAAGTTGTTTCTAAAAAAAGGATTGGCATGACTTTGTCTGCTGGGAGATCAATGAAATAATGCACTGTATTTAAATGTTTCATCCAAGAAAAAGAGAACGATATTAATTATAGCCTTTAGCTCTTTTCATGGTAATCCTTTGGTAATTATAGTTCAAGAGAAAGAACAGAAGTAATTTAAAGATGTATTTCTTCATAAGATATCCAAGTTTATTTTTTTGCTTAGAAAAACGTACATTTCAAAGGAGGATTTTGTCTTAAGATATGCATTGTTTGCACAGAAGTAATGAAATACATTGTAAAGATACTTTCTTTCCAGTTTTTTGCAATTGCATCCATGGTGGTAAACTTGCTTATTGATGATATGTTAAATGACATCAACTTCATGGTACATGCTGAAGACCTTAAAATAATTGCTGGTGAATTTTAATATGAATTTTTATGAGTGTTTGAGATTTTGGTGGGGTTTTGGTGGTGGATTTTCTTTTTTTTTCCTTTTAGTATTATCTTATATCAACTTAAATATCAACTTAAATAACTATGTAGAAAATTAAGAATCTCTTAGAGATTACACAGTGACATAGTAAGGAGAGAACAAAGTATTACAGGCCAAGCAAGACAGAAAGAAGGAGATTTAAGTTAGAAAATGTATCTGAATTAATGGGTGTTTACAAGTTTGTGTAATGTGTTTCATCACACAGACCTGTAGATGCTCTTCTTGAGAAGTGAAGTGAAGAGAAAGAGAAGAGAAGAGGAGAGAAGGAGGAGAGGAGAGGAGAGGAGAGGAGAGGAGAGGAGAGGAGAGGAGAGAGAGGAGAGGAGAGGAGAGGAGAGGAGAGGAGGAGAGGAGAGAAGAGAAGAGAAGAGAAGAGAAGAGAAGAGAAGAGAAGAGAAGAGAAGAGAAGAGAAGAGAAGAGAAGAGAAGAGGAAGAGAAGAGAAGAGAGAAGAGAAGAGAAGAGAAGAGAAGAGAGAGAGAGAGAGAGAGAAGAGAAGAGGAAGAGAAGAGAGAGAGGAAGAGAAAATAATTTCAGTTGGAAAGGACCTACAATGATCATGTACTCCAACTGCCTGACCAGTTCAAAGCTGACCAAAAGTTATATCATGTTACTAAGGGCATTATCCACATGCCTCTTAAGTGCTGATAGTCTTGGACATTACCCACCTCTCTAGGAAGCTTGTTCCAGTGTTTGACCACCCTCTTGGTAAAGAAATGCTTCCAGTCTAAACCTCCCCTGGCACAGCATGATGCATCAGACTGCTAAACCCCATCAGGCACCTTCCTTATGTTAAAAAAAAAAGCAAAAAAACCAACCAACCAACCAACCAAACAAACAAACAACCCCCCCCCCCCAAAAAAAAAAACACACTCTGATTTTCATTTAAGACCAGAGATATCTAGCTCACAAAATTCCCTAAAGTTAGTTCTTAAAAAAAAGAATCTTGTAGTGTACAATAATAAAATTGAATGCTCCTGTAATCTTATATTTTTAGGCAGCTGTTTAGAACTACGAACAATTTCTGTATTAGAAATTCGAGTAGCATCACATGGAGTAGAATGAAGCTACCTGTTATAGTTTAACCCCAGCACACAGCTCAGCCCCACACAGCTGCTCAATCGCTTCCATCCCAGCAGAACAGTGGAGGGAATCAGAAGGGTAAAAGTGAGAAAACTCACAGGTTGAGACAAAGACAATTTAATAGGAAAAGCAAAGCTCTGCCTACAAGCAAAGCAAAATAAAGAATTCATTCACTACTTCCCATCAGGATGCAGATGTTTAGCCATTTCTGGGAAAGAAGGGATTCATCACGTTTAATGGTTATGTAGGAAGACAAAGGCCATCACTCTGAATGTACCCCCTTCGTCCTCCTTTCTCTGAGGTTTTATTGCTGAGCATGACATGGCATGGGATATCCTTTTGGTCAGTTGGGGTCAGCTGTTCCAGCTGTGTCTCCTCTTAACCTCTTGCACACCCCTAGCCTCCTCACTGGTGGGTCAGTGTGAGAAGCAGAAAATGCCATGACACTGTGTAAGCACTGCTCAGCAATACCTAAAATATTGGTGTGTTGTCAAGACTCTTTTGGTCACAAATCCTAAACAGCATCATAGACACTCCTTTGGAAAAAAAAAAAAAAAAAAGAAAAAAAAGCACAACAAACAAAAATTCCCAGAAAAAAAACAATATACTACCGCTCCCAGTATGTTACAGAAAGTAAATGAGAGAGAAAACGGTCAGTAGTAGATGGTAGGCATTTGTTACAGTAGTTATAAGTGTAACAAATGTAGGCATTTGTTACAGTAGTTATAAGTGAAATCCTTCCTACAAAGAATGCAAATGAAACATAGCATCATGTGAGGTTCATAGAATCATAGAATGGTTTGGGTTGGAAGGGACCTTAAGGATCATCTGGTTCCAACCCCCCTGCCATGGGCAAAGACACCTCCCACTAGACCAGGTTACTCAAAGACCCATCCAACCTGGCCTTGAACACCTCCAGGGATGGGGCATCCACAATTTCTCTAGGAAACCTGTTCCAGTGTCTCACCACCTTCAAAGCAAATAATTTCTTCTTAATATCTCATCTAAATCTACCCTCTTTCAGTTTAAAATCATTACCTTATTGCTGCCCTCCCTTAATAAAGGTCACTCCCTGGCTTTTCTGTAGACCCTTTTTAAGTACTGGAAGGCTGCTAAAAGGTCTCCCTGGAGCCTTACTGGCTGGAGTGGCTTGAATTCCTTTGTACTGCACTCCAGGCGCTCGCTTGCTGACCTGTGATCCTTCTCCAGGTTCTGGGCATCTGTTGCTGGCACTAGCATCAAACTGGTAGGAGTGGAATAGATCGAGGTTCCACTCCCCTGGCAACTTTAGTTTAAAGTCCTCTTCACCAGCTTGGAAAGCCTATGACAGAAGATGCTTTTCCCCTTCCCTGACAGATGGACCCCATCAGGCCCAAGCAGACCTGGTTTCTCAAAGTGAGTCCCATGGTCTAAATAGCCAAATCTCTGACTGTGGCACCAGTCCTGTAACCATTTGTTGACTCAACAGATGCAACTGTCCCTTTCAATCACCTTCCCTTTGACCAGGAAGATTGATGAAAAAGCCACATGCTCTCCAGAGTCCTTTACCACCACTCCCAGGGCTCTGTAGTTCTTGGTACTCCTCAGACTGCTCCTGGTGGTACCACTGGTGCCCACATGAAACAACAGCAGTGGATAACAGTCAGTGGACTGTACGAGGCTTGGTAGCCTCTTGGTGACATCCCTGATATAAGCCCCTGGTAAGCAGCACCCCTCTCTAGAGAGTTCTCCAAATGTAATTAATTGTCTAATCTAAGATAACAGTCTAGGCTTTCACAATCAACTGTGACAAATACATGCTTTCAAAAGACTATTAACCTTTTTGCTGTTGTCCCACTCCTTTTCACACCTGGGGCCTCTTATTTGTGCTTGAAAAGTGACTTGCTTTCAAAAAAAAAAAAAAAAGAATATCCTTCCTCCCCATTCACTCACAGCTGGTTCTTAAGCTATGAACCTATGCTGAAAGAATTCCCCTGGCTTCCAAAGTCCATATTTCGTCAGTCTGGAAGTCAGGCATATCATCTACTAGATGTGAACTCTAACCACTTGATTAGTAGAATTACACAGAACATTTAATTAAGATATGAACTACATATCTTTGTGGGTTTATGCTGGATGTGCCAGAAGGATTAGATGGCATGCAAATGTACCTCTTGGTTTGCTTTTGGCAACACACATGTCTAAAGTATCCTTAAATTGAATTTAGATCATCAAGATTTATCCTGTGATATCTTCACACAGAGTTTTTTTTTCACATGCATTAAATTTCTTGGGTTTAATTTTGTGATTTATTTTTTAAAAGTGTAATTATTCAGAAATCTGTGTGGTGGAACACTTTTTCTTTCTTTTTTTCATCTTTCTACTTTATTTTCATTCCAGGAAGAGAAGGAAATAAATAATAACTACAAAAAGGAATGAGTAAACAACATTTCATCCTTCTATTTATTTTTCAATCAGTGAAAAGGATATTTTAAACATGTTTTATTACCATTTGAAAAATTATTTTTATGTGAAAATAAACTATTATTTGGACAACTTTTAAAAATTATAATGCTTAAAAATTCAAGTTCTTATTTTTTATTAACTGCTTTGAATATGTCTCACTTTTGAATGTGTATTTCCACTTAGATAGTGAGCCAAAAAACCTCATTTTCAGTGGTAGATGAAAAGTATTTTTTTCTCACATAGTTTCTGAGGATTCTGAACATTTTCTTTAGTGATCCTGAATCAGAGTGAAAAAGGGAATCTTGAAAATGTTCAAAAGATGATGATATCTTAAAGATAAAAATCAGACTGAAAATATTTTTTTTTATTTGTTTATTTTGATTATTTTATTTTGATGAAGATGTATTTTAATCTTTTTACCTTCTAGAAAAATGGATTTTAAAACTACTTGTGAATGGAATCACGTTAGTTTAAGACAAATACAAATTTATTTTCTGACAATTATAAAACAATTTTTTCCCATTTTTATCGAGATTGGAGGTGCAGAAAAGAAGTAGGACTGAAAATTAACCCAAGCTGACATTTTTGTGTTTGTTCCCATGTTACTGCAACATTTTGTTTCATGCAGATAGGCTTTCCAGCCAAATGTATTTCAACAGTACTTAAAGCACTTAAAGCATTCTAAAAATGGTATTTACTAATGAAATCATATCTAAAGAATAGATTTTTGAGGCAGAAGAGGTTTTTTTTTTTTTTTTTTCCTAGCTTTTATAGCACTACAGGGTATGATATGAAAGTACATCCCTAAGTGAATGATTTTGTTTTACCTTAATCTGTGAGATGTTCAGGGGCTTCCTTACAGACAAGTTTTGCCTTTCCCCCTGGAATTGTAGTCAATCCACTTTTCACTAGGTTCATTTATATTGTTAATGGTTCAGGGAGCATTTTGAGTAGGTAGGTAGGTATTGAATTATGAGACAAACTTAAAAGCCTTGAGTTTCTCTGTTCAGATAGGCATTGATGGAACTATTTTTATATGCTATTTTTATACGCTATTTTTATACTTGCAACCAAGCTTCAAAACCAGTGAGCCTGAAACATGGCTTTCCTCCCGAGGTATTCATGAAGATATTGCCATAGCACCTGCAGTGTCTAGTGCAAACCATGAACTATTGTAAATTGAGACTGTAGAAGGAATGTATGAGATATCTGTAGTCTTTTTTTCCACCACCATTAACATGGTATTGATTTGTGTTGCAGGCTTTTTATAGTGGATAAAATCTCTCTCTGCTTCCTTCCCAGCTCTCAGAGAAGCTGCAGAAAAGGATGGTAGGAAAAAGTTAGAGTTGTTAGCTTCTACTACTGTCCTTTTTGAAATTTTTAATAAAGGGAGATGCATCTTTGTCTTTAGTTTTTACTTAATCGGTGATTTTGACTATTACGTTTGACTAATATTTCCTTATTTTGTTTCAGGTTGCTACGAATAATTTTTATTTTCAAATACATACAACTATCCCTAAAATTTCCTCTATTTCCTTCAAAGTAAATATGTGCTCTATGAAAATCCTTTAACTGCAACATGTACATCTGAGCTGGTCACGCTGCTCATTTTAGGTAATGGTCGTAAACTGGAATGTCTTGACCACAATTCATCTCATCTGCAGTAGATGCCTTTATCTGGTCAGATTAACCTTAATGTAGTGGAACTTATTTGTCTCCACTGTTTATAAAAATAGCAATATAAAAATGGAGACTAGCTCAAATGTAGATATCTATATGTGGTCAAAGGAATTATCATTCTGCGTTATTTGTAAACAGGCAAGTGTGTTTTGCATTTCACTTTTCAGTCACTCGGAAGTGAACACAGTTCTGGAAAGAGTTTTGTATTCTTCAAAAATATTAAGTACAGTCATCTGCCTACAAGTGGTTATACAAAGAGTTTCTATTCATCACGATATGTTAGACAGTCCAGCACAGAAGTGTATGCAATAATACAGCCAGAGCATTGTGAAGATTAGTTTCTGCACTCTGGTTCTGATGTTGGAATTCAGAATCTCTCAAAAAGAAAAAGGTTTTCAGCTGGGCTAGGCTAGGATGTTATTCATAATCTCACTATTATCTCCCATTTACCAATGAACTGAAGAAATATCATTTTACCTGTTTGCATGATTACACTCTTGAGTTTTGCCACCTGTGGTTGTAATAGCCTTGAGTCATTTATTCCTTCTGGCAAACTATCTCTTTTTTGAACAAGTATGTAAAAAATATGTCTGAATGCATACCATGCTAATGAAAGACATTTTCAGTATGAAAATGAATTGTTAAGATCGTTGATTTTATAAAAGAGGATTATACTTTCGGTGATATACTTGCAGTGTGAAAAAAGACTGACAACGACAGGATGAACAAGAACAGATGAGAAACAGAAAAGGAAAAATTAAGGACTAGGCAGAAATTTATTTTAATTGACAAGTGTTTCACTGTTATTTAAATAGTTATTCACAGCACAGCAGCTAACAAAGAAGAAACTGCAAAAAAATGTTGCAGTTTTACACATCTTTGTATCTTTCAAAGGTTTATTTAAAAGTCTCAGCTTGGGTACAAACTAACTATAAAGAATATGTAAAAATCAAAAAACAAGTTTAAAACTAGAGAAGGCAACATATAATGTTCTCATCTTTTTGTTTCGTAATTGTTAAGTGGAACAATATGTTAAACACTTCTTTTTGTACTAAAGACACGCTGCAACTCAAACGAAAATACTATTTACAGCAAACTAACAATAATGCTTTATAAATAATCTCAATCTTATTTTAATTTTAGTTATTTAGTGATTGTTTGGTATTTGGAAAGGCTCTGTGTAAACAAGTTTATCTCAGTAAAACAAACAAACAAGAAAATAAACCCCTGCTTTTTGTTGAAAATGTCATCACACTGGAACCAGCATAATGAGTTTATGTGAATTTATTTATTATTGCTGTCCCCAAGATGTCGTCTCTCATTTCCAAACAGTTCCTGGAACATTGTAGATAGCAATAGCATGCATTTAAACTTTTGCCAAATGCCAGAGACATGGCTCAATGCACTGTAGGAGGGAACTGTGAAAGTCTGATGTTTTTGAGCACTGATTTTCTAGAATTGCTAAATGTATCATACTATAAGAGCAGCTACTAGTTTAGAAATGCATTATAGGTAAGAGAGAACTAGTCTGGCCACGCATTAGCAAACGGTAGCTTCCATAATGGAAGATATGTTTGTTCTTGACAATCTAGTCCCCGGTATTTATTTTAGCAAGCAGTAGAGTTGCTTGTACTGACAATTTTTGTTTTGTTTTATTTTGTTTTTTTCTGAACAGGCAGAAATTAGTTATTGTATATTTGAGTTTTTGATGGATGTTCTCTGTGACTACAGGGATGACTGGTTTGTTCTAATAATACTGTGCTGTATTCTACATGCTGGTGATATTTGCATAAAATCTTAAAACAGAAACGCACAGCTCTGTGATGCTTGTTTGTTCTATGTTAAGTCAGAAGTCTATCTTTAACTTTTGACACAGACATTGCTTCTGGTCATGATCAATAAATCAGCAATACAAGATGCACCACAAAGGAACGCTCATATGCCAGAAATGGACAATAGAAATTGGTAACTTTTGGGTTTTGTTTCAGTAGAATTTCAATAATTTATTAAACAGTTCCACAGGCTAAAGCCAACCTGAAAGCTAAGACAAGTGAGACCTTGACAATATCTGTCCAGCTCTAGCAAACTGGTCTCATACTAATCCAATGAGCTAGATAAGTGAGGAAACAAACATAAGCCTTATTATATAATTATTGCTAACCACACAATTCTGTAACAGATTTGAGGTTGGAGAATGGAAGGTGATAGAAACCCTGGTAACATGCTAACTGGTCTTAGATGCAGAGAAATTCAAAGAAATCAGACCTGGGACTACATTCTTAATGACACCACTGGCAGTTTATGCAAAAATCCTAGAAAGTAATAAATACTGAAAGCCGTAGCCCCTTAGGTGTAAGAAGGGCACCCATGCTCCTGGACACCTGACACTGTAGAAGACTGACCCTGGGTTAGAACTGCTGCATATGGGAGCCCAGATAGGGTGCTGTCAGAGCACATGTCCCAATCCTCTGAGTTCATGATCTAAGTGGACCAGAGGGGCAAGACTGGTGTCAGTCTGCAGTGTGTCTCTGTTGTAGAAGAGAAATCTTAGACTAGAAATGTCTATCCACCTGCTAGATCCATTCTGCTGAGTACATGGATTTTACAGCATATGTTGTTGGATAATTTGGTTTTCTTCTTGTGGCCCCTCTACCCTTAAGTGTCTGTGACAAGCTTTTTTGTGGTACCTTTTCTTCTTTTATTCTAAGCAACTATTAAGCATATATATACTCTATCCAGATCTCAAAGGATTGTTTTATGCAATTTCTTTTGCCTTGAAACTCATGGGAGCAGGATGCTTCTACTGAATGCCCGAGTCTGAAGGATTCCTGGGAACCCAAAGGCCGGTGATGAATGCATGCTGAAGATTCAGCTCCCATATGGTCCTGCCTATGCAACTTAAATGTTGTGACTGCTAGCACCATGTTAACTTAATTCTCTTTTATCCTCCTCTCCTTATGTGTTTCATCTTCCTGTGATATCCCAACTGGCATGCAGTTTATGAGACTGTGGAGCCACAGCTACCAATTTTGTATTGAACACTGAGAATTTTCATGTTTCTCCAGCAGAAATTATAAGCAACAGAAGATGGCAAACAGTGATCGATTTTTGCATAAGTATGATGTGTAAAACACTATATAAATCAAACTTTGCAAAAGCAAAGATATTATTGGAAACACCTGATAGTTCTTTTCACATTGAGGAAAAACTGTTAAGGGAGGAGAGAAAGAAAGAAAGAAAGAAAGAAAGAGAGAGAGAGAGAGAAAGAGAGAAAGAAAAAAAAAAGAAAAGGGGAGGAGAGGGGAGGGGAAGGGAGGGGAGGGGAGGGGAGGGGAGGGGAGGGGAGGGGAGGGGGAGGGGAGGGGAGGGGAGGGGGAGGGAAAAAAAAGCTGCAGGCTCCAGGGATGAAAAATAATAGAGGTAAGGACTTGGAACTTTCAGGTATCTTTTTTCTATAGCTTTCTGAAGAATGGTTGTGCATTCTCTCTGCTTCTTTTAAATTCTGAAGGTTTTTGACTTATGATTTCCTAATTACTGAATAGGAGAGAAGAATTGTATTTCAAAATCTCTAGTTTCATTCAGTTCCAAGTTTCAGAGAGAAAGCAAAGAAGTTTAAATTACTTCAGAATATTATGAAATCAAAAATGTAGCTACTTAAGGAAGTGGGTTTTGCATACGGAAGTTTTACTATGTGAGTTTCTTCCTTTTAAATGGCTTGTGGACGTGTTTTAGTTTATAATAGAGAGATACTATGACATCTCCTTTCCATTTTGCTTTCTCTTTTAGACAGTTAACATCTCTTTTATGCTTTACCACCAAAACAAAATAATGCACTAACCTTAGGAAAAAAATAATTTGAAACACCAAGGGGGAAAAACATTATTTTCTACGTCTATATTTTAGAAATATCATAATTAATGCTTTCATTTTTTACACCAATAAGCTTATTTTTTATTTATTGAAGAAGGTTATGACATTATCTTATTGGAGATAATGTACAATGATTTTATTATATCTTTACAATGTTTAAGATTTAGATAAGGAAAATAAAAACAGGGTTTGATTTTCTGAGAATCCAAGAAAAAACATTAGAAGTCCAATGATTAGATGAAAGATGTTAGTATATTAGACTGTATTTACTATTTCCTTTATTTACTACAATTTTTGTTTGTGCTGTACATATATATATACATTATATATGCTAAATCATGAACCTGTCTCACCCTTTTCTACTTCAAAGTTCTTTAATGAGTAGAAAAAAAAGCTTTAGGATTGAGAGCTCAGGCATGGACAAGAAGAATACAGCACTTGGTCTATATCCCAGACTACCTTCCCAATATAACAAATAATGTGATATTCTGAACAAAATCAAATGAGAGCTGAGTGCATAAAATGCACATCTATTACTCCCATGTGCATGGTGGGTGCAGGATGTGAACCAAGGACAAAATCTTGCATGGTTTCAGTGATTCTTTATGAAGCAGCCAGTGAATAAGCCTTTGGAAGGAAATGTAGTGTCTTATTTGATATTCTGTAATAGTCAAGAGACCTAGTTTGAAGTCATGAAATGGAACCACTATTTTGCAACATTGATCAAAATGTACAAAATCATTTAACATTCTTACAGCAGTAAAAAACCCTAAAATATCCACCCCCATTTGCATTAACCTTCAAAAAAATCTTTATCTAAAAACAAAGGAACTCTTAAAAGGTCTAAAAGTACAAAGGAGCAATTAGGTGGATCAAGTCCTTACAGATGTCATGGACACTACTAAAAAATACCATAGTGGAAGTGATGTGCTGGTACATACCATATGTCAGGAAAGCCTCAGGAAAGGTTAAAACCAAGTGTAAATAGCTAATAAGCAAAGTCATTCACTAAAGCAGAGAAGTTTTAATTTAAAAAGATGAAGGTGCAGTAAATTAAACACTTTCAGCTTAAATTAAAACATATACTCCAGTCAGTTCTGCTATTAACGTTACGTAAGGTGTCTTCACACAGAGATGCTGTGGGTGAAGACATGGTGGTTTTGGCAGGAAACTCTGCAGCCACCGGAGCGTGCAAAAAGCTGACAGATTCATGCCCCAGAGCCAATGGCAGGACAGAAGGGTTCACAGATGAAACAGGGCTACAGGTGCAGATGCTGCAATGGGCTGGAGGTTTCAAGCACTTTTCCCAGTAATCTTTATGCCCAAAAAGTCAAATAAGGAGACAGAGAAGTAATAAAAAGAAAAACCCACAGTTGAGAGGAGGGAACACGCCATTAATCTTCTTTCTTTATCTATTAAGTGAAAGGTTGGAAGGGGAGGAAAAGACAGAGAAGGAAAGTTATGATCTTATAAGGCAGTAGGAACATGGGCAAGTTTGCTCTGCCCCACTCCTCAAAATACATCTTCATGTGTGGGTAGAAAAATGCAGGGTTTTCCAGAGATATCTCTTCAGCACCAAGTTTAAATCATATTGAACCAAGATTGCCCAGCAGTGTCTATGCCAGCAGCAGTAGCAGATTCAACAGCAATGGTAAGAATGGAATTGGGGTTGTGGTGCTGCAGTGGCAATGGTGGTGATGAACTTCCTAACTTCCCGGGCTCAGAGGGAAAAAGAGACAGGAACAGGAGCAACTTTCCTTTAGTAGGCACAACCCACTCACAATGTAGGAAGAACTAGGCAGGGACAGTCTTTAGTCCTAGGCTGCCTAATGTTGGAGATAAGATCCTAAGTAGACATTTTGCTTGAATCAGTATAGCTGTATTTTCATGCTCCTCTCCTCTCCTCTCCTCTCCTCTCCTCTCCTCCTCTCCTCTCCTCTCCTCTCCTCTCCTCTCCTCTCCTCTCCTCTCCTCTCCTCTCCTCTCCTCTCCTCTCCTCTCCTCTCCTCTCCTCTCCTCTCCTCTCCTCTCCTCTCCTCTCCTCTCCTCTCCTCTCCTCCCCTCCTCTACGAATAATCAGTGACCAATTTTATTTATGATTAAGAGTGCAAGATGATTGACTCTATTTTGTCATGCAAGTAATTATCTCTGCTTCAAAAACTGTCTTGCATTCTTTCCTTGAGTGAATTTTAAAGCACATTTTGGTGAGCTTTGCAGTCTATGTGCTGAAGCATGTCTACACAGTTATATACTTCCATAGTTATGTTACTACTATATCTCATCTAGAACGTATTTTTCTTTCCTGTTGCTACCTCTTTGACTCAATTTTTACCTCTTCTTAATTTCTTTCCTCACTTGAATTTACCTTACAGAATGCATTTTCAAGATTTTTTAAGACCTGAAGAATATTTAGTTGTTTTTTATTTTCACAGATATAATTACAAGGTAGTTTACAAATAAGCATAATTTTGATGTATAGTACCTGCCTCCCCCTGCCCGCCAAGTATCCCAAGGGATGAAAGCAGACCTTTAAAGATAAAAGTGAATTTAGAAATCTAATGAAAGTGTTTTTAATATCTTAGCTTTTGCCATAAGCTTTGCTCTATAACCATGCAAATTGACTGTTTCTGGATGTGGCAACTCTATTGTGCATTTTTCCCTCTTGGATAATGTGCTTTCTCCTACTTCAAAGAATTCTAAAATAATTGAACTTGTGTTATACATTGGAAACCAGGGTAAAATTAATTGAAATTGATGATAATTGTATTATTTTCTTAATTGCTGCAAATGTGGGTCAACACTGCCTTGGACTTCATATAGATTTTAATAGAACTGTGAATTCTAAGATATTTTTGGATTTGCTTCAAGCATTAAGTTCTTAAAAAAATGAAATAATTGGATCTCATATCTGATGCCTTTCCAGTGAAAGCAGATTTTGAGTGGCCTTTTACGAGTAGGTATTCACTTTAGTAGTGTACAAGACATGTATGGCTCACTGTTCTTAATGCAGGAACTCAAAGTATGTTTTCTAAAAGACTTACCTAGCTTCAGAAGGAGAATAGTGTTATAGGTAAAGAAACAAAAGGTGAGGTTCAGTTGTTAGCATAAAGGTGTCTAGTGCCATTTCCTTTGGGTGCTCTGTGTGATATCCAGCTGCTGGTGTAAAAACTCAGAGATCACACTTAAGTCCTGTGTCACACCTCTCATCTCCATGTAAAAGCTTCCATTGCCTCAGGGCATCTGAAATGACATTATCCATCTGTGTTTAATGGAGATGGGAAGTTGTAAAGGAGATTTCAATTACTCCATATAATGTAGGTAAATGTTCGTGCAAGATACAAACAACAAATTAGATGTCATCAGTAACTGCTTCTTGGAAAAATTAATCAGAGAACCACAAGAAGAGAATTTTTGTAGCTATGCATATAACTCAGATACAGTGCTATAAAAAAATAATGTGTAATATTGACCACAGAAATACTCTAGTTTACCCAAAAATAAAATTCTAAAAGGAGAAAAAGGGTATGTGTGAGGCCCTCAACAGTGAAGTATAAGGTCAATAGAGAAAGCTACATAAAAATGGTGTGATTATTTTAAAGAAAAATGAAAAAAAAAGGCTAAAAAAGTAAAATATTTGCATGTGGCATGAAGATTTTTCAAGGATTTTTTTTAAAGACAATTTTCAAAGATATATTTATTCAGAATAATGTGGGGTTTTATGTCAATTGAGTATGACCTGGAAGTAGATAAATAAAAACCTAACACAGCATATCAGAAAAAAATCATCAGAGGGTAATTATCAGAGAAAGGTGGCTATTTAAAAAAAAAAATTCAGAAAAGGAAAATATGTATTCAAATGAAGAGAGTGTGAATTTTAATGCTGTAAATGCGTATGCACTATTACTTCATTTACATTTCATATATGGACATCAGTAAAGCAGATATTAAGTTTTTGAGAAATATCGTGTAAAACTACTTGTATGAGAAGGAAGAAACCTCTCAAAGATTCTGTGCTGCTTAAAAATGACCAAGGTGCAAAAGGAATTAAAAAATAAGGCCCCCATTGCAAGGGTGTTCAAAGAATTCAGATATTAAATTGTGGATGCACTAATTAATATGAAAATCATCATTTCAATTGGTTTAAGTAGCAGAAGTGGGAGAAAGCAGTAAATTTGTTACTATTTTTAAAGGATTCCAGGGGCGATATAAGGTACAGACTGTAACTTTGACTAATAGAGACTTTGGTAAATAATATGCTTTGTACGTATTCTTTAGCTGTATATATGCTTTAGCTGTAAAAAAAAAAGGGTACGTCTCTCAAAAATCTTTGGAGATTCTTATAGGATATAAAAGGATGCATAAAAGAAAACCAGCAAAAACTGTAACTACATGACAGTCAGGCTCAACTCAGTCCCTGGGGAAGGTAATGGAGCAAAGAGTTCTGGAAACCATTTCCAAACACGTTAAGGAGAAGAAAGTGATTGGCACTGGTGAGACACATCTGGCATGCTGGGTCCAGGTCTGGGCTCCCCAGCACAAAGGAGACATGCACATACTGAAGGGAGTCCGCTGAAGGGCCCTGAAGACAGAGTGTGAAACATCTCTCGTATAAATCGAAGCTGGGACTGTTGAGCTTGGAGAAGAGAAGGCTGAGAAGGATCAATGTGTACAAATACCTGATGGGAAGGTGTAAAGAAGACAAAACCAGACTCTTCTCAGAGATAAACAGTCACAGGACAAGAGGCAATGGTCACAAACTGAAACACAGGAAATTTGGTTTCAAGATAAGAGAATACTTTATTTCTGTGAGGGTTATCAAACACTAGAAAGTAGGTAGGAATTTGGTTTTATTCTGTAATTCTTGCCACATTTATTTTTCAGTCCCATTGTGGTAATTCTAGCTCTTTTAGTCAAAATGAATAAAGGAAAAACTCATTAATAATTCCCTTAGATTGTTATGCTTGAAAAGTTATTAATATCTATGCTCTCTTTTTGATGTTTTTCTTGCTTGCCCATGCTCCTCTAGGCCCTGAGGTTGATCGTGTCTCCCTGAATCAGTGATGTGTTGGAGTGTCTGCAGTGAGTTGTCAACATCATAAGTTCTCTGTAGCAGGAGTTCAGGAAGACTTTGATGTTCACTTGAAGTCTGAAAGCTGCACTGTATCCTCCACCAGTCGTTATGATGCAGTGACTTTATCACTGGGTTTCTTACGCCTTTACTGTATTAATGGAGCTTCAGTTATAGCACAGTAGGGGCAATAGTCACTTGACCGCTAGGGAATAGCTAAAACCAGGTCAGGCCAAGGCAAACCTTGACAAGCCCTTAGACCCAGAACTGCCTTGTAAGCTCAAAGTCTATGGTCCTTTATTAGGAGTAGCAAAAATCATGTTTACTGCTCGCTTACTTCACCCTGTTTCTTAATCTGTTTCTGTAAACATTCTGTATGGCCATAGGTGGAACTTAGATTTTAGGCTCTTAAGATGCTTGATTTGTTGAGGTGCGGAAGGTCTTGTACAAGGTGATAGTCTGCTCAGGGTTTGTGCAATTTATCCCTCAGGATTGCCCTCCAGAAGAGAGAGTTTTCTAAGCAGAAGGATCTCAAAAACTACTCACTTAAGAAGCACAAAGGTCAAACCAAGGCTTGAAGCAAATCAACAGACACAGTCCGAATAACAGTTTGATCTCTTTTACCAAATATGTGTGCCTGAGATTTGAAAGGGCCTGCCCTTCGCCTTGCTCTGGTTATTCCTGCTGTTCTCCCCATCTTTAAAGTCCAGAGTCTGGTACACACTGTATCTCGATACCTAATTAACGAGGTACAAACTGGTACAGTTAAAGCGATCTGAAGCTGGGTTCTATACACCTTAACATGGGAAAGCTGAGCAGAAAGGTTAGTTCCCACTGCTGTACTTTGCATTATGAGTTGGTTTAGGGGGGGTTATTCTAAGTGTTTATCATAAAGTGTTTTAAAAAGAGGAAACTTTGTGGCTGTTTTTCAGAAGCTATATTGTCCTGAGTTTTATTTAAAGAATTTCATAACCCAAATGGGCCATAATGAGTGGGTTCTTTGGGAGAGATCAGGGTATTGGAGTATAAGCAGCCTCAAGAAAGCAAAAATTGATATCTCTACAATGAAACAGGTTAAAATAGTGTCTTGAAGATATTTGAGTAATAAAAAAAAAGTGATAATACATTTAGATACAAAAGAATTTTCTTTAGTTTTATTGTTTTGATTGTTTTTTCCTTGTTATATTTCTGTTTTGTTTAGTATTTCTTGCTAAGTAGTAGTTTCATATGTCTAGGGACTACTTCTGCTGAAGTGGATCTGAAATATATTACAAAGCTGAGGACCAGTCAATATCATACTGAAAAAAAAGGAAAGAGCTTTTTTCTGTCTTAAAAAGTGTAGCTTGTAATATGGGTAAAATATTTTTTTCTACTCTTCTATGCACTTTTCAGACATCAGATTAACTAGATTTGGGCACTGTACATCTGGGAAGACGGGGGCTAATTCAAGAAAATCCATATTGGAAAAACAAGAATGGTTAGAGATCAGCTCAATATGACCACAGATTTAGGACAGATTATACTAAGGGGATATGCTAATATTCAAATATGTAATACTTTTTTTTTTTTTTTTTTAAGGAAGGCAATAATTGACTGCCTGTATCTACAATAAAAAAAGAAATAAATGGCTCTAAATTGCAGCAAGGAAAACTCAGGACAGATATTAGGAAAAGCTTCACTGTGATATGAACATTAGCATATTCTGCCTGGGCTCCTCCTTTCCTTAGTTGCACAGTAGGTATGCTGCGCCTGTTGTTGTACCTTACTGAGCTTGACCTTGCCTTGCTGACTTGCTTTCCTGGTTTGAGCTCCAATCTACCCTTTAATTACAGACTTGCATGGCAGTCTGTTGGCTAAAACTGGTTACCATGATGGTCCTACACTGCTTTTCTTGTTTGGGTCTGCACTTTTTTTTGGAAGGGGTCATTGTCTTGCCTGCCCCACTGTCACCCCCAGCTTATGTCACCTTACAGGGCAGTTCAATCCTGACATCTCCATCACAGGAGAAACATCACAAGGTAAAAAACTTTTACAAAAATGACACAGAGCTTGTTTACGTAAACACTTTGAAAGCTTTCTAGTTTTGCATTTGTGATTATAGTTCAGGTCATTCTTACAATAATTTATATATGTGATCAAAGTTTTTATTACTTACAGCCATTTCATGTGATTAAATTTCAGGTTATTAAAGGATCTACTTTAAAAATTGTTATTGATACAATGTATATTATACATCTCAAAAAGTTTGCATTTGATTTGTCTTTTGTATTTTACACAGGTATCTATTGCCAGCTAAAGAATCAGATCCCACTACATTCCAAAAAAATATAAAATTTACTTGCAGAGAGAGGAAGGAGAAAGGATTAAAGAGCAATTGTGTATGCCAGGCATCCAACAGTGAAACCCTCTGAGGAGTTAGCATTACACAAGATATCCCTATTCTAACAAGTTGCTTTATGTTCATCCTTTGTAGAAAAAGGTATTAGAGAGATAAAGGAATATATTTCTTTTATTTGTGCTGCTTTTAAAATACAAAGTCATCACATCCCATTGCTACTCTGCACAGTAATTGATCTAAGATAAGATAAAACAAGGACTTGGTAACATTATGTGGGAAAAAAAAGAATCTTCCTGACAATGTGACTCCAGGCATTCCCGTCTAGATAGCCAAGGTAAAAGGCAAGGGGAAGGCTTAGATTTAAAGTAGTTTTAAAAGCAACTAAGAAATGGGAATTAGTGTAATTGCCCTAGTGACTCCACCATGATAAGTTTATTTGCTTAGTCACTAGAAAACAGTAAGGGCATAAGCAGACAGAGAAAACATTTCCAGTCTTTTCACCTGTTTTCTAGTGTGACCCAGATACTCTTTCACATTAGTTGGTTTCTTATAAAAGCTCAATGGATGTTTGTTGACTGTAATTATGTGCTGAGTGCTAGCATAAACTGTCAGACTTAGTAGCAACATTTAAAAACAGCAAGGATTTTTTTTTTTAATATTTCAATGACTGTATCTTAAGCAACTGAAGAATACTTAAGTTCTTTTCCTAAAACTTGTAATTAGACTGAAAAACCTATTTTTCTGTATCTGGTTTCTGTATTTGTAGATAGATATTTTTATGTAATTGCTACTGTAGACCATCCGTGGATCTACCTGACAGTAGCATTTCTCCCTCTGATTAAGTACTTCATGATTTTTGTGAAAAATATTTTCTTTCTCCCCCATATCCTATATTTGAAGTTTATATTTTTGTTGAATTTTTAGTATCCCCGAGGATGGAGAGACTGAAGGGAACACTGTTAAACAGGCTTCCAAACTGCATAGTGCCATGTGACTGGATTAATAACTATGGTGGGTCTCCATCAATGTGTGTGCATGAGTTATGGGAGAAGCTTTTCCCTGACAGCCTATCTCTTGCTTTCTCTGCTTCATAAATTGAACTAGGCAGTGTCGCTTTTTCCCTCAGTGGCGTGTCCTGTGCTCCAACCCCCCAACCATCCTTGATAGCGCTCCACTTGACTTAATTCCAGCATGTCAAAGTCTTCCTTTTATTGCAGACCTGAGAGTGCAGGACACAGTGCTCAAGGTGCCAACCGGTGGCAGCTGCCTTCAGTCTTGCTAATACATTCCAGCAGGTGATGGGCTTTCTTTGCTGCAAGGGCCGTCAACAGGTGACTCATGCTCAGCTTCTTGTCCTGCACACTGCAATACCTTTTCTAGCAGCCTGCTTTTTAATCAGCAGGAGTCTAGTCTGCACCCTTGCACAGGAATTATTCTGCCCACATGCAAGACTTCACGTTTGCCTTTATTGAATTTAATGAAATTCCTCAAGCCTATTGATGTCCCTATGAGTAGCAGCTCTCCCCATCATATCAGCTGCTCCCTATAACTGGTTATTGAGGCTTTCTGTTCCATCTTCTAGGTCTTTAATAACATTAAACAGTCAACAGAGCTCATTACCTCTTCCTAGAAAGCTATCAAATGGGCCAGGCATAATTTAGCATTACTCCTTCTTTATCAGGTCTTCCTAATCACCTTCTTGTCCTTCATGTAACTGGGCATGACTTAAAGAAGGATCTGGCAGACTAGTGGACCTCTAGTTCCCTAAGATTTTCTTCTTACCCTTCTTAAATAAAAAAGTGGAGATTTGTCTTTTTTAACACTTGTCTGTTCATACTAACAGTAATGTAAAGGCAAACTACTGCAATTTCAGTGAACAACTGTGGGATAATTTCCATACAATATCCTGTCCACAATAGTGAATCTGATTTATAGGAACAAAAAATAATTCAGCTTTTCTAAGGTTGCGTACTTCACCATGTTGCTTTTCATTTATGAAAACTGTGACAAATTCAAAGATCTGTCATGCTTTTGTAGTTTTCTCTCATCAGCAGCAGGCAGGATACTCTGCCTGTGTCATGATTTAGCCCCTGCCGGCATCTAAGCACCACATAGTCGCTCGCTCACTCCTCCCGTGGTGGGATAGGGCAGAGAATCAGAAGAGTAAAAGTGAGAAAACTTGTGGGTTGAGATAAAGACAGTTTAATAGGCAAAGCAAAAGAAAAAAAGAAAAAAAAAAGAATTCATTCACCACTTCCCATCGGCAGGCGGGTGTTCATCCACCCCCAGGAAAGCAGTACAGTACTCAATCATACTTAAGGTTACTTGAGAACACAAAATGCTATAACTCTGAATGTCCTCCCCTTTCTTCTTCTTTCCCCAGCTTTTTTTTTATGCTAAGCATGACATCATACAGTATGGAATATTCCTTTGGTCAGCTGGGGTCAATTGTCTTGACTGTGTTCCCTCCCAGCTTCTTGTGCACCTCCAGCCTACTTGCTGGTGGGATGGTATGAGGAGCAGAAAAGGCCTTGACTCTGTGTAAGCACTGATCAACAATAACTAAAACATCCCCATGTTACCAACACTGTTTTCAGCACAAATCCAAAACATAGCCCCATACCAGATAATATGAAAAAATTAACTCTATCCCGGCTAAAACCAGCAGAGTCTGTAAAGCCACGTGACTTCTGCACTACACATGGGGAGGGAGCTTTGTCCGCAGCTCTTCTTTTGGGATGACATTGGTTTCAGCCTTTTTTAACTCCACACTGTCAGTAATCAACATTTTCTCTGCTCACAGCAAGAGCGTAGCAGCCTTCAGATTGTTCCAGAGTGCTATCATATTCCTGAGAGAACTAATTTACAATAAACCACAATCAGCAAAGACACTGGTCAGAATTCATTCTCACATATACTGATGAAAATCCAAAGCCTGCTAAACTTAGTTAAAATGTTATCATCTGACTCAGAACTGAGTTCTCAGACAGTAACAGCATTTTTCCATTTGAAACCTGAAGTATAATTCCTTGAGTTTATGTTGGTACATCTGAAATATTATTGACCTTTGCCCATGTAGCTGACGCTTGGCAGTGTCTGTCCAGTAGCTCATACAGCACTGTGTTTAATTATGATTATGGATTTTGATGATAGTATGAAATGCTTCTTTCAAAAAAAAAAAAAATGGGCAGGTAAAATACACATGGATCTAAAATCTAAGGAATACAAAGTAAAGAGAAATGTTCCAGCTTCAGGATTACTGTGAGCCTGACCCGATATTAGCTTTACATTGCACATCACATAAGGAGAGCACTTAATTCAGAATAAATACATAAAATTAATGAAGTCCAGCACTCATTAATCCTTTTAGAAATAAGTGGTTTAGTAAGCAATTTAAGGTTTGCTGATTCTTTTAAATCCTTAGCAAACTTTAATATTAAATTTCTATATGCAATACAAAGCCCCAGAATTTGTCTGTTGACATATGTCCATGTGTCTGTGCATCTCCCTGATTATGAAAAGTAATTGGGAGTTCTCATCAGTTGGAGCCTGAATGAAATACCTCCAGAGCATCACCCTTCATAAACATATCAGAAATTTTGCTTTGTATTAATATTAGTATTAGTATCAGTATAAGTATTCACAAAGCTGGGGGATAGTAAAATGGCATTTTTTGAGTGTGCAGAATGTAGAGGTAGGTACTGTTAGTATTTCTAGCAATATTACCTATTTCCAGGTGAGTCAGTTTTGCAAGCATCAAGCTGCTACTGCAGACAAAGATTCTGTCATCTGTATCAAATATACATAGGGCATAAAATTTCTGATTCAATTACATGTTAGGTTTTAATTTAGTCCTGTCAAGCTTTAGGTATTGGCAAGACAGGCGAGGCAGGCAGGCAAGGAGAGTTAGTAGAAAAAGGTCAATTAATTGGCACTATCCTAGAGTCAATCCTGTGCAGAAAAGAGAAAATTTAAAATTAAGAGAGCTAAAGAATAATGCTATACCTTTGAACATGGGTCCGGGGCCTACAAAGTCCCTGGGTAGAGTGTAAAGGGCTTTTTCTTCTGGGCCTTCCTGAATTCTCCATAGAAAAAAAACGGGCGTCTTCTCTGAAGCTCAAATCACCCTCAGAAATATTTCTACCATCAAGATGAACATCATCAGTAGAGCTGATCTTGACCATGAATAAAAGTCAAATTCTGAAACATAATAAAATAGAATTTCAAGATTTGGACAATCATTGTTCTCTGATTTTATTTTTCCTAGTTAAAATCTTGCATCTGTCTCTCACTAATTAACAAAGAAGGGATATACATCTTTCAACACAGAAGAAAAGGATCTCAATCTACTGTGCTATGATGAAAAATGTCACCATTAAGACTTTATGATTTTTAATTTCAGAATATTTTGAGGACTTCTTAAACTGGAAAATATTATCTACACAGAATATAACAAGTGACCTACTAATGATATTTATTTATTTACATTGTTTGCAGTATTCTGACATTTAGTTTACTACTTTTAGGTGGTTTACAAATTTTTTAAGTGTTTTTTTTTTCAACTTTTTAAGTGTTTTTTTTGGTTTTTTTTTTTAGTTTTTACAACTGTTAAAGTTTCTAAAATGGTGGACGGTGTATTATTTTCCACTGTACAGTAACTCAAAAGTAGGCTAATATAATTATTCTCCACAAAAATAAGAGTAGCAAACCAGAATTAAACATACATTTACAAAAACATTTCATTTAGACTATGAGTGTTCAAGGAAGAAAACAAAAAGTTGTGATCCTATGAAAACATGAAATTACAACAGAAAATATAAGAAATATTTCTCTTTACCGTTTAAATATGTGATAATGGAGATTTTCGCTCAAAGATAAGAAAATGTTCTACTTTATTAAATACAGAAAAGGTCAATAGATCTTAGGCTAATTTTGGTCACTACCTGTGGATATCTATTTAAGTGTAAATATATGGTTTGTCTTGGCCAGCTTTTATTTTTCCACTACTGTTTATTTTCCCTAAAAAAATCACATTAAGGGGCAGCAGTATCTGATTTACTTGACTATTAGATTAGTATGGAGATGGCTTTTTTCAGTCAAAAGATGAGAAGGTGGTGATGTTGCTTTGAGATTTTCACAGTGGTAGGAAGATGAGTTTTTTGACAATAAAAAGAGATGCACCTTCTAATTACAGACAAATCATAATAGTAGTGGTATTTTGGTCCTACTTTTCAGACAAGCACAAAATTGCAAGAGCTGCATTTGATATATGAATTGTAGAATCATAGAATACTAGGTTGGAAGTGACCTCAAAGATCATCTGGTCCAACCTTTCTTGATAAAAAGCACGGTCTTGATAAGATGGCCCAGCACCCTGTCCAGCTGAATCTTTAAAATGTCCAATGTTGGGGAACTCAACATACCGATATTATACCTTATGATCACAATGATAATAAATATTTAATACATATGCTGTGAAGTTACTCAAAATCAAATTAAAAAAAATAATAATTCAAGGAGTTAGGCAAACAGAAACAGAAAAAAAGGTACAGTACAAACCCTGATATAGGTATGCTACTGGATTGAGCACTTTTTAATAATCTTGGCTTAGTTAACCATGTTTCAACTTTCACTTTCTGCTACAGGAAACATAGCAGAAAGTAAATGCTGTTGTGACTCATCCGAGAAATCATTTCCTAGTAATGCACCTTCAAAAGTTAACAGCTGATTCAGGTCAATTTTGAACCTACGTTTAAAGATCTAAAAGTTAGCCTTCAGAATCTGAGCAAAGATCCCTTTGTAATCAAAGAAGAGAAAATAAACATCTGCAGAAGAAAATTCAGTTTGTTACAATGCAGACATCTCCCATGAATTAGGTAAGTGTCTTCTGGAGATATTTATTCTTCTCCTTTGGCCATAATGAGATAACTTAGATGGCAGCTAGTAGAGATCTAAATTTAGATGAAATCGCTGTGTGCCTTATTACATATCAGCAAGTTTAAAAGGTTCTTTTCCATGAAATTCAACTAACTGTAAAGCCCATTTCAAGGAATAAAATGCGTCTACTCTTCGGTACTTAATCATCCTTGTCAGGGCCAATAAATTAAACAAATCCAGGACCATTTTCTGACTTCAAAGCCAGCTGCCACAGAAAGGTTTGTGCCCATACTGTTGAACTCTGCTGCTCTCAAAATGAGTGAACCCACAACCACCCAATGGGGACTGGACTCTTGCCCGTACAGCGATGCAGAGTGCCAGCTGGTCCAAGTCAGCCTGCGCTGGGATTGTTCCCATGAGTTAGCCTGATAAACAGTCAGTCCCAGAGCCTGAGAACAATCTGTGGCACTAACTTAATTTATGAAATTCTTAACACCTTCTTGTCTGTCAGTGTACTTTACTGAGTGTGTATAAAATACAAAATTGCTGCTACATTAATAGATTACATTACTGATGAGCATTACTGTGTTTTTTACCCAAGAAACAATTACATTCACCTCAAGTGAAATGGACAACATGAAGTGAAATGGATATGTGTTAGCAAGAATAGCAACAAACAAGTGGTTTCGTAGTACACACTTCAATGGTTTTCAGATGCTTAAAAAGATCACTGAAGCACTGCGCAGATATATTCTTTCAGTACTTCAGAGTAAAGTAAAATGACAACACCATATTCCTTTCAATCTTCTAGTCTAGAGTTTTAGATCATAAAGAAAACAGCTGTGCTGCAGCACTTTGGGCCAGACTTTGACAGAGGGAATAGCAAATTCTGCAAATGCAACTGTCAGAGGGTTTGCTTCTGAAATTCAATTACAAACATCAGAACTGGGTCTTTAGTGTTTTCATACTTAAAGGGTAATGGTTGTAAATGTCAAATATCTTCAGTAAACACTCTTATTCAGTAAAATTTAGTACAGGCATAAGGCCAAATTATTCTCCAAATGCCAGAAGTTGATGGTATTACAGAATGTAGGTCAAAACTAATTTGTAAAAGATACACATTTTGGGGAGGAGATGAATGCGTTATCAGCTACTTTACATTCTTTATATGACTGTACTAGGTCTGTGTACTAAGTGCTTCAAAATTTATTGAACAAAAGACACTTTTATGGTTTAATCTACCCCATTTGTTTAATCTTCATTCCACTGTTCTTCTTTGTCATCATGCCTTTCTGTTTTTTTTTTTCTATCTAACAAGTTCCCTTAGTCTCATTTAATTTCATGAGATATTAGGCAAGTAGAAATATTTGGGTTTGGATACCCTAATACTCATGAATAGTAACTAATGTAATATGAAGAAAAAGGAGTTAAATTAATCTATTTGTACATGTTATGTTTAAATTTTACTTTGTTTTCCATTGCACACATTTTTTATTGTCCCTAATAGGAAGAGGTCACTTGAAAGATGTTTGAAAAACACAGCATTTGATTCAACATATTGAATTTATTTTTTAAAGTAGAAGCCTCTTTCTGCAAAAAGTGGAAGCCAGTAACAAAAAAATAAACAACAAAATAAAATAGCTAAGGTCACTTATCAAGAGCCACTCCATGGCACGCAATGAAATCCTATTCTCTTTGCCCATTTAGAATGTAAAACTGATTCTACACTGAAATTACTAAGTGCTTTCATAAGTCAAAATGGACAGAAAATGTATCTGCAGTAGCTCTGCAAGGCTTCATAGGTTTCCGTGTAGGCAAAAAAAAAAAAGCAGAGTTAAAGCCTTTTTAAGAATGCTAGAGGTGTAATCAGGCGTTGAGATCAAACTGAAGCCAGTGCTGCTACTTCCTCACTGGTGCTGCCACCAGAATTCACATCTCATATTTGTATTTCGTATAACATTTTCTTTTCTTTCACAGACAGATTAACTATCTGTCTAATCTGTCTAATCTATCTATTATTCTCTCATTCTATCTATACCTATATCTTTTTTCTAAATACACACCCATGTATACACATACCAGGTTTGTAGAACTGATATGTTTGTAAAGGTAAAAAAACCCAAATTAGTAGGAGTTAAGAATACCCAAAAAGTATTTAAGCATCCTATTCTTTTCTGTAAAAATGAAATTAAACTGTAACAGCTAAAACACATAATAAATTTATGAATATGAGAATAAATACCTCTGTAGATATATTTAAGTTGTGAAAATTAAGAAATGACACATTCTTACATTTTGTTCCTCACTTTTAGGATACTTTAAGACAGAGACAGATCCAAACTCTAGACAGCAAATCTTTGTTAACCTACAATATAATAACATTGCAGAAAGCAATGTCTGTAAAAGCTTATTTAAAATTCCAGCAAGGCTGATACCCAATTAACAGCAAAGCCTGCATGAACTATGGCAACAAGGATATTCCATTTCGTGAACAAGAATCAATTATTAAAAGAGACATCTATATAAGAAATACTATAAAAGGTTCTCCCTGCTCTTTTCATCAGACTTCAAAGGAACTTTTCTCAAACGCATTAAGAATATACTATAATTCAAAGGTTGCATTTATGTTGTGATATTAGCCGCAAGAAGCAGCAGAACTGAAATATGCACAATGTAGAGAAAGTAGCTTTTGTTTCTTCTGAAGAGAAGCGATAATTTCAGCAACAGAAGTTTTCCACAGACTTTTAAATTTCAAAAGCAAAAGAAGCATATCCAATATTTTCTGGAATGATCTGAAATAAGACGAAGAAATCAATATAATCTGAATGAAATACAAATGACTAAGACAGTATGATTTTCGTAAAGATTAAAGATTGGATAAAAGAATAGTACTGAGCAATGAGAAGGACATTTCTGCACTATGCATGGGTGGAACTAATAATGGAAAGTATCTGCAGTGCAAGAAGAAAGTGTTAGCTGCAGAAGACTCAAAGACGACCAAAGGAACTATTCCTAACTTTAAAAGCATTCTGTATAGTTTGTAACACCACATATTCACTCATTTTACTTTAACAAAAAATGTTAAGTTATAATTTGATCAGCATATATAGAGAATGAACAAGTGATAACAGAAAACAAGTTTAAAGTAGAAGAAAAGAACAAAATTGCATCCACTGAGATGATCATTCAATAGCAGGAATAATCAGGTGGACTTTCTATTACTTATATACTTGGGACAAGCTTGGATATTTTTCTAAAAATATGTTTTAGATTAATTACAAATTAGCAAAGAGAAACATTATTTTTTGGGGTATTGAAATATTTCTTTTGTTTTTCATATAAGACCATACTATGCTGACAGTTCTTAACAAACCAGTAATCATCAGAAAATTAGAATATCTTTACAAAACACTCTATTTGTCCTTTTTTTTTTTCCTCTGAACGATGTATGTGGAAGATCAGTGACCTATAACATATCATTTATTTGTCTTTAAAAAACCTGAAGTGAGGTAATACAATAAATGTTACCGATACAGTCTTTAGGAATCTGGTCCTGTCATATAACCTTTACCAGATTCTAGAGATATCTTTTACACATATGGATATCCCATCCCAGACAAAGCTGATAGTCCATTGGTAATATTTCTTTTGAAGTCTCTGAACTACCCTCACCCTCTACTGTAATAACAATTTCAGGTCTTTTAGTTTGGTTTGTATTTTTAACTAGAGATAAGTCTAAACATTGCTATATGCATTCTCACTCTATACAGGTAAGTAATTATCTATAATGCAGCATAATTTGTAACATTTTCCATCAACTGCAATGTAGTTTAAACACTTATTTGCCTATTATGCTGATTGCCTATTTATGGATACATAAAACAACTTCTGGAGTTGGAGAAGGTGTTGAAACACTGAGCTTGACTACTTTATATGTGAAAACACCCTGGAGGCATAACTGTGCAAAAACAAATGAAAGGAGGTTTAAAGTATGTATTGCAAAGAAGATACACGAAAGACAGAGGGAAGGGAGGAGAAGGGAAGGGAAGGGAAGGGAAGGGAAGGGAAGGGAAGGGAAGGGAAGGGAAGGGAAGGGAAGGGAAGGGAAGGGAAGGGAAGGGAAGGGAAGGGAAGGGAAGGGAAGGGAAGGGAAGGGAAGGGAAGGGAAGGGAAGGGAAGGGAAGGGAAGGGAAGGGAAGGGAAGGGAAGGGAAGGGAAGGGAAGGGAAGGGAAGGGAAGGGAAGGGAAGGGAAATAAACAAGTTTTGTAACTTTCAATAAAGGTGTTTAAATTTAAAAAAAAAATAACTACTCAGACTTTAAACACAAGTTACTGTATTCTGTGATGCACAGTGAAAGAAAAATGGGTCAGATTTGTGGTGGAAAAAGAAAAGGAAAATAGGAAAAGCAGAGTTCAAGAACCATCTGATGGTGTAGAGATTTGTAAACATGTGGAAGAGCCTGTGAAGCATAATTGTGGAGTCAAAAGCATTGGAGTTGTTGCAACAATTAGATGGTGCCCTAAGAGACATGCAATGCTAAAATGACTTTGATGGGGTTGAGTGATCTTTAGTCATTTCAGCAATATCTCTATCTTTTATGTTTGTTTAGTTTTGTTTGGGGTTTTTTTGTTGTTGATTTTTTTTTCTTTAGCTGTGTAGGGCAATACTTTTCTTTCCATCTGTTATAAATTATTCAGGGTATCGCACAATAAATTAGGGATTTACAGGTTCATCTAGAAAAGTTCATTACAGAGCTTAATTTTATTAATTTTTATTTTTAAGAAAAGAAAAAAAAAAGGAAAGAACCCTCAGTAAACCAGAATTTCTTAAAATTAATTTAAATAGAAAATTATGGTTTATATACTGTGAAAATACTATATTTGATATTTCTCTGTAGGAAAATAAAATGAAGCAATTTGGAAAAGTAATGGGATTTCCATTCAATCCACCCATCGTTACTAATCTGCATGTTGATACAGATCTATCTGTGAAAAAAGGAAACACCTCAGTTTTATTACTCATTTATGCCAGTCCCAGAGAAGGTAATGAGATGATTCATGTAATTAACATCTGTAGAGTTTGGCTTATGTGTTAGAAATATTAATCGTGCTTGGAATGCTTAATAAGTACTCAATTATAATGAATACTTCATAATCCTTTCTCCTCTGTTGGTGTAAATCCTTAATGCCTTGATGAAAATACGAATACCTTGTACTCCTTTCACATAAAATTTTTGATAAGTAAAAATTAAACTAATTTTAAGGAGAATTTACAGCAAGTTAAAAACCTAAAATTTTATGAAAATACGTATTACTATAGTTATAAAATAGCAATATTTGTCATTTAAATTATGAACATTTACAGAAATTTAATTCTGTTTCGTTATATTTAATCTACTATATCATTTCTTATCCTACATTTTTGTTTTACATTCTAAAGATATAATTAATGAAGGAAAAGTTCTCTTTATAGTCAGTGAATGTTAACCATGTAACCATTCTAAGCTAGATAGTAGAATTTAAATAAACATTTATTAGTTTATTTTCAATATTTTTAGTTAATAGTAAATTCATTTCTTACTCATATACATACTTCCAGTATTTACTCCTAATGACTTAAATGATTTTTGCTGCTGTCCTTGTGTTGACATCCACATCCCTACAAGGGGTTACTTTCTTTTAAGATGGAGTACAGTGCTGTATTTTTGGAGGTGGTGTGGTTTAGGCTGGGCTCGCCACTAAATCATAGAATCATAGAATCAGTGAGGTTGGAAGGGACCTTTAAGATCATCAAGTCCAACCATTAACCTACCCTGATAAAAACACCACCACTCCTAAACCATGTCCCTAAACACCTCATCTACCCTTTTCTTAAACATCTCCATGGATGGTGAATCCACCACCTCTCTGGGCAGCTTATTCCAATGTTTAATAACCCTTTCAGTGAAAAAATGCTTCCTAATATCCAATCTAAACCTGCCCTGACATAACTTGAACCCGTTTCCTCTTGTCCTATCACTTGTCGCCAGGGAGAAGAGGTCAGCTCCCATCTCTCTAAAACCTCCTTTCAGGTAGTTGTAGAGGGTGATAAGGTCTCCCCTCACCCTCCTCTTCTCCAGGCTAAACAACGCCAGATCCCTCAGTCGTTCCTCATAAGGTTTGTCCTCCAGACCCTTCACCAGCTTTGTAGCCCTTCTCTGGACATGCTCCAACACCTCAATGTCCTTCTTGTAGTGAGGGGCCCAAAACTGAACACAGTACTCGAGGTGAGGCCTCACCAGTGCTGAGTACAGGGGGATGATTACTTCCCTAGTCCAGCTCACCACACTATTCCTGATGCAGGCCAGGATGCTGTTGGCCTTCTTGGCTGCCTGGGCACACTGCTGGCTCATGCTCAGCCGGTTGTCCACCAACACCCCCAGGTCCTTTTCTGCCAGGCAGCTTTCGAGCCACTCTGCCCCCAGTCTGTAGCGCTGCATGGGGTTGTTGTGACCCAAGTGCAGGACCCGACACTTGGCCTTGTTGAACTGAATGAATGAACTGAAATGAATGAACTGAAATGAATGACAGGTTAATTTTTAGATTAAAAAGGAAGTCAACAAACTGTAGCTGGGATGCAAGTTAAGTCATTTAGCTTGTTCACAGATATATTTCATTCTTAAAATTCAGGGGAAAAACAATATACAAAGTAATTTTCATTTTTCTGTGCAACTCAGCCAACTCCATGTTTTACTCAAAGAAACTCTTGAAAAATTTGGCCTGGTGGAAAAAAAATGTGTTTAAAAATCTTTTTTGCAGCTCTACCTCTCTCCTTAATCAACATGACCAATCTGGAAAGAAGGAAGGAAGAAAGGAAGAAAGGAAGGAAGGACGGAAGGAAGAAAGAAAGAAAGAAAGAAAGAAAGAAAGAAAGAAAGAGAAAGAAAGAAAGAAAAAGAAAGAAAGAAAGAAAGAAAGAAAGAAAAAGAAAGAAAGAAAGAAGGAAAACCCACACAAACAAACCAGAAGCTACTGCATAGAATCAAAACTGTCAATGTTCCTTTGGAAGCAAAGTAAAACACTGTCCTGGTTTGAGGTAAAACAGGATCAATTTTGTTCAGTAACTTTGCTTCTTAGCTGGGCATCTTCTAACTACTGAAATTAACAGCATATTGTGCAGACAAAGTTTGCTCTCCAAGTGATAAGACTTATGTTTCTAGTTGATGCTAAGGAATGTTATGCAGAGAAGCTCTTGCTTATACTTATTGCTATAACACCCAAGGCTCACTTTGTTACTTGCTCCATTGGAGGGTTGGAAGCGGAAAAGCATAGAGGGGTCGCGCCTGCAGGCAGGAGTGGACAGGACAGGTGACCCAAAACTGATCAACAGGGTATTCCATCTCATCTGCCTCATGCTCAGGACAAAAGCTGAGGGATCAAAGGATCAGCTCTCTTTTCTTCAATTGCCAGCATCCGAGGAGGATTCTGTCTGTTCATCTGCTGTTGATCCTGATTGTGAATCCAGATGTGGAATCCAGTTCCCATCCATGACTGAGTCCAGTCTGGGACTTCCCCAGTGACAGCTGGTGACATGACTGTTATACTGGGAGCTTGATACGGTTTTGTTTATATTTCATTTTTTCATTTTATTTTATTATTAATATTTCATTAAAGTAGTTTAGTTCCTTCTAAACTCATAAGTCTCTTTTTCCCTCCCCTGCCTCTCTCTTTGAAGAGGGGTAGGGAAAGCATCTGTCAGTTACATCTGGAGTGCCCCATATCCCCAGTAGCCGGTTTGGCCTAAACCATGACAAACACCTAAAGAATGTGGGCCTAAGGTATAGACTGGATGCAAATTAAGCTGGTTTAGAAACAAATGTCAGGCATGAGGGAAGGCTAGAAAAAGGGTCTTCAGTGACAGTAGAAGAGTAATGAAGAAGAATGCTTTGAGGAGAACAGGACTGCTCCTTTTGGTGATACTAAACTATTTGATGGTATCGGTGGCACCACCAAACTACACTTTCAGGATCTGAGCGGGTAAAAAAGCACCAGTGAACGAGGTCAGACAATGGATGCAGATCTTCCACACTGCTTGTTTCAGGCCATTTCAATTAAGTCTTTCTAAGGTAATGACTGGACAATAGCTTGGAGCATGGTTCCCTTCCGTTACAGCTCCCAAAAGGCAACAGGATGCTGCTGCAACCAGACTGACCCTTTATTCTCTACAGGGTTCTCTAACACTGATGCAAAAATGTTTTGTACTTTCCCATATCTCACATTATCTGAATTCATACCCAAAGACACACAAGATATGCCTACCCTCTTCTTTAGAAGCACTGCTCGACGCATACAACTAAATGCTAACATTTCAGGCATTTTGGCCTGAAAAACTTTAAAAATAACAGTTATGACTGAGTACTTGTGGTCTGAAAAGCAATGGAGGCTGACAAAATATTATAAACCAAAGCTTTATTGAGCCAGTAAAAAAAATGAGCAATGACATGCCCATACAGCAATTCACCTGATCACCGGTAGCAAATACAGGATCAGAAGTGGTGCTATGGCTCTGGCAGAGTGCCAGGGACACTTAGTATCCAGGTTATCTGGCAAAAACAGCTAATCATGCAAATTAATTTTGAATGCAGATAAGAGTTTTGTCACCCCTTGACTCAGCCAGTGTGATTTGAGAGAATCACACCTTGCATGAGTAATATGGGTGGCATCCTGACCATGCTGCTGACATAGAATCTGAGAATAGAATCATAGAATTGTTTATATTGGAAAAGATCTTTAAGACTGACACCAACCATAAACCTAGCACTGCCAAGTCCACCACTAAACCATATCCTTAAGTGCCACGCCTACCCATCTTTTATACACCTCCAGGGGTGGTGACTCAACCAATTTCCTGGACAGCCTGTTCCAATCCTTGATAACTCTTTCTGTGAAGAACTTTTTCCTAATACCCAATCTAAAACTCCCCTGGTGCAACTTGAGGTCATTTCCTCGCATCCTATCGCTTGTTACTTGGGAAAAGAGACGGATGTCCACATCACTAAAACCTCCTTTCAGGTAGCTATAGAGAGCAATAAGGTGTCTCCTCAGCCTCCTTTGGACACACTCCAGCACCTCAATGTCTGTTTTGTACTGAGGTGCCCAAAACTGAACACAGTATTCGAGGTGCAACCTCACTAGTGCTGAATACAGGGGGATGACTTCCCCAGTCCCTCTGGCCACACTACTTCTGATACAAGCCAGGATGCTATTGGCCTTCTTGGCCACCTGGGCACGCTGCTGGCTCAGATTCAGCTAGCTGTCGACCAACACCCCCAGGTGGTCTTCTGCCGGGCATCTTTCCACTCAGTCTTCCCCAAATATCAGTAAAGGGTCAAAGTATTAGGACGCAGGGTGCTGGCATTCTGTCTACAACAACGATGTTTGTCAGGGGGCAGGGTATTAGGAAGCAGGGTGTCAGTACTGCATGAACTGAAATGAAACTTGGACCAACATTAAAATATTATGGATGCATCCAATTGGCTATAACAGGGATGAGTTCTACCTAGCTTCTACTTGAGTCTACTCGTGCCACTTTTATCTGGAGCCAAGGAGTAGTCCTCTGTTTTATTTAGCAATGTAAAATGCAGGCATAGCATAGTTTAGACATAGCCTCAGGTTCAAACTTTATCTCAGCAATAAAAGTAGAAATTTTAACCTCAGTTCATGTAACTTCGGTATTGCCAAACTCATCAGGTTACAGCTATGGGCTACAGGCTACATCTATCTTAATTTCCCCTGCTAGAGAATTTCTATTTTATATTAATAATTAAATAGTAACTGCCTGCAAGAAAAAATGCTTCATATAACCAAGAAAAGAACTGTAACTGTCAAAGGTAGAATTCTGAATAATGACTCTTTTTTTGTGGGCTTGACAACCACCTCTTGTTGTCTCCTTTCACAGGACTGTTTCATTTAATGTAAGTGGGAATTAAACTTCTAAATCATATAGGTAGCTTATGAAAAAGTGTAACATCAAACAAGCTGCCTGAGCCCAATACAATGATTAACCTTGTGGTAGCTACTTGTATACTTGAAAGTTATATTGAAAATAACATCAGAAAAAAAAAAAAAAAAAAAGACAAACAGCTCCATTACAAGTTGAAGAGAATCTTTTATTCTTATTTGAACATTGCTGACAGCATGAGCTATAAAGAAAATAAGAACTGTGTTGTAGAAAGCATTTTTTATTCTATTTTCATTTTTCATTGAATAGTTTAAAATAAGTTTCCATCTCATGTAGTTTGACCAAAAAAATTCATCTGGATTTAAGGATCACTTCCTTGTTGTTAAGCTAAGCTAAACCAGCTCTTCTGAAAAGCCATCACAGTATTTCACAGTTAGTCATTATCAAAATGTTTGTCTTACGGGAAGAATGAAAGACCACTAAGAACAATGACACTGAATGAATTAATTAGCAATCTGCAGAATAGAATAGAAGCCTGGATTGGGACAAGTAATACATACATATTACAGACTTAGCTATTGACAATTAAAGAAATAGCAGAAATCAGTTCAACTTCCTCTTACTGACTTCTCAGTGTGTATAATTAAGGTACGGACCTCCTTGTCACAAGGCATTGTGGTTGTTAAAAATTTATGGGGGGAATAATTCCCTTGATGGTCATTAAAAAAAAAATAAAACAAACAAAAAAAAAACAACTTCAGGCTCCGGAATTTGCAGATTGCTGGAGGCTGTCAGAGTAGTCTGGGAAAATATCACTGCATACAGGTCCTATTACTACGCTGCTTCACAGTAATCCCCCTTTAGTTACTGTTGCCGACAGAATGCTGGACTGATGGGCCTCTGGGCTGACATCCTGCATAGCTTGGTCATTTATCTATTCATTTGCAGTTGCTGGTTTTTTTTCAGTAGCTGAGCTGTCTGTAGGGACAAGAAGTTTTCTGACAATGTATGCCTGTGGAGGCTGAAGGCATCAAGGTAGACTAAAGCTACACTCTGTGTTTCTATTAGACAATAATAGTTCCTTCCTCTGGAAGATTTTTCAAGTTGTCAGCCTAGCCTTCTGCTTGAAAAAAAACTCTTGTATGTTACATTAATTGTATATATTATCTTAAGAAGTTTTAATTCATTTTAATCTCAGAAAGGCAGATATGTTGTTGCTGAAATCAGTGACGCAATTCTATGTTCAACAGCAACAGTGTTGGCAACGAACAAAAGACTTTTGATGAGAGCACTGGGTTTGAGCTGGCTTTAAGCCATGTACTGCTTCCCAGCAAAAGGGGATGCCCAGCATCGTGACAGTGAGCGTGTCATAGAGACCAGTAATGGGAATCTGATTGGTATTGTGATGGAACTGTGTATTGCAGTGTCTGTATTTTGCTAAGTGTTGATTGTGTTATGCAGTATATTTTGTATCACTCTGCTAAATATCGGAAGTCCCGTGTAACACCAACTATTTTTAAAATAAGTAAATTTGATGTCAAGCAGTACACCCTCCATGTGTGAAGTGTCTGAAAGTACAGACAGGTGGTCAGATAGTATTTGATTCTGGCAGGGATGGTGAGGCCTTGTATTATTTTTTGCAAATGGACAACATTCATAGAAAATTACTTTTCTAGGGCATGGTAATCAGTAATAAATAATAAAAAAAATAAAGAAAATTAACGTATGTGTATGTATATATAAAGACATATATGCGTATACACATGTATATATATATGTACACAATTTTGTGTGCATTATGTCATGTAGAGAGGATGAACTAATTCAGACAGCTCTGTAAGAAGAGTCTGGGTTTCTGACTTTCTCAGAGTCTCTGGGCAAAAAAATTCAATATCTATAACTGGTGTCTTGTTTACTGTCATTTCTGTTGATAACACTTCTCTATCTAATCATGGTGTGGTAAAGAGAAGTCTATGACTGATTATGAGATAATGAGATATTGCGAGAGCATCATAAAAGTAATAACATTAATATAAACTTTGCAGTTGACATATTGACATAAAGAGACTAAGCCTATTTTTTTTTTAGTTTCAGAATAACAGCATAAAACCTTTTTAAGATGACTATGTTCAATGACTGTTTCATTTAACAAAAATTTCCCACCATTAGTAACTTGTCAAACTAATGATTTATATTTCTTTACACTGAACTGCATTTTCCATTTTCCCTCTGTTGTCCCAATCACATAAATAATCTAAAAGATTTTGAATCTAGTTTAATGGTTACTACAGCTTGCTATCATTTCAAATTTAATGCTAATTTGAAAACTGTTTTCACTGCCATTTTCCAAGCTCTCTATGGGGCATTCTCTGTAAAGCTACATCCCCCAATAACACAATTTTATGTTACCACAGGGTTGCAAAGCAGCTTGACACTGAAGCAAAGACTTCTAGGGATACAGAGTCATAGGATAATCTTGTTTGGAAAGGACATCTGGACATCTGCTGGTCCAACCCCTGCTCAGATCAGGGTCAGATAGAGCAGGTTGCTCAGTGCTGTGTCTGGTTGGGTTTTGAGTATCACCAAGGATGAACTCCACAACATCTCTGGTCAACATTTTCTGACTTATGGTTATGTCATACAGAAAATGTTTTTCCTCTTATCTGTATTTTATATGTGTAGCCAGAAATATTTATCTTATAATCTGTTTATACTTAAGAGAAACTTAATCTGCCTTTCTCTTCTTTTCTGTCAAGTTTTGACAAAATGGCTCCTGTTTGTGAGAAAAAAAAAAAAAGCTTACAAGAAAGAAATAAGAGAAATAAAGGAGTCAAATATGAACAACAAAATTAAGGAAAGCTAGACACTGTACAGCAATTTTTACCCCTGGGACTGAAAGATAAATTGGATTATAGAACAGTTGGATGGATTTGAAGAACTGTATTATCTTTTGTTAACAGATTAACTCTTTGATACAGCTGCATCCTCAAGCATAATATTGTAATGAACCTCCACAATACTGAAGTTAAGAATGATGGTTTATAATGGATATTCCAAAAAATTGCTTAATGATCAGAATAAGATGGGAGACAAAACTAAAATATTTCTCCAATACGATTTTTTTTTTTTTGCAATAAATGCGGCAATTAAAAAATGACTTTACAGGTTTCATATGTATTTCAGTGGTCCAGAGGCCGTGTTTTGTGGGTTGTTGATGCACACTTTAAGGTTCCAGAAAACCATTATAGCTCACATTTTTGTATAGCTGCTTGTTTTATTTGTTGGAATAAAATAGTAACCCGGGTTAAAAAACCTGCTTGAATGAAAACCTCAGAACTTTAGTCTTACTATACTTTTTCACCCTTTTTTTGCATTCTTACTTTAAGCAAGGGTTTAAATTTAGTAAATCCATGGGGTAGTCAATGGAAAGAGGCAAGTAGTTCACAATATTTCCAGAGAGATACTCACCAAAATTTAGAGAAAAATCCAATGAATTAGACATTCTTCACTTATTAAGTTGAAACTTTATATACTCGGTGATTCACTGAAAATGGAATTTAGCCTCAGATTCAAAGACCTAACCCTAAGTGTCTACAAACTTTGTGTCCATCTACAGGTGAAGTGCTACAACTAGGGCTACTCACAATTATAGTTCTGTATATTTTAACTTTTTATCAGCATATGTTTTATCTATCATATGCATTATGACATAAATACCATAAGTTTGGCCTTAAATATATTGTCGAGATAGGACATAGAAGCCTCAACCAGCAGAAGTATACATGGAGGATGTCTTGTTCAGCCTATCAGTATACATTATCTGACACAGAGTCCTGATTCCTTCAGCAGGAAACAAGAATTTTTGCAAGAACAACAGGTTGTAGGAAAACATTTGAATGTGCCTTCAAGTGTTTATCACTTAAGAATAAGTAAAACAAACATTTGTTATTAAATATTCACCTTTCAAATAATGCTTTTTTTTTTTCTTTTTTTTTTTTTTTCTTTTTTAAACTCTTCCTCCTCACCGCAAGGCATGAAACATGAGATATACTACCAGTGCATCACAAGGTACAACTCTTCCTAAACACAGGTTCTGTGATTTGTTATCGAAACATGCAAATGCAGATTTTGTCTCTCCACATCAGTATTCTGCCTTCTGTAGGAATCTGTCAGAGGTGAACAAAAAGGATGAAATATGTCATATTAGAAAGGATGTTTTGAATGATGAAAATCTTTGAATACTCCTGGGATTTCCTTTTACTTATGCAGGTATTGAATCTTTTAGTCTACTCTTCCAATGCATGGAAAGAGTCAAGATGATGTTCTTCATCTCTGAACAGAATATGCTGTTTCTTTTCTATATGCAGAATACTCAAGTTGTAATGACAATGAAAATCCTCGAGGGAATAAGGCCTTTCTTTTCTGAAATACTGTTTATGAGTTATGCTAATTCAGTTCTGTATTTAAAAACAATTTAAGAATTTTCTGAATGGAGAAGAGTGTGATTATTTCCAGAATGAATTCAGAGATAGATTCAATATTTCTGCAGAGGTAGAGATTCTCTACAAACAAACTAGGTAAAACCAATTTTTAATCAGTTTTGCAAATTAGCTTATACAGAGTTCCTTTACTTATTAACATCTTGATTGACTTATCTGATTGAAAATAATAAATTAATACTATACAAATATTTGTTTATTAGTTTGATTCTCTTGCTCTTCTTTGGTTGGTATACTCATGATTTATATGTAGAAAGTGTCTCTGCATATTTATCCCCTTGGAGTCTCATATTTATTTTTTCTGTTTGCACCTTGTTTTTTTGAAGTCTATTTCCAACATACACAAACTAATTTATGATCAGTATTTAAATAATTCTGAGATATACTTCTGTGTACACTACAGATGTTTTTAAAGTGAATATGATTATGTTGGAGATGTGACTATAATGTTCAAATCTACCTCTATCTCCTTGGGAAGTAAAAGCTGCAAAACAGAATTCTGTTTTTATATTATACAGTAAAGATATATGGATTCTTCGTCACTGGGATTCTGTCACTAAAACATCTTAAAAGGGACTTTTTATTGAGTGTGCTGTCTAAATCAGCTTTCCCATCAATTTTGCAGCCATTTGTAGTCAAAAGTAATGAGTGTCTCAGCTCATAGGTTTCAAAGTAATATATTAGAAAATCAAAGTAAGAGTGCACTGAATGGAAACTGCATTGAACTTCAGAAAGCAATATTGATACTTTTTTTCCAGCTGAGGCAATTATAGTGAACAGCAAAAACTGGTTTTGATGCTATTAGCTGTTGACAATTTAATTATTCTAAGGATTTTCTTAAGAAGTTCCTTCAAAGTATTAATGTGTTGCACAAAGTTGAGTTGCTTTTTTTTTTTTTACAAGGAATTATAAATTGCTACTAGATTGCATTTAATATGTAATATGTATGAAAACTTTGAAACTAGAAATATGTTTTCACTGAGGGGAACTGAATTATTAGTGCCAATGCAATAGGTCCAATTTTTTAATATATATATATTATATTCAGAAAATAAATAAAGGTTCTATCTTCTTTCATATCTATTTCCTCTGCATTTAAGGAATTGGAATAGGCAAGAGCAACATTTTATTTCTTCAATACAAAATGCTAGCAATGGACCTTTTAAAATCCTAATTCAAGGTATATTCACCATGAGAAAGGAGTGAGAAATTCAAATATGTAAGAAGGAAATCAGAAAACAGAAAAAAACAGAAGTTGGTAAGGAGGACATAAGAAATATTTCATCCCTGGAAATGGTGGAAAAATGGACCCAAAAGGGTTAAGGTGATGTAGAGAAATTACAAGAAGCAACTGACCTGTCGTTGCAAACTCTTGGAACTTTATTTTGGAAACGTTACTTCTCAGAACAATTGGTGTACTTGATCTAGTTTAATGATAACTGCAAGAGGACCAGCAGAAACAATGTATTTTTAACTTTATGTTGGAAAAAGAAAACTAAAAATGTAATCTTTCTCATTCCCAATGACGGGAAAAAGTATTTTTTTCCAATATCTGATAGATAGTTTACCTAAATTACATTAAAAAATCCTAAGAGAGTCTCATGCAAATTTCTTATTGGGAAAAAATATCTTTGAAATAATTCTTTCTTACTTAACAAAGGTCTCTATTGTAGTTTCTACTTTTCAGCGAATGTTTCTTTAGCTCTCTCACAGGCTGAATTTAATTCAGTGCTGATTACATATTCCTACTATGGCATTCCTGGAAATGTGTCTCCAGTACTTGTAGCAAAAATAGGTGATATAGCGGTTTATCCCCTATTGTTGACTATAAAACTTAGAATGACTGGACCATTTGCTAAAGAGTCTGCCTTGCATACTAAAGAAGGATACTACAAGCAAGGACTTCTGCAGCACCAGTTATCCTTTACTTTGTAGGAAAAGAATAAAGGGAACAATTACATAATAGGATTATTTTCTTATACTCTGTCAGTTAAGGAATAGAAAAGTGGATTAGTTGAAGACTGGAAAAATTGCTGATGTATTGTTGCAGAAAAGATTGTCATCCATTGGTGAAAGGATGTTCACCTTGTATTGTTATGTCTATGTTTTACCCCTATGAAGGCTGCCTTAAAAAATACATAATGGGTAACAGACCAGACAGCATGCAATTTAGTTGTTCTTTCTATCTCTGATGTTTCATCTAGGTAGGAGATCACTGGCAAGAGCTCTTGCTGTTTGGATGTATAATTTGATGAACAGCAGCCAGTGATCCTTCTGTGGCTGACAATTTAAACCAGTTATGTAAAAAAAAAAAAAAAAAAAAAAAAATTGTTTTTTTTCTTTTTCATTGCCATAAGATAACCAGAAACAATATTCTTCTCATGGGATGGCTTGGATAAGTATTGAATATGGTCATATGGTTGAAAGGGGTGAGTGAGGGGATGCCATCCTTGTTACAGCTGTCAGAAAATCCTAAATGTCTTTTTGGGGTAAGATGTGGAAGATTCCCTAATGGTCTGTCAAAAAGATCTGCCCTTAAATAAATAAAGAAGTTAATAATTAAAGTATTGACCTGGCACTGATACAACGATCATTATTTTCTGTTGTGTTTTGTTTTTCGTCTTCTAGTTGTTTCACTGTTTAATTTCACCTGCAGTTATCAGAAGCAGAAATAGTCCATAAATCATTGCCTAGAAAATGAACCTGTACTTGCATAGAACTTCATCAATGAAATGAAGCAAAAGGTACTTAAAAGAGCCCAAGAGAGTTATATGATTTGAAATTTTCAGTCACTTCAGTTCTGAAATATGGAAAAGTTGGAAGAAACTCCAGGTAAGTATTTATTGATTGCATATATTCTGATGTTGTAGATCTTGCCAAAAAATTATCCTCAGAAGTCAGCATGTAGGAATCGTCTCAGGAGCTCACAAAATTATTTAGTGTTCTGTTCAACAGTGAAACAGAATTACAGAATTATTTTTGATTGATTCAGTTGTAAACTGGTAACCCTTACTGGTCATTCCACCCCCGAATCAAAATGGTATAAAAATGGCATCTTACTGAATTGTATCTCCTGTGATGCTTCCCCTTTGCTCTCAAGCCATAAAAATTTACACTGTATCTTTTTCAGAGAGCCTACTTTTTTTATCTAAGGGTACACCTTCATCTAGAAGAGCTTGCTGCCCAGGCTAACTATTTGTTGTCATGATTCCTGCTTTCCAGACATGCATGTCTTCAATGATAATCTAAGCAGATTAACTCTACAAAGTCATGTTTCTTTGTGCAATGATAGTTCAATTCTTTGTGAAATGAGCAGTGTCTCTCATTGTAGTTAATAGGAATTCAGCGTTGCCACTATTAGGAAAACAGGCAAAAAACACTGTAACGTTATTGGAAAATGGAAATCTGTGTTCCAGGCTTAGCATGGTGAAAGAGTTTTATTAAACATACAAGTGAAATAATGAAACATAAATACTACAGTGATAAAAGCGTTTCAGCTCGGGGCTCTGCTACTTTAAAATCTGTTACTCCTGTGTACCAGCTATTGTAAAAAAAGAGATCTGAAACCTTTAGTCAGTTGTTGTCTAGGTAAAGAAGGACACAAATTCAAAGGCACTCCATATATATGCAGTTTGTCCCTCGATGACAAGCCTTAGAAAATAATTTCCTTTCTTCCCAGAGCATTGGAGAAAGACTTACATGTTCCAGGAGCTAAGGAAAGTAATGCTTTAGTCACTAAGAGAAAAGCACTTAAAAATGTAATTTATTCTATGGTATTTTTTTTTCTTTTAATTATTCAGGACTAACTTAAGGAGAGAGAAGAATTTGCTTTGATAAAAATTGTTTTCACATTGCTTAATTTACTAAACTTTCAGCAAATATAGATAACAATTTATATGTATCTGTTAAAATGCAAATTATAATAAGTTTTAAATCTAAGGTCTTTTAGCAAGTGAGGTTTACAGTAGTTGAATTTTCTTTTAACTTAAAAGCATCACTACCATAAATATAAACTTTTACTGCAGGTAAAGAAAATGTGCTAATTAACCTTTCCTTAAAACAAAATCTAGATTTATGAAGGCATTAGTGTTGTTATGTTATGCAGATCCACCAGGGAGAGCAAGAGCTAAAAAAATTGTAAACTGCAGTGGATCTCTTACCATTAATTTTAGACGATACCTGTAGCTGTGTTAATAGCGGTAAAGAAACTTTAAAGTACATTGGTCATCTGCTTTATCATTCAGGTTTGTTTGTGCATTAAGTTTTTTATAGTTAGCTAAATGAACCTTCTCTTCTCCAAGTTGCACAGTCCCATGCTCTAGTCCCTTCATCATCATCGTGGCTGTATGGCTGTATGGCAGTATGGCCATGACTCTCTTGTACTGGGGAGCCCAGAACTGAACACAGTACTCCAGGTGAGGCTTCACTAGTTCTGAATAGAAGGGAAAGATCACCTTCCTTGACCTGCTTTATCTAATGCAGCTGGTATACCGTTAACCTTCTTTGTGGCAAGGGTACATTGTGGCTCCTGTTCAACTTGGTTTCCACCAGAGCTACCAGGGCCTTTTCTACCAAGCAGCTTTCCAGCTTGGGTGGCCCCCAGAATGTACTGCTGAATGGAACAGTTCCTCCCATGTGCAGGACTTTGCTATTCTCCTTGTTGAACTTCATAATGTTCCTGACAGTCCCTTTCTCCAGCATGTTAAGGTCCCTCTGGATGACAGCATGAACCTCCGGCATGTCAGCCACTCCTCCCAGTTTTGTGTCATCATTAAACTTTCTGAGGGTAGACTGTGTCCCATCATCCAAATCTTTAATGAAATATTGAACAGGGTTGACCTCTGAGATACATTGTTATTCACTGGCCTCCAACCAGACTTTGTGCCACTGTTCACCACCTCTTAGGCCAGGCAATTCAGCCAGTTTTTAATCCAGTTCACTGTCTGCTTATCCAACCCATACATCAACAATCTGTTTATGACAATCTTATGGGAAAGAGTCTCAAAAGCCTTACTGATGTCAAGGTAGACAATATACACTGCTTTCCCCTCAGCTACCAAGCCATTCATTTTATCACAGAAGGTTATCAGGTTCCTTAGGTATGACTTTGCTTTGGGGAATTCATGCTGATGTTTCCTGATGCTTGTCTTGTCCTCCTTCTGCATGGAAATGTTTTCCAGGATTAGTTGTTCAATCACCTTCCTGGAAATAAAGGTGAGGCTGATGAGTCTGTAGTTCTTTGAGTCCTCCTTCTTGCCCTTTTTTGAGAATAGGAGTGACAATTGCTTTCCTTCAGTCTTTGGGCACTTCTAATCGCTGATCATTCAAAGATTATCAAGAGTGACCTCGCAATGACATCAGCCAGTTCCATCAGTGCTCACAGGTGTATCCTGTTGGAGACTATGGACTACATACCCAGTTTGCCTAAATAGTCTCTAACCTGATCCTTTTCAACCAAAAGTGTGTCTTCTAGCCTTTCCGCTTGGTGTCAGGCACCTGGGATTCCTGAAGACTGGTCTTGCTAGTAAAGACTAAGGCAAAGGCAGCATTCAGTACCTCAGCCTTTTCCATGTCCTGTGTCACCTTCCCCATTCAGTGGCAGGCCCACATTTTCCCTAGAGTCTTCCTTGTATTGCCTACATACTTATAGAAGCCCTTCTTATTGCCTTTGACATCCCTGGCCAGATTCAATTCCAGATGTGGTTTGGCTTTCTTAACCAGGTCTCTAGCTAAGAAAGCATGCGTTAAGAGTGTCTCTGTATTCCTCTCAGGTTACTTGCCCCTGCTTCCACCTACTGTATAATTCTTTTTTATGTTTGTTTTTTTTCCAGGTTCTCCTTATTCTTCATGCAGGCCTCGTAACTTTTGTGCCCAGCATCCTGCTCTTCAGGAGGACAACTCTTGAGTTTGGAGGAGGTGATCCTAGAATATCAATGAACTTTCTTAGGCCCTTCTCTTTTCCAGGGCCTTATCTCATGGGACTCTTTCAAGAAGATCCCTGAAAAGGGATTCTGCTCTTCAAGAAGTCCAGGGTTATGACATTGCTGTTTGCCCTGCTCTGCCCTCACAGGGTCCAGAACTCATCTCATGGTTGATGAAGCCAAGGCTGACTTTGACCTTCACATCACCAATGAGTCCTTCATTATTTGTAAGTATGAAGTACAAATTTTTTAAGTATAAGGTTTTCAGTAAAAAACAAGCTGGATATTAAACATGCAGTTGTCCTGCATGCTCATCTACTGATTCTTTTAAAAATGTATTGCCATTAAATTAGAGAAACAAAGGAAGCAGTGTTGAAATACCTTGTCTGCACACATTTTCTTAATTATCAGTGTAAATTGCAAAGTGTTAACTTCTGTCTGGCACAAGTAAACCTGCGGTCTGCATCAGATTAGAGTTGGGAAAAAAATATTAAATTATGCTTCATGTTTTTATCAAGAATATATCAAAAAGTGCTCTACTACAGCTTTATTGGTGGTTACTGTTTCAAGGACAGACTCCAAAAATATATTAGCCCAAGACAACTGTGACTACATTAATTCTGAATCACATTATTTCAGTACTGTTGAAAGTAAGTTTGCTGTTTTGTTGGGGGAGAAAATAATGACATAGCTGCATGTGGACTGGTAAAGTATAAGGATGGAAACTTTGGCTATCATCTGAATATTTTCATTGAAGAATATTACAGTGAGATGTAATATGCTGGTGAAAATGTAGATTAGAAATGTCTACGTGTTATCTCATATGAGATAGGTTGGGTGTATCATTACCTTGTTCTCTGCTGACAGGACTACTTGCCTGAATTGTGTCCTTTGCAATGAACCACTAAAACAGCTTCTGTGGTTATCACAGCACAAGAAAAAAAGGGAATTCTAAGAGCTGCAGGTTGGATTTGGAATGAAAACCATTTGATTTCAATGTTTTGTAAAAGAAAAATCAATTGCATGCTAACCAGCTGTGTTCATTGACTTACCAGTTATACTAATCTTCTAAAAAGATTAGTATAACTAGTAAGTTGTAGTATATCTGAGTATTTGAAAGCAGACTACACTTAGACTAACAGCACAGACTTAAAGTCTTACATCCATAATTCTTACATTCAAAATGTCTTCAAACTCTGTCATTTTCTGTAAACAGGTGAATCTTAAATTGTGGAAGAATAAAGATACAGCTTTTTTTCCAAGCTTTTGATATCTCAGTTGCAGACAATATATATTCATAATGTGACTTCTTTTTCTCCAATACAAGATGAAAAAGAGGTGAAGTAGGAGTGTATAAACTTTTGCTTTTCCTTTTAGGGCATTTTTTGGTTTTGTCTTTTAATTGATAATGCTTAGTGGGGTTCTGTCCTCCAAAGCCAATGGTCAATGGAGGTGATTCGGCCCCCTCTACTCCACTCTGTTGAGACCCTACCTGGGGTAGGAGACCCTACCCCCAACATAATGACATGGACCTGTTGGAGTGAGTCCAGAGGAGGGCCATGAAAATTATCAGAGGGCTGGAGTACCTCTCCTATGAAGACAGGCTGAGAGAGTTGGGGTTGTTCAGCCTGGAGAAGAGAAGGCTCCGCGGAGACCTTATAGCAGCCTTCCAGTACCTAAAAGGGGCCTACAAGAAAGATGGGGAGGGACCCTTTATCAAGGAGTGTAGTGATAGGATAGTTTTAAACTGAAGAAGGGTAGATTTGGACTAGGTGTTAGGAATAAATTCTTTATCGTGAGGGTGGTGAGACACTGAAACAGGTTGCCCAGAGAAGTTATGGATGCCCCATCCCTGCAAGTGTTCAAGGCCAGGCTGGATGGGGCTTTGAGCAACCTGGTCTAGTGGAAGGTGTCTCTGCCCAGGTGGTTGAAACTTAGATGATCTTTAAGGTCCCTTTCAACTCCAACCATTCTATGATTCTATATAAATTTGCATATAATTGTATTATTGTTTTCTTAAGAAATAAGTGTAAGGCTGACCAGGTGACCAACACAAATATTCAAAAATCATGTGTTATATTTTTTCTGTCCCTATTTTCCTTCAAAAATGATTTAAATAACAATACTTTAAAGATTCTAAATTCAGTCCTTTGTTTTTGCATTTCTGTAAACAGCCTTGTTATATTGTAGATGACTTTGCACAAGGTCTTTGTTCTTTTCCATGAAAGTGTGTCTATCATCTTTTCAGTGCTCAGAAATGGAAAAGATAGTAGTAATGAAAATGCTTTTTGTGAAACCCACAACATATTAAGCATAGTATTTTGAGGTTGAATTAAATACTTTATTGTGGGTTATTTTTGTTTTGTTTAAGATGCAAGCGTATTATCATTGCAGTTTCTGATACCTGTAGCAGCTTGACCATTTTTTATAGCAGCAGTAAGATTAATGTGGTTGTTTAATAGCCTAATTAGGTATAAATTTGGTTTCTCAGGTGTCTGAAAAGTCCTTGAGGTTTCTGAAGAAGAAAGATTAGGGAGAGGATTATTCTTTCTGGAACAGGAACTGAAAAATATTTCACAAAGAAGAAAAAAATATATTTGGGCATTTTTTTACTTCTAAGAAAGAATACAAATTACAAACAAAATGTCTTCAACAGAAAACAACTTTTTTTACATTTTTCTTTCTGCAGAGTACATAGGGTGTCACAGTGATTCATAAAATATCCATCATTGGAAATGTTTCACCCTACTTGTAGGGAATCAACAATGAAATGTATAAGGGTTAATATTTTTAATATGCAATAGTCCTCAGTAATGCTTCTAGTTCTTTTTCTGGCTAAGCAGTCATTCGCTGTGACAGAGCATGATTTATTGCCTGAAAAACTCAAAGGAATCCCCAAGTTTAGGCAAAACAAGTAACAAATCATGTACTGAAGTGTGAGGATTGGTAAGTAAAGACTCTTTTCATTCTCCAGAGGAAGAGAAAGTTGCTAATGGGAAACGTAAGCTGCCCCATAATGACATACACACAATCCTTTAAAAGCATTAGCTCTTATTTAATGGGATTTGCTTATCAAAGAGGATCTTGAAAGAATTCACTGTGGCGAATAGTGTGGTTTATGGTCACAATTTGTTTTGTTTTGTTTTCTTTTGGTTTTGGGTTTTGGGTTTTTTTGGTTGTTTTGGGTTTTTTTTTTTTTTATTTTTTTTTTTTTTTAGTACAGGCTACATATGCCTTGCTTTAATTTTACCATATGATACGTCTGAGTATTTTCAGCACTGAAGAAAATGAAAGAAGTTTTTTCTCCCTTTCAGCTTCTCTCTAAGCGCACATCAGACAGTTCTTCACTTCTATGTTCAGTCCTGCTCAGCAGCCACAAAAGCAGGTTTTAGAACTGTCTATCGTACAATGCACTCTGCAATGTATCTGCACCTTTTTTATCCTGATTTTCTCTTCCCTCCCTTCAAGAAGTTTTTTTCACAGCAAATCCATAGATCTTTTCTGGCCTTTCTGTACTGTGCAGAAGAAATAACTGAAACTGAGTTTGCTTCATCTTTTTCCTTATGTCTTCAGTAAATTCCTCACTCTGCACTGATTTTGGATCCTTCTATTTTTTTCCGTGTTGTTGTTTATCATTACTACACCTGAGAAAATAGATTTTAGAAAACAGGCAGTCAGGTCCTCAATACAGTACAATTTTCACCATTTTATACCTATTAGGACTTGTTTCATATTGCCCGCCTGTTTCATTTTCCCTGTGACATTCTTTCCATTAGCTTTCTGTTCATCATGTGTGACTTATCACAGAAACTTCTGAAGAAGGTTCCCAGTCTACCTGCCGCTTTGTACTACACTTTTACTCTTGAGCTTTGCACCCAAAGTATGAACATACTAATCCTTCTCCTTTGCATTTCTCCTTCCTCTGCAATCTTAACACATATTTTAAAAGTTGCTTTCACTTATCATGGTAGTAAATTAGTGAAAAAATCCATAGTACAAATAAAAAGCATTTGGTACTCAATGCAGTTGCCCACAGAAAGCCATCTACTGCCATTTGACATGCTCAGAGCTGTTTAAGTTGCACCCCAGAAGCAAGCACTTGAAATTATTTTTCAGCTGCATGGAAGATTTTCATGGTTTTCTTGCAAGCATTTATTCTATAAATCTTAGGAGTATGTTACCGATCAGAAACAGAAGAAAAAGCCTTCTGAGTTATCTGCAATATGAGATTATCTCTGGTCACACCCACGTTGTGACCAGAAGTTCTCCATTTGATTCTTCAAAATGACAAATTGTTAGCATGATACGTCAATGTTTCAAGGAATGTAAACAATCTGACAACAAGCACAATTGAGTGGATTAGTTTTCCATAAACTTACAAAGTAAAATGCAAAGGAGAACGTTCTCTTTTTCTTGCAGAAGACCCACTCCCCCAAAAAATATCCACAGGTCAAGCTTGTTCATTAAAAATTGTTTAGAAAAATTATTAGAAATAGGAGACATGGAAGCAATCGAGAAGTCCGTGAGCAACAACCATGGGTATTTCATATGCCTGGTTCAGTTTTTACAATCCTGTTCTAATTTTCTGACACCTGGTTTCTCAAATTGCAGTGACATTTTGTCAACAAGCCATTCATTTAGGGTGCTGAACAGGCACAGCTTGATATTCTTTTGGCCAAAGCATGTCTTATCTTAATATTGCAAAACCTGTCATCTTCCCTTAAATCTATGGTTACTGGGTGGACAATAGTTTCACTTGAATTTATCCAGATTGCTTTTATAAAGAAGGCATTGCATAGAATAACATGTAGAATTTCTGTACTAATAACAATAAGAAAAGTTGTTTGCTGTTGTTTTAAGCTGTCAGTCTAACTCTGCCTTTCAGAGAAATCGGCAGAAGGTGTTCTGATGGGACCTAGATTGATAAAAAGTATCCATGAATATCCTTCCCCAAAGCTTTTTTTTTAACCATACAATAGGAGCTGAATCTGGGACTCTAAAAAAGGTTTCTAAAACTCTAGACAAACTTTGGGCAGTGTGTCATACTGCCATTTAAAAAACAGTTTTATAATCTAACAAAAATAGTAAAAGGTGAAATTTCATGAGGAAAAAGCTTGGAAGGTTTACTACTTTAGCTAAAAAAAAAAAAAAAAAACAAAGAAATTTAAATCCTGCTTTTTGTCATTAAAATGGTTTGTCTTTTACGGGTTATCATAAAAACTTAGATGGCTTCCAACCAGGGAAACTGAGCACTCCAATCTGAAGCTTTTACATTAAAAAAAAAAGTCTTAAGTTCCTACTAAATGTCATCTAAAAGGGCTCAAAAGAACATATAGTGTTCATGCAAAATATGAACCATCAACAACAAAAACTTTATTTGGACTTAAGCTGGGAAAATATTTCCATTTTATGAGATAGTGCAAATTACTCTTTTTGTCATGTAAGATAGCCTTGGCATGTTTATTCAGGAATACAATGATCGTGACACGTTAAACGTTATATTTTATACATTTTATGTACATTTGGACTCTCATAAATATAATATTTTATGTTTCTAGAATTTGTCCCAAACACTGCGTCAGATATGGAAAATTGCCAATGTATGTTTTGTGAAAAACTGAATTTCTATTTTCATGTAAAGGTGTTTTTTTTTGTTTTTTTTTTTTATCTGAGTGTTTTTGGGTTTTAACATTTGGGGTGGTTGTGTTGGTTTCAATTAATTAACTTTTAAAAATGTATAATCACTCAACATAAAAATGTACTTACATTTTAAAATACCTCAAACGTTTTGCATTTAGTTGTAGATTCTGTATATTGGATTAAAAACAATCATATTTTGTTATGTATCTTCCATGGAAGGTAAGATTACATATCAGCATAAATAGCTGATCTATACTGCACGCTCTGATGGCAGAGTCAAAAACTTGCTGCCATAGATACAAGCACTGTGATGTGTATATTTTTATATCACTCTCTTCATAAAGCTATCACTCTTCTCTGATGCAACCACCTAACTCAGCATCCATGTCATTTCATTTTGTCATTATCCAATGGATTTCACTGCTGCTGCAAAATTCTAAGTTGCATCTTTATCGCTATACCTGATAAATGCGTATACTGGCAAGCCCTTTTGACACACAGCAGATATAATTCCACTTCACTCACTCTGGTTTGGACTCTAAGTTAAAATATAGCTCTATCATATCAACTACCTACTAATAGTGAATGTGGTTCAAAGAGGAACAGTAAAGATACTGACTATGGGCCAAATCTTTCAAAACACTGAGCAAGGATATACTAAGATTTAGCCCTCACAGCATGTTTGGTGAATATACAAAGCTTAAGTCTTCCCTTTGAATGCCTCACTCAGGAGATACAGAAAGGTCCTTTTGCAGTCTGGAGTTCCCAGCTAAGGTCAGGTATCTACATTCATTCTTCCAAATAATTGAGCAAAGATCAGGTTTGTTTGTTTGTTTGCTTGGTTTTTTTTAAACTAGTTGTGAATCTGCCTGCTTTTTCAACAACTGCCTGTATGTTAAAGAAAAATTACTTAGGAAGACAGAGATAGAGGTCCAGTTCCTTTCTGTGTGTGAGTAGATTAAAAACCATATTTCAATTTTCCACTTAAGTGCTCTAACCATTGTCTAAGCTACTAAGTCTATTAGGATGGTTCCACTTTGCAGAACATAATTCAAGAATCATTGGGTCATACAAAGAAAACATAAAAGGAAGCACGGTTTTGTAGCTTTAGTAGTTATAGACCTTATAAAGCTGGGAAGAAGCCTAAATCTTGTGCCGACTTATGGGAGAGCTTCTGTATTTCAACTAGTGGAATTTGCCTATAAAGCTCATGTTTTTTCTTACACGTTCATGTTAACTATTCTAATCCCTAAATTTCTTTTTGCTTTTTCCTTTCTTTATGAATTCTTTATTTTGCTGGACCTTGTGGAGTAGCTACAGTAGAACTGTTAATTATGTTAAGGATATTGTTATATCATATATTTTCATGGCATCTGCAAAATGTCTTCAAATAGAAAAAAGCACAGAAACCATTATTTCCACAATTTTTCTAAATCTTCTAACTAGTGATCTATTTAACAATTAAAATAGAACAACTCCTTTATATATATATTTACACACACATATATACTTACAATAGTCATTGTACCAAATTCTTTCACACTATTACAAGTTTTGCAGACCTCAACCACATCAGTTACTCACAGAACTGATGAGCTCTTACAAGTTCAGAAAAAGTCTGTTATATGGAGAAGCACATCTTGAAGAAACTAAGGAATCTTCTAGTCAAAGCGTCACTCAAGTCAGCTTTTTTTTTCTATGCTTCATTGCCAGGTAATGGTTGACAGAGGACAATCATGTTTGCAATTTTGAATATATGCACCATATTCAGCAAAAATCTAAATTCAGGTCTAAAAACTGCTGCATCTGAAACCCCTGTGTTTTTTTACATTGTTTTACGTCAATCTGAGCTTCTTACTAGTCCTGCTAGATATATAAAATGTATATATATATTTGTGATGTCAGTTTACTAATAGTGAAACATGTATGAGTATGCTGCAACGTTACAATATAAAACATTTCAGGATGTGCCCAATATGTTGAGAAAATAGATTCAATTAACTGATTATGTGGGGGTGAAATTGAACGAATCAAAAGAAGTTCGCATCAAAAGACATATCCATAAAGTGTACCTTCCACATACAATAGTTAATAGCTGTTAGTAAAAGTAAAAACAAAAAACCCAAAACCCTCTCAATTTTGTCTCATTGCATCATAGTGTTTCTGTATGCAACACCACTACTAAAATAACTAAAATCCATTTGTATCGCTTAAGTATATTAGTACCATTAAGCCAACCAAACAGTAGAAATGTTTTGTACATTAAAAAATCACATATGCAACCAGCTCATGCTGTTTCTATGAATTGTTTACGTAACAGAGCAGAGGGTTGCAGGAGGCATATCCAGCTTTAGACAATAAAAGATCATAGAATCATAGAATCAAAGAATGGTTTAGGTTGGAAAGGACCTTGGAGATCATCGAGTTCCAATCCCTCTGCCATAGGCAGAGACACCGCCCACTAGACCAGGTTGCCCCAGGCCACATCCAGCCTGGCCTTAAACACCTCCAGGGATGGGGCCTCAACAACCTCCCTGGGCAACCAGTTCCAGTGCCTTACCAGCCTCAAACTGAAAGATTTCTTCCTAATGTTTAATCTAAACCTGACCTCTTCCAGTTTAAAGCCATTCCCTCTCGCCCTATCACTACACGTCCTAGTAAAAAGTCCTTCCCCAGCTCTCCTGTAGGCCCCCTTTAGGTACTGGAAGGCCGCAATAAGATCTCCCTGGAGCCTTCTCTTCTCCAGGTTGAACAGCCCCAACTCTTTCAGCCTCTCCTCATAGGAGAAGTGCTCCAGCCCTTGGATCGATCATCCTCGTGGCTCTCCTCTGGACTTACTCCAGCAGGTCCATGTCCTTCTTATGTTGGGGACTCCAGACCTGGATGCAGTACTACATCATCAAGGAGTTATGAAGATATCTGTGTTTGGTTTTGGCAGGAATTAAAGACTGCAGAGTATCAAGCTGAAAAATCATGCCTGATTGAACAAAGAATTGATATGATATGGCAATTTATATAAGGACCTTGAAGACTGGGTTTTATTATCAGATTTCAATTTCGCGTTTTGCAAGGGATGCTTTAAGCTAGATTTCATTACAGTGATGTATATAAACATATGTATATATTAAATGGAACTAGGACCTGTAAACACACATTCCATAACTGCATACAGTACTGGGGATGTAGCGTGGGCTCCTTATCACTACATGTTAAATAACTTCTACTGCTACCTAACTGTGCCTAGTTTTCCCATGCTGCCAGATGATTGATGCTTTTAGGCAAGTGTTGCAATGTCTCATTCTTAACATCTGCTGTGTTGATGGGGAAATTGTCTGGTAATGATAGATAAATCCCAGAGAACTATGATTTCTGGGATTTTAGATAGTGCAAAAGAAAACTGGGTTGAAGCTGGTTGTTATACAAAAAAAAAAAAAAAAAAAAAAAAAAAGAGTCTAGAAAGGTAACTGAAGCAAAATTACACATGGAAATTACAGGACCTGAACCTCGAATTAGACTCTTAAAAACTCACGGTCAGTGCTGCTTAATCACGGGGATTTTTAACTACGCAATCAGTCAGCTTTTGACCTTAGTGTTCTGTACACATTTAAGACGTTTTCACACAGCAACAAATATTTTTTGTCTGTCCCTAGCATGGGATCTAAAAACTAAGTCTTTTTCTGTTAGGCTATGCTTGTGTGCCGTAAAAGAGGCCAGGACCTATTCTCTGTCCCACCGGTGTGTGAAATGGTGATTCACATCTGTATGGCTAGATTTTCTTCTATGTCAGAGCAGGGTGGCCTTGACCAGGCAGTTTACAGTGAGTTTGTTAGCCATGTCTGAACCTCTTCTGGCAGCCTGCTAGCCAGTATGGGACAAAACACACCGAGAAGCATGCAGGCAGTCAAATAGCACGGCGAAGCATGTGCCAGCCTTCAAGCCCATGACTTGCCTTTTTAGTTTACTGGGATAGATGTAGCCTGAGAGGTGCAATCCTGTGAACCTCCTATTCTTAGAGAATAATTTATACAGCTCTTCAGGATCCTATTGCCTACAAAAGACAGTTGTCTGCCTTAAAAGAAAATAACCTTACTTTTAAGATGTGAGCTTTGAGGTGGAGAAACTGCTGTGCCTTTCTATTTGCTATCCAGTGTCTTGGAGACGTCTATTTCTTGAACTAATTCATCCTTAAATTTCTTACTTTTGTGTAGAGTACTTTCAGGCTAACTGTTGCCTAAAGGTAAGAATCCTAATCCAAAACGTTAGAACGCAGAACTTGAATTTTCTTTCCAACACTTTTTTGTAAAACAACTTTACATGAAACAGCACTTGCATGTGTTTTACTAGGCATTGGAACTCATTATTTGTGGATCAGTGTTTCAACCACTTTGCTGGAGAGTCACAATTCCACTCTGCAGGTTCAGGGTGTTGGGTTTTTTTGTTTGGTTCGTTTTGTTTGTTTGTTTGTTAGCCCCTAAATAATAAAAGCTGTGCTTATCGAGCTTATTGAGCAGCTTTTGATATTTTTTTGATAAATACGTTTACACAAAATTGATTGTCTTTTTAGATAAAAACTCAAATATTAATAACAAGACTTAATTATAAACTCATAATTTAATCAAACATATACTTCTGCACTATTTGAACAGCAAAAATAAATGTATATTCAGGTCTTTGAAAATGCTGTAAAAAATTATTACCAAAATAATATTTATTTCATATTTTTCACTTTCTTTTATGGGTAAAAAATCTGAAAAACATTAATAAAATGAAAAGTAAATCAATCAAGAACCATAAAGCTTTAGAATGAAGCTCTTGGACCTCTTGTAATATTTTGAATTTATTATGCAAACATGTTGATGAAATTTACAAAAAGTCTTGCCTCATTTAGGTTAGGATCTATGCTTATGACAGAAAAAATAAAGGAGTTTTAATGCATATTGGAAATATAATAGTTGTTTCCTTAAAACTGAAGTCTATAAGGTCATATACAAATCTCTGTGTGGCACTTTATCCTGCAGAAAAGTGAAGACAATGTCATGTTCTTGGACATTAGGAATTTATGACTCCATTAGTGAGTGTCACAAGTGGATCCTTTCTTTTTCGTCCTATATTGTAGTGAACAGATATGCTTTTAAGTGAGTGATTTTTTTTCTTTCCTTCACTGATCAAGGATTCATTTTGCTCCTCTTCATCCTTCTATAAGTTAAGTACCTATCAAATCATCTATGCCATGTGATCTATGGAAAAAAGACACCTGAATACGTTTATTTTTTCCATCTATCTTACAGTCATATGTCTTCAGTTTCTTTTCATTGACTCTGAAATTAAATTAATCACCATAGTTTGTCTTAGACTATACACCAAATTTAAAGACAGTTAATATTTGCCAAGATAAGTCTCATTTGGAGCCAGTGATAAATGAAACATCTTAGCTATCATATTTCTCAGTGAAAACTGTGAGCATTGATTAAATATATGTTGGTAGTCTGAAGAAGTTATATAGTTTTTGTTTTTAAAGACGATTTTCATGTGGAAAAAGTTGAATCCTACAGTGGGGTAAAAGGGGAAAAAGAACTGATGTAATTGCAATTTTTTATTTTTTATAAGAATTTTGAGTTTTAACACTGTGTTCAATCTTAATCAAACATAATGACTTACACATGCACTTTAATAATTCCAAGAAAAGAAGTCAGAGATAAAAATCTTAATAAAGACTGATTAATGACAAAAAGTTCAAACCTCAGAAAATTTGTAAAATCACCCTATTTTCTAAGAGATTGAAAAATCTTTGGTAGAAAACAAAAAGATATATTTCATCATATATGCATTTCATATATGTACAGCTACATATATAATGTAATATTTCCAAATAACATAGCTGAACTGAATATTTGTCTTTAACAAAGATCATCTTTTATCAAAATTATTTAGACTTTTGAATGCAAAGGATAATAAGAGTCTCCATCCAACTATTTATTTCTTTGTTTTTAAAATTTTGGCATCACTGTATTGTCATATCAATTTTAATGGTTCCGATTTCTTGATACATTGAAAAATAAGCCATGGAACTAATTATTTAAAATCAAAAGTTATGATCAGTTTTCACAAGCCCATAGCTATCTTTCAAAGTAGAAAAGAAACATTTCATTTCACCGAAGGTATGTTGTTCAGCAGGACCATTTGCTGCCTTACTTTCACTGGGAAGTAATTATATACCCCTCTATGTGTTACAAAAGTTCCCATTGTTTAGTTCAATCTAACACCATTACTGCCAATTAAATATTTCAAATTTACAGGAAAATAAATGCCTAGAGAAGCCCTCTGGCTTCGCAATAAATGTGTGTGGGAAAAAAAGTGATTTTCTGATTGATTCAGGTAATATGAATAAATTATTAGTCCTTACAGTATCAGAGAAAATTAATCTTTTGAGCACAATGAAATTAAAAGGTTTTGGCTTGCCCGATCTGAACAAAGTAAGATGAATTTTTAATACAGCAAATTAATTAGGCACATAATGAGGAATAGGATGCATAATAGCTCTAATTCTGATAAATAGCAAAATAGTTCAGATCCTCAAGGAAATAAATATCATCCATCACAAACACACCTTAAATTCTGTTTATTGGGAAATATTAATGGTAAGAGAGCTTGCATAAAGGAGTTAGATAAATTCTATTTGCTAATTTTGTTCGGTACAATTACATTACGTGTTGACCCTCATCTGTAACTTTTTGTGGAATTGATTTTAGGACATTATTCATTTCTGAAGGTGTTAATGTACCATAAAGGATTTGTATTATCGTTAAACATACTGTCTATGCCAGGTGTTACATGTTATTTGCTTCTGCCCTGAAGATCATTTAACAGCTTATAAATCTTTATGGCCCCATGATGTTTTGCTACAATAATTTGCATCTTTAAATAGCTTCTGAATGATGCATTCTAAAAATAAGTAACAAGCAACATTTTGTTATTAAAGTACATTTATCTTCTGTTTTACAATAGCGCTAGTTACAAAACTCAAGCAGCACTAGTATGGGAAAAAATAAAGTTGATTAGAAATGTGAGAACAAATGTTTTATCTAACTTTTTACAACATGAAGGTATTTCAATGCAGATTAGGTAGTTAATCACTTTATGATTTATTTTTTTTTCTCAGACCTCTCCATGAGCTTTAAAAGAAAATGTATATAAATGTATAAGTCTATTTCAGTAGGAAGTCATGGATGTTATCTATAAATGTATTTCAAAATCTAGGAACTGAATATATATTAATAAATTCTGACATAATTTCATCTTTTCTATAGCATATAGAAACAATGGAATTAGAATTAAAAAAAAATTACTGATTTGACAGATCTGCCATGACCTCTTGTTACTCTGTGTTTATTTTAATGTATGTCTGTGAACCAACTCTGGGGGCTTGTCTTTGTTGGCACACACATTCTGAACAACCATGGAAGAGGGAGTCTTGGGTAAAAACTGCATGTAGGGGTGGACAGGAAATAATGAATAATGGAAACAACAGGCATTTTATACCAAGAAGGAAGCTTCAGGGAAGCATGAAGAAAGTAGGTATTCATCAGAATTTACATTTCCTGTGTATCCTGAGAGGAATTTTACTTGGCAACTTATGCTTAATCCTCAACTCTGATCAGTTAGTACCTCCTGTTTTATAACTTGTAATGTCCTGATGTTTCTGATATTTCTGTCTTAGTGGTCACCTGGTGGTCCAGGTGATCCATATGCCTACTTTGAACTGTCTTTTCAACTCCAACTGAAATTAATGGGAAAGTTCTCTCTGACTTAAGTTTGCAGATCTTCCATTCTGACCTTCAACAGAAGGTAATTACAAAATTTGTTGTGTTTCAATTGTCATTTCTGAGATTTCTTACACAGCAATATTGTGTCTACACAGCTTATGCCCATATACTGTATATGATTGCTAATACATTTTTATAAGTAAAATAATCTGAAAATAGATGGTAAAACATTGACTTTCAGCAGTTGATGACGTAAGGCAATAATCATAAACCCCATTGTAAAACTTAAATTACTTTCCTATACTTCTGTCTACTAACAGTAAAAAGTCACTGTTTTATCTATATTGTCAGTGTTATTTATTTTCTTTACAAAAATATTCTATATACTCATGTTATTAGTATTGATTCTCTCTTCTGTAATTTAAAGTTTGGATTTTCTTAGTAGGAGCTTTCACGATATTCAGAGAAGCTACTTTAACTTTCTATTAAAACTTAGAGATTACAACCTGCATATAAATCATGATTGTATTTAAGGAAAAAAACAAAACAAAACAAAACAAAACCAACCCAACATGTAAAGGTAAAAACTCTGGCCCCTCAGTATCTTTAGGCTAACTTTTATATACAGTCATTGATGTGCATGCTAAATAAGATATGGACAAAGATGGTGATATAAACGTAGGTCTGAAAGTCTTGAAAAATGAGTTAGATGGCATTTAAGAAATGTTAAGGTTACCAGTCTTCATAACAATTGTGGTATATATCATACTGACCAATTTGCAAAATGCTTTTTATTAGGAAATAAATTTTTCTCTATTTCAAAGTATGAAGGTATAGCTGCTGATACATTTCTGTCCAGGGTAACAGAGGCTATTTAGTGTATAATATACTGTATACTGCTTTATAATAAGCTAATATAAGCTTTTTAGTTCATTGATTATTGTTCATTGTTAAGTCCTGAGAAAATAAACATTCAGTGTTAAAATAACAGGAAGGGATAAAAAAAAAAAAAAAAAAAAGACTACTGAAAGTTGTAATTATTCAGTGTTTAATCCTGTTAGCCATAGTAATAAAAATGCACACAACTGCAAAACAGCATCAAGCCATCAGAAAAGATCCCTTCTGTAAATCCTACTAATTCTCTGATAATAACCTTCTACAGGAGTGTATTATGACTTTCAAACAAAGGCAGAGTATGCTATCTTTCATGTGGTCTATCCATTCATATTCTAATCTCAGCCAAGGAAAAATCTAGTATACAAGGAAACAGAAAGCTTTTGGTCTATTTTCTCCTTTTGAACTAAAGGGTAATTGCTGTATTCAATTTGAGACATATTTATGAAGATTTTTCATAGAAGCTTCATTACTTTAAACAGAAAATTTATTTAATATAGTAATGACAAATATTAATATCATGGAAAGCAATGATACAATTGTTCAAATATAAATGCCACGATTAAAGTATTTTGGGTTTTTATGCTTTTTTTAATTACTTCTGAATAAACATTTCATCATAGGTTTAAAATTTTATTTTTTTTTTAATTTCATGTTTATCTAAAAACAAAACAGTGATTTCTTAGTACATCTGTATTTTCATGGGACATATTAGTAATCCAGCCTTGAAAACTGTACCTCTATATATTATTCCCAGAAATAAAAGCAGGAACTGAAGAGGAAAGCACTTCTTTTACTTGCCCAGGTACGGCTTCCCCAAGGCTGTTTTCTCACTAATCTTGAATTTCCAAAAAAGTGTGATTATAAGATATTCTTGAAGTCATCTGATCTACAGCTTGCAGTATCTAATGAAAGGTAGGAGAGATATGCCATCCATTTACAATCAGTCAGCTGTTCATAAGCTTTCTATTTAGTGGGTTGTTTTATGAACATAATTCATATTATTTCTTTTGGTTGCATTCTGTTTTTTCTTTCCTGAGTTTATTCCATTTCAGCTGGGTTAGTAACAGATGGTCCCTTAGCTCACCCCTATTTTTTTTTCCCTTTCTTTTCCTTATCTTCCTCTTCAGTTCTTATACATGCATTCCTTATCTCTTTTCTAACTCTGTTTCCCTCTGACATTTCTTTCTTCTGATCACCTTCCTTGTCTTTCTCCAGAAACCTGATTTTAGTTGGGAGTTATTTCATTTTTATTTGTCTAAAAGTTGGCCGTGGACTTTAGGCAAATAATCGTGACTAAATAGTTAAGGAAAAAGTTAAGGACACTGAAATGGAGAACAGAGGATCCTATACTGAAGTGAACGTGTGAAAACTCAAGACATTTATCTTCCTCTCCTGTGTTGTAAATGAATGTATGTATGCTTGTATCACGGAATAAGACATCATTGTGATGCAGCGTTTAGAAGCCTTCAGTCAGTTTTAAACTCTAAAACTAAAATTTACTATATACAATCATTAGCAAAACATTTTTTGCAAAAGATCAGTTCTTATGAATTATGAATGGTCATTGCTACATATACAAAACACAATTTTAACAATTATATTTTAATTATGTGTGTATAATCTGTGAATATGCTTTGCCATACAGCTAAAGCTGTACGGTTAGCACTGACAGCTGTGTTTCTTGTTGGATGTTAAATTCAAGGTGATCAGGTTTGAGATCTCATCAACAAGAAAGTCGTAACCAAAGTGCAAATTTCTTTTTCAATTTTCCTTACTTGTCTTCACATGATGTTTTTATACTGTTGCACCCCCTTACAGAAAGGGGAAGTCTTCTCTGCTACCTATAAGGCTTATCCCTTTCATTGCTCTCTACAGCTTCCTGAGGAGGGGAAATGGAGAAGGAGGTGCTGATCTCTTCTCCCTTGTATCCAATGACATGACAAATGGGAATGGTTCAAAGCTGCATCAGGTGATGCAGTCTTAGACAAGACATTAGGAAGCCTTTCTTTACCTAAAGGGTGGTCAAGCACTGGAACAGGCTTCCTGGAGAGGTGGCTGATGCCCCATGCCTGTCAGTGTTTAGGAGACATTTGGACAATGTCCTTGGTAACATGTTTTAACTTTTGGTCAGCCCTGAATTGGTCAGGCAGTTGGACTAGATGGTCGTTGTACATCCCTTTCAGCTGAACTAGTATAGTCTAGTCCAGTCTAGCCTACTCTGTTCTATTCTACTCTAATACAGCTAAATTTTTGTGTTTAAAACCTGAAGTTAAACCTATCCTCTAAGTTTTATATAACTAAAGTTAAATTAATATAATTGAGATCTCTGTAATATATTTTTCTTTTTTATTGTACTATTTTTCTCTCTCATTCATATAGATACTGGTTACAAAATAGAACATTGCTGTTGAGAAACACTACCAACCAAAGGTTTATAATAGTATAATTTTAAATTTATTTTTTAAAAAAAGTAAGAACATAAGAAGAGTATAATACATATAATGTGCTAAAAATAATCTGAAAATACTTTTAAAATACCTGTTAGAATAATGAGGCTTAGAGCTATGCTATACATTCTTTTCATTTACTCATATCTGAGAGAGCAAGTCGTCAGTCCTTAAGAGCATATGTAGTCTTCCAGTTTTAAGAAACTGCAACTGAGTTAAATTTAAAAAAGCCAAACTTTGTTTTGCTTCGAAATCTATGATTTCGGTATTTGCTCCTTAACTAATTATTTGAAATGTTCTAAAAAATAACTACTTATTCTTATGTGTGTATTATAAATATATGCACTTCTGGAAGAAGATTTAGAGAGGCTCAGCACACATAATGTTTTTAAATGCTTATCCAACATAAGAAAGTCTATTAACTTTAACATGAATCGGTGGTTTGATTCTGTACTAGTGAAAGCAGGAGAAATATTGCCATTAACAGTAGTAAACAGTTAAATGAGCAGATAAGGTTGTAAAAGATACTATAAACTTTGCTCTTGATATTACTTTTTTATACTATTTTTAATTAAATATTTAAATTTAAGGAAACGTATGTAGTCAAAGATGAATACTTATGCAACCAGAAAAGGCTTTTTAGATATGGCCACTGTGTTGCTGTTGACATCTTGTCTTATGCTCCAATCAAATATAAATTTTAATACTATATCAAATTAAATGTTATCTTCCAAGTGAAATATGTAATCCTTTTTTTATCTTCACAAAGACATTTTAGCTGGAAAGCTTTTTACTTCAAAGCATTTTTTACTTTTAAATAACCAATTTATCTTGCTGGATAGAAGAAATAAAAAATGTTCCATATCCATTAAATTAAAAAATAAACTTCACAAACACATTTTAAAAATATTTATTGTTCTAAAAATTATTTTCCTTCTTAACCTCTTGTTACATTGTTTAAAGACTGGTTGATTTTTTTTTGATTCTTTAAATATGACTGTGTCTTTTTTATTATTATTATTTTGTGTTCTTAATCCACAACACAATTCAGAAAATATAATAATTCTTGTTACATTTTACTCTAAAATATTAACTTTCATAAATCTGCGTGAGGTTCACAAAAGAGAAACAGAAACAAGAAAAGAATACTCATAATAAGAAATCTGAGTATCTTTAAGGATACAAAGGCTGGGTATTGGGTACAAGACATGAAAATTCTAGACCATGACACGATATCCATGGTCTTTCACCCAGCAGAGGTCTGAAAATGTTAGGGACGTTTACTCCAATTAAAACAAAAAAGTCATGGCAAATTAAAATAAAAATCCAAGAGGACTGCAAGATACCGTCCACAATCACCATGTCTTATTTCTCTAATTTCAGTATTTCTTTACAGAATTCATAGCAAGTTTATGCAGACCAGAACTTCATCACGTGGGAAAAATATCTTTGATTCAAAATACATTAAATCTCTCAATATCTGTTTAGCACTCTTCAACAGACATATCCACGCAGATTGAATTTCTGATATGTGCTATCTATCCCTCTTTTCCTCATGTTGAGCCTTTATGGGACAGTTTCTCAGATAAATTAAGGGCAGTCGTTGGACAGATTTTACATTAGTTGTGTATAATCTTTTGAGCTATTTGAACAAATAGAATTAGAAAGTATAATAAAAATGCTCCCTTTTCTATGGCAATCTTAATTACCCTGGTAATTCATTACCAATTGCACTTCTTGCAATCAGAAAACAGCACAGGAGTATCAAGTCTAGTGATTACTGTCTCAAAGCCTCATGCAAGATGTGAATTAAAATGATTAGGTGAATTATAATTGGAGTTACGAACCAGGCTTCACAAAGCTAGCAATTTGGCTTTCCCTTGATCCTTTTGCTTCCATAATTACATTTAATATTCTTGACCAATTCTTCTGCATTGATGAGGTCTTGAGGATCATTTAACTTGATGGCTAGTTTTCCCTGGAGAGAAGGCAAGGGCTAAAATATCTTCACTGTCCCTTTTCTAACAGGTTGTTCCTTCAGTCTTCCTCATTTAAATCATCTGACTAAATTCTGCCTAACTGGACTATAGTGCCTGACTATATTGGGATATTAATCCTCCACTCCAATCCATACTTTCTTCTAGACTTGCTACAATTGCCCATCTCAACAGCAGAAGTCTTAAGACTCAGTCACTGCAGCTTTACGGCTACAGTAGTTATTATCGCTAGTTCCCACCTGAATTCTTTGGTGCACACCTCGTGAAAGAGCAGACTCTGGGTCTTGAATGTATGTGAATATGTAGTACTTAACATTCCAGCCTGTGGACTGAAACAGTACTTTCTGTCCCTGCTTTTGAAACTGGGCTGACCAGACTAGGTATAAGTAAGCCCAATTCTACTAAGAGTTCAGCCTATTCAGGTGATGGAAGTTTTGGGGGACTGACATTCTTGCTCTCAGGTAGGTTCTGTTTGCTTTGGTAGTCTTACATGCGCTCACAAAAAAGGGTTGTAGACACAGGTTTGCACATTCGCAGAGACAAGCTTTATCTCTTCTATTTTCCTGCTGAACTGTGTTCCTGGTGGCACAGCAACTCTACTTCAACAAGAGTAAAGAGTGCTTCTAGCTCCTCTTCCCAGGCATTGAGCTTTCCCAGCTAATAGATAACATTCAAAGCCTACTTGGGTTGGGATCCCATGTCTCCTATGTCTGCCTTTGCCTCTCTTCTGCTTTTCCAGCTTAAAACTTCTAAAATAAGTTATATCTATCCTTTAGTGAAGAATCCTTCTCTGGTGGATCTTCACAGCATTTAAGATTGGAGTGAGTATAGTTGATCTGTAAGTTTTAAAAATTAGAATTTATTATAGCAATCTGAGCAGCAACCCTGTTAATATAACCCATTACTGTTATCAAACATAAGTTTAAATTCTTTTGGTGTTAAGGACAGAAGTATTAAAGAACACTATCCCTTAGGTACAATAAGAAAAAAATAGTTATGTTCTCCTATGTTAGGAATAATAATTTGCTTAAGTATTATCATTAAAATCAATTTGCTTCCTAGGAAGCTGAAGGCCTATTTTACCACATAGAGGACATTTAATGCTAAACAGAAGTCAGACTCCAAATTTTACTCTTTTTCTGCACAATTTTCATTGCTATTTTTGCTTTGGCAATTAAAAATAAGGAAGGAATGATATAAAATATATGCAAAGGTAGTAAGAAAATGAGGTATTACATTATTACCATTGCTTCAACAGGAGAGGAAAGTAAGTTGGTAAAGTTTTATTTGAAAATTATTCAAAATTATTCAGTAATCAACAGTCTTTTACACTGTGCATGAGTTGCCAGTGACTGACAATGATAAATGATATTCCATTCTGTTATTCAGTTGATGATAATGTGCTATTCACATATGAATAGCTTTATCTACCCATTATATTTTTGAAGTTCTTTGTATTGTTTAACTGTTATTTAGTAATAGACATTTCCTGAATTGCATACAAGAGCCACTGAACTTAATGTTTCTTCCAAATACAAAGAATACACAAGGTCCTTCTCATTTTATTTGTTCAAAGAGCAAAATATAATTTTAAACCAATGATCCAGATATTTCAGTTCAAATCCTTCAGTGAAAATATTCCAGCTGCGTAGTAATGTATTCTTTTTATGCCCTTTAAAGTACACATGGTTTAGCAACTGCTAGATGATAATGAAATATATCTTGAAGGGAAAAGGATGCTGTATGGTCCAAATTTTCACTGATGTAAATCAAAGCAATCCTCTGAATTCAAGTGATCTGTACAGAACCATGCAATCTGAGCATGAAACCTATATTTCCTTTTTTCCATAAGTAATAGATACAGCCACATTTTTGCTTGTTTCATTATTGGAATCACTAACTTGTCTGATATTTGAAATATTCAGGTTCAAATTACTCATATATTTGAGGAAGCTTATTACTTACCTGCAATTCCACTTACTGTTGATTTCTTTACATCACTTCCTCTGATCTCAGGTAGCTAGGAGTCCTTTGGCTCCAAGAGGAATCACATTTTACTGCTGCATTAATTCCAGACCCGCATGAGTAGCAATGGTTGCAACATTTCAATACACCAGATGCATGGCAAACATTTTTTCTCTAAAGACAATGACATTCAAAATCAAATTTATACTCATATGCAAACACATATATCTTCTATTTTTTTTTTTCTAATTCTTATCCATCCTCTGGGTACACCTAAAAAAGATTAATATTTTCTTCTTTCAATTTCCAGTTTCAAACTATTTTTTCCTTCTCTGAAATTTAAATAGTTTTTGATTCTCTTAATTCTTTCTTTTTTTCCCATAAACACCTAGAAAATATGTGAATAATTTTTATTTCTTTTTAAGCATAGGTTTTTGGGGTTTTGTTTGTTTGTTTGTTTGTTTGTTTGTTTGTTTGTGACAAGAAGAGTGTCTTTTACAATTGTATTTATCCTTTTCTCTGGTCAATTCATACTGAAGCCACAGATACTCTTTCTCTTCTGTAAGCTACACATTCAATAGTGGACTCATTTTTTTGATTGCATGTACAAAAATGGTGGGGTTTTGGTAGGAATATTTTTATTCTTTATCTAATTACATTTTTTTTAATCTACAAGTCTGGATTTTTAAAGACTGTTCCTTCATAATTGGATTTATATAATTTTATATTACAGAACAACAGAGTTATACAGTGGAAGTTCTTCATAAATATACTAAAATATAACAATGAGTTGTAATTATTGCTATCAGTTCATAACAGATGGACTAATAAAATTGATGAATTGTTAATACAGATGAATATAAAAAACTTACCTTTCCATTTTGTGTTGCCTTTTTTTTGTCATATAGACATGAATTTTCATACCAAAATGGTAACTCCTGCAACTTAGCTTTTTTTTTGATTTGTCTTTATAGTGTAATTTAGATTGCAGGACAAAATTTGTGGTCTTTAACAGATAGCACCCAAAGGATACACTGGTATCAGAAATCTGGCTTTATAATCAAAAGAGGGGAATAGGAACATCTAAGGGACAGCTCAGTTCTTGGATGGATTCACTAACTTCATTTCCAATTCCATTGTGCTCACGTCTGCACCTGAATCAGGTCTTATGATTCTGAACCTAAGGAGGTTGTGCCCAAACTTATGTAGTGCATAAGCTTATTGACTCAACAAGATCCTTACAAAACATTGACTTCAAGATCATCCAGTATCTGTGTCCAGAGCTTGGGTGTTTCATCTGGTCTCTAGTTTACAGACTATGTCTTTCCAGATGCTGATCTCCATCTCCTCACCTGTTAATCTTGCTCGCAGTTTAATAGTGAACCACGTACTGTCTCGACCTGTCCCCAACAGAATAGAAAGTAAGGTCACGCAGAAATTAGATAGGAACACAGTTTAATAAAAAGATAAGATGGACTGTGGCAATCAGGTACATTAAACTCTTCATTAAAATATTCTTCAGTGAAATGCTTAGTTAAATGTAAGTAGTTAACTGACAAGTTATAATGTGTCTATGGTATGGCGACCAGTGTCCATCTGCAATCTCTTGTTTTACAATGATTGTACACTCTTTAAGGTAGCCACATTTGGTATGGAAATAACAATGAAGTCCTGGAGTCTCATTAATTAAGATTTATTTCTGCATCACAAAAAAAACGTCATTCTGAGAATAACCTTCGATTTCCTACCTGTGAGTGATTGCACTGAAAATTCTCTTAGGTAGGTGACTTGTTGATCCGTTGTGATTAAATGAAATTGACTACCTTATGAATAAAGTACAATGTTCATCTGAATCTCAGGGACTTTTAAATACTACTTCTATTATGGACAATCTTTGGCTTTCTTGCAAGAATGAATGATCTAATACGGAGTTTTTCAACATACATACATATTCAAAGTCTGTCACTAGTTAACATATCCTAACAGATAAAGAAGCGTAGTAGACAGATGCTCGTGGCTGTCAGTTCTGTCAGTTAATTGTAAATAATATTATGAAAGTGGCTTTCATGACCATGTGCCAAATTTCCCTAAATACCTGCTTCAAGGGACAACTCTTGCTCTTTAATAACTAGGAAGTGGAAAGCATACTTTATCACTTATAACTCTAAGGTAAGCTATACGATACAGAACATAATACCTGGTTTAAAAGCAAAGATAACCTTATATATTGCATAGAAATAGAATCACAGAAAAATTCAGGCTGGAGGTGACATTGGGAAATATTTTGGTCCACCCCAGTGCTCAAATAGGTTTAACATTTAAATTATATCAGTTTTTTTCAGTATTATAATGCAGCAACCTTTCTTCCAAATCAGTCCTCCTCCAAAACTGAACAAAAAGTGAGCAAAAGCAGCTAACTATATCAGACACATAACCATAATACAATCTTTTTGATACATATGCTTAATTGTGCAGTCTGTAATTGCATAATTTCAGACTGTGTTTTTTCTGTGTTAAATTTTTTGGGGGTTTTTTTGGTTTTTTGTTTTGTTTTGTTTTGGGTTTTTTGGTTTTTTTTTTTTTTTTTTTTTTTTTTACTTTTACCCACAGGAAAGTAAATTCTAATAAAATGTTTGTTTGTTTGTTTGTTTTTAATTATTCTTATCTGGTCATATCAGATGTTATTTTGCTGCATCTGAGCACTGAGACACCTAAAATGGAAAAAGACCAAATGTGTCAATGGGGGTTTTTCTTCACAAGTTTGCTAATATCTTCTGACCTTAAAAAGAAACCTTAAGTATACATAGAAATCATCTGAAGTTTCCCAGACAGGGATTGGAGTATGACAGACTCTCTAAACAAGCAGCCCAGGCTTCCCAAGATTGGAATTGCTTGTGAAGAACAAAATAAGATAACTCCTAATTAGTGCTCCCTTAGTCCACATTAGTTGAATACCTGCAAGTTATTCCTCTTTGCAGAAGAGACCATCTTTGAGACAGAAAGACATAGTGCCATTTTCAATGTTGTCCATTTCTAGGGACAGATCCAGCAGACCCCTACTTGTTCTCTCTCTGTTGAGTTCTTCACTGAGGTCTGTCCTATTTTATTTCCTGAAATAAGGGGACAGTAGGGGACAATTTTTGTAAGGATTTTAATACATACTTGCTACTTGACAGTTTATGGTTTAGACTTTAGACAAACAAGACAATTTTTCTTTGTTTGATTAATTTAAATTTAATTCTTAGAAAATGTGGACTATTAACAAGTTGTGGCTTACCTATACATTCAGTAACTCTATTCTTTATAAACTATATTACTAAATATTAATTCTTCTGCTGATCTTTCAGGTATATAATTATTTTTTCCAATATGGCTCTTTTTTTTTTTCCCATCTGATGTACTGAAATACTATAACTGCATGATTAGAACAAAAGTGCTATAAAGATGTCTGCCATCAATGCCTAATCTATAAGAGTTTCAATCACTGTTGTCCTAGTGATATATTGATACAATACATCATCAGGATGAGAGCCAGAGGGAACAGAAGGCCCAAGAAGGACCTTTTCCAACACTTCTAAAAAATATTATAATTCCTTGTTAATTGCTAGTTGAAGATGAGCTTTATGTTTATATGAGTATATAAATATTTATTTGTTTTTAAAAAGGAGTCTCTCTTCCAATAAAGATAACGAGGGTGGTCCATTAACAATAACTGACATCTTATTATGTAGAAGGAACACACACCTTTGCTAAGAAGTTTCTTTTATTGCTGTTCTTCTTTTTAGATATATCTCACTTTGAATCTCTTTTGTCATTGGTGGTTGTCCTGTTTTCAGAATGACTTTTAAGTTCACTATAAGTTCATTTCAAATACTCTTCCTTCATCAGACAATACTTCACCTCTCCCTGTATGAAACCATATGATTCATTCATCCTGAAATAGAATAAAATCGTTCTCCATTCCCTTCCTATTCTCTATTCATCTATGATATCATAACAAGCCCAACTGACTCCAACATATGTAAGCCTTTTTATTCAAGGATATGGTGCCAGTGGCTGACAAAAAGACTTCAAAGAGTATAAGAACAGTTTCTTCACTTCAACATAAATGGCAACAACGAAAGTGAAAAAAATAGTGAGTGAAAGGATAAAAAAAATAAATCTGCTCATGCTCATAGCCTCTGGATACTTGCCTTTTACATTTTTCATTATCTGAGTTAATCATGTTTCTCTCTGGAAAAAAAACACTGTTTTGCTGTAACAGCATCTCATTGACTCTTCCTTTTTTCTCTGTCACACACATACACTTTAATGAATTCACATTTATATACATACGCTACCCTGACAAGTTTCTGTACTTCATCCTTCCTAATTCAGAAATTTAAAAGTTTTGTGGTTTCCTTTGATACTAGGTTTAGTCCTGTTTCCCAGATGAAACCAGACAGGGTATATTCCAACTAATAGCTTTCCCATGGTTTTATCAAAGACTTTTAATAAGATATCTCTTCTTATCTTTGTTATATTTAAGTTTCTTATTAGTTTAAATCTAACAGGTTCTGTTTAGTTTAATTCTATGCAGTTAGAATAATATACATCTTTTAAACAAAGGCATATAGAATATGTTTTCACATTTTTTTTATGCAGAAAAATACTTCATGTGACTGGTTTCAAAACACTGGGAGATGATGTAAAACATAAGAGTCATAGACTTGCACTTACCATTTAAGTATCCTTCCTCCCCTCCCCCCCTCTCCCTCCCTTTGGAGGTATACTTTCCAACAGACCAGTTATTTCCCTAGCTTTTCTACTGACTTATTTTTTTTTCACTTGCAGCTGAAAACCAGCCTGGCCTGGCCTGAACTGAAAGATAAAAGATATTGCGAGGTTTTCTCTCCCCGAGTCCACTGAATTTACCATCCAGATTTGGCAAATATCTATGGTAATTTAACTACTTTTTATGCTTCACAGCCCCAGAATCAGTTACTTAGTTAATATTACTGTACTGTATTTACATAATTACACTTTGCAAGTGTAGAACTGAGATTTGTAATAGTATCAAAAAATGCAATTTCGTCAGAAAAAACATAAGTTTTTGGTCAGGAATTAAGTACGTTTTCAGTTTTTGTTACAGTTTTTTTTCCTTAAAAAAAAAAAAAAACAAAACAAAACAAAACCCAAACATTTAAAATAGGTATAATTAATTTCTATCTTTAATTTGACATTTTTATTTAAAAGAGAAAAATAATTTTTATTTCTGATTTGTTCTCTAAGACAACAAGATAAGTTCCTAACACTTTAACCGGACAGAATGAAACTTTTATTGCCAAGGTCAAACTATAGTAAATTAAAAATATATTATAAACCTTGAAAAATAGAATATTATTAAAATCCAAGTAACCTTATACAATACAGGGATAATATCACTCATCTTTATTATAAACCATTTTTGATTAACAGGTTAAAGTAAGATGAATTGAGAAGTTCAGAGGTGTAATTATGTAATCATACTGCTGCAGATAAGGTTTTGAAAGATTATAACTTTGCTCTACACATTTAGGTAGCTTGTGTGTTTCCAGAATGCCTTACAATGCTGCAGTTTGTACTCCATATTAGACATCTTTGTGGGCCGTTTCAGAGAGAAACAGAGTAAAGAATAACTTATTCAATCTCAAAATTCTGGAATACTTTAACAATTAAAGACCTGAACTGCAAATCAAATTTTACCCCTTGTTCATTCCTTTTTTCTGAGATCCACATTCAGACATGCAATTAGGTATGTCCCAGACTGGTTCTTTTAGACTCCAAAACTTCAGTAAAACTTCAAATTTCTACATTTAATGTTTTAAGCCATTTCCTTTTTCCTTTAGATTTTATTTAGCAAAATATATAGTTGACACACTAATTAGCTACTTTCTTTGAATCACTTTCTTCCCTCCACCTACACTCAGACCAGTGAAACAAGGGAAACACCAAATGTTTTTCTAATTATTGCCATCCTTCATATGGGTACTAAAACAAGCAAAAAAAAAAGTCACTCATCTAAAAATGTTGGTAAGGGTAACAAAATAAACAAAAAGCCAAAGCCCTGTCTTAGTTTTGACATCTATTCCCACTTGATACTGTATTGTATACAAATACAATTTTTTTGTTAATAGAATTAGGAGAATGTAATAATGTGACAATTGGAGTGTCTTTTCATATAGTTCTATCTCCTAATTTATTGCTTTATGCTCATGAATGTACATATACATACTCGATTAATTACTAATTGTATTGGTCCAATATTGAGTATAATTTCACTGCAAATTAAATTTTGAAAATATCTTAGTGGTAGAAAAGGTGGAGTCCAATTCTTTTTAGCATGTGTATAACGTTAATTACATTAATGGTAACATGGGATGTTTCAAAGACTATTGACATACTGTCCTAGTATGTTACACAGAAAAGTACATGCGACATATAAAGTGACAGTGTACCACTGACACTCTTATTATAACACTTATTGGTTGTAAACTCACATTACATAACTTTAGACATTAGCAGCATGGCTGACTATGTTGGAAGTAATCATCTAGACACTGATTACATTGAAATATTTGATCACAGGATCAAGTAAGTATGGCAATGCATGTGTCGACCCACCAGTAGTAGAGGAAGGACTGATCCACAGCCTTTTTGAAGAATTCAGCTCACACAAACTTATGGGCCTGGACAGAATCCACACGAGGGTTTAAAAAAAGTTCATACCTTTAGGCTTAAAAACCAATAAGGTTGTTATGCTGATAGTAGCAGCTGATATATCCACTTGAAGAAGAACAGAAATTCCCAAACAGTATAATTCTGAACAGAATTAGAAAGGTAATTAATTTTCTTTAAAAATCAGCTTTCAGAGATGTGCTTTTCTGATTTTTTTTTTTCTGTTTTTCCTGATGAAACAATGGAAAATTTGAGATAGTGTTTTGAGCAGATGTTACAAAAAATAAAAGCAGAGGATGTAAAGTTATTTAATAAATATGAAACAGTGTTACTTTGAGATTTGGCAGATGGTCTTGATACATTCAGTTTAACAAATTCAGTTACACTGATTACCTGTGATATTAAGTTTCAGAGAATCACAGTATTTGCCGTAGTCCAGTTCCTTAGGGGAAAGTTTAAAGGAGAATCAAAGGGGAAAAGAAAATATTAGATCCAGTATGATATACAGAAACGATAATAAAAAACCCAAACAGGAATAAAATATTAAGAAGATAAAGGTATGAAGCAGACAGAACATGGCAATGAGTGAACAAGGTAATGAGTGAACAAAAGTTGTAAGAATTTCTTTGGTGACAGCACTAAAAGTACCTTACTTAAAAACTAGTGCACAGAAACTGTACGTATGCGCATCTGTGCATATGCACATGCTTGCTGGGGCAGGAATAATGTCTCATAGATCTGATTTACATCTTGTTTATCATTTTGCATGCAATTTAAACATTACTGGAATCATAAATACATTATTATTTTAATCATTATCCTTTGTTTTAATGCAATATTGCTAATGTCTGAATGCTAATATGTCTGAAATTACAATATGCATTTTTATTGAATAAATCTTGTAACAATCAGTACTGTTATTTATTGTTAATTTTCTAAATATGCATAAAATACCCTATAATGTACTTGAAAAAGAATTAATACTTTTTTTATTTTTTTGCGAAGTACCAACTCAATGAGCTTCAGAAATCTAGGGAACTATTATAATTCAAGTGATAGATGCAGATAATAATAAGTACTTTCACAACAGACATAGATCCAATCAATTTCAGAAATGTTTTGTCAAGTTGATAGCTAATAAGTAACCAGAAATAAGTTTCATCAAGATCTATTGGAATTTTTGTTACACCAGTGTTAATATTTGTTCTCTCTATATAATCATGCATTCAGTAACCGTTCCTGGCATCTTCCTTTTGTAACAATAGGAACACATAGGAATTATGGCAAACTTCTTTATGTATACACATGGCATACCTCTAGCTTATTCTGATTCTTTGAGATATCTTCATATGAATATTAGCCCTCGCTATATAATTTTTTAAATCCATTATTCCTCAGTTTAATACTAATTTAAACAATGCTTGGTAATGTTCAGTGACATTTACATTACTGGGTTTGTTTTCTCAAGACAGAAATTTATATCTCAATATGATTCATAGAGCAATAATCCAGAATCAAATATTCACATTAAAGTTTAAAGGAGTTATGAGGAAATTATATGTCTGGGTTTGTGTTTGTTTTTGTTTTTGTTTTTGTTTTAAAAGGAAAACGTTCAGCTGATCAGAAATAAAATGCAACTTGCAAATAAGAAAAAAAGTTTAGTTTATATATTAAACATAGTATAAATAAATATAACAAAGGAGAAGCTACCTACATAAAACTGAATTCTGTGTTTTTCTTACTTTGGTGAAGCTTTTAAAGTATTAGTTTACTTATTAAAAACACTTTTTATTTTATAAATAACTTCAATAAATATTTTCAGATCAACTCACATCTCAGTGAAATTATGTTAGTTAAACATATCATTAGGTAAAGGCTTTTTGTACATATTATCATTGCAGTGTTGCATAAGATTTAATTCATCCTCCAAAAAACAAGGTACTCAAATCCATCTAAATGCAGTTAGTGAAGGGTTAACAAGTGCTGTGTCATTTCCTTTAAAATATGATTTATTGTAAATAAATGTATTTATTTAAACATTTATTTATTTATTCTGAATAGCCCAAACTTCGTAAAGAGCGAGCTGAAAAAAAGTTTCTGGTGTTAGATAAAATCTAGTCAGTTTTGAATGGAATTAGTAATTTAATTGTATGCATTGGATTGACTTTTTTTCATTTCACCTACCCTCTTATCCCTGATGAAAAGTTCTTTTCTTGACACAGAAGAATTTTCCTTCACATATCTTTGAAATATAAGGCTAATATGTAAATCTGAAGTAATAAAGAATGAGAAAAGATGTTAGGGCAATATTTAGTACAAAGCCAGCTATGGAAATGCATGTGAAAATGTATAGATGAACAATTTATGTTTTAACTGGGAGGGGCAAAAAAAGTGAACTTCTATGAAAACCTTGGATATTCATCATTTAATGTAATATTTCTAATATCTGTTGGTAAGGGTGATATTGATTCCTGCCGCTAAAATTGTAACTTCAGCCACATAACACTGTATAACTCATAAGACAAACATATTTCAGTGTACATTTTGAAAGCCATGCAAAATACACAAAATATTTTAAATAAAAAATTAAAGCAGTTTTTTCCTCACATACGTCAATGTATGCATTTTTTAATAATACCCAAGGGAAATCTCTGGAGGGCAGGTGATGAAAGTGTGTCTTGATTAGTTTCTGCTAATGCATATGTAACAGCTTCATAAAACTAATAAAGCTTAAATACACGTATATCACTAAACCCTTGAAACACTTCAACTGGATGTTTTCCAGTATTTCCTCATGTAGACAAAGGCAGAAAATGTCTAATTGGCAAATGTTTATGCTTATCCATGAAATTTAAAAGAAATTGCTAAAAAGTATCTAGTTTCACTTCTATTCAGACAAGCCAATTCCAATTATTTTCTGAATATATAGCAGTTTTGAGAATTCAGGATTAAGTTACATTCATATTTCATTCCATCACAGATAACTTATAGAATGCTGATAAACAAATCTGAGAGAAGAAGATACTCTGGAATACACTTCCAAGTTAATTTGTTGCAAGTTAAAACTGTAAAAACTGAAGAAAAAAAAAATGCTTATTGGTCAAAATTTCCAGAATACTTTGGCTATTTGGAATTTTTCTGAAATGCTGCCTTGTTGCAGATTTTTTTCTTTTCTGCTTGTTTCTTTTGTCTTGTCTTTAACTTCAGCTCCTACTTCCAAATTCAATAAAATTTGTTTGACACCAACAATGAAGATGAAGCAGCAAGGTGCAGTTAGTTCATCTAGGGAGTACCACAAGATGAAAACAAAACAAAAATAAAAAAAGAGGGGAAAAAAAAAAAAAACAAAAATAAAAAAGGAGGGGAAAAAAATTTCAGGGAAGCCCTGCATGACTGGAAAAGGTCAATGTATTTGACCAGGTGCCCCCGCACCAGCAGGGGAGGCTGCAGGGGTGGCCTTTGTGAGGAGAAGCTGGGGCTGCCCCGTGCTGGTCACAGCCGGTTCCAGACATCTCCAACCGACCCACTGCAGGGCATGGTGGAGCCCCCACATCCAAGATGGCGGCACTTCAGGGAAAACTGTATTTAAGAAAGGGGAGAAAATGCTGAAGTGAGAGAGAAGGAGGGAACAATAGAGGAAAGAAAAAGGTCAGAGGAGTAGGAGGTACTCCATGGCAGAACAAGCACCCATCTGAAGGGACTGTGATCTATGGATAAGCCCCTGCTTGCGCAGATACACTTCCAAAATTACTGCAGCCCATGGAGAACCCATGCTGGAACATAAGAAAAGTGTGAAAAAGAAGAAGGTAGAGACAAACCACTATGAGCTTGACCTGGGCTGAGCCGGTTCTAGCTTGTAACAGTTCCCATGTACCATATATGATATGATAGTATAGATGTGATAGTGTATTCGATATATCATATGCTATCCCTAGTTAATCGCAGTGCATCAATAGCCCCAAGCTGAGTCTGAAGGAGACTATTTTACAGCTTTAAATGGGAGCCCATGAGAAGGAAGATGACTATGATAGGAAGCATATGATAAAGAAAAGCAAGCAGACTCTAAGCCTGGGGAAGAAGCCACTGATTCCACGGGCATCAAACTCCTCCCAGCAAGGAAATGGTGGTGCTGCTGAGTTGTTGTAAATACTTCCTGCCTCCATCCCACTTCCTGAAGAAGACTGAGACTGCTGACGTTAGGACCTAGAAGGACTGTGAAAGAATAAGGATACCATCAGATAAAAGGAGAAGATACTGGGAAAATTCTGACAGTAATGTTTACCTTTTCTTATGAGGCTTTCCTATATTACTTAGATAATTTGGTATTCTAGAGTATTAAAACACTAATTGGACTAAAATTTTTTTTTTTTGGTATGTTTCAGTAGCAAGTTCTTTTTTGTCAATAAGCAGATTTTCAGATTTTGAGAATAATAATATCCATCAATATATTAATTATGATACATAAAAACTCTGGGTTTATAAAGAAAGAAACAAACAAACCTGCTAGCAGAATGGGGGTTTCAGGAGATCACACCAAGTTTTCTATGAACCATTATATATATGTATGTGTGTGTGTATATATATATGAAATTGATTTTTTTTTCCTCCAAAGGAAAAATTAACTCTCCCATGCTATTAGTAAGACTAGCTCATTTGGCAAAAACAGGAAACCTACTAAAAGTGTGCCTCTGTTTTTTTTTTTTTTTTTTAATGTTAAATCAATCAATATGAATCCTGTTGATTACGTGCAAATGTTTACAGGTTTCTTTTATGAACTGATCTGCACTACAGTGGCATATAAATTGTTTTCCTGTAATTGCTTTGTTGATAAATGAATGTTTGGAAACTGTCCATTGGAAACTATTGCTGAGTATTGAAAACAAATTTTCTTGGATTTTACTCTCCCAATGAATTTCTCAGCCTCTGGAATTTGCTTCTCTTTCATGAAAATACAAGGAGATGTGGACACTCAAATATAAATTCCAAAATCTGCTTTTATCACTTAATTACCAGGAATTTTGAGTTTTAAATATATGGTCTGTGAAAAATAATTTATCCTTTTGGAAATAATCAGGTCCTTGAGATGAAACTAAAATTTTAGTTCAAATTTTGAGACTGAATTTTCTGAAGCTGTCATATCAGTCATATGTAATAGATTATGTCATTGTATTTACTCTTATAATAAGGTACTAAGTATATAACTCAAGATGCAAAGTTTCGCAAAGTGCAGTTATTAGCAACCCTTTTTCCTCTTCTTGTCACATAATTTGCTTTCATTATGGCTTATTTCTGAAATATTTAGATAAGGAATTTAAGCCTCTATATAAAAATGATTCAGACTTAATTAGATTATGAATAATCTGTGAGGCAGTTCTGTTTGACATTTTTCCTATCTGTAACTGAGCTTACACAGACACCCAAAGCATTAGAAAAATGGTTAGGTCCACAGTCCTAGATATTCCTGCACACTCATGAAGTCAGTGGGATTTTGAATGTATGCAGGAGTTCTTACTGTGTTTGCAGTATCAGTGACTACATATTTGTCCTGGTTTGAGGTAAAACAGGACCAATTTTGTTCAGGGTTTGGTTTTTTTTTTTTTTTTTTTATGTCTGTATTCTTTTCCTATGTATTTTATCTTACAGTATATCTATTAACATGTCCTCTACTTGGTACAGTTGGACTACACTACTCAGTCTCTGTCTTTAGACTACAATCAGAAGATTGCATTAAAACATATCTGGTCTCTGAGATTTTAAATTTGGTTTTTAATTCTTTATTGTTTTAAATAATACTTTATTAGGCACCAGACCCAGTCTTAAGTGGAAACAGACTCAAGTTACGCCAGGGAGGTTTAGATTGAGTATTAGGAAAAAAATTCTACACAGAAAGTTTTGTTAAGCATTGGAACAGGCTCCCCAGTGAAGTGGTGGAGTTGTCATTCCTGGAGGTATTTAAGAGATGCATAGATGTGGTGCTTAGGGGCATGGTTCTGTGGTAGTTTTAGCAGTCTTTTGTTGATGATTGGACTTGATGATCTTAAAGGTCTTTTCCAGTTTAGACAATTCCATGATTCTATGATTCTATGATATGCATTGTTTCAAATATTTTCTATTGACAGTTCTTACAGCATTCTTTCTTTCTCCTTCAGTAATAATGTTACTTCAGTAACGACACACTTTTTCTCCTTTAAATTTAAACTCTTTTGTCTTTTAGATTATGAAGATAAAATCTTTATTGGGGATCAATTACTTATCACAGAATAAAATGTAAAGAGTTGACTTTACAATGAGCACATTGCCAGTTTTTAATGTTTATATCTGTAACAAACCTATAGAAACAAGGAATAAAAGGCACACTTTGTTACAAGTCCAAAAGAACAAGCACACAATGAATAGAAAGATCAATAGAATAATCAATAGCCTCAGAAAAGGATGAAATAAGGATAAGTTAGTCTCACAATTAATAAGCAGATCACAGTTCATAATAGAATCTCTAAAGAAAACACAATCAATGTTCTTAAATGTTTTGTGAAGGAACAAATCTGGTAGCTAAATGAACATAAATGTGGAGACCCAAAGTAAGGACAAGTGATTGAGGAAATGGGCTAACTTTAGATATGAATAAAAAACACAGATGATACTTAGATGATAAGCATCTTTTATATGATTGAGAAGATGCACAGTGGAGAATATTTAATCTGATTTTATTATAATATAAATCATAGACTTATTTATACTGTGATATAACAGGACATCCTGGAAAATTTCTATGCATATTCAGCAGACCAAATATGAAAAGATACAGCTTCACTAACTTCAGTAGAATTCTAGCTATTTTTTTTTGCAAAAAAGTGCCACTTTTAAACATTTTTTTTTATGCACGTTTTACACATTATTACATTTAGAGATTGAAGTGCAGAAGTTTAGGGTTTTTTTATACATAATACTAAATGTACTTATTTATATGTCTTACAAAGATCTCCACAGGGATTTAACCATTATTGGTAGGATTTTAAAGACATTCTGAACTGTACTTCTCTCATTAAAAACAAATAATTCCTTTTCTTTTGTAAGTGGTATCATAGCTTTCTAACTCTTAGAAAACCTCTTAATTCCTCTAAGCACAAAAGGGAAACAAAAATTATTTTACATACAGTGGAAGTAATACAGTAGAAAAAAATTGATGTGATGTTGTTGAGTTAATATTTTACAAAGATCATGGTGGAAAAGCCCAACATATCACTTCTATTCAACAAACATCTTTCTTTATGAAAGAGCATAATACATCAGAAAGAAATATTTCTATCAATCAGCTGCATGACCACTTTCTATCTATTCAAAGGGAAGCTTTCATTTGTATTACTCCTCTCCCAAATATAGTAGTTTCATGGCTCACAACTCTGTACACAGAGCATTAATTCTGCAGACATTAGTCTCTTTCATACACCAGTACTCTCCCTGTTGTGTTCAGCTGTTTGGCTTTGCCTGCTCTCTGGCTTCTTCACTCTGACCTCATTCTATTGTTTCCTCTCTCTTTCTCTGACCTTTACATTTCCTTCTTTTCCTGAAGAGAAAGGTCAGTCCATGTTGCAAGATAATTTTAGATTCATTTTTTGAAACCTCAGACCTCGTATTCCCAAACTGGTATAGCAATTATCTCATGTCAGTAGTATGTGACAGAATGTGTATACTTTTTCTGGTGCCTGTAGTCAGGCAGATTTCCAATGCTTGTTGTGTGCCCCTGTCAATAACAGCAGGCAGGCAGAGTCAGGACCTATTGTACTTTTTCTTTTATGTACTTGTGTTGATCTTTAAACTCATAGATAGTGTAGGTTTTAGACAGCTATGGAGCTTCAAAATATTGAGTTTCCTCTTTTTGATGGCACTGAGGTTGGCAAAAGTACTGTGTTCATAACTTTTGAATGGGATCAAGGTGTAAGAAACATTACCCCTCTCTATGACATTTCATGGTATTTGAACTCTATCAGGAAAAAAAAAAAAAACAAAAACAAACCCAACCCTGTATAGTGTCCAAATTCAAACAGAGATTTCCAGTACAACTGAGTATAGTCTAGAATGTAGATAACTAGAGTAGGGAACTGTTTTCAGTCAGTTGTGATATCTGCAGATGTACACATCAAAGAAACCTGACTAAGAGCATGTGCTGCTTTTGGCTGGGGTAGAGTTAATTTTCTTCACAGTAGCTAGCATGGGCCTATATTTTGTATTTGTGCTCAAAACAGTGTTGATAATGCACAGATGTTTTTGTTATTGCTGAGCAGTACTTACCCGGGATTAAGGCCTTTTCTGTTTCTCATACTACCCACCAATGAGTAGGCTGGGAGTGCACAAGAAGTTGCAAGGGGACAGAGGCAAGACAGCATGCTCAGTATATAAAGCTGAAGGAAGAAGAAGGAAGGGGGAGGATGTTCAGAGTTATGGCATTTTGACTTCCCAATTAACCATTATGCGTGATGGAGCCCTGCTTTCCTGGAGATGGCTGAACACCTGCCTGCAGATGAGAAGTAAATGAATTTCTTTTTTTTGTTGTTTGATTGTTTTTCTTGCATGTGAGGCTTTTGCTTTGCCTATTAAACTGTCTTTATATCAACCCATGAGTTTTTGCTTTTATTCTTCTGATTCTCTCCCCCATCCCAGCTGGCGGGACTGTTAGTGGCTGCATGGTGCTTAGTTGCCGGCTGGGGTTAAACCATGGCAGAACATCAGAGAAAAAGCTGGAAGGAATAGGATAAGCTTTACACAACATAGTGGAGAAATACTGCATGGGATACCCACTATTTCCTGCCTGAAACTATGAGAAACTTTTTGGGAAGTCACGTTTTCTGGACATGAGGGCAGCCAGGTTTAACCTTGCACCATCATGTTGCTGCTGTTGCCAATGGAAGTGGTCACACAAAATGATGTGCAGAGCTCACCACAGGTTGCTTCCTGTTGTGTTCAGCCATGACCATGTTTTGTACTGTATGTACTGTTGCACAGTGATGCCTTGCCCAATGGGTTCTTGACGTCTACTTCCCAACAGGTTTATTTGTCTAAAACCAAAATCTATGTAGTCTGTTATTCATTAAAGAACCTGTGAACCAGTTTGAACTAAAGGACTATTTAGTATGAACATTACTTCCTCAAACTCATCGCCATTATTTGTTATTACCCTGCTTAATTATGTGCATAACAAAAGGCCACTCCAGTAGCTCAAGTATTTGGTTTAAAAAAAGGAGATTTTTAAAATAATCTTCTGTTGGAAACACTTTGTGACTCAGCCTTCCCCTGTTGGATGTTAAAGTTCAGTGTCCAATAATTAGACACTCAGTCAAGGACACATAAATACTGAATTGGGTACCTGACACAGGTAGATAGGATCTCCTTGTTGAGGCTTCTAACTCATCTTTCTGTCTCTAAAAACTGCATGGAAAAATTAGGTACTTAATTGAGGAGTTCACTGCACTTCTGAAATTAAGATGCTAATAACTAAACCAAAAAACTAAAATAAACCAAAACCTAAAGAAAACCTAAATTAAGCAGAAAACTAAATTAAGCAGAGTAGATCCCATACCAGAATTCACAAGCAAATACCCCAATTAATGTCCCAAAGTTATGTAAAAGTTGTTTTGGATTTTTTTGTGCATCTTATAAAGGTTAAATATATATCTTGGATAGCCACACAGATAAAAATAAGGAGCGCCATTTGACTAATCTGTTCAGCTTTTTGTCAGATGTAGTTTTCTCAGAGAGGTAAAGCACATCAAAAGGCGCATGAAATTTTCAGCTATGCTAACAGTGTACACCTTTGACTGCAGGTGGTCAGCTAGATTCAATGAAAGGATCATTCATTTGGTCCAATCACTTAGTTATTGTTTGTATCTCTTTACAAAGAGATAACTTTAAATTAAAGTACTGAAAGTGCTCTTTTTCTACTTCATGCTGCTGTTTCACCAAACTTAAATCCAGTTCAGATAGTATCTTAAATTATCTGGTATTTTTTATGTATCAAATTTTGAACATAATTTCATACATATACAAAAACAGTAGACAGTACATGAACATATATATATGTATTTATGAATGTGAGTATGCATATATTTACATTTACGTTTACACTGATATGATGGAATTCCTTCCTGCAGCTCTTCAGTCCATTTCTACCACCTGTCCTGTTCAAACACATTTGCCTACTTTTTGTCATAGAATAAACCTTGTATTAGCAACTTGGATCAGTAAAATTTCATTTTGCTTTCACTGTTAAATTGGCTTTGCAACCAGGATTTAAGTGTGTACAGCACCTCAGGTCTTTCATGATTACATTATATCCTCTAGCAGTTTGGCAGGATGATATTAAATCTGGGTGGTTAATATGTGACTAATAAGTTGCTTAAGCAGCCATGTACTTCTTTTTGTTCAATTATAATTTTCATGCATTTTTCCTAAAAAATATTTTTTTCTTTTGGTAAGCAAGAATCTGCTACAAGTACTTAAAGAAGCTACTGATGTGGTACTGATACTTATTTCATTTAGGACAATGTCAGCATTATATAATAGTAGCATTATCTAACACAAAGTATCTGTTATAAAGATACTGCTACTGTACAAGCCTTAATCAAAGATAATAAGCTTTTAAATTATTATTATTATTATTATTATTATTATTATTATCAGCTTATTTTTACCCACAGTGCAAATGTATAGATTATTCCCTATAGGCCGAAGCATGACTTGTTTCAGCAGGGGTCATATTACTACTATACAGTGCAGTTGTTTCCATAAAGGGACCCTATAAACACCACCAGGTTTCAAAAATCAAATATGAATCACTTTCTTAAAGGAAATTTAGAAGAAATCACTTGACTATAAAAAAAAAAAATCAGCTGATTTATTTATGAGAAAAAAAAACATCAGTTTTTATTTCATCTGGGTTTGTTCTTTTTTTTTTTTTTTTTCTTTCACTTAGGATTGTTCTATACATGTGTTCAGTCCTATACTGCCTTTCAAGAGCCAGGTAAAAAGTTTCTAAATAGCCTTTAGGTTTGTAAAGTACACCCATGAAGGAGATGTTCCACAAGTAGGTCAAAACAGTTCAATATGCAAGTAAAGGAATTCTTTAAATGAATGCTTCCAGGTTTGCTTGTCAACAGCTTATGCCATTTACATCCCAGAAAAAAAAGTAGCATGTCACAGTTATTTGATTTGTGAATACAAAATTAGAAATTTCCAAATTTTCCTGAAAATCATGAAGGTAATTTCTTTTTAGCTTTCTTAACAATTTTATTAATATTATGCACAGAGCAGAATCAATCACAGCATTGAAATATTTATTTGTATAAATATATACATATTTACAGTTCCAGAACTTCTGTGTATAACTAACTAGAAAAAAAAACTCAGGTCCAGATATTCTGGTAAAATTGCAAACACTTTTGATAGCAACATTTTTTTCACATTCAGATGAAGTACGATCGTGTTTGTCTTAATGATCACTCAATCTTATCAGTTGTAGTTGTAGCAGATTCAAAAACTTGTTGGTCCCCTGCAGAGAAGTTCACATTTGGTGTTTTGTGATACTGACAATCCATACGATCATTGCTTCCTCTTGCTGTAATATTAAATGTGAATGAAACTGCATTTGTGGTGATTCGGAGGAGATGGCAACCTCCAGTAGAATGCCTTTTGCATATTGACTTGGGTCCGCTGCATATGAATCAACTAGTTGAGTTCTTCATAGTACTATAGCTCTTAATCTGAGTTTGCCACTGTCATTCACTCTTTTTAGTCTGTAGTGCAAAAGAGACCATAAAGTAGTTTAAATTGACAATTATTTTGTTTATTTGTGTTTTCCCTTAAGCACTTTATACCAAGCACGCTTGTGAGAATAATTACTAAGTTATATGTACTCTCTTAGTCTCGCAAGGTGACTAAGCTGAATGATTCCTTTTATGTGGATAAATATTAGCTAATGGAAGCCCAGCAAAAGGATTCATTATAATCATAATTAAGCTGTAATATCCTTATAAAGAAAAATAATTAAAAAAAAAGAACAACAAAAAGAACAAGAAGAAATCCAGTCTAAGGAGAGAAACAAAATAATTTATTTTCATAATAAAGCTCTGCACTCATTCCATTTCCTGTGTTTACTGCCATCTGATTTCAGAGTAGCTGTCAGTAAAGTTCACATCAATGCAAGTAATTTCTATTTGACAGCAAAGGCAGTGTCAGAAACTGCAGCTATAATACGCTGTCAAAGAACTGACTGAGACATGAATCAATAGAGATAGATCTACAGAAAAAACTTGGACAATGACTATTCTCTAGTACAACCAAAAGTTGAGTTGATGAACTATATGTTATAGACAAAAAATTACTGCTAAAGAGGAGTCATTCTATCAGGTAGAAATGATAGACAGGAGGAATGTGTTTTTTTTTTTTAATTTTTTTATCTATATATCTCTATAAATCTATCTATCTATCTATCCATCCGTGTATCCATTCATCCATCTATCCATTTTATTATATATATTTACATTTATATAAATCTATTCTATTTCTCTACTTTTCAAAGTTTGCATATAACAATAAAACATGATTATTCTCTATTAATCTTGTTTTCAATGGTCATGACTCTACCCGTTTGCACAAATAACTATGAACATATATTCATACAATTTGTAGAACAGAAAATTTTTTTCATAAAGTTTTTTTCAGGTCTACCTTATATTCTAAGTTATCAGACTCCTGTCTTATGCTTTTTATCAGGAAGGACTCTGAATCTCTTGAGTTGTTAAGTAATAGTAAAAGGATGACATTAGAATTTAGTAGAATTTAGTCTTCCAGTGTTGAAATATTGCTTGCATCAAAACCAACACTTTAACTGTACTCTAAAGGGGATAAAATTCAAGGCTATAAACACAAAATCTGATAGGCAGAAACAATACCAAACATTTTGACTTCTAGCATCTAATATACAGCACGAACAGCTTTTATATTTTTTTCATAATTCTTGAAGCAAGGACCTGGTGAATATTCAAAACAGTGCTCTGTCATGTAACCTTAAAAGATGAAATGAAATCATATTCTGACAGTTTTTCAGAATACGTAAATCGGTTATTGTTGATTCCTCTTACTAATTATTCGTGGTATCTTAGGCTCCACTTGAATATCCATTGAAATAATAAAAAATGTTTGAGGTTTTCTAGGAGGCTGTCTTCTCTTCCCCCCCTTTCCTCCTCTTAAATGAAAAATCCAGCTTTCATTGTTTGTTGTTCCCCGCTATTGAAATTTTTACTCATTCAGTCTGGTAATAGAAATGTAAACCATGAATAATTAATAGTGCCAATTTCAGTTGCTTCGTATTTGTGAATAAAGTAAATGTACATATAATTCTACCAGTAGGAGAAAAGATCTCAGATGATCACCAGTGTTAATGCCTTATTAGAAGACTCAGTGTGGTTTCTAAAGAAGCAAGAAGTTGGTGTAAAATGAGTGAAGTTAATTAGCATGTACAGGGTGTGCAGTTTTATCTAAAAGATCAAATCACTGTTGGCAAATCATTCATGTCTTTTAAAAATCTCCCTCCAGAAATGGATAGTATGTGAAGACGAAAAGACCTGTTTTATGCTAATACTCTATTACATTGTGTATGTTGGCCAAAACCAGCAACCAGAATTCAGGGTCCATGTTCTAGTACCTCTTTCTGGGATATTATGTGGTACTGTGTATATTTCACACAAGGACAGTATCAAAGTCATCAAACTGGAAAGAAAGGAAGAGAGTAACAACACATTCTCAGTGACAGTCTTGTGAGCTGCCATCCAGCTTGGCTGCATACTGTCTGATCTCCTTCCGTGAATAGAGCCCTTGATTTAGTCTTTTTCACTGACCTACGCTTCTGAAGAATAGCTATCCCAGTGATCTACAAACTCCTTACCCAGCTCCTACTGTTCACTGAACTCTTGTGCCATCCAAGCCATCTGGGTTGATCTTTTGCCTTAAAAGGATTCAAACATGACTTGTTGGATTAAAAGAAATTAAATCAATGAACTATAGATGGACTGGTTGCACATCCTGGAAGCCTGTAATTACCTAAGTGGATTGAGTAAAGAAAATGACAAGCATTAACTCCCTAATGGTCTTTGAATTAACAAAGTCTTGACAAGAGTATTAAAAATAAACCCTGACTTTTAAAAATATATACTCTTGATGATCCTCAATTTTTGTATCTCAGAGCTCTGTAGAAAGAAAGTCAGAGCCTTTATCCTATTTTAAAAACTGAAGAAAGGCTAACAGGAGACTGAAGACAAAAAGTGTTGCAAGCTTGTGAGAGTTAAAAAAGTAGAAATATTTATGATCCAATAGCATATGATAATATATTTACTATTTGTGTTATGTTAATAAATAAATGAACCTGAATTCTAAATTAATATTCCTCTAACTTTGTACCGTGGACAATTTTTATTTGGTTGATTGCTTGCTTGGTTCATTTTACACATGTTTAGCAGTACTTAAACAGAGTCATAAAAATGCCGAGTCACCTTTTTTTTTTCTCTCTCTAAACATCAAACTGAGTTTTGAATAAAAACATCAGATTATTTCCATAAAGCCTTGTTTGCTTGCTTGTGGTCTTGTTTATTCTTTAGTCATCAAAGTTAATGTCGGTGCACCTTCATCACTCTCAGCTGCGCTTTATGTATGTCAAAAGGCACTTTTGATGGGATGTAGCTTTATGATAGCTATAATACCTCTCCATAAAAAGGAGATCTATTCTGACTAACTTCAACATCTGACTTCCTCTTAAATAGTTGGCATCTTGGGTGAGATTCATTTAATCTCTAGAATGTCACATTGGAATCTTCCCTAGACAACAGAAAGAATAAGTGCCTCAGGATGGCAATTTATCTCTGTCCAAATGAATACTCTAAATGGATCTGATGAAGTAGCCTCTGGAGAGGACTTTAAAGCAATTCCATGGTGATATTTGAGACCACAGATTTAGACATCTATGTTTTAGAGCTAGATGTATTGTAGATGTTTGGAGTTTGTTGATAAAACTTTCACCTTGGCTGTCTTTTGCTCTTAACAGATGATTAAAACGAGACACTCATTTTGGGTGTTTTCATTCTGAAGGTCTTCAGAAGTACTGATTTTCATTGACTACATAGGGAAAGCAGGCATGTACTTTCAGAAGGTGCACTTATTGTCTTTGAGGAATATGAGCATATTTTTTCCTCTGTGCACAAAATCATACAACCATTTAGGTTGGAAAAGACCTTTAAGATCATTGAGTCCAAATGTACATGTGCATATGTATGTATATGCGTGTGTGCCTGAAGAGAAGGTGACTAATACATACAGAATTTAACTGTACCTTAAATAACATGTAAGAAGAATAAGTCACAACAAAATAAAACTATTGATTTTAACTAAATATGGAAGCCCTATATAATAAGTGGTTTTTTATTAGTTTGCAAAAGTCAAATTCATTATTAAGACCAATTTCTAAGATTCAGTGAAATAAATAGTGTACATTCCTAGGCCTATACTTGACAGTACTTCACAGTTGTGTTTTTCTTCCCCTAACACCTAAGGCATGTAGAACAACTAATTATCGGCTTATTGCTTTTCATTAAGCGAAAGTGGGAGGAAAAAGAGTCAGGAAAGGTAAAATCTCTTTTACATTGCAAATGATAGTTAAAGAAAGGAAATAGTTTCAAGAATATTGAAAGATACTGTGACTTGTTGAGATAGTTTGTACATGAATACACAAAGGAGGAGAAAGACTTAGGAACCTAGAAAGTGAATCTGCAATATCAGTAATAATAACAATAAAAAGACTTATTTCAGATGATATTGAATTCAAGGATAACCTGAATGTGTTTTGATGAAGTAATTGAATTCAAAATTCAGTCTTTCCTCCTCTTATAATCCTGGAACCTCTACTGTGAAATTTAATTGATTTCTTTTGCATGATTATTGAAACCTAACATTTTCCAACAGCATCTTAAATGGTACTGAATGTTCGGTCTAAATTAAGAGAAACTGAGTATGTTATTTCATGAATAAAGAATTATTTTGATAAGAACTTTAACATTTTTGTTGAGCAACTGTAAACATGCATAATGAAAATAAAAGATAAAATCCATTTTCTACAAATAATATAATTCATAATTTATTCATACTTTGCAGCACTAAAAATCACAGTACTCATGTTAGCTATATATGGCACATCAGAAGTCCATAAAGTAGAAAAGTACTAATATTTAATTTTACCAAAGGAAAATGAAAGATTCAGAAAAACTGTTATGCCCCATGTAATGCTCCATATCAAATGAATAGTACATTCTTTAAAGTCACACAGTATCACAGGATACTGGCACATATTCTGTACATTTTATAACCAGTAGCCTATGAAGATAACATGCACAATTGCTGGTCTAACATTTTAATTGAGTTGCTAATATAGAAAACAGGGGTGTCATTTCCTTCTCCACCTATGTATTTGAACAAAAATAATTTTGAATGCTGGACTCAACACAGTCACATTAGTTATAAATTCAAAGCTATTTCTAGCATGCTGAATCAAAAAGACTTGAGATCAGAGATTGTGAATCCAAATAGCCATAAAGAAGTGATAGGTGCTTGTCGTGGTTTGGCCTCAGCCAGCAACAGAGAACCACGCAGCCGCTCACTCGACTCCCACAGCCGTGGGAAAAATCAGCAGAAAAGGGCAAAACTCGTGGGTTGAAATATTATAATTTAACAGAACAGACAAAGGGAAAAAGAAAGAAAAGAAAGAAAGAAAAACAATAACACCGGTAAAGGAATACAAGAACACGATTACAGTACCGCCGCGAAGCGCACCGACCGGACCCGCACCGCCGCACGCCGCACGCCGCACCCCGCCCCCGAGCGGCGACTGACTCCCCCGCCCCGGCTAGCTCCTTTTATAGCGGGGCATGGGTCACGTGGTATGGAATACGTACCTCCCCTGCCGGCTCCTTGGAAATTAACCCCATCCTTGCCGGAACCAGGACATTATCCACCCCTTATTCCATACCATCTATGTCATGCCCAGATCTTTCATTTGCATAGTCTATGAGCCATCCCTTAAAAATGTCCATTAAGCTCATGTAGTCCATGACGGTAGGCTCCAGCGGTGAGAACAGTATCTCAGGGCACATAAGATGATGTGTAGTGCTGAACTGGTGGGTGCTGTATTTGAAGCTCGTGACTGGGGAATGCAATACAGTCCATGCCCATGGTCCACAGGTTGAAGATGTCGATCTCAAGGAAAATTGCTGGGCGCCAGATACTGAGATCAGTTCTTATTACATCATAAAATTATTCACTGGCTATTCTCACCCAAAATCAAATCCCCATGAGGTACACATCGGACTTCCCCATCCTCTCGCATCACCCACCAAGTGCACCCGGGTCCTTGTGCAAAAGCAATCCCACGGATGGGTTTGCCTTTGCCTGAGGCAGGGCTAACCCAGACTGTCTTTCCTAACATATTCTTCATATGCACTACAGGGACTTTATCCCCTTCTACTGTACGTGGAAGTTTTGATTGGGCAGGGCCAGCTCGATTGGCAGATCCCCTAGTGTTAACTAACCAGGTGGCTTTTGCTAAATGGGTATCCCAATGTTTGAAGGTCCCACCCCCCATGGCTCTCAGGGTAGTCTTTAGCAGTCCATTATATCGTTCTATCTTACCCGAGGCCGGTGCGTGATAAGGAATGTGATATACCCACTCAATGCCATGCTCTTTGGCCCAGGTGTCTATGAGGCTGTTTCGGAAGTGAGTCCCGTTGTCCGACTCAATTCTTTCTGGGGTGCCATGTCGCCATAGGATTTGCTTTTCAAGGCCCAGGATAGTGTTACGGGCGGTGGCATGGGGCACAGGGTATGTCTCCAGCCATCCAGTGGTTGCTTCCACCATTGTGAGCACGTGGCGCTTGCCTTGGCGAGTTTGTGGGAGTGTGATATAATCAATCTGCCAGGCCTCCCCATATTTATATTTTAGCCACCGTCCTCCGTACCAAAGAGGCTTTAACCACTTGGCTTGCTTAATGGCAGCACACGTTTCACATTCGTGGATAACCTGTGCAATGGTGTCCATGGTCAAGTCCACCCCTCGGTCATGAGCCCATCTATATGTCGCATCTCTTCCTTGATGGCCTGAGGCATCGTGGGCCCACCGAGCTATGAATAGTTCACCCTTACGTTGCCAGTCCAGATCCACCTCAGCCACTTCAATTTTAGCAGCCTGATCTACCTGCTGGTTGTTTTGATGTTCCTCAGTGGCCCGATTCTTGGGGATGTGGGCATCTACATGACATACTTTCACAACCAGATTCTCAATCCGGGCAGCTATATCTTGCCACAGTTCAGCAGCCCAGATGGGCTTACCTCTGCGCTGCCAGTTGTTCTGCTTCCACTGAAAGGATACCTTTCCCTTACACCTGCCAGGAGTCGCCTCCAGAGGCTGAGGGCTTGTGTCTTTTTCCCAATTGCCTTGTCAATGCCTGCCTCCCTAGACAAGGATCCCAGCTGCTTAGCTTCCCTGCCCTCTAATTCCAAGCTACTGGCCCCGTTATCCCAGCATCGGAGCAGCCAGGTGACAATGTGCTCACCAGGAAGTCGACTGAAATCTTTTCGCATATCTCGCAGCTCACTCAGGGATAGGGATCGGGTTATTACCTCTGGTTCTGTCTCTTCCTCCTGTTCCTTTGATGGCCCTGGTTCATCATCATCCTTTACTACGCGAACTGATTTCTTGGTGTATTTCTTCTTCTGTATAGGAGCAACTGATACTGGCACAGGTTGGTTGTCCGGTTCAGCTGCAGTGCCTGCCACCGGGGTCGGAGTAGCCTCATTGTCTGCCACCGGGGTCGGAGTAGCCTCATTGTCTGCCACCGGGGTCGGAGTAGCCTCATTGTCTGCCACCGGGGTCGGAGTAGGCATAGTGCCTGCCACCGGGGTCGGAGTAGGCATAGTGCCTGCCACCGGGGTCGGAGTAGGCATAGTGCCTGCCACCGGGGTTGGAGTAGGCATAGTGCCTGCCACCGGGGTTGGAGTAGGCATAGTGCCTGCCACCGGGGTTGGAGTAGCCTCCTTGTCTGCTGGTCTGGCTTTCCCCTCTTTCCCCTGAGGGTCCTGCATAGTACTGAGCAGTGTTTGGTAGATATTGGCCAGGGCCCAACACAGTGCCATAAGTTGTGCCTCTCTGGAATAGCCACAGCATTTTCCTTTCAAATATTCTATTACTTTATCAGGGTCCTGTAGTTGTTCAAGGGTGAAGTCCCAAACCATTGGAGGTGAGAAGTTCTCTAGATACCTGCCCATGTTCTCCCACATCCCATGCCACCCCTGACTATCTGGCCTTGGGACAGATTTCTGAGTGGTAGTCTTAAACAGCTGTTTTACCCTAAAAAAGACTTGAAAAACATTCAGGAGACATAGCAATAGGAACACGCTGGTTTGAGCATCCCAAGGATATTCAAAATTCTCAAGAGGTGTTATACCTGGCCCAAAGGAGAAAAAGGAGGCAAAAGAGCTGGGGAAAGTATCTCCCCCTGTTTCTCCCATAGATTGGGTGTGATTATTGATAACTTCTGAGAGACGGGAACCAAGGTATGGACAGGACAGCAATACTACATAGAAACCCCAAAGCAGCCACTTGAATAGTGATGTTGCCATATCATAAGCTGATATTGCACAGGACAGCAAAATTATAGTCCTGATCCCTCTCCCTGAGATAACAAACAGCATCACAGGGAGTACATACAGCATATAAGAATTTACGTAACACAGCCATGTAAACAAACGAAGCAACATTGTAACCAGCAACTATTTAACTAATAGGAGAAATACATATAAGAAATCCGTTTTAACAAGCTCTGGTCAGATCTGTCGTTATTACAACCCTTCGAGCCCCACGTTGGGCGCCAAAAAGGACTGTCGTGGTTTGGCCTCAGCCAGCAACAGAGAACTACGCAGCCGCTCACTCGACTCCCACAGCCGTGGGAAAAATCAGCAGAAAAGGGCAAAACTCGTGGGTTGAAATATTATAATTTAACAGAACAGACAAAGGGAAAAAGAAAGAAAAGAAAGAAAGAAAAACAATAACACCGGTAAAGGAATACAAGAACACGATTACAGTACCGCCGCGAAGCGCACCGACCGGACCCGCACCGCCGCGAAGCGCACCGACCGGACCCGCACCGCCGCACGCCGCACCCCGCCCCCGAGCGGCGACTGACTCCCCCGCCCCGGCTAGCTCCTTTTATAGCGGGGCATGGGTCACGTGGTATGGAATACGTGCCTCCCCTGCCGGCTCCTTGGAAATTAACCCCATCCTTGCCGGAACCAGGACAGTGCTGAACTGTTCACCTCTGCCAAAACATTGCTGAGTCTTGGTCTTCAATAGCACTTTAGAAATAATGTACTTCTCATAACACAGTTAAGGAGGGATCAACTCCAGATTCGGACATCAAATTTAGGTGTCTGTTAGGTGAGTTAGCTGTGTAATCTCACAGTGTAGCCAATGAAGGCATTTGCAATCAATAAAAACAAGGGAGTTCAGAAGTTTATTGTTGTCATTGTAAGCTAGACAACTAAATTTTGTCATCTGACTAGCTCCCTAGACTCCACCTGCTGCAAAGACTAGACTGGGTTGACTAGAGAGAGAGCGTAGACTTCAGTACTAGACACAATCCACATTGCAGATACCTGACTAGATTTATCTTTGTCTGTCTAAGCATCTACTATAACTTTAGGTACTGTGACAAAACTTTTTTTGGCTTCCAGATTTTAGCCCAAAAGGCACGGGTAACCATAAATCCTGTGAATATGCCTGTACAAAGTTTGTAGGCATCCTAGGACACACAAATGGCACTAGGTTACTATACTGAGTTAACTAAATCTTACAAACGGTGTATCAATGTAGATATGGATCTCAGTTCCACCAGAAATGCCTAAAGATCTTTTTTTGAGAAAAAGCCAGTGGAGGCTATATCGGTCTTCAGCATGTTAAAGATTTAGATATCAGTCCCTTGGATTTATATTTTTATACTATGCTTAAATTATCACTGTCTTTCATCAGAATGTTTTTTTCTGATTCTACCTTTGATATCTTACTCTGCTGTTATACATCTTAATACAGGGTGCCAGCTGCCATGGGGAGCACCGTGTAACTGAAAACCCTTTTGTCTACATAAATATTGAATATGCACTTTGCAAAGACAAGACATCTGTACCCTTTTGGATCTCCAGAGCTTTGGATGGACAATATTGTAAAACTGTATTTAGTAGGTCTATAATCTTTCTCTTAGAGTCACTTCTTTATTAGCGCCTACAGCATCCTACAATGAGAATTATATTCACTGAAGTATGGTTGTTTGTTGTTTTAGATTATTGCCAGTCTTTTATTTTTCAGAAGAATTTAACATTTTTTAAAATGTACTGTGATATTCTACAATTTTACTTTACATGATATAAAGATCCTCTGCTCCCTTCTTATGGTAGTTGGCAGTGAACATTACAGATTGAAAAATCATATCTTTTTTTAGAAAAAAAGTCCAAAAGTGTTTGAGAAAGGGAAGATTAGTTGGTGAACCTTATTCGTATTGTGTTGTAACATATAATTTATTAGTAAGCATTTTCTGAATTGGCTATTCTAGCAGTTCAAATGATTCTCTAAATTCTGAAAAGTGTTATTTTCTTTTTAATGTCTTTGACTCCAGCTTTCTACAAACCTATAAAATGTGAAGGCTATATCATGTCAGCATTTTGGGCAGGCATATAAATGCTACTGAAATCAATTGACATTTTACAGAAAAATCAGTTATAGGACAATGGAAGTCAGTGCACATTAAATGCACTCTCTGAATTTATATGTCTATGGCTACTCTTCACTAGTAATCTATAGATTGTCTTTGAAATTGGAATAAACTGACTCTCACCAAAGCACATGCCAAAGTCTGTATTAACAGCAGAGCTTTATTTAGTCAGTTTGCCACATTCATTTAGGTTCCTAAATTCGCTTCAGTTTGGTAAATGAGTTTCTAGCCTGTGATAATATCTATACAGTAGTTTCATGTTTGCATGTGACTGGAGTAGCGTGATCTTGAGATTCCACATTCACACCATGTGTCCATGCTCCTGCTCCCATGGAGTTTTATTAGTTTGAAGTGGCACACAAGTCAAGCAATGTAGAATAAGAACACTTATTCTGTGTTTAAACACATATAATACACCATATGAAAAAAGCAGATCCATATTAAAGACTAAAAAGTTCAATGCTAAAAATATCAGCATAGTCACTCACTGGAACTTTGTTTAGAAAAGGCAGTTAAAACATGAAAGCTGTAAGCAACTGTGAGAAGCTAAGCAGGAGAAATCTGAACTCCTTTTTGGCACTTAAATCTCATCCATTGGAATATACACTGAAAAGGGTTGGGATACTCAGGACAGTCATTTAGCTCAGCTAAACTGAGAGCTGTTAGGTGGCATGATTCCTCCCCGGCAGGCTGAGTGGTGACTCTGGTTGTCCAGGCAAAGTGAAATAGGACTTAAATCATTGGGAAGCAAAAGCAGATTTCTCAGACAGGGAAGGGCTGATTTCACCTGAGGGGTAGCACCTGTCTCTTTTTGAGGTTCATTTGCTGTCTCTCAGTTGGTTAGGTCAAAAGTATGCTGCTGTTTCTCTCTTCTAATGAAAACACTGGTGGCTTAATCTAAAATTTTCAGCTGCTTTTAGGAAGGGAGTGGTGGAGGATTACGCATGCAATCAGCAAAAATGTCAGGAAAAAAACTGAATTCTGCTGTGTCAGAGTTAAGATGAAGCTGATAGTGTAGACACTAAATGGACTCAAATACCAAAATTATTTAATCAGAGGAATATGCACAATTTTGCTAATTACATGACTTTCCTGTCCCTTGAGGGATGATGACTCTTTCCAGGAGGAAGGTCAGGCAGCTCAGCACAGTGGTCACAGTTGTGCAGTGCACCGTCCTGGGGCTTGGCCATGGTGTCCTCTGTATGTCACTTCGGTGCCCTCTTCTACAGGCCTGTCAGTTCTGCCTCAGGTCCTCTCCCACCACCCATGGTGTCTCTTGTCTTCAAAGTCTTTCTGTCCACGTATCTCCAACAGTACGTCTTAGAGTTACTCCCCATGTGTCTCACCAAGACTGCCTCCTCCAAATGTCTCCCCAAGTCTTTGATTATGTGATTTTCTTTATCCCTGCAACAAAATCGTATCTCATGTGAGTAAGTCTTCAATTAAAATCTTAATTTCACTCTGCCAAGCTGTAATGTTCTGCCTTATTACTGACTAACTATATCTGTCCACAGCAGGTACATGTCATTCTTTGTGGCATTTTAAATTATCTTCTTTATTCAGAGCTGGGTAGAAAACTGAGGGGAAATCTATTTGAAAACTGCTATGGCAGCCCAGTGTGGTTTGACAACTCAGTCTCATTTTCTAATTTCAACATGTTGATGATATTTCCTATCTAATTTCAGTTATTTTAATAATTCTAGGAATCAAAAAACAGTTGAATGTTTAATCTCTGCCAGATAATGAAAGAGGAATAAACTGTAGCTACCACTGCATTTTATATTTAAAAATAAATTATCTAGAATCTTTTCATGGATTTACACCCTACAAACTTAGGAATTTCTTCAAATGTCAGAAGACATGGTAATAATTTTGGAAAACGAAATGATTTAATAACAAGACAGTGATATGGAGGACTGAACAAATGTATCTTTTGATATTTGTTTTTTTCTTTTTTTATCAAGGGCACTGTGTACTAAGTTATGTTCAGACATGATTTTAGAAGAGAGAAGAAATATTAATATGATTGGTTCATAGGACTTTTTCTTAAACTCCCACATTTTGTGAAGTCTATTTTGAACTATTTGAACCTGACCCCAATTTAGATTTTTGTAATGTTTTGACATTAACATATACACTCATCCTTCTCTTGGGAGCACTAGAAGTCCTTTCCATCCACTAGGAAGAGATAGCAGTCTTTTTCTAGTGAAAATAACAATTACAGTAATTTGAGGAGTTACTCCTTGCACCAAAAGCTGAAAATGGAGTTGTATTTGTTCAGCTGTATGGGTCAAGCTTGCTATGAACCTTTTCCTTTTTCCAGAAAGAAAGCCTTTCTTATTTTTCATTTACATAAGTGGCAATATTTTTTTTATATTAGGGCTATTATTGGTAGTACTGGGGGCCTCCGATCACAAAACAAAGATCTTTTTGCACTCCGTCAGGAACCATTTTGTCCCAGTCAGATGAAAAAAACTTGGATGAAAACAGTTTAATAATTCTCTTCTCAGGGATGCCTTTAAGTTTCTATGAAAATAAAACTTATTATAGATATACAGTACTTGCAAATAAAACACCAGTAATAAAGATTCACCAGTATCCTCAACACTCCATCATTCTTCAAATTATAAAAAAAAAAGGTATTTACATAACCAAAAGTTTGATGCTTATGTGGCATAACTCTCAGTTTCATCAAATATCTCATACTGTAAAACTGTTAAACAACCTTTTATAGCTGATAGAAAATGTTACCATATTCATATGAAATGGGTTTGAAAATCACTGTCAAATGATCTTTGTTTGCAGTTCACTAATAAAAGACTGCATATTTTTTTGCAATTCTTGGACATGTGATTAAGTGCTTCACAGTCAAAAAAGACTTTCTCTAACATCTCTATTTAATTGCTGGGGAAAAAAAAATCTATCTTCTTAAGCTTTCCCACGCCTCAGGCTTTCATATATTTCATCAGTCCTTCAAATGGAATTGCTTTTGGAATCCATAGCTGGGTTCAATCTTTTTTTTTTTTTTTTTTTAACTACAGTAATGTGAACTGTGAATGTTCTTTTATGACTGTCTCATAGTTTTCATGTAATATTTTCTATGTTTATAGAAAAATTAACTTCCAGTGTGAAGACCTGAGAAAAATGTCTTTCAAGCTTACTGATTGTTTGGTTTTGACTTGGTTTCAGTTCACTGTTGTTCTCAGTAATAATTCTGGCTTATGATAAGCTATTTTAACAAGTATCAAGGAAGCTCATTGTCAAACCCTATGTAAAGAAACCTAGTTTTTCATCAAAAAAAATGAGCTAACTAGAAAAAAAGGCCTGAATGGAAAATGACCAGGGAGCACGAGAAGTATTACATTTGGACAGTTATATTAGTAGGCACTTTGTTACAAATCTAGCTATTGATTTTTTACTGGAGGTGCACACACCACTCTTCAGGGATGTTTCATGAGGTGCACATATTTATTTGTTAATGAGCAGCTTGCTTAAATACACATACCAGGAGGGAGTTTCCTCATCTAACATTAACTTTTTGGCCTTAAAATCAGGCATCTAATTCACACTACTCATCTAGGTCTGCATTTGTTGTTAATGTACAGAGTCTAGCATTTTATTTCTTTTTAAAAAAGTCTCTGCGTAATGGTTTTAAGGAGGCAAGTTAAGTCACTTTAGTGACTTAGTTAATTTGAATTACTTTTTCTGAATACAGGATTTACCTTAGCTAGTTTTAAGTGAACTGTAGTCTATACTTTAGTTAAGAAATCCTCAGAATAACACAAACCTAACTCCCTTCTTCGGCTCCATTAATAAGATGAACAAAATTAGTCTCAGGATTGTATGATAAGAAGTTTCTTGTTTATAGTAGTGCAGTAATTTTCTCATAAATAACTAAACTTTGAGGGAAAAAAGAAGGAACTTATGGAAGTAAGTTAGCAGTGCTATCATTTTATTAAGAGAAATGGAAAGGACAGTCATGACTGATCCAAGCCTACTTAGATATAACACACAGAAGATAAATTCTTCTCAAATATGGATTAAACTTTGACAAATATAGTTATCATTTATTCCTTTAATAATTGTAGATCTGTATTTTATATTATTCACAGGATTGTTAAAGCATTTTTTTATTATTATTATTTTTTTCTATTAATTCATCTTAAATTAATCTCTGTGGTGTTCTGTTAAACCCAAATATTTACACCCTGATCTAGTTACACACACAGAAACACTGTTTTGACAACAGTGAAAACAGTTGACTAGTAAGCATTACTAGAATATATTTGCTAGAAGATACAGTTCTGCCATGTGTAATGCAGCTATTAAAAAATCTCCCTGAATTTTTTTATGAATATATGGTTTGATATCCAAAGATAAATTATTCTATGTATTATTTATGTATATGATGGTATTGTCGGTCGTTCTACATTGATTTCAACATTCTGCACTATGATAAATGTGTATGTGTCTGTGCATACATACTATTTTCCAGCATCTAATATTTCTCCTTTCAGTAATATTTGAAACCACGTAAAAAATATTGCATTCAGAATCAGTTAGGCTCAAAACAGTGCAGATTCTTTCAAAATCAGAGCTTGTATCTAAACACAACAAAAAAAAATCATAGATTAAAAGAATACTTAAATGAAATTTATGCTTAGTTCTTGGAGAGAGATGTAGAAAAACACTGTCAAACTTCCTTCATCACTGAAAATGCTTTAGACCCTAGAACTGAAGATCATGAGCATGCATGTATTTAAAGCTGCAAAAGTCTAGATAAAATACACACCAAATGCAAAAGAGACCTAGTGTATTTGCTGTGCTTAGAACAAGCTGTACTTTGCATTTTTTATGTCTCTGCTGTGTTATTTCATTTATTTCACTTAAAATCAAAGGCTTTTGAATAAATTTTCAAGGAGAACACTTCCTAAGAGATCAAGAGACCTAGATTTAAATGTCTGCAATTGCATTCCTCACACCCCAGGCGACTACCACAGTCACCAAACCACCAGATATTTTGTTTAAAAATATGTCCTTCATATCTCCCGCTGAAACCAGGCATTGTGCAGCTAGGAATGCCAGACACATGGCACCAGAGGTAAAGCAGATTATAGAAGAGCTGATTACATTCAGTGCTGCAGCCAAAACAGTGGCCTGTTGTGTATATAAATCAGAAGTAGACTAAACAAGATTAAATGAATATTGGTTTGTCTTACATCTAGACATAAGTAAACTAAACGAGTATATTAAGCCTTTTATAACACTGCAACACAATCTACAGCATTTTGTAAGATATGTAACATGTGCAGTACATAAAATGTTACTGCAGAGTTGTTACTGCAATCATTGTTGGTGATTTAGGTTCCAAGTGTTAAGGACTGGTTTATATATGTAGTAGTAATAACTGGTAATGACAAGAACTAAGACTGGCAATGTTTATTGCTAATGAATATCAATCCAATAAATTATTATCCTGAAGTTTAAACTGGCCTCATCTGTCAATCATTTCCATTACAGTGATTTCTGATTCCTTAACTGAATCACAGAATCACAGAAACATAGAATCACAGAATGGTCAGGGTTGGAAGGGACCTCTGGAGATCATCTAGTCCAACACCCCCCCGCCAGAGCAGGGTCACCTACAGCAAATTGCACGGGACGGCATCCAGGTGGGTTTTGAATGTCTCCAGAGTGTACATTTTATATGTATATATTATGTGACTATATGTGTAAAATATATACATATTTATTGCATGTACGCATTGCACATTTGCAATATATATGCAGTTGTAACAATTTCCTTATCATTTAGAAATGAGGCTGGAAGGAAGCCAAGATTCTAGTACAGCACTTTTTGGACGTAGCTCTAAAGATACAAAAGGTGACATTGTCACCTCCATTTATTTGCATTCAACATTGCATCAGGCAGTGTCCAGTTACATTACAAAAAACAGGGTCTTAAAAAGTAACTGTTGTCCTGCTTTCTGTCTTCTACATGGCCAGAGGTGCATATCTAAAACTGTCTCAGCAAATATATAGATGCTGCTGTATTGCTACTTTAGATGTCCAACTAAACTTCTGTTTGAAATCCCAGGTCCTCAGGTGTGTTATGTGTCTCATTACTCTTGAAATACTGTTATGAGACAAAGGGAACATACCATTAATATGCAGAATTGACTGTTGGTCCAATTAGTCTTATAAGTGTTTTAGTCCAAATTATATAAATAATGTAGGAAAATCTCACCAACATCTGTACAGTTAAAATTGTTACACAGAAACCACTTATTTGTACCTACCCCTTCTCTCTGATGTCATGTTCACCTTTTCGGTATCACTTTGGGTTCAGAGCTTCTCTCAAGACGACATGGGGAGAGAAGACAAGTTGTTGGCACCCAGGGTTGTTTTCTGGGAGGAAGAAGAAGGTCTTCCTCAACAGTAGTGGCTTCTACTTGTTGCCATTTTTGTACGATTTTTTTTTGTTCAGTTGGTTGTTTTTCTTACTGCTGTCTGCTTCTTTCTTGTGCTCCCAGCTAAGGTTTGAAGGTTATACATCACCTCCCTCACCTCAGCTGACCTACTCAGCTCAGGGTGTCAGACAGACCTTTACCAGATTTGTTATTCCTGGATCATCAGATACAACCTTGTATTTTAAATTAAGTAATAGTACTACAGTTATACACAGAGTTTTACTGGTCTTTTAGATTACCTTGTAACACCTTTTAACCTTGCCACCCCATGTTTGATGCCACTTGTCCAGATGGGTATTGGGAAGTCACATTGTCAAAACTAATGGTTTGCAGAATCTCTAAATCCCTCCTCTTTCTGGGATTATTTTAATTCCATTTGTTAATGATGGGACTACGTGCTTTTGTAGGAATCTGTTCAGATCCAAGTGGAATAACTCATGCATGCAGCTTTTCCATTCCTTCTAAATACAGGTGTGGAGCCGGGCAGAGCAAGGACAGGACAGACACATAGGACAGTTTTAGGAGCATAGTGTGTGTTCTTCTGGTTGACCTTATTATAAAAGAGAGAGGTAAACAATCTGGGAGCAGAGCAGCCATGCCTAATTTGAGGGCAAGACAGTTTTATTTTTCTCCTGTGACTTTCCTCTAGGTGAGTATTTTAACTAAATTTTAATATACATCAGGCTTCAATCCAGTTTCCGTTGATTACCAACTTGTTTAGATAGGTAGGTCACCAAGGTTTTCCATCTACAGTAGTACGAGGCCAAAAACACCTCTTCTGTTCACTCGGACTTCAAGTGATCATCCAGACTGGTCAAAAATCAGTTATTATACTTTATCTGAGATACATGGGCTAGATGAGGTGACAGTGAGGTGGATTGAGAGTTGGCTGCGGGACAGAACTCAGAGGGTTGTGATCAGTGGCACAGAGTCTAGTTGGAGGCCTGTAACCAGTGGTGCCCCCCAGGGATCAATACTTGGTCCAATTTTGTTTAATATATTCATTAATGACCTGGATGAGGGGACAGAGTGTATCCTCAGCAAGTTTGCTGATGATACCAAACTGGGTGGGGTGGCTGACACCCCAGAGGGCCATGCTGCCATCCAGCATGACCTGGACAGGCTGGAGAGCTGGGCAGAGAAGAAGCTAATGAGCTTCAACAAAAGCAAGTGCAAGGTCCTGCACCTGGGGAGGAAGAATGTAAAGCACCAGTATAGGTTAGGGGCGGACCTGCTGGGAAGTAGTTCTGAGGAGAAGGATCTGGGGGTCCTAGTAGACAGTAAATTATCCATGACCCAGCAATGTGCCCTTGTTGCCAAAAAGGCCAATGGAATCCTGGACTGCATAGGGAAGAGTGTGGCCAGTAGGTCGAGGGAGGTCATTCACCCCTCTACTCTGCACTGGTGAGGCCACAACTGGAATATTGTGTCCAGTTTGGGACTCCCCAGTTCAAGAGAGACAGGGAACTGCTGGAGCGAGTCCAGTGAAGGGCAACTAAGATGATTAAGGGCTTGGAGCATCTCCCTTATGAGGAAAGGCTGAGAGAGCTGGGACTCTTTAGCCTGGAGAAGAGAAGGCTGAGGGGAGACTTTATTATGGCGTACAAGTATCTAAAGGGTGGGTTGAAGGAGGATGGAGCCAGGCTCTTTTCAATGGTTCCAAGTGACAGGACGAGGGGCAATGGGCACAAGTTAGAACACAGGAAGTTCCATTCAAATACACAGAAAAACTTCTTTACGGTGAGGGCGACAGAGCACTGGCACAGGCTACCCAGGGAGGTTGTGGAGTCCCCTTCTCTGGAGATTTTCAAGACCCACCTGGATGCAGTCCTGAGTAATGTGTCTAAATGATCTCTAGAGGTCCCTTCCAACTCTGAAAACTCCATGATTCTGTGATTCCGTGATTCTGTGATTCCGTGACTTGCCAGGACCCTAAGAAGACATACTAGCTTTATTCTTGGTTTTCTCCCATCCACAAAAGGCTTTCATAGAAGGGTTGCTCGCTAAAACAATGTGTATCTCATGGGGATGAAGGAATTTAAGGTCCTTGAGATATTTGCTCTTGTGTCAAATTGCACTGTAACTGAATGCATACTCAGAAGTTACATGAGGGACACACAAATACTCATGCAGTCATGCATGCACTTATGCACATGCATTCATATCTTCAAAATCTTACAAAGGGGACAATAACATCCCATGAAACCCTAATCCATGTATCAAGTGGCATTTTGAAATAAAAACCTGCTACATTTCATTTGTTCCAAAGGTTGCATTCAATAAGTTTGATGTACAAAATATATACACAAATACAACAAGGTGAATATGATTTCATAGAAGAAACAGAGGGTGTTTTGTTTTGTTTTTTTTTTTTTTGAAAAAACCTCCAGCTTCCCAAAATTCCAGTGACCTGTGGTTCACACAATATCATTCCTAGTTCTCTGGGTCCAAGTAGGGAAGGAGTATAAATCACATAATTCTGCAATCTTAGCTTAGGTTTTTAGAAGCAAGGTGTCGAAGTCAGTACTAAATACTGCTTCTTGTTGTATAGTCAATGGAGAATAAAAAGCATCTGTGTTGAGAAATTAATAAAGATCTTAAAACAAGTGTATGCTTTACACTACATGAATTGTGGTCTGAAGGCATCTATTTCTGTGCATTGATGTAAAAAGGGAAATAAACTGAAAAGCCCAGATTTAGACATCTAATTTTTAGATATTAAAGTTAATGTGAATATCATATTAATTTGGATTAGATGAAGTTGATCTGTCATTTTCATTAGTTGTTTCAAGCTTTTGTATGTTTGTTTATTTTTGTGTTAGTTACATATAAAAGAGAACTCATAAGGAGACTTTCTACTCAGCAGTTTTCAGATGAAGATTTTAATATCTTTCTAAAGACTGTACTTTATGATATAGTTTGTGTCATGCTAGTGGTTACTTTACATTATCACAATTCTCTTTTCTGGTCCTAAAATGTCTAAAAGTATTAATCCAGTTACAGTAGTGCTCAATATTGTTGCTCTTCATGTGGGGAACAATAGACTAATAGGAAATAAAAATTCTACATTGCCATAACTAAATAATAATATGTAGTTGGAACCGTCGTGTTATAGATTTTTTTTTCTCAAATCTGCTTTCTTCAAGGTTTTATTAAAATTTTTTAGACAACAGTGATATAAAATCGAAGTATTCACACTTATGTTCTTGGGGAGGCGGGGAGGGGAAAGCAAATTCATAATATACTGGTAATATACACTTATACTATTGGCATCCAGCATGAACTGAAGACTTTTTTCCTAGTCAGTACATAAATGATATAACATATCATATGTATTGCTTGGTCCTGAGAAATGTCTCAGTAGACTGGGTTCTGGACTAAGTAATAGCTCAAAATAAAAAGCTTAACATTATAGGAAAGAACTTTTCTTTTTGTTGTTTCATTTCTGCTACTTTCAGTGAAATGGGATTTTGTATACTCTTTATAATAGGTAGTACTGCATAAAAAAAAAAAACAAAACAAAACTTGTACCACAGCCAATTCCTCCTAACTGGAACAGGTTAGTTAATCTTTTGAGTAAAAAAAAAAAAAAAAAAAAAAAAAAACAACAAACCAAAAATAAACAAACAAACAAACAAATAAAACAAAACAAAACAAAAACCAACACCCCCCAAAAAAACAAACAACAAAACCCACAACAAAACAAACAAACAAAAAACAAAAAAAAGACAAAGGAAAAAAAGGACTTATCTTAGTTAGTAGAAGTATACTTAATGTATTTACCTATGGGGTTTTTGGTTTTTTTTTCAATATAATTAAGGTGATGTTGGTATTGCTATTAAGGGTTTAGGTCTTTTTTTCCCCACTATGTATTTTCTAATTTGGCTAGTGAAAATAAAAGGGAATTTCACTGTCCTCCTCATATTTGTTGGCAATACATTGTAAGCACTAATTCTGTGAAGAACTATTAGTTACGCTTTTGCATTTTTATTGTTATAAAAAATCATGGTCTCTTTAGTCTTTTACATGACTTAGGAAATATAATCATGGAAATTACTGTATTTTTTCTTATTATCCTTGGAGGGAGTGAAGTAGATGTAATCTCATTATTTCTACAAGATGGCTGTAAGTATATATGTAATATTCATGTGAATTTTAATGAAGTGGAAGAACGTATTTGAATAATCTCATTTTCTCTGCTATATGGTTGCAGGATTACATATATAAAAATTCCATGACTACATTTGGTGGTAAGATACACAATATTGAAACTTGCAAGTTTGTGCTTTTAATGAGGTTTGAATTAGACAAAAGAATCAAAGTTTACTTTTTAATTTTAGCTATTTTAATGCACTTGAAATAATTAAAGAATTTCCAAGAGAATTTATTGTTGCTGCACTCTGATACCTTTTTTATACAAATTTTTTCAAAGCCACATTCCTGTGTCAGTCATTAGCTAGATTATGAAGAGCCAAAAGTTGGTAATGAATACTATTTTTTTTCCTTATTATGTTTAATTATCTCCCGTGTATGTCAATATACAAAATATGTGTGGAAAGTTTTCTCTTAGGTTCATGATGGTTTCTGTAGGAAAGAAAACTGGGGAATTTTTTCAAAGGATGCTCTGTTTAATGTATCAAGAAATATTTTAGAGCTAAAGTTAGAGAGTATATATTTCTGGTTATTGCTTGTTTCTTCTTGGACACTTTTTCTGTCTGTTGTCTTTGTACGTGTATGGTGTCAACACTGTGATCGCGGAAACCCTAGTAGTAGTATATTCAAAATCCTGAAATGATAGTTTTTTCCTCAGATAGCATAATTATAGTTTGAGTTTGATCACTAATATTTGTCGAGATTTATTCCCTGAATGACACAACTCCAAGTTCTAACAAAAATTTAAACACATGTATGCCTGTGAAAAGTCATTGACACGAAATCACATTTCCTTATCTTCTACAAAATGTATACAGTTTATCACTCTATTTTTATACAATTATTAAACAAGTATTTGTTATTTTCCATTTGCATTACTATCACATTAGTAAGAAATGGCCTAGATAAATAAGTGAGAGGTTGGGTACAAAATTGACTGGACTGTTTTGCTCAAAGAATAATAGAATCTTTCAAGTAGGAAAAGTTGGAGTTGGAGTTGAGGGGAAGGATCACCTCCTCATCATGGTGGCAACACTTTTCCTAATGCAGCCCAGGATATTGTTGGCCTTCTTTGCTGGGAGGGTGCATGTTCAACTTGTTGTCCACTAAGATCCCCAAGGCCCTTTCTTCAAAACTGATTTTCAGACTATTGGTCCCCACTGTGTGATGGTGCCTGGGGTTATTCCTCCATGTATGAAGAATTTTGTATTTTCCCCCATTGAACTTCATGAGATTCCTCCCTGCCCTGTTTTCCAGCCTGTCCAGGTCCCTCTGAGTGATTGCACAACCATCTGGTGCATCAGTCACTCCTCCCAGTTTAGTCTTATCTACAAACTTGCCAAAAGTGCATGTCATCCCACTGTCCAAGTCATTAGAGAAGACAGTAAACAATATTGACCTCAGGACAGTATTGTCCCCACTATTGTGCCTTATGATTAGTGGTACAAAGTTCTGGCAACCAGTAACTAGTAGCATCCCTCAGGTATCAATACGGGACTTGATACTATTTAATGTCTTAATTAATTACATGGATGGTAGGATGGAGTGCACTCTCAGCAGATTTCTAACTAAAGTGTGGGAAATGGTCAGTATGCTGGAGGGCAAGGCTTCCATGCAGACTGACCTTGACAGGCTGAGAAATGGGCCAACAGTAACCTCATGATGTTCATGTTGGCACATGCCAATTCCTGCAACTAATTCTGGCAGTATATTTTTCTCTGTAGAGAGTGTAAGGACAAACACGGACTTCTGCAAATCTATTTTTAATCAAACAAATCCTACTCTTCCACAATAAAATCAAAAATTTTGAGTGAAGTGCTTAAACTCAGAGTGCATGAGGACAATAAAAGGCACCAGAACAGAATTCCTAGCAATCAGTATAAGGAAATAGCTAAGATCAACATACTGAGCACAGTGCCACTAGAAACCAGCCAACAGGAAATGTCAAGAGATAATTTGTAAATCTGACTTATCTAGAGGAGTCGTTTAAGGACTAATTTAACTATTTTGGCACAGAAGAGCCATTGATCAAACAGTACGGGGAGCAGGGAAGAAGGTCTAAGATTCTTTTCTGCTACCAGAGGATTCATAACTAAGATGTTATAGTCTACCCTGTTTCCTCCCTCTCTAACACCAGAGACTTTTACTCTTTCCTCTCTATAGTTATAGTCAGATTAAAAAAAAAAAAAAAAAAAAGAAATGGAGTTTGTCCTGTTGTACCTGACTGCTATTTTTTGGCTTGGGAACTTTCTAGAAGGATATAGGTTTGCATTCTTCTTGTATGAGTGTTGTAGTTAATGATCCACCATATAAAAGAGAGCACTTCTATTTAATTTAGGGAATTTAAGACCTTAATTGCAGAAAGGGTTTGGGGATATAAATCACTGTTCCACAGAAAAGTATTTTATACAACTAGACACTCAAGTTCAGGAGACATAGAGAGTTGCTCCCATCTGTTCACTGATTATCAATGGTGTTACATGTTCACAGTATCACAGTATCACAGTATGCTAGGGATTGGAAGGGACCTCAAAAGATCATCTAGTCCAATCCCCCTGTCAGAGCAGGAACACCTAGATGAGGTTGCACAGGAAGGCGTCCAGGCGACTTTTGAATGTCTCCAGAGAAGGAGACTCCACAACCTCCCTGGGCAGCCTGTTCCAGTGCTCTGTCACCCTCACTGAGAAGAAGTTTCTTCTCAAATTTAAGTGGAACCTCTTGTCTTCCAGCTTGAATCCATTACCCCTTGTCCTATCATTGGTTGCTACTGAGAAGAGCCTGGCTCCATCCTTATGACATTCCCCCTTTATATATTTATAAACGCTAATAAGATCACCCCTCAGTCTCCTCTTCTCCAAACTAAAGAGACCCAGCTCCCTCAGTCTTTCCTCATAAGGGAGATGCTCCACTCCCTTAATCATCTTAGTTGCCCTATGCTGGACTCTCTCCAGCAGCTCTCTGTCCTTCTTGAACTGAGGGGCCCAGAACTGGACACAATATTCCAGATGCGGTCTCACCAGGGCAGAGTAGAGGGGAAGGAGGACCTCGCTCGATCTACTAACCACCCCCCTTCTAATACAGCCCAGGATGCCATTGGCCTTCTTGGCCACAAGGGCACAGTGCTGTCTCATGGTCAACCTGCTGTCCACCAGGACCCCCAGGTCCCTTTCCTCTACACTGCTCTCTAACAGGTAGCTCCCATCCTGTACTGGAACCTGGGGTTGTTTCTGCCCAGATGTAGGACCCTACACTTTCCCTTGTTGTATTTCATGAAGTTATTCCCTGCCCAAATCTCCAGCCTGTCCAAGTCTCTCTGGATGGCAGCACAGCCCTCTGGCGTGTCAGCCACTCCTCCTAGCTTAGTGTCATCAGCAAACTTGCTGATAGTACACTCAATTCCCTCATCTAAATTATTGATGAATATATTGAATAATATGGGCCCCAGTACCGACCCTTGAGGCACTCCACTGGTTACCGGCCTCCAACTGGACTCTGCCCCATTGACTACGACTCTCTGGCTTCTCTCCTTCAGCCAGTTCGCAGTCCACCTAACTATCCGATCATCCAGTCCACACTTCCTCAGTTTAGCCATGAGGATGCTGTGGGAGACCGTGTCAAATGCTTTACTGAAGTCAAGGTAGACCACATCTACCGCTCTGCCATCATCCATCCACCTCGTTATTTCCTCATAAAAGGCTATGAGGTTGGTCAAGCATGACTTCCCCTTGGAAAAGCCATGCTGACTGCCCCTAATAACCCTCTTATCCTTGATATGCCTTGAGAGGGCACCAAGGATAAGCTGTTCCATCAGTTTCCCAGGGATGGAGGTGAGGCTGACCGGTCTATAGTTACCCGGGTCCTCCTTCTTGCCCTTTTTGAAGACTGGAGTGACATTTGCTTTCCTCCAGTCCTCGGGTACCTCGCCCGTTTCCCAAGACTTGGTAAAGATGGTGGAGAGTGGTCCAGCAATGACTTCAGACAGCTCCTTCAGCACCCGCAGGTGCATCCCATCTGGACCCATGGATTTATGGATGTCCAGGTTGCTTAACTGGTCTCTGACACAGTCCTCATCGACTAAGGCAAACTCATCCATTAACTTGACTTCATCTTCATCTGGGGTCTCAGCGGAACAGGACTCCTCAGGACAGCCCCCAACAGAGTAGACAGAGACAAAGAAGGCATTCAGTAGTTCTGCCTTCTCTGTATCTTCTGTCACCAGGGCACCCACCCCATTCAGTAGTGGGCCTACATTGCTTCTGGTGTTAGTTTTATCTGCCATGTATTTGAAAAAGCTCTTCCTGTTGTCCTTGACCCCTCTTGCCAGGTTTAACTCTAAGGAGGCCTTAGCTTTCCTAGTTGCCTCTCTACATCCCCTGAGAGCAGCCCTGTACTCTTCCCAAGTGGTCAGCCCCTCCTTCCATGATCTATAAACTCTCTTCTTCCACTTGAGCTTGCCAAGCAGTTCCCTGTTTAGCCACAAAGGTCTCCTGGCTCCCTTTCTTGACTTCCTACGTGTCAGGATGCTCTGATCTTGAGCTTGGTAGAAGCAGTCCCTGAATGCTGACCAGCTATCCTGGGCACCTTTACCTTCAAACAGCTTTGTCCACGGGATTTCCCCTAGTAATTGTTTGAAAAGGCCAAAGTTTGCCCTGCTGAAGTCCAGGGTTGCAATTCTGCTTGCTATTCTGCTACCACCAGCCGAGATCATGAACTCCACCATCTCATGGTCGCTGCAGCCAAGGCAGCCTTCAACCTTTACTCCTTGCACCAGACCCTCCTTGTTAGTGAGGACGAGATCCAGCAGTGCACCTCTCCTAGTCGGCTCCTCCACCATTTGCATCAGAAAGTTGTCATCAATGCATTGGAGGAACCTCCTAGACTGAGGCTGGCTGGCTGAGTAGTCCTTCCAGCAAACATCCGGAAAGTTAAAATCCCCCACGACAACCAGGGCCCGTGACTGTGAGGCCACTCTCAGCTGCCCATAGAAGGCCTCATCAACTTCCTCCCCCTGATCTGGTGGCCTGTAATAGACACCCACAACAGTGTCACCCCTGCCAGCCTGTCCCTTAATCCTCACCCACAGACTCTCAATCTATGACTCTCAGACTCTCAGATCTATGTTCATGCAGGAGAAAAGGAGTGGGGGGAGAGGGAGAAGAGAAACGGACTAGGTGTTAAGATTAATGGGAACAAATTTAAGATAATTTATCCAGAAACCTTTAGGATAAACGATGTGATAGTTCAGTGTGAGATACACCAAAAATCAAGGTTAAACATAGAGAAACTTCCATTTTGATTAAAAAGGCTAAAAATAACAAGACTTCCATCTTTCTGTACATTTGACATGGAACTGGAGGGAAGAGATATCAATAGGCTTTTACCGTGCTTTTCTGTAACAGAAACAAGAAGGAATCATAGAGGAAACAAGAGGGTTTGTTACTTTTTTCCTAGCCGCCACAGTAAAAATATGTGGCACTTGAGCCCCTCTTCAAATAAAAAGAAAGGGATGGGCAGTTATGGGTCTTACTTTTTAAGCTTCTAAGACAGTTGTGCATATACCATGCATATTTAAGAATTATTTGAAAGCTTAAAATGTTTATATGAGCTGTTGTGTTATCATTCAGGACCTAATTCTACATTAAAACTTACCCATTGCAGTGTTGTAGTGGTACTAGTAGCAGCACAGGTGAAAATATTTTGTTTTGATGAGACACAAAAGCTACCGTTTTTCCCAGGACAAGTCCGGTAGTAGCAAGTCACATTTTACACTGGCAGAGAACATACATAACAGAGTTTACTGTGGCATAGTGACAGGAGAGCAAAATTCTCCCAGCTCTACCAGCCAGGTAGATTTATCATAATCATTATATTGTTGAGCTTTCTGTTTAAATTCCTATAGCAATGACATTTAACAGCATCTACTATGTGACTAAAGAAATATGCAGAGGAACTATGTGTAGGACTGAGTTCAGACATCTGAATTAATTATGTTGTAGTACTTTATTCTATTTTTTCACTGCCTATTTCCTCCTTCCCCTCTTTTCCGTGTTTTGCCCTTCTCTCTTCTCTGGTACAATTATACAAACATGGCATAATAGACTTGCTCCTCGATTTCTATAAATAAAGTTTAGGAACATTTTATTTTTATTTTGGTTTTACTCATATTTATTATTTCATAACTCAGGCAGTTCAGAGCATTTAATGTTGCACATAAACTGTAAAGATTATATGGCACTTAAAGGCAGTTAAAAAAAAGTTAAAAACAATTACTATATTGGTTAATTTAAAATCATTGCATAAATACTGCAGTTAACAAAACTTACTATTTCACTTTCTTTGCAAATAACTCCAGAATACAGCATGATACAAAAGCTAGACAAATATGGTAGGCTTCATTTTTTCTTAATTTTCTATTCGTTGTTACATAGAAGCTGGTTCTGTCCTATTTGCCATGAAGGCTATTTAAACTATAAAGTAATACATTTTTTAGAACACATGTTTTGAGGCTGCAGCATTCAAGCCAAGTATGCAGAAGAGGTCAGCTGCCATGTAAGGACCTAAGAGAAGTCTGTAGATTTTCAAAACTTCTTAGCACTTTTAATTAGCTGCTTGGAGCTAGCTAACCTTTACCTAGCTGTTGACTGATTGGAGCCAAATAAATGTGCTGATAACACACTAATAGTTGCTTGCAGTTCATCTGAAAAAACAGATCTGCAACACTTGCCTAAGAACTACACCCTTTGGACCTGACTTCCAAGTTGAGCTTTGGGCCAGCCTGAATAAGTGGCCTGTAACTCAGGTCAGGAAAATAAGCTCTAGTGAAAAAATAAAACATACATAAAATGTTAACCTACATAAGAACTGAAGAGCCTGGATAAACTATAACAATGCTAACTATTATTGCTGCTTTTTTGTTAGCACCTTTGTGTATTTGTGGTTCACCAAACAAATATCATGAGAAAGATCAACAAAGGGCAACGAAGCTGGTGAAGGGTCCTGAGCATAAGTCTTATGAAGAGCAGCTGAGACATTTGGGTTTGTTTAGTCTGAAGAAAAGGAGGCTGAGGGGAGACCTGATTGCTCCCTACCACTACCTGAAAGGAGGTTGTAGAGAGGTGGGCATTGGTCTCTTCTCACAAGTTACAACTGATAGGACAAGAGGAAATGGTTTCAAGTTGTGCCAGGGGAGGTTTAGGTTATACATTAGGAAAAAACTTCTACACTGAAAGGGTTATCAAAGACTGGAACAGACTGCCCAGGGAAGTGGTTGAATCACCATCCTTGGATGAATTTAAAAGCTGTCTAGATAAGGTGCTCAGGGACATGGTTTAGAAGTGGGCCTGGTAGAGTTAGATAACAGACAGACTTGATGATCTTAAAGATCTTTTGCAGCCATAACGATTCTATGATTCTGTGATCACTCTTATGGATGTCTATGTCCAGAACAAAGAGAGAAAATATTAAGAATTTAAATCCATATTTGAATGACTTTTCTAGCTCAGTTCTACAGAATCATGGCCACACAGAAAAATTTGTCTTGCTATCAGCCTTTCTACATTTGTCTTTTTTTTTGCATTTTTGTTCTTTTTTTCTTTTTCTTTCTTATTTGCTTTTGCCATTCCCATGATATGTTTTTCAAAGGTTTCATTTTTCTTTCATTCTCGTTTACTTTTGCCAGCCACTGCAGTGTTAACCTTCTTCCTGTACTTCCACTTGTGGAGATCAGAGCTAGCCAGTCGTTTGAGGGAGGGGGAAATCACCTCAACAGCTTTAAAAATCTGCAGCTTGGCAATGACTGCCTCAGAACCAGTCACTTTAGCCTCGTTCTATAGTCAATAGAGAAAAGTAAACCTTTTGAGGCTAGAACTCTGGAGTGTTGGTGGAAAACATCTCACTCCAACATAGTTGCTTTAAGTGGTTCATATGAAACACATCTTTAGAATGCATGTTTTCAGGCAGTTTCTACTCTTCAGGGTGAACAGGTCAGATAAATATATTTGCAGAATAAAAGGACTATGGAGAAGTGTTTGAAACAGTAAAGAATGATAAAGTGAAATGAATAAGCAGTCAGACAAGACATGCAGTATTTAAGAGCCAACAGGTGGCTGCTGGTGAGAATCTTTTTAGAAATTTGGAGAACACAATATATGAAATGGGTTTATTTGTATTCAATGTTTTAGTGAGAAAAAATGGTGAAGACTGACATTTTTCTGTCCACTGTTTTAAAGAAAAAAAGTTCAAAATTTTGGTTTGTTTACAGCAGAGAGAATAAAAGTAATATTGGTAAGATTATAGTTCCAATAGTAGAGAGTTTATAGATCATCTCTGGTCTTATATATGTTTCCATAAGTATTTTATAAAAAGTTCCATCTGTAAATTATTATCAGCAAAGGTTTGTCAGCTCTACTCTAACTAATCTCTGAATTCATAAACTAAAATCAGTTACAGTTAGAAACTCTGATACTGATTACACTTAAAACCCATATATGTGGGAGTTAGGAGCTCTAATGTATGCAGAAGTGGACACCAAAATTTAGTGTCCTAAGTATGAACTAAATTCTATATGTTATGTGGGGAATGTTTTTTCTTGTTAGTTGATCAGGATTTCTCTCTCCCATTCACCTTCAGGCTGTGCTGCTGTGAGTAAGACACTATAGACATAGGAACAGAAAGAAAACATGACAGTATGTCAATCTAGCTTGACCCCTTTGATGGGAGAAGACCCACAGTACCAGAACTTTGTTTCTGATTAGTTTTTTTTTTATTATTATTTATTTATTTTCTAAAGGTCATAAACATATATAGAGAAAGACAGAAATAGAGATTGACTGACTCTATGATATAAAATATAAAATTCTTACATATTCAGAGAATGTGACAGTGTGCCCCCTCCCACCCCCAACCTGACCTTATGTCCCATAACCCTGCCCAAGCGGTAACCACCCATGGTGGTCACAATGGGTGCATCTGGTCATGATGGCTGCATCTGGCTCAATGTGGTTTTGGGAAGAGAAATAACACGACAGCCAAGGGCTAGCCTGAGCAATGCACCCACCTAATCGCATTACTTGTACTGTTGTCGATATGCAAATATGACTATAAGTCAATCATCTTACCCCCACAAATAGTGAATGGCCCAAGAGCCCTTTGAGCTCTCCTGCACAGCAGTGGGCTGCATGCCAGGTTCTCCTCTTCAGTAGGGATGCCTCCCAAGGTTACTTCTTGAGATTCAGATGTTTCTTCCTGCAACAGATCCTTAGTAAGAAATTAATATCATGCTAAACCTTGAAGCTTCACTAAGATTATATCTTAGAGTGACTGTACACATATAATCCTTTAGACATTAACCATTGACCAAGTCTGGGACTAGAATCAGATGCAGCCACACCTAGACTCCTCTCTTAGAAGGAGTTTAGAAAGCAAGGGGGTCCTTTCTGAACCTCGACTCAACAGGAGGGTCTACCTGACAGTTTTGTCTGACCCTGCCCTCTATGTAGTAAATAACCAAGTGTACATTGCCATGGAATCTTATTAAACCAGTCACATTTACTATCAACCTTTGTTAAATCACTGTTTTATATCAATAAATATATTGCAGCTTCTTTCTTATGAGTGAAGTGCACCACTCCATCTGTGACAGAGCAGCAGGGACCAAAGCCCACATACATCCTTTTGAATGGTATGCTGATTAACCCTGCTTGGTTAATAATTGGTCAAAAATTTAAATGAACTAGATCTCACATGAGTGAAATATCTAGCCTTAACTCTTGATTTTTTTCAAAGTCATTAGGCGGTGGAGATATCAAGCTTCATCAAGAGCCACGCTGAAATAAAATCTGACCAGAACCTGTGGTTCCTCATAGGTACCCAATTACTCCTTGACTCTTCAGGGGTAATTTATGGTACTTCTAAGTGCATTGTGCTGTCTTCCAACCTGCTGTTTCCGATTTTGATCAGGTGTACTAGGTCTGGCTGAGATGGAGTTAACTTCCTTCATAGCAGCCCATATATATGGTGCTGTGTTTTGAGTTTGTGACTAAAACAGCATTGAGAACACCACAATGCTTTGGATACTGCTGAACTGTTGTTGTACTGCCTGCACAACACCAAGGCTCTGCCCTCACCTCAGTGAGAAGCCAGTAGGCTAGAAGTAGTCAAGAAGTTGGGAGGGGATACTGCTGGGAGAGCTGACCTGAATTGGCCAAAGGGGTATTCCATGATATATTATATTGCGCAATAAAACCTGGGTAGACGAGGAAGGTGGTGGAGCTATTTTGGTTTCTAAGGTGGGCATTGCTCTAAGACAGGCTGGGCATTGGTCTGCTTGTGGGAAGTGGTGAGTGATTCCCTTTGCATCGCTTGTATTTCTTTTCTTTCCTTCACTTACTAAACTATATTTGTATCGACTCATGAGTTTTCTTGGTTTTGCTCTTTCTATTCTCTCCCCTGTCCTGCAGGGTTGAGGACTGAGTTGAGTGCCTGTGTGAGTGCTTGGCTGCCATCCAGAGTTAACTCAGAATGTCAGGCAGTGTGTTTGTATTCCCAAAATATTATTTGGAAACTCTGTGTATCACATACCAGCCTGAACTAGTCACTTGTGTTGCTGGCCAACACCACCAATTGAATAGGAGATACTACAGTACTCTCAAGCAAGTTTCAGGAGAACCTGAAATTGCACATTTAACAATTCAAGCCCCATTTAACATTTCTGACTCCATTGCCCATAATCAGTGCTCATATGCTGTCATTTATTTAAATACTTTATGTTATGAAAACTGTTTTAGAGGATCATTGTGATGTGTAACAAGTAGTAAAAGCAAGTTGCCTTCTTTGGAAAATTCAAAATATTCATTTTAGTCTCTGGGACTTCATCATTCTGAATGATTCATATCAGGGGCAACTACCATTTCTGGTCTTGTGGTACTCATCTATGTCCTGTAAAACATTTCTTTCTACTTTCCAAATATCCTAAATACTGTAGAATGTACACACTTAGCATGCTCCCTCTTTTTCCTTTTCTGCAGGAATACTTGTTTTTTATATTCCCTTCCCTTTCCTTAACTTTTCTTACCTTCCCTTCTCTTTTTCTTTTTCCTCCATTAGTGAAAGGTCTTTGTTAAATTCTTCCAGAAATATCAAATCTCATATCAGTTGGGTATCTACTTCTGCTTTCACTTACAAGCTCTTTTGCCTATGTGTTTAAGTGAACTCAGAATTACTACTTTTCCAGTTGTTCAGTGAAATATTTTTCCTGTGATTTATTCCCTCAGAAAGCAAATATTTTCTAAAGTATATCTGTTTCTATCAGTTCCACTTTGAAAGATGGCTGAGACTTTACACCCATAATGTAGCCTGTGTTTCCAGAAGTTATTCTAGATAAATGTCAAACCTTGTATTATTTCAGGATTAGAGACTAAATCCATAAATGTATAAAACAAAGTTTCATTCAAATATCATTAAATCTGCTATAAAAAGCAGAGATTTGTGCATTTATCCCTCAGAGATGTTTTTGGCTATGTACTTTTCTGGTTTTTTTTTTTTTTTCAAGATTTTGATGAAGGACGGTTTACATAATTTCTCAGATGATTCGTGAACTTGAGCTTCATCTTTCTCCATGTAAAAATGGAAGAATTATTTCATAATTAAATAAAAGTCTTATTTTCAGTACCACTTTTAAATCCAAATTGAGCCTCCTTGTTTTAAGGCAATTACTGAGCTACCTAAGTGAAGAGCATAACAACCCCATAATTAATGATGTTATTGACAGACAAATAATGGGAATTTCTAGAGAGAACTTCAGATTTTAGGTGGGCTGCTTCTCTCCACTACTTATATGGAAAGTTTAGAAAACCTACATTTTCAGTGAGTTGCTAAGACTCACAGGGAATGAGTCTAAAATGAATATGTTGGTGCTAAAGGAATTCTGAAATGTTGAACAGAACGGATCTCAGACATAAAGATTTTATATGTGAAATCAGGAAAGAAAATGTGAACATATGAAGATTTTTAAAGTTCACTTCAAAATTGTATTGTATATTAAATGATAGAAAATGAAAGTCAAGCCACGGTATTACTAAATGTCTGCTGATTTAGAGGTGTTATTAGCCTTGTTTAGATTGAGTGCACAGGGACTCTAGGTTTCTTTGTAACACTTGTGTATACTAGTATTGTATGGAACACAAAACTAGAAATATTCTTAACTGAAAATAAAAAATCTAAATGTTTTTCTTTGGTGGCACTCCCACTAGGATTATAGTATTCTGCAAGTTAATCTGTATGCTATGCCAAATCCCTTTAATTTTCTTTATCTCATATCTAATTTTCTTTATCACATATCCCTAGTATGATTGTACGCTCCAAATGACAAAGGCACATTTGCTTGTGCTTCTGCTTTTTTGTACAAAGCTCTCCTGGCAATCATAAAATGCCAAATGTACTTTTATATATTATTTTTTTGCAAGCGAGTTTGCAGATTCAAAACATTTTCTGCCCAAGACTGCTATAGGTATTAATACTGAATGCTGAACTCAATTTTGGGTTCAAACTGAAAAATTAAAAAACAAAAAAGTCACCATCACCACTAACAACAAAACAGCTAGGCCCTACAAAGGTACACTCTGTTGCAAAGAGTTCAGCATTTTCACTGACATAGAGATTGGCCACCCAAATGTAATATGTATTCCCTATAAAATTATCCTTTTTTTGCCTGCCTGATAGCAGTGAATTAATAAAGATTTCAGTCAATGTATTCCTGTACATCTTTCAACCAAAGTATTTCAAAAACCGTAGAAGATTCAAAATGCAGGTGTGGAAGCAATCAAGAACATCCTTCATCTGAAATTTATGAAAGACCACATTTTTTGTTCCTGCAGGATAGAATTTAAGTTTGTCAGATCATTGCTCATCAAAATATATTGCCTTTCATCTTTTACACTGCCAAAATTTTTGCTTTGCAAGACCTTGTACTTACTCAGTCCTCAATAGGAAAAAAAAAGGATGTCTGAATTGAGGTTTTTTCTTCTATGTAGGAATACAAAGAATTTCAAGTACTGATTTGAGAAGATTGCTGGAAATACTGGTAAACAGGCCTCATAACTATCCACTAGTATGGCAAGGGCTGTCTGAAAACGTTCATCATGGGATGTTTTTTCAACTTGATTAACACATTTGATAAAACACTGAATCTTAATATGTGGAGTGATTTCACTTCACTGCCTAGAAGCTTTTAAAATGTGTTTAGTGACACGACAAAATATTCTTTGCGTGAGAATAAACAAACAGAAGCTAGAAGTCCTATTTTTATTTCATAGGCATACTGACAAAGAAATTTTCAGAACTCCAAAGAAAAGTGATGTAATTCCACACATCTTGCTACTTTGTTTTAGTAATAAAACTCTTTCAGAACATGAAGTAGGTTGCTAAGAGGCATTATAGATTTAGATGCCCTATAAAAGCTGTTGTAAGGCACATTTGCATTATTTTATCTTGGTTTACATTCCTCAGCAGGAGATTGATTATATTTTTACCCAAGAAATGTGTTTGTTTCCATTAATTGAAACATAAGTTTTGAACCTTTATCCCTGTAGCTTTGTTTTGAAGTGGAAACAATCTAAAAGTCTTTGTTCTTCTAAGAACTGATAATGACCTCCAACATAGTAGGACGATACTTTTTCAATTTGAAAGACTTTTGGTGATCTTTTGAAGGGAGATGTGTTGCACCTGTTAATAACATCAGTCAACAGAAATTCGGCAGGGAAAACAATGTCTTTGTCCTTTAAAATTCCCTTCACTTGTTCATATATCAATGTTTGAAAACTATCATTATGTTTCACAGAAGATAGCGTTCAAAGAATGAAGATTTTACTAAATTATCTGCATCATCTGATTTCTAAGAAAAAAAGTACATGCGGAACAAATTACAGGCTCATAGTAATATAAAAGTTTGGGTTGTGGTCAAGATTGTGAACAGTCTGTTGGAAAAGGACAAAATTAGGACTCATCTTAAAGTGTCTGGATTATGGAGTAGGTATAAGCTCTCTTGAGTTTGTAACAACTCTTTCTATCCCACATCCCTGGCAGTATATTTTAGAAGATTAAATAATGACAAAGGCTGATTTTTTTTTTTGTATAGCTGTACTCTTCTGGAAGGAATACTTATTTGTACCTGTCTGCCCATTTTATGATTTAACTCTGTGATGCTTACTAACTTCCCTCACGTCTTTCAGTTGTACAATGTGCTTCTCATACTCACTTTCTCCTGGGCAAAACTTCTAATTTAGAAGGACAGATACTCAGGTTCTGCTCACTATATGCACTGACAACATAAACCAATTTTCTGCAAGTAGGCAGGTGATGCCATTTGAGAAAACTTGGGATCCTTCACCTGACCTTCACTACTCCTTGGACCCCCTGGGGCAAGAAAAATGGCACCACATGTCTGTACAGGATTGGTTCAAGCAGAGCCTGGTACCTCAGTAACCTTAAGAACTCAATTCATTTACTTGTACATAAGTATATGGTGTTATTTGGCATGGCATTGATATTCAAGATCCATGCCTTGGGGACCATGTGGGATATTATAGGGCATCTCAAATCACATTTCGTGCCTATGTTTGGGCAACTGAATTGAGCTGTAGGTGCTAGATGATGTCAACATTAAGTAGAGTGGATTCTTCCATATAAGTACAAAATAGCAGATAGATGTCTTTCCAAAGAGTTTAAAATTGATACATATTAGATGGCCACGGGATGGGAAAAATTCTGTAATATAGAATCACTAAATTGTATTTTTAAAGCAAATGTCATCTTGGTTGAGTTCTACCGGTGGGAAGCTCAATTAGAAACTATTAATCTAAATGAAGGAATGAAGTAAAAAATATTTTGGAGGAACAGCACAAGAGAGTGGGCAATGACACAGACTCTGCCACTGAGCTGATTGTCAGGAACAAACATGGGGCAGAACAAGACATGACAGAAAAGAAAAGAAAAGAAACCCGGTGTAACCTGAGGTACCTATACAGAATGCTCTTGTTTAGGTGTTGTTGTAAGCTGCTCCTACCTGATGATATTACTATTTGGTTTTCTCCACAGTTCTTCCCCAGACAATTTGGGTTTAAGATGGAAAATCTAGGCCCTAGTGCCTTCTTGTGAAAATTTCGTTTGTCTCTATCTTTTCTTCCCCCCTATACCTCATCAAATCATGTCTGATTATGGCTTGATTCCCTGGTATTTAGCTATTATTGAATGCAGTAATGAAAGAAACCATAGAGATACTTAATTATCTACGCAGCAGGTGTCCAATGAAGAAACTTAATTCTAACCTTTTCCTCTGTGATAAGATAATTAGTTGGGTATAATTGCTGCTAATATAAATATTCACTGATTGCAAACTGTGGTCTAAAGGCTGTTTCTGTGCAAAAAAAACCCAAAACAAACCCACAACAAAATAAAACAAAACAAAAAAGCAGCATTCTTCCATAAAACTACAGGAATGTTGTTGCTCACTTCTAAACAAATACAGACTTTCCATAAAGAAAAAAAAACCCGCATCAATTTCTACCCATTTTTATTGTGAAATATAATAGATTGCCCTGACTGGGTTAAAAATTCTACCTATTAATGCACGTCTTTACTCATATTAAAAACTAGAACTATGGGAAGACAGATTGGCATTATCCTTACAAGTTATTATATCCACACACAATAAAACAGGTTTTAGTTATTCTTGTTAATGTTGTACTGAGATAGCAAAAGGTAATGAATGTGTCATGAGATGGGAAAAAGGTGATAGATGACATGGAATCACAGAGATTTTTTCTTCCAAATGACAGGAAGGCTAGGAAGATTCAGATCTAAAAAGAAATATCTTGTTTCCCCAAACACACCACCAACATCCACCATTTCACCGAATGCTCTATGGCAAAAAAAGTCTAAGCTATGCAATAGGTTTTCTTCTTCTGTTTTCACAGAGCAACGTGCAGGAGTTAACAAACTAACCTAAAACTGAGAACATCAGTAGCACTAATGCTATTAATTTTCTAGTTCTTTAACTTTATTAATTTAACATATTGTTAACAAAATAAAAATGAATAATACAAATGTTACAGTATATGTAGCTGATATTCACTTTTTCATAAAAATCAATCATGATTTTTCATTGAACTGTTGCTCATCTGCCCAGAACTCTGTTGCAGGAACTTTAAGAGTACGTTGACCCTCCACACAGGCGAAGAGTGGGGAAATTAGAAAGACACATGTGGATTGCCAGTGATGGTGAGATAAATACAGCATCTACAAATCAATCATCAGTGACACTTTTAATGATACTAACATAACTTTTTATGTTTTAGTCTCATTATTAAACATTAAGGCACTGACACAGATCATACGGAAGTTTTGAAAAGGTCTGCGTTGATTGTGTAGGCATTCATCCAGATCCTAACTGAGATGATAAAGCAAGAACCAAACATTTCTTTGCACTGATGTTTGAAAATCTGTATGCAAAGGGACACAATTTGCCACTTGTTTACTGTTTATACTTTTAAGGTTTTCTTGAGATAAAATTTGAAATTAAAAATCAAAAAAATCAAAGAATCAAAAGAACCCATGAGATTTACTTTTTGCAATGCAGTTCTGTGGCTAGGTGTTCATTCTGAATTGAATTCCCTGGGCAAAGATTTGCACAGTTTATGGGATTCTGAGAATAACTGAGATCAAATATACTCTTTTCTGAGTATTTTACTCTAATGAAAATAAAATAATTTGATTATCCTGAGTTGGCTTGCCAGTAACCTTTAGAAATGCAGTAGTTTCAACCAAAAAACCTTTTAATGAACCTCTTTTAAATCCCATCATCTTGAATAGCAACAGGAAATAGCACCTTGAGAAGCTGTTCAGCCCTCTGCAAGATCAAACCTTCTATTTTCTATATATGTCTTGTTTCCCCCCCACATTTAACATAGAGTAATCATACAAAAACCAGATTTTTTTTCCTCCCTTTACCAAAAAGTGTGGACTGCTTTTCCTGCAGTCTTTGGCTTCAACCGTCATTGCTGGTGCTGGAGCACTTTAGGGTGAAAGTGAAGTTCTTTCCTCTTTTTTTTTTTTTTTTTTATTTTTTTATTTTCTAGTGTTAATGTTATGATAAGACTTCTAATGTTGACAGCATAAATATTCTTTTCTGGCAAAGACATTTGTTAGAAATGAGCAAGCATACCTAAAAATAACAACTTGAATGCTGAAAACAACATCTAAAAAGAGTCATATGTATTAAAAATTATGTCATACATACTTTTACACATGAGATGCCCAACTACAAAACAAGAAGAACATATAATATTGAATTGCACTGTGGGAGAGAGATGAGCAGATTCATAGTTAGACTCCAGACTTCCAAATAGTAGGCATGAGCTTAACTTAATGTTAGTATCGTGGCTCTGTGCACTGTGTAAATGTTAGGTTTCAATACCGTAAATAATGAGATATTGCAGTGTTTAATAAAAAATATTAATTTAAATAAAAAAAAAAAGAAGCAAATACTTTAAAGTAGTATTCCCAATTATTTTTGTGCTTGTTATTGATGAAAGGACTGATTAATCTTAAATCAAAATAAGAGTGCCTTGTGCAGTGCTGGGAGATCTAACTACAGCTAAGCTTTCAATGATTTTTTAGTACTTTTATTTTCCTGCACTTTGTTGGAAAACCATGTCAACATATTGTTTTTCAAAAATATGTGCATGAGAGATTTTTAATATGCATGTCCATAGGACCTGATGAGATACATCCGCGGGTCCTGAGGGAACCGGCAGATGAAGTTGCTAAGCCACTAGCCATCATATTTGAGAAGTCATGGTGGTCTGGTGAGTTTCCTGCCGATTGGAAAAGGGGAAACATAATCCCTATTTTCAAAAAGGGAAATAAGGAAGACCCGGGGAAATACAGGCCAGTCAGTCTCACCTCTGTGCCTGGCAAGATCATGGAGCAGATCCTCCTGGAAACTCTGCTGAGGCAAATAGAAAACAAGGAGGTGATTGCTGGCAGCCAGCATGGCTCCACCAAGGGCAGGTCATGCCTGACAAATTTGCCGGCCTTCTATGAAGGGGTTACAGCGGCAGTGGACAAGGGAAGAGCCACCCATGTCATCTACCTGAACTTGTGCAAAGCGTTTGACACTGTCCCACAAGATATCCTGGTCTCTAAATTGAAGAGACATGGATTTGACAAATGGACCACCCGGTTGATAAAGAACTGGCTGGATGGTTGCATTCAAAGAGTTGTGGTCAATGGCTCGATGTCCAGGTGGAGAGCAGTGATGAGTGGTGTTCCTCAGGGGTCGCTACTGGAGCCTGTACTGTTCAACGTCTTTGTCGGTGACATGGACAACGGGGTCGAGTGAACCCTCAGCAAGTTTGCCAATGATACCAAGCTGTTTGGTGAGGTAGACATGCTGGAGGGGAGGGATGTCATCCAGAGGGTCCTGGACAGGCTGCAGAGAGAAGGACCTGGGTGTGCTGATTGATGAGAAGATCAACATGAGCCAGCAATGTATGATCGCAGCCCAGAAGGCCAACCGTATCCTGGGCTGCATTAAAAGAAGTGTGGCAAGCAGGTCAAAGGAGGTGATTCTGCCCCTCTACTCCACTCTCGTTAGAGCCCACCTGGAGTACTGCATCCAGCTCTGGAGTCCCCAACAGAAGAAGGACATGGAACTGCTGGAGCGTGTCCAGAGGAGAGCCACGAGGATGATGTGACAGCTGGAGCACCTCTCCTATGAGGAGAGGCTGAGAGAGTTGGGGCTGTTCAGCCTGGAGAAGAGAAGTCTCCGGGAAGATCTTATTGTGGCCTTCCAATACCTAAAGGGGGCCGACAAGAGAGCTGGGGAAGGACATTTTACTAGGGCATGTAGCGATAGGACGAAGGGAAATGGCTTTAAAATGGAAGAGGGCAGGTTCAGATTAAACATTAGGAAGAAGTTTTTCACTTTGAGGGTGATAAGGCACTGGAGCAGGTTTCCCAGAGAAGTTGTTGAGGCCCCATCCCTGGAGGTGTTCAAGGCTGGGCTAGAAGTGGCCTTGGGCAACCTGGTCTAGTGAGAGGTGTCCCTGCCTATGGCAGGGGCATTGGAACTCGATGATCTTCAAGGTCCTTTCCAACCTAAAACATTCTAAGATTCTATGATTCTATGTATATGTATTTATAGAAATATTTTATATCTTTACAGACATTTACAATTCTGAAGGTCAGTTGGTCTCAGGTTGACTAGTTAAGTACTGAATATAATCATTTTATCCTTATTAAAATAATTGGCCTTGAATAATTTGGGACATTAAAAAAATACTAGGTATGTATCATAATACCAATAAAAAGAAGGAGAAAAAAGTAACTGTTAAGCCTTATCCTTTACACATCATTTCCCTATGTGTACCATGAAAACGCATAAAATATAGTGTAAGATATTAGAAACGCCATTCTTGATTCTGGAGAGGTTTAATGTTGTGGTGGGTTTACCCTGGCTGGACATCAGGTGTCAGCCAATCTGATCTATCATTGCCCTTCCTTAACTGGACAGGGGAGAGAAAATATAATGAAAGGTTCATGGGTCAAGGTAAGGACAGGGAGAGATCACTCACCAATTACGATCATGGGCAAAACAGACTCAACTCAGGGAAATTAATTTATTACCAATCAAATCAGGGAAGGGTAATAAGAAAGAAAACTAAATTTTAAAACACCTTCCCCCACACCCCTCCCTTTTTTGGGGGCTCAACTTCATTCCAATTTTCTCTGGCTTTCCCCCTGAGAGGCTCATGGGACAGGGAATAGAGTTTGTGACAGTTCATCACGTGTTGTCTATGCCACTCCTTCCTCCTCAGAGGGAGGACTCCTCACACTCTTCCCCTGCTCCAGCACGGGCTCCCTCCCACAGGATAGAGTCCTCCATGAACTTGATCCAGCACGGGTCCTTCCCATGGGCTACAGTTCTTCACAAACTGCTCTAGTGTGGGTATTTCCACAGGGTGCAGTCCGTCAGGAACAAACTGCTCCTCCATGGGTCCCCCACGGGGTCACAAGTCCTGCCAGAAATCCTGCTCTGGCAGGGGCTCCTCTATCCTTGAGTTCACAGGTCCTGCAAGGAGCCAGCTCCAGTGCAGGCTTCCCACAGGATCACAGACTCCTTCGGGCATCCACCTGCTTCAGCATGGGCTGCAGGTGGATATCTTCTCCACTGTTAACCTCCATGGGCTGCAGGGGGGCAGCCTGCCTCACCGTGTTCTTCGTGACAGGCTGCAGGGTAGTCTCTGCTCTAGTGCCTGGAGCATCTCCTCCCCCTCCTTCTTCACTGACTTTGGTGTCTCCAGAATTGTTTCTCTCACATATTCACACTCCTCTCCTCCAGCTACTTTTGTGCAGCTGTTTTTTATCCTGTTTCTTAAATATGTTATCACAGAGGCACTACCACTGGCATTGATTAACTCGGCTTTGGCCAGCGGTGTGTCCATCTTGGAGATGGCTGGTATTAGCTCTATGGGACACAGGAGAAGCTTCTGTGAGCTTCTCACAGAAGGCACCCCTGTAGCCCCCCTGCTACCAAAACTTTGCCACAGAAACCCAATACAAATGTTAATATAGCAAAGCTATAACTTGCACTCAAACTTGGAGCTCCTTTGAATGGCCACTGAGCCCAAAGCTTCTTGTGTTAGTCATTTGTTACCTGCTCCGAAGAGTAAGACATTTAGCCAGAGGCAAAGCATTCAAAAATAATAAAATAATATATAAAAAAATATTGCTCTAGCTATGTTTAAAAGACAGTTTAGATCAGCTTGAAATGAATGTAAAACGATAATACATCAGCGTGCTTTTACAGGACTCAGGATTATTTACCAGTATTGCCACACAATTAATTGCCATTAAATGTCTTGACTGCTTGGCTAGTTCCTACATTCATGTTCAGGTCATATCTGCACCCTAACCAAGGCAAGGTCCAAGTTCACTCCAGCCTTTGTAAGTTCTCACACACTGTAGTTTAAACAGAACTAAATGCAAAGCACAGAGATCAGCTGAGTGGTATATCCAAACTTATCCAGACATCAAAACCTTTCATGCAGTTTTGAACAAATGAGAACATTCAGTTTCTAAGAGCTGGTAGGAAGCCAATCCCTGCAAAATCACTGCCAGAGCTCAGACCAGCACTGGCATCTTCTACACTTTTTATGACACTGTTAGAGGATTTGGACAAGTTGTCTCAAATGCAAGGAAGTCACTCCTATTTTCCACAAAATGTAGAGTCAGTTCTACAAAGTGCAGTCAGTTGCTTTCCCTGCTCTTAGAAGAGTGGGGAAAGTGTGCAGAAAGAGATTGTGATCTACATTTGCTAAAAACATTGAAATTATTGATTATTCCATTTAAAATTAAATATATGCTTATGACTTCACAAGATGGGGACATATGTACTTGATTTAGTACCCCTATTTTGTTGCAGTGTTCTCATTTACATTTATCAGAGGACTTGTCCATCTCCTTTGACCATTAGCCTGTTTTCTCAGTATCTCATTACATTTACTAAATGAAGAAATAATTGTTTAATGCACAGTAATGTATCATTAATAAAAGCAGTCAAAATAGTTCTAGCATATGTCTAATTCACCCAGTGAAACTGAGCCACTAAATTACTAAATAAAAGAATGTTAATAATACTAATTAACATTTATTTTTTGTGTAACAATTTTGATCTATGGATATAGTTTGCAGTGACTGACAGACCAATGTGAGTTTTAGAGGTTTATTTTTAAAGATGACAATATAGAACTGATGACCAAAGAACAAAGAAACCCCCTGATTTCTACAGAAACACTCTTTAAATGTCTCTAAATACTTCCTTTTTATTTATTTTTTAATTGAAAAAAAATATTTTTACTAGCCTTCTTTCTGTAAATCTATATGAACATCAAAACACATTTTATTTCTTCTTGGATTCTATATATAGAATGTCTGTTAAACTTTGAAGTTTGAACAGGAACCTTTATTCGTGCACATTATTCAGTAACCAAACTCTGAGAATTCTCCCTGCTGAGAAGGAAAGGTTGATAGTAAGGGTTAATATAACTGCACATTTTTATTCATCTATCTGACCACATATATTCTAAGCGCACAGTTTAATAGAGCTTAATGAGGTTTCTCACTGTTTATAGGCTCTGCCTATACCATGGTAATTAGCACTGAGGCATTATTCACTCTTGTCTTAATACAAGTTTCATTTTAGCCTTTGTAAGAGGTCCTGCTATTTTTTGCTTCATTGCTTTGCTTTATTGAACATTATACGACATGGTAAGCAATTAAGTATGATTGTGGAAGAAATTAAATCACAAAAAGTGCATTAATGGTCAGGCTTAAATCCATAAAAGCAGTGAAACTGCAGTTAGGGTTGAAACCATACTTACTTTACCTCCTATGCCTATGAACTGCAGCTTGTATAGTATTCAAGTTCATTTATTCTCTTCATCTCAGTAGCCATACAAAATGTGGAGGAATAATGATGATGTTTACTGTATAATTCAGTATTTCCTTTCATTGTGAGTATTTCAAGAGGTCAATGTTCTACTGATTATAGTTTTATCTTTTCAAAGATAACATTAAAAATGTCCATGGACACTATCTATGCATGCAAATGCATCCAAGCAGCTCCAGCTTGACCTACAACTGAAATCCTTTAGTCAATATATTTTTATATTGGCTATAAAATACCTCAAATATATTTAATCACAAAGATACATTTATAATGTGCATAAACAATGTCCTCAAAAACATCCCTATGCAGACCTTACGAATACATCTTTTTGAAGTGTTCTTTAATTCCTACATTGAAAAATCCTTTTAAGTGATGTTCATAATAGAAAGTATTTCTACTGCACGTTACCAAATGTTGTGTTAAAGGGGAAAAGTAATTTTGGCAGAAAATAAATCCCCTTGAGTTCTAACACTTCTCACTGAGGTGGGAGGTGAGGTGCAGCTAGGTTTAAATTCTGAGTGATGCCCAATTCTCCACTATCAGTCCAAGCGCATTTAATATATTAAACTGTTACAGTTCTGGATACACTAATAGCAGACTGCACCTTCAGCCCAGTCGTGCTCATGAGCTAACATGGCCTCGCTTCGGTCGGGTTCAATGAAAAAACCCAAACGACTAGCTGCCTACACAGTGTAGTTTATTTAAACAACAGATATACAGGTTCTTTTGGATTGTGACTGTCTGCAAAACATGTGCGAATACTAAAGATGTCAGCAATATAGCTCAGTTAAAAAAGCTAAGTTATAAAAACACTCTATATAGAGATTTCTAAATTTCCCAGGGAAGCACTTGGTATAGCCAAGTGTTCGAATCTTACCCACAAGCGTCCTTATGGGGGGGAAGAGAGGCTCAGCCCATTGACTGGTCCCAGAAGTCCACGATGGTGTCTTCCCTCACATCCCCCCTTTCTTGGGCTATTTTTATACTATTTTTTGTCTTCAAGGTGGAGTTTGAATGAGTCTAGTCATAAATACTTTCATTATGATTGGTGTAAAATTTTCTCGCCTCTCATTTAAAGGTATAGTTTACGAAAAGTTCAGGGCACAGACTGAAGGAGGAGTGGTCACACCTTGGAGGCAGGTAGCTTTTGGGATGGAGGTGTGTTTTGGTATTATAATGACACTGTAATGAGCCAAGTTCACTAAAGGACAACATTTCATCAAAAAAATGACAGATTGTTGGCTCAGGGTAACAAGTAGGCAGTTTATCAGTTCTGTAAGACCTTCGAGGGCTCCATTTGGTCCCCAAGTTCCCAGTTTATCACAGAGTTTTAGCCGCGGTGTCTCCACTCTGCTCCATCCTTCGCACTGTTTTTCTTCCGTGGTGCCATCCCATTCCCATGTTTGCTGGATTATCACAGGGTTTGGCCTTGGAGTCTCCACCCCACTCCACTCCCTGTGTTGCTTGGCAAGCAATATTGTACAGGGAACCACAGATGTAGTGGATTCTTCACATACCAGCTGCGGCTGTATTCTACCCTAGAAAACTTTTGATTTTATACCTTTCCTTAATGTGTGACCAATGCTGTATTATTGATCATTTTTAGTAATCATTCCACACCAAAAGAATGTCTTTTCAAGAACCTGTGCTAATTTATACCAAGGAAGATCTGTTCCACTGTATGTGGCCTTGAATAGAGAAAAAATAAAAACTGTCTCTTGTTCTAAGTTAGCTTACTTTTAAATAAAAAAAAAAAAAGAGATCATCCACAGGCTCCAATATTCAAACATTTTTCATGTAAAGTACAAAGCTATGCTTACCTATAGACAATTTATTTTCAGAAACATGCAACAAAGGATTGACAGTCATAAAAATAATTTTATGTGTTAAAATATCTTGTAAATGCCTTTAGCAAAGATGAATCTTTACTCTTATTTGCAGGTAAATTTCCAGCAAAGATATAATAATAAGTTTGCATGAAATGATAATTTCCTTGAATTTATAAATGTTTTTATATTTACCTATGAGTTTGTTTTAATTCTAATACTAACAGATATTCAACTATTATGAATGGTAAATTTTGTAGAATACTCCTGTTTGATAGTCCTTAGGAAAATTCACTGTCCTTAGGCAAATAAACCATATTTTCAGGGAATACTGTTCCCCAAATACCTGAGAAACATAAAATGAGGATTAGAAAAGAAAGCAGAAAAAAAGGATTGTACTGAAAAAGTTGTGACCTTGAAGATGGCTAGACTAAAACAGAAAAACACAATAATAATAGAGTATCATTTTGTTGGTGTGGAATGTGGAATCTTTTACTTCTAATAAACAGCTTATTATCACTTCATGATAGAACACAAAATCAGTCTGCTCTTTGAATCTGTCCAAATTATTTATTTGAAGTAGACATTGCAAAAGATAAAAAGATAATTATATATGAATCCAACTTTTATTGGAACATTAACTCAAGTGGTTAATTCTTCATGGAGAGAAGAAAATAAAAAGACTCTTTTCCTCTATGTATCACATCCTACTGTATGGAAACTTCTGTTTCTTAACACATTCAGTTGTTCATAATTTTTACTCATTCAATACTAATCACGCTCTCTTCTAGTGACTAAGAAAATAATAAAAGCCAAATAAATAGAATATATGCTGTCAGAAATTCCTTATGAAAAGGTTTCAGTGCCATGTGCTGATTTGGTAAATGAACCAAAGGTAGACCTTAATAGGTAGGGCTCCACATTAAAAAAAGAAAAACAAACAAACAAACAAAAAATCACAAAGAAAAGAATCTGGAACAACAATAAAATCTTCTCACTACTTTTGGAAATAAAATAATAAAATTATATTTCCTGGACAGGTTACTATGAAAGTCAATGGTATGTTAAAATCCCTTTCAGAAGATACTTTCCGTTCTCAAGTTATTATGAAATGAAGATATGTAAAGTGGCATGATATAGAGGCATAGGTACAGGTCTAGAGCTAGGTATAAATGTAGATACATAGATGTCTGGCTTTTTTTATTAGCTAAATGGTATAATTTGAATCCTTGAATTAATTACAGCAAAAATAGTCCTACTCTAAATTGATAGTCATACTCTAAAATATTTCCTATTCTTCCTCCATAGTCAAGATGAAAATATGAACACCATTTTAAAAATATTCCTAACTGTTAGAGAATGTTTGCAGTAGTTCAGTAATTCATAGTGTATGTTTATCACATTTTGAATTCATTACCAAATGCTCTATAAACAGGATATACAATCTTATCAAACACAGTGTTTGAGCTAGGATGTACAGGACAGTGCATATGTGATCCTGTTTTTTATATGGGTGGATTAACACCTCTATTGAAGTATTTCTAAGCAGATTACTTGGACTGTCCTTAATATAATCCTGTTTATAGGTGAAATTAGTTTTAATTTTCATATTTTTACAGCTTTTATTATAACTCAAAGGTAGAGGTCTTAGTTCAGAAATAAATCCCCTAAAAGTCTGTCTTAGATAAACTGTAAGTGTCAATGTATTTAAAAGGGTGGAAAAACAGCTTTTTCTTATGTGAGCTTGCAACCATAAAAGAAAAATAATATTGCCTTGGGGAAAAAATCTTGACTTTAGAAAGAAAGAAGGAATGGAATGATTCCTTTGAACTTTCTATGGAAAGTTGCAATCATGTAAAGTTAGATTGACCATCGATAGTTTTGAATGTTTATAGTTTTGAATTTATTCTTGAAAGGACAAAACCTTGAACTTTCCCTCCCTACTGTAACTGTAGATTGGAACTAAGGAAACTAACTCTTGCTATGTCATGGATATGTAACCTCTTGTAAACTTATTACTTGTAACAGTACTCAGACAGGAAAGAACTATCACTTTCCAACCAGCATTTGTTCTGTATCATTTTTATTATGCAGTAATAGCAGAAATCTCACCTCACCATCTGAATGTGTCACTCTCTGAGGGAACAAAAGTGTCACTGTGAGAAGAAAGCCATTGCATATCAGTGACAGCAGTTTAGAATAAATATTCATTTCCTCAATCTCCATTTGAGACATCTCAATATTTCCTAAATCATCAATGAATATATGTAATCAAAAACTAAAAAGTCATCAAATAGCAAAAGAGAGAAAGCCACTATGAAATAATATATTAAATAAAGTGGCTTTTCTTTTTGTTTTTCCTTTATTTAATGTTATCTGACCAAGTCTGAGACTGAGATTATTGAAAGTAGTTAATCCAATTAAGTTTTGATCAATAATAGTAAAAGGTAACTGTCTTTTGTTGACTACAAAGTGAATTTTTTTCTCACACATCAAAAGTTTTTATGTTAGCATTACAACATATCCTAGCAAGGACAGAAGGACACCTGCCAGGTTTATTCAAGTTACTTCTGGTTAGCCAGTTCAAAACAGGTAAGATGGATGCTTCTTGTTCATTAAATGCTTTCCCACATAGAATTCCCCTATGGATCAATGCTGCCACTTTAATTTTTAATATTTATATCCAATGTCAAGGCTAACAGTAACAACAGCATGGAGATGGCGGAGAACGTTTTGTGTTGTAAGGCTTCACGCTAATTAAAGAAGTCACGGAATCACGGAATCACGGAATATTCAGAGTTGGAAGGGACCTCTAGAGATCATCTAGTCCAACCCCCCTGCTAAGGCAAGATTGCCTAGAGCACATTACTCAGGACTGCATCCAGGCACGTCTTGAACATCTCCAGAGAAGGGGACTCCACAACCTCCCTGGGTAGCCTGTGCCACTGCTCTGTCACCCTCACCGTAAAGAAGTGTTTCTGTGTATTTGAACGGAACTTCCTATGTTCTAACTTGTGCCCATTACCCCTCGTCCTGTCACTGGGAACCATTGAAAAGAGCCTGGCTCCATCCTCCTTCAACACACCCTTTAGATACTTGTACGCCATAATAAGGTCTCCCCTCAGCCTTCTCTTCTCCAGGCTAAAGAGTCCCAGCTCTCTCAGCCTTTCCTCATAAGGCAGATGCTCCAAGCCCTTAATCATCTTAGTTGCCCTTCGCTGGACTCGCTCCAGCAGTTCCCTGTCCCTCTTGAACTGGGGAGCCCAGAACTGGACACAGTATTCCAGTTGTGGCCTCACCAGTGCAGAGTAGAGGGGTGAATGACCTCCCTCGACCTACTGGCCACACTCTTCCCTATGCAGCCCAGGATTCCATTGGCCTTTTTGGCAGCAAGGGCACATTGCTGGGCCATGGATAATTTACTGTCTACCACGACCCCAGATCCTTCTCCTCAGAGCTACTTCCCAGCAGGTCTGCCCCTAACCTATACTGGTGCCTAGCATACTTCCTCCCCAGGTGCAGGACCTTGCACTTGGTTTTGTTGAACCTCATTAGGTTCTTCTCTGCCCAGCTCTCCAGTCTGTCCAGGTCACGCTGGATGGCAGCACGGCCCTCTGGGGTGTCAGCCACCCCACCCAGTTTGGTATCATCAGTGAACTTTCTGAGGATACACTCTGTCTCCTCATCCAGGTCATTAATGAATATATTGAACAAAATTGGACCAAGTATTGAGCCCTGGGGGACCCCACTGGTTACAGGCCTCCAACTAGACTCTGTGCCGCTCATCACAACCCTCTGAGTTCTGTCCCGAAGCCAACTCTCAGTCCACCTCGCTGTCACCTCATCTAGCCCACACTTCCTCAGCTTTCTAATGAGAATGTTATGGGAGACAGTATCAAAAGCCTTGATAAAGTCAAGGTAGATGACATCTACGACTCTCCCCTCATCCAGCCAACCAGTTATAACATCATAGAAAGCTATCAGATTGGTCAAGCATGATTTACCCTTGGTAAATCCATGTTGACCACTTCCAATAACTTCCTGTTCCTCAATGTCTTTGGAGATGACATCCAGAATGAGTCGCTCCTTTACCTTCCCAGGGACAGAGGTGAGACTAACTGGTCTGTAGTTCCCTGGGTCCTCCTTCTTGACTTTTTTGAAGATTGGAGTGATGTCGGCCTTCCTCCAGTCCTCAGGCACCTCTCCTGTTCTCCATGACCGTTCAAAGACGATGGAGAGTGGTCTAGCAATAACATCCGCCAGCTCTCTCAGCACTCGCGGATGCATGCCATCAGGGCCCATGGACTTGTGAATGTCCAGCTTGGCCAAGTGGTCTCTGACACGGTCCTCCTCAACTGAGGGAAAATCTTCCTCTCTCCAGACCTTCCCCTTTGCCTTCAGAGTGTGGGATTCATGAGGGACAGCTTTAGCAGTGAAGACCGAAGAAAAGAAGGCATTCAGTAACTCTGCCTTCTCTTGTGTCTTCCACCATTAGGGCACCTGTCTCATTCACCAGTGGGCCTACATTTTCCCTAGTCTTCCTTTTTCTATTGATATACTGAAAGAATCTCTTCTTATTGTCTTTAACTGCAGTGGCCAAGCTGAGTTCTGATTGAGCTTTGGCCCTTCTCATTTTCCCCCTACATAGCTTTGTTATATCTTGATAGTCCTCATAAGTTGCCAACCCCCTTTTCCAGAGAATGTAAACTTTCCTTTTTTTCCTGAGGTCCAGCCAAAGTTCTCTGTTTAGCCAGGCTGGTCGTCTTCCCTGTCTGCTCATTTTTCGAGACAAGGGGATGGCCTTCTCCTGCGCTTTTAGGAGCACCTGCTTGAAGTATGCCCAGCCTTCCTGGGCACCTTTGCTCTTCAAAACTGCCTTCCAAGGGACACTCTCGACCATGCTCCTAAACAGGCTAAAGTCATTCAAAGCCAGGAAATAAGCTTTACAACGTTGAGCCTAAATACTTAAAATATGCCTTTTACCAAAAAGCACATTGAGAATTGCTTACTCTTCATAGACAGATATAGAAAAGTGATGTGACACCATTGTGGTAGAGCACTGCTGACATAAGCAAAAGTAGAAAAGTCAATGACTGCAAGGTGGAATCAGAAAAAAAAATCAACCTTGAAATAAGGTTCATTTTCCTAGCTGTGATGGTAATTAAGCACTACAAAAGCTTCCACAGGAGGCAATAGACTAACCAGTGCTTGCAGTCTTTAAAATGAGTTTAACTGTCTTTAGAAGTATAATGCTTTAATCAAGTCATTCAAATAAACGTTGTGCACAATATGAACTTGAAAAGGAAGTACCAGAGTTGAATGTCTGGGGTAGTTCTTTCTGGCAATGAAATTTGCGATGGTATAAGACAGTTCCTATATTTCTTATTTACCTTTGAGCAGACCAAGATAGTAAGTGTTGTCCTTAATATTTGTAGATCTGTGCAAGAGAATCACTAAAAGAAAATTTGAAGTAATATGTTTCAGGTTGATATTCTCCTGTCCTGTCTTCTCCCTTCAGACTGACACAGTAAGTTTTCACCTTTTTCAGCTCTTCCCTCTGAACACCAAATGTAGGTTATATAATGGGACACACAAGAAGAGCAGATCTGTTTCCTTAGCAGTACACAAAATGCTCTCTGACCACTGGCTACCCTATCTTGCCTACCAGCTCAAGCTCCAACTAACACAGATATTTTGGGTTGGGAAAATACTTTTTCTTTACATGCAACTCAAAAGAGACCATGAAAAGTGTGTCCTTGCTTTTCCATACGGAAGCATCATTTATCTGAAAGTGTAACATAGGCATTGATAACATAATCCAGGCAGGTCTTTAATAATCAAAATTTCTTGCCTTTGTGAAATTCTCCAACACTGAAACCAGAGAAAGATAGGTTTCTCATGCTCCCTTCCTGTGGCACAAAGTTTATTCCCCTCTTCAATGACACTATTCCAGTAAGTAAATACTGTGTTTATTTTAGGGCATTTGGATGAAACTTTATGAACAGTGACATAGAAAAATCAAAGTAGTTGTGTTGTTGTTTGTTTTTTTTTTTTTTTTTTCCATTAAACCTGGGAAAATATGGAAAAAATTATTATGTTTCAGTCAAACTCTTAAAAATATGTATAATTCAATAGATTAGCTGAAGACATTTATGTGAGGTTTACCTACACACTTGAAGTTAAGCATATGTTAAAATGTCTAGCTGGGTAGGAACAGATTTAAAAAAAAAGAATAAAAAAATATAGATTTAATGGACTGGCAGAACTACTACAAACATTTTCAATAACATTTTGTGTCATACAAGTTTGCATTACTCCATTTGAAATAACTCCAGAGATTCAAGCAGTCCTAAAGCTGCTGTTTACAAGATACGGCAGAAAGAAAATACTGTGGCAGTGCTATTTTGATTAAACACAGTCTGTTTCATTGATGTATAGGAAGATTCTGACACAACAGGCTCAATTAATCACAGGGATCATGTTTTCCCTGTAAGAGACGAAAAGTACCAAAAGGTACCATCTCTGAATTTTGCCTAGAATACAAAACAATCTGGCCTGCATAATTCAGGGGAGAAATGGCTCATTCTTTTGGGCAGAACTCACTCCTTTTCCTTAACACAGTACCTATACAGGCATATAATTGCAGGTGCTTTATAAAATCCTGTAAATATACAATAAAAGTCAGATGAATAATTAAAAAGCAACAACAACAACAACAACAACAAAAACAACAAAGGAGAGGTGTAACAGTCTTTAAAAAAAAAGTTACTAAAAGATTATTCTCCAAACAATAGATGCAGCTTTTAAATGCTAACACCCTCTACAATAATCCAAAGCAGAAATATTTTAATTAATCATACTGTTTTCAAGGACTATAACAAACACTCTCTCCAAATTTGTTTGACAAAGATGACTCTTCGTTGGCTGTTATGCAAAGTACTTTGAAGAGTTCAGAGCACAAGTAGTAACACCAGTGACCATGTAAAGCACCAAATGTATAATTATTTTTCAAGATAAAAAGGTATGAGAGACTAATAATACAAAATTCTGGACTCTGTACAGATTATTATTTTAAAGAAGATAAGATTGAATACCTGCTATGTTTTCAAGCAGATATTGCCAGCAAAGTGTTTAGTTAAACCAAAACAAATATCAGCACAAAAATGAGTGCTACAAATAAACATATACATATCACTGAATATTCTCTAAAATGTTATGTGTGTTTCAATCCACTGGATTACTTTTGTCTTCATTGCCTCCAAATGCTCATAAAATTGAATTATACCAGAATATACATTCATAGAAGGCCATATAAATTCATATATGAGAGTGCTTCTGCAGAGTTAAAAAAAAAAAGAAAGAAAAAAAGGAAGGAAAAAGAAAGACTTGTAGTGCTAGTCAGTGGGAAAACAGCACCACTATGGCTAGGATTAATCAGAATATTCATTCTACTCCAATTACCCCACCTTCTTCCCATCTCCACATTTTTGCCTCCTGTCCCATGTTCCCAGCTTGCCATGTGCCAGAAGCAGTGGTCTGCATGTTGCGCTGACTCCACAGCTGGCCATGCTTTCCAGCTGCCCTCTGACAGGTGGGACACAGGTGGAGGATGTTCTGACAATGAACTGCAGGTATAGGAAATTCTGCTTCTACCTCCAGTGCAGCTTGAAAGAGACTTATTTTTTCTGTCTCTACAGAGCACTTTTTATTTTCCCCTGAACTAGTTTTGATCAGAGGTCTTGGTAGGTAGAGAGAAAGTGTAGCTCTGGGATCTTTTAAAAAGAGAGCAGTGACATAGTGACAGTTGTGGTGAAGATGTGAAATGGAGATGGGTAGGCAGGTTTGAATGTGCTGAATTGCTGTCTGCTGTAGGGGCATCTCTCCCCGCTGCAGTTGCTGTAACATCCTAATAAGGTATCCATCATGAGAACTTACTTGTTTTTAATATTCCTTTCACTGTATAAATGTTTAGAATCAATGTTTTTCTTCAAGGGCAGATTAATTATGACTAAATGCAGAGATCTATTTTGAGGGAAAGGATCTAACAAATTTGAAATGATATCTTTTTCTCAGAGCAATTGCTAACTAGATATCTTAAAGAGTGTTCTTCATATGTAATACAACCTGATATTAAGGATTAGCCCATACATTTCTGAAATGTCAGGAAAAAAACGATTAAAAGCACAAAAATGTTAACAGATTTGTACTTGGAAAAGCAGGCAAGTAATCCAAAGTTTCTAGAACTCTAGAAATGCCTACATTTTTCTTCCATGTGTTCAGGGATGAGGATTTGGGGTTTTTTTTGGATAGTGAAATAACTTTAACTCCACCACCTGACCGAAGAATATTACATACTTTGAAGAGAGATATACAAATCACATAGATCTTTGAAAAAAAAAAAAAGGGGGTTGTGTTCCCCCTGAGAGAATGCTAATTTGGTTCCAATTTGTTCACTAAAATCACAGAAGTGATGGTAGATGATTCTTCTTACTTTAAATATATTTTAAATCTTAGGTTTGAACTTTTTTTTTCTTGACAAGGAAAAGTAGAGGAAGTATTATTTCTTACTTTGAAAAACAGATTTATTCTTTGTTTCTCCTCAATAAGCATTTAATTTGATTTTTTTGCTTATGCTGCTACCTTATTTTCTGCTCAGGTAAATGTTAGGTACTCTGGAAAATTAAGACCTTTCAGAAAGATAAAAATATCTCACCCAGCACATTTACTCCCAGACAATCAGGGTTAATAGAAAGGTTCAGTCTGATTTGTTCTTAGTCCTCTCTACTGCATGGACTGATATCTGTATTTTCAGCTGATTTGCCTGAGAGCTGATTTTCCTTAGGAATATATACATATTCTGACTACTAGCCTAGTGGTGTTATATTTCAGAGTAGTATGTATAGAAGAATTGTCTTCGCATACAAGTGTCTGTTTTTATCTTTTCTTCTGCTTTTCATGCTCCTATCACAACAAGCGAATGAAAACAAAACAAAATGTCATACATTTATTTGCTTGAGATTTTTCTCTTAGTCAGCTTTATACATAACATAGATTTCTATAATGGGATGCTGAACAGCTCATACCTCAGTAAATTGCCTTTTTATTTGTCTGACAACCTCCATCTCCTTTAGTCTGTAGATGGTAGATGCTTTATTTTTATTTTAGTTTCATATTTTATTTACAGTGGACTTCAATGGACTGACTATTTTATCCACCCATTTTGTGTGTCTCTTGTTGCTCATTAATTTAGGGGAACAGGCTAGGTGAGATTGATCTCATTATAGTGTAAGTATCTACAATATACATGTCTACAGCTCAAATAATCATTTAGACTCTTCTTGTTATAAGTAAAGACAAGCATAGCCTGTTTATCCAACCTGGTTTAAAAGTAAGCTCTTATTGATGAGGTGAATCAGGCCTTGATCATGTCTCTGGAGAGATGACAATTAACTTGGCTGGAGAGCTTCCAAATAGCCAATGCCATTTGCCTTTTTAATAGACAAATTGCCTTTTTAATAGACAAATTGTCTTTTTAATAGACAGTGTATGACTTCTTAGATTTCAGTCTAACCAAGCACTAATGCAGAAAAGAATAAGGAAATCTGAAAACTAAAAACTAGGTGGACTACCTCAGTCCATACTTGTCCATACCCCTGTTTGTGTGTCCTAGGATCCTTACATCCAGGGTCTTGAAAGTCTCATCACTTGTCCCATTTCAGAGCTGCTTGCAATCTGGCCACTGTTTTGCACTGAATGCACATCCTCCTTCTCAACTTCCTAAGGTAGTCTTTCCTGAGGAGACTATATTCACCCACTGCCACACTACAGACATGCAAAGAAGTCTGCCATGTCCCTCTAGTCTCAAAGAGGCCGTAGTTCTGCAACTGTGCATGGATTTCTAATTCACAGTTTTTTTTCTTGCGCTGCATGCATATACATAGATACTTGAACTGGACTGCCCATTGTGCTGATCTTACAAGGGGAATGTGACCCTGCCGTCACAGTGTTCCCAAGGTACGTCCTCATTGCCTGGCATACCTTCACTGGTCTTAGGTTATGAGAACCATTCCTCAGTGTAACTTATTTAAAGCCCTCTTCGCTAAGTTAGCAAGCCTGTTTCCAAATACACTTCTGTCCCACCTTGTCAGATACATCGGTCCCCTCCCGGGAGTCCTTGATCCTACAACAGGGACACCCTATTCATATCATCAGAGAATCATTTAGATTGGAAAAGACCCTTAGGATCACTGAGCCTAACCATCAACCTAATACTGAGAAAACAACAATATCATGTCCCTAAGCACCACCTCTACACATCTTTTAAATACATCCAGGAATGGCAATTCCACCACTTCCCTGGGCAGCCAGTTCCAATGCTTGACAACCCTTTCCATGAAGACATTTTTTCCTAATATCCAATCTAAACCCAACCTGGCACAACTTAAGGTCATTTCCTCTTGACCTATCACTTGTTACTTGGGAGAAGCGACTGACCCCCACCTCACTTATAAGGTCTCCCCTCATCCTCCTTTTCTCCAGGTTAAACAACCCCAGTTCCTCAGCTTCTCCTAATAAGACTAGTTCTCCAGACCCCTCACCAGCTTTATTGCCCTTTTTTAACTCCGCTCCAGAACCTCAGTGTCTTTCTTGTAGTGAGGATCTCAAAACTGAGCACAGTATTCAAGGTGCGGCCTCACCAGTGCTGAGTACAGGGGGAACCATCATTTCCCTAGTCCTGCTCACCACACTCTTTCTGATACAAGCCAGGATGTTATTGGCCTTCTTGTCCACCTGGGTACACTGCTGGCTCAGATTCAGCCAGCTGTTGACCAACATCCCCAGGTTCTTGTTCACCAGGCAGCTTTCCAGCCACTCTTCCCCAAGCCTGTATCACTGCATAGGGTTGTTGTGACCCAAGTGCAGGACCCGGCACTTGGCCTTGTTGAACCTCATACAGTTGGCCTTGGCCCATTGACCCAGCCTGTTCAGATCCCTCTGTAGACTTTTTCTACCATCAAGCAGGTCGACACTGCTGTCCAACTTGGTATTGTTTGCAAACTTACTGAGGGTGCACTCAAACCCCTTGTCTAGATCATTGGTAAAGATACTAAACACAACTGGAAGTCAAAACACAGTCTTAGACATAAGGCATGCATCAAGTGTTAATCCACTGGATGCATTGGCTCCTCCCTTCCTCTGTCACGGTATGATTGATGAGACGTATCACCTGAGCTCCCATACTTTTCAATCTCATCTCAAAAGCTTTGAAATCACTCTTGGTACACTCTGTGTCTGCCCTGACAGTATCGTCGGTGTCCATCATGGGTAAGCAGCAGCTGGTGATGCTCCAAGAGCTCTATGGACCTTGAGTCTTTCTGCAATATCCTAGTTCTGGGCTGCCCATAAACATCAGATCTCCCAAAACACACAAGTCAGGTTGGTGGGCAGTTTGCTTCATTCCCTGCAGGAGGGAGCTTCCAGTAACTTTTACCTGGCTTTTCCTCTTTATGCAGACACTTGGTTGAGACTCTTCTGACTCTGATGCATTCCATGACAGCTCTTGTTTGCCATCACCAGTTTCTGCCCCACTATACCAGTCCTGAAGGACTAGAGCTACAACTGGAGAAGGATCCTTCATTCTGCTGCTAGGAATCACAAGTTCCCAGAAACCTTCACTTTAGGAGTCTATATCCACTGATATCTTAGGGCACATATTTTGTCTATCATTCCTTACACCATAAGACTCAGGTTGCTGTCTCTGAAGATTCTCTGTGATGTGAAGACCCTATTAATTTTTTTATTTTTTTTTTTAAACTCCCTGATGGTGGGCCATCTGCTCACCCTCTTCTACAGCTACTTCACCTAGCAATTCAGCACCTTGACCAGAGCACACACCCCCCAGGTAAGGCCACTCAGCTCCTGGCTCTCAAGATCTGCAGTGGCATCCTTCATAGGGAGCTCTACTTGGCTAAAGTCCTCTGACATACCAAGGTAGATTTTTCCCTGGAGCCTGTGCTCCGAATCTCTTTGACATGACCTTTGCACAGTCCCACACAATCTTGAGCAGAGTTTCTGGACCTCTCTCTCCGTTCCTGTTGAGCTAAGTATTGCAACAAATACAGTGTGTGTTAGCTGTCTTTGTTCTCCTTTGCACTCTTATAAAAAGATTGTAACTGCTGATCACAAGCCCACTGTGCAAAAAAAATTGCTTCTCAGACACTATATCTTCCTGAAACTACTCTTCCCTCCAAGGGAAATTGCTACATCTTTTTTTCCAGGAACATTGCCACCTCTCTTATTTCAAAATAGTCATGATAAAGGACAGTTGCACCAGCTGTGGGTGATATTGTAACTTTGAATTAAACATTTTATACAAAACGATTTCTGAAGTGATATCCCCTAAGGGGGAATAATAATATAGACAATAAACAGCAAGATTTAATTAAAAAAATCATAATTTGAAAATTCTTTGACATTTTAGAATCATATTTTAGAGATGCTTTAGATGAAAATTCACTAAAAAATATTTTAGATGTGAACTTAAGGTTCTATTACCTAAAAGTGAGGGGGAAAAAGTGTCTTATTAGAATTACTTAGTGACTATGCTTTAAAAAGTTGAAATCACAACACTGGATATCATTCAGTGCATTGTGAACTAAGCTGAAAGTCCAGCTGGCACAATTCAGAATAAGATTCTAGACTTTATCTGTATAAAGAAATTACTTTTCTGTCAGCAGCTGAGCAGCAGTAAATCTTTAACATATGTGAGCACTAAATGTAAGCACACTGAGGTGTCTCTGATTACTGGCCCTTAGAGTTGCTGACACATACAACTATCAGGTCTGTAACACATGGCCTTTTCTCCAGGTGCAGGCACCTAGACCTCTCTTGCACCCAGGTTCATCCAGTGACAGACACCACAGACTCGCAGTCCCTCTGGCTCAATGTTTCACTCCAGTTAATGGCTTTTGTATTCACTTACTTTGGTTCCTCCACTTGCTGTCACCTAACCCTTGCAGCAGTCGACCATGTGATAGGGAGTGAAATTAAAATCATAGAATCATAGGATAGTTTGTGTTGGAAGGGATCTTTAAAGCTATCCCCCCCATGCAATAAGCAGGGATATCTTCAACCAGATCAGTTTGCTCAGAGTCCTGTCGAACCTGATCTTGAATCTTTCCAAGGATGGGGCATCTACCCTCCTTTAGTTTAAAATCATTACCATCATTACACCTTGTCCTCTCATAAAAGGTCCTGCTAAAAAGTTTGTCTCCATCTTTCTTATATGTCCCCTTTAAGTCCTGAAAGGCTGCAATAAGGTCTCCCCAGAGCCTTCTTCTTCAGGCTGAACACCCCCAACTCTCTCAGCCCATCCTCATAGGAGAGGTGTTTCATCCCTCTGATTTTTTTCATGACCCTTCTCTGGACTGGCTCCAACAGGCCCCTGTCTTTCCTGTGCTGAGGGCTCCAAAGCTGGATACAGTACTCCAGGTGGGGTCTCATGAGAGCAGAGTGGAGGGGGAGAATCACCTCCCTCGACCTGTTGGCCATGCTTCTTTTCATGCAGCCCAGGATATTGTTGGCCTTCTGGGCTATGAGTGCACATTGTCAGCTCATGTCCAGCTTTTTACCCTCTAGTACCCCCAAGTCCTTCTTGACAGGTCTGCTCTCAATCCCTTCATCCCCGAGCCTGTATTGATTCTGGGGGTTCCCCCGACCCAAGTGCAGGACCCTGCACTTGGCCTTGTTGAACCTCATGAAGTTTATACAACCCACTTCTCAAGCTTATCCAGGTCCTTCTGGGTAGCATTCCATCCCTCACATGTGTCAACCTCACCACTCAGCTTCGTGTTGTCTAGAAACTTGCTGAAGGTGTATTTGATCCCATTGCCTAAGTCACTGATGAAGATTTGAACAGTAGTGGTCCCAATACGGACCCCTAACGGACACCTCTTTTCACTGATCTCCATCTGGACATTGAGCCATTGACCACTGCTCTCTCAATGCAACCATCCAACCAATTCCTCATCCAACAAACAATCTGCCCAGCAAATCTGTATGTCTCCAATTTAGAGAGAAAGATGATGTGGGGGACCATGTCAAAGGTTTCACAGAATTTCAGATAGACATCTTCATCTCTTCCCATGTCCACTAATGTAGTCACTCCATCATAGAAGGTCATTAGGCTGATCAGGCAGGACTTGCCCTTGGCGAAGCCATGCTGGCTGCCTCGAATCACCTCCCTGTCCTCCATGTGCTTTAGCATAGCTTCTAGGAGGATCTGTTCCATGATCTTCCCAGGCACAGAGGTGAGGCTGACAGGGTGGTAGTTCCCAGGGTCCTCCTTTCTACCCTTTTTAAAAAGGGATGCAATGTTTCCCCTTTTCCAGCCACTTGGGATTTCACCATGCCATGACTTTTCAAATATCATGGAGAGTGGTCTGGCAACTACATCAGCCAATTCCCTCAGGACTCTGGGATGCATCTCATTTGGTCCCATAGAATTCTGTATGTTCAGGTTCCTCAGGTGGTCAGAAACATGGTATTTTCTTACAGTGGGAGGAACTTTGCTCCCCCAGTCCTTGCCTTTGTGGTCCATCCACTCGAGAGGTGTGGGGAGAGAGGCTGCCAGTGAAGACTGAGGAAAAAAAAAATCGTTCAGCACCTCAGACTTCTCGTAATCTGTTGTTACCATATTGTCAGTCTTGTTCATCAGGGGATGTATGCTTTCTTTGACCTTCCTTTTCTGGCTGACATACCTGTAGAAGCCCTTATTATTTTTTGCGTCCCTTGCCAACTTCAGGTCCAGCTGCACTTTGGGCTTCCTGACCCCATCCCTACACAACAGAGCAGTGTCCTTATACTCTTCCCAAGATACCTGTCGCTGCTCCCAGTGCCTGTGCATTTCCTTCTTGCCCTTTCATTTGAGCAGCAGGTCTCGACTCAGCTATGCCAGTCTTGTGCTTTCCTTTCCTTATTTCGTGCACATGGAGATCGACATCTCTTGTGCTCTGTGGAAAACGTCCTTAAAGATCCATATGAGGATACTGAGGGAGCTAGCAGAAGTGCTCACCAAGCCACTTTCCATCATTTATCACCAGTCCTGGCTAACCGTGGAGGTCCCAGTTGACTGGAGGTTAGCAAATGGGATGCCCACCCACAGGAAGGACCAGAAGGAGGATTTGGAGAACTACAGGCCTGTCAATCTGACCTTGCTGGCAGGGAAGGTTATGGAACAGATCATCCTGAGTGCCATTACAAGATGCATGCAGGACAATCAGGTGATCAGGACCAATTAGCCCAGTCAGGGTTCATGAAAGACAGGTCCTGCTTGACAAATTTGATCTCCTTCTATGACAAGGTGACCCACTTAGTGGATGAGGGAAAAACTGTGGATGTTGTTTACCTGGATTTAGTAAAGCCTTTGAGACAGTTTCCCACAGCATTCTCCTGAAGAAACTGTCTGCTCATGGCTTGGCTGGGCACTCTTCACTGGGTAAAAAACTGGCTGAATGGCTGGGCCCAGAGAGTGGTGGTGAATGGAGTTAAATCCAGTTGGTGTCTGGTCAGAAATGGTGTTCCCCAGAGCTTGGTATTCGGGCTGGTCTCTTTCAAATCTTTATCAATGACCTGGACGAGGGGATCAAGTGCACCCTCAGTAACTTTGCAGACGACACTAAGTTAGGTGTGAGTGTTGCTATACTTGAAGGTAGGGTGTCTCTACAGAGGGATCTGGACAGGCTGGATTGATGGGCCAAGGCCAACTGTATGAGGTTCAACAAGTCACCAGGTCCAGCACTTGGGTCACAAGCCCATGCAGTGCTACGGGCTTGGGGAAGAGTGGCTGGAAAGCTGCCTGGTGAACAAGGACCTGGGGATGTTGGTCAACAGCTGGCTGAATCTGAGCCAGCAGTGTACCCAGGTGGACAAGAAGGCCAATAACATCCTGGCTTGTATCAGAAAGAGTGTGGTGAGCAGGACTAAGGAAATGATGGTTCCCCCTGTACTCAGCACTGGTGAGGCCGCACCTTGAATACTGTGCTCAGTTTTGGGATCCTCACTACAAGACACTGAGGTGCTGGAGTGTATTCAGAGAAGGGCAATGAAGTTGGTGAGTGATCTAGAGAACAAGTCTTATGAGGAGCAGCTGAGGGAACTAGAGTTGTTTAGCCTGGAGAAAAGGAGGATGAGGGGAGACATCGCTCTCTACAACTTCCTGAAAGGAGGTTGTAGTGTGTATGTGGGGGGGGGTGTCAGTCACTTCTCCCAAGTAACAAGTGATAGGACAAGAAGAAATGACCTTAAGTTGTGCCAGGGGAGGTTTAGATTGGATATTAGGAAAAATTTCTTCACAGAAAGGGTTATCAAGCATTGGAACATGCTGCCCAGGGAAGTGGTGGAATTGCCATTCCTGGATGTATTTAAAAGATGTGTAGAGGTGGTGCTCAGTGACATGGTATTGTGGTGGTTTTGTCAGTGTTAGGTTGATGATTGGACTTGAAGATCTTAAAGGTTCCTTAAAACCTAGACAATTCTATGATTCTATGATCTGCCACTTCTGTTCTGCTCCATTGTCCCTGATGGCAGTTTCCCAGGAGGTCCTATTCATTAACTCCTTAAAGAGCTGGAATTTTGCTTTCCTAAAATTCAGGGTCCTGACTTTACCTGAGCCACATCCCTCAGGAGTGAACTCCACCAATGCAGCCCAGGCTGCTTCCGATCTTCATATCACTGATGAGCTTGCTTACATCAGTGACCAACAGGCCCGGTATCACAGCCCCTCTGGTAGGGCTGTCTATTACCTGGCTTAAGAAGTTATCCTTGATGTACTTCAGGAGTCTCCTCAATTGTCTACAGCTCACCATACTACTTTTCCAGTAGATGTTGGGGTGGTTGAAGTCACCCAGCAGGATGACAGCCTTCAAGCATGATGCCTTCTGTGGCTGGAGTAAGAAGGCTTCATCAATAGGGTCCCCTTGACTGGGCAGCCTGTATTAGACACCAAACAGAAGGTTCCCTTTGTTGCCTAATTCTTACCCTAATTCTTGCCTTCTTTGTCTCTGTTACCAATAAGCTTTCAACTTGCTCATGGCTATTCTTCACAGACAACTCTTCACACTCGATCCATTACTTGATGTAGACGTCAATGCCTCTCCCCCTCCTTCCTCACCTGTCTCTCTGAACAGGCTGTAGCTGCCATCAATAGCTGCACTCCAGTCATGGGATTTGTCCCACCAAGTTTCAGTAATGGCAACTAGGTCGTAGCTTTCTATCAGTATGGTGGCTTCCAGATCCTGTTTGTTGCCCATGCTGTGTGCATTGGTGTAGAGACACTTCAGCTGGGCTGTCGACTGTGTCACCTTCTTAGAGGATGTCACACCCCACGCACAAGAGAGGGGGGGAAGTGACTCAGATTCGCAAATCCCCAACAGTGTGGACTAAGGTAAGACAACTCTCAAGGTCCATACAAACCACAGTGATTAATATATGTCTTAACTACATCCATGATAATTGGTTAGGTATATAACAAATTATGGCAAATGGTAAAATGAAGTATGTCAAGTGATAAAGTACTCCTTGTGTTACTTTGCAACAGATACACAACAAATTATACCATGAATTATAGCGAGTGGTAAGGTATGCCTTGCATTATGTACTTAACTTTAAAAGAAAAAGAGAGAAGAAAGAGAAACAGAGAGATAAAGAAAAAGAGAGAGAGAGAGAAAGAGATTAACCATCCTGGTTCCAGCGTTGGTCCAGCCAACGAGGGTTTCTGGTTTGGAGAAGCGCTCATCTGTGGATCTCCAGGGAAAAAAATTCTCTCTCCAGGGAAAAAAATTCTCTCTCCAGGGAAAAAAAAGAGGTCTGCAGGGGCACTTATTTTCCCCTTTTATGTTTGTGGTATCAGTACGACCCTTCCCGCTGTTACGATGCTCAGGTTTCTCTCCCCGCCAGGTGACACGTAGCATGATTTGGGTGGAGAGACGAGTCCTATAGTCATGTAAGTTTAGCATGATCTTGATGATCTTCATTAGCATATGCAGGGGCGTGAATTTTAATATGCATTTTGTGGATAACGAGGCAAAGGTCATTATCGGACATGGCGGCCCCGAAAACAAAGAAACTAACAAGCTTCACAAGTTGAGCAGAAAACCTTGTCTTCACAAGACTTCCCCCCCCCCCCCCCCCCCCGACACATCCTGTGTTGTTCAGATGAGTTTTCTCTCCTGGGTCACACAAGAGGTAAGAAGGTGTTAGCCTGGTCAGTTCTTTGAGCACAAGGCCTACATTGTCCAGACTCCACAGTATCCACCCCTTGGCTACTGTCATATCTCAAAGTCCTTGTGAGTGTTTGAGACATTCTTCAAGGAGGCTCAGAAGGCCTCCCCTGTCTTTAGTCTCTCACCATTTGTTTCAAGGAATTTACAAGTCGTTTCTTACAGAGGAACACCCCCTAATTCCTTTGAGGTATTTCACTGGTGTTTTCCTGTTGGCTTCTATTACGTCAGGAGCCCCCTGGTTCATCTCTGTAAGACTTCAAGTGTGCTGCAGTGTAGCCAGCATGTCCCAGAGGAACAAGCTGAGGGCCCTCACTAGCATCCCGTCCCTCAAACCTTGGCATGTCATCTCACAGCTTGCTGTGGGTAAACCTGATTATTATATATTATATTATTATTATATTATTATATATAATATTATTATTATATTATCCTCCTCCCCCTTCAAGCCTAGTTTAAATTGTCAATGAGCCCTGCTAGCTTGTGAGCAAAGACAGTCTTCCCACTTTCAAAAAGGTGAATCACACCTGATGTTAGCAAGCCTGGTGCCATGCAGGCCATCCTATTATTGAAAAACCCCATATTGTGTTGGTGACACCAGCCACCGAGCCATGCGTTAATAGACCGGGCCTGTCTGTTTTTTCAAGTGTTGCTGGCCGCGCCTGGAAGGAGAAAGACAAAAATAACCTGTGCTTCATCCAGATTCCCTTACCAAACATCCCAAGTCCCTGAAGTCTATTTTGATTGCCCTTGGACTACACTTTGTGGCTTCATCCCCACCCACATGGAGGAGCAGTAATTGGTAATAGTCTGATGGCTGTACCAGGGTAGGCAGTTTCCTAGTGATGTCCTTAACCCGAGCCCCAAGAAGGCAGCAGACTTCCCTGAGAGGCGAGTCTGGCCAGCATATTGGTCCCTCTGTTTCCCTCAGAAGGGAGTTGTCTACAACTGTAACTCTTTTCTTCCTTGTGGAAGTGGTCGTGATACGGGGGCTAGGTCTTTCTGACCTTAACAGCACCTCTGGTGAAGGTGGACCGTCATCCACACTATCCATTGACTGGCCTTCCACATCCAGAGCCTCATACCTTTTGCACAGAGGCACCTGGGAAGGTGGGGTGGGCAAGGAGAGGGTTTGCCTGCCACTCCGGACATGGACTTGCCTCCATTCACTCCTCTCCTTTAAGCTACTCCCTTCAGCCTGGTGGAGGAAGGATATGGGATCCCCTTGATCTTTTTTTTTTTTTTTTTTTTTTTTTTTTTTTCTGGTGGCTGTTCCTGTTTCTGTCTCAGAGAGGGCAGTGCATGGTTCCACCAGTCTATCTCTTTCTCCATCTCTCTGATGCTCCTTAATCTTTTGACTTGTTCTTGTAGCTCTGCCACCAGGCTGAGCAGATTGTCCACCTGGTCACATCTCACGCAGCTGTTCTTACTACTGCCACCTGTTACCAGCCAAAGGCTCTGGCACTCCCTGCAACCCAAGACCTGGGTGGCTGCATGTTTTGGTGGGAGCTCTGTCTGGGTTGCCACATCCATTCTGCTGAGTGCAGAGGACATGGCTTTTTTTCTGGGTAGATACTATAGTTGAGCTCCTTCTGAGAGGTTTACAACCACCTAGCACTCCCCACGCTGCTTTTTATAGGCGTGGGGCCATCACGGTTGCTCTGGCAATGTCCAGATCTTGTTAATGCCTCCCACGAGAGCTGCCAGCTCCTGTCAGGTCTCTCTGCTGCCTTGACATTTCCCTACCTCAGGAAAATCAATTGTGCTGAGATCTACTGCTCTGCTGTTGGTCAGGCTGGCTCCAGAGCAGCTCCCCTCAGCGACTGACAGAAAAATACTTAAGAAAGTTTTAACCAAAAGGTAAGACAGACTGTGGTGATTAGTTTCAGGGCTCAGTTAGGCAAGCATACTGACCAGAAAGCAGCCTGCTTACATGAAACATCCCACTTTATCCTTCCTTCTGTTTCTCATCTTCTTTTTCTCTTCCCATCTCTGCTTTTCACAGAATCACAGCATAGTAGGGGTTGGAAGGGACCTTTGGAGATCATCTAGTCCAACCCCCTTGGCCAAAGCAGGTTCACCTCGAGCAGGTTGGACAGGAATCCATCCAGGCAGGTTTTGAATATCCCCAGAGAAGGAGACTCCTCTCTTGGTAGCCTGTTGCAGGGTTCTGTCACCTTCAAAGTAAAGGAGTTTTTCCTTATGTTTAGATGGAATTTCCTGTGTTCCAGCTCATGTTCTTTGCCCCTTGTTGTGTCTCTGGACACCACTGAAAAGAGTCTGGCCTCATCTTCTTGATACCTGACCTTTAGATATTTATAAGCGTTTATAAGATCCCCTCTCAGTCTTCTCCTCTCCAGGCTAAACAGCCCCAGTCTCTCAGCCTTTCCTCATAAAAGAGATGCTCCACTCCTTTGATCATTGTCATTGCCCTCTGCTGGACTCTCTCCTGTAGTTCCTTGTCTTTCTTGAACTGGGGAGCCCAGAACTAGACACAATACTCTAGATGTGACCTCATCAGGGCAAAATAGAGGGGGAGGATGACCTCACTCAACCTGCTGGCCACACTCTTTTTAATGCACCCCAGGATGCCATTGGCCTTCTTGGCCACAAGAGCACATTGATGCCTCATGGTCAGCTTGTTGTCCACCAGGACTCCCAGGTCTCTCTCTGCAGAGCTGCTTTCCAGCAGGTCAGCCCCTAACCTGTGTTAGTGCATGGGGTTATTCCTCCCCAGGTGCAGGACACTACAATTCCCCTTGTTGAACTTCATTTGGTTCCTCTCTGCCCAACTCTTTAGCCTGTCCAGGTCTTGCTGTATGGTGTGTCAGCCTTCTGATGTGTCAGCTACCCCTCCCAGTTTTGTGTCATCAGCAAACTTACTGAGGGTACACTCTGTCCCTTCATCCACGTTGTTGATGAATATGTTGAACAAGACCTGACCTAGTATTGACCCCGAAGGAACACCGCAAATTACAGACCTCCAACTAGACTCTGCAATCCTGATCACAAACATCTGAGTTCTTCTATTCAGCCAGTTCTCCAGCCACCTCACTGTCCACTCACCTAACCCACACTTCCTAAGCTTACCTATGAGGATGTTATGGGAGACAAAAGCCTTGCTGAAGTCGAGGTAGACAACATCCACTGCTCTCCTCTCATCTATCCAGCCAGTCATGACATCATAGAAGGCAATCAGATTGATCAAGCATGATTTTCCCTTGGTGAATCCATGCTGACCACTCCCAATAATCTTCTTTTCCTCCAGACGCTTGGAGATGACATCCAGAATGAGCTGTTCCATCATCTTTTCAGGGATGGAAGTAATGCTGACTGGCCTGTAGTTTCCTGGGTCCTCCTTCTTTGCCTTTTTTGAAGATTGACATGACATTGGCTTTCCTCCAGTCCTCAGACACCTCTCTGATTCTCCAGGACCTTTCAAAGATGATGGAGAGAAGATACCTTTTACCCTCCCCCTAAGCATTCATTAGTGTGTTTTGCATAGTCATGGAATCATGGAATGGTTTGGGTTGGAAGAGACCATTAAAGATGACCTAGTTCAAACCCCCCTGCCATGGGCAGGGACACCTACCACTAGATCAGGTTACTCAAAACCCCATCCAGCCTGGCCTTGATCACTTCCAAGGATGGGGCACTCACAGCTTCTCTAGACATTTTTTTCCAATGTCTCACCACTCTCTGAGTAAAGAATTTCTTCCTTATATCTAATCTAAATCTACACTCTTTCAGTTTAAAGCCATTCCCTCTCATCCTATCACTGCAAGTTCTTGTAAAAAGTCCCTCTCCGTCTTTATTGTAGGGCCCCTTTAAGTTCTGGAAGGTCACTATAAGGTCTCCCAGAGCCTTCTCTTCTTCAGGCTGAACAATCCCAACTCTCTCAGCCTGTCTTCACAGGAGAGGTGCTCCAGCCCTCTAATCATCTTTGTGGCCCTCGTTGGACTCATAGGTTCTCCTCAAATATTCATAATGTTCACGTTCATCTTCTTTTCCCAGTCTTATCAGTTACAAAGCCAAGTCTGGCTCTCTCCAAAGCTGTGCCTGTAGTTTCTTAATGGCCCATCAATCAGTGGCTGAAGAGTTTTAGTCCTCATTACTGTCTTCCTTATCAGGTTTGTGTCTCTGTGTTCTTTTTATCTTTTTCTCTGTTACTTTTTATTGCCTTTGAACTGAAATGCTCTTTGGCCTGATAACTTTAATGAAGCAGATGCTCTCCCATTTTACATGCCTTTACAGAGACTTTTCAGTATTTGAGACTATCACTTCCATAAGATGTTAGGGTAGCTGCTGAAACTGCGAACCAATCAGAACACAATGATACCGTTTGATGCCCATCTGTTCAATAATATTACACCCAAAGCCCAAAAGATTGGACAAGAAATATGACAAAGCAGATGGCAAGCAGTGGTGATGATGATCAAAAGGTCTAATAGGCTTGGGGAATATTTAGAATCCCCATCCATTCTTCACAAAAGAAAAAAAAAAAGATATTGATAAATTAGCAAATGACAATTTACACTTCACTCTTCCCAGCTGTAAGGTATTTAAACATAATTCTGTTTTATCACATAGCCAAAAATGGCAACCATGTCAAGTAAAAAGTAAAAATTTACAGTAAATAACATTGCCAATTTTTTGTTTATTGTCTTGTTACTAAATGTATATATATATTCTGTGTAGTTAATGAGTGTACATTCTAATACAGATTAAGAAAAATGTCAAATGAGACTAAGAAACAATCCAGTATTTACATTATAACATAGCTGAACCACGTAATAACTTATATTAATTATTATTAAAAGTCAATCCAGGAACTTTTAAAAAATCTACTGGTCTAATGTTTTTCTCTGTTGTTTTTGAACTAATAATTCCATTTTTTTTGTCATAGCAGATGACAACTTACAGTGAAAGTTCAAGTACCTATGAAGAGAAATGACAGAGAATATTTATTACTGAAGTTCTTTGAATCAAAACCGAAAGGTTGCACTTCCTCAGTATCTCCTGTTGGAACTGTTTCATTTTATTAACAAATTAGTGAATAAATCAAAAGAAATCGCTGGCTATATTTTTTGTTTGTTATTTTGTTTGTTTTCCTGTTGACATAGGAGGATAAATTTCAAGCCCTTATTCCAAGTAAGCGAAAAATGAACATCACTCAGATCAGATGGTCTTTCCCAGCTATTCTTCTTCATGAATGAACGGGATTTTAGTAAGTCAGGATATGGCACAGTTTCACGCTACAGACTGCACTATAAACAGGCCACTATGGTTAAGCCACAATAAAGACAGTGTAATAAAATTATTTCCTGCAAATGTAGGATCCAAGCTCAGGTCCACACAAGTACTTAGAAGCTTATGCCCCACTGAAAAAAAACAGCTATATGGATTTGACCCATATTGTCTCTTAAGCTGCTTTATATTTTATGAGTGGTAACAAGTAGACGCAAAGCTGACATGAAAATACAGGGACTGTCCTGCTAAATTTTTTTCACCCAGTTCCACCACTTTCTTGTCTCCTATATGTAGGAGGCATACAGGTAGTGACAACAACAGGATGAACTGAGGGGAAATGTGGGTACTGCATACTATTCAGTATCAATCTATGTGTTAATCTATGTGTTTCAGGGAAATTTAATAGTCTTTAGTGTATAGCATAGAACAACCCTGAGACAATTCAGCATATCCCAAAATATTGATAATGTTAATGGAGCGGGACTGGGGTGAGAATGTTCTCTTCCCATCTACTCAAGAAACTAAAACAAAAGAGTAAATACTTTGAAACAACAGAAGGTTATTTCATAAGGATGAACAGAAGCAAGGAATAATTCTAGACATAGGCAACATTAAACAAGCATCCATCAAGATCTGGTCAGGGTCAGAGAACGTGGACAGAACAATTTTAGCAGTAGACAGGATTTGCAGTTAAATGAATATGATCCAGCTCCAAGGACCCACTCTCATCTAAAAAAAAAAAAAAAAAAAAAAAAAAGAAGCAAAAAGAAGCAGGAGTTGTAAGCAATAAGTGAGTCATTACTTAATGTCTTTGAATTGTGCACATAGCTGCAGGAAAGGAATTTACAATGCCAAACAATGCCAAACAAGGTACCTGTGTTTGGATCCACAGCAGATAATATGCTGAGTCAGCTAGTCGTACCACTAAACTCTCCCTCATAAACGTGTATTTACAATTGGCCTCTTGCATGGGATAAAACATTTTTATGAAATGCATTTTAGAGACTGACATTAATTTGAAGCCTTAAATATTAAAATAATTTGCCTCTTAAAGACACAGGTAGAGAATAAGGTACCATTGTGAACTGTCTACATAGTTTCCTGATGCTCTAGAACTTGCACAGTCAAATGGATACATTGGATTTAGTTCTGCTTCAGGGAGTTTGAATCCACAGTCCCTGAAAGAACAGGAAGAGCTGAACTATTAGTCCAATATCCATTCTGAGCACATACCTTTACCTATAGTCTACACTTTCATGTACATGAAAGTTTGTATGTAAATTAATTTTAATGAATACAGAACTATCTTTCCTGATCTAATATTTTTTGGACACTTTTGTAGATAATTATTTTTTAGGTTCTTCAGACTCCTTTAAGCTGTTTGAGTAAAGCTTTCATTACTATGCCTGGCTAGAACTGAAGACCGACCTTGTTTGCCTTCAGCATAGAAAATAAACATTCCAGAGTCTTTGAAATGTTTAAGAACTGACACTATAGAATTGACAATATAGTCCAAGACTATAATGTTTCTCTTACATATTAACAATGAAGATGACAATTAAAAGGCTTTTATTAAGAAAAAGAAGGAAATATTGTAACAAAGGGACCTCGAAGTAGAACTTCAAGAAAAGGCAATTTTCTGACAGAGACAAAGAAGCAATATTTCATATAGAAAACCAAAATAATTGCTGTTATATTAATAGTCATGGATAAATAGAAGCTGGAGTTTGCTTCCATTTCTGTGGTAAACAATGGAAATAAAAACTGCAAAGCTTGGAGTAGGCTGAAGAACTAGGGAATGTAAAAAACTTGTGAGTCAAACTTGAATGAACAATATAGTTTCCAAAAAGGCTGCCTCTATTACTCTTTCATTTCAGTTTTTGCACAGTCTAGCAATAACCATCATTCAAGTGCCAAACATAATGTGTCTACTGAAATTATAATGTTGGAATTATGCACAATAGGGATTCACAGCCTATTCTATTATGATGTTATACAGCTACTATGAACATAAAAGACATTAAACTCAGTTGTAGAGAGAAAACATCCACCCAAAATTCCTTAGAGAAATTTTCTCACTGAGAAAGTCATCATTCTGGGAAGAAACTCTTTGAACTGAGGAAAAGATAACTGTTGTATGTTCAAGTTTTCCTGGAAACAAGGAGCATTGCTAAAATAATGGGAAAGATGAAATCCTCCCTGCTGTTGTATTAGGAAGCTTTAAAGCTTTGAACACCTTAATGCTCTTTAATGTATGTCCATTCTATCAACTCTTGGCTTTTAGGCAAAGTCATTTCGACAAAACCCCCACAGCTTAAGTTATTAAACCCAAGAAATTCAGAATAAGTATACAACAATGATATTAAAAGAATCTCATTATACACTAGAATTCCCCCATGAAAATAATGGTCTATCCTTGATCTATAGCAAAGGACAGGAAAGGAAAAACAAAAAGAAGATTGTTTTTATTCCTTATTATATTTACTATGATTACTATATTCAGTTCTACTGAATTCTTCTCCGAACAGTAGCAATAAAATTATTACACCCCCCCCCCGAAAAGTAAAGATATAATATTTGACTTTACTTTGCTGCGAGTGAAGGAATCATTGCTAAGGGCATCAAGGCTCACATAACAGTAATGACAGAGCACATCTGGATACAGGTCAACAATGCTTGAATTTATCTTCAAACACAGTAATTGGGCCCAATCTGATTCGAAGGATATGGCCTTCTGGCAAGTCTTCTAGTGTTAGAGTCCTGAAGATTTTGTGGCAAAATAATTTGTTTTCCAAATCTATCAATACTTGTGTTTATTTTTTTCTGCATTTTTTTTAAAACAAAAATAATTGAAATTTCAATAGAAAAATACAGCAAAACTGTTTCTTTACTTATTCTGAAATACAACTGGTTTTCCCCTTATTTAAGTCTTAGAAGGTACTCTGAAAATCTCATTATTATCCAAGCATTACAAACTAGAGACTTCATTCCTTACTTATTGGGAGCAAGAAATAATTTTTACTTTTGTTTTTCTAATAGATGATTTGTAACTGCTGCATTAGTGTTTACAGGATAAATCCACAAGGAGTGAGTAATTTTTTATTTTATAGTTCCCCTTTTAAACTTGGATATTTGATGTTTTTATGAATATTTGCAACCATTTGGCCTATAAATATCAACATTAATTGTTATGGCTATTAATAAAAAAGCAAAAAGAAAACACATGTTATCCCAGTGGATGACATAAAAATATATTCCTACATAAGATCAGACTTTTTCCAATTAATACCACTAACTGTTAAAGAACATATGCATTCTCACATGAAAACATAAAAATGCTGTTCTGTAGCTATACATAATGATGTAGATGTATACTATATTATATTATATATATGTTATTCTTATGGTATACATGCATTTACAGGCATACACATGTGTATAAATAGTGTATACTAAGCTGCTGTGTATACACTTATATATGTAAAGTATAATTTTTATTGTATCGCTGGTAACTTCACCATGTTTAAAAATACATTCTAAACATCTATTTTTTTTTAAACCATTCTTAGTAGACCATATAACTATTTAAATGCAGGCAGCATCAATATTCCCTAAAAATACATCACTGGAATTACTCAATGATTTTGATTACCTGTGTTTTCTCAGTACTAGATAAAATTCCTAATAGGGGTTGTTCATGTTCACTGGAAATGATTTGAATTAAACATTCTTTTCTTTCTAAAGGGAATGTCCCCTAAGAAATTGACATAATCAAGGTAAAGAGCATAGCACAACAGTGAGGGTATTCCCAGAGGCATCAGCCTAATTATTTGTAATTACTGGAACAGACAGCTCTTCAGAGAAAAAAAAAAAAAAAAAAAAGCAAGCCCAGGTAGCCAAAGAATGTACGTAATTCTTGAATTAAATATATAGTTTCCAGCTTGGAAAGTATTTTTAAATGTGTATCTATATAGGAAAAATATCATGTATCATATTGTCTGAAAAAACTACATTTAATGAAGCAAAATGAGTAATAAAACTGTGTTTCAATGATGCTAGAGATTATAGGCAAAGCATCTGCCACTGTAATTTCCAAAGTTGGAACTGGCTGGGATAACCTTCAAATCTTCGCATTCATTTTGTTGTTTTCTAGTCTTTCTATTAGAAACACTGCATGTGGCATGTGGGCTACAGACTTTGCCACCTTTTATAATAGGTGTTTGGGGAAATTAGAATAAACGCTCCTAATGGAAATTTAAATGCTGTGTGTATCTTTTCTGTACTGTTATATGCATTTCTGAAAGAAGTGAAATTAATTTAATGATGGAATCCTGAATTTTAACAGGGACTTGATACTGATACTACTGTGCTACAATATGTAAATAGTTTAAGAATATATGCCTGCACTGAATACTTAGATTATTGCAGTGAGTGAAATATATGTTAACTTAATAAGAGATTATCAGTACTGCAGGAGACTTTTAAACTGTATCCATGACAAATTCAAACACAATTTATATTTTTTTCTTTTTCATATTCCTTAACACTACTTTATTTTCCATTTCTCATCTGGTTTACAAGACAGTGAGAATTTGCCTTTGTACCTTCCTTGTGCTTTTTGAGTAAATCTCTTATTTCAATGTCTCCTCATGAAATTGATTGTACAAACATCAAACAAAGGAATATAATTATGGTGGTTATTGTGTAATGTTGCAAGTTGAATGAAGTTTTTATACCTGCATAGAAGGCATGGGAAAACACTGCCTTTTGTTACCTCCATGCTGCCTCATATGTATATTTTTTTATTGCCCATGTAAAAAAATAAATAAAAGATCTTTTAAAAATCAATTTTCAAGACATTGTAGATGCACGTTAATAGTGATTTTTAAATCACGAGTTTTCACTTTATTAATTTAATTAGGTGATACAAGTATAATGTTCTTTGGATAGTATATTTGTGCTCAAGAATGTGCCCCATCAGAAAGTATCCTCAGTGGAACACCTTGTACACACACCATCACAGACATACATTTTTCTGCAACACTTGACATGGTTACCTTGAGAAGTTGTACAGCTTAAATGAAAACCTTTAATTTTGTGGGTAAGCGTGTTGAGGAGAAGGGTCTTTTTAAACAGCAGAATATAAAATTTTTAAGAACGTTATCGGGATGTATGCTTTAGTGTTAATCTAAATTTAGGGATAAAAGAACATGCTTTCTTAAAATGTTCCAAGAAAACAGAAGTACAGTTCCTTGGGATTATATTTAATATTAAAACTTTTCCCTACTCAAACCTCACTAAACATGGCTGGTAGAGCTGAACACTGTCACGAGATCAGTGTTTTTCATTTCTCTTGTCTAAGAACTGCTACTTCCCTTCTGTTCCTTTCTTTTGCCTTTCATCTGTATATGTGATACATCGTAGTCTGAGAACTTTCTGCTCCACTCAGGAAAACAGATACTGATACTGAGCATGTGACAAGACAACATGACTTCAAAAAGTTGCTTGTCAATTAGATTCTATCATTTTGGATTTGGTTGTTCTTTTCCTTATACTTTATGGTTTAGGGTTTTTTTTTTCATTTATTTGTTTGGATTTTGGTTTTGTTTTTCACCAAGTAAAATGTAAAAAAAAAAATAATAAATAAATGGTAGTTATAGGGATAAATCTTCACTGTATTCTTCAAGCAATTATTGTTTGCTAAAAGTTAGTATGACTGGAATGGCATAGAAACATACATTTAATGATCCAGGAGTATCCTACTATGTAACTTTTTTGATTTCTGCATAAGAGGAACCACTCAATTTCTGTTAAATCAGAAAATGGTATTTTTTGCCAATAACTTCTTGTGGCAATGTATTCATTAACACATTGGCTGGATTATTGGGACGATGCATTATAGACCTCTCATAACAGTATCTGCTACTCAAGCATGAAGTGTGTTAAAAAGTGAGATTAGCATTAGAATTTCTGAATAGCAAATATAACAGTATAGAGGCATATAGAATTACAAAACTGATGGGACACTAATAACAGCCAGCTAAAACGAATGATCCTGACCATCTTGAAAACAAGTACCTTACACTGAAAAAAAACAACTTCCATATTTCTAAAACTAGTGTAAATCCCACTTTTGTTGTCTCACGCATCTCACGTTGTGAACTCAGTCATTGATTGAAGCGTAACATGGATTAGGAATTTGTGACCAGTGGGCTGTAGAGGAAGACTGTAAACCTGTCATTGTGAAAGGAGCACACTAACAAAAGTAAAAAAATAGCTAAGGATGGATACATCTACCCAGCTAAACCACAGGAGGGGCAAGGAGTGCACTTGGTCATACATTCTGTTTCATTTTACACCTTTTGATGGCCCTTTTTGAGGGTGTTTCAATTAGTTTTGACTCCAAAATGAATCTGCATTAGCAGGTGCTAACTCTTAAGTAATGTGGAAAGAAAACAACTAATAATACTTGGTCAAAGTGCAAAGCATCATGCAAGGGGTGATCCTCTTCTTTAGTAATATGGACATCCAGCTTGTTGAACACTGTTTAAAAAAAAAAATAATTAGAAAACTATGTGCTGCTAAATTGATAGAACAATACATTGTTTCTATTGTACAGCGATATGCAAAAGGATAACATTTTGCGGGGGGAAAGAAATCCCTATTCTTCATAAATGAACACAGGCTTTTAAGGAAGCATACTACCTCCTACAAATATTTTCTTATATTTTATTGGATATTTATTATATGCTTGTGGATGGCATTAATAACCATTCATTACCATATATTGCACCATTGAAAGGTCAGAGGGTTTGAATATTTTAATTTTTCTGCTTTGATTTTTAATTTTGTCATTCATCATTAGATTTCTATTAAAAGATTCTTGGTAATATAACTAATATATAATTCTATTGTACAATAAAACTGGCAAAAATGTATTTAAAAAAATAGTGACAAAATATGACAAAAGTAAAGAAGGTGAAAATTGAATCTATATTGATGTTACTCATTTCACTTATATATGGATTTCATCTAGTGGGGCTTAGATTCTGTGACTCATACGTTCTCTAAGTTCCATACCAAGACATAAGAAATGAGATGAGGGTGCTGTTTTTGTTAAGATCAACTTTTCATAGAAAGTTTGGTTTTATTTGTTTATTTTTTTCATATTTTGTATTTATTTATCCAGTTTCATAGGCTATTTATTTGCTTTATGTCATTTTGCAATTTTCCTTAAGGATTAGAAGTATATGGTGAAGTTGTGTGTGTGTGTGTACATGTCACTAGTGTACATTATCTTCAGCTATTATAACATATATATAGAGAGAGATTGTCTTAATCTTTGGCTTCTTGGCAGCTTTAAAACTATATAGTCTTTTCTCTTACAATCAAGTTTTCAGTCCCTTTCACTCCTTATCAGGCAGCTCAGAGCAGCAGAGTGATGCAACTACCAAAGGGTCAGCTGCATGTCAAAGCTTTCAGAGGGAAGCTCAGAAATTAAGTTCGCTGTTTGGAAAAATGGACTGTGAAAGCATTCAGAAAACTGATGGACTGGAACTGCTTTGAAAAAAATATTGCTAAGCACAAAGTATTTCAGTGCCTAAATGCCTATAAGTAGTAAAATGTCCTTTCTGATATAGTTATTTTCAACTCTATATAAATATTCAATAAACTATAGAAATTCCATTGTTTTTCTATGATTTTTGTAAATCATAGGAAATTATTTCAATTTTCAACAAACTACTTCCAGTATTCAAAAATCTGTTTGATAAGGTACTATTAGGTGTATGTAATTTTAGACGGAGTTTCCTGTTTAGATAGAATGTCTACTAGCAAGGTCCATGTTTCTAATGTATTGTTTCTATTTCTGATGGTGTGCAATTTGTGAAAATATATGACCAACTTTTGACACTTTACTGTATTTAAAAAAGCTCTTGGAAGTAGAACAGCAAAGATAATGTAAGGTGTATTTTATTTTATATCTTATCTTGATATTTTTTTTTACTCAGTATTGCTCAAATTTTCTTATTTCTTCTTTTATTTTTAAATAAATTCACATTTTTAACATAAAAATAAAGTCCTAAAAGAACTGAAAGTGCTTAGAGAAGTACCATGATAAAGTAAAAATAATTCAGTGTAATATTTAGTGCAATATTAATGTACTGTATTGATCTTTAAACGTCATTTTCTCTCTTTACCTAGCAGAAATGTTAAGATGCATAACGAATTAATACCCACAACAAACTTTGTGATTCTCACATATACAAGACTGCATCTGTTTAAAATATCCCAACACATTTTCATTTGAACAGAAAATAACTACCCCCAAGCCATAATCATCTAACAGTCAATGGGTGTTCTTGATGGCATCCCCTAATGAAGGTCCTCACACATTAGATAGCTCAGAACGTGGTTTAACATAGGGTTAGTAATTACTACGCATTGATGAAGACCGATGGCGCAATTGGCCTATAGTACATCAAATTATCAGAGTCATAAAATGTTAAACTTAAAATGGCCTCAGTCATTGTATTCACAAGATATAACTTTTAAAATCCCTCCTAATCCTAATCCTTTAGCTAATCCAGTAAAACTACTATTGCCTTGTAATTAAATAGCATATGCTTTACAATAATTTCCTATCTAATGTGGTGAGCGCTGAAAGAATGAAGATACTGTAAAAACAAACTGCTATATGAATAATTCTTAACATTTTTGTTATAACTAGTGAACCTATTTAAAAAAAATAAAATATAACAAACCCTTAACAACATCCTAGTATACTACAGGCTTGTTAACTAGATAATCTACGTATGGTTATATAAGGCTTTTCTATTTTCTTCTTATTTCTTAGTTGAGTTACCACTTTGAAGTTCCTAGTGGATTTCATGCGGAAACAGAAAACATAGAATTTCACTAGTGTAGTACAACACTGATACTGTACACACTGTATATTTCATAAAATCGTGGTTAGTCTGTATAGCGATTCTTGTATTTTGTTAACATATTGGGCTTGAGTAATTCTTCCAAGTTCGGAAGTCTTGCTATTTCAATGAAAGCAGAGCCACAGGCAACAGGAATAGCTTTATGAAATAAGATGCACTCAAAAAGTCAAGATGGAATGTGAACCATTTTTTAAGAGTCTGAAAGGTAGGAGACTAGTTAGCAAGCTATACAGAAGACCCAAAATTAGGTACTCAGGACCACTTACAGCTGTGACAAACTTGAAATATTTAAGGCAGCAGTTAAATGGATAAAAGGATGACTAATGAATTTTAGTATTAATAAAAATGAAGAAAAGCACACTGGATGAGAATTGAAATTATTCTTATAGCCTACAAGAATTTCAATTAACAGCACCAGCCAGGAAATAACCTTGGATTTAAAGTTGACAGCACAGGAGAAAACACTGTTCTTTGTACAAATATGGTGAAATAACTCTTAAAAGACACTAGGATGTATAGGGGATGGAGGAGTGAATTCTGCAAATAATATTACGCTAAGCTTATTTAAATGTGGCTACATGTTTTAAAATGTTTGTGATATATTGGACAATTTAGAATCAAAAGACAGCCAAAAAAGGATAACGACATGACCAAAGAGTGAAGGAATCTTTACAAACAAACATTTAAAGATTTTTTTTTATCCTTAAAATATGTCTTAGAACAATAGGACCGAGATAACATTATAAAAATAAATTATAAATGAGTTTTACGGACAAGATAAGTCAGAGTAATTTTCCTATCTGCCTCAAGGATGAACAGCAAAGAAAAAAATAGAATTTAAACCTGAAGAGTTAAACAGCTAAAAAGATATTATCTCATACACTGTTTAACTAAGTATAAAATTCATTGTCATGGGAAGTCAACGCAAAAAAAAAAAAAATAATTAAAACAGGGCTGAATATTAAAAGTTCCATAAAAAGGTTCTGAGGTTGGTTTATCTTTATATTTTAATATGGTATAGCTTAAAATTTTCCCCTGAGTAGTTTAAGAAATAAATAATTTGGATATGCTTTACTTTGGCAAAGATCAACAAAGAAAGTTAAATGAACCTGAGATTATTTAAGTATAATTTTGAACTCCAGAGATCATAATTTTCTTCTGACCAACATCGCTGCAATTTTATACACAAGAATATTAACAATTTTAATTAATAATTAAAAAAGCAGAGGAGTTATTAAATTTTGTACTTCAGAGATTAAAATGTTATATTCCAACTAGAAATCATGATGACTCTTAATATGGGATTCAGATTATCCCATATCTTTCCATTGTAGTGTTCTCATTTTTTTAAAACTATTGCTGTTGGCCTTTATTGTGGATAGAATATTGACTATGTGGTTTCTATGTCTGGTACAGTACTGTAATTACTACATATCTATAAATAATTCTGTGACAATGCAACTGTTACAGTAAATGAACAAAATATATTCTCAAACTCAGAACATTCCACCTACTTTTATGCCTAATGTTTCTTCATTCTACACCACAGTGTTGGAAGACATGCAAAAGCTGCAGAATGCTCTTCTGATACGATAGAATTTATGGATGAAATAAATTATCAGTAAAGCAGTTTTCAGCCCCTTACAAGGCAAGAAAATGATTTAGAGTTCTTTACCCTGTGAAACACTTAAGAATTTATTTATTTATTTTTTTTTAATTACAGAGTTTTCAGTTTTGTATGGGTCCCAACTTTCAGTGTAACAAAGCCATTGGCTTTATTAAGCACAGCACTGAGGATGAGACTCAACCCAGCTATATAATTTTAACCTGCAGTCATTTACCTTCTGTTCCCTTTATAAACAGTGGAGGAAAGGAAAAATGAGGCGAAAACCTTTTTTTTTTTTTTTTGGGGGGGGGTGTCTTTTGTTTCTTTTTTCTTGTTTGTTTGTTTCTATATTTCAGATACCTATCTTCAAATGAGATAAAAACCTGTTCATTTTCTTCCAGATATTGCTGATGTTACGTGACTTTAATTTGACCTCTAGTTCAGATTAGACATCTAATTTTTCTGTTTGTGATATAAAGAATGGTTTCTTGGTTTCTTCCCCAGTATGGTGAGTTAGAAATGCTGAACTAGGAGTATAATGTAGGTTTGCAATTTTACATACGGTCCAAAAAAGTACACAGGTAGAAGTAGTAATTTTGAAGAAAACCTTTTCAGACAGGTAGAAAGTGCTGACCAATGACTAAAGGATCTCTGTCTTTAAATTAGTCCAGAAAAGGACAAAGGTGTTAAATATTTTTTTCTAGTCACCACAAAAATATCCTCTGGAAACCAGTAATCTTATCAATGCTTTCACCTTACAATTTCACTTTACAAAAAAGGATCATGTTGGTAATCTCAGCAGAGATCTACATCTTTACATTAGAAAGTGTGCTAAAACTATCAATAACTGAAGATAATCAGACCTATGTAGGCTCTTTCCTATAATGAAAAGCCAGGACTTCCCATCATTAATGTAGCTCTTCAAAAATTTCCTTTTTTTTTTTTTTTCCCTTCCCCCCCAGTTTGAGAATATGGAATTCTATGTATCTGCATTGCAACCAAACTACTAGCAATTCTCTGTTAATAAGTTTAGGAGTCCTCTTCTCAGTAAGCTAGAGGGGATACCTAAAAGCCTAATTCTGATCAACTTTCCAGTGTGTGGAAGATCTAAGGCAGTAAACTGAGATATGTGTCTTTTCTCCAGCTGATGATGTCAGAGCTGCTGAATTAGTGACCTCACAGCATGCTCTCTTAGCAAAACAATAGGACTGCTATGTCAGGAACTTCAAAGAGCACTCTATGTTGTCAACAATCAAGCTAGCTAAAGAAGTTAAGATAGCTATCTCTAAAAGTCCTGACTTTAATCCTGTAAACTGAAAATTATAAACCAGTGATATCAAAGGCTGATTACAAATGCTGATGCTGAAACATCTCATAAAATGTTTCCAGCACATAATTTTTGCTAAGTGGATTTGATGAATCCAAACTGTCTTTTATGTATATTTTCTGCGCCTATCTCTGTTGTGTCTTGGTTTTTGTTTTGTTTCCCCCTTTTTCTTCTCCTTCTTATTATCTCCTACTACCTTACTTTCTAAGTATAAATGCATATGAAAAAGAGTATGTGTGTGTGCTCTTTCTTTTTCCAATCCACCTGTTACATCTGTCTTCCTACTTTTCATCATTCTGTTAAAGAAAGAACATACGTATTACCACCTGAGGTTTTCTTGATTACTACGGGAGCTGAGAATAGAACGCAGGCTGGTGGTCTGCCGACTGTGCTTGCAACTCTTTTCAGGTAAGCTGCCACCATCTGTAGGAGATGCAACGGGTGTTGCATAGAACATGAATAGATAATAAAAAGCTGTGATTTAACCTTCAGGTACAACAGCTTGCGGAGTGTCTACAATTGAAGACGCATGTGAATTAGATTTTGTCTGCTTAGGACTGCCAGTGTCTCACACTCTCTCCGCAGATACTCAGGATTATTTTATGTTAGCAACATACACTGTTCTGTGTTCTTTTAAATAAAAGAAATCTGAAGTAAAGGGGCATAATCAATACGAGAACAATTTTGCCTCTGCGCAAACCCTTTGCTACTTTACCAGAAGGTTATGGTAATAGAAATACAATGCGGCAAACAACTTACATCATCAATTTTAGACAAGAAGTAGATACCAGTTAAATCTATGCCAAAACACAAGCTAAACAGTATAATTTGCCAGGAACATTTTTGAGTGATGCGTGGAAAAAATAACTATGTCATTTATTACATTATAGCACAAAAAACAATGACAACATTTAGTCGAACTTTAGGTTCAGCAGCAAATAAAACTGTTGTAGCAGTAAGAATCCACACTTATACAGAAGTCTATAACTAGTTATTTAATCACAGTAAAGACTGCAAAATGAACTAATAGGTTGCATTGTTAGGTGCAACAGAGATTAAGGGTTGAGGTGGAGGCTCATTGTCAGAGTACAGGAAAGAGCTATTTACCCTTCTGAAGGAATACTATCTTTCCGAAATGTCAAACCAAGACATAAAACGTGTCACCTACTATATCTCTTTATAAGATTTTTCCCTATTCCACACTGCCTGCTGTTCCTGCTGTCTATGCTGCACCAGGAAATAGAGGAATAAAGAGAGGAAAATTTTTGTAAGCATCAGAGCTGCCATTCTCTTTAACATGCCAGCACTCTATGCTCTGAAGGCAGGAAGAGCTTGCCCTGTATATTTTGATGTAAGGATGAAGCACAAACCAAGACCAGATAGTAATAAACTCCTTCAACTTAAAATGAATAAGAAAACATTTCTTTTTCAGCACTGATGCAACACTGACATCAATATTCATATGTGCACTAGACGTGGATTCATAAGTGTTGTATATGCAGCTGTCACTGTTCCTTGAAAATAACTTTTTGTTTGAAAACTGAGACACAAATCTTATTTTACAAAAAACTCAAAAAGCTAAACCCAAAATGCATCTTCTAAATCCCTTCTTGAGTCTTCTATATAATTTATGAAATAATATTTTTGTACTTCCCAGACACCTCATTTTTAACATAGAATTTATTTTCACAAATATTTTACAGTAAAAGTATAATGGGACTTTCTTTGGCATTTCTGTGTCCTAAAATTATCCTTATTCACCCCAAGTCTGCAGATATTCTTATTTAAAATACGGTTTACTGAGCATATGTTCCTCCTTGATTTTAGTTTTCTGAAAAAGTTATTTTAATCCTGACAGGGGCAGGTAAAAAATTTGCTACAACTCACTGTGAAGTTGAAAGGATGTCCAGGGAATTATTCAAAATTAAACTCAATTAGTTCAACTAAGAATTACATAAATAAAAATACAATAATAATTTAAGACTCTGGTGCAAATCAGGAAATAAAAATTATTATTTTTATCACTGGAAGACATGAATATTCCAGAGAGTGACAGAATCCCAAATATTTTCGTAGAGTCATAGAATGGTTAGAGCTGGAAGGGACCTTAAAGATCATCTAGTTCTAACCCCCCTGCCGTGGGCAGGAACACCTTCCACTAGACCAGGTTACTCAAAGCCCCATCCAACCTGGCCTTCAACACCTACAGGGATGAGACATCCACGACTTCTTTGGTAAACCTGTTCCAGTGTCTCACCACCCTCACAGTAAAGAATTTTTCCCTAATACCTCATCTAAACCTGCACTCTTTCAGTTTAAAACTGTTACTCCTTGTTCTGTCACTACACTCTGTGATAAAAAGGCTGTCTTCAGCTTTGTTGTAGGCCCCCTTTAAGTAATAGAAGGCCTCTATAAGGTCTCCCTGGAGCCTTCTCTTCTCCAGGCTGAACAAACTTATCCATGAATGCTGTTACGCCATTGTAGAAGGCCATCAAATTTGTCAGGTATGATTTGCCCTTAGTGAAGTCATGTTGGCTGTCATCAATCACCTCCTGATTTTCCATGTGCCTTAGCATAGTTTCCAGGAGGATCTGCTCCATGATCTTGCCAGGCACAGAGGTGAGACTGACTGGCCTGTATTTCCCCGGGTCTTCCTTATTTCCCTTTTTGAAAATAGGGATTATGTTTCCCCTTTTCCAATCGGCAGGAACTTCACTGGATTGCCACGACTTCTCAAATATGATGGATAGTGGCTTGGCAACTTCATCCACCAGTTCCCTCAGGATCTCATGCATCTCATCAGATCGCATGAACGTGTACACCTTCAGGTTCCTTAGATGGTCTCAAACCTAGTCTTCTTCTACAGTGGACAGTTCCTCATTCTCCGAGTCCCTGCCTTTGCTTTCTGCAACTTGGGCAGTGTGGGTAGAGCACTTGCCAGTGAAGATGAAGGCAAAAAAGTCATTGAGTACCTCAGCCTTGTCCATGTCCCTGGTGACCAGGTCTCCTGTTTCCTTCCTGAGTGGGCCCAAATTTTCATTAGTCTTCCTTTTGTCACTAACATACCTATAGAAGCTTTTCTTGCTGATCTTGATGTCCCTGGACAGATTTAACTGTATTTGGACTTTAGCTTTTTTTTTTTTTTAGTTTTTTACTATCAACACCTTTGCTAGTGTGTTTTTTTTTTTTTTTCTGTCATTGTTTTCAGGGTTTTTTTGTAAATTGTAAAAAATTTATGGTAGCCTTCCTCTGTGTGTGTGTGTGTGTGTGTGCATGTATCTAAAAACTTCTCTTAAACCTTAAGGCTGGTACTAAAACAAACAAGCAAACAAACACCCCAAAACAAAATCAAACCAATAACAACAACAACAAAAAAAAGTGCCTGTAGGAGAATGTCAGACTGCATAAATCATCAAATTAGATTATCATATTTCTATCAGCATATAGTCTGTATTTGATACAACAGTAGAATGTATTTTGATCAAGCAATACAGCTCTGAGAGAAATACATAAAGATTCGTTTAATCTTGATATTTCATCATATATGCTGGCCAGATCCGCAAGCAATCAAAATTTCTTACGTTAAGCCCCACATGAGGATGTGATTAACCTATATACAGGTTTAAGAGTTGCAATTATGAATACATTAGTAAATTAATTATCATGTTCTGTCTTTCTAGACTTTATGTGCATGGCTGTCGGGGCACCATAAGGCTGGCTGCTCCCTGTGGACAAGGGGCTGTGTGCTATGGGAGATCCCCTTGGGGCTGGCCTAGGGGATCACCAGGGACAGCCCCAGTTCCAGACAGTGGTCACTTCGATGTGGATTGGGATGGGTTGAGGCCAGGATGGGATATGAGCCCACAAATGGTTCTGGTTTGGCAGGGCCCATGACTGGGCAGGCCGTGGGGATGTGGAAACCAGCGCTGCTGCAACAACATTGATGTTCCTGGGGGGTTGAAATAGGGTACTGGGCTGTGGGTGGGGTGTGCCATGGAACTGTTTGAGGGAGCACAACAAAAGCAAGGTCAACAATCAAGGAAAGGGCTATGACACAGGAGATTTGACAAGCCCCAGAGACCTGAGTGTGAAAGGGGGATTGACTTCAGAGCCTGGGGTTGAATGAAAGGTCAGTGATGTGGGGAGATCAGAGCCCAGGGAAAGGTTGGTTCCTGAGGAGGGTTTGTAGTCTTATGGCCAGAGACTATGACTCTATGGCCCTCAATTCAGGGCTCAGGAAATCCTAAGCTCACTATCAGGGCACAGCAGGATTTAGGGGTCCATGGGCTAGAGTCCAGATGATGGGGCTCCATGGCCAGGCAGTGGCATGTCTGTGGCTGAGCTGGAGACTGGCACTTCCCCAACATAGCTCAGGAATCATAGAATCATAGAAACATAGAATTGCTGAGGTTGGAAAGGACCTTTAAGATCATCAAGTCCAACCGTTAACCTAACCTGACAAAAAACACTTCTAAACCATGTCCCTAAGTACCACATCTACCCTTTTTTTAAACACCTTCAGGGATGGCGAATCCACCACCTCCCTGGGCAGCCTATTCCAATGTTTAATAACCCTTTCCGGGAAAAAGTGTTTCCTAATATTCAATTTAAACCTCCCCTGACATAACTTAAACCCATTTCCTCTCGTCCTATCACTTGTCACCAGGGAGAAGAGGTCAGCCCCCACCTCTCTACAACCTCCTTTCAGGTTGTTTTCAGGCTAAACAACCCCAGTTCCCTCAGTCATTCCTCATAAGATTTGTCCTCCAGACCCCTCACCAGCTTTGTAGCCCTTCTCTGGACATGCTCCAACACCTCAATGTCGTTCTTGTAGTGAAGGGCCCAAAACTGAACGCAGTACTTGAGGTGGGGCCTCACCAGTGCTGAATACAGGGGGATGACCACTTCCCTAGTTCTGCTCACCACACCATTCCTGATACAGGCCAGGATGCTGTTGGCCTTCTTGGTCACCTGGGCACACTGATGGCTCATATTCAGCCAGCTGTCCACCAACACCCCCAGGTCCTTTTCTGCCAAGCAGCCGTCAAGCCACTCCGCCCCAATCCTGTAGTGCTGCATGGGTTGTTGTGACCCAAGTGCAGGACCCAGTGCTTGGCCTTGTTGAACCTCATACCATTGGCCTCAGCCCATGGGTCCAGTCTGTCCAGATCCCTCTGTAGGGCCAACCTACCCTCAAGCAGATCAACACGCCCACCTAGTTTAGTGTCATCTGCAAACTTACTGAGGGTGCATTCAATCCCCTCATCCAGGTCATCATAAAGATATTGAAGAGAACCGGCCCCAGCACAGAGCCCTGGGGGACACCATTTGTGACTGGACACCAACTGGATTTAACTCCATTCACCATCACTCTCACCACCATGGGCACAGCCATCCAGTCATTTTTTTACCCAGTGAAGAGTACACCTGTCCAGGACATGAGCCTGGGAAGCGGTTGATGACTCCAAGTAGAGCTCAAATGGAGCCTCTAGGCCCATTCATGTAGTTGGAGGCCTCAAAAGAGGTCGATTAGGGTTTATTAGATCCCTCAGGGCCCTGCAAGTGGTACTTATCTGTAAAGTAATTTAAAAATTTGAATCTTTGTAATTAATTTTGAAAGCTACTATATGTAAAATTATCTATTTTGAATCAGAATTCTCAATAGGGAGGTTTGTTCAAAAGCTGACGGAATGACACAACTTAAGGTTTTGAAACACTTCTCCAACGATTTTTTTCTATTTTGAGATAAGTGATGTGTTAGCGATAACGGTTTTGTGTGCATGTGTTTATGTGTGTAGATCAATCTATCATGCTTAAATGCCCTTGCAAGCATCCTGTATGATTTTCAAATGTGGCATAGACTCACATATTGATCTTAATTATGTATAAAAGCCAGGAAGCATCTTCAAGGGCAAAAGGTGCATTCAAACAGAATCAAGTCTTGTGCTATGTCACCTAGATAGAAATACTAACACAATTAAATCTACAGGATTAAATAACGAGCCATGAAGGATGCTAATTCAGTGAAAAAATTGTAAACATTGATGGCTATTGTTACTTAGGAACTGAAAATATTTTTCTGATGCTCTCACAAGTAAAATTATAATTCTCTTCAAGGACTAGAGATAGAATGAACAGTTCTTCCAAGAGAATGCTTACAGAGATAACATCCATAAAACATCTAAATAGTTAATTGACTGCTACTGAATACACACATTGTTTTGAAGGAAGAGTTGAATCATTTTGTGACGTTAAACATTGGTCTACAGATTATTGTAGTCCTCAGGTTTTTTGTGCTTGGTGGTTCCATGCTGATTCACTAAATTGAGAGTATTTACAAATGCAATACGGAACGACTTCACTATGACAATTTGCAAAATTAGGTGAGAAAAATAATTTGTCTTCCATCCTTTACTATTTCTCCAACATATAATTTAAGCAATAAATAAATAAACACTGCAACCTTTTAATCACAACCTTTGGGAACCAGGAAGATATAACTTTTGTTATTATGTAAAATAAAGAAACAAGTATTTTTCGTATCATATTTTATCTAAAGTTTTCTTTGCACATCTACATATATATTTACACCATGTAATTTTCTGCTTCTAGTAAAATAATATTCAAAGAATATAGCTCATAAATCAGGCTGTTCTATTTACTGTACTTTCCTAAATACTGTAGTCTATTCAATAGAATTAAATAAAAACAGATTAAAAACATTAACAATTAACTTACACGTAACACTTGCAAACTGATCAAGAAATACAAAAGCTATGACCTAACAGAATCAGTTATTGTTGAGAAATGTATAGTAGCCATAAAATTAAGCTCAAACCTTTCCTGATCGAGACTACCAATATGTTGAGTAGTGCAGGTGTATTTTTTTCCAGTACAGCAGATTTCCATCACAAAATTAATTTTACAAAACAAAAAACCTTATGGGAATATGCTAGTGGTGGTAGATTTCTTTAAAAACAAATGATAAAAGTACTTTTTTTGACCTGACTGAAATTTTATTTTATTTTTTCTTAATGTTATGATTACAATGTATTGCATGGTTATTTATGGCACCCAAAACAAAGTAAAATAAACTCATTCCTCAGCTTTAGAGATTTGTAGGGAGCTCCAGAGATAGAATTATCATAGAATCATCTAGGTTGGAAGGGATCTTTAAGATCATCAAGTCCAACCAGCAATCTAACACTGCCAAAGGCTACAGACTCTTCAGGAGAGACAGGCAAGGGAAACAAGGAGGCAGTGTCGCCTTATATGTCAACGACTAGCTGGAACACATGGACCTCAGCCTAGGGATGGATAAAGAGTCAACTGAGAGCCTATGGGTCAGGATTAAGAGGAAGTTGGGAACAGGCGACATTACAGTAGGGGTCTGCTACAGGCTACCTCACCAAGAAGACCGAGCAGATTTAGCCCTCTACAGACAGATAGGGGCGGCATCGCGTTCACAGACCCTGGTATTCACAGACAGTGGTATTCAAGGTGTGGCCTCACCAGTGCCGAGTACTGGGGGAAGATAATTTCCCTAGTCCTGCTCACCACACAATTTCTGATACAGGGTAGGATGCTGTTGGCCTTCTTGGTCACTTGGGCATACTGCTGGCTTAGAGTCAGCTGGCTTTTGACTAAGACCCCCAGGTCCTTTTCTGCCAGTCAGCTTTCCAACCACTCTTTCCAAAGCCTGTATCTTTGCATGCATTGCTGTGACCCAAATGCAGGGTGCAGCACTTGGCCTTGTTGAATCTCATACCATTAGCCTTGGCCCATCGATACAGCCTGTCCAGGTCCCTCTGTAAAGCCATTCTACCCTCAAGCAGGTCGACAGTCCTGCCCAACTTGGTGTCAACTACAAACTTACTGAGGGTGCACTCGATCCCCTCATCCAGGTTGATGATAAATCTATTAAACATAACCGGCCCCAATACTCTCTTTAACTGGCTCTTCATTAAGCTGCCTGTCAGAAATACCCTCTCATTAGCTTGCACGAAGCAATAATGAGGCACCCTCAATGAGAGATACTTGTCATGATGCTATACACTTTTGTTTCCATAGCTGAACTCTCAAGGTGTTTCCTTAACAAATTTTATTGAAGAGAAGTAAAATACAGTGAGGCAGAGAATGTATGCGACCCCAAACTGACCCTTTGACACCTCCAAATTAAGAAGGCAAGAACAGTGTTAACATTGTGTCTTTTGAGCTTGTTTTTTCTTGCCATAGGGGAAAAGAAGATAACAGGCAAGGATGAGAGGCTTCTACCTTTGTCTTAGAGGAGGAGACTACCAGCAGATTGAGAATGAAGAACCAAAAACCGAATAGTATCCTTGGACATCCCTGAACACCAAAGTGGGCAAAAGGTGTCATTGAAAGAATGGACCTGCAGGCCAAGCATTGTGAGTAAATCAGCTATTCCATATAATGAGAATTTGAGAGTTTATTGGATGTACATCTGGGATCACATGCTGAAAAGATCAGTGGATCAGTTAGTTGAAAGCCACCCAATATAATGCCTGAATCACTTATGTAGAGTTATGCTCACATATTTTCTGTCTTCCTAATGAGTACCTCTCCAGGAAATAGTGATGTCATTATGTTAAGTAGAGCACAGCTAAGGAGAATGGGAATAATAGAATAAAGTTCTGAACCACTCTAGAAGCAAATAAATTTTTGCTAAGTGGGGATTGCTTTTGTGTAACAAAAATCTCAGTTGTTCCTATTTTGCGATTGAGAAATAAGGATCTGTGTGTAACTATCCTTCAGCAGCTATTTGCAACAATGCTGAAATTAGCCCTTAAGATTTAATTTTATTAAGATTTCAGAAGTATTTTCCATGCATTCTAATTGCTTTTAAATTAATTTTATATTGCTCTGTGTTTGAGCCACAGCTATTTCCAAATATGGAAAAATACTGGGTTGTTTCATATTGGATCTCCATTTATGAGCCAGGGGATGGAACTTCTTCCCTTCTTTAGTGACCTTTGTGAGTGGACAGTCAGAGAAAATTACACAAGAACAGAAGTTATTTTCTCAAGAGGAAGACACTTAGAACTTGAAATTTAAATTCTGAATGAAATAGACACAAGTTGTGTCCATTCACAAATTTTGCTGTTTGTTATCTGTATACTGCTCAACATTGGCGACTGACAGGCCTTTTTTTTTAATCGTATTAATTTTCCACATTATTCCAATAACACATAATCCTTTCTTGAGTCTCTCTGTAATAAATTTGAGTAGTTTTTCAAATGAGAGGCTTCTGGAAGAATCTTCAAAGAAGCTTTTTTCCCTTTTTATTTTTTTAAATTATAAGTAGATGTGTCGTCATGAAAAGCACAGCTCTCTTTCAGTAGATTAATCTGTTCTCATGTCTGGCCAAATACAGGATTTACCCCTTTGCTCACACAATTGATTTTTTTTTTTTCCTATAGCAGAACCTGAAAACAACCCACCTTGACAGCATTGTTTCTTTCAGAAGGTTCTTACTGACTAGTTCCTTCATAATGCTTTGAAGGACAGTATCATAAAAGTAAAAGGATGAATTAGGAAAGCAAAAACTATCCATTGCATTATTTCTTGCTCTGCCAATAATTGTCATATTTTACACTAGCAACATTAAATCCTATAATTTTCATTTAATATCTACTGGTGAAAAATAATAATGGAATGTGACAATGTCAACACAACACTCTTCTTGATCTGTGTGGTGAAATTTATACCACTTCCTCAATCTCTGCTTTAAAATATTTCCTGCTTGACAGGAGAAAACTCCACGTTCTGCTCAATTTTCTGTTTTTACTGGTTTGCTCTGAGTCTATCCATCTCCAAAAAAAAAAAAATTAAATTAAATTACCTTTTATAACTATTTCTTTACTTTGTAAATTCTGCATTTCATCAATACTATTGATTCGAACAAGCACGGCGTTACAGGAAGAAGCAGAACCTGTTGACTAACCTGAATCTGCTGTTTCTTTTAATAATGGATTTAGAAACATTGCAGACATATTTGTCTGGGACAAGAAGTTTTCTGCCACTCAGTGTTTACTAACTACTCAAAATAATTAAGGAAAGGAACATTTGAGATTTCAGAAAAATTTGTAGATATTTCCACTGTAGATTTTTCCACTGTTTGGAAGATAATATATACCAGACAAAGTTCATAATAAACAGTGTGAGTGTATTGTGTTTGCATGGCAAGGTTTTGACAGCTTGGGGGGGGGAGAGGTGGCTACAGGAGTGGCTTCTGTGAGAAGTTGCCAGAAGCTTTCCCTATGTCCTGTAGATCCAATGCCAGCTGGCTCCAGGATGGACCAGCCGCTGACCAAGGTCAAGCCAATCAGCGATGTTGGTAGAACGTCTGTGATAACATATTTAAGGAGAGAGGGAAAAAACTGCTGCACAACAGCAGTCAGAGGAGAGGAGTGAGAATATGTGAATATGTGAGAGAAACAACTTGGCAGACACCAAAGTCAGTGAAGAAGGAGGGGGAGGAGATGCTCCAGGTGCCAGAGCAGAGACTACCCTGCAGCCTGTCATGAAGAACATGGTGAGGCAGGCTGCCCCCCTGCAGCCCATGGAGGCTAACAGTGGAGCAGATATCCACCTGTATCCCGTCGAGGACCCCATGATGGAGCTGGAGGATGCCCAAAGGAGTCTGTGAGCCTGTGGGCAGCCTGCGCTGGAGCAGGTTCTTGGCAGGACCTGTGAACTCAAGGATAGAGGAGCCCACACTGGAGCAGGTTTTCTGGCAGGATTTGTGAGCCTGTGGGGGCCCACAGAAGAGCAGTCTGTTCCTGAAGGACTGGACCCCATGGAAAGGCCCCATGCTGGAGCAGTTAATGAACTGCAGCCTGTGGGAAGGAGTCGTGTTGGAGAAGTTCATGGAGAGCTGTCTCCAACGGGAGGGAACCCACACTGGAGCAGGGGAAGAGTGTGAGGCGTCCTCCCTCTGAGGAGGAAGGACCAGCAGAAACATGTTTCAATACGTTACAGAGGAAAACAAAAAAAAGGTCTAGTAACCAAACTGTTAATTGGAATTATTTTGTGAGTACATTTTCAGGTGCTTAGATCAGTGTTAGCTCTTCTACTACCAACATCTTAAAAGTTAACCACTATGTCTTAGTCATCTAACCCTTATTCATAAACAAAAGAAAGACAAATTTTCTGTATCTAGAAGTATATAACATTCTGCAAGGTCTTTCAAGAGAGAGATAAGGTTACTATATTCAACTAAGTTATTAACAGTAGAATCTATTGGACACTGTTTCTAAGTGTCTATTATAGAAGACAAGACCGGCTACATTTACATTCAATATTGCACTTAACGCTTGATTTGTGCTGCTTTAAAGTCATGTTCAGAATTATTCCAGTTTTCTGGTATTTCCTGTCCCAGATTTAAATATGGATTTCAGAGTTAAGTGAAGCACATTTTAAAATGAGATACAGTTTTCCCAGAGTTGTTGCAGTCCATGTTTAAAATAAATAATTTGGCAATTTAAAATCCAGTGTGTCACAGACATTGTAAAACATGGTCTACTAAAATTTATTTGGGATGTGATCTAACTTGATAGTTCATTGCAATACCAACTAATAATTTTCATTATTTTTTTTATAAAAAGGAAAAGGAATTCCTTTCTTGTTTAGTTGCTTGTTTTCAAATCTTTTAATATTTTTTTTTTGTTAATATTGCAAACTCTGCTTCTTCAGCAAGACCAAGTGCCATAAAATAAGGGAAAGAGTGAAAAAGTTATATTTTTGATTACCTTGTGAATTAACATACTTTGGATGATAATAAGTTGTTAAAGAAATATAGATATTCCAGACAAAAATGTTTATTTTTATGTTTTTTTTTTTTTTTTTTTCCTATTTCACCTCATCTGTTATTTAAAATCGGAGAAGGGAGTGACCATTTATGGGGTCTTTTTTATCTAAATTACATTTACGAGAAGTGCAGTTTGCATGAGTCTGAATCCAAAAGGGCCCTCCTTTTGATGAGAGGCTCTGAATCATAGCCTGATATTGGTTTAATTTTCAATTACTGAGCAAAGGGACTGTCAGGGATAAAGATATAATTTTCTCAGTATCCACCAACAGAATCTACAGCAATTTAAAGATGAAGTTAAGCAAAGGAGAGTTTGACCTACACAAAAGAAATAGGATATGTTCCAGAATTGTATGGAATTTCTTTTATTACATCTCTTTTCCTCCACTTTGTGCAGCATTCAGGCAGAGTTCAGTACAGGAAAAACTGAATCCAGGGTTCCATCACTATAAATCTCCCAGAGCAAAAATGTGGACAGTGATGATCAAAAACTGAAAAGGCTAATGTGGCCTCGGGGAACTACACATTGTAGTCCTGCACTTGCAAACATTTATTAATGAAACCTGAATTATAATTAAAGTTTTTATATGCATAAATTTAGAAATGATATACTAATCCACAAACCAAAATAAAGCCACTATATTTTAGTATTATTTGCTGTTTCTGACTACTTTCCTCCTGCTTTAGACATAAATATAACAGAAAATATCTCCTCTGACTCAACTGACTGATTACAGACATCACATAAAGATTTGGGCTGAATGAGTGGTGGATCACAATCTTTTGATGGGGTATTTTATGATACACAGGAACATTCTTTCAAAGCTAAAAAGGTACTAAGGCAAAATATTGTTGCTTCATTGGGTCAAAGAGCAAAAAAAGAAAGAATACCTCAGCTGTGTACTGAGATTCATCACCACTAACTGTGGTTAGTGTTTCGCTAAGCAGCTCCTCCCTTTGTACGATAGCTCTTGTGATTCCACATGAGGTGCCCAATTCTTTTCATGTGTTGCATTCAGATTTTAGACAGTTTAGTCAAAGCTGATTTTAGTATTGGATGTTTAAGTGTCAGGCACTACAATGCTGTGACACTGAAGTACCTTGTGGATGAGGATATTAGATACTTAAGAGTAAGTCAGTAAAAGAGCGAGTAAAACAGCCAGCCAGAAGTATAAGTAAATTATGCCTGAAGTTAGCTAGTCTAAATCAGGAATTCTTATTAATACATGTTCAAAATGCTTGCCCAATGTCTAAGAATGGGCCTTAAAGGAGGTAATTTGGTGAGCATAAGGGTTTATCAAAGTATTATCAAAAAATACTGCTTGCTTCTCAGTTATTCTAATTAAATGACATAACACTGAAAATATTCTAGCAAATTATATTCGCATATTTTATTTATGGGATTCACACATAAAATAAGTTTTATGTAATTCCCTGTGATGAATATCAGTATTATTAACAGTAAGAGTAACAATAAAAATTGCAGATTAATATTAGTTAAATTAATAAGAGCTGAGTACTATGTAAATGTTATAATTATTTGAAAAGATCCTTTAACTGCATCTTCAAGCTCTTCCTCAAACCAACATGTAGCATGACTTTTTACTTATTTTAAAGGAAAATATTATAAGACACAAAACAGTTCTTATACTATCCTCTGCTTCACTCTGTGGAAAAAGTTGACTAGAGAAATATACTTTTCCAGAGTAGAAGAGTGGTTTTCTCCTTCCCTTCCTCATCAAAGGATGAATTATCTTTCATTCAAAATTCATATTCTCCTCAAAAGCAATATATTTTCTTAAATATTACACAGGAATGAGACAGTTAGGCAGGTAGTTACTAGGTTGATTGGTAAAAAATCTATTTTGCTCCTGGCATATGCCTCTCCATCTCTACTTGTCTAAATTGCCAGAGATATGAAAGTATTAGCGGATCCTTAACTCATCGACATGGGTAAAAAATGCTTATTTTACTATGCTGGAAAACTATTTATCATGAACACCATTTTTATATGCTGGTAATGTCTAAGCAGAATTCCTGGTGTGACTGAAGCTGTGCTCTAGTCACAGCTGTGTGACAAGCAGTAATTGAACATATTTAAAAATCCACCCCATGTACTGAACAGATTTCAATGTCTGCTTTGTTTAAGGTCCACTGAGTTGTGAAATGGTTGTTTCATTCACACAGATGTTAATATCTCCAGGCTCTTCTTTGTTGTTTCTCATTTACATATTTGCAGTAAGTTTGCTGCTCATGAAGTCAGACACAGCTACTTGTCACTAGTCTCTGTTAGAATAATGCATGTTCCAGACAAAATACGAGAAACTGTAATTACACCTCATTAAGATTTAAGGAGAAAAATAATAAGAAACATACCAATAGGTGTTCAGTCACCAGTGCTTCATTAGTTTCTTTACTGTTTAAATACCTGGCTCTGATGAATATAAATTACTTAGGGAAAACAATATAGTTTTTAGTGTTTGAGCTCCTCTCTTTGTCTCTTCATGTATGAACACATTCTGAAGTAATGATCCAACAAGATATTGGAGTTTTATATGGTAATTAAATGCTATACTTGGTCATTCCATTACAAAAATTGAAGTTTCATTTAGTTTTATCCATTCTTTGAGAATCACAATATGATTCTGAATACTCCAGAAAACTTATTTCAGTGAATAAAAAGTACAAATAAATTAATTAGTAAATAATAAGATAAAACAAATGTGGTCGTTGACTGGTTAAACTGCAGGCATTGAATTTTGATATCAGTGACTTAGTTTCTGAAGTAAATTCTGTATCAAGATGTGAAAGTGCCACATGTTTACAGAGAAGAAAAATGATCTGCCTTTACAGGATGTAACAGAAAAACAAACTCAGACCATGATAACCTTGTCACGTGTTGTTTAGTGTCATTATGGAAATGTCAAAAGAATACGTATTGCAGTTGTAACGATAATACAACAGCTAAAATAAAGATCTGGGTTTCAGGAGGTTGTGATTTTTGTTTATAGATCCATGAATCACTCCTATTGTAAAAAGTTCTTCATTTCAGTTTATTTTTAATTATTGATATTATAATAATATTTAATCTAAAATTATTATACTTACATCTTAAAAAGTCTCAGCAAGTTTATATTTATTTTGTCAGGTTACTGGTAGACTAGAATATGTTGTATTCCTGTGTGGTGAGTTGTTCTCAACTGGCTTCCAGCCACCCAAACAGCTGCTCTCTCACTCCTGTACCTCAACAGGACAGGGGGAGAAAATAAGATGTAGAAGCTTGTGGGTTGAGATAAAGACAGGGAAATCAATTATGATTACCATCACAGGCAAAATGGACTCAACTTGAGGAAAACTAATTCAATTTATCGCCAGATAAAATATATTTGGATAGAGAGAAACGAAGGCAAAACCCAAAATATCTTGCCCTCTCCCCCAACCTCCTTTTTCCCCATGTTCAATATCACTCCTTCATTCCAGAGTCCTCTACCTCCTCCTCATCTCCGAGTGGTGCAAGTGTCATGGGGAATGGGCCATTGTGGTCAGTCCGTAAGAGTTTGTCTCTTGTGTTCCTCCTCACACTTTTCCCCTGCTCCACTGTGAGTCCTCCTTACAGATTGGAGTCCTTCAGGATATATGAATTTCTTCTGGTGTGGGTCCTCCATGGTCCTCCTCACAGAGGCCACCCCTGGAGCATCCTACTGGTAACACTTTGTCACCTGCACCCAATGCATCCTGCAAAAAAATTTTACCTATATTGCATATTCCAAAATTATTTTCTCAGGGACATTTACTTTAAAACTTATTCCATCTGCAGATGAAAATATATGAAATAGTATAAACCTAACATTTTGCTACTTACAGATGAAGACTGAGTTAATATCCTACTAGGTTACATTCATTTTTGCCTCCAGTGAAATGTTGGGGCACTGGCTATAATGAAATGGATAAGGTTAATTTCCAATTACATGGTAATTGCTTAAAGGGGTTTCTGTTAAAAAACCTATTTTGTTAACCTGAGAAAATTATATTTGTTGAAGTTTTTCTGTTAACAGCATGGATGACAGCTGTGCCCAGCTTTCTACGGGTAAGGGAATCATCACTCCTTGCAGCCACTGAAGATTCGATAATTTTGGACTTTTGGGGAGGGTTTGGTTTTTTGGGGGGGGTTAGGTTGGTTGGAGTTTTCTTGTTTGATTTTTTTTATTCTTGTTTGTTTTTGTTTGTTTGTTTGTTTGTTTGTTTGTTTGTTTGTTTGTTTTTTAAGTGGGGAGGCTTTGGAAATCTGGCTGTTATGAGAAGGTATCATGATTTAACCCCAGACAGCAACTAGGACCATGCAACCTCTTGCTCACCTCCCCTTCCTCTGCCCCCCCCTTGAACGGTAGGGAGAAGAGGGAAAAAAGGAGGGGAAAGGGGAAAAAACCCAAAACGTCATGGGTTGAGATAAAGACAGTTTAATAGAACAATAACAGAAAACAAAAATACTAATACTAATACTAACACTAATGATAATGATAATGGTAATACTAATAATAGTAAAAGAATATACAAGACACAAGTCACTCTCAACACCCATAGGCTGATTGCCCAGCCCAAACCAAGCAGAGCTTGTGGGCTTCCAACCCCCGGCCAACCCCTATTTTTGTACCGAACATGACATCTACTGTACCACATATTCCATTGGCAACTCCATTGTTTTGTCTATGTTCCTTCTCAGCTTCTATAGGAAGCTGACAAAAGTCCTTGACTAGTGTAAACATCACTTAGCCACAACTAAAACCATATGCATTATTGACCTTCCTTTCATACCAAATCTGAAAACACAGCAATCACTAGAAAGAAAATTAACTCTATCTTAGCTCAAACCAGAACAGAGGGAATCTGAACTTATTTGTATTTTCACTTCATTCTAAAATATTATGGGGAATTACTATAAAAGACAGACCAGCAGATCATGTGAGGAGTCCAGCGCTACTTTTACCTGAGAGTTTACAAATTAGAACAAATAACAGTTAGCAACATGTATACATCGGGATTAATTTAAACTACCATGGTGACAGTTAGCACTAAACAGGTTAGTGGGAACTGCTAAATGAGAATACAAATGCAAAAGCACCTAATGGCACGCCAGCTAATGATGATTAATGGGACCACAGCTAGCATGATAAGCAATGTGTACATTTAGCAGGAGTAGTTACTGGAAAAAAAAAAAAAGTATTATCAAGATCAGCAGTAATTCATGTGAAACCTCACTATCCAAATTGACTCCAACAGAGAGATGTTAGAGAAAATTGAAAATTCAGCAAGATTTTAAGAAACATCAGAGCTGAAGAGTCTACATATAGGTGTCCAAGCAGAAGCTAAGAGCCTCTGAATGCTTCAAAATCATGAAAGACATAGGCTTTGATTGAATTATTTATACAGGCATTTAGCAGTCTTTGAGATGCCTTAGGATGTTTTACTAACTTTCTTGCTGCTACTTAGGTCATGAGTCTCCTCTGTCCTGTCTACCTGCCTCATGTGTCTGTCTCCAGTATCCCAGAGCATTTCAGGTGTTGTAGATTCTTATGTTCTTATGTTCTCCTAGTTGATATATTCAATGAAGCCAGGAGGAAGAATTTAACTCATCCTGAAGCAGATCTTTAATGTCTCAGATCTGAAAATTCTGAACGAAGCTGGCAAGTATGACACAGAATCCACTCACTTTCATGCACTTTAATGTACTTTCAGGTACGAAAGAGGTAGGTAGATGCTGGCTGAGTTATCCTGTGGTATCTCAAATGACACAAATTGTCTGGTTTAGCCTAAGACTGAATGAAATCTCATGTGCATTCATTATAACGGGAACTAAGACATCTATCTGGCAGACAGAACCTTCATATAGATTTCTAGATTTAAGTGACTTACTATCAAATGTACTCCTCCTATTCAATGGGCTAGACTCATTTGCTTTACCATAGTTGCCTTTTCAAGCATCAAGGGTTTTGTAGCATAGCAACCAACTGACACTCAAGACAGGGCATGGGTCACCTGCAAATCTCCCATTGTATAGCAGTCTTCCCCATACAAAAATCTTGAATACCTGTGACATGTTAACTGCACTAAGTTCTTATGTTCTCATGTTTAAGTAGCTAAATCAAGGCTATTACGTTTTTTTTTCCTTGTATTTTTCTTTTGTTATATTAATTGTGTATTTGGATAGCTTAATTTAGTTGATTTCAGAAGTTTCTGGACAGAGATGTGGAATAACACTTTGTTATGTGTTTTTAAGTAAGAGCTCTTGAATTTTAACCAAGCCTGTCCTGGAGGGTTGGAAGCAGAAAAGCGTAGTGGGGTGAGGTAAAACAGAACTAATTGTCTGTTCAGTAATTTTATTTTGCAGCTAAGCCTCTTCTAACTAGCTGAACTCTCTGAAACTCTCTGAAATTAACAGCATATTGTGCAGACACTCTTTGCTGTCAGAAGGGTAAGACCTGATTAGCTGTAATTTATGCCAAGGAATGGTATGCAGAAAGACTTTTGCTTATACTTATTGCTATAACAACCAAGGTCAGCTAACTTTGTTATTTGTCTTGTTAGAGGGTTGGAAGCGGAAAAACCAAAGAGGGGTCCCACCTGCGGGGAGGAGTGGATAGGACAGGTAACCCAAAACTGATCCTATCTGCCCCATGCTCAGTATAAAAACTGAGGGATCAAAGGGTCAGCCCTCTTTCTTCAATGGCCAGCGTCCAAGGAGGACTCTGTCTGTCTGCCTTTGATCCCGACCTGTGCATTCCTGAATCCAGATCTGGAATCCGGTTCCCGTCCGTCACTGAGTCCAGTCTGAGACTTCCCCAGTGCCTGCTGGTGACATGATTGTCACTCTGGGACCTTGATATGGTTTTGTATATCTTGCATAAATTTCATTATTTCATTTTTATTATTTTATTAATGTTTCATTAAAGTAGTTTGGTTTTCTTTTAAACTCATAAGTCTCTTTCTGTCTCCTCTCCTCTTCTTGGAGAGAGAGGTGGGGGAGAGCATCTGTCATTCGTCTCTGTAGCCAGTCTGGCCCAAACCATGACAAACCCCCATTTGCTGTTAAAAACTGCAGCAGTCAGTGTAGAGAAAAATATTCTCTATACCTTATAATTTTTAGTGATTATCAATGATTTGAGTCTTCTATTAAAATTTTCTAACAGAAAAAAAAGCAAGCAGAAAAAATAATGAAGAATTACTCTTCATTTAACTTCCTTCAAAGTGAAATGGAGGCAAGGAAGACTTGGAGAGAATTGGGGTTGTCAGAAGGATATACAGCCTACTCTAGAAAAAAGGATAAAAGTAGATCATATTCTTTAAGACAGGAAACATTGTTTATTAACATTCCATTTTCCATCTAGTAAGTGACATTTACTTGGCCACAACATCCTGGCTCCCTCGCTTTTTATAGCCTTCGTACAAATGTCATTCAAAGGCCCTAGCCACAGACCTACTTTCCTAGCCATCTTCAATTAGGTTTGAATTTTCCTGGACTAACTTATAACTTGGACATACATGAAACACTTAAAGGTGAAAGATGTTGTGTGCTGCTGTTTTCCACTATCACCAGTGAATTATTTTTAGAGTTGTGTTTATTGTTTGGGGTTTTTTTGTTTGGGTTTTTTGAGGTTTCGTTTTAATCTATGGTTTTAACTATGTTTTACCTGATGATACTTGGCCTGTAAGATCAGCTCTATAGAATGGCATGCAGGCACAGCCTCAATGTAATATTATTTGGAACTATGAACATTCTCTAACCAATTTGGATTTACTTCTTTGCCTTGTCTTTTTAAGGGTCAATCACAATTTATCAGATTGATTCATTACCCTCATCCTTCACTGACTCTCCATAATGGCACCCACACCATCCAATATATTTTTCTGATTGCTTGAGTTCACATCACTCTAAACTGCTAACACTTTTTTTCTGCTGGAAAGCATGTGAAACCATTAGAGAGAACAGGCTTCTTAAAGAACTGCAAGAAATAAAGTTACAACAAAGTTTCTTGCTTCAGTTAAACTATTGACAGAGTATAAAATAAAATCAATTGAGCAAATCAGAAAGTGTTATTAACCACATCAAGTCCAAACCATTCTAGTCAGGGTAACTTCCCTCTCTCTACAAAGAGATACTGTGGATTAAATAGATGAAAGGTCAAATTCTTCTTCAAATCAAACCACAGTATTGGAAATAATCTCACTTTTGTTTTCTTGGGTTACACATATGTAAGTCTAATCACAAACTGTCCTATAGTAAACAGCAAAATGCATCTTTGGTATGTTTGCAATATAAACATTAAATTTGAAAACTAAAGCTTTGATAAATTACATTAATAAATTATGAAATAGAGCATTTAAATATTAAACTACCACAGATTTTAAAAATGAGGAAGAATGTTTTATTGAAGTAGCTGCCAGTCTGTTAAAGTTTGAGAACTTTTATGCAAATAATTGACATTGAAATTATCACTCTTTTTAGATTTTCATGTACACATAACAGTTATGCTAAGTCATTACAATGTCGTCTACAATAAGACTCCACAGTGGAAAATGACGGACATTCTCAGGAGGCCATTTCCATTACTGTTGCTTCTATAAGGCTTCACTGGGACCAACAAAAACATGGATAATAATTGGCTAGTACATCTCTGAATTATATCTTATTAGCATATACATCACTCATTTCAGAACGTAAATGGACCACTCGACATTTCTTGCTTTTTCCATCATTGTTTATTACTATAAACTACAGACATCAAAATATAATATTGTTATAGATAGAAAGTAGAAAAATGTATACATGTTACAAAAACAACTCCATCTCCCTTTTCTGCTTTTTTGTTGGTTTTGGTTTTATTTTGTTTTGTTACGTGTTACATGAGTACATCAGGTGGGATTTATTTAATTAAGTGTTCTGTATGTTACTCGGTCTTTGAACATTAAAAAGAGCCAGTATCTCTCAAGTGATATTTATCCCATCTTGAAAAGAAATTTTAAGATTTAAAAAAAAACTTTTTGTAGGAATTCTGCATAATTTAGATGAAATTAAGAAAACTAGCCTATTTTCAGGTAGCTAAAGCTATAAATGATGAATCCTAGTCTTCATTTTTAATTCTAATTTTTTTGAAATCAACGGCAAATCTCTCTTGACATTAATAGGAAAACTAGACATCTCATCCAGCCCACTCCTCTATTTCTAAGAATTTAATAAAATATATCAAGTAGAAGTTATCTGACTAATCAGATTTTCTATTTTCATATTTCTGTCTTTTTTAATTCTTCTGAAGCAAACAAAAGAGCAACGATTTGCCTCTCTAATATTCTACAGTTAAAGCTACTCTCAGTTAGCAACCCATTCTCTATCATTTCCTGTATAGAAACATTGTTTCCTTTCTTATTTGTTTTCATGTTTCCAAGACATTTTGAGTTCTTTCAGTCATACTCCTATTATATATTTTATCTACCAACTAACTTATAGAGATTCTAATGACTGTACATGATTAAGAACCATTAGTGGTGGATGGAGTAATTGCTCCATATTTTATCCTGTACAATATTACTGTTGAGAGCTGACTATTCTTTCTGTGGTCCACTGGCAGCTGCTAAACTTAATGATGCAAAATAAATTGTCCCCTCTGGACAACACTAGTGTTGTTTGGCTTTTTTTGTTGTTGTTCAGTCTCTTTTTAGTTAAGACAATTCTTCATATACTTTAAAGGTTTTCCTAACCAGACAAATGAATAATTTTCCTTTATGCAAGTTTCAAATTACCTCAAGATTTGTTATAGGCAAGTCAATCAATGTATGCCCATATTACCAATGGCAAACTAAAGGAAAGAAAGGTGAAGTGGGCAGGCGCAGGATGTGTGGTGATTCATCTTGCCTGTCTTCCGGCATGTAAAAACAAGATCTCCAGTGCAGTAGTCTGCTAGGCTTTTTTTATCATTCATGGACAGAAATAATCTCCTGCACAGGGCAATTCAGTTATGTGTACAATATCAATCTTAAAAGGAGATGAACTGCCTCTGGAAATGCCTATTTCTTTTCATGGATCATAAAGAGAGCTTAGATGACTAGTTTATCCTGAACGCTTAGCTGTTAGCTAGCAGAAGTTAGATGAAGTGAATCCAGGACATAACATTTAACTGAAATACAAAACCATGACTTATGATATTTTAATATTAGTTTCATGAGAAAGATTATAATCTTGACAATTTTAATAAAATATGTAATAAATACAAATTAAATGCAGTCTTCATGCCATCTTCTGTACACATTAAGCTGTCTTATGCCATTTGAGATACCATACGATATCTGAGACATATGTGGAGTCTGACAAATCAGAAATAGGAGTTAGAGGAAACCTGCACCTGTCTGAACTGGCAGCTAGAGGCCACCCAGAATATAATAGAACATTTAAAAAGGCAGTAGAATACTTATGTTTGTACAACTGAAAGCAGCCACTAAGAACCCCTGGACTCCAACACGCAGCAAAGCAAGCAGCCCTGAGACTAACCCAGGACCCTGGCAATTAAAAACTGAGCAACTGTAACTATAAATGCAGTCTAGCATACTCCAATCATGGGTAACATTATCTGGAGCCCCTTGAGCCCCACATTGGGTGCCAAAAAGTGGTCATTGTGTTGAACCTAGCCAACAGCCATACACCCACACAGCTGCTCATTCACTCCTGTCCCCCATAGAACAGGGACAAACTGAAGAAGGATGAAAAGACTCATAGATTGAGATAACATCAGTTTAACAGGTGAAGCAAAAGCTGCATGCACAAACAGATTAAAGAAAAAAAAAAGAATAAATAAATAAAAAAGGAATAAAAAATTAAACTCCTTCCAGGCAGATGTTTCATGGCTTCTTGCAATGCATGACATCAGCATGTGTAACAGTTTCTTGGGAAGACAGACACCATAACCACTAATGTCCCGGTTGCCTCCTTCTTTCCTTGAACTTTTATTGCTGAGAACATCATATGGTATGGAATATACCTTTAATAATTTAAGGTCAGATGACCCAGCACTGCCCCTCTCACCTTCTTGCCCATCCGCAGCCTGCTCGCAGTGCATCAGAGTTGGAAAAAGAGAAAGGCTTGATGCTGTGCAAGCACTGTTCAGCAACAGGGAATATTGGCAAGGAGCTCATCTAGTCTAAGCCCGCTGCTGAAGCAGGGTCAGCTAGAACAGGTTTTGCAGGACTGTGCTCAGCCTGGTTTTGAATATCCCCACAGATGAAGATTCTAGAACTTCTCTGCATAACCTATTCCACTGTTTGACCACCCTCACAGTAAAAAAAGTGTCTTCTCATCTTCAGATGGAATTTCATGTGTTTTGTGAACGTTACCTCTTGTCCTAGTAGTGAGCACTATTGAGAAGGGCGTGGCTCCTTCTTTTTCATTACCTCTCATCAAGTGTTTAAACACATTGACAAAATCCCTGCCGAGCCTTCTCTTCTCCAGACAAGAGTCCAAGTTCTTTCAGCCTCTGCTCGTTGCACCCCATCATCCAGGTCTCTAATGAAGATGTCAAATAATATTGACTCCAGTAACTATCCTTTATAATCAGCTACAGATTTGCTGTCGTTCACCCAGTGGCTGGTTTGGCCCAATCCACGACATCTTCCTAATTTGATGTCTGTGATGGATTTTATTAATAGATACAATATTTTTGTTTTCTTCCCCCCCAACCTTTTTTTTTTATTTTTTTCTTTTTCAGCTTCCCCTTATCCCACATATAAAATTTTACAGAAATCCACTTGAAATCCACAACAGTCTATACCTCAGTTTCTGATGTTTATGTTCCTGGGACAGAGCCACAAATTACTTTCTTTTTTTAATGTTAATTTTTGAGTATTCACTATCAAAGTTCCTTCTTTCCATTCTCATTTCCCAAGCAGAGAAATCTGGATGAAAATACCCTGTGTGAATATATTTCTCACATGATGACGTGGAGATAAATGTTCATTACCATAAGTGATCAGGAATAAACATGAACTCTAGAATATACATGGAGAGATGTACATGCATCTCTCCAAACAGATTCTATGAACAAAACAAAGAAAAATTACTTAAAAAAGACAAACATAAATTGAATGGAATAAAAATATGAAGAAAATGAAGCTATTTTAGATTAATAAAGTACATAAAAATATTTTTCAGTATTTTCTAATAATTTTTCATTGTCTTATTTGCATCATTCCAGCCATTTACATAAGTATGTGGTTACTAACTTTAAAGTCATCCAGTGAGTCATGTAGATTGACCTTTTAATTGCTACCGTTTGTCTCAAAATTAGTTTTATTAAGACCAAAAGGTAGTTTTATAATTCACTAATATGGAGTACTAAAGAATTCATACTGGCTCAATTTTGGCAATTAAATGGATTTTTTTTTAACTCTGTGAAGTCTAAAATATAATATAAAAGATTAATTTGATTTTTCTCCATTTCTAAATCATTGCATTGGTCCCTGTGTAATTGCTGTGCACAAGGAATCTCAGAATAAAAAGAGTCATCTTTAGATAATCAATTTCTGATAAGAAAGAAAGCTGCTTCGGGATTGCTTTATTGTCCCTAAAGAAAAACTGTTCATCTAAGTAGAAACAGCATATGGAATCTTGCTTCTCCCTTAGAAAACTAAAACTATTAATTTCTGAATACTGCAAACCATATAATCAATGAAAGACACAATATTTCAGTCTAGCCATCTCAAGAACGCAATGATGATTACAGAAGTTGCATAGGGAGGAAATGAGGAAATATATACAGCATATATCTTAATTAATGCTTTTTATCTATAAACAGGTGAAAAAAAAGGTGATATTCTGAGTTTCTTGGCTATATATAATTTTATGAAGAATAAGAACAAGAAAATAATATTGACTTGAATATTAGTATAAATTTCTGTAGTTTAATGTTCATTAAAAAATGTTTAAACTACATCTAAAAGTACATTTTCAAGATCATATTTTGTTGTCATATCAAATTCATTAATATGTCAAAATTTAGAAATTTCACAGTGTTATGCTATTAACACTTATTTGATTGCTAATCAAGTAAAAAAATTATCTGCACATGCAAGGAAGCTAAAGAGAACAATTCATGAGAAATAATTTTGTCAAATTTTAGACAATCTTTAGCTGCTTGCTTCCAGACCAGGATCCCAAACCATAAAATATTGTCTTCATATACCATTTGGGCTATATAATAGTCCAATAGTCCAATTTATTTAATTAATATGTAAAAGCCTCATGAATATTACAGTTGAAATTGTTGTGCCTAAAAAATCTTGCTAGTATCTAACCATTTTCTTTGGTACTATACTTACCCTTCCAGTGTTTCTCTGGGTCCTTTGACTGATTTCACTCTTCCTCAAGAAAAACGGAGGAAGTTGAAAACAAATTTTCAGACTCCCGAGGTCTTCATTAGAAGACTATGATGTCCACAATATCACTAGACCATTCAGTAATTACTGCAAGAAGCTAAAGCCAGCTCAGGCCAAAGCAAACCCATATACGTCCTGAAATTTTGCACTGGGAGAAGCTGCCCTTTCCATAATTCCTGCTCAGACCAGTCAAAGAAAGCCAAGGATGGTCTGCTCCCTACTACTAATGGTGGAGCAGATATCCACATTGCAGGTCATGGGGAACCCCATGCTGGACCAGGTGGACATGCCCTGAAGGAAACTGCAGCCCATGGAGAGCCCACGCTGGAGCAGACTGCTAGAAGAAGCTGTAGCCTGTGGAGAGGAGCCCACGAAGGAGCAGATTTTCTGGCAGGACCTGTGGCCCATGGGGGACCCACGCTGGAGCAATCAATTCCTGAAGGACTTTGTTCTCTTGAAAGCACCAGGCTGGAGCAGTTCCTGAAGAACTGCAGCTGATGAGGAGGACCCACATTGGAGAAGCTCAGGAAATACTGCAAAAACTGCCTCTTTCTGTTGAACACTTTAACCATTACAGACAAACATATTCTTCCTTGGTCTCAAAACAAGCTTGAACCTCATCAGAAACAGCAACAAATTTAACTGTTGAATTTTACTGCTGAAAAAGAGGGATAAAATCTGTATATACACGCTCTTGTTCTTAAAAGGAGACAGAAGAATTTGTGCAAAAATGTAAAGTAGAACCATGGACCTATGCTGTCTCTTTCATTTCTTTATTTGTTATTGGGAATTGAAATGAGAGCATATTTATCACTGGAAATATGTGAAAGGAACGCAATTCTGCCAGGCATGTATATAGATGGAATACACAATTAAATGCAAATGCAATGTCCAGACGGGACGTGAACAACAAAAAATCTGCACAGATTCAGCCCTGTGCATACAAGAAATATTTCTGAGACCACAAAATAAAATAATGTACTGATGGAAACCCTTCAGCCATTTCCAATTTTTTAGATCCTTTAGATCTAATATTGCAGAAAGACAAAGAATTTTAAAATAAAATAAGGTCCAGTAAACTTTGTTTTTTAACCTGTAAAATGACAACCGAGAGTGGAAAGTTCTTTTGAAAAATTATAACAGCAGAAATAATTTTCTGCCTAATTATATATTAAATAAAATTTTAAAAAATGAATAACAGTATCACATAGAAAAGTATGTATGTTGTGGTTTAGGGTGAACCGGCCACTGGGCAAGCAACACATGCTCCCCCTACCCCTCTTCAAAGAGAGAGGCAGAGGAGGGAAGAGACCTATGAATTTAGAAGGAACTAAACTACTTTAATGAAATATTAATAATAAAATAAAAAGGAAATAATGAAATATATACAAAACTATATTAAGATCCCAGGATGACAATCACAACACCAGCTGGCACTGGGGAAGTCCCAGAATGGACTCAGTGATGGACAGGAATTGAATTCCGGATCTGGATTCAGGATCAGGATCAAAGGCAGATGAACAGAGAGAGTCCTTCTCAGACTCTCACCTTTGACAAAAGAGAGATAACCCTTTGATCCCTCAGCTATTACACTGAGCATGAGGCAGATGAGATGGATCACCCTGTTGATCAGTTTTGGGTTACTGTAGAGAACCAATACCAGATGCAATTTTGTCTCGACATTGCCGCCATACCACCATCTTCCAGAAGGACCAACTTCTTCACGGTTTTGGAAGTGGATGACCTTGTGCACCTGCACAGGGACTAAAGGCGCGAAAAGAGCAGGAAGAGGCTTGTAGGGGACCAGAGCTTCCAGTCGATCTGCACATGAGCAAGATCCCTATATATAAGGCTTTTGGCGGGCTTCTTTGCTCTTTGTCCTCCTCGCCTCCCTGCTGCGCCCATCCCCGGACCCCAGACTCAGCAGAAAACTGTTGGACTCAGGGTGGCAGTAGCAAACTTTTTTACTCTTTCTTTGTTTCCTTCCTTACTCCCCTTTCCTTTCCCCTTTGCCTTCCCTTCCCCTCCCTTTTTACCGTTCTTTCTTGGTTTTGTTAAGAGAATTAAGTAAAAGGTTGTATGACATTTGACTGACTTCAGTGTCTTAATCTCGTCCCTGGGATTATAGCAAAACCTTCCCGACACTGGATCGGGACAATTACCTGTCCTGTCCGCTCCTCCCTGCAGGTGGGACCCGTCTACGCTATTCCGCTGCCGACCCTCCAATGGAGCAAGTAACAAAGTTAGCTGACCTTGGCTGTTATAGCAATAAGTATAAGCAAGAGCTTCTCCGCATAACATTCCTTGGCATTAACTATTAACATAGGTCTTATCACTTGGAGAGCAAACATTGTCTGCATAATATGTTGTTAATTTCAGTAGTTAGGAGAGGCCCAGCTGAGAAGTGGTTACTGAACAAAATTGGTCCTGTTTTACCGCAAACCAGGACAATTTACTAACTATATTTATCTCATCAGATAATGGTCTTCATTCTAAGGAACAAACAAGTTGATACCGTTTTTGTCTTTAAAAATAATGTCTTTTCTCCTTGACTTTTCCTTATTATAAATGGATTGCATCATAAGGATTCTTTTTTCTTCTCTTTACAAAGAGAGTACTTAAATGACACTGAGAATGGATTTTAAATATTACGAATTTCTGGATTTCAGTGATTTCTCTGTGCTCCCTATTCCACATAGCATCCTGTCAAATCTAATAATGTTTTATTAAATACAATATTATCTAAAGAATTCAGGAAGGCGAAATTACCAGAGGACACAGAATTTTCAAATTAAATAATCAGAAAGTCATACAATGAAAATATTATTTAGACTCCTGTATATTTTTTTGTGCCTCTAGATCAATATTTCCATTTAATCTTAACCATGGCATTTTAGCCGCATCAAGAAAGAAAATACCTAAATGTATTTTTAGTTTAATGACAGATGTTTATTATATGCAATATTTAAATTCTTAATTGCTGACCATGATAAGAAAACACACAATCAAAGCAGATGTCATTAAATACAGGGAATCAGCAAATGCTGTACAAACAGTGCTTGTGGAAGCAACCACAAGATTTACCTCTTCTATCTGTGATGCTTTAATGGAATCAAAATTTGCATTTCAGTGATTTCTATCCAGTTAGTGAGATTTCTTCATCTCTTCTTGGGATGCTTGCGGTTTATTTGGAGGGTAAAAAGAGATATGCATTTTGGACTTCTTCAAAAGTATAGCTTGTGGAACTAAAAAGTAAAATCCTTGGTTAAAAAGAACCTGTTTGCTGAGATTTTTGGGGGGTTGTATTCTGGGTTATTTTTGGGGGGTGGGCTTGTTCTTGTTGTTGTTTGGGGTGGGTTTTGTGTTTCTTTTCCAAACAAGTCGCATTCATGTAAGTGTTGCAGTTACACCATATTCAGTGGACTAAAGCATACCAACACAGCCCTTAATTGTTTGATGAATTGTAGTGTTCGTTGCATGAATACGTAGTGATGTTTTATAGGCTTTCTACAGACTGCAAGAAGTATGAGATTTTTCAGCTAATAGATATTACATATTGGTATTCCTAAAGGACTTACTTTATTCGGTTAGTCACTATTCACTTATGCTGCTTGATCTTAATTAGATTTTTTTTTTTTTTTGGATGGGAAATCATACTATGTGTAAATAGGAGCAAAGGACTAGATTTACTGAGGATTTAAAAGTGTGCTTCCTCCTACCAGGCACACTGTCCTTTGTGAGTTCATTTTAGCTTTCATTTGTAAATTATAACCTGCAAAACAGCAGGAATTTGATGTCTGCCTGAATGAGCATTCAAATATATATGGTGTATTCGTACAAGTATAATTTTTTTCTGCTGTGTTATCATACGCCCAGGTATATAGACTTTGACCAGTCCCCCACCAGATAAAGACAGTACTGTAGCATACAATATTGGCATCCATATTCACCAAATGCTAAAATTGAACTTGACCACAATACTATTATTGATAAAGACCTTTCATAACTGCACAACACAAATTCAGGGAATATATATGAAAACCAGACTTCAGCCTGTTCTCACAGATTTGCACAAATGCAGAAATATAGACTGATACATGATGGAAAGTAACTATACACCAGTTCAGAAACATTCTGAAAATAAAGACCTTATTTCTTTTTCTTTTTTTTTTTTTTAACTGAAAGAATACAATAGTACAAAAGTAATCTTAACAATTCATAAGGTAATTTAATTGCAGCGTCTAGCTGGAGGTCAGTAACAAGTGGTGTTCCTCAGGGGTCAGTACTGGGTCCAGTCCTGTTCAATATATTTATCAATGACCTGGATGAAAGGATAGAGTGTACCATCAGCAAGTTTGCTGATGACACAAAACTGGAAGGGGTGGCTGACATGCCAGAAGGCTGTGCCGCCATACAATGTCACCTGGACAAGCTGGAGAGTTGGGTGGAGAAATTCAATGAAATTCAACAAGGGCAAGTGTAGGGTACTGCACCTGGGAAGGAATAACCCCATGCATCAGTACAGGTTAGGGGATGACCTGCTGGAGAGCAGCTCTGTAGAAAGGGACCTGGGAGTCCTGGTGGACAACAGGATGACTGTGAGGCAGCAATGTGCCCTGGTGGCCAAGAAGGCGAATGGCATCCTGGGGTGCATCAAGAAGAGTGTGGCCAGCAGGTCGAGGGAGGTCATCCTCCCCCTCTACTCTGCCCTGGTGAGGCCGCATCTAGAGTATTGTGTCCAGTTCTGGGCTCCCTGGTTCAAGGACAGGGAACTGCTGGAGAGGGTCCAGCAAAGGGCTATGAAGATGATTAGGGGATTAGAACACCTTTCTTAGGAGGAAAAGCTTAGGCACTTGGGTCTTTTTAGTCTAGAGAAAAGAAGACTGAGGGGGGATCTTACTGATACTTATGTCACGTAGATGGGAACAGTCTTTTTTCAGTGGTGCCCAGTGATAGGACAAGAGGTAACGGGCACAAACTTGAACATAGGAAGTTCCATCTTAACATGAGGAGGAATTTCTTTCCTGTGAGGATGGCAGAATGCTGGAACAGGCTGCCTAGAGAGGTTATGGAGTCTCCCATTCTGGAGACATCCAAAACCCTCCTGGATGCCATCCTGTGCAACTTGCTGTAGGTGATCCAGCTCTGGTAGGGGGGTTGGACTAGACGATCTCCAGAGGTCACTTTCAACCCTGACCATTCTGTGATTCTGTGATTCTGTAAACTCGTTTTATGTAAAGGTTTTGAAAAGACGTGTTTTGCCAGTAGTTCATAAAAGCAATTTTTCATGAAGAAAAAAAAAAAAAAAAAAAAGGCAGCAAAACCACTCAAAATAAATCAATACTATGTATATTTTGAAAGTGTGATAGAAATGTTTATTCACAAGCCTGTAGTGAGTTCACTAAGGCACACACTGAAAAATGGTAACAGGATTTGAGTAACGGACTACCCAGTTTTATGAGTAACAATAGTCAGTCATATATACTAAAATAAAAGCAATCACAATTGAAGCTTTGGGGCATAGCTTAGTTTCTGCATAGTTGAGGAAAGATTTTTCCCTGTAGCATAGCAGTGCAGGATTGGCCTGATGCATTATGGGACTTGGGGTGCTCTTTGGGAATACCAGAATATTATTGGAGCTAGCTTGAATCAATGACACACCATAAGACTTGAGAAAATAAATGGAACATATTAGAGTATTTGAATATACACAGAACTGTATGAAGGCTGAACATAAAGGAGACATTAACATTGTGGCACAGAGCTCACAAGAAATTTGATTCCAGGGATTGTGCTATGTGAAAGAAAAAGATGTGTGATAAAGCAACATATTTTACAAGAAATTAAATTATTTCAGTGTGGTTTTAATGTAAATATATATATGTAAAATAATTGTTTTCTCTCCTATCTTTTTAATCTTCTGTTTTACAGAAATAAATAATAAGTTTTTTCAGAAGACAGGATTTTGCTTATGATAAAACTCATGTCAAAATGTCCTCACAGATATACCAAAATATTTATTCATTTAAGTAGAACCGGAGGAATAATAATAAATGAAAAATAACAACAATAATATTTAAGAAGTTGAAAAGTTTTTATTTTTAAAAAATATTTATTCTGATATGGTTTGTATTTTGAAGCTGGCATATCTTGAGCAACTAAGATTCATGAATATTAAGTAAGATTTTATTTTCATTTTTAATTGTGGTTTTTTTTTTAGATTAAACAAAACATTCCAGATTAGGCTAAATATTAATTTTGTTTATTTTTTAATTAAAAATGGGAAGGAAAGGGGAAAAAATTCAAATTAAAATTGACAATTTTTTAATATTTAATTTTAATTTTTCTTTTATAAAAGGATCTAATATTTAATGTTTGAATTCAGAATATAACTGTGTTACTGCTTTTTTAATTCAACAGTAGGTGGGAATGTAATGAGGATACAGGAGAAGGAAATCCTTTCATAAATGTATATGAGGACTTTCATTTCATCCCATAAATAGTGAATCTTGAGGTTATGTGGAAGATTGCTCAAGTGCAAACATTGGCATTTGTGGTGGCTGAAGTGTGCTATGAGGTGTAGCATTCACACATAGTACTTTGACCTGTATATGATGAAAGCATAAATCACTATGGCAGGATAAGATGCAGACACCTGGCCTAACAGAGATGTGTATGTTGGGGAGAACACCGAAAAATAGCATGTGCAGGAAAAGTACAATCATTAGAGGGTGAAGCATATTGGACATGTGAGCCAATTCTCCATGGCTTAGTGTAAAATGGGTTGCAAGCTAGACTTTATTCTTGGCACATTTGTTCTGCCATTTCTTTTGGACTATCTAGCAGTCTTAATGATTCAGAAGTTCAATAATGAAGAAAAGCTTTTTTCTCTACATATACAGGCTAGGATGCAATCTGACTATGATAATTGATGGAATAGCTTCTCAACCATGTATTGACAAATATGTTCAATTTCAAGATGAGAAGATTTCAGCATGTGGACTCTAACTAGATTTTTTTCCCTCTCTTGCCATAGTGGGAAAACTAAGCAGGGGAAGGGGGAAGCAGGTATCATATTTGAAAAGAAATATATCTGCTAACACAGAAATTTCCAATGAAATTAAAAGACTGAGTTTTGTGCATCTATGCTCCGCACCTTGTATTTGACAGAAGGAGGAATGAGTTCCAAACCAATATTTTTTTATGTCCCTCAGGAGCGCTAACTCTACTTATAGTTATATACATATTGAATAAATGTTTTTCTTGTCTGTCTGGAATTGTAAGGAAGAAGGCTCGACCTTGAACTTCAATGCTTTACAGCCAGCAAATATATCAATAAATCATTTTACATATTTAAACAGTGAGCTTCGTAAAGTTCTTAAGGGGCATCTTGAACAGAAAGGCCACAATGTTGGCTATCAAACTACTCCTTCTTTCACAGATGTATTTGGTAATATCAGTAACAAGATAAAGAACAGTAGAATAAACATGAAGAACAGTAAAAACCAAGAGCTTTTTGCAAGCTATCAAAAAATTATTTGAGGATCTTAGCTCAACAAAGGATTCAATCATTCTTGATTCACTGAAACACTTACCCAATAGCTTAAATTAAAAAAAAAAAAAAAAAATAATGTTTAAGTTCCACAGAAGTCAGTGGTAATTAACCACATGATTTATGCTAAGTATCTAGCTAGGCTCTTTGAAGAATAGGGAAGGTTTTCTGAAGTTAGACCTTTTTCAATAAAATAGTGGCTGAATTAAGAAACCTGGGAACCACACTGACAGACAGGAACAAGAATTGAATATGTTGAGGAAAAGTCTGTTAATGGAGATTCATTTTATGATTGATTTCAAGTTTTTTGGGTCCAACAATGTTCCATTTGTTGAAGGAGAGCACAAGGACATACTATTTATCTACGTTCAAATTCATGGAAATAAGACCTAACATATTCAGGATAAATCATGGTAAACTGTCAGGGTGAAAATCACAGAGAGTATTTTTCAGATCATTCTGCTTCAGACCGATCATTAAGCTGACACACATTTCATTTCAGGTTTGTATTTTTAAATACTCACAACAGCTGTGTGCTAGAGATTTATGGATTCTAATTTTCAATGTATTGTGAATAATGAGCATTGAATACTTAATATTTTTGTATATCATTCTCCATCATATTTTATAAGTGTAAAAAAGAGAGAGAAATACAGACTGTCTTTTTCATTTTAAGTCTTCATTTCCATCAAGTTGTTCGTAAAAGGATGATGAGTATTCAAGAAGTGATGGGTATTTAGAAAAAAAATTGTACAAGAAAAAAAACATTGAAGGTCTGTTGGTTTTTTAATAAAAATGAAATCAAGTTTTCTGTAAAAGCTATAATATTTTGAAATGCATTTATTCATCACCAATGTAATAAAGGTATTAAAAGGAAGTAATGCATTGGCATACATGGTGATAAATTAGGTATATTTTGAAATTGCCCTAAATTGTTACTATGATAAAACCATGATAAAAAACACCAAGCAAACAAACCAAACCAAACCAAAAAGTAGGGAGATCAGTGTGATGAATCAATGAATCAGCATATACATCTTTTTTCTTTTTTAGTTGGCTGTTTCATTTCCTCTAAGGTTAACACATGGTATTTTTATCTATTGTGTACTCTTTGCTTGTTTCTAAACTGCTACACTCCTGTTTGATCTTATATAAAATACCACTAGAGAGTAGAAAAATAAATCAATAATATGCTTGAATACTCAGAGGTAAAAAGCAACTAACAGGGAGAGGAAAGACTGTTTAGAGGAAACAAACAGATATTCTGCAACAATATTTCTGATCAGCATACTTTTTCGTTATTCTTTAATTCCTCAGATATTATGAGTTTAGTATCATGGAAATAAAAGAAGGTAAGAAAAAATAATTTTTAATCATTATGCTTACTGTGTTCAAAAGGAGAGTGCAGAACATCTTTTCCCTAAAGAAAATCAGAACATAAATAGGTAAAATAAAGGAAATCAGTGAATTTGCTAGTTTATATGTGATGCTTATTAGGTAGAATAACACAAAAAAAAGTAAAAAGTACAGATATATAAATATGTGAATGAGTGAACTCACATCTTGAGAATTTAAAAAAAAAAAAAACAAAACCAAACAGCTATATAGTGAATATTATTTCAATTCAGTCATTTATTTCAGAATGGCATGGCAGCTATATATATAAAAAAAAATAATTCAGAAACAAGTCAGCCTGCCACCTCTTTCCTCTCTTATTTTTTCACTAATTAGGAAGGTAAAGTTAAAATATTATTGAATCACAGCTACACCACAAATAGAAGATCTAATTTGAATGGGTCAGAGGACTGCCATGTTGCATCTAGGACTTCTGAAAAAAAAATCAAAACAAACAAACAAACAAAAAAACCCCAACTTTTATTGTATTGTGAATTTGTCCTAATAGGAAATAAGAAATAAAATCTTGACAATTACTGTGTACACTCTTCTAAAAAAAAACATTAGGCAAGAAAAATGAGCTCCTCCAATATTATGCAACGAAGTAATATCACACAAAATAGTGTTCTTCTAAAATAGTTTGGAGCATGAGAGTTCAGAGATAGAAGAAATTGTATTCCAGTAGCACCTGAAGCTGTAATTTACATTAAGGATATTTCCATTAAGCAGTATTCAAAGACACATTGTAAAATTTCTAATCTGAGTAAATTGCAGAGAAAAAGTGGGCAGGATAGGGAATTGGAGTGAAGACCATTTTTATGGGATAGCAAATAACAGATCAGAAGCAAAATTTTAATTGAAATGGATTGAGGATGCCCACAAAATTTCCATATATTCAAAGCAGTCTTCTAGACTGATGTTATTGTTAATAGAAAGGAATGCTCATTACAAAGTAGATGTCCAGTGAGATGAATAGGACCCATAGCGTGTTTTCTCTTAAATAATGAAAACAGGAGCATAAAATCACTAGTTTAGATGATGTTATCACTGCTGCAGGTATTGGACATGAGATGGATCCCTGACAGACTACTGCCTTATTTGTTGGACAATATTATGTCTAGTAATAATAAATCACAAGAATGTAAAAGAAAATTAATATATAGAAACTGATAGACAAAAGCAATTTTAATTAGTCCTCATTTTGTTTGAGCAGCAGAGAAATTCATTTCTAGTATTTACATGAGGTGGGCAAAAAGACCTATATTTTATCCTAAAAGTCTTGATCTGAACTTTCTTCTCTTTTAATAATCTGTGTTAAGTGGTTTTAAGTGTATTTTTATCAGTCCATTTCCAATGAGTAATGTAAAAATCCTGACTGTAAGAGACTTAATGATCTGGTGATTCTGATGACACATACGTCTGCATACATACATCAAGAAGCTTTTGTTCACAGTTTTTATCGGATCTTTCCTTGAAAATATTTAAAAAATTTAAAGTAGACACATCTATGGATTTTCTTTTGCTGTGCCTGTCATGATGCTATTATGGGTGGAGTCACCAATTCAGAGCTATTTTAAATGCCAGTATATATTTCTGACATGATGTGACAGACAGATGTTCAAAATCAGGAAGGCAAAGCACCACGAATAGTTGAAGGAATAAATGTGCTATTTTATATTCCATGTAATTTTTTGCTCGTGTTCACTTCCTCATATGACACGAGACATGAAGAGATTATTTTTATTTGCTAACAATATATTTTTTTTTGCCACTAAGGAGAAGCTTTACACAGTTCAGTAAGTTTTTCACCGAAAAATTCAAAGTTAACTCCTGTCTTTGAAAAAATGTTTTGAAGTATATGTCAAAGCTTCAGAATCATCCTCTTGAAAAAGTATCTTCATAATCAAAATATTTTTTTCAATAATTTTCATATTTCAAAAGAGCTCAAAAATTCTTGAAGGAATTATTTTTCTTCATCATCATGAAAAAGAAGCTTCCTTATTTGATATTTCTTGTCTGAACACAATAGCTAGTGATTTTGATCGCGCAGATGAAATACTATGACAAGACTATTCCTTTGTGAACTTTTTCATTGCAGTCTAGAATATCAATTAATTCATGAATATTTTTTTTATGTATAGGTATGGTGGCTGTCAAAATGTCAGTGAAAAAGTGAAAAAATGAACAATGATTTGGTAGATATAAAAATGTGGACAACATTTGTTTCCATTTTTCACACTCTTTCACACTTTCATAAAGTGTTTCATTCTGCTGCTTCTGAGTTTTGATATTATTTCAGTCTCTGATCAGAAGCTCATAAATTATTTTCCTTAGAATAGGTTAATATTCTAGATAAAAGTTTTGAATGTATCTTTGACATGCATTTCAACAGCTTTTTAAACATCAAATGGGAATTAGCAATATACATACTTCTCTGGATTTTATTCTGTATAAAGCATTAAGCAAAACCACCTTAAGAATTTAAGGTTCCAAATCTCTCATGAAAATTTAATGGAATTTAGACTTTAGGCAGGTATTAAAGGAACAGTCACAAGTATTACAATGTTACTATAACTTCAGTTCCCAACTCTGTGGGATTCACGGCATTGAATAAGGCACTGATGATGAACTTCTGTCTCACATGCTTCACTTTCTGCCTCTGAAAGAATAGTCCTAGTCCTTTGTGCCCATAATTTAAATACTTAAAAGTATTCTAGAGTGAAACCTGGTTCTCTTAAATTTGTACACTTCTGTCCGGAAGCCTTCTCTATTAAAAGAAGAGCAGGATAGGCTCTTACCTCACTCGGGACCTTGAACTGAGGCAAACTGTAACACAGTAACTTGTTCATGATGGATTGGACAGGAAATCATTAGACTCCCATCTCAAGATGTGCCACAATGCACTGATTACTGACAGGTCTCGGGAGCCATTAGGAAAAAAGAAAATGGGGTTTGTTTCCAACTTTTTTACCCTTTTTATTAAAGATACAATGATTTTCCTTTGTCAATGGGGATTTAAAATGTGAAAGTGTTCCCAGAACTCCAGACCAATCCTGGACAATAAACAGAAATAAATAATGGAGAAGAATCCATTTTCCCACTGAACACCCTCATCTCAGGACTAGAGAGGTAGATTCTTGATAAATGTTAAGCATTCAGAAACAAAAGCAGAATTTGGAAAACTGATTTCCCATTTACTCTGCATGGAGAGAGCATCCAATTATCTGTGAGGATTACAAAATCCATTATTTGATCGTAGATTTATTCTGTCTAGCTGCAAGAGTAACCCAGAGCATTTTCTGTAGTCTATGGAGAGAGACAGAAATGTACACAGGATCATTCAGCCCACCTACAGTCTGACCCATATTTCAGATGTGCCTATTTTACATGGTTGATTAGAAAATGGATCTAATGAGAAATGAATAGAAAGGTTGGGTTTTGAATTAATTAGAGACAAATAGTATGGAAAAAAAAAAAATCAAACAAAAAAACCCAACAAATTTCTTTGGACAGAATGGGATACTTCTATGAAACTAGGAATTCTTTTTCATCTTGATGACAATTACAATATAGAATGATGATTTTAAGACCAATTACACTTTCTGAGTACAGCGCCAGGCAATAGTTCACATAGTAAAAAGGAAATATTAACATACTATTGAGGTCTTTAATACAGACTTTTCTACTTCATGGCTTAAATCTGAACGTATTTCCATGACATTTAATTCCTCAAGGCTTCAAAACTCAATGCAAATTGTTTATCTCTTATTCATAACAGCAGATTCAGCAGGTGATATTTAACTGATGTCTTGAAGTCTTGAGTTTAGATAAGCATAAAAATAGTTGAGGTTTCTTTTGTGTTTAGATCCTTGAGGCTGTATATTTAAATGTCATTATTTCTTCACATAAACAACCACAGAGTTTGATTGCTGCTCATATTTCTCCCAGGTGATGTGGTACAGCTAACAAAAAGGACTTACTTTCAGTCCCTGTATTAAAAATATTATCAAGTATATTCTTGATAGTGATAGAATAGTGGTGTGTTTTGTTTTGTTTTGTTTTGTTTTGTTTTCATAATCCTGGAAATATTCTGGTGCATTCACACACAAATTTCTGCACATAGGTCTACAAACAGTGAAGAGAGGTCTGGCAGCCAAAAGGAAGGTGTTTTGTTTTGTTTTGGTTTGGTTTGGGTTTTTTTCTTGTTTATTTGTTGTTGGTTTTTTTTTTTTTTTAAATAATTCTAGACATTCCCAGTCATTTGTAGCCATGGTCTGTTTTGTTTCATGAAGAGTTTCTGTCTGGTTTATTGATATTATTTAGGATAAGAGATCATTTCATTTAAATTTACAATTATTCAGAGCAAAGTGTTTCAAATAGCTCCAAGATAACATCATCATAAAATTTGTAAAACAAATAAAACCAACTAAAATACACATTAGAAAAGTGTTTTGTTTTGGTTTTAGAAAAGTAGAATCATAAGGCATTTGAAAAGCTCAAACATTCTGCATGGATCGAACTGAGTGCTCAGGAATTTATTTTCCCTTTATGTGGTATTAGTCTTTTATTCCAGGACAGTGATTTTTTAATTTTCTTTTATTTTTTTAATCCCTGGATGCATAACCATTAGGTTCCAGTATGTAGTTTAATGAGAAAAACTTTTCTCAGGAAGACCTTAACCTAGATGAATGCAGTATCGATTTGCTTAGGATAGGGAGAGATGCCTCCATTTATAATAAAATCTGAATCGTTAACTTAGTCAGTCTGTTAGGTGTTGGAAATCCAACCACTACAGGATTAAAATAAGTGCAATGCTTCTCCGTATTTCTTACAGGAAGTACTACTTTTTCACTCTCTCCCCCTTCTCCTCCCTTCTTACCATGTTTTTTTAGGGGGCAAAACTTGTATGGTGATGGATTGAGGCCTATTAGAAAGAACTCTCTTCTTTGGACAGAATAGTTTTGCACAGAAATGGAAGGCCAGGTATAGCTTTGGGAAACTGTCTTTCCTGGGTATGGAAATAGCTTTCAGTGATATTGGTACTGATAAGAATCAACACTAATAATATGCCTTGCCTCATAGGTATCCCTTCCCTTCCCTTCCCTTCCCTTCCCTTCCCTTCCCTTCCCTTCCCTTCCTTTCCCTTCCCTTCCCTTCCCTTCCCTTCCCTTCCCTTCCCTTCCCTTCCCTTCCCTTCCCTTCCCTTCCCTTCCCTTCCCTTCCCTTCCCTTCCCTTCCCTTCCTTTCACTTCCCTTCACTTCCCTTCCCTAGAAAATTTGTTCTTATTTACAATCCTGTCTAGGAGCTTCATGTAATTTATCATTGTCTTTGGTTGTTGTGATAATAAGTTACAAAGTGTTTCCCATAAAACTGTCAAAAACCTCACATAATTCAAGTTACATGCATGAAATAAATTTTTAGTTATTTCAGGTCTGGTCATTTAATCAAGTAATTGGCATACTTACAGATTTTTGTTAGTATGCCCCAGCAAAATTTGTATTGGTAAGAGTTTAATTTACGTATGGAACTTTCCATTCTTTTATATGCCACACAATTCTTCTACCCTGGGAATGAAACTGCATTTTTAGTGAGCTTGAAAAGCTCTTTCAGATGATTGATGAAGTATAGATATTAACCTGAATCTGCTTTCTTTTCAAAGTGATACAAGTTATTTAAGAATTGTCTATTCAAAAGCAATGATCTGCAACACAGTGTCAGCTAAGAAAAATGTCAAACAAGCCCCGAGCATGTTTAACAAGCAGTGGCTAGTGCTAGTGGTTTTGTGTGTAACTATGGGATAAAGAGCAACCAATTAGCATTTAAGAACCAGGAGGAAAAAGTTAGTATCAATTTTTTCTTCTATTATAATTTACCTTAGACCCAGCCATTAATTATCATTAGGTTTATTTCTTCCAGATGATTCTTAAAACTTTTAAACTTCATCCTGTTTTAAAAATCCACAGCAATTTTTGTTTATATACACACCTAAAAATGTTCTATGTTGAGACAATGCTAATGAGCTAATATTGCTCTCATACAGTGAATGAGCTAATTATAATATTGTCCCCATTACCAAAATTCTATGTTTTTTGAAAAAGGCTACAGCTTGAAAGTTGAATACTAAGTACAATATGGTTGGGTTTGTTTTGTTGTGGGGTTTGTTTGTTTGTTTGTTTGTTTGGTTGGTTTTGTTTGTTTGTTTGTTTTATTATTATTATTTTAAAGTAGAAGACTATTCATCCAAATTTATGCAGCCACCAATAATTTTAATATATTGTACAGTGACATGTATAGTCAAATATACCATGCAATGCTTTTTATTGATAGAAAGTGGATGTAAAAAAGTCAACTGTGATCCTGTTTATGCCAATATTTACAGCAATTTTACATTGGTGTTGAAAACTACCAAAGGTGTCTAAGACAAGGAAATAAGGTATATATTTTTTTTTTAAATCTGAGATGTCAGATAATCTTTTAAGTAAATTATACAATGGTTATGGATGCATAGAGTATGAACATATACTTTAGTTGACAAAGCATTTCTCTGAGATTAATCCACAGACAATGGAGATAAAGTCCTCCACATACATCATAATGGTACATATTTCTGTGATACTGAAAAACAAGAGGGAAAAAAGTCAATGTAAAGAAGGGCTAACTTTCATCCTGTTTTTATGAAATATATACCTGTTAAAATCACTACTGAGCATTTTTTTTCATCCTAGAAGAAATCTTGACTCTAATTTAAATGCAACTACATGATAAAGCTCTTCAAGAGGAACAGTACTGTAAATTTATACAAAATTTTACTGCTTCCAATTAAAACTAAGTGAAATAAACCTCATTACTTCTGATATCATATTTTAATGAAAGTAATTAATACCATTAACCTTGAACTGTCTTACCTGAATTTTCTCCTTTGTTGGCCCGTAATACTAATATTATACAAGTCAACTAGACATTGATTTTTATACCTTCAAAATACTAGTATTATGAGTTCAGAAGTTCAGTTCAGATTTCAATATTATGAATTACACTTTCTGCTCAGGAATAACACATGAAAAAAGGATTTGAAATGAAACAGGGAATTCAAGGAAAATATAGCTTACAAAAGATGAAAAAATTAAGAGTTTGGGAATATTGTTTGTCAGATTGTGAATTCCATCTTGTTTCAGAGGCTGTACATTTTCTTGTGACCTTCATTTGCTATTTCTACATCATGCTAAAATTACCTCTGGGCTTTGGTACAACAGTTTTGTCGTATAAGTTTGGCATCAAATAAAAAGACTGAGAAAAGGTGATGGAACAATCAAGATTCATTAATGATGAATGACTCATGCTCCTGAATCTATGGGTTTTCCACTGGGCCGTTGATTTTGAATGATATTCTGTATAAAAGTCAGGGGTTGGAGTGGAGCCTTTGATTTCCCCAGTGGAAACATTTAGGGATATTGCTTTCTAAACAAGGGATCACTATGACATGGAGGAAAACAGTTCAAGGTTCTGAAGAGCAATCAGCTCCGTTAATGATTTTTATTTTTTTTTTTTTCTTGGACCTGTAACTCTCCAGCACCATACAAGGTGAAAACACTAGAGGTTAAGAAATGCCTTTACAAGTCTGCTCTCACTGTCTTTCTATTAATTGCACGCAAAAGCTTTAACTAGAACTGGAAGCTCTGGGAAAAATATCTGAGCAGTGGAAGGCTCAGGAAGGCTGTGACACTCCTCTTAAGTTTTAAGACTGCTAAGAATTGAGAAGGACAGACCTTCTAACTAAGGAAATTTCTAGCAAAAATGCTAAAGCTTACCAGCAAATGCATACAATACATGGATGGACTCCCAGCAGACTGACTTCCATCAGGAAAAAGCTATTCAGTAAGGTCAGAAGTATAGCAATAGAAGTTCATCTAATATTTAGGAGATCTATTTCTGTCCCTGAGACAAATACATTTTTGTTTGGATTTTACTCTGTGATTATATTTCACTTTTGAATCAAACATGAGAACAGTTATGGTTTCAAATTATTAAAAAAAGAGGGAAAAGGAAAAAAAAAATGATATGTTATCCTAAAACCCTGGCCTTACATACTGTATAATAAAGAAACTTGTATTTGTTAAACAATAAAAGAAACAAACAAAAAATATAATGGAGCTACATGCATGCTTGCATGACTAAAAAGTGTTTAACCATTTTTTGAGAATCTATAATTGTGCTAATTGTCTATCCTCCCAGTTTGTGTCTTCCTTGTGGAGATAATGATCCCAATTGTGCTATTAGAACAGCACAAAGTTACTAAGATAGTTCATCTAATTGAGCTCCTTCTAGAAACAGGGAAGGGTTTTCCTCTCCTATACCACCAAAGATCTTTATTCAAGTATTTCCGTGGGATCACCTGGCACTATAGCACGCAGAATACGCATGGCACTAGAGTATTTGATCTGCACTTGTTTGGGTATGTGATTTTTAAGACTACTTTCAACACAGTGTTCCCAAGAAATTAGATTTCCCTTGTCATCTCTCTCGCACCTTAAAGACAGATTCAGATCACCTTAACTAAAGCTTGTGGGAGTCCTTCATAAATTTCAAGAAAATGTGAGGCTGTGAAAAATATTCCTGTCCTTTTCCTCAAGAATTGTACAGATGTGTTACATTTACACTAGAATAAATGTCAGTGGATTACTGGGTGGTAGTAGGGGTCCAGAAGCTAAATAGATTTTTGCTATGTCATCATAGCACAGAATGATTTCTGCATATACTCACACTTTCTATATTACCTCAACAGTATTTTATAGATCAAAATATAATGTCCAAAATTTTAACATTTTACCTACCTTTATAGTCCATACTATGCTGAAGTTTCTGTAAAAAAAAGGAAAATTGCAGTTCTGTTGAAGTCAGAAGCATTTTCTCCTATCTATTTTCATAGACGACCCATAGTTTTATACATCATGTTCTCAATAAACTTACTTAAATTATATTATATTTTGGTAACTATAAGAAGATATATTTCTTTTCTCATTTGCAGAACAGGCCTTACATTCACATGAATATTATGGGACCTCCGACATTTTAAAATATCCAATTTCCAATTCAATGTGTTTCTTTTTACATAGCATATTAAATGTACTGTATAGAAGCATAGAAACGGGAACTGTACTGCTAACATACTTTAGCTTAGAAGTGATAAACATTCTGCAGATTATAGGAAGAATTACAGGAAGACAGTCAGGCATCTGAATGCCTTTCTCTATTTCAAAAGCTTTATAGCGAATGTAGTCACTCCAAAAGCATAGGGTGTAGTGCTGAAGATATTTTCATGGTCAAATTTAAAAATATTCAAAGGTGACCAAAGCAGGAGTTGTCCCAGCAACCAGTCTCCTGCTTGTCATTCAGAAAGCTGTTAAATGAGTGGTAGGAATGCCACTAGGTCCTGCCTCAACTGAAAAGTATATCTGAGTGAAATAACTCATTTTGCAGTCATTGTATTGCCAAAGTATATAACAAGAATTAATTAGGATAAACAAAAAGACTTCTAAAACTTCTCTGTCATCAATGGATTTTTTTTTTTTATTCTACAAAGCCTTTTGATAGTAAAATGTGTAATGTCTGATGTTCTAAAGAAAACATGTCAACCATCAAAATAAATTATCAACTGTTAATGGCACTTTGAATTCGGATGAGATTAAGTTTATTTACTTATGTTATCATCTTCAGTTTTTTTTATGGCTAAAAACAGCTGGTGGAGCCTGACGTTTGCATATGATACAACACACTGAAAAGGCCTTGGAAATCTCAAGACATTAGAATTTATGCTGTGATAAGAAGCAGGCATATTGTGGCATTAAGCATATCAAATTAACTAGGAAGTGGCCAGTCCTGTCACATTTGAAGTGAAAAGACTGTATTAAATGCTTATGACATGGACCTAGATGGATGCCTTTACTCAACCTGAGATTTTGGTACTCATGGAAGTAAGTGACAGTTGATGTGAATAACAAAAGGATAATATTCTAAGGTGCAAGACCTAAATGTCATTCAGTTAAGTGAAAACCCTTAGTTTTAATAAATATGAATGATCAAGTTGCTTCCTCCCTCAGGAATGCCAGCCTTTTCAATATCACATAGACTTGCAACTCCATTTTGAGCCTGTAAAGAATGCTTAATTTTCTTAGCATCCTTAAAATTATTTTTTATACATACACACATTTTTCCGTGATATGACAAGACTGTTATGTGTTTGTTGGATTTTTTTTTTTACTTTCTCTGTACCACAATACCTAGCTGACTTCCTAATCTATTCAAATATTTTCACCTTAAAGATTCCCAGACATTTTATAGAGATAAAAGAACACTGTCTAAAATCTTCTCTCTTTTGCAATATTCCACTAGCACATCATAGTTTTTCAGTTTTTTGTTTTTGTTTTTGTTTGTTTGTTTGTTTGTTTGGGTTCTTTTTTTTAAATATTTTGAGCTGAAATGTTTAGTCCCATATCATTTTTATTGCCTGTGTTCTGCTAGGGAAAAGGGGAACAAAGAGGCAACAATGACTGCTCCTGTAGACTGGAAAGTAGCATTTTTTACCTAGTTATTTATGATTACACAGCATCTTAGTTTCTGTGGTCTCTCAAAGACATTGAAAATAAAAACGAGATTGAGGAAATTATGTCAAAAATAAACGGTAGACCTGGTTAAATCAAGTACGGGATTTAGATATCTAGGAAAGACCTTAGGGGAATTTGAGGTTCAGAGTCAAAAAGCATAATTAGAAAATTCAAATAATGACCAATTGTCATTTACTTACAGTAATATATTCTTCACAGAATCACAGGTTGAAGTTGGAAGGGACCTCTGGAGGTCACCTTGTCCAACCCTCCTGCTCAAGCAGGGCCATCTAGAGCTGGTTGCCCAGGACCATGTCTAGACAGCTTTTGAATCTCTCCAAGGGTGGAGATCCACAACTTCCCTGGGTAACAGTGCCAGTGCTCAGTCACACTCACAGTGAAAAACTGTTTCCTGGTGTTCAGATAGAACCTCCTCTGTTCCAGCTTGTGCTCATTGCCTCTTGTCCTGTCACTGGGCATCACTGAAAAGAGACTGGTTCCATCCTCTGCACTCTCCCTGCAGGTATTTATACATATTAATGAGATCCCCCCTGAGCCTTCTTTTCTCTAGGCCAAATAGTCCCAGCCTTTCCTCATAAGAGAAGTGTTCCAGTACCTTCATTGTTTTCTTAGCCCTCTGCTGGACTTTTTCTTATATGTTCATGTCTCTCTTACACTGGGGAGCCCAAAACTGGACACAGCACTCCAGGTAGAGGGGAAGGATCACTTCCCTCAACCTGCTGGCAATACTTTGTCTAATGCAGACCAGCACACCTTTAGCTTTCTTTGAAATGAAGGCACATAGATAAATCATATTCAGTTTGGTTTCCACCAAGACTCCCCAGGACCTTTTCTACTAAGCTACTTTTCAGCTGGGTGGCTCCCAGCTTACACCAGTTCCTGGGGTTGTTCCTCCCCATGCACAGGACATTACACTTCCCCTTGTTGAACTTCATGAGATTCCCATCAGCCCATTTTTCTATTTTGTTAAGATACCTCTGGATGGCAACACGATCCTCTGGTATATCAGCCACTCCTCCCAGTTTTGTGTCATCAGCAAACTTCCTGAGGGTAGACTCTGCTCCATCATCCAGGTCATTAATGAAGATGTTAAACAGGACTGGACACAGTACTGACCGCTGGGGTACAGCACTAGTACTGCGCTGGCCTCCAACTAGACTTCCTGCTACTGGTCACCACCCTCTGGACCTGGTTATTCTGCCAGTTTTCAGTCCACCTCACTGCCTGCTTATCCAGCTCATACATCAACAGCTGGTCTGTGAAAATCTAATTGAAGACAGTGACAAAAGCCTTGCTGAAGTCCATGTAGACAGTATCCACTGTTCTTTTGTCATCTACCAGGGTGGTGGTTTCATCACAGAAGTTTATGAAGTTGGTCAAGTATGATTTCCACAAGCAAAGCACGCTGATAAGTCCTGATGAATTTCTTGTCATGCATGTGCTGAAAAATGGTTTTCTGGATTAGCCACTCTATCACCTTCCCAGGAATCAAGGCGAGGCCAACTGCCCTATAGTTCCCTGGGTCCTATGGGATAACATATTGTTACCTAAACTTATTAGATATTTGTTTTTAAAATTTTTAGACACTTTAGACAGGATTAGTTGGTTAAATATCTGTGTCCTAGATTGTCTGAGAAATGTGCCACAAGACTGGCAGTTATGATGCAGATGGTATACTTTTGTTCTTTTGGAGTCATAGTTACAGGCCAGGAAAGACACCCTAGAGCAGTAGGTGCAGGTGCAACAGGATATTAAATGCCTTAGATGTCTGTAAATATTGAACCCATTGACAGAACTGAGAATAATGAGACCTCAGAGACTTTACACATATAGAAGCTAAAAAACTCAGACGTAGATGTTTACATTGTAGGAACACAAATAGTTTAAAATTTTTGTATTTTGATATGTATTGGAACCTCCACCCAGTTTTTTTCCCTAACACAATGTAATTTCCCTGTCTGCTATTTTCCTACTTTGGAATTTTAACTGGTAATCTCAATATTTCATTCCAAAAAATGATCTCACTGAGTTTCAATAATACCAATCACAATGTGTGCTTATTCATAAATATTTTAAAGTTTTTTTGGTTGGTTTGATGTTTGGGTTGTTTGGGGTTTTTTGTGTCTAAATTCCATCTTGATTTTTCCTACAATTTAAAAATTTACTTGCGTATTCCTTCATGTTGTGTTTAATGCATGCCTGTACTGAAATATATATACAAATTCAAGAGTTTGGATCAGTAAGAGTGTCTGTTGCAGAAAAAATGTGTGGACTGAGGAAGATTGGAGTGAATTCAGCTTCCATTACCCAATTTTAAATTATATTAATAATAATTTAGTTGTTTATGATTTAAAAAAGCACTAGCTTTATTCTAAGTACCAGACAAGTATTGTTTAGTTCCACCAAATACAAACAGATATGGTCATAACAATAGCCTTAGGACATAACTGCTGATGTAGTACAACCCACCACTAAGTGTAGTTAACTTTCAAAATCAGCATAGGTAAGTAAATGAGGTGGCCACCCTAGAGATACTATGGTACATTCATTCTGAGAAAAATCAAACTACGAATTGTGTGCTTAAAATGAAACCTCTCCAATAAAAAGTGAAACCTGATACACAGTTGATATACAGAAAAAACAATACACCGAAATTACGGCCATTAGTCATATTTTCTAAAAAAAAATGAAAACCCAAAAAACCCTTACATATACTATTAGGAAACACATAGCTGATTTGATACTTAATGTTCAATATCATATATGATAATTTTCATTTTAGCAGTCACTAGCATTGAAAAAAATATTGGGGAACATAGTGTAAATTAGTATAAAGTTATCAACAATTCCCAGTAGCTAAGATTCCATTATGTATATAGAAATAAAGCCCTTCTGAGATCTATAAAGTCTTTCCAGATTTTACTGTACAAATTTATCATAGGAGGATCTTAAAAATAATCTGATTAGGACAAATATAAAAAAAAATTCTGGACAGCTGTCTGAAGAATACCTCTTTGATCATAGTCTCTCACAAGGACATAAGACCAGCTTTTTTTCCTTGTTTGTTTTTCGGGGTTTTTTTGTACCTTTTCATATACTGAAGATCACTCTTCTATAATTTCAGGCTATTGGTTCTTTCCTTTTCTCTTTGTGGTGTCTCCTTAAGTACTGATAGAGAGAACTACCGATCTTACAGTCTGACTTAAGACTTCTACTCTGTCAAATCCTCAATCAATCCTCTATCAATTATAGGAGTTGATACAGTGCTTTGCCCAGCAGGAAATCATATGTGTGTGTGTGTTCACATTCGCATATGTGTATACATATCCTTGTATCTCCATCTGGAAAAAACAAGAGTACCCATGGTCAGTAAGATAAAAACCTTCTCTAATTCTAGAAAATGAAGAGTCTGAAGCTTGTAGGAGGTATTATAGACCTTTATTTGAAGTGGAGCATTCCTTTGTGGCATGCAGTCCTCATAGATTACTCCAGAACTCAGTGACCATCAGAAAAGTTACTCTCCTCCTCCTCCAGCTGTGAATTAACATTAATTGTAAAGGAATGGTATTCAGTGCTGTGTTTTCAGCACTGAAGAGATTGCAGTGTTCACATATAAGCATAGTCACCCTTCACAAGAAGCTGGAGTTCAAAACTATACTTTACAAAATTCCCGTAATCTCTTGTCTCAGTGTATGAAGCACCAAGCCAGGAAGGTGCTGGCAACATCTTATAACTTGATCCAAACAAAGAAAAGCAGAAATTCCCTTTGGACTGGCTTTTTCAGAATTTATTAATCACACATATCAATTTGAGGAAAAACAGTAAAACCAACTTGTGACATGACAGTTTCAACCAGTGCCAATCATTTGCAAAATACAGACTTGAAGGTGCTATTTAAAATGCTTTTATGTTCGTGTTTGTTAAATACTTAAGGAATGTACAAACTTTCTTAGAAATTAATTATTCATGAATTCTTAATGGATGATGGCATCAAAATCTTTTGATAAGCATAATAAAAAAGCTAGTATCATTAAAAACATAAACAATGATTACATGCTATATAATGTTTTGAGCAAACCAATTATAAAGTCCTGCACAATTTACTGCTACTTGTTTTTGCATCTGATTAAGATAAATGTAGTTATATTTTCCCTAAAGATTGTTTTAAATAAACTATGTCATTCTCAGACTGTCATTTTACATACAGTGAGATTCAATTATGAGTCCAGAGCTGAGTCACCAAGTGAAATACCTATTTGCACAAAATAAATAAATTATATTCCTAAACATGAAGGCCATTTTAGATTCAAAACAGTACACTCACTGCCTGCCCTCCAGAATACAGTAAGTTTACTCCACGTTTGGGGAGGAGATACAACTGTTGCATGTTGCCTAATTAACAACTTCAAATGTTCACTCTCATAGAGGTATCCAAATTCATATTAAACTTTGGCTTTTATTTTCCACTATTCCGGAGACTCCTTCATGTGATGACTCAGAAAGGTGAACAGTTCTATATGTTAGATTACTCCAGAAACTGAAAAACTAACTCAACATGGTATATGAAGAGTTTTATATATATATATACAAAGGTTCTGACTGGGGAGGGGGGGAGATTGAAAAAAAAAAAAAAAAAAAAAGAGAGATTCAAATAAGAATTACTGAGGCCCCCCAACATAAGAAGGACATGGACCTGTTGGAGTGAATCCAGAGGAGGGACACAAGATGATCAGAGGGCTGGAGCACGTCTCCTGTGAAGACAGGCTGAGAGAGTTGACATCGTTCAGCCTGGAGAAGGCTCCAAGGAGACCTTATAGCAACCTTCCAGTACTTAAAATGGGCCTACAGGAAAGATGGGGAGGGACACTTTATCAGGGAGTGTAGCAATAGGACAAGGGGTAATGGTTTTGAACTGAAAGAACGTAGACATAAACTAGGTATTAAGAAGAAATACTTTACTGTGAGGGTGTTGAGACACTGGAACAGTTTACCCAGGGAAGTTGTGGATGCCCCACCCCTGGAAGTGTTCAAGGCCATGTTAGATGGGGCTTTGAGCAACCTGGTTTAGTGGAAGTAGTGGAAGGTGTTCCTGCCCGCGGCAGGGTGGTTGAAACTAGGTGATCTTTAAGGTCCCTTCAAATCCAAATCATGTTATGATTCTGTGAGACTAATGAACTACTTATGACTATGTCTGCTAACATGGTTTAGTATAAGGGACAATGGAAAAAATTGGACAAATCAAAAACAGTTTGCTGGAATTCCATCCTAAATAGAGAATAAATAATGAAAAAAAAAAATGTTTATTCCAGACATCATATTTTTTTGAATCCATAATCTGATAGGTGTAAATATTGCTCGGGTTCATTTCCACAGCCTGTGGTTGTCTGGCCATTCTAAGCCCCAGAGCACAGAGTAGCCTTATGTACTGAACTTCAGTTATGTCATAGAAGAGATGTACAATATGAAATCAATGTTATGCCAACAGCATTTCATTTGTGCATAAAATCCTGCTTGAAGTCAGGCACTGAAAAAAACTGAAAATTGTTACTATTTAAAGACAAAGCTACAGTCATATTTGTCTTCCTCCACACTCCTTAAGCCATTCTTAAACTCCTCAGAGTACTGATATAATGGAAAGCATTATCTAATACGCTCTTACGTATGTAAACTCATTTAGCAAAGACTGAAGGCTCTAATAAAGTAGATCATCATTATCCATTTCCTTGATGCGAATCATAAACACTAAGGAATAGTATAGTATGACAACATATAGTTGATTACTTACAGTGTATGTCAGTGCAATCCTGTTCACCCATTGAAAAGTGCAATTCAATGGCCATGTATTTGCTAGCAATATATTGGTCAAACAGTTATCAAAACCAAACCAAAACAAAACTAGTAAATATGAGTTGTATTCAATTTCATACATTTTTCAGCTTGATGGATATAAATATGTATCACATTTTGAGCAAACTCATCACTGAAGGAAGTTTTTTTTTTATACCTGTGCTTTTCTATTTCCCAATTTAACATAATAATATTTCATCTATTAATGTTTAGTCTTGTAGTACAATAAATATAGTCTTGCTTGCAGTTTGTTGTAAAAAGTCTAACAGTAAACCTAAACATTTAAGTGGTTATAGCTTAACTATAGGCCTTGAATTTACTGGAAATTTTTTTGAACTTGCTGAGAATTTAGTTTCTTAATTGTGTGATCTAATACCTACCCATACCATAGGCGGTAAATCTTAGACTTATTAAGTCCAGGAAACAATCATGAGTAGGCAAAAAAACTGCAACATAATACAGAACTCCTGAGCAATGGGAGAGAAGCTGACAAACTGACAAACAGTGATAAAAGAATAACCCTAGCTGAGCTCAAAACTGAAGAAATCCAGAAAAGAAAGACACTGGTACCATTGGCATTGACATTGTCTTGCCGGGAACTCGGGATATTAACATCCAGCCATGAAGGCTTCTTTCATCCCCTTTGCCTAAGAAAGACTGCTCGGTGATCCTTCAACAATTGGGCGGACTAAAAAGAAAGTCTGAAAAACGGAGCAGCATTAAGATGGCACCACCTGTGTGTTACAATTTTAATTGCATTATTAAGTCCCTCTTTTTAAAATTTATTTTAATGTAGTATTATGGATTTCTGGTGCATAAATTTCATTTTAACTGAACTAGCAGTAGTCTTTAATTGGATTAGTAATGAATTATTGAATCCATTTGTTGTGTTGTATTTTTGGCCATAACACAATTTTGGACATAACAAGTTGGGAAAGAAGTATAACTTGATTCAAAGGTAGTATTTCAGAATGAGTTGTTGGTTTGCTTTTTTTTTTTTTCTGTGTGTGTGTGCCTCATTTAATAGAATGTAGTAACATAGGTGAAATTAGCTCGTTGAGAAAGGACTGTAGTGCTCTTTCTTATTAACGGTCTTGTATACATTAAAAGTGCAGTATACTTAAGCTGAAATAATCAGCAAGAAACAATCCTACATCTTCTGGTGAGACTCTTACAACCAAAATCCAAGGGAGGAAGAAATGATAAAACCAATATAATTTGATTCAGTACTGCTTCGTTTAAATTCCTGGACTCTTTCATGAAGTCTGCAAGATGGTTCAAGGCAGACAGAAAACATGGATGCCCTGAAAAGGTTCAAATCATGGTGGAAAGAAAAAACTGTGAAGACAAAGGTGGAACTCGATCTTCTCAGTTTTCTACATTATTAAGGGGTTCTTCTCAAAATCTGTTTGCAACCCAGGATTTCAGGAAGTCATGAATATTCAATGGACCAGATGCTGTAGCTTAGTTAAGTATCGTTTGTTTTCTTCTCTTTTTGTTTATCAGTTTGAACCCTCATAATTTGTCTAATCATAATTAAGCCTTTTTCCTCAGAAAATACCCAAGAAACTAGATCTCCAAATTGTTTGCCAATAAAAAAAAATAATAACATAAATATATAAAAGTTTCTTTTGAGCTGATTCCACCTCTTACTCAGATGGTTTTGATGTTTGTGATGGTTTTAATTTACTGAAATATGTGAATCCAGAATGATTTATCCTATTAGCCTGGTCAAAAAAAAAACAAACAGTCTTTGTTGTCTCTGAAGTCACTGACTGTAAAAAGGGGAAAAAATACAGTTATTGAAATAAATGTCTGACCAAAGCAAGTGTTACCTAATATGAAAACTTTCTTACTGATGATATGCTTATCCTTTCTAATCCCCAGTGGGTATTTGAAATATGTAAGTCGCATAGTAATACAACACCGATATTAATTTTGTATGGAATGGCACAGCATGATTCTTACTCCCCATGTAGGTTCTAGGTATTCTTATAATCCATTAAACAGTGCAGCAAGTGGATTTTCCTAAGTTTATTTTCATATTAAAGTGTGTTTTCATCCACATAATTTACATTACTTTGTTAGTGAGCTGTCTTCTATGTTTTTTTTCCCAATTTTATATCTGTGTTTTTATGATTTATTTGTTTCTATGGGAATATCTCTATATCTCAAAATGGGGAAAATTTAAAAATTGAAGGCATAATTTTGCAATATAACTGCTGACTTCTTTTAATTTACTTTTTTTATTATTTCTTTCAATTATAGAATATTTAATAATCAAAATTTTCCATAAGATTTGTATGAATTCTCAAAAAAATGCAGATTACAGTAAAAGAATTCACAGTCCCATTTTGAGAAAATGAATATAAATGAAAAGAGAGAATAATTACATTTTTCTTAAAGTGCATGTTTTCATCAGTGTAGCTTAAAGAGAACATATACATGTAATATGTGATATTGACTCATTAAATATCCAGTAATCTTTAAGAAATTTCATTACCTAACTAAAAATTCGTTTTACAGAAAATTCAAAAAAGTAAAAAATATTTTAGTGAATATAGCTCCTAAATGATAAAATATCTTTTGTCACATATACATTTTATAAGCTAAATGTTCATGTATTAAAGTCAAATGAGAGTCAATTCTTTCAAAACATACCTGTCAAAAGCTAACAATATTGATTCTATTACATATAACAGGATTAATGATTAATTTCCTTCATAACTACACTTGGAAAATGAGTATCTGGTCCCATTTCACTTACAATATTATGACTAAAAAAAAAAATATTATAAGAGAATAGGGTGTCAGGGCTTTAGTCCTCAGTTCCAGGTTGAAGACCAAGATCTCCAATCTCCAGGTGGGTGATTCATATTTTTTGGAAGTTGCAGACAGAATCCCAGAATAGTGGATGTTGAAAGAGATCTCAGGAGATTTTCTAGTACAACCCTTCTCATGAAGGGTCAGCTAGAGCAAGTTAACAAGGACCACATTCAGGGAGGTTTTCAGTTTCTCCAAAGATGGAGATGACACAACCTCTCTGGGAAACTTGTTCCAGCATTTAATCATCCCCACAGAGAAAAAGTGTCAAAAGCCTTGTTAAAACCAAGATAAACAACATTCACTGTTGTTCCCTTACCACCAAGACAGTCAGCTCATCATAGAAAAGCTATCAGACTGGTTCATCTCTACCTTTCATAAACCTACACTGACTACATGCAATGACCTCCTTCTCCTTCATGTATTTCTAAGACTATTAACTCCACTAGTGTCTCAGGAACTGAGGCGAGGTTGACCAGCCTTGTAGTTCTCTGAATCCTTCTCACCATTCCTGAAAGCAGGAGAGACATATACCTTTTTCCAGTCTTCAGGAACATCCCTGAACTACCATGGCATTTCCAAGGACAGAGAATGTACTTGCAGTGACATTGGCCAGCTCCCTCAGCACTTGTACATCCCATCATTTACCATGTTCCTGTTCATGTCCAGTTTGCACAAGTTCTCTAAACTGGTCCTTTTCCACCAAGGTGTTTCCCAGTGATTTCAGAGGCCTGAAATCCCTGAAGGCTGGCTGTGTCACTAAGGACTAAGACGAAAAACGCACTGAGTACCTTGGTCTTCCATGTTCTTTGTTACTACGTTTCCTGTCTCATTCTTCCTCTGGCTCATATACTCCTTAGTCTTCCTTTTTGCTGCTGATATATCTATAGAGGCCCATATTGTTGCCCTTCAGGTTGGTTGTCAGATTCAACACCAGATGAGGTTCAGCTTTCTTTTGGAAGATCATATTTCTCTTCTACTTGTCAATTGACTTTATTTTCTCTCCAGTGTTTTTCTTACACATTTCATATATTCATTTTGATTTTTAATTAAGGATAGCATAGTTGAAAAAGATGTTATTTCATTCACACTCAATCACTGAATATACAGTTTTTTGCAATAACTTTCTCATCTGGCTTTTCTCTGCTATTAAATAAAAGTTGGGACAAAGATGAAAGGGTACTCCAACACTGATGGTATAGATCTTCTAACATCCATTAGCCTTAAAGACTGTTTTATAGAAGGATTGTTGGGCAAAAAGATAGTTGTGATCCAAACCAGAACTGGTTAACATGAGTTAACAATGAAGCAGCATGGAAAGTAAGGAGTTCAGTGGCTGAACTTGCTCCCTGATTTTCTTCTGTTTGTCAGCACAGATGCACCCAGGATTTTGGAGACTTTGTCACAGTAAGAAAGTTTAAAAATACGGAATTTTATGTCTGGGAAAGTAGAACAAGACAGAAAGATCTAATTTTCAAGGACATTAAACAAGGAGGAGATGCATGTTTAGGCCACTTATTTATTTCTTAGCCAGATTTAAGCTCTTTTTATTTACAGAATTATCTTCTCCTAGCTTATTATTTTTGTGTACAAATCAAACATAGCCTTAGGGATTAAGAGCTACTGATGTCTTTTTTGGCGTAAAATAAACACAGGAAAATAAATTTGTGGGACAGATTCACAACAGCTCTGTTTTAAGTTATACCTAAATTGGGAGTCTTTTCACATATTTGTGCTTACTTACTTGTATAATGAGAATTACTTTCCTGTTTCTAATAAGCATTAGGAACTTTACTGGCCAAAATGTACAAATACAAAATAAGGAGCGTATTTTATGTCAGATTTTAGGGTTTAAGCCAAACACTAGTTGTCAGAAACTGCTTAAGCTGACTGATGTAAAGCAGGAGAGATTAGAGGAATGTAATCACTCCTTTAAGGTACAGGTATAGAGGTGAAATGGGTTTGACATTAGAAACATATGAGGAATACAACTGAAAAAAAATAGAGCTCTTCAGAAATCAAACTGTTGCACAATGTGCAAAAATTAATATGAAAAAATCAATGAATGAATCTAACCACAAGAATAACAAGATGTATTATATCATAAAAGACATGAATCCAAGAAAGGTATAGTCATGGAAATAAAAAAATCACTTACAGTGACTACTGTTTAAGATTTCTTCACCATTTTTCATCAATACTCCTGGTAAAGGTGGTACCGGAGGGATGATTAGTGAGTTATATTTACCTGTCTCAGCAATAACTGAGTGGAAGTCACCCTGCGTGAACAGAAGAAATGCCCTATGCATACAATTTCATTGTTAATTTTCAGATAAATCTGTGTAATTATGTAGTTGTGTACAGACAGGTAGAATTTCCAATGTAACATCAATACAAAGAAAAATAAATAATTGTAAAGTAAGGCTGTTGAGACGTCTATATATAAAATTTTCACAGGTGTATAACAATGTTCTTACACAAAGAACTATTTAATGAGGCAAAGAAAAATATAAGTATAGGGTCTTTAAAAATTGCTTAGAACTATTATTTCAAGTTAAATATGAGTCATCTGTTATCAAAACACTATGTCTACTTGTAGAATAGCAACAGTAATTTTCCCTGCTGTTGCCCTCAAGGAGAGTTCAGTTTTGGGGGCTTTTTTTTCAAATTTGATTTAAAGGTTATTTTGAAAAAAAAAGACATTTCTAAACACTTTAATATGAAATAAACTTTTAGTTTTTGCTTAATTTGTAAGAAATTTTGATTGCTTCCTTTTGCATAGTTTTCATGAAAAAGTACTTAATGCATAAAACATAGAACTGATTAAACCTCATATTTTCACCCTCAAAGAAATATGTTATAATTTTATGTTGCAATATGAAAAGTGCTATTTTACCGTTTCCATTGTAAAGTGTCTGGATTAGTGTCTAGGGGTTAGTTTTTGCTGTGTAACTGTCTGAAGATGTTGAAAGACAGCAAAGTGACTCTTCTTCTACCTAAGGAAGGATCGACTACGTCTATATATAAATATACACATAATAAATATAAGTAGAAATAAGAATGGAATAGGCAATGTTGTGGCTTTCCACACCTTCATAAAGAGAAGTTCAGGAAGTTTTCAATAACTTCCACATCTGCTTTAAGGAGTAGATGCACTGTCCTCTACTTTGTCCTCATACTATATTTTCTGCCTTAATTCAGCATGAATGACCAAAAATCTCATTATTTTTTCAAATACCAAGGTTTTTCCAGTAATTCCTTCTTCTATATGAATCAATATTAGCAGTATCTTACACTATATATAGCCTCACTTCAATTAAGGTTTATAGTTCTGGGTTAAAAAGAAATAAAAATCGCTCAACTGTTTTCTGCTTGGTTTTGGTTTCAATAACTTAATTCTCAAGTAGCACCCAAAGTCCTTCTCTTTGTTTTTTTCAGTGCCAGCTCTTTTTATTTCTCTTTTCACTCAAATACCACCTAAGAACACAAGAGCTATTCTACTGGGTCAGACCAAATGAATGCTCTCCCTCTCACCTAGTTCCTACACAGCTTCTGCCTCCAGGAATTGCTCTATTCCCAGAGTCCGCAGCATTGTGACAAAAAAAAAAATAAAAATAAAAAAAAACCAAAACTGAACACAAACAAGCAATCAAACAAACAAAAAAACCCGAAGCAACAAAAGCCTTCTGCTTTTAGAAACCTACTACTGCAGTCTTATTCATGTAGAAGTGGGAGGGAATTTAAGGAAAGAAAGTATTTGACCCCTGTGCCTCTGGTAGTCTTTCTCCCACTGTAAGGACTACAAGAGAAGACTCCACTGCCATGACCTGGTGGCTCACCACCAGTTCCTCACCTGGCAGAAATGCCGAGAGCAGAAGCCAACAAACCAAAGTCTTGGCCATCAGCCTAGGTCCCAGACAAAGGCATTTCTCCCCTTTTGTTCTAAGAGCACAGTCCTTAGTATATGCAACCAAATTGCAGCCTCAAACAGCAGGGTCACACCAATGTTGTACCCTCCAACTGCAGTTTTCTTTTTTTTCCTCTGATCCAGGTGTCGTGCCTTCTGGTTGATACCTCGCCTTTCCAAGACTTTTGTACGTACATTAGAAAGAGAGGAGGGATGGTTCTGGTAGCAACTACAAGATACAGGGGAAAACAGGGGATACAGGGGAAAGCTGGAAATTAATAACTAATGATACCTCCTTGATACACTCATGTTTTTTGGACTGAGGCATTCATGTCAAACTCCCAATTGATAATGGCACTATGCGCATCAATACCCACCTACTACATGTCCATTTGTTGATGATAGTACAACAGCCTTTGCCCACTCCCCAAAAAGCCTGAAAGCCTTCAGATGCTTGACAAGCCTGGTTACCTACAGTATAAAATCCTGGACTTTTTCTGTTTACAGCTATGCTGTGTATCTACATGATTCCTGAGTTACAAACAGGTGGAAGGGAGATAATGCTCTTTATGTACCACCAGTTTCACACCTTTCATGTCCATCCACATCTCCAGAAAGATACTTCTCTACAGTGACAGGACATGTACTCTGTAGGAATGTGCTGGGGCACACCTTCTTCTGCCACTGTGAGGGCTTTTATTTGGGTGATAAGGTGCTGTTTTGTAAGGGGGGAGTGGGAGATTCCATTTCCTTCTTTAGTTTTGGTACATATTTTTACTTGGTTCTATAAAAACAGCCTGCTGGCTCCTTGTACACCACTTGCTATTTAGACTGGTCCTTTGAATTCTTTATGCTTTTTTTTTTCTTTTCCTTCCTAATTTTTATGTAGTTCCCTTTCTTGAAATTAAGTATAACTTTTCTCAATTTATCTTGCCTACTTTCTTCTGCTACAACTTTAAGGTTAGTTTTGTTGGGTTTGCTGTTATATTAATATTCCACAAATAACTTTTGGACAGAATCCTGGATGTTATAACCCAATACCAGGTCAGAATGGCATCTTCACTTGTGGGCTTTAAGACTAGTTCTAGACAGCAGCCATTTGTTTCCTCTGAAACTTTTATCTCTGTGTCTCATGCTGGCAAGGCATTTATCCAGCCTACCTGTGTCTAGCTAGAACTCCTACTGTTTCTTCCCATTGTAATCTCACTTAACATTTCCTGAGCGAAATCACTACGCTGCTTAGGGTGTTGATAGCCCAATCCTAATACTCTGCTTTATTTATGAATGCCACCCACAAAGATTCTGAAAAGCTTCTCTTTCTCTGTAATATTTTTTGTGCTGTTCCATTTTATATAATCCTTCACATACAGTGCCACTCCCCAGCCTGTAATCTCTATTGTATTGCTCCCATAAAGTTGACAGCCTGGCAATACTGTAACCCATCGATGTTCTTCCTTTTAAGAGGTTTATGAGATACCTGTTTTCTGAGTTGTTTATGGATGCCAAACACTGTGGTTTCCCATCTTATTTTTTAGCCTTTTAAACTTCTCTGCAAAGGACGCATAAGACTTCCCTCTGTTCTGCCACTTAATACTGTTCATGCTAGTCAACTGGCATTGCAGGCAGTCTAATTTTGCCTGTGTTATTTATTGCTATTGTGTTATTTATTTCCCTCCTGACCTTTTCAGAATTATACTGAATATTGCCCTTTTACTATCTTTCAATCTATCTCCCTTGCTCCCTAAATTAAGGATATTGGTATTTTCCTACTGCAGCTGCCCCTATTTAAGTTTATAGCTATAAGTTGTGAACGTATTTGAAATATTAAAATGTACATGGTACACTTGATTTATCACTATCATGGGATTTTTCACAAAAATCTCTAGCTCTGAAATGTAATATTAAAATAAATATTATTGTTATATTGAACTATTCTACTCATTTGCATACTGTGGTGTGGAACTGCAGAGGGTTATAAGACATATCTGTTTATGATACAGCCTGAAACTTTAGCAATGAATGAATAAATATATTATTTTCCTCCTTACTCATTATGTACACACACACCCCTTTGTGCATACATTCCCACAGATAAAATGGCAATAAAACCAATTAGTTGCAACAAAAAAATCCTCCTTTCTTGTGCAAAATTATAGTTATTAACATTCAGTCAATTTAACACTATGACTACCTAAACCGGTTTTGAAATGGCAGTTGGAAAACTACAAGTCTGCTGATGAAAACTAAATTAAGAGTTATAGTCTCTGCAAAAAATAAGCATAAGACATATACATAGTTTTAAGCTGATGTCTCATCTCTTGTTAAAAAAAGTCAAATCTTATTGCATGGAATAACAGTATCGAATTGCTACTATTGTCTTCATAGTATTGCATAGGAAAATCTCTAGCTGATTAGAAACCTTCATCAGTGAATGAGCATACATAAAATAAAGCAAATTGACGGTAGGTAAAGACTCTTTGAGGCAGGGAAATATAAACGTTTTTGATATAGCATATATATAAGTAAGCACAATGAGAGAAAAATGTATTAGCAATTAATCACTTACATGAACTGGTCTAGGGTGTGATCAACGTTACACTGCAAAGTAATTTTATTTTGAATTTAACTAGGAAATAATGTACAATGCATTCACAAAATCACGGAGTTTCAGAGTTGGAAGGGACCTCTAGAGATCATCTAGTCCAACTCCCCTGCTAAAGCAGGATTGCCTAGAGCACATTACTCAGGACTGCATCCAGGCGCGTCTTGAACATCTCCAGAGAAGGGGACTCCACAACCTCCCTGGGCAGCCTGTGCCAGTGCTCTGCCACCCTCACCATAAAGAAGTGTTTCCATGTATTTGAACGGAACTTCCTATGTTCTAACTTGTGCCCATTACCCCTCGTCCTGTCAATGGGAACCATTGAAAAGAGCCTGGCTCCATCCTCCTTCAACCCACCCTTTAGATACTTGTATGCCATAATAAGGTCTCCCCTCAGTCTTCTCTTCTCCAGGCTAAAGAGTCCCAGCTCTCTCAGCCTTTCCTCATAAGGCAGATGCTCCAAGCCCTTAATCATCTTAGCTGCTCTTCGCTGGACTCGCTCCAGCAGTTCCCTGTCCCTCTTGAACTGGGGAGCCCCAAACTGGACACAGTATTCCAGTTGTGGCCTCACCAGTGCAGAGTAGAGGAGGAGAATGACCTCCCTCGACCTACTGGCCACACTCTTCCCTATGCAGCCCAGGATTCCATTGGCCTTTTTAGCGACAAGGGCACATTGCTGGGCCATGGATAATTTACTGTCTACCACAACCCCCAGATCCTTCTCCTCCGAGCTACTTCCCAGCAGGTCCGCCCCTAACCTGTACTGGTGCTTTGCATTCTTCCTCCCGAGGTGCAGGACCTTGCACTTGCTCCTGTTGAACCTCATTATTATTATTATTCATGGCATATCATCCCGACATTTATCTGCTAAGAATGTATTGTTTTTTCTGAGGACAGACAGGACTTCCTTTGAATTGTACTTGACTGGACACACTTGCTGCTAACAGATCCACTGCGGTCTGACTTGTACTGCCAAACCCAGTTCAGACTAAACAAGCACACAAAGTAATTCAGTCCATTACATAATATATATATCTGAGGTTAGCTATCAACTTTTTCTACAGAGGAACATGAAACAACCTTCCAAAAGTGCTACTGCCATTTAGTTACCATTTAAGTTTATGATTTAAATAATGCTATCTACGTTGAAGGATCAATGATGTATTTAAGCCCACTGACTTAAACAAAAAGTATTTATATTTTCAAAATTTAAATCAAAGCTTGGAAAGGATGGTAATTTTGAAATTATGTTCTCCTAATATTAAATTTACCTTTTGTGTCATTTTTTTTACAAGTTTGTTTAAAGTTTATTTGGAAACATGATGTATATTATGTTATAGTATAATTTTTTAGGATTTTTTTTGATATTATTATTTTTTAGATAATCTGTTTTTTTGGTGTTTTTGTTGTTGTTGTTGTTGTTGCTTTTTTAATAAAAAGTATAGAACTTAATAACTGCCTACGACATCATCAGATTAAACGTAATCAAGTCTAGAACTGGAGGTCTAGTTTCTCCAATATGCTCTTTTTGAATGTGCTAGTACTGAGGTAGTGGAATAGCTCCAGAGTTATCTGTACACTGGCAAATGAAGACAATATGAGCAATGGTTTGACTTCCATCCTTGCAATCCCACAATTCACATGATGAGTCAACAACTCTCTTCTTCATTTGTCTCTCTGTCAGAATATATCATTAATAACATGCTTTCAAGGTTTCTCCATTATCCAGAAAAAAAAATTCAAAACCTTAAAAGCTCTAAAAATGTAGTGTTTCTTGAATAAACTAAAGTGTCTGTAACTTATAAGCAGACCCATCCCAGAAATTAAATAAATATTTTGTTTCTGCCTGATACAAATTTACAAAGAAAAAAAGTAGGTTTTGTGAGAAAGAAAAAGGGTTTTTTGTGAGAAAAAAAGTATTATTACACTGGAATCTCTTCTAGTTATTTCAATTGACCACAGCCCTTGTAAGGTGGTTTGTGAGAGCAGTATCTTCACAGTCACACTTTTTTTGACATAAGAACTGCTACAACCTATTGCTACAGATTGCATGTTTTTGCATTTTTATTGTTATATTTTTACTAACTCATATCATTATGTAAGACTAAAATAAACGTCTTCAATATATTTTTTTGCACTTTTAAAATAAATACTCTGAGTACTTGCTTTCTCGCAATGATGTGCATAGAAGAGAAAAATGTTACCCTACTTTTCTTTTTTTTAAATCCTTCAGGGGTAAACATAAGTGTAAATCCTATTGTCAAATAACAAAACCAGTTCAAGATCCTGCACTGAAAAGGGAAGAAATAGTTACTAAAGTAACCACTTATATTTAGAAACTAACTCCAGAAATAATACTGTAAGAGTGTAGTAGGTATTCCAGACACAGTCCAGAAAGGTCTGAATCAAATTAATGTTAAACAATTTTATTTACTTCCATTGGTGGTTGAGGTTGAATTTCCCTGATTTCCTAGAAATGACAGTTAAGTTATATTCTCAGCAAATTCAGGATGCTTAATGAATTCCTTGGGGAAGCCAGAATGTCTGTAGCACAATTAACTTCCCATTCTTATGTAAATGAGGAGTTTCAGGGTCCCTGGTGGAAGCCTGCTTTTTGGCTACAGTTGGCAAGTGTATGCTATTAAATGACACATGGAGCCTTCGGCTGAAATTTAGACTTCACTAATCTGTGCTGTGACATGTGCAAAGCTGCTTTAGAGGAATGTGAAACACAGTTTTCTAAATGTACCTGATGAAATGAGGATTATTACCCCTGGCTAGACTGTAGTCAGCAGTCTGATTGTCTTTGCCTTTCCTTGGTCTTAACAGAATAAGCACACTGACACTCTTTTTACTCTTTTTATATTTCATATAATATTTCTTTGGGTATACATTGCTTTTTTATTATTATCCAGTTGAGATTATTGATTTAAGATTGAAAGAATCCAATGGAGTGAGGTAGTATTTTAGATTGTATGTGTGCATTTGTGTGCATGTAATTAAACTTAATACTGAAAAGAGAAATAAACTCTAAGTCTGGTAGATAAGGTCCATGCAGCTTGTAAAGGAAAATGAAATCATATACATAAATTTGATAGCCTGAGTGAGATAGAGGAGTGAGAAAACAATATCCAAAATGAAAAGAGGATGTTACTGAATAGTTCAAGCTTTATTGTTGCAAGTAGTCCTTTGAGATCCTTGGATGAAAGGCATTCTATAAATGCAAAGTATTATTGTCTCAGAGGAACAAAGCTATATGTCAGTTCTAAAATACTGAAATACAATCAGATTGAAGCTATAACCACAGAGTGGGATCTGGCTGATTGTTTTGTGTCTAACTTTACATTACTTAGCAAAATTCCTAAATCCAAGCTGGGTCCTAGCTTCCCACAGTTCATGGAAGAAGAAGAAGAAGAAGAAGAAGAAGAAGAAGAAGAAGAAGAAGTAGAAGAAGAAGAAGAAGAAGAAGAAGAAGGCTACGCAGAAGGAGAGTCTGTTCCTTTTAGGATATCTGGTCAACAGTCATTTTCACTGCAACAAGGGATAATGAGAAAAGGAGGAAACCATAAACAAGAGCATACAGGGACACAAACCAGGCAAACGGTAGGGGAGTGTGTTGGTATCCTCTGAGTGAGTCTGTGTGTCTCTGGGATACGTGCTTAGCTTCTCAGCCTGGGCAGAGACCCTGGGATCATAGGCACTGGGATGGGCTCCAATGGCTGGGCAGGAGAGTCCTGGGTCAGGGATGCTGGAGGAGGCAGCCACATTCATGAAATCACTTAACTCATTCAGAAAATGTCAAAAGCTGTCTAAGTTTCTCGTTAGTGGTTAACTATATAAAAGCAGTTCAAATGGGAATCTCCTTGGTCGTCTCAGTCAACAAAGGTATTTCAACTTTCATTAAAAAATATTTGGGGGCACCTCTTGTTCCATTTCTCTACAAACACTCCAGCACAGAAATTTTTCCCTCTCAAGATTTTATGATTCCCACAATAAGCTCTTCCCTGAATTAATTTGTTAGACCTGCTCAGATCATATTAATGGAGAAGGAAATTATACCTGATTTTATATAATGCTTTAGTGGATGGAACACTTCCTTAAGAAAGGAAATGCACACATATATACAATGTTTCAGTTTGACAGATTACAAATCCTGCCTGTGAAGAGAATGATCTAACCTACACCATCTAAAAATAGGCTTAAATCTGTTTTTTTCGAACCCTTAAGAGCAATCTAGGCTACTGTAAAGGAATAGTATACAGTATACAGCAGGCTGACCACCCTGGACTTTGGGAGAGATGACTTTGGCCTCTTGAGGAATCTGCTTGGTGTGGTACCATGGGATGAAGCGCTGGAGGGAAGGAGGGTCCAAGAAAGTTGGTTAATATTCAAGGACCACCTCCTCCAAGCTCAGGAGCGATGCATCCCTACAAAGAGGAAGGCAGGCAGAAAAAACAGGAGATGTGCATGGATGAACAAGGAGCTCCTGGACATGACCAAAAGGAAAAAGGAGGCCTACAGGGAGTGGAAACAGGAGCGGGTAGCCTGGGAGGTATACAGAGGAATCATTCGAGCAGCCAGGGATCGGGTTAGACAAGCTAAAGCCCAGAGAGAACAAGATCTGGCCAGGGACATCAAGACAGACAAAAAATCCTTCTTTAAGTATGTCAGTGAGAAAAGAAAGACTAGGGAAACCGTGTGCCCTCTCCGGAAGGAAATGCAAGAACTGGTTACCCGGGACAGAGACAGAGCTGAGGTACTCAATGACTTTTTTGCCTCAGTCTTCACTGGCAAGGACTGCAACCACACTGCCCATGATGCAGAATGCAAAGACGAGGATTGGGAAAATGGAGAACTGCCCACTGCAGGTGAAGATCAAGTGTGAGACCACCTGAGGAACCTGAAGGTACACAAGTCCATGGAATCTGATGAGCTACATCCATGGGTCCTGAGGGAGCTAGCAGATGAGGTTGCTAAGTCACTAGCCGCCATATTTGAGAAGTCATGGTGGTCTGACGAGGTTCCTGCTGACTGGAAAAGGAGAAATGGCAGGGGGGTTGGAACTTGATGATCTTCAAGGTCCTTTCCAACCTAAACCATTCTATGATTCTATGATTCTAACTGCTAAACCAAAGCCACACTTTCTCTAACTTGGCCTTTTGCCTTTATGCTTCTTACATTCTTTACTTACTAAATGGTGTCTTGACACATGGAAAATGTGGATTCAAACATCTTGGTCTGGAACTGGCTTAAAATCTACATTTCCAATCTTTTTTTTTTTTTTTTCTTTTTGGCAAAGGCTTAATCTCTGTTGAGTTTCAGAGGCATGACTATTGCCATTAGTTATATCTGATCCCCATCCTTCTGTGATCCCCAGGAGATATATACTTGTATAGGTATTAAAAAAAAATTTCAGTGAGCTCTACCCTGACACTTTCTTCTGTCAGAAGAGATGTAGGTGGTCTGAGGTCTAAGCTGTTAGAGATGTTACTTATGAAAGCTTTAATTAAGGACTGTTCTGAGACAAAACATAATGTAACATTTGTTATTTTCCAGTTTGAGTTGTAGTATTTGATATACAGTGATCTGAAAAAGAAAAAGAGCTAATGGTTCAGATTTTTATCCTCTGTCTTTATGATTTCAAGGTACCTAGTAATCTTTTGGAAAAGCTATTGCAAGAAGATAAAAATACGCACTCATCTTTTGAATCTTCTTTCCTGAGTATAGGTCTTGTTTATATGTAATGGAAACGCAGCTACTTGAATATTTAATAATAAATTGTTAGTACTGCTGCAGGTCTCCAATTTGATTTTCTACTTTCTTCACACAGAGAAAGGCCTAAGTGAAATTCCCTAGCCTACTAATATTTTGAATTCTTTGAATGTTATTCACCTTCAACTTGCCTGAAAACAAACTTAACAGATAAACATATGTTGGTGAGATACAGTAAAGGAAAAATTCAGCAAGAAAGATTGAGGCTCAGCATGTAGGTATCTATACTAGTGAAATGCCTAAGAAATTTCATGCTGATATATTTTCCATGTACAGCTGCTTAAAGTACTTATGCTCTTATTGCATGTGGTGTGCATGCTGGAGCACAAAATCAAAACAAAAACTTTTTCTCTTCTGCTTAAGTTATTAAGATACAATAACTTGCAAAAAATAGTCTCATGACATTTTACTATTTGAGGTCAAACTTTCAGTAAACTGGTGTGTAATCAGACACTTTTTTTTTTTGTTAAAAAAAAAGAATAAAATATAATACCATCTTGAATGGAAATTCTACTAAGATTTTTTTCCACTGGTACTTATAGAGTTTGATATTCAAAAAGCTGAGCAACAGATGATGTCACAAAATCCAATTGGACTGAATGTAAACAAAACTATGAGAGGCAAATATGTACATCATTTTTAGAATTAAAGTTTCAAGAAGCCAATAATTTGTATCATCTTACTAAGTGAGTAAATAATTAAACAACTTAGCTGCCTTTATTTAAATTTCAATACTCAAGATAGCTAAAAAGATACATCATTTTAATGTTGTCATGCTCTCAACAGTATTTTCTGTTTCCTTCATTAAGCAGGAAAATGAATGGTGACACACCAATCCTCAGAATATATTTCTTCCTTTAAAAATAGCTATGATATATCTTTCAAAAAAAATTTTTTTTGGAGTTCATCCTCTAGTTATCCACTTCCAGGAGCTCTGAAAGAAGACAGTAATATTTGAGGATTTTGGTATATTTCTCTCTATTGGAACATCAAGGTACTGTTAATTAAAACTGGATCAATGCATTGATCTGTACAGTGTTCGCTTACTTCAAATTGATGCAAACATCTAGTCATTCATATTTATTGTTTCATATCAGCTTTAATGTGTTGGCCAATACAAACACTAAGATGAAAGAAACAGCATCTAAAATTGTGAGAACTTGTGATGTCTACCTTGTCATGAATGTCTATGTCATACTTGTTGAAGGTTTATTTCACTCCTTAATGTGATGCAACTGTGAAGAAAGAATAAGGATTCTATTCAAATTACCTAATATTAGCAGGTATTCAGTCTAAACTTTCTGTGTTGTGGTGGGAGAGAGTTTCATGTCTAGAGGACAATTTGTGAGGAATTCAACTGCCTGAAAAGAGATATCTAGTGCAATTTGAAATTCTTTAGTGTATCCCTCCAGACTTCTGGCCCAAAAGGTTGTAATTTTCTCACTGTATCTGCTACACCCATGTGGATGTCTCAAGTGCCCTACAGTATCTCAAATGATGCTGTATGCTTTTATGAGCCTTTCATCTTATGCACTTTAGATGCCAGGGATGGTGTGCAGCTCCATATTGTAGATGTTTAAATTTAGTTGTCTACTCACCGGTGTCTACATACAACATGATTAGTTCCCACCCTAGACAGTGGAAATATAGTCAATACAGCTAATCAAGTCTAGATGACTATTAATCTTCCCTGATGTTGATAATTGCATTAAATTGACCAGCTGAAGAGATCTTTACTCCGCACAAATATGTTGAATGGACGTCCGCTTATCTTATGGAAGCAAAACCAACTGGGTCACATATAAATATCTACACTAAACTAAACTGTTGATGTGGTTTCAGCTGGTATAAAGTTACCTTTCTTACTATCGGTTGTATTGTTTGACAGCCAGCTGAATCTGAGCCGGCAGTGTGCTCAGGTGGTCTAGAAGGCCAATAGCATCCTGGCCTTTATCAAGAATAGCATGGTGAGCAGGACCAGGGAAGTGATCGTCCCCCTGTACCCAGCACTGGTAAGGCCTTACCTTGAGTTCTGTGCTCAGTTTTGGGCCTGTCACAACAAGAAAGACATAGAGGTGCTGGAGCATGTCCAGAGAAGGGCAACAAAGCTCGTGAAGGGTCTAGAGCACAAGTCTTATGAAGACCTGCTGAGCGAACTGCAGATGTTTAGATGGGAGACCTTATTGCTCTCTACAACTGCCTAAAAGGAGGTTGTAGAGCTGCGGGTGTCAGTCTCTTCTCCCAAGTAACAAGTGATAGGACAAGAGGAAATGGCCTTAAGTTGCACCAGGGGAGGTTTAGGATGGAGGTTAGGAAAACTTTCATCACGGAAAAGGTTATCAAACATTGGAACAGGCTGTCCATGGGAGTGTTGGAGTCACCATCCCTGGTGGCTGGAAGTATTTAAAAGATGGGTAGATGTTGTGCTTAGGGACATGGTATTGTGATGGTTTTGTCAGTGTTAAGTTAATGGTTGGACTTAATGATCTTATAGGTCCCTTCCAACTTAGATGATTCTATAATTCCACGTATTATAAAAGGAGCCTGAGTAGATCAAATGTAGAGGTGAGTTACGTGAGATGAATCTAACTTCCATTTTCTGAACCTTCTTCCTCCTGGTAGAGCTTCTTCTATTTCCTAGGAGGGAAAAAAAAAAAAAAAAAAGAGTCTGTGCTGGGTGTAATGCTTCAGTTTCAGCTTCAGGCTATGTGCCAAAAGGCATGAATGCTTCCTGATGGCAAAGGAAATCATCAAGAAAAACAATGATTCTAACCCTGACTTATAACAAAATAAATAAATAACCTTTGTTTATCATGCCATTCAAAGCAATGTGAGCCACCTCTCAGTATAAATATTTTCGTGAAATTCTAGCTTCTTACTAAAGCCATTAATTTTTATATTTTATTTTTTATTTCATTTTTTATTTTGGTTTCTAGTTGAATTTCTCATGAGGTACTGCTCTCAACAAAGCAGACAAAAAGAGACATAAAAGACAATTTTGATTGTAATTGCAGAAAAAATGTAGCTTACACAATTTCTAGAAAGCCTTGCTTTGTGTCATGAACTGCCTATGTTGTCCAATTTGTTTTGTGTGAGCTGCAGCACAGATTATGTATATACTGGGATTACACTTCATTATTGTATGCTCTCATCAGCAGGATTTGTTCTTACTTTGTAAAACACAGAAATGAATGGAGGATAGCCTTGTATTTGGTTCAGTGAGAAGAAGAAATAGAAATGCTTGAAAGGGGTTTTTTTTGGTTGCTTTTGTTTTTTTTTTTTTTACCCCCTGTTTTTGCCTCTTACACAGATATACGAAAAAAAAGTACATCAGTGACACCTTTTATTACATTGACTGACTTGTCGCCCTGGAAGAAATTAGGATGAGCTGTTTTGCTACAATTTCTGTAGACAATTCAGAGCTTCTCATTTGTATTTTGTATTCTGTAGCTATCTTCACTGACAGAGATAAACTCATGGTAGCCAGAACAGTGGTCAGCATCACCCTTTTAACCATCTAGAACTCCAGGACTATAATGAAAATACATTTGCCATTTCAGTATGGAGTAACTAGAGTGGTAAGGCAATTTTCTAAACATCTAACAAATGGTCATAAAATTGTCTATTTCTCTGACTTTGCCTTTCACGTTATTTTAGGAAATATTGAAAGCAGAAAACTTTATTTGTGATCTACCACCACTAAAATAAATATTATCCACATTAAGACAAAGAAACAAAACATATTTTATTTTATTTGAAAGGTTTGTTGACATTGTTTTAGCTTTTTCCAGATACAGATATACAACAGCGTGCATCCTGAGATGGCTGAGATATCTTTGATTCTCATTAGGATCCAAATACGGAAAAGAAAGAAGTTCTTGGAGTACATAATGGATATTATCTATTCTTTGACTAGGTGGTCTTTATCTCTTTCTACAGTTCCAGGCACATGAAAGACCAATTTTGTGTCTGTATATTGTGAGGGAATACATCCAACCTATCTCTCCAGAAGTATTTAAACTCCTTTAGGGTCATGTTTATTCTAAAACTTTCCTGGCTCTTAACTTTAGCTACCTATGAGTTCTCAAACATATCTGCTCTCGGGAAAGTGTGCCTCTTTCCTGCTAATTAGTCTATAAACATAGAATAGGTAGACAGGCATTTCATTTTAAGTCCTCTAAGGAAGCTCGACAAGTGTGTTGAGTGCATAAAATGACCAGAATATCATTGAAGTGATAAACTTCTTGTAAGAGTCTAACTGGATGCTGTAAAAACTACTTAGGTTCAGGGAAACTGAGCCTTTAACCCTCATTGTCCAAGACCAAGCTGTTGAATACCCTGAAAGAGTTCACTTTTCAACAACAACATGAATCTGTGTACGGTCACAGAACCATATGAAAATAAGGAAGATCTAAAAATCAGACGCTTATGTCAATGATTTTTCATGCAGATGAAAGGAAACAGAAATGGAGTGCCTTACTCAGCCTCCTGAAAAATTGTTGCATTTCACCCTCAGTCATTTTTGGATAAACAAAAAAAGCAATCAAAGGTTTAAATTACATGGACTGGGTTATTCTGGGAACAAAAATGAAATTGATCTATGAGGCAGTTTATTGCTTACAGTGGAATTCCATTCTCAGTTCCTTGTCAACCTAGGAAAGAAATTATTTTCATTTTCAATTAAGACTCTTCACAGTGATTTCTGCATAAATTCATTCTAGTACATTTGGAAAATTAGAAATAAAAAAGAGCCCCAACCCTTCATCTGTCTGGCATTTTCTGTTTATCTACATATGCAGTAGGACAGTAGACCAGCAGCAGCTGCTCCTTACTCACACGGAGAAGCACAGAGGGAAATAGCTCACATGGCTGAAATAAAGGAGTTCAGTTCTCTAAATGAACACATATATGAGCTCATTAGCAAGTGATATTCTTGGATGCTGTAACTCTTTCTATCCCCAGGCATTTTCTTTGTATTTATTCATTGTGTGCTCTTCTGGAAAAGAAATATCTTCTTATGTGCCGGCTTCAAAAAGCAGATCCGCCTTGAATTTTCTGACATTCATGGATAGCATAGGAAGGATAGCACAGAGAAGACACATCAACTTCTTTTGGCATTAAAAAGAGTGATGAGACTAATATAACAATATTTGTGTTATTCTCCCTCCATCAAATGGCCAACACATTAATTTTATAACTTGATCAATAAAGTCCATCTTTCATGCAAGAGCAATGAATGAGGGTCAGTTTATAATTTGAGAACAAGTCTTAATTAGTTTAACATCAGCTTTCTTTTGGGTATTGCAATATAAATAAACAAGAGCTAAGGCTATGTGCAGCCGTTCAGGGCAGTTACCATCAGTAAAAAGGCTTCCTGAGAAAATAAAATGCCCAAACTGTTAAGAACAGAAACCTCCCATCAAACTTCCATGAAGTGTATAAAAAATGGACTGGGTTTCATCAAGTTGCAGGGACAATATACTGTATTATGTCAAATAAAATTGGTATATATTCCGTTGCAAAAAACACACAAAGAAAACGGGAGCATCTCTTGATTATTAAGCAAGGATTGTTATTCTGTGAGGAATATCTACTAAAAGTGCAAGGTCTATAAAGATTTGACTTCATTGGCTAGTGCAATAAATAGTGAGTTGTCAAAGGAAACTGAGGAGAAAAGAAGACTTGGAGGCAACAATGCATATCTTCAAAATCCTAAGAGATATATTCTTTTTTCAACATTTATGCTTAACTCATCTTAATGTCACTGGGAGTTATGTGCACACATAGGAAGAAGAGACACATCCGTATGTAAACAGTCATTCATTTCTAGATGAGAAATAAAAAAAATGGAAAAGAATACAGACCAGATGATTTAAATTTTAGAACACACTTCAAAAAGGATTGCGCAGACTATGAATCAGGGTTATATTCAGAACATCTGAGAAATTCTGATCCACATAAGAAGAAAAGACAGTAATTCCCTGTGCATTGTGACAGAAATATAATCATTACTGTTATCGAAATAAATCTATTTCCATTCAAACAATAGTACCATTAAATGCACAAACAATGAACTTTAGAAACAATAACTTTTAATTCTTAACCCTCCTCTGTTCAGAGTTTAAATATTCAAGATATTTTTTGAGTAGGAATAGTTCAATTTTAAGGAATGTATTCTCGGGATCATGTCAATCCGATTAAGTTGTTAGCTCCAAAATCAGTAACCTTTTCATTAGATTTCTGCCAATAAAGAAGAGAAAAAGCAGAAAAGCAGAGAGAGGTACTCGTACAGTTTTACTAGGAAGGTATTATTTAACCCTAACCTTGACAAGCCATTTTAAAGTTTCAAATAAATTCATGTATTTTCAGGAACACTTATGAAACATTTGCTATTTCTGGACTCTAGGCTAAAAAGTCTTTCCTCCTGTTTTTCAATCCTTTTTTTTTTTTTTTTAATCTTACATTTGGTTCTTCAAGACAGGCTTTCTGCAGGGTGCAGAGAAATTTAGTTTTGTTGTTGTATGCCATTAAGTTTAATTTGATTTGCATGGCTAAAACCCTGGTCATAATACTGAAAATGTTCACTTACACCCCCCTGTTACAGCTTGTTAATAAGGAGACTTTTGCAAAGGAAAAACAGTCACTTCAGTAGTAAACTGAATAAATATAATTGAAAACATATTGTATTTATCTTTTTACTTGCTCTTCTCACATGATGTTCCCTCTTTCCGCTTAAGAACATATTGTTTTTGTTATATAAGAGAAGGAGAGGCTACAGGAAAGAAAGAAACAAAAAAAACCTATTTGTAAAATGTTCCCTGAAACCTGTATTGTATATTGTACAGAAAAGGATAGTAGAGATAATAAATACTTCAAGATACTGCAACATGCTTTGGATAACTTGTCTACTTTAGTAACAACAGCAGAAAATTTTTGTTTTTACGTTTACATTTTTACATGAGTTGAAAGATGTTTTCAAATTCAAGACTATCTTTTCTCTATTTGCTCCTGAGTAACAGCTTCCCCTGCACATCATGAAAAGAGTAAGGCTTCTTTGACACCAGGAACCAGTGGCGAGGATTTCTCATGCAGAAGTATCCAGAAGACCATTTTACTCAACTATAAAAAGTGAATACTTGTGCTTTTTAAATAACATCAGTCCCTGGCCTTTTTTTTTCTTTATTTCCTTCCAAGACTGTTGTATTGTATGTTGTTTGTACTAATTTCTTTCAAGAAAAAGACTTCCCTTTCTCTTCCTGTTTTACTTTATGGTAATTTTCAGAGCTGTCCAGAAACTGTCAATGGTTGATTAGTTTTGATCTTTGGGCTAATATTAACATAAGTCTGTTAGAATCTATTTTTGTTCCAAGCAGTAGTAATTTTTGGGCTTATTTTAATTTTTAAATTTTCTTTCCTTCTTTTCTTTTTTTCTCCTCTTATTATAAGACGGCACTATCAATGTGGTCCATTCCTGGAAAAACATTAACCCTATGAAGTTCCAAAATGTGCACATTTCACAATAATGTGAAATGAATACAAAAATATTAGTTTTATCACCTTTGGCTATTCCAGATCTAAGATTACTTTTCTTATCATATATGTTGCCATGTTTTTGAAAAAAGTAAACAGAAGTGCTGTTTGAAAAAAAAACAGCTCTTCAAAAATGCTATAAACTTATGCCAAATCTATCAACAAGGAGGTTGAAGGTATTTATTTTTTTTTTTAATAATGAAAATACTGTGGCAAAGACATTGTAAAAGAACTGAAGTCATACTTTCTTCATACCACCTGAAGGACCATAATTCACTCACTATATTTTGCTCTTTGACCTAGTTATGTTTACACTATAATTTTATGAAAAGTTGAATAACATCTGAACTGGAGACTGAAAAACCTCTTTGGTGTAATATAGATTTTGAGGTAAAGTACTATTCCAGTAAGGAAAATCTGGATTCCATAAGCACACTAACACTGGTACTTAAAAAAAAAAAAAAAAAAGTTTTATTCATAATCAGTGGAGACCATTCATGAAAATCACCTTATGGAGGTAACAGTACTTCTACACAGACTGCAGAAAAAAAAAACAAACCAAAACTACAATAAAAAACATCAAAAAACCTAAACGCTACAGTTCCTGAAGCTGTAAGTAGTGAGTGCAAGTCTTAAAAATGTCAATTTGTCTTCTGTGATGTTTGGAGTAGGTTTGGAACTATACTAGGTGTCCTGTACCGTAGCTTGATAACAAGTTCCTGAAAATGAAGATATTTCTCTCAGATGTTTTCTGTGAGCTGGACTTGTGCTGAATGCATCATCCCAGTGAAACAGAGGATCTTTTTTGTAAATGCCACTGGATCTTTGGTATAGAACAGTTTTCTATGGTTTCGAGTTGTTGGTGGCACTGAAAAACCCAACAACGGAAATGTAGATGTTTAAGAAATTGTAGGAAATTTGCAAATTTCTTGTTGTCAATATCAGAGGGAGATTGGAAGACCTAAAATCAGCAGTAAATAACACTACATTGCTTATATTCCTGAGACTCTATACAATTCCATCTCACTGTGGTTAAGGGAGATTTAGATCTTCAATTTAGATCATGGTGTCAAGACTAAGTATCTTTGATAATCGTAAACTATGTTAGTTAATCCAAAACATAATCAAATAACAAACAATGTTTTACTATTATTTATTTATTATGTATCAAATAAAATAATGTTTGGAAAAATACTTTAAACAAAATCAAATTTTAACAAAATTAAAAGATTTGGTTTCCTATTACCCTCATGAACAATCACTCTTGGGTCCTGTATAACCACTGTTCTCACTGATGCTGTTTTCTCTGCCTGCCAAAAGTTGTGGGAAAATGTCTCTGGCATAGTTTGTGTTGTGCTTGGTGCAGTTAAAATAAGAAAGTTAAGAAAGCTGGAGAAGGATTTTTTACAAGGGCATGTAGTGATAGGGTGAGGGGTAATGTCTTCAAACTAGAAGAGAGTAGATTTAGAATAGATAGGAAGAAATTTTTCACTGTGGAGGTGGTGAGGCGCTGGAACAAATAGCCCAGAGAAGTTGTGGAGGCCCCATCCCTGGAATTGTTCAAGGCCAGGCTGGATGGGGCTTTGGGCAACCTGGTCTAGTGGGAGGTGCCTTTGTCCATGGCAGGGGGGTTGGAACTCGATGATCTTTAAGGTCCCTAACAACCCAAGCCATTCTATGATTCTATGATTTCTATAGTGTTCTTCATTCTTTCCTTATAGTTAAGTCAGTATTTTCTGTAAAATTACATTAATTAAGTAATAAATGTGGATCAATCTGAAGCCTTATAGAAGATAAGGTCCCAGGTAATTGAGGAGATTTCATGCCTAATACATATGAAAGTGTGAGGTTCATAGAGTGTTCCATAAATTACTCTGGAAAACAAGCTGTAGCGTGGAAATATATCTTTCATCTTGTGCTATGAAAAACAACTAATTCAGGAAATTAAGGTTTTCCATAAGAACAAAAACATAATTTCTATCCTGGTTTTGGGTTTTGTTTTTAATTTTTTTTTTAGTTTTTTTTTTTTGTGGGTTTTCTTTTCAAGTGAGAAACCTTCCCTCAACAATATGTAACTGAAAATAGAAGTTAATCTAGAATTTGCATATACAAAAACTATGTTGGTCAAGGTTTTTCTTCCTGTGAATTTCAGACCTACCACTCCTTACTCATATTAATTTAAGACTTTTCAATTATCTTTTGAACTGATTTGATTTATATGGAGTTTGATGGCACTCATTGCATTAGGGAATACTTTATTTTGTTTGTACACAGTAAATATATTTCTGATGAAAATCAAATTTCAAGGTAAATAAATATCTCCTATGGATCATTACAGACATTATTAAAAGTATGTGCCAAAGTGATAAATAACATTACAACTTAATTTCATTTTAAGAACAAAGAAAGCTTATTTGTAAATGTACCAACAAGCAGAAGAAAAAAAAAAAAAAAAAAGTAGACCAGAAATTTGTTTCACTACTCTTTGCAAAAACACCAAATTTGCATACTAAAGAAACAATCTGACAAGGAGGGGTAAACAAAGGCATGTTGAATAGTTTAGGATTAATGCAAAAATCTCCAACCATGGGAGAACTATCTACAACAAATTGTATTCTTGCTTTCCAAGCTGCCTTGTTTAATACAAAAAACATATAAAAGTAATATAGCAAGTAGGAAATATTTCAAATAGCTTATCCTGTTTATATATGATGATCCCTAAGAACAATTCTGCCAGTGATAAACATTTCTTTATCAAAATAGTAGTTTATTATCTTTTTTTGAAAAAAATATATTGAGAGCTATTCTCTACTATATTATGCAGATTATGCAACAAAAGAATATTCTTTTTATTCTTTTTCATCATCAACATAAAGAACAATAAATAGGCCAAGGAAAATATTCACTTAAACTGAAAGCAATGGAAATTACATTTTTTTATATTAAATTACTCTGATACAACATACCGTTGCAAAGAAAAGTAACTTTGGGTTGCCAGGGTCTTCCTGATAAACATGATACAGTAAGGAAAAAAGAATAAAAACAGCTGAAGAAGGTCATCCTGTTCAGTGTGCGTGCGTGTGTATGTATGTAAGGGTATCAGAGATTACTGCAATGGGAGTGTTTAGAATATTCATAAATCAGGCCAGTTAAACTTAAATCTAAACTTTACAACAAGGGCATTCAGCAAAAATATACTTTGCTAATGAATAGTTCTTAAGCATATCGATCATTACCAATACATATAGAAAGGCGTTAGTCTTTAAATTAATCATATTCCAAATTAGTTGAAGGTAACATTCATGTGTACCTCTATAAGCATTCAGATACAAGTACGACTGATGCTGTGCATTAGCACAGATAGCTACTGTCCTTAATGGTCTTAGATACAAAAAAACCCAGGTAATCAGGCTTAAGAGCTCTTCAATAAGGAGTGACAGAAGAAAAGCAGGTGCCTTTTTCCTATCATCCCTCCACTCCCAATTCAAGATCATGTTTTATAAAATGTTTGGGTTTCTGTACAGTCAGCTAATCTCTGCTTCACACAGCAAGTTTCGTAACAATTGATAACAAGCCTAAGAGGTCAGGATGGGCTATAGCAATGTTAGCATAAGGGTTTAAAGCTTGTTCCTAGTGATGGTAATACTATTTTGCCTGGGTCACTGGGTGCAGAAATGTATTGTTTCCCACCTATTTATACCAATGTTTTAACATTTCAGGTTAAAACAAGCTAATATTGATTAAATCCTGCTTTGTGTTCTTCCACTTTTCAGAGAGCAACAGTCCTTTATTTGGCTCCACGGTCATATCCACTCTCACAAGCTTTTTCTCTCTTTCCCATGGCAAATGACCAGCTTGTTCCTGGAATCTATACTGTACAGAAGATGTGCCAAGGAAAGGAGAATAAATTAGGTAGGTTTCCGAACTTTTTAGTCTGAATGTAAAGATTCAAACTAGCTAACTAATTCATTCAGTGCACTATTTAAGATATAATTTACATTATTCTACATATTTATTTAGTCTCCTGTAGCAGGTTGATATAACACAGAGTTCCTATTTACCTACACATTTCATTCTTGAGGTAAGCAATACTGGGCCCCCTCAAGATAAAATCCTGCGGCCTATATACTCATATTACCTAGTGAGTAGGTAGAATTTGGACTACCATTTCAGTTAAGTGCAAAACAGGGTCCATACCAATAGATTTTCTGCTGCTCCATATTCCTTACTCTTTTCTCTTTCTACTCATCCCTTCCTACCTGTTTCCTCTGCTCTGGTGTGGACTTATCCATGGCTGCAGTCCCTTCAGGAAGTACATGCTCCAACCTGTGCTTATCTACAGGTTGCACTCCCTTCAGGGGTTTGCCTGTGGCAGAGTGGGTTATCCACTGGCTGCAGTCCCTCCAGGGGTGTTACCAGCTCCACCATGGAACACCTCCTAATGCTAAAATTTTGTTATACTTCTTTTGGTGTTTAACCTCCTTAAATATGTTTTTACAGAGGTGCCACCAACTCGTGTCAACACATCTAGTGTCATGCAGTGAGCCTGTCAGAGCTGGATGAACAAGCTGTGTCTGGCAAAGGGCAGCCCCTGGCCTCTTCTCACAGGCATCACCTATGCAAACCCCACCTGACTGCCAAAACCTTGGATTTATACCAACCACAGCCTGCGAGTTTATTTGCTTTAAGACTGTAGTTAGCAAGCTCTTGCAAGCTCTGATTTTGTTGTGAAAGTCCTATTAGCGTCTTTATATGGAATGGGTATCTTTCAAAGGGATAAAAAGGAACATGGTCATTTTGAATTGCACGTGGAGTCAAACTGAGCCATGAATTCACATCAAAGCCCCATGGTGTACCACAATAGAGGAACATATCAAAAGAAAACTATAAAGAAGGTGGAAACAGGGAAGGTCTGATTGGGAGGAATATATAGACAGTGCCGGAGCATGAAAGGCTGGAATTAGAGAAATGAAACTGCTGGAACTGAAAGTAGGAAGGATTATCAAGTGCAACAAGAAGAGCTTTTGGAAACACTTTGTCAGCCAAGGAAGGATGAGGACAATGTGGGCTGTTGCTCAGTGGGGTAGAATATTTAAAAAAAGAGACTTGGGAAAAGTTGAGATATTCCAATGTCTTTCTTGTCTCAGTTTTCACTTATAACGTTTGTCTTTGGTCATCCTGGGCCACCAAGCCTTTAAGCAGAGTCTGTAGGAACAAGTGATTTCCCATAGTACAGGAAGACTAAGTTTGGGAACCTCTTAAGCTAATTGGACATACATGACTTCATGAGACCAAATAAGTGCTTCCAAGGCTAATGAGGGAGCTGCCTGGTGACAGTATAAGGCCACTTTCTATCATTTTTGACAAGTCATGGTGGTTGGACAAATTCCTGAAGACACAAATGTAATGTTTATCTTTTAAGCAGGGCAAGAAGGGGGGTCCAGGGACCTACAGATCAGTCAGCTTAACATCAGTTCCTGGGAAGGGCATGACACCATTTCCAAGTACGTGAAGGACCAGAAGATGATTGAGAATAGTCAGCATGAATTTACAAATGGCAAATCAAACCCTGTTAAGCTGATTGCCTTCTGCAATGACATGGATGTCTATGTGGATAAGGCAAGAGCAGTGGCTGCTGTATACCTTTAGAAGTTAAAGGTTTTTAACACAGTTCCCTCATAATATAGTAAAATTAGAGAGGTATGGATTTGAGTAACCAATAGTCTGGATGGAAAATTGGCTAGACTGTTGGACTCAAAAGGTAAGTGATCAGTGGTTAAAAAGGTCCAACTGGTGGCCTATTACTAGTGGCATCCCTCAGAGATCAATACTTAGGACTGTTTCATGTCTTTAATAGTAACTTGCATGTGGTGATAGAGTACACTTCAGCTAGTTTGCAGAAGACACCAGAGGAAGCATTGATACACTCAAAGATAGGTCTGCTATTCAGAAGAACCTCTACATACCGGAGTAATGGGGCAACAGGGATCTTAAGAAGTTCAATAAAGGAAAATACAAAGTTCTTCACTTGGCACACAATAACCTGGTGGAGAACACTATAAGCTGGTGGACAACTAAATAGAAGGCAGCTTTCCAGAAAAAGATCTTGGGCCTTGATAGACAACATGTTGAACTTGAGCCAGCAGGATGACGTTGGAACAAAAAAAGGCCAATAGCCTATTTCACTCTATTAGTGAGAGTGGAGCCAGCAGGTAAAAGGAAAAGATTCTTCCCTTCTGTTTAGCACTTGTAAGACTATATATAGTGTATTGTGCTTACTGTAGAGATCCTCATACAAGAAAGACATTAATAAACTAAAGCAAGTTCAGCCAAGGTTGAACAAGATGAGTAAGGGGGTGGAGAAAAGATGTTGAGAGAACCGTGTTTGTTTATCCTTAAGAGGAAAAGGCTAGGGAGAAGATCTTGTTGCTTTCTTTAGACACATATTGGGCAGTTGTAGAGAAAATGGAGTCAGACTGTTTACGCAGGTTCACCTTGGAAAGGCAAGAGGCAATTGAGAAAAGCTAGAATATAGGAAATTCCAAGCATATAAAAAAAAAAAAAATTAGCATGAGATGGTCCAACACTGGAACAGTTTTCCCAGGAAGGTTATGGAATCTCCATCCTAGAAACATTCAAAACTTGAGTGGAGAAAGTACTAAGCTATTTGACCTAATTGATGGACAAAATGACCTCCAGAGGTCTCTTCCAATCTACATGGTTCTATGATTATGTCTTTCACAGCACATTTGGAAAATCTTCAGAGCAGTGCAAGGGCTTGAGATTCTGCTATCTCATAAGTAGAGATCCACACTGTAATACTTTATGAATTTCTTTAAGCTTGTTTTCTAGTGAAAACTTAAAATCTCTGAGTGCTACATATTTAGAGACAGTAAAATGTCAGCTGTTTATAATTCTGCAGGTGGAAGGAAATATTTTAACCTTCATGAAAAACCATTATAAACTCAATGTCATGCAATATTTATGTTTTACCTTTTTTATATCATAAAATTTGGTGGTGGGAGAAATGTGTCAGTGATATCGATAATTCAACTTTTATTCAAACAATACTAGTCTTTATTTTCTCTATGTAACTATGAAGAATGCAAATCCATATAAACAGCCATATTAGTTGCTTGGATCTACTGATTAGGCTTCATAAGCCTCTCACCAGGTCTTGATTGATTTTCCTCCATGCGTCACAAAGAGGGAAGCAAGTAAGCCAATGAGGCCCAAGTCCACAGGCAGTCATGAGTTAGTGGTAAGGCTTTGTATAGCAAACTATATAAAGATTGTGGTAGTGTCCTTCTTTTATTAGTTTATTTTGTTGTAGAAACTAAGTAGATATTTAGAATTTATTTTATCTTCATTCCTTGGTGGAGCTTCAAGCTAAAGAGCTCAGTGATTATGTTGTCATCTGTTTGGAACTGTCAAGCTTTCTGTTGGAATGGAAAAGAAAGACAGCAATGGCTCTAACAGACATTACATTGAGGATTTCAGGATACATTCTGTCAACAGAATAATTTAATGCTCCCACCGTGTTATCAGTGTATTTCTCAAATCCTGCTGGTGCCATTTCATTTGTGTCTTGATTAAATTTGAACCAACTGCATTTCATATATGTTCTTATCACTCTTGTGCAAAGTGACATCTAAGTAAAAATACTGTACATATCTCTTGAGAAGACAACAGAGCAGGGTGTCTTCAGTATGCATTACAGCCATCCTGTTGCATGACTTTCCTGATAATCTGGGAGGAAGACACAGAATGATCAATCTTTGTGGTCTCTGCAGTGCTGTTTGAATAATAATGCTTTAGTTTCTACCTCTTCCAAAACACCTGAAGGAAGATAAGAAAATGAATGTGTACATATCTTTTGAAGTTCACATGACGATGGCGAGGAACACGAAAACTTAAAAACACTAATACAAAAGTTTACTAGCATTGTTGTATTGTTATAATAATATAATTAAAATAATAAGTAATAAATGTATTAGAGCATTTTGTGACCATTAAAACCTTATATAGCTTCTGCCATAGCTTCACATTTTACATGGACTGCAGTCTTTCCAATAAGTTTTAACAACTATTATGGAAAAAATAACTAAAAGCTCCATAATAATATATAGTATTTTTGTAAGAGTGATAAACATAAGATGATTCCTGATTCCTTTTGTACAAACGGCAGTTCAGATCCTTTACAGGTTATATCAACATAGGCTTACAAGATTCAATTAAAAAAAGGTAAAGATCTTAACCAATAACTTCCTTGATAGCAGTTGTGTGTCTTGTTCAACAGTAAACCACTAATATGTCTTTCAGTATAGATTTAAGGTGAGAATCTGGGTCTTTTGAAATTAACACAAATCTGCCACTAATGTTTATGAAGCCAAGATATCACTCACAGTCTTAAAATTCGGTATCCTTTAAGTCAGAGGAAAAATATAAATCTTCTGCAGCTTGCAGACCTTTTTACCCCTTTGAGGCTCAACATTACTGTCAGAAAAAATAACATAATTCCACATACATCATTCCACATCAACCATTACCTTAGAGAACTAAAATAATTTAAATTTAAAAAATCTGATATTTGAAAGAGACCGTTATCTCAATCAGATCAGTAGATCTGTACTTTAGCCCAAAGATATAAGGTTTGCATCTCTATACTTGAAGAAGTTAAGCAAACATTGGTATTTTCTATAGAAGAAATGTTTCCTAGAAATGCAAGCTTCTGAATTTTCTCTGTGGGTTTATAAGTTGTTTCTGAAGAATCATACTGAGATTCCCAGAAGCCTTAATAGTCAGACGTGAAGAAATGAACTACTATTTGAGCTTAAAGGTACCTCATTGATCAAATACTCTTCATTCTTCATCTTCTCCTGAAGGGGACATTTTATCACCCATTCGAACTCCAAACATCATATTCACAAAAGAGAAAAAAACAGTGTTGTAAGATAACTTCGAAACAAAATCCTCAAAGCAAATGTATCGAGATGCATATTCTATTCCCTGGAAGTTATATTCTTGCTGTTGTGACTGTGGTTAATATAGCTCACCTAAGTAAATTAAATATAATTAAAATGTCGATTTTTCTACTTAGAATCATAGAATAGTTTGGGTTGGAAGGGACCTTAAAGATCATCTAGTTGCAACCCTCTGGCCATGGGCAGGGACACTTAAAAATTTTGGATTAATTGTTCAATCAATAACAATCATACTGTTTTGCTGTACCTCTTTTTGGTTTTATTTTCACTGTGTGATGATTACTACTTGTTCAATGTAACATAACTAAATATACATCATTATTTATTTTTGTATTCCTCTCAGGAAAACATTTTTATAATACTTGTGTCACAAATCAAACTGAATTTTTAGGAGACAGAGGAATTAGAGAGAGGGAAGATACTTGTGTGTTCATACCTTGTCCCTCTAATATTTTCATATATGGGGGGGAAATAAAAGGCCTAAGACACTCTCTGATTTCTTCAGTTCTCACTTACTAACTGCATCTCATCTATCTCAGTATTCAGGAGACAGAAGTTGAGCCAATCCAAAAAAAGACAATGTTATTGCAGAACTTCATTTAACAGTTCTTGACATGCACTTACCCTCATCTCCCAAGTTCAGATTTCTCCCTTTCTTGGTTGTTTTTACATCATTAGGTTACTACTTGAGATTAGGTCAGATTATGTTAAGACTTCTTCGAAAAGTGGGAGGTAATAATATATAAAAAGGGAGTAAGGATTTGTCTTGGCTTTGGTCTCCATGTAGAGTTAAAATATTTGTGTACTGCATGTATTTGTTTGATTATTTCGTGTAATAGTGTATACATTTGTAAATAAAATTCTGGCTGCTATTCACACCCATGAAGCTTTTGAGAAGGTGCCTGAACATCCTGGGAAAGATTAATTTTGCCTAAATTCAAAAGTATAAAGTATAAGTACTCCTATCTGAATTAGGGAGTAATTACAGTTAACGGAGATGTAAGATTTAATTCAGATGCTCAATCTAGATTAATTTGTCTAGTGGCATTTGAGATGTTCTGGGATCTCCTGCTTGGGTTCCAGCAGCTACACATTCTCCATGGGTCCTGTGTTTTATCTGCCAACCCTGTTTGTGTCACTTTGGTATGGTAAGACATCTCAAATGACCCTTTTGTGGGTAACTGAATTGAACAATAAAAATGAACTGCAAATATAGTAAGTAATACTTGTTTTATGATTCATTTAACCGAATGTCAGTGTCCCCTTCAGGAGGTTAATAGGTCTTTGGTCTCTACTTACTGTATTGACTAGATTTGATTCAGATACCCACATGTTGTTATCTTCTGACACCTATATGCACACAAGTTTTGCAAATATGATGCAGGATGCCGAACATGATTTACAGAATATCTGTATACAGACAGTATTTATATAAGATCCTACTGGGTCAGCATCTTGGAGGCAAGGAGGAATAAAATGACTCAAATGGCAATAGAGGCCTATGTATAGGCAACACAATCAAGATCTATGTACTTATTAACTGTAATTACAAACTACACAACAACTCAGAGGTGAACACTTATTCTAAGAACACTTAAGTAAAATGAGTCCTAAAGTCAGTGCCATTTTTGAGCAATTGCAACTAAGAAAAAGTGCTCAATCATTTGGCAAGTCAGACTTCAAAACTTTTGAAGACTCTATAATATTTCAGCACCTGTCAATAACTTTAAAGGATCCTATTGCAGCACAATATTTCCATTGAGTTTGCTTGCAAATTCCAGGATATGAATGCCCTAGTTCTATGTCCCAATATTATGCAATTGCATGGTTGCATAGATGTGTTTTTTCTCTTTCCTTGCACATCGCTGCTTTGTACCTGGCTAATTAATGCACTCAGTAAAGTTCAAGTATATGACAGCTGTTGGAGTTATTTATTTGAAGTATCTTCTGACTTTATTTTTTTGCCCCACAAAAATATTATGATGAGTAAGAAAAAAACATACTTTTTAAAATCATAAATTCTAGTAGTACATATAAACTTGATCCTTAGTGTTGCTGCAGACTGTAATTTAATAGCAGCATTTTTTTGTTTAGTATTAAAATGAAAATTATTCTTATTATGTATTAGAATATAATTATATATTTTCATAAAGTACTCCATTACTTCCCATAAGGTACTACATTTATTGCTAACACATATATGTATATATACACATACATATGCATGCTAATATTAACAGATTAACATTCCGAACAATCTGTTTTCCTCCAGAATGCATGTTATTTATTAACTACAAAGAATATTTACATTCCTAAATAATAATAAACTAAAAACAGCAATGTAAGCACAGCATCAACTTTTGTCATAATAATTACCCACCTTCAAGACACTTTTAATAGGATTTTGTCTTTTCACATCAGATGATTTTGACAGGAGAGTGTCCACACTTCAATATCTTTCACCAAAGGGTCCTGATCATACATAGTTATCTGGGCTATATATAGCTAGACTGGCTAAATAATCATATTGTATTAATATTCATTCTCTTACCTCATATAGTTCTGTCCAAATTTTTAATACATTTAAGGAAGTTTAATTGTATTATACAATATAGCTGTCTGAGTAGAAGTACATATGAAATATTTATTGAAAGGTGTTATGGTTTGCTTTTTTCTTTCATTCTATATCACCGAAAAGTTTGGTAGAAACAAACAAACAAAAAAAAACCACAATACAAGCAGTCAGGATTAATTTTCTGAAACTAAGTACAAATACTGCTAATTTTGTTCGCTTTTCATTTGATATTCATCAGCCATGAGAACAGATGCAACTATTTCTAAGAGTGAATTTTACCATTAATGTCTCTGTTCTCCTGATTTTATACTTGGTGTTTGCATATCCCTTATCGGCACAGTAAAAAAAAAAAAAAATAAAAATAAAACAACCAAACACCCTCAGCAATTTTGCCGATGACACTGAGCTGTGTGGAGCAGTAGACACTCTGGAGGGGAGGGATGCTGTCCAGAGGGACCTGCAAAGGCTTGAGAGGTGGGTCTATGCAAACCTCATGAAGGTTAACAAGGCTAAGTGCAATATGATATATTTCAACATACTGAAATTCATTATGTATGTAAATGAAAACAGATCTAACAGAAAAAAAAGGCATACACAAATCAACTTTCACTTGTGTTTGTGTATGTGTGTGTGTGTTAAAAAAAATTATCAGTATACTTAAATCTTCATTTTATACACATTTGATATCACACGCTTGCACTTAGAGAGATATATATGAGACATTGCAACATATGTAGTAGTTCCAAACATATTAGAATAATGTACTAATAACTAAAGAACATTGTGTAAGAAGATAGGCCAACCAAGAGAATGTACAGTTCTAGAGTTCTCTCCGTTGGGATATAAAGAAACTCCAGATGGGTTGCCAAGAATCAGGCAAACTTTAAGTACTCTGAATGTATTTTTTTAAGCATGCTTATCATGTATCTTCATTTATATGAAAAAAAATTGTACAAAAGATGAAATAAATATGAACTGAAATCAAGAAGTGCTTAAACTGACAAAATGTGTTTCTACAGTCTGTGTGAAATCATCTGTCAAGTATTGTCACTTATCCCTAAATGTTCTATGCAAACATTTCAAGAGTCAGTGAAGACTTTGTAGAGTGGCAGGAGCTTAAATCACGGAATCACGGAATTTTCAGAGTTGGAAGGGACCTCTAGAGATCATCTAGTCCAACTGCCCTGCTAAAGCAGGATTGCCTAGAGCACATTACTCAGGACTGCATCCAGGCGGGTCTTGAAAATCTCCAGAGAAGGGGACTCCACAACCTCCCTGGGCAGCCTGTGCCAGTGCTCTGTCACCCTCACCGTAAAGAAGTTTTTCCGTGTATTTGACCGGAACTTCCTGTGTTCTAACTTGTGCCCATAAATGTATGTTAGAGCTTGTTTTTGAGGATACAATGGGACTTTCCAATTTGGGGGGTTTTTTGGGTTGTGTTTTTTTCTTTTTTTTTTTTTTTTTTTCTGTCAGTATTAAATCAGGGCTTAGATTTAAGATGTGTAAGGATAGAAATTTGCAGTTTAGGAAGCCACACAAGACTGTTTAATTTATTATAAATAGTGTTGAGTGTCCACTGGATATAGAAATAAGGAACACAGTTTTGCTGATGAAATACCTCTGGGATTTGTTTCACTGTCCCACTCCCCCCAGAAAAAAAGGAAATGTGTAATTATCGGAACAGAAGTTTGGACACTTTCTTCACCTTCCCAACCCTTTACTCCTGCTGTCAAATTTCTCTAAGTTTTCCATTTCTCCAAACCAGATGAGATGTTTCAGAAATGAACTGAGTATTGTGTTTTAGTCTGAAGTGCTTTGATGCTGAAATATTGGTTAATATAACAGAATTTCTGTACTATCTTGCACTGAACCAAGTACCTACTTCACATTTAAAATGAGCCTGAAGAGTGCATGCCTATACTAGTAAGTAAAGGAAGTAATGTTCTGCCTCTTAAATCCTTGCTTGACACCATCTTTTTCCATTTAACTTTTTGTCCTAATCAGTGCTGTGCCACAGAACTTAATTTTCTGACATTACATGGCTCATAATGTCCCAAAGTAGTTCTTTACATGAACAAAGGATGTCTATATATTTTAAACAGCTTCTTGAAAGAAAGAAAAATACCTTTGTAAACCTTTTCCCACAATAACTTTAAAGCAGTCAACACTTTTCTGATAAGTAACAGAAAAAAAAAAAAAAAAACAAACCAAAAAACTAAACCCCAAACCAGTGTTTAATGTATTGGTTCTACATGACTGTGTGAAAAACAAAAAAAAAAAAGGTTTTGAGGTAAAGAGTAATTAAATTCTGGTTGAAATGGCATTATCACCTGGATTTTTGGTTTGCTAGAATATAATACAAAAAATACATGTCTAACTTGCCATGCATTTTCACAACTTTTTGTCCTAGTTTTTTGACTTTTCATTCTTTCCCCAGCCACTGTGGAGTTATCATCCACATAATTTTTCACAGGATGTGATAGTTTTAATTTCTAACAAAGTAATATGGTTTTGTTTTATCTCCTGATGTCTTTATTAATTTCTTTTTACTCTGAAGTATATTTTTCCTATCTTTCAGTGATACCCAGCCCCTCTGAATTAAGCATCTGATCAGTGACATTTCTTAACTCCTGCTTCCAGGGCTCTGGGATGCTGGTAGCAGGGGATATCTCTCCCCAGTGTCTGTACGGGTAAAGCCTGGTAGCCAGGGCTCATCCTAACCCCAACCAGGACCAGGCACCAAGGCAGCCCCAGGCACTGGGAATTTCTCTGGGGACAGGCCAAGGTGAGGCCAGGATGGTACATGGGTCCAGCTTGGTGGGGTCCATGGCCAGGCATGGCAGGCCTGTGGGGTGCTGGAGTCCAGCCGTGCTGAGACATTTCTGGGACTGGGGCTGATGGCCCTGGGCGGGGCTGAAATGGGGTCCTGGGACATGGGAAAGGTGAGGGGAGGCCTTGGGAAGGCTGGGCAGGGACAATAAGGTTGTTAGTGTCCCCAAGGCCCTGACATTTCTTACAAATAATCTCGATCAGTAATTATCTCCCCCCCTGCCCCGCCTTCTGGCAAACCTTCTAAGTATTTACTTTGTGCTTTGAGAGGGGAAGGAAGAAAAAGGTTTGTGATCCGAACATCCTATGAAGTTCATCAAAATTAAGCTTAAAATACATCTCAAATATTACTTCTCTTATTCTGAAGAAAAAAACAAAACCAAAAAAAACCCACCAAAACCTATGTTGTACCATGTACCTGATTGATCACTCATTTTTGCTCATTGTGCTACAGAACTGCAAAATATCATTACCTCTGTGCTTTTTCAGGAGGAAATAAATCCTTCCTGTTCACCATTTATAATTTTTGCAATTTAAAATTATAAAAAGACAGCACTTTTCTGTTCTGAAACATCTTGGACATTGGTTGCTAGAAAATAAGATTTAGTATAGATCTCAGCAGTGGACAAGCACTAGCATGCATTATTGTTTTCTTCCTTTTATGTTCTTAGTTTGTATATATTTTAATATCAAACTGTACCTTTGGAAAACAACTATTTTTCCAGGTACCTTCAAGCTTCTTAGGAAAAGGGAACTCATTTTTAACTGTAATAGTAGTATTACTCATGATATTTCATATGCTATTATTTGTTATGTTATTAATTTATCCAATGTTGTTGTCTTAGAGCTGAGCTCTGAGTGCAAGGCTTTTTTTTTTTTTTTTAATTACAATTAAATGATCAACTATTGTCATACTTTTCACTGTCTATCAACTTTTAGCACAAAGTTTAAAATATTTTCGTAACCCTGTCCTCTACTGCAACTCACCAGAGCTGCTCACAAGAAGTCTGGTTAGTTCAATGTTCAAAAAATTCATGTCAGCTCCACTCAGGACACAGCATTTAAATAGCAGGAGATGACTGTCTTGCAACTCATTTTTCTATTAAACCAAAGTAGAAATTTGGCTTTTATGACAGATGTAATCTAAGCCTTCTGTAACTGGCAAATCTGGAACTAAACTGTTACAGAATGTTGGAGGCTTCACAGTTTTCCCAAGTAGAAATAGGGTTTCATTTTCACCAGTTATTTTACCATTAAGCAGTATATTTCTGCAATATTTTGCCAGTTTTCTGCAATTGTTTTTGTCTGCTCCTGCAGTCTGTGTGTGTGCATATAGACCATTTCTAACAACAGTCTTCCTATTTTCTCCCCAAGTTTGTTCTCTAGCACAAGCTCTAATAAATAAAGCCAACATTCTGGCAGAGATCCTTCAATATTTCTCATGCAAATATTTTTTTTCCTATGTCTTTAATCATCAAAGATATGTGGGAGACAAATTTTTGAAATGCCCTAAAGATACTGAGAGAAATGTTGAAAGCTAAAAATATTATTTCCTCTTTTTTGATATTAAAATCAAGTTTTATTCAGAATCCACTAATTTTCACACAGTATTTAAACTTCATATTTTTAAAATTATTTACATTATACATACTACATAATATCTTCTTGAGATCCCAATGTAGGCGTCTGATCTGCAAATTAGAAACTATACCCCCTTCATTGTATACCAATATTCCTGTGTTTATTCAAGTTTTTATCCTTTTTTCTTTCATTTAACTATTACCTATCTTGTCACACAGTTTTCCATTCTTCGTTCTGATGGGTGGTCTGAATATTATTATGGTTCCCAGGTGTCAGCCAACATCTGCTTACTGTAACATTCTCACTCCTTTTCTGAAGTTCGAGCAGTTCATTCTCCTGTGTGAACTTTATCTGTTGGTTTTGTTGTTGATGTTGCTATTTGCAGTCTTTTTTCATTTTATTTTAGTCTATGACATATACGTTGAATCTATTCTGTCTTTACCTGTCTCAGTGGGATGGTATGAGATACATTTTGTTAGCATGAAACCGCTTTAGGGCTCTCAGAAAATCATGCTGTATAAAAGTATTAAAGAGGATGTAACGTGTCTTTTCCCAAAGTCATCTGTACACAATATATCTGCTGTTAAACTACTAAGTGATTCTATTTTTCCTTTGGCTGCCAACAATAGCCCAAAGCATTTCATTTACAGGTTTGTCTTTTATCGACATATTGTTCAATTATGTGATTACTTCTGCTTTTTCTTCTGCGCTCAGGTTCAAAACTGAAATGAACTTTCCTTTACCCTTAACTAAGAATTAAATACCATATAAATGAAACAATGTTTTTTAAAACTGTTTCCAAGAAAACACATAATTTTGTGTATGACACAGGAAGCAGAAGCTGGAAAATATGCAAATTTTTAGTGAAGATTAATACATTTTTATTCTTACTCAGATAAAAATCTGAGTTATATGTTAACCAAAATATATGGCAACACTTTTTCAAAGACTCTGCAAGCTAGTATTTTAAAAATAACTTGACAATGTAATGAACATTGCTTATGGAATGTTTCACTGGACTGAAGACTTTGACATTAGGAAGTTATTTGACATGAAAATTACCTAAATTAAAATTAAAAAAAAAAAGAAAAAAAAAAAAGAAAAAAAAAAGAAAAAAAAAGAAAAAAGCTTTTCTAATCTGATTTCAAGTCCTTTTTGTTTAAAACTGTTAAAAATGCATTGCTTTTTAAAGAAATGCACACATGTACAAAGTCATATTTTTAAGAAGTCACAAGACTTATTTTAATAGCAAAAAAAATCTTTTGAATGTCAAGAATTATTAATAGTCAAATTTAAGAGCTAAATGGCAAATTAATGCCTTCATAAATCAATATGGAATCTGCTGTAAAACCAATCTTTGCACAAATTTTTCTTACTCAACTTTAGGCAGTCTATTTTGAACTTATGATGATTTTGAGAGATGGTCATGGTAAATGAATCACACAACCTTTTTTATATAATAAACCCATATTTTAGTCATTTGCTGTCCATCCATTTAAACATATAAATATGCATTCTGCTCACAAGCAGATCCTGTCTAGTGCCAAACAAAAGACCTAACCTTGAGTTTTCCCAAATCGATACAATTTGTGTTAAATACCACCAAAATAACTTTATAACTGCTCTTCTAAATCTAACATTGAAATATGATGAAATCAAACCCTGCTTAACAATCCATTATGGCATGCATGCAGAACTTTGCACTGCACATAATACTTTCAGAAATTCCTATTATCTAAATATAGTGCCTATTTATTTTTTGTCATTCCACATGTGAGCTTTTTTTGAGGGGGGATTGGAAGTGTGATCAAAGATCACGTATCAGATGCTGAACAGTGGAAAAAGAAGCTAGTTAAAATTCTGCTGCTCTTTGCAGAAGGAAAAATGAATTAGTCTATTTCAACCTTTCCAGTCCTTTGTAGAAGCAATTATAGAATGCAAATATTTGTAAACCATATATATTTACGAACTTCAATATTATTTTCAAAACCAAAGTTATATTAAAAAAAAATCAATATACCTTTCTTATTTGCAGTGTGCAGCTGTTCAAACAAAAGGAAATAAAAGTCCTGAAGTATCATTTACTTCTTACAAACTGCTTTTTTATTTCTACCTGAAAATTATCTTTAAGCACTATTTCCAGATGATTTCAACACCTTTCTCCTGACACTTTATAAGGCTTATATCTTTCCATGGTAAGTCTTTATGTAAAGATGTAATACTTCTATTTCAAAGATGTTGTACTGTTATATACAGAATTTTGAAGTCAAATTCTCTTTTGATTTTCATTTTGTTCATATTTAATCATACATACAGTAGTGAAAGGATGTAAATGAAAATATCTCATTTGTTATTGGTTTTTATGAAGTCTGTAGATTTATACCACTTAAAAACATGTATAAAACCCCATGCAAATATTCTAAACCTGTTATATCAAATATAAATACTGAAATTTCTCTTGCACAAACACATAATTTATGCATAACATTATAAGGAGCATAAACCTACAGCTCAGTGCCATCTTCAGCAGCCAGTCAAGGTCAGTAGACAGCTTTATGCTGTAAAGGTGATCTATATCAGCTGAGAATCACCCTGCCATTCTATTAACAAAAACCTTACCTACATAGAAAATTTAGTATCATCTGTTTCTTATGTACTCATTCCAGTCCAAACTACTTGTGGTGTTGACTCTGTCATTTGATTAACACCCTGCTTAGTCTTGGTAGGGAGATAAAAGGATAATTTTTGGCTGCCTAAGGAATCTGATTAAGAAGTACACAAAAAATAGGATGCAAAAATGGTAAGATAAAAATGGTATACACAATGAATTCATGGAAGGATAGTAATAATAATAACAACAACAGTAATAATAATAGCTTTGATGTTTCTTTATCAAAGATTAATGGTATCTAAGCAAAAATTTTTAATTTTTCAGTATTTTTCCAACAGCATGGAAACCACTTCAAAAATTCCTTATTGATTTAAAGGGACTTTTAATTAACTGGCATTCTGTTCCAGCTGTTTTTGCTTCTTCCTTGCTGGGAATTTAGTAGTTCAGTGCAATAGACAACCCTACATTTTAGTGCTACATAGTAATACTCAAGCAGTGTGATGAAAGATGGATTTCTACTCATAATGACATTCATGTGGGCATTAATTTCTATCAAGTTGTTTTATAATTGTTTACCTTTGTTGACTGTTGTAGCTGAAGGATGATGAAAAAATTCAAGAAAACAGCTTTCTTCACTGGAATTGTTAGAAGATGGATTCAGTCTCTGTGTAGGAGTGCAATCATCAGCATCAATAGAACCATATATGAAAGCCTAAATATGGATGTCTATCAGACAAAAAGAGACCTTATGCTTACTTCAAAATGTAGAAACTTAGAACGCGTGATGAGATGACGATTTGAGTATAGCAGGAATAAACTCACTTTCTGCATAATTTATTTCAAACAACAGTTTCACATAAAGAGCCAATAAGAGTCTTTTGAGAGCATGAGATTTTCCTTTATGTAGTGTATTACGAGTGAGAAAGAATTTGCCTAAAAAGAGACCGAAAGTTTTTTACTAACATGAGTTTGCAGACATATTCTGGTAAAAATATTCTGGTCTGGAGATTGCAAAGTTACTCACTCCTTGCATCCACGATCTTTGCTTCCATATTGCTTTCAGGGTTTGATACTTATTAATAAGTATGCAGATAGCATTATTTTGCAGACGAGTAGATAGCTGGTTCCTTGACAGAGACCAAAAAGTAGTCTGTGTCAGGGTTTGCAAGATATGCATACAAAAGATAACACTTTCTGCAATTGCAATATTTGAAGGTATCCTACTGTGCATCAGGAATTACTGTCATATATCATGTCAAGCCCTTGTTCCAGAGGAACAACTTGCCCTAAATTATATTTACTATAACCTTATGTCACATTAAAACACACAGAAGCTTGTTATAACCCGATGTTAAAAGGCAATTGCTTAGAGGTGAGGAAGGTGACATGAAAGCTTGAGGTGACCAGGTCTTTGTTTGCCATTACATGTCCCAAAGTCTTTGTTTTTATAACAAGGTTGATGAACTGCCAAGGCTGATTTTGGGAAAGTGATGAACAATACCACTTAAAATGAAAAAACGGGAAAGATGTCAATAGATCAGTGATACGTGTTGCCCTACTGATGCAATGCCATATATATATATATGCGTAGTCTGCTAATCGTTTTTTTTTACATGACCAATGTCTTGATCTTTTCACAAGACCACAACAGAGCATTTAGCCCTATGCAGTGCTGTATTTGGGGTAAAGGCTCTACAGGGAATCTGTTAAGACATCCTGGCCTCTGTCCCAGAGGCAAAGACTGACAGGTGTTTTCGTCACAGCCCACATTATTTATCATCTTTGTTCTAAAGCTTTCTGCTGTAGATTAAAAAAAACAAACAAACAAACAAAAAAACAACACCAACAACAACAACAGAAAAGAGCTCCCTTCTTCATCTATTCAAACTCAGAAAATCTCTACTTGCCTTTGAGATACATTATTTCATCATGCAACAATCAGTTTCTCAAGCAAATTCTCACATGCCGCTTGGTGATCTTACTGCCCCCAGAGTAGGAATTATGACGTCCACCCTTTCCTTTAAGGTCTATTTTGCAGGTGATTGATGAAGAACACTAATCCTTGGAGTCCATAACCTAATTTAAATCTCTGTGGGTCCTCATTACTAGGAAGGGTCACACGATCCATAGCAGTGGGAGATAGATGGTTTCAGTCACAATGTTAACTGCCATCTTGACGTCAGAGTGGCAAAATGGTAGCTAAGGATTCACATGACGAATAGCCTTTTATAAAGACATGCTGGTATTTCTGTAGGGTGAAGCAAGCAAGCTGGAAGTGTGGTTTGTGCAGAGATCTACATGAAAGGCACGCAGAGTTATAGGACACCTATTGCAGGGCATTACAAAAAAAAGATGCATAAGTGCTCAAAAAGGCCTGAATATCAATGATGAATTGGCAAATGACAACAAATTTGAGAGCGGTTCAGCAGCTTCCCCTGGCAAAACAAATAGAAGCAGGGAATACACCGTGCCACAAACAGTGCCGTAGCATATTCTCTCCCTGGCTTTAGCATCAGTGATTACAATTCATATTCTAGAAGGAGCAATGCAATTAGTAATTCATGTAATATATGCCATATACTGTAAGGTATTCAGTAAATTCATCAGGATATGTTTCTCTTCATGACCTAGAAGAAAAGAAAATTTCTCAGCAAATTGCATTCTTTTCATTGAAAGCATAAATTAATTCAGGCATTCACCCAACCTGGTCCTTTTCCATATTCTTCAATAGCTTTCAGGTTTGAAAACACCAAGTTTAAGAAAATAATTTGAAATATATTGGAAAGTTATTTTAACTGGAATATAGAACTTTTACTACTTCAGAGTGTGACTCTCAATTCTGACTGGCAACTCCTGCTTCATTGCACTTTTCTTCAAAGTTAATATTTTTTTACTGTAACACAGAAATGTTTGGCATAGGTTTACTGAAGATTTCAAAACAGAAAACACAAGGAATCAGTATCTCTCTAAAATGAAAATACTCTATCAATTTTCCTTTTTCTTTTACATAAAGATTAAGGATAAAACCTTTTCCACCTTCTTTTCTATATATTTCAGAGCATAGGCAATGCACGTTGTTAAAGCAGTGACCTTCACAGGCAGCACAATGTTGGGGTTTTTTTATTTTTTTTTTTCCTTTTTGAAAGATAAAGGTTGGGGTATTTCGTGATTCAGATAACCTTCATACACAGTTAGTTAGCTAAGTATTGGATTTTATAAAGAAATTAAGACACCAGGCATTTGGATTAGTAGTGTTTGCCATCATTCATACTCAATAATTGAGGTCACAGGGATTATAAACTCTAATGTGTCAAATTGAATTCACTAGCAACACATCTAAAATCCTTTAATTATCTGCTTTGGGGGCAATGGATTAACTAGAGCCTGTCAGCAACAAATAGACATCCTGTTTACTTTTTCCTTTTTTTTAAAAAAAAATATATTTTTTTATAGGCTAACAAAAATTCTTTAGCCAATAAATACAAAAATAGAACCTGGCCCAAACTGTCCCTGTTATATTTGCATCTCCTGTTACGTAGTAGATAAAAAGTGGAGTAAATCCTAGTTCTTTGTCACTTACAGCTATCTATCACAGAGAATCATATTAGAAATATGTACTTAAAATGTCATTTGGTTTGGTAATAAAATGATAACGAAAAAGACAGATGTAGTTAGAAAGATATCTAAGTAGTTACAGTGTTCTCCACTTCATTTCCTTCTTAACTGATCACTGTCTTTCCTAAAGTTTCTCTCTGTTTTCTGGTGCTAGAAGGCAGGCATAGTTCTCGTTAGCCATTTCAAATTCACTAATCAAATGCTGTCAAAAATGTCTTGCTCATATTCTTAATAATAAACTTAATTAATATCAAATTTTTAGTTGCTAGAAGGTTTTCTCTCAATTATTTAATAGTGTTGTTAGCATTCTGTCTTTAAAAAGCTGTAGGTCCATTTGTAGTCAGTATTATCCTAGAAACTCTAAAGTATATTAATAAAAGACAGAAGCATTAACGTCTTCAGAAAATGTTAGGTTTTCAATTTTCTCCATAATAACAAACTTCATAAATGCTAAATAAGCAATCTTCCTCTCTCCCATGAATTTATTATGTTACCCAAGATAATTTTCTGCTCTGGATTTGTATTTTAAAATTTCAGTTTTCTAAAACTTTCTTTTTTATATGAAAGCTCTCAGATTTGATTTCTGATCAAAAAATGACCACAAGAAGAGAAAGTGACTTTGTTGGTTTAGGTTTTAGTCTCTGCCTCAGGTTCCCATTGTGGTGGTTTTACTTGGTGATTAAGAAGATTTCTGATTTAAGTCCTGTAACTGTGGCGAATATTTAAGACATCAATAGGCATCATCTTTTAAAGGAAGAAGGTCATGAGCGACTAAGAGAGAGAAGTAAGCTTACCCCATTCACTCAAGTTTTCAAAGCCACTATATAAAGAAATAAACAAAAAAATACTGGAGACAATGGCAATCAGTATATGTGCCATAGTGACAGGTGTTCAATCTGGCCAAATTTAGACATTCACAACGTTGATGCCTACATCTGAGCTAATAATTTAAACTCCCTTCATAACTAATGGAGAGAGCAGGTGCTTGCAAGACATGATTAATCTCATTCTGAAGCAAACATATAAAAAAAGGTCAGGTGAATCAAGCCTTCAAAGTGTCTATTTCTCTTTACAGGCTATAAAGAGAACAGAGTGATTAGCTGGGACAGCCATTTATCCTCTAGGCTTTTTTAAGGTAGAGAAGAGGAATCCTTTCTTTCAACTTGCACATTCACTGAAGTTTTCAAAGCCACTATATAAAGAAATAAACAAAATGCATGCAAAGGGAGACAATGGAAATTAATACTGTGTATTGTAAGGTGATTTTGTTAATAGCTGTGAGGCAGTAGGGATTAAAAGGGGAAGATGGAAAGATAAAGGCCTATGAGAGATAAATTATGTCCATTGTTACAGAATTTCAGGGACCTCACTAGAGTTTTGTTCTCTTATCACTACTCCTTTTTTTCAGAGGTTTTCAGAAACTGTTATTTTTATTTTTCTAATTCCCTTATGTGTCTCATTGTGGAGAGGAATATATATAGCCCATAATTTCTACCTGCTTTTCGGAGTAGCCTTTAAAACAGTAAAAGAAGGTATTTTAGTAACCATTTAATTATTCATGAAAGAATAAAATGCAAACAAGTATGAACAACTTTTTCATTGCCAAAGTAAAGCCGTTGTAATATTCTAATTTTTATGGTTTATGTATACTGTTGTCCAGTGTTTCAAATACTTCAGTAAAATACACTAACATCAGATAATGATAGATGAAGGATTGTCCTTACTCACTGCTGTTTGACATTGGTTTACTGTGGCAATAACTACTTAATTATTTAATGGAAAACAATGTCACATTTCGGTGGCAAAGCTTCAACTTCTCAAGACTCTATTACACAATTGAAAGGATTGATTGCTGTTGATTGGATTTTGTCTGAGGACATAGTCACTTCCACATGCCCCTGGATTTAACAGTCACTTTTTCCAATATCTGAAAACCCAAAATATTTGTTCATCCTTTACATAATTCTTTCTGAAGCTGCTGAAAAAAAGAACCTACATAGAAAATGTCTCCTTTTTTTTTTTTTTTTAGTTGTCATTACACAGTTGTCTGTGTTGCATATCTCCTTTTGTTCATGAGAAAACCTAATTATGCAACTGAAATGACAATTTTTCCCCCAAGTCTTTAGGTGGGTCTGTATGTATTAGACAAGCTTTATATATTAGGCTTGCTCCTTCTCTCACTGTTATTGTAGGAGTACCTTAATTTCATTGTAAGTTTTCCTCATTAATTCCTGCTGCCACCAAGCAAGAGGTGACAACATGTAACAAAGCGTCTGCCCTTGGAGAGGAAGTCAGAGTCTTCTCTCAATGGCAGCAGAGTCCTATTCCCTCCTTGCTGACAGCAGGTGCAATAAGCTTGATTCTTCAGAGATGATAATCCAACTTATATAGATTATCCTTTCTTTTTCCTATTACTCTTCCTTTTCTGCAGAGAAGAGGAAAAAAAAAAAACAAACAAACAAACAAAAAAAGAAAACAAATAAACATGAAAACATCCCCCCCCCCCCTGTTTCTTAACAAAGCAAAATTGAATTTTGCTTAGACAGAGAGGTGTGGTGTTGACGTCATCTGTATCCAATGTGTGGCTTATGCACCCGGATGTTACAGTTTTAATACTGAACACTGGAATGGAGATTCTTTTTTGCAAACATATAGCTTGGATATAAGCCATCTTTAGTACCTATGTCAGAACAAAATGGCTTTTATTGTGACCTATGTGACGTCTGACCTATTGCAGTAGGAGATCCAAAAATGAGAGGAGAAACAACTGGATTGAAGCATGGTCTGAAATGAGTGTGAAGGGTTCTCCATCAGGAAGGGCTCAGACTCCTAAGAAGATGAGCATTGTAAAACCCAGAGTTGGTGGTTTAGAAATATATCGAGACTATAGGGTCTTGTCCTTCAATTACCAAATACTGATTAAATGTATCTTTTTTACCCTGTAAACATTGCTAATTTCTTGTTTAAAGCTTGATGAAAGAAAATCACCAGATATCTTTTAAATATCTGTTAATTCTGGATGGTCCGAGTAATTTTTAAAGAAATCTCATTGTTTTCAATAAGATTATATGAGAGTTTAAACTTTAGAATATAACATATTTGTACAAATCATATTAATACTCTAAAGACCCCCCAAAACCCCCACCTTCTATTACATCAAAGTAGTACAACTGTGAAATGTTTTTATTAAAAGTAAATAATTTTTAAATGGGATAACTATATACTCTTGTTTTATTTTGTTCTTTACAACACTCTCAAATGATAACGGTGTATATACTTCCTCTAGCTATCTAGAAATAGCAAAATTTTAAAAGACCATTTAAATTTAAAATCCTCAATATTATTTTGCATTGGATTTGGATTATTTACTTTTATTAATAGGCTGAGCAAATATTTTTCTGTTAAGTTGTTCCCTTTTAATAATCGTCACTTCAGAGTAGCAAGCATAAAAATTCTAACTTAGGAATAGATATATTCTGTAGCTGTTGATAAACCACATAGGCTTCTGTTGTAATCAATACATAATAAAAACAGCTATTTAATTATTTTATAATTGCATGTAATTATATATCTTGAATGTGTTTAGATTAGAATGCTGAAGAAGACATTGAGCATATATAGAGGTTAATTATGTTCCTCTATATTAACTATGCATAGCATGTTATCTAATTTTAAATGCAAATTAGTAAGGGATAACATAAAACACATTTTAATTTTAAGATTGTGAAGTAATAATGATATACTTACTACAAATAGACTTTTAAAATTAAAATTACATTATTAACGATTACATCTATCTATCCTAATACTCTGAACTGACAACTTATATATGAGGTTTGCAAGCAATTTTTCTGATGCAGTATGATTATAATTTTTTTTAAGATCGATTTGTTACAAGGAAAAATATCATTTTGTGAAGTAAAAAGCAATGGGACACTAATAAGTTGGTTATTTTTAGCTTTTGAGGATAATGAACATCTGGACTATTATATTGTAGCCATGTCACATCAGTAGCAGTATTGCAACTTGTGTATCTGTCAGTGTTTTCCATTTCATTCCCTTTTTTTCTGTAAAGAAAACTTCATATGAACCACAATTTATCAGCCCTGAATAGGACACACTGATAACATGTGAGGGGACAATTGTAAAAGTGATTTAATATTACAGCAGCATAGATCTCTGTTCATCCCAACAATCACCAAACTAGAAAACAGTCGTCAGTCATAACAGTAAGGGACACACACTCAGAGACTGATGTGTGAAACAGTGTAAATGGTACATAACTCACACAGCCTGACTGTACATCATATGATCTCTGTACTTTAGGTGCTCTTTCCTACCCATCTGCTTGTTACAGATACATTTCAAAACAGGAGAATGCAAAGTGGGTGCACTTTCACTTCAGTTCCCAGTGTTCCTGGTGTTTCCTTCGGACAACTTTCATTAACAACAATAAACTGAAAAATCCCACAGAAAAACAAACATGCAGTCATGCTACATTAAGAGAATTTGTTCTGCAAAGCAAGAATACAAGAGTTAGGAAATACCCAGTTGGATGTTCTGGAAATCATGTACATCTTCATCATGGAGTAACAATTACAGGAAAAAAAAATATAGTTAGCCTATATGGCTTTGGTTGAATATGAACAGAGAAGAATAAATTTTCAGATAATATGATGCCAAACTGTAATTAATCTCTAGTGAACAAGTGTGAATTAAAAGCTCAAGCTTGCTATTTTTTTTTTTTTTTTTTGAGATAGTAAATACGTTTCCTTGATATATTGGCAAAGTATCAGGGAAATGTAAAATGTGTACTCATGGAACAGAAAAGTTCTTTAAAAAAATATAATAAAGCTATTTAAAAAAAAAAAAAAAAAGAAGAAGAAGAAATGTTCCCTTAATGCCACTGGGGAAACGACTGAATGGTTTCAGAAGAAAGCCTCCAAGAAAACTCAGACCTGTGCAAATATCCAGAGTAGAATACTTGCAGACCCAGGGGAGGAGCGGGGTGGGGGGTGCGGGGGGAGAAGCACAGAGGGGAAGAAGCAGCTGGAAAGCTGGAAATAAAACTGTAATGCAAAATGTCAGGCATTTGTAACTGTCAGTGTCATTACCCATACAATCTATTACATGGTACCAGATCTTGAGCTAATCTTTATTCTTCTGGAGACAGCTGGTTCTTCCACAACAGTGATGCTTTAAAAGCTATTTCCAGATAGATATGTTCATTTAATAGCTGCCACAGAATAATTCTTACTGCTTATGTTCTCCCCTTGATTCAGCTCAGTCGTATGCAAAGAAGGTTGTACATATGGCTTTGCATACTACCCTGATTACTACCGTAAGATTATTCTACAGATTTGCAACTACAACTTAATAACCACTTGATAGAATTACTTAAGAGAAGCAGTAATCCACTGGCCAATTTCACAGTTCTGCTTTGTGGCACCCACCCCTCTAATTATCAGCCACTGTTATTTGTTTTGTTACTTTTGTTACTTCAATGCTTTTATATTATTTTCTGTATTACCGATATTTGGACCTAATTGCATCTAATTTGTTGAGAATTTTCATATTTTTAGCAATCTTTCTTAAAAGAAATTGGTTTCCTAGAAGGACTGTAAGATTTAATAAGAGATTACTGTTTTTATTTGGTTGGGTACAAGAACTCAGAAGTCCTCACTGGCATCAGTTACTCAAACCATTCCACAAAATAATTTACTTTTAACACAAGAACAGGGCAAGTCAGTTCTTTAACTCCTTCTGCAGAGCTCTTTCATGGGAAAATCCTGCAGATTTCCTGGGAGTGGCACTTGAAGATATGTAAATTTTACTAGTGGTGATAAGTTTCTACTTTGCAGAGCATAGGCTGAATTTACAGACAAAAATTTCAGTAACTGAAAGATAACATAAAAACTTGAATGAAAAAAAAAAAAAAACCATAAAAAAGAAACCGAAAATCCAAAATGCTGTCATAGTTTTAAGAAAAGAAAGAAAACAAAAGCAAACAAACAAACAAAAAAACCAACAACAACCCATCCAGAAATATGATTAGCAAAGAAGAGAAATTTTATAATAAACCTGAGCAAAAATTGTAGTAAATGGTAGTATAGGAACTGGCAATCTAGATTACAGAAATGGCCCAGCTGGTTCTCTTATGGCTGATATCAGCTAAGCATCAGTGAAAGGGACTCCACTAACTGACAATCAGGTATAAGTTATTCTTTCTACAAGCTGCAAGGTATATCCCAGAACTTATGATTCTGTAGTTCTTCTTTAAATAACAACAAACTTTCCATCAGATATAAATAGAAAAACATACTCATTGCCACTATAACAAGTTGTGTCAATATTTTGATATACAAGCCAGTAATGCTGCACAGAATCAGAGAATAACTGAGGTTCGAAGAGACCTCTGGAGACCAGAATGTCCAACCCAGAAGTCTCAGATGTTTTTGTTTAATATATACTGATCCAGGGTAGAATCCTGAACTGTTAACTGACAGGCTGAATTAAGTTGTAAATTGTGGAGGCGAATGAATGAAGGAACAAAACAGACAGTATTTCACCCTATTCATGTGTTCCCATGATCCAGCCCTTTGTTTTTAGGGAAAGGAGGCAGTAAAGGTATTCTATATAAAACTGAGTCATAAAATCCTCCCTATTCATGCTCTCTCTGGAGATTTGTCTCCCTGGTTGTAAGTCAGCTCATGACATGCCACTGCTACTAAGCTGATAATTCTCCAGACTATATTTCAGAACATTATGAAGAACCAAATAAGAATCAAGTAACTGAAAAAAAAAACAAAAACAAACAAACCCAAACAACCATGGCATTTGCATCTTTATTATACAAACCGTACAGTGAGGTTACTTGTCAATCAGACTTCTTTCTAGATGCACAGTGTCAGTTGGTATCCCTCCAGCTTACCAAGGAGACTGTGATATTACCTACGTAATAAAAAAACATGTGGTTAATTTACCCTTGTGAAAAAGGTTTATAAGGTAGATATTCATCTGCAAGGTCTTTGTCAAGTTAAGGACACATTTTAAAAGAGCTGATACCAAAAGGTGACCTAGACTGAGTAATAACATGGCAATAACAACATCTCCTGTATCTGCAAGGTATTAGAGTTGACATGTGCTTGGCAAGCACTCAGCCAGCTCTGAAAATCCCAATGTTTGAGATAAGCATCCTCATGCAAACTAGAAATAAAGCACACGTATCTGAGAACTGCTTTTTTAATTGAATCAGGTGAAGTGATGAGTGATAGGGTGCTGTAGTCAGGTAGAGTGATATATTTAAGATGCTTAGGTATGGCGTTTTCTTAAAGATTTTGAGGTAGATTTTGACCATAAACAGCAAGCAACGCTAAGGCTCCCGTGTTTCCTAACTTTATTGCAATGTGATTTTAAGCTTTTTTATTTTGTTTTAACTGAAGATGTTTGCTGTTTAAGTGTTCTAAGCCAGAAAAATGCAGCTGTTGATGCATAATTTTGGCATTAAGTCAGAGACAGCAAAAAGCTATTTCCAATGTTTTTTTTCACCAGCTTATTATTTTTTAATGAATATGCTGGTCTACATAACCTAGACATAATTTTTGATAAAAGTTTTGAAAAAAACACCACTAATAGATATAAGCTTTTAATGATTCATGATATATAAAAAGAAACAAATACATTTGATGAAGCTATAAAATGAGAGAAGAAAAACAGAATTTTACACTTGATTAGAAGTAGTAGTTTCGAAGGTTTAATGTCTTTTTGTGAAGGTGACCAGCAGTGACCTGTTGCCACAAAAAAAAGTTAGTTAAGGAAGAGACTGGAACTATACAAATGGCAGTATGTCTAGTAAAGGGGGAAGCACTAAGCAAAGAAAATTACTAAGAGTTTTAAAGACAACCATATCACAACTACAGATAAAGGTGTGGGACAGTGAACTAGAGCTAAAGGGGAGAAGTAAATGGAGGTCTGACACTTTTTTTGGAAGGACAGTAAATGTGGTGACAAGGATGATCAATAAAGGGGATAAAACGGCAAGTAGAAAGTACAAGTGGGACAATATGGTAGTATCTGTCTCCATACAAAATAACTGTAGTGTTATTGTGATGCAGGAAAATATGAACCAGTGGTTCACATAAGGAAATGAAGCATAATTTAATTTGTGTAAACTCAGGCTTTTAATATTTTCATTCTACAATTTGCAAGTAGTTCTGTGATAGACTAAAATAGTGACACGTGAATAGCGTCTTTCAATAAATTAAGACAGTTGTATTTCACACTCAGATTTTTTAAGTTTAAAGAGTATCACTGTGAAACTTTCCCTTCTGCAAAAACTGATAGAGGCACTCTTTCTTACACTCCTACCTTGAAACAGATTTTCAATAAAAGTGTAGAAAAGGTAGTATATATTTAAGATGTGTAAAATAGCAGTTTCAGCTAGAAAATAAATTCAGGGATTATTAGCAAAGACAGAAAGAGAAACTTATTGTGATAGTCTAAGTCTCATTTTCTTAGATTACCAGATAAAACACACATAATAAGACAGACAAAATCAGTACTCTACCACAGGGCAACTGAGTAGACCGTATATTATGTAATGGGGGGCTCTATCCTGCCTAAAGCAAGAACTCTGTTCACAGTGAAGTTTCGCTAACATATTTTTATTTTCCTTATTATTCTGTGGAGGCTGATTTTTAAATTGGGACAGATAGTTATCCTTTTGGATCCTTTCGGATCCTATAAAGCTTCCAACAGGAACCCCCAGAAGTGTTTGTGTTCCTCACACTGCAGACTGAACTGGCTGTAAATGAATTGTTCCAAGAATGCAGAGCAAATTAGCTGTTTCATCAGAGAGTAATTGCACCACATCTCAGTGCAGTTTAATGCTCTCTTTTGAGAACAAGAGTTGATACACAGTGTGATGGATGGTAAAGCTATTAAACCTGTTTATTCCAGTTCTAATGGGTTCACCCCAACAAGGGTGAAGCTAGACAGGATGGGGTCACCTTGTCTTAGATAATACGCATCAGATCGGGCAGATTCCTCTAAAGAGAAAACAGTACTATACCTTCACTGATATGCTTAAAGAAGCTTTTGAATAACGGGGTGAAGAATCACTGGGTGACATAGAGAGGAGATGCCTACAGCAGGAGCAGAGAGTGGCAGAAGAATGGATGTAGGGCTAGCTTGCAAAAGACTCATAACCAAGTTCTACAGGGATCCAGGGAGAGTTTGGAAAGGTTTATCAACCCAAGAAGTCACTGGAAGCTGATTGATTGGAGAAAAAATCCTGCCTTGAAAAGTGAGCAAAATATAGATATCTATTCAAGCCTTTTACTTAAAATATGCCATATCTAGCAGTGTGTGTTTTCTTTCCATATAGTTACAGTGTTCAAGTATCTGTAATTACATTCCCTAAAGGCATACATTCAGAGATTGTGAAAGTTTAAATCTTTCATTACCTCACTTCAAGAAAAGAAAATAAGGGGCATTTCCACTTCAGTAGAAATTTACTTTTACCAGTTTAGTGCTCCAAATGGAAGTACTGAGACTGGCTGGGTTGGAGTTAATTTTCTTGATAGCAGCCCTTATGGTGCTATGTTTTGCATTTGTGACTAAAAGAGTGTTGATAACACACAAATTTTTAAGCCATCTCTGAACAGTGTTTGCACAATGTCAAGACATTCTCTGTTTCTCATGCTGCCTTTCCAGGAAGTAGGCTGGGGGTGAGCAAGAAGATAGGAAGGAACAAAACTAGGACAGTTGACCTGAACTGACCAAACAGATGTCCCATACCATATGACATCATGCCCAGCAATAAAGCTGGGGAAAAGAGGAGGAAGGGGGAGTATTCTGAGTTACGGCATTTGTCTTCCCAGGTAACTGCTATCCATGTTGAGGCCCTGCTTTCCTGGAAAAGGCTAAACACCTGCCTATCAATGGGGAGTGGGGTAGACGATGTGCACGATGGTTTACCTGCTGGCTGGGGTCAACTCACCGTGGTTAAACTGAGTTTTTCTTTTTTTCAACAGTTAGGATGCATCTGATTCTAAACAGGAAAGTGTCTGCTGTGTAAGTCAAATGCTGGCAAAGACACATAAACCAATTCCAGAGGAGGACCACGAAAACAATCAGAGGAACGGAACACCTCTCCTATGAAGAAAGGCCGAGAGAGTTAGGTTTGCTCGGACTGCAGAAGAGAAGGCTCTAAGGAGACCTTACAGTGGCCTTTCAGTACTTAAACAGGGCTTATAAGAAAGATGGGGAGAGACTCTTTAGTAGGGTCTGTTGTGACAGGACAAGGGGTAATGGTTTTAAACTAAAAGAGGGTAGATTCAGGCTAGAGGTAAGGAAGAAATTCTTTACAGTGAGGGCTGTGAGACACTGGAACACGTTTCCCAGAAAAGCTGAGGAAGTCCCCATCCCTGGAAGTGTTCAAGGCTAGGTTGGATGGGCCTCTGAGCAAGCTGATCTAGTTGAAGATATCCCTGCTCATTGCAGGGGCATTGGACTAGATGACCTTTGAAGGTCTCTTCCAACCCAAACTATTCTATGATTCTAAGTCTTGGAAACAACAGTCCCATGTTATAAGTGCAGAATAGTTTTGATGTATGTTGAGTGCAGTATCTTCCCCTCTACTCAGCACTGCTGAGGCCACGTCTGGAGTGCTGTGTCTAGTTCCGGGCTCCTCAGTAGAAGAGACATGGACATACTGCAGAGTCCAACAATGGGCCATAAAGGTGATTACAAGACTAGAGTATCTATGAGACAAGGCTGAGAGAGATGGGTTTGTTCATCTTGGAGAAGACTCAAAAGGGGATCTTATTAATGTGCATAAATACTTGAAAGGAGACTGCAAAGAGGACGGAGCCAGGCTGCTTTCATTGTTATCCGGTGACAATACAAGAGGCAACAGGCACAAACTGACACACAGGAGGTTCCATCTGAACATCAGGAAACACTTTTTCACTGTGAGGATGACTGAGCACTGGCACAGGTTACCCGGGGAATTTGTAGATCTCCATCCTTAGAGATATTGAAAAGCCATCTGGACTTGGTCCTGGGCAAGCAGGTCTAGGGGTCCCTACTTGAGCAGGAGGGTTTAACCAGACAGCCTCCAGAGGTCCCTTAGGACCAATGAGCAATAACTTCTCACAGAGAGGCATTCATGAAAAGGCATAGCTTTTACCAACAAAGCTATCTACTTTTGTTATATATATCCATGTAAGACACCTATCTATTGTTTAAACAATAAATGCTGCCTCCTTTTTTGCATCATTGCCTACTGTAAGCAGCACTGAATACTCATATTCAAAAACAACAGCTATGATGAATCAACAGAAAACTTAATACATTTATATTTAACAATTTTTAATGTATGCATATAATTTTCTAAAGAAAACAGAGTAGAATTCTGCTGCCACTGAAGGCAATTACGAAATTTATACTCATTTCAGTAATAACAGAATATGTTTTTTACTCAATAGCCTGGTTCTTTATCAGAGGTACTCACTGTAGTTTGTTAGGAATAATTTTTGCTTTTTTGCAGGACAGAAAAGAAAGTATAAAGTTCAGAAATAAAAGATTAAAAAGATGATGTCAGACTTTCAATTGATAAGCTGATCTGAATACTAAGGGAAAGTAGTTCATTTCCACAGAGTAAAAAAGGATCAGGGGGCATGAAGTTGAGGTTTACAAAAGCTTAACAGAAAGAATATTATGAATACAGATTCATTTTTGAGTGGAAGGCAACTACCAAAAATAATGAAGTGAGAGTGTTGAAGCTAAGTAAGTATGCTGGAAAATATTTTCCTACATGAAGTTAAAAAACACAATTAATATTCATTAACAGGAATTTCTGAAATATCAGTCTTAGCTCAGATTTGCCTAATTTTCCCAAAGAAAATTAGAAGTACCTTCTAATCATTCTTAATTTAACTTATTTTTTTAGAGACATGATTAATCTGAAAGTTAATCATAAATAGTTTTAAGTTCTTGAATACCATAGACTAGGATGTTAGGAAGTCTTGAGAATGTGGAATGACCCTCACACAAATCCTCACTGGTGCTTGGTATAAGCAAAAAATTTAAAGCTCTTTACAAGCCCTTCTGAGACTGCACTTTTATCACACTGAAAAGTCTGTGAAGGTTTGAATTAAGAGAAAAGACAAATATTTCACAAACATTTGAGAAAAGTTAATATGTAAAAAGATAATGTTCAACACACTACATTTAGAAATCAGTGTTTTATTTCAGCAGATTGATTTCCAGCTTATCTAGTGTCATAGAGGTTCAAGACTTGGTCACGACATATATAACCTAACAACATGTATGTTTCATTTCAAAGATTAAAAATCATCCTGAATTGAAGATGATATTCCAATAAAATGGATAAGCGCAAGGGAAGTTTTATCAGAAAAGGGGAAGAACAGAAAGATTATGTCTGATATGGCATGCTTAAAATTTGATTAATTTGAAGTAGCTATATATAAAAAGAAACATAAATCTGTTTGTGGAGGAAAATATCTGTTTGGACATGAGATTCTGCCAGCTAGACACTAGAATAAACAACTGAGTCATGTGGCTCCTTGTGAAGAGAGAGCCTCTCTCTGCTTTGCAGTTACCCTTTAAGGACTGGAACACCGTGATGAGGTCCCCCCAAACCTTCTCTTCTCCAGGGAGAAAAGGCGTAACTCCATCAGTGTCTCCTTATAATGCAGATTCTCTAGCACTTTGGTCATCTTTGTGGCCCTCCTTTGGACCCTCTCCAATCTGTCTACAACTTTCTTGAATTCTGAGGAGTAGAACTGCACATAGAACTCCAGGTGTGGTCTGACAAGTGCTGAGCAGAGTGGTATGATCATTTCGTTATCTCTGCTAGATATGCCCCTGCAATTGCAGCCCAGGATTCAATTTGCCTTTGTTGCTGCAGCAACAAGTTTCTAGCTGATGTTCAGCTTGTTGTCCACCAAGAACTCCAGGTCCCTTTCAGCAAGACCCCAGCCACACAGAACTTGGCCACACAGCCCTGTATTGGGCTCTTTAGCTTATTTTGTCCCAGGTGTAGGACTTTGCATGCATCATTGTTAAACTTCATACTTCATACTGAAGAAAAATAATTCCAATTTCGCATGTTTTTCACTCTGTGAATATTAATTTGTGGGGAAACAAGCCAATAAAGAAACAAAAATAAAAAGTGTGCCTGAAAAAGTGCTATATCTCTGCAGCAATTTATTTCAAAAGAATATACAACATTTGACAACATAAGTTATATTTTATAAACAGTAGAAAAGAAAATCTCTGAAAGAGTTGTTTTGGGTTTTTTTATGTTTGTTCATGCTCAGATGCATGGCAAAAGTTGATACTATCTCTAATTCTATTTTAAACTCTCTCTTCAATGAGAGTTTTTCATTTCACTCCTGCAGATCAAACCATGACATTCTGTGAGAATTCAGGCAGTTCAATTTTCAAGATTTCTCTGAAAATACCATCTGCTGTTTAAACCTTATATAAACATACATATCATTACTTATCCTTTGTTTTCAATATTAACATTTCATTTGATGAAATCTAATGCAATCCAGGAAAAGCTGAACAATGTGCACATAGTTATTCTAATTTTCATAATTACTTATTACACAGTTTCAGAACAACTTTCTTAAATTATATAAACCCAGAATTACCATATGTCATTAGTCTATAGATGATTGCTATTAATTTTCAAAATTAGATACATAATGTGTTGAAATCTACATTCCTAATAAGCTGAACACTTACAGACAGAATGAGGTAGTAAGAATAAATTGAATCTCAGCAACCACACAGAACAGGAAATCATGCTGAAGATAGTGTTTACAGAAATTCTAAATCAGTGAAAGTTTATTTAACATCTCTGTTCTACTCCAACAGTAGGTTCTATAGAAAGTGAGTCTCTTCGATCTCAAGTTATATTTTTGGGTGCATTCACTGAAAACCCTTTGTGATGGGCTGCTCTGCAAAGAGAAGGACTCCTGACAGACCAAGTAACCCTGATAACGGTTGAAGATTTCAAGATTTGTAATGTTCTTTTTTAATCTGGGGGAAAAGAATTTCTATCTGGAAGCCTGCAGTAGCAAAGAATAATGGTTTCTGTTCCCATTTCCAATAATTGTAAGTATAATTTCATATAATGAAGGAAAGCACAGCTAGTTCATTACATTATAGGCAAAAATGAATAAATTAATTAATTGAAATTTCTAAACTTTGAACTTAATGGACTAAAAATCCCAAATGCTTTTTATTATCTACATTAGAAATACACACATGCCATTTTATGTGTTCTAAAACTCCTATCTTTCTGTGAATTGCAATGGTTGTTCAATTCTAGTTTCTGGTAAAAGTCCTCTAGTTTTCTTACCCCCTTTAGGGACCCAGGGCTGAGAATCCAGTGTGAGCTGCACTGCTATGTCAGTCCTGAATAACTTTCTCATCAGAAAACTTTCTTATCGGCCTCTAATAGTTCCTGCACCTTATGATGTAGGTGCACAAAATCCAGGGCTTGCAGTCCAAAATAAGTATCAACTTCACATTCAGTGTCTTTTCAGGCATATAAATGACAAGTCATACATTAATAAAACAAATATCTTGTGACTCAACACCCCAGTTATATTCTTAAGTTGTTAATATGAAAAGATTATAACTCTTTCCCCCAGTAGACTTGCACCTTCAGTTCTGCACAAAGTGTTATTTCTTTCCCAACAACTGGCTAAAGTTACTTATAGCCTTGTTTCTTTTATCTCAATAGCATTTCATGAGTTTGTTTTCTTCTATGTTAGCTGTGCTAGGACTTATTTTCAATCTGGTAGTCTTGAGGTGTAGCAGGCTGACCCCAGCCAGCCACTGAGCACTCACCAGCAACTCACTCTTCCCCTCCAGTGGGATGGAGGAGAGAATCAGAAAAGCAAAAGTACCAAAAACTTGTGAGTCACGAGGAACTCAGTTTAGTAATTGAAGAAAAAAAAAAGAAAAAAAAAAAAAAAAAAACAAAAAACAAAACAAAAACAAAACCCCAAAATCCCACACAAACAACAAACAAGGGATGCAAACACATCACTACCTCCTACAAACAGACCAACGCCCAGCGAGTCTTTGAGCCATGACTCCTTTGGGAAAACTATGCCTAATTTTATTGTTGAGTGTGATGTCATATGGTATGGAATATACCTTATATCAATTCAGCTCAGCTTGCCTGGACGTGTCCCCACCCAGTTTTTTGCCATCCTGGTTCTACTTTCTGGGGATGGGACAGAGCGAGAAACCTAGAAAGCCTTGACACTATGTAAGCACTGCTCAGAAATAGCTAAACCACTTGTGTTATCAAATTTGTTTTAGTCACAAATCTAAAACACAGTGCCATTTGGGCTGCTACGAAGAAAATTAACTCCATCCCAGCCAGACCAAGGGAATGCAGATTATCAACTGTATGGATTATATGCCTGAAAGTATTATGTATGCAAACAAATATTGAACTTCTGTGCCAACAATGGGAAAACTGTAGGAGTAACAGCAATATTAGCAGAAGTATATACATGCTGCATAATACATTTGTAGAGATATGCTGTCACTCACAACAATTCTTAGACCTTAATAGTGTGTCAGCCTCAAAGCACTTTAGGTAGCATGCAAATAATAAAATAGATCCTCAGCTGATGATCAAACTGACTCATATAGACAAAGATTACTCACAGAGCTTTCTGAGTAGTATAGCAGTAAAAAGAACAAAGAATTAAAACGTAAATCCTTAATAGACACCATCTGGTATAAGGATGTCTGAATTAAAGTTTTAGTCTAGATCAAGAGGAAGCTTTTGAAGCAATCTCCTTATTGTCAGTCACTACTAAAACTATTTCAATTCATTGTGGAGCACTGTGATTGCATAGGAACTGGATTTCTTTCAGAGGAAACAAAAGTGGAAGATGTATTGCAGAAGCACACTGAATGCACAAGTGGGGCTTCAGTTCATAGGACCAAGCTGAAGCTACTTTGAAGTAAAACACCTTGAGATGTATACAGTGTGATGTCCATACTATCTGTAACATTTTTTTTTCTACACATCAACTTCTTTTCATCCACATTGATTTCAAAAGTAGCTGAAGACTATGCCACTAACAATAATAACACACTGCACGTAATTTAAGATAACTATATCTTATTTATACTTTTAAAATATTTTCTAGAATCTCTCCTTTCCTCCCTATATCATGCACACACACTCACACTTCCCTGTTTTCTTGATCTGAGAACAGCAATAGGCTTAAAATAATTTCAGTCCCTTCAGTTAACATTTTATCAGAACACATATGCTGTAAAAGAAGAATGAGAAAAGTAGAGGTAACTCTTTGATTGAAGTAATTAAATATGAAATTTTCCTTTTCCCACTGTGCCATTGCAATGACTGTGCTTCTTCTATTGCTTCTTCTAGTCTAACAATTTCCAGTAGCTTGCTGGGCTAAATAAACTTCACAGAATTCCCTTTCTGGGTTTGCAGGAAAGTTTCTTTTGTTACCTCTGAGGTTTGTCTTTGGTGTGTTCTCTAATTGCAAGCAGACTCCGGCTCCTTTGAGGGTCTTCAAAGCTGCATGTCAATCTCTTTCATTTCCAGTTTTCTCTCTCTGGCACTTCAGACATCTCTTCCCAAACACACACAGTCACATACACAAATCTGGAGATGATCAGTTGTCTTTAAGGAGAAGGAAATTTTCCCTTCCCTCTAGAGTTTATCATTGACCCAGAATAGATTGGTTAGGACAAGGTAAACACAAAGTCTTTTGAATTACTGTGCAATTCACAGTGTTTTGGGTTTGTTTTTTTTTCCATACTTGGTTTAAAAAATACAGTATTTATACTGTAAAACAGAAGCTTACAAATTAAATGATTCTTTCATCCTTCTTGAGAAGTCTCAGATAAAAGACATACAGGTCAACGCAGTTGACCTTAACTTGAGCAAATTAGAAAAAGGTGAATAGCACAAATGAAAACTTGTTAGATAGAAAGAAAAACAAGTTATCACTGTTTCTAACAAACCCAGAAGGTATTTACAGTAGATCTGAGAAAACAGTAAGAGTATTTAATTAAAATCACTCATTATATCTTTTTAGCTCTCTCAAAAGTAAGACTGTTTATTTTAGCTTCTAGCTACATTACAGGCAGTGACAATGTAATTATCATCATTAAACAATCTTTGTTGAACTATAAGAATGCATGGCAATAAAAAGTCATTAATATCTGATGTCAGGAGTTAACTATTTAATGACCATACTCTTAAAGTCATGGCTAATAGCTAACCAGTATTTCAGTGGAATTCATTATATGAGAAGTGTCCCAAGTCATGGGATTCAGACTGTCACATGTTCAGCATTTCATGGCATTCTCTCTTTTTGACTCCTCTGTCTACATGAGGATTCCAAAAATGTTTCATTTTTGTCAAGATTTCTACTACTAAGGTCATTGTGCAATAAACCTTTTGGAAGCATCAGGGCCCTGAGGGCGTTCACAGGTCTGACTGTCCCTGGTCAACCCCCCTAGAGCTCCCCCAACCTTGTACATGACCCCGGACTCCATTGCAGCCCCCCATGGCTGTCAGTCCCATAGCTTTGTGACAGCAAAAGGCGATGGTGGTCAGGGATCACTTTGATTTCTCCAGTCTGTGTGCAATTGTTTCTGTGGAAGGAATGACTACATAACCAAGGGATCTTCATTGAAAAGAGAGATGGCTTAGGCGAGTGTGGGATAGATTTTCATGAGTGCCATGGAGAGGGTGGGCAGGGACAGACCACTCACTTTGTCTTCCAGTGCAAGAACTAAGGATCATCAAATAAAGTTAGTAGCAGACAGATCCAAAACAGAAGGTGGTAGTTCACAGAAGGTACTTATCTTGTGTAAAAGAATATCATGTGCTAAAGAATATCATGAATACTGACAGTCCACTTGGGTTCAACTCCCCAAGTCTTTGAAAATAGCAGAAGGCAGAAAGGATATTAGGAGATTTATCTTGTGGACTTGCTTTCGTCTTACTGTTCTCCATGCCTTTGTGTACAGCTGCCCTTGCAAGCAAGACACAGAACCTTTGGTCTGACCCAGTATATGGACATTCTAATGTTCTCTACCTTACACAGTTAAAAATTACACCTTTTTTTAAACTATGGCAAATGAATATGCGGTGCTATCTTAAAACTTCAGAAGTGTTCTTTTTAAAAATAAATACTCTATTTTTGTGTTTCGTTTTTTTTATCTTAAAAATGAAAACAAAACACTGAGATAAAAAACAGAAGCAGTCTGATTCTTAGCAGCATGTCATAATGTAAAGATCAGATCTAGATACAAATGCTAGCATTAATCAGCAATGCTGCACAGACAAAAAGCTGTTAAAAATGTGTTCTGTAAATAATATCTTATTTTATTTTGAGTAGTTTTAACATAAATAGATGGTAACCGATAAGCTCATTAATATATGTACACACTTCCAAGGGAGTTATTCCTGTTAGGTGCTGAACATTTTCAGTCCATTTCGATATATTAAAAAATGAAGACACTAATCATCTCATATAGCAAACAGCTATATCAAATACATGTTGAACTACTCATATTTCACAAAATTGTAGTTAGTGTATTTAATGAGAAAGTTGCATTACGTTAAATGCACACAGTCCAGGACCAAGTGTAAAGAAGACTTTGAGTTATTTCTTGTAACTTATAAAATGTATGCATCAATCTATACCACATGTTACACACAGGGAAATACTGATATTTGTATGCTAATTAATTGCAGAACTGCTGGTAAAATCCCAATTGTTTGCCTGCCTTGTAGAATTTAGAACTGCCATCAATCACCTTCTTTCCTTTCAAAACATTGCATTTAAATGACATTTTCTTTATATTTTGCATTATTCTTGCGTTTTGCCGTGTGACAGCACTAATATTTTTTGTTTTCCCTATCCCTCAGTTCTGTAAGTCAACCATAACTGGAGATGGCACTAAATAAGTTAGACTGTAATTCTGAAAGTATGCAACAAATCCAAAGGATATTGTTTTCTGAATTAATAAAAAATGAGACAAATGGAAATGGAATTCGCAAAAATGCCTTCAGTTCCACAAGTGTAGATTGGGAAAGAATGTTCTTTTGTCATTGCCTACTTATATTCTGGCTCTTTATTTCTGTTTTGAGGAAAAGAGAAATGCATTACACAAGCATAAAATCAGATAGAAACTGAACATTCAAGACAACATAAGGTGATCCATAGTTTAGCAAGTGAAATAAATCATGCAATGCATTATTTAATTAGGAATGCATATATACCTGCCATTGATTTCATCATATTTTGATAAAAAGTCTTTAGGATCATCTTTTACTCATTCTATTCAAAATCCTATGAGGCACCATGTACTTACCAGTCATTTTGAAAAGTACCCAGTGACATTCTAACCAGTTACTAGAACCCCCACCAGGTGTTTAATACAATTCTGAAAGAGGCAATTATTATTTCATGCCAACCAAACTACCAGTAAAAAAAAAATAATCATAATTTCTTTAAGACTTTAGTAACTAATTATGTCCTTCAAGGTTTTAGTAGTGTTCAAGTAGATTTGCATTTTTGCAATAGTTGAATAGCAGGTATGATTTTGGGTTTTGCTTCTTCACTTGTGTTAGGATTTTAAGGGAATACCAAATGGTTGCTTGTGCGAGTGTCAGAGGTTCAGAAGAGAGATTCGATGAGCTGTTAAGTTGTTCTTGCATGGTGATCTCCAAAGAGCGAGACATTGAGAGTTTTCTATAACACATTTCCCTAAAATGTTAGTTTGTTAGAACAGCTGGCAAGGTTTTGGCTGATGCCAGTAAAAATTTGTAACAAATGATGTTCAGGTACAGCTCAGGAGCTGCCATTCCCAGCTGACAGTCTGGAAGCAGTTACACTGTCTGAGAGATGAAAATTATTTATTGGAATGGACACAAGCTACTCTCTGCCTGTTGGCCTGTTGACACATTCTCAGAGACCAGACCCCAAAAAATTAGATTGTAGATATGCACATAGGACTAACTCACTTACTATAATCTATCATTAACATTACTATCTTCTTTAATGTCTGAAGCCAAAAGTCTATATGGCTGTCCTGTTTTCTTGACCTTCTTTTAGTATATCATTCCATATTTTATATAGTCCAATTGTATTACCCCTATTTGCCCCTTTTCTAGGTTAACTCTCCCTTAAGAGCATTTAGGTGTCTCTTGTTTTCTTTCTGGATACTACACTGTTGTGTGGCATAGTGAAAACCATTGCCCTTTTGTTCTCTAAATTGCTTCAGCTTCTGTTTTACACTATCTAGACCTGTGGATCTAGTCCTGCACATTGTTCTATACATACGCAGAGGAGTAGAGATACTGTCAGGTCAAAATATAATTTAAATAAAATAAAAAAAAAAAACAACAATTTAAATAAAATTTAAAGAACATTAGAGAATTCTTTGTAGAGATTTTCCTTTTACTTCTTCACATTCCTCATTTTCCATTATTAAGTTCATTTCTCGTTAAAGCATAATTCTAGTGAAGTCAAAGGCAAAACTTCCAATCATCAATTTTATTATAACTATAACAGCAATTATAATGTCTTCTACCTTGTTTAATTCATTAAGAATTCGTTGCTGGGTAAGGTTTTCTTGTTTCTTGAGAAAAAAAGGTCGGGATACTCAACCTATAGAAGGTTTTGTGAAAGAGTGCCATGCGCTGAACCAGCTATGACCTGAACAAAATCTACATCCAGAAACAGGATAGATACATCAGAGCAGTGCAGATCAATTTTTCTGGGCATGGCACATCACAAGCATGTTTCTAGGACCTGAGCAGTATTGCTGCTTTGTGCAGTACTGTGCAATATTCTTTGGTATTACCTCTGCAGTCTAAATACACTGTTGTATTTAAAGCTGTAAATGAATACCGGAAGTCTTTCCACTGTTGTAAATAACATTCTAAATAGAGCCCTAAAATAAGTGAAAGCACAATGAGAGTATATGTTTGACAGTATGTAACATTTGTGGAGGCTTTTAACCTTTTAAACATATTCTTTGCATGTTTATTAAATGATATCCATATATAATAATTATGTCAGTTATCATGGACTTGTATAATAATTCACATGGGAAGGGACCTCAGGAAGTCATCTGTTTCAATTGTCCACTCAAAATAGCATCAACTTTAAGATTTCATCAAGATGATTAAGGTCTTGTTTTGAATATCTCCAGGAATTAATTTTCTGCAATCGGTCTGCCTTCAGACCTGAAGACAAAGTCTTTCAGAAGACTGAAAGACAAAGTTCAAACTATTTACTTTCACCACTATCAATGCAAGCTTCTATAGGCATGGCAATGATTCAAAGTAGCATTAGAGTTTCAGTGTTTGGACAGTAATGATTTTATAGTAAATATTCTAGTGCTTTTGGGATTTCTCTTATGCAATTTTGAGTTCTATGTAACAATAACTGTGTGTTCAGCTATTACTTTGACTATTTATAAATTATGTTTCAGGCCAAAAATAAAACCAAACGTTTTCTAGTTGTTCTTTAAATAATAAGGCGTTGTTATCTTAATATTTAAGAATTCGTATCATTATTGTATCTTATGGAGATCCTGCAAATACTTAAAGAATTTGGCATGTTTTGTCTTGTATAAGTGATTTCATGTCTTAATAATAAGCATCATTACTGTTTTCTTGTTTATCTTGTACTTTTTCCTGGTGTTTGTCCTTGTTCTAGTTGAATTTGCTCAGCAGCTAGTTTTCTAACAGTTATCCTAGTTGAGCATAAAATGTATTGAGTCAAAGATTTTTTTATTTTTTTTTTTAACTGAAATTTCATCTCATATATAAAAACCAGGAAGGAGGATGAGCCAGAATGACATGATGGATGAGCTTATGTAATGCTGTCACTTAAATCTCAAGGAATAAAATGAAAGATGGATACTATAATTAAATTTCATAATTAGTAAACCTATCTGATATGCCTTTAAGCATAATATAAAAGTTGTGTCTTTATATATCTAACTTTTCTAGCCCTTTATTTTATCAGGTTGTACTGAAGAAATGTAAACTCTAAGAGTGAAGAACAAAGGAAAAATAAGTTTGATTCCTCTTTCCTAATCATTTGTGATTCCAGCCGTTCTAAAATTCTATAATGTTTTCTCATTTCTAAACTGAAGATACAGAAAATGAGTTCCAAAAGATGTCAATTGCTTTTTTATTTTTACTTCAGTGGTTTTTGCCCTAGTAAGCAATAAAAACATAAAATAAACTAAAAAAAGAAAAAAAAAAAAAAACAACCAAGATGCCTATCATGGTGGACCAAATAAGTACAAAGGAATATAGACAGCCAAAAACACTCTATGAGAAATTCATATATTATATTTCTGTTTGCGTCTTATTATCCTTTTGATCATGGAATTTTGGGTTGTGTTTGTTTGTTTGGTTTTTTTCTCAGAAATTTTTATGTTACACTAAACAATTTTTTCCCAACTTGTAGCAAATATATAAACTACTTCTTACATTCAATTAAAAAACTGATACATGACACATTTTGTTCAAAGAATACCTTTTGTGCTTGGAAATAGGGATTTATCACTGCTTTTGTTGCCACCCCTGTTTTTTATCAGCTGGTCCCCTCAGTTTGGTGTCATCTGTAAATATGGCCTCAGCAAGTCTTACTCCCTCTGCCCAATACAATGTTTTCATCACTATTACAGCAAGCTTTGTGACCTTGCACACCCTTCACACTCACTTGTTCTGTTTATAGCATATAACCTTGACATCAAACTACAAAACTGCAATCAAGAACAATTCTTTTGTTATACATTATGTATTCTTAAAGAAAATTAAAAAAAAAAAAAAAACAACAACCAAAACCAACCAACCAAACAAACAAACAAACAAAAAAACCCCAAAACCTCACACCCTCATGGGATCAGGTCAGCTCAGGAAAGACCTGGACCAGTGTGTCAGGGTATTATATTTGGATCCAGAGGAAGAATCTCTATGGTTACTTTCAGGGACATGGTAAGACCGTTGTGTTCTGGGAGAGCTAAGGTACATTCCAAAGCACTGTCACGTTATACATATTAAAAATGAGTTACATACAGTACAAGGGGCAACAGTCACAAACTAGAACACAGGAAATTCCACCTAAACATGAAGAAAAACTTCTTTAATTCAAGGGTGACAGAGCACTGGAACAGGCTGCCCAGAGATGTTGTAGAGTCTCCTTCTCTGGAGATATTCAAAACCCACCTGGACGCAATCCTGTCCAACCTGCTCTAGGTGAACATGCTTTGGCAGGGTGGTTGGACCAGACAATCTCCAAAGGTTCATTCCAACCCTGACCATTCTGTGATTCTGTGGTTCTGTGATCCTCAGAACTTCATCCAGAGTCCAGGAAAGTTAAGGAATGCCTTAATCCATGAATAACCTTTGAAGATAATCCCTTAAAGTTCCACCTTCAACACATATTTTTCTCATACCTTCATAAAGTTTCACCTAGATATATTCCTTTTTCTTTTTTTTTCTTCCAACTCTACTGTTTCACACACTCTTTCTCTGGAGATTGGAAGTTTCTGGTTTCCATTGTAAATGGCAAGAACCTTTCTTCAGCTATGTTTGTTCAAACAATGTACCCTTTTAGTAAGGGTTTTTTTTTGTTTCTTTGGTTGTTGTTTTTTTTTCCCTTCTGTTGTGAAATTGTTGAAGGGTATTAAATTCTGGAAGTTATTTATCATTTTGCAGTTTTACTTAGTGCATTTCTCATTTGAAGTGTTCATGTTTTTTACACTAACATTTTTGTTCCTCTAATACACACTTGAAATATTAAATAAGATTAAAATATCTACATTTAACACTGTTTCTCAGTAGCCGGTTTATGAATGTATTATACCTGTACAACGTACGTCATGATTAGCAATGGCCTCTATCAGTTTTCAAGAACATTTTAAAATAATCAATAATCATTCATCTATTCTGCTGAAAAAAAAAAAAAAGTTCCACAAGTCTTAAAATTTCCTGTCTGAGGGAATTATCAGACTATTATCACATTTTTAAAAACATATTAACATGAAGAAGTCTAACAGGATTATGATAAAGTAACTAATTACCTGCTTAATTATAAATGATATTATCATAGGGGACGTTGACTTGATGGAGTAGTCCATCATTTCCACTCACTGACTGTAGTTTAGGCTTTTTACCAGGTGCTGAGGCTGACAGCCCAGGGCTGAGTTGATATGAGGAAACAAAATGGTGACATGGACAGTGGGATCAAGTGCACTCTCAGCAAGTTTGCTGATGATACCAAGCTGTGTGGCAAGGTAGACACGCTGGAGGGGAGGGATGCCACTCAGAGGGACCTGGACAGGCTGGAGAGGTGGGCCCAAGCCAACCTCATGCAGTTCAACAAGGCCAAGTGCAAGGTCCTGTACTTGGGCTGGTGCAATCCCAAGCACAAATGCAGGCTCAGCAGAGAATGGATCGAGAGCAGCCCTGAGGAGAAGGCCTTGGGGGTGCTTATTGACAAGAAGCTCAACATAAGCCAGTAATGTGCAATCAAATCTCAGAAGGCCAACCTGGGCTGCATCAGAAGAAGTATGGCCAGCAGGTCAAGGGACGTGATCCTGCCCCTCTATTCTGCTTTGATGAGACCCGACCTGGAGTACTGCATCCAGATCTGGAGTCCCTAACAGAAGAAGGACATGGACCTGTTGGAGCGAGTCCAGAGGAGGGCCACGAGGATGACCAGAGGGCTAGAGCACCTCTCCTATGAGGACAGGCTGAGACAGTTGGGGTTGTTCAGCCTGGAGAAGAGAAGTCTCCGGGGAAACCTCATAGCGGCCTTCTAGTACCTGAAGGGCGCCTACAGGAGAGCTGGGGAAGGACTTTTTACTAGGGCATGTAGCGACAGAATGAGGGGCAATGGCTTCAAACTGGAAAAAGGTAGATTTAGATTAGATATTAGGAAGAAATGTATCACTTTGGGGGTGGTAAAGCACTGGAACAGATTGCCCAAAGAAGTTGTGGAAGCTCCATCCCTGGAGGTGTTTAAGACCAGGCTGGATGGGGCTTTGAGCAACCTGGTCTAGTGGGAGGTGTCCCTGCTTATGGCAGGGGGGTTGGAACTCGATCTTCAAGGCCACTTCCAACCTAAACCATTCTATGATTCTATGAAAAAAAAACTAACCCCATTTTCATTGTCTTTGTCATGGAAAGAAGTGATTGGGGAGGAAGTAAGTTGTTACTACACTTTAAAAAGCTGAGAGAGGTTCAGGAAGTCCTGTGAATCAGACACAGGAACTCAAATAGTATTGAGTTACCTTATTTTGTTCTTTCAATACTTAAAGGGGGCTCATAAGAAAGATGGGGACAGACTTTTTAGTAGGGTTTGTTGTGATTACAAGGAGTATTGGTTTTAAACTAAAAGAGAGTAGATTTAGACTAGATAGAAGGAAGAATTTTTTTTGTGATGAGAGTTGTGAAACACTGGAACAGGATTCCTGGAGAATAGGTGGATGCCCCATCCTTGCAATCATTCAATGTCAGGTTGGATGGGGTTCTGAACAACCTGATCTCGTTGAAGATGATGTCCCTGATTGTTACAGGAGGGTTGGACTAGACCTTTAAAGGTCCTTTCCAACCCAGAATACTCTATGATACTACGGTTCTATGATTCTATGAGGAGTTTGGTTGTGGAAATGATAGAAAGTGGTATGACTGAGATCATGAACATAAAAATAGGGCATAGGCCAGTAAAGAAGCTGGCAATTTTTAGGTTTCTTATTTAATTTGAAAACTGTGTTTCAGAAATCCTGTACTTAGAGACCAAATTAGGAAATATCTACATTTTTTAACTGCTTCTTGGTCTGGCTCTAAATCTACACTTGTGCTGCTGTGATAGTCTTTTCTGAGGACTTCCGTTCTAGGGAATTGCAGGTGGGAATGTCAGAGCGTGCCCAAGTCACTCAGTCTACATCTTCTCTATATAAAGACCATGGGAACCACAGGCCTCTAGCCTTTTTTTTTTTTTTTTTTTGTGTGTGTGTGTGTGTGTGTTTGTGTTTGCTGTTATTGAAACATTTTTATGATGCCCAGCCTGAAAAGCCATAATAATTTTCATAAGGTCCTTCCTGGCTCATTTCATTAATGAAGTTACATCCACACCTCATTAGCAAAACAGATTTGAAAAAGGCCTATAAAAAGGGCTATCTACCTCTGTTTGCAGTATTTGCTGCAGTTTTTCTGATACCTTTGTCCACACTTGACAACCTACAGAAGGCAGGTTACCTAGCCCATACATCTACTTGTGTCTTTCTTTCTCTGACACTCAAGATCTAGGATATATTCACATAACCAGAAGGATCCTCAAACTTCTTTTCACTCACTGTTTGACTCTGAACCAGGACGCACTTAGCTTTATAATTATGATTTGCAGTAAAGAGAACTCAGTAGACTGAATGGTTTGAAGCCTAAGACAGTCTTCTTAGGAGAAACAGGGCAAAAATTATTCAATTGTATTTGTGTCAGACATTGGGAATACAGGAAGTCTGGTTTGGGCTTTATTTTTTTCCTCTTGAATGAGAAGATTCACAAATTATTCTTTGAATTTCCCCCAACACACATACACAAACTACTGTTGCCAACAACCAAACACCTTTTCTCTCATTTCCTACCTTCTCCAGAAATAGAACCATAACTCAAGGCATATGCCAAATAAAATAACATTTAGATTCCCAATGTCCAGTTACCCTTCAAAAGCTGTTTGGGCTACAGAATTGATTCCCACCCCTCCCCTTTCCATTTTGGATTAGTCTGAAATCAAACTCAGAACACTGTTAGAGGCAAAAGGAAGCAAAATAATTATTAGTCCAATTAGTATGATTGTTGAGTGAGAAGTTGTTATTATTATAATTACAAGGAAATAAGATCTTGTATTGCTATTCTAAGAAGTTCATAGTACAAGTAGAAAAGAAAAGTATTTCTAACACTCTCAATTAGAAATCTAAGACACATAACTACAAGCTTCTCTCTTGTGTTTAATATCCACCTGTTACATGTGTTGAGAAAAAAGAAACAAGGAATATATATTGTTGATTTTTCAAATAGGTGCAAATGTTTCTGGTTCATGTCTATCACTTTTGTGTGGACATTGAGGGCAAACCAGATTACTGAATGGAGTCTTTTGGGTGGTGGGATGTTTCCAAGTAACAAAAAACCTTCAGAAGTGGTAAGATTCTTACTGTCATCTTTTTTTCCCCCTAATTTGCAGTTTGTCTTGATATAATTTATATTTTATACATTCTTTCACCTGAGCAGAATTGTCATAAATTACTAAAATTTACCAAGCCCAGGTCATGTAAATTAAAGAATCCTTTTAAGTTAGAACAAGCCAAATAACTAAATATGGTCGGGCTTCACACCACTGGAGAACTACAATGGATGGATACAGGCTCTTCAGGAATGTCACGTTGGGTAAAGTAGTAGGGGAAGTTGCCCTCTATGTGAGAGAGCAGTGGGAAGGCATGGAGCTCTGCCTTGGGACAGGTCGGGAGTCAGCTGAGTGCTTATGGGTCAAGATTAGTGGGCAAATCAACATGGGTCTTCTTATAGTGGATATCTGCAATAAGATTAGGAAGAAGATGTAGATGAATCCTTCTTTGAACAACAGAAACGAGCCTCACATTCATGGGTCCTGGTCCTCATGGGTCATTTTCACCACCCTGAAATTTGCTGGAAAGACTGCATATAAGTGCGCAAGCAACCTACGAGTGCATTGAATTGAATGCATTGCATCTGCAGTGCATTGATGAAAAGTTCCTGGCAAAGCTGACCGAGGAGCCAACAAGAAAAGGTTCTCTGATGAACCTGGTACTTACAAATGAGGAAGAATTGGTTTTGGATTGAATCCTAGGGGCAGCCTTGGCTGCAGTGACCATGAGATGGTGAAGTGCATGATCCTGAGCAGCGCAAAAAGCAGGACCACAACCTTGGATTTAAGGAGAGCAGGCTTCAACCTCTTCAGAAGTCTTCAGAGGTCTTCTAGAAGAATCCCATGAAATACGGTGCTGGAGAGAAGAGGGGACCAGAACAGCTGATTGACATTCAAGGATGACCTCCTCCAAGCTCAAGTGAGGTCCATCCCAACAAGCAGGAAATCAAGCAAAGATGGCAGGAGTCCTGCATGGATGAACACGGTGCTCCTGACAAAATTCAAACACAAAAAGCATACAGGAGGCATAAGCAGGGAGACTTAACCTGGGAATAATATAGAGACACTGCCCAATTGTGCAGCAGTTGGGTTAGGAAAGCCAATGCCCAAGTAGAATTGAATCTGACAGGCTATTTGAAGGGAAAAAAGAAGGGATTCTACAGGTACTTAAACAACAAAAGAAAGACTAGGGAAAATACGGGCTCACTGCTGGGAGCAGGGAACCTAATGACAAAGGACATGGGAAAGGCCAAGTCACTGAATGCTTTCTTTGACTCCATCTTTTGCTAATATGAGCCTTCAGGAATCCCAGGCCCCTGAGACAAGAGTAAAAGTCTCGAGCAAGGAAAACTTACCTTTTATAGAAAAGGATTAATCCCTTAAAGAAACTGATGAGTTGCACCCACAAGTGCTGAGGGAGATGATTGATGATTGAAGTCATTGCAAGACCGGTGTTAATTGTCTTTGAAATGTCCTGGCAAAAGGGAGAAGTTCCTGAAGACCGGAAGAAAGCGAATGTCTCTCCTACCTTCATGAAGTGCAAAAGGAATATCTGGAGAACAACAGGGCAGTCAGCCTCAGCTGAGTCCCAAGGATAATGATGGAACAACTAAACCTGGAAAACATTTCCAAATACATGAAGGACGGTGAAGTGATTAAGAGTAGTCAGCATGGATTTATGAAGAGGAAACCATGCTTAACCAACTTGGTAATCTTCTACATTGAGGTGACTACCTTGGTGGATGAGGGGAGATTGGTGGTTTTTGTTTACCTTGACTTTAGTAAGGTTTTCGACTGTTATCCCACAACATCCTCACAGGCAAGCTAGCAAAGGATAAGTTAGACAAGTAAACACTGAGGTGGACTGAAAACTGGTTGAACGGCTGACTGCAGAGGGTCATGATCAGTGTCACAGATTGTAGTTGGAGGCTAGTCACCAGTGGTGTACCCCAGGGGTCGATACTGGGGCCAATGCTTTTTAGCCTCTTTACTGACTATCTGGACAATGGGACAGACTACACCCTCAACAGATTTTCGAACAGTATAAAATCAGGAGAAGTGGTTGATAAACCACATGGTTGTGCTTCCATTCAGAGGAACCTCAAGAGGCTGGAGAAATGATCTGACAGAAACCTCATGAAGTTCAACAAGGGGAAAAGCGAAGTCCTCTATCTGGGGAGAAACAACCCCTGGACAAGTACACACCTGGGCTGACCAGCTGTTAAGCAGTGCTGCAGAGAAGGAGATGGGGGTCCTTTTGCAGAACAAGCTGCCTACTTGTCAGCATTACAGCCCTGAGGCAAAGAATACCAAAAGCCTCCTGGACTGCATTACGAGGAGAATCATTCCCAGCTGGTTGAGGGAGGTGATCCCTTTTCCCTCTACTCTGCCCTGGTGAGGTCATGTCTGGAGTGCTGGACCCAGGTCTGTGCAGATTGTTTCATTTTTCTTCACTTGCAGTCTTTAAAGGTCATACAACCCATGCTAGAAGTGCTTGCATATTGCTTATAGATGAAGCCATGCACCTGGATATTATACGCCTGATATCTGAAACCTGTGACAGCAAAATAATATGCAGTAGTGTATTAGTGTAACCAAGAGAATAAAGATGTTGTAAGGCTAGCTAAACTCTCTCTATTTTAATGCATACAAATGGGTAATGTTATAATTCTTGTGATGCATATTCTGAACTGAAGAAAGCCTGTAAAATTCCACAAAAATCAATAGATTTATGTTGATTTGCATCGAGTGAAAATCTTGCTATGAAAGGCCTAACACTTTATGCATGAATATATAGCTACACCACATTTTCAGACTCACTGAAAAAGCTGATTCTTTCATGAGCATGTTCTTCCTAATGGAACAGCAGGGGTGCTTTTTTTTTTTTTTTTTCCAGTCAGGCCAACTTACTCCAGGGAAACCATCCTGCCTGACAAAACCAGCTTAACACTAAGCTCACGAGCAAATTGAGTAGTAACCTTCGTCCATCTGTTCATAAATACACTGAAAACACAGGTGACTAGCGGAATGCACTCTTTTTGTATTTACTTCCCCTGTGTCAAACTAAAGGACAACAGACAAAATGTCTTTGGAAAGGGACATAATTTTCTAACTTTGGAATAAATAAATACATAAAACTCAAGATTTTCCAACTTTTTTTCCATTTATTTAAAAATTTCACAACACACAAATGGTTAATCATTACGACCATTAAAATTTCTATTTGTCTTCCTGTAAAACAGAAGCCACGATATGTGGTTGAAGTGATAATTACATCATTTACATACTGTGAAATACTGTGGAGAATTATCCAATTCTTTTGTCATATGAAAATGGATTATATGATTAAGAAAGGAAATGGTATTTATTGAAATATTTGTAGGAAAAATGTGTTGTTACTGAGACTTGTATGTCATGTCAATATCTAACAGTACATAAGGGCCTAAACATGCCTTTTAATTTAACATGGAGAAGATGAGTATATAAAAAGAAAGACAATTTAAATTTTGTTACTGTTTTCCTGTTTGTTTTGCTTTCTATAGTCTGAATGCTGCTTCATGGGCAAGATTTTTAAATCTTTTTTTCTTTTTAACTCTTGACATGCATTATATATGTATATTGCATGATTCAGCCTACAGGTGCCCAGGTGCCACAAAGATTTTGATAGCTTTCTAAGTTGCCTCCTTTGGGGCAAATTGTGCTCCTATGCTTGGATTTCTTGTGGCCAATAGAAAGTAATTTAGTAATTTCTAAGCAGCAGAATAACCCAAAGGAAAAATATTGCATATATTTAGAATTGAGCTTGCTTTTTTTTTTTTTTTCTTTTTTTTTTTTCCAGGCAGAATGAAGCTCATACCAAAACCTAAAACAGACACTACAAAAAAAAAACCAAAAAACCAACAGATAGAGAATCAGGAGTGGAAGCCTGCAAATTTCTGTTTAGATCAGGCAAAAGACTAGACTTTTCACCTAGGAAAAAAAATAGGGTGAAAATACATATCTAGAATTACCATTCAGAATATTTAAAGAAGTTTGCCTCTTGTATGTAGTCATATTCTTTGACTAAAAGTTTGTTATTCTTGTCTTTTAGGATAGTAAAATCCTTGGCACAGGTGTCTCAGTTTTATAGGTGGGGCATACTGTAGGGTCGGGTTCAGTTCATATAAATATACAGACACTTTCTTCTAAATAATGACGTTAAGGAGATTTTCCACTAGTAACACCTTTTCTGATGTCAGAATTTAAAGACATAAAAACACCTGGAATTTGAAAATCGATGTTCTTTGCTATTAAGTGTCTTTTTTTTACCTCCTCCTAAAAAGAAACCTAATTTTTGAAGACCATCATGTTTAAGATTTTCATCTGTAGTAGTTGCAGAACCATCTGCTAATAATCTCTCATTGAAAAATCAGAAAAAGAGTGGCTTATACGAATTTTGAACTAAACTGAGTATGCAAATTATTAACTAGATGAAGGGGGAGTGAAGTAGGGAATCATCTTGCTTTAAGAGAACACTGAATTAGAGCTTTAAATAGGAAGTTGCTATTATTCTTTCTATTAAGCATATAATACATGAAAGGAATGAAAAGGGGCAATCAGGGTGTTCCTCACAATTGGGTTATTCACTTTGGGAGATATTTATTTTTGTTACTTATTAATAAATTCACTACATTTCAGTCACTGTTTCTGATGAAAATTACAATGGATAATTTTTTTTCCACTAAGGAATCTTTTTTTTTTTTTCTCCCTAAGTCTCAGTCAGATGAAATAGTTCAGTGCCAGGGTTTTCTATAAAATGTCTTTTATAACTTCTTAAATTCCATCAGGCACCGTATAAATTATTGTTCCTATTGGTAGATAAATAAAATTTTGAATAGGTTTCATTTGGGTTTTTTTTTGACAATTTACACACATGAACTAAATCTATACTTTCTTGCTGAGTGGACTGTATGATGGGAAAAGCACATTTATCTCTGTAAGTAGGGTGAGAATAATTGATTGGTTTAACTTTAGTTTTCATATAGTCTTATATTTCCAAAATGACACTTCACTAACCATTGCATTCCTGGTATATGTTAACAGAAATAAATGTGTGGGAGCAGGTGACCTATATCCAGAAAATATAGCTTTCATTCATTAGTACAAAATTCACTCTTTATAGAATCATAGAATCATCTAGGTTGGAAGGGACCTTTAAGATCATCGAGTCCAACCATCAACGTGACACTGACAAAACCACCACTAAACCATGTCCCTAAGCACTATGTCTACACAACTTTAAATACCTCCAGGGCTGTCGATTCCACTATTTCCCTGGACTGACTGTTCCAATGTTTTATAACGCTTTCCATGAAGAAAATTTTCCTAATATCCAGTCTAAACCTCCCCTGGCATAACTCGAGGCCATTTCCTCTTGTCCCATGGCTTGTTACTTGGGAGAAGAGATTGACCCCTACCTCTGTACAAGCTCCTTTCATGTAGTGGTAGAGAGTGATAAGGTCTCCTGAGCCTCCTTTTCTCCAGGCTAAACAACCCCAGTTCCCTCAGCCGCTCCTCATAAGACTTGTGCTCTAGACCCTTGACCAGCTTTGTTGCCCTTCTCTGGATATGCTCCAGCACCTCTACCTTTCTTGTAGTGAGGGGCCCAAAACTGAGCACAGTATTCGTGATGCGGCCTTGCCAGTGCTGAGTAAAGGGGAACATCACTTTCCTAGTCCTGCACACCACACTATGCCTGGTACAGGCCAGGATGCTGTTGGCCTTCTTGGCCACAGGATCACACTGTTGGTTCATATTCAGCCATCTGTCGACCAGCATCCCCACGTTCTTTCCACTAGGCAGCTTTCCAGCCACTCTTCCCCAAGCCTGTAGCTCTGCAAGGGCTTGTTGTGACCTAAGTGCAGGACTTGTTGAATCTCATACCATTGGCCTTTGGCCATTGATCGAACCTGTCCAGATCCCTCTGTAGAGCCATCCTACACTCAAGCAGGTCAACACTCCTGCCCAACTTGGTGCCACCTGCAAACTTACTGAGGATGTACTTGATCGCCTTGTCCAGGTCATTGATAAAGATATTAAAGAGAACCGGCCCCAGCACTGAGCCTTGGGGAACACCACTTGTGACCAGCTGCCAATTGAATTTAACTCCACTCACCACAACTCTTTGGGCCCAGCCATCCATTCAGTTTTTTACCCAGTGAAATTTACGCCCATCCAAGCCATGAGCATCCACTTTCTCCCAGAGAATACTGTGGGAAACGATGTCGAAGGCTTTACTAAAGTTGAGAGAAACAACATCCATAGCCTTTCCCTCATCCACTAAGTTGGTCACCTTATCATAGAAGGACATCACGTTTGTCAAGCAGGACATGTATATTTGCCAAGTGAAGAAAACATAGACTTCCAGAGCCAAAAAAAAAAAAAAAAAAAGAAAGAAAATAAATCACAGAATCACAGAATCATCAGAGTTGGAAGGGACCTCTAGAGATCATCTAGTCCAACTCCCCTGCTAAAGCAGGATTGCCTAGAGCACATTACTCAGGACTGCATCCAGGTGGGTCTTGAAAACCTCCAGAGAAGGGGACTCCACAACCTCCCTGGGCAGCCTGTGCCAGTGCTCTGTCACCCTCACCGTAAAGAAGTTTTTCCGTGTATTTGAACGTGTATTCCTGTGTTCTAACTTGTGCCCATTGCCCCTCGTCCTGTCACTTGGAACCAATGAAAAGAGCCTGGCTCCATCCTCCTTCAACCCACCCTTTAGATACTTGTATGCCATAATAAGGTCTCCCCTCAGCCTTCTCTTCTCCAGGCTAAAGAGTCCCAGCTCTCTCAGCCTTTCCTCATAAGGCAGATGCTCCAAGCCCTTAATCATCTTAGTTGCTCTTCGCTGGACTCGCTCCAGCAGTTCCCTGTCCCTCTTGAACTGGGGAGCCCAAAACTGGACACAGTATTCCAGTTGTGGCCTCACCAGTGCAGAGTAGAGGGGGAGAATGACCTCCCTCGACCTACTGGCCACACTCTTCCCTATGCAGCCCAGGATTCCATTGGCCTTTTTGGCAACAAGGGCACATTGCTGGGCCATGGATAATTTACTGTCTACCACAACCCCCAGATCCTTCTCCTCCAAGCTGCTTCCCAGCAGGTCCTCCCCTAACCTGTACTGGTGCCTAGCATTCTTCCTCCCCAGGTGCAGGACCTTGCACTTGGTTTTGTTGAACCTCATTAGATTCTTCTCTGCCCAGCTCTCCAGTCTGTCCAGGTCACACTGGATGGCAGCACGGCCCTCTGGGGTGTCAGCCACCCCACCCAGTTTGGTATCATCAGCAAACTTGCTGAGGATACACTCTGTCCCCTCATCCAGGTCATTAATGAATATATTGAACAAAATTGGACCAAGTATTGACCCCTGGGGGACACCACTGGTTACAGGCCTCCAACTAGACTCTGTGCCGCTGATCACAACCCTCTGAGTTCTGTCCCGCAGCCAACTCTCAATCCACCTCACTGTCACCTCATCTAGCCCATAATATAAATATAAAGACCAAAGCTGTCCTTGAACACTGGTAGCCAAAACTCTTGCAGGAGGCAGCATTTGCAGAGCAGGATTACAGAGAAAGACCTTTACAGTCTGGTCAGGGCAATCAGACCCTGTTGGTGCACTCAGGGATCTGACAGATTCTCCATTAGCATTGAAAATTGTGTAAAATGTAGGATAAGGCATTTCATTGTCCTTTGTCATCCTGGATCATATATGTTTTTATTGGATTGGCAAAGAATTGCCTTCACATATGTGCTATTTTCTTTTTGTTTTATTAGAATGCTACTTTGCTATTAGAGTAGTGAAAAGCCCAGAGTTCACTGTTGATGAATATACCCCTACTGCCACTGGCTTTGTCCTGGAACAGTCAAGACAACTCTACTGGTCTGAAAGCTATGATGGAGGATTTAAGGACTGTAAGTCCATACCATTCTGGAAGGGGACCTGGAGTTTAAGCCAGGATATCATGGGGAACTTGAAAAGGCATTTTACAGCTGTGGGTAACCGAGTTTAGCCCAAAGTATCTATGTGTGAGCTTCAAAACCAGATTAGTAGTTGAAAGTAAACATTTATTGGATAGATCACATCATTGTGACCCAGACTAAAATAAGATAAAGGAAAAAGAAAAGCCGAAAATGCTCTGAATTTTATCACTGGTTTTAATAAGAATAAAAATACCAAGGGTTTGGAAATAAACCTGATTATTTATTAAGGGCTAACAGTCTTCTACAGGTTGCTCAGTTTCATATAAGCCTTTCTTGTAAGATGACAGAAGAAAATTGCTACCAAAGTGTGGATATGACCAATGTTAAGCAGAACTGACTGAAGAATATAAAGAATCAGGATAGCCTTAGTCTCTCAATAATTTTCATAAGTACATACTTCAAGAGAAGATTTTGAAAAGGATTTTGTTGTGCTGAAAAGAAAATATAAGGATAATAGTAGTTTTCAGAATGGTGTCCTTCCTTCTAACAATTTAACTTACTGAATTCCCTCAGGAATTTTGTCATTTCCTTTAAGACAAATATGTAATAAGTAGATACAGTTCTTTATTCCAGGAGGATGATAATTTACACTGCCTTTGGATACAGATATGTATTTTATATAGCAGACAATGAAGACAGAAGCAATAACATGTTATGTGCCAGAAGTCAAACTACTGCTTATGAAATAACAAATTTTATTTAAAAAAAGGCTGTCACTGAAGTCTGACCCCACAACAACTATGACACTGTTTAGTCTCTTGTATTTCTAGAAAGACTGGGTAAGGTGATGAGGGAGGAGGTGTTGTTTATAATCATAAAAGTATCTGTATGCCAAAGAGGCCTACTGAGAATCTGAAAACTATGAAAATAATACCTTCCAACTTCTAGCTGTAGAACAGGGACATACAGTAGCATTCTAACATTTTATGTTGTTCATATTTACTCACAAGGATCAGAGATAACCAATATTGATTGCATGAACTTACATGGCATTACACCATTTGAATATATTTTTTTGATCAATTAAGTAATAACCTTCTCAGAAATCAACAACAGACTATGGGTGGATAAATCCATTTGTTAAGCAAAAGACTAGTTCAAACTCTACTCTTTCCTAATCTTTCAAAACACCCTATCTCATCTGAAATGTCTCTCTTTTCATCAAGCTGCCCTGAGGTTTTCTCTGAAATTGTTATCTACTCTTCCACTCCGGACTACATCTTCAGCCTTCTGCTCTTTTTCATTTTTGTCCCAACTTCCTGTCCTCTGTTTTTGTGTACATCTTCATAACAGAAAACATGTTTTTCCCCATGTTCAGCCTTTGCAGCTTGATTTTCTCATACTCTTTTTCTCTGTCTCTCAAGTCCATCATTGCTTCTCTAATGTTTACTGGTATCAGTGAATGACAGAAAGGCAGGAAAAATGGAAGAAGAAAATTAGTTTTCGTTTCATTTTCACCTTTTTATTGCATTTACATAATAAGAAGAAAACAACGTGATCATACTCATATATGATGTGCGTAATTAATTTTTTATACATATGCACATGCACATATACATGTGCATATACATATGCACATGCATATACATATATACACATACATTTAAAAGTTTTCAAAGTGTATGAACATTGTCTCTATAAAGGTAGGGTTGAAAGTATAAACACATGTATATTTATACTGCTTTTTGAATGCATGCAAATGGTGTTTTTTTCAAAACAATACTTCCCATGTAAAATTTTGTGTGATAAATGAAGACATACACCCGTGCACAATGGTTAACTTATGATATAAAACTTTGAACAATACTTTATTAAATTTTAATAATTAATCTCATTTCAGTCTATGTAAAAGATTATCTCTAAGACTGCCTAGTATAAGACAGGCATGTAGTGATAGGACGAGGGGTAATGGCTTCGAACAGGAAGAGGGTAGATTTAGATTAGATATTAGGAAGAAATTTTTGACTACGAAGGTGGTGAGGCACTGGAACAAATTGCCTAGGGAAGTTATGGATGCCTCATCCTGGAGGTGTTCAAGGTCAGGTTGGATGGGGCTTTGAGCATCCTGGTCTAGTGGGGGGTGTCCCTACCCATGGCAGGAGGGTTGAAACTAGATGATCTTTAAGGTCCCTTCTAAGCTAAACCATTCTATGATTCTATGATTCTAAGAACATTTCCAGGTACCTCAAGGACAGTGGAAAGTATCAGATTTAAATATCTTTAATTAAACTTTTTTTTTTATGATAAGCAACTTCAGATAAGTAATCACATGCCACAAAGTTTCATGTTTGCTAAACGAAGCACTTTAACTTTTAAACATCAAAAGACGTCTATATATTCCCTTAAGCACTAAGCCTTGGAGGCAAAAATATGCATTTTTCTTTTCTCTTGATTCCTTTTCTGGTATCTCTGCAGTTTTTCCTTAGTTACATTTACAAATAAAGCCCCACACTTTACTGAATGTGCTTACAGTAGTAGAAAGAAATGGAGCAGGTTGTCTTATTAGGATGCACATACTATGACTTGAAGGGGGGTACAGGAGGTACAGTAATAGTGTTAGCTGTAATTCATATGTTTCAAATACAACTTTTTATTTTATAATGGAAGTTATTAATTCTATTAAAATACCACATGTCCATGGAGAAGCAGGGGAAGGTGGGGGGAGGGAGAAGGTGGCAGTGTGTACATGATGATATTGTAAATAGCATACATGCAGTGTTAGTACAAGTCTAATAATTCCCAGAATTTCTACTTCTTCAGACCCCTCTTTCATTTCTTCCATCCAGTAAAAAACTAGAAAAGGATTGATTGACTCTCATATTTTATTTAATATGATAATGGAACCCTTGATAAAAATGGTCAAGATATTCCCAAAATACATATACCGAGGCTGTAAACGGTAGCACATCATATTGTATGCAGATAATATGCTTCTGGTATTGATAACAAAGTCAATTGTTAACCTAGTCAGAACAGAATATTCAATATGAATTCTTATTGCCCTGAAGATCAATATAGACAAATCTATAGCCAAGGTGACAGTGATGTGAAGTATAAAATTTGAGTGGTTTGCAATTTTAGATTTTAAATGAAGTATATGACAAAACAAATGTAAATGCACAAGGGTTTTTTCTTTCACTTAATTTGATGAAGTTGCACTGCCTCCCTTCAAGACTTCCTCTGCTTTCAAGAAAAGGTACAGAAAGAAAGAGCGCTGAAAATGGAATGACACAAAATCAAGTTTCTTACAGTTTCTAGTGCAGGAAAGATTGATGCACCTCGCAAAGTCACCTTCGCATGGTTTTTATATTTGTTATGGTTGCCTTGTCTTGTCTGCTTCTCAAAAATTGTCAAAGATTATTAAAGATTATATCTGAGAAAAGGAAAGTGGTCTCTGTTCACTGTTAGATAAGGTTAGAGATGGGCTGTCCCTTTTTAAGCAATCTCACTGGGCATTTGTGCCTCAGGGCATAACATGTCACCTTCATACCTATATATATATCACTCTATGCTTGTAACACACATTCTGAATTCCAAATGGATCATCAGTCACTGTAAAGGTAGTGAAGGTGCATTTAGTAGCTAGCAAAAAAAATTATTTATTCTTAGAGATGAGAAAAGTAGAATGGACTAGTGCAGAAAGGGAAATGCAGCTTTTAAGTAATCGCAGAGCATATTTGATCCTTTGTGCAAGGGTTAGATTTACTTCTCCACTAAAGGTGTGGAGGAATGTGCCTTTGAGTTTGTTTAAATCTACCCAAATGTCAATAGGGAAAATGTTATAGCTGGTAGAAGCCTGGCTAGTGGTTTGCTGGGCAAATCTATTTAAGAAATATCTCCAATTAATAACAGACATGGTTTTGCTGAGTGAGTTAGAAGGAACAGCAACTGAGCTCTAAAAGGGCCAAACCCAATGTATTAAGCCTACTGTCTTTTCAGATTGGTCTTTGGTTGGTCTTTGCTTTCAATCCTGGTCTTGCCTTAAAGCTGAACAGCTAAAACAATCAAAAATTGTACTAGGAAAAAAACTAGCAGTTGAATAGTATCAGCAATCAGGGGTCTAATGACAGGAGTTCCAGGAGATTCAAATCTGCCTAACAACCAGTTTTAAAAGAGCATGTCATATCACCGAGTTACAGTTAGTTTGGTGCATGATTATATACATTCTACTGGCTGTGCCTATAAGATAAACAAAAGTTGACAAATGATCTCTGATTGTGTATTAACTAGTTTGTATCCATGATGCACAGAGCTAGCTGCCGCTACAGCAGTCTGACTGCATGAATACTGTCTTCTTTATGAATGTACCTACCCTGGTCTCAAGTTCCTGTCACTTGAGATCATTGCTTTATGAGAAGTTTTTAATTTGGCAGCAATTGAAATTACATGAAGACTGCACTGCAAGCAAGAAAACAATGTGGGTGTGTTTGTTTTTGTAATTTCATGATAACAGATGTGATTTCATGATAGCATATATACGACTTGGTGTCACATGATGGCTTGCAGAGATACTTAAGAGTACAAGGCCTGCTGAAATAATGCTGGAAGACTGAATAGGGCAAAGGGATCCAAGCCTGTTTCAGTCTGGTTTGTTATGTTTCTGAAGTGAACTATTACCACAACAGCACTTCAGTTTTCACAGAATCAGTGATGTCAGAAGGGACTGCTGGAGATCACTTAGTTTGTTGCTCCCTGCTCAGAGAAGAGCCATCTAGATCAGTTTGTTTAGTGCAATGGCAAGGCCGCTTCTGTACATCTCCAAGGATGGAGACTCCACATCTCTGTGCAACCTCTTCCAACATTCAATCACTCTCATAGTAAAAAAGAGTTTTCTTATGCTTAAATGGAATCTCTTGTATTTCCATTTCTGCCCACTGCCTCTTGTCTTTTTACTGGGCACCACTGAGAAAAGTCAGGCACCTTCTTCATTCCCTCCCATCAGGCATTTATACACATTGATAAGATTTCCCTGAGCCTTTTCTTCAAGCTTAACAGTCCCAGCAATCTCAGAGTCTTCTTTTATGTCAGATGTTCCAATCCCTTAGTTATTTTTGTGGCCTTCTGCTGGACTCACTCCAGGATGTTCCTTGTCTTTCTGTAATGGGAAGCCCAACATTTGACCTGCACTCCAAGTGTGTTCTCACCAGGGCAGAGCAGAAGGGAAGGAAAACCTCCGTCAAACCATTGGCAATACTCCTAATGCCACCCAGGATGCTGGTTGACCTTTTCTGCAAGGCTGTATTGCAGGCTTATGTTCACTTTCTTGTCCACCAGAAAACCCATGTCCTACTCTGCAGAGCTGTTTTCTAGATGCTTAGCCCAAGTGTATACTGGTCCATGGGATAATTGCTCCCCAGGTAAAGGACTTTTTGTTTCCCAAATTTGAACTTCAGCCTCTCAGCCCATTTCTCCAGCCTGTCAAGGTTCCTCTGAAGGGCAACACAAACATCAGGTATATCAGCCACTCCTCACAGTTTTATATGATCTCCAAATTTACTAAGGGTTCACTCTGACTCATTGTCCAGGTTATGAATGAAGGTATTAAACCACATTGGCCACCATATTGATCCCTGGGGTACACTACTGGTGACTGACCTCCAAGCAGACTTTGTGACACTAATCACAACTGTCTGAGTCCAGCAGTTGGGCCAATTTTCAATACACTTCACATAGCTAGTCCTTACTCCGTCAGTTTCTCAGTGAAGATGTTATGACAGACACTGACAAAAGCATTACTGAAGTCAAGATAAACAACATCCACTGCTCTCCCTTCATCCACCAAACCAATCATCTCATTGTAGAAAGTTTTCAGGTTGGTTAAGCATAATTTCCTCTTCACAAATACGTGCTAAATACTTCCAGTCACCTTCTTTCTGTTCCCGTGCTTGGCAATGTTTTCTAGGATTATCGTCTTCATCACCTCTCCAGGGACTGAGGGTCTCTTTCTTGCCTTTCTTGAAGATAGTCACTACCTTTGCTTTCTTACAGTCTTCCAGCTATTATTCCTCCTCCAGTCATCGTGATCTTTCAAAGATAATAAAGGATGGCCTTGCAAAAGCACCAGTCATCTCCCTCATCACTTTTGGATGCATTCCATCAGGGTCCACAGATCTGTATATATTCAGGTTGTTTAAATGTCTTCTAACCTGCTGCTCCTCTCACAGGCATAAGTCTTTCTTACTACTGATTTTCCGTCTGGTCACAGGGCCATGGGGTACCTGAAGCTAGCTACCTTTGCCATTAAAAACTGACGCAAAAAAGGTATTAACTCATCCATTTTCATGTACTTTCTCACCATATCCCCTACCCCATTCAGCAGTGGGCTCCTGTTTTCTTTCTTCTTTCTTCAGATACTTGTAGAATCCTTTCTTGTTGTTCTTCATATCCCTTGTCAGATTGAATGTCAGGATGGCTTTGGCTTTCCTAACAGCACCCCTGCATGCTTCAGCAGTGCCTCTCTGTTCCTCTCAGGTCACCTGTTGCTGCTTCCACCTCCTGTATGCTTCCATTTTAAGTCTGAGCTTTGTCGGGGCCTCCTTGTTCATCCATGCAGGCCTCCTGCCATCTTTTTTTTTCCTGATCAGTATGGCCATCCTTGAGCTTGGGGGAAGTGATCCTGAGACTCACCCAGCTTCACTGTGACCCTGTCCTATCCTGTTTCCTGTGGGATTCTTGCAAGGTGATTCCTGAAGAGACCAACATCTGTCTTAAACTGACCATTTATTAACAAGGTGCTTACAATTACAGAATAATTGGGAAATATTCTCCTATTATATAGATTCTAATTAAAAATAACATGAAAATGTATCATTATTGTTCTTTGTGATAATGCTTACAGACTGCATTCTGATAGGAAATGTAAGAACAGACAATTTTTATCTGACAAAAAAGACCCCATCACTTTCTTATTTGTACAAATAAACCAAATACATAGTAAGAGGAGAAACAAAAGGACACAATCACATAACCAAGCTCATCAGTTAAACCAATGTCAAAGAATGGAAACAGTATACTAATAGTTTCTGTGTGTCGTGGTTTGGCCTCAGCCAGCAACAGAGAACCACGCAGCCGCTCGCTCGACTCCCACAGCCGTGGGAAAAATCAGCAGAAAAGGGCAAAACTCGTGGGTTGAAATATTATAATTTAACAGAACAGACAAAGGGAAAAAGAAAGAAAAAAAAAAAAAAAAAACAATAACACCGGCAAAGGAATACAAGAACACGATTACAGTACCACCACGAAGCGCACCAACCACACCGCCACAGCCCACCCCCGAGTGGCGACTGACCCCCCCTCCCCGGCTAGCTCCTTTTATAGCGGGGCATGGGTCACGTGGTATGGAATACGTGCCTCCCCTGCCGGCTCCTTGGGGAAATTAACCCCATCCTTGCCGGAACCAGGACACTGTGTCAAAGTGAAATTTCTTGTCTCTGAAATATTTTTTTAAACACAAAATCAAGTTTAAACAGAAAAAAAGTCTAAATTTACAATTTGACAATAAAAAAAAAAACCAAAGAAATATCACTTACCCAGTAAGATTTAGCCACTAAAGCCAGATTTTAAAGGTATTTACGGAGGTGAAGAAATCCTTAGAGATAAAACACATTTGAAAAAACACATATGTGCTTAGTATACTTTTAAAAATATATCTGTAAAATTTGGAGCCTATTCACACTTTAAAGACAGTAGTGGTACTACAGCAGTGCACAGAATGTATTTAAAGATATGTTGGATTTCAGCTGAATTTCTGATATTAACTGTAAACACTTAAAAGAAAACTCATTGAAAGTTCCTTTCGTGTTTTAAGATCACATTTAGAATAATGAAAAGCTTTTACCCATGTAACTGAGGTACAAGGAAACAAATTAAAAATGTGGAATTGAATTTGAATGGAGTTGAGTAAAGCTAGTAAAACTTTACTCAATAAAGTAAAAAATAGTATATGTTTATACTACATAAGACACTGTGAATGAGGTTAAATTAAGAAATAAATTTTCACTTCTGTGAGAAATACTTACTTGAGCACCTTATCAGTTATAATTGCAAATGACTTGTGACAGGAGGCCACTGTTTAGAAGAATATAAGGAAAATTTGAAATAGAACTATTCATCTGTGTTGAATGGTTCCCTTCTAGCAGGAATGCTGATTGTTTAATAATAACCCTTAAAATAAGAATTAATTCAGGGACTGAAAATACAACATGACAAGTAAATGAATTTAAAACAAATCTGGATCAAGACCTTAGGATTTGAATCTCAAGCTTATCTATACATACACACACAAACATTTAAAACATTAAATGAAAACAATTAATGTCAAACATATTTTGGAAAATACCAAAAAGTCAATCAAAATGTGCCCTTCTTTCCTTTTTCCCCCCTTTTTTTGGTAGCTTTTGCTATTGTCTTTTTTACTGAAGACATTAGAAAAAAAAATATGTAAATATATATAACTGCTGTATCTGCAGTTATACTACTTTTTTCCAATATAACAGTATAGGACTCAATGCAGAAAACATGAGTGGCTGGCTGCTTGGTTAAGTCCTGCCAGAGTTTAAATATTTTTCCCTCATTTAAATATTTATTAAGAAGATTTTTCCAATCCATGTCAAGTTTTCGATTCAAATAAAGAAGACCCAATCTGCTAGTATTTAGGATACTCAGTGAGGATGAAGATGACATTTCCAAACTTCCTTTCTGAGAGTTTTGTTGGAACTATTGCGCTTTAAAAATAAAATTTAATCCTGCCTACTGGTTCAACCTGGTCTGCCAGATGCCAACTGCATACTCTAAGTGTTTCTGGCAAAATCGAGACTGGACAGTATTTCCAACAAGAGTGTCACTAATTCTAGACTAGCAGCTAGTTAGATTTTATTGTTGTTAGAAATGTCATATAAAATTTCTAGGTACAGTTCGACGGCTAATTTTATTTTCTTCATAAAGATTATTGTTTTATTATTTTAATTTCTTACTTTCAAAGCAGATTCTTTGTTTCATGGCCTATTCTGTCCTTGAATGCTGCTAAAGGAGATCCTGAAAGCAACATAGCATATAAGAGAATGACAGTACAGTGTGAGAAAAGGGAATCTGATGGGTTTATTTCTATTTCTTTCCTTCTTTTTAGTCTTTTAACTTTGATCACAGCATGGAAAATTGAATTCAGGAAAGTGCACATGAAGACAACATCTACTCCTATGCAGTAAATAGATTAAAAGACCAGGCTTGTGAGTCTTCAGAAATTTGTTAGTATGTAAATGTAAGTCTGCTAAATATCCTACCTACTTTACTATATTTTGAATTTTTGCAGATATAGAATGGTGGTGTGAATGTGAAGCTGAGAACATTAATCACTGGTGCCGCAAACTATATGTGCTCTGACTTTTGCTATAAAGATCCACTCAGCCTTGTATGTCTTTCCTGACTGTGTTAGAAAAACTGGAAGTAGATGAATGCTGACATAGCTGTGATAAATCAGTTAGCTCTATTGCTAAGAGAAGTTGACAGTGGTATAAATAGCCTTTACAAATTCTACATATCCTCCAGAGTCTATCCAATAAATATACCCTCAGTAAAAATATGTGTACTTGCTTTCTGATTGCTTACTTAAAAACTGTATTTTTTATCTGCTTCAACGAGTGACTTTGAAGCAAAAACTGTGGATTATTTTACACTTTATTGATTTACTTATTTATTTATTTAGAGTCATAGAATTTGAAAGTAAATGATATAGAAGTGTCTCTACTGTGCTCCAGGCACTTTAAGCAAATATTGAAAAGGTTGGCTGTAAGCACAAGTCCTGAAACTGCTCCCACTCCTGAAAAACATCCTTCAAGCAACATTAGAGAGCTGTATGGAAAGAACAGACAAAGAGATTTTTGTTTTTCTTGGACAATGGCTTTCTCTTTTCTCTTTACTTCAAAAGGGAAGGGAAGGGAAGGGAAGGGAAGGGAAGGGAAGGGAAGGGAAGGGAAGGGAAGGGAAGGGAAGGGAAGGGAAGGGAAGGGAAGGGAAGGGAAGGGAAGGGAAGGGAAGGGAAGGGAAGGGAAGGGAAGGGAAGGGAAGGGAAGGGAAGGGAAGGGAAGGGAAGGGAAGGGAAGGGAAGGGAAGGGAAGGGAAGGGAAGGGAAGGGAAGGGAAGGGAAGGGAAGGGAAGGGAAGGGAAGGGAAGGGAAGGGAAGGGAAGGGAAGGGAAGGGATTGACAGAAATTTAATAACATGGAACTTAGTAACATAAACAAACAGTAGGTTTCAAAGAGTTTCCAACTGATACAATCACAGAATTATCAGAGTTGGAAGGGACCTCTAGAGATCATCTAGTCCAACTCCCCTGCTAAAGCAGGATTGCCTAGAGCACATTACTCAGGACTGCATCCAGGCGGGTCTTGAAAATCTCCAGGGAAGGGGACTCCACAACCTCCCTGGGCAGCCTGTTCCAGTGCTCTGTCACCCTCACCGTAAAGAACTGTTTCCGTGTATTTGAATGGAACTTCCTGTGTTCTAACTTGTGCCCATTGCCCCTCGTCCTGTCACTTGGAACCAATGAAAAGAGCCTGGCTCCATCCTCCTTCAACCCACCCTTTAGATACTTGTATGCCATAATAAGGTCTCCCCTCAGCCTTCTCTTCTCCAGGCTAAAGAGTCCCAGCTCTCTCAGCCTTTCCTCATAAGGCAGATGCTCCAAGCCCTTAATCATCTTAGTTGCCCTTCGCTGGACTCGCTCCAGCAGTTCCCTGTCCCTCTTGAACTGGGGAGCCCAAAACTGGACACAGTATTCCAGTTGTGGCCTCACCAGTGCCGAGTAGAGGGGGAGAATGACCTCCCTCGACCTACTGGCCACACTCTTCCCTATGCAGCCCAGGATTCCATTGGCCTTTTTGGCGACAAGGGCACATTGCTGGGCCATGGATAATTTACTGTCTACCAATATTTTCAAGTTTTCATATAACAATAAATCTCACTGCATATCATCCCAATATTCTTCTCAGTCTAATGAGCTCTTACATCTCGCAGAGACCCAATGCCCAATGGAAGTTTCTAACTTAATTTTCAAAGCACACAGAGCGATAAGAGCAGGTCATCTCAGGAGCCGCTTTGGCAGTCAAAATTAACTGTGCAACGTGTGCAATTAATATTTGTGTGAAAGTCACTCATTTTCATATTTGAGGTCTAATAAAGGCATCAAAAGCAAAGTGCAGACAACAAAGATTCTGATCTTGTCTGTTCTTACCTAATCAATTCACATCATATTACTTTCTGTTAAATGACATTGATTTAAATGTGTCCTGTATCTTCATGCTCCAGTCTAAACTAGCAATAGAACAAAAAAAGTTCTTCTGTACTCCATTCATGTCAAGAACACACAGATAAGTGTCAGGAAAACATCTTACAATGTATTCTAGCTCTTTTTTTTTTATTTCATTTCATCATATATAATGTTTTTACATATTCATTTTTATTTTTCTTTCTTGCCATTACATTTCAGATTCTGTTTGGCTTTAATGGGAATGGTCTTCAGGTTGAAATTTTATATTTTTTGAGCCCTTTGCAGATAAAATAAAAAGGAAAAATACATTACCCGAATAAGATAACCTATTTTAAAACTAAACATCAAAATTCAATAAATTATCTAAGTGCTCAAAACAAAGAAACAAGCAATTCCTTCTCTCCAGTGACCTGTACTTTCATTAAATTATGTATTATTTATGTGTAGGAGATGAGGTCTTTTCCCTGGTGGATTAATTAGTGCAAATAGCTGGTTTTGTAAACTATGATTTTTTATTATTATTTTAGATCAAGCAATGCCTTATTTAATGTTGCATTTTTTACCAAGTAGAAGTTTTTCATAAGAAAAATGGACAAAAACAACATAAATCATACATAATTTCAAGGGCTTTGAGGATTTCTTATACTTTCAAAAGCTCTGTTGTATTTTGTGCAGAAACCCATTTATCCAGGTTAAGGAATGGTTTGGAAATACAGTACAGTTTTTTCTTAAGCAACTGAACTGACTGATCTCTGACTAAAGATTTATAGTCAGGCACTACTCAAAGCGTTAATCACTTATTAAATTAAATGAATTATTAATATTTCTTTTAATAGATAAATTGTATACTTATAATGAAGAGAAAACTTTTTGACAAATGTTGTGCAGTTCAATATACTACTTATATAAAACTTTGTCAAGGTTTAGGTTTGGCTGGCCACTAAAGGAATGACAAATGCTCTCTATTAGCACCTCTTCCTTCCCAGAAGAGAAGGAAGATAGAATCAGAGTTATGTGTTGAAAAAAAAACCTTAAAACAGCTTTAATGAAATATTAACCATAAAAAGAAAAAATACTATTAATAAGAAAATAGTTAAATATATACAAATAAATATATACAAAACCAATATTGAGATCCCAGGATGATGATCAAGTCACTGGCAGGCACTGGGAAAATTGCAGACTGGACTCAAAAGCAGATGGGAACTGGATTCAGGAACACACGGATCGGAGTCAAAGGCAGAAGAACAGACAGTCCTCCTCAGAAGTTGGCTATTGAAGAAGAGAGCTTGACCCCTTTGATCACTCAGCTTTATACTGAGCACGATGCAGATAGAATGGAACACCTCTTTGGTCAGTGTTGGGTCACCTGGCCTGTCTGCTCCTCTCCACAGCTGCGACCCCTTTACACCCTTCTTCTTCTGGCCCTCCAATGTGGCACATAACAAAGTTAGCTGACCTTGGTTGTTACAGGAATAAGTATAAGCAGGACCCTCTCTGCATATCATTCCTTAATATTAACTATAAACATCAAACCTTGTCATTGCCAGAAGGAGACACTGTCTGAAAAGCATACTGTTAATTTCAGAAAATACAGTCAGTTAGAATAGACTTCTTTGTAAAGTAAAATTACTGAAAATAAAATTGTTTCTGTTCTACCTCAAGCCAGGACAAACTTGTTTAGAATAACTTGATCTGCATTAGTAGCTAAATTTTCTGAAGCCTTAGGCTGAAAGCTGTCAACTTTCACCTAGGTATGTTGAACCTCTACCTAGTTAAGTAAAAGAAGGCCCCAGAGGTAGTTCAAGCCAGAAGATAAGGAAGCTACAATCATCAGCAGATGCTGCAACCTTACAAATAAGAAAAGGAATGGCTCACCTAGGTACAATGAAAGGACCCAATGAAAAATGGGAAGACCCCAAACCTTAATATTACTCTTGGTCCAAACTGTCACACGAGGGGTGAGGAACTAAGGCTATAATTGCCCACGGAATTCTTTGTTCAGGGTCCGTCTTTGGAGGCAGCCAGCTGGAGCTGTAGTGCTATTAATAAAAAGTACTTTTATAGAGGAATCCATCTTTCAGCTCATTGATTCAGTGGAAAACCTGTTATGGTGGCTGGCATGCGTGATTTCCATAACACATATAAAGTAGAAAAATAACCCAGAATATTGCTCATTAAAAAAAAAAAAAACAAAACAGTAATGTGTTTTGGGTCTTTTGTCATATTTTTACATAAACATTTGCAGTAGCTGGAATGTATATGTACATGTTAGGTTTAATGTATTGTCTAATATGAGTTATTATTCTGTCTGAAATAGAAAGGAGCAGTCACCTTGCTTTTTGATATATGTGGACATGATATGTGTGATATATAGTTGTGTCTACAGTAAATTCAGTTCAGCATCTGGATGAGAATAGAGATCATTACACATCAAGAAAACAATCCATACCATATCCCTTTTCTTCAAGAACACATTTCTCCCTCTCTTTAGTGCCCTCCTTTCAAAGTCAGAATTCAGTCTGGTCACAAAACCAATAAATGTTTATTAGCAAGACACTCCTCCTGGGCACTGGCTCTCCTCCACTGCCTTTTTCTTTATTTTTGTAGTATGATGTTTCCCTCTAGGCTTCTGAAAACAGGAATGCTATTTCATTTTTCTGAAGTGAATTCCTCTCTTATGCTCACTGTTTTTGGCATTGTTTCATGCCTTCGATGTCATTTAAACCTGTATAAACTGAATAACATCAAATTTATTTTGAAACAAAAGAATAAAAGAAAGATAGTGCTGAATTTACTTTGGCTCAATAGTTACCTTTTTCCTCTTGTTAATAGAAAGATTCATTAATGTGGTAAAATAATTTGGAATCCTTTAAATATGAAAGGATTCAGAAAGCAATTCTGGGAAATGTATTAATGGAAATTAGTCTATTTCTGGCATAGACTTTCACCAGTTCTAAATTCAGAAATGGTTCAGGGAATTTTCAGTATCTCTGCTCACACAGGCAGTTACTATACAAACAGTTCCACTGACTTCAGTGAGTCTCGTTAGTCAAACAATGCTTGCAGTACAACGAATTATGTCAATACTGCTAAATAAAAGAGGGACAGCATTAGTTCTTTAGCTCTGAGACCAAGAGAAATGGTTTGACTCTAGTCATGTGACACAGCATTGGTTCTGGGTCTCCTCTGGATCCCATATGACGTCCTTGTATATACATACACATACATATACATATACACACACACATGTACACGTAGACGTTATTTTCCAGTTTTAAATGTCTGAACTGTTTTAAGATTTGTGTGGGAGCTTGCCAGACTGATATTTCATAGCATGACACAAAAGATATGGCTTGGGATGAAGTGAAAGCAGGTAAAGACGCCTGAGCGATCAAAGTGTGATGGTGTCATGATTTAACCCCAGCTGGCAGCTAAGACTGTGCAGCTGTTCGTGCAGTTTCCCCCCTTCACCCCTAGAAGGGTAGGGAGAAGAGGGAGAAAAAGAGGGGAAAGAAGAGGAAAAGAAAGGAAAAAAAAACCAACAACAAACAAACAAATCGTGGGTTGAGATAAAGACAGTTTAATAGAGCAATATCAGAAAAGGAAAATAATAATAACAACAATAATAATGACACAAGTCACTCACCACCCTGTAAATTTGTGAAATTGGCACCGTCCGGAGTAGTGATCACAAATTCCCATCCCCTGGCCAACCCCCATTTATAGACTGAGCACGACGTCTATAGTATGGAATATTCCATTGACCATTCCATTGTTCTGTCTATGCTCCCTCTCACCTTCTATGGGAAGCTAAGTCCTTGAATAGTATAAATATCACCTAGCAACAACTGAAACAATATGCATTACCAGCATTCCTTTCATACCAAATCTGAAACGTAGCGGTCATCAGAAAGAAAAATAACACTATCCCAGCTTAAACCAGGACAGATGGTATCATTTTGGAAGACTGGGAAGTCAAACCAGACCAATTTTGTCTGCACTACCTATTGGGAACATTCCTTTGTATGTGCTGTCCCCTGAACCATTTTTCTGGCTTCTTGCAGTTATGGGTCAAACACGTATTCGAGAATGTTTTAACAAGCTGTGTGGACAATCAGTAGTCCAGTGACAGAGTTCACTTTTGACCTGGTTTTATTTAACAATATGGATATGTCATTTATTTCTAATTCATCCAATATTTTGTGTGTGTGTGTATTGTTTTCTGCTACTCCCTACAGGCTAGTTTAATATAAGGTGTACAGATTAATTGATTATTGCAAAGTAGAATCTTTTTATCATTTTACCATTTACTCTTGATGTTATTTTGAAAGCAGAGCCTGTTCTTGCAATTTTCTTGTGTACTGGTAAAATACATCAATAACGACCTCAAAAATATGTGACACAAAATAGACTATAGTATTTAAAAGCACTTTTGAATGATTTTTTTTGCACTAAAGGGGCTAGTGTACTTGGAAAAGAAAAGACCGTAATTTTGTTATAAATATCTACTTGCATTTCACTAGTGATTGAAAGAAAAAGAAATGTTAAGAAAATCATTAATTCACTTAAGGGTTGCTTTGTTGAGTAACAGTCAAAACTGGTGAAACTTTTGCAGATAAAAAAGGCAAAGAAGCACAGAGGCACTCTAAGGTAAATTACTTTTTTATCCTCGGAGTATTTGTACTGAGATCAGTTCTGGATTCATGACCTAAGTTTTACACTTAGGTTTTACACAAAGGACCAGCTGTCTATAAGATAAAACAAGTATTGACTACATGAAAGTTTATTCCATCAGAATTCAACATAGACAGCAGTTTTCCTCATAAAGGCCACTTATACAGCCTTTGCCTTGAGACTGAAAACTTGATAGCATCCAGACATCCAGTTCATCTGAGGGGGAGGGGCTGTGATAGCACTGTGTATGAAACTAGATAGGCACATTCATACATCTAAATCAAATACTTCTTACATACTTACCAAAAAGCCCACATAAATAATATTATTCAGGATATGATTAGAAAACAAGAAATTCCAGAAGATAGTGTCGCTGTATTATAGATCATACATTTCTCTTTTGTCAATGAGTTATTACACAAACACAAACAGAATGACACGAAAACCCATTTTTTCCACAACAGCTCGGTGCACAAATTGAATTTATTCTAAACCTTTTATTTCCCTCTAGAAAGAATTTCATCAAAGATAGCCAGTAAGCATGAGCAACGACATTTGGAATGGCTAACGTCTGGCAAAGTTATAAACAACTGAAATGTTAGTAATCTCAGTAATAGGTAATGATGCCAGCCTACCTGAAATGCATTGCATTTCGTGTATACTTAGGACTGATGTTTCAGATAGTAATTTCAAGGAATTATAAATCTTATATTTAGTTATATTGACATCAAGTATCAATCTAACACATTTTCAAATATTTTTCAACTAGAAAAGACAATGTGAATTTCTTTAAGTAAATTTATATAAAAGCAGAAAGAAAGATAAATCTATTTAATCTGGCCAGGGACAGCAAGGGCAACAAGAAAAGCTTCTACAGGTACATCAGTCATAAAAGGAAAACTAGGGAAAATGTGGGCCCTGCCCAGAAGGAAATGGGAGACGTGGTCACCTGGGAAATGAACAAGGATGAGGTACTCAACGACTTTTTTGCCTTAGTCTTCATGGGCAAATGCTCTAGCCACACTGCCCAAGTTGCAGAAAGAAAAGGCAGGTTCTGGGAGAATGAAGAACTGCCCACTGTAGGAGAAGATCAGGTTTGACACCATCTAAGGAACCTGAAGGTGCACAGGTCCATGGGACCTGATGAGATGCATGCCCAGGTCCTGAAGGAAGTGGTGGATGAAGTTGCCAAGCCACTATCCATCATCTTTGAGAAATGGTGGCAGTCTGGTGAGATTCCCGCTGACCTGAAAAGGGGAAATATAACTCCCATTTACAAAAAGGGAAAAAAGGAAGACCTGGGTAACTACAGGCTGGACAGTCTCACCTCTGTGTCTGGCAAGATCATGGAGCAGATCCTCCCGGACATTATGCTAAGGCACATGGAAAATCAGGAGGTGATTGGTGACAGCCAACATGGCTTCACTGAAGGCATATCATACCTGACATATTTGGTTGCCTTCTATGACAGGGTTAAAGCGATGCTGGATAAGGGAAGAGCAACCAACATCATTTACCTGGACCTGTGTAAAGCATTTGACACTCACACACAAGATCCTTGTCTCTAAATTGGAAAGACATGGATTTCATAGATGAACCACTCCACTGATAAGCAATTGGATGGATGGCCGCACTCAAAGAGTTGTGATCAAGGGCTCGATGTCCAAGAGGAGACCAGTGATGAGTGGTATTCCTCAGGGATCAGTACTGGGACCAGTGATGTTTAACATCTTTGTTGGTGACATCAACAGTGGGATTGAGTGTACCCTCAACAAGTTTGCCAATGACTCCAAGCTGTGTGGAGCAGTCAACACTCTGGAGGGAAGGGATGCCATCCAGAGGGACCTGGAGAGGCTTGAGAGGTGGACATGTGCAAAACTCTTGAAGTTCAACTAGGCCAGATGCAAGGCCCTGCACCTGTGTTGGGCGATCCCAAGCATAAATACAGGTTGGACAGAGAATGGATGGAGAGCAGCCCTGAAGGGAGGGTCTTGGAGGTGTTGGTGGATGAGAAGTTCAACATGATTCAGCAATACGTGCTCACAGCCCAGAAAGCCAACCGTATCCTGGACTGCATCCAAAAACATTGTGACCAACAGGTTGAGGGAGGTGATTTGATCCCTCTACTCCACTCTTGTGAGACCCCACCTGCAGTACTGTGTCCACCTCTGGAGTCATCAACACAAAAAGGACATCTACCTGTTGGAGCGAGTTGAGAGGAGGGCCACAATGATGATCAAAGGGCTGGAGCGCATCTCCTGTGAAGACAGGCTGAGACAGTTGGAGTTGTTCAGCTGGGAGAAGAGAAGGCTCTGGGAAGACATTATAGCAGCCTCCCAGGACTTGAAGGGGGCCTACAGGAGAGATGGGGTGGGAGTCTTTATCAGGGAGTGTAGTGATAGGACAAGTGGTAATGGTTTTAAACTGAAATAGGGTAGATTTAAACTAGATATTGGGAAGAAATTCTTCACTGCGAGGGTGATGAGACACTGGAACGGGTTTCCCAGAGAAGTTGTGGATGCCCCATCCCTGGAAGTGTTCAAAGCCAGGTTGGATGGGGCTTTGAGTAACCTGGTCTGGTGGCAGGTGTCCCTGACTGTGGCAGGTGAGTTGGAACTAGCTAATCTTCAAGGTCCCTTCCAACCGAAACCATTCTATGATTCTATTTAAAATTGTGGTTACTTCATTCTGAAGTTAAAGCAAAAGGTTTGATAACTTGTTTTTTTACAAAAGAAACCCAAAAACAAAACACCACCACCCTCACAAACAAACACAAGCCAGTACAACCCAAAAGCCAACAAAAGCATTCTGCAGAAAAGGAGAAGAATAATACAATTTGGCCATATTTATAACTAGAAAGGGTCATGACAACTAGCTGTGCGTATCGTTACCCTGGCTGAAAACCTCAGTCACTGGCCTGTAAAAAGTCTGCTTTACCAAATGGAGGAGAGACTGTATTAATTTATCACACCTACAGCATGACTATGTGGACTGGAATTTTTGTTATCATAAGGATAAACCCTCAAAACAATCCACTTCCAAACTAAAGTCTATGACACGGGATCAAGGTCCTAAGTCCTCTACCGAACCTTTCATGCAGTAGTAAATCAGACAACATGTGAAAACATGATTTGCCATAGACAGCCAATTAGCCAACATAAGTACTGGTGATGAGGAGTATTTCTGCACGGGGAGAGCTCTGGTTCCAATCTAGGGCTTATACCTGAGGTTGACTCTTGAGATAAATACTTTCTCTACTCCCTGTGGAAAAAAAAAAGAAATGAACTCTCACTCTTGTAAAATGGTATGATATAACTTTGGGCTTTTTTTTTTTTTAACTTCTTTTTCCCCCCAAAATAAATAAAGTATTTCTGGAACATTCCCAATTGAATAGGGATTTTTTTTTTATTTTTTTTTTTCTGTCTTAATGATTTTTCCCAGCTGGTAACTTGTGTGGAAATAGCACAACAAACAGACTGCAGGTTGGACAGGAGCAGGTGGATAAAGATAAGGATGGACGAAAAGATTTGAATCTGAAAGTGATCCTGAGAGGACTCCAAGAACAAAACTGTCTGTTAAAGCCTGGAGGATTTGTAAAGATGTAATTCTCCTTGACAAATGCAGCTCGAAATGTGAGGTACTGAGTGGACAAACAGATCTTTTATATTTCATGTTAGTGTAAATTAAGAATTGATTTTCCTTCACTTGTCTTTTCTAAGCATCTCTATGCTGTCTTTATCAGATGCTGTAAATAAACACTTTATTTACATTTTACTATAACCTTGTAAGTTAGTTTCAAAAAAACTACCTAAGGTATGCCTTACCAAAGTTGCGCTGATCCATATAACTGGGTCACTGCAGCATTTGTACACAGAGCCTGGCACTCCTACCAATTTCCACAAGGAGGCCAAAGGGTAACAAGGTATACATCCACTAAAGCTTCATAAATCAATTTGAGAGCTAGTGTTATAGGGGTCAGGACAGAAAACGTCCTCAGTGATCAGCGATAACCGGAAAAAATCACTCACAATGCTGTAAGTTTGAGGGGAATATTACTGAAATGAAGGATCCCAAAGGAGAATGCAAAAAAATAGAACACTTTATTTTGATAATGCCGCAAAACTTCAAATGGTTTGTTTCAAGGTCACAAAACAGAACCCTTAATACAATTGTCATGTCTATTGAAGCTACTAGATAATATGGTTGATAATCGGGGATGGGGAAAAACATAGATGTATTAAAATACATAAATCCCAACCTATGACAAATAGTAAAAGTATGTGGTCCATTCATAGACGAAGCATATAGTGTCCAGTTACGCAGACTGTCACTGAGCAACAGAGGGGATGACTGTCGTTATGTATAATCTTTGCTACAGCACATTTTATCGGGTTAAATCCCCAGGAAATGAGGAAGGACAAGAAGATTGCTGTTTCAACAGCAACAATTGAACATGATTTGATGAGGACTTTTTGGACCAGAGGGTAGGGACAGATGGGTGAAGAAAGACAGTAATCAGGGAGTCTGCAGCAGAAAACAGACCAGAGGAAAAAAAGGAAATTTATATGCAAAGGGGTGGAAGTAATACTTTCAAACTATAGAAATGCAGTGGGAAGGAAAAAGATTTTTTTTCTGAGCCTTTTTTTGTCTTCCTCATCCAGCAGTTCAGACTACTTTTTTTAAACTATCTTGTTCCAGTTAAATCAAATACAGACATGAAGAATCACTGGTGTCTTTTCACACATCCTCCTCTAGAAGGAGACATGAGAGTGTTATCTCAGGCTTTTGACTCTGTTTGTTTGTTCACCTGTTGGTTTGGGGGTTTTTTTTGGTTTGTTTGTTTGTGTTTTTTGCTTGTTTGCTTGCTTTGATTCCATAGCTTTTAAATATTTAAATCTCTAGATTAAGTGTTTTGGCATATAACATTTTTGGTGGTAAGCAAAGAATAACACAGCTCTTACTCTCAAGTTCCCAGAAGCCCTGGACCATCAGAGGGGAGTTCAAAAGGAGTTACCCACGACACAGTTTCAGTATGAAATGACCTATATGTTTCTGGCATCCTCCTACAGTCCTTGATACCTGGAAAACAGAAGACTTTTGAAGTTAATTTTGTGTGTATTGCTCTCACTTGGATGACAAGCTCTTTAATTCATTTCTTTTCTAGAATAGAGCCAAACTGAACAGTCAATTGGATCTGAAAATGAATATTCATCTTCCTGTGATCCGCAAGAGAATTTGAAAAAGAGGAAAAAATTGCAACAAATTATTTTGATACTACCATTTTTTCCCTCAAATATAGCTGCTTTTCCTGAAGGCTGGCCTTGAAAACTAAATACAATCCAAGTCAACCGAGTATATCAACCGAAGTGGAATGTGTTACAAGTAATATGTGAATTGATGTTCTTGTTGTGTATGGTTTTCAGTATTTATTTTTTTTGGAAAACAGATACCCATAACAGTATTTCTTCCATGATACACTTTGCAGAAAAGTTATTCATTACATTTATGAGACATTGCTGAAAAGTCATGCAAGTGTTCAAGAGAACAGAAGGTCATCATGTTTGACTGGTATGTGAATAAAATAGTTGTTCATATCCCTATGAAAATTAACCAGATTTTACAGTGGATTGACTCTGTTCTAAGCAGCTATATCTGAAGGCCTGAGGCACAAGAATGCTGTTTTTAATATGTAAGGCTTTAGAATCTGTATTGGGTTTATGTGGCAAAGTTTTGGTAGCAGGGAGGCTACAGGGGTGACTTCTGCAAGAATATAGTAAGAGCTGCCGCCATGTCAGAGTCAGTTCCAGCTCTCTCCAAGACAGACCTGCTGCTGGCCAAAGGTAAGCCAATCAGTGGTGCTGGTAGCATCTCTTTGATAAAGAGAAGCAAAAATGCTGTGCAGCAACTTTGAGAGAGGATTGAGAAAATCTTAGAGAAAAAACGATGCAGGCACCAAGATCAGAGAAGGAGGAGGAGGAGGTGCTCCAGGTATTAGAGCAGATTCTTCTGCAGCCCATGGAGAAGACTACGGTAACACAGGTTACCCTCCTGCAGCCTACAGAGGATGAGAGTGGAGCAGATATCCACCCTCCAGCCCATGGAGGACTCTACAGTATAGCAGGTGGATGTGACCCATAGGAAGCTATAGACCATGGAAAGCCCACACACGAGCAGATTCCTGGAAGGAGCTGAGGCTCACAGAGAGAAACCCATGATGGAGCAAGCTTTCTGGCAGGACCTGTGACCTGCAGTGAACTCACACTGGAGCAATCTGATCCTGGAGGACTACCCTGTGGAAAGGACCCATGCTGGAGCAGTTCTTGAAGCACTGCAGCCCATGGGAAGGACAGACACTGGGGCAATTTGTGAGAGACTGTATCCTACCATAGTCACCCTGCACTGGAGCAGGGGAAAAGTGTGAGGAGGAAGGAACAGCAGATACGAAGCCTTCTGAACTGACCACAACCCCCATTGCCCATCCCCCTGAGCTGTTTAGGGGAAGGAGGTAGAAGAGTCAGGAGAAATTTGAACCTGGAGAGAAGAGAGTTGGTGAGGGGCAAGGTGGTTTCAGATTTGTTCCTGTTAACTGGAAATAAGTTAAATTAAATCAAATCAAATGTGTTTTGCCTGTTATGGTAGTTAGTGAGTGATCTCCCTGTCTTTATCTCAACCCGTGATCTTTTTCATTGAATTTTCTTTCCCTGTTCTGTTGAGGAGGAGTGATACAGCCACTTGGTGGACACCTGGTGGCCAGCCAAAGTCAACCCACCACAGAATCACAAATATTTTCAATTCAGTTAAAATGTTATTCACCCCCCAAAAGACATCAATAGCCTTCTCACTTCCTGAAGAACACTTTTTTTTTTTTCTTTCTCAAAAGATATTATCAATGTAGTATGGTTTAAATTCACAGAGATTTTCATAAGCTAATCTTTAGCTTCTATAAATTCATGTTCATTCCATGTAATCCAATTTTCAGTACTACAAAACTTAAAATCATTTGCCTTACACAATCATTTGATAAGTTAAGAAGGATCAAGGTAATTTATTTTTTTTTTCAGAAACACGTGCATCAGTGTTCAGACTGTATTGACATATATGCATACGGATTTAGGTGACTCCACTTTCACTCGTATACTGAATCATTTATTATAACTGATTTCATATTAAAATGACAATAAAATGCACAGGGTTTTCTAATAGCTGCAACTATATTCTTCAAGCACTTCAATTTAACATGTCAGTTGTGAAAAATAGCACATATAACAGGGAGGCCTGGGAAAATAAGGGAAGAAGTAAGGTCCCTCAAAAAATATCCCATAGCAGAAAAGCTACAGTGTTTTTCCACATATTGCCTCTCCCTTTCTAAACTGAGGTTTGGAACAGCTTACACACATAAAACAAATACTAAAAAAGCTATAGTTTGTTGTCTTTTAGTATAGGATTTGCTACCAATTTGAATGTTGCTCAACAAACTCCCAAAGATCTGCATTTTGATCCAAATAGTGTTATATCAGGCATTCAAGTTTTTAAGGCATAGCCTAGGGATTAGTATCTGTGCCTGCCTAGAAAAGAGGAACTTAATCTCACAGACTATTTTAAGACTTGTTTTCATTCCTCATTGGAAGGAAAAAAAAAAAAGAAAGAAAAGGAGACATCACAGAGTTCTGAAACACAGATTATAACTGCTAAGATGTCTGAAACACTGAGCATCACTGAGCTTTGCATTTCTGCAAGGTTCATGTTTCTGATCTGAAGCAGGTATGTCAATAACGACTCAGAGTTTTGGTGATCTTTTTCCCTCTTCAGACCGGAGACACAGGTTTTCAAATTTATGACATTCTCCTGAAAAGAAAAATTGCCAATTCTCAGACACTTTTGAACCATCATTTCTGCCAGATCACTTCATATCTCCTCAGTGAATTGTGGAAGATATGTTGCAAGCACTGTTGTATAATGAACCTCACAAGAATTTTACATTAACTTAATACTGAGACAGTATTGATTATGGTCACTGCACTGTCTATCTCTGAAGAATATCTGAGGGAAAGCACCAAAGAATCAGTGTTACCAGAGTTATGCAACAATGAATCAAGACAAGGCAATGGTAACAGAGTTAAGAAATAAAATCAACATAGGTATTCATGGATCTCAGATTTTCATAAAATCATAGAATGGTTTAGGTTGGAAGGGACCTTGAGGATCATCTAGCTCCAACTCACCTGCCACAGGCAGGGACACCTGCCACCAGACCAGGTTACTCAAAGCCCCATCCAACCTGGCCTTAAACACTTCCAGGGATGGGGCATCCACAACTTCTCTGGGAAACCTGTTCCATTTTCTATGGGATTTTAGTTTAAGTTAATTAAAAAAAGCTCCACAACTCCATTTCACCTCTTATTTTTGAATTATTGCTACAAAGTTAAATACATTAGGAAGTGTAGCATTTTCTTTTGAACAACAGAGTGAAAATGCCTCTTTAATCGAAACTTTAAAAGACAGACAAAAAATAAATATAGGTACAAAGTGATTAAATTATTTTTGTCTAAGTCAGGTGCCCATATTTAAAACTCAGAGGAGTGAAGAAAATGGTCTTTAAAGGAGATGCTCAGATCAGGAAGAAAAATCCTTCCAAAGACTACCTTTTCTGAGCAGACGCCATTTAACTAGTAAATGGGTTCTGAGTGATAAGCACACTGGGAAAAGCACAAATGTGGTTTCAACTTTTCCCTGTTAATAAAAGTGAGAATGAGTTCCATACATTTTAAACACCAAAAAATATGATAAATTCTTAGAGTTTCCTGATGATTTTTCTTTTTTTTTTTTTTTTTTTAACAAGGGTAAACCAGCTCTGTAAGGCAATGTTGCACTCTGAACACCTATGAGACATAATGCTTGTGAACAATTTTACAAACATCTGAATATTAAAATAAAAACATTATTATTTGCTTTTATGAATTATGATTTATTACCCTGTTGAGGAAGGGGAGTGACTGAGCAGCTGGATGGGTCTGGCCCTTATCCCAGGCCAACCTACCACATCCCGCTTACATTCTGAGCCAGTTGGAGTCTGGGAAGATGTGTTAGCTTCATTGACTGCATCTGACAAGCTTTGGGATGTGAACTCTAAAATGTTTACCTGTTTCTATCTGTGTAAGTTTGCCCTTAAAATGGCACTGTAAAACAACCTCTTCCATGATGAACTGCAGCAACAAAGTTTAACTCATGCATAGGTGTTTTATGTTTCCACATAATATAGTGCCCATGACAGCTTGACCTCAGAATTGTCTCTTTCCACCCCTTCCCCTTGTTCTTTCCAGCCCTTTCACAGAGATGCTGACTTACAGACTTTCTTTTTCCTAGTGACAGAGATTACTTGTGTTTCAGTGAGTTCAGAACTCTGCTTGCTGTGACTGGCAGCTTGACTACATGTGCTGATTGGCCAACTTAATAAAGTAATTAATTTTTATTAATCTGTATTTTTTTCTTGAAATCCAAAGGAAATTTTTTAATTTTGAGGCCTTCATCCTCTGCATCATTTGATTGAAATTGCTCAGTTTCAAAGTTATTTATGGGGAGATGAGGAAAGGTAGTGTGATAGGGCAAAGAGAGCTTAAGCCTTTTTTTCTTAAAAAAAGCCACAATCTAAGGAAAAAAAACATGGCAGAAGCTAGTCAGCGGAGAAAGCTGCAACTAGAGGCTACCCTTTTCATATTGCATGTACCTTTCTCAGCCACCAATATACCCTTTTCTCAGCTCGTGATCCAGGGTTCAGATTTCTTCACTAAAGACCAGTCTCTCAAATACCTTTTGTGTAAAACATCATACTTACAGCATTTAGAAAGAAAGTGGGACACTTAGGTTCCTTTTTTCCCTTAGCCTAACCAAGTTCAATACCTTGCCTCTTTACTGACTTCTGTAACCAACAGGTTATCCCCTCATTGTGTGTCCTTTTTTTGGCTTTTTTTTTTTTTTTTGGTCTTATGCTTGTCTGCCAAAATTAAGTAACTAAATGTCCACAACTTTACATTCAGCCTGAGTACTAGTTTCCTGGTAAAAACATTCCTAGGATGGCAGAAGTTAAAGATTTTAATTCCTTTCATCTGGAAAGGGCATTGAACCCAAGAATCATTGACAAAGACAAAGACTCAATCAGAGAGGTGTTCTTAGAGCATGACTAATACACACTGACAGGATCTTACTCTTTACAAACTATCACTTACTTTTAAGTGCCATAACCATCAGCCTATAAGTTATTCATGTCTTTTGGAGTACTCTTCATTTCTCCTATTGAAGCTATGTCACTATGCAGGAAAGAATTCAAGATTTATGAGGTTCGAAAGAATGCTGAGGAGTTTAGCTAAATACCCTTACACCTGGAACATCTACTTCAAAGAAGGGAACTTTGGATTTTCTGGGGTTTTGTTCAGCCTGTTTTGACAGAGAAACACGTTGTTTTTTTTTTTTTTTTATTATATTTTTTTTTTAAACTATATTTCATATCAACCAATTTGGACAGAGATGGGACGGTTCTAAGTTTATTTGTTCTTTCAAGGTTCACAAAGCTTCACAGGTTAGAAAGGGAGGCCCTTGAAACTGAGAAAATAACTCGTGCAAGTTCAGTTTACTAAGCACTAGAGAATGAATTTAGGAGGCAGAACTTTTAAATGAGAAGTGGCTGAACTTCTGAGGATCCACATTCCTTTGTTTTCATGTGTCCTTGACCTATAACCTTCAACCTTCAAGTGTCATGCTTTCTGTCTTGATTCCTGCTTCTCCAACCTCCCCGAAATAAAACCTCAGTTACATGTCTCATACTTCATGCAAGCTTTTCCTGCCTCTTCCCCGTACCCTCTACTTTCCAAGTCACTCTAACATGGGGATAGAGCTTTCCAGGCATTTACACTGACATCCTTTTAGTTTTGGTGAAGTTTCATTGCCTTCTTGCACATTGTTAGACAGACGGCATTTTGCACCCCGAGTCTCAGAAACCTTTTGTCTTTTACTCCTGACAACATTTAAACCCTCAGATTTAAATAGATAAGCTCTCAGTTGCAGACTGTTGCCACAACCCAAGTGTCCACTAGAAATGAGAATCAGATAGGGCATATACCAGTTTTCAGGGCATTCAACTCTTCATGAGTTGAGACTCACACAGAGAAGTGTGACTAGTCCTTTCATGATATAATTTGTCCACTGTGGAAAAGCTTCAGTTGAACACACTAGTGATGTTTACCTATGCAATGTGGAAGGCCAATCTTGGTCATAGCATAAGTACCTAAGTATCAATTAGTTTTTTAATAATGACAAAGGGGATTATTTCATCTGTATTTCTTTCTGTGATTTCCCTTCTAATAATTTTTGAACCCTCTAAGTGAGGGTTTAAGAGTTTTAAAGAAGATTTAACAGAGGGGTTGAAACCTCCAAGATGGGTAAGTTCCGGCTAGTTTCACAGAAATAAGTGCTGGGATTGAGGTCTAGTTACTTTCAAGCTGTCACACAACAGCCTTCACAAAGCTGTCATATTTCTCTGTGGAAAAAGGCATAATAAAAATATGCAATTTATTGTACTGGATACAAATGTACTGAAAATTTTGTTTATTAAAATTAAATTAATTAATTACTAAAAAGGGAGAAATTTGTAGGAACAAGGCTTCACTATAACCAGTCCTCTGTAACTGATGAGACACAGAGGAATGCATCCTGACCTAGTAAGGAAGTTAATTAACTTGTACTTTTCTTTTAGGTAGTATTTTAGACTTTTAATGAGTCACATTTATGTGTCTGTCTCTATCAGAAAATAGATTAATTACTTCTGTTTCTTTATATATTTTAAAAACACAGAAAACTATTTTCATTAATTTAAGTTACTATGAGTAAATAGGTGTCTCATTAAAATAGCAGAAGATTGATATTTAAGATTGGACCCTGTCCATGGCATTTCCTAAAGGCTAGTACTATGTTGTTGCACACTGAATATGACTTTAATTGGGGCCTACATATTGAGATGACCTTCTGAGGTACTCAGCTTTTCCACTGCACAGTCTGGGGAGCTTAGACACAATAATCAAGTTTTTCTATTCCTAACTGGGGCTTGACAATGCCAGAACTGCAGCATCTCACTCTTAGTCACCTCTAACTTTTGCTAGATCTAGCTCTGACTGTCTTAAATGAGAAATTCACAGATCAAAATACCAAAACCAAGGAAAGCATACTGAATTTAGAACAGCTTTTTTCCTCTAGAAAGGACAATTTATGATTTGAAGAAAATCCTGTCCAAAGTCTACAAGCCTGAGTGTCCTACTGATTTGCAGTGGAAAATGTCACAAGTAAGCGCTACGTTAATATTAAAATTGTTTTACCACATTAAAGTGGAATAAAGCATAAATTAGTAGCATTATTTAAATGTGCATAGAATCTCATGAAATAAAATTCAACTAAGGTTTTTATTTCAGATTTGAAGAAAACTATTTTCTGAAATGTATCCCTATTCCCTTTTCTTCTTCAGATTTTTTCCTTTCAAGGATATTATGCTCTAGTGTGATATGTCCATGCCTTGCAGGCTGTTCATATTCTTCAGTTGGTTGTCTCGAAAAACCTTGTCACCACTTTGGGATAATAAGAGTTCATTTGGCTGAGGTTGCATATTTTGGATTTCTCCCCACCATGACAGATAAGTTATTAATATATTTTACAATATCATCTATATCAACCAGGAAATTTACACGGTTAAGAGGCTTGATACAGCATACAATAGGAATTGCAAGTTCATATTTCCCCCTCTAAAAAAAGGCATTATTTCTTAATTATTCCAAAGCAAACATAAAAATCTTTTCTTATTAACTAGTAATTAAATGACCATCATTAGTTTTCTGTCTACGATATTTTTTAGAGCAAGTTTGTATTTCTTATTTTTTAGCAGTATTACCTGGGTGTATATTTCTAATAAACTCTATTTAGATTTAGGCTTTGTACAAGCAACCAAAATGGAGAAAAAACACACTCCATGGAAATATAAGCAATGCCACTGAAAAATTACTTCCTTTTTCTTGTTTAATATACTACTATGATTAAGTTATTTTCTTATTATTAGAAAAACACTTATTGATAACATTAACATAAGACAGTAGATATAACAATAGCAAAAAATATCTATTCTTGCCTAAATATTCTTTTCGTTTCTTAATCACTTTTGATAGGATTTTACTGCCCCTTTATAGTCTGCACTCTACCTCCAAGCAACTCATTTGTAAAACCACTTTGGGATGTCTTCCTCTAATTCTCAGTAAGTACTCCATAAGGCCAATCTGAAACCTTTTGAAATCAGCTGCACGCTCCTAGTAAACGTTATAGGAAAAGATTGCCCCATGAGCAGCTGTTATCAGAAGTCAACAAAAATCTGAAATAGACAAATGAGGTCGAAAGACAGAAGGTGATGTCGGGGTAAGCAGCAGCATACTGGAGCCATAAGAGAAACTTCAGAGGATTAGTGCAAATAGAATGTGTGTGCCTGGAGGCAGAAGATATTTTTTAAAGGTCACCCATAAATAAATGTTGCCAGAGGACTTGCAATTGTCAATATATTTTTGTCCCTTGCATGCTGCTTGGAGCTCCACCTACATTTTCTGAAATCTCCATGCAAAAAAAAAAAAAAAAAAAAAAAAAAATTGAAAATGTCATAGGAATCTCTTCACACTTTTAACGTTGATTTAGACTTTTAAGAGAATCACAATAAATAGCAATATTATACAACAGATTAATATAACAGTGTAAATGAAGCTGATGTCTAGTCTTTGGAGTACTGCATCCAGCTCTGGAGCCTTCAGCACAGGAAAGACATGGACCTGTTGGAGCGGGTCTGGAGGAGGGTTAGAAAAATGATCAGAGGGCTGGAGCACCTCTCCTATGAAGACAGGCTGAGACAGTTGGGGTTGTTCAGCCTGGAGAAGTCTCTGGGGAGACTTTACAGTGGCCTTTCAGTACTTAAAGGAGGCTCACGAGAAAGATGGGGACAGACATTTTAGGAGGGCCTGTTGCGATAGGACAAGGGGTAATGATTTTAAACTAAAGGAAGGTAGATTGAGGCTAGATATAATGAAGAAATTCTTTCACTAGAAGGTGATGAAACACTTGAACAAGTTTTCCAGAGAGGTAGTAGATGACCCATCCCTGAAAACATTTAAGGTCGGTTGGACAGGGCTCTGAGCAACCTGACTGAGTTGCAGATGTCCCTGCTCGTTGCAGGGAGGTTGGACTAGATGACCTTTAAAGGTCTCTTACAAACCCAACTATTCTATGATTTTATGATTCTATGATTCTCTTCTATATAGCTAAACTACATTGCTGTTACATACTGTCATATATCCTAGAATATTATTTGCTATAATGTCAAATTATTTAGATTTTTTTTTATCATTTATAAGAAATAAATATAGAATATCCTTGAGAGATTCACAGTAATACATAACCAATCCATTATTGTCTATGAATTTCCTAGTATTAGGTTTGGATGTTCAGTATATGATTGCTCTATTAGTTCAGCCTACATATCTTAGTTAAATCACCTCACAAAACCAAACTGAAAGCTGGAGCAGGTCTGTATTGTGTCACTCTGATCGACTATGTGTCTTAATAAAAAACTGTGATTATACCCCCCATTCCTGGAACCAACTCTTAAATTATTTTTCCTAACAATATTTAGTGGGAAAAAAAAATATGTGTTCCATTGAAAATTTACTACTTTCTTCATGAACTACTTGTGACTCCACTCTGTTGAAGGTTTGTAGTCATAGGAGTCTCAGGCTGTAGTCCTTCAGCTAGGAGAATTATCTTCTCTCACTACTATTTTAGCATTCTTGCCATAGAATTAATAAAGCTTATGCAGGAACATTTCTGATTTAAAGTATCTTGCACTGTGTTGATAAGTTTAATGGATAGCCCTGACCTTTAAATTATAACACACATTCAATGAATCAGCAGAATAATAGGTCATCTAGCAAACATGAGTTCTACCTCTAGTATATAAAGAACAAACATCTAACAAACTCACATCTGATCATTGGTAAAATACTCCACACTGTACAAATAAAACATTTGTTTATCCTATTAAAATGTCAAGTATTATTAACTTGAAGAGGTCATCAGCTAGAGCTTCACGCATATGCATGTTAATTTATTGTGGTATAAAGGTAAACAAGGGAATGTAACCAATATATGTTGACATTAATTTATAGAGTCTCAAGCCTCCTGTTTTCAGGGGTGTTAATAGCTGAATGTAGTTAAACATTTAGCTCCTCTATAAGTCCAATGCCTGAGCAAAATTTGAAGCCTGGCACAATGCAATCTGTACCATGGGCTCACAGAGGCAGTGTGTTGACCTAAAGGGAAGTTGAATAAAAGAAGCTTTTATTACATCTACAAGTAAGAAGTTTAACTTTAACTTAAACAAGTTAAGACCATTGGATACATGATTTTTTTCTCCCTTTTCTAAATCACTTCTTTTCTCATTAAGTACTCTCCCCTAGTTTTCAATGCTAATTACAATACAACCTGTAGGAAATCTTTTATTATATCAATACACTGCATTGACAAATAGGTGAAGGTGATTTTGTACAAAAACTTGTTTGTATGTGAAGTGTGATTTTATTCTTACAACAACAACCACAACAACAAAACAGTAAAAGGATGTAAAAGCAACTCTGAAAGCTGAATTGTCCCTAGTCCCATTGCATAGAGAGGTGAGAAGCTGATGAACTTACAGCAAGTGCTCCCTATAGGATAACACCACCATTTACCTTTAGACCTTAGGATTTAGGGAAGATTTTAAACAAAGAGTAAAAACCTGGAAGAGGCAAAAAATTAAACAGAAGACTAACTGAAGCCTGATATCACCATTCCCACAGTAGCAAGGATAGTCTGACGTGCCTTTAGTGTTGAAAAATTTTATTCAACAACTGTGTACATTGGTTGAAGTAGCAATGTTAAAAGACCCAGTATTGAAACCTGTTGCACTGAGCCTTGTTACTTGCTGAAATGTTTTTTCCCCAGTATATCTCAAAATAGAACAGTAGAACTTCTTCTGAAAGGTTAAAGATTACAAAAGGATATTTACGGATGACACCAGATGTATCCCATTTTTATCTCAGATATACTACATATGACCAGTGTCCAAAAGGATTTAGCTGCCAAATGCAGGATTCTGCTATGACTTATAATGTCCATTAAAAGTATCTATGGAAAGCAAAGGTGGATAAGTGTTGTTTGATCATGTCAGTCCTTTTTTATTTTCACAGAGGAAATATTATTTTATTTATCCCTGATACTATTGCAGAAACACTATACCATGCCATCAGAAAAAAACAGAGAAGGTTTCTCTACCTCTTTACAGTGACTGTACAATAGTGACTTTGAAAATTGGCTATGATCTTTAAATTAGAGATAGATTCAACTTCATCTTCACCCAGATCTTCCCAGATTTTCATGCATTTTGAATCTCTGGCATAATAACCCAGGAATTTGTTGGTGCTCATGTCAGCATCCAATGCCTTTGATACATTTCATGCTTTCTTGAGGTAAATAAAATAAAACACATTTACATCAGGTGGGGAGCTGAACTATGGAATTTATGGGAAAGAACAAAAAAAATATTCTCAGTATCTTTGCAGAAGCTATTTTTCAGATTCAAAGTGCTAAGATACAGATACTCAGTACTTGATGTAATACCTGGGACTTCCATAGTGTTTTTCATCTCAGGCACCTATCAAGAAGTAAATGTAGAATAAATCTTGTAACCCAGCCAAGTTTGCAATACATGCAACCTTCAATCTGTACTGATCACTGCAGCCTTCCAAGGTGGCAAGGGTATTATATATCATCACTTGCCTGTACCTTAGGTCTGCTGGTATTTTTAGCATGTGGAGAATAATGTAAGCTTCAAATTTAACTTCAATATCAAACAGATCTCTCACACCATGGTGATGAGAGGTGTACAACTGCTGATAAATACATTTGTGCTTCGCTTGTATTAGGTAAACCTCACCATGTCAAAGGAACATACTGGAGGTGTTATCATCCCTCTTCTACTGACAAGGAAAGGGAGTTACAAAGACATTAAAGTAACTTTTACAAGGTCAATAACAAATCAAGAGAAACAGAGAGAGGTTTGCTGAAAAAGCAAAATGCACTTTTTGGCCCCATTATTAGAACCAGATGGTGATGCATGTTTCCCCTTTATATGATAAAGTTGAGGCCATGTGGCGGCACACCTTTTTTTCCCCAGCCCCTGCTAGCCTATTCAGATTGCAGCTGTGCCTACCCTAAGCGGTAGAGTTGAGATTAGTTAGCAATCATGACAGCAGTTGTAGAAGAACTGGCAAGCATTCTTAAGGGACTTGTAGTTGTATTTGGTAAAAACCTCTTCTTGCTTTCCTATCAGTAACCAGAGTCATAAAATCAGAAAAAAGGGACCAATTATCCTCTTTAAGTAAGAATACTCTTGCTCTAGTGTTATGTACAGACCATGGTTTAATTCTACTCCTCAGACAAATGTGCTGCATAAGGAATTTAAAAAGCCAATAGTTACCTTTTATTTTAAGGCTATTTTTGTGGCAGTAGTTTCCGCTTAGATAGGCGATGTGTCATTTGCCAATTTCTGTTAGCCTTAGTCAGTCTACGTCCTTGAATTGCCTGATGTTAATAGATGTTGTTTAGTACTACTGGCACAGTGAGTAAGCTTCAGTGTTGAAAGCCAATAAGTAGAGTCAGGAAGGAGAAGGGCAAAAGAAACTGCAGCAGGAGTAGAAAAAAGTAAATTAACTGACATCTTGACAGACTTATTTTGCTATTTATCTCTCTAAAAATATATTAATGATGAACCAAGTGCTAGCTAGTACAAGGTATTAATTGTCATTTCTCGCTATCGTTACTTGTTTAACTTATGCAGGTAGTTATTGCTATACTCTGATTATTTAGAGCCATTTTCATAACTGTAATGACCTTGGCATTAGAAATAGCTTATAAAATGACATAGAAGCAACTTTTGAAGGCATTTTCGAAAAATATGGACGGATTTTCTAGCTGTCAACAGGTATTTATTTTTTAATTAATAACTTATATAAGGAATGCTTTTAAATGTTTTTATTTAATTTAGTGCAATTTATTTCTAAATTATTTTCATCTAAAGTATTCAAACTTCTACATTCCTAAATCTTCTAATGCATGTGCCTGGGTCCATAAAAGTACATGTCTCCTACCCACATATTAAAAAATAGTGCAATTATGCATTTGACATTCACACATGTGTTTTCAACCTGATCTTTGATTTTGTGAATACATCAAAAAAATCTTCTCCTTTCACTGAAATCCTAACATCTATCTCTGTGAAACAGACTTTTCCAGAGGCATATCAGGTACTTAGCCCTTACTAGTAAGACTTACAGAGTTATCTGAACCACTGCTTGGAAGAATTTCACCATGACTGATATCTTATATTGTCCTGGAGTCAAAATTCCTTTCTTCTAGCAACCTATATGTATATTACCTTTATTACCACAACTGGAGATTTCAAAACATCACAGTACTTCTGAAAGTATTTTTCATGTCCTTGGTATTTCTTTACCTCAGAAAGGTATACAATTTCTTCAATGAAGTACAAAATGAACCTGGATTACAACTTTTTTTTTTTTTTTGGTGGAAATTGTGGAAAATTCTTGTTTGTTTTTTCTTTTTTTTTTTCCTTTGCTTAATGGCAAAAAAATCCTCTGCACTGATTTGATTATATGTTACATGCTCTGGTAGTCTATTTACTTCCATTTTGACGAACTATTGGGTTTTTTTTAGTTTGAACTAATTGAATACAGCTGTATATTCAGTTTACTACTCTGTGATCACTGCCAGTGGTCTTGCAGGCTAAAAAACATACCAGATGATTCTCCTCTTAATTTGCTACCATTTGCATGATTTTTTCCATTTAAAAAAAGAAAAAAGTCTGTCTTTCTGTGTGTCTTGTTATTTCTGTTGGTGTTTCTGAACTCAGAGAAGCACAACACTAACTACAATCTTAATGCACGCTTTCTCTTTCAGGAAACAAAAAAATGGGTGTTGGCGCAAATCAAATTCAATACCTTTAAAACACTTCATCAAGTCCTCAAATCATTGTAATGAAAAAAAAATGTCTTTTCTCTGAGATAAATTGATTACTTCTTTAATTATTAGGGCTTTTTTTTACCATAAAAATTCTTCTTTTCTTAATATAACAGTTCTGCAGTGACAAAAAGACAAAATAATCAGAGTATATCTGTATGTGAATATTAATATAAATCCATAACCCCCCTTTTGTTCCTGAAGATCATTTGATTTTACAGCCCTGTATGCCCTCTTTTTTCTTTTCCTTTTAGTACCCTCCATAATAACCTAAAATACAGAATAGTCAAACTATGATTTTACAAGTATTTAAGCCCACATCATCAGGAAAAAAAAAAGCAAACACACAAAGGGACAAAGCCCCCACAGTTCTTTTCTCTTGCACTTTCTCACTAGACCTTTCTCACTTTCTCCTGTTGTAGGCTGACAGCATTTGTGGAGTCTGTTGAAGGGCACAGTTCATGCCCTGGCTTCAGGGGAGGGGTATGTTGTGTTTTTCACCGGCTGTACCTGCTTTCTGACTCCGTTCACTAGGTGACGAAATAGCTGTCTGTGCTAGTACAGCAGCAGGGGAACAGTATAAAAAGCCAGTGGAGGGGATCATGGGACCTGCCTTTACAGAAACAAGTAATCAACTAACAGTGCATGAAACTGTATCACTAGTCAAAGTGTAAAAGTACAGGGTCATTAAATACTAGTGACCTTCTATTCAAAATGAGGAAACAATAGACGAAGAGCTTGTTACCACCTGGGGTGACCAGGTTTGGTAGGTCAAAGAATCTCCTCAGGAGAAGATGAACTTGAGACAGGAATTGTGGCTGATCAAGAAAAGCCAAATAAGAAAGAAGAGTGGTTACTGGAAAAGCACCAGAACTGCTTAGAGCAGCCCTTTCTCTGCAATAAAAATGAAAGCTATGACTGCAATAAAAATGAAAGCTATGATGGGTTCAAGAAAAGGACTTGTCAAAATCAGATGAACACTGACAAAATATTAGGAAGAGAATGACATACAGATATTCCTTATTTAAAATGTATGTTTATTTCTTTTAGACAATTAAAAAGAATGACTTTTCTTCGAAGCCTTCGTCTTATTTTTAAAGTTTATTATGTTCCTTAAGTAAGCTTATAAACTAGAGGATCTGTGAGAGGGATAGTGGGATACATGTGAAAGGATATAATTAAGTTATTTGGAAATATTGAACATGTCTCTAGTAGAGCAAGCAAATGAATTTGATCATGGGCTAAATACCAGATTTCGAAAGTCCCCATTCAGAAACAGTGTATTCGATTGAGGTTTTGATGGACAAATAATGGGGACAAAGGAAAGTCACAACTGGGGTTTACTCAGATCAAGAGGAACTAGAAAACACTGAGTTGAATTTTGGGACCCTGGAGAAATAATTTAATTAATAATTTGGATAAAATAAAATGCGTGAATGTCATTTCATAAAATCATAGAATCACAGAATGGTTAGAGTTGGAAAGGACCTTAAAGATCATTTAGTTCCAACACCCCTGCCATGGGCAGGGACACCTGCCACCAGACCAGGTTACTCAAAGCCCTATCCAACCTGGCTTTGAACACTTCCAGGGATGGGACATCCACAACTTCTCTGGGCAACCAGTTCCAGTGTCTCATCACCCTCGCAATGAAGAATTTCTTCCCAATATCTAGTTTAAATCTACCCTCTTTCAGTTTAAAACCATTACCACTTGTCCTATCACTACACTCCCTGATAAAGACTCCCACCCCATCTCTCCTGTAGGCCCCCTTCAAGTCCTGGGAGGCTGCTATAATGTCTTCCCAGAGCCTTCTCTTCTCCCAGCTGAACAACTCCAACTGTCTCAGCCTGTCTTCACAGGAGATGCGCTCCAGCCCTTTGATCTTCATTGTGGCCCTCCTCTCAACTTGCTCCAACAAGTTGATGACGTTTTTGTGTTGACGACTCCAGAGGTGGACACAGTACTGCAGGTGGGGTCTCACAAGAGTGGAGTAGAGGGACCGAATCACCTCCCTCAACCTGTTGGTCGCAATTTTTTTGGATGCAGTCCAGGATACGGTTGGCTTTCTGGGCTGTGAGCACGTATTGCTGAATCATGCGGAGCTTCTCATCCACCAACACTCAGAAGTCCGTCTCCTCAGGTCTACTCTCAATCCATTCTCTGTCCAGCCTGTATTTGTGCTTGGGATTGTCCTGACCTAGGTGCAAGATCTTTCATCTGGCCTAATTGAACATCATGAGTTTTGCACGGGCCCACCTCTCCAGTCTTTCCAGACCCCTCTGGGTGGCATCCTTCACTCCAGCATGTCAACTGCTCCACACAGCTTGGTATTGTTGGTAAAATTGTTGAGCGTGCATTCAATCCCACTGTCCCTGTCACCAAAAAGGTATTAAAAAGAATCGGTCCCAGTACTGCCCCCTGAGGAACACTTGTCTCTTGGATATCGAGCCCTTGATCACAACTCTTTGAGTGAGACCATCCAGACAATTCCTTGTTGACCGAAGGGACCTTGAAGATGAATGAGTTCCAAACCCTGTGCCTTGGGCAAGGACACCTCCCACCAGACCAGGTTATTCAAAGCCCTATCCAGCATAGTCTTGAACACCTCCAGGGATAAGGCAACCATACCTTTTCTGGGCAATTAGTTCCAGTGCCTTACCACCCTCAGAATGAAAACTTTTTTCCTAATGTCTAATCTAAATCTACCTTCTTCCAGTTTGAAGCAATCCCCCCTCGTCCTATCACTGCATGCCCTTATAAAAAGCCCTTCCCCAGCTTTCCTGTAGGCGCCCTTTAGGTACTGGAAGGCTGCAATAAGACCTCCCGGGATCCTTCTCTTCTCCAGGCTGAACAACCCAACTCTCTCAGCCTGTCCTTATAGGAGAGGTTGCTCTTCCGTTATCCACCATTGCTGTAACCCCGTCATAGAATGCAACCAAATATGTCAGGTATGATATGCCTTCAGTGAAGCCATGTTGGCTGTCACCAATCACCTCCCGATTTTCCATGTGCCTTAGCATAATGTCCAGGAGGATCTGCTCCATGATCTTTCCAGATGCAGAGGTGAGACTGTCCAGCCTGTAGTTATCCAGGTCTTCCTTTTTTCCCTTTTTGTAAAAGGGAGTTATATTTCCCCTTTTCCAGTCAGTGGGAATCTCACCAGACTGCCACCACTTCTCAAAGATGATGGATAGTGGCTTGGCAACTTCATCCACCACTTCCTTCAGGACCTGGGCATGCATCTCATCAGGTCCCATGGACTTGTGCACCTTCAGGTTCCTTAGATGGTGTCAAACCTGATCTTCTCCTACAGTGGGCAGTTCTTCATTCTCCCAGAACCTGCCTTTTCTTTCTGCAACTTGGGCAGTGTGGCTAGAGCTTTTGCCCACGAAGACTAAGGCAAAAAAGTCATTGAGTACCTCATCCTTGTTCATTTCCCAGGTGACCACGTCTCCCATTTCCTTCTGGGCAGGGCCCACATTTTCCCTAGTTTTCCTTTTATGACTGATGTACCTGTAGAAGCTTTTCTTGTTGCCCTTGCTGTCCCTGGCCAGATTAAATAGATTTATCTTTCTTTCTGCTTTTATATAAATTTACTTAAAGAAATTCACATTGTCTTTTCTAGTTGAAAAATATTTGAAAATGTGTTAGATTGATACTTGATGTCAATATAACTAAATATAAGATTTATAATTCCTTGAAGTTACTAGCTGAAACATCACTCTTCCCAGGTGTCCAGGTCTTCCATTTACTTCTGGATGGGGCCTATATTTTCCCTAATCTTCTTTTTGTCACCAACATACCTGTAGAATCTGTTCTTCTTGCCCTTGAAGTCCCTGGCAGGATTTACTTCTATTTGGGCTCTAGCTTTCTTAGCCTGATCCCTTGCTGCTCGGACAATTTCTCTGTTCTCCTCCCAGGTTACCTGTCCACCCTCTGTAGGCTTCTTTTTTTTTTTTTTATTTTGAGTTTGTCCAAGAGCTCCTTGTTCATCCGTGCTGGCCTTCTGACATTTTTGCTTGACTTCCTCTTGGTTGGGATGCATCACTCCTGAGCTTAGACAACATGATTCTTGAATGCTAACCATCTTTCTTGGCTCGCTCTTCCCTCTAGGGCTTTTTCCCCCAGTGCACTACCAAGCAGATCCCTGAAGAGGGCAAAGTCTGCTCTCCTGAAGTCCAGGGTAATGAGCTCGCTGTGCACTCTCCTTGCTGCCATCATGATCATGGACTCCATCATTTCACAGTCACCAGAAACAACGCTGCCCTTGAATGTGACATTCCCCACCAGCCCCTCCTTGTTGGTCAGAACAAGGTCCAGAATAGCATCTCTCCTTATTGGCTCTTCTATCACTTTCAGAAAGAAGTTATCGTCAACTCATTCTAGGAACTTCCTGGATTGCTTTTGCCCTGCTGTGTTGTCCGTCTAACAGATATCGAGGTGGTTGAAGTCCTCCATGAGGACCAGGGCTTGTGAATGCAAGGCTGCTCCTGTCTGTAGAGGACCTTATCTACTTGGTCTTCCTGATCAGGTGGCCTGTAGGAAACCCCCACTGTAACATCACCTGTCCCTGCCCTTCCTTTAATCCTGTCCCATAAGCTCTCTCAGCTCCTCATCCATCCCCATGTGGAGCTCCGTGCACTCCAGCTGGTCCTTTACATAGAGGCAACACCCCTGTCTTGTCTCCCCTGCCTGTCCTTCCTGAAAAGCATGTATCCTCCCATTACAATGCTCCCATCATAGGAGCTATCCCACCATGATGCCAATAAGATCATAGACCTGCAGGCTTGTGCATGTCTCTAGCTCCTCCCCTAGCTAATTTTTCAAGGCAGTTAATTAACGCAGCTCATATAGCTATTGCAACAATACTGTGGGATTATTTCAGTGATTTCCTTCCCATTGTCTAGTGCTTTCATTCATCATCTTTCTCTAACATGGATATTTTGAATTTTATGTGTTAGAAATCATTTTGCTGTGTTGATTAGCTAAGAAGAAATAAAGAAATCAGACTCTTGTATAGTCTTATTCATTTGACTTTTTAAAGATTTTCTGCAGCCTATCCTGTGACCTAACAACACAAAATCATGTTGTAATGACAATACTTAGCGTTGTGTAATCACTGCTGATGATTATTAATAGCGGAGATCACCGCTCCACTGTTGCATTTAACTGCAGTTCTTCATTGCTATTCATTAATGAGCTGAAGGCTTGCAAGAGGGAGGAGAAAGAGAAGAATTCATTTTGTGCTGGATTTCACCAATATCAGTGGTCAGAATTTTTCAATTTGTAAGCATTTTATTTTTCCTACAGCAGAAAATATGCTGCAATGCTGAAATGGGCATATTAGTGATTGCAAAGAAACGTTACTTTTTTAAACTATCTGGGAATAGTGGTGCTTGCTTGAATTTTTCCTGACAGAATAAAATGTATGCTATTCCTTATAAGAGCAGTAGCTATTTTTGTACTCAAGAGACTGGAGACATAAAAATCAATGAATTAAATAGTGGTACTGTTGAGAAACTGCAAAGAATATCTGTTCAGCTGTCGCTTACATGTAACCTAGGGTACAGAAGAGAGAGCATACTTTAAAACATAAATGAAATCAACAGCCAGAGGTCAGCAGCAAACATTTCTATTATTTTTTCTGAAGTTGAGCAAAGGGAATGTAGATATCCTGTAACTGCCCTGTTAGTCTCATTAAACCGAAGGTAATATATTTTTTCTCAATACAGATGAAGAATGTGTTTTTTACAAATGACATTCAAGAGATTTTAGTGAAGAAAAATTTCTGCTCTAGTCCATATTAAGGCACAAGGTGAAGTACTTACACAACTAACTCCTTTGTGTGTTTTGGCTACAGCAGCTGTGACTAGCTGTTTTCTTCAGGAAATATGCACAGACATGGAATTTGATTAAAAAGTCATTTATTCAGTGTCTGATTTTTATGTGATCAATGATATGAATCTTTGCATATTTTATTCATATTTTTTTTGCATATTTTGTGTCTGGAAAGACAGAGTTCTCTGTAGCTTAGATTTTCTTTGACAGCTATGCAGAGTATTAAGATTAATGTATATATCTATAAAGCCACCAGATGTCCCTTTGTCCTTCATCAGTATCTATTTTGTGCTGAACTGTGCAAAACACTCCTGGGCACCTCTCCATGGTGTTTTTTTCTCTATGAATGCCCTTTGAAATTCATTTATGTGAAATTCATTTGTAACCCTAGCCAGATCTGAATCCAATTTTACAGGTAGAAAAAAATGACTGAACTTATTTACTCTTAGCTGTTTACAGGTCCTGAGTTGTGCCACTGTGAGCATCTCTATGATTACTAATTTTCCAGAGATGTTTATACAAATAATGTCTCCACACAGCTTACCATGCCTTCATTTTCTTTATGATTCTTCAGGACAAATGTTCTGAGGCTTCATATCAGTAGTTTAGCATCCTCTGTAAGTCATTTGCAGTGAGATAAGAAAGAATGAGTTTGGGAAATATGTTCTCCTGGAAATAGGTACACAGGAGTTTGTGTTTGTCATTTTTTTCTTTCACTGACTCCCCAGAAGGATATGTTCATAGTGGCTGACAACTCCACCTCTAAATTGTCATATGAACAATATCTTTTATTGTTTCAATAACTGTAAGGTCTGAATTCTGACCCCTGTATTTTTTTCCCATTTGCTAAGCCAGACAATAAGAAAGAAATATTTCCTGTACAGCTGTCATTCAGCACTTCAAAATCCAGAACCCTGTGCTTTACCAAATGGTGGTGAATGTTCATGTAAATTGAATAGGTTATACATTAAATTGATAGCTTTGCTTTGTAAATTAAAACAGTATTTTATTTCAACAAGGCAGTTAAAAATATCAGTACGTTTTCTCTCTGCAATCAGCGTGCTTTGACATAAGATACTGATCAATTCAGTTGAGGAGAATAGAAATTTCCATTAGGGATGGAAAAATGTCAATGCAGCAACTGCTTGGGAAGTGCTTGTGCTGTCTTCATCAAAAGCTCCCCCACTGGAAGTGTCTTCCTCCCCTTCCCCATGTAGCTGCATGGTTCTCCTCTGAGGAAGTAACAGTGGGGAGTTGAAGAGCATGTAAAGGTCAGTGTGTCTTAAAGATATAAGGAACTGGTAAACAGATTATTATTGCTCAAACTAACTAATTATTATTGTTTAATAGCTGTAGTACACATTGTTCTTTTAGGAAGGAAAATAGAGTTAAATACTAAATTAAAAGTGTCCCTAGAAAATTTTTGAGTAGACATTAAATCATGAGTGCAGCAGACTGGTTAGTTCAGTGATGACCACTGAAAGTGTTCAGTATTCTGTATACTCCTTCCATTGGTTTCTGACAATGAAAAAATTTGGATGTTGATGCATTAGTCCAACTGTCTAGAACCTGGAACTGTACAGAGCAATTGCCCTGAGTGTTTATGTCATGAGCACATACTGAGGACTGGCTGCCTACTTTGAGTTAGGGATAGTTAACAACATATACATCCCTTATCAGATACAGTCTGTAACAGTGAATGACATAGTCCATTCAGATTAAAGTTCATAGTCACAATACGCTTCCAGGTGTAAGCCTAGCAGTTTGCGTGACAATGATTGTTATAAAAATTTGCGTACGTGCTGGTAGACATGATGAGCTAGTACCTTTGATTGATGGTCCATCTTGTGGGACAGTCTGTTCTGACTTCCCAATAAACCATGCAGTCATGATCATCTATCTGAAATACTCCTTTGTCCTGAAAGCAAGGAACACCTTTCATGGGCTCATGGTCTTTAACAGATTTTATCCAGTTTCTGTTTAAGGCCTATTAGTGAATTCATGACCAGTTTCCTTAAGGTAGTCACACTGCCTAGACCAGTTCAGTTTTAAATGGGGATTCAGGGGTGGAGCCAGAACATAACAAAGAACACGATTTACCAAATACAAATTCTTTCTTGGGATTTGAGGAAAGCAAATTTCTGTCTGATCAGAGGAACTTGATTCAAATGCAGTAAGAAGGAGTTAAGTTGTTCAGAGAAAGATGGTTATACTAATTTGTAGTAAGCAGTCCTAGCTAGCTCAAATGGATTCAAAGAAAAATATTTGGTTTCTTTCACAGTTATGCAGACCTTTCACTGTGTTTTAGAGTTTTAACTATAATTCCACTCTACTGCCATACACAGAATCACACAGAATCACAGAATCACAGAAATATCAGAGTTGGAAGGGACCTCTAGAGATCATCTAGTCCAACTCCCCTGCTAAAGCAGCATTGCCTAGAGCACATTACTCAGGACTGCATCCAGGCGGGTCTTGAAAATCTCCAGGGAAGGGGACTCCACAACCTCCCTGGGCAGCCTGTGCCAGTGCTCTGCCACCCTCACCGTAAAGAAGTTTTTCCGTGTATTTGAACGGAACTTCCTGTGTTCTAACTTGTGCCCATTGCCCCTCGTCCTGTCACTTGGAACCATTGAAAAGAGCCTGGCTCCATCCTCCTTCAACCCACCCTTTAGATACTTGTACGCCATAATAAGGTCTCCCCTCAGCCTTCTCTTCTCCAGGCTAAAGAGTCCCAGCTCTCTCAGCCTTTCCTCATAAGGCAGATGCTCCAAGCCCTTAATCATCTTAGTTGCCCTTCACTGGACTCGCTCCAGCAGTTCCCTGTCCCTCTTGAACTGGGGAGCCCAAAACTGGACACAGTATTCCAGTTGTGGCCTCACCAGTGCCGAGTAGAGGGGGAGAATGACCTCCCTCGACCTACTGGCCACACTCTTCCCTATGCAGCCCAGGATTCCATTGGCCTTTTTGGCAACAAGGGCACATTGCTGGGCCATGGATAATTTACTGTCTACCACAACCCCCAGATCCTTCTCCTCCGAGCTACTTCCCAGCAGGTCCGCCCCTAACCAATACTGGTGCCTAGCATTCTTCCTCCCCAGGTTCAGGATCTTGCACTTACACAATTTTATTGTTTAAATAATACTGCCTTATAAGATCAGGAAATTTCAATGTATATATATTTTTCCCCCAGTAGATTAAACAGGTACAATGATTTTTTGTGGGGGGCGGGGGAGGAGTGGGAGGAGTGGGGAAGTAACACAACCTTTTTTATTTCTTTTGTTTTTTTCCCCTGTATCTACCAAGTCTAAGGACAGTCTCTCCCTTAGCTAAAGAAGAGACTCATACAAACAGGTTTTTGTATGTGTTGGAAATCTCAAGTATTATCACAAAGGTTGGGAAACAGGAAGCGAGGTGAGGTTCCCAGACTATTCCCCAAAGAGTGGAAGAAGATTTTGGCAGCCCAAGCTGAGCAACAGCTCAGCCCCAGCTGAGCAACATTCCAAGTGTCCAGCACGAGTTCAGTAAGACATTTTTCCCTGTAATGAAACCATTAAATAAGTTGTGAGGTTAATTTAACTCTTTAAGTTCTAGGTTTTTAAAAGGCAATTGAATATTCATTCTTTCCTACTTCTAAACAGAAGAGGGGTTGGGGAGTTTATAGTCTTTACTGGATTATAAAACCTTAGTCTAACTTTTCCATTAGAGAGACTGTTCAGTATTCCACACGGAATAACTCCAGTAATGCATTGTTTTGTATACAGAATAAAAAGAAATAGACTAGTGCTTTTAACTTTCTCCTAAAGTTGCTTCCCTAGAGCTAGCAATTGCTCCTACAGTATTTCAGATGAATCTTTTATAAAAGTTTTATAACCCAGTCTATTTCTCAGCTTTGATTCTACAACGGTTTCTGTATTGAAATGCTTTCTAAAGTGCCTTCACAGGTCATTCGGATCCAGCCTCTCATTTTGCTCAAGCCTTTTTCTGAAAAGGCAATGGGTGCTGTTTCTGAACTCCAAGTCTGCAGTTTGTCCATTGCCTGACTTTCAGAGCTTTTTACAGTCATACAGAAATTACTAATCTTCAGTATTGTTGGTCATTTCTCCATTTCCCAGTAAATCCTTATCTACTAGATATGGGATCAATAGACATTAGCAGACGTTCCATACTCAAAAAGTTAAAATGAGATTTTCACATTTTGTGTTGGGTGTGTACTTACATCAGCCTTATATCTTATTCCATGCTTGCAAAAAGCAATAGAAAGATTCACACATCAGTCATGTATTAATCTTACTCACTTTGTTACCCAGGTCTGTCCTTTTATGGATGTTTTTCTTTCACACATGTAAAAGACTGTAATTAAGCCTTTTATATCTTTGTGTGATGATCACATCTGTCTCTAGTAAACAGATTTATATCTTAATGGGATCTGAGGATGGGATCTCTGTCTGTAAATTTAAGCTTTGCTTTTTTCATGTTACATGCAACTTTTCATTTTTGTTGAGAATAGTGTGAAAATAAAGCCACTCAAAAATCCATTGCTCTTTGAGAAGCCCAGTTTTCACCTTCTGCTCCTCGTGTAGTTTCAGATGTTTTAATTTAATAAGTACTTATTTACATATGTGCTCCAAGAGGGCAGGATGACCCACCTTCTGCCACTGAAAGCCTTTATTCTTTCCTCTGTAGTTTATGTTCCCTTGATAGCCTCCCTTCCTGCCCTCTCATTTCCAGTGTTTCAGCGCTCATTACCCCTTTTGGTCTCATATATATATTTTTTTTTTCCTTTGCACAGATGACAGTATTTCTTAACTATGATTACTTTTGTGTAATCTTTTTTATTCTCCAACCCTTCTGTACAGTTTAGCGTGTATCCAATATTTGAATGTAGCTTGGATTTCACTGATAAGAGACAGCTTTTTAATTTCCTTCGTCACTTCAAAGGAGTGCTGTGAACTTAGAAAATATTGGGTGCACGCATATAAACCCATTGCTTGTAATTTCCTCTAATGCCCATCAGAAGGTGATCTGTTTAAGGGTAATCTTTATTTGTATTTTGATATCTTTCTTCTCTCAGGCAGCTTCTCTGTTTTCTAGTCTGGTGCTGGTTTCACACATTTCTCATCATAAGTTTAAATAGCTGATAGAACGTTTCCAATTCAAGTCAGGAACTGCACGATTGAGATTGTTGCAGGCAGAATTTTCACATAAAAGTAAGAGCTGGAACAAACAGAGTAACACTAAGGAAAACAGTGCATTTAGGCTGTAAAATTCTTTTTCTTTATCCAGCTGAGTACAAGAAGATAAAGAATTTTTCTGTATGTAAGATCTCATAAGTCTATCAGTATATCACAAGAGATATACAAAGCTAGTAGTGCATGCCATGCATGCCATGCCATGCTCCAGGTTGGGTCTGACCCCCTGAGCATGTCTTCCACCACCTGAAAGGACAATCAACCTCACCTGAAAATCGTCCATTGTTAGCAGTATATGTCTAGCAGTATTAAGATTTTCACAGAAGGAATTTAAGGATAACTAGGGAAAAGCTTCTCTGGAAATATCAGCTCTATAAAATATAGGTAAATAAATATTTTTTTATTTTGCCATGCCTAAATGGTTTTGGATGAGAAAAAGTAGAAGTAGTATAGAAACATGTATATAGGTAAGAAATTATTTATAATATATACAGTCTTTCCAAAAGACAAATGCAATTGCAAAATGTTGGAATTAGTCAAAAAAATATTTGAAAATCAGACTGAATAAAAGAACCCTTGCACAACTTTCTGACTTTGCTGATTTAATTAATAACCATAATAAAAATGGCTCACTAAATGGAAAGCAGAACACAAGAGAGTTTGGAAGAGAAAAAATAATTATTATTTTAATCCATATTGTTTTAAATACAGTTAATCACAAGGTAATGGTGACTGTTGAGTTAGCCCAGGTTGTGGCCTAAAGAGCACAGCAGATAATTAAATTAACTAGATGCAGAAAATCCACAAATAACTTAAAATCTATGTACTTTTGGTAGGCAAGATGTCTTGCATGTAGTTTTCATAAAAGTGTAAACTTTTTCACACATAAAAGCACGTGCAACAGGAATAAAACAGAGGGAAATACCAGCTAGTAAAGGATAAATGAAGATGAAGAATCTGGATCCAGAAAATGAAAAACTGCAAGCAGTTAAAAGACACAGTTACAAAGAAATGCAATCAACTCCCCCACAAAAGTGAAAATTTGAAAAGAGCCATGGGCAGGAATTAATTGACGTCTGGAATTAATTGAAGTCCAAAATTAATATTGGCAGCATATTAAGAAAAAAAAACAACAAATGAAATAATACCCATACAGATGAAAAACTATACATTTCCACTTAAAAATTAGCGACAGGAGCCTGACAAAAATATTTGAGACTCTGTGTTAAGAAGAATTAATGCCAAAACACCTGAGCACTAACTGAAAGATCAAAATCATTGTTCCATAAGGATTTTTTTTTAGGTCTATTGAAAAAGGAAAAAATAAAGTACAGCAAGAACAAGGATCAACAAATATTTCAAGGACTAGTAATGCCATTTTCTTTAAATATAGAACAGGTAATTTAAATCCTTGCTTTGTCTGACTAAGAGTTCAATTTGGAAATGTTTCATCCTATGATGTTTCTTTAACTATTGGGTTATTGAATATTTTGGCACAAAGGATCTTTCTCTTTTCTTTTTTTTTTTTTTTTTCAAAATACTTCTTGTATTCTGATGTAAAACAAAAAATAGTATTTTTGGTATTCATATTGATTTATTTGCAGTACAGGATCCTAATTTTCTCACTACTTTAAAAACAACGAAACAAAGAAATAAAAAAAGATAGCATGCACACCTGTGCTTGCAAACATGACAATTACTATTTCTTTAGTGTCATATGCTCTGTATAATGACATGAAAAAAAAGAAATGTAAACCATATTTTCATAGAGTTCTTTGATATGAAACAATACAATTGTCATGATCCCCCAGTCATTTGGGTCAGGGAAATATGAAACACTTGTGTCAAAAATAACACAGCAAAATTAAAGAGAAGGTCAGAATTACATGACTTCCAAAATATTCTACTGCCAAAAATGTGATAGTTGTGCATACCAAAAAAATATCTGCATTCAATAATTATTTTTTTTTCTTGCACTATCAAAGACTTAGGAAAGCCATAGAAGAGCCACACTAGGCATTATTTTCTACAGCCTTAATAAACACATACTTAATCTAATTTGGGGCAATACTCTACCTTTCTTCAAATATGCTTCCTATAACACAGCAGTGCATTGCTTCTATCAGTTGTTATATCATTTTTAGATTGGAATGAAGTTAACAGTGAAACAAATAGACTTGTGTTTTAGACATGCATACTGATACTAGTTACACTACTTGGCACAGAAATAAATATAATTCTCTGTGACACTTAAGTGGATCATGGTTTACAGCTCTGTAAGCTAGATAGATTTTAGACACTGCCTGATACTCAATTTAAAACACTTCATAGTAAATGGTGTATTTGTCTGCAGTTAAAAAAGCACTTATAAAATCTACCTATGGTTTCCACTAAACTTAAATTATTGTGTACTATGAACTGTAAAACTCACATAGCTTTCAAGTGATCAGCATTTAAAGAAGCAATGCTGTCAAATTGCGGTAGATATGATATTACATTGGAGAATATTAGCAAGTCTAGCAAAAACACTAGAGCCTCTGTAACAGGAGAAAGTGTTTTTTTTTAAATAATGTAGGTAGAGCAGACCTGTGAATTTTAGTTAGAGGACACTCCATGTTATATACATGTTTACTGTTCACTGCTTATAACCTGAATGTGTACTTAAAACACAGGCACCAATAATTCACTTTAGTTTCCATGAATTTGTGGTCCGAGCTACTTGAATTTCAACGAGCGTTTCTAATCTACACTGGTTGACTTCAGAGGGAGAACTAGTTTTATGTATCTCTGCAGATTCCACTCAGTATTTAAGAATATTATTAATTACATTATAATTTAGGTAACAAGTACCCAAGGTAAATCTAGAAAGGAATGCAGTGAAATATGACCGCTAAAAATCGTTGGTTATGAACAATGATACTTTGTTAGTAAAGTGATTTTAAGCAGTGACATCAGCTTGTTTCCCTGTTAAAGCTTTTTCAACCCTCTCTTTAACCTAAAAAACAATGAAATTCACAATTTCACGTTCTGAGATTCTCTAATAGTAAGCAGTTTTGGGGGGTTGTTGCTGTGTAGGACTTGTTGGAATCATGTTCTCCTTAAATATGTTGTTTGAGGACCCTCATCTGTACCTCATATTGCCCCAGTGTTTTCACTATGAATAGGAAAATCATTGAGGAGTACTATATTTACCATATGGTTAAATGAAGTGGAAATGTATGGTCAAGTCAGTTACACTTCTGCTGGCAAAGATAGTTGTAATAACATCATGTTTAATAACATCATATATGAAGTATACAATATTTTATGTTTGGATGTAAAAAACATTGGAGTGTTTTGCTATAATGTAGTTGTAACATCACTGAATTAATAGCTCTTTTAATTATCAGCAGAGTTAAGGTAGCTATGGTATAACTCAAAGTCATAGTTACTTCTCTACTGATTATCTAGTATTATGAAAATGAAAGCTCATTAAATTAAGCAATCTATGCTATGTACATTAGTTTTAGAACCAATGAATTCAATTCACCTATAAGTGACCTCTGAAACAAAAGGAAGTGTAAGAAATATAATAAGCTGTGCAGATGAATAATGTGTAACTAGCTTAGAATATAAAGTCTAAGTCATTCTTAGAGAAATAAAATTTATTAAATTCCACAAAATTCCAAAATCTTACTGATCTGCAATTAAGGCTAGACATTGCTACAAAACCTGATTTTGCCAAGATATTTTCTACTATGTCTTCTAGGACAAAAGAAAATGTTATTTGCATGTTATAATACAAATTTTAAAACAAATCAGTGTGCGTTAACTAATTTTATGTTCTAGCTTGATAGATAGTATGAAATTCTACTTTTTTTTACATAACTGTAAAACTATATGTACATACATATATATATGTACTGTATTTCCCATATACAAGGGGAGAAAACAATGGAAATTAATAGAATATGAAATTATTGTTAAAAAGTCCTGAAATAGTACTTAATAAAAAAGTTAATATATTTTCTGTTTCTACTGAGATAACCACAGAGGGTTTTTTTTTTGGTTTACAATATGGTTATTTATCAACGTGTGACATAATATGTTCCTGCAGACTTGCAAAGCATCTGGTGGTTGAAAGGCACAGGTAAAAGGGCTAGAAGTTCTTCCTACCCTTTTTAGCACTTTCCAATATGTCACGCATATTCCCGGCCATATGACAGCACAACGTTTTTACTATTTCCCCCCATTCATTCAACAATTGCATCTGACCATATTGAATAATTGCACTCTTTTAAGACAGCATTTTAAGAATTTCTTTGTTGTTCATTTGCCTTTTTTCCCTTTCATTAAGACAAAAGTACACTGACTAAGCACACCTCTCAGCACAAAGTCTCACAAGGAGAGTAGCAGTGAGATATTGTCTATGATGCTTGCCCTGACAGAGACTCAGGCAGTGTGCATGGTGTAAATTATCCCTCTGCAAAAAGACTTACATGAAGCTTTTCATCACCTACAGTTCCTCAGCACCTGGGGCTTTATCTTCCTTACGATAATGTAGCAAAACTTGATGCCAGAAAAAAACTAGAAAATTGCAAATGTAAAAGTTCATCATCCTACTTGTGGGGATTCTTATACCTGGCCTTTTACCTTTAGGACTATTCTTTCACTGTCAGAGTGAAAAGGGAGACAGAGGAGTCCAGTGCTAATTTTGTTTTTAACTTCCTGTGTTAACCAACGTCATACTGCACCTCCCCTTTCTTATTCCTGAAATTCCTATTTGAAGGCAATGAGAGAGGAAGGTTTAAGAGCAGCCTATCCCCTCCAGATACTAGCATAAAAGCAACTTTACTGCAGCTGTAATATCATATAATGAGCACACTCTTTTTATATTCTTTAAATGTGTTATAAAATTGTGCATGCAATACAAGATTGCAAAGTCACTTTTGTATCTCATGTTACCGAGAAAATTCATTATGTCTGCATCAAGAATCTTCATTGTGTCCTTTTTTCCTAGCATTTAAGACATGTATGATGTTTCACCTATCAGTAGGCTGGTAGGTGGCATAGAAAGAAGTTCCGAATATTTAAAGAAAGGCTAAAATGTTAGTGTTAACTAATATATCTCTGAAAATAATTATAATTCTGCACACTAGACTTTTGTTATCTGTAAGGGAAATATTATAAGACTATATACTTATTGTGAAGGGAATCAGATGTATAAATAGTACCATAAACTGGCATCCCTGTGTCCTGTGATACAGCTGACTGATATCTTTTTAAGCACTGTGGCTTCCCACACAGCTTTCAGCAGACCCTCCTTTAGCACCTGGCAATCCTGGAAATCTGACATCATTTCAGACAGATCTGCACAGACGTCTTGGATACTAAAGAGCCCCTCAAATGGTACTAGTCACCTGCTTTATCAGATTACAGCCTTTCTTTGTGACTGTTTCTGTGTTCAACCTCATCTACATTGTACAACAGAGAAGCTAGCATGAAGCACTAGCACGGGGCAGTCTTGGCCTCTTCTCATGGAGGCCACCACTGCAACCCCGCCTGCTGCCAAAACCTTGACACCTGCACCCATACATTGGGTTACCAAGGGGCAATAAAAGCAGATTATCCAGGTTTCTTCTCTCATTAGTTGTGTTGAAGAACAAAATTACTTACTATCTTCAGAAAACTCCCTGCTTTTCATTGGTTTAGAAGGTCTCCTGTTATCATGGTAACAGCTATTGTTGAGTCATATTCCTCAGCTAGGATGCGTGAGTTCAGGGCCTTGCTGAAAGTATTCCCTTGCTCGGATCTCACTGCAGAACAAACAAATTTGCATTGGGAGAGCAAATGTGAGATTGGCAAGGACACAGGCAAGCTTAATAATGGGCTGAGAGTTTTAGCCTTTGGGAAACGAGGTTGTAAGTAAATGAACTCAAGTTAAGGTTGATGCTGACGTAGACAGTTTTTGCCTATAGAACTTTCTTACATAATATTCACTTTTCTACCATTGTAGCAAATGGTAGATTTGTTACAAAAACCCTCTTCCTTAAATAGTAATACTGACCTTGTAACCTCTGCTCAAAAAAAACATTGTTTATTTTATGTTAACAAAGTTAAAACAATATGCTGGTATCCACATTTTTCAAATAATTCCTTTTTTTCAATGATAAACCTGTCAAAGATAACTATGTCTCTAAGAAGCTTATTTCCTACATGAATAATTTTAGTGGCTTGAATACTTAGTAAATTGTATTTTTTTTTTTTTCAATAGATAAGGTGAATCTTTGTTTGAAAGGACCTGTGATATAGTTTTAAGTCTAAGCTTGTTATTAGCAATGGTTAAGAAAGTCTTGTCTGCTTCCCTGGGAACAAAGTTAGATCAGTTATATATTTTGTCTTCCGTCAGTATTGCATAAAATATTTTAAATGTGGTCGCATAAGAACATCATCTTAATTTCCCACTTGAGATTAAATAAGAAACATGTTATATATTCTGCCTTGAACAGTCAAAGATTAAAAATCCTTGACAACATACATTTCAATGCCATAAATGATAATTAATATATGCATATAAATACATAATTTTATTTTTTTTAAAAAAAGAATGGTCACAGGAATTTCTGAAATTCTAATAAGCAGAGCTGCTGACATCATCTGCCAGCATCATGTTTAGTTAGCAGTTCTTTGTGAAAGATTTTCAGGGATACATTTGTGTATAGACGGCTGTGGAACCGCAGTATCTGCCACATTTCCCTCAGTGCAATGCTTTAGCAGATCTTTTATAAGGAGGCAAGATCTGAACCATATGGCTTTAGCTATGGACTCTCTGACAGTATACTTTGAAGCTGAGGGAATCTGCTGCCTTGCAGAAAGCACTTATCAGCTTTCATGGTCCGACCCTGAAGCAGACAGACCGACAAATTTTCAGGTGAGAAAGCAAGAACAACTTTAATTATCCTTAGGCCAGAGCACATCTGTCAAGTGCTAGTGTATTTATCAAAGTGCTCTGTTCCTTAGAAACAAACTGCAATTTCCAGATGCAGGCATGCTGACAGGTCTGTCATCATTTTTATTGCGGTCATATTCCTTTCTCTTTTCATGACCAGTCCAATGTGAATGTGATTTTGACATGAAAATCACATGATCATCCCATTTGACTTACAAAGGAATGCAATATTTTCAAAAAACTATTGGATAAGTTTTATTCATCACTTTGTTTCTCTCACTTTACGTGTGAACTGCCTTTGATTTTAATTGATTGTTAATAACACAAGAATATATATATTTAATTATAGGTAATAGTTGAAATACTTGGATCCTAAAAATCCTAGACATTTCAAATAAATGCAAAGAACTAGAAGTTCATATATTTAAGTATCCCTCAAAGGCCTTCTCTTTTCTCACTCAGAAGTATTCTGCTTTTCAATATCAAGTTTCTGTCTATAAATGTATCATCAAGATTTCTTTTTTACATTATAAAATGTGTAATATAAAGGTTACTGTCAACATGCAATACATTTTAAGATAAATACAGAATGGTGTTGGCTTTTCATTCTGGGAATTTTAATTTAATTGAGTACATTCTGGGAAATTTAATTGAGTACATTCCGAGTTCTAAATAACATCAGTTGGAAAAGACTTTATTTAAAAAAATCATTTAATGATTTATCTTTATTCTTCATGAGTAAAAGACATACCTTTTGTAGTCTTTTTGAAGAGAAAAGGGAGAAAATATATTTGAATATGTGGATGTTGATTGTTCCCACTTTATTCTAATGAAAGAAAAGAGATCTGGTGGTGTCCCATATCCCAAAGACTGGTTTTACCACCAGTCTGTTCACTCATTAGTGATGCAATTCTGCTTCAAACTAAGGATTAGATCCAGTTATCCAAATAGGCATTTGAGATACTGCAGAGAAGCCAAAGCACAGTGATGTATGAATATTACATGACACAGGACAGGTATCCTTCTTGGAATCTTATTTTTGAAGCTAAGTAGGAGTCTAGAACTTCCCAAATGACAGAAATTTTATGCATTCAAACAAATGAATTAAGCTTGAGATGTCTATGGAGAGATAATGGAGGTATAATAATAAAACCTTCGACATCTAACTGAAAATTAGACAAAAATTAATTGTGTTCTTAGGCTGACTTCTACTCTGGGTCATTTTAGCTATCCAATTAACTTAAAATTATTTTCTAGCCTTTAAATGAGGAGATACAGTCCATCCTTTTTGTTTTCTTGGAGTTCAATAACACTGAAATTGTTCCACTGTAATTTCTCAGTTAACCTGCTCTATGTGAGCTGACTGTAAGTCAGTACTTCTTGACTAGATTTTGTCAGAAATAAGGTGACATTTAATTTTTAAAAAGGTCTGTTTAATATCTTCAGTCATAGTGGTACAATTTGCCACTAATCTCAAGTGTTATACTGTGGATAAAATGTTATTATTTTTATAGTGCCTGAAATATATGTTTCCATGGTACTAGTAAAAGGTCTGTCAGAATTTAGGTCAGATGTAGATTTCCTTTCATGTAGGGGAAGTACTTAGAAGTACCATAACTAAATAGTACTTAAAATGTTGGATTCTCTCCTTTTTTCCCTCGCTCTCTTTTTTTTTTTTTAATTCCCCTGAGATATATTAATAGGAGTGTTTTATTGAAAGAAATTCTGAATAAAAATATCAAGGTTGTTAAACTTTTGAAAAAGAAAAAAAAACTAATAAAAAAGTTGAAACAGACAGGGTGTTTCTCTTTGTTTGATTTCCCCATTCTAGAAAAGAGAACAATAGAGGAGCAATAATTTTTTTTTTAATTTGTAGAAGCGCACTGTGAAGATGTAGCGGTAAACTCTTCTTTATGACCACCAAAGGAACAAGCAAACTACATAATTTGTATGAAGAAATTATCAGACTAGATGTAAACAATGCAGAACAATAAAAACCTCAGATCTGTCTAGCTCCAAAAGTAGAAGATGAGGATAGTTAGGAAAGTTGTAAAATCATTAGTTTTGAAGATGTGTAGAAACAGTTTAGGAAAAAATAAGCCAGGGAGATCTAGAAATATTTATTTTACCTGAGAAATAGGACATGGAATAGATTAGCCCTTGAGTTCTAATAGCCCATCCACTGCCATTTTATGTGTGCGTTGGGTTTAGAACCTGTATGCACTGGATTTGAAAATATCAGGTCTGTACATCACTTGCATTATTATTGTGTTTGAGCACCATGTGTTTCCTGACGAGTATGACTTTGTGTATTTGCATACAAACCATCTCCTCCCTCAGCCCCAGCTTGCTCTCACTCTCCCTTCCTAAAAGAGCTTTTAATCTAATGTCCATTACATTACTGTTCCCTTCTACAAGTGGAAGATAAGCTTTGGAATTCCTCTCAGTTTGAAGGAGTGGCACTGGACACATGCTATAACAATTTGCTTAACATTTGAAGTAGGGACAATTTAACATATGGCACTATTTAAAAAAAAAAAAAATCTAAAAATTTATGTATCTGTATTTTGTGGAGGATTTAATTCTTATGTATGGTTTTAAAATCTCTGTACCAAACTCCTAAGGAAAAGAATACTTTATTTTATTAATCTGAATGGATAGACGTTTAGCTGATCGGTATTGAGAAGAGACCTCTCTATCTATGCACAGAACATCACATGCTAGTGAAACTTTAAATCAGAAATTTGTGTCATTTAAAAAGTTCAGGAAACTCTAAACTGAAGACGTATATAAACCAGGAATCTTTCAGTTCATAATTTCAGATTTAGGTTTCTAATTTCCCTCTATGACCTAATTTAGATATATTAGACTTTTTTATTGCATCTAGAGGAATGGTGTAATTCTGTCACCTGTATTTAGGTAGCTCTAATGCAGACAGAATTATCTAGGCTATTATAGATATCTGCTTTTAGACAAACTGAATTTTGTGCAAAATAACCACTTACACAGTGAGAAGAAATAGCTTTTTCCTTCCAGAGTAATGGAAGGCTAAGTGGTATGCTAAGCTAGGTCAGCTCAACAAATATCAGATTAACATTTTTTAGGAAACTGAAATAAGCTCCAAATTTTTCAAGCAATACATATGTAAAAAAAAAAAAAAAAAAAGACTAGACTTCACTTACATCACTTACATTAAAGAACAATGGGCCATTTTTACAAAAGAAAATAAAAATAAATGAGACAACAATTTTATTTGTTTTAAAAGTGAGCATAGTGAACTCAGACGACAAAACATGCTATTCTCGCTAAAAAAAAAAAAAAAAAAGTTCTGTCCCAATATTCAACAAAATTTCACATCATTCATATATACAGCTTTCATAGTTTAACTCCAGCTGGCAACCAAACACCACACAGACTCTCATTCACTTACCCCACAGTGGAATGGGGGAGAGAATCAGAAGAGTAACAGTGAGAAAACTCATGGGTTGAGATAAAGACAGTGCTATAAATAAAGCAAAAGCCGCACATACAAGCAAAGCAAAACAAGGAATTCAGTTACTACTTCCCCTTGGCAGGCAGGTGTTCAGCCATCTCCAGGAAAGCAGGGCTCCATCACGTGTAACAGCTACTTGGGAAGACAAAATGCCATAACTCCAAACATCCTTCCCTTCCTACTTTTTCCCCCAGTTTACATACTGAGCATGGAAGCATACAGTATGGAATATCCCTTTGGTCAGTTGGCATCAGCTGTCCCAGCTGTGCGTCCTCCCAACTTTTCGCGCACTCCCAGACTACTCACTGGCAGGGCGGTGTGAGGAACAGAAAAGGCCTTGACTGCTTAGCAACAACACAAAACATGAGTGTTTTGCCAACACTATTTTCATGCCAAATCCAAACCATAGCACTATACCAGCTGCTAGTAAGAAAGTCAATTCCATCCCATCTAAAACCATAACAACAACATAGCTAGTAACTTAGAAATTCTTGATAGTTGCAGTACCCAGTCAAAGGCAGAGTGCATCCTTCATTTCCACAGAAAAGAATTTTTGGTTTTAACTTTTGCAATAATAACATACCTAAGCTGCACACTCAGGGCCTCATTTTTCCTTTTCCCAAGTTGGAAATTGTTTCTTTTATGGTGGAAGTCACCTGATTCATTGTAAATCATTATCTCAGGATAAAACGAATAATGTTGCAGAAGTGCTTATTTCAGTCTATTAGCTGTAAAGACAGCGTAGGGTGTCTCAGGAAGAGACGTTGAAATCATCTGCTTTTATCAGATAAATCCCATACAAAGTATCCTTTTGAATCCAAGTCTGATGTTCATTTGCATTGTAATAGGTTACTTAAAGAGGAATCAGTAGCAGAATTAAATTGAGAGATCTAAGTTTCATAGAGTGACAGAAACAGAAAAAAAAAAAAAAAAAAAAAACCACCATGGAAAAGTTAGGTTGAAGAGAGAGGAAAGTAGGCAAATAAGATGCAAAAAACACACACCCTGAATATGAGGAAGACTGCACTATACCGACAGTTACTTTATCTGTATAGTGTCCAACAGTGTTAGGAAAACCAGAGTACCATAGAAGACTCTGCACTTCAGTTACAACAACTCCAAGGGGCTTTCTTTCACTAACTGCTTTTTTCCACAGCTTCTGTAAAATGTTACACAGAAGAATTTGAACCCTGTGTAGACAATAACACGTACTCTTACATGTCTCCAAATCCACTAATTTCTAAAAAAAGCCTTCTATAGGCACTCCCAAGATGAATAACCCCTCTTCTTTCAGGAGAACCCTTTAGAAACCTCCTTCACAATACACTGGCACCCGGAAATTAGACATAGATGTGAACAGGGTAGAAGTAATAGAAAATTGAAAATACTGGGGAGAAGCTACTGTCAGACTTGGGGCAAACAAATGTAGAGAAACTGGATTTTTTACAGCTCTTTTTTTCCCCCAAGACAAAAAGCCTTAATGTAGCAATACTACAAACATTAATTAAGAACAATTTATTTTATCCTCAAAGTCATGTTGCTTTAAAAATTTATTGACATAACATCTTGTGAAGTTGGGTATGACCACCCCTGTTATATCAATGGAGCAGCAATTACAACACAAATATACATAACTGCCAAATGATAAGTTAGAATAGAGGTAAAAATTAAATGTGAATTTGCTTTCTTGCCACTGCTGCAAGGAAATCTTTTGTTTCTATACAACAATGCAGTGTTTCAGGAAGGACAGTCTTTTGAGGAGTAGAAAATTCCTGAGGTTTTTTTCCCACAACTTTTCATAGAATCATAGAATGGTTAGAGTTAGAAAGGACCTTAAAGATTGTTTAGTTCCAACCTCTCTGCCATGGGCAGGGACACCTCCCACTAGACCATGTCGCTCAAAGCCCCATCCAACCTGGCTTTGAACACTTGCAGGGATGGGGCCCCTACAACTTCTCTGGGTAACCCGTTCCAGTGTCTCACTACACTTACAGTAAAGAATTTCTTCCTAATATCTAGTTTAAATCTACCCTCTTTCAGTTTAAAACTGTTACCCCTCCTCCTATCAATACACTACCTGATAAAGACTCCCACCCCATCTTTCCTGTAGGCTCCCTTTAAATACTGGAAGGATGCAATAAGGTCTCTCCAGAGACTTCTCCAGGCTGAACAACCCCAACTGTCTCAGCCTGTCTTCATAGGAGAGGTGCTCCAGCCCTCTGATCATTTTTCTAGCCCTCCTCCAGACCTGTTCCAACAGGTCCATGTCTTTCCTGTTCTGAAGGCTCCAGAGCTGGATGCAGTACTCCAGAGAAGACTAGATATCAGCTTCATTTACACTGTTGTATTAATCTGTTGTATAATATTGCTATTTATTGTGATTCTCTTAAAAGTCTAAATCAATGTTAAAAGTGTGAAGAGGCTCCTATGACATCTTTGATCTTCTTTTTTTTTTTTTTTGCATAGAGATTTCAGAAAATGTAGGTGGAGCTCCAAACAGCATACAAGTGACAAAAATATATTGACCAGATCCCTCTGGATGACATCCCTTCCCTCCAGTGTGTCGACTGGCCTACACAGCTTTGTGTCCTTGGCAAACATGCTGAGGGTGCACTCAATCCCACTGTCCATGTCACTGATAAAGATGTTAAACGGTGCTGGTCCCAACACTGACCCCTGTGGAACACCACTCATCACTGGTCTCCACTTACACATCAAACCATGGACTGCAACTCTCTGAGTGTGTCCATCCAGCCAATTTCTTCTCCACCAAATGTTCCATCCATCAAATCTGTGTCTGTCCAATTTCGACACAACGATATTGGGCTGGACAGCATTAAATGCTTTGCATAAGTCTAGTCCTTATTTATTAAATAAATAAATTAATTAAATTCTGACTTTGTTTTAGAAAGCACAAACTAAAATTCACTGTTTATTGTAATCAAATACACAGAAGTACATTGGAGAAGGTTTGGGCTTTAAGAATTTTCTTTCTTATGGAATTCATAAATAAGAAAATAAACAGTAGTAACTATGTCAGCAGTTCCAGCTGGAATCCTCATATAGTCTGTAGTTATGCTTCCAACTTCTGGTCAAACTGATTACCCAGCTCCAGTAATTAGTACCACTTAATGTAAAGTGCTGTTCAGTGTATTAGAAATCTCTTGTCAGAAGATGCCCTGGGCTGACAGCAGGGTGACCAAACTAATTCTCGCTTTTAGAACAGACAGAAATTGTAGGTCAGGGATAAGCAAGACATGCTCACATGTCAGCTGCCTCAATTAGATCTGGATCTAGCATAAAAATGTCCTATGGTTAAGTCATATATGCAACTGACCCTTTGACTTCATGAATATGAATGCTCACAGAAAGTTAAATTAGGAAAAAGTATACTGGTAATTTCTCAGGAGTGGGTTGACAGGCTATGCTTATTTAGTTAGTTAGTTCTTCTCCAGGTGTAATGCCAGCTTTAGGATGTGTGTGATTTTTTTAATCGCAATTTATTTAGAGATATTCACACTTTGTTTAGAGATATTCAAGAGTTTTAAAATGGTCAAAATATCCATAAAACAATACAGTTAATTTCCAGTATTAAAATATCTTCAGACAATAAGCAAATCTTTCACAAAAAGTACCTACTGAATAAGAGAAGACTTAGAGATTCATGGTGAAAAAGAGTATTCCTGTCAGAGGGGTATTTTTCCACATTTTTCCTTTCTTATTTTAACACTAACATTTTTGACACAATATCAACTTTGTATGATCTCACTCAGGTTTCAATTTTGGAAACAAGCCTGTAATCAACATTAAAACTGGCTCTGTAAGACAGCTGTAAATTAACAAAATACCTAATAGAAACCATGTTCTTAAAAACAATACTAAGGAAAGGAATTTTCATATTCCTTTTACTGAAGTAATACTTTTTTTTTTTCAGTGATTTCAGTGGGAATAAGACTGCATTATTTGCAATACTATTAAAAATTCCAGCTTCATAATAAATGTTCGACTGACACCTTAATCCGTTAATCAATCATATCATTATGGACCTTAATATTCATAGCTAAGGACATCATACTGTTTGATATTATGACTTTAAGTGAGGCAATTCCAAGTCAAAAATACTGCAGAAGTGTAGATGACTAGAAGGAAAATAATCTTAAACTAACTTATTCCATACCACTGAATTGAACAGACATTTCTCAGTGAGGTCAAAAAGCAGATTTGGGGTCAGAATATAAATATAAATACATTTATATTTACATTTTGAATATATTTCAGAAGTATTAATTTATATACAGCTCTTCACTATTATGAATAAATTTAATGTAAAAAATAGAGCATGTTATTTAATTCTAAATGACATTCTACAGTAGTGATTGCAATTAATATTAAAATGCAGCTTTTTGTCTAATGAACTGTGAATAATCAAGTTTTATTAAAAAAGCCCTAATTTGTTTAGGTACATGCATTGCCTAGTTATCCAATTATTGCTGCAAAATTACAAATGGGGAAAGTCAAATCTGTTAAATTAAGAAGGTCACCAAAGTAATTAAGACTGCTGAAGCATATTATTAATACTTTACAGTAGGTGGGGCACTGCTGAAATTTACCTGCTTTTCCTTGTTATGTAAATGATGTGCTTTTGTACCATCAATGTTTAAATTAGTTAATTTACAGATAAAAGAATTGTAAAAGAGAAGGAAAGGTTCTGGGCAAGAAAAGTTCTTATCAGCTACAAAATTAAATGAAAACTGTTTTCTTTCCTCAGTAATTTGATTGTGTGTTGCTAATTGTATGTTGAGGATGTTGGAATTTCTTTTTCTGTGCTTCAAAAGAAATAAGAGGAACAAGAAAAAAGAACAACAGTGTTGCATGAGAAAAAAATATTACATTGAGGATGAAGTGAATGATAAGCCTACTCCTGTGGTAAATTTATGTTTCTGGCATTTAACAAAGAACACAGAGTGTAATGAGTAAGAAATAAGTTGCTATGTCCCTCCAATCCTAACCAGAGTTAACTCTTTTTCTACTATTTCTATTTTGCAATTGGTATTTTGGACCAAGGGAACTAAATATCATTTAAGATATTATGTGTTCTAGATACTCTGTGAAAAATAACACAAACACAATAATTGCTTTAGACACTTCAACACCTAGAATTTTATACAGTTTGGTACAGGTAAATAAACAGACCTGTGATATGGAAGCCTATGAGATGACCATTAGGGAGTCCTAAATTGTACAGGTATTTTACTAACTCCATCCTGAAACAGTTTCACTCTGGGCAGAGAAGAATCTAATGAGGTTCAACCAAAGCAAGTGCAAGGTCCTGCACCTGGGGAGGAAGAATGCTAGGCACCAGTATAGGTTAGGGGCGGACCTGCTGGGAAGTAGCTCAGAGGAGAAGGATCTGGGGGTTGTGGTAGACAGTAAATTATCCATGGCCCAGCAATGTGCCCTTGTTGCCAAAAAGGCCAATGGAATCCTGGGCTGCATAGGGAAGAGTGTGGCCAGTAGGTCGAGGGAGGTCATTCTCCCCCTCTACTCGGCACTGGTGAGGCCACAACTGGAATACTGTGTTCAGTTCTGGGCTCCCCAGTTCAAGAGGGACAGGGAACTGCTGGAGCGAGTCCAGTGAAGGGCAACTAAGATGATTAAGGGCTTGGAGCATCTGCCTTATGAGGAAAGGCTGAGAGAGCTGGGACTCTTTAGCCTGGAGAAGAGAAGGCTGAGGGGAGACCTTATTATGGCGTACAAGTATCTAAAGGGTGGGTTGAAGGAGGATGGAGCCAGGCTCTTTTCAATGGTTCCCAGTGACAGGACGAGGGGCAATGGGCACAAGTTAGAACATAGGAAGTTCCGTTCAAATACACGGAAAAACTTCTTTACGGTGAGGGTGACAGAGCACTGGCACAGGCTGCCCAGGGAGGTTGTGGAGTCCCCTTCTCTGGAGGTTTTCAAGACCCACCTGGATGCAGTCCTGAGTGATGTGCTCTAGGCAATCCTGCTTTAGCAGGGGAGTTGGACTAGATGATCTCTAGAGGTCCCTTCCAACTCTGAAAACTCCGTGATTCTGTGATATAACAAGTTAGTTTAGTATCAGGCACAGAAAGAACTGTTATGGATATATGCCTGTGTATATATTAGCACCTATTCCATATTACTCTGAGTTTTATTCTAAGAGCTCATAATGTATAGGAAATGCATCATAAGAAGCAAGGAAACCAAAACAAAACAAGGGAAAAAAGCTATGGTAGCAGATCTTGAAGCTGGATAAAGATCAGCCAATGTAAAAGTGACTCTCTGCATGTGTGGGCACGTTTATTCCTTTCCTTCCCTGTTTGATAACTTCTCTGGTGAGCAATATTCATTGTCAATCTTCGCATTTTTGAAGACGTGAATAAAAGTGACTAGAAACTGACAGACCTATAATATTTATTTAGTTGCGTATCAAATTATATGACATTCAGATTCAAGATTAAACCTCCAAAAGTGATGCCTAATGATCTTATCAAACAGAACAAGGTACATTGTTATTTCTCTTCCCTTCAGCATTTAAAGAGAACTCATCTGCTCTTCCAGTCGTATGGAAGGGCCTTTTAGAGGCTGACTCTTCAGGCTATTGAGATCTTGGGCAGCTTAGCGGACTACAAACTTCTCTCTATCTCTTTCTCCCTCCCTCTCCATCCCCCCATCTTCCCCTTCATTTTCAGAGCACAATGGGGGTAGACAATTAGATGAATGTCTTCTTTCTTGTTAAATGTGAGTAATAGCAAATGTCATCAACTTTCAGATCAATATCCTTGAAAGGTATATTAGTCTGAAAGATTAATTATAAATCAGCTGTGTATGTCCACTCTGCCCAAGGAAATCAAAGCACTCTGCAAGACACGGGAGATAGGCTAAGATTTGAAAACAGTATGTGTTTTCCTCAAAACCCAGAATCAAGACAGTTAAAATTTAGGAAAATCTTTATAGATGTAGATGCAGCAAAGTCAGGATGAAAAACCTAGAAGAATGTCTGTCTAACAAACCTCATGAACCAAGCGACATGGACACCACCACAAAGTACATTCAAACCCTGTCATTATGGAGCTCCTCAGGAATACAAAAGTACTGGTAAATAAATCCTCTCAAAAATATGTCAACCACACAATCTGTATATTTTCATACCTGTATCTGTGAAAAAGGTAAAAAATTGGCATTAAACCATGAATGACTACTGTACTTCACAATATCTTGTCAGGATTTACTAAGTATGTAATATCATCCTCTCAGATCCCCACTTCTTACAATATTTTATCCATAATATGAATATCTTTGAAGAAATCTGCAGCTTGAGTTTTTGTCAAAGTCTTTTCTTTACACATGATTATTATAATGAGAAGATACACGATAACTGGAAAAATGATGTATTCATTCTGAAACTCTTCAGCTGACTTATAGAATCATAGAATGGTTTAGGTTGGAAGGGACCTTGAAGATTATCGAGTTCCAAACCCTGTGCCTTGGGCAGGGACACCTCCCACCCGACCAGGTTACTCAAAGCCCTATCCAGCCTTGAACACCTATCCAGGTCTTGAACACCTCCAGGGATGGGGCATCCATACCTTCTCTGGGCAATTTGTTCCAGTGCCTCACCACCCTCAAAGTGAAAAATTTCTTCCTAATATCTAATCTAAATCTACCTTCTTCGATTTTAAAGCCATTCCCCCTTGTTCTATCACCACATGCCCTTGTAAATAGTCCCTCACCAGCTTTCCTGTAGGCCCCCTTTAGGTACTGGAAGACCGCTATAAGATGTCCCTGGAACCTTCTGTTCTCCAGGCTGAATAACCCCAACTCTCTCAGTCTGTCCTCATAGGAAAGGTGTTCCAACCCTCCGGACATCTTCATGGCCCTCCTCTGGACATGCTCCAACAGGTCCATGACTTTTCTGTGCTGAGGACTCCAGAGCTGGACCCAGTACTCCAGGTGGGTTCTCATCAGAGACGAGTAGAGGAACAGAATCATCTGCCTCGCCCTGCTGGCCATGCTTCTTTTGATGCAGTCCAGGATTTGGTTGGCCTTCTGGGCTGTGAGTGCACATTGGTGGGTCATGTTGAGTTTCTCATCCACCAACACCCCAAGTCCTTCTTCTCGGGGCTACTCTCAATCCATTCTCCGCTCAGCCTGTATTTGTGCTTGGCATTGCCCCAACCAAGATGTAAGACCTTGCACTTGGCCTTGTTGAACTTCATTAAGCTTGCATAGGCCCACCTCTCAAGCCTGTCCAGGTATCTCTGGATGGCATCCCTTCCTTCCAGCATGTTGACTGCTCTACACAGCTTGGTGTTGTTGGCTCAATCCCACTGCCCATGTCACTTACAAACACATTGAACAGCACCAGTCCCAGTACTGACCCCTGAGGAACACCACTCATCACTAGTCTCTACTTGGACACTGAGCCCTTGATCACAGCTCTTTGAGTGCTGACATCCAGCAAATTCTTTATCCGCCAAGGGTTCCATCCATCAAATCTCTCTCTCTCCAATTTGTAGAAAAGGATGTCATAGAATCATAGAATTGCTGAGGCTGGAAGGGACCTTTAAGATCATCAAGTCCAACCATTAACCTACTCTGACAAAACCACCACTAAACCATGTCCCTAAGTACCACATCTACCCTTTTTTTAAACACCTACAGGGATGGCAAATCCACCACCCCCTGGGCAGCCTATTCCAATGTAAAATATGTTTACGAATATCCAGTCTAAACCACCCTTGACATAACTTGAACACATTTCCTCTTGTCCTATCACTTGTCACCAGGGAGAAGAGGTCAGCCCCCACCTCTCTACAACCTCCTTTCAGGTAGTTGTAGAGGGTGATAAGGTCTCCCCTCAGCTTCCTCTTCTCCAGGCTAAACAACAGCAGTTCCCTCAGCCGCTCCTCATAAGACTTGTCCTCCAGACCCCTCACCAGCTTTGTAGCCCTTCTCTGGACACACTCCAACACCTTAATGTCCTTCTTGTAGTGAGCGGCCCAAAACTGAACACAGTACTTGAGGTGGGGCCTCACCAGTGCCGAGTACAGGGGGATGGTCATTTCCCTAGTCCTGCTCACCACACTATTCCTGATAAAGGCCAGGATGGTGTTGGCCGTCTTGGCCACCTGGGCACACTGCTGGCTCATATTCAGCTGGCTGTCCACCAACACCCCCAGGTCCTTTTCTGCTGGGCAGTTTTCGAGCCACTGTAGTGCAGGACAGTGTCAAACGCTTTGCATAAGTCCAGGTAGATGACATCTGTTTCTCTCCCCTTATCCACCAACTCTGTAATGACACCAAATTTGTCAGTCATTACTTGCCCTCAGTGAAGCCATGTTGGCTGTCAGAGGTCACCTCCTTATTTTTCATGTGTCATACCATAGTTTCCAGGAGGATCCTCTCCATGATCTTGCCAGGCACAGAGGTGAGACTGACCGGCCTGTAGTTCCCTGAGTCTTCCTTTCTTCCCTTTTTAAAAATAGGGGTTATGTTTACCCTTTTCCACTCAGCTGGAACTTCACCATACTACCACAAGTTTTCAAATATAACGGACAGCGGTTTCATCCACCAGTTCCCACAGGAGCCAGGGATGTATCTCATCAGACCCTATGGCCCCCCACTGTCCCACACAATATCCTGGTCTCTAAATAGAAGAGACATGGATTCGACAAATGGACCACTCAGTAGATAAAGAACTGGCTGGATGGTCGCACTCAAAGAGTTGCGGTCAATGGCTCGATGTCCAAGTGGACAGCAGTGACAAGTGGCGTTCCTCAGGGGTCGGTAATGGGGCCTGTACTGTTCAAGATCTTTCTTGGTGACATGGACTGTGGGGTTGAGTGCACCCTCAGCAAGTTTGTCGATGATACCAAGCTCTTTGGCGAGGTAGACACGCTGGAGCGGAGGGATGCCATCCAGAGGGATCTGGACAGGCTGGAGAGGTGGGCCCAAGCCAACCTCATGCAGTTTAACAAGGTCAGGTGCAAGGTCCTACATCTGGGTCGGGACAATCCCAAGCACAAATACAGGCTCAGCGGGGAATGGCTGCAGAGCAGCCCTGAGGAGAAGGACCTAGTGGGGGGGAACCACTCACCTGATCAAGCTCAACCTTCAGTCACCAATAGAAGCTAAATACTAGTTTGATTTTTAATGTTTTGTGCATAAAAAGACACTCGTAACCAGCTTCTCAATATAAATAGTCACCTTGCTTGTTGTATGATCGACTAAATTCTCAACAGTAGAGTTGTCAGTTGTATTGACAACCAAATCTTTTTTATGGGAATGTTTATTGTTCAAGTTTCTATGCTCACATTAATAAACAATCAGAAATGTTCCACCAATTACTTCCTGTAAATTTATAAATGTGGATTGCTCTTCCATTGCATATATATTGCTTACATTGTATTGCTTACATGAGTTGAGAAACAGTTGAAGGTGACACTAGGATATTGAAGATCTAAATATAGAATCTTGGACTGAACATTAAGTGCTTATAAAATCATGGACGTTCAGTAGTCGTTCATTTCGTCAGTTTTTTTTTTTGCTTTTGACTAAGCACTTTGCTGAATGGCCTTTGAAGTTTACACCCACGAGTGCATTTGAGAACTTTATATTTTCATGTCTGACAAAAAAATGTAAGTCATGGTTTAGAACTACAAAGTGCAACCAAGAATGAGGTAGGATATAAGGTTATTAATTTAAATATTATAACTTGAGCATGTTGTTCTTGTCTTGTAAGTTATGTTAGGAAAGAAGATCTCATACTGAAAATACTTTCTCATTACCTGTTAGACATATCCTCATTATTTCCCTTTCAGGGCATAGCATTCTCCCTTCCTCAGAGACATGTTCAGTGTTCATTCTTCACCTGGACAAAATCTTGAAACAGAAATAAAACATTCTAACAAACCTCAAAGCTTAGCTTCATAAATTCATGAATGTTTCAACAGAACACCTCTGTAAGCACCAGTACATTGCTTCCCACCCTGTAAACAGAGAAATATACATTTTTCCTATGATATAGCCTTTATTCAATTTGTGTTCAAGTTATCCCAATTATTTTTCTTAACTTGACTTACAATTGGATAAGGATATTTGTAAAATCTCACAAAAATCAGACACTGCTCTTAGATTAATCTCTTTCATGTGTTTAATTGTGGCCAATATTTTAATTTGTAAAAGCCCGTTATGTTTGTTTTATTTGTAAATAATAGAGCTAAGAGTAGGGTTGTTTTGTTTTGATTTTTTTTTTCTTTTTTTGACTTGAATGTTAATAGGATTTGTATTAGAGATCAAAATTGCCATCTATTTTTTTATCTGGTTGGAACACAACAACTACCGGAGATGTCCAATCCTATTAGTGGAAAAAATAATATTAACTTCTTCTGGTTTTCTTGTAATTTGATTGTAGAGGTACAGGCATAAAGACTGAATATCTTAGATAGTCAGTACTTTTTGTTAATGGAATGTTGTAAAATAAAAGTTACTAGGTAGGATAGAAATGGCTCTGTTGCTAACAAAAGTCTCTATCCCTCTTCTTTTTCTCTCCCAATATGTACAGTCTTGCTTGCCACTGAGACAGCTGGCAGGCTAATGTCATTTAGACTGACAAAAAATTATCTGTCATCATTATCTGCAATGATCTCCAGATAGTTAGAAAAATACGCTTGTTTAAAAGTAAATAATAGGAAAGTAGAAAGCTACCTAAAAACAATTTAAACTATGAGCTTCATTGAGCCACAACAGAAAAAAAAGAATTTAAAATTAAATGTGTATTTTACTTAAAAACGATGTTCTGATAAGAAATATTAGACTATCTAGCATATTTTTTGCTGTGAGAAGGAAACTTCTTGAAAGAATTGTCAATATCTTTAGGGTAATTGTAATCTTACAGCCCTTCCTAGCGAGAATTTAGAGTACAAACCACTTCCAATTAAAGCAAGTGAGATATTTTCACTAAACTTAGAAGGAAACAGGAAAAGTCATTCTCTAATATCAAGTAATATAATGAATGGTATGACAGACATACTAGCATTAATTTAGATTTTTATGGAGAAACAAAAGAGCTCGGGAAATCATTGATCTATACATAGAGGAAGGACAGAAAATAAGTAACCTCGGAGAAGTGTACATAACTGGAGGTAAGTCAAAATCACTCTGGAAGGAAAATGGGTGTTGCGATAGATTGAAATTTATGTTGGGATTTTTTTATAGAGCAACAGATCAAAAGTATTATAAAGATGAGAAAATGGCATGTGAAAGCAAAAGGGTTTGTGATAAAGGAAAAATAGCATTGATTGGAGATTTTAATTATCTTGATGTAAACTGGTATCAATCTGCAGTAAGACTATGGTTAGAGAAATGATTCTGCAAAGAATAATATTTTGAGGTTCCAACTCAGTTGTTTGTAAATGGCTCACACATCAAATTTGCTCATTTCACAGATCAAAATGTTTCTGTTTTCCACTTCTTAGATCTGAACTTAATGCTTAAAAATCAGTTTTACATTCTCTTTGCTGCTATCCGTAGCTGTGTTTGAGAATCATATGTCAAATAGAAATGTTTTTATTGATGAACATGGCAGAACCACAGGTGTTTCAGTACTGAATTGTTCATATTAAGAAGATAAGTTTATTTTGTAAAAGTGACACATAACTGTTGATAGAAGACAAGGAGATAAAATGAAATTCAAGGCACAACTTTTCTGAAAGTTAATCCCATTTTATAGGAAATTAATGCTACCTAATAGCAAAGTTCTTTCATGGATGTAATAAATGACTTTACTGAAGAACAGCTTGTTGCATATGCAACCATATCACAGCCTTACTCACTTTAAAGTTAAACAATGTAGAAGATATGATGTCAAGAGAAACACTTCGGAAACAAGTCATGATCCCTTTCAGTTCTGAACATGAGAGCTATAGCTTGAATACCTAAGATGCCCAAAATCACGAAGTAACCAACAGAATATACAAAAGTTAGAAAAGTTAATAAAAGATGACATTTTATTATATATAGAAAAGCAACCTGGAAGACCAACAGAATAACATATCTCTGAAAGTTTACTTAGTCCACGGTAAAGAGTATATGGCTTCCACTGCAATCCAAGTACTTCACAAAATTGGGTCACTTGCTGTGGAATTTCATTTGGAAGCAATCCTCAGAAAACTCCCACAAGGCTGAGGTATACTGGTTTTGGAGTTTTGCAACATATTATTTTGATTATTCACTTTGAAAACACTGTTTGCTCTGATAAGAAAAACCCAGAAAATAAATGTTCAACTAAAAATGAAAAATTTTTCTGGCTGTCAAGGCAAAAGATTTCTCTCCACCTAAAACTAAGCTTCTTTTTTGGAATTGTCCTCTAAAATACATAGGTTATTTTCATTCCAAATATAACTACACTTAAAAGTCATAAACTTAGGTTAACTGAAGCTTCTGTTCTTTATAGTGTTGTGTCATTCATATGAGTTCAGACAATTCAGAACTGGTGGCAGTAAGTCTAGTATTTAGCTGTGAAGCTCTGGAGTACCCAAGAGCTCTTCACCATGACCATTTTAGTTCTGTGTTTATAAGAAATCACTAAGTAAATTGTGATGATGGATGGACTACAATAGTGTCATACTTACTTTGTTTCAGCTTTGCATCTTTTTTCATCACATCCTAAAAAGCATGTTTATTTACTCTCTCAAGGTTTATCAGAAACTTAAATAAATAAATAAAAAAAAGTCTGATAGGGTTTAGATTTTGGGGGTTTGACTTCTGTTTGGGTTGTTTTGTTTTGTTTTGTTTTTTGTTTGTTTGTGGGTTTTTTTTTTTTGTTTTTTTTTTTTTTTTACCATTAAGATTGAAGTTATACTGCTTGGAACAAGCAATGACTGCATTTCCTCTCTCAGATGAAGAGCTCTATCCACCAAACAACACTTAAGTATTTAAACTTGACTCAGCAACATTAGTTATATCAGACATTCCTTCTAGTAAGCAATGGGTATCTATGAGAATGCATGTATGTACTCTAGAAGCATTTTGAAAGAAGACTGTAAATTCTATGACAGATTAAAGAGTAGACATGTCTCGATTGAGTTAGTTGTATCTGAACTAACAGTAAACCATATGCACAGCATCACTACACTAACTGCCACTACAGGAAGGTAACCATGAATAATAGTAAACATCAGAATGCTGACTTCTGTATCTTTTTTTGTAGCCCCTGAGGTAAGCAAAAAGACGATGAGGCATTTTTTGTAAGAATAAATTTATTTTCTTTCTTTTTCTTTTGTAATAATTAGATCTGCACTGCTAACAATTATTGGATTAGACCTATAAGATTTCAATTATACTAACAATAGTGTAATCTTTGCTCAAAAAAAGATTTTGACCGTAACAAATACAGGGAAACCACACTGAAAACACACTCCCAGGGTGAACTACATCAGTTCTATGAATTTCCTATGTTAATGAGAATTCAAAAACATCCAATAAAACCAATAACAAACATAGAATAATAATAATAATGATAATGATGATAATAATAATTATAGAAATACTGCACAGTCATTGTTTTAAATTAGTAGCAAAATCTGTAAGACCGTATTTTGATGGCAAAAAAATATTCTTTCTAGATGGTATTCAGGCATTCTTCAGATTAGATCCTTTGGAACACAGAAAGTCAGGAGCTGGCCTTGTCTCAGACCAATTAAGAAATTTACCAGTGGAAACCTAAACAGCTGAAACATTTAAGGCCTTATGGCTGTTAAAGCAGTCAACATTCACAAATTCTATCTAAGCCCCTTTGTGGATTTTGTTCTTTATCACTCCGGTGTTAGGATGTAAGCCTCTAAATCATGTTTCAAAATGTTGGTCTAGTATTTACTTATGAACTATTTTCATAGAATCATATAATTGTCTAGGTTGGAAGAGACCTTTAAGATCATCAAGTCCAACCATCAACCTAACACGGCCAAAACCACCACTAAGCCATATGCCTAAGCACCATGTCTACCCATCTTTTATAAACCTCCAGGGATGGAGACTCAACCACTTCCCTGAGCATCCTGTTCCAATGCTTGATAACCCTTTCTGTGAAGAAATTCTTCCTAATATCCATCCCAAACATCCCCTTGTGTAACTTGAGGCCATTTTTTCTTGTCCTATCGCTTGTTGCTTGGGAGAAGAGACTGACCCCCCACCTCTTTATAACCGCCTTTCAGGTAGCTGTAAAGACCAATAAGGTCTCCCTCATCCTCCTTTTCTCCAGGCTAAACAATGACAGTTCCCTCAGCTTCTTCTCGTAAGACTTATGCTCCACACCCCTCACCAGCTTTGTTGCCCTTCTCTGGACATGCTCCAGCACCTCTATGTCTTTCTCGTAGTGAGGGGCTCAAAACTGAACACAGTATTCAAGGTGTGGCCTCACCAGTGCTGAGTACAGAGGGATGATCACTCCCCTAGTCCTGCTCACCACACTATTTGTATATTCAAATATATTATAACAAGAAAATTCATGACATAGAAGCTGAATATAAGGATCTGTGAGTGGATGCAGTCAGCTGCAACTTACAGTTCAAAATTGTGACACAGAATCTAGTTGGAGGTCATTAACAAGTGGTGTTCCCCAGGGGTCAGTACTGCGTCCAGTCCTGTTCAATGTATTCATCAATGACCTGGATGAAGGGATATAGTGTGCCATGAGCAAGTTTGCTGATGACACAAAACTGGGAGGGGTGGCTGACACACCAGAAGGCTGTGCTGCCATTCAGCATGATGTGGACAGGCTGGAGAATTGGGCAGAGAGGAATCTAACGAAATTCAACAAGGGCAAGTGTAGGGTACTGCACCTGGGGAGGAATAACCCTATGCAGTAGTACAGGTTGGGGGCTGACCTCCTGGAGAGCAACTCTGTGGAAAGGGACCTGGAAATCCTGGTGGACAACAGGGTGACCATGAGCCAGCAATGTGACCTGGTGGCCAAGAAGGCCAATGGCATCCTGGGTGCATCAAGAAGAGTGTGGCCAGCAGGTCAAGGGAGTACATCTGGAGTACTGTGTCTAGTTCTGGGCTCCCCATTTCAAGAAGAACAGGGAATTGCTGGAGAAGGTACAGCAAAGGGTTACAAAGATGATTAGGGGACTGGAGCATCTTTTTTATGAGGAAAGGAATTTGGTCTCTTTAGTCTGGAGAAGACAAGACTGAAGGGGGATCTTATTAATGCTTATAAATACTTAAAGGGAGGGTTCCAGGGGATGGGAACAGTCTTTTTTTTCCTTGATGCCCAATGATAGGACAAGAGGTAACGGACAGAAACTCGAACATAGGAAGTTCCATCTTAACATGAGGAGGAACTTCTTTACTCTGAGGGTGGCAGAGCACTGGAACAGGCTGCCCAGAAAGGTGGTGGAGTCTCCCACTCTGGAGACATTCAAAACCCACCTGGACGCCGTCCTGTGCAACCTGCTGTAGGTGACCCTGCTCTGGAAGGGGGGTTGGATTAGATGATCTTCAGAGGTCACTTCCAACCCTGACCATTCTGTGATTCTGTGAAAATTAATAGGATAGACATATCAAAATTATCCCCCATTTTACAGGATCTGATTCCAAGCCTGATTTGAAAAAGATGTGTCTCATAATTTATCTTTGATATATTTTCCCATTATTTGTTGTCTTCCATGCTTGCTAACTGTGTTATTAACGTGCCAGTCCTGAAGGAAAAAGGTGCAGAAATAGTCAAGATAGCTACTACTACAATTGTTTCTTTAGTCCTCACATCTTTTTTTTCAAAAGTAAGTTGAAGACACACCTCTCCACATAGCTGCATAGAAAGAATTCAGCAAGAAGGAAATAAAAACATACATCACTGCAGGTCAAATCTCTGTTCCTTTATGTTAATAGCACAACTTATAAGTTATTCTCTCAGTCCCTATTCAAGGACCAGAGTTTGTGAAGATGAAATAGAGATGAGCACCACAGGCTACACTACGCTGGTGAACATGGAATTGCAGATCCTTAGGGTTTTGGTTCACATACTGGTTTACAGCTTGAATATTGTCAGTATAAAGCTGAGATGTGCACCATCCTCACCTAAATAATTGTCCAGATCAAAAGATTGGACATTCAGACACTTCCTAACTAGCTTTGCTTCAGATAGCTCTAAGATAAAATGCTCAGTGACTGAGATTTTACAGAATATTGAATTGAAACATATAAAGTCCTCCTGAATCTTGCTTTGTGTGGATATATTTTAGCTTCTTGGACCTGTCTGTTTTTTTAATTGGCTACTAGGTCTGAGAATATATAACTCTTTCCAATAAGGATCTGGGAGTTATTCCTCAGCTTTTAGTCTGACAATATGCCAAAAAAACATTTAGGGGAAAATTGTAAAATAGTCAACAAAAAATTCAAACTGCTGGAGAAAATACAGAATTCTGTTAGATTGATAAAACAGGATCAGAAGGTATTAAATTAAATCTACATAGATAAAACTATTTATGTTTTAGAATTATTTTTTTTTACACATATAACGGTCCATTAAAAAATCACTTCATATAGTATTATCTAGGACTGCTGCAAACAGAGAACACACTAAATTTCTCAAAAGATTAAATAAAGTATTAGCTTTTCCATAGCATCCTTCTATCAAAAGACACATCTCAGTATTTGTTCTACTCTTTATAATATATAGTACATTAACACTGACTTCCTCATTAGAACACTGTCTTTCAGATCCTTTTCCATCTTCTGGGCAGGAAATAGAGGATTCCCTTTTGCTAATCAAATAATAAAATTTTGGAAATTAAAAACCTGGTTTATGTATTAAAAAACTTTTCCTTTCAGCTTTGCAGAGAAGAAGCAAAAGTAACATTTTAGGTTGATTTTCTTAAAAAAAGTTTTTTTTTGTTTTGGCTTTTTTTTTTTCATTCATTTAATATCAGATGTTTTCTAAAATAAAAGAAAGGAAGTGTTATGATTAATATATTGGCATCGCCACCATATCTTTAAGAGTTTCCATTTCTTACATCCTGCCTCAAATTACCAAATCAGAAATTAACTGGCATGTTTCAATTTGGTAACTAGATTAAAAAAAAAAAAAAAAAAAAGTAAAAAATTAATCACTGTTATCTCAAATACTTACTTTTAATATGTAACTGGACTTCAGTGGAACTCATTTCTTCAAGACATTTTTTTAAGTATAGAAGAGAGTTTAGGGAATTAGCTTACAACAGAGTTTGTAAAAAAGAAGGGGAAATCAAACTATAACTTCAAAACTAAATTTGAGTAATTTTTATTTGACAATATAAAAAAGTTTGTTTAACTTTTAAGTAAAACTTAAATCTTACTTCACAACACCACATTTTCAGATTCACCTGGGAAAAGTGGACATTGATTCCTTACCTAGTTATTACATGAAGACAAATACGACAGTGAAGCCAGATATTTTGCAAGTTTAAGTATGCTTTCAGTGTTAACAGTGCAGTACAATGTGATTGCTTAAGTGAAAGTTATAATCTGACAATAGATTCTTAATTTAGGGAATACTGGTGTTTTGTTTTGTTTTTTAATAGTACAAAAGAGTTAGGGCTAGAACAAAACCCCGGCTTCAGAAGGACTTTAGCATGTCTGGGAATAGTACTGCAATCTACTGTTTCTGGTTTTGTTACTATGGATACCACCGTAATTTTGTTTTATTAATGCTCCAGGACATAAAATAATCACCTCCAAATCTATAGTAACAATTGTAGTGCATTATAGTAACAGTTAAACATCACAAACTCTGCTGATAGAGGTTTCCTTTGCTGATACAGGTTTGACCTGCATTAGGTGCTGTGAAGACAATCATTCAGAGCAACATAATCAGTGAAGCAAATCTGTAAAGGAATACAAAGCCATTTCTGGAGACAGCTGGAATTTTACCTGGAAGGTTTGTTGAATTACTAGATGATCATCATTAGTTTTTTCAGCTAAAGCAACTGTAAAACCACTGTGTTACTCAGATTTAATCCTGCTTTAGCATCCTTCCAAATGCAGATATTTAGTTCCATTCTTAAGAGGAATATTATATTCCCAGCAACTGGTTACATTTTATGGCAGTATTTTATTGATTTTTGTTTGTTTGTTTGTTTGTTTGTTTGTTTGTTTCTGTCTGGAAGATTGTTTCTGTCAGAGGTTTTTTCCTCCACAGCAGCAGCCTGTTCTCAGTCTCAATGGCTGTGTTTTCAGCGCACTCTGAATGATTGTATTCTGTATTCAGATGCAAAAAATTATTCTCTGCTTTGTGCCTGATACCTGTCTCCATGATTACTCCAAGGACAGCCACGTAACTGACTATATCTGACAGTACACATGACGTGCCTATGAGGTCAATAGGCAGGCTTGGGAAAGTAAGGTGTTCTAGGTCCCTGTGTTACACATTAGCTTTGTGTGTGGCCAGTAAGACTTCAGATGACCCTGAGAAGGCAGTGTGAGAGACATACATTTGATGTTGCTTACGTGTGCTCTAGAAGCAGGTTGCAGGAGGCCTCCTTTGAGGAGGACAACTACTAACTATTTAGGACCCAGTACAAGTCTGTACAACTCCCCTCTGACTCATCTACATTGTTGATACTTTGGATTCAACTTAACCTTTCATGCCATGAAGCCCTTTGAAAGGCCCCTCGAAACGAATTTGTAGTGTGTTGAACCATGAAGAATTGGGTAGGCAACAGTTTGCTGCTCTTAAAACCTTGGTACTGCAGTAGAGAATACACCCTGTAAGCTCAGTCAAGAACTTTTCATTAGTCTAATTGCTGTTTGACCAGTATAACCAAAAATGCTACAAACAGTAATAAGTAGTCCAGTTAATTATTTTTAATGAATTACCTACCTGCAAACAGTATAGGAAAGAAAAGTACTGGAAAATCTCTAAAAGTTATGAGTTCTGTCTCGCCCATATTTTCTTCACATAAACATATCATTATGCAAAACTAAAACCGAGTTAAAATATTTGAAGTTGTTTATTCGATACTGGCCTTTATGATTTACATTTTAACTGCCAAATTAAATATTACTTTGTATTTATGTCTTAGTACAGTACTATTGCTGAGCAATTCTTGAGTTTTATATTTTTACACAAACTTTGATGCAGGTAGTGTCAAATAGATCACTTTAAATATACAAAGCAGCTTCATATTCACATCAACATTTATTGTAATAAATACAGTTTGCATTCACTTTACACCAAACAAAAACTATCACATTTTCTGTACAATGCAAAAATCAAAAGAGAATGTCACTGATTTCATTATCATCTGTCTGTCATACTGTGAATAGAAGCTGATAATAAGCCAAGTAGTTTCAACAGAATGAGCTTTTATTGTCAGTCTAATGAAAATAGGATTAAAGACCTGCTGAAAATGTGAGGGAATACACTTATTCAAAACAAAATCTGACTATAACTTCAATTAAAACATAAAATGCTGCTAAAAGCACACACTATTTACAAAATAAAATGCAAAAAATTAGATTTACCTAAAACTGCATATTTCACTAAGTTCAGCTATTAAATGTAATAGAGGAAAGTGCATATCACTGACATTTTAAACAGAGTTTGTATATTATTAAATGCATTTAAAAATAATACTGAGAATAAGTTAGTGGTTTCTTTAGGCCTCGCTTTTGTATTCCTTAAAAATGAAACAAACTTCTATACAATGAGTGCAAATATGGAATATAATTTTATAATACTAACTTATTGCTTTGACTGATGTGCCAGTAGTGATAGTTTTAACTTAACTTCATACCAGAGCAGTGCCCTGTATCTTCTATCCAGAAGCTACAGGTTAGTAATTGTAGTTGTGGATGATCTTTGTTTCATGCCAGAGTGAGACAGCTCATATCGTCACGTGAACATTCATACCCAGTGTTCTGCTAGTCTGTTTGTCTGTTTTGTGCTCTTCTTCATTGTGTTTGTTTTCTTCCTTTTCAATTTTTGCTGTCAGGAAGGTGGACTACCTCATATAGTACTTCCAGCTTTCACTGAAGGTTTGTCTGTTTCCCTTTCTCAACTCCTTTAAAATCTCTTTTGCAAACTTACACATACAACAGCTATCTGTAGATTTATTCTTAACACCCTGCAAAAAATTGAGACCAGTTGCCTTTTAAAATTTTTAGCAACTTATTCCAAAACCCACTTATTCTAGCTTTTGTCTTCCAGTTGAGTTTCTTTTGATGACTTTTGAATAATTTGAATTAGTGTTTATATAATATTTATCAGATTATGTTTTTCAAATTGCTCAGACTGATGAGGACCGTGATCTCCTTTGTAATACTAAACTCAACAGACATTACTCCTTGTTAAAAGGCTTAGAAGTTAATGACTAAGAACCTGTATAAAGCTTTATTCGACAGTTCATCCCACACTATTTTCTTGTTTTAATAGAGTGAATCTCCTCAAATTTATCTTCTTTTTACAAGCACTTTGCATAGTAAAGCATAACTTCACAATGCATCATTTTGTTATTGAAAGAAGCAATAGAATATCAGCCATTAGGATCATTCAACAATGTATGAATCCAAATATATTTGGCTACTGTTAAAAGTGTGTTCTCTGCTAAAGGATACAATACTCTATTTTTTGTCTGCCGTCTTCTTTCACACATCCTCATCTTTTGCTGTACTATAAACACAACCTTTAAGATGTTAATATATTTAAAAAAAAAAAAAACAACAAAACAACAAACTGAATTTTTTTGTTCTTGAAGGCAATATATTTATTTTGAACATCTCTAATTTGGTTCTCACTTGCTGCTTTCTTTCCATGTGAGTTCATTAAAAGTCCAAAATAAATTAGATCTCAGAGGGAAAAAATACAATGTTACGGATGACATAATGAGAATGGCCTTAACAATGTATTCTTTTAAATGTCATCTGCACATTTCATAACTTCCCTACAAAACTGCAATGTATCTGCTGTTTGCTCACTCATACACAAAATACAGAATCTACCTCCTGAAGTGTCACCCCCAGCCTGAGCAGTGACATCTCCAATCACCTCCTACTTTCCATGTGCCTTAGCATAGATTTTCCTGGAAACTATACTAAGGCACATGGGAAATAAGGAGGTGACCAGTGACAGCCAACATGGCTTTGAGATAGGTTAATATTATTTTTGTTAATAGACACTCATTAGTAAGTGTCATGATGGATACTAGCAATGTTGTTTTGTTTTGTTTTTTTTTGTTTGTTTTTTTTTTTTTTTTTTAATTTAACTACAGGCCATAGCAAACATGGTAATATTCCATCTGGCTTGGTTTCAAATCAGTGCCCAAAACAAAATGATGGATATTCCTGAGTTTGCTTGGTATTATTTTCTTTCATTTTAAGCAACAGTTCAAATGCCCTGTGACTAATTTACAATAAGATGAAGATATGTCACAGATAGATTTAAAAAAAACACCCTTCTAAAACCAAAAATATTTGATAATATAGCAAACAGCTGACTGATTAAATAACTTCCATGAATCTTAAAAAAAAAAAAAAAATCAAAATCAGTTGTTCTTTTAAAAATATTTCCTATTCATTTATTGGAGTTTTTTGTGGAAATAGCTGGGGAGACCAAGAGTTAATGTGTTCTTGTGCATTTGTGTGTTATTTAATACTCTGAAAGCATAGCATTGCAACCTAATCAAAAGAATTGTGGAGGATGTACTCAAACGTTTCATTTTAAAGTGGTATAAATTAAAGCGCCATCTACGCTCAATGAATGCAGTAAATATTAAATTACATTCAATTTGCCAAAAAGAGCAAGAATATGCATCTTATGAAGTTGTTCTGGGCTTTTCTAGGTAATAATCAAATGCCAAACCATCTCATTTTATATATATCTATATGTTTATATCTATCTGTATGTGAATATAGGCAGTTCATCATAAGGTTTACATAGAGTTTAACGAGTACTAAAAGAGGAGTAAGAATTTTCCACCTGTACATATGAGTTCTTAATAAGGTGTACAACATTGCTGTGAGCATTTCTCAGGAAAAAAAAAAATATATCTAGGCTTACTTATATTGCTTTTCTTCAAAGATTCCATCTAAGCCAGTAGAGTTATTACCTCCTAATACACACATAGCTGAGAGCAAATACATTTTGATCCAAATTCAGTGCAGCCATAGTGGAATTAATTTCCCTTAAATTTAGCTAACTCAGGATAGTCTTCTGAACTTTTTCTATATTCAGCAGGGAAAGACAGATATCTCCAGAGGGTAATACAATTAACCTACTTGAAATAGTTATTCAATAACAGGTTTTACCTGGAAGCAAAGCTACTTTAAGGAGCTTCCATTCCTTCTGCCTCTTATTCTTGCCTGCATAGTGCTGTTTGCCATAACTGCTGAGCATCAGCTTAGTGATATAATCTAAATGGAAGATTTAAACACTACATTTCCCATTTCCTGGAGTCTTATTTTTAACATGATCATTTCAGCCATACGGTTCCTGGTGTCTTGTCATTGACCAATCAATGTTGTGTCCATTGAAGTCAATAACCAAGTTCTGAAGGGTATATATCATATATGATGACTCCATACTGGGTGAATGTCATAAAAAACAACCCAAAAATCATATAATATTCTTATCTTGCATGTTTACTTTGGACAAGATGGTTCCTTCTCCAGAGACTTAATTGTTTGGGGAAAGTATCTCTCTTATTCAAGATTTCTTATTCAATTATTGCCATATCTAACATTTTAGGAGGTATAGATGAATCCTTGAACAACACACTACTGGGATAACTTTGCAAGTGATAAACCACAAGAAATGTGTTGGTTTGGGGTTTTTGTAGTAGCTTCCCTTTTCTAAATTGGCAGGACAAACATTTCAAGGCATTATGCTTTTCCACTGGTTTGTCCATATAGAAGACTAATTCAGAATCCTTTGTGCTTTATGGATTTTAGAGATTCTCCCCATAAGGTGAGTTCTCAGAAAACATCTCTCATAAATTCAAAATATTTAATTCTTGAAATAAGTTTCATTAAGGACACAAAACCCCTAAAATATATATTAAGAATTCAAAACCTACTTTCAAAATAAGGTAGACAGCAATGAGAAACTGGTTAACTGAGGAAGATTAATTTCCGGAGCAACACAGGTATCTCTTTCTAATTCACATTGAACTGACCATTGTGCTTTCACAGCTTTCCCCGTTTGATTTCCCCTTATGATTTTCCCTGAAGCAGCCTCTCAGATGTCAGCAACCCAACAGTGGCAATGACCCTTCACACTCAGGTGGGATTCATGTCACCTTTCTTGAGTGGTTTGAGAGATGGGTATTTAATCTAATACCCAGCAGTGTCCAATGGAAATAAATAGGCATTTCTGGAATGAGATTTGTTTACATATCTTTGGCAGCTATCTTTATCCCTTCATAGCTAGAGATTCACTATCCATCTATTTGGAAATTCTTGTTGCTCCTTGTTGGTGAATGCTGTCAGCTAACACTTGGTGACAGCAAGTCCACCCAGAGCTATCACACGAATAAGCCATATCTATCTAATGCTTCCCTTGGCTGTTCTCCTTTTATGTATGTCCTTTGAAAACACAGATATTAGCTGGTATGATGGCAACTCACATGACCAAGTATTTCCTATAGGCACCACTAGCCAGTGATGACAAAGGACAGATTTAACAGAGGATAGAAGGGACAGTTTTTATCACTTTATCACCTCATAAATTGCAGCACTTGTTCCTGTATCTTGTGGGACATGCACGGATATGGATTTGCACATCTCTGTCCATTTAAAAGAAATAGGGTAAGGATGAATCTCCCAAGGTAGTGGCTTTGAATTTTGTTACATTTTTACCTGCTGGCAAATGCTAAGGAACCTCTAGGAAAACCAGTAATTCTAAGGCAAGATTTTGATCCCGTTGAAAAGAAACTTTGTACCCTGCTGAACAATGAATGCTACTGGTTTTTGTTCTGAGTGAGTGTTTTTTTCTCAAATAAAAAGATATTTGTAAAGTTTCATTCTTTTACACTTCTGATGATCATTAATGAGTGGCTAGCATGTAAAGATACTTTTGACCTGTGAAATGAAGAAACATACCAGGATAACACTGTTAAAGCAATGAAGAGGAAGAAGAGCTACTTTAAAATAAAATGCATGCATTAGACATAGCTCGGATGATATATAGCACCAAGTGCATAATGTCAGTCAGTTGTCTTTTCTTCCCCCCTCCCCCCCCCCCCCCCCCCTTCTTTTTTTTAATACTTATGAGATTCAGTTTCTGAGGCAGCTTTGATAAGATTTGGAAATTCTGGAGGGCTGTTGACTTATCAGTGGAACACAGCTTATCATGTAAATGTGATTCATGCAAATTTCCAAAGATAACAGGCAGACACATTTGCAGTCTCAGTGGAAAAGACTCTCAATAAGTGAGATGAGAAACCTGTGCAACTTGATTCTATTTACTGACTTGCAACAGGTATGGAAGAATTCTAATAAACTGGGCTCATGTTTAAATAAAATAAATAGATAGTCAGGATACCTGTCTCTCTTTTTTTTTTTTTTTTTTTTTTTTTTTCAGAAGGCTGCTAATCATCATAATGGAAGATGAGAAATTAAGAAATTTTATAATAAGGATAGTTATTCCCCCCCTCCATTTCTTCTTCTTCTTGTTATTGTCATTATTGTTATTATTACTATTGTTATTATCACTATTGTTATTACTACTATTGCTGTTATTATTACTATTATTCCTTGCCTCTGTGATTTCAGTCTGCTTCAAGGAGGAAAACTGAGAAGAATTCTGTCAGGATTCCTTTAAAATTTCTTTAGTCCAAATTTCTCACAGGACACCTCTTGTTTTGCATGTCCAACTTGAGATATATGGTTGATACTCAGTAGCTCTGAGTACCTGTTCAAGTTAAAGTGAAACACAGATTCAGAATATTTCTAAAAATTAAAACTCATGTTTCCAAATTTTAGTCACCTGGCACCATATCTTAAAAATTAATTTTGTGTATTTCACAAACAATTGTTTGAGATTGTTTGAGTTTTGAGATATTGCATTGCTAGTTAAAAGAGGTACCACCATGGGGCTGACAGAATTGACTGTACCTCTGATATTTTCCTTATATTTCAAATTAATTCATCTCAGCTATGACTTGAATTACCACTGCATAATGCTGATAGCATTATGATAGAGACATAAGCAATTCCTCTATTCATATAATAAGTGATAGGCCACATGCCCTGTCTACCATCCACTTTCTTGTGAGATGCAATTGATTCAAAATAGTTGGATCTTTACTTTGAAAAGGTAGGAACACAGTTGTGTTAAAAAAAAAAAAAAAAGTATTGAGTGGAAACACAGAATGCCAAAAAAAGAGAAAATTAAATCAACTGTATGCAAATATATATTATTTAAAATTTCTCCTGTCATGTCCTCATTCCAGTGGTGAATGTTAGGCAAATTTCCCCACAAGCTCTACAACTCTCCTCTTTAACCATCTTACATCTCTTCAAAAGGCTGTCAAGCATTGTCACAAATTTAATCTTACCATCTAACAAGGACTAAATCTATCCTTACCAAAGTCTTTCAGGTTCAGCGGAGGACCACGCTAAGGTTTTAAACCAAATTGCTCTCTGTTGCCCTTACATAGTTTGCAGAGATAGCCTTACAAGTATTCAACTCCCTCTTGCTCTATGCTTATCCTCAGAAACTAATTGCCAATTTAGACAGTATAAGCATATAGTAAACAACACAGTGATATAGTCACGGCACATAAATCATTGCAAGCAATTGCACAGCTGTTACTGGTATTACTTCACTGCTTATAGGAACAATGTACTTTGGCAACTTATTTAGCAAAACTTTTGTGCTCTTTACTGTGAAGGAAGAAACATTTAGTGATGCAAGTGTGGGAGACCTGAAGGATTATGTGTCTTATTCTTATAATTTATTAAGTAATTTCAGTATATTCAGATCTGTGCAGAACAGTTTTGCTTAATACTGCTTATTACGTCAAGATTGGATTCCCCTAAAATCTTTTTTAACTTCTGTTGTAAAGTCTGTTTTAAAATTGCTTTGATGAGGGTTTCCTGAAATATTTCAGATTTCTGTCATCTTCTAATTTCCTACTGTGGACTGAACATTTCCTGAACCAAACCAGAAGTCAATTGCTCTCAGCTCAACTTTCCACTCAAAAAGTCTGTACTTTTAAGGTATAACTTGGGAAAAATAACAAAACAAACCAAAACCCAACAACTCAAACCAAAACAATAAAAGAATGGAACTATGCTCCTTACTTTCCTTTCTGTGATGAAAATTATGCCTGAGTGTCCATGTGTGTGTGACAGAAAGAGTGTTTTACTAGTTTAGAAAAACAATAAATTCCTCCTATAGAAAATGTTAGCTATATACCTAATTGATGTGGCACACAATGCAATGTTGATGGCATTTGTCTTTTCATTACAACCTAATAGTCTATGAGGTCATAAATTCAAGGTTAAAAGTGATACAGAGTTGACCTTTAACAAAAATGCAGCAGTTCTAATAATAAACAAGTGAATAGCTTGAATTGTATTGGAATCATTCTTTTGTAACTGAATAATCTACCCTCCCCTTATCATGAACAACATTAGATGTGGGTATTCAGGAAATGAAAAGCTAAAATCTATGGGAAAGGTAATGATGTCTGAAAATTTTCTCTAATGACTAATTTGTGGCTCAGTGGATTTCAAGAGATTATTGGGTTTTGAAATGGATTCTATCAACTAAGGAGATAATGGAAATCATTAGGCTGAATAAAGTAAAACAGTAGATTTGTTATGTGGAGCACTATTACATGAGCCTCTATTTCCCACACAATTTAAAAGTATTTTTACTTAAACTGAACTACTGTGTCAACTTCTATTCTGGGACAAATTCTGATAACACAGCACTCAATGGCAAAACTTTCATTAACCTCAGTCGAATGGGGATTTGACTCTGATTTTTATCTGTAGAAGTGCTGTGATCAGTGAGAAGTTCAGGTGCTCAATATTGCTCATGATATGTCTCTGATTCAAATTCCAGGTTCTTCACATTCAAGCAGAATAAACGGATTTTAATCTTCATTATCAGCTCGTGGACAATATCTTACAGGACCAGTGCTGAAGTTAAAATTCCACCAGTAATTCATCCTGGTGACATTTATAGTCCTTACTCACGATCAGACTTATTAAACCAGATGCTGTACAAATTACAGAAAGACAGATCCTATGCTTTGACAAGTTTAATAATTCAAAGTGCAGTATTCTCCAGGAGAAAATCCAAAATGCTGGAAATATCTGTGATATAATATTATAAATGGTTCTGTATCATTCTTAGCCTTTGTTTTTAAAATACGCTGCATATTATTTCTCTTTTTATTACCAAGATTATATTTTCCAAGTTTAGAAGTAAACTACTTTTACAAATTAATCTCTGTTATAAATGCCACTGAGGTATATTCCTATTGCTATATTAACTACATTATTGTCTGGAGTTATTTTTTGTTGCTATTTTGTTTGCTTAAAATGCTGTTTCATTTCCTATTATGCTTGCTTGATATACAAAACAAGTGATACCTTAATAGACACTTGTTAGTTGCTTACAAGATTGTTATTTAAGTTAGATTAGGAAAAAGATTTTAAATATAACATTGCAGAATAAACCTACAAAGGTTTTAAATTCTTAGAGTTTAGTAACTTTTTTGAACCTTATTTTTGGGGGGTAGGAAAAGTTCCAGGATTTTGATTCTTTATAAAGCAGCACCATCAAGTACAGGAAATGCTACCAAAAAAAAAAAAAAAAATCAAACAGAAACCCACCAGCAGACTCATCTGTGGTGTGTGGAGAATTAAAAAGCAATGCTAGTATTCTACTACGGCAGAGGGAAACCTGCTGATGTCTCAGTAACAGTGTTGATAATGTGCAGTGACCTTAATTGGGGGAAGGCACTGCTGAGGTAACTCCTTTTTCTCTGATCTTTATTTGTCTCTGTTTGTGTAGAGGTTGTAGCTGTCTTTTATATCTTCTTATCAGCTTTTATTTTTTTTATAAATATGAGATAATATACATATATGCATAAAATATAGAGGTGTTTTTTTTTCTTTTTTTTCTTTTTTAAGCCCTAAGAACAATTCTATCCAACTCTAAAGGCCGCATTTCTTTAGTGATCAGTAACTGATTATGTACAGTTCATAGAAGTTGGAAGGGACCCATAAGGATAGCCGAGTCAAACTCCCTGCTCCTCACAGAACTACGTAAAACTAGACCACATGACTAAGAACATCATCCAGATGCTTCTTGAGTTCTGACAGGCTTGGTGCTGTGACCACCTCCCTGGGGAGACTGTTCAGGTGACCAACTACCCTCTTAGTGAACAGTGTTTTCCTAATGTCCAATCTGAGCTTCCCCTGCCGCAGCACCTCCCTCTCCACGGCCCCCTTCAGGAAGTTGTAGACTACAATGAGGTTGCCCCTCAGCCTTCTATTCTCCAAGCTGAACAAACCAAGTGACCTTTAAGTCTTGCCCTAAAGGCCTTTCAACATCTTGGTTGCCTTCCTCTGGACACACTCTTAATAGTTTGATGTCCTTCTTATACTTAGGAGCCCAAAACTATACACAGTACTCAAGGTAGTTATACCTTCATGGGTGCTTGTTATCATCCTGTGTTTGTACTTTCAGAAGCTTTGATAAAATAGAATAAAGAAACAATATCCAATATGTTCTTAACCATAGTGGCCTTTGGAAGAGGTTCTTCAAGACAACTATGATGATTTTTTGTCTTAGAAAGAATTAAACAGAATGGAACCATCCAATGGCAAATTGGAATTTGAATAGAGCATTGAAGTAACCTAAAAATAGCTCATACAGGACTCAGGATTATGCCTTACTTCTATTGTATTTGAAATTGTAGAGTTATCCTTTTTATGCACACACATACAAAATCATTGAAGACGAATTCTGGGCAGGAGTTTTGGCCTTCTGGAAGCAATAGAACCATGCTACAATGATATAATTTGTTATAATTCCTACCAACATTTAAAAGGAGCAGTGCTAAAGAAAAAAAAAAAAAAAAACAACAAAAAAACCCAACAACTCAGAGTCATGCTTTGTTCATTTAGAGGAAGTGCTAAAACACTTATTTATAAACCCAACACACTTTTTTTCCTAAACTAGATGCCTTGTTCACTTTTATAAATGCCTTAAACTTTGTGTTTTGCTTCAATGTTCCTTTGATGATTTTGGGACTTCCTGCCTCGCAATGGAACCTGTGTAAGCAAAGCTTATTTATTCCTTATAACTTCTTTACACGGATGGCATCTTTGGATTTCTAACATCAAAAAATAGCACACTGTTTGTTTTCCTTACACCAAAAGATAAGTACAGTGTCTGCATAATAAGGAACAGTATATATGACATAATCTTGTTCAGAAAATTTTGGAAGTAATGGCTTGATATAATTCATAAAGCTGACGTAATTTAGCAGCCAAATGGACATTTTCCCCCTGCGTCTCACTGAAGCCAATGATCATTGGCTGATCTTTGTCTAATATTGAGCATGTTATTAGAAACAAAAGATTTTGTTAGCATTGGAAAATCACCTGTCATGTGGTTAAACTTAATATACTATAAAATTATGGTCTGAATACAAATTTCACATGCTTGCAGATGGAAAATGGATGCAAAATGTGTCTCAAAGGCTAGTGACTGTTAAAATACTGTGCAAACTTCTATTTAGGTGATTTAAGATTATGATTCACCTTGTACAAACAGAGAAAAATCTTTTTCATTGCTTAGAGACAAAAGGTTGGGAAATGCAGATAAGTGGACGATCAACTGACATTCGCGTTTTTAAGGAAAGTGAAATAAACTACACGCCACAGGAGAACCTTAATGTCAGTTAACTAACATTAAATGATATTTCCCCTCTTCACTGAAAGAATGCATCCTGAAAAAAAAATATTCAGGAGAGACAAATATTTATGAATACTTCCATACTGGTTAATTACAGCTTACCTTTGAAAACTAAACATGGGGTTTGGTTTTATATTAGTATTTGTATTATGGTTAATTAACCAGGCCTGAGCCAGCCATTGGACAAAGGGATATTTTTTTTTACCCAATACAATTAATTTTTACAACTTTTTTTTGGTAAAAAAAAAAATCTGTTTCAGGTTCTATCTACAATTTAATAGGATTTCTTAGCAAACAAGATTTGATTGGTGAAGATTAGATAATCAGAAAATTGGATTTTGATTCAAATTGCATGCCATAGTGTAAAAATTCTCATGTAGTTACAAAATTGCTTGTAATAGGACAGATCTATACCTCCCACAGGCAACATTTTTCATTAAAAAAAGCTGTTTTGAATGATGCTATAGCAGATGCTATGGCATCTTCCAAAATTGACAAATCTATGTGGACAAACTTGAAAAAGGATGAGTTGACAGTCAGTCAGAGTCAGCAAGCTAAAATGACCCCAAAAACTGTTCTACAAATCTACTACGCTTGCATTTTTCAAAAGCTGAGTAAGATAAATTAGGTGGTGTTATAAACTCTGCTTCTCATTACTATTATTTGCAGCATGAGCTACATTTCTACAGAAGTAGCTCCATGTTTTCGGATAATTAGTTCTTAAAAATAGATCTTAACAAAGGCATTTCCCTGATATAGCATTATATGCTTAGCAAATTCTTGACTGCTTACAAGCCAGCAGGAAGAAGTGGAGTACAACCCTGAAGATCTTACTGGTTTCATTCATTCTGCTATGTAAACCAGAAGTGGAGGAAATGCCGTGGAAGGATAAAAAGCTTTATGTACAGCTTCTAAAAATAGTACTTGTTTATTTGTTTTGCAAAGGAACCAGTGATAGCAGTTTATGAGAATATTTTTATGTAAACAGCAACAAACGTTAACAAAAGACAGCATGTTGAAAGATGACAATGCTAAAGGAACAAAACTGATTGTGATTTCTATAACATTTAGATCAATATAAAACACATGTTGATGGGGATCTTTAGGTACTTAGACATGGACTGAAATTTACACTGAGGCATTCATAATTAATTTTTTTTTCCCTTTTTTAAAAAGATGGAGAAATAAACAGATAGTTTGCTTGCAGAGTCAGACCCAAAACTCTTTGAAATATAAGAACTACATTTCAAACTTGATTACACACAGAAAGCAATTCCTTTTAGCAGTTATGGAAGCTAAATGCAGAATCATAGAATCATAGAATGGTTTAGGTTGGAAAGGACCTTGAAGATCATTGAGTTCCAACCCTCCTGCCATAGGCAGGGACACCTCCCACTAGACAGAACCATGGAATATTACAGATTTTCTTCTAGATAGAACCAAATGGTTCTAGAATTACAGATTTTAATTTAAAGATCCATATTAAAATTATTTTTGTGTTGTCTTTTTGGTTTTGTTTGTGTTTTGTTTTTGTTTTTTTTTTTTACTTTTGGAAAGAAAACCTTTATGAAAATCTTGCCTTTTAAAAGATCTTGCTAATTTTTGTATTGTGTTAATTATATGTCATTTTGAAAACTTGCCACACACAATTTTACTACGGGTGTCAAAAAGCCAAATAATTCCAGGTGATTTAATCCATCAGCCTCATATTGAATCACATATAGCGAATGAGGCATAGCTAGTATCAGCATGAAAGTACAGTAATCCGATAACTGGTCTTAGGTTAAAATGTTTTTGTACAACAATTTTACACAAAAAGTGCTGCTAATAAACCCATTTGTGTAAGTCAAAATCCAATATAATTTAGAGTATACAGGTTTAAAGACTTTATTTTCCATTTTCAATTGTGTGTACTTTGTAGATGAAGACTTGGCTGTAGCTCACACAGGTTAACCTATTTTTCACCTATCTAGCCTGGGCATCATTACCATAGTTCTGATTGCAGGTACTGAACAGCGTTATTTAAATCAAGCATTATATGAAATCTGAGATAATAATTGTGGGCTGTTTCTGTATTAGCCTCTGAAGGTGTTTCCTTACAAATATTTATTTTGCAGTGAGATAAATCAGTTAATGACGATGCCTGTTTATTTCTGACATCTGTAAAAGGACAAAGTAGAGTTTAACTTGATAAACTCCGTTTTAGGTTTCTGATTTAGATCCCTAAATTAGTAAAACTCAATCTTGTCCAAGATTTTTGGCAGAAAGAAGGGAGAGAAGTAAGGGAAGGAGGAATCTGAAGGACATATTTAGCTTTCACTGTGACTGTGGTTATACTACTAGAACAATAAATGCTTCTTTTAATATGACTATAGAAGTCATAAGCACAACTCATTGCTATAATGTTGCTAGACAATAATTTATGTAATTAATGGTAAAGTGGGAAAATAAGTTAGGGAGGTCCTGGAATATAGTTTTGTTGATGGATATTAAGTTGTTCTGGATTTTTCACTCTGAAATATTGGTAGTTATGCTTCATAATTCATCTTCCAAAGGAGAGGGAGTAAAAAGGTGACATAAAATATCAGGGACAAAGATAGTATTTGAAAGAAATGCTTATACAACATACAAAGAGAATCACTCTGTGATATTTTCTTCAAATGTGAGCAAGATGGATTAATAATTGGACTACAGATAGGTATAAAACTAAAAAAGCTTTTAAATTCAAGACAGATCTTATAAAAACTTTGCCATATTCCTGGAAACAAAAGCTTAACTAGTGCAGATGTGTTAGATTTTTCTCCCATCGATGTAGCTAAATTCAATGAACACATGAAATATAATTGCAAATGTATGTAAATCAATGTAGCTCAACTGTACTTCTATAAAAACTTGCTGATCTAATGTTGGTGAGATTATGCTCCATTATCTAAAAGTCTTTTGTAAGGGTATGAGGAAGGAGAGTGTCTGTTCCTTCTTTAAGGGTATCTGGTCAAGGACCTTTTTCACTGCCACAAGGGATAACAAAAAAAGGAGGAAGCCATAAACAAGACTATACAGGGACACAAACCTGACAGCCAAATGATAAGGGTGACAGTGAGAAATGCAGACCTTACAAAGGAGACATGGAGTCAATGTCAAGATGCAAACCTTGCCACTTACACTAATCTGCGGGCTATCAAGAAACTACAGGTACCAATTCCAGGAAGATCAACCTGGACTTTGCAACTGATAAGACTGTAAACTAAGGGGACCCCAGACTAGAAGGGGAGAGGGAATTGATAGAGCTGTACAGACCCATGGGGGGATGTGCAGGGGAAGGGCGAACAGAGAGGAACAAAAGGGTGTGGGTAGACAGAAAGTGGTATAAAAAGGGGCTGGTCCAGTGTAAAACAGGGCTGGTCAGCACGCTTGTCTGGCTGAGCTCTGCGCCTGATCACCCCAGTCTGTCCTGTGTTCTTACAAGTTCTAATTCAATCTCCTTTTAAATGTCTCAGGGGATCCACAAATGTGCATGTGCTTGTGAACCTGGGGAGTGTGGTGTGTGTGCTGCACTAGTGACCTTTTGCCTCTGCCGGCCCAAGAGGAGGAGGGGACGTGGCTGTCTGTGCCTGAGTCTGGTGTGAGTCCTGATTGCAGGTGCTGCTGGAGGCACAGCCTTGTTTGTGGCCCTCTGTGTGACCGACAGTGTCTGCTTCCTCTCTGTGTGGGTCTCCGGGATACGTGCTTAGCATATATATCATTGGCCAGGCAGGAGAGGTCCTAGACCAGAGTGGCTGGAGAAGAGGGCCAGGCTTCTTACATCACTTAACATCTTTATTAATATATTTCATTAGAAAGCAACCTAGTAGCCTTTTTTATTGAACCTGAGCCAATATTTTGAGAACAGAACATCATGTAAAAAAATAATCTCTGGAAGACCTGAAATGACAGCTCGACAGCTATGTCAATAACAAAATGACAGGAGTTTGGGGGCACTGCATGTTACAGAATTGTTAATGAATTATTGTAGCTATAGAATAGTACTGAACTAACTTGGAATATGTTGTTACTAAAATTTTCTTATTTATTGTTCCTAATATTTTGTCTGCTGATCTGAAATACATCGTATTCTGTTCTTTAATCTTCTTTTGTTTTCAGGCATCTTCAAGTTCATTGGGGGAGGGGTGGGGAGAGGGGAAGGGAAAGAACTTTCAGAATTACTAGAGGAGACGCTGATTTCTATAAAGTCCTTTAGAGCCAATCAGAAAGATTCAGGTGGATATTTTGCAATTTTTTCTCACATTGGCCCAGACAAATATATGCTAAAATATTTTTAAAAGCAAAGCTCCAGCCTGCCATGAGTGTCATAATGTCCAGAATAAAGGAGGGGATCATTTATCAGGGTGCATTTTTCTTTGCAAAGACAGTAATGATATTAGAAATGGCTGGTCCCTTTTCATAAAATATTGTGATGACTTGGGAACAACTCCTGAAACTTTAAGACCTATAAAAGAATTACCAGGAGGCACTAATCCAAGGGAGTAACAATATATCATAACCATTAGCATTTATTATTTAATAATTTAGGAGTTTTATGGCTACAGTATGTGCTTGTAGGTGATATACACAAGTCTGAGAAGATTAAGAAATGACAATCTAATGATAAAACAAAAAGAGGAAGCAGAGATTTTACAAAAGACTTCATTTGTTACAAATGTGAATAAATGAAAAAAAAACATCTACAAGCAGAGGAAAACTATAGAATTTATGCTTGTAATGTCCTGGCTTGTTCACTTATTTAAGTAATAGCTAAGTTTTATGTGTAAAACTTATAAATGTAAACTAAAAAATAATAATAAAAAAATCACAAAAAAACCCTCCATCATATTACATCTTATATATCTGTTTGTAATTAGCAGAATAAATGCATATAAATGAGAGAAGACCAAAAGATTCTTGTAAATATGGCAATTGTTGCAATTTTTTGTGAAGCTAAACGATTTTAACACAGTATTAATTATACATGTTGTTAGAGGGATATTATAATGCAAACTTTAAAGAAGGAAGGCTTTTAATTAATCATTTTCCACAGATCTGTTTCCATTATTATGGTGAGAAATCATTTCATTGAGTAAAATAATGCATATTTAATTTTAATGATAGCTGAAACAAAGACTTTTTAAAAAAGTCTTTGTAACAAATACATAATTATACAAAGTTCTGCAAGGTCGTTATTATATTTGAATGTGACTGAACATGAAAACAAATAAGGTGGCTTTCCATATTTTTGAAGTGAGGCATAATAAATGCCTAGTAATGGTTATGATGAATATTCCATTCCGTATAGTAAGTGTGGGGTGTTGTTTTTTTTTAATCAGCATTATTCCCAACACTTTTTATATATTTAAAAACACAAAAAAAATATCAATAGTAATGCATGTTTGTAATTTGTCAGTGGGAAATACTGCATAGAAATGGAATAGAAGCAATCCGTAAGATTTTTCTTCTATGTATTTTCCTCATTATAGACTTTTCTTTGACAATCATCACCATAGTAGCTTAACATCTCACATTCATTAATATATTTATTCTCATAAAAAATGTCACAAGAAATTTTTTTTGCTTCACTTTGTTATTAAGTCTAAATCATATGAAGGATGTATCTAGTTTTGGAAGGAGTGGGAACTTTACAGTTCCCACTTTAGATCTATGGTTAGATCATATCACAAATCCATGTCAGAATGACACTGCACTTGCTCATCTGTATGGTAACAGATGATTTTAGCTGTAGCTTAAAAGACTATATGCAAAATTTGTAATATCATTGTGAGCAGAACTTACATCTCAGGTAACCTCTAAACTGTCTAGAACAATGTAAAGGTGTGAGCTCAAATACTGACCAATTACTGTTTGTACTATTACTACTATTGTTTGGCACCTTGACAATCCCCAGTTCTGGGAGTTCTTTTACTCAGTAGTGTAGGTATAAACCTGGAAGACTAGAGTCTACAGTGTCTCATGCTTGTTGGTTCTCATACCATTGATGGGTTGAGAAGATAATGGGATGAATCCAGACAGTCCTCACCATGTTTAACAAAGCAGTAATTAGACACCTAGTCAGAAGGAAATTTACAAGCCGAAATAAAATTCTTATCAGTAGTTTCACTTTCAGTTTTCCTTCTTCAGGAACCTAATGTATATGTCTTTATCATGTTTTCAGCTGGGATGGAGTTGACTTTCTTACTAGCAGCTGGTATAGTGCTGTATTTTGGATTTGGGTTAAAAACTGTATTGGTAAAACACTGATGGTTTTGGTTGTTGCTAAGCAGTCATGGCTTTTCTGCTCCTCACACTGCCCCACCAGCAAGTAGGCCAGGATTGCACAAAAAATTGGGAGGAGACACAGCTGGGAGAGCTTTCCCTGATGGACCAAAGGAATATTCCATGCCATATGACATCATGCTCAGTATATGAAGCTGGTGAAAGAAGAAGGAAGTGTTGATCTGCTTGAGGGTAGATTTGCTCTGCAGAGGGATCTGCAGAGGGATCTGGACAGGATCTGGACAGGCTGGACAGATGGGCTGAGGCCAATGGTATGACGTTCAACAAGGCCAAGTGTCGGGTCCTGCACTTGGGTCACAACAACCCCATGCAGCGCTACAGACTGGGGGCGGAGTGGCTCGAAAGCTGCCTGGCAGAAAAGGACCTGGGGGTGTTGGTGGACAGCCGGCTGAGCATGAGCCAGCAGTGTGCCCAGGCAGCCAAGAAGGCCAACAGCATCCTGGCCTGCGTCAGGAATAGTGTGGTGAGCCGGACTAGGGAAGTAATCATCCCCCTGTACTTGGCACTGGTGAGGCCTCACCTCGAGTACTGTGTTCAGTTTTGGGCCCCTCACTACAAGAAGGACATTGAGGTGTTGGAGCGTGTCCAGAGAAGGGCTACAAAGCTGGTGAAGGGTCTGGAGGACAAACCTTATGAGGAACGACTGAGGGATCTGGGGTTGTTTAGCCTGGAGAAGAGGAGGCTGAGGGGAGACCTTATCACCCTCTACAACTACCTGAAAGGAGGTTTTAGAGAGATGGGAGCTGACCTCTTCTCCCTGGTGACAAATGATAGGACAAGAGGAAACGGGTTCAAGTTGTGTCAGGGCAGGTTTAGATTGGATGTTAGGAAGCATTTTTTCACTGAAAGGGTTATTAAACATTGGAATAGGCTGCCCAGAGAGGTGGTGGAATCACCATCCCTGGAGGTGTTTAAGAAAAGGGTAGATGAGGTGCTTAGGGACGTGGTTTAGAAGTGGTGGTGTTTTTATCAGGGTAGGTTAACCGTTGGACTTGATGATCTTAAAGATCCCTTCCAACCTCACTAATTATATGATTCTATGATTCTAAGAGGGGGAGATTCAGAGTTATGGCATTTGTCTTCCCAAGTATCTGTTATGCATGATGGAGCCTTCCTTTCCTGGAGATGGCTGAACATCTGCCTCCTGATGGGAAGTAGTGAATGAATTCCTTATTTTGCTTTGCATTCATGCAAGCTTTTGCTTTGCTTATTAAACTGATTTTATCTCAACCCATGAGTTTTCTCACTTTTACTCTTCCATTTCTCTCTTCCATGCCAGCTGGGGGAAGTGAGCGAGCAGCTTAGTGTTGCTGGGGTTAAACCATGACAGTCTTAAAGACAGAAAGTAGAGTGAGAGAATCAGACAACTGATAGGAATGCACACAGAGATGTGTTCAAGTATGTTAATTTTTTTTGACAAGTTTATGGTTAAACATCCAAACAATTTTTGCCTCATGTTAATCACATTATCGTATAACCACACATCTTTTCACATATACTGTAGCTGGATATCTAAAGGTGTTTTATAATTCAAGAAAAGACAAAAATTTTTCTTTAAAGTGAGCTAAATATCTAATTGAAGCACTTGCATGTCTTCAGTGACTTTGCAAAAAGCCTAAGGACCTTCATAGGGCAATTAAATTATATTGAATATTATGGTGGGACCTGTTAAGACTTAGCTTAGGAAACACTACAGAATAATTATGTTATTTTCTTTACCTAAGTAGGTACTTCTATTAAGAGTTATGTCTTGCTAAAATTCTTATACAGTCCGTGGAGAAAAATGGTTCCTTCAGAATGTGAGGTAGAAAATATAAGTTACTGTTCTGCATCACCCTCTGTTTTAGCTTTTATTTTCCCATTGACTATATAGGTAGTGCGGAGAAACTAACTGCTTTTCAGGACCTTGAGGGCACCAAGAGGCCTTGATGGCCCTGCCATCAAGGTGACCCAACACCCCATTTCAACTAAGCCCAGAGCTGCCAGTCATAGCCCCAGTGATGCGCTGATGCAGAAGTGTCTTTTCCCAGTCCATTCCCAAATTGTTTGGATTTCCTGGGATGACCTAAGACTCGAGATGTTACCTTGCTTTTACCTGCTGACCACTGGACCTCTGATGGGAGCCACTGCTATCACAGTGCTGTTCTGTTTGCACAAGTGCAGGTGCTGTAGGACTATGCCCTGGCACTGAGGGCATAGTTTACCTACTGTGTGGCTGCCCCCAGGTCCTGGCTTGCCTTCCCTTGAGGAGCAGCTCTGCTCTTGCTGCTGCCTGATATCCTTAAAGTAAGCATCCAGCTTCAGATGGTTATATAAATTGTTCTGCTCTGTTTCACAACTGTGAGATGTAATGTCGCCTGAGACTGCAGAGTAGCAAGACTTTCAAAATAACAGATCTCATGCAATGAGAAATGCATTGTTTTGAGGTATGACAAGAGTATGGAAATGAAGTTGTGAGATATAAGGATAAAGTTCAAGTTTGTCTTATAATTATGATGCCTCTGGTTATCAGGGCTGTGCTGGTGTGCACAGCCAATGCACTTAGTCTTTCATTCTCTGGGTGGTCCAGAAACTGCTCAGCTAGCCTCTTTGGACACGAGACAATGGACTGACTTGAAAAAAAGATATCACCTGAACTCCTGCCACCTTCACATTTAGTTATTTCACAGACACTTTCTGAGTGGAAACTTTGGACAGGTCCAGAGATTTCCCCAATTCTTGCTGTGCCTAGACTAATTGAAAGGCGCCACAGTTTTGATTAATTGTGTTGACGAGTATCTCGTGTAAAGAATAAGGCCATCCTAGAGACTAGCCTATGTGGTTCCTGCTGCAGAATTTATCAAACTGTATATAACTAAGATCCTTGTAAACAGTCAGCAGGTGCAAGAATGGTTATGTAGGACAGTTGTCTTCTATACATAGTCAAGTTAGTTAGGAAAGGCTTTGTGCATAGTTTAAGATACTGAAAAAAAATAAGGATTTTGTGTTCGCTGGAGTGATCACAGAGGCCTATTTGGCAGCTGGATTACAGGAATTCACTAGAACAATATTTTAGGGAAGTCCCACTTGGTCTAGATGAAGTGCCATCGCAATCAAACTCTTGTCCCCATTCAGACAGCAATTGATCATCTTGTCCAAACAGGTTGTGATAGCTAACTTAGCCTTTTTTTATTATTTTATTTTATTAAACAAACTGTCTATTCATCAATATCTCTGCAACAGAAATGATAACTGGAGGCCAACCATTGTATTCACAGGCATCTCGTAACGCACTATACAGCTATATAGCATGTTTAGGCAACAGAATTATATGAAGTATGCCTCTGGCCAGGGTCTTTAATATATGCTGATTCATTTAATCCACTTGGAACTTAAAATACAAAGACTTTTTCTGAAGACATCACTGAGGAGGTAGCAGCATCAGCAGTATTTGTGGAAAAGGTGCTTTCCCAGGATACAAAAGATCTGGGAATGCAGAAGAATTACAAAATCAAGTGGAGTTCAAAGCCAAGCTTTTATTTATTTATTTATCTGTTTATTTTAACGTGGATATCAAACCTCACTGTCATGAGGCTGTTTTACAACATTCTTAATGAAGACAGACCATCATGCAAATGAATAGCTGCAAAGCTTACCGGATGGAGGAAATATGAAAAGGAAATATGAGAATATGAAAGGAAATATGAGAAACTAAGTCCCCATTTAAGACATAAGGGCCTCTGGGATGCTCTGTGTCCCCAGCTTACAAAAACATTTGCATATCTTATTTAGTGTCATTGTAGTGCACATTTTGTCCAAGGCGTGTTTACTGTCTCCAGGGAACAACGGCATGTATAGAACAAACCATAAGTGAGCTGTATGCTGTCTTCCTAGGATAGGAAGGCCTAGCATGGCCATGTCTCTGTTATTAAACTAATAAGAGAGTATTCTTAGGTCTTGGAATTTAAGTGACCAGGACAATTAATATTTTTTCTGATGATTCCCAGGCATGGTATAGGAGTTAGTACTGGCCAGAGTTCATTCTCTGTATGCAAGAGGCATATTACTTATATATCTGTTCATCGAGATATCAGAAAGCTATACTTGAGGTGAGTATATGAAAGGATTCTTCAACAGAAAACCTGAAGAATGTTCACAATACATACATATCATATACACAAAATCTAAATTACAAATAATACTCATTGATTTTATATGGATAATTTAAATTTGATTTTAGCATATACTTTTACAATGATTTTGCCTTTCATTTACAAATATCAAGAGTACTTTTTTTGTTTCTGAAGTATGTTTCACTTATTTTCTATTCTGTACTACAAAAAGCATTGCTTATAAACAAATAATATCTTTTAGTTCTTTTTGGATCTCTTGAAAAATAAACTCTTTCAAAATAGTGTAACATTTAAAGTGAAAGTATTTTTTTGCCTACACTTCAAATTCTTGAATTAAGACTACAGTAGAGCCAAATGAAATTTAAACTCCTTATTTAAACAAATATCCCTTCCTATGAGAATTATCAAGTTTGATTTTGCTTAATAGGGGTAATGACCTAACATGAGTAAAGATCACAGAAGAATAGGGTTTTGTAATGACAAAAACCATTCAGTTCTATTAATATAATAAAATTCTGCTTATCACAATCCATGGAACAATTGCAGCAGATTTAGACACAGAGTTTCATTTTTAAGAGAGTTAACTGGAGGAATAATGCTTAGAAAGAAGTAAGAAATATATCAAAACTGGACAAAGGCTAATAATGATCCACTGAGTAAAAGGCTGCATGCACTACAATTTGAATCATTACTTTTATCCTCATCATTAATTTATCTTATTTTTTGTTATCTTAAATTTTATTTTTATTTTCTCTTCAGGTCTTTTTCTACAATCTAACCATTCCCCAGCAGTCCACCTATGTAATGACAACGATTTGAAAGTTTGAGAAATGACAGTCCTTAGTGATTGCTGTTTATGTGACACAATACACATACCTGTCACTTTTGCACATTTTGTCTTTTTCTAGCAGTGTGGCCTAGTTCCCAAGATGGTACATATAGGGATGGTAAATATTAGTCCCTAGCATTCCATTAATTTTCTAATCTTTTTGTTTACATTTGCTTTGTTAAATTTTACTTTTAGTTGTATGTGGCCATTTTTTTGTTTTCTTGTTTTTTTTTTGTTTTGTTTTATTATTATTTATTTCCTGACTGGATGATCTATTTTATGGATCTGTGATGTTTCTAAACTCCACCACAGAACTAACTGCAAACTCCATAAAGAATTTCAACAACTAATACTATTATAAATACGGCTTTGCTTATTTTGCACTAAATTAAAGGAAAATTGGGAATTTCATTTGATTTCCTTTATTTTATAGTTTAATGGCTTAACTATAAAATGATTTTCTAACTGTACTGAAACTTCAAAAAAAAAAGCTTGTCAACTTATTCAAATAAGCGTTGGAATAATTATTCACACAGAGTACAAAAAACAAAGCATAAAATCTATATATGCACAAGTTTAGCTCTGCCCTGGCTATGCTGTTGATGGATAGGGAGGATGTGTTTGGAAATATTTTTATTTATTTGTTTTTCCATTGGTTTGTTCATCAAGTAGAATATTCCTGTTGACTTGGAAAACAGTAAGCAAGCAGATGGTCATTTTGATTACTAAACAGTAAGAAGTGTTAAAGACACTAGAGCTTTATGTGATGGCACATAATTTCTCCTCATTGAATAAATGCTAGTAAACAATATGGTTAGCTATATGGCATATTTATGAACAGTATAGACTTGGGAATTAGGAAGCTTTTTAACTTCTGAGTAATTTTTTTTTTAATTTACTTAGTCACAATTTATCTTTAAGTGCTCAACAAGATATGATAAGAAAAAGATGTTCTGCGTTTTTAATTAAGCCTTAATGATTGCATGAAACACAGACTCAGCTGCTTGCAGTACAATAAAACTTATTAAAATGATACTGTTTCTTCCTGCTTATATACTTCTATGGGTTAAGAGAGATTTAATGAGAACTACTGGATAGAAACAGCTTTCAAAATGAATGCCAGAAATAGAATTTAGATTCTTCGAAGATTTTTGTCAAAGGTGGTAAGTAAAAGGACAACTATTCACTCTCTTATCTTTGTACAATGCAAAAATATATACAAAATTCCTATACCCATTTGAACAGAAGAAATTGTTCACCTGTATACATATGGACAAAATTAAATGCGTGAAACACTATTTATCAGAGCTTTTGAATTTACTGACAGACACATTGCACATGCCTACTACAAACTTCCCAGCTTGCATATGGGTAAAGACAGTACCTTTTGAATTACCGTCCCGTCTTGTATGTCCTAGAATAGAATGCAGAAAGGAATGCTTTAAACAGCAACTTGTCATTGTACTCTTTCAGTATTTTAGCTGGAATACTTTAGCGAGTGTCTGCATCTGCAGTGTTGCTTCTTTAAATGTGATTTGATCATTGTACTTTATGGGATGTGACTGCTATTTCAGAAAATGTCTTTTAGATTCCAATACATTTTTATCTTGAAAAAAATACTTTGCTTTGTAATTGAGAGAATGGCATCTACTTAATGTAACAAAATCTGCATCTTCATCTGGCAAACAATAGGTTGATAGACATTACAGGACATAAAGGTTTGGTCTTCCTTGTGGAATCTGATTGCTAAATTTTCTCTCCACTGTCACTTTATCAGAAGAAAAATACATAAAACACTTAATCAAACAGAAACAGTTTATCAGAACAGTAAATCAAAACCTACAGACTTTGAAAACAAGAATTAGCTGTGGTGTTAAACTGATATTTTAAATCAGATGACTCTGTTTTTCTTCTTGGAATAACAACAGGCTGGGAGAGAAGGGGGTCTGGTGTAGTCTTTTTTTTTTTTTTTTTCAAAACAAAAATTATTTAGAAAGAATTGTTTCTGCTACTTGGCAAACTTCATATGTTTACTCATGATAAAGATCATGGTAATAGAACTATATTCATGGAATCAAAGAAATAAAAATTCTGAGGAAATAATCTAACTTTTTGTATATAAATATAATTCATTTTTTACAAGTAGATTATTATGTTGAAAATAATTTAGAAAAAAATGTCAGGTTTTAGCATAAAAATAATAATATATTTGGCAACATTTTAAAGGATGATGAATTGAGACCACAATTCTCAAAGAATTGTTTAATCTCTTTTTAAGATTTTCTGTCTACAAATACTGTCAACATTTCTGGCAAAATATTGTTGATGAAATTTCACAATACAAACCATTAAGTCACGTATCTTTTTAAGTGATGTCGTTGATGATGTTAAAAAGATTATCTTCATCATCTTTGTCTTCATCGTTCGTCTCTCTACCAACTCACAAAATGGATTTCATCACACCTGTTGTATAGAGTATCTGAGTTAGTTGTTTGGACGATTCTCTGTAACTCCTCTCTGAGCTTAGATGACTAGGTAATATTAATTTCCAAACCATTTTGCTTTCACCTCCAGCTTAGGAAATATTGTATCTTTCCTAAGCTGCAGTGACCCGTGCATTGTAGCTTCCAGTACAATTTTTCCTTATCGCACCTGAAGCTAGATGAGAAAGTGACCACAGGCTCCAGAAAGTTCTCTTGGTTTCTGCCTGATTTTTGTAGTTCTGGTTTGTGTTTATGACCTCCTATCAAACCTCTACAAATTTCTGACTGTAACTTTGTTGGTGTTTGTTGGTGTTTCAGAGCAACTATTATGAAAAAGTTAAGCTATGCAAATGAATCTCATTTTTATGAAAATATATTTTTGTTTGCAACAACATGGTATTTTAAGCCTGGGAAGAACCTGGGAGTAAAAGTCGTCCTTTCTCTTGAGATAATTTTGTTACTGACTTGTCTTGAGAGCTAGAAACTGAAGGTTCTGATCATTCAGTAAACTATAGATGGAAAACTTTTCTCCGTGTTCATTCGGTTTCATTTCCTACAACTCCCACAATCCCACAAACTTTTTTTTTTTTTTCTCATCATAAAAACAAATAAATATACTGAATCTGGTCAATGAAGGCTGAAAGTCTTTACTCTTTGTAGTCACTTACAGGCTTGTCTATAAAGTACTGATCATGTATTGAAGGTACTTGGTATTGAATGTGACTATGAATACAATGATGGATGACAATATGAAATATCCTGAGAGACCCAGCATCTATTCTGCCCATGCATTATTCAATGGTTAAACTGTAGTATTTTCTGAAATTTCATAAACTCACGGATAAATTTCTGGCCTTGGAATCAATAGCAAGAATTTAATATATCAGAATGACAAATTAAAATTATCTGCCTTGCAGTTAGTGCAATGTTTATCATTTTGGGAAGCAGACAGCAAGAAGACCGTAGCAATCTGGTATTTTATATGGTCCTTCTTCTAAAGAAAATGCAGGGAGGTCTTCCAGTTTCTTGAAGGGATTTCTTGAGCGCACAGTTGTAGTTCTGGTGCTTCCTATACTGGGACTTCAACTACCCCGACACCTGCTGGAAAAGTAGTATGGTGAGCTGTAAGCAATCAAAGAGACCCCGGGCGTGTATTGAGGACAACTTCTGAAGCCCCACCAGACGGTATGAGATACTCAACCAGATGGTCACCAACCCCAGTGAGCTCATTGGTGACGTAAAGATTGGAAGCGACCTGGCCTGCAGTGGTCGTGCACTGGTGGAGTTTGAAGTCCTGAGGGATATGGGTCAGGTGAAGAGTAAATTCAGGACCCTGAATTTTAGGAAAGCGAACTTCCAGCTCTTCAAGGAGTTAGTCAATAGGAACCCCTGGGAAACTGCCCTCAGGGACAAGGGAGCACAACATCGCTGGCAGATCTTTAAGGACGCTTTCCACAGAGCACAAGAGCTCTCAATCCCCATATGTAAGAAATAAACAAAGGAAGGCATGAGACTGGCATGGCTGAGTCAAGACCTGCTGCTCAAATGAAAGGGCAAGAAGGAAATGCACAGGCACTGGAAGCAGGGACAGCTATCCTGGGAAGAGTAATGGGATGCTGCCTGGTTGTGGGGGCAGGATGGGGTCAGGAAGAAGTGTCCCTCAGGGGTCCATATTGGGACCAGTACTGTTCAATACCTTCATCAACGACATCGACAGTGGGATTGAGTGCTCCCTCACTCAGCAAGTCTGCAGACAACATCAAACTGAGCAGTGTGGTTGCAACACCTGAGGGACAAGTTGCCATCCAGAGGGACCCGGAAAAGTGGGCCCGTGTGACCCTCATGAGGTTCAACAAGGCAAAGTGCAAGGTCCTGCACCAGAGTCAAGGCAACCCCTGATATCAATACAGGCTGGGGGATGAAGGTATTGAGAGCATCCCTGAGGAGAAAAACTTGGGGGTACTGGTGAATGAAAAGCTGGACATGAGTCGACAATGTGCAGTTGCAGCCCAGAAGGCCAACCATATCCTGGGCTGCATCAAAAGAAGTGTGGACGGCATGTCAAGGGAGGTGATTCTGCCCCTCCACTCTTGTGAGACCCCCACCTGGAGTACTGCGTGCAGCGCTGGAGCCCTCAGCACAGGAAAGACATGGACCTGTTGGAGCGTGTCCAGAGGAGGGCCATGAAGATGATCAGAGGGCTGGAGCTTGTCTCTTACAGGCTGAGAGAGTTGGGGTTATTCATCCTGGAGAAGAGAAGGCTCCAGGAAGACCTTAGTGTCTCCATTCAATACTTAAAGTGGCCTCGTAAGAAAGAAGAGGACAAACTTTTTAGCAGGGCCTATTGCTATAAGACAAAGGGTAATGGTTTTAAACTAAAGGAGGGTAGACTCAGGTAGATATAAGGAAGAAATTTTTTACAATGAGGGTGGTGAAACACTGAAAAAGGTTGCCCAGAGAGGTGGTAGATGTCCCATTCCTGTAAAGACTCAGGGTCAGGCTGGATGGGGCTCTGAGCAACCTGATCTAGTTGAAGTTGTCCCTGCTTATGTCGGGGGGGTTGGACTAGATTCCTTTCAAAGGTCTCTTTCAACCCAAACTGTTCTATGATTCTATGATTCTTTGAAATATTATTTATAAAAATATAATTTTATTTTTTAGTATATTTGGAAATGATTAAATTGTTTAATCTGCAAGGATCTTTTTTTCTACCAGTTTATTTTTTTCTTTGTTTCTTTTTTTATAATGTAAAACACTTTAAGATGTTACTGTGTTACCAGAGCCCAGTAAAAGTCAAACATAACCCCAACACATAAAATCAGAAGGCATTTAATGACCCCCAAAATCCATGTAGTCCACCCTCTCTCAAAAAAGGGATTATCTGGCCTGAATCTTTATACAAGGGTTTTGCCCAAAAATAAATGACAAGAATTTAAGCAGTAATATTTATTCCTTCACAGAAAAAATATGAAAAAAATTGTAGTCCCAACACATTTTGTTCTGTCCGAGTCACGGCACCAGTTGTTATAGCAATAAGTATAAGCAAGACCCTCTCTTCATACCATTCCTTGGCATCAACTACAAACATAGTTCTTATTACTCTGAGAGTGAACAGTTTCTTCACAATATGCTGTTAATTTCAGTACTTAGAAGAGGAGTAGCTAAAAAGTGACGTTACAAACAGAAAAATTGGTTCTGTTTTACATTAAACGAGGACAATTTCAAAGACATTCCTTTTCCAGATTACTTATGCTGTTAGGGAACTTTTTCAAAATCTCCTGTTCCAAACAGAGATTATTCTGAAGACTAAAACCTCTGTATTGTAGGTTCTGTAGGAACTGAGTTTATAAATTCTGTTTAAACCAGTCTTGCCACAAGCTCTGAACTGAGATTCAGAACAATATATGTTTAATTTCAGCTGAGTAACACCACTATGGCTATTTCATATTGCAATTATGTAATCCAAAATCCTGTACTGATGGCTTAGTCCAGCCCAAAACAGCAGAATTCTATAGACATAGTGCATGTATGCTGCCATATTCTTAAACATACCAATTACCTGTATTGCATATATTGCATATGGTGGTGGTTCTTAAGCCCTTTTTTTTTCCTTTTTCTTGGTTCTTTTTTTTTTTTTTTTTCCCCTTTTTTCTGTAACCTCATTCTTGCTGGATGCATGCTTTCTCTGACACTTATTCTCCACCCACCACCCTTGCTGCTGAGAGCTGGCTCTTTGGTTCCACAGTAAACTGCAATGGCAAGGAGGATGAGCAAGCAGAGACAAAGTGAAACATATATCCACAAGGCCATATTTGGGTATAGAATGGCATACGCCTGCTAAAAGGTGGCTAGAGCATCCCCACATAGGAGTTTGAAGTGGAGCTATGATGTCATCTCCAACCTTTGTCAACACCATTCCACTTCTGGCATAGTCTATACTACACATACCATCCTTTCACTCTGTGAGACACATAAATAGCCTTGTCCTGGCAATGGGTACACGTTTATGCGTGTTATGACAGGCTGTTCTTAAGGCAGATGCAAGTGTGGAACTTAGCAGAGTTCAAAACTGGAAAGACTAGAGACCCAAGGAGGACTCAACTGGAAAGCATAGAGACTCAAGACAGTGTAAATAAATTAGGAATCTATTTTTTATTTTCCTTTCTTTTTTTAGTATTTTTTTTTTTAATCCTATGTACACTTTTCTAATAGTCTATGAGTTCTACCAATTGAAGAGCTTTGAAGATTAATACATCTTATGTCAAGGTCTTGTTGCATCCTGGACTCTATTGTTAGCTTATTCAGAGGTTTTCTACAAACATTTCTCCAGCAACAGAGGCTCCAAAGGCATAAGATCAGACTTTAATTCCATATTAAAAAGTAGTCACATTTGGTTTTAAGATACAGGTTTACATCTGTAATTAAAAATTACATTTTTTGTGTCTAACCTCAAAATGAAAGAAATTTATTTTTCCTTCCAAGGCAAGAGAGAGCAAACTGCTGAAGCACAATGTTGTTTTATCACTCAGGAGTAGTGCCCTACCGCAGAAATAAAGCTGCCAATAATTTATATAAGATCTTCTCGTAAGTTTTTTTCTAGATGTTTCTCTTACAGAGAGCAAGAGAGTCTTTTCTATTGAAATGAGGATTCTAGTCCAGCAGAATCATAAATTGACTCAGCTAGCCAGCATCATACCTAGTTTCTAGCAAGGAAGCCCAGAAATGCATATAGAAAAATGTTTCTCAGATACAAGACTTTTCAAAGACTGCTGTAAAAACAACTTCTGTTGCTGTTGTCCACATGAGACTGCCTCTTACTGGGCAAAGAAGCTAAGATGGGTGAGTTTGCTCTCACATAAATTTGAAGAAGAGATAGATTTATTATATACTATTTTATATACAGTTGGCTGAGATTAAAATTAAAAAATAATTAAAATATATGAGCATAAGTAAACTTCTGTAAACACCTGTCCAGTGTGATATTATACGTATTTTGAGCACTGTTTTTTTTTTAGGGAATCAGATGGTGACAGGGTATAGATTACATGCGATAGCAGTGCAGAAATAAAGAAATAGAGTAATAAGTGGTTAGAAATAATTGATAGATCCAGACAATTAGTAGACAATTAGCAAAGAGTCAGCTAATTGTCTGAGCCACAGACACACAAGAATCTTCAGAAAGTACATTGTGGTGATGCATACTGGTATGTGGGAATATAGCTATGCAAGGTAGAGTGTCATCATAAAAAGCAAAGAATATGATTCTCCTTGCTGCCTCTTACAGAAAGGAAAATAGTGCTGTCTAGCTTTTGGTCATTTTCAGACAATGTGGAATTCATCCGTCTGGGCTAGAAGTCTGGGGTTGAAATAGGTTTCATATGGGTAAAGAAGGCTGTTTGTACATATGTTATTTCTACTGTCTCTAATCTGAGAGTTGTTACCTGAATTTAACTTTGCATATGACCTGCCTGATGGTTTACAGTCAGTGTAAAAAAATCCCACTAGGGAGCGTGGTAGGGATAGAAACTTGTGTCTTTGTATTTGAGAAATCAGTGAAAACTCACTCCGTTCCTTTAGGAGTTCATTAATAAGTTAATTGATATAAGAAGCTGCCCAATTCCTAGAGTGGTAGTATGATGAATCCGAGTTGTGAACAAAAATTTCAGGAACTAAGCATGTGTTTGGTAAGCGAATGATAGCTGTAAAATGCTAAAACAATAATGTTTTGAGTGTAGATGCCCAGTTGTTAGTAGCAGGGGCCTGGGGGGGGGGGCGGGGCTATCTTTCTGCATAATCTTACTACCCTGTGTGCTGCAAGGACCCAGTGTCAGCTGCCGGTGAGACCTCTATGTGTGCAGGTGGAATTGGGTGCCAGCCTCTGGAATCAGACCGGGGTTGTGGACACCTCTGGCCTGTGGTGTCAGCTACTGGAGCTGGTGGGGTCTCAATGTCAGCTACTGGAGGGACTTACTGCCTTAACTTACAGCCCCTGGGGCAGCCACTTTTAAAATGCCTTAACAAAATGTAAAATGGCAATTAATTATCTCCAAATCTGTTTTTCCCATGATGGTACCTGGTAAGAGATGTCCCTGTTTTTATCTCAACCCATGAGGTTTCTCATACTGTTTTCCTCCCTTTTCTGTTGAACGGGTGGAATAAAAAGGTGGCTGGATGGTGGTCTGTCAGTCAGCCAAGGTCAACCCACCACAAATAAACAAACTAATGGAATAAGCAACGAATCTTCATTGTTTAGGAAATGTTCATAGTAAAGGAAGCACATTGCTGTTAAGAACATAGAAGTTAAAAAGAGGGTAGAAAGTTTTACGTGGCCAGGACCAATAAACGGAAGTGAAAGATCTCAGTATTTTGTAGACCGTATGGTTAAGGTTACAGACTGTTAAGAATAACTAATGTGTGTGAAAATGCTGTTTGTCCCCTTCTTTGTTATTTAAAGGGTATTATAGTAACAGGATTCCTAATATGAGATATTTTACCAAAAAAAGTATTTAAATCCGTGTCACATTGAATTTCCAAACGTTGTAAAATATTATTATGTGTTGATTTTCCTCTTTTTCTTTTAAAAATGTTAATTTATTTTCCATAAAGAAACCAAAATGTATAAAACACTATCCTTCTGTACTCTGCAGATGGTGTTTTTACTGTGCACTGTCATTGCATCAGAAGTATATAATCTACCTTGACTTTATCAAGGCTTTTGACACTGTCTCCCATGACATCCTCATTAGGAAGCTGAGGAAGTATGGGCTAGATGAGGTGACAGCGAGGTGGATTGAGAGTTGGCTGCGGGACAGAACTCAGAGGGTTGTGATCAGCGGCACAGAGTCTACTTGAAGGCCAGTAACCAGTGGTGTCCCCCAGGGGTCAATACTTGGTCCAATTTCGTTTAATATATTCATTAATGACCTGGATGAGGGGACAGAGTGTATCCTCAGCAAGTTTGCTGATGATACCAAACTGGGTGGGGTGGCTGACACCCCAGAGGGCCGTGCTGCCATCCAGCATGACCTGGACAGGCTGGAGAGCTGGGCAGAGAAGAATCTAATGAGGTTCAACAAAAGCAAGTGCAAGGTCCTGCACCTGGGGAGGAAGAATGCTAGGCACCAGTACAGGTTAGGGGCAGACCTGCTGGGAATTAGTTCTGAGGAGAAGGATCTGGGGGTTGTGGTAGACAGTAAATTATCCATGGCCCAGCAATGTGCCCTTGTTGCCAAAAAGGCCAATGGAATCCTGGGCTGCATAGGGAAGAGTGTGGCCAGTAGGTCGAGGGAGGTCATTCTCCCCCTCTACTCTGCACTGGTGAGGCCACAACTGGAATACTGTGTCCAGTTCTGGGCTCCCCAGTTCAAGAGGGACAGGGAACTGCTGGAGCGAGTCCAGTGAAGGGCAACTAAGATGATTAAGGGCTTGGAGCATCTGCCTTATGAGGAAAGGCTGAGAGAGCTGGGACTCTTTAGCCTGGAGAAGAGAAGGCTGAGGGGAGACCTTATTATGGTGTACAAGTATCTAAAAGGTGGGTTGAAGGAGGATGGAGCCAGGCTCTTTTCAATGGTTCCAAGTGACAGGACGAGGGGTAATGGGCACAAGTTAGAACATAGGAATACACGTTCAAATACACGGAAAAACTTCTTTACGGTGAGGGTGACAGAGCACTGGCACAGGCTGCCCAGGGAGGTTGTGGAGTCCCCTTCTCTGGAGATTTTCAAGACCCGCCTGGATGCAGTCCTGAGTAATGTGCTCTAGGCAATCCTGCTTTAGCAGGGGAGTTGGACTAGATGATCTCTAGAGGTCCCCTCCAACTCTGAAAATTCTGTGATTCTGATTCTGTATCCAGAAATATTACCTCAACAGAAAGAGCATGAAACAGGTTTTTTTAGGAATAGATAACTGTGGCATGACAATTTTTAGCAGTTCAAAAGCAATGTTAAGTACGGTTATTAGAGGAAATTACTTTACGAATCTCTTAAACAGAGTTCCCTCTTTGTATTACTGGGGTTCCAGGCATGTTCCCCGTGAGTTAGTTATATTAGAGCACTGACATACACAGAAGAGTGGATCTATCTAAGAGCTCAGTTTCTTCAGTTTTAAGAGAAAAAAATTTCTATTTCTACTTTGCTGGGTCATGGATAATTTACTGTCTACTAGGACCCCCAGATCCTTCTCCTCAGAGCTACTTCCCAGCAGGTCCGCCACTAACCTATACTGGTGCTTTGCATTCTTCCTCCCCAGGTGCAGGACCTTGCACTTGCTTTTGTTGAACCTCATTAAGTTCTTCTCTGCCCAGCTCATGAAATCATGAAAAGTGAAGGAAAGACTCATAACACTCAACAGCACTGAAGTCCCTTTGTATGCAGAGTACTGAAGTCACCTTGTATTGGAGATGTTTCATTTACCTTCAGAAAAAGCATCATTTGTTGGTAGTTTTTTTGGGGAAAGAGAGATAAACGAGAGCTAGAATCAAAACTTAATCATAAAAGAAAGATAAATATATTTCACAACAGTCCTTCTTGCAGTCCATATGAAGAAGAAAATTCATATGCCATTCATATGCTATTCATAACTCAAGAACTCAGTCTTTCAGATCTAGCTGATCTTTGCCTTTTCATATGAAAAAAAAAAAAAGAAAAACAAAGGAAAAAAAGAGAAAAAGCCAGTTCCAGGGAAACATTTTCTTTGGATTAAAAGCCTGAAGTTTGTAATTTCATATATACATGCAATTCACTTCAATATTTTCTTTCCATCAGGAGCTAAAAATGCAGCGTGGCAGGACTGCTGGCATGTGATGTTCATGTTTTCAGAGGAAAGAAGATCCCTCTGATCAACTGAGTTTCACATCATACTTATCTTACTGCTGTTGAATACAAGCTGTGGCTTGGCAGCACAAGAATGTGGAGGCATACCCAGACATATGCTGATCAATCCTGCTATACTTTATTTGAAATGTTATATTTTGACCACCTTAACCTCATTAATATAATGAACAAAACAGATGCATGCATGACTTAACATTTTGAAGAATGAGATTTTTCTTCTTTCCTCTGGGACTAGATTTTCATCTGATTTGGGCTTGCTTCATAATCAGTATTTTGACAAAAGAAAATTTTTATACCTTTGCTAATGTTCTAGAGAGTATGTAATAAAGGTACCAGAAATTATTGCCAATTTACAGAGAAAAGTAAAGAAGGAAAATATGTTTTAAAAACATTGCTTTACTGTAATACCTATTGCATAAATCATGAAAGCAATTATTAAAGCTACAGCATTTTTTCCTTATTCCTTGTAAAAGCATATTGCAGAAGGCTTAAATGAAAATGGAACCAGCGAGAATACTATTGCTGCTCTATTTAAAAAAAATAAAAAATAAACCCCCAAAAATCCAACCCTTGTGTTTGCCTCAGGCATAACCAATTTGGCAAACAGAATTGTTTTCACTTCTGTACAACACTTGTTTAATGCTTTTTACTAATGATTGTGTATTTATGAAAAGGCAGTATATCATTCAAGAATAAACTGAAGCAAGCTTTGGCAATACATCAAGTCTGCATACTATTTATTAATCTCCTGGATAAATGTTGCTTCATTTTAATGCTAGGAATTAATTAATTGCATTCTGTGCCACCTATGGAGAAGAGGTACACTTTGCAGAAAATCCTCTCACAGATAAATGGATATGCATCTCTAATTTTGTCCTTGGGAAAGATTCCTGGCTGCAGTCCTTCTAGCTAGGGGAACATTTAGTTTTCTGTCTAAGAACAATATCACACTTCTTTCCTTCCAGTCCGTGGCACCTGAATGCCATACCCTTCATGAAAGCAAAGGATACAAAGCAGTTACAAATATTTGTGAAGCCAATAGCAGGCAATATCTCTCTTCCTTGCAAGTTGCAAATACTAATATATTCACCAATTATAGTTCATAACAAAGAGAAAATTGCACTTCTGTATCTTGAGACCATAGCTGTTTTATTATTGCTGCTGTTCATTCAGGATGAAAAAAACAGGTTTTACTCTAATGAATTCCACAGGCCAAGTTTTCAACAGCTTTAAGCCTGCTGGGCATACAGTGGCACTACATTTCCTTATACAAATACTATCTCCAATTCTCTGTCGCAACCTAGGGCAGTATATGTGTGGAAATAACACTGAAAATGGAATATCTTTTAGACAAAAAAGGTCATTTCAATGTTGATGATGTTTGAGCTTAGGAGTTCTACATATGTCCTCAAGTGCAAACTTTCAAGGAATGCAATTGTCATTGCCATAGCATTTGATGACTTTTCCTGCATAGGATTTTCTACTACTTACCTATTTAAATTATATTTTAATTTTATTGAATTTAGTATCAATGAAACAAAACGTCTGCCACCTTCTTAGGAGAATATTACTTATCTTTTTCATGCTGTTTGTATGGAAACCTTGTTCAAAATCTATCACTAGAGGGCTTAATTTTTAAAATAGAATTAACCCTTTATTTTACAATATAAGATGATCTATTTAATTTTTGTAAATTTCAGGAGTGCTCTTTACCAGTTCAAGAAAACTCTGACATCATAGTTTCCTTTGCACATTAACATTGACTTGCTATTTTTATTGGTAAGTATTAAACCAACAAAATAAACTGATTCAAATATATACTGCATAACTTATTGGAACAGATCTTGGATAAAGTGACACAGTAATTTATTAAGTGCATTCTAGACTGTGATGGTGTAAATAAATTTAACCATCTGCTTACACAGTAGCTATCTATCTCTCTGGACCTAAACCGAAGACATTGTTAAATTAAAAAAAACAAAAACAAAAACAAAAACAAACAAAAAGAAAACCAAACAAAACCAAACAAACAAACAAAAAGACAACCAAAAAAAAAAAAAAACCAAACCAAAACCCACGAAAAATCCTTGGTGTTCAGTATTCTGGTAATGACTAAAACTTTGCATCTTAATCTTCCATCTGTTCATCTATGTATTTCAAAATGCATTATTATCATTTTACCCAGGTGCCTTGTCCATGATAAAACCAAACCTGATAAAAATAATGAGTAAGAATTTTGATCCTGGTATTTGTTTAGAGAGTACACTCATTTTTACCCTGCTTCAAATCCAGTCCACACGATGACAACTGTAAGTAATTATCTTTCAATGATTAATGAGGAATGAATAGGTTGTCTCTATCCATTTCCCAGCACAAATCGTAAAATTCAACATCAAAATTGTCATCAATTCATTATGCCAGCAGAGAAACCAAGGTTTAAATGTTCTTGAATTAACCACTATTTCTGTAATCTGAGTTTGCATTGGCTCTCCTACTCAGTGGCTGCATTTACCTACTCCACACTGACATGTTTCTTAACCATTGGCCTCACATTTCATTTATTTTTCATTCTGAACAATAGCTTAGAGTTTTATTTGCAAAGTACTCACAGATGTTGTAACAAAAAGCGTATGAGACATTGTCTATAAAGAAGCCTGTGCCAGACAATCGTGACAAGTATCTGTCTATTTCTCTATTTGTGTCATTATATAAGCCCTTATACAGCAGGTGGGCTCCAGATGCAGAGTACCTACTGGTTCAAGAAACAGATAGAATTAAGGGGATTTAACTGTTCTGTGCAGTTGCTCCATACAGATTATTCCTGGTTCTCTCTACGGGACTCTACACCAGAAAAAAAGTGAAAAGAGTTACTTTCCAAACTCTCACAAAGCTCTTTCATATGTGGGCCAAGTGGTTCTTTGAGAAGAAAAAAAATTACTTAAGAAATTAAATACTCAATCTTCCAGATAGAACTGTTTTATCACATATGTTTGGAACTACTCATGAAGCTGGGAGGAGGAGGGAAAGGTTATTGCAAATAAATCCGGTATAGTTAACTGTATGATAAATATTGCAAATGTATATTCATAGATCCAAACAATCTAACAGATTAGGCTCTGTGAGTCTGTTACTCTGGGATGCAAATTATAACTTGAAAAAGGATAACACTGTTTTGATCTTTTTTGGTCTGAATTCCTAGCCTGAATTTTATATTTCCTACATAGGTTACAAAACCCTCAGTGGAGAGTGAAAAGATAACACACCAAAAAAACTCAAAACACAAAAAAAAACGCCAAACTGCTGTAATTTTCACATCCAGCAAAGGCTTTTATGCCTTAGGACAGGATAAAGTATGTGTAACTTGTTGTTAGATTGCAATAAGATTAAAAGAAAGCACTCTACTGAGAACCTGTATAATGATGACTCTAAGGACATGCAAGGAATTTGTTCCACATGTACGCATCAGGGTTTGTTAATTTTGCTGTCACCCAGAGGGACCATTCTCTTTCAGCTACTATTTAAAAAAAAAATATCAGAGACAAGGAGTCTGACTCTCATTTCTCATTTTGTGAAGTAAGTTAATAGCAATTCTCCTGACGTTAATAGAATTATGGTGCTGAGATGAAGAAATTTGGTGCAAATTTTCAGTTTGGAATATAAAAATAGTGGTTTTTTTCCCCTTCAGGGAGTTTGTTGTAACTCAGCAACTCCAGTACTTTGTATGTGTAATCAAGTGTCAAAAGAGATGCACAACAGCATAAGAATAGCAGTGTCACCATTGAATGAATTTTCCCATTATATCATCCTTGACACATCATTAATTTTAGAAGATTCTCAAGATTCTTTTTAAAACTAAAAATAGATTTGAGGGTTTTGGTGAGGTTTTTCTGTTTTGTTTTATTTTCAATGAGCTACAAAATTTGTTCTGTCAGAGTAGAAGAGAAGACATTGAAAGAAAACTATGAGGTTCAAAAGTCATTCTGAGAGGCAAAAGAGTGAAAGGGAATGAGTTCATTTATCACTACTGTGTAAAGGATTAAATGCATAGCAGGAAAAGAAAAAAGACCTTAAGAGATTTTGGAGAAAATTATCCTTTCGAGACATAGCTTTCTAGCTTTACAGAAAAACAAGATATACATATAGTTTACTGGTTTTGAGATATGCTTTCTCTCCTTTTGTTCAAATGCTTTTTGAAATTAAGTTTCATTTAAGACATAATGAAAGGATGGTCACTGGCAATTTCATATATGCAAGTAATTTTCCCAGAGTATGTAGAACATCATTATAAAAATCTTAAAAAATAATCAGTTGTGTCATGATTAAATCAGGTCTTTTGTCACTATTTCTGTAACAAGAAAAAAAAAGAGAAATTGTGAATAGGTATTTATTAACTTAAGGTGTCTGATAACTTAAGAGAGCCTAGTAATTACATTAAACCAGATTATTAGATTTGATTCAATCTATGTATATAGCTCCTGTTTCCCTTATCATGATATTTGTGTTCTACGTATAACTTAGCAGGGAAACAGTTAAACTAGAGAAGATAGCATTCACATCTCTACATTGTAACTACCTGTTCTTGGGTATGATCTGTCTATGAACTTCTTATAAAACTGAAATCCAGAAGGAAGGACACCATATTCAATAAGGAAACTGACAGTATTTATTTAGTTTTATTTACTTAGTTGGACAAATGAGGGAATTTCTGCATATATATAAATGTGATAGGTTAATCTTGGCTGGCTGGCCCACCGAGCCACTGTCTCACTCACCGTTCTCAAGAAAACAAGGACAGAAAATAATATAAATATTAAAAAGCTTGTGGGTTGAGATAGGTACAGGGAGATTGCTTACCACTTACTGTCACAGGCAAAACAGACTCAACTTGGGGAAAAATAATTTCATTTATTGTTAATTAAAAATAGAGTAGGAAAGTGATAAACAAGGAAAAAATAAAAACCACCTTCCCTCATTGTTCCACTTCTTCTCAGGCTCAACTTCATTCCTTCATTCCCAACTCTTCTACCTCCTCCCTCTGAGCAGCGCAGGGGGATAAGGAATGGGGGTTGCAGTCAGTTCATAACTGCTTGTTATCCTGCTTCAGCATGGGGTCCCTTTCAAAGGATACAGATCTTCATGAAACTTCACCAACCTGGGTCCTTCCTATGGGTTGCAGTGCTTGAAGAACTGCCCCAGCGTGGTTCCTTTCCATGGGGTGCACTCCTTCAGGAATAGCCTGCTCAAGAGTGGTTCCCCCATGGGTCACAAGTCCTGCCAGAAAATCTGTTCCTGTGTGGGCTCCTTTCCGTGAGCCTCAGTTCCTGCCAGGAACCTGCTCCTGCATGGGGTCTTCACGGTCTGCAGCTTCCTTCATGGCACACCCACCTGCTCTGGCATGGGCTACACTCTGAAGTCCAAGTTAGCAGTTCTGCTCATCCCTCTCCTTACTTCCCTAAGAATCGAGAACTTGATTCTTTTGTGGTTGCTGTGCTCAAGAGAGCTTCCAACCGTCACATCACCCAGAAGTCTTTCTCTGTGAACAACAGGTCGAGCAGGGCACCCCTGTTGTCTTATTCACCACCCATGTCAGGAAGTTATCTTCCACACACTCCAGGAACCTCCTAGACTGTTTCCTCTCTCCTGTATTGTATTTCCAGCAGACATCTGGTAAGTGAAAGTCCCTCACGAGAACAAGAGCTAGCGATTGTGAGACTTCTCCCAGCTTCTTATGGAACATTTTATCTGCCTATTCATCCTGGTTGGATGATCTATAACAGACTCCCACCATGATATATATCTACCTTGTTGGCCTTCCCCCTGATTCTTACCCATAAACATTCAGCCCTATTGTCATCATCATTAAGCTCCAGACAACTAAAACACTTTATTGCATAGCAGGTTGTATTTGAAAGAGAAGAAGAAGAAAGAAAAAAGCTGGTGCTTTTGACAGGAAAAAGAAAAATCTGTACTTTGCATATTTTCGTCTTATTTATATGTGATATTTCAGGACTGAGATGTTACAGGCAGAAAAATGTGTATTCTTCACTGCCATGCTATTGGTACTCCTATGTGAGTCTTTTCATCTTCTATTATATGTTCCTGCTGATAAATCAATGAAGAAGTTCTGCTTCAGCAGGTCAATATGCAGTGAAATGTTGTAATTAATTTTTACATCATACTGTAGAAATGTACATGTTGGATAAAATTTGAACTAACATTTATAAGGAAATGAGTGGACAGGCACGAAATACATCGTTCCATACACATGATCAGAAAAAGTTGTCCTCAGTAGTTATGCTCTTTCCTTATACCTGTTTAATAAATTTGTCTTAAAAATGAGGTAAGAATAATATGAAAAAAAAAAAAGGACTGAAAGAAATTTGAATTTCTGGAGCATGCTTCCCACCACCCCCCCAAATCCATGAAAAGTGATGTGCAGTTTTTATGAACTGAGAATTTCTGTTTGCTAATTTTTCTTTTATCTTTGCCAAAGTTAATTGTCTACATATCTGCAGTTCAACTGTTTTTAGGAAGTGGTAGGTAGATATCAGTGTTGCCCAGCCTGAAATGGGCACCAACACACTGGTACTGAGATGTCTGAGTGTATCAGCCCTTTGCTTCTTCTTGTGGAAACCTTCTGCTTGTGGAAACATGTATAGACAGACAAACAAGTCTGGTTTATTCCTGTGATTTAAGCTGTAGAGATCAAAAGCAAGGTTGCCCAACAGGTAGCCCCAGACAGCACCGTTCACATAACTTGTCATTCCTTTATCATTTCTTGACACTCCTTCTAGCTGTCCTTCTAGCTCCCTTTTTTCCTCTCGGTCTCCTCTCAAACAGGCAACTCTCACTCAATTACTTTTCCCCTTTAGTCTCAATTTTGCTACATCTTTACCCAAATTTTATATTATAATACCATTACCAAGGTAATCTCTGACTTTTATGGCATTACTGATCTAGTTATTGAGGTGCTGTTGGCTTCAGAAAATTGTACTTCTGTAAAGGTCCCCAATATCCCCTGCCAGCAATCTGTGATATTTAGCCAGTTCTCACATAACTGCCCCCTAAGCACCTGTGAAATCTGACTGTCCTTCATAGTGCAATCATTAACATTTACCAGCTGTTGCACCGTTATTTATTACATCCAAAAATTTCTCATGTCATGTCCAGTAGTTTTTCATATCCTGTTCCATTAGCTTAACATAGAGCCAGGTCACAGTCAGGGGCTTAGTTATTTGGCTGACTCTGTAGCCCTAACAGTATTCTCCTTTGTTTGAGGGGTGGGGGGTAGGAGGAAGTTCATAATATTACTATTTATCCAAAAAGAACACTAATCTTACAAAATTCCTGACTGTAGTCTGAACAAAAGACTTTATAGCTTCACCACAGCATAAAGCATTGCTTATTGCCAATTTAGTGAAAAATGTAATTTTTGCCTTTACACATTTAACAATGTTAAAACATACCCAATTGCCATCTTGCTTGCCTCCATCAATACCTTGCTGTGGTTCATTAACAACAGCACAAAAAATTATTTGCAAATGTCTTCAGCCACACTGTTTTGAATTTCTGGAAAACTACTAGGCAATCAACTGCAGCTATCACACTGTTTATGATAAGCGTGATACTCCCATAAAGACAAATTCTTTCTCAGCAAGCAGAACCAGAGAAGTCCTGTAGTCTGTGCATCAAAATTGTTTTTGCTGATTAGTTAGCTTATGGAGTAAACAAAACATTGAGCTCTCAACCAAAACCTCAGGCTGTGAAAGTAACTTTACAGTTAAGTTCACAGCTAAGTGTTTTTATAATAGTTATGGTTTACTGTAAATATTCTCTAACCAACCTATTTTTTTCCAACCGTTTTTCCTTAAATTACTATGCATATGGCATATATATCATTGCTCATCAAACAGAAAATACATGCAGAAAATATCTATGAATTTATTAAATCATCATTGAAGATCGATTTTGATGAAATTATGTATAAAAAAAAAATACATAAAATTAGTATTCTGCCCATTAAAACAAAACTACATAATTTTAATTACAAGTCCCTTAGAGTGCTTTCTTCACATGTAGATATTCAGTAGTACCTAAATAGAACTTTGCTTAAAACTTCTTTTTTGTTGTTGTGGTGCTGGTGGTTAGAAATTTAGTAGGAAGATAAAGGCCCTATTAAGAGAACTACCTTTCATAGCTGCATCTTGGACAGAGTTGTATAAATCAGTAGCCAAGGAAGACAGGTCACTTACACCCCAGATTACAAGAGGATTCAGATAACATAAAAAGACATTGATCAAAACCATTACTAGTTATAAGTAACTATCCCACAAAAAAAAAAAAAAAAAAAAAAAACCAAAAAACCAAACCCAAACCTATTCTGTTTCCAGGTCAAGGAAGAAAACAAATCTGGATGGAAGCAGGGGATTTTGTGTTCAAACGATTTTTCCATCAAAAACAAACACAAAGAATTAATCCACATCATAAACTGACAATATTTTGGAGAATAAAAGCCAGATGACGTTTGAATGAGGAGTGAGGTACAGAGACAAAAGACACATATTTATAAGTAAGTTCTCAGACTTATACAAATTTAAATTCAATATCACCTGCTTTCTTGAGTGGATTTCAAAAGACAAGCACCTTTGTTTCATAGGTAGCAAATGGACAAAGTTGCTAGGCTACTAACGCTATTCACATCTTCCAGTTCCATACTACAAAAATGCCAAAATTAATCAATGAGAAGTATGCTATTAGGTCAGTTTTTTACTCCTTAGCCTGATACCCACTTGAAATTCATATGCATAACTTGAAAGTAACTTGTACATCTACGATCCTAAACAAATGAACAATGATTTCATTATTCTCTATTGAGGATAGGTGGGTATGGAAAGCAAGAAGGGAAAGAGAGAACCTGGAGAACTATGGGCCAGTCAGCCTAACCTCAGTCCCTAGGAAGCTAATGGAGCAAAGCCTTCTGGAAGCCATGTCCAAACATGTGAAGGGTAAGCAGGTGACTGGGAGTCAGCGCAGACTGAGTAGGGGCAAATAGTGCCTCACCAACCTGATTGACTTCTGTGATAAGATGGATGATTCAATGGTTGAGAGGAGAGCAACAGAAGTCTTTTTTCTTGACTTTAACAAGGCCATAGTGTCCTCATAGCAGAACTGGTGAGATACAGCCTGAATAAGTGGACTATGCTTCAGGTGGGAAACTCTCAACACAAAATCCAATTGATATTTATTTAATGGTGGAGTCCTAAAGGATTGATACCAATGTGCATAATGTTTAGTGTCTTTATTAGTGACAAGGACAATGGACTAGAGTGCACATATACCAGGTTCTTAGATGATACCAAACTGGGGAGTGGTTGATACACTGGAGGGTAGAACTGCTACTTCTGAGAGATCCCAACAAGGTGGAGAAACAGTCTGACAGGAGTGTAAAGTTCAACAAATTAAATTGTAATGCATCAGTACATGCTGAAGTCAACTGGCAAGAACGAGCTTTTCAGAAAAGGACTTGGGAGCTGAACATGAACATGAGACAGGAGCTGCTCAGAGAGTGAAAAAGGCCAGCTGTATCCTGGGCTGTATTAGCAAGATTGTGGACACAGTAGGTTCAGGAGAATGACTCTTTCCCTCTATTCAGCACTTGTGAAGTCATACCTGGAGTCCTGTGTTTATTTTGGGACATTCTAGCACAACTCGAATATTTATATACTGAAGTGAGTTGGTCAGGAGGCTGGAAAATGTGGCATACAAGGAGATACTGCAAGAGCTGTGTGGCTTTAGACTTGAGAAGAGAAGGCTAAATGGGGATCTTATTGCTGCTTTCAGTTACCTAAAAAGATGGTGCCAGATCTTCCTGGAAAGGCATAGAGATGTGGTATTGTGTAGTGGATACATCTGCAAGACCGGAAAGTTCTGATTAGATATAAGGAAAACTTCTTATATCTATAGAAGTCAAATGACAGGTTGCCACAAGAGGCCAAGGAATCTCCACTATTTGAGAAACCTGATCTAACCTGGTCCTGCTTGGTCCAGACCTAACCTGGTCCTGCCTGGTTCAGAGGTTTTTTTGCTGTTCTTATTTAACCAAAAATTTTTCACTTGAGTAGCTTAGTCATATATGAAAATTTATCTACTGAAGCCCAAGCAAAAAACTTCTCTACTCATAAGTGGGGAGAGAATCAAATTTCATTTGTGAACATTATTGATCTGGGGCTGAGAGTAATAAAAAGGAAAAGACATAATATACAGAACAGTCTTGTACTCTAAAGGAAAGCACATCTTCAAAATCCGCTGTTCCATATGCAAGAATTAATAAACCTTTAGGTGTTCCAAAGCCCATATCATGCAGTCTGGATCCCTTAAGAAGAATTCCATGATTGGACTACCTTACCATTGTTAAAACATTCTTTGATAAAATCAAGGTCTAAAATTCCAATGTGTCTGTTATCCAAACACTGACCTTCTTTCTGCAGTTTGTTTTGTTTTTTTTTTTTTTTTATTCTGTTTTATTTAGTATCTGCAGATGATGTATTTCTCTCTAGTATTCTCTGCTTACAGCTTTGTCTTCCATTCTAATCTGCTAAAATAATAAAAAGTCCCATTGATTTTAATAGGAATTGGGTCAGATCTAAGACATGATTGTATTTGTAAAATATCTATGTATCATCAAACTTATAAACACTAAAAGGTGCCAATATTTTTTGTTTAAATCAACTTCAGAGGTATTTTCCACAAACAAAACAATTTGCAAAGCAGCAGCATTGTGGCTTTGTTGCAGAAAATGTGTATGCTTTTTTTTTTTTTTTCCCAAGGTGAAATTTCTTTGTTAAGGAACTGACTTTAAACTTGAATTTCTGTCCATTGACTTCTCAATTTAATAAGTGGTAAGAGTTCAGTTGTCATGTGGATGGATTAAATAAACCCTACTTTTAGAAAATTAACAAAATAAATTCTGCTGGCTCAAGGGGGAAAAAAAAAAGTCTAAATAAAACTCATAAAAATGACCAGATTTTTATTTTGTGTTTTACTTAAGTCTAGTCAAACATCCTAAGTTCCATAACAAGTTTAATCTCACTAACTAAAATGTCTAAAAGTTTACCTCTTCTCAACATATTAAAAAGAAATAATCCCTCTCTTCCTAGATGAATACACCTTTCTGAAATGTATTCTTTCTATAAAACATACTACATCAAATCAATGAATCTTGAGATGCCTCAGGACTTTTGTACTCTCTTCAATACACCTTTCCCCTACAAAAACAAGGTTTCAAAATGTTTTGACCATTCATTCTTTGCAATATCTATTACCCAATTACTCATTTACAGTTTTTTGGCATGTTATAGTTGTATCCTCCTGCTATTAACTCAGAAGTCCTTTCTTTTCTTCCTTTCTCCCTCGCCCACTCCTGGGAACATAGATAAAATACAGAGTCACAAAATGTCTGATTCTGCTAGGTTTTTTGTTTTGGTTTGGTTTGGGGTTTTTTTGTGAGATATGGGTCTACAAAGCAATCGATAAATCCTGAGTTTGCAAACAGTTAAATTGAGATGACTAGATGAAAGACCTTTCATGTAGATCAGGGCCATTTTGGTGGATAAAATTGTGTTTGCAGATAAAGAATCATAGCACCAAATAATGATTTAGTTTGTTAAAGGACCTCTGGAGGTCACCTAGATAAAAGATAAGCAGGGGTTTAAACAGTACAGCAGTTTGTGCACCACTTTGCATAGAAGGGCACATAGGAGAGAGCCAACAACCCAGTTCACAAGAGCTTATGTTTCCTGGTGATGACACACCACAAGACACAGTCCCTGGCAGACGCTGCAGCAACTGTCCCTATAACACCAGCAGTCTTGCCCCAGTTGGAGCTCCTGAGGATGAATGCAGCTCTGTGGTTCTCAGGCTGCAAGGACTCCTGGAGTTTCTTGCTGAACCCAGGACCAGGGTCAATGCATTTCTTCCTGCAGGAGGTGACTGCTCGTGGTCTGTGTTACCAAGTAAAGGAGCTGTGGGAGGAGCTCAGCAGACCGTGCAGCATCAGGGATGATAAGAAAGAAATTGACTGGATCTTCTCCAAGACCCTTCATCTTCAAAAACCTGAACTCCAGCTGTACTGAGGGAGGGTTAAGCAGAATCTGAGCTTTGGGAGTGGAAATAGAAACTCCTGTGACAATGAAGGTGTGAATCTCATGACTTCTGGCTCCTGCTCTACCTGCAGAACCACAACTACTGAATAGGGTCAGTGCCCTGGTTACAGAAGAGGGTCTCTGAGCCACCTGGGCATGAAAGCTCAGATATTTTTTCCCTCAATCCTGCCAGTGAGTGGGGAAGGGCTTCAGAAGGAGAGAAGAGATTCTATAGATCAACAATTAGTTGTGCAGAAGGTGTCAGCAACAAGGTTTTGGTTATTATAAACATGGAACCTTCTTTGATTATAAAGGTCTGCTTGAAAGAGACAGGATCCACCTGACTGAATCAGGGAAAATCACCTTTGCCTACAAGCTGGCCAACCTGGTAAGAAGAACTTTAAGAATGACAAGGGAGGATGACCAACAGTCAAAAGAGAACATGGTAGAACTGGATGGGAAGCAATGAGTGAAAGGTGACATGAATAGGAGGGACCTCGTAATCAAAAAAAAACTAGGGCTGAAAGGGGTCAAGTTCTAATGCATGCACACAAATAAGGAAATGCCTAGAGGAAGGTATTTTTGGGAAAGCTCTTACACTTTCACTGGGAAATCAGCACCACCAAGTATCTCTGTGAAGTACCTGTACACTAATGCACACAGCCTGGGGAACAAACAGGGAGGAACTGGAAGTCTGCATGTGGCTATACAACTACATCACTGGGATCATGGAGACATAGTGGGGCATCTGACATGACTGGAGCACCACAATGGATAGACACAGACTTTCAGGAAGGGCAGTCTGGGTAGGCGAGGAGAGGGAATTGCCCTTTATCTGGGAGAGCAGCAGGAAGCTTTGCCTGGGGATGGGTGAAGAGCCATCTGAAACCTTGTGAGTCAGGACTGGCAAGCAGAGCAGCAGGGGTGATATTGTAGGTATCTGCTGTAGGCTGCCTTATCAAGAAGAAGTAGATGAGGCATTCTTTGGATGTTTCGCAGTCACAAGCCCTAGTCCTTACAGGTGGCCATAACCAGCCTGAATTCTGCTGGACAGAAAACACAGAAAGACAAAAGCAATTTGGGAGGTTTCAGGAGTATATTGACAACAGGTTCCCACCACAGGTGGTTGAGGAGCTGATGAGGGGGGACATACTGCTGGACCTAAAATTTACAAACAAGGGAACATTAGTTGAGCGTGTGAAGGCTGGAGAGGAATAAATCCAAGCACCAGGACAGGCTGGGGTTAAACCAGTTGGAAACAACTTTGCAGAGAAGGACAGGTGGATTCTGGTGGAAAGTAAATTGATCAAAAGCTGCTAAAGTGGCTTTGTGGCAAAGAAGGCCAAAAGAGCATTGGGATTGTTCAGCCTGGAGAAGAGAAGGTTCAGGGGTATTTTATCAATGTGTAAAAATACTGAGAAAATAAGACAGACCCAGATTCTCCTCAATGGTATGCAGTAAAAGGACAAGAGACAATGGGTACAAATGATTAAGGGATTGGAGCATCTCCCTTATGAGGAAAGGCTGAGAGAGCTGGGACTCTTTAGCCTGGAGAAGAGAAGGCTGAGGGGAGACCTTATTATGGCATACAAGTATCTAAAGGGTGGGTTGAAGGAGGATGGAGCCAGGCTCTTTTCAATGGTTCCAAGTGACAGGACGAGGGGCAATGGGCACAAGTTAGAACATAGGAAGTTCTGTTCAAATACACAGAAAAACTTCTTTACGGTGAGGGTGACAGAGCACTGGCACAGGCTGCCCAGGGAGGTTGTGGAGTCTCCTTCTCTGGAGATTTTCAAGACCCGCCTGGATGCAGTCCCGAGTAATGTGTCTAGATGATCTCTAGAGGTCCCTTCCAACTCTGAAAACTCTGTGATTCCGTGAAATTGAAGTATGAGAAATTCTTACTGTGAGTGTGATTGAAAACTTGAAGAGATTGTCCAGGGAGGTTGTAAAGCCTGCATTCTTGTACACATCAAAACCCTAACTGGCCACAGCCCTGAGTCACCTATTCCAGCTGACTCTGCTTTGAGCAGGAGGGTTGGACTATTTGATCTCTAGAGATCCTCTCCAACTTTATCCATGCTGTGATATTGTGATTCTGTAAATGGAAATTTTGCAGCTATCAATGGCTACAGGCTGTTCAGAAGGGACAAGCGAGTAAGCAGAGGCAGAGGCATTGCTGGGGGATGAAGGTGTTGAGAGCATCCCTGAGGAGAAAGATTTGGGTTTACTGGTGAATGAAAAGCTGGACGTGAGTCGACAATGTGCAGTCGCAGCCCAGAAGGCCAACCGTATCCTGGGCTGCATCTGAAGAAGCATGGCCAGCACGTCGAGGGAGGTGATTCTGCCCCTCTACTCCACTCTTGTGAGACCCCCACCTGGAGTACTGCGTGCAGCACTGGAGCCCTCAGCACAGGAAAGACATGGAGAGGGCTAGAGCTTGTCTCTTACAGGCTGAGAGAGTTGGGGTTATTCATCCTGGAGAAGCGAAAGCTCCAGGAAGACCTTATTGTGGCCATTCAATACTTAAAGCGGCCTCGTAAGAAAGAATAGGACAAACTTTTTAGCAGGGCCTATTGCTATAAGACAAAGGGTAATGTTTTTAAACTAAAGGAGGGTAGACTCAGGTAGATATAAGGAAGAAATTTTTTACAATGAGGGTGGTGAAGCACTGGAAGAGGTTGCCCAGAGAGGTGGTAGATGTCCCATTCCTGTAAAGACTCAGGGTCAGGCTGGATGGGGCTCTGAGCAACCTGATCTAGTTGAAGATGTCCCTGCTTATGTCGAGGCGGTTGGACTAGATGCCCTTTGAAGGTCCCTTCCAAATCAAACTATTCTATGATACTATGATTCATTGAAAAGAAGGGTAATACTCTTGTAAATTATGTTGATAAGTTGTTATGAATTTCCTTTTGGGAATAAATATTAGATGGAAAGGCCAAAATAAATACAGAAACAGCAGAATAAAAGTAACGCCTGGAAACTATTGCTGTTGGATACTTTGGCAAGCCAAACTAAGACAGTTACAAAGTAATTTTACTTTGCAAAGTAAAGGCCTCTTATTATTTCTGACGATAATTAAAGGGATTCTTTTAAGAATGGAGGTACAGTTGTGGAAGAAAGAAATGCGTGCTGTAAAACAACACTGTTGGAAATTTTTCCCATCCCACATTGAATTGTAGAACAGTAATGATGAGTTTGGGAAGGAAGGCACATTCAAGTGAATGTGGGTATGTGAGGGAGTGTGTGATTGCTACCAAAGACCAAAGCAGGACTAGTCACCGAGTAGGTGAAGAGACCTGGGAGCCAGAAAAGTGTTTGTGATTCTAAAGGCAAGACCATTGAAGGACCTGGATACTGGTGAGACCAAAGGAGTCCTGACCAGCTGCTGAAGAGACTATGGGTTTAGGGGGTCTAAAAGGGTGAGATAAGTCTGTGTGTGTGTGCTTCTAAGGGTGAGACCATGGTGGCAGTTGACTCCCGGGGCACTAGAGGAGTCTCAACCAGCTATTCATGCATGTGTGTGCACTCATCCGTGAGTGAGACTGTTCAAACAACTGGAATGGGGCTGTGGCTTCAGATGCCTCTATGTCAAGGTGCCAGCAATTGAAAAAAATGGGATTCAGGGGCAGGTACTGGACAGAATGAGTGTCTGAGTCCAGCTGCTGGAAGGACCCACATTGTACTTATGTACATATTATGTACATATATAGATATATATATACATACATACATAAGTATTTCCCAGTAATGGACCTTTATCCTGCTCAGCCACTTATGGGAATATTAGCAAGTTTTTGGTGCTGTCTGTGTTCATGCCTGTCCTCTGCACATGGCTGTGATCTGTGTGGCTGGCCCTGTCTATACATATATATGTGGCATATATGTGTGCTCTGTGTGCATGCATTTAACAGGAATACATGCTCAGCCTTGCGACTGGTTGGACCTAGGGGCATGGCGCTGCAGCACCCTCACCTCTCTTGGGCTATCAGATCCAGAACAATATTTTTGACTAAAGTAACAAGCATATCTCCCTCCATTTGTAATTTTTGCATTTCTTCTCTGTCAACAGACTTTTTGACAGGCCTTTCACAGTACTCTGAGCTAAGGTTAGGCAGCTGTGCTATGTCTGAGGTGAGTCTTGGATATAGCCAAACAGGAGCAAACCTCTGGGTGGGAGGGAGGCTTGCAGCAGCAATCACAGAAAGCCCAGGTTACGGTGAGCTCCCCTGTTAACCTACTGGTTGACTTCCTCTTTTCTGTCCAGCTATTGCTCTGGTATTTACATCTTATATTTGTTTTTACAGGTAATGCAGACCTAAACCCACTACCTTATGTTCAAAGTAATTTCCTCATTGTCTGTCTTCGCAAAATCTACATACTAATTTATTTGTTCAGAACTATGAACACAAACCATTACCCAAAGAAATGGGTAGATGTCTGAAAGCTAGTAGTCTAGGGACCTTCTTTAAGGATACAAGAAAACATAGTGATAATTCTGGGTAATTTGTTCCTGCAGGCACAGAATTTCCGGTGGTTAAATGCTAAGCAAAGTTTAACAGTTAGTCATCTGTATGACTTTAAATAACTAATCTAAAAAATGATCAAGTCTGTTTTCCGTGAATTAGCCTTCACGCTAAAAGAATTTATCATCTACAAGTCATAGTCTGTTTCATTTATACATGCTGAATAGTCTCTGCACCTTGAGAATTCCTCCTAATTTCAATTCTAACTCCCATGAATAAGGGTGTCATAATCTGCTTTTAACAGCAAAGAATTTATTACCTGATAGGCAGATATTGTGATCAGATGTGTCATTTGAAAGATGCCCTATCAAATAAGAATAAAAGCTGTCAGAAATGTGTTAATATTTTACATAAGCATCATTTAGTGTACATGAAAATAATATGATGGATAAAATCCAGTCTTCCTTATGCAGTTTTTGTGCAGAGTAGTCACAATGTCTTCAAAGCAAATTTTCATTTAATGAAAACCACTATAACACTTCCTCTTTCCATTTTCAGGTTCTTAATTTGTGGAATCACTGGCAGATTTATCTTATGGCTAATGAATATCAGATCCACATAGAAGTTAGATTTACACAGGAGAAGATATAGTGTCCTCAAGATAGCAATAAATACTGCAACTTGATAGCCTCATTAGGAGCACGAAAAATGCTGAGGATCTTAAAATACAGGAAACTCAATAAGAAACTAACAAAATTATCAGAACTTCTGTTATCATAACATGTAAAACATGCACTAGATAAAAGATGTGATCTTCAACTTAAGTTTTTTTGTTGTTTGTTTGGTTGGGTTTTTTCTGGTATCTTTCTTCATTGCATTTCAGCTATTTTATGTTCACACATAAATATATTCAGGGAAATGTATCTGATATTTACAAAAATGCTGGTTATGTGAATATTTTTGCTTTGTAAACTCGTTACAGTAATTCCCTTGGAATATAGCTCCAAGTCTAGGTTGGTAAAAAGTGAAAACTACATCCAGTTAATATATGACCAGAGGATGGACTTTTCATTAAGCAACTTTATTTTCCTTGATGTATTGAAATTACAGTAGCAACTATAATGTTTATTCAAAATTTATACACTTATCATACTATCAAATGTTACATTTGTCCTAAAAAATATATTTACCTTGTTTAATTCTAAGTAACAATATCTTCACTCCTGTTAGGAACTTATTAAAAATGTCATGTAAGTGGTTTTATTTAAAATCTTGATGACTGTCTACAACCTCAAGAAATACTTTCATTTGTTATAGCAATGATGTTATGAATGCAGAAATGCCATCTCAGAATTTTTATAATTTTTCCTTCTCACCGGACTTGAAAATATCTATCCTTACTTTGTCCAGCTTTCCAAGGCCAAAATGTTTACTATTGCACCAAATTTTCTTAATCTATCATCATCCCCTTTTAGAAAGACAAGCTAATTTAGTTTCAAATGGATGTTGAATAAAAATTTGACCCATCTGAAACATCTCACATTAGAGATGAGTAAGCTAATGTGTCTGGAAGGCTTGAATTTTCTGTGGTTTATGCCTCCATAAACATAAAAGCTGTAAAAGCAGCTTCATAAAAATCACCCGAGTGTTCACTTTGAAAAAGCCTTTAAACAAATAGAAGTGGTTATACTGACACGATATATTCAATGCTTCCAAAGACTATCTCTGTGTATAGTGCATAGTCATGTATTGTCACACTACAATGTACCAGATTTATTATTTCAACTGCCTCTGACTACAAAATTTAATGTAAAGGGCAGCCATGTGCATACAAACTCAGCAAACAACAGAATGAAAGTGAATGATTCACTTATTTCAATTTCAAACCTACATGATACTGTACTGCAGAAGACAACTAATGCAACTGAAGCAGCATTTCAGTCAGGACTATGTATCAGACATTCCTCCCTAGGATCTTCCTTCTTGGGCCTCCTATTGATCTTTTAATAGTTAACTAAATATTTTAGAAACATTTCATTTTATTTTTCTTGTCCTAGGAAAGTCTATACCGTCATCCAATCTGAAGGCCAGCTCTTCATTAAATGTGAAATTAGATACCCAGTTAATGAAGCTTTGTCTCATATTCGATGACTGACAGTAAATCTGCGGTTTGTTCTCTGTCTGAATCCCTTAATAGGTTTACAGAGAGTTAACTCTGACTTTGGTGTTCCATTAACAGCAAGACTTTGCTGGGTGGAATGTTCTGCTTGTTTAATTATTTAGTGGCTCAGTAGCACAGACAGCTTCTACAAAAGCCAAATGATCTTAAGCAGCAACAAATGAACACCATAATCTTAACAAGATTATCATAATAAAGAGTCATCAGAGAAATTAAAATTATCTGCTTTAATTACAAAATTATAACCCCATTAACTCCTCTGCATGAAAAGCAGGAATTGGGGAATAGCAAGGAAGAACCCAGAGATGTCTATTACAAACTTGATAGTAAATTAAAGATGGGGTGAAAGAGATTTGCTGTGTGGGCTAAGATATTTCAGGTAATATATTTTGCAACATATGTTTCCTATAGATTAGGCTTTCCAAAATGAGACCACAAGAACTGTGGGGGTTTTTCCCCATCTTGTCTTTTGCCTTTTACCCCTATATTGTCATGTTTACCAGACTAAGACAAACTCAGTTAAAAGCTAAAAACTTAAAAGCAGACCCTTATTTAAATATGCCTAAAGCTGTGAATTAATTATGCCCTAAATAAGTTATTAGAACAATATTGCCACTAATGCATTATTTATGGCTACTTGTTGAAAAGTTTGTAACAGCAAAAGTACTGAAGTGACATTTCTAAGGACATTAACATGAAAACGAGGTGAATTTGAAGAGAAAAAATATTCAATGAGCAAGCTCTTATCAAAGTAGTCTTCAATAATGCATATACTAGCCATATCTTTTTTACTTCTACAGTACACATGTAATATTCATAGGACTACTTTAAAATTTCTTTATATTCGTTTGCATGACAAATAAATAATAAAAAAAAAAACAACAACAGGTCTCCTCAGAGTAGATTCATATTTTAGGAAAAATATTTACTATCAATCTTATCTCATATTGTAAAACATATTTTTATGGATATTTATCTAATAGATAATTTAAGTAATAATTTTTTTAGTAACACGTATTGTCCCTTAATTTTAAATTTGACACAGTTCTCTATAACTTTACTAAATTAAACTTTTGAATATTAAGTATATATGTTATTTTTAGTGAAGTGTGTAATTTCGCTTTCATATAGCTAAAATATGTCATCGACATAGTAGCACATAAAGACTGTCTTTATAGAAATCATTACTGAAATCAGGTATAACGCATTTATTGTTGAATAGCTGAATTACTATCTTTCAAAAAAGACTGAAATAGCCATGAGACCAAGTTATAGCCCAAAGAAGTCAAAATAAATCGTTGGAGCTTGTTTTGGAGTATTCATGTATATGGGAAAAAAAAGTCTACTTACGAAGCTTTTAGTAGTCCATTATCCACGGTACATATGCTAATTCTTCCTAATCCATAAGGACATCAATAGAATTTGAAAAATTCACATCGTGCAGGAGAAATTGCCCTTTTTTTTTGTGCATTAGTTGAGTTCTATGGGCTTGTTCCCAATAACCAGGATTTACTGGATAACAATCAGCATGTGTGTAGTTATTTCGCTGTTGAAATATGTTCTCTGAAGAGGAAGTGAAAAGCATTGCTAGCTATTTTTTTCCAGGATTTCTTTCTGGTTGTGTATACTTCTCAGATATATCTAATATACAGGCCCTGGTCTGAAAAACCTAAGCAGACTTTGACACCTTTTAAAAGATCTCCCTAGGTCAGAGTGTTGCAAACATGCTAGACTTGAATTTCACTGTTGTTTCATGGTAGTGCAGTTTCTAAAAGTGTGTTTTCATGAGTATCTGCACACGTTTTTTCAATATTAGCCACATAACCACTTGATAAAGCCTAAAAAAATTAACTTTATTCATCTGCTACAACATTATTTCTAGATAAAATTTAAGTCATTGTTCACCTCTGCTGAAGCTAAAAATACAGGCCACATTTTTATGTAGGTTGCAGTATTGTTTCATTGCTGTTCCAATGATATGCCAATATAAATATTCAGTAGTACAGGCAGGATTCTGTGAAGACTGCTTATATATTTTAGATTAGTTTGTCTATTTTGCTCTTTTTTTTTTTTTTTTATGCATGTTGCTAGTCCATAACTGTACAAGACAAAAGGAAACATGACATATTGTTCTCACCTGTATTTGAGTATTTTATTTCTAACTTGTGTTTTATAACTAAAAGATACCTACTTTTGATGGGTTCCACAAGGAACCTCATGGGAAGAACATGTCCTCAGTCCATTGTTGTATGTGTGAAACTAAAAACTTCAGGAATTTGGTAGAGAAATTTCATACTGCGCACATGTAATTTTAAGCTAGGTCTGTCTGTTATTCCAGGAGGCTTATCTGAATTTACACACATAAATATATCTTGACAATCCAGATCATAAATAAACAAGAAAAAGAACTTGAAAGAAAGCATCAATGACCATTTTAAAATAGCTTATTTTAAATAGACTAAATATTAATGAAAACATAATTATTGTGGAAATTTATTATCTCCATCTTTGAAGAGTTATTCTCTTTTTCCAACCACAAGTTCATACTTGTCATTATCCCTAGAGATAACTCTTAAACTACCTGTTCAAGATAAATAGAACATGTTAAACTTATATGCAGACTGAATCTGAAAGTTTCTCTTTCTTTGTGTTCAAATATGTTAAAGGATCTTCTCCATTTACATCGTGGATTGGGCAAGAAGTATTGGTATAAAACTGAAGGAATGTCTGATGGTTCTGAAGCCATGTTTTCTATGACTCTCCAAGGAATTCTTCTGTGGTTATGTAAATTAAGTTATTGTAAATAAAGGCCATTTTGGTTTAAAAACTGTATTTGGAGGAAGAACTGTAAATACATTGGAGAACAGCATTAAAATTCAGATAACAAAGAGAGTAAATATTCTAGAGAAAGAGATTAAAGTTTGGTCAGGAAAAATGCAAGTTTCTACTTATTGAGAACTGATTACTAAGATCTTGCAGAGTCTCTGACACTTTGTCTATTCTCAAGAACAGATCAAATAATGTTAGAATACTAAAGTAGGTCGTTCATTTTGAGTAGGGTCATCAGGATAGAATAAGCATTGTCTTCAACACAATATCATTGAATCTCAGAATAATCTCTGTTGGAAAGGTTCCTAGATGTCATGGAGTCCAAAACCTCACTCAAAGTACGGCAAACATAGGCCAGGTTCTTCAGCCGACATAGGTCAGGTTCTTAGCCAACATAGGTCAGGTTACTTAGAGTCTTGTCCAATCCCATTCTGAATATCTTCAGTCATGAAGAGCCCACAACCTCCCTGGGTAGTCTGTTCCAGTTCCAATCTCATCCTGGGTAAAAAAAAAAAAAAAAAAAAAAAAAAAAAAAAATCCTTTATATCTGTTAGAAATTCCCCTAGATACATCTTGCCTCCTCCTAACCCACCACTGTGAATTACTAAGATCTGTGTATCTGTGTCATCTTTATATCCTCTGATTAGGTAGCTGTAGACAGCAATAAGGTCTCCCTTCAGTCTTCTCAAGGCTGAACAAAGCCAGCTGTCACAACATACATCATGTGCTCCAGCTCCCTGAGTTCCAGTACTCCATTGGACTCATTCCAGTTTGTACTGGAGACCCCCAAACTCCACATGTTGTTAGACACAACACTCCAAATGCAGTATCACATGTGCCAAATGGAGGGGAAAGATCACTCCCCTACACTTGCTGTCAATCTTCTTACTAGTGCTGCCCAGTATACAGTTGGCCTTCTTTGCCCCAAAGGCACATTACTGGCTTAAGTCCAACTTGTCATCCATTGATACAAGAAGCACTTTTCTGAAAAGCTGATTTTTGCTGGTTGACTCCCAGCTTGTAGTGGTGCATGGAATTATTCCTCCGCAGGTGAAGAACTTTGCATTTTCCTTTGCTGAATTTCGTGACATTCCAATCAGCCTATTTCTGCATCTTGTTGAGGTTTCTCTGAATAGCAGTCCTACTCTCCAGTGTATCAACCACTTTCCCCGTTTAGTATCATCTGAGGATTTTCTATGTGTGTACTTCATCCCAGCCCTTTGAACCCAGCCGTCCGCCAACTGCTGTACTTTTCACGATCTAGACCATATGTCACTAATTTGGCTACAAGAACTCTATGTAAACCTGTGTCAAAGACCATTTTAATGTCTTTAATGCAATATCCACTGTTGTCCCCACAGGCAGGCATCTCATGATAGAGGTCAATCAGGTTGTTTTGGTGTGATTTAAACTTAGTAAGTCATACTGACTTGTTTCTAAGCACCTTCTTCCAAGAGGAAGACATGGTTTCCAAGAAGATTTGCACTGATGAGACCACACCTCTAATACTGTGTTCAGTTTTGGGCCCCTCACAACAAGAAAGACATTGAGGTGCTGGAGAATGCCCAAAGAAGAGCAACAAAGCTGGTGAAGCGTTTAGAGAACAAGTCTTATGAGGAGCAGCAGAGGGAACTGAGCTTGTTTAGTCTGCAGAAGAGGAGGCTGAAAGGAGAGCCTCTAGCTCTCTACAACTACCTGAAAGAAGATTGTAATGAGGTGGGTGTCAATCTCTTTTCCCTAGGCAGTGTTAGGTTAATGGTTGGATTCAATGATCTTAAGGGTCTTTTCCAACTGAAATGATTCTATGATTCTAGAATCTTCCCAGGAAATGAGATTTGGCTGACTGACCTGTAGTTCCTCAGGTCCATACTTGCCCTCCTTGAAGATGATAGTGACAGCTGGATTTTTCCTTTCATCAAGAACCCCAATTGCTAAGACTTTTCAAAGATCATAGATGTCATCATAATATTGGAGTGGGTTCAACAGAGGTCTGTTGAGATGACTGAGGCCTAGAGCACATGAAATACAAGTAGAGGCTGAGGTTTTTAACTTCTGTAGTCTGACAAGGACAGGAGGGAAAGCTGTCAGCACCATGATTAGGGTGTATGCCTGGAAAATATGTTTAAACTCCTGAGCCACAAGTCTATGTGTTTCCTTGTCACAAACAAGTATTCTTGGGTTACACAGTGAAGATACACCAAGTAGGTGAATATATTGAATATTCTTATGTTTTTAAGGATCTCAGGAAAAGACACTGACTTTTAGCTAGAGTAGATTTGTAGTGTCAGCCTTTACAATTTTTATTACAGTCCACAGAGAGCCCCAGCTATATGGATTTGATTATATTTTTCAGGTCCTGAAAGGTGTCATATATCTATGTACAGTTTATCCATGACTCCTCTCCTCTCCTCTCCTCTCCTCTCCTCTCCTCTCCTCTCCTCTCCTCTCCTCTCCTCTCCTCTCCTCTCCTCTCCTCTCCTCTCCTCTCCTCTCCTCTCCTCTCCTCTCCTCTCCTCTCCTCTCCTCTTCTCTCCTCTCCTCTCTCTTGTCAGACCTTCTCTAAAATTAGTATACTCTCTAGATGTTGCAACAGATTTTAAAAATGATACAAATAAAATAAATACCAGAAAGCTGATGAACAGGAAGCCTAAGAGACTTTGACAACTGTAACTGTGAGAAGTAAATGCAAGTACTACGAAAAACAAATCTGGATAGCATGACTGAAACAAAATAGGGAGGTAAGTGGCAAGTACATCTACTGAACTGCCACAAATAGTGATTATGTCATAATGATCAAAAGACAAGTTGCCAAACATAAGAAACAATGCAGCACTGAAGTAAACAACGTAAATGATCCTGATGCAAACTCAAAACCAGACCCTGGTTTCAGAGCAAATTGTCGCAGTAGAGGCAGCAGCTGTATTACATAAAAGTGTTCTTGCCAGTAGCAAGGATAGCGGCTTACATAGCACACAAGTGGGAGATTAAAAGAAAATGGAACAGAAAATCCTTCAAAACATAGGCTATAGAAGTGTAAGGGAATAATAAGGTAAAGAAATGTATGACTCATAACAGCAAAATACATATGACAGGTCATGGTGTGACTATAACTGTTTCCTCACAATATTCTCTTGCCAATGATGATTTTTTTTTAGTCTAGAGCAATTCGATACAACCAATTAATTTTGTTATAGTAGTGGAATATTATCTGAGCTTTCAAATGGTCTGTCATTATTCATTCAAAAAATCCATTATGAAACAGGATTCCAAACAAGAGATTATGTTTGTCTTCAGTAAACTTTACAGCAGCCCACACAATTTATAACATCTGCGGTACAGGAAAATCTGGATTGTTTATTTTAGGTTTCCAACTAAAAGCCTGAGCATCAGTAGAATGATCCAAACAGACTATGTAAAGTGTTTACAGTCCTCATAGAGTCGATAAAGAGAGATGAACACTTTTACAGAAGAAAACAGGAAACCAGCAGGAAGATGGGCCTCTACTTAAAGCTAGCAAAAGGAAACCCTGACAGCATGTCTGATTTGTTGCTACTCCACAACCTAGGCTCATGGGTCCATTTAGGATATAAAATATGTTATTTTCCTCTGAGGGTATATAGGCTTCATTATTTTTAAGACAGAGGAATTAGAGGAGACCATATTTTGCATAAAAATTTAGCAGTGAGGCTACTCATAAAGGCGCTTAAAGATCTAGGTTTCAACTCTGTTCCCAGACAGAGGCTGGTGAGTCTTGGTCATATATGCCTGTATCCTGAAAGACTTTGCTACTTGTCCAGGCCCTGAGGACACTCATAGGCTTCACAGTTCTTGCCCAAGCTCCCCTGGTGCCTCCCTCTACCCTGCCCGTGGTCCATGACCTAATTTCAGCCCAGACCAGGGCCATCAGGCCTAGTTCCAGCATCTCTCTGCAAGTGCCAGTCTCCAGCCCTGTCACTGGCTCTGCCTTCTGGATGGACCTTAGATCTATATTATAGCCCTATTTCTGGTCCTCACTCCTTTTATTTCTGACTGGGTGCCCAAGATGGACTCTAGCCCTGGTGCATCGCTTACTGTGGCAAGGATGTCAATGGACCCTGTTACCAGCCCCTGGGTCGGCCAGCTGTGCTCAGGTCCTGTGGGACTGTGGCCCATCAGTGGAGGCAGTCCTTGTGCTGGGGCACCTCTTGGCTCCCCTTGTTTCTGGATCAACCCCATTCTTTTTTCTCCCTGACAACTAGTCATTATACTGTAGATGACTCTGAAAAGTGTCTGAGTATTCTTGTGGAAATTGATGTACATGACTTTCTGTCAAATTGTCACACTATTTCACTGCAGGAGCCTGGACTGACCACTGTCTGCATTAAGCACATACTACTTTTTTCCCTGGCTTCATTTGGAAGACAACCCTTTAGTTTTTCTTCAAGAGAAACTATGGCACAGTCAACAGCACAATGCACACCAGTGTCCATTTAAGAGGGATAACCTTACCTCTACGTTGTATGGGATACACCAACACAACTTTTAGCTGGACAAGAGACCAAATGTTAAAATATAGTCTGTGTTTACTTGGCCCCAGGCTTGTCCCCTCTTGAGCAAAGCAGATGAACCATGTCTTTTGAATGTAGATTTCCTTTGAGCCAATATGGTGGGTTTATGGCCCATAGATATAATTATTATTTTTAATGTTTTTGTTTGTTTGGTTTTTTACCCGTCATTGTGTCTGCAATGTTGCGAATGCTATGATGCAGCCCTGAGGGGCTGTAAGCAGTTTTTACAGCATGAAAAAAAAAGATGTGTTACAGGCCTTGGGATCTGGTGTTAGGGTTTGTGGAGGTATTAGAAGTTACAGTGCTGGATGAGGTAGATCTGACAACTGTAAAGGGTAGAGGAAATTAATTTGCTGTAGTGTCATTCATACCAACTTTTTAAAGTGATCTCTGGAGTTAGCTACCTCCAAATTCACACCACTAGATTTCTTTCATCAAAATTAGTTCACTGTAAAAGAAAAAACAAACAACACAGTTCTGTAGAAAATTACCATTTATGCAGATTGCAATAAGATTATACATATTTATAAGGTAGACAAATACAAGACCAGTGCCCAGGTGACAGGGTTCTTTCACAGTGAAGAAGTATCCTTTACGGTATACAGCAGAGATGGTTTAGGGATACAGGGATATGACACAGAGTTCAGATGAGAGCGGTGCAAGGTGGTTGTAGCCACCCTGCCTCAGCGGTTGGTTTCCTGAGTAGGATGAACTTAGGCCATTTTGTGGTTGTTGGCAAAATGAATGATGACTATCTAATCAAGATTAGAAAGATGCACTAAAGTAGCAAACAGCTCCCAAACGATTCACACAAGGAAGAATTCATTTCTCCAAACTTTATGAATGCAGTTTAAATGTCTTTTCCTTGAGCTAGACACCTTTATAGCCCACCCTTTATAGTAACGGAAGGCAAGTAGACATTTTTAGATATATGGTCTCGTCCCTACTTTTGGATAAGATAAATCATGTCTTAAAAAACTCTGATTCTTTCTATCACTACAAAGGAGCCTAGAGTAATGACATGAGCTGTAGATACATTTGTAACATGGACTCCACCTAAAATACACATTTCAGTGTATTTTTCAAGATTGGTAAGACCTTAAACTTAATGACTTAAGACAGCATGGTTATTAGTCTTGACTTGATCTCAGAAAAAAAGACTCTACAACTTTCATCATATATAGAGTTTGTCAGAAAATTACCCTCTCCAGCTGCAAGTCTAGCTAACAAAGCAATTTGCCCTCCAAATTTCCAAACTTCCATGCCAAATTATTCAGCTTTGTTTTTCTGAAATAATCTTTTGTCTCTCAAACATTTTTCTCAGATTTCATATGTAATAGAGACCAGTGAAATGCACAGCATGTATGTCTCCGATATCAGCATTTCTAGCCTTCTAAGTATTAAACCCCAGACTTTAGATTCAAAGTGTAGTTTACCATTTTGCTTTCTTAAACACTGTCTCTTTCTGGTAAACATGGCAAACTATTTCATTAGGAAAAAAATCTAGAATTTGCTCCAGGTAGAAATATCAGTGTGTGTGTAGACCCATAGAAGGACGCATTTGCTGAATATAAATTACACTTTCTGAGGCCTTTAAAAGTTTTAACAATCCTAAATGATCAGAGAAACTTTCAAGTTTCCTGATAAGTAGTAAATATCTGTTCCCTTCTCCTTTCTTTCCTTGCACAGATAATGGAACATACTGTAGTAACTTCTGGATTAAAATGACTGTTACTTCCAATGAGAGTTAAATTGTTATAGGGTTTATTAGACACTGCAGTTTTCAGCTTCTTAATACCTTTTAATTACAAGACCCATCCTGCTTACTGATTGCACATTAAGAAAGTGGTTCTCATTTATGCTTAGGCTTCTTTAGTTCATTTTGGTTATGTAAAGGGAACTAGCTCCACCCATTTCTTCATAATTTTTTTTGTTGAATTACTGCTTCCATTATCTTGTTCTTTTACATTGAGTTTAAAGACACATTTAGCATATTTGATATCGATCTGAGTTCTTTCATTAATTAATATAATTAGTATATAATTAGAAAACCCAAAGAAATACTGAGATACTGTGAACATTTAAGAAAAACTCTCTTTGAAACTGACTTTCGCCTGTGGCTTTTAAGTAATACATTGATCATTAATACTTTGTAATATCTAATTTGACAAAAGATTATTTTTTTTTTTAAGTTCACCAATAATTTCAACAGAAAAATATAAATCAGTCAACATTTAACAGTTACACCAAATAAATGGTTCAAATCAGGACACTATACTCACCTACTAATAAAATTGTCTTCAGTTTTCGCATGGAAACATATCTTTCCATCCTTCCAGTTATAAAACAGTGGTTCTAACCACCTGACATCTCAATGAAAGATTCTCTAGTGCTATACATGAAGCCAGAGGCGAAGTTTATTTACAAGCTGGGTAAACATATGTTGTCAACTGAAATTCCCTATTCTCTGTTCAATACCTTCAAAAGGAATTAAAATATTAATAACAGCTATGCAGAGTAGTGACAAACAAATTAAGGTTATACTGTAAACAAGCCTTTTTCTGAGATGGAAAGGGTGATATTTTGGGATCTATGAATATTCCCTTTTGATTTCAAACAGTTACAATATATTTTCTACTTGTAAAACCTAAGAAACAGATAGCTACAATCCTATTATATACAGATTTAGCTTAGATGTGCATCTTTATTTTTTCCCCATCTGTGTACAGAAGAGAAAAAAAAAGTCATTAGTACAGGGTTGGAAATGTCCAATGTAATAAAGCAATAATGGGGATTTAACAGCAATCTCTGACTATGTCTAGACCACAGTGGAACATGACAATGCACTTTTGAAACATGATTATGTATTCATATGTAGTACAGCACAGCTTCTACTTCATCTGTGTGCCTGTCCCATTCACATGAAAACTAGGACATCCTCTGGTGTGGAAAGATGGACCTGATTTTTCACTCTGATCCGAAATCAAATATCACATGTGGGAACTGAGAAACTTTTCTAAATTTCCTAATTTAAAAATTCTTCTTGAGTTGAATTTTTTACTCAAAAGATTCATTTGATAATGAAGTTAAAATATTTTTGAAGTTACTAAATTTTTCACACAATAATATTTTGTTTTTTAAGTCAGTCCTGGTACAAAGCACTATCGAAATTGAGAATAAATATCTACATAGTAATTTTGTAATTTTCCATTACAGTTATTTTTGAAAGATCTCAGAAATAGTAGATCATGGTTCAAATGTAACAATGTTAATTGTATGGACTTCTGGCTATCCTGCAATGAACAAATCAGTTCTGTACCTGTTAAATATGAAAATACCAGGACTTCTGTGGTTCACCCTTGGACAACAGCTCAGCCCCACGCAGCTGCTTGCTCACTCTTCTGCAGTGGGAGAATTGAAAGGGTAAAAGTGAGAAAAATCATGGGTTGAAATGAAGATAGATTAATAGGTAAAGCAAAAGTCACACACACAAGCAAAGCAAAACAAGGAATTCATTCACTGCTTCCCATCAACAGGTAGGTGTTCAGCCATCTCCAGCAAAGCATGTCTCCGTCATGTGTAACAATTACTTGGGAAGATAAACGCCATAACTCTGAATGTACCTCTCTTCGTCCTTCTTCCCACAACTTTATATACTGAGCATGATGTCATATGGTATACCCCTTTGGTCAGTTGGGGTCAGCTGTCCCAGATGTGTCCCCTCCCAAATCCTTGTGCATCCCCAGCCTACTTGCTGGTGGGGCAGTGTGAGAAACAAAAAAGGTCTTCAGGCTGTGTAAGCGCTGCTCAGCCATAACTAAAGCACCCCTGTGTTATCAATGCTGCTTTGCTCCCAAACCCAAAACATAGCACCATACAAGCTGCTAGGAAGAAAAGTAACTCTATCCCAGTCCAAACCAGTACAAACTCCTATAGAGTTAATGGCAGCTGAAGAATAACTTCTTCAGCGCTCTACAAACCACAGGCCAAGTTGCAGGCCTGCAGCAGCTGGCAAAGGGAACAAAACTGGGGGAAGGACTTCAGGCAGATTTCCTCAGTGCCGCATATTTAAGCTGATAACAAAGAGAAGCAAAACCTTTATAGCATCTGTAAAGAAGTATCTGTCTTAAAGGACTATCAAGTATGTAACGAAGAGGGAGATTTTATATAACAGTCTGCAATTCAGCAGGGTAGAGATGTTTGTTTGAATGGGTGAGCTGCCACCTTAAAAAATACTTGTTATTTCTCGTACTTATCAAAATCAAGAGTCAATCAATACATAAATCTTCCTCTTCTACCTCTCTGAACAATGGTTTTGATTGAAGTGGAATGATCACTGTCCTAAGAAACTGGTCTTTTCTCTTTTTGTTTCCGTGTCGTTGCTGTTTCCACATACCTCATGGTTTCTATGGATATTGAGTTAAAAAACTGAAAGATGATACTCTTCTTCCTCCCAAACTGCAGGAACAAATTTCCTTTCTTCTTGCAGAAAAGTTTTTATTTCATTGCTACCAAGATTCCAAGGAATGTATATATCTGTGAAGATAATAAGGGAATAGATGGTAAGGACAGGAGGACTTGATCCAGAAATCAAAATTGCAGAGAATGTCTTATTTCTTAACACAATGCAAAGGAAGACCCAGAAAACAGAGCAAGATAAGGATATGACCAACCCTTAAAAATAAATGGTAGAGACACAAATGATCTCAAGATGTCCATGTTGCAACATTAATTCCAATGTATGCTCCTACAACCCACTGAGGCATTGAAAAGCTGAAATTCATCCGTCTGTGACAGACATCCTATTATACTTCAGATTAGGTACAGGTACAATTCTTTGCCATTTCTGAAGTTCACATCAACATAAATCAGGGGGAGAATTCTCTGTCAGTGTTTTCAGGTATTTTATATGCTGTGTGAAGCTGCTTAGAGAATTGGAATGTTAGAATAAATCCTGGTGGACACGGTTCAGTGGTTACAAAGCAGGTGAGGTAGCCACAGGTGCATGGTAAATGTAATTTGTCACATTGTTCTGCAGTTTAACACATGGGTAGTTTCACACCATATGTAGTACAAATGCAGACACACATACAAACCACCAGCTTGCGCCAGCTTAGCCATTAGTGAAATTTCTCTACATGAATAACAATCATTAAACTTATTTTACCTGATATACAGAAATATTTAAATGAAACTAAACAAAACTCCATATACAAAAAACACTCTACAAAGAGGGAAAGGCTACAAATTTACTTAAGAAGAAAATATATCCATCACCTACACGTTCAGATCATTTTTCCTATCTATAATGAATATAGACGTACTACTGTATGAATGAAATCATAATGATCTATATTATTCTTGTAACTGTAAAGTAAATAAGATCACTATCAGTTTTTATCTATGAGGTCTATTCAACTAAAATAACACTGCTAACACCATCGGAGCTTCTTCCTTTAAATAAGATCAGTTCACGCTTCCTATATGGCTTAGCTAATAATGTCTTTATCTTTCTGTAAGCATAGTCTTGTAATCATATCAAATTCGCACTTCATCTCACTTACTCTTTAAGCTTATAAGCATAGCAGTGTATATCACGGATGACTTAACCTTTTGAAAGTATTCAGAATTTGCTAAAAATGTTCCAACAGCTAGCCTGTAACTCAAGAAAAAATTACACCACTGCTTTGGTTTAAAGCTTCCAGTGTGATAAAATGCAGGTAATATATCTTCAGGCTCACAACTGCTGATTTAATTTCTTTCTAGAACTAGTCTTATATACAGTTTACACTTAGAATCATAAAATGGTTAGAGCTGGAAAGGACCTTAAAGATCAGCTAATTGTAACCCCCAGTACCATGGGCAGGAACACCTCCCACTAGACCAGGTTACTCAAAGCCCCATCTAGCCTGGCCTTGAATGTTTCCAGGGATGGGGCATCCACAACTTCTCTGGGAAACCTGTTCCAGTGTGTCACCACCCTCACAGTAAACAATTTCTTCCTATTATCTAGTCTAAATCTACCCTCTTCCAGTTTATAACTGTTATCCCTCATCACTTCACTCCGTGACAAAATGTCCCTCCTCATTTTTCCTGTAGGCCCCCTTTATGTAGCAGAAGGCTCTATAAGGTGTCCCCGGAGCCTTCTCTTCTCCAGGCTGCAACCCCAACTGTCTCTGCCAGTCTTCATAGGAGAGGTGCTTCAGCACACTGATCACCTTTGTGGCTCTCCTCTGTACTCGCTCCAACAGGTCTATGTCCTTAAGTTGGAGACCCCAGAGCTGGACTCCAGGTGGAGTCTCACTTCATTTCTAGAAAAGCAGTATGTTTTTCAGTACAATTTTTGATTATTTACTAGGACTTTCTGACAATGAAAGATATTTATGGAGAAGAAGACAGTACATCCTCATAACTGTAGAACTTATTAGCATAGTACTGAAATTCCTGAAGTGACCAGATCTTCCCGATGACGAAAGGAGAAATGCAAATTTTTTAATGTTATGTTGCAATTAAACTACTGTATTATTAATAATCTCTGTGAAATAAAGCCCGGAAATTTGAATGAAACTACACAACAATTTAGAATATTTGCTTAAATCAGGAATAATTGGGAAGATAATTTTACTGTAGGAATATTAAACAGTTTTATAAATGTGCTACCTTATAGGTGCAAAATAAACATGATACTCAATATATCTTTCCCTGTGTGATCTTGACACTGAGTGTATAGTTTACAAAACCAAATTGTATGAAAATAAAGGTTATCTGTTATACAGGAGAATAAAAATAATAGATATTGATTCATAATGGAAGAATGACTTTGCTTCAGACTGTCAGTGTTTTAAAATTATAAGATGGTTATTGTAACCTAATTATTATTACATAGTTAGAGGATAGAAATTATGACTTTTATAACAAGATAATTGTTGCTAGAAATTTCTAATGACAAGCCTATCTAACCATACATTTTTGTTTTCCTAAAAATGGCAGTGCTTGCTAAAAAGGCAATGTTTCCAATACAGGATACACTTTTAATGCAATTTATTAGTGGCATGTGCCCACGTTGAATTGGCCAGAGATCCTTTGGTTTGGGGTCTTTTTGTGTTGCTTGATAAGTAAATTCATTAAGGAAGTATGAATTAAGCTGAATGAATTTAATGAGGTACACTAATATGCAGTGATTCTAAACTGCCACAGGGTGGTAGGAGATGCACTTTTCACAACATTTACCTAATTTGAAGAACTAAATGCTTTGCTACACTTCCATGTTATTTAAATCCTTTATTGGAATGTGTATTAGTCTTATAGCTCAAAAAGTGTAAATGAAAGTTAAAAGGCAAAATTACACCTCTTACACCATCAGAAAGATCGTATAAGAGAACAGTTTTAAACATTCATAACAGATGTCTAAGTTTATTTTATACTATCACATGCAGGAGGTTTTGTTTGTTAGCTTATATTCTTCCATGTTACCTGAACACTGCAGGTTACTTTGCAGATATCCTTTAGCATTGGTCCTAAGCAAATAAATATTATGCTAAAATACACTCAGTATGTACAGGAAATTAAAAATGTAATTTTATGTTCTTCATTCCTATGTTAATAGTATCTTAAAGTCCCTTTAAACTTATATCTCTCTTATGCTCTGATGTCTAAAAACATTTAAGAACCTGAGATTGTGGAGAATTTAAAATCTAAATATAAAGATGTATGTATATTTTGCTTTTATAATTTTATTTCCATCACCATATGTCCATCTCTTTGGAAGTGTGTTATTAAATATTTTATACTTAGGGATCCTTTAGTTAAGTAATCTTAGTTACAGAACTACATGTAATGCTTTACCAGAGCAAAGATCAGAGAAGTCTATCTTTACACCTAGACTTACACCTTATTGTGAATTAAATTATTTTGTTTGAACATTAAATAGCAAAGTGGGGTTTTTTTTCAATCACAGCAGTTCGAAGACAGTGTGCCAGCTCAGAAAAAAAAAAAAAAACCTTTCTTTTTAAAAATAAATCTATGCCATATGTGAAAATAAAATAAAAAAAAAAAAGTGGACAATATAACCACTCGGTGGGGAGGGGGGAGGGAAAAAAGAAGAAAAAAAGAAAGAACTGTTTACATCCAAGAACCCCTTAAAAAACAAAAAGGAGGAAAAGAAAGTCTCACATTGTTCAATCGTTACATATGTGTGCTAGTCAACTTTAAAATTCAGGCAATCTTCTAGACAAGTTACCTTCACCTGAAAGACAGAGAATTCATATGTTCCAGAATGTGTTATTCAGAAACTGTCGACATGAGGTCATCAAGTTTTCATTTGTCTGATGCTTTCATAGCAAGACTTTAGAAAATGAAGTGAAAAAAAAGCCATTGCACTTAAACCCTAGTAGATAAGGAATATGTTTATCATATTTAACCAGATCAGTGTTTCCCAGTGACTGATAACACAATTATGATCACTTAAATTACAATCTCACAGTAGTGGAATGTCCCTTTTAATACGCCCATGACTATATTTAGATGTACAGCTCACTGCAGACCAAACAGTGTTAAAAAGAACAATGACCACGCTGTCAGTGTCATAGAAAGTAAAATCCCTGAAAATACCTCCGTTATAACACTTTATAATTCTCTTAGGGTGAAATGAATGAATTTCTGAAGGTGTTTCTCTCTTCTTTGTTTATGGAAGCAGTCACTAAATTGCTCAGAAGTCTAACCTTTAGATAGCTTAACTTACACGAGAATAAACAGTTTGTATATTATGTAGACCTAAAGTAAAATAAAATTTAGTGAATAATCCATCCTAGCTCATGATATGCACATTGTAATTCTGGTCCTGATAAGAAGATAGTTTGGGAAATCTAGCAAATGCAAAGTCCAAGAATATCCATTTGAGCTGACTGAACAATGGAAATTAATTTTCACCAGAAATGTGCAGCAGCAAAAAAAAGTTTGCTTTTGTTTCTTGTTTGAAAATAATATAGTGTATAATTATTCGTAATATTAACATAAATATTTTTAGTAATAATCCATATCGATACTTTCATTTAGGTTGTGACATGGCTATGCTGTTTTCAATAATTAGGTGTTTTCTTGTTGCTTATTAGATATTAACACTGCAATTCTATACTATTTCTTTTAGTAAGCAGTCATTTTATGATGCCTCTGGCTGAAACATTGCATTATGGACTTTTGCAGATGTAAACAATTTTATTCTTTTTATTGTCTTATTCATTCTCCAGTAACCAGGACAAGGGAATGACTGTAGATGTAGTGTTCTATACAATATCCCCAGTGGCATTTTATTTCAATTAATCAGGTGTACAGAGCTTAAAGACAGATTTTTATCTGAACGGTTTCCAGGTTTATGCAAGTAGTGTCAGTAGAAAGGAAAATGAAATTATTAAGAAAGCAAATCTTGAATGTTAAGAACCATGAAGGATCTGGACAAAATTTAAAATCTTAGTAATTTTTTTCTTTAAACAAAGCCAAAACTTTTCTGAATTCAAATCTGTTTTAAAATTATTTGTGTTAGAAGATACCTATGGCTTTCTTTAGTGGATCTTTTTTTTTTTGTAAGAAAGCATTTCTATTTTTTTTTTTTTTTAACTCAGAAGTTGACATTCCAATATAACACCATGTTAGAAATGTTTAAAAATATCTCTAGCTGATATACTGAACAAAAGACAATTTCAAATGCCAAATCTGTCTTGTACTGAATAGAGCTTCTGCTAGCCAGTGTCTCTGTTATAAGAATGTTCAAATTACTTTTTAATATTTTTGCAGTTTAAAAAATTACATCTGGTTTCGCATAAATACAAAGGTATTTTTTAACAAAATTGATAATTCAAGGCAAATTATATGCTATTAAATTATCATCTGCTCACTGTATTTATAAGTTTCTTCCTTGTTTACTGTATTCCAAAGAAAGTCTCCATATTCTTTTACATGCAGTAGTTCTCCATTTATACTCATATATCCAGCTAGCATCACTTTTTTGAATATCAGACTACTCTAAGAATGTTAGATTTTCCAGGAAAATTACCTCAGACATGATTGTTATTATTTCTTCTTCTTTCAACAACTTATCACCACAGAAATGCATGGTATTATAAAAAAGACAACTACATTTCATGCAGAAAAGGAAAGAGAGCATTCCCATGAGATACAGTATTTAAAAAGACTAAATGTTAGTTCCATTTATTCCAGTGTGAAAAGTGAAGAACAAAAATGAAAGGTCAAATCAATTCTGCCCAAAGATACCTTCTCAAACCACGGGTCACAATTACTATTCATACAAATGCATACTATGTAATGCAGTTCAACCCTGAAAAAAAATTATCTGTTTTGCTGGTAAGAAGGTGGATTTCCATAAAATGCATTTTTTTCACTCGTATAACACATTAGAATTTTAAGCATTTTCACATGAATGCCAGCTGTAACTTTTATCAACAATGATTATAAGAGAAGACAAGAGAAAGGAAATTATATAGGTCTTAAAGGCTTCCAACTGGGTAAATAGTATGAACTTCAAAGAATTGGGAAATGCTGTGACAAAGCTGACAGTAGTTTTTTATTACATCTAATGCTAATATGTGGGAAAAAAATAGAGGAAAGTAAGATTGTTTCTAAGGAAGTAGCTCCAAATGCTCAGCTGGGAAGAAGATTATCTTCAGCTTGGAGATGACTCTGGCCTGTCCTACAGAATGCCCCATTCCAGCTCATGCCTTTGAGATTAAAGGTATTATCCTGTCTACTTTCCAGATACTTAGATTAGTCCTGAAGCAACAAAATATGTATTTCCAATGATATATACTACAATGATTTTCGAACAGCCAATGCTTTTGGTTATTTTAGTCCTATTTGCTTAAGAACATTTCAGCTTTACTAAAATAATTTTCTACTTCCTGCAGATGGAATATAAAATACCGATTTAATTGTCAGTGGGGAATAAATATATATAAGTTGTCTTCTATACTTTGAAAATAATAATAATTAAAAAACAAAATCAAAACCACCAGGCTTCTTTATAATTCTTTTACTTTCAGAAGCTGATGAAGCTGTAAAAATTGTGCGCAGGGTACCAGTGAAGTCAAAGCATGTGTGAACGTCGGGTGTGAATGAGACTATGCTCTCACTAAGAATCTCTCCTTGATATTACCAAAGTCTCTTCTACGAGGCCTAGCAGTATGAAATGCCAGTCTGATTGATGCTTGCTCTTCAGCTTCTAGGTCCTCACATACATTGTGTCTGTTGTTTTTTGAGAAGAAAAAAAAAAAAAAACAACAAAAAAACAACCAAGATGCATGGTTCTGTGTATTAGCATGTGTCACGAGACACAGTGGCTGCTGTTAACTCATTTTTCTTGTCACAAGGCCCACTGCTGCAGCTTTGTTTGGATGTGAAAGGAATTGTGATTCATCTGCAAACCTAGTTATATCATGAATAAAACAAATTTCTGTATAGTATAGCAGATCATTGCTTCTACATTTTGGTTGTAGCTGTAGATTTAAACTGTGATAGTCTGGGTTGGGTTGGCTAAGGTAGATAAGATACCATTAAATACCAGTCTTACCCTGGAACACTCCTGAATGCTGTTTATGCAGTGTGTTGTCTAGAAAACAGGGGTTGGCTTTTGAGGAGCTTATATTGTTTTTCTCTTTTCCAACCAAATATTTGGCTTCTGGAGAACAACCCACAGACAATCCCATCTTCTTTTTTGTTTGTTTGTTTGTTTTTGTATTGCAGATAATTTCACCTGATCGTGTGTCTTTTCTATATGATTTGCATTCTTAAATACATAAATATATATAAACTGTTCAGAGAGAGCTCCTGAACAAGTTCCCGAGGCACTGCTCTAGCCTTATTTTTAAGTGGATTTGTTTCTGTTTTAGTGCAAGACTGCCTTCAATTCCTTCTTCACAATAATTTAACCTTTAACAGAACATAGATGCAGACCATCTTCATCGAACTCCATTTAAAAGAAGAAAAATGTAATGTTGAAAAGTTCTTTCTGTTATGACATCTATGTTTGCTCATTTTGGGGTCTGATTTACTTACTGGTAATCACTATTTACAATGGCCTCATGATATTTTCCAGCAGAAAGCTGTCACAAGGGATGAGGTGGTTTATTCATAACCGTATAGAATAATCATCACAGTACAATAATAATGAGGATGTCGCATGCACATCTGTTACTTAGACATCCACATATAGATTGTTTTGTTCTGTTCCTAGATTCATGTTCATGAAGAATAAAAATTAATTGGAGATGAACTGAACAATTTAATTGAAAAGAGAAGCGCATACAAAATTTTTATATGTATGCACAAGTATATATGCAGGCTGTATATCTGATCCTCTGAAGAAAACTGGAAGCATTTGATTGCCATTCAGTATCCTAATCTGAAGGTTAAAATGGTATATAGATGTAGCCCTACATGTGTGAGAAAGTGCAAGGAAGCAAGAGATATTTGTCATATTGTGTCCCATGGCAACAGATCCCTGTTCATGCCTAGGAGTCTTCATCCATCAGCTACGAATGTAGGATTTTTACTACCTGAGAAAAAGACTAGGTTCTGTATCTGCAGGCATAAGTATTCACTGATGGATTGGTCAATCTTCAGGTAAGAAAGTGTTGTAAATTTCTAACCTTCATGGAGCTGATCGATTCACAAATGAGGTGGGATAGTAGTTAGACTTGAATTACTGTAAATTTGAATCAATGCGCTGGGGGTTTCTAATTCAAGATGCAGAAGACACACCCTTATACAGTCTCAAGAGTACAGCTCAAAGCAGAAAATTATATAATCTGAAAATGAATTTATAGGATGCAAACCTGAAAAATATACTGTTTGATACTGCCTCTTTTAATACTATAAAATAAAAAAAAAGATTACGCGCATTCCAACATCCACGCTACCTGTCACAGGGATATGTTGTAATCCTAAAAACTTGTTGGTTCCACTGTTTTATTAGTGAGAGATTGCTTGTCATTAAACATGCTGGCCAGTCACTTGGAAAAGCATGCAGAGTTAAGATGTTTTTTATACAAGCATCTCAAAGATTTAAGTAGGAAATTAGAACAATCTGACATCTATCACAGGTCTATATGCAATATTCACAGTAAATATGCATAAATTTATAATATTTTATATTTATATATTTTATAATTTTTATAATTTAAACACTTCAGTTTCGATGACTACCCAATGCCCATGAGTCATTTAAATATTATCTGATAAACTTCAAATGAGACTTAAGTAAAGATTAAGCAGTGTTCCAAACTTCTGTACAGAATTAATTTTATGGATAGTATAGAAGTGTGTGACTTCTTTAGTTTTAACTCGGTTATTTGGAGAAAAAGCCAAGTAATTCTCAGCATCCCAATTTAGCAGGAAACAAACATGATTGTTTCAGTTTATTGTAATCACTTATTATCCCCAAAAATACAGGAAAATAAGATACCGTCACATAGGGACAGCACAGAAAAAGTTTATTTTCCTTAGTTTAATCTTACTGTAGTAAAAAAAAAAAAAAAGGAAAGAAAAAATAAGTGGGTTTAAGTGTCCCAGTCTGACTGCTGACACATTGCTGCTGCAATGCAAAATATCTAGTGCGTCAGTCATAACACATTACATGAAAGACTCTTGATGTGAGTGGCCTCAGTGCTTCCCAGCATGATGTGTCTGCCATTAGGAATTTCAAATAGAAACAGCTTTTGAGGGCAGAGGTAGATACAGGGAGTGTGTTTCATCATGAAACAAGAAATAATGAAAATTCTGGTGGTGCTAGCAAAATAACTTCAAATTTATGCATCTGATCGCAAAACTAAAGGACTGTTTTTTTCTGCCTATTTTGTACTTCTCCAATGAAGCTAACCACAACAGAAAAACGTGGAGCTTTAGATTCTGACTAATTAGCTTTTGAGTTGTATGTAAATACATTTACACTTCAGGGCTTTTCTACAGAAAGTATTGAGTTCTCTCATTCAGATTTTTATCTGTAATGAAGTCTTTTAAGCATAGAGAGGATTCAGAGAGATTTTTACATTGTGAACTAGCCTGTATTCCACAAAACCCATTGGAACCTGGTTATCTATAATGAAATGAAGAGCTTCAAGTTTCCAGAAATGTCACAGTCCATTAAAAGCCAGTAAGAGAAAGGATACAAGTCATTCAGACTTTTTAAAAAAGTTTATCTACATATACTCATTTCTCAAGACTATTGCTAGTGATTGTTTTTCAAAATTTCAGTCTCTATTTGTGATTCAAATTCAAAATAATGAGAAATCAATGTCAAATGTCAAAGCAAAAACCCTGCTTGACTGGGCATAACTTATAAAAATAGGCTTTTAGTTTTGAGGGGTTTTCTGTTTTGGTTTGGTTTGATTTTCTTTTTTTTTTTTTTTTAATACTCATTTCTCCTTAACACAGAATATCTGGTGGAAGATTAAAACTATATATTGTACTTCACCTTTCCCCATCACCCTCATTATCTTACTTATCCTGAAATTGTATATATTGCCAGAGCAAGTTAAGACCTCATTGAAAAAACATACTTCTAATTCTTGGGCTGAAAGCAGTTATTAATAGAACGGGAAAGGCATATCTCACTTACTTTGAGACCACAGGTTACAGTTGCTAAATGCTACTTATAAAAATCTGTCATGAAAACTGACATCCTGGGTAATTTAAGGAAATGTGATCATGAAACTTTTTTTTTTTTTTTATATAATTACATAGTCTATTCATTTTAAGACTTTTTTTATGGGGCCAGAGTGAAGAGGTGAATATTGGTTTATTTCAGAATGATGAACTGAGAGAATACAGCTCTTTGACATGCATTTTATCATTTTTAATCCTTATCAATATCATTGTATTTTATATGTGAATTGAAGTAATTTCTTAGAAGTGTCTGAATAGGAAAATAATCTGCTAAGTGTAGTTCCCTTAGAAAACAAAGATATGTGATAGTTTCTGAGCATCCTCAGCTCTTCAATGCCATTTTTTTAAATGGGATTTCATGAATCTCAGCATTATGTATCCCAGTAAGAGTGAATGGATACTAACAACAAATATATGGAATAATTTGATTCTGTTCACATTGTCTTTCATTCCTTTTAAGACTGCCTAAGACTAAAAAAAAAAAAAAAATTCTTACCAAAATGACTACTGTGTTAAGAGAAACACAAAATGGAAAGAGAATGGTATCAGAGTAAAAAGGGTGAGGGGGCAGGGTTTTTTTCTTATTCTTCATAGTTTGAACAATACTGAGAATGGCTATTTTATTTTTCATTTTCATACCATTCAATGCCTCTGATATTGAAGTGAATAGTGTTCAGAAGAAAAAATTTAAGAAAAATTAAGAAAAATAAGCAATTTAAGAAAGCATATTTTGAAACTTCCACTCACAGAACAAGAAGAAACTTTAAGAATTAGCATGAAAAGAAATATAGAATCATAGAATCATAGAATGGTTTAGGTTGGAAAGGACCTTGAAGATCATCGAGTTCCAACCCCCCTGCCATAGGCAGGGACACCTCTCACTAGAGGCCACGTCCAACCTGGCCTTGAACACCTCCAGGAATGGGGCCTCAACAACCTCTCTGGGAAATCTGTTCCAGTGCCTTACCATCCTCAAAGTGAAAAATTTCTTCTTAATTTTTAATCTAAACCTGCCCTCTTCCAGTCTAAAACCATTCCACCTTGTCCTATTGCTACATGCCCAAGTAAAAAGTCCTTCCCCAGCTCTCCTGTAGGCCTCCTTTAGGTACTGGAAGGCCGCAATAAGATCTCCCTGGAGCCTTCTCTTCTCCAAATATCCTTGACAGTTTTGTGTTCTATAGTATGTACATAGAGATTGTGTCAGAGATAAGCATTCATCCTTTGCAGTGCTTCTGAAAAAAAAATAAAAAATCAAATATTGGTAATACTATTAAGTATCCTTATCTATATATGTGTCTTCTATGCTGACAGTTATAAGTTTATATTTTGAAGTATGAGACCTTACTAATTCACAGTTGTTTTACAGGTCCATTTCAGGTTCTGAAATTTCAAAGTAATGTGGAAGCTAACGAAGAATTAAAAGGGAAGGACATTTCATCACGACACGTACTTTATCTGTATGATCACTATCATTCAGTTTTAATTCTTAATGATAATCCTTCATGGCTTGCTATTAAATGTTCTCTAGTACATTGCATAAATGTACTGTAATTAAGTCTGAGCAATAATAAATTGCAATGAAATATTTATCCATTAAGTTTTTTCCAAGAAATTTCAAATAGTCCAAAACTTTTTTTTTTTTTTGAAAGTGTGATGTATGGATCAGAATATCAGGAATTATATAACAAATTTTTATATCTCTGAAGGCTTCAAAATTCTTCATAAACGTGAATACACTTAGTTTAATGACCTAGGTCGTGATCCCACAAAGTATTTACAGTGATTAAATTCAATGAAGCTTGAATTTATTTTCTGCTGCTCTTTATGGGTTGGTACATGGGAAGAATTAAAAAAAAAAAAAAGTCTTTTTTTCTTCTTGGAATCTTCAGAATTAATTAATAAAATATCTTTAATACATTTAATGAATTCCCGACGGACTTGAACGCTGTTTATTACAGGACTACCAACGGGATCATAGATCAGATCAAAGAGACACAGCCTTTGTCACAGCCTTTTTGATCTCTGTTGGTTTCACAGAGCTAAAGCTGATCTGAATGCTATCTGCCCCAGCTGGTCAAACTAAACTAACAGAAGAATATATTCATTAGAGACATTTTAGAAATCATTGCTTAAATGAACTCTCTTGACATTAGCAAATGGCTGAGAGTACATTAATGTGAATTTGTCTCCAGAAGCTGTCACAGAACCCACATCATGCACGTTATAGGCAATAGCAACCCCCCTCGTGAAAATAAAAACAAAACAAAAAACCCAACCACTTTTTAGACATGAACACCTCATATTTTCCAGTTAAACAGCAAGTCAGATGCCCAAATAGCATCAATGATTCCTTAACTCATTTTTCTTACCTATTCACCTGCAGATTTTTACCTGCTGCAAACAGGTCCTGCTTGTAGTACTTATAATACTGAGTTAGAAGGTATAATCAAAGCAGCAAAGCCAGGAAAAAAGCAACAGATGCTGCAGAAGGTGAGTGAACAGCTAGTAATCATATTGATGACATTACTAATTTATGTAGTTGACAGAATTTAAAATAGAAGTGAGGACTCATCTGTCATCATCGTATCATCCATCATCACTATGGTTCTCTAAGTAATGTGCAGGCTGTTAATAATTTTAGTTTGTTTTGTCGTCATTCCACTCGATTTGGTTTTGGAATTATTTTTTTTTAAGACTCAGGGAAAGCAAACACTTCAGAGTGGCAAATAAGAATGCTGAAGTTTTTCTGTGTTAAAGGAGCAGACAGGTAAACACAAATAAATTTATATTTTCTTAAAAATTAAAAATCATAATAAAGACATGTTCTTTTTTTTTTTTTTTTCCTACAGCATGTAGTTAATATTCTGTCTAGTCTATAGATTCAGTAGCATGAGAACTAGGCATGTTTCCAAAGTGGCATACTTGAAGAACAGATGCCTGTGGAACTGAGGCTTCTAGCTTTGCAACAAGCAATGCCAGTCCCAATCTAGTGTTTCCCATCAGCTTTTGATATCATTTTCTCTTTTTTGTTGTTGTTTTTTAAGCTTGAATGTTCCTTGTCACTTGAGTATTGATCTGCTTGGGATCTTTGTCCACAGCAAACTTGGGACTAGAACCTGCAAAAATCCACCTCAGACACACAACATATTTTTAGAAAATTAGAGATACCAAATGACAAATTACATTATATGCATTTTAAAATTCTTAATTTTTATTGTGTTGAAGATTTGAGTCCTGTGCAGATGCCTAAGTTAATCATTAATTTAATGAATTATCACATATAAGATGTTAACAGGAAGGCTGTCAGTCATTAAGCTATGGCAAGAGGTTAAATTACCAAGATAAAGACATTTAGACAGGTCCAAATTCAGGGGCCTAAAGGTAGGTGTCTGCCATGTAGATATTCATATATGAACTAAATCTGTAAGTTTCCACCATAGTCTCTGCAGATCTAGTCAGCATAGTCAATGGATTATACAGAGATGTTAATCTTAACTTAATAGAAACACTTGTTCTGTCATGTTTAGTTCACTAGTCTCTGTTTAATAGATTATCCAGATCTCCTTTGCCTTTAAAGAGAACTTAGATACGGAGATCTCACATAGGCATGTACATACATCTACATTTAGGTGTTTAAAACTGGTTTTAAATTCTGCTATAGAACCCCTATCAGGTCACACTGCTGATTGATAAACCGTTTTACCAAGGTCTGGGGAGATTCAACAGCATGGATTTCACCTTTGCAGATTCAGAGGATCTCTGTATGAGAGCTGAATCTTTCCAGCAGATTTTGGCTATAGGTAACACAAGGGCATGAGTGCTTCCAAGCATGTATCACAGCTGTTGTCTCAGATACCTGCTAAGACACACTGTTGTTCCTGTACAGTCTTTGTAGATGTTTGGGTTTTTTTTTCCTGTGTGGACATAACAGTACAGGAGGCGACAGGGGCTCTCTTTCCATATGATAAAGATATGATTGAACCGGGACCTGGAAGCTGTGAAAAACTGTTGACTGAGTGATATTGATGAAACATTGATTCCAGTTTAGGGAAAGAAATTAGCTGTCTTGGGTGATTTGTTGTGAATATGTATATTTGTGATATTTTTGTTATTTAACAAATAATCAATAATATTTCCACATTATTGTTATTTGGTAGTCGGTGTTACCTCTTTCAGACTATCTTCCATATTATCACATAAATCAGTGAGAAGTCTTCTCTGAGTTTCTAAAAACTTGACAACAGCACGGTTTTATAAGAGAAACAAAACAGACTAATAAATACTCTCCCCTAAACCCTAAACGATCTATTTCTGGTGTCAGTATGTTGGAGGTATTTGGGTTATTTTTCCATACTAAGATGGACTAGTTGAATAATTTTAGCATTTTCTTCACAGGTAGTATGTTTAAGAAAATGGTTACCTCAGTTTACTTAGTATAGTTGCCTCAGTTTATTTAATATAGCTGAACAGCTCATTTAGCAGTTGTACAAGTTAAGTAGACAAAAGAGGTCTATTTACTGGGGTAAGGAAGGAACCCGTAGACAAACAATATAGTGCTTTGATTGATGACAACTTGTGGAAAATAATAGATTTTCATGCAACCTATTATACTGTAGTGAGTGGTGTGATTCCCTGTCATCATTATTGATTCTCATTAATGAGGAAAAGTGTCAAAAGGTACTTTTGACACTGTCACTCTGAAAGTCATGACACTGTTTTTTGTATCAACACTTTTTTATTTTTTTCTTGAAATATGTTAATTCTTTTTCCAGTCTAGGACCTGATTATTCATTACCCCCACACCTCAAACAAGAATAACTGTGAAAAAGAAGTGCCTTCTTACTTCTCTGTAGATTATGTGGAGCTTGAGTTTGTGAAAGCAAAGTCTGTTGGTGTCTTTTGGCACAGGAGAAGAAGGTCTTATCCCTGACCATTATAAACTGAGGCTGAGTAAGTAGGATGTGATGGTTTTGGCTGGTATAGAGTTATTATTTTTCATAGTAGCTAGTATGGGGCTATGTTTTAGATTTGTGACCAAAACAGTATTGATAATACAGGTATGTTTTAATTATTGCCAAGCAGTGCTTACACAGAGTCAAAGCCTTTTCTCATACAGCCTTGCCAGTGAGTAGACTTGGGATACACAAAAATTTAGGAGGAGGCACAGCCAGGGCAGCAGGCCCCAACTGAACAAAGGGATATTCCATAACATATGACATTATGCTCAGCAATAAAACAAAGGGAAGTTTGGCAACAGGACAAGAGGTAGCAGGCACGAACTAGAACGCAGGAAATTCCGTCTCAACATGAGGAAAAAGTGCTTTACTTTGAGGGTTACAAAACACCAAAACAGGCTTCCCAGAGAGGTTGTGGAGTCTACTTCTGTGGACATATTCAAAACTCGCTTGGATACATTCCTATGCAACCTGCTCTAGGTGAACATGCTTTGGCAGGCGGGTCGGACTAGATGATCTCTGAAGGTCCCTTCCAACCCCTATCATCCTGTGATTCTGTGATTGTTATCATTATTATAATATTTGAATTATTTAACTCTTCTTATCTCAACCCATGAGTTTTCTAACTGTTACCCTTGCAATTATCTTCCTCCCCCATCCTGCTGGGAGGAGTGATTGAGTTGCCGTGTGGTGCTTAGCTGATGTCTGGGGTTAAACCATGACAAAGGGTCATGGAAAAGGAGAGATCTGGGACACACATACTCTAGCTCCTGATATAGCTTTAGCATCCAGTATAAAATATCACTGTAATTTCAGATAGCTTACTTGTGACCAGTATCACTTTCTTATTGAGAGTTCTATATATGTGCCAGGTTTTGACTTCCTATTTCATTTCAGTTCTTTGCTGTTGTAGGAACTCACAGAATCATAGAATGGTTAGAGTTGGAAGAGACCTTTAAGACCATCTAGTTCCAACCCCCCTGGCAGGGGCAGAAACACCTTCTGCTAGACCAGGTTACTCAAAGCCCCATCCAGCTTGGCCTTAAACACTTCCAGGGGTGGGGCATCCACAACTTCTCTGGGAAACCTGTTCCAGTGTTTCACCACCCTCACAGTAAAGAATTTCTTCCTAATATCTAATCTAAGTCTACCCTCTTTCAGTTTAAAACCGTTACCCCTCGTCCTATCGCTACACTCCCTCATAAAGAGTCCCTCCCCATCTTTCCTGTAGGCCCCTTAAAGTACTGGAAGGCTGCTATAGGGTGCCCCCAGAGACTTCTCCTGGCTGAACAACCCCAACTCTCTCAGCCTGTCTTCATACAAGAGGTACTCCAGCCCTCTGATCATCTTTCTGATCCTCTTCCAGACCTGCTCCAACAGGTCCATGTCTTTCCTGTGCTGAGGGCTCCAGAGCTGAATGCAATACTCCAGGTGGGGTCGGGTTTGCCTGCGACCAGCCAAGGGATGTTGTACCAAGCAAAGAGGAACAGAATGCTAGTGAGGGCCTGTAGCCGTTTGCTCCGAAATATGCTGGCTACACTGCAGCATACTTAAAGTCTTACGTAGATGAGCCAGGAGCTCCTGGGGCAACAGGAGCCAATGGGGAGGCACCGTTAATACACGGCAAAGGAATGCTGCCTGGAGAGCAGTGCAAAGTAATTACAACTGCTCCGGCCAAGTCAGCCTCAATGAAGACACGGCTGAAATGCCTCTATGCAAATGCACGTAGCAGGGTGAACAAACAGGAGGAGCTAGAGATGTGTGCACACCTCCAAGGCTACGATCTCATTGGCATCGTAGAAACTTGGTGGGATGACTCCTATGACTGGGGTGTTGGCATGGAAGGCTACAGGCTCTTCAGGGGAGACAGGCAAAGGAAACGAGGAGGCGGTGTTGTCTTGTATTTCAACAATCAGCAGGAGTGCATAGAGCTCAGCCTAGGGATGGATAAAGAGCCAACTGAGAGCCTACGGGTCAGGATTAAAGGGAAATCGGGTAAATCGGGTACAGGGGACATTACAGTGAGGGTCTGCTACAGGCCACCCGACAAAGAAGACTGAGCGGATGTAGCCCTCTACACACAAATAAGGGCAGCATCACGCTCACAGACCCTGGTCCTCATTGTTGACTTCAACCACCCCGACATCTGTTGAAAGGGTAACACAGCCAGGCATAGGCAATCCAGGAGGTTCTTGGATTGTATTGAGGACAACTTCCTTCTCCAAGTGGTTGAGAAGCCAACGAGGAGAGGAGCTATGCTGGACCTTGCTCTTACCAACGAGGAGGGGTTGGTAGACAGTCTCAAACTCAAGGGGAGCCTGGGCTGTAGTGAGCATGAAATGGTCGAGTTCAAGATCCTCAAGGCAGTGAGGAAAGTGCGCAACAAACTGACCACCCTGGACTTTGGGAGAGTTGGCCTCTTGAAGAAACTGCTTGGTATGGTGCCATGGACTGAAGTGCTGGAGGGAAGAAGGGCCCAAGACAGTTGAATAATATTCAAGGATCACCTCCTCCAAGCTCAGGAGTGATGCATCCCTACAAAGAGGAAGGCAGGCAGAAAAGCCAGGAGGCCTGCATGGATGAACAAAGAGCTCCTGGACATGACCAAAAGGAAAACGGAGGCCTATTGGGAGTGGAAACAGGGGTGGGTAGCCTGGGAGGAATACAGAGGAATAATTCGAGCAGCCAGGGATTGGGTTAAACAAGCTAAAGCCCAGACAGAAGTAAATCTGGCCAGGGACATTAAGACAAACAAAAAATCCTTCTTTAAGTATGTCAGCAAGAAAAGAAAGACTAGAGAAACTGTGGGCCCTCTCCAGAAGGAAACGCAAGAACCGGTTACCTGGGACAGAGACAGACCTGAAGTACTCAATGACTTTTTTGCCTCAGTCTACTGCCCATGATGCAGAATGCAAAGGCGGGGATTGGGAAAATGAAGAACCACCCACTGTAGGTGAAGATCAAGTGCGAGACCACCTGAGGAATCTGAAGGTGCACAAGTCCATGGGACCTGATGAGATACGTCCATGGGACCTGATGAGATACATCCACGGGTCCTGAGAGAACGAGCAGATGAGGTCGCTAAGCCACTAGCCATCATATTTGAGAAGTCGTGGCGGTCTGGTGAGGTTCCTGCTGATTGGAAAAGGGGAAACATAACAGGCCAGTCAGTCTCACCTCTGTGCCTGGCAAGATCATGGAGCAGATCCTCCTGGACACTCTGCTGAGGCACATAGAAAAACAGGAGGTGATTGGTGACAGCCAGGATGGCTTCACCAAGGGCAAGGCATGCCTGACAAAGTTGGTGGCCTTCTATGAAAGGTTTACAGCAGCAGTGGACAAGGGAAGAGCAACCAATGTCATCTACCTAGACTTGTGTAAAGCATTCGACACTGTCCCACACGATATCCTGGTCTTTAAATTGGAGAGATATGGATTCGACAAATAGACCACTCAGTGGATAAAGAACTGGCTGGCTGGTCGCACTCAAGAAGTTGCGGTCAACGGCTCGAAGTCCAAGTGGAGACCAGTGACAAGTGGTGTTCCTCAGGGGTCGGTAATGGGGCCTGTACTGTTCAAGATCTTTCTTGGTGACATGGACAGTGGGGTCGAGTGCACCCTCAGCAAGTCTGCCGATGATACCAAGCTGTTTGGCGAGGTAGACACACTAGAGGGGAGACATGCCATCCAGAGGGCCCTGGACAGGCTAGAGAGGTGGGCCCAAGTCAACCTCATGCAGTTCAACAAGGCCAAGTGCAAGGTCTTACATCTGGGTCGGGGCAAACCCAAGCACAAATACAGGCTCGGCGGGGAATGGCTGGAGAGCAGCCCTGAGGAGAAGGACCTGGGGGTGCTGATTGACAAGAAGCTCAACATGAGCCAGCAATGTGAGATCGCAACCCAGAAGGCCAACTGTATCCTGGGCTGAGTCAAAAGAAGTGTGACTAGCAGGCCAAAGGAGGTGATTCTGCCCCTCTATTCTGCTTTCATGAGACCCCACCTGGAGTCCTGCATCCAGCTCTGGAGTCCCCAACATAAGAAGGACATGGACCTCCTGGAGTGTGTCCAGAGGAGGGCCACGAGGATGATCCGAGGGCTGGAGCACCTCTCCTATGAGGAGAGGCTGAAAGAGTGGGTGCTGTTCAGCCTGGAGAAGAGAAGGCACTGGGGAGACGTTATTGCGGCTTTCCAGTACTTAAAGGGGGCCTACAGGAGAGCTGGGGAAGGACTTTTTACTAGGGCATGCAGTGATAGGACGAGGGGGAGTGGATTTAAACTAGAAGAGGGCAGGTTTAGATTGAACATTAGGAAGAAAATTTTCACTTTGAGGGTGGTAAGGCACTGGAACAGGTTTCCCAGAGAAGTTGTTGAGGCCCCATCCCTGGAGGTGTTCAAGGCCAGGCTGGATGTGGCCTTGGGCAACCTGGTCTAGTGGGAATTGTCCCTGCTTATGGCAGGGGGGTTGGAACTCGATGATCTTCAAGGTCCTTTCCAACCTAAACCATTCTATGATTCTATGATCTTTACAGGGCAGGTCTTTCTTTTCAGATTTGACTTCAGTTATTCATTAAATTTCAGCAGAAAGCTCTGTAGAGCTCTCTTCATTCCTGGAAAATTTTCCCATCCATCTTCCATGGAATTAGCCTGTCTTCCTTCTCTTAGCAGTCTCTCAGGGCTCAATTCAATTCCCTATAAACGTGGCACCTCATGGTGTTTGAGAGTCTTTAGGAGATCTAAAACAACTAATTGCTTTTTCAGGAATGGCATGGGATTTATTAAAGGTCTTGAAGCCTTTTGGATTAACGGACAAAGGTTAGATACTCCACAGCATGTAAATAACACCAAATATGTTTATTTAGAGTGATTACTTTGCAACAAATCCTTGCTGATTTCCTCTCTCTCTTTTTGCCCCTTTCTTAAATACATATAATCTCTAAACTCTTTTTACCATCAGATATGATCAGTTACTTTGCAACTATAAGGCAATCTCCACTTTCTTTCAGTGACTTCCATCTGATCTAGTCACTCAGAGAAATACAGTATATGACTGAAAAGACAGAGCTCAAATAGATAACATCTGACACACACCGAGTTTTCAGTGCAGTGTATGAAATGGAAGTTAGAAAAGAAAAATTGTTGCTGTCAAGTTGAATCATGAAGTGTTGAGGTAAAAGACATAAAAAGCATCTATGTTGATTCTAATTGAAATGTAACTAACTGATATTTTCAAAGTTAAATATTTTTTAATTAATTTAACTGCAGTTTCATTTTTAAGTATGATTTAAAATGAAAAAAATGCATCACAATTTTCAAAATAATTGAGAAGAATATGCATTTGAGAAATATGTTTTGACATTTCCATGGCAAGTTGTATCATTATCAAAATTTCACAACAGGTTTCCATAAAAAAAACAAAGAGAAGCCACCAACCAAACAACCAAAAACCACAAAAAAATCCCTAACCACAAACCTCTTCTTTATTTTTTTCAGTTTAAACAATTTACAAAATTCCATTTGAATTTATGGTACTCTGAAAACCAAGAAATTCCACTTTTCATAGATTAGCCATACATTCAAAAAGCTTATCTTCTGAAAGAAATATTACCATTGTTTTTACCACTTTCATGTCTTGGGAAGAATGGCTGTGAAGAATCCTGATGCTATGAAATTTTTTACACGCTATACATTGGCTAATTACTATGGATAAAATTAAGTTCCCATGTCATGACCATGACCTGCCTAAGAACCACTAAAAAAGCAGAATAAGCAGCGCACAAATACTATAACTTACCTTCTGTATAATCTGGAACATTTTGAGCCTGTGTTTCCCTTCTTAGACAATGGGTGAGTCCCCAGTGGTAAAAACTAAGTCTTCATATTTTATTCTATTATTTTGATCCCTTTATCAAATAATAAGCAACAATAATAATTATGTCCCTTCTGTGCATTCTTAAAAGGAAAAAAAAAAACAAACCACAGTAAGCCAAAAAAAAAATTATTTGGGAAGTGTCAGCAGTGAGAAAATCAGAAGGGAAATCACATGACTACTCCTATGGCAAGGGAAAATGCTATTGGAAAGGGATGAGCTATAGGGATATACTTCCAGCCAGAAAAGAGAGTGCAACAAGCCAAGAAGTAAATAAATTGGAAACAGGAACTAAATTCACCAGTTTGCTACCAAAATTATTTTTAACTATTTTTCTTCCAGACTATTTTATGCCATGTTTTTGTCTGTTTCCCTTTAGTTCATTCTTTTTCCTTGAAATATAACATAATTAATTTTTTTGTAGTAATTTATTTTGGTTTGGTTGTCAAAGTAGGAACCATATCACTTAACTAAAGGTATCTAAAAGCTTGGTCTGTAGGTATCCTTTGGAAACCAGAGATTGCACCTCTGTAAAACAGTTGACCTCACCTGTCTTAGGACGCAGACATTCATCCCCTGTATTGAAAATGAATTATCCATGAGCTCCCTTTATTACAATAAAATAATATAAAATATGTAGTTAACTCAACATAAATGCTAATTTGAGTTTCTAAACCTGAGTGCTGCCTGGTCAGCATTTATGTATGCCAACATTTTTCATTCTGATTGATGTTGGATGCTGATTAGCCATTTACAATATCCTCATGTCTTCATTCAGGCTAATGGCAAATGACTGCATTATTTCTTGCCAGCAGCAAGATGGAGAGAAAAGAAGGGGGTGTTCTTTAGACCACGTAATTCAGTGATTATAACATGCAGACATAAACTGCTCATTTACAAGAAAAGTCAGGAGAAGGTGCTTCACAAGAACTGCCCCACTAGATTTGGGAGGTACTCTATTCCTTCTAGATTATAGAATGTAGATGTGTTCAGTAGGCAATACCCTAAAAAGAAAGAACTAAACACTAGCATCCAGAAAGATCTCTAACTTATTTAACCCAGATTATTACTATATTTGAAGCAACTCCAAAAGTCTTAATATTCACTTAACTATTTTTCTCCTTTTACACAGTGAATGCTCATTAATTTTCTTGTTATGAAGTAGTGAGACTAAGGACTATTTTCTGCAAAAAAAAATAATGCTATAAAGTACATGTTTATGTAATTTCACACATATATCTAACATATATTTACTATTAACTATAAACAGTCATGGATATCTGTGTATGATTGTAAGCACAGATCTTATCCAAACTCCATTGACCTCATCTATATGAAAATTTTAAAAGGGTCTCCAAAGTAGGGCTTGCACTTTTGTTTGAATACCTTTCAGTAGAATGCACGCTTTTGGAGCATAAAAATGTCTTAATCGGTAAAGCTTCAGCTGAAAAATTTATTTGACAAACCAAAGGGGCTAAGGACTGAAATCCATAAAGTTTTCAAGAGAAAAACAAAATTCAGAGAACTTTTGGGGGGGATACAAAAGATACTAGAAATACTAATAAACCAAGCATAAATAAGACAGAAAACAAAAGATGTTAAGTTTGATTAACAAAATGTTAAAGTTAACAAAATATTTGAGAAATCAAACTATATTTCTGATATACTCTATTCTTAGGAATATTTCCAACATCACACCTAAAATGTTTGTTGACTTCTCAATGGGTAACTTACATATTTATTACTGTTTCATATCTAAAGATAATACTGTTCTTATCCAGGTGCTTAGAAAATCTACTGCCTTCTCATGTCTTTTCTTTGCTCGTTTTTCAGTGCAAATGAAAATTACAAAAAATTGTATTAATTGTAAAAGTTATTATTATGTTCTTGTAAGGTTTGAAAAAAAAAAACAAAACAAAATAAAGCAAAATAAACCAAAACCCCCAACCAAAACCACAAACACTATAGTTAAGCACCTGTCAACACTTATAAACACTTTCTTTGGTGAAATTTTACTTGGCATTTAAGATTGCATCCCAGGGGCAGTTTGTACTTCAAGTTTAAAAGCAAACCACTTCAGATGTTTTTGAATGAAGTGTCTGTAGAAATGAAGTTCTTGACAGTTCCACCTCTTGTCTGGAAATGGCAATTAAGGACAAATTTAAAACAGTAGGTTGTATATATACCTGTATGTATCTTCAGATAGTTATTCCTTACGTTGGCTCAGGATTTTTTTTTTTATTTTAATTAAAAGATGGAATCAAAGATAATTCATAAGATTAAGCATCCACACAGGGTCCCAGGGAGATGGAAAAAAAAAAAAAAAAGAAATAGTACATTTATGTAGAAAAGAATAACTACAGACTGTCATATTATTTTTATTAAAAATAGCTGATGTGTGTTTTGTGTTCAGGCTGCGTATTCTTATTAATCATAAAACAAAGTAATAAAAGACATCTGAATAAATAGGTCATTTGAAATACATAAAACATAGATCATGCAAGATCAACCATATGTATTTGCAGTTACCATGACTTTGCATACCAGTATGCATACCCATATTCAAATGGATATGTCCAATTAATTAAATGTCTTTTAACTTAATGTTCATTTTACTGATAAACATACAATCACGTATTTTCATAAACAAATATGTGTATATGTTGTATGTGTATATGTTAACTGTTAGCATACATCTTTTATGGCATATTGTTTTCTAACTAGTTTACTCCAGAAGAAGAAAAAATCAATTAACTTCCTGTATTATTCTGAATGAAATGTACCTAATTTTCCCACAGCTTCATCTAGTCCCCACTATAACTGTGTAGCTTAGTTGTTATAATTAACTTAGAATCATAGAATCATAGAATGGTTTACGTTGGAAGGGACCTCAAAGATCATCTAGTTCCAACCCCCCTACCATAGGCAGGGACACCTTCCACTAGACCAAGTTGCTCAAAGCCCCATTCGACCTGGCCTTAAACACTTCCAGGGTTGAGTCACCCACAACTTCTCTGGGAAACCTGTTCCAGTGTCTCAACATCCTCACAGTAAACAATTTCTTCCTAATATCTAGTCTAAATCTACCCTCTTCCTGTTTGAAGCCATTCCCCCTTGTCCTATCACTATATGCCCTTGTAAAAAATCCCTCTCCAGCCTTCTTGTAGGTCCCCTTCAGATACTGGAAGGCTGCTATAAGATCTCCTTGGAGTCTTCTCAAGGCTGAACAACTCCAACTCTCCCAGCCTGTCTTCATTGGAGAGGTGCTCCAGCCCTCCGATCATCTTCATGGCCCTCCTCTGGACCCACTCCGACAGGTCCTCGTCCTTCTTATGTTGAGGACTCCAGAGCTGGACTCAACATTCCAGGTGTGGTCTCATAAGAGTGAAGTAGAGGAGCATCATCAACTTAAAATGTATTAAACAAACTCAATTATACACCTGTATTTAAACAAACATACCTTTTTTTGTGCTTGTTTTTCTCTTCTTAAAAAGGAATGTGGAAAGCAGTATAACTTTTTGTAGTTTTACATTTTAGCAGTGTATAAACTTGGCTCACTAGGAATATCAGAAATAGCTATTACCTAACCAGGCCAGATGTGGCTAACATTGTGAACACTTGACAGTTACTGAAAAGCCAAGCTGAAACTGTGGGGGAAGACCTGGATAGATAATCTGTACTAAAATCTACTGCAAATCTGTTTACCAGACCTGAACAATTTAAATACAGGGTTGCGTGACAATGTAGGTATTTTAGGTTCACCTCACTTTTGAAGATATCTATATTTTAAATGAATTTCAGCAAACAACCTTACTACTGTAAAGTGGATTTATACAGTGTTTGGTTTTGTTACAGGATAGCATATGCTTGAACTATATCCTGATGCTTGACCTTATTCTATTCACAGAATTTGGAGGATTATTTATATCCTTTTTGGATTAATAAAATCACAGTAAAGTAATTGCTGACTTTATTATCTGTTGAAATAATCAATGAAGTAATCTGGAAAATTCTGATACTGTGTAATGACTCAGATCAAAGACTTTTGCAAGCCTTTATCTCAATACAAGCAATTATAATAAAACTAATAGCTTTGATTTCAGTGATAAGCCGGAAGATCCAAAGATTCTTTCCACAGACTCCTTTCCTGAGTCCACTTCAGCTAAAGGGATTCTCACAGTACCCTAAACCACATGAAAACTGTAAGTGCAGAAGGTCACAATTTATTTAAGAATTTCAGGGAAAATTTCTCCACAGTAAATGGTGACATTAAAGACATACAGCAGTTATTTGTCTACAAGTAGGAAGTTCACAGCTAATATTATCTGTCATAGGCAGCACATATTCTTCAGATTATAGAATCATAGAATCATAGAATCATTTGGGTTGGAAGGGACCTTTAAAGGTCACCTAGTCCAACCCCCCTGCAATGAGCAGGGACATATTCGATGTAGCACTGTTAAGGCCCAGCCTGGAGTGCTGTGTCCTATTCTGGCTTCCTCAGTGCAAGAGACACATGGACATACTGGAAAGAGTCTAGTGAAGGGCCACAAAGATGATTAAAGGACTGAAGCATCTTTCATATAAGGAGAGAAGGCAGAGAGAGCTGAGACTGATCACTCTGGAGAAGTCTCAGAGGTATCCTATCAATTTGTATAAATACCTGAAGCGAGCGGGTAAAGAAGATGAAGCCAGATTGTTCTCAAAATGGAGAAGAGGCAAAGGAAACTATTTCAAACACAGGGAATTTTGGTCAAACTTGAGAAAAAAATCTTTTTTTACTGTTATGGCTGCCAAACACTTGAAAAGTTTGCCTGGAAAGGTTATGCAGTCTTCATTCCTGGAGGTATTCAAAACCAAGTGGATAGAGCCCTGAGCCACCTACTCTAGTTCATCCCACTATGAGTAGAGAGGTTTGGACTAGGCTATCTCCACAAGCCCCTTCCAACCTCATTCATGCAGTGATTCCATGGATCTATGAAAATAACAACGGCAGTAATGTGTTGACTCCAGAATATTTTCCCAGTCTGTTAGCGCGGAGACAGACACATAACCAATTTTCTTCGGTTATATGCGGTGCTTTATTTCAAGGCTCTGGGAACCAGGGGTACACACCCAAATCTGGCTCCAAAGACGGCCTTGCCGAACACTCATTTTATATTCTTTTGATTACACAATCTCATACATATTCAACAGGTATTGCTACATTATCTTATACATATGCATTACGGATTGCTTCATCCTATTGCGACATCAGCCTCCTTCTCTGCGCATGCTTGTCTTCCTCCTAGTGGTCGTCGGTGGTCGTCGTGATGACGTAAGAAGTCTTCCTCAGATGAAGTAAGACGTCTTCCTCACCTTGTCCTTTTCACCTCGCTCCTTTTGACTCTGTTCCAGTGCCTGTTTTCTGCCAAGTTTTTCAAGCTTCATTTTCAAGGTCCAGCTTGACCCTCTGGCATGCCGTGTACCTTTTTATCTAGGTACCTCAAGATCTTAGAATCCATTCTTTTCGTTACGGTTTACTACTTTTCCCCATCACCATTGGTTACCTTTGTTCAGTTACTATGACTACATTTTACAAATACATTCTAATATACAATACGGTTCACTACTTAACTCTTATATTTCCTAACAAGTCCAAGTCCTCCCCTTTCAGAAAGCCAGCATCAAAGTACTTGGCTAGAGATAAACCAGTGTAAAAAACCCTCAATTTCTTCCTTGCAAGTCAGCAAAATGTAGTGCTTCAGGAAGAAGTAAAATATTCTTCCTGTCTAAAAGGGAGTGAGACAAGCAAAGTACTCAAAAAGTGAAAAGAAAATAATGGTGCTCTGATACAAATAAAACTAAACTACACAATGTAATTCATTATTTAATGCTTGCTGAACGTATTCTAAACTGGGTTCTGTATTTTAATGTATGTTATTTTTATGCTGATACTATATTCTTTATCAGGCAGTGTTTCAGAAAAGTTAGAAGTGATGTAAATTCCTTTGATATGGAATGCTATAAATTCTCTTTTTTATTCGAATGCATATAATTTTCTGAATATTGTTTCTTTTAGACTTAGAAAACTAGTTTTGACTTGCAGCCAAAATTGCTTTAGAATCACAAATATCATAATTTGGTAGTTATTGCATTAATATAATTCTGCACCTGAAATTATTCACAACAGTATTAAAAATCTTTCATTACTACTGGTTATTCGGAGATTATGCTTAAATATCTAATGTGTATCATTGAGGAAATAAGTATAGAGCAACTTGTCAGAGCAACATCAAATTTGGACATGAAATGCCTACGAATGGGAGATTTCAGAGTCTTGCAGCGAAAATTGGAAACTTAGTATGCTTCTCACTCTTTAAATCCCAGAAGAGATAAACATTTCTTGCTCAATTAAGGTTCCTGCCATAGCAAAAAAGACTTTTGTAGAATAAATTTGTTCGGTCGCTGTAATAGGTGGTTGTAATAGCATGTAGCTGGGAGTCAAATGTATTACCTAATTATGGTCTGTGGACATTGTTATATAGTGTTTATTACACGTTAGTTTATTTTATTTAAATGGTAAAAGTTTAACAAGGGGAAGAGCTCTTCTATTTTCCCTTTTCTACATAAAATATTAAAACATTAAGCCATAATAAAATCTGAACAATATTTTAACCCATTTCCTCTAAAATTTAAGCTATTTTTATTATAAATACAGCATTAAATTAGTGTTGTGTTAATTAATCATCCTTCCTGTATCTGAGATAAAAGCATGAATTTTGAGGTAGAGCTCTTCTGTTGTTTTGTGAAGGTCTGAGACTTTTTTGATAGAAAAATAATGATAAAATTTAAACCTCAACATATACATGAAAGAGTCTGCAGCTTTCTTCTGCAACCTTAGGATCTACATGTGTTCTTCTTGCTTTCAAAATACGGTGACACCTGTATTTCATCCTTCTGAGAAATATATCTAAAACCAAAATGAAAAAAGTGAAGATACGTTCCATTAATTTGACCAAATCAAGAGAAAGTATTTATCATTGCAAAGAATTTTTTTTCTAAAAAAAAGGGATATATACTAACCTACAACTATATATACTAAGCTACAACTACTTTGGTTTTAGATATAATTATGAGCTATGATGCATTCTGGGTATAGCTGGGGGAAGTGTCACAATTTGGGACATCTTCTCTTTTTTCCTTCAATTTCAAACATAATAAATGTAACACAAGAAGCGTAATAAAGAACAGCACTAAACATTTGCCTTTGAAGTGCTTTATTTCCAAAACCAGCCACTCAAAAGAGTTACCTTATTTTGCCAATTTATTGGTAAATGTTTGTGTGATTTAGACAGTGCGTGTTTCTTGTTTTGGACTCCCGGAGATGCATCCCTTGCCTTAAAGATTTGGTTCTATTTCCCTCTGATATATATTGTTTTGCCAATTAATGTACATGACTGGATAATTCTTTCCTCATCTAAGCCCTAATCCATTGTGGAGCTTCTTTAGTATGACCTTCTGAGGTTCTCAGAGAAGCCTGTGAAGGAAATAGATTAAAACTGAGGACATTTTATGAAAGATAAAGAAAATGATACCAGTAAATCAGTATACCTAAGCTTATTATTGGTTGAAACATTTAAACTTAGAGGTATGCTCTCCTCAATACTTGATTTAAGAGGATGAAGTACATTTCATACTTTATGCAGCTTCTTGTGTGAAGTATATGTTAATATATTCATAGATACATAAAAACACACCAACTCCAACGTTGTGTCAGAGCAAAGATCCATTTAAGCCACCATTTAATCTTCAACACACCCAGCATTGTATGCTTAGAGAAAGCATACAAAATATATGAAACAGGAAAGATAAAGATTTTCTCTTGGACAGTCTCTTGGCTTCTGTCACAATTTCACTGTCATTAAATCAATTAAAAGAAAAAATCTCCATCCCACTTACATCTAACATAACTAAAGGCCTACCACAGACTCCCTGAACCTCTCCTCAGTTGCTTTTACATGCTTTCCATGATATGTCCACTTGGCCCTATGGAGATTGCTCCACAATTAACCAGATGAATGAAGGGGAAAATGACTTTATGATATCTGCCTTCCCTGACATGAATTATGTATCCCAAAAGAGTTAAGTAATTTCTATTGACGCTTTCTCAAAAAGACTGATTTTGCTTTTTTCACATGTGAAAATAAAAGACATTATAAACCATATTATTAAATATATTTTTTGTCAATCTCTCCCCAATGTAAATCAGCCCTAAAACATCAATAAAAACCACAGATGGGTCAGTTTATTTCCCTTAGAAGTATAATCACTTGACTAGAAGGCTAGTTTCTGAGAATGCTTGGAAAAAAAGAAAAGAATGAGAAAAAGCACCATGTGTCTGTCTGCAGGAATTCAGCAAATGTTGTTGTAATCTGATTTATTTCTCCATTTACCTATTTTACTGAATTGGAGTCTAGGAACATATACAAGGATTCCTTTTCTAGCATCATCAGTTAGCTGGGAAACATAGCTTAAGACACAGTGAATGGAGATAAAGTTATCCTGGGACTTTAGAGAGCACTTCGAGCATTTGCGCCTTATATTCTGTATATTCTATAACAAATCATATCTATGTACCTTTGAGAATCTGTGCCTTATCTCCCCATGAAGCCATATTATTTTAGAAAGACAACATAAATCACTCTTGTGGTACCAAAATATTGGTTATTATTAACCAATAATTTAAATGGTTAATTAAATGATTCCTCATAAATTGGAAGCAGAAGGGAGGTACCTTCTAGATTGTAAGTTTTTTGAAAAGCTGTATTTTTCAAAGTCTTAAATGCATAATGGTGATTAAGTACCTGACATGTTTCATTATTATAAAATCTTCAAGGTGGGGGAAGACAGAATTGTGAGCAGAAATCATTGTCTAAAGATACAAAGAATTCCTGCTGTCATACAGAAACAAAATTGAAGACTTTTTTTTTTTTCAATCCCAAAGTAAAAAATAAAAACACTTTTTTTCTAGATTCATATACATCACAAGTCTTCTAGACAAAATGTTAATTTTATAAAGCTTACAAACCTTGAAAATATGATCCTATATTGGAAGTGATGACAGAAAGTTGATTATAGTGTTGTGACTGTGACCTTGCAATTACTGATGCCACATACACCAGCTGTGATGAGTATCTATGAACATGAGTTGAGCTCCTGCCAGATTACGAGTGGGACATGGCATTTTGCAGTCCCTACCAGTATGTTACCTACTGAGAATGAATAATTTTGTCTTTTACCTTTTTGTTTCTCTTTGTTTGTTTGTTTGTTTTACATATAGTTTCTCCCAGTGATGAGTTCAATTGTACCAAATGGTGGAGTATTAAATTGGCAACCTATATCTAAAATTTACACATATATGGGCAGAGATATCTACATAGCTGCATATGTGTCTGCATATGTCTTGGCACAGTGTCAAAACTTTAACCAGTGTCTATTGCTTTGAGGCTAAGATAAATACTGATTTTGAGAAGAGAGGAAATTGAAGTCATAAGCATTGACCCGTATTCAAAATGTTAGATTGTAACTACAGATTAAACTCCTTATGAGTGAATCATGAATGAAGCTGTTTTTCACTGTTTCAGAGAAACAAATTTGTATTGTAGAAAATGAACAAAAAGGCTTATCTATTTGATGCTATTTATTGAACAACAAGATGTGCATACACTTTATGATTGACTCATGATGAGGTGATACAATGAGTCATTTTGCATAGTTGAACTCAATCATTGTATTTATCCAACTGGAATTGTACTATCTTCTGAGGAGTTACTCAAAAGTTGAATTTGTACCATCAGAACATCTGTTTCTTGTAACAATATGAGTTCTTTAATATTTTGGAGTTTTTAGACATACAAAATTGTTCTGCACACCAGGCAACTTTGGAAGTAAGGAGAACAGTCTGTTTTTTATAGTCTGTTTGTTTATTTGAGCTATTGTTTGTTTGCCTGTTTATGACAATTATTATTCTTGGAATAAATGAACACTGAATACATTATATTCTAACCCTTAGAGCTTTGCACATCCCGGGTTTTATCTGTAAAGTTGCAAACAACCCAAATTTAAATATTGCACCAATAAAAGTAATCCAGCTTGACTGTTTAAATTATTTGTGCATCTACAGTACATGCTCTCATGATTGTGTTTACTTGTAAAATATTACCATACAAAATCAAAGAGACAATTAAAGTTTACAAATGTGGGGAAAATATATTACCAACATGACATTGTAATTTAGTGACGGATATTGTATGGTAACATTGTAATGGCCCACAGCCAGTGAATTTTTCTGTGCAGATGGTCCCTGCACCTGCAAGCTATTGGAAGGCACCTTTTTTTGAAAGCTATGTTTAGATCTCATGAGAAGGCCTTTTTTGAATGTTAATGCAATGCCCAGAAATTCTGGCTTGTAGCAATTATTTCTACTATGATGAGACTAAGTTTTGTTTATTCCTCTATAAAGAAAAGATCATGGTGGAAACCTGCATTGCTAAAGGAATAAAGCCTTAAAAGGCTATAATATGTGAAGATAATTAAGGAATTGGTTGAATTAAAAAAAATAATGTCTCAAATACTCCAGTGGTTTGCATATTGCACCATCACTGACACCTGTTCATATTGGGTTCAACATGGATGTTAGATGCTATGCTACTGCTTTGTACCAGATATTTGAACTCATTTGGCACAAATATCAGTTATTAGATAATAGTACTTAAAGTGAAGAAAATCATGTCTTTAATGTATTTCAGAAAAACTTCATTGTTACATTGTAGTGTTATTTCTGTATGGGCAATGTTATTAAAAATACAACTATAGTTTACAGAGTGTTTACAAAGTTATCACATATGTGAACTCCCGTTTTAAAATCTATGGAGAGTGTATTCACCTGTATTTTACACTTAGCTATGTCATATATCTTCAATGAGAATGAAGTAATTGTTTCATATATGATGCTTTTATAATACCGTAAATAAAAATATCTAGTAAAATTAGTGACTGATCCTTCTTCTAATTGCCACATTTCATTGTGTTTATTATAGACATTTTTCTCTTTTTATGCATTTTATGCATTTTTCCAACTTTATTGAAGAGTGGGAATTAGTAAATTTCTTATGATAAAAAATAATTTATTTGATATTTTATTTGACTTATTTTATTTCAGTTACTGAAGAGTGGATTTTAACCTTGTATTCAAAATTTAAACTTCTACATGTGAAAAATTACTACAAAAGTATCTATTCAGATGTGAGGGGTTCTTCTTTTTCAAATAGTGACACATACTTTTAAAGATGTTTTCCTTCATAGAATGATGTTCTTATACAGTTGAAAATAATGAAGAGCATGTTATTGAATCTCTGCACTTTTAAAAAGATTATAAATTCTTTCCAGGGTACTTTGAAAATGTATTAAATGAGTTCAATTCTAATTATCATTCTCACTTTGAATGTTAATATGTTTTATTCATATATCTTAAAGTTGGTGGAAATGAGGGATGTTAAATGGGCAGTCAGCAAGTTTTCTGGTAATATTACGATTTTCGTTCCCTAAGCAAAGAATGCAAGTGCAGTTTTGTTTAAATGATTAACAAGATTATATGCCTCCATTCTGATCTGAAAATGGCATTTGTCATTCGAAGATCAAGTAGAAAACCTAACAGAACCTAAAATGAGAAGGAAAAAAAAAATACAACCACTCAAAATCATGAGTCTCACATCCAAAACACAATAGGCTGAGCTTCCTTTGCTGGATCAAAAGTCATGGAAGACAAGAACTAGACCAATGAGGACTCTGAAGGATTTGAGAAGATCTCGCTACTCACAGTTGAACCAAGTACTTTTTCAAATGGCACCAGTGCTTGCAGGAGAGATTCCTGAAGGGGCATAAACACATAGACAACAGTTAGGTAGCGGCAGCAAAATTGATGAGGCATTCTCTCTGAATGGTTTGCAAGTTATTATTATAGATCATCACACTGAGACAAATTTTATGAGGTGTATTCCAAAGGTCTGAAAATCTCATACTCCACACTATTTGTAGGTTGCAGGCCAACAGACATGAAGAGATTGGTCAGATCGATGACAAAAAGCACACAGGTAGATACATTTCAGCTTTAGAATCATATGGACAAATGAATTTATGATCAGTTGACACAGAAGCAACCAGATCCATGCTGACCAAAGGGAAAGCTATAATCTCTACACGAACCCAGAAGACAGCACTCATGGATCCAGGCTGTTATAGGTGTTGTGGTTTAGGCCAAAATCCACTACTGGGGACCTGAGGGACCCCAGATGGGACCAACAGATGCTCCCCTCTACCCCTCTTCAAAGAGAGAGGCAGAGGAGGAAAAAGAGACATGAGTTTAGAAGGAACTAAACTAATGAAATATTAATAATAAAATAAAAAGAAATAATGAAAAATATATACAAAACTGTATCAAGCTCCCGAGATGACAATCACGACACCGGCTGGCACTGTGGCTGTCCCAGGTTGGACTCAGTGATGGATGGGAACTGGATTCTGGATCTGGATTCAGGGTCAGGATCACAGGCAGACAGAGTCCTCAGACGTCGGCCATTGAAGGAAGAGCCCGTGACCCTTTGATCCCTCAGCTTTTATATTGAGCATGAGGCAGATGGGATGGAATACCCTGTTGGTCAGTTTTGGGTCACCTGTCCTGTCCACTCCTCCCTGCAGGTGGGACCCCACTATGCTTTTCTGTTTCTGACCCTCCAACGGGGCAAATAACAAAGTTGGTTGGCCTTGGGTGGTATAGCAATAAGTATAAGCAAGAGCCTCTCTGCATATCATGCCTGGGCATCAGCTATAAACAATTGGTCTTATCACTCTGAGAGAGTGAACGCTGTCTGCACAATATGCTGTTAATTTCAGTAGTTAGAAGAGGCCCAGCTAAGAAGCGAAGTTAGTGAACAAAATTGGTTCTGTTTTACCTCAAACCAGGACAATAGGGATTAATGTCTGGAACACAAGGTTTAAAATAGCAGGAAAATGAGAAAATTAGAGCACAACCTGGTAACTATTCAGCAGTTACCAAGTTATGTGTTACAAGTTACAAGTGTATTGGCACAAAGGTAAAAATGTGAAGGTCGCACCTGAAGATTTGTGCTGATATATGTTGGGCCTCAGGTTTGAGTATATATACAATTTCTTAAATGATGCATGTTGTTTGTTTGTTTGTTTGTTTTTTAATTTCAACTCAGATAAACAGAATTACACATCTTTTCTGTAGTTTGACTACTATTTATTTGCTTTTTGGAGGTTAACACAAGTATACTAGTTTATTCTGCAAGCAGAGTTTATTATGAGTAAAAGCAAGTGCTTATGTGATGCAAAGTGCTAAACAAATTATGTTGGGATAGGAAAAGAACATGTAAGTTTGTGTCATTATTAATTTCTTCTCTTCTTTAATTTGTATTGTTTGTTTCTGTTGCAACAGACTAGCAGGAAGACTTAAGTCCTGTTATGTGCCTAAATCCAAACTCTTCATGCTCAGACTTCACATACTGTTTTTAGCCTTTTAGACACTTGTTTTCAGATTCATGTAGAATCTGAAACATTGAGAGTGTAGATATTTTCTTCTGAGTTCCAACAAAACGGCAGTCCTTTTGAATGCCTGTAATGCAGGTCCCTCTTCTTCTTTTCTTTTTCAATTAAATCAAATGGTAATTGATTTAATTACTACTCAGTTTGGATGAACTACTGTTCACTGCAGTCAGCAGTTTGTCAGCAGTCTATGTTCTCTAGTGGAAGCAGAATAACATTGCTCCTATCATCGTCAGTCTTCAAAACTAAAGTTTTTGGCTACAGTTTGGACCAATGACTGCAGCTGAATTTTCTGTGTGCAATAATAAAGGGAGTGATATTGAAAGCATGAACAAAGTGAACATAAAAGTCCCATTCAAGAAACAGGATTGGAAATTCTTCTATGTATTTTAAAGTCTAATCATAAAAAATACATTTAGATACAATTATTTTTTATAATGAAATTGCAAACAGGTTGGGACATTTGAGTTTATCTTTGTAATTGACTGAGGTACAGCCACCATTTAATTGCACCTAGTTTGGATTTTTCATGCATTTTAATTTTTCCATTTATTTCAGTCTTCTTGTCAGCAGCATTCAACAAAGATAGTGAAAAGATATCTTATTTCTGACCTCATAGCTACATAATTTATGTTGTGATTCCCTGAATTGTAAAAATAGAGGTACTTTGTTTAAAAAAAATGGAAAATCAACTGGAACTTATTGATTTGTAGTTAACAAAAAATATAGAATTTAATGCTATTATCAGGGATTTATATTACGAAGAATGAAATATCAAGAGAAGGAAATAGTCTTAACCTTTTTTCTATGTTTTTTTTTCATTATTTGTGATCACATTGACATGAATCTAACAGATAGCCGGAAGTACCATCTGAAGACTTTTTCTAAAAATACTTTACTGTACTGTTTGGTACTTTAAAAAAAAAAAAAATATTTAGACAACCTCAGTCTGTTTTATAATCGTCTTTATTATATATTTATGACTATGTGTAAGTCTTACATCTGTGCTACTCTGTACAAGAATTGATACAATGCCATGATGTATACAGGAGAAATGTGGCAGAAAACCACACCATTAAAGTTCTGTTTATTGTCCCACTAAAAAATCAAAATGAAAGACATTTGTTTAAAAAGGATATATAAGATGTAATTTGTATTTATGAACTCATAAAAAATAATATTCCCAAATGAAATATTTTCTTGACAGTATAAGATTAATATTTTAATGTTCTCCTGAGAAGTTTAATTATGATATTGAAGATTAAATAGAAATTAGTTCAAATTGCATTGCCATTATGGTGCCCTTGAACTTTTCCAGTTGTGACTACAATGTTTTTAATTATTTATGAACACATTTTTCTTTCTTTTTATCAAGCAATCAGAGAACGTCTCACCTTCCTCAAAATAGAAACACAATACAGATTTTACTGCTGAAAAGAAATCTGGCAAAGAAAAGGCAGAGAGCTAAAATTATTTTTGTAAATATTATGTTGTTTTCTTTCCTCCTGCCCCGCAAACGTTTTCTAACAAGTGACATCATAATACAAGTTTTGTCTATAACCTTTAGGCCTCTCTTTTCTCTGTAGTCCTGGCAAAGAGGGGAGCAGAGTAAGATGTCAAGTAACAGGTATTGCAGAAGCTTCCGGTCATAAAATAGTTTCTGTGTGGTTGTACACACTTTGTACTAATTACTAGAACTAGCAGGAATTTTCTGCAGGAATTATTTTGTAATATAGAATATTATTTCCGTTCGGTACAAATTCCATAGAAGATTTCAATTAAAACCACTTTTTTTTTTTTTATATAAAATCAGTGATAGGAATAAGAAAGTAATACTGACAAGGCAAACAGTCAGGAGATGAGATTGAGTGACAGCGAAGTATATGAGAGAGAACAGAAAGGCCAAATGGCCCAGCTTTTCATTATTTAACCTGGCTGCCTGTCTACCTAAGCCTGAAAATTGGTTCATTTTGAAACTCTGAATGTCCAGCCTTCACAAGTTCTTTGCTCAAAGGCACTAATCAAAATTGATAAGCGTCTTCATAAAGCAAGACAGCATTCCAAAGAAATCCCTAGCCGGAATTTTTGAGAAATTTTTATTTTTAATAGGGAGAGGGAAAGACTTTTTTTTTTTTTTTTCTTCCCAGAAAGATTGACATATTTCATTGAAAAGAAATTCTGTTCCTCAGTTATCTTCTGCACAGATAAGTCTATGTAGTCTTTCAAATGTATGTAGTGCTATGCAGCCACCTGAAGCAATTGAAGGCAAGATAGCTCAGGCACCAGAAGAGGTACCACTTATCTTATTTGATGTGCCACCAAGACTACTGGAGATTATTGCTCAAGATATCTTTGTTTTTAGAAGCCTACATTACTTAATGGGGGAACAACTCTCGAGATAGCCCATGTAAGTCTATATAGCATTGGTTTGTTCAGCTTGTTCAATTTTGAAGTATTTAGGACAAGCAAGTAATTCAGAAAGATAACTTAGATTTGTAAATACAAGGTTTAGAAGTCTTGATGTCTATAATTGCTGCTAGCCCACATTTTGCTATTTATTGCTTATAATATGCTTGTGGGCGTATTGAACCCTCAAAAACTGCACGTGAAAATTCAGAGCCTCTCTTAAGGTGTTAATAATTTGTGTGCATATAGCTGCATCTATGCTACAAGGTAGTGTAAAGATCCCAGAGTTAGCTGTAAACAAAGCTATCTTGTGTATTGGGAACAATCTAGTTTGGCATTACACTGAAAAGCATGGCAAATTAGTCAATATTGAGGTTGCTGCTGCAGGTAAATTGCTCTTGATACCTAAACTACCTTATTTATGGCTGGGTTGTGTATCTGTACATTTCTGCCTCTATGGAGCAGATATACTCACAGAGCAACTGAAAAAGTTACAAAGGATCTGAAGATGATATTAGCAAGAAGTGCAAAGTCAGATCTTTTTTTTATTATTCCAAGCTTTTTTATTTTTTCTTTTAATTTCCATTTAAAAAATTGTAATACTTCTGTTACTTTTTGTTAGCTTTTTGTATGCCATTGCTTTAATCACTAGTTTCTATTTCCTGGCTTGTCAGTATGATGTTAATGTAATTAAAGATATTAATCCTTGCAAAATGTATGTTGTAATATTAATGTGTCTAATTGTAAACAACACTGGGAAGTGTCTTACATCAGAAAAGCAGAAGGGATTATGAAAAAGGTGCAAACCAGAAGAAAAGTAAGAAATATTAACAGCTGTTCACACCAGGACATTTCCTGCTTTTGTACTTTGGAAGAAAAAGATATAGCCCAATACAGAGATTTCACTGTGAAGTCAAACAAATTCAGACCAGAATTCTATGATTTATTTTTTACCTAAAAATTCAAAGGACTCCTCATCATTAGTTGTCTTAAAATAAATGTTCATTATATTTCTAAAATAGTATGTCATAACTGAAGTTTGAGTAATTTTCCTTTGGATGAAACCCTAAAATGCAAGTAAAATTTCAAAATAAAAACTTTCAAAATAATTTAATAAAATGGAGACCTGATTTGAAACTGATTACCAGCCAGGTGAATATAGATGTATGTTTGCAGCAGTGATTCAATGGTGAATTCAGTAAGCAGAATTTTTTTCCCTTGAAATCGGAGATTTCAAGCAAGACCTCAATCTATATAATGTTCCAACACATGCTTGAAAACAGGAAATAGATAAAGACTAAAATTGTCCAACCTGACCTTGAATGTTTCCAGGGATGGTGCATCTACCACTGCTCTGGGAAACCTCTTCCAGTGTTTCACCACCCTCATTGTATTTTTTTTTTTTTCCTTTCATGTAGTCTAAATCTACCCTTTTCTTATTTAAAACCATTACCCCTTGTCTTATTGCAACAGGCCCTGCTAAAAAGTTTCTCCCCATCTTTCTTATAAGCCCTCTTTAAGTACTGAAAGGCCACAATAAGCTCTCCCAAGTAGCTGATTTCCTCAGTAGCTGATGAGTTTTAAAGGCTCAGGATTAAAGATTCACTATAGCTATATAAGCACCAAGGCAGACTTCTTAACAGCTATCACATCACAACAAAACAAAAATGTCCTCAGCCTCCACAGTTGTCAGGGGATTTGCATTGCCTTCTAGAGTCATTATCTCAGCTGCCTACAGAAAGAGTATAGCAGAATTATTCTTCTAATATATAAATATATATATAACTCTTGGAGACAAAATTGGTCTTTGGGGCCCCTCTAACTGTAAAGTATTTCAAAGATAGGACAAGCCATTATGTGGAAGATTGTATATTAGAAATCTGTTCTTTTTTTTTTGATGATGCCTTGATGTCAAGGATGTGCTTATTTTGTAACTATGATCCAGATATTGGTAAAGGTACTACCATCATTGCTAAAACCAGGCATCTCACAGAAGTAGTAAACTGTTGAGCTCAAACAGTAGATATTTATTCACATCCTTACTCTCCAATAGAATCTTTTGCACCAACATGTTAGTATATTATAAATAAGACATGAAAAAAAGGATGTATTACTTAAAAATTTCTATAAGTAAAAAAGAAAGAATGTTGTGGGGACTGATTTTGTCTTCTTTGGGAATACGTTTGCTGAAAGGGGAAGAAAACAAAGTGAAAAAGAAAAAGTCCTCTGCCTGATGTTACATTATTCATTTTAAAAGACTGATTCTAAACTAATTTAGAGATTTCACTTGTCTTTCTAGTTGTAAACCAACTACAGATCTAAGTGCCCGCATGTTACCATAGGAGAATAAATTCTACTAAGTACATTCTCACAGAATAGTACAGAGAAAAGCTGGAGGAATGGATAAAACATAAAAAAGGACAGAGTATGCCAGTAAAAGCTAGACTTCCTCCGCTTATCTATTTCATGGGAGATTTTCAGTCTTTATTTTTGCATCACCAACATATATTACTATTAATTTTTATTGATACTTGCTTGATTAAACATATAGTAGGCAGACAAGTCAGTGTGAAAATAACTGAGTACTCTTCTCTAAGACCCAAGACATCTTGAAACAAAATAAATGGTCCACAGTGGCCTGAGAATATACATTTAAGATAAAAGCTGGAGTTTAATTCCAAATCAATGTACGATTAAAAAGCACAAGAAAGCACATTTCATTTCTTTGTTGCTTATGGATTGTGCATACATAATCATGGATAGAGTAGAAACGTGTTTACATTGAATGAGAAGATAGCTTGATTTGCAAGAACAGTATTGTAGTGTTTGCTATTTTCATGTGTTATTGTCTCAAATGAAAATAGCTAATATAGATGTTTTCAGTTCTTTTTTGGAAATGTTTCATTCTAAATTATGCAAAGTTGTGAAGAAACAGAAGGTTTCAATTTAATTTTGGATTCTAGTCTAAAAATCTCCAACTCTGAATCCAACTTCAGCTAATTTATTCAGGTTTTGGAGAAAGAAGAGAAGGGCTTAGATATGATGATGCAATCCTCCTGTTGGAAATGGAATATATGATAAGTGAGGAAGACAGAGAAGACTAATACTTTTCTACAAACCTACAAACAGGCAAAAAAAAGATCAAGCCCATAACATTTATCTTAAAATATACAATTGCTATGAAATTGCTGTTATATTTTTCATACGCCTCAGTATAAGTGTTAATATAATATATGTGTTATGTATTAGAAACATTGCTGGAGCAGACCTTTAATTTCAGCTCCTAGTTTCAAGTAACAAACCTGCCCTTCTTAGAGAGCTCCTGTTTGCCTCTTTCTCAACATTTCTGCTCAAAGATCCAAACCGCCAAGAACTGTATTGCCCATCCCACTAGAAGGCAGAGTATCATCTATATAATCTTCCCTTAAATCTAACAACTCCACACTAAAATCAGACTTGGCTTCTATCTACACATGATGGGTGAGATTCTCTTCAATTAAATATGAGTCTTTAATATCTGTAATGATGTAGTTGACCAAATTCCCATTATGTTTGGCTTAGCTGTCCTAAAAAGTAACAGGATAGGCATATAGTGTTAGATAACATATTTTATCCAGTCTGGCCTCCATGCGCTTTAGTTTCTGTGTAATATCTTTAATATCAGTAGACACTGCAAAGGAGCAAACTGAATTAAACAGACAGGTGCACTTGATCAGTGGAACCCCGATGAGTGAATTCCACATCTCCATTGACTATACTGGCTAAATCTTCATTGACTCTAATGGGAGCTTAAACTTTTAGCTGACCTGTACATACCTACATTGTAGAAACCAGCATTAAGGAAAAATGGATCCCACTCCATATATGGATGGAAGGTAATACAAACATGAAGCTAAACATGAAGTCAAACATGAAGTCTCAGGTGCTTAAAAAGTTTTTCCAAATATCATTCAGGTGCCCAAGCACACCATGCTTCATCTCCAGCTGGCAGCCTAGTCATGGATCTTTCCTAGCTGCTCTGTACTACCTGCCAGCCACACACAGATGTCTTGGATACCTTAAAGCATCTTAAATGGTATGCTTAGTCAACTGAATTGAATTTGAAGAAACAGAAATAATTTTGGCAAAAGTGGTGGGTTTCATAGTATGTTAATTAAGAAGTTATATCTTTGTGTTTGAAACAGGTTGGGAACAAGGGAGAGTTTGGAACATTAAGGCAGTTATTCAAGATGTTCCCATGAAAGGAGAGAACAAAATAGCCTAGCAATACCATGAGATAGTAGATTACCTAAGAACTAGCAAACAAGCTTTAAATTTTTTATGGAGTAGGTGAAAAATCTGAATCTTGTCCTCCTAATTAGGGAAGGAGATGTTAATTCAGAATATCTGTTCTTCTTTATAACCACCTTTATGCACAGGAGCAGAAATATTTTTGTTTAATAAATTTCCAGATAATTCTGATCCTAAGATAATGTGTGCAATGAAACAAGCTAACTGAGCTGTTGTTTCAGATGTTGTCTAAACCGTCATTAATTACAAATTTGATTATGTCTTAATGTATCATTTGTAACTCTTATCCATTATAACAAATTCCTTTTAAAAGAAAAAAATTTTTGTCCATAAATTTTAATTAGTAAACCCATGTGAGAGATCATTTGTTTGAGTACAAGAAATCCATCACAGGAATGCAAACTCAAGTCTGCATAGTCTGATACTCCAGCGTCTTACAGAATATGCAGAATTTGAAGGGAAAACCATGTTTTTTTCAGAGATATTAAAAACTTGATTGGTTGACACTCCAGGCAACTTGATCTACACTGGCCCTGTTTGGAGCAAGAGTCTGAATGAGGTGACCTCCAGATACAAGGTTCTAGGTTGATTAGTCAGAACAAGTGACAAGTGGGTGACAAGTTGCTCTGTTGAAGAGATATATGTCTCAGAAAGCATTAAGCTGAGCCTCTTTTAGAAGTATGAAGTTTGAAATGAGAGATCTTGGCTTGGAGATGGGTTCTGTTCTCTTTTTACATCCTCATAGAATAAACAACACGTGGTTGATACTTGTCTTTTAGCTATTTGTCTTCCCAAGTTTGCAACACAAGTGTGGTAATTTCCAGCAGAAATTGAGTTAGGGACCTTCAGAGCAAAAATGGGAGTTTCTGCAGCAATAGCTCTTGAATGAGAGACGTTCCAAGTTCAGACTTATCTGTTGTCTGTCATGACAGCAGACAGCAGTACACAATCAATGCTGAATTAATTAAATTGAGTGTTTAGCATTAACAAAGTGTTACCACAGAGAGAAGCAAGGATATCCTCAAACAGAGTACGTATCTAGATACCGATGTTAATCACCATGAGGTTTCAATATCTTTTACTGTAAGCAGTTCTACCTCATAACTGCAGTGAACACTGACTATTTGGGAGCATTGAACTCCTGTCCATAAATATTGATAAGAGCTTCTGAACTTTGTCAATATCTCTATACTCTTTTGCACTTAGTTCTGTAGATTCCCCTCTCCCCAAACCAAAACAGTATTCTTGTACATGAGGGGTTAAAAGAGCAGAGGCATTTCAACATTCATGTCTTAAAAAAAGACGGTGAGACCCTCAGGATATTAATGCAGAAATAGATGAAAAGTTAATTTCCAGAAGGGCAGGGCAATAAAAACAAGGTCTGTCCAAACTGTTTTTATTAATAATTTAAAAAGTATGTATATGTGAAGTGTTTTTTAAGTAATGAGTGTTAGTCATAAATATTTAACAGTTGCTCTTATGAAATATGCCCTAAATTATGTCCAAATGTTAACAAGAATGCCTTACACTTGACAGAACAATGAAGTCCATAAATTTTTCAAAAGTGTGTCTGACAGGTGGAAGCTGAGAAGGCACCTCCTGCTCTTTGTTTTAATCTGATGCTGCAACCTTCAGGTCTGTGCTTTTCGAGCCTTATAGGAACAAAGAGCTTTCTATCCAAAGCCAATATGAGAGACGATAGAAGATTCCCTTTGGCGTTTGTTATCAGGCTAGTACAAGTTGCCTCATCAAAATCATGGGGCAAGAAATTCAAAGCACATAAGCAGTGTCTCAATCCATCCTCCAGCTGAGTGTCTTCTGTGTGTTGCTTTATCAGGAATAAAGTTCATAGGAAGTTCACAGGATGTTGACTTCCTATTTCCTTCAAGAGGGAATTAATTGATTGTCCTCAGGAGGTGCTCAGCATCTATTGCAATAGTGTCCTGAAGAATTACTTGCCAAGAAAAAATAAAAATAAACACTCTGATACACTAGGAGATAATGGATAACATTATAATTGTAGTTAGAACAACTCGTGATGGAGGAAAAATTGAGAAAAAAATAAGCAATCACAGATAAATTCCACACAATCTTTGATGTTGCAATTTGAAAAACTGAGTGTCTTAGAATTGTAATCCAGGGTTCTTTTTTTCCTTTTTTACATTATTTTGAGTGAAGACATGATAAGTAGGAGAAAGGAATATGATCTATTCAGAGTGTAGAAGAACAGAGAGAGGTGAAGACTCCAGGTGAAGAATTTTGTTATGAATTTGGGTAAGATCTTTCTTCCACTCCCTCCTGAAACTTTTCTCTCTGAAAAATGGAGAAACTTCTCCTGGAACAAATCTCTGGGAACTGTGAGACTTATGTGTCTGCTGTCATGTGACTAAGGTGACACTATACATGGTTTTCAGTAATGCTAGAGAAATAATTTACATGGAGGAATAAATAACAAATTTCAAAGTAAAAATACTGTATTTATCTTAGGAGAGACATTCACAGTTTTCACAGATTTTTGAATATTGCAGTTTAGGTACAAAATCTCAGCTTTACAGTAGTCACTGATCCCTCTGTCACTATGACAATAAAGTCAGAATTTCACCCAAGGAGTACAGTACAACTAGAATATTCAGTGTATTCTGCCAAAAGGTTATTTTCAAAGACTTCAACTTCCTTTTCTTTCTCTCTCTGTAACATTCTCACAGAGCCTACAGCAGATATTTGGGTGTAAAAACTCTCTAAAAGGTGCTCCTTTCCCTTATGAAAATCTCATCCTTAATTGCTTTATGAAAGGCCTGCAGGGCTTCCACCTCTATTCACCTGGGCCTCCCACTTCCAGAAAATAGTTCTTTGATCTTTACAGTTCCCTCACTGCATTATAATGAGTTTGTAAAAGCATTTCTTCTTCCCCCATCCTCCACCCCCCACTGGTTTCCATGTGAACTGCAAGTTGTATTAGCTTTTCCTTTATAATATCCTTTTCAGTAGTACTGTACACATCTTAGCCAAATGGAACTCCTGCAGCTGACAGATGACCGTAACACCAAGGAGACTCCCAAGTCCAGACTCCCAAGTACTTCTTCCTATCATCAGAGTGGGTCCAGCCAATACCCTTTATTGAAAAGCAAGACTCAAAGAAGTCAGGTTCATACCCTTGTTTAAGGCTGAATAAATAGTGAAAGAGCAGTACAGCATGGGCATACTTAGATGAATGTGGAAATATTTTAATCACGATGAGAAGATATAAATATACACAGTTAATTTTTATTAGGTCTTTTTTGTATCATCAGAGGTGTTTTATGAGATGATAAGGATGCAAAATATATACTGAACCCGGGTCAGGGCAAACCCAAGCACAAATACAGGCTGGGCGGACAATGGATTGAGAGCACCCCCAAGGAGAAGGACTTAGAAGATTTAGATTAGATATTTATAGAATCACAGAATCATAGAATTAAGTTGGAAGGGACCTTGAAGATCACTTAGTTCCAATGCCCCTGCCATGGGCAGGGGCAGCATCCACTAGACCAGGTTGCTCAAAGCCCCACCTCACCTGGCCTTGAACAATTCCAGGATGGGGCCTACACAAATTCCCTGGGCAATTTGTTCCAGTGACTTACCACCCTCAGAGTGAAAAATTTCTTCCTAATATCTAGTTTAAATCTCCCCTCTTCCAGTTTGAAGCCATTACCCCTTGTCCTATCACTACATGCCCTTGTAAAAAGTCCCTCTCCAGAATTCCTGTAGCACCCTTTTAGATACTGGAAAGCTGCTGTAAGATCTCCCTGGAGCCTTCTCTTCTCCAGGCCCAACCCCAACTGTCTCAGCCTGTCTTCATAGGAGAGGTGCTCTAACCCATTGATCATCTTCATGACCCTTCTCTGGACCTGCTCCAACAGGTCCATGTTCTTATGTTGAGGGCTCCAGAGCTGGACACGATATTCCAGATGTGGTCTCAAGAGAGCAGAGTAGACAGGTAGAATCACATAGCAGTTCAACCACATTATGTTTATAGAAGAGCTTCATCTCTTATATACTGGAAATCTGGAAGGCATGTCAACTGCAGAAAATTTTTATTTTTTCTTACATCGTTACCTGCTCTCCAAAAGTAGACGTAGGTCATTAAAACCTAAGCAGGAGGATGTATTGTTTGGTAATTACATTTTAGCTGAGAAAAAGTCATATGAGTGAATAAAATATTAAGAAAGCAGATGGCAGAGATGGTGATGTATGAGTCTGAGACATCTGCAAATATCACTTGTGTAGTTTCAGCATGATATTTAGTAGCATTCACTGACTTTTTCCAAGGAAAATCTTCTGTAATCTGCTGACGCATCAGTGTGTTGCTTCAGAACTGTGGCACAACCTTGCTGAAAGCTATTGTAAGCAATGACATCACAGGTTGAAAACTAAATTTATCACTATATCTGACAAAGTGAGAACAGTACATCACAAATGCAAATACCACAAGACAAGAAGTCTGAATTGATTCAAATGTTAGGGTGTGATCTCCATCATATGGGTTTTTTAATAATTTATTCAGGCTACCTCTCAGTGCCAAAACTTAGTGTATGGGAAATGTTCAGGAATACAGGGGAAAATGATCTTTTTTAAGACTGGACATCTGAGCCTTTCCGAATGACTTTTGAAGTTAAGAGCTCATGAGCCTGTGGAAAGCACCTCGTGAGTTCACTGGTCTTTTTCTAATACAATTCTACTCAGCTCTCCATCTCCTTTGCAAAGATACACTGTGATCTGATCTTAGGAGATCATACCATATCCATGTATCCTAAGACTTCTACACGTAGGGTGTCTCCCCAGTAAAACTGTTCCCTCTGTTCCCTCAAAAGTTTCCTTTGACACCTAAGAACTCAGAAGTAATATTTGCTCAATAGTGACTGCAACCATTAGCCAGAATTAATTGACAATTTCAAAATTAATCACCAGTATGTGTCATAACCTTCTTCTATTTTTTAAAGTATTTTAAACTACCAGTTATAAGAATAACACTTTGGCAAATATGAACTTTGTGTCTGTGCAGTACTGCACATTACTTTTACAGTTATACATTTTCTAGAAGCAGTATAAGATTTCGTATTTTATATATTTTATAAAATCATATATATTTTTGTATATATTTATATTTTTTACATAGATGTGCATTTAAAATGTATATGTAATATACTTAATTAATAACAAGACACTTCTGATATTTGTAATTGTGATGAATTGAAAATGTCTTTTGTTTACACAGGCAGATGTTAATTTAAACATTTTTCATCAAAAACTTGAACTTGAGATTTTGATATGTTTTCATAGTAAATCTACAAAACTTGCAGACTAAGATTGCTATAATTTTTCACTATAACTTTTTTATGAAAAATAATAAAATATTAGTCAAGTGAGTACTTTAGTACATTTTAACCAAATCAGGTCTTCTAGAGAACCCCAAGCAATCTCTTTTTTTCTGAATTAATGGATTATCAGAAGGTTTTAAAATGTATTTATGTCATTCAGATTGTCTGATTATGATTTTTAACTTGATGTTATTCTGGAAGTAAACTAAATTCTTACTGCAACAAAGATCTGCAGAATATGCAATACTCTAAGGTAGCATATTATGATACATCTATATTTTATATACATATATATTACAAATAAAACAATAGCTTTAGTGTGTGCATGCATCTCTAAATTTCTGAGATCTAGTCAAAGAATTGACTCTATATTTCTTAGACTGTATGTTGGCAATGCCTTATTTTTTCTAGAAAACAAAAAAAATGAAACAAACCAAAATTGAAAACTACAGCTTCATAGTCAACTGTAAACATCACTATGTTGTTCCACAGTAAGACTTTGTTTAGACACACTGTATGTTTTCAAAGATAGCATCTTCTGCATGCAATTATGCATTGCATGCATAATTAATTAACTAATTAAAAACTCATAACAAATTTGTGAATTGTGTTAAAAAAATCTAATCAAGCAAAGTGCAAGAACTATTATATTTTTTCCACGATTTCCTTATATTTTTATAATAAATTATAAAAAATATATGAATACATGACAAGTTTAGAGCAGTTTGGAGCAAAATAACATTTTATTATAATGTTTAAACTACTATTATTTCTTTATCTTATTGTCCGACATTCCTTCTACAATCTCTGAGTTTTCATTTCTTTTATGCACTGATGTGCTTTTAACCTTTCCATATATTCTTGTATCTGTTATACTCAGCTCACTTTTCAAGTTCTGAGAATACTTTTTATCCCTTTCATATTGTGTAAAATTCAAACCAGAGTGACCAATAATCATTATGCACCTGTGTTACAGTTTTGCCTTGTGTGAATATAGAAATAATATTCTGAGATACTTGTTTAGAAAAATAAACAGAAGAAATAAATTTTAGTTTATCTGTACATACAGACCTGTCTAGTAAGAAATCTGTCACTAGATTTGTCCTGCACTTGCGTAGAATCACTAGAAAATAAATTAATTTTCCATAGTAGTAGTTATAGAGCAATTCCTAGATCTCAATGACATATGAAAATGGAATTATTTCTTAATCAGTGTTTTAGATATCAGGATAATTTTCCTCATGTGAAATAAACTTAAGGAAAAAGAATATATACTCCAATTTTGGGGGTGGGAGGGGCAGAAGGGTATTTCCTTTTCGTTTTAGCAAATGCCTGTTTGAATTTTTGCTTTGGTCTACTCTATTTATGAAAAAGTAAACTGAGTCTTGAATACTGTATCGGCTCTATATGGCAAGGTGTTGGCAAGGTCCAGGTGATTGGGAATCAGAGCTCTTCAACAGCAACAATCAGAACCAAAGTGGACTTCTCCAGTTTTCCTCATTTATGCCTGATTTTTTAATGTTAATGGCACTCCTCTAAAAAGGTGAATATCAATCATTCCTGATACTGTTTATCTTGGTTTTGGTTTTATCAGTCATCTTTCTCATTACTGCTGCAGAATGTTCTGCTTATTTGCAGACTCTTGGACTTATCTTTTTCCTTATCTTGAGACTTTGATTTGTATGCCTCCCATGAACAACTACGCACACATTTTCTTGCCCAGTTGGTGATTAATTTAATCCCATTTTTATGTAAAGTATTTATTATTTATACTTGGATAGGCCATCATAGTGTTACAAGACTATGACGCCTATATTTGGGTTTGAGAGAAATAAACATTATTTGAATCCTGATTTAAACACTTCCTAATCATAGGTTAGAGAACTCTACTTTGGCTACAGTAGGGAAAGACACTAATATTCCTTTTCTCTGCGCAAAACATCCATCTTACATCAGCTTGGCAGCCTGCAATCACCTTGTAATATACTTTCATATTTTGATCAAGTATATATACATAATCATACTAAGATATCCAGGTCTTCCTTTTTCTTGTCGTTTTCAAATGACAGGGACTTATTTTGTATCTGAAAAGTTTGACATTCATTCTTTACATGGTCCTTTATTTTATAGCACTGAATTTTGTGTTATTCCATTACTCTGATTCTCAAGGTTATTTTTTTATCTATTTCTTTCAGTAATGTTTAACCAAATCAATGTATCATCAGCAAATTGTATTCTTGCTTCACATCAGGATTTTTCTTCTTTCTTGCCGATTTATCCAAATAGAATGTAATTTCAAGAAGTCCATTTTCTGTATAAGAAGTGATTTTCTTTATTACTTTTAAATATGGAGGATATCATAAAAATCAATCTGCATTATGTTTAAGTGTTTGAATGAAGACTCCACAAACACCAGTTAGAACTGCCCATTTGCTTCAGTGTAGTGTAGTTAACACTATCACATCTTAGGAAAAGGTCTGAAGTGTAATTAGTAAAAAGGTAATTCTTACAATACTAGGAGAAAACTATTTTTGTAATGGTCTTTTTGGCAAGACACAGATAATATACTGAGAGAAATCTGAACATTAAATAATATGACCTATATATTTCTCTATATTTTTACTTTTAATTTGGATAAGCAAAATGTATAAATCAAATACTCCTGATATACTCTATGATAACTTGCAGTCCATTTCTTAAATGACCTAGGACAACTGATTTATATTTGAAGCACTGGTACTACAGCTATGTTTGCTGCTGGGCTTGGATGAAGTTTTACATTGTTTATGTGAACTTCAGGCTTATAATGTTGAAAGACTGATAGAAAAGGTTAATAATTTAAAATAATTGAAAAATATAATTTGAAAATAAATAGAAAAATAACCAGCTGGCCTTGGACAATGAAGAAATGTCTAATACAATATGCTGTAAATTGTAAACACAATCACTGAACCAAGGTATGCATTAGGAAAGCCCAGACACATTATACATATGTAGTTGTCATATAGGATTTCTTGCGTTAGTATAAAACACAAATACAAAAGCTGTCATTGTATTGAGGCCAGAGGCAGTAATCCTCTTTGCTTTCAGTTTTCAAAAAAAATTAACAGAGGAATGTTTATTTCTAAAAATTGAAGAGTTGACATTTGTCTCTAATCACTTTTTTAAATGCTCAGAGGCTTTCTCTGTGCTAATCACAGACAATTATAAAAGTTCTAGAAAATAGTAGTGAGTTATTTTTCAGTATGATAAGTAATGCTGAATTTGAAAAAAGAAGTAGGATTTGAAAGAAAATCGAAAAGCAGGTAACACATTGAAGGAATATAAGAAAAAGCTCATAAGAAAACTGTTTGAGCACTAATCACGCATATAGTAAAAAATATAGTAATTTAAGCAACCTATAGGTTTTTATTTTTGAGCATGATCTGTATTGTTAGATTTTATTGTAAAGTGAATCCATCCAGGAACACTGACAGAAGTACAAGTATTCTTTAGGCAAAATATATTTTGAAGTAGAATTTGTACTTGCCATAACATACAGTGTAAGGCTAATTTTGAATGATCAGAATTTCCTACAACAGTTCATAAACTTAATGGAGAAAAGGAATGCCTTCCTGAACTATGGCAGAAACTCCCTGGTTAATTTTGGAAACTTGGATAAACAAAATAGTCTAATATTTTAGTAGTCTAGTTTAGTAGTCTGCTGGAAGAGAAATAATTTTTCCAAATTCTTGTAATTAATTAAAAGATATATACAGTACTTACTTTAGTTAATTAGAACAGTTTCATTTAAATTAGTGCCTTATGCTTTTCTAAGTAAAAATGAAATCAAATTGGTTGAAATCTTCACTTTAATGGAGTTTGTGGTGAACCTCCCAATGATTTTAATAATTTCAGGCTTTTATCTGAGGATTTTACTCCCCATAAAATCCACATACACCAGTATTGGAATTTTAACTTTAAAATCTTTTCTTAAGTCTTTCATTTTTTGCAATATTTTTTTTTCTCTGGATTCAAATGCATTATTCCATGTTTCTGCTTTGACATACATTTAAGACAGTTTTACATTTACATGCTATGACACACAGAGAAATTTACTTGCAATAATAGAAAAGAAGTTTGATAAAATATAGTTGCAGTGATTATTCTTAATGATTGCTTCCTTCAAGATCTGTCTCTTCCACTAAGTTGGTCTATACTGAGAGCTTTTATTATTACAGTCATTCTGCCTCCTTTACAGATTAGTTTATCCATACACTGGTTACATTTTTTTTAGGAGACTGCACATTCCTTGTGTTGATTGTTCTTGATGGAGAACAAATGTAAGAACTGATAATGGAAAAGTCATGCACTAAAGTGGAAAAATTCTTTTGAAAGGTTTTTTTCCTTAGACAATGCTGGAGATTAACTGACTAATTTCTTGTAGTGACACCTATTTCCATTTTGATTGTCCTGGTGAATAAGAACTACTATATACTAAGCACATTGGCTTTGAAACAAGTGGGAATGAGGTGATTCTTCCACAATTTTTTCTCCTATTATCACCAAAAGGAAAAAAAAGTTTCCCATTAACCTACTTTCTGCTGTTGTCACCAAAAAAAAAAAAAAATTCAAAAAAATAATAAATAAATAAATAGTTCTATGAAGCTTACTTTCCTTCTTGGCAGGAAGATGTGACAAAAATTAAAGACTCTAAAAAGTATTTTACATTCCTTATATTTAATTGCCTCAAAATTATTAATAAAACATGCTTTCCACCAGAAACTCTTGTGAGCTTAAATTATTATATACTTACTCAGTTTGGTACCTGGTAGATAGTTGCATAGGATCTCTTCAGGGTTCAGACAGATTTTCAGTAGACGACTCTTATAAACAGATCAGTAAACATTTCTCAAAGGTTTATTAATAAAAAATATTAGAAATGTTAAAGAAAATCATTACAGAACCATCAAGCCACAGTTCTGATTTAGATAGGGGCAAATGAATATAGTTCAAAAAAGAAAGCAAAACTACTTCTTGTCAAATTCTCACTAATTGTATTAAACTAATCAAAAATGCCACTATAGTTCTAAGTTAAAGAAATGGTCATCAGTCTTTATACTATCTGGAATAATTAAATTTGCAGTTAGTTCATCAAAGATCATGAATATAAAAACAGTTATCTGTATCCTAGGTGAGACAGGAAGAGAATGGATGACAATAGCAGCAAAGAATATTAAGATCACTTTAGAGGAAAACATTCTAGCAGTCAGAAAAGTAGAATGATTTACCTTTACATTTGGGAATTCCAATACTGGAAGTCTTTAAGAACAAGTTAGAAAAGTATTTATTGCAAATGCAAGTAATTTACCCTTTGTTAAGACTTAGAAATTAACTGATTCATTATCTTGTGTCTCTGTGTTTTCTTCAATATTGGTTCACATAAAGTGGAGTTCTATTATGAAATAGTTCTTTCCTATCCAGATGGTAAGATTTTCAGTAGTTGGTATAATTTATGTTATAAGTACATTTAAATACCATATTTGGATCCTCAGTATGAAATCAAGTCTAAAAAAAACAGATTTTGAAAATAGAAGGGAAAATGTTTTTAATGGACTACATATATCAGAGGATCAAAGAGCTGAACTGATTAACTCGCTTTTTTTGAAAGATTTTTTTTTTATATAGTCTGTCAAAATTGGTTGATATCTGGCTTTTCAAAACATACCTGCTAATCCAGATACTCATTTTTTCCTCTGATGGTACAGACCGCTATTTACTCACCAGCAAAGAAATACAATTTTTTACCAACTGAAAAGGTTTCAAGTCTGGATCTTGATGGTCTGACAAGTCTACTTTCTGATGACAAAATGGTTGTCTGAAAAAATCCTTTTTAATATTTATCCTTTCATCAGGTATAAATGCAAGAATAATGCTAAGAAGACAGGCAAACTACAAATAGTCTCTCTTCTATAGAGACTATGAGACTAGCAACATGTTGGAGGCATGGGCAGCAGGCTCGAATCTATGAATACCAATTGTGAATTAAAATGAAGCAGCCAGTACCTTTTCTCCTCTATTCTTTCACCAAGACACTTGAATATGAAACCCAAAGCTCAGCCCAGAATTTTGCTTTAGCGTTACTAAATACTACTGGTCTGAGCTGTTATGTTAGCTTAGAAACTTGATATACGTTGATATTCCACAAAACTTACATGCGTTTGGGTTATTTTATTAGCAATTGCCAACCCAACGTTCCACACCAAACTGTCTGGCATTTTACTAACTCTGATATGACCAACATTTTCAACTCATTGTCACAGAAGTTATTGTGAAGTAAACATAAACTATAGATAGACACTGATCTTTCTAGTGTGACTGGTGTCAGTTTTTGTTCCCATTTGTCTCAGTTTACCGAGATACAGGGTTCTAAGTGTCTGTGCTATTCATTTTTGAGATAATAGATAACGTCTAATCCTTCATTTTTGGACAGATTTTGATTTTAAGAGCTCAGATACGTCCATTGTAGGAAACATATAGTGTTCAAAATGGAAAGCAGTTTTAAGAGAAGGACAGTACTAGTTCAAGTAGTCGATAGCTGACACAAATGTGATTTGTTATTCAGTCAGGTATTGTTTTTAATGATTCTTTATGGTCAACTATATCACCATCCTTCTGCTGAGTGGTGGTAGCTTCTGAAATGCTGTAAATTGGTTTCATATGAAGATGAAATCTCAGTGCAAATCTGGAAATAGTGATATTTGTTTTATATACAGCTGTTTAGCAATGATAGAATGGAAGCGATCACAATGAATAGGTGGAAATCCCATTTTTCTTTTTGAAGGTCATCCCAAGTGCTAGCTTTCATAGAATGGTTGTTTCAAGACTGGCATTAGATTTGGGAAACACAGCAGTAAGTGCAAAATTCAGTGGTATTCGCTAACTATACTTTTTTTTTTTTTTAAATTACATTAAATAAACAGAATTCTGATATTTTTTTTTTCTGAAGCTAAAAATTGTACACATGAAGCAAGGTGTATGTCTATGTGTAACAGCACCATCTGGTGACCCTATCACAGCAATGTCATACATGGGTAAGTACATATATTAAAAAAAAATAATAATAATAATTCTCCTGGCTGTCTCAGAAAATGGTTCTGCTGGATAGAGGAATTATGCAGTGTGCCCAACATATATATGGCCCCAATATTCATTTGCAAGTTAAATATGATCACCAAGTTGTCTGTAGCTTCAGTCTTTGTGGATTCCCAATAAATTTTGTAGGAGGAAGCCCAATTTACATATGTACTTGTGACTCTGGAAGAAAATGTATGGACTAGCTTTTGTGATGGTTATGACCCCTCTGTTATGGTTTTATTTTGGGTAGAGATAAAAGAAGAAATAGACTCCTTGTAACATATCTTAAAAAGGACAGGCTTGGAGTGCATTAAGAAAATTTTAGTGGTGTTCATTTATGTGAGGGCTGCATCCATTTCATTGCACCATTTCAACACTGTCAGTTAATCTTTTCTAAGTTTACTCTCCTCTGTTAAGACTTGTGCTTCAGCTGATCTAGATTCTCCTTCTTTCCTTTTTCTCTTTTTTCTCCAGAGAAAAATTCATACCCTGTTTCACCAGTCAACAGTAACTCTTCTGGATATACACCGCAGTAGCCTTTGATATGGTTTACTTAAACAGCAGACCAAATAATTGAAACTGGTTTCCTTGAAATCATCTGAGATTTCAGCAGGCCTGGAAAAAAGAACAGATTTGTAGCTGAATGCTTTCCAGGCAATCTGTTTAGTTCTGCATGTGCTTCAACTCAATTTCATGGTAATTTCATAAGGAGGTTGTATTTTAATCCAGTGTGCTGCAGAGCTGAAGCTTTTACCCTTTTATTTAAGTAATATGCTTGGAACATTTTTTTTTATGCCACTTTAGTTAGTAATATGAATTATTGTTGCAGCACATTTTTAATTTGTCTGTGTTTTAAATATCTCCCAGTAGCTTCCCAATTAGTTTCCTTCCCAATACATAGCAGCTAGCAACGTATATAAAGTTATACATTTAATTCAAGTGTTTTTCCCCTTATCTTTTTTTTTTTCCCCGAAAGCTAATTTATGAAGTGTATCCACTCAGCTAATGACAGACAACTAATATAAGGTAGAAGTAAATTGACCAGTGGGGTTAAGATCAAAACCTGGGAGAAAGTATTTTTGTATTATAATGAGTTGTTAGTAAAGGAAAGATGCTTGTTTGAAATTCAGTGGCAAGTTCCATAGGTAAATTATAAAAGTGTCTCAAATTGGTTTGCTTTCTCTCTGGATCAGTCCGTTCATGTTTTACAAGGAAGATTATTTCTTCAGCTCTGGAAACACCAACAACAAGAGTGAAATTACAAATTAATGAAGAAAAAAGGAACTGTACAAAATTGCCTAATTGCATCGTGTTATTCATAGTCATTTTTAGAATAAAAAGAAGAAAGAACATTTTTTTTTCAGAGAAAAAAAAGGTATGCATATGCATCAGTATTTTTAGACCTCTCAGAGATGAAGAGCTATAGCACATACCTATAATATTGTCCATAGTACATAGATGTAGGTTTTCTTTTAGAAAGTATTTACCGTATCTTTAGAGATAAAAAGGCAACCATGGATTTGTAAAGAATGTATTTTTATTCGGTATACGAATGGCCTTTGGTTATTATGGTTCTTCTTTATCAGCAGAAAAGGGTAAAGCATCTTTCCTTTCCCAGTGTGTCTGTCTGGATGTGATTCAGGCTTGAGACCTTAGCTGGAAGTCAAGCTAGATATAGTGGAATTAGTATAATTCTCTTAACTGGTGTACTTTTTGTTTATACCTTCAATGTATATCAAGATGGATCCTCAGTAATAATCAGTTGTTAGCCAACTGCCTTTGCCATCAGTCAGGATGGGGTTATTTTCTTTCCACTGTTCTGTTTGTATTCTAATAAAATTCTATATATTATGTTGTATTCTATTCTTGTATATATAGAGAAAATTGGACTGAACAATTCTATACACATGCATATAAAGATTTGCTTAATTTTTCTCTGTTTAAGGTGATTGATACATTTACTCATCAACCATTCATGTCACTATCATCATAGCCTTTCTGCTGTTGTTGCTAAATAAAATAACAAAATTTATTCTTCCTAAATGTTCGGTAAATTCAGAATCCATTTGCATGCAGAACAGAATTAAAATATGTTCCTTTGCATGTATATATACACTCAAATATATATAAAGTACTTATATGTGTATACACATATGCATATGAAAGTGCACATGGGTATAGATGCATATATATGCATATTAAATATAATGTCATGTATGATATTTGATTTATTCTTTAATCAATTAATTACATAAGAATCACTGTCAGGAAGGTGAATAGACAGTTCAAGAAAGGTTTAACTGTTGCGTGAAGTTGTATGAAGACTGGAGAAGAGAATGGAATGGAATAGTTAGTAAAGAATTCTGGTTTCCTTTTTTAATCTCTTCTGAGTAGACAGAGATGTTATTTCTTCTTCACAGGTCAAATATTGATAGATTTTCAAATGAGTTTTAGAATGGGTGATCCTAACAGTAACGTGAATCCAGGCAAATTTCATACCTCCATGTCAAAATGGACAGTCATGCCTTAAGGACTGTTTCAGTTTTATCAGTTTGTCTCATTTGGGAGTCTTTCCAGCTAAATGAAAAGACAAACATGCTTGCAACCTAGTATATAAAGAGACTGCTAAAGCAGGATAGGAATTTGATCTGGCTGTCTCACAACCCAGGAGGATACCTGGCCATGATTTTTCTCCATAATAAGTGAAAAAGTTTGGTTTTTGTCTTGACCATAAACTGCATCCTAAGAAAATTTTGCCAGAATTTATGTTCTTATTGGAAAAAAAAAGTTACTGAAATTACAAACTGCTTCCTACCTTGCTCAAATTTTGAGTGACATAGTTAAGAAAGAGGCATTTCATTTTTCTCCAGAGCTTTCCTATGAGAGTAGAGAACCAATTATCTTTCTGAAAAAGATTGTGATGGAAACTGAAAATTATTGGCCTCTTCTTTCTCTATAAGAGGGGATGAGAAAAGATAAACTGGGCAGCTAGGCTTTTTGGGGAGGATGTGTTGCACCCACTAAATGGGAAAATGCATAGTTTACCTGCACGTCTGCAAGTCTGAGGATGCTTTTTTTTTTTTTTTTTTTTTTTTTCTTGAAAGGCAATGGCTGTAACTCAGATCTGGATCAATTCTGCAGATGCCTGTATCAAGTTCCAAACATCTAGTAAAAACCTGTTCCTCTCCTTTATCATTTAATCATACCCCTTAGAACAGACCAGTTCAGTCTAAAGACACCAGTTAGGACTAATCCATAATATTTGCCCAGACGTCACTCAGATGGTTACTGAAATGCAGAATCAGATTTGTGGCAGAAGACTGTCCTGAGAGGATTCAGTTTGTCAAAATGCATAAGGACCTTTTTTTGAAACACAGTTGTGTTAGCATGTATCCAGAAAAGCTTAAGATGGACTTAATATTTCATATGAATCTGAAACATAGTGTGTTATGAAGATTAGTTTAACAAAATGGTCTGTCTTACATGGTCCCTGTTACATCATGAATATTGCCTGCCTTCCAGGATTTAAACCTTGCTTCACAATACAAAGGGATTGCAAAAGTTTCCATTGTAAAATATGGAAAACCTATGGAGGAAATAAATGTCCAGGAGACTTATTTGAAGATATATAAAAGTATATCTCAAACAAAAAAAAATACGGCAACCTATCAGCTGCTGCTGATATATAGTTTGTCAATAGTACTGAGGCAAAATATAGCAATAGGCTATATTGTCCATTCCCCACCCTTCTTTCCTATAAAGGGCGTTGTTCTCCAGGGCTTTAACTGAAAGCATGTACAAAAGACATGAGGTTAGTTATATTAATTTACTTTCTTCACAACTGAACAGCCATAGCTTTATTCTCTTACTCCCCTCGGCACCACTTTGTTCCATTCTTTAATAACAGTAAATGTGAAAAATCAGGATTTGTTCTATTCAACTTCATTTCACTTTGAGTGCTGTAGGGAGATGAGATTTGAAATTGTTCACTGTAATTTATAGGGTATCTTGTGGATTCACTTTACTGATGATGCAGTATCATTGCAGATGTCTCACTTCAGGTTGTATACTTTTATTAGAACATTAAGTCTTGCATTCTTGACTCTTTTTGAGTGGCACACAGCAATTTCAAAGGAAGATGTGTGAGCAGAATTCCTTTTTGGATAGTTTTGTTCTCAATGTAAATAAAACTCATCCAAAAGGGAGCAAAGCAAAGCAAAGAGAAGTGAAGTGAAGCAAAGAGAAGAACAGAGCAGAGTTTTATAATGAGGAAAAGAAAAATTAAATATTGACCCTTTCTCATAACTGACCCATTTCATATCTGCTGGCACAGGGTTTGAATTTCTGCCACAGATACTAGTTAATGAATGCTTTGTGTTCTCAGAATTTGCAGAGACCATAAATTCACATGTGAAATAACTAGTTTTTAAAATATTCATTGGCAAACAACAACTAAGTGAAGAAAACTAAATTAAATTTTAACAAAGACAGGTGCCTGGGATTAAACTAAACTGATTTTACTTTCATTTGAAGAACTAGGAAATTCTTTCAGGGATGAAGGAAACCACTTTTAAACAAAACTGAAATGCTTTCCTTTGATTTGGATCATTTTAGCTGTTTTTTAGGAATATAGTGAAAGGAACTTGGAAAAGAAAATTTGGTTTCCCAAAGCAAAGGATTAGGTACTCAAAAAATCAGCAAAGACCCTGTGAAGATCACTGATTAGAGGGGTATTCACTAAAGCTGTGAGAAATCTGATTCTCATTCCTCTTCTTACCTGATTCGCAGTACGGGCTTAAAAATAGGTTTTCTACTTCATAAATGAATAGCCCGATCATGGATTAACAAATATCCAGGAGCATTTGATCTCTCGATCACTCTGTTCCTTTAAGCAGCTGAATATCCTTTGGGATTGGTACCAGGTGTGTTCTTATTTCAGTAAATGACTTAATAAAGAGGATGTTCTAAAATAGTCTTTCAGCATTAATGAATAATTTCACACTACCTCCCACACCTAAATAAAAAAGAAAACCTGCAAAACAAAGGAAAAAAATGGTGTCAATATTACTTAACCATGTACTTTACATTTACCTTGCAATGCATGTTTATATGCTTTATATTTTGAACACAAAAATAAGAAAATCATAGGGTAGGGTTCATATCACCCAGCATTACAGGCATTGCAGTTTTAATACTCTGCAGCTGCATTTAATTAGGGATCCAAGTATCCCTTTATATCTAATAGAAGAAAATATTTCTATGTTACAATTAATTTTGAACTAAAGTCTATGCTTGCATTTGGTAGATGACTAACATTCTAGAAGTGACTATTTCTGTTAATGACAATGGTAAGCTCAGATGTGCGTGTCTAACTCCTACAGGAGGTGAGTCTCACATTACTTATGTTCCTCTAAGCTGTTCATCCAGGCCTTCAGTAGAGAGGATGGGTATAATGTTGAATATTGTCGAAGACAAAATAATGTTAGTTTCTTTCACCATTTAGCTGATTTATCCAACACACTGCCCTTATCAAAATCCTTTGCCTGACAGACATAAGCCTCTGAAGTGCCCATTTTCAGAAAGATCCTTTCTCATGTAATGAAGGGTACAAAAGCAATTTTGTATGTTTGATCATTATCAATTATCCAATTATCTGAAGCCACGTGGGCTAATTGCACTTCCAGAGCAGCTATCTTGCTTTGTCCTCACCTGACTACTCCATTCCAACTGATCAACACAGAACCTCTCCCTTATATTATGCAAGCAAACTGTGAGAAAAAAGGCTAAGGACAATCAGCTATTATGTTGTATGATTTTTTTTTTTTTTTTTTTAAATCAGTTGTTAAGTTGGTTTGGCAAGATAAGTAAATTACTGGTTAGAAAGGTCAGTAAGTGATGAAGTTATGAAGGTAAATTTGAGGAGGTGGACAGAGGTGAGTCAGGGACTTAATATGAAAAGTGGCTGCAGGTGAGGAATGTAATTCAGGAAAAGATGGCCCCAAGAGCAAAATGCAGGCTAGCGGGATTTTTTATTATTTTTTTTTTTTTTTTTTTTGTCTTGTCCTGGAAGACTGTGTTTGCAAGTAGAGATTCAGATTTGAAGGTTTTGTCAGTGTGGTAAAAAGCTTTATGCTTTGCGTCTGCCACCACTATGCTGAGGTGCCAAAATAAACTAGGCATATTTAAAAGACTTCAGCTGCTGGTGATGAAAAGAAAGGTGGCTTCACATTCCCTGCTACCAATTCACAAGGTTGGAAGTAGTTCTGCTTTTCTGAAAAAATATCCCTGGACTGATCCATTGATTCCTGTAGACACTTTGGACTCCTGGATCCTGTGGAAATCCTGAGTAGAAAAGCAAAAGCAAGTATTAAAAAAAAAAAAATACTCATTATTTTTATTTTTTCTTTGCATTTTCAGATCCAGAACTATCTTCAATAGTACTCCAATAGGCAATGCAAGAAGCAATCCTGTTAAACCTGCTTGCTGCAGTATGAGACACTGTGTTTCTACTTCTGGAGGTGTTGTTGACAGGCTTTGGATAGTGTCTGATGAAAGAAAATCTCGCTATTTCCAAAGATATAACTTAGTGTGAACTCAGGAAGAGTTTTGTTGAATTATCATTTAGCCCTGCTCTATACAGAATCACAGAATTTTTAGAGTTGGAAGGGACCTCTAGGGATCATCTAGTCCAACTCCCCTGCTAAAGCAGGATTGCCTAGAGCACATATACCTAAATAGTGGAGAGAAGTAAACAGTTTTCTAAACTTAGTGTGTGTTATTTGGACTTTGACTTACTTCAGGAACCTAGAAGAACCCATAAGATCCTCTGAATAGTCTCTCCTGACTCTACAGATCACAGATTTAAGCTACTGCTCACCATTTGTGAGGAAACTTGTAGTCTGCTGAGCATACCAAGTAGCTCCAAGTAGGCAATTGCTGAGGACTGGTAAGAGAAAATAAATGTCCATAGTCTCTGAGAATGGGCCATAGATGATTTTCAGTCAATGGCAAGAAGAGTACATACAGAGAATGAGGGAACTTTTTCTTTTAAAAGAACCTGTAATTCCTTAAAAAAAAATCCTGAAAGAGCCCCAAAATCTCTAGGGTATGTAATCTCTTGAAGACTGTAGGTAGTGTCTCTTCTATTTTAAAATGCCAGTCTAATTCACTACAGATGTGCACATGGTGGAATAGGTTCCACAAAGCCTTTTTCAGTAATCTGATGATTCATTAATTCAGAACACTGAACTGATCTGATGGAGATCTTTTATATAAGATTGTAGATCGTTATATAAGATTGTAAATTGAGATTAGTTCTATAAACCACTATGTTTTGCCATATCAAAATTATCTATAAATGTAAATGTTTTGAGAACAGATTTTATAATGTATCTACCATATTTAAAAAAAAAAAACAAAAAAACCAAAAAAAAAAAACCAAAAACAGCAAAACCCAAACCATTTTTAAGTCCATTCTGTACTGAAGACAGATTTTTAAATATCAGAATTTTGGGAAATAAAACTGAGTTTCAACTACAAATATGGTCAATTTTGTGATTTCCTTGTTTATAGTGTTCTCTTATGAGTTTTGAGTAGATAGTGAATGGCCTAGATGACATGATGACGAGCAGCAGTGTAAAAGCATTAAGAAAATCATGTAAAATTAAAGCATTTTATGATGCTCATCCCAATCTTTGCTTACTTTATTTATTATTAGGTTTGGGGTTTAATGTTTCAGTATAATTATTTCTGAGTCACATATCATTTTATAAAACATAATTGTCTGCTAATTTCTTAGCAAATGTTTAAATAGACAGTTTAATAATGGGTACTACTTCATTTAATCATAAAATATTAATTTTAACAACTAAGTAAATGCACTGTAATTATACAGCTATCACTTTAATTTCATAAATGCAATACACATACCGATAAGTATATGTTATTCATTTAAATTTTGTATCTGATAGCAAAAAAAAGAGGCATATATATATGTAAAATCAGAATGTTCCCATACTTTTATCAACATAATGAAATTGTACTTGAGAGGAAAAAAAATAAAAGTTTGGAAGGTAACACTTTACAGTGACAGTTACATAAAAATGCATCAACATCTGGTTGTCAAGCAAACCTATAAGGATGAGTCAGGGGAATAATAATTTTTAAAAATTTACTTTTATTTTCCTTTTTAAACTTTACAACACTAAATGTGAGAAAATGGATAAACTTGTTTGCAGTTATTTCACCTGAAGATCTGTCAATGCATACAGCGGAAAGATTATCATTGCTCTAATTTATAGTAAAATGGAAACTGATTTTTAAATGAGAAGAAGTAACAAGAAATGAGCAAATTTCCACTTAAAAATTCTGTTATTGTACCTCATAAAAGCTGAATTTTAACTTCACCATTTTCTGATCCACTGGATGATGTCCTATTATATAGAACATCTTCCACAATGCCTGGATTCCTTACCTTTTGGAAAGACAGGATTTTCTTGCTGTGGAGTTGAAAAGCAATACAGAAAAATGCAGAATTCCCCCCCCCCAAAATACATCTTAGTACAGTTCATAAGGGATGGTGTAGCAACAAATCTCTTTGCACTATTTGGACAACAAATAATTCTTCTCTCATCTGTATGTACATTTAAAATGCAGATAATGTAAAAGAAATTAATATTTTAGCAGTTGTTTGGGTTTTTTTTAAAGAAAAATATATTTAAAAGTCCCCCACTAGATGTAGCTTCACATATTTCACTTAACTTCAGTTTGTCTTTCTGCAGTTTTTTCTTTTAAATCTCCCTTAGCAGTGTCTGTAGTAACTTTCTTAATCAGGGTACAGTATATTGTACATGAAAATGAAATACTGTGTATTTCAGTATAAGAAAATAGAAAACAGGCGTACTTAGAAACTATAGCCCAATATGTTTAATATGAAAGCTTGAAAATTTAAGATGAAAATAGTGTTAGAGAAGAACCTGGCTTTACGTGCCAACTTTAATAAAGCTATTACAACAGTCCACTGGTCCCAGACCCTGCGGTTGTACAACTGTGTTCTGGGTCTACAAGTAGAAATGGGATCGCAGGGGAGATCTGATTTATTCTTCTGGTTACAGATCAAAAGTAGAAGTCTGGGAAGGGAACAGGACAAAAGACATAGGAAAGTGAGAAATAAAACAACCCAACCAGTATTTGTAGAGCAAACTATTCTTTTCTGACTTAGATGTAGAGCAAAAGTGCAAAAATTCAGGCTATTTTGTTCCTCAAATGCTCAAAGGAAATGTATTGCTCTTTAGGGAACCCAATACAAGCACATATGCAAGAAAAAAATTCCTCTATAGACATAAAATAATGTTTTAAAATATAAAACAGTCTAGAAGATCATTATTCTGGCTCATGGGAGTAGCTTTTAAAGTATTCTATCCCCTACAAAGGATAATAGGATTGTATGACTAGACGTGATCTTTGAGGCAATTGTCTACTACATTGTAGTTCAAGGTAACAGTCGTATATACATCAAGATCTATAGTAAAAACTGGGTGGAGTTGTTTTCTGGTTTTGTTTTTATTCTTACTACACATCTTTGAATTCTCCCTCACATATATTTCAGTATGTGGTCTAATTTCCATCTGTGTTTCTTCAGAGTGAATTTATACCCAACTACAGCTCTTACTGTGTGATGAAATGGCCTGGAACACTGAACCAGACCCTTCTCTACCCATCAAATGAGCTATTCTATTATTTATCACTTTTATGTATTCCAGGCACTTCATTCTGGCACTTGCATTCTGTTCTAATTTAGTTTTGTCCATACATTATTAGGGGTGTGACTTGTCTGCAATTGTTAGAATTAGAAGTTATGAGCAAGAGAGAGAATGTATATTATATATTCTGAGCCAGTTGTGTTATTTCTGGTGATGCCTCCATAAAACCTCGAAAAGGATTTTATGAGATTAATGTTGGAAAAGACCTCTCAAGACCATCTAGTTCAATCTCCCTTTGTGTTTCTTTTTGTATGGTTTTATCTTTTAGCTTCTTACGTTATGCAGAAAAAGCCATCAATTTTCATGAGTTCATTATATAGCTCAACTTCTATTTCCAATGCAGATGTAGTGCAAAAGTCACATGTTAGCTCATATTTAGTGTATGATTATTATTTTTTTTTCTCCAGTCTTGCAATGAAGATGTATAGTGTTAGCATAAGGAATGGATGACAGCAAACATTTTGTAACAAAATTTCTTCCCTTTATTCCTTTATGAAGACCTTTTCTCTGCAGAAAATGAGAATTTTTTAAGTTTTTAAAGATTTTTATTGTCAGATTGAATTGAATGAAACACCACACAGCCAAATGCATGCATACTCTCTTGGTTAAGTCTCCTTTGTGTCCATGATTCTGGGATTATTATTTCTGGACTCGAAATGCATAAATGAAAAGCTGTCTTGACTTACTTCCAAGATAACCTGCTGTGTTCTGTATGAGACCCCTATATTAAGCTGACTAATAATGAAGGCCAAATACATAGGTTTTGAGAGACAGGAGACTGAGACTCCTAGAGAAGAACTATTTAAAGTTAAAGGATTCTGCTATGCTTTATACTATACCAGCAAATTTCACTTTTGCTTTAGTATGGCAATATTTGGGTTTTTTTTGGTTAGGTTCATGCTAGTATTTTCAGGCATTTATAATAAAAGAAAAAAAAAAGTTTCCATGGTACCTTAAACTTGCATTTATATGCATTATTGTCACACAATGAAACAGTTCAAATCACACCCTTTGTAAACTCGTGAAAGCTTCAGCAAGTTTTAGAAAGCAACATTCTGTTATATAATTTGACTTCATTTGTCACTAAATAAAATATTTAGATGTTTAGATTTTTTATAAAATCACTAGCATTATTATTGTAAATATACTGTGAAACCTAGTAATTCAGTCTATCACATTACTTGATTACCTAAGCAATAGTTAATACAATAATTAATCATTTGATAACATTACCAGTTGTCTCATATCAGGACATAAAGATTAACTAAAACAGAGAAGAAAATGCTCATGTTTTATATTTGTAAATCACAGTGGGGACAAATAAACTAAAAAATATTTTAATTCTTGCAGCTATACTTGATTGTAATGCATTCAAGAGAGGAGTCAAAAGAAAGTTATTCAATATTGTTTACTCATCCCTTAACTAACTATTGCTGAAGATTGAGAAAAGATTTTAAAATTAATTTCAGAGAATAATTTTTTAAAAGTAAGTTAAGTGTGCAAATTGCATAATTATAAAAGAAAAGCTGTATGTTACTGTTGGTAATACCTAAAAGGAAAAATAAAAAAAAAGGAAAAGAAACAAATATCCTAAATTAAAGATTGAAAATTATTTGCTGATAAAGTAATTCTTGAGGACATTCGAACTTCTACGCATGTTATAGATTCTTCAGATACGCATAAAAGTTGTAACGTTTTTAAAGTAATGACACTACAGTATGGAATTTTATACTGCTGTGATATTGAAACTGATGGAGAAGTCATAATTTAAGAAATCACCTACTGCATACTGTATCAAAATACTCTATACACAACACATTGTCAAGGGAACATGTATAGCTACAGAAAAAGTAACTTCTGCCTATATGTGAAACCAATTTAAAATGTAATGCACAACTATTAAAAAAAAAAAAAAAAAAAAAAAAAAAAGAGGCTGTGGAGATCTCCACATCTGAAGTGCAAAATATTGCACTAGAAGCAGTTCAATTTGTGTCCTCTGATTTCTTGCATCTAAGTGAAGAGCAAAAATAATCTAAGATTATATCTTCCTTTTTAGTGTCCTGTCATGTCACAAAATGACAATAAAATGGAATCTACCAGTAAAGTAACCTGAGAACTAAATCTTTTATGACTCTATCATCAGTCTATAGCATGGGAAACTAGGTACCAAAGTCAGAACCCTGTGATATGTATCAGGCATCCATTAAGGGTATGTTCTCAGAAGGCAATATTCATAGACAGGATTCTAAGAATTTGTTTTGACGAGCTCATCAGTGCTGTTCATCACTCTGGAATAAACTCTATGCCATATGGCACTTTGCTTTTACAGGGAAATAAGCTGCTATCATTATTCATTGTTCTTTCTCCCAACTCTACTGGTCTATTGCCTGGATAATTAATAAAATAACTGTGTTCCTGTGCCCAAAACTTCTCAAATAATCACACTTCCAGTATCATGTAAGGTCAAGATACAACTGTTCAGTCATTAGAGTGCTTATACTTATTCAGCCAAAACCAGAGAGTTCTCCAGCCATAATATCGTATTCTTTTATCACAAAGAACCAGGTCATGAGCTTCTCTTTTATTTATGTAATCAAAATATTCCTGAGAGATATGAAAATATTCTAGGATAACTAGCTCTGAAGAAGACAACTAAAATGAAAATAATATGAATATATCTCACATACTATGCAATTAGTAATCACAAATGGCCAGGACTGACAAGAATTCCCGCAATCATTTTAAAATCTAATTGTATTCACAATAAAATTCATATTAGCAAGAACGTCTATGCATGAAAAAATCGAAGCCAAAGAACACACAAAGCAAATTGGTAGTAGCTGAAATTTTGATGTTTAAATGATGTTGTCAGTAGAATTGTTGCCAGTGTGTTATTTTCCCTTTTTTAATATATTTAAATTTAAGACCTTTGCCTTTCCAGATAGAACTTCTTCCTCCCCTCCAAAAGGAGAAAAAAAAAAAAAAAAAAAAAGACAGACAAAAGTGAAATGAAAAGTAAAAACCCACTCCTCTGATGGAGACCAAAAGTACATCTTTTATCTTCAGTCAGTATCACCAATGAAGTCAGGATCGGGAGAGAACAGAAAATGTTTTTATGCTTCTTTTGGAAAGCATGAGGGCAAAGGGATAACAACATTATTTGTTAATTTAGTGATGATGTTATGAGTATTTGCTGACATTTTTCATGTTTGTTAAATTTTGAATGCAGATTCTGGAAAACACAGGGAGGATGAAAAGGGTGGGGTTCTTTTTGTCTTGTTTTGTTGAATAATGTCATTTTCAAGATAGCGTACTTTTTTCCAATTCCTGTTCTGTAGTACCTTTTTTTTAAATTCCTTTTTCATCGTATTAAAACCACCAGATCCTTAATGATTCCTAACCACTGGGCCATAATGCTACTAAATGTCACATCAGAAAAGTGGAAGAAACTTTTCTGAAGGCGTTTGTTTTGCTCTGTAGAGTTTGAATTTGCTTTTGAACTGTTACCTGTGGTGAATTATTTGTTCTTCCTACTAACAAGGCATGCTTCACTGCTGCACTTTCTTGTTTTGTGAAATAGTTGTTAATTAGTCCATGAAAATAAAACAGATATAATAGAGGGGAAAAAATAAAAAAAAAAAAAAAAAAAAAGAGAACCAGAAAAAAAAAAAAAGAAAAAAAACAAAGTGGAAAACTTGGGACAATCAACTAGAAGGTGAATTTTCTTTAAAACTGATGAAGGCTTTCAGTTCTGGTCTCTGGATATAAATTCTAGTTTCTCTATAAATGCTTTACCTTTGGAGAAAAGCAGCTAGAGTAGTTGTTTTGTGGTCTTCTTTTGCAAAGCTAAAACCACCATGTATGCTCAGAGAGTGCCTGTCAAAACAAGTCTCATGTTAAGGTGAACTATCATGTATTATGGATAGTATCACAGATTATAGATGGTATTTTAACAGCAGTTGCTCATGAGTAAAATATCCCATTGCTCAAAACCATTTAGTCTGAGTGTGACCATTAGAGAGTGGGGTTGACATGTCTTAGGTCTGAGAATGTGGCTGGCGTGTTCTAAAGCAAGGCTCACCTTTAAGGCCACAAGTTATTCTGCGTTAAAGACATGACATAAAACTTCACTAACAAGGGGTGTGGCACAAAGGAAAGGACTGGGGTTCAGGCTGCTGTGGGCTATTGTAGTTCCAGCACTGTACATGCACACTGTGTTTCTACTGCCACAGAAATTCATGCCAGTGTCTGGTCACGGGTACACTTCCATGTATAACCTTGTGTCCACCCTGTGTTACAGATATTGTTCCTGCATTCCACTTCAGTCTTGCTTCTAGCACAGTCCTCTTGCACTCAGAAGAATATCACATGACTTCACATTAAGACAGACTACCTTTCCTATACGCTAGCTGTCAGCATACCCAAAGATGTCTGCCTGATTAGATCACAAGTGAACAATCCTTTTAAAGATCTGGCGTTTGTAGTTAAGAAATAAAAGTAGCAATGAGCTACTAAAATCTTAGTTACTGATTGTATCCATCAAATCTTTACCTGCTGTTAACATAAAAAATGCAAAGAAGTGAAATTTTTGTCAGAATAAAAAAATGTCATGTGAATTTTTTAGTTTCTTCTTTCCTTGTGGGTTTATTTTTCCAGTTTCCATGTACTAGCCATTACAATTTGGGCCTGGGATATTCTCAGCTGCAGTGAATTTATTTTTTTTTATAACACTAACACCTAATATAAGCTTGGAAAATTACAGAAACTTAGAGGATATGGTTACATACATAGATATAGATATAGATCTTTCTATATGCCCTGGCTGAGGATAACAAGAAACTTAATTATCCTAACAATAAGTATTGTTATCAACCGTTTTCTGTGTTTCCCACTTCATTTTGGTTGGACTTCCAATTTAGACAGATTTACCTAACTATTTAGACCGTGGGTCTGATATTTGCAAGACAAACAGCTACTGAGCCCATCCACAGCATCCAGAGATGGGCCAGAAAGAACAAAAAAGGAGTACAAGTATGCTTCCATAACTGACTGTCAATGGATAAACAGTTGACTCTGGGAGTAACAGCTCAGAGTGTTAGTCTTAAGGACATCACTCTCTGCCATTGGGGATGGCTTTCAAAAAGTGAACAAAACCTTTTACTTTTTTTAGTTGGTTTTTTTTTTTTTTTCCAAATATTAGAGCGGACAATATCTGTGAATCTCTGCATATTGATTTTATGTTTTTACATTTTATGACAATATAATCTATGTTTAATTGTAAAATTAATAGGTTGCACACATGCTATTACCAAAGCTTAATATGATTTGGTACTGCTTACATAAAATTTTTCAACAATTTTGTAGCATAGTTACCAACTAGAAAAAGAAAAATTTCCTTCCTAGCCAGGTTTTTAATACTCATATGGGGTTTTACAGATGATCACAATTAATTGGTAAGGAAAAAAATGTAATCATTTACACTCTACTTTATAAAGCCACAGAAAAAAAAATAATCCAGTGTATGTTGTGATACATTGAGTCAGTCTGTCTTTTTAGAAGCTTTTTGGAGGGCTATGAAAATATATTTTCAGAAGGGAGCTCTTTTGCGTATCTCAACAGGTAAAAGGAGAACTGAGAAATATTAGTATGTTCCTGAAGAGGAGAGTGTTTCAATAATCTTAAATAGAAAAAAATAGGTCAAAAAGCATGAAAGCTAAATATTCACAACTAAATTTACACAAAGGAGTTATCTGTGCTAAAGTAAATTAGAGCAATATTAAAGCAGAGAAAAATATGAGACCAAGGAGAAATTAAGTGGTAGTGGTCAGGTTATTAAGATTATTATTTAAGTTTGAGGAAGCCAAAGCACGTATGAAAATACCATTTGAGGTCAAAAAAATGAAAGATGACATGGCATGAAGAAGGGGAGCTAAAAAGAATGGAGGTAAAGCAGGTAGAAAACAAGGGAGATATAAAGAGATAGGATCTGTTTGTTTGTTTGTTTGTTTTTTAATATGTCTCAATGCAGAGTTATGGCTCTAATATTGCAGACAGGAGTGAGAAAAATAGGGAAGAATGAATGAAGGAGAAATGAAAAGCTGTAGAAAAAAATTAAAATGGTTATCCATAGAAGAAATAGGAATTTGCTGTTTAACTGTTTGGGGTTTTGTTGTTGTTGCTGTTGTTTTATTTCTTTGGGGGGTTTGTTTGTTCCTGATGTTGTGGGGGTTTTTGTGTGGCTTGTTTTTGTTTTTCCCCAAGAGTGTTCATGTTCTTTTGTTCATTTTTTACAATAACGTCTTGGAAGCTGGAAACCGGCTTCTCATTCAAAGGGCATCTTGTTTTTTCCTCTTGAGTAACATTGATTTTTGGTTTTCCTCTCCTTTTTTTTCTTTTTTTTTTTTTTTTTTTTAATTCTTTTCTCTCTTCAGGGCACAAGCCAACACATTTTTCCCTTATTCTATGCCAGTCTCATCAATGATGCAATTATATGCCATCAACACAGATCCAAAACAAGTTTTTTTTTAGGAAAACTTGCCAGCATAGAGAACACCAATTATGTAGCTCTATAGCAATTGTGCACAAATGTAATAGATCCATACATAAATTATGGCTATTGTTTGTTTGTTTTTCATTTTCCTGGCAACAATATAACAGCCAACAAATACTGGCTAGCAGGAGAATATTGTACCTGAGATTATAAAAAAAAATTAAGGAAGACAAGACAGCCTATTTTTCACCTCAGACCTCATTTAAACTAATTTATTCATGTTTTAATAATGTATAATAATTTGAAATGTTTAATATTTACTTATCATAAAATATTAGTCCCGTTTCACTTGTGAAAAAAAATAATAATTCTGTGTGGTGGGGTAAATCCATTTTTTAAATGGCATAACCTACTAGGAAGAAATGGGAAACTGTTGTGGTGGGTTTTTTTTTTCCCATGTTTCTACATCTACTTTTGTTTCTGATTAGAATCTTCTCAATGAACACAGGAAAGCCTATGTATGATTTATTTTCAGCTAGTATTAAAATATAATTTTAAACTTCCTTCCAGTATATAGTTGGGTATTAGTATTGTTTACATTTTTAAACAGTCTATTTTGGATATTTCATTTATCTATTGAAGTATTAAATGTTTGCAGACTAGATCACAATGTAATTTAAAGGTAATGTTCTCCGGGGAAGGGAGTGAAATTAGGTCTTTATCCTCCTCAGATTGCAGAAGTAATAGAAAAATGAAGAAAAAAATAATGAGAACATTTAAAAAAATGATGTATCCTTATGTATTTGGAGACAGGAAACATACATTCACTCCTAAAATATGCTCCTATTGCCAAGTTTTTGAAAGAAAAGACAGGTAGCGAGGAAAATAGAGGTATTGACATTCAAAAAAGGAAAACAGCATGCTGCTCTTTCAGTAAGAAAGTCCAGGTTTACCTTTGATAGAAATCAGTAAGCAGAAATAAAGGAACAGTTACTTTCCTGAGCCTTGTTCTGTAATGGAGCTGGGACATGGCTGGCGCATATATTATGATCTATGAACCTAGAAGTTGTGTCAGGTTCATTAATACAGACAAAAAGATCAGATGTTCCAAATCAGCTGACTATAAAAAAAATATCTCACAAGTAGATCACAAGCCTGAAATTCTCTAAAGAGTGACTTTACACCACATTTTCATTTGTGCATTGCTCTGCTTAGCCTAACCTATGGTCCAGAATCTCGAGATTTTTTTTGTCTGTATTCATAAAGGCTTGTATACATTACATCTACCTTTGGATATCTCATTGATCTTTAAGTTGGGACTCTAAATTTATTTTAATGATCTTCCAAGTTTCCTCTACAGTTGATGAGGAGGCATAAGCTCTTCCAGAGCCTTTTTCACCATATTTGAAGTGTGAATTTCCTACTGAAGGTATCTAGGTCTTTCTATTAGCTAGATTTCTAATTTAGAATGGACTCTCTAAAACTGGCCTCAAACATGTTTGGTGATTGGATGTAAACAATATTTGCCTGGAGATTAGTGACTTTGATGACCTGAAAATAACATGAAGAACTGAACAATTTCGCCTGCAAATTAGTATCTAAAAGTAGCGTGAAGAAGTAACCAGTGATGGAAGGGATAATAATTTATTAAGTTGTTAATGGTCAAATAAGGAACATTCACTTGGTTGACCCATGCAATGCACAGACCAGGAAGGCAGTGATATAAATGCAATGTTGTAAATCAACCTTTGAGAAAATTGTGCAAAGACATTACAATAACAGCCACTAACAGGTCCTACTGCCTTGCAGGAGCGGAGGAGCATCGTGAGGAAGCACTGCAACCTTGTCTTCTTCACTGGAACGAGGGCACAATATGTTGTGCTCTGATTTGGAGCAATCCTCATCAACAACCTGAGGAAACCTGGGTGCCCTCTCCCACTTCATGCTGGGATAGGTGCACAGGAGCATGATCTCCTTGCTGTAGTTGTGGTGTGGTCATTAGAGTACTTATAAGGTATATTTTTTCTCACTTGGGATGGAGATCTGAAATACATGAGCTGATGTCATCCGAATCACACCCTGATGTGGCTAACACCATGCAGAATAAAGCCTTGTAGAAATGAGCTTTTGACTTTCACATTTACAATGGAGAAAATGACACTGAGTTGTGAAAGCAGAAACCATAGTAAATGTGCAGAAGCACATAGCAAGATAGAGGTGTCCTCTGTTCTCCAAGTTATGCATTAACCTAAGGTTATAAGGATGCCAACTAGTTTAATGATTTCTGAGATCATCTGCTACCAAGAATATAGCACCTGGCATTCAGCTTATCCATTATTTCTTGTGAAATTGACCTTAATAATCAGTGGATTAGTTACTTTCCTTTTCTCCTAAGACCTGTAATTATTTTGGTAATATGCATATTCTCCACCAATAGTGAAGAAGCACTTCCTGAAGCACAGGAAATTTGAAGACAATAAGAAAATAAGGAGTTCCTGAAAATGAATACAAAAAAGAACTGATGAAATAAACACATCAAGTATTCTTTTAGGAATAATCTTTTCTATTTAAGTATGTTTTAATATAAGTTTACCCTTGAAGTTTTTTCCTAGGTATTTCAATAGCACAGAAGCAAAATAAGTCCTTTTTTTCCCCACTTTTTTATTGTTTTGGGGTGGGATTTTTGGTTGTTTTCTTTTTTTTTTTTTTTTAAATATTACTTTACAGTCATTTGAGTTTATCGCTAAGGGCAAGATAATTTTGGTTGCTATAGCTCCCAATCACATATAATAACAGTTAGAGGTATGGACACTTTGTCTTTTCCAGTGTTTTACACATCCAACATATCACAGAAACCCAGGAGATAGTTAAATGTGAGTTAAAGAGGAAGTGCTGAACATGAGTTTAATAAAATGATTTCAAGTTGGTGCTCCAATGAATATTTATTATTTATACAAAAATGATTTGCCGGTGGAAATAGAGAAATGTGCCCCCAGTTCAGAATAGCTAATGCAGAATATGGTTTCAAATAACTTTTAAATTTCTATATCTATCTTTTTCTATGCATGATTCTCAGTTTTCTTCTTCTAGTGGTTTCACTAACTCATCTTCCTTATTATACCTAAATCCGGTTCTTTGCCCGTCACATTAGACTACAAATCTGCTGCAGTAACTAAGTTCCCTTAAATTGCTACCTCCTTTAACTTTGACTTTCACGTAAGTTACTCCCAAAGGTCACAGGTTAGAAGTATTGGAACATTTATTTCTAGGGAAGGACAGAGAAATTAAATAGAGTTTGCCAGGTAAGAAATATAGTTCATATTGCATTGCAAGTCCCCAATGGTCAGCCACAATTTTGACCATTCCAATTCCTAAATTGTTGTGCAGTGTTCAATATGTTGAGTTTATTTTAGGAGAAAGATTGAAGAGAACATGCCTACCAAGAGAATTCATTCTGATTCCACTATAAGTGTCCAAGTTTCTGTTATTCATTTTACAAGACATTCATTCAAAGATTATTATTTATGAATTAGCAATAGTATATGATCTTTTATTAGGAATAAAATTCTACAGGACAAAAAAATATACCTTAAAAAGTTTCTATTCAGAGGTTTTATTTCAGTCTAGGGGGATTAGAGGTAATGAATAACACCTTGAAATAGATCCCAGGTGGGGAATATGTCTTCTCTGTCATTCATGTAACAAAAAGTATTTTGCTGGCGTGACAGTCAAAGAACAATTGCCAGCAGTACATAACGGTTTCAAAATCACAGAATCACAGAATTTTCTAGGTTGGAAGGGACCTTTAAGATCATCGAGTCTTAACACTGCCAAAACCACCCCTAAACCATGTCCCTAAGCACCACATCTACCCATCTTTTAAATACCTTCGGGGAGGGTGACTCCACCACCTCCCTGGGCAGCCTGTTCCAATGCTTAACAATGTTTCTGTCAAGAACTTTTTGCTAATATCCATCCTAAACCCACCCTGGCATAACTTGAGGCCATTTCCTCTTGTCCTATTGCTTGTTACTAGTGAGAACCCCCAGCTCTCTACAGCCTCCTTTCAGGTAGCTGTAGAGAGCGATAAGGTCTCCCCTCAGCCTCCTTTTTTCCAAACTAAACAACCCCAGTTCCCTCAGCTGCGCCTCATAAAACTTGTGCTCTTTGTTGCCCTTCTCTGGATGCGCTCCAGCACCTCAATGCCTTTCTGGTAGTGAGGAGCCCAAAACTGAACACAGTACTTGAGGTGGGGCCTCATCAGTGCTGAGTACAGGGAGACATTCCCACTTAACTTAGTGTTGCCTGCAAACTTACTGAGGGTGCACTTGATCCCCTTGTCCAGGTCATTGATAAAGATATGAAAGAGAACTGGCCCCAGTACCGAACCACGGGGAACACCACTTGTGACTGGCTGCCAACCGGATTGAACTCCATTCCCCACCACTCTTTGGACGTGGTCTTTCAGCCAGTTTTTTACCCAGTGAAGAGTACACCCATCCAAGCCATGTGCAGCCAGTTTCTCCAGGACAATGCTGTAGGAAATGCTGTCAAAGGCTTTACTCAAGTCCAAGTAAAAAACATCCACAGCTTTTCCCTCATCCCTCACCCACAATACCCCTTTTTTCAATCAAGCTTCAGAAACAAAGTTGATATTAGCATAAGTAGATGATTAGCTCAGTCAATCCATAAATAAATGTTTTTACGTTAACATTGTCCACAAAGCAGAATAAAATTTAAAATGAATAAATAAATAAATTAAAAGATTGCCTTTATTGGACGTAAATATGTTTGGAAGTATGAAGGCCATTACTGGCATAACTTTTGAGGCCTTATGTTTCCTCCACTTCCTGTACAGCCTTCTGGGAGACTCAAATACTCTTCAAGCTTCTCACATTCCATAGTCATCCAGAGTTCAAGTCCTCAACAAAAAGGTATCTGTACTTTCCACTGTTTTATTTTTCTGTGAACAGAACTATGGTTATTCTATTTCAATGGCAAAGTATTTTCTGTGAAGCTAACAAAGTAAATGATTACCTATGATTTTCTTTTCCTGAGTTGCAAATTTCTTGTTCCTTTCCACCCCATACGTATTTGAAACTTTGTTTGCTTCTGCATTGCCTTTTGAAAAATAGCTGAAAACCTTTAACTTCATACAGACATTTCATTTCAGCCCTACCATAGCTTGGTAGTGAGTAAAAATTGTTCCCAATAATTGTTCAATAACTTCCGTGAAATGAATTTGACACTTGCAAAGTATTTCTCAAAGTTGTAATATTCATTCTACATATTATTATTTTTAAGAAGTTGAATTGGAAGCCGCATTTGGTTCCTACTTGTACCTTGGTTGGCAGGCTCAGAAACTAAAGAAGTTACAGGACAAGACACTATTTCACCTAAGAAGTTGCCATTCCAAATAAATTGGCAAGAAATTTGGAAGTTTGGTTTGACAAGGCTGCTACTTTGCTTATGGCAAGGCAAGGACCTGTTCAAAGATTCTTCTTTTGAGGCTTGACTTTTTTGATCAGGGCCTTATAGGTAGCCATATATAATTGTTGCAATTCATGAGCAAAAAGCCAAGATTTATTTGCGTTGCTATATCTCTTAGTTTCAATTAAATAAATGGCTTAAACTCTTTCTGTGCCTTCAGTAAAGTTATCACCTCATTGTAAAAGAATTCTATTTAAAAACCAGTCACCTACAACTGCAGTTGAAAGAGTGGTGACAAATCAATGGGAATTAGTAGACTAGCACAAAATAAACAATGGATTTTCTCCAAGGTGACTTGCATAGCAAAGAGATCCATACTTAACATTCCTGACAAAATGTCTTTCTATTGTTGGCAGCTGTGCTGGTGTATAAAAATCTACAGTAATACTTTTGGTTAAGGGAATATACATTTAAAACTTTTGCACCAACTTAAAATAGAAATTTCCTTTCTTCAGTGAATTTTCTGTTTCAGAAAGGCTTTTTTTTTTTTTTCCCCGTGATCAACATAGTCATGAAGAATAGACACTAAAAATGGACAATGCCTCATATAATTCTCTTTTTCATCTTTTGGATGAGGCACCCAAAGTGAGTGAAAAAAATCCAAACATCCGCTGCTATTTTTGCAACAGAATACAAAAAAAAATGTACAAAATTTTTTTAAATATCAAAGATATTGTTCTTGAAACTTGTAATATGATTTTTAGTATGACCATTCAGAGTGAACTCAAAACTTGCTAAAACCCCACTCTCCTGCCTACTAAAACTATGTTTTGAACCATAATGCAAATCTTTGATGTTTTTATACCTCTGCTGGCTTTCATTTTTATAGCATGAAGATATTTTACCTTGTTCTTGAAAAGAATAAATGGTTTCCAATGGTATAACACGTAGCAGCAGCAGAAGAATCTCCTGGTTGTATAGAGGGGTTTGCTGTACCCCTCTGAGTGTGTGATCTTATTTCAAGGGTTTGGAAAAAAATGTTGAGTGCTGTCCTGAAAAATGTAATGTTTAGTTTCCTCCAACAGGAATCTAGCTTGTATACTTTGAAACTACCTCATGACAAGAATCACAATACTGAAAGAGGATAAAAATTAAGCAATTTACTAGTAAAAATATGTTTCTGATTGAACTAAAAAGCTTATGAAAATGTAAAGAGAAAAGGGTATTAGATGATGATATCACTGATTCCTACCTATGGTGACTTATATAGTTTCCAGATGTGAAAGAGGACTACATTCTTATCAGTAAATAATTTATATATTCAATTAATTTATGAACGCATAAGAGAAAGATGGTTGACAACATTCACATCTATAGCAAATGTTTTTAACTCAGGAGGTGCCAGTTCTTTTGGGATCTCTGAGAAAGATACTATCACTCAAAGTTGCCTATCTAATTTATTAAGCAAAGGATGGAAATTACAGAAAATGTGACAGTAATCAAGGAGGAGCTTGTCCAATACTGTGACAACTGCGATTCCAAGCATCAGATTGTTTTTATCTTGTCTGTATTTTCCATTCACAGAATAGAATCATAAAATCATCTACGTTGGAAGGGACCTTTAAGATCATCAAGTCTAACCATCAACCTAACACTGCCAAAACCACCCCTAAACCATGTCCCTAAGCACCACATCTACCCATCTTTTAAATACCTTTGGGGATGGCGACTCCACCACCTCCTTGGGCAGCCTGTTCCAATGCTTAACAACGCTTTCTGTCAAGAACTTTTTGCTAATATCCATCCTAAACCTACCCTGGCATAACTTGAGGCCATTTCCTCTTGTCCTGTCACTTGTTACTAGTGAGAAGGGACTGACTCCCACCTCTCTACAGCCTTCTTTCAGGTATTTGTAGAGAGTGATAAGGTCTCCCCTCAGCCTCCCTTTCTCCAAAATAAACAACCCCAGTTCTCTCAGCTGCTTCTCATAAGGCTTGTTCTCCAGACCCCTCACCAGCTTTGTTGCCCTTCTCTGGACATGCTCCAGCACCTCAATGCCTTTCTTGTAGTGAGGGGCCCAAAACTGAACACAGTACTTGAGGTGGGGCCTCTACCAGTGCTGAGTACAGGGGGATGATCACTTCCCTAGTCCTGCTCACCACACTATGCCTGGTACAGGCCAGGATGCTGTTGGCCTTCTTGGCCACCTGTGCACACTACTGGCTCATACTCAGCTGGCTGTTGACCAACATCCCCAGGTCCTTCTCCACCATGCAGCTTTCCAGCCATTTCTCCCCAAGGCTGTTGTGATATATGGGGTTCTTATGACCTAAGTGCAGGACCCGACAAGTGGCCTTGTTGATTCTCATACAGTTGGCCTTGGCCCATCGGTCCAACCTGTCCAGATACCTCTGTAGAGACATCCTACCCTCAAGGAGAGCAACACTCCCGCCTAACTTAGTGTTGTCTGCAAACTTACTGAGGGTGCACTCGATCCCCTCATCCAGGACATTGATAAAGATATTAAAGAGAACTGGCCCCAGTACTGAACCCTGGGGAACACCACTTGTGACTGGCTGCCAACAATATTTAACTCCATTTCTCACCACTCTTTGGGCCTGGTCTTCCAGCCATTTTTTTACCCAGCGAAGAGTACACCCATCTGAGCCATGTGCAGACAGTTTTTCCAGGAGAATGCTGTAGGAAACTGTGTTGAAGACCATAGTAAAGTATTCCTTACACAATAAATTAGTTAACCAGGTTTGAGTGACTTTCTTAATGAGATCCCAAAAGAACCAACATCTCCTCTGTGAAAAAAAATCTGGAGTAGTCAGTAGGAGGTAAATAAAAATGTTCTTTTGGAAAAGCTATAGCAGAATAAAGCCCGAGTGGGTGCCTGGTTGGCCTTGCACACAAGTGTGCGGATGAGTAGCACAGAGCATGGGCGTCTCCCCTGGTGATTTGGGAAAAATAGAAGGAATTATCATCTTTTCAGACATCTTCTGACAGTTTAAAGTGTTTGGAAAAGTAGGGCGTAGATGTGGGGAAAAGGCAGCAGGATTTGTAAAGTGTGTAGTTGTTAACTTACCTTCGGCATTTGTAGGACACTTTAATGTTACAATGTGAAGACAGACATGAACAGGAGACACAAAAGTGCATAAAGGGGCTGGAGAGGAAAGTCCAGGCTGTGGACAGGGGGAGGAAGGGTCACTTTACCCTGAATTCAGAAGATTCTGCTCCAAGATTTTTAGGATGGAGATATTTAGAACCAAAGGGTCTAAGCATGAGAATGGGAAATTCCCCACTGTCCCACCTCTGGTGATAAGTAAGCCAAAGGTGATACCCCTCAGTGTAGGATCGCTCTGTGGGATTGTACACAGATAGACCTCCAAAATTTGTCTGATTTATTATTGACAAAAGTCAGGTGAGTGTCTGGGGCAGTGGTTGCTATGCATCTTGGATCACAGGGTAGGGGGGGATAGTGTGCAATTAAGCCATCAAGAGTTACTATGGTAAAGCACATTATTACAAAACCTTGCGCATTTGAAGGGGGCTCAGGGGAATGTTACTCGTTCCTTCTGGGACTGGTCCATTAAGCTGTCCAAGCACAGTACACTCCCACCTTTTGATTAAGGTGATAAATTATTTGCATGGAAGCATGTGGAGAAGGCTGGGTGTACCTTTGGGAGTCAGCTGTGTGGAGAAGGTTGGGTGTACCTTTGGGAGTTGGCTGTGAAGAAAGGAATACAGTCCCACAACTTTGTGAGATCAGATACCTAATTACTCATCTCTGGTATGTAGTCCCATTTGTTCACAGGCACTCTTTTCATACTAAAGGGCACAATTTTGTCTTTTGGTGGACTGGCCAGGGAAATCCAGTTGGAGATATTATCCTCCTATTGGGACAATTGGGAAAAAAACATTTCAAAACTGAAAGTCTCAGAACGTCCATTATGGACACACAGAAACCTAAAAGGAAAGTGACCCAGAGGGAAATGTTCTTAGCACTCCTCCAGGAAGGTACACCTAAAAAGGAAGTTGATGGAAAGCCAATCCTCTACCTTTGCAACCTACATAAGCAGTTGAAAAAGAAGCCATCAAAAGATGTGTAGTATTGATCTAATCATAGAATAGTTTGGGTTGGAAGGGATCTTAAAAGGTCATCCAGTCCAACTCCCCTGCAATGAATAGGGACATCTTCAACAAGATCAGGTTGCTCAGAGCCCCATCCAACCTGACCTTGAATGTTTCCAGGGATGGAGCATGTACCACCTCTCTGGGCAACCTGTTCCAGTGCCTCACCACTATCCTTGTAAAAAATTTATTCCTTCTATCTGGTCTAAATCTACCTTCTTTTAATTTAAAACCATTATCCTTTGTCCTATCACAACAGACTGCAGTAAAAGGTTTGTCTCTGTCTTTCTTATAAACCCCCTTTCAGTACTGAAAGGCTGCAATAAGGTGTCCCCGAGCCTTCTCTTCTCCACGCTAAATAACCCCAACTTTCAGCCTTTCTTCATAGGAGACATGCTCCAGCCCTCTGATATTTTTTCTGGCCCTCCTCTGGGTCTGTTCCAACAGGTCCGTGTCTTTCCTATGCTGAGGGCTCTAGAGCTGGACGCACTACTCCAGAGTGGAGTAGAGGGGCAGAATCACCTCCCTTGACCTGCTGGCCACACTTTTGGTGCAGCCCAGGGTACAGTTGTCTTTCTGGACTGCAAACACACATTCTCAGCTCATGTCCAGCTTTTCATGCACCAGTACCTCCAAGTCCTTCTTGGCAGGACTGCTCTCAACTCTTTCATCCCCCAGCCAGTATTGATATGCTGGGTTGCCTTGGCCCAGGTGCAGGACTTTGCACTTGTCCTTGTTAAACCTCACAAGGTTCACAAGGGCCCACTTCTAACACCATTGGCTCCCCTTGTTGGTCAGGGGGAGGAGGTGAAAGAAACCACCCAACCTAACATCCCTCTGTATGTAAACCCCGTTGTGCTTTGGAAACGATATCCAAACTAACTTCAGGATTGACTGAACAGGGAGAACGTCCACGTGTGCTAAGTGGCTGGAGTGGGACAGGGGGATCATCGACCATAAATCCCACTAGTTATCTATTAGAACTGAGAAAAAAAAAAAACCAAAACTGGCAACAGATCTCTCATATATTGGAGATGAAGTAACTGAGATTCACAGAGATCCTTCCCATTACTAACAGTCACCTTATAGTTATACATTCATTTGGTTGTTCTGAAGAACTATCCCATGAAGCTACCTCATCCTACAGCTGCAAAAATATCCAATATTTATTGCCTGAGTAGGCAATCAAGTTCCCAGGTAAATAATAGAGATAATGTTTTGATGGGTAAAACTTTATTTACTCCAGGTGGGAAATACTCTTTAGGAAATCAGGCTATTTTAAAGGGTAGAGTACTTTACTGCATCAGTTGTTTTACTGCCACCTCCAAACCCAGTAGCCTTGAAAATGTATCAGTTACCCAGGGATACATGCTGAAATCACTCAGATAAACAATTGTTGGAGATGGGTATTATCTGGCACACCACTCTCCCTTTAATAGTCCTATTTGGCCCATAAAGAAGCCAGATGATTCCCGATGCATGACGGTAGATAACCAGCTAATAAATAAACCAGCCTTTCCCATAGCTGCAATTGTCCCGGACATCGTGACACTATTAGAATGCATTGAGATACAAGCTGGAACATGGCATGCTGTGACTGATATGGCTCATGCTTTCTTTAGCATATCCACTACTGCAGAATCCCAGGAACAATTTTCTTTTTCTTGGGAAGGACTATAACATGCTGTCCTGCCTCAGGGGTATTTTGCATAGCCCTACTATCTGCCATGGGCTATTGGCACAACATCTGGAGGACAGTAATGTCTCTCTAACTTGTAAATTTGCCCATTACATGGATGTTACTATCATTACTGGGCCCACTGGGCAGAAAGTGGGAGAAACTCATAGCAATATTATAGGCATCACGCAAAAACATGGATGGGAGATCAATCCAAAAAAGATACAAGGGTCCACTACAGGAAGTAAGCCAGGGACCCCATCACACGATGCCTGATGTGGCCAAATAAACTATCTTATATACGGCTGAACCTTCAAAATAAAACCGAGGTCTAGAAGTCGATTACTGTGGACAATTTCTCCCCCACCTCACTCAGATCTTGTGGATATTTGTATTGGGTTTGCGTGGCAAGGTTTTGGTAGTGGGAAGGCTACAGGGGTGTCTTCTGTAATAAGAAGCTACTAGAAGCTTCCCCTATGTCCAACAGAGCCAATGCCATCCAGCTCCAAGATGGACCTGCTGCTGGCCAAGGCCGAGCCAGTCAGCAATGGTTGTAGCACCTCTGTGATAACCTGTTTAAGAAGGGGGAAAAAAAACTGTGCAACACCAACAGCAGTCAGAAGAGAGGAGAGAGAATATGTGAGAGAAACAACTATGCAGACACCAGGGTCAGTGAAGAAGGAGGGAGAGGAAGTGCTCCAGTTGATAGAGCAGAGATTCCCCTGCAGCCCGTGGTGAAGACCATGGTGAGGCAGGCTGTCCCCCTGCAGCCCATGGTGGTTAATGGTGGAGCAAATCTCCACGGAGGAGGAGGTCTTCCATGCATGGAGGACCCCATGCAGGAGCAGGTAGATGCACCCGAAGGAGGCTGTGACCCCATGGTGAAGCAGGCACCTGGCAGCACCTGTGACAGTATGGAGAGAGGACCCCACACTGGAGCAAGTTTGTTGACAGGACTTGTGACCCTTTGGGGGACCCACTCTGGAGCAGTCCATTCCTGAAAGATTGCACCTAGTGGAAAGAACCCACACTGGAGAAGTTCATAAAGAACTGCAGCCCGTGGGAAGGACTCACAGAGAATTTCATGGAGGACTGTCTCCCATGGGAGGGACCCCACTCAAGCAGTGGAAGAGTGTGGGGAGGATGGAGCAGCAGAGACAACGTGTGATGAACTGACCAAAGGGATATTCCATACCATATGGTGTCTACTCAGCAATAAAAGCTAAGAAAAAGGAGGAGGAGGAGAGGGTGCATTTGTTATTATGACGTTTGTCTTCCCAAGCAACAGCTACGTGTACTGAAGCCCTACTTCCCAGGAGGTGACTAGACGTCACCTGCTGACGGGAAGTAGAGAATAAGTCTTTTGTTTTCCTTTGCTTCTGTGTGTGGCCTTTGCTTTTGCTTTAGCTTTATTAAACTGCCTTCAACCTGACCAATGAGTTTTTTTTTCCATCTTATTTTCTCTCCCCCCGTCCTCCTGAGAAGGGAAGTGATAGAGCTGCTTGGTGAGCGCATGGCATCCAGCCACGGTCAAGCCATTACAGCATTGTGTCATATATGCAGGAAAAAGGCCCATTTTGAATTGAGGGGAAAGAAAAAAACAACTTCAGTACAAGTTAAACAGGCTGCCTCATGCTGTGGCTTTAGGGCCCAGATTGGCCCATAAACCTTTTGAATTGTAAGCCCTAATATCTGATGATATTGTGGCCCATTGGAGCCTTTGGCAATGAGGGGAAGGAAGTCTGTTCTCAACATCTCTCTACACCAATTCAAAATTACACCCTTTTTGAAATACTACTTTTAGCTGCATATTGGACACTGATAGAAGCTGAACAAATGACATGAGCTGAAGACATTGCTCTTATTGTCAGATCATCTGTCTTACAGGGGTGTCCAATAACACCAAATATAAGGATGGGAAAATGAAAAATGGTGTAAAGTGGAAATGATACATCTCCACACATGCTAAGTCAGATGTTCTGGTTCTGGTTGGGATATAGGGCTAATTTCTTCATAGTAACTTGTATGGGGCTTTGTTTTGGATTTGTCCTGATAACTGTTATTGCTGAACAGTGCTTACAGGGTCAAGGCTTTTTCTGCTTCACAAGCTGCTCCACCAGCTAGGGGGCACAAGAAGCTGGGAGAGGACGTAGCCATGTCAGCTGAGATGATGGCACCTTGGGGACAACATTGAAGAAAGGGCAAAATGATGCACAAGCAGTAAGAAGTGAAGAAAAAAAAAAGTGGAAAAAACAGCCCTGTGAATACCAAGGTGAGAGAAGAAGGAGTGGGAAGAGGTGCTCCAGGAACCAAAGCAGGGATTCCCCTGCAGCCCCTGGAAGAGACCATGGTAGAGCAGATTTTCCCTGCAGCCTGTGAAGAGAACCATGGTGGAGTCTGTGTAAAGGACCATGCCAGAGCAGACAGATATGCCAAGAAGGAACAGTGAACTGTGGAGGACCCCACCCAGGAGCATTTTTTTCCTGAAGGACTGTAGCCCATGTAGAGGACCCATACAGGAACAGGGGAAAAGCATGAGGAGAAAAGCACAGCAGAGAGGAGGTGTTAGAGACTGACTGCAACCCTCCATTTGCCATTCCCCTTTGCACTGCTCAGGGTAAGGTGGAGGTAGACGAGTGGGGAATGAAGGAGTGAAGATGAGCTTGGAAAAAGGTTGGAGTGGGAGGAAAGTGTTTTAGGTTTTGTCTTTGTTTCCCAGTCTCCAAATCTATTTTAATTGTCAATAAATTAAATTAACCTTCCCCAAGTCGAGTCTGTGTTGCCTGTGACAGTAACTAGTAAGTGTTCTTCCTTTCTTTATCTTGACCTGAGAGCTTTTTCATCTTATTTTCTTCCCCCTCCTGTTGAGAAGGGGGAGTGAGAGAGTGACTAGGTGGGTGGCTGGAAGTTGCCAAGGCCAACATATCGCAAATATATATTCAGTCATAACTATATGCATAGTGCATTGTCTTCTGCGCTTGAAATATTATATGCACCTATTTGAGAATGATAGCTTTATGAAGATAAGGGTATTGGAATGCATTGTCCAAGGGACTGTCCAAAGCTAAGCCCACGCTGCAAAAGCAACTCCTGACAGTGATTGATGAATCTGTATTGTGAACAAGACCCTGTAAGAGTACTAGCAAACAGAGGTGGTGAACCTCACCACGGATGGGAACTCTGCACAGTGTGTCACGATTCATTGAGCAACCTGGTCTAGTGGGATGGGTCCCTGCCTATGGCAGGGGGGTTGGAACTAGATGATCTTCAAGGCTTCAAGGTCCCTTCCAACCTAAACCATTCTATGATTCTATGACTCTGTGATTCATGAGGAAGGGCTTGTTGACACTGCAACAATCAGGGTTCTCAGCATCAGGAGGGACTTAAGATTACTTTTACCTTTTCTGTACTTGCCATCCTTTACTCATTAAATTAGTTAACCAGCTTTGAGTGTTGGTGCATAACAGCTGCACTCTTCCATTATACTGTAAGTGTATATGACATACATTACTACAGCCTTAAAATGAGGAAAATACAAGATGCTGAAAAGTCCAAGCTATTGGGTTACTTTTCTATGAACTGCCTGGTAGCACTGAGACAGCATCAAAACTCATGCTTCCGTGACATAATTGACTATGCTGATTTGGCATATCATTTTTGACATCATAAGGACTGTGTCTTCTCTATTTCATCACAAATTCATAGCATTTTTTTATTATTTAGAAAATTTGGGGCATTTTTGTCAAATAAGTGCTTCACAGAAACAATTTTCATGTTGTGCCGTGTGTATTTATGGGTATTTTTTTTTTTCAGTCTTTTCCCTTATCCCCAATATTTTAATAGAAGCTGAGATCTTTATTTTTCTTTCACGCATGGAAACATTCATAATTAATTTCTCATGGTGAATGGAGAATTTGTTGACTTACTGTTTAGAAGAAAGCTTGAGAATTTCTCAGGTGAGCTCTCTGTTCCTTGGGTTAATGTGGGAGAATTGAAATGTACTTTCTAGTTGCTAAATGGGTGGATTGCCTGGAGAAGTACTACAGGCTACAGCAATAAAAGAAAGGGACTTTCATCCTTTATGCATTATTTATGGCCATTTGTTTGCTGGCAACAGTGTGATCTGCTCTTACCAGAGCTGCTGATTTAGATAACCTGAAATGTCTAGAACTCTATGGTGGTGCCTCGAGGTGAGATGGCCCCTGAAAGAAGAATAAGTGGAAGAAATGCAAGGCATTTTAAAAGCAAGAAAAACAAGGGTATCATTATGAAATAATGAAGTAAACACACTAAAATGGGTATTAAATTAAATAATTATGATTTTTTTTAGAATTTTTTTTATCTTACAATATTTTTTCCTACCAATAGTGTTATAGTAAATAACTTTGCAGTCTTTTCTCAACAAAAAGTCTAAAAAATGTAGAAAAAAATAAAGGTTTTTTGGTTTTTGATTTTTTTTTTTTAATCTTATATGCTGTTTCTTCTGGTGGTTCCATATTTCAAAAGTTTCCTAAGTTTTATATTATTATATAAATATATTATGAATTTTATCTTGTTATACCAAATGTCTTTTCCCATATTTTCTTATAATCTTTCATCATATTAGTTAAGAAAAAACAAAAGTGACACCTTTAAGATTGTTTAAAGCTGGTACTTAAATTTTTACTGAAAAGGATTTTCATTAAAAAAACCCCAAAACTTAATCACAGATAAGACAGGATGTTCTGTGTTCCATGTGAGAAAGGACACCAAAACTTCTCCAGGAAATTATATTGCTTCAGTGACATCAATTTGCATTAAATATAGATTTGAACTGTAATGTTCCAGTTCAAATTCTAGAAAAATCTTAAACACACCTTATAGGTTGGATTTTCATCCTTCATTTCAAAACTTGGTGTCTCAAAATCCTTCTCAGCTACCTTTCAGACATATAGTCAGAACAGTTTTCAGCATTGCAGGTAACTCAGGTGTAGGTTGTAGTAAGAATTATGCCTGAACTAATGAGTGAGAGATGTTTTGAATTGTTTCAATAAAAGAAAAAAACAAACAAACAAAAAAAACCACAAACCCTTGGTGCTGCTCTTTCTTAGTTCGTGCAAACAATGTGGCATGCTTGATTTTAGTGCGGAAAGATTTCTAATTTCTTGAAACTGAGTTGAATTGTCATAAATTTTCACATCTGATTTCTTTTCACAGGATGCACACTTTTTCTTTTTAGTCTGGAGTTTTGTTTTTAAAATTAGTATGAGATTTAGAGTGAAACATTTTCAGAGATTTTAAGTTAATTTTCCTTTATTCTTGTGCTGCTCACTCTTGTTTGCTAAGAAGTGCTGTTATATGGGAATAATTCCTCAAACACTTCCTGTTTTAGGTTTCTTGTAACGCAGAATTCTTATAGGCTTCTCTTACCTCATTATCACTCTCATCTTTTCATGCCATAAATTCAAATATAATGAAAAGCACTACTGTCACATTTTGGTTTTCTCTCTGCTGGGACTCTGTTGATAATTAGAGTATGAATGAAGAAATTATATTTGCTGGTATATGGAGAATTTGAAAGTGAAAGCAACAAATACTGCTGAGGAAAATGGAAATAGATCAAGGGTGGGTTTTGTTCTTTCTTTCTTTTTTTTATTCTTTGAAGAGCTCCCCATAGCAAAAGACTGATTTTACAATTCCTTGCACCTCTGATAAATGTGGCCATTGTATGTAAATAATACTGGTAAATATATGAAATTATTAAAAAAATAAATGTGAGACAAATATTCTGATAAATTGAAAGATTCTGCTTGTATAATGAAAAATTATGGCTTAGCCTATAAATAAAAGCAGCTTGCTTGTCTCAGCTGTTTTCTTTTTGGAAACAGTCCTTTATGATGGTAGCACACTGCATAAATCTTACATATTTTAGCATAACTGTCTCCTAGATATTGAGTTATTCTCTGAGGGAATGATGGTCTGTCTAGGTCATTGTAAAAGTGGATTAGCTGAACAGTTCTGGGAATTCCATATTTTTTCCACTTCAGGAGCTTGTCTGTGGATTATATATTTCTGGTACTATTGATCCATTGTCACTTAAAATTACTAATTTTATAACAAAGAATGTAAAAAGTAGATTATGGAAAAAAATCAGAAATAAGCTATTTAAGGTTTTTAAGTTAGTACAAGTTACGGTCTATACTTGTGTATCTTAAAAGAAGCAGATTAAGGACTTTCAGCACAGATTACATTAAAACTGTTATGCTGTTTGGTTTTCATACCAAGTTAGAAAATGGTATTCTCAAATTTAAATTTCAGACTGTTAGTTAATATTTCAGAGACTTACCATAATTTTTTTTGGATAATTGTTTGTTGGAAGACAAGATCCTGGTCAAAATTATACTAAAAGCTTATTCTCTTAGTCTTTCTGAGATAAGAACAGGCAAAGATATTAAGAAGAAACTTTCTTATAAACCATTTTACCATACATTGTATGCTTCCCTTTTAAATTTTGAACTTCAATCACATGTTATTTTGCAAAGATATACACACCCCCCCCCGAAAAAAAAAACAAAAAACAAAAAACAAAAACAACAAAACAAACCACAAAAACCTGCAACACCTATTCCATTCTTGTAAATGGAAGAGAAAGAGTCATCTGCTCTAATGGTATGTCACATTCCGGCTTCTTTTCCATACTATCAAAATTAGCATACTTACATTTAGCTTGTGAGTGCATTGGCCACAATAGACAGAGGTATGAGAAGATTCTATGAATGACTACTTACTTTTCATGGTCTGGGCCAATTCTTTCTCTGTTTCAGATTTCACCCCAGTTATACAGTTAGCTATGTAATATGCATGTTTAGTATTTGGAACTTTCTACAAAATTCCTCTTCAGGGGCCTCTAGGATCTAAACCTATATCTATATTAACAAAAAAAAGTGCCATGGTTTCATCTGGGATAGAGCTGACTTTCTTACTACCAGCTGGTATAGTGCTAGGTTTTAGATTTGGGATGAAAATAGCACTGGTAAAACATGAATGTCTTTTGGGTATTCCTGAGCAGCCAAGGCCTTTTCTGCTCCTCATACCACCCCACCAGCAAGTGTGTTGAGAGTGCCCAAAAAGTTTGGAGGAGACACAGATGGGACAGCTGACCTCAACTGACCAAAGGGATATACCATGCCATATGATGTCATGCTCAGTATATAAAGCTGGGGAAGAATTACTAATTAAACTGTTTTTATCTCAGCTCGTGAGTTTTCTTACTTTTACTCTTCTGATTCTCTCCCCCATCCTGCCGTGAGGGGAGTAAGCAAGCGGCTGCGTGGTGCTTGGTTGATGGCTGGGGTTAAATCATGACACTGAGCAATCTGCAGAACATTATCTGTCTGAAGGCCAAGTGGCATACTACAACCTGTATACACATCCCAAAATTACACCATCACCTCCAGTAAAACAGCCTATCAGAAAACAGCCTGATTGGAAACAGTTACTGGCAGACAATGTCCCCAAACCAATGTCTTAAACATTATCACTCGATAGTTGGCCTGAGCCAAAATTAAAAATAATAAAAGAAACAGTTATGTGCTAGTGGTTAAACCTGAGCGTGTTCCTAATTACTAAACTAGTATATATGTATCCAGTGAAACCATTCCAGATTGAAGGTCCAGTAGCCATTCATGGAATGACTTCATGACCCTTTGAACCTTTACAAATTCTTGTCAGATGTCTTGGTCTACCACTCAGACTAAGTAGAAAATCCATAATTAATTAAGAACTGATCCATAATTAGTTAGGTTCTGTCATTTTGTCTTTCATTAATAACCTTCTATTCTGTTTATTCATCAAGTAAACTTTCTCATTGGGTTTTCCTCATCATATGTTTATATCCACCAGGATAAACTGTGATTTTAAAGATAATAATTTTAAATAAAACTCCCCTTTATCTTTTTATACATTTTAACATAAGAATTCCTTAAATACTTTATATAAGCTAAAATATAATTATATCTGCAGCAGAGAATGTGAAAAGTCATCCAAAACCTATTTCTATCAAAATAATCTCAGAGATTAAAGAAACAGTGATTCAGGATTCAGCAACACCATTTATATGCTTAATGCTTTGGAGAATAGACCCACCATTGCATTTGAAACTATTAATTTGAATTATTATAAGGTAGGCCACAAAGATTGAAAGAAAAAGAGTAGATTCAACCTATAACCATGTCTCTTGAATATTGTGAAAGTATTTGTATGCATTGACATTTTATACATATGTTCATATCTATATGATATTAGAATTTAGAACAATATAATCCTATTTCCTATAGATTTTCCTCTGCTATTTACCTAAAGGCACAATACAGTGATGATGAGAAAAAGGCCACGTTTGCTGAGAGATGTTTTCCACTTTTGCATATAAGTTGTCCTAGTGAAAAAAAAAAAACAAAAACCAAAACCAAAAAACTAGCACTACTGATAAACAAAGATGGAGGAAGCTATCATTCACTGAACATTCAGAAAAAATTGTTTTCTTCTCCCACTGAACAGTACCCAGTTATTAACTTTCTTGACCTTTTCTCCAGAATTTTAGTGCAACTTTAACTGATTCTTTCAGTTTTCAGCATTCTCTAAGGGCTTTTAACAAAATCATGCTTTGTCTTTGTGTACATCTGCATGTACTTACACTGTTCACCTTCTAGGTTTGCTGTGATACAGCTTTATTTTTAATTTTCCAATAGTGTTTGCTTGTTTTTATCTTTTTCACTTGTGTATGACTTGCAAAAAAAATGAAAAAAAAAAATCATAAGAAAGGAGAAACAAGAATGACTAAAGGGAATAAGTGTGTTCCAACAAGAACTTCATGAAGTTCAACAAGGAGAAGGGTGGCCCTACTTGAGCAGGGAGGTTGGACCAGGTGATGTCCAGAGGTTCCTTCCAACTTCAACTTTGTGTGATACTCTGAAAAAAAAAAAAAAAGTGTATAAAAGGATGCAAAAGGTAAGGAATAGAAATTATTAGTGAAACCACGAAAGAGCAAAATCTTAAATAGTCAACTTTCCTATAAATTTAAGTTATACAGAAGAAAAACAGAAGTAAATGCAGCAGTGTGAGAATCCAATAAGTATATTCTTCTAGGAAGAAAGGAGAGATCATACAGATGTATATTTTCAGTATTATGATATAAAATGAGTGTAAGGGAAAAAGAAGCCTTACATATGCCAAAAGCTTTGAAAAAGAGAAGTAATTAGAAATGCAATTGTGAACAAGTTTCAAAGTTTAACCAATTTACACAGGCTAGTGTGGTACAAGAGTAAAAGTTTTAATACAAGACTTTGTATTAAACTTTCACTACACGTCCTGTAACAACAATATTTTTGACATAGATTTGGATAATAGAGTATTCACTACTGAGTAGAGTCTTGAAATCCATAGGGTAGCGGGCATAGGACTGCATACTATAAACCACAGTGATGTGAAGCTGAAGTAACCTCTGTGTTTTGAGAGAGACATTATGCTTTAAATGTTCAAGGCCTAATAAATACCCTGACCAATAAAGTCAGTGGGAGACTTGCTGTTGACTTCAGTGTTCATTAATACAAGCCATTGGTAAAGAGCAGGATCATTAAGCTGCAACAGCCACACAGACTAATTTAAATACAGGCTATCCTTTACTCCCAGTGCTACACTGTTCTACACCTCAAGAGACCCACCTTACTCTTATAGAAATATTCATGTCAGTAACTATGTACTACTATAAATAAATTGTTTGCAATCTGGCCATCATAAATAGCTAAGAGAAATAACTTGATTAATCAAAATCATGTGCTATGACATTTCAGACTATTTTCCAGACCATAACTTTACAAAAATTTCAGGCTTAAAGGAAAAAGAATTGGAACCAAAAAGGAAATAAAACCACACATTTGTTGCTGTTTTTAAAATAAATATTCTATGTAAAAAAGACGTTGTGTTTGAAAAGCAGGTAAATCATATGTAGTCCTGAATGTGAGGTACGAGATGTTATACTAGGTGATACTCAGACTTCACAGCAATTTCAGAGATATAAGAACCATTTCACAGTATCACAGTATCACAGTATGCTAGGGATTGGAAGGGACCTCAAAAGATCATCTAGTCCAATCCCCCTGTCGGAGCAGGAACACCTAGATGAGGTTGCACAGGAAGGCGTCCAGGCGAGTTTTGAATGTCTCCAGAGAAGGAGACTCCACAACCTCCCTGGGCAGCCTGTTCCAGTGCTCTGTCACCCTCACTGAGAAGAAGTTTCTTCTCAAATTTAAGTGGAACCTCTTGTCTTCCAGCTTGAATCCATTACCCCTTGTCCTATATATTACCCCTTGTCCATTTGTTTAGCTCCAGGTCATTGCTTTTTAAAACAATTTTTGAAATAAGGCCTTCAAATTTAATTCTGATATGGTAAAAACAAATAATGTCATTAGCACTGAAGAAATGAGACCACGGAAATAATTACCTGTATTATCAAAACTGATATCAGGCACCACATATGCATGCACCAGCTTTGCAAAAAGTAATATATATGTACATCTGTTAAACATAGATCTATAATATTTTTCTAGATATAATAATTTATACTGTAATTTGAAAATCTTCTCTTTTTTTCACATTAGAATAATGAACAGGGATGGCGAGAATAAAAAGAATAGTTGTTTAATCCTACAGTACTTTATAGTGTTTGTCCTATTGACTAGCAGAATATTTAATTCCCGTAAAATCTTGACTGATGCATATGTCTTTGTTATTATCCTCCTAACTTCCTTGGGTCAAAGAGTATCTCAATCTTGCATAATCAAATAGAACATAAATGCAGACGCAACAGAATATTGCTAAGAGTGTTAGGAAAAAATATTTTATGTTTAAGCTAAATAGATATTACTTAATAGAATAAAGGAAAGCATGTACATAAAATTAGTCACTTAATAATGCATTGTTACATCGATATAGAGTAATATAATTACAATGATATATAGGAATTCACTGTAATTACCCTTCCATGGAGACAAAGATTAGAAATGGGGAGAGATTTATTAGGTCTACTAGTACGTTCCTTCACCAAATTATAGCATCTTTTCTCCAATCTAACTTTAACTGACTCAATTGTTGCAAAATTTCTCCACTTCCAGAGAATTTATTCTGTTGTTCAACAGACTAATAGAACATAGTTGTCTTGGAGGCTTTACCTTAATATTCACTTTTTTTACTGCTCATTTTTATCCCATCTTCTTAATTATGCCTCTAGGATCTCCTTTGAGAATGTATACACTTTCTAAAAGCATATACTGTAAATATTTACAGTCAACTTACCCCTCCCTATGACCTCCTCATTCCCCTTACTCCAGTCAACTTTGTAATGTGTTTATTTAAGCTCAGGTATTCAAACAAACAAACAAACAAAAAAGGATGTCCACAGAGGTCACACTGAGGGTAATGAGAATAAAGTACTTGCTGAAATCCCTTTTCATTTATAAAAATAACGATCTAGCCAAATGGTCCAGAAGTGCTGAAAATTTTAGTTGTGAGTGTTGGCTGTACAAACAATTGCACTCTTCTTTCAACATATGAAAAACAATGTACATAGCTTGAGTTCTAGAGGTCAGTTCAGCTGCCTCAGCATAGAACATCTGGCGTCATTTGAGATGACCTAGGTTATCTTGCTTTGTCTCTTGTTCCTAACATGCTCAACTCTCTTGTGAATACTTCATATCTACTAGTCATTACAGACCCAGATATTGTAGGATCTCTTATGGTATCGGGTAGCTATGTGTGTCATAATCAAACTGAGGTTAGTAACTTTAGACATGATTTTCAAATATTAAAATGAATTCAAGTTTAAAATATCAAATTCTGTTGAAAGTCAGCGCTGTAAGTCTGTACGTGTAAGTGTTTAAATAGAGGTATAATGAAATACCAATATTAACTTCTTAAAAATAGCCTTTACTATCAGTGCTGTATTACATTTTTCCCATCACTACTAGAAAATGTATTCTGGGCTGGTAAATATTTGTCAGATTTCACATACAATATTACCTGAAAATATTAGAAGGCAGATGAAATTTCAAAGGCACAGTAAAGATCTGTGAACTATACTTCCAACAGGAGTTTGGTGTTTTGGGTTTTTTATTATCTCTTCAGGTATCTTAACTCCCCACAAATGCACTGAAGTCAGAGCAAATAACAGGTATATCTACACAAAACCTATGTATCTGGAAAAATTGGTAGGGAAGCATGTAACTCTCCGATCAGTCTTTATAGGAGAAGTTCGTTATGGTTAATGATAGGCAAGCAAGACTTCTTATCTTGATTCAAAATCCACCAAAGTCAATAGACATCACTAGGATTTGGATTAGGAGTAAAGATAGAAATCAATTTTAATGAAAATATTAGAAGTATAACTGTTTAACTGTGACCCTCAGATTAATCAAAGTCACTGGATACAATTTTAATGAATAACTCTCTTCGCAGCCTTGAAATGAAATCAAATAGCTCTTTGCAATACATTCAAAAATACAAGCAGTGTAAATACAGTATAAATTATTATACTAGTATTCTAAAATACTATGCTTTGCCATAAGGAAGGTAAATACACAATTTATTTTAATGTATAAATATTTATACACAAAAGTAAAATTCTTACAGATTGGAAGAAGAAAATAAATAAATAAATAAATAGCACCAACTACTTAATCTATTTTTGGCATTTAATTTAGATATGTATCAGTCTGTGGACCCAGACCTCAGAAAATGTCCAAATTCCTTATGTGTATAGTGAAGGTGTATATGCTCTGAAAGACTCCAAAGAGAGATCCTGTGCAGTTATTTTAGTAAACTACTTTTAAATGGCATGTCAGAGAAATTTATTTATCCTAAATTTTAGATGGACCGCCTTACCACCTGAACCTGCCTCTCTGTCCCTAAGCTATAAGTGAAATCTAAACAGCCGAGCTCTTAGGTTGAAATATAGTCATGTAATTGCACAAATAGATCCTCCTGAGCTATATGAATGTTAGATTCAGACCAAATAATTTGAGGCCTTTTCTAGAGTTATTTTTGAACTGTTACTTCTGAATTATCATTTTGTGGAATACAATTGATTAAAGACATTATTTTTACCTAGACAGTATTTTATTATCATACAGAATCATACAATCATAGAATGGTTTAGGTTGGAAAGGACGTTGAAGATCATCGAGTTCCAACCCCCCTGCCAGAGGCAGGGACACCTCTCACTAGACCAGGTTGCCCAAGGCCACGTCCAGCCTGGCTTTAAACACCTCCAGGGATGGGGCCTCAACAACTTCTCTGGGAAACCTGTTACAGTGCCTTACCACCCTCAAAGTGAAAAACTTCTTCCTAATGTTCAATCTGAACCTGCCCTCTTCCAGTTTAAAGCTATTCCCCCTCGTCCTATCATTACATGTCCTAGTAAAAAGTCCTTCCCCAGCTCTCCTGTAGGCCCCCTTTAGGTACTGGAAGGCTGCAATAAGATCTCCCCGGAGCCTTCTCTTCTCCAGGCTGAACAGCCACAACTCTTTCAGCCTCTCCTCATAGGAGAGGTGCTCCAGCCCTCGGATCATCCTCGTGGCTTTCCTCTGGACACGCTCCAGCAGGTCCATGTCTTTCTTCTGTTGGGGACTCCAGAGCTGGATGCAGTACTCCAGGTGGGGTCTCACGAGAGTGGAGTAGAGGGGCAGAATCACCTCCCTTGACCTGCTGGCCACACTTCTTCTGATGCAGCCCAGGATACGGTTGGCCTTCTGGGCTGCGATCTCACACTGCTGGCTCATGTTGAGCTTCTCATCAATCAGCACCCCCAGGTCCTTCTCCTCAGGGCTGCTCTCCAGCCATTCCCCGCTGAGCCTGTATTTGTGCTCGGGATTGACCCGACTCAGATGTAAGACCTTGCATTTGGCCTTGTTGAACTGCATGAGGTTGGCTTGGGCCCACCTCTCCAGCCTGTCCAGGCCCCTCTGGATGGCATCTCTCCCCTCCAGTGTGTCTACCTCACCAAACAGCTTGGTATCATTGGCAAACTTGCTGAGGGTGCACTCAATCCCACTGTCCATGTTGCTGACAAAGATGTTGAACAGTACAGGCCCCAGTACCGACCCCTGAGGATCGCCACTCATCACTGGTCTCCACTTGGACATCAAGCTGTTGACCACAACTCTTTGAGTGCGACCGTCCAGCCAGTTCTTTATCTACCGAGTGGTCCATTTGTCGAATCCATGTCTTTTCTATTTAGAGACCAGGATATCGTGTGGGACAGTGTCAAACGCTTTGCACAAATCCAAGTAAATGACATCAGTTGGTCTTCCCTTGTCCACTGACGCTGTAAACCTTTCGTAGAAGGCCACCAAATTTTTCAGGCATGACTTGTCCTTGGTGAAGCCATGCTGGCTGTCACCAATCACCTCCTTGTTTTCTACGTGCCTCAGCAGAGTTTCCAGGAGGATCAGCAGAGTTTTCAGGAGGAAAACATGTGGTTTTAATAGCACAATGCAAATCAGGTCAAAGAAAATCAATGATTTTTTTTTTTTTAATTTTTATATGTATTTGCTTAATCTGTGGTCATAGTATAATTATTTATTTATTTGCTCCAAATAACAAAGCAAATATGTTTCATCAGATGAATTTCTGAATGTTTAACACATACAAGAAGATCATAATCTGTTATCAGGCATGTTTTATACAGGAGTTGTAGTTTAATGCATTGAGTGCATTAATTTTGAATAATTATAGATGCAGCTCTCATCCAAACAATAGACTAAAAAGAAAAATCCAGGACATGGGTGGGATAATGTTGTTCAAATAAATGCTGTTGCTGTGTGTCTCGGCAAACATGAATAAAAGGTTAAAAAACCCAACCAACGAACCAAACAAAAAACCCCTCAGAACAGAGCAAATAGGAATCAGAAGACAAAATGCTGCCAGAAAAAGAAAAATAAAACAAACCATAGGCAATAAAGCTACCTCACTTTATTACTCCCTTGACCTTCTGGAAAACAGAAGTGGGTTTTTTTTTTGGTTTTTTTTTCTGCAACTGTTATTACTGGAAATGAAACTTCAGTTACAAATTAGTCTCCACGTTTAATCTGGGGACTTAATCTGGCATCTGTTGTAACTAACTGCATCCTTATGGTGTCACATAAATAATAATTACAAGCGTCTTCTCTAACAAACTCCATCTCTATTTTCCTTTGCTGCATATCTTGACACCTATTTCACTTGAAGTTAGTTTCTTCAGTTAAATAGGCCATCCAGCCTTTTCATGTGACTATACCATATAAAATTCTCAGGGCAGTAATTATTTTATTTTATCAATTCACAGCTTGACCACATATTTAGAAGACTGAGATGAATCTGTGCCTTCACTTTCATGTCCATTTTATTCAGTTACTGACTCTGTTGACTTTACCATTGTTTAATTCCTTCTTTCCATGGTCTATCAATGGTTTGGATGCTACTATGTAGTTGGGGATTTGATTTTTTTATTTCTAATATATTAGAAATTGATTGTGCTCCATTTGCTTCATTGCTAATTACATTTAATTGAGATGTATCTTTCATATCTTGGAATAGTCATAGACATGTAAACAAAGTTATTGCATTGTAACTCCAGTTACATACTGTTGTTGTTCAGATTTATATTTCACTACTAACACCAATACCGATTCTGCTGTTGCAGAAGTCTTATTTACTGCACATAAAACACAGCAATATTTTTCTAGGTAAATACAGATTTTCAAAAATTGGTATTATTGGCTCTTCAACAGCTTAAAAGTATTTTTTACTATACATTAACAGCATATTTTTTTTATCTGAAAACAATAAAATCCATGCTCCAGAAAAAAAATAAGCCATTTCACCTTCATTCAAAACTTGGCCATTACTGTATCGGCATTTTTCTCTCCAATTTGCATAATAATAATATTATTATTCCAATGTTTTCCTTAACATTTAGCATCCAGCACAGTTCACTTGTGTTTTTCTTGCCTTGAGTCAGCTACTGAAATATTCTGTTGGCTAATTTCCTTGACAAATCCTTTTAGTTGAACTTTAGTATGCATAGAAAACAACTTTTCTGTTACTGATGATCACTAAAAAAGAACTCGAGTAATCCGCAATTCTCTATACTGTTTTCTTTTAGCCCTTTGCTGACAACAGTACTTGTCTAAGCAGTGAAAATCATTCTTCACAAGATGCTGCATCTTGTAGAGGAGCATATAAACAAAGACTGCATCCACTTCAAACACATGTGAGGACATAAAAGAATATGGCAATGCTATTTATATTACATTAATCCACATGTTGCTGAACAATTTTCCCATGATCTACTTTGAAATGTTTATTGAACTATGAATATAGATAGTGAACGTTCATGTAACATGCACCATGACAAATTACAGTTTTGTGTTCACAGATGTATTTGCACATACAGGTTGAAAATTAGATCATAATACTCTTCAATGCAAAAGCATTTCCTTTGTGCTAAATCTTGTAATCATTACTCTAACCTTAACAAGACTCAACATAAAAAGCTCATGGAAAGTTCCATGTATTATCTTAAAGGTAAAAAGAACAGAATCTAATTAATTGTTTGCATATTATATGACAAATAGAGTTTCATGATTAATTGTTTTTTTCTTACATATTAATATTATTAGCTTCACACATGAAACAAGTTGTGCTCTTTTCAGTTTCTTCAGTTGGTAAGATGAATGGACAAATGTATGTATGCATGCCTCACTATGCCTATGCTACCACCACAGAATCATGAAATCATAGAATAGTTTGGGTTGGAAGGGACCTTTAAAGCTCATCTAGTCCAAGCTCCTTGCAATGAGTAGGGATGTCTTGAACTAGATCAGGCTGCTCAGTGCCCTGTCCAACCTGACCTTGAATGTTTCCAGGGACGGGACATCTACCACCTCTCTGGGCAATCTGTTCCAGTGCTTCACCACCCTCATTGTAAAAAAAATCTTCCTTCTGTCTAGTCTAAATCTGCCTTCTTTTAGTTTAAAACCATTACCCTATGTCCTATTGCTACAGGACCTGATAAAAATTTTCCCACATCTTTCTTATACGACCCTTTTGAGTACTGAAAGGCTGCAATAAGGTCTCCCCGGAGCCTTCTTTTCTCCAGGCTGAACAACCCCAGCTCTCTCAGCCTTTCCACATAGGAGAGGTGTTCCAGACCTCTGATCATCTTTGTGGCCCTCCTCTGGACCTGCTCCAACAGGTCTTTCCTGTGCTGAGGGTTCCAGAGCTGGACGCAATATTCCAGGTGGCGTCTCACGAGAGCAGGGTAGAGGGCCAGAATCACCTCCTTTGACCTGCTGGACACACTTTTTTTGATGCAGCCCAGGATACAGTTGGTATTCTAGACTGAGCACACACTGTCAGCTCATGTCCAGCTTTTCATCCACCAGTTAACCCCAAGTCCTTCTCAGTGGGAATGCTCTCAATCCCTTCATCCCTCAGCCTGTATTGATACCAGGGGTGTCCACGGTCCACATGCAGGACCCTGCACAAGTTTTAAAACTTTTAAACCTCATGAGGTTTACACAGGCCCACTTCTCAAGCTTGTCCAGGTACGTCTTGATCCCTCAGGTGTGGCAACTGCACCACTCAGTTTGGTGTTGTCGGCAAACTTGCTGAGGGTGCATTGGATCCCACTGTCTATGTCATTGACGAAGATATTGAACAGTACTGGTCCCAGTACAGACCCATGAGGAACACCACTTCTCACGAGTCTCCATCTGGACATTGAGCCATTGACTCTCTGGATGGGACCATCCAACCAATTCCTCATCCACCAAACAGTCCACCCATCAAATCCATACTTCTTCAATTAAGAGAGAAGGATTTTGTGGGGGACCTTGTCAAAGGCCTTGCAGAAGTCCAGACAGACGACATCCATATATCTTCCCTTGTCCACTGATGTAGTCTCTCCATCACAGAAGGCCACTAGGTTGGTTAGGCAGGACTTGCCCTTGGTAAATCCATGTTCGCTGTCTTGCATCATCTCCCCGTCCTCCATGTGCTTTAGTGGATCTTCTAGGAGGATCTGTTCCATGATCTTCCCAGGCACAGAGTTGAGACTGACAGGTTGGTAGTCCCCAGTGTCCTTCTTCCTACACTTTTTAAAAAGTATTTTAATCTTTCCCTTTTTCCAGTCAGCAAGGACTGTTTCTTATGATCTCTCTTCCTGCAACTGGAAGGAGAAAGAAAAAAATAACCTGTGCTCCAGATTCCCTTAAGCAACCTGGACATCCATAAATCAATGGGTCCAGATGGGATGCACCCGCGGGTGCTGAAGGAGCTGTCTGAAGTCATTGCTGGACCACTCTCCACCATCTTTACCAAGTCTTGGGAAACGGGCGAGGTGCCTGAGGACTGGAGGAAAGCAAATGTCACTCCAGTCTTCAAAAAGGGCAAGAAGGAGGACCCGGGTAACTATAGACCGGTCAGCCTCACCTCCATCCCTGGGAAACTGATGGAGCAGCTTATCCTTGGTGCCCTCTCAAGGCATATCAAGGATAAGAGGGTTATTAGGGGCAGTCAGCATGGCTTTTCCAAGGGGAAGTCATGCTTGACCAACCTCATAGCCTTTTATGAGGAAATAACGAGGTGGATGGATGATGGCAGAGCGGTGGATGTGGTCTACCTTGACTTCAGTAAAGCATTTGACACGGTCTCCCACAGCATCCTCATGGCTAAACTGAGGAAGTGTGGACTGGATGACCGGATAATTAGGTGGACTGCGAACTGGCTGAAGGAGAGAAGCCAGAGAGTCGTAGTCAATGGGGCAGAGTCCAGTTGGAGGCCGGTAACCAGCGGAGTGCCTCAAGGGTCGGTACTGGGGCCCATATTATTCAATATATTCATTAATGATTTAGATGAGGGAATTGAGTGTACTATCAGCAAGTTTGCTGATGACACTAAGCTAGGAGGAGTGGCTGACACGCCAGAGGGCTGTGCTGCCATCCAGAGAGACTTGGACAGGCTGGAGATTTGGGCAGGGAATAACTTAATGAAATACAACAAGGGAAAGTGTAGGGTCCTACATCTGGGCAGAAACAACCCCAGGTTCCAGTACAGGATGGGGAGCTACCTGTTAGAGAGCAGTGTAGAGGAAAGGGACCTGGGGGTCCTGGTGGACAGCAGGATGACCATGAGCCAGCACTGTGCCCTTGTGGCCAAGAAGGCCAATGGCATCCTGGGCTGTATTAGAAGGGGGGTGGTTAGCAGATCGAGAGAGGTCCTCCTTCCCCTCTACTCTGCCCTGGTGAGACCGCATCTGGAATATTGTGTCCAGTTCTGGGCCCCTCAGTTCAAGAAGGACAGAGAGCTGCTGGAGAGAGTCCAGCGTAGGGCAACTAAGATGATTAAGGGAGTGGAGCATCTCCCTTATGAGGAAAGACTGAGGGAGCTGGGTCTCTTTAGTTTGGAGAAGAGGAGACTGAGGGGTGATCTTATTAGCGTTTATAAATATATAAAGGGGGAATGTCATGAGGATGGAGCCAGGCTCTTCTCAGTGGCGACCAGTGATAGGACAAGGGGTAATGGATTCAAGCTGGAACACAAGAGGTTCCACTTAAATTTGAGAAGAAACTTCTTCTCAGTGAGGGTGACAGAGCACTGGAACAGGCTGCCCAGGGAGGTTGTGGAGTCTCCTTCTCTGGAGACATTCAAAACTCGCCTGGACACCTTCCTGTGCAACCTCATCTAGGTGTTCCTGCTCCGACAGGGGGATTGGACTAGATGATCTTTTGAGGTCCCTTCCAATCCCTAGCATACTGTGATACTGTGATACTGTGAAGAGCAGGATCTGGCCAGCATGTTGGACCCTCTGTTCTCCTCAGAAGGGAGTCGCCTACAACTATGACCCATCTTTTCTTTCTCATGAAGGTGGTCATGAAATCGGGGGTAGGCCTTTCTGACCTTGGCAACACCTCTTGTGTAGGTGGACCGTCATCCACCTCATCCATTGACTGACCTTCAACATCCAGAGGCTCATATCTTTTGTACAGAGGCACCTGGGAAGGAAGAGTGGGGAAGGAGGGGGTTTGCCTGCCATTCCGAATGTGGCCTTGCCTCCATTCACTCCTCTCCTTTAAGCTACTGCCTTTAGCCTGTTGAAGGGAGGATACAGCATCCTTGTGGTCTTGTTTTTGGTTTCGGTTTGGTTTGGTTTTTTTTTTGTATTTTTTTTTTTTTTTCTGGTGGCTGTTCCTGTTTCTGTTTTAGGGAGGGCAGAGCATGGTTCCACCATTCTATTTCTCCCTAATGCTCCTTAACTTTTTTACTTCTTCTCATAGCTCTGTGAACAGGCTGAGATTGTCCACCTGTTCACATCTCACACAGCTGTTCTCCCTATTGCCATCTGTTAACAGCCAAAGGCTCCGTCACTCCCAAGCCCAAGACCTGGATGGCTGTATGTTTTGGTGGAAGCTCGCTCTGGGTTGCCGCATCCATTCTGCTGAGTGCAGAGGACATGTCTTTCTGTTGGGTGGGTACCACAATTGAGCTCTTTCCAAGAGGGAGACAACCACCAACTGAATTTACCCTTTGAGGTAGTAGGGTGACTACACCCTTCCTGCATGCCCTTCCACATGAACTGCTGGCACACCACACCCTGGCTGACACACCACGCTCTGTTTGCCCACTTGTTGGCAGTGCTCCTGGTTGCTCTCGCTTCCCAGGCTGCTTTTTATACTAATCGGGGGGTGGTGGGGGTGGTGGGGTGTCACGGTTGCTCTGGCAATGCCCAGGCCTCGTCAGCAGCTTCCATGAGAACTGCCAGCTCCTGTCTCTCCGCCCTGTTCTCTCCGCTGCCCTGGCATTTCCTTACCGCAGGAAAACTCCCTGTGCACCAAGATCTGCTGTTCCACTGTGGGTCAGGCCAGCTCCGAAGCAGCTCCCCCCAGCGACTGACAGAGTCATATGCATATGACTAGTGAACAATAAATTTATATTTTGCATCTAGCCATAATCTGAAACTGACCTTTCATCAATTAAAATGTCAGCTCAGAGAAACTCTAAAATATCCTCTGAAAAAAAGGCTTTTATTTTCCTAAAATCATTGATCTTTCTTTTACTTTCTATCCCTCAGTACACTTTTATCCTTCTTATCTCCAGTTAGGACTTCTGAGATGACCTTTCTATCTGAAAAAACCACCACCACCACCAACAAAAAAACAACAAACAACCAGACAAAACCCCACAACTGCCTGTTCCCCAAAAATCAAAACTACAGCTTGTCTGTCAAGACAGAGTTTTATTTACTAAAACAGATATGAGATCTGAGCAGCCAATGCCATCATTACTCAAATAATTAGCCTATTGATTAGCTGCTCTCTAGATCAGATCACCAGTGTGTCCTTGGTACTCAGGGTCACAGAATTCTTTGCTTTTTGTACCTTCTTTCTTCCCTTCAGTGATTCCATATCTTAGTGTGAGCTTCTTTTTTTATAACCCTTACTATGTGTACTTACACACTGACCTCCTTTGCTAATCTATTAATGCTGTTTTCAGGTCTTTTTTAATACCTGATTAGTAATCTGGCCATATAAATTAAGCAGCAGTAGAAAATCATAAAATGCCTCATTTGACATTCTAACCACTGAAACTGCTTTCCCACTTATGTATGTGTTATTCTTCTATAAGCTTATTTAGCATCAAATTTTCAGCTGCTATGATGGATATTTATGCCAGTAAAATCAAGGTTTGAGCCTGAATCCTGCTTACATTGATAAAAGCACTGGTAGTTTCTTCTAACTTTTAGTTTCTAATGCCACAGTAAAATAAAACTCAGACCACAAATAAACTCTGCATGTCACAATTCAAAAAGAACATCAAATCGCTTCCCTATCAGTTTCAGGAAAATCTGATTGATGTAGTCTCTCTCTGCAAGAAACTATTACCAACTTTCAAGTTTCACAGCCAAGATAGGCCTGTGAGAGACCTGAAATAGCCAGTCAAGAGACTGTAGTCAAAGGCCTATTTGATTTTATCAAAACCATCCCAAAAGCTGTTTTTACTCAGAGACCTTTTTTTTTTTTTCCCTCTTGTTTCTTTTCCTGGTTATTAAAGACTTCTTTAACTGTCAAGGCATAAATATTTCTCAAAGAAATAATCTATCTCTGATCTCTTAGTCTTAGAAGAAAAAGAAAAGAAAAGAAAAAAAAAAAGTCTTCCCTCAAAGATTCAGATTTTCTGGGCACAAAAGAGGGGAACCTGATTTGTTTTACAGCTGATTATGTATTAACTTTTCCTCTCTCCCTAATCTGTCTGTATTTCAAATGACCTCTGTTTCAAACCCTCCTCTGCCCAAGTAGATAATTACCCTTTCTCTAATTTCTCTTCCTCTTTGCCTTGCTTTCCTGTCTTGTCCTCTCATCTTTTCTCCACATAAACCATATTTTCTTTCAAAGATTGCCTAACTGATACATATCTAAATAAACTCTGAGCTGCTGTTATCTCCTTGTATTTCACTTTTAAATTTATTGCCTCTATTCAGACCTTAAGAGGGGCGTGCATGCCCAAAAGCTAGGCTGATTTTCTTCAGTCCAGTTACCAATCAGTCCAATAGAGAAATATTGCCTCTAATGACAGTTTTTTCTCTCCTGCCAATAAAAACAATTGGACTGAAAGATTCATAAGAAATAAAATAGTTATCCCACAACTCATTTATGCATACATTTCTGTGTAAATATCTATCTAGTGCTAAACAGGAATATTTTTTGTTTTTGTTTTGTTTTGTTTTTAAAATATGGTCTAGTGGACGGTATTTGAGAAGGAAAAAAGAGAATTCTTCTGATAAATGGTTAGGTCTAATATCTGAGTAATATGCACATAAAATACTCAACCTTTTAAGGGAAAAAAAAAAAAACAAAAAAAAAAACCAAAAAAAAAACCAAAACAAAACAAAAAAAAAAAAACCCATAGACCTTATTAGTTACCTGTACAGGAACTTACCTATGACATAATGATTTAAGTCAGTATTCACAAATACAGGAAGAAAATTGGTATTAAGGAAAGCCTAAGTAGCTCAAGAAAGACATAGACATATCCAAAGATAGACTCAGATGCATTCCCAAGGTCAGCACCAAACTGCCTAGTTGATGTCTCAGAGACAATACCTAAACATGTAAAAAATCAGGCATCTAGAGATATCAGCCAACATATAAATAGATATTGCATTGCCCTGTTTTTGGCTGGGATAGAGTTAATTTTCCTCCTAGCAGCTGGTATAGTGCAGTGTTTTGTATTTAGGATGAGAATAATGTTGATAACACACTGATGTTTTAGTTGTTCCTATGCAATGGGATACACATTTAGCAAAAGCCACCTGGTTAGCCAACACTAGGGTATCTGCCAATTGAGCTGGCCCTGCCCAATCAAAACTCTTATGTACTGTAGAAGGGGATAAAACCCATGTAGTGCATGTAAAGAATATGCTAGGGAAGACAGTCTGGGTTATTCCTGCTTCTGGCAAAAGCAAACACTTCTGTGGGATTGCTTTTGCTCAAGAACCTGAGTGCACATGATGGGTAATGTGGAAGGATGGGGAAGTCCTCAAGGGGATTTAATTTTGGGTGAGAATAGCCAATGATTTGAATTGTATGATGTTAATTGCTATATAGTACTGTATGTCATCACTACTATGGTTGCTATATACTATATCAATGGTATTATATTAATAATTGCCCAGGTCAATAAAGAATCAATTTTGATGAAACCAAGCTAAGTGCAGCAATGATAGAATTGAACAAGTGCAGTGGTGGTGGAACCAGGCCTGGCTTTGGCATGTAACAATCCAACACCACACACCATCTCTCCTGCCCTGAAGGACTGGTATGACAGATGGGAATCCAGTGTCATGTAGTAAATGAATTCAACATACATTTTAGAGGGATGGTCCATAGACTAAGAGAATGATATCTGCGTGTATATATCAAAAGACAAGAAAGGTGGTGGTGATTAACTGGAAAGTATTGGAAAAGTGTGGGACCTGGGCATGACGTAGATGATAAAAAATAAGGGGTGGATATTGTCCTGATTTTGGCTGGGATATAAATAATTTTCTTCCTAGTAGCTGTTATAGAGCTGTGTTCTGGATTTAGGATGAGAATGATGTTGCTAAGCAGTGCTTGCCAGTGAGGAGGCTGGGGCTGTAGAAGAAGCTGGGAAGGGACACAGCCAGGACAGCTGACCCAAACTGTTCAAAGGGAAATTCCACACCATATGACGTCATACTCAGCATATAAACTAGGGGGAAAGCTGTCCAAGGGCAGGCTGCTGCTCAGGGACTGTCTGGGCATTGGTCAGCTGGTGGTAAGCAATTTTTTTTTCATTTGCATCACATGTTTTTTCTTGTGTTTTTTTTTTTTTTTTTTCCCTCAATTTTCCTTTTCATTACGTTATTATTATTATTATTATTATTATTATTATTATTATTATTATTATTATTATTATTATTATTATTATTGTTGTTGTTGTTGTTGTTGTTGTTGTTGTTGTTGTTGCTATTGTTATAATTGTTATTAGTTTATTTTATTTCAATTATTAAACTGTTCTTATCTCAACCCACAAGTTTTCTTAATTTTACTCTTCTGATTGTCTCCCCCATCCCACTGCAGCTGGAAAAGAGAGCAAGCAGCTGTGTTGTGCTTAGCTGCCAACTGGGGTTAAAGCACGACAAGCATTTTTTGAGCTCTAAGTGTCAACTGTCAATAATGTATTTTGGCTTACAGATTTTTGTTATAAAACCTCCAAGGAAATTCTACATTATTTAAATGAAGTTTAGGGCAATTCTGCTAACATGGAGTCTTAGCAATACTTTTAACATAATTGTTCTTTATTTGCCCTCTTCATTCTACTTATACAGCCTCAAAAGTAAAGAAAATCTGTTGTATGCCATTGATGTTTTGCAAATTTTGCATCATTGTTATTTCTAAATCTTTTTATTTTACTTATAACCACCTTACTTCAGTATAAACATATCAGCTATTTAAATTAGAGAGAATCACTGATGAGGTAGTAGGTACTGAGTTTTCATCTAAATTTCCACTTAATTCTTTAGGCAACACTTCAGACAATATTCTGAGTCAAGGTGCAACTGTAAAGAGAAGTTTCCTTTATCTATTTTTTTTGTTTCTTTTTTTAAATCCTGCAGTTATTGCTTACCAGCTCAATTCTGCTATAAATAAGCAAATATGGGGTACTGGTATGTAACTCCAAATGTTACTCTTCTTAATACTGCTAATGGTTCTTTACAGATGCAGAAAGATGCTATATAATCCTTTTGTGTGTGTGTGTTTTAGTGGTTAAAACATGAAAAAAAAATGTTTATTTTGAGAAATCAAATTCCAGTTGGCTATCAACAACAGCAAAAAACTGCTTTCTTTTTATTGACAAGTTATCCTGGAGAGGTTGTAGTCTCCATTACTGGGGTTTTTGAGAAAGAGTCTAGGCAAAGACCTTGGAAATAGATGTTTATGATAGAATGGATTGGAGTATTTCCTAAAATCCCTTCCAACACTGTGGTTTTGCATGCTCATCTTTGTGGAAAATAAAAATGCGTTACTTATAAGCCTGCTACTCTGTGATCCTTATGGATCATAAAACACAGGTTCTTTGCTCATTTATCTATGGAGAAATCTAAAATTCCTTTAAATCAGTAAAAAGAGGCCTTCTGACCTCTATATTCTTTGCATTAAGCCATTTTCAAAATGCACTAAAATTTGATGGAGAGACAATGATCTAAGAGAATTTAGATAAAGAAATAATGTGAACTACAGGAGATCTGCAGTCTTCTCTAAAGTATGCATTTTTACATGCTGAAATGGAAATAAGTATTTTAACTAAAAGACAGGACATATGAAACAAGTGGAAAAATACACAAAATCTAAGTTAAAAATACTGAGAATAAAAAAAAATACAGGGATTAAAAATTTAAATGAGATTTCAAAGCAATTTGCAGCTAAATTAAAAGTTAGAGTCCTTAAGCTGCAAATTCAAACTGCATGAGGCAGTACTTATGCTCCATAAACACTACGTATTTCTCCTAATGCCTGAAGGTGAACCTCTATAGATACCATAGTAGACCCATCTAACTTGTACGTTCCTTTGGCACCTAGGCATTGTGCTGCTTATTCCTCATCTTCACTCATGAAGGTGTTTGTCTGGAGGAACAGTCATGGCTCCTAGGCCAAGTACTACAGGGTGAATTGGCCATGCTTAAATTTCGTATCTCCTAATAAAGCTTTTTAAATCCATCCCTGAGCCTAAAAAAATATTTTTTTCTATATATATATGAGAGGGGGGACAGAAGGATAGTTGCAAGAACCTGAAAAACATGAGAGTGGTGCTTTTAAATATACTTCAAACAGATGTCTCATGTCCTTAGCATGCTGTCTTTGGCATGAGAGCATGTGAATATATTTCCTACTGACAATAGATACTAGGCCAAAGCCCACTGTGACAAAATAGAGTATTTTGTAGGATAACAGATCCAAATTTATCCATCCTGCCTGTAAGCAATCTCTGAAATGAAGTGCCCTGCAGAACTGTAACTGATTTTTTTTTTTTTTTCTTGGAGGGTAGTTTTAGTCCAAACAAGGTCCAAGCAATGTAGTGACATACACACAATATGTGCAGTCAAGACTTAAGTAAATAACAGGCAAAAAGACATTGCATACTTCATATGTCTCTACAAATATGAACATGACAAACGTTCAAGTCATTCAATGCTTTTCTCTACCTTTCTTAACAATGTGAATGAAGACATTCTCAGATACCACATTTTTTGAGTGTTTGGATGAAGATATTTCTGGTCTATGCTTGACAGTAATTACAAAAGGTCACCAGCTTTGAAAATTTATTAGAAAGACAAAAAGCAATTAACTGCTAATCTATCAGAGGTCATTTCTTTTCTGATCTAGACTAGGCACTTCATCAAACATAAAAATAAAAATAAAAAATCTAAGCATCATCAATGAAGCTATATGACAGTGAGTATGCATGTGATTTATTTATAGTATTTACATTTATAACAAGTCTATGAAAAAATATCTGTAGGATAAAAAAAAAAAAATATGTGTCATGTCAAGAAGCTGAATTGTCAGTTTTCTACTTAGAAACCAGGAGGCTACATTTGGAACCGATGTACCAATTTGCATTAAGGCATCTTCTCTGTTATTATCTTCGATTGGCCCCTCATTTCCAAGCTTGAATCACAATCTCCAAATTGAACAGGTGCTATATTTGCCATTTACCTGTCGAGAGAGAGAAACGTGGAAAGGGCTAACTCACTTCACAGCTCTGAACCCATTTTTCTTTCCCTTCAATGTGTAATTTGCACCAGCTTAAAGTCACTTTAACACTGATAGAGTAAAAGTACCATCTTTAATAAAATTGTAAGATAATCTAAATTGGGATAATGGTGTCACATCTCTGTAATAAACAGACATCTTACTATGTCTCAAAACATAGAGGCTGAATTACAGCTCTTTTAAACAACCAGGATATCATGGTTTAATTCACAGTTTTAAAATATGTTTATTTGTGGCCACTATTAAATAGAAATTATTCTAATATTCTAACAAAATCCCATCTACAGCATCAATTGTATTCCAAAATTTGCATGGTTTAATAGCTTTTTTCACAGTTTTAGTATGATGCTGTTGTAGCTCATTTACAATTAAGATAAATGTACATAGAGTAAAAAAGGAAAATAGTATTTTCTTCTATGGCAGGGGGAACACGACACTGAAGTTGCTAGTGTATAGTACTGTACAGAAGAACCATGTTAGGCATAAGCGAACAGATTTATAAAAAGTATAAAAAGACAGACCTGTAAATAGTAAGAACTGTTTTCTACTTTAACAGTTCTATGCAGGACATAGAACTTAATAATTTTGCAATTTAAGGTACTATATTACCTCCTTTTTCCTACTCGTTTTCTAGTTTGATTACATATTGTTCTACTTCTTAACATTGCCGAGGAACCTAAGATTTTGTAAATTTAATTTTTTTAGATAAATAAGAGAGATATTTCCAAAGACATATTAAACAGTAATACTTACTAGAATTAATATAAGATATTAAGGGATGGTAGTAAATTCAATGAGAAATGTTCAGGTGTAGTATGTTATATTATTATCATTGTGAACACATTGCATAAACACAGTAAAATGTATGGGAAAAGAAAAAATATTTCATTACAGAGATGACATAGAGAAGCATAATGTATTTTTCAAAACACTCATGCATTTCTGTGCATGTATATGGCTTCTGAAGTGCGATATACAACCTTGTGAGCATGGAGGGAGACTCTCTGTGGAAACGGGCTCCCAAAGAGAAAATATCCAACACAGAAAGACATAGAAAGTCAGTGTTCCTAGATAAAGATGCAAAAAAATTCCTCAGGATTGACATGAATGTGAATTCCTACCCACACATAATGAAGATACTTCATTGATGCTTACTTGGAATTGCAAGGAGATGATCCCAACTATGTAGGCTCACAACTCCGAAACCTTTGCGGAAGTCAAAGCTTTTAATAAATTGAGGGGGGGGGGGGGGGGGAAAGTGTCTAATGCCTGCTTGACAGATTGGGTAAAATGGAAGGAGAGTGGGGTGAGTAACAGGAAGAACCTGGCGACTGGGTAGTAATTTGCAGGTATTTCAGGGGAAAAAAATCAAGGTTGAGACAAAGGAAGATCTCTGATGAGTATCGTTTGTGAATTGTCTTTCTCTGAGGTAGCACAACTTGTTCAATCGATTTTTGTTCAGGTTTAGGTTTAATGTTACAGTATGGTTTGAGAAATTTGTATCAGAGGAACAGCTTTTAATATTTGTTTACAGGCCAAGATAGGCTTTCCCTCTTCAAATAAAATTACAGCACTGGTTCTGTACAGTTTTGTTTTGTTTTGTTTTGTTTTATTTTAACATCAAAAGCAACAGGTATCATCAAGGAACTTAAATTTTGATATACATCAGGGCATGACGTAGGCCGGCGGCTTAATGAAGGTCGGGGTCAGAAGCAGTGGGGTTTCCCCAGGGTCTGTCAGGGCAGGGCCTGGCAGCCAGGACCTGTTCCATTGCCCCAGTCAGGAGCAGGACAAGCCAGATGGTACCAGGGGCAGCCCCAGACCTGGCATCTGGCACTTTCATGGGGATGGGAATGGGCCGAGGCTGGGCTGGGCCATTGGGCTACTCCCCCTGCCTTCCCTCATGATATATGTACATGCCAATGATGTATATACAGGCTGTGGCATCCTGTTGTCGCATGCATGTTGACGTGGTTTCCGTAAAAGAAAAAGAAACATTCAAATGGAAGGAAGAGAAAAGAAAAGCATGACAAAGAGGAGACACTGATCACCACCAACACGTGCAGACAGAGACTTTGGTGAGTTTTAGAATACACGTGATGCCAGACGCACACCATTGATGTGGTCTTGATAAAAGAGTATCTTACTGCTGATAAAGTATCAGTTGGTACTACTGATATTCAATAAATAAGGGACGTAAATTTATTTGCCATGTCATTACCTAAAAATGAAGTAGGTAATAAAAGTATAGTTTCATTCTTATAAATTGAAAGGAACGGTTTAAGTATTTTAATTAGCAATTGACTAGATTACTACCACTATACTAAAATAAATGCTAATTAACATGCTAATTTTTGGCAATTAATTGATATCCAATCAACCCACTACAGTTATTTTGTTAAACACCAGTTAAATCCTAAAGCTCTTTCCAAGTTTAATTTATCAATTACAAAGCTAAAGCACATTTATTGCTGGTGTGGTTGGCTTAATTATAAGGCAACTAGATTAGGTTGGTGTTACTTTTTAACTTTATTAAATCTTATTAAAAAGGTTATATATTTAGTGTACAATAAACATTTAATCTAAATTAAATAGTTGAATTTAATTAACTTTTAAAAGTTTCGTGCAGCTTCATGTGATGTTATAGAAGAACTAGTATCTTAGGCCTGAGAACTAAACTCTCTGCTCCTCACTCAACATTGACTAATATATCTAAAGACACGTATGACTTCATGATCAGAAAACTACTTATTTTCAACCACATAAATCCTTCATTGCCTATTATTAGCTTCTTATGATATACCAGTACACTCTTAATGTTAATGAAAAACTGTTCCACATGGGTTGACAGATACTTTCATGTTTATGAGTACTTGGATACTAAAAAGTTTGCTTTGTATAAAAAGAAATTATTCAAAGGAAGTCATATATAGCATAACTTGCTTTACCTTACTCTGTATAAAACTGATTAAAATATGATGGTTCACAAAGACAGTCATTTGAGGTAGTGGAGGATTATATTCTATATATTTTGCAAAGTATTGGAATACACTTTAATAACTAAAAATGACCAAAAGATATTTGCTACAAATATTTATTTTAATTACTGTTGCAAACAAAATAGCTGGAAAGAGAAAAAAAAAAAAAAATCCATCAAATTAACATAGATGATACAAACTGGCTCAGATAGCTAATAATTACTTTTTGAAATCGTCTGTCTTGACATTGGATGTTTCATGCTACATTTTCTTTCTTTATGCCTTGGAAACAGTAAAAGAATAAAAATTGAAGTTAAATTTATATATTACTTGTATTACTATTATTATTGTTGTTGTTATTATTATTATACTATTTATAATATACTTATATATTTGCTTACATTTCATCTTACATTATAAGAAGAAAAAAAACATAATCTAATTCAACATTCCAATTATAAGTGTATATGAAGACATATTTCTGTTTTGGTGGATTTGGCTAATTCCTGTTTTAATTAATTGATATAAAAAGCACACCTGAAGAACAGAAACATTCTTTCACCATATTTACATTTTAGATGTTATAGTTCATAGCATAGAATTAGGAGTGGAATTTTTGAATAAATCTCTATGTTTATAGCAAAATTGAGTTAGAAATGTATTTGAAAGGGCTAGTTACAGCTTCAAAGAGTTTACAAAAGTTATTCATTTACTTGTGTATTTATTTGAGCTGCATAGCTGGATTGTAACAAAATGATAGGTTAAGTCACAGTTTCTTGTTTGTATAGTAGAGTTTAAGAATCAATTACCATGCCTTCTAGTTCTAGGAGTTTTGTTAGCTTGTTGAAGTTTGTTTTATACGTCATTAAATGTTGAGAAAATCTCAGCATAAACCCTTTATTCTTTTTGTAGCTTAAAAACTTTTAAAATGCAATTTATTGTTATTATTAAAAAAAAAAAATAGCCATCTTTAACTGCAAACCAGTTAGAACTGAGTTAAATTAGACATTGCCATAACTAGGTATTCGTTCATTTTCAGGCAAGTTTCCTTCTATTCAGAATACTTTCCCCCTAATCAAAACGAATAATGCATTTATTAATAAATAATATCTGAAAAAGTCTTGGGAGTTGTCCAGAGATAGGAGTTCCTTCTCCTGCAGCACCTAGGGTCAGTTTATTCTTTATCAATACATGATAAAACATGAAACATAGTAAAGAATTCCCCAAGAACACAACACTTCATGATCCCAAGGCTTCAGCACTGCTCCTTGCAGCTCAGTTCCTGACTTCCCCACATCAGAACCTGATGGCTGAATATTCAGGCTATTATCTGTACATCCACAGCTATAATCAGAGGTACTACTGCAAAGACACACATTCCTCAGATTGGCTGGACTCATGTCCAGCATATTTTGTGTGAAAACAGCAAAAGAGAAGATTAGTTCTTATTTAAAAGTTGGTAATGAAGTTAGTAAGAAAAATGCAATAATAAAATATAGTTCTACATGAATGCTTAACAGCATCAATCATTCCTACCTTCCCAGGAGCCTCTCTCCTATCTCCAAGTCATGCTGATGTGAAGAAAAGATTTCCCAGTGGATCTGGGGAAATAAACAATGTTTTGATTGAAGCTCCCGATGAAGGCAACTCTCATTACAGCCATCCAAGGGATATCTAGAAGCCCTCTGATTTCTTTGCAGTGCAAATGAACTATTTCAGCATTTGTAAAGGAACCTGCAAGACTTTTCCTCTCATGAACAGCTTTTGGGACATTGCTGTATCACAGCTTTAACTGATTCCTAGAATTGGGGAAAGCAGAAATCATGAGCTCCTAGGTTTCTTTGGGTTTGCATTTTCCTTGATGACAGTTTCTGGGTGGACACTGACTGACTATATTTAACCTTATTTTCTCTTCACAGTATCACAGTATCACAGTATGGTAGGGATTGGAAGGGACCTCAAAAGATCATCTAGTCCAATCCCCCTGTCGGAGCAGGAACACCTAGACGAGGTTGCACAGGAAGGTGTCCAGGCGAGTTTTGAATGCCTCCAGAGAAGGAGACTCCACAACCTCCCTGGGCAGCCTGTTCCAGTGCTCTGTCACCCTCACTGAGAAGAAGTTTCTTCTCAAATTTAAGTGGAACCTCTTGTCTTCCAGCTTGAATCCATTACCCCTTGTCCTATCACTGGTCGCCACTGAGAAGAGCCTGGCTCCATCCTCATGACATTCCCCCTTTATATATTTATAAACGCTAATAAGATCACCCCTCAGTCTCCTCTTCTCCAAACTAAAGAGACCCAGCTCCCTCAGTCTTTCCTCATAAGGGAGATGCTCCACTCCCTTAATCATCTTAGTTGCCCTACGCTGGACTCTCTCCAGCAGCTCTCTGTCCTTCTTGAACTGAGGGGCCCAGAACTGGACACAATATTCCAGATGCGGTCTCACCAGGGCAGAGTAGAGGGGAAGGAGGACCTCTCTCGATCTGCTAACCACCCCCCTTCTAATACAGCCCAGGATGCCATTGGCCTTCTTGGCCACAAGGGCACAGTGCTGGCTCATGGTCATCCTGCTGTCCACCAGGACCCCCAGGTCCCTTTCCTCTACACTGCTCTCTAACAGGTAGCTCCCCATCCTATACTGGAACCTGGGGTTGTTTCTGCCCAGATGTAGGACCCTACACTTTCCCTTGTTGTATTTCATTAAGTTATTCCCTGCCCAAATCTCCAGCCTGTCCAAGTCTCTCTGGATGGCAGCACAGCCCTCTGGCGTGTCAGCCACTCCTAGCTTAGTGTCATCAGCAAACTTGCTGATAGTACACTCAATTCCCTCATCTAAATCATTAATGAATATATTGAATAATATGGGCCCCAGTACCGACCCTTGAGGCACTCCGCTGGTTACCGGCCTCCAACTGGACTCTGCCCCATTGACTACGACTCTCTGGCTTCTCTCCTTCAGCCAGTTCGCAGTCCACCTAATTATCCGGTCATCCAGTCCACACTTCCTCAGTTTAGCCATGAGGATGCTGTGGGAGACCGTGTCAAATGCTTTACTGAAGTCAAGGTAGACCACATCCACCGCTCTGCCATCATCCATCCACCTCGTTATTTCCTCATAAAAGGCTATGAGGTTGGTCAAGCATGACTTCCCCTTGGAAAAGCCATGCTGACTGCCCCTAATAACCCTCTTATCCTTGATATGCCTTGAGAGGGCACCAAGGATAAGCTGCTCCATCAGTTTCCCAGGGATGGAGGTGAGGCTGACCGGTCTATAGTTACCCGGGTCCTCCTTCTTGCCCTTTTTGAAGACTGGAGTGACATTTGCTTTCCTCCAGTCCTCAGGCACCTCGCCCGTTTCCCAAGACTTGGTAAAGATGGTGGAGAGTGGTCCAGCAATGACTTCAGACAGCTCCTTCAGCACCCGCGGTGCTTCAAAGTGTCTTCCACAGCCTTGAGTGCAACAACAGGCTCCACAACCTCTTCTCCCACAGGGACTGAGCTGCTGGTGCTCAAAGGTTGCTATGATATTACACTTTTGTGTAACTTTGGATCAGATTTCTGTTAGAAGAGCTGTGTGAGAATGAACTGTGAGAAGTCTTGTGTGGGTGTTGTCCTCTCCCTCCCCTAAGCTTGGGAGTTGCGTTCGAGATTGAGTACTGATCCTGACCTACTGACTTAACTACCTGATTTGATGTTGGACCTCATTGCTCTTGTCTAGTCTGGCAATCAGAGAGCTGTTGGCTGACCCTGGTTGTCGTTACCCGACCTACTCTGCTCTTGTTCAGGTGCTGTGGGTCTGTATCTCTGTTGTGAGGGCACTGCCCTGATTGCCTTGCTGTCACTCATGACTCCTGGTTCCCCAGCCCTTCTGGAGCAACCAACTCCTGCTGCTCCCTGGCAATGTCTACTGAACTGACAGTATAAATATTTCTTCCTTTTCCTCACAATAATGTGAATATTGTGAAAGTCCTCATCACCTTCGGAAAAAAAATGCCAAATCTCTTACTACTTCAGATAATATACTGTAGATGGCTTAAAAAAAAAAAAAATAAATAAATTGGTATTTTGTTTTTGACCATAACAGCCAATCCTGGTATGTTTGTAAAACTGGGGTCTTTTTTTTCAGGGGGGCAGGATTTTTTGTATGTGTTTGTGGTTTTGGTTTGTGGGTTGTTTTTGTGTGTGTGTGTGTGTTGTGCTTTTTGTGTTGTGTTGTGTTATGTTTAAGACTTCAAACTGATGTTTTAAAAGAAGAAATAAACAAGCAAGAATGGAATTTCTAAATCCTGCTCAATGAAAATGTGGACTATACTAATTGTAGTCAAGAAGACAGTTTTAGTTCTGTAGCAGACTCCAGCTACTGTGCAATACCTTTATTAAAGTCACCCTACTAAAGACACTCTACTCACTCAAGCAGATTTTCTCAGGTAGAAAATTTAACCAATAATAGAACGTCTTGTGTTCTTGATAACATAACTAAAAGAAAGTGCTTTAAACATGAGTCTTATTACTGGGTTAACTCAGAAGTCATATACAATTATAGCAATGGTCTTTAAAACATGAAAATAAATTGAGATATGATTTTAACAATAAGTATTATCGTAATTGTATCTGAGTGAGTAGAGAGAAAAATATGCTTAAAATGCTGTCATAGTTTAATCACTTACTAATTCTCTTTGTATCCACAATATCTAATTTTATTCTCATTTATGAAAATATTTTGATACTGTGAATCTTGGTAGAAAATTAATTTCATGTCCTCAGATTTATTTTATGATGTAACAAAATATTTCTGTGAAAAAATTAATTTAATTTTAAGGAGATTCATTGACAGTTTTTCTGTCTATATTATCCTATGAAGAAGCAGATAAAAATATAGCAAGTTTTACATGATGAATCAGATATATCAGATACTTGCTGTGGCCAGTTTGCTAAGTCTAACCAAATGAATGGCTTAAGGATCTTAACAGAAAGCAACGACAAAGTCACGTGATCTAAATCAGCAATACAAACCCATGTATTTATATTCTTAAGAAATGAAAGAACATAGACCAAATGACAAAATCCCTGAAGGAATTACTTTATATTATGAACTTCAAAGTCTGAAGTGTGTTCATTTAAAAGTTTAAATAGTTTTCAAATGTAAAACAATTTGTAAAAATCACAATCTCTTTATGGACAACTGGTGAATTATAAAAGAGCTAAATTTGGCAAATCAATTATCCATGGTGCACTGATGTCCCTATTACTCTCTTCTTGCAAATCCGGGACCATATTTGGTGTTAGAAAAACAGATGATTATTAGTGGGATTCCAAATCCAGCAGCCTGACAGAGGTGAAGTTGCTGCAGCTTCATGCCCACATGTCCTACCAGTAGCAAGGCTGAGAACACAGACCCCATAGACATGTATTCACTACATATATACATAGCCACACATCAGCCACACTGTTGTGATTTGAGCCGAACACACTGATCAACACAGACAGATACACTGAACTTTCACACAAACAGCACCAGTGGTCTCATCCTGATCCCATCTCTGGCTGAACTTGATGAAGGTCTGTTAGTGGGAAACACATATATATCTACGTGTATGATGTGGAAACCTCCAGCAGCTGGGCTCAGGCACCCAGTTGGACTACTATGCCCTACTTTTATCTCACTCTCCCCAGTTGCTGGCACGTACACATACGAGCCTCTAGGGCCAGAGGCTCACATACAGATAGACACACACACGGTAGATCTTCCAGCAGCCAGCCCTGGGCATGCATTCCATCCAGGACCTCATCCCAGATCCTTGTTCTTCCCATGTAGTTTGCCTGTAGAGACACACACACATGAATACCTGTAGGGACACACACACACCTCGAGTACTGTGTTCAGTTTTGGGCCCCTCACTACAAGAAGGACATTGAGGTGTTGGAGCGTGTCCAGAGAAGGGCTACAAAGCTGGTAAGGGGTCTGGAGGACAAGTCTTATGAGGAATGACTGAGGGAACTGGGGTTGTTTATTTTGGAGATAGGGAGGCTGAGGGGAGACCTTATCACTCTCTACAACTACCTGAAAGGAGGTTGTAGAGAGGTGGGTGCTGACCTCTTCTCCCTGGTGATAAGTAATAGGACGAGAGGAAATGGGTACAAGTTATGTCAGGGGAGGTTTAGATTGGATATTAGGAAACATTTTTTTACATTGGAATAGGCTGCCCAGGGAGGTGGTGGATTCGCCATCCCTGGAGGTGTTTAAAAAAAGGGTAGATGTGGTACTTAGGGACATAGTTTAGAAGTGGTTTTGTAGCTTAATGGTTGGACTTGATGATCTTAAAGGTCCCTTCCAACGTCAGCAATTCTATGATTCTATGAACACACACAGACACACACGCAAGCGGGTCACTCAGTTGACCCCCAGATCCCACAGTCTGTCCAGCAGCTGGCTGGGACTCCACTCATCCCTTCGATAGCTGGCCTCTGCTGCTGTCTCGACCTAGCTAGTCCAGCTTCATCTTTGCTACCGTTGACACACTTCCTTGCACACCTGCACTTTGTCCAGGTACTGGCACCACCAACACACAGGCCTCGGACCACTGGTCTAACTCCACTTGCTGGCACTCAGACCACTATGAATACATATATAGGCAGAAGAGAGAAGCCCTTTTCCAGGAAAATAATTAGATAAGGGATTTAATAAGAGAATGGGACAGATTGTGCTGTTAAGGAACAGGAAGTAGCCAGACATGCATGTTGACCAGCAACCTGCTTACATACAGCCAACCCCTTTTATATCCTTAGCCCTCTGTTTCCCGTGTTTGTACTTCCCCAAACCACCTGGAGCCCTCCCTTTCCTTTCCTTTTTTCCTTCCTCTAAACATCCCATAATAAGTCTTATGCAATCCCCAGATGTTCTTCCCCTACACACGATAATGCATTCCAAATCCCATAGGTAGTGACTCCCCCTCATTCCGTAAAATGTGGGGAGAGCTGCTCCCTTTGACTCATAAGATGAGTGTCACCTCTGAACCCTGGGGTGAGGTTCTTCTGGGGCAGCCCTGGAAGGGTCTGGGCAGGGGCTCCTTTTCTTGATGTGACTTCTGGGGTTTCCTCACCTGCCATGGTGTCTCTGTGCTCCTTTGTGTGTGTGCAGGTGTGCGACCTAAGAATGTTCTTTAGGAGAAAACAGGTATATAGAAGAAATAATAACTATGCAGCAGAAGCAAGAGTCATGAATATTCTCCTGTAATTTTATGTAGATCCGTAGTGATGAACAAGTGATTCTTTCAGTATGCTGAAACCTTTTGGTCTATCTGGTAGCTGTGTAGTCAACAGAATGCAATGAAAGGTAAGACACACAAAGAGATGGAAAAACATACAGCAGTTAACTGTATCAGATGCAATAACATAAGTGAAAGAGATTCTAAAGCAAAAACAATTTTAAAAAGGTATTTTAAGCATGCACAAATGTAAGAAACTCATAAAATTATTCTGTTGCAGGCATGACAATCTTTTACCAGGTACACAAGGAAAAGATGAAGAGAACAATAAAACACAACCAGTTTTTCAGAGAACTGTGCAAATTGCTTCATTAGTTCATCAGCAAAGAGAAGAGGGATTCCAGTTTCATCCCTAGCTAGATAAATTATCTTTTCACTTTTCATATTCTTCTGCCAGTGTTTTTTCTTAAGTTGTTTAGAATACCTACTGATTCAATCTAGTCTTGCAACTTGGTGCTTAGCTGACTTCTAGAATCTGTAGTTTCTGTGTTTGTTTCTCCTAAGTGGAAACTTACATTCAGCATTAATTTTTTTCTCGGTGCAATAGATAGGGATAACTATATGACTCAGAACAAAATTAAGACAGGATATGATGATTAGAGATTTAGCTAGCTAAATAAGCTAGCTAATAAGCTAATAAGAACATGCACCATTATTTTGACGTGTTCAAATCTCTACACATGCTTCTCACCCATCTCCCTACTCTGATGAGAACATTTGAGAAAAATGAGGGTTAAAGATCTTATATGTATAAAGATATTTTATTTCTATCTTAAAATATATATTTCCGTGCATTATAGGTATAAAACAGAATTAATCTAAAAGAACTGCAAGTCTAAAAAGAAAAAAAAAATAATCTCTGGGTTTTTTTTCTTCTTATAGGTAAATTTTTATGAGTGCTTATACCTAAAATTGTTGTTGGATCACATACTGGAAAATCATCTTTTTTTACATTTACTTAAAAACCAACAATTAAATGTGTGTACCATATTTCAGTTGAATATTTACTCACATAAGTACTTTCCTATAAAGCGTATAACATCATATTCACATCTTTTTTTTTTTTTATTTTTTCAACAAAGGTATTTTCTTCTACTCTTGAAAGGTTTCTGTCCCCACTTATTCACTGATTATCATTTTGATATATACCTCGTGTTACAGTGGCCAACCTTTCCCTCAGCCAAGATGAGAACAGTAATCATTCCCAGTCCAGCATTACAAAATAATTGGGGAAGTCTATTCAGGTAATTTCATCTTCCCTGTGGTGTCTATCACCTCTCCCCCCTTTATTATTAAGCAAGAATGAATAATGTCTTGTCTTTTTTCAGGGAGATGTTTTCATGTGACATACTCTTTCCTTCTCTTGGGCTCCCAAATAAAAATTGAAAGCTGTACGCCAGTGTTTCCCAACCTCAATTGACAGAAAGGGCTGTTTGTTGTTTAATGACTATTTCAGTTTCTCAGACCTCACAGATAGTATTCACAGGGTTTAATTTAAAACAAATTGTCACCTCATGCCTCGGGAATTGTTAAAACAAGCTAAAACCATCAAGGGACAAGCAAGTCAAGACTTTACACTATTTGGTCAGTGCAAAGCTCATGGCCTTTTACTGGTAATGGGAAAAGTCATATTCACTAGGCTACAACCAAAAGAGGCTGAAGTTGGGAATTTGGACCTTGAAATAATTCCCAACATCTCTTCCTTAAGGTAAAGTTATACAGTTTAAAAAAAAGATGGCAAAACCTGAGCATTGGATCTTCAGTCACCTACTCTGCTGAACTGTCATCTGGCTTATGTTATAGCTTGGCTCCAAGTACCTATAGAGAAAGCAACCTATCAGAAGTGAACCTAGTTGTAAGTGATTTGAATACAAGTCAATAAAGGTCATCTGCTTCTGGAGCCAGGGAGATACCTCTAGCGCGCCTTTGTTTATCAGTAAATGCAAAATAGTGTATACTGTTTTCCTGAACGTTACATCACCTATATGCCCTGCTAGCGTGTGAACATACTGAAATTAGCAAGAAAGTTTTTCTTACGTGGTGTGAGAATTGCTTGCATTTGGTTCTTATGGTAGGATATAATTTTGAAATATCTTTTGGTATTTTACAATATCCATTGTTTACAGGTTGGCCACCATTACTTCAGTAAGTGCTGAGGAATAATACGAGACCTGCAAAGTTAGGAATTAGAGGCAAGGTTTGTTATCCACATTATACTAATGGATCTGGAGGACATTTCATGGAGTTTTCTTTGTTTTGATTTCTTTCTTACTTTGGATATCACTTTGGATATTGCTTTATTCTTGTCCTATTGATGGATTGCTCATTTGCAGCTGGGGTGCATGCAGTGGACTGCTGGAGAACATCTTCAGTTTAGTTTCATTGAAAACAAATTCATTTCATGTACTCTGAGACTGCTCCCTGTTGCAGACCAAAGAGCACTAAACATACATGACCATTATATATTTAATTTGAATCAGCAGTACATTTTGAAACATTTTCAGTGTCTGTTTACTGAGATTTAATTTGCATCATGGACAGTCTTAGAACCTACAATCTGGTTCCTTTATATTGAAATTGTACTGTTCACAGCCATTCGGTTCACAGGGCAAGACTAGAGTTAAATTAAAAACCTCCATGACCTTCATCTGCCTCCACCAAGTAAAAACTTCCCTAACATTTGCAGTATTCACATTAGATCCTCAGCTGCAAATGTTCTGCTCTACACTTGTTCCTAGGTGTTCCACACTATTTAATAATATAAATATTTTATACATGGGGTGTCCTCGTAGATTTGTTTGAAAAGCACACTCATTATCTGAACTAAAACACTATGCAGGCATACACTTTGTGTCCTGCTCAGTGTGGTCTTAGAGAGGTATGTTTGCAATTACAGCATTGTATCTGTCTCATTTTTATAGTGGATGTACAAAGAAGGAATTAGGAATTTTGAGAGGAATTTGGTTCCTGCTCTCAGTAGTGTTTGGCCTTTATATGAAACTTTGGTTATCACCTTTCCGTGCTTACAGAGAAGCTGAAAGTAAGGGGAAAAAGTTATATTTGAATCTTGACATGAGGGTTGAACGAAAGTGATTTTTAAGCCTTTTTGTAGAGTTATTCTCCATTTAAGAATGGTCCTCTGTTTTCCTAAATAGATTCTTAGTTGTTTAATTGTTACTTCACAGAGCTATATAATTGACTCTAGAAAGGTGAAAATGTGATATGAATCTATTCCACTTTACACTTACTATTCTGTTCCACTTTTCCACTCCTTAATCATCACCTGCCCAAGAAAACAGGTGTCTGTTCTCCTGAACTGTGTTGTGTGGGTAATCACCACACTGAAACAACTTGCTGCCTTATCGGTGATGGTTCTAATACATTACTGGATAGTTTCTCTAGTTTCCAGACAATAACAACATTGTCTATGCGGTTTGTTATAAAAGTGCCTGCTAGTATTTTGTCTCATGGTCTACTAGAAAACATGCACACCCTGCAAATTCAGAAAGAAAGGCAAGATATGAAGAATGTAGCTTAATTAAACTGCAGCTTAATTATCTGATGTCCTGTGGGAAATACCCAATAAAAATTCATATAGTCCAGTTCTCTATTCTTCATTCATTCTCTATTTGTCTCCACCTATTTGGGAAAGACAACTGCCTTCTTGTTGTTCCAGATGTAGAATATTCCAACTATTTTTTTTTTAAAGAATGCCTTCCTCTGTGGATTCTCAAGGAATCAAGCCTCTGTAAAGAAAAAAGATAGCAGAACTTGACATCTGCCAGAAAAGGGCACAGACAATTAATTGGTTATCCTTCCTTCTCAACCACAGCTGGTACTTTGACAGCTCTCCTCTCATATCAACCAAAAATCCGTCTGCTCCTTTGTCAAAATCCATCTGCTCTCTACTACCAGTCCTAAATACCCAGAGCAACACTTTTTGATAGGTAATCTTCCAACCTTCTTATTTGCATTCAAATTTTGATACCTGCTCTTTCACACATCTACCTTTGTTCTCTGACAGAATCCTGCAGGCTCTATCTATGCCTTTCATATATGCCATCCAAGCAAATATCCCATGTATGCGCTAAAATCTATTTCCTGGTAAACAAACTGTTTAAAAGATCAATCCACTGCAAAACCTCCAAATTCTAATCAATATGCTATTTATTCTAGAAGCTGCCTTGTACTTGACTGTGAATGAAGCATATGTCGTGCCAAAACCAAATTGTTCCCATTAGCACTGACCTTCAGGCACTGGAGAGCTTAGATCTTGTTGGCCAGAGAAAACTATTACTTGGCTTTCAAAGTGAATGCTACTGTAAGCTGAAAAGTCTCTAATGTTTCTGTCCTCAGTCATTCAGCAATTCAGCTATGTGATATTACTTTGGATGTTCACACCATCTCAGAATATCTAATCCTGTTGAGAAGCAGACTGAACCCGTTTGTCATCTATCCTTTCAGTCATAAGCCCATGTAAGTGTTTGTTTTGGTTTTCTACATTGCTTCTGTGCCCATACGGTATATTTTATAATAGTGATCGACACTTAGATTGAGCAAAAGCTGATGAGGATAAAATGATATGTAATAGAGGGCTGAGGTAAGAAAAAAGTCAGGGAAAAGAAATTTAGATTGTGTATACTTGCAAAGGAATGGGAACAGTTGAACAAATTAAGCTGTTGGATAAGAAAATTTACTACTTGGAGTACATGTACACTTTTTTAAAGATTTTAATATATTACTTTTTAAATGTACTATGAACATACCTCCCTTGTCTGTTGCTTCCTAGCAAAGTGGGAGTTGCCTCTTACCTCTTGAGCCAATAAATATAGTAAATAACAATTTTAGTAGATTTTAACATGGTCAAGATGTGACCTGTGTTAGTTCAATGACACTGACTTATCTTTTTCTTCTTAGATGTGACAATCCTAGTAATTTTTTAATTTGACAGTTCCATGAAAAAGTGAGGAATATTGAAGATTCTCAATTCATTCTAATAGTACTTCTTTCTCTAAAAATGAAAAATGGTTACTGAAAAAAAATGGACTGTGCAAATATTAAAGTTCATCTATAATTTCCTATACCATAACTAACCACCAAGACTTTATCTGCATGGAAGAATTACAAATGTGGGGGGAAAAGTGTTTTTAAATATAATTAATTCTTACTTAAAATTATAATGATTATTTTTCATCTAGCTCAGACTTCTCATTACTGAAATTTATAATAAATCATGATTTTTGTGTCAGAAGCAATCATGAAGAAGAAGTGTTAAGGGGGTCACATACACGCTCAAATGTATGCACCTCCACAAAGGCAATGCACTGAGTGCAGAGGTATTGGAGTCTACATAACATGTTTTGTTATGTTTTGTAGTGTATTAGAATACACTACAATGTACCTACATACTCTGTATAATTCCTTGATTATTTCCTTAGACAATCATTTTCTAAGAGATGCCACTTGTGATCTGGAGGTCAAGCGCATTGCAGTGGTGTACTTTTCCATTCTATAATAAATGTATTTTTACTGGCAATGATTGAGTTCTTTAAAGCAAACTATTTATTCAACTATATTTCATTTTTTTTTTCTGACTGTGAAAGTCACAAAATCATATGGTTTAAAAATTACTTGCCATTTGAAATTATGCAACTGTAGGCCAGTTTGTGATCTCCTTGCTCACATCGTTCACCATGCAAGCAGTCCTACTAAGTGAAAGACTGCATGCACTCAAAGATAAAGATCTTTTGAGTAAGTATGTGAAGTTAAGTCCTTCATTGCACTACAGATTAGATGGTAAGTTAGTTCATGTTTTATTTTATTAATTCTTCAATTGTTAATAGCACTATTTGCCTTCTTAATCATATGATATTCAGTTACTGGTTTTGTAAGAATCAAGATAAGGTATTTTTTTCAGTTTCTGCCTGGTGAAAGCTGTGGAGAAATGTTGGAAAAAAGACAGGCTTAGGGAATAAAAAGAGAGGGTATGTTTGCTATTCAGTAGTCAAAGTCAATGCTTTCCTTGCTATTCATTCAATTCTGTCTCCAATGCTGTTATCCTCCAGTTCAATCCTTATTGACCCACAATAATTTATTTGAAATGAAAATGTTTCTTTTATGTATGCAGTAAACTGTCTATGTAGATCAAAGATTCTGGTATCAGATATTTTATTTACACCGGCTGAAAGTTTTCTATAAATAAATGCCTTTGGTCTAATATTGGAAACAAAGAACAGGGCATCTTGCTATTAGTGAACCGATAAATTTGGAAGAGAAACAGAGAGAAATGTGATCTGGGAGAAATACTGGAGGTTAAAGCCTTTTGTAGATGGCAATACTTATCTGTCACCATTAACCATCTTCTGCTGAGGAGAGTGAAATAGTAGCTATTTTTGTTATGCCCCATGGGTGGTTTAGACATATCTAATGCTCAAGAGGCTGCAGATAAGTCCAGCAGTATGAACTTAAAGGTATTTATACTCAGAAATAAGTCACGATCATCTTGATTTTCCAGTTTGACCTCTGATTGTGAAATGTAAATGTTACATCTTAGCAGGTATTATTTATGAGGAAAGAGCAATTGAAGCTAGACCAGTAGTTAATGGATTGAGGGTTAAGTGTTGGTTTATTAAGGATTATTAGAGCTATGACATATTTAAAGTACTTAATGAGTGATCATCTTTTTTTCTGTTTTCTGAACTACTTTGGTAATATTTGGTATAGATGTTATCTGGTTTTAATGCACTGTGGGAATATAGATTTTTCTTTTCCATTGGTTTTATTTTACAACAATAACCTGCATTATTCTAGTAAATAAGTTTATTAGGCAAGAGAGATCATATTTATGATGTTTCTTCTGTCTAATATATAAGCTCTTTTTGAACTCCAACATTTGTTTTGCTTTGTGCCTTAAACATCATTCTAACACTTATGATAGTTACTTTTATTCATGTTACATCTCTGTTTAGCTGATATTTTTCCTGTAACTGATGTCAAGCTGCTAATATACAGTTCTAGGATCTCCTTGGAGTTCTGTAAAATCATTTGCCATTGTCTATGAAAGTTCATTGGCTAATTCCTTTAGCGCTCTCTGATGGATTTAATCTGGCCCTGCTGATTCAAAACATTAATTTGGTCCAGATATTTTCTCATTTGCTCTTTAACAGTGTTGATGTCTGTTCTCTTATGTTGTTCATCTACTCCCAGAATAATTAATCATTTCACACAAGAGTAGTTTTGAGTGAACTGAAGCAGAGCAAGTACTTAGAAATTCCACTTTTTTTCCCCTCCAGTGTATTCCTTTTCTGATAATTAGGGCCCTTACCTTTTCTTTTATCTTCCTTTTTTCTCTGAAGTACCTAAATTGTTTTTGTTTCCTTATCTATCAAAAAATTTATTACTACTGAAGTTTGCTTATCCACATTATTTTTTTATAACTTCTTATACTGACTTTGCTTACCCTTGCAATAAAATGTTGCAGTTGCAACAAATTCCCATCTCTGCATGTTGTAGAACTACCTGCAGAGCAGATCTTTTTCCCATTTTCCATTTGTTTTGTTTCTGGAATTTCTGCTTAATGTGAACCATGCATCATGCAGACAAATTTCAAGCCTTGTAGAACAAAATACTGAAGGTCCTTAAGCCACTTTCTACTCATGGGTAAGTACTGGTTCAAGGATTTTCATGAGGTTGTGGAAAAAAAAGGCAACGGATTGAATGTAACATGAGTACTGGCTTTGGCATGGGTTTGGAAAGCCTATGACAGAAAGCCTGAACAGGATGAGATAAAGGCTTCAGTTAAAGGATGAGTGATGTTTCCTAGCAGCCTTGCTATGTTTGGTACTTACGAACAAAGTTTAACAATCAAGGGCACAGAAATTAATATTAAATTCAAGATTGAGGAAGGAATTCTTAAAAAATACAAAAAAAACTGACTATTCAGGAGTATTTTGATATTTTATTTTCTGAATAAATTTACCTAGAAGAAAGTAATACATTTTTCAAGCAGTAAATTATACAGTTCTTCATAAAAAAAGGGAAAAAAAAAATAAAGAGAGGTATGTCATTACAGTTTAATTACACTCAGTCAAATAAGCCAGGTGCTAGTTTATACTGTAATTACTTACTCCAGAACAAAATGATGCATGTGGATACTTTGTAGTTAAAAGGGCTTCAATTTTGTGGCCTAATTCAAATCAAGATGCTGCGCATAGTCATTTATTAATTGAGAAATTGACATTTCCAAGTGCCTTTGAGTAAACAAAGATTTACTTGTGGAACTCATTAGATTGGTAGTTCAACCAATAGGACTCAAATGACCAGTTTTGTGGCTGAAACATGAAACATAGCTATAAATGCTATCAGTTGCTTCTTATGTGTATCACTTTTTGATTCTAAACACAAACTGAAATGAAAAAATGAAAAAATTTGATAATCAAAAATTAAAATTTATATTTGTTACTCTCAAATCTGATTATAATTCTCAGAACTCTTTTAATAATTTTGTGTATATGTTATGTATTACTCTATGTTCATCATTTTACTTCACAAGTTAATTTATTAATTTTAACGTTTCTTTTGTAACTCTTGGTATCTGATGTATTCTGACATAAACAAAATTATGCACAAAATACATTGCCTTAAGTGAATGGCTTTGGGAAATAGCATTATTTCTATTTGTACCTCACAAAGCTCAGGAACAAAGAGTTTTCCATAATGAAATAATTAACAAAGAAATATATAGAAAATCTTCACAACATAGAGAAAATCTTTACAATATTTCCTATAGCACCATTGCCTCCTTTAGCTTTCTTGAAAATCACAATGATCAGTCTGATGAAGCAAGTTAAATTCTGGGCTTGCATCTCAACCTTTCTAGGCAGTTCTATAAAAGCATTCTGACATAACATGATGGAAAATAATAGACTCGGCAAAAACTTGAATGTCACTAGTAGGACTGTGGTTGTATATGGATTTACCTCCTTAAACCATTAGATATTAAGAAAAACTGTGTCTCCTTTGGAACAGAAACTAAAATTCTCAGTTACATAAACAGAAACAAGAACTAGTATTTTAAAATTTGATTGCCAAGTGGTAGCACCAGACTTTTCTGAGAAAGAAAATATAAAAACCCCTTGCCGAAGTTAGTGGGAGCTTTGAAAAATTGCAGTCCATAATAAAAACATAGTGACTACCTTTGGAAATTAGGTCCAAAGTGCTAAATTAGGGTTTTTGTATCAATGTGCTATAACTGAATATATATCTCTTTCTCTCTTTATAAAAATTACAGTTAAGGCATTAAAGATGATTGTAATGGGAGTGTTTAGAAGACTGACATATCACACCAGTTTTGAACTTTAAAACAAAACTTTAGTAAATTCTTTCATTAACATCACACTTCTGTATAATAAGTACTAATGCCTCTGGTCCATGGCAATTCTTAGTTGCAGAGGTCAAGGTGATCAGGCTTGAAAGGTCTTTCAAACAAGAAGTTGGAATTTAAGCATGCTTGCCATCTTTCTTGTCCATTTTTTTTTTTTTTTATATGATTGACCTTTTTTATACTATTGCCCATCTCTCAAAAAGACACGTTCTCCTCTGCTCCTGATACTGCTTATTTTTCTTTTGGTTTTGCCAATCATGTTCTGCCTGTTTACATTCCTCTGTATTTATCGTGTCTTCTCTCTGGCAACGTACTGTTTTTCTGTCACTTGTATACTACCTGCGTGCAGCTGCACATGCCTTTTCACATCTCACGTACTCATAAGAAATGTGTTTAGATTGTGTCTTCCTATGCCATTCACAGTATTGAAAAATACTTATGTACCGTTATTAGTTACACTATTTTAGTATATTTACCTTTGGGTATGAGGCCAACTGATACTCATTATATCCTGGTTATTTCATTTATAATTTTTAGGTATTTCAGCTTCTACTTTGACTGAAATAATTGATTTGGTGTCATATTTTTATTTTGACTGTCTTTTCCTTTTTACTTTATTTTAATTATAAACCATACAGATGCATTTATTTTATCCTGCGCTGGGATTCTATGTGTTAACTAGTTAGCTTTGTTTCACACATTTATGTCTGCCCAGTAACCTGGGCACAAAGTACATAAAACAAATGTACAGAGGTATCTGAGATTTTTTTTTATTATTATTTGAGCACTTCATAGATCACTTTGCTTAATTTTATTATTTTTTATTTTCCTGTAAGTACATCTTTTCTGTTGTTTAGGGATCAATATTTACAAAAAATGTTCATCTTAACCATGAATCCAAACAGTTATCTTGCTAACATGGTGTCAGAAAAAAAAAAAAAACACCATTATTTTATCTATTCCTCTTCTTTATGTTTAGATCAAAAACTCTTTGTTTTTAATCTCACGTGACACATGTATACTTTAATGGAAAGAATAACTATCAGAATATTTTTTTGGTCTTTTATCAGAAACATGTTTGCTTTGATAACCACAACCACAAAAACAAAAACAAAAACAAAAACAAAAACAAAAACAAAAACAAAAACAAAAACAAAACAAAAACAAAACAAAAACAAAAACAAAAACAAAAACAAAAACAAAAACAAAAACAAGTTGTGTTAAAAAGAACAGAGGTGTAAAATGAGAACACTAAACACATTCAGAACAAAAATGTTTTCTGGAACCTAAAGGTAGAGGAATATGGCCTAGTAATGCCATAGCATTTCGCAACAGATTCTGCTAGTGAATTGTATGGGTTGTGACAGAAACCTCTACTTCTGGATTGGAATTCTGGTATTATGATACTCACTTAGTGTTATCTTTGGCACATGCCTCCTAAAGAATTACATTTTCCGTAAAGAATATCGTGGAGACATGCTAGATATGTATATATGTGTATGAGAGAAGCTTAGCACCATGAATTTCAGTATAATTTCTAAATTTCAGAAGTGGTAATGACAAAAGCAACCTCATACTGACAGTGACAGAACCTCAGGAAGCACCATGACTTATCCAAGGTTGCCACAAGCCAACTAGGAATCATGAAAAACAAGAACAGATTACAAAACTGAATAATTAACAACATGGTGCCTGGTGAGATTAAATATAATTTAGAAAACTGAAACAGCAAAATTAGAAACTGCTGAGGCATAAAAGGAAAATTTCATATAGCCCCATGAATCAGAAAGACAATAATAATAATATATAGGATTTTATTTCCCCAGTATTTAATTTATAAGATTGTGACCTCTATATCAGACCTGGAAGAGCTAGTAGGTTGGGAAGCTTAGTTGTTTATTGGAAGCTATGTCAGTTAGACTAGTGAAAGATATGACCTTTTGTTTCAAACTTTGTCTTGCTATTATTATACATTTACCATTAAGTCAAAGATAAAACATTTATTGGCAAGAGTTTGCAATTAAGAATCTTCTACCCCATCCCTTCTCCCTTTTAACTTGCCCTCCACTGTGACCGCACAAAAGGAGGTATATTTACCTTACAGTAACAGAGTAAATTATAAAGACTCTTTAGAGCTGCAAGGTTGAAAATATGGAGAAACTATATCCAACTGAAGCTCTTCTTCCTGTGAAGCGGAAAGATACCAAAGAAGGTATCAGGGTTTAAAATGGGAATAGGACAAGCTAAGATTAAAATGCCTGTTGAAATCTATGCAGAAACCAAACTTAGGAAAATTACATGTTTTTGTAAGAAACTTTTTTTCTATAGATTTTAACTTTCCTGTGCATTCTTGACAAAATAGCTTTATGAAGAGTGTTGATTTGTTCAAGTATAGCAATATATATTTTCTTATCCATGTTTTTGGAACTGTGGAGAGTTCATTGGATATCCTGTGTTTGCTGTAGTCGAGTGTAATTTTTTGTTTCGTTTCATCCATTATAATGCTATGATGGATTGCAAAGAGGATGGACAGACAACTTTTTTAAAAGCTGATATCCTTGAGTAGGAGTTTGAGAATAGTCTACGGTTCATGCACATATGTGTTTACATCTTGTACCTTGGAGAATGATAAGGGGTGAACTCTGTTATACTGTGAAATGATGGCTGCTCATCTGTGAAGACCTGACTGTGGCAAGTGATCTGCACAATATAGGAAGTGCTGATGTAAATCAATGCTGCCATCAAGTATATATGTAGTTTAAAAAACTGCGGGGATGTTTTAGAGAAATATTGCCTTTCTTAGACTCTGGATACCTACAAGATGGATCAGTTTTGCTAAATACTTCATTAACCTTGTTCAGTCCTACTTTCCCTGAGCAACACTGTCCAACCATGGGAAGATTCTGCTGGCAACAAAACTTCAGCATGATGACAAAAGAACTTTATCTTGCAGTATATTGAGAATGGACGATAATGAAAAAGGTACAGACTGACTTGATAGTCACCATATCTTTATCACAGACTGCTTCTATTCCAAACTTAGTAGGAATTCGTTACACTAATGACAGTCAATCAGTAGTTGTTCTGCTTTAGCTCTGTCATTTTTCCTTGTCAGTCTTTCACGTCTTGAACATGTTTCTTAAATATTAATTTTAAATTACAATGTAAGCTCTTTGAGACAGCTACCATAATTTGGCTTGTATTTGTTAAGTTTGTTAAGTGTCTAGAGAAACTGCTTTTTAGGAAATACCATGGTCATACAGTAAATAATTATGAAAACAACATTTGCTCTTCTTAGTCAGTATCACATTATAGCATTTAAGATAGACCTTTGTTTTCTATGAAAGTTATGGTCACATTGTGGTGACTTTCTAATTGTGATGAGGGTTGTGCTTTAGGATATTACTATTCTCATTGAAATTATTACATATTTTTGCTTGCTGTGTATTTCACTTCAATTTTATATTATGCACACCTTTTAACTAAAATACTTAAATTCCTATGGTTTTGCTGCATTAAAGGTATGAAGTACACTTTGACAGATACTCTACTTTTAAAAGATCACATACTATTATCCATGAGCAGTTACGGTGAGTTTAAGTACATCAAGTCACTATGTCTGGTGTAAATAATGACACATTGTCACAGTAATTCATAAGATCTATGCTATTAAGGTTGCATTGCCTTGTAAATTGCCTAGCTAATAAATAACAATGATGTCACACAAAACTATAGTTAGAGGGTTCCATATAAGTCATCATAAAAACTACTATTTCATCCATTTCCAGATGATACACATGAAATGGAATATCTGTAAAATCAGGAATAGATCAAGTTACAGATCACATCATACTATACTCATGCTCAATTTTCTTTCTTATTATGGATGAGTTCTGTTAGTAACCCTGAGCCCATCTTGTTGTTCAGTGATGAGTATCTAGAGGAAAACATCAATCTTTTTAGTTAATATGTAACATTGGCAGAAAAGAGCTAGTCTTATTTCAGTCAATAGCAATATTCTGTCTTCTCCATCAGTCGTTTATAGTGCCACCTACTTTTCTCAGCAATTATGTGTGTTCTGTTCTATGAATGTGAAAAAATAAAGCTAGATTTTTGTAAAACTTTATTGTAACTATGTTTTCAAAATTAGGAGTGAACCTGGAACATTGTTTTTATTAATCTACAGTTCCATGTCAGTTTCCAGAGAACTGAACCTGTAAAAACTGTCTCAAGTCTGCCGTTCATCTGCTTTGATTCAAGAAATCCTGGTATTGTAAATGATGCGCATTCCATACATTAACAGGAGCTGTTAACGGTATTGGAGAGGTTGGCTAAAATAGGCAGTAGAGCATAATATAGTGAAGCTCCCAGCAAGAGCAACAAATGAGAAATGCCTAGCAAACCCACTGGGTTGCTAGTGCAGAATGGTAGCAGGAGTTTGTGAAGGTGGGAGGAGTGAGGAATGGTTGGCAGAGCAGTGAAACACGGCTAGCAGTAACGTCTAGCAACGTGGAAGCAATTTGCACCAGAAGACCAGCGATAGCTTTGGTTCGGCTTTGTTACATAGAAACACCTGCCATTTACAGACTGTGAATGACATATTACTGCAGGAGGGGAAAGGATTGGCTGGCCTAGCCGTCGCCCGAGCATATAGAATTGCAAATTGTTTTATTTTGGAAATTAATTACTGCTTATTCCCTGGTTTATATTCTTTAAGCTCTATTTTTAATCTTTTCACTCTTAACTAAAGTGTTTGCCAAACTAACTGGTTCATTACTGTTAATGTGGAAAATTAGCTCATGGAGTGCAGAAAATGTGGCTTAATTTTCTTCAGGTTTATGTTTGGGAGCTCAAGCTACTATGGTACTATGAACTCTTTTAATTTGTTCCTACCTCTGATTGCTACCCATCCATACTTATCATTATGGTTACAGACATATCCTTAATGCAAAGCTATGGTCTAAAAATGTAATGGACCTGAACTGCTGAGCTGCGTTTGTTTTCAGGAAGAGAATACAGAATACAGTACAATTCTTCTTAGTTATCTTTCAGTTCTACTTTCTACTTCTAAAATGTCTCTGTCCACCAATTCACTGTGTCTTGGTGTCGTGTTGTACATATCTTGATATATATTGTACAGTCTATTTTTCAGGCACTTTTATTTCAGTCTATTTCTTCTTTCTCGAATGTTTCAAGTTATTCCTCAATCTTCAGTCATAACATATCTCACTGGAAAAATGGATAATGCTTGCTATTAGTATTAACCCACTGTTTCCTGTCTTAAAATTAGGGATTTAATCCATACTCTTTCAATACTTGGAGGAAGGAGGAATTTATAGATATTCATTATATCTTAAATTAAATGAGATTCATTCCAGTCCAAATTGTTATTTTGTGAACATCCTTTTTAAAGGAAAATGGAGATGAAAAAAGTTATCTTTGCCAGGGTTTTTGAGCATGATTTCTTAAAAGAGTTTCTAACATCTGAAATTGCTCCCTACCATTCATTTTATGGCACTTTTATTTATTTATATCCAGAGATTACCTAACTATAATGCAATATGTTTAACATATAAAATAGCACTTTCAAATAGTTCATTAGAGAACAAATAAAGAAATTCAAATGTATGTGACAATAATTTGGTTGGACTCTAGCTTAATCCACTTTGTGTAAATAATTTTGTAACAGTCACAATCAAACTTTAAATTTCATGTTTATGATTACATCAATATCATGTGTGGTATGTATGAGATCTGTCAAAAGCACAGTGCTCGGCTCTGTCTCCTCCCAGCTTTTTGTGCATTCTCAGCCTACTCGCTGGCAGAGTGGTATGGGGAGCAAAAGCCTTGATGCTGTGTGCGCACTGCTCAGCAATAACTAAAACATCCCCGTATAATGAACACAGTCTCCAGAACAAAATCAGCATTTTTTTTTATTTTTTATTGAGACATTGATCATGTTTGGGTACAGGGTTAAGCAGAAGATAATATTTTTGGTTTTTAAAGAAATACAGAGATAATGTAATCACAAGACAAAATGCTGTTTCTGTTAACCTGGGCTCAAAATAAATCTATGCCTTTTCCTCTAGAGGAAAACAAAACAAAACAAAACAAAACAAAACTAAACAAAACAAAACTCTAGATCCATGAGCTGGGAAACAGCAGAGCCTGTTTTCCATTCTGTACTATGAATCCTACTTATCACTCAGAGTAATTTTTTCTAGCTATATTTTTGAAGACACAGGAGGCATTTATTTCTGTCTTCCTCCTTGGATCTTCTCTTTGGAAAGTCATCCAGGAAGGTTTCTTATAAACATAAGAGATTCTCTCTTCAACCTACTTCTAAAATTTCTGAGGGTTATCCTATTCTATGCTAAAGATAGATTGCCTGAGAAAATTTGATCTCCGTGTGTCAACATTAAGAAAAAATCAGCGGCCAAGACATGTCATTTGTCCCTTTCTGGCAAATCAACAAAACCCAGTTAAAAGCTGAAGCATCCATTTAGAAGGAGGAAAGCTTTTTAACTTTGGTTTGAAAGATAAGTCTCAGAGGGTATGCATGTTTTACGTACAAATAAATGTATAGTCTTGTTAGTGAAAAATGTGATTTATATTTGTATATTAAAAAAAAAAAAAAATCCTTAACTACCCTTACAGTTTTACCTTTACAGTTTTTGAACAACTATCCAAACTCACAAAACTCCCTGCAGTTATTAGTTTTCCTTTCTTCATGTAGAAACTCCTGGGACTGATGATAAATAGAAGTAGCCCAGAAAAGTTTCTTTAATGCAACACGACCACAACTTCTCTGACGATTCCAGTAATTTACCTCGTAGCCAATGAAGATGTGCTAGAACAGAAATAACTAGGATAAAACATACTTTATTGTGTGCCATTTAAATATGGACTTGTAGAAAATATTACCTTATTGAAAAGGTTACCTCATTCATCTCTGTAGTCACTCAGCATTCTTACAGGAGCGAGGAGCTGAGGCTGATATGACCATTTTTAAATTTCTTCTTTTTGTTTGATGTCTTCTTTTTAATGGGATCACAGCCTCAGTCATCATTTGGCAGCTGTTTTCTTTCAAGAGATTTTTACTTAAAATACATTTTTTTAAAATATTATAATTTTACTGTTCAATGAACCTTGCAATAACAACATTTTAGCATCTATCCGCCATGGCAGATGGCAAACTAATGAGGCCTGCTGTAGCTGCATACTGATATGTTCTGTACACAACACTTCTGCGCTCCAAAGGGAGGTCAAAGAGTAACTTTTATTTATATTCTTTGTTGTATTTGACGGTTGAAAATCATAAGACAGATTATTAGAAAGAACACTTTTTGCACCGTTTAATTAGACTTACTAATGTTTACTGCATGTGATCAACCTACAGAGTTCAAAAAAGACAGTCCATATTTCGGTGCTGTTTAGCTTGCATTTTTTAAAAAGGAATATTACTAATCGAAGATGGTTTTCTCCTTCTATTTAAAATTCACCTTAGAATCAAAGCTAAAGATGTTTTTCTCTGCATATCTTCATATTGTTTTAGTAAAGCTAATATTTTACATTTGTTAGCTTTTAGATATTAAAGATAGGTACGTAGTTAATATCCTACCTCATATTTTTTTTTAGTTTCAGGGCACTAGTGAATATTTCCCACCACCGCCCCTCAGGATTCTGTATTTTTCCTTAATGCAGATACCAGATAATTTTCATTAAATCTAGTGGAGGCTGATCTAGTACAACTTCATGTTTTAGTAAATTCATGACAAATAAGGTAAAATGGTAATGAAAAATCATGAGTTTGGGAATAAGTGTAATTGTCTTGACCTCAGACAGGGTGTGTAATACAAACATGTGATCCACATTCCTTGACAGAGAGAAGAGAGCAGAAGAAATGTAAGACAGAGGAACTGACTGACACTTCTAGAAGATTATTCACCCTACCCAGCTTAAAAAAAACATATGAACCAAATTTAGCAGAAAAGTGAATAACCAACACCCTACCTATAAAACCAGACTCTGTTGTCCTCTTTTACATTGATTTTAGTGATTTTTTTTTTCCTCAAAGGTATGTCCCAAACTACTTGAACCAAGACTGGAGAATCTAGTTCTAGACAAGTAAAATTTTACCTTTAACGTTTCACAAGCTTTTCTAAATCAATTCCATGATCATATTAATGACTGGAAACTATCTCTGGGAATCCCAGTAATCTCATTAAATTAGGGTCAAAGATTAAAATATTGGAAAGTAAGTGACTTCCAAGCATATAACCTGAAGTAATATTGGATGTAATCAAGTAAAGACGATAACAACTTTCATTTCAAAACACTGTTCTTCACTGATTGCCAGTGCTGTGCTGTTTCTGTGTCAATAACATATTACTAAGACCATCATATTTTACAAAAAGAAAGAGTCTTGAAGTAATAAATTTAAAACATCAGTAATCTGTATCTGACCTTCATATACACTTCAACTATCATTTTTCAGCTCTTCTGGCAAATTTCTTTTTTTTTCTATTGCTTACAAGAGATAGCTGTGGACTTGGAGAAATACAGTCATTAACTCTTATCAGTATTCTTACAATATATAGAATCGTTTTAATTGATTTTATTTTTATTCAAATTTTAATATAGAATTTCTTCCTGTAAATACTTAGGGTCTAATGCTGCTTTCAGTGTGCTCATTTTACACTCATATAATGTCACTAATTTCATTGCATTTAGTTTTGTTTGTATAGCAGTATGAGAGGACTTGGCGACTGTTGTACTAGGATATTAAAAATGAATTTATTTTAGATTTGCTTTCTGATTTAACACAGCTAAAAATGTCTTGGCACAGCAGTATGGTTTTAAATATCGCTTTAGCCTAAAGGCAAAATTTTATAACTGTATATACCTTTTGTCTTTTTTTGTACGCTGTTTTACTTTTCTTTCAGGTGAAAAGTTGTTCTGAAATGTCGTGACTGAAGTAGCTCATCATTTAAGAAAATTAGTAGTTAAAGGGAGCAAAAGAAAGCAATAGACTTCATCTGTGCTCACTCTGTCACTGACATATTAAACATTCTTGACAATCCATATTCACATCTTTACCTTTTCCTGTCATACATCAACTATTTTGAAAGATAAAGCAAACAGACTTCTTCCAGAGTCAAAGTTACTATTACTGCACAGTAGTAAATGTGGTTTATAAAAGTGTGATTCATTCTTTCACTGAACACAATTAGAGGACTGTGAGTCTTGCTTGTAATATGAGTTGGCTAGTCTTCAACCACATCATTTATTTTTTTTCTTTTTTTTCAGAAAATGGAAGCACCAAGATCTTCCAGGAATCTGAAATACTCTTAAAGCCATTGTGCCTGAGTGCATGTTTATAGATCTTAGTAGCAGTGTTAAAATTAGTGTTTTCTTAAGTGAAATAACACTACATACTAAATCTTACCAGCCTGATTTTCTTTGTTTATCCTACATATTATTTAAGTGACATTTAATATTTCTACTCACATGAGGGGCTTTTAAGAATGTCATTAAATACTGTGTAATCGGCTCATTATCTTAATAATTTGTCATAGAACGCAAATTATAGTCAGAAGCTGCTCAATCAGTGTATTTTTGGAAAAGTCATGCAGGGAATCAACAAGTATTTGCTTTCCATTAAGAACGCATGATTTTCTTACAGCCTGTCATTTAAAAATATACTTTGAACAGTAATTGTAATTTGCAAAGTCATCTTGTATACTGGTTGCCTGATAGTGCTTCATTTATTTTTTTTTCTTTTTTATCTCTAGATGGTGCTATATGTACCTCTATTGGGTGAAGAAGTATAAGCAATTTTAATATAAAATTATACAAATCCTAAGTAAGACAAAACAACTAGAACCATTCAAATTATTGTGGAAAAGTTTTCTCTGCTTTTGCTGTAGGCCATGAAGCATGTGTTGCCAGGTGATTATGCTCATGAGAAATTTAATCCTGTGCTGTATTAAGTAGGAATCACAAACAAGTACCATAGAAAGACAACCTACATTTCTGTAGAAAATGTTCGGCTAATTCCTTGTCAGAAGTAAATTAGGGAAGCTCTTTTTCCACTCAGTCCTATTATATACAATATTTGCTGTTCTCCCCATGGAGTTATACATAAGTATTCCTTTTCCTGTCAATTTATTTTTAAAAGCAGCTTAAAATAACACATTAATTTGTGCTGAACTGCCATACCTGTAAGCTCCTTCATGGACAGGTAATACATAAAAAGTCTGGAAAGGGTGTTGTAAGGAGCAATGATTCTTTATTAGTGGAATTGGACTGATATGTAAACTAACAGTTATTGACTACCTTATATGTAATTCCTTATATTCTTTATATAGAGCCAGCATTACATCCTGAATCCAAAGAAACTTTATAGATACTTATATTAGGCACCACAGATGGAAACTACCAGGCCAGCTCATCCACTGTAGGTTGTCTTTGCTAGTAGGTGATTCCAATTGTGTGGCTGCTCTCAGTCCTTTGCCACCTATGTTTCAAAACTCGTACTTGTAACATCCCATTATGGAAAGACAATGGGAATGGGTAATATGAATTTTTCCTTTACTACACTAAATTTTAGATGTTTCAGACCTATTGTCCATGTCCTTCAGTAGAAAAAGAAATCTAATCTGCTTTCAAACACATTGCATAAAAAACTTAGACACTTCTTTACGCAATTAGCAGTAATGGACATGTGCCAACAGGAATAGCATATTTTTAAATACAGTTTAAACACTGTAAATTGTCCAATATAAGCTTCTGAGGTAGATAAGAGCAAAAGTAGGCTCATTTCAATTATGACTTTTTAAAAAGCATTTTGATGGCTCTAACATATGAGTTTAAACATCCAGTCCAACATTAATTCAAGAATGAAAGGAGAAATCTATTGCGTGCACTAGACGTGTAGGATTTTGGGTCCTTTTTCCGTCACAAGAAGCAGTAGACTTATTTGTAACCTTCTTTCAGCCCACTCACCCAAGAAACTCACCTACTTTAACTTCCAGTGAAATTACCAACAGAATAGGAAGAAGTGACTAGGGACAAATATTGGAGTGACCATATGCAATTTAACTAATATGCACAAGAAAATACTTTCACGTTTTTTTTTCCAAGGCTGGAACAATTCTTTCCCAGAGGTGTCATAGCAATAGTACAACTTCTGGAAAAAAATGTACATTAGCATTTTCATGTCTTTATAGAAATCCTGCTGAATTCTTAAAAAAAAAGTTCTGAAATTATTTTATTAGGGAAAGAATACTTTCTTTCAGGTTCATGAAAACAAACAGGATATTGTGAAAATGTATAGATTTTTTTTTGTCAAAAAAATAAAGGACAAATCTTTTGACAGCTGTGTCCCATTCTTGGGATCTTGCCAGACATTGCAAGATATTTTGGGTGTGAGTACAAAGCAAAATCAATATGTGCACTTCGGTTAAATCCCAGTGATGCTAAGAGAAATGTCTCTCCAATTTAGTCTTCAGCTTAAGAATTCAGGATAAGACACAGAAACAGGGAAGTCTTTTGTGGATGCCAGGGATGCCACTAGGTCTTGAATATGTTTTGTTTTGTTTTGTTTTGTTTTTTGTAAAGTGCTTTTTAATTAAGAATGGGAAAGTAAAAGGAGAAAGAGAAGATTTCAACTAGTAATCTGAGCTCGTAATTCAAACATATCTCAACCTGAGATTTTAAGAGCATGTTGTCATGTGTTTTTAGGATGGACAGCTGAGGAAAATGAGTGTGACATTTTTCCAAGCAAGAGTGCATATTCATGAAATTAAGCATAAGCTTTTTCAGGACTCTCTTGGCTGTTCATTTGCATATTTTAATAAAATAGAAGGAGAACAAGATAAAGCAAACTCTTCCTTGGCTTGTTACATTGTTTCATAGCATTAGATGTTAACCTGTTCCAAATTCCACTTGCAGCTTCTGCTTGCTGGCAGCATCTGTTAATATAAATCTTGCCTTGAACAACAGACTACTGGGTTCCTAGCTTTGTCTGCTCTGTGACTTCTTCGCAGTAACAAAACCAATACATTATGAACAAATAAAGAATGTAGGGCCTGATCCAAGACACTATTTTTTTTTCTGCTGAGTTGAATGTGCTTTGAAATCAGTTTCTCTAGAGAATCCCTTGCAAAGCAATCTCTATAAATGTTCATTTGAATTTTTAAAGAAGTGCACTTAGCATACATTCAGACTCTTTTGTTTCTTTTCTTGCAATGCACACCAAAAATGCTCTCAGAAAAATTTGCAGTGAAAACAACTATAATCATATGTTGGAAAATATTCATTCTTTCTGTTTGGATGAATAATTAAGTTTTGACTAGGCAGAGAGACATAATGGAGAGAGGAAAAGTATAAGAATGATTCTACCCTATTTTTTAGGTCATGAATTCATAGGTAAGTCTAGTTTTCTCTCAGAAGAGTGTATGAGTAAATAGTACAAAGCAATTTCAGCAAAATAAATATCATACACATCTTCACATACTCTAAAGCTCCTTCAAAGGTGACCACTAGGAAATTGCTTTGTGGAGGAAATATAGCTTTAAGATGCTTATAGCAGAAACAGGTTGCAAATGAAGTTGTTCTATGTACATTATTGTACCCTCAGCATCTGAATAAAAGGGGAACATTTTGCTTTTCTACCTACACCTTCTGAGATAAACCTGTGTTAGGACTTCAGTAGTTATTCGCTGGAAGCTAATACAGGTTTTTGTAGTATCTTTTCAGAATCCCCAGGTCATTAATAGTCTTTAAGTGTCCTGACAAGTGTCAGCTGGGTCCCTTGCCCCTACTCTCTTACCTGTGAGCCCAGGAATGCCTTTTAAGCTCAGGACCAGGCACTCAGATTTTACCTGAACTATGAGTTAGGTGTTCTGTGCCCTGTATTCTGCTGTCCTGAGTGGTATTTTTGAATGGATCCAAGCCTACATTGTGTGTCACCTTGTCTTCAGCCCTGTCTCCAGAATTGACCTTGGGATTTACCTTACAGGTAGCCTTGTCTCAAGTCCTGCTCTTTGGGTTAGCTTTAGGTAGTCCTTAGGTAGTCCATAAATAGTCCTTAGGTAGTCCATAGGTGGTCATTATATAGTCCATAGGTAGTCCTGCTGTCATGCCTGTTTCCCACTGTCCTTGCTTGTTGACTGGACATCCTGCATGGATACAAGACTTGACTCATTATTTTGTCTTGTATGGACTCTGTTGTACTGTTTTCTGTCACCAGTGTCATGTTGCACAGATTCTGTAGGACTGTGTCCTGTTGGTGATGGCATGGCCTGTGCTGGGTTCACATTTATTTTGTGAAGCAGTCCCATTCCTGTGGCTCACTCTCTCAGGGTCTACAACCTGAATCTTCAAATGAATTTCATTGTCTTGACAAGTCCCCTCCCATTCTCAGAGCATGCCCTATATACGAAACCTCTCATGAAATTAAACCTCTCAGTCACGATCCATTGATTTTGCTGTGGCATAGTGTGCACCTAGGCTCACATGCCACTTAGAATAGAGTTGTGGGTTTTTTTTTAAAAAAAAACGTACTAATTTCTTTGATTTACATTCATCAGCATGTTAACTACTGTACTTCAAGCTACAGAACGTGGCAGCTGATGTCTTACCAAAGTGAAGAGTATAACCTGATGAGGTTGCACAGTGGTATATTGGAATCGAGATAGGTACCTTTTCATGAAATCTTAATCACCTAAGTTTAATTTCTATTTTAAGAGCACCCACAGCTTTCCTTAAAGTTTTCTAACAGCTAGGATAGCTTCTGGAATTTCCTGGCTTCAGTTTATGCTGTCCTTAAACACCCAAGTCTTTACAACTGTCCACTTGAGCTCATTAATTCTAATGTGAGCAAGACAAAATTATTACTGTAAACTCTTTTCAGGGTAAAGGTCTCTCACATCCAGCAAACACTTAACTCTTTTGCTTACTAAGTTAATGATTGATTAGTGCCCTAGCAGAATCTGTTGAAATAGGTGTTCCATGTCCAAGACATATAGTTTAACTTGCTTTAAAATATCACCAACACTCTTTAATTGATTGGATTATACATTTTCAGGGAAACATAACCGTTTAATTTAATTTTTTTCTGTTGGTTTGTTTTTTTGTGTTTTTTTTTTGTTTTTGTTTTTATTTTTTTTTAAGTTAAACAGAAGCATATATTTTAAATTACCAGTTCAAGGAATTATAGATTAAATACTGTTATAGATTAAATACCATTTGTCTGACATAATTTTAGATATCTGGAATTTTTTAAAAAAAATCTTATTCTAAGGTAAAGGTCTAAAATAAATCATATGTGCCTTAAAAGCCTTTGTTTTTTTCATAATTGACTGTGAAGAGACCTTAAATAATAGCTCAGGTAGAAGCAACTTTTTTGCAGGTATCAAAACATCAATGGCTCCAATCCAACTGATGACAGACTGGCATAATTAAAAGTTTAAGATAAAATGGAATTTCAGAAAATATTTAATAAACAGAAATTTAGAGGTATTTACTTGGTATATCATCTTCAGTAACTTATTCCTTCAAATTTATAGTAGTACCAAAATACAATACAGTTGTTTTTATTTTCTGTATTTACCTGTGAATACAGATTATCATTATTATGCAGTGGTAGGAATTTTATGTTGTTCTGCATGATATTCATACAGTAGTTGCAAACATGAATGATCTAGGAAGTCAGCATACTGAATGGTGCTGTACTTTTTCTTCAACAGCGGTGAGTCTCCCTTTCTACTAATTTGTTCACTGTTATGATATGATCTGTGTGCTTGTAAAAAATTTTCCTAGAAGAAACAAAATATTCCTCACAAATGGAGATTTTACTCTGTTTTACAAAGAAAATATGTTTTCAAATACACGGTATTAGATGAATAAAATTGCACTAATTAACAATTTGGGGGGGTGGGGCTAGATGTGGGTGTGGATTTTGCTTTATAAATGTCTTTATTTAGTCTGTACAGGTGCTTAGAATAGTTTTACACCAATTCCTGTGTGATTTTTTTTTTTTTTATCTGGGTCAATTTTTCATACAATTATGTGAAAATGCATAATATGTAATATTCATATAATTATTTCTCCATGGAAGTCTGACAGCAAAACTGTAGTGATGGTGTTTGCATATTGCAGTGAAAACTTGAACCATTTTTTGAATAATCATATATTTAAATAAAAGTAAATACATGCATTTTTGCTTTGCACATTAGCAGCAAGTCTGGGTGTATGCATTACACCATCTCATCAGGAGCTGACATATGTTTAGAAAACCCCAAAAACAAACAAACAAAAAACAAACAAAACCCCCAAAAAAACAAAAGAACCCGCAAACAAAACAAACAAAACCAACCCTCAATCTTTGTTTTATTGCAAAGGGTCTTCGAATTTTCTCAGAAATCCTAACCTGAAACTTAAATTCTCCCATAGTAGCGCATATGAGAAACAAGAAGTCACAGTATGGTGGTGCGATAATAACTTGTGTATTTCTAGTGTTTCCTACTGAGCTAAAAGTAGACTTACAGATAAAAAATGATGATATATAGGATGATTTTTACATCAGTTTAATATCACAGACAGCTCACAGATCATAGCTTTCATCATCAAAGTCTTCTCTCTGTTTCTGATTTCCTGAAAGCTGCAGAATTCAAATACCCTGTATTGGGTTCACTTGCCAAGGTTTTGGCGGGGGGGGGGGGGGGAGGGGTGGGTCTGCAGAGGTGAATTCTGTGAGAAGATGCCAGAAGCTGCCCCCGTGTTTGACAAAACCAGTTGCGGACAGCCACTAGCCAAAGCTGAGCCCACCAGTAAGGTTGATAGTGCCTCTGTGACAACGTATTTAAGAAAGGGTAAAAACAACTGCACAACAGCCATGAGACAGTAGTGAGAAAATGTGAAACAGCTCTGCAGACACCAAGGTCAGTCAGAAAGGAGGGGGAGGAAGAGGTCCAGGCACTGGAGCAGAGATTCCCCTGTAAACCATATTGAAGACCATGGATGGTAACACAGGTTGTCTCCCAACCGCCAAAGGAAATCCATGGTAGGTAGGTCCACCTACATACCTAAAGTCACAGAAGCACAATTATTGTAGCCCATGTCACTTAATGATTTACAGCATTTTCTTCCTTCACAGAGAGCATGGTTCCAGAGAAAGGAACCATGTTTTTACATCTTCCTCAAGTCTCCCATTTTTGCAGACGCTGATATAAATTAAGTCTGAACAGGACCCAATGTGCACAACTAATATATTTTTATTGGCATCACAAGCTTATTTCACTTTACCTGCGTATGCACACAGGAGCCAGCCAAAATTCATTTGTTTAGATGTATGAGCAGAATGTATATTTTATCAGACTCTTGTACAACATATTATAAGCTCACCATTATATTCTCTACCTAATTATTACTTTATCATCATATGCATATTTGAGAAGACTATAAACACACTCTCTCTGATCCAAATATTCTTAGATCAAATTCTCTTCTCATTAGGGCTGCAATGCCATAACTGTGAACAGAATTCATCTTACTATGGCTTCCTAATAGAGAATTACTAGGCGAAAGGTAGTTACCACTTTTCATACTGCTGCTTCTCAATTAGAGGTGTTGTTTAAGTGAACTTGCTGCTGTTTCTTTTCTCAGCATCTGGGCCCATGCCAGAAGTTCATAGGGATATAATTAAGGTCTTCACATGCCAAAGAGTGAATGAAAAACTCATGAAACATTACCAAGTAGTGTTTAGGGGCTAAGTTTTAAAGAAAGTCCTGCCAGGAATAGAGGAAATGATGCAAGATCTGGAATTGGTATAAATACCTTAGGGATGTTTTAAGAGAACCAGACAGATGCTCAGGAAACTGAAAACATACCATCATAGTAATTAGTTCTTATTCCTGAAGAGAAGTTGGATTTGGGACCAATTCAAAGTGAGGGGCAAAGGAGCAGAGAGCATATCTCATTCTTCAAAATATATACTTGCAAGAAAGCTCAGCTGTCATGCCACATTAAACAAGTTTCTATTATATGCAGAAAACAAAAAATACTAAGCCATTACGTGTACTAACAATTTCTGCTTTACACTTGATAAGAACAGACCATCAGAATGCATATAGGTTGCACATGGGTTTTTATATACACTACATTCTGTGTTACAATATTTTACGAATGTAAAATTTCATTTAACCATTTAGTTTATGGTACATAATTTGAAAAAAATGTAGTAAAAGCACAGTTTTGGTGGTGGAGACATACTGCTATTTTTGTTTATAATGAAAAAAATCTGTACACTGGGTTTTCTTGTTCATTCGTTAGACTTCTTCAGTTATTAAGATATGATTAAGACGTGACAGAGTTGAACTTCATGAGGAATTAGTATTTTAAAAGATTTGATGTCTACTGACTGAAACAGGTACTCTGGGTTAGAGTTCACTTGCAAAAATAGTATGGAAAAGTAAACCATCTACAAGATCTAATTTTGGGGGGAAAAGGACTGCTTGTAAATAGAATATAGTGATAATTAATGAAACTAGTTAGGGAGGTTGTTTAATGGATTAACTAATGTTAAGTCTAATGTCAGAATGAATATATTTACAGAATCACAGGATCTAAGAGATTGGAAGACACCTCTGGAGTTCACCTAGTCCAACACCTCTCCTCAAAACAGGATCAACTAGAGTGGCTTACATCTGTGTCCACTTGGATTTTGCATATCTCCAGGAATAGAGACTCCACAACTTCTCTGAGCAACCTGTTCCAGTATGTCACCACCTTCACAGTAAAAATGTGTTGTTTTTTTTTTTTTCTCATGTTTAAATGTCATTTCCTGTATTTCTATTTGTAACCACTGCCTTTTTCTATTCACTAAGTTTGACTTCCTCTTCTTTATTCCAAACCACTAGGGATTTATAAGCACTGCTATGATCCCCTAAACCTTCTCTACTCCAGGCTGAATGGTCCCAGATTTCTCAGCCTATCCTTATATGTCACATGCTCCAAAACCTTAATCATCTTTGTGACCTATTTAAGTAAAAAACAGGTTCTGGTAGGTCTGTATCTCTTTTGTACTGGGAAGCCCAGAACTGCACCCAACAGTCTAGATATGTCTCACCAGCACTGAGCAGAGAGGAAGGATCACCTCCCTTGAGGTGAAGGCAAGATTTTTCCTGATGCAGCCCAGGAAGCTGTTTCCCTTCTCTGATACAAGGGCAAATAGGTGGCTAATGGTTAACTTGGTGTGTAACAGAGCACATGTGCATGGCGGTATTCCTGATCAGGCGCAGAATGTTGCACGTCATAGAACCATAGAACGGCCTGGCCTGAGAAGGAACTTAAAAAATCACCTAGTTCAATCTTTTGTGGGAAAGACAGCCTAGATGGGTTTATCTAGCATCCTGTCCACTTGCATCTTGAAAATCTCCAGAGATTTACATTTGTTGGACTTGATGACATTATTCTCTGCCCATTTCTCCAGCCTGTCAAGATCCCTCTGAATAGCAGAACAATCATCTGGTCTGTCAGTAACTCCTCATAGCGTTGTATTGTCTGCAAACTTGCCAAGGCTGCACTCTGCTCAATCACTGAGGTTATTAATGAAACTGTTAATCATAGAATGGTTAGAGTTGGAAGGGACCTTAAAGATCAACTAGTTCTACCATCCCTGCCATGGGGACATCCCACTAGACTAGGTTGCTAAAAGTCCCATTCCACCTGGCCTTGAACACTTCCAGGGATGGGACATCCACAGTTTCTCTGGGAAACCTATTCCACTGTCTCAACACCTTCACAGTAAACAATTTCTTCCTAATATCTAATCTAAATCTACCTTCTTTCATTTTAAAACCTTTACCTCTCATTCTGTCCCTACGCTCCCTGATAAAGAGTCCCTCCTCATCTTTTCTGTAGGCCCCCTTCAGGTACTGGAAGTCTGATACAAGATCTGCCCAGAGCCTTCTCTTCTCCAGGCTGAACAACCCAAAATCTCTCAGCCTGTCTTCACAGGAGACATGCTCCAGTCCTCTGATCGTCTTTGTGGCCCTCCTCTGGACCCACTCCAACAGGTCCATGTCCTTCTCATATTGGGGGCTCCAGAGCTGGCATACTCCAGGTGGGGTCTCACCAAAGCAGAGCAGAGGGGCAGAATCACCTCCCTTGACTTGCTGGCCACGCTTCTTCTGATGCAGCCCAGGATGCAATTGGCTTTCTAGACTATGAGTGCACATTGCCAAATGGTGTTGAGCTTCAACCAATATCTCCAAGTCCTCGGATCTGTTCTCAATCCCTTATCTGCCAAGCCTGTATTTCTGCTTGGGATTGCCCCTGCCCACATGCAGGACCTTACGCTTGGTGTTGTTGAACTTCATGAGGTTGACATGGGCTCACCTCTCAAGCCTATCCAGGTCTTTCTGGATGGCTTCCCTTCCCTCCAGTGTGTCAACTGCACCTCACAGCTTGGTATCATCAGCAAACTTGCTGAGGGTGCACTCTATCCCACTGTCCATATCACCAACAAAGATATTGAACAGCACCACTCGTCACTGGTGTCCACTTGGACATTGAGGTGTTGACCACAGCTCTTTGTATGCGATCGTCCAGCCAGTTCTTTATCCAGCCAGTGGACCATCCATCAGTCAAATCTATGTCTCTCCAATTTAGAGACAAGGATACTGTGAGGGACAGTGTCAAATGCTTTGCACAAATCCAGTTAGATGACATCTGTTGCTCTTCCTTTATACACCAATGCAGTAACCCCATCATAGAAGGCCACCAAATTTGTGATTTGCCCTTAGTGAAGCCATGTTGGTTGTCACCAATCACCTCCTTATTTTCCATGTGCCTTAGCAGAGTTTCCAGGAGGATCTGCTCCATGATCTTGCTGGGCACAGAGGTGAGACTGACTGTCCTGTAGTTCCCTGGGTCTTTCTTTTTTCCCTTTTTAAAATAGGGGTTATGTTTCCCCTTTTCCAGTCAGCAGGAACTTCACTGGACTGCCATAACTTCTCAAATATGATGGATAGTGGCTTAGTAAGTCCATCCGCCAATTCCCTCAGGATCTGGGGATGCATCTCATCAGATCCCATGGACTTGTGCACCTTCAGGTTCATTAGATGGTCTCAGACCTAGAGTTCTCCTACAGTGGGTGGTTCTTCATTATCCCAGTCCCTGCCTTTGCCTTCTGTAAATTGGGAGGTGTGGTTAGAGCCCTTATCACTGAAGACAGGCAAAAAGTCATTGAGTATCTCAACCTTGTCCATGTCCCAGGTGACCAGGTCTCCCATTTCCTTCCTGAGTAGGCCCACATTTTCTGTAGTCTTCCTTTTGTCACTGATACACCTATAGAAGGCTTTCTTAATGCCCCTGACATCTCTGGCCAGATTTACCTCCATCAGAGCTTTAGCTTTCCTAATCCTCATCCCTGGCTGCTCAGACAATTTCTCTATATACCTCCCAGGCTAGCTGTCCTAGTTTGCACCCTCTGTAGGCTTTCTTTTTTCTATTTGAAATTGTCCAGGAGCTCCTTGTTCATCCATGCAAGCCCCTTGGTGTTTTTGCTTGACTTCCTCTTTGTTGGTACGCATCGCTCCTGAGCTTGGCAGAGGTGGTCCTTGAATATCAAGCAGCTTTCCTGGGCCCTTCTTCCTTCCAGGGCTTTATCCCATGGCACTCTGCCAAGCAGATCCCAGAAGAGGCTAAAGTCTGCTCTTCTGAAGTCCAGGACAGTGAGCTTGCTTCCACCCTCCTCACCACCCTAAGGAAAGTTAACTCCACTGTTTCAAGGTCACTGCAGCCAAGGCTACCTACCCTTGTGCTTCAGATTCCCCACCAGCCCCTCCTTGTTGATGAGAACAAGATCCAGCATGGCATCTCTCCTTGTTGCCTCCTCTACCACTTGGAGAAAGAACTTATTAACACCTTCCAGGAACCTCCTGGATTGCTTGTTCCCTGCTCTGTTGTCCCTCCAACAGATATCGGGGTGGTTGAAATCCCTCATAAGGACCAGAGCTTGTAAGCGTGAGGCTGCTGCTAACTGTCTGTAGAGGACCTCATCCTCTTAGTCTTCCTGGTCGGGTGGCCTGGAACAGACCCCCACTGTAACATCACCTGTCCCTGCCCTCCCTTTAATCCTGACCCATAAGCTCTCGTTTGGCAACAGTTTTGGAGCCATTATTGACCCCTAGGGCACACTGCTGGTGACTAGCCTCCAACTGAACGTAGTGCAGCTGATTATAATTCTTTAAACCTGGCAGTTCAACCAATTTTAAGTCCACCTTACTGTCCGCTTATATGGTCCATACTTCATCAGTTTGTCAATGAAGATGATATGGGAGACTGTTTAAAGCCTGGCTAAAGTCAATCCCTCTGGACCTATATCCCCTTCTCTGCTCGTGTCTTATTTTTCACTCTCTTTTTTTTAAAGAAAAGTAACATAGAAAAAAACAGAATTGAACACTAGAAACTATGTCCAGAGTTTGGTGACAAAGAGGGCACTAAAATTAATTGGATTGAATAAAAGCACATGCATTTTCCATAAATTCAAGGAAATCTGCTTTCACATCTTCTTCCTAAGGTCAACAACCTGGAATCTTGTACACAAGCTCTGCTAAAAGCCAGAAATTAAATGGTGTAACATTAACTGTCTCTGGGGTATGAAGTCTATTAGACACAAAACATGTTCCACATTCAAGAACAGAATCAAGCCCTCATAAAATTTAGCTATAACACCTGTCTTTTTAAAATACTGTTTGATGATATGGAGGTAGTTTTTTCTGAGTTTATACATCATCTGTTTATTACAACTGCCATGAGAACATAGTCCACTAACGGCAACACTTGGTGATTTTAGGTTCAGTGCTTTAGAAGATCCAAATGCAAATTTTCTACTGTCTGTTCTCTAGGCAAAGATTGGCTTGTATATCCTTTATATACATCTAAACAAGATGAATTCTATGTTCTGTCTGGTGGCACAGTTTCAATACAATATATTAATGGTGCCCTCATCCCACCTCATAGTCAGGGGTCACTCTGTACCAGAATGCAGAAGTGACAATACGCTGTATATGCTGCATATGAACATTTCCTGGTCTTCTTTTAAAAAACATACACAAACGGCAACCAGAAGAAGCAGAACATGAGTTTTTCTCCCTGAATAGGCATATTTTCTATACATTCAGAAGCTCTGGTTCTGGAAATATGGATTTTTAAGTGTGTGCAAATTCTTACTATTTCCTATCTGATGAGATGCATGAGTTTTCAAAAGCCTATGTGCAGCACCGTTTAAACTATTGTGGAGTAGTAGCATTGACTTGGCAACCAAGCTTAACTAAAACATGTCAGAAGTATACGAGCAGAAAATAATATATTATGTGCTTAGTATTATATTAGTATCTTATTGTTATTATCTAGTATCTTATTTTATTTGTTTAATCATTAAATAGAAAATACATTTTAATTATAATGAACAGGTTTTTTTTTTTTTTCTTCAGAGGTGCATCAAAAAGAAATTTGAACTCTAGCTAAAAGGAAAAGTGCATCCACCCAAGCGAACAAACACGCAGGATTAAAGAGGGATGCAATGATACAGGGTTTTCCCCAGCAGTGTTAACAAATAACCTAGTGATGTTCAATATTTGCACAGGGGAAAAAAAAATCTTTGACACATATGAACTGTATTTTCATTAAAAAGTATAATTTTATTGTAAAATTAGAAAAAAAATGCAGACAAGTTCAAGAAATCTGAAATAATTGTAGTAGTGGATCTATTTTGTTCAAAAGACAGTTGTTTATTTTTTCTTTTCAATAGGAAACTTAATAGGTAATTTATTCTATATCCCTTAAGAAAGGCTATACTCTAAGCATACATTATACACAATACTAAGTAGAACACAACAGGAAAATAAGTTCTGAGCACACCTTAGAGTGTACAGCACCTTTTACCTGAGAGCTTCCCTCAGAGAGCTATTTTCCTCTCTCCCTCTTGAACGGCCTCATGCTCACTTTCTGCCAACTGATCCTACAGTTGCAGTGTAATTATCCTTACCATCCTGAACACGAGGTGTCGGGATAGAAGAAAAACTTGCCTATGATTTGACAGGCAAAAGACAAAATGACAAAAAGATAAGAAACAGCCTGCTTGTCATTATGAAATTAAGCAAATTACTTGGACTAAACCTACTAGAAGATAAGCACGCACACATCCTGAGACTGCAAGTATATAACTTTTTAATGTTTAGCCCTTGAAATGGATTACAGAGACCTACGTTAGGTGTATGGGCTTATACTATGTACGGCAAGAAGTAAACACAACAGCTCAAAATGAGATTCCAGCAACAGAAACTTGCCTACAGCTGTAAAGCAAGAACTGTCACGTTCCATATTGACTCATCTTGAGATCCTAGGGCACTAACTTCAGTTAACTGGCCTTCACAGTGGCAAGTGCTATCCTAAATACAGACTCCAAGTTTCTTTTAAGATAAGAGTGATGGTTTCTAGTGTTTAGTTCATTCACCCTGGATATGAGATTGCTATCTGAAGAGTTTAAAATTCCGTTTTCAACCTCACAATAACGTCTTAACAATTACATTGCAGGATATGTTGGTAGCCATTTGAGGCTGTTCTTTATCTCTCTTCTTGAAGCCTTGCCATGGGGAAAAATAAAACAAAATAAGATTCATCCAGGGTGGGAAAAAAGAGAAGAGGAAAGAAACTATTCAGCTGAAGGGCAGAGACTTCAATCTAGGTCCATGCATTCTGCATGACACATTCACTGAATAAAATACAAATACATTTCATGTTCCAAGACTGAAAATGAATATTGCCGTGTTCTATGCATGGAGAGTCAGTAATTAAGATCTGGAACAGTGAATCTTGAATTGTTCTTTCTTTGTAGACACACAGCTTTAGCAAATGTGATGTGGGTACATTTGATCCATCCTAACCTAAAGTATGTGGTAAGAGGTAGGTGCAACTTTCTTGAAAAACAAAAATAGGAGTTAACATTTGTCAAGCTGAGATCAAAATTGTGTTCACACCATGTTTTACCAATAAATTATTTTCTATAAGGTTGGGAACACTGTTTCTAAAGCAGTAATGTCTTTTATTTCTGGATGTTATCATTTCTGTCTTAGAAACTGTAGATTTAAGTTAATAGATGTGGCATGCTGAATCTGAAATTTGAGCAATGAACCACTGAAGATTAAAATGTAGATCTATCCTAAACATTTTATTTTGCATAATGCTAGATCTTTATTACCATTTCTAGATCCTCTTTGTGAAGCACCTTAATGTTCCTGTAGGAATTGACTGTACACCCCTGTACAACATGTTTTGTGAAGAGTAGACCCCACCTGGAGTATTGCATCCAGCTCTGGAACCCTCAGCACAGGAAAGGCATATACCTGTTGGAACAGGTCCAGAGGAGGGTCACAAAAATTATAAGGGGGATGGAATACCTATCCTATGAGGAAAGGCTGAGAGGGTTGGGGTTGTTCAGCCTGGAGGAGACAAGGGTCCAGGCAGACCTTATTGTGAATTTTAAATCTGAAAAGGGAGCTTATAAGAAAGATGGAGAGAGACTTTTTACCAGGGCCTGTAGCCATAGGATGAGGGGCAATGGTTTTGAACTGAAAGATGGTAGATCTACATTGGACACAAGGAAGAAATTTATTATAATGAGGGTGGTGAGACACTGGAACAGATTAGCCAGCAAAGTTTTGGATGCCCCATCATTGGAAGTGTTTAAGGTCACGTTGGATGAGGCTTTGAGCAACATGATATAGTCAAAGATTTCCCGGTGATCTTTGTGGTGATCTTTGAAGTGATCTTTGAAGGTCCTTTCCAACCCAAACTATTCTGTATTCTATGATGGTTTTCTGTAATGGATCATTTTAATAATTTTGTCCTTGATCAGGTTCAGCTGCATGACAAAACCTAAGCAGTTTGATACCTATCAAGACTAAAATCTACTGTGGACGTGCAGAAGTTTAATTCACTCAGGAGTAAATACAAAGGAATATAAGAACCCCTAAGGTTAGGTAGTGACTTACCAGGGAATTTTAGATCACGATATTGGACATAAGAACAAAAAATTTTGTTTAAATCCTTTACTGGATTTGGCTATTTATATCAGTGCAATTTGCAAGGACATACAAAATACTCGGAACATTTTGGTGAAAGTGGTATGAAACCAGAATGGTACAGCCCCTGCCAGTTTGCTTCAATGCCAGAATTCAAAAATCTGAGTTGAGTCCACTCCTGTGGTATTTCTTCTAGTAAAACTTCTAAACTGTGTACTTAATAATAGTGGGTTTAAAATATCTTGTAGCAATAATTATTTCTATGACAGTCCAAACACTGAAGGGCTTTTTGTGATTATGGTCACACAGCAATGAAACTTTCAGCGTTGCTGTCATAGAGCTCTTATTAAAATTCAAGCCAGCTACTTATCATTCAGTTCTTTGACTGGAAAACCATTAAACAATAAAGAGAAACATGAGCAGGAAAAAGGATCTATTCCAAACGCTCTTGCATGATCTCCCTTGCCAGGGAAATGACTCTTTGGCCTCTGTGTACTTGGCTTGCTAGTTCTTTGAAGCTTTCATTTCTATACAATGAATAGTGTCTCGCTGTGTCATGTGGAAGTAGATGGACACAAAAGTAAAAACATTTTTTTTCATAGTAATTATCAAATGAAACATTTTAGAATTTATAAAACAAATTATATTAGGATCTGATTTTAGGATTCCGTTAGTATTACTAATTTAGAATTCAGGATTTCTCTCTAAGTCTTGGACATTTCCCAGAAGAGAGGAAGGGAGAAAATGTGAAATGCTTACAACATATGCAAAGTTAATCAGACACTGATTTCCTATGTATTTTGCATGCAAAAGCCTGGGAGGCTCTTGTTTGTGTGACAGCAGAAGCATCCAAAATTATAATAGGTTGTATCAACTTTCCTCCTTTTTTCTCAAAATATGAATTCCCCCTCCCAACCATTTTCCCTTATATAAAACAAAATGCAAGAAAAACAATTAATACATGTTACTAAGTGTATGAACAGATGATTCCACGCTGCTAACATACTGTTCAGAAAATCCTACTGGTAAATACAAGCAGTAGGACACCGGGATAAATACAGCTTTTGTCTAATCTTTCAGTAAATTCTGATTATATTCTCTTTCTCCATCCCTGCTTACTTGCAAGATTCCCTCTTGCCCTCCCTCTCTCCCTGCTTCCCTACCTCCCTCTTGCTCTTTTTTCCCTCATCCCTCCATTCCTCTGGAACTTTTAAAGGGGAAGAAGGAAAACAAATAAACAACAAATCTCCTTTCTTTGTTTCCTCCTCCTCCCTATCTTAAAGTAAAAACAAAACAAAAACCCACCAAAACAAAACAAAACAAACAATCAAACAAAACCCAAAGCCCCTCCCCCCAAAAATCTCCAATCAAAAAACCTAGACAAAACCTTCAGGAACAATTGATTTTAATCTATATCAATTAAAAAAAAAAAAAAAAAAAAAAAAAAAACAACAACAACAAACACAAAATAACCCAAACAACTAAAAAAAAAGAAATAAATCTTGAATCTCAGTGGTGATTTTTTGGAAGTTAGAGTTCAAAATTTGAACTCTGCAACACCTAAGTACTTAAACCCTTTTGTGGAAGAAGCCCAAAGATAGTAGCTTTAGTTTGGGATTTTTTATTTTTTTTTTCATACCTTTAACATATCCATGGCCATTTTAGCCTAGAAAATAGTATTTTTTCTCCACTACTCATGCCCATTAAGCTTTGTATGTGACTATTGCCTAACATTTTGTGTCTTAAGTCCTGGGAATATCACATATGGTATGAAATCCTAACGTTGTCACAGCATAACAAACAATAGCCCTTATCATCTGAGGCAAGGTAAGGCTACTGTGCAATTTTTAAACTTTAACTGGGAACTTATTCAAAAATAATCAGACTGTGATAAAGTGTACAAAAATAACCCCAAGAAGACCCCAAGACTTAGGAGAAAGAAACCCTCAACCATCAGCATTGAACTCCTTCCAGTGAAGAACGTGGGATACCAGGGACATCACTACCTCTTTACTTGAAGAAGACATGCTGTCAACCTTAGGACCCCGAGGGACATTAGAAGGGTGAGCAGAAAGACCAGAAAAGAGGCTAACACAAGTGACATAACGGTGGGTATTTGCAACAGATCACATGGTCAAGAAAAACTGATGAAAACTTCTTTCAACAACTGGAAGAAGCCTCACATTTTCAGGCCTTGGTTCTCATAAGGACCTGTAATCATCCTGACATCTGCTAGAAGGGTAACATGGCAGGGGGATCTCTCAAGAACACCAAAGAACATTTGTTGATGCAGCTGACTGATGAGCCATCCAGGGAAGTTGCTAAGCTGCACCTGTTATTTATAAATAGGTATAATTTGTTCAGTGTATGAAGACTGATGGCAGTCTTGGCAACAGCAACTGTAGGTCAAAGGATTAGCAACAAAACATATATAAAAGGCTAAGATTTTGCCTTGATCTTTACTGTTAAGTTTTGTCTTCAGACATTGGAGGTCATTGATCTTAGTGTTGGATTTGAGGTTAGCAAACCATTACACATGGTAGAGGAAGATTCCATCAGGGACCACTGAGTTGATTTGGACATTCAAAGGTCCTTGGAAAAAGATGGGGTATATTCCAGGGTGGTAGGGAAGCTGGAAAATGCCACTGAAAGAAAAAATGTCATATCGTCTTTTGGTCATGGAGACTGGATGAGGTTCCTGATGATTAGAAATATGCAAATATCATACCTATCTTAGAGAGGGCAATGATGTGAGAAGCTACAATCTGGTCAGCCTAAGCTCAGTCCATAAGGAAATCATACAGCAGATATATATATCCATTTCCAAGGACCTGAAGCAATTATGGACAATAAGACTGGATTAAGAAAAGTGAAATCATGTGTGACAAACCTGATAGCTTTCAGTGACAAGACAACAAGTTTTGTGTGCAAAAGGAGAGGAGCAGATGTTATATACTCTGACTTAGCAAGGCCTTCAACAAGGTCTCCTATAGTATCTTTATAGACAAAGTTTTGAAATATGGTGCGCAGGAAATTGGCTGGGAAACAGGCGTTGAGGGCCTGGTGAGTAAGAAATCAATTCATCTTTCTCATGGGTCAATACTGAGTTCAATATTGTTTAATGTCTCTATTAACAACCCAATCTGTGAGATGGAGTGTACTCTTAGCACATTTGAGGATGAAAGCAAACTTATCCTAATGGTCCATATACTGAAAGGCAGGACTGCTACTAAGAGAGACCTAACAAAAACCTCATGAAGTTCAACGTCAAGCAAATGCAATGTTGTACGCGTGGGGAGGAATAAACCCATGCAACAATAAACAGCTTTTCAGGGGAGAAAATGGTGGGCTTGATGGACCTAGCTGAACATAAGTCAGTAGTGTGTCACTGCATCAAAGGCAGCCAACCACACCGTGGTTGAGGTACCTCTTCTTTAGTAGACTTTATAACTAGGTGTGCCTAAATGTTAGACAAATTATTTAGGTCGCATAAATCATAATACTCAAAGTTTTCTGCTGCTGCTGTTTGGCCATCTGACAATCTTTTTCTTGAGGAACTTGTAACAATTAGTTCATGCCTTTCTGGTACTAGTGTGATTAAGTTTGATTACAGACTAGTTAGTACCTCATTATTTTTTTTTTTTTCGTGTTTTATGTCTCAGCAAAATCTGAATGCTATTTCACAAAGAAAAATAAAAGGTACTCCTAGAGCCCGAGTGGTTTAATTTTATATAATACTAAGGACCTTCTGCAAACATAAGAGATTTTAAACTTTCTTGGGAAAAAAGGAGAGAGAGCACAAAAGCCCTTTTAAAGACTGAATGTAAAGCAATGTAAACATAGGGATTGTTACATACCTTTTGCAAAAATGAACTCATTAAAAACCAACATTTTATTAGCTGATGAAATAATTTTATCTACTCCATTCATTTAAAACTTTTTTTGTTGAATCATTAATATTATTGTATATAGCTGACTTTTTTGCTCTCCAGAATGTGAGGAAAGAGTCATGCCATGAAAATAGAGCTTCATTTATTTCAGTAAATACATGTTGTGTTCTGTACAAAAGGTAAAAGATGTAAGAATACTGGCATAATCTATCAGTAAAGGAGAATGTAATCATATCAGAGTAGGAGACAAATCTCCCTTTCAGTGTTGTTATATAGATACTAAAGAAAAAGCCTACTGAGGTTATTCTTAATTTCATAAATGACCCTTCTGTGGCACGGAATATTTGCCAGGTGTAGTATATGCACTCTGATCACGGCACTCCTTCATTCTAAACTCTTTACTCCAAGGGAATTTAAACTCACAACATGTATCTGCCTGCAAAATTATTTAAATACTAGATTATAGGCATTCTTTGCTTCTCAGTGCTGTGCCATGTTGACATGCATGTTATCAGTGCTTTGGTAAGCGTACGGAAGTTTCTACTTGCAAACAAGGGCAGAAATTTTAAAATCTCTGTGCTGAACATTTTGTAGCCCATTAAAGCAACATAGTCCAGCATAATGACTATGAACGTGTACTGTTAATGTTAAATTAATATTAAACATAAAATTATTTTCACCCTTTTAAAAATATGTATGCTGTCGTAGTTTAGGCTGGGCTGGCCATGACATAAACGAATGACGGATGCTGTCTTTTAACCTCTCTCTCCCCTCCCAGAAAAAAAGAGAGAGAATAAGGGAGGGAGAGAGACTTATGGGTTGAAAAGAAGCTAAAACTACTTTAATGAAATATTAATAATAAAAATAAAAGATAATAATATCAATAAGAAAAATAATGAAATATATACAATATATATAAAAAAAGCAGTATCATGCTCCTGGGATTACAATCACATCACTGGCAGGTACTGGGAAAGTCCCAGACTGGATTCAGCGATGGGCAAGAGCTGAACTCAGGATTGGATTCAGTAACACGCAGATTGAGATCAAAGACAGAACAGACAAAGTTCTGGGGATGACCCCATTGGTCAGTTTTGAGTAACCTGTCCTGTCTGCTCCTCTCTGCGGGTGTGACCCCTCTACACTTTGTCCCTTCCGGCCCTCTAGCTTGCTACACAACAAAGTTAGCTGACCTTGGTTGTTCTGGGAACAGTATAAGAAAGAGCCTCTCTGCATACCATTCCTTGCTTTTAACTATAAAAATCAGACATTATCACTCTGGAAGACGACACTGTCTGAAAAACGTGCTGTTAATTTCAGAAAGTGCACTCAGTTAGAAAAGATTTAACTGAAAAGTAAAATTACTGAAAAGAAAATTGGTTCTGTTCTACCTCAAACAAGGACACATGCACACAGAGAAGCAATGAAAATAAAATAAAGAATCTATCAATTAAGTTTTCTGGGTTTTGTCATGTTTGCTTTAATTGATAGTATACAACAGGTGAAGTGAACTGAAGAAAGTAACTCTAAATTGTTAAAATCCTATTAGGAACAAATATTTATAGAATTTGGCTCAATTTTTATCCATCCAGGGTATATAAGGAGTAAGAATAAAAAAATAATCAGCCATCCAAAATGCATGCAGTTTATTGAAGTAATAAAGTCTAACAATGCTTAAAAGGTTGGCTGCTTTTGAAGTTCTGGTAGAATGAAATTCTAGGAGTGGTATGAATAGAGGTACAAGATGAGAGTGATTTATTTTTGTTTTCTTTAGGGAGTGAAGGCATATTGTGGTCTTCGCCATTCATAGTTGCTAAAATAAACATACCAGTTATGACTGCAGTGAATTTTGTTTTGGAACAAATTTTTTGTCATGTTTATTTCACAGTACTTTCTTGGGAAAATGACCCGATTCTTCTCTTATGTGTATTACTACCCTTCAGCTTCCTTTTAGTCCTTTCTTTGGTCCACTAGAAATGTATCGAGTGTATGATTGATAAATACATTCCAACATTTTGTTCTAACTCTATAGAAGAGACTGACAGTAAAGCTGCTTGTTTGTGCAACTAAAAATATCCTCCAGCAGAATGGGAAAATTAGTTTTATATTTCCTCTTCTGTTACTGTCAAAGCACTCAGTAGCTATTTGTGTGGCTGTTTTCAAGAAAGCTTTTTTTTTTTTTTTAATAGAAAGTTGAAACTATGTGTCCATAAACTCAATAATTTCAAAATTCTGAAGAATAAATTTGACAAGAACTTTTAGAAAGTAAGTGTCTATAGAAAAGGAACTGCTTGTGTCAATGAAATGGGAGATTCCTAATTTTAGGAAGCGGTCTGTCCTAAAACATAGGCAGAATGTGAAATTACCCTTACTTCATTTGGGAGCAAGAAATCTCTTTGCAGGAAACATTGACATATGCTAGTAAACTGTTAGATGATAATGTATATCCCTGTAGCATAAATCCAATATAGCTGAAGTATTCATATGAAAATAATAACATAATGTGTAAATAAAATAGCACAATAAAAGTATATCAAAGTCATCCTTAATAAAGAAGATCGATTCAGTTGTCTCTAAAAGCCATACCAGGGGATATAGATCAGCTTCATATACACACAAGTTCTGTTTTATAGTCAAATTCCTCCCAGAATCACCCAGAAGCTGCAGCTCAGTGAAAAGTCCTAGAACAGTTTTGTCTGCTTTTAGCAGATTCTTTGTACCTTTATGAACTCATAAACTGAGAAAACTGTAAAGACAGATTTTTTTCCTTTTGACTGTATGTGTTGTCCATGGAAAGTGCTTGTGGTGTAATATAAAAAGACCTCAGTTAATCCTAGGGAAAGTGAGGAAACTGATGTTTGATCCTTACTCTAAAAAATATAACTTATACTCGTAGCTACACAAAAGCTAAGGGATTTTTTTTACCCTAAAAAATTCTAAAACTTCCCTTCATTTATTCAGATACTCGGGCACTATGTGTCTCTAATTCCCCTTTTAAATCATTCGGATCTATAGTACATTTTACATGTAATTTGATTTTGATTAATACAACATTATAAGAGAATATAGGTGAAAAAAACCCCAAACTTATATTCAGGTATAGTTATAATATAGATGACGTTGAAAGGTCCTTTCCAGCTACGTTTCTACAATTTTATCTCACTGTATTTCTTATAGGTTCAGCTAGGGTTATACAGCATCAATAATGAAACATTTTTTCTTCATTAATACATTAAAATAATAGATTGTTTAAATAGTGTTTATTTTTACTTTTGCTTCCTTTGTATAAAATCAAGGAATCATATGAAAATCAAGGATGGTTTGAGAATATGACGGTACATGGCATGTGTGAACAAAGTTTTAATAGCTAAGAGATATATTTTGTCTCATAGTAATTTAATCAAGCATTTATTTAAAGATTAAAAAGAATATTTCTAGACTATTCCCAGATAAGTCTTATACAAATAGACTAGTAAAAAAAAAAATAGAGTAAAAGGAAAAAAAAACATATTATTCAACTCCAACAGAAAAAGGAATAATAAAGACTACCTCCAGTGGTAGATAAAGACTACCTCCAGTGACTTAAGATAAAAGCTAGACATTGTCAAATTCCTGGTAGAAAAATTGTTGGCCACTCTTTTGCCACATTGGAAGTAACCAACAATAAGAAGCATCATGTTTTAAAGAGCATTTTGCTCTGTGACCTTAACTAAATAGAATTTTACATTTAATCTTTTTCCTTCTTTTGTGTGTATAAGGCGTACTCTAGATTTTCTACCAATTACATTAGAAAGAGTGAACAGGATGTATGAATTGCTGTCTTATTCTGTACCACTCTTGGCTTTTTTTGGTTGATTTCTTTGAGAATTATATGCATCACAAAGAAATTTGTGCTCTTCTCGTTCTTGTCTTACCTTTATTTACCTCAGTCCTCAGGACTAGTCTGTGTGTTGTTAGAAACTTCAGGATGAAAACTTCATAGGATATCTCAAAGAAATATAAACAAATTATAGATAACAATATCTTTGGCCTCACTGATTCTACTTTATCATTTTTTCCTTCCACTTTTCTCATAAAATATAAATAACATTCTTTAAAAAAAATCCAAATAAAGTACTTTTGCTCATCATGTAGATAATTTTATGATTATATTTATGATTATATTTCTCTTTGATTTTATGCTATGCTTCATAGACTATTTTGGGTTTAAATCTTTGCAGTATCCCCTAATATAAAATAATTCTCTAACTGCTAAGATACTGTAATATTATCTAAAACCTCAGAGAAAAGGGGAAATTAAACAAGTTTCTGTAAGAATGAACATTTTTTTAAAAAAATCTGTTTGTTTTATTCTGTAATGGCTTGTTAGGTTAATGAAGAAGACATTTAAAATAGTAAGTGTTCCAGTAGTGGAATCCGTTAATCTCTTGCAAAAATATTGAATATATGATCTTTTTCCTCTCTTTGATGATCAGAGAAGAAACAACAGTCTATTTGAAACTGTAAGAATGTCTAATATCCTAAATCTTTTTCAGTGGAATGGAGAGACGACCTGATCAGAGTATCTGATACTGTTTAATTACCCTATGCACTTATTTAATTATCTAGTGCTTTCTTAAAATTTGGAAATAATTTATGAAGTGACTTTGTTTTTTATAGATTATGACAGACAAACATCTTCTAAGGCCAGAAGGGAATATTAAATCATTTATTCTGACTGCCTATATACTGTAGGTCATAGAATCGCTCTAGTATTTATTCCCACACTTTTTGCTTGAGCTTAAAATCCCTTTCAAAAACCCACCCAGTCTTGACTTGAAGATTTCAATACAAGACTTCCTTTTGATAATTGGTGAAAAATGTATTCATTACTTAAAATAGAATAAAAAATCATAGAGTCATAGAATGGTTGAGGTTGGAAAAGACCTTGAAGATCATCAAGTTCTAACCTCCCTGCCAAATGTTTGTGAATCTGCTCTACTGATGGTCTATTATCTCACATTTATTTTGAATGTTAGCCATTTTGGTGTCAGTAATGTGGACAACTGGACTACATGTATTTGTTTTTCATTAACTTAATTATTCTATAAGCAAAAAGTAACTTTTCAGCAAGAATTATCTTGCTCACAGGTTTGTTTTATTTTGGTTTGGTTTACTTTACTTTAAAATACTAGCACTTTAGAACCCTAAGTAATTTATGTGCTTTGTTTTCTTATTGTATCGTTTTATATCCATTTGATCCCAGAGTGGATTCCAATACTGTATTTGAAACTGAAGGTGAGTTTGGAGGAAGAGGTGATGTGACATTCCCCTCTCATATGTGCCCCGGTTAGCCAAGCCGTCAGCTCCTGCTGGAATCGCCTGACGGCCTAGAGCAACCACTCCAAAACTGAAGTTTACCTGAAAGAGGGAGTTTTACATATGGAACAAAAGCAAGTGAAGGCACTTAAGGGAAGCCAAGAACTTTATTGTCTAAATAGGTATAATCGTAGTCAGGACATGGTTTTGGCACCTGCCTGTGGGCTTCAAGGGACTGCTAGGCTTATGATAAAAAAAAAAAAGAGAGAACAAAAGTGTCTCTGATGTAGTGAAATAAAAATGTCTGCTCCCGACCACCAAATAAACTGGGCAAAACAGTGACCCTTGTTTTGTGTTGAACACAATGAGAAGACCCTAGTCCTGTGAGGAAACAGCAAGGTGAAGGAAGGTGAGCTGAGAGCTGAAGGTGAAGAGATAGGCAGAGCAGAGGTCTTATTGATGAGGAGTCAAGAAGGTAAGTCAGCAAATCCAGGTCAGGATCAGGTCCAGAGACAGAGTTCAGAATCAGGTATAGACCAGTGATCACCTGGCAAGCCAGGAAGTCATACCAGAAGGTCAGGATCAGGGTCAGGGTCGAGAGGGTACAAGGGCAGACATTGACATACCTGTGGCACACCTGTGGCACACCTGTGGCACAAGTGGGGCTAAGAACCAAGAAGGAGAACCTCAGCTTCAACCAGAAAGAGCGGCAAGCCTCACTTTTAGCTTTGTTTGGTTTTGTGGTGTGGGTTTGTTGTTTTTTTTTTTTTTTTTCACAACAGATCTTACCCACAAAGAAATTGACCTTGGGCTCAGCCAGCCAAATGCCTAGAAGGAGGGGGTGCACTCAGGATCTTGGCAAATGTTCTTAAACTCTGGTCAAATTGAGACTCAGAATCTTAATTTCTCCAGGGCTTTAAACAGCAATCCAGGTTATTGAACTCCAACCTTGCCTCAGTTTCTGGCATCTTAAATCATGGAGTTAATCTACTATTCTCCAAGTTCTTTCAGCATCTGAGGTTAGGCAGTGGTGCATAAGTGTTATTAATGGATTATAATCTTTTTAATTATCCTTTTTTTTTGTTTGTTTGTTGTCCAACTGGAAGATAATCTAGCTATGAAAAGCCAAGATGTGGAGATCAAGCATGTAGCTACAAAAAGCTAAGATTAGGAGGTCAAGTATGTAGCCAGCACAGGTTGGTCATGAAATAAGAATGTTAATATAAGTAACTAGAAAAATCATGATCCAAACTGAAAAAAAAAAAAAGCCAAGCAGAGGAATAGATTTATCAAGACTTTCCCTCCCACTGTACATTTTCCTTTCCACTATGTAGAATGTGTAAATATATACATGATAAATGTGAGAGAAATACAAGAATCATATGGGACTAGTATTGTCAGTATTTCAGGTAGTAATCCTTTTCAGGTATAGAGAAGAAGATTGACTGCCCCATCATTCTCTATATTGGACATTTGAAACAAAACATACACTGTAGACAACAGTCTTCAATGAGATCAAATGTGAATGTGCTTAATTTTAAGCACTTTGTATGTTTTGCTCTTAGTGATTTATTCAAGTTCAGAAAAGAATACTGTGACAAAAAGAATAAAAGTATATGCCCTATATTAATCATAACTAGTTAAGTAACTATTATTGGTTTTGTTCTCACAAGGACCATAAGTAAAGCTGATCACTCCTAGTCTTTTATAAAAACCACAGGGATGGTTCAATAACCTTCCTAAAATTGTTAATTCTGTTGTAGTGTTTGCAAATACTAAATAAATGCTAGTTTGACATCTGGTTAATAACTAAGACGCTGGGGAAAAAAAACATGTAAGCTATGCCTGTTTCATATTCCCTGTTTTCCTTAGAAAAATATTATTGCTGAAAATGGGAAAAAATATTTTTTATTGTTTTGTCCTGTTCTATCCTCAGTTAGGCCAGGGGAATTCTGTGAAGGTTGTCAGAATAAAATGATTGTCATTACTAGTACCTCAATAGATCCTGTGTTTGATCATAATGCAAATGTCATCCATCACTGCCTTCTGTACATTTTTCCCTCCTCATTCTAATTTACTCTGTAGCTCCATTAGGAGCTACATGAGAAACATTTGGAAAGCAAATTAGTGTACTGCTCCTGAATATGTCTAAAACAACGGTTATTTCATCAATAATTGGTACCATGGATTTGGGGTTCAAAACACATAACCTAATTCTCATTCCTTTTCAATTTTTTAACATAAAGAACTGCAAATATTTACAAAACTGTATGGACCCCAGTGGTTCCACTATTCAGTTACACAATGAATAATCTTTTTACTTTTTTGTTCATGAGAGTTCATGCAAATTGAATACACTTTGAATCTAAAGTTAGACCAATCATTTAAACTAACAGCAAAAATCAAATTAAACATTCAATATCTGCATGTTTTCTGACTGAAAAAAATAAAGCCTATTGTTTACCTGAAGATAATGTCCTCAAAATTGGACCAAAGATGCCTCTCATGGAGAAATGTTGAAAGATTTATATACCCTGCCACACCTCGTTCCATTTCAGAATGAAACAATTGTATAATTTCAGCAATAAAAAATATTAAATCATACCTTGAAGACATGTGGTATGAAGTAGCTTCATTCACACTCATAAAGCTACTTCACTCTGGAAATTATATATCTCAGAGAAATTTGGTGTTGTTTGAAACACAGCCAGGGTGTGAGCTTACAAGTACAGTGTAGATGGTGAAGCGAATCTTTGAGCGCTGGCTTTTTTTTTATTTAGCAAAGTACATGTACAATTGAACAATCAGTTTGATCTACTGACGACTTCCCTTTCGGCCAATGTAAAATTCAATGTAACCATGTCCAGTAGTGAAAGATGCACTAAAGAGACAGATGAGTTTTTAATAGCAAACTCACCTGAGAACAGTTTTTGCCAGAGTTTTAAATTCTTTAGACTCTGCTTTGTTTCCAGACAGCAATTTGGCTATACCATTTTTTTATATATACCAATATGTCTTTATTTAATGATATTAGTAGCATTTCTATGGAACATATCCAATGTGGTCCACAAATATTGAATCTACTATCTTTTATCCATCAGAACTTAACCCTGGAACCACCATTCCTTAGTTTTGAATGAAAGCCTATTCATGAAGATTGTTAAAATAGTGTTTTGACTGATATTAATAAAATATAAGCTGTAATTTAGAATCAGTGCTACATGCAACAACATGCTTACCACCCATCCCCACATAAAAGAGATTATACCAATATGAGTGCTTTATATTCATACAAACTTAGACTTCATCAGTTTGCACCCCCTCTTCAGGTTCCTAAAAAGATTAGAGTTTGTTTGGGAAGTATTTCTCTCGTGTTTTGTGAGCTAATCTAACATCAGTAGGGATACCTAGATAAGCACAGATAATTGCTCTGGGGCAGACATTCTCCGAAGCAAGCCTTGTAATGTTTAATTTCCTTGTCCTATAGGCAAGTAGGACCTGAGTCTTAGTTCCTGTTTCACAAGTAACCAAATTAATTTTTCATTAGTTTTTACCAGTATAAGATTGTAATTTTCCAGACTTGAGTTAGTGTCTTAATTGCAGTATGGGTTTTGGACAAATAGGAGTATATATTTTTTTCCTCTGTTGTATTAGCACATCGGTTTTTTTTCACAGTTATAATGCTTAAGAAAATACTATTCTCTGCTGATCATAACGGTTGTTTGGTACTGATACGAGTTGACCAGCAGGTTCTGAATCAAATAAAGAGGAGTCTACTTTCACTTGTTGCTTGTAACTCTTGTTGCCAGTGGTGAATAACAGTCTTCATAAAAGAATAATAGCTGCTTATGTGTATAATGATAACTGACTGCAGCTATTTTTAAATTTCTTGTCTTTTGTCTGCCACTGTTAAAAAAAAAAAAAAATAGGTTTATCTTTTTCTTTCAGGTAGGTCTATGTGCCCTTTTTCTCAATACATCCTTTTCAGCATGCACCAAACACATTGCATAATTGGCATACGTTTCCCTCAGTAGGCATCACAGCAAGGCGAAACTATGGTAGTCACGCAGAATTGGAATAAGTCATGAAATACTGCTTTTTTAAATGAATTGTATAAAATAAACAGTAAAAAATGTTAAATTTCTCAGGTTATACATTCCACTCTAGTAAGAATAAGGGCAATACAAGTATATATCTTACGTACTTTTTACTATGTCAATAAGAGCACAATGAATTAATACCACTACAGAATAAATTTTAATATAGATTACAACAAAACAAGACAGAGGTTGTTACAAAGAGAAAAGAGCACAATTGATTCTGTATATTGCACTTAAAAGACATATTTGAAAGATTTACTTCTCAGAAATGCATTCTTCCATAGCTGCCTCCATTTGATGAAATGGTTATTTTAACTTATGAGGATTCTTCTTTCAAAGGTTCTTCTATCTCCTTTGCCATTTTCCAGCCTATCAATTTCAAAATATAGTTTAAGATTATTAAAGTTTATTTGGCTATTTCTATCATACAGATACCTGTAGTGGCATGGTATGGATCAGAGGGCACACATGTTGCTCGTAAGTAAAATATGTTTGTTCCAGTATTTTTTAGAAAAAAAATGCCCTATGTAAAGGAGTACATTGCTTAATGTTTGGAGGACAAATTAATTTTAAAATGTAAGGTTGATTCTGAACTAAAGTCTTAAGTCATATGATAGAATTTTGCCTCAAACTTAAAAACAGATAATGGCTAACTTATGAGTCATTGTATAGAACTGTTTTATATTTTTTCAAATGTCAGACATTTACTTATTAAAAAAAAATCAATGTATTTTGAATGGGAAGCTGGAATATTTCAATTGTTCTTGTAATTTTATCTGGATCTCAGAACAAACAAAAATTAATTTTATTTCTCCCTTTTCTATTTTCAGTTCCTTATTTAGGTGGCAGAGACACATGAACTACCTAAATAATGCTTTGCTGTTAACTTTACTTAATATGCCAAATCTGTTTAATTACAGTTTCTATAAATAATCTATGCAAAATACTTCCCTGAACAGAATGCACTTTTCCTTCTGTATGTGGCACATTTTAATACTTAAAAGCATTACAACAGATGTTAGGTGCCTCCTAAACTTGTTTTCAGTTTTCTTTTATTTATATGTTAATGAGAATTTAATTACTTCATGAATACTTAAACAACCTGAGGGTGCCTGATATCATTAGCCTGAACATGACAAGCACCTCAAGTGACCACATGGGAAGACTAAAATTGCTTTTAGTTCACTTGAAGACAGAAAGATGAATTCATTTCACCCCCTGCTATGTTCTACCTGACACACGAAACTGAATAAGCAGTGGGCACTGATTCAGTCTCACTTCAGTGTGACTGAAAGTATCTGAGGAAGGAAGGTACACCAAAGTGCATAAATGGTTCCTTTTTCAATTTGTTTCACTGTCCTTTAATAAACAATTTGGGAATGTTTTGTTACTGTGTCTTATTTCTTCTTAATAGTTTTTTAAGGTAAAATTGCTTTCTGTCATGTCAATTTCCTTGTTCAAAGCTTGTAAAATTATACACAACTTAGACATACCCTACAGTGATCAAATTTTCTGGGATGAAAAAAAAAATATATGGAAAATGCTAAACGTCTATCAGGAAATTTGTTGTAATAAAAAAAAAAATATTTGTGGGTGTTGCAAAATTATAGATGGGGGCTGATTCTGACCTATGGAAATAATCAAGAAAAAGAACTAAGAAACTGATTTTCATGAACTAGGATTGTTAACAGTAGCTCTATTTTCTTGATGATATATTTGTAGTTAAACAGTGAATTTGTTATTGGACTATATATGAAGAAATAATGTTTCTGAAGTATTCATATGGTCCTCTTTCTCATGATATATACAAGAAGGGAGAATGGTAATACTGTGAACACTAAAAGGAAGCATGATAATCACAAAAAAACACAACCTTTTTTTTCAGGGACACATTTGCCCAGTCTGTTTTATCATTTTTAGAAGGAGGTGATTTCATTTTCATTCAGAACCTGCAGATACTTCCTCTTCAATAAATTCTACTTCTATAAATGTTCCAAAGAAGAGCATGTCTTAAGTAATACAGACAATTTTTAAAAATATGATATTGTATAGTTTAACATCTCAGAAGAAGAAACTCGTTTATTTACTCTTTGGGTATTGTATACCCATATACATTCAGTGTTAATGAAATCTAAACAGTACCTCATCATAGCAAGACAACAAAATTGTGAATAAAAATAATATTCAAGTTCCTACATTGAAAGCTTTGCCTAATATATTATCTCTAATGTCTGGGCAGGAAATTAGGAGTAACAGAGCAGCTTTGCAAAAAAGGCTGACCAACAGTGAAATGAAAGGAATGGGCCACAAACAGACTGTATAAAGAATGATGATTTTACAAGTAAAAGAATGCAAGTATTTTCCAAAAGTTAAACTCTTGCCCTGAGGAAGTTATAGTTGTTTGGGTAGCATTCAAGCAGCAGGCTTCTCTCTGACTTTTCTAGATTTATAAGAAGAACGTATCTTGTAATTCCAGTGCCTGAAAAAAAAAAAAATTGCAGTATATTAGATACAGAGATGATTTTTTTGCTCATCAGACATGTCCAAAACAAAGCTGTTTAAGCTTTTGTTTTCATTTCCTATTTTTTTCATGATGTTGGATGTCTGTCGCACAGGCATTGCTGTCATTTGTCCACATACCAGAGAAACCTTTTGTTAACTCGGTCCATTAGATTAAAATCTTTTCATTTTCTGTGTTTGAAGGTGTTTATGGGTATTCTTATGTGTGCTTAAGGGTGCTGATGGAGAAACAGTTATTAAAAAAGAACAGACTGAAAAAACAAAAAAAAAATGTGCTGAGGGGTAATGTGTGTAAGTCTCCCAGGAACAGATTAGCTCCAGAAACTGGCAGTCCTTTTAAAACTGCAAGAATTGAAAAAGTCAGGATGTTAATAAGCAGCTGAATGTGTCCAAGGCCACCAGCCTACATTCACCTAAACAAAATGTTCTGTAGCTTTGACAACGTTCAAGAGGCAGTGACTGCTACGTGTAGACAGAGACTACAGGTTCCTATATACATGCCTCATAAAACATAGGACCCATAGAGGGACTTTCTAGCCACTTATCAAGACACCAGTGGCACATTGGTGTGACCCTTGACACCTGAGTAAATTGCTGGGGTTGGCCTCTCAACTGATGCTCCAGACTTTGCTACGACTGAGTGTATGTGTGAACTGTGTGAAGGAGTAGTTGGACTTACTGTGTCAATAGCAATTATTATAAACAGCAGCTTGATAAACCTAATAACTTCATAGAATCATAGAACGGTTTAGGTTGCAAAGGACCTTGAAGATCATCGAGTTTTAACCCCCCTGCCATAGGCAGGGACACCTCCCACTAGACCAGGTCGCCCAAGGCCACGTCCAGCTTGGCCTTGAACACCTCCAGGGATGGGGCCTCAACAACCTCTCTGGGAAACCTGTTACAGTGCCTTACCACCCTCAAAGTGAAAAACTTCTTCCTAATGTTCAATCTGAACCTGCCCTCTTCCAGTTTAAAGCCATTCCCCCTCGTCCTATCATTACATGCCCTAGTAAAAAGTCCTTCCCCAGCTCTCCTGTAGGCCCCCTTTAGGTACTGGAAGGCCGCAATAAGATCTCCCCAGAGCCTTCTCTTCTCCAGGCTGAACAGCCCCAACTCTTTCAGCCTCTCCTCATAGGAGAGGTGCTCCAGCCATCCAGATCATCCTCGTGGCTCTCCTCTAGACACACTTCAGCAGGTCCATGTCCTTCTTCTGCTGGGGACTCCAGAGCTGGATGCAGTACTCCAGGTGGGGATTCATGAGAGTGGAATAGAGGGGCAGAATCACCTCCTTTAACCTGCTGACCACTTAATTAACAAAAGATATTCTAATAAACACTGGTTGTGATCTGTGTCTTCACTGTGCAACCTTCAATCTTGCAGATACTTTTGTGCCAGACTATCACAGAACAGCAACAGTGGGATGCTCCAGAGAGGATGAGAGCCAAGAGCTAAAGTTCACAGGCAGGGCAGTGCCCTCAGCGACAAGGACACAGACCCACAGTACCTGAACGAGATGTGCAGAGCAGCTTTGGTGCTGGTAACCAGCCTCAGTGAACAGCTGACAACAGGTTTTCAGGCCAATCTGTACCACGTCCAAGGTACATGTAAGGATCCCTGGAAGGGTCTAAATCAGTGAGATACAAGGCCAAGCACTGGCACGGTGCAATATAGTTCTAGTAAGGACCAAAGAGGAGAGCTTAACTTAAAAAAAAAAAAAAAAAAAAAAAAAAAATTACAAAAGAGAGGGGTCCAATGATGAGAGTTTTCACAGCTTTTTCTCACACAGCCCTTTTCATGTCTGATCCAGGGCTCCACAGCTACATGATATGCACTGGCATATGCAGCTATGCTCCAGCAAAGGTCCTGGCATGTTCTTAGTTGTTTTCCAGAAATATGTTTTATCAGAATGATTGTGCTGATACGGATTAATAATAATAGCTTTATAACAGAAAAACAGATGAACATGAAGCCTAGGGCTAGCTTCTCTCCACTCTGTTCAAATATAGGCTTCCCTGAAGAAGATTGTGATCATACTATGTGCCTATTAGTCCTGCGTTTTATTCTGTGATAGGAGATAAAATTGTAAGATCCTTTTTTTATTTTATTTTATTTATTTTTCAATGGGGGTTGGGGTGGGTTGGAATGAACAGAATGTGTGTGTGAGAAAGTGTTGAGTACCATGGTCTCACTTATTTATCTTTCAAGTTGACTTCTGCATCCTGCTTTTCTGATCAAGCACATTTCACAAATACCTGTTCAAGGCTGCTTCTTGCAGTGAACTGACTAGTTTTCTCCCATAATAAAATGTTCCTGCACTTCTGGGAACAGTTTACTTCAAGTATACAGCATAGGCAGGGCTGTGTAAGGACCGGTTCCTTCCAACCTACAGAGTCAACCAGCACTGTCCTGGCTCTGTTAAATACACATGCTCTAACACCACATGCAGGGGAAAAAAAAAAAAAAAAAAAAAAAAAAAGCCATAGCATCACATAAAATAAGGATTTCTTTTTTAAGATATCAGAGAATTCACTTTAATTTCTGTGTCATATGGATATGGTCATTCTATAGTTCATAGGAACTATACTCTAAGCATATATGTGGAGATTAGCACCTCTGCACCTCTTGGCCTGGGAAGAGGGATCACTCTCAGAAGCACAAGTGTAGCCAGTGTTGGATCATGCCTTTGTTTTGGCAGAGCAGAAGAGGTGATAAATGTAAGGTATCTTTTAGAAGTAGGATGGGAATTTGGTCCTACTAACCAAATAACTTTACATCTTTAACTGAAAATTTAGAGTAGCCAGACCAAGGAGAAAAAATCTGCAAATCTCTGGAGATTTTCAAGACCCGCCTGGATGCAGTCCTGAGTAATGTGCTCTAGGCAATGCTGCTTTAGCAGGGGAGTTGGACTAGATGATCTCTAGAGGTCCCTTCCAACTCTGAAAATTCCGTGATTCCATGATTCTGTGAAATATAAACATTATTTTACTGTATTTACAGAATGATAGAAAGTTTTTTATCAAAACAGAAACAACACGTGTTTATAAATCTCTTACCACCTCTACTTACTGTGCAACACACAATGCTCCAAGAGGCATTGTTGTTTCTATTCCCACTCAGGCTGGGTATTTAAAAGAGATTTTAAACTTCAAAGTCTCATCCTTTTAAAGCACAAAAATATAACACTACAGGCAAAATTATGTTGGTGGGATTTGTTTGATCAAAAGTAGTGCTAATCAACCAGAATCCCCTAACAATCAATAAGAAGAAATAAGCACTTGAGGGACAATATAGCTGCCAAAACAGAGGTTACTAGAGCCATTTCGAGATCCCAGTATTTTCCACCTGTCCTCAAACTTTATTTCTGAAGCACATAGGTCTCCCAAATGTTCCATATGCTATTTTAATAATATGTAACCCTATCTATAGGGTTATAATATAATGTCATTAAATAATATAATAGGGTTTTAATATAATATCAATGACATAATAATATGTCATTGATACCACAGGATATCTCAAATGGCACTAAACACCTCTGGGCAACTACAAAAGATCAAAGTGCCTACAAATGTCTATATTTAAACAACTGAATCATATGATTGCACCTCCACTGATGCCAGTTCCCACTCAGTGATGTGGCCAACTGAGAGAATACTTCAGTTCACTCACTAGTCAAGCCTTTGAACAGACAGATAAGGTAACTCTTACAGAAAGTGTCTTTACTATCAACAAGTACAGGGTACATCAGATCACCCCATGTTTAGGAGGAAGAAGGAAAGCTATGGCTGAGTGACACTTGACTAGATCTGTGTGTTGCTGTAGGGGAGTCCTGGTACTGAACTTTGGTGGGGTCAAGTTGGAACTTTCTTTTATGTTTTCTTCTCTCCTCTCCCCTATCTCAGCAGTCACTTTTTATAAAAAACTCCTATGTGTTATGCAGACCTGATTTCACTTTCCATTCATTCCCTGTTGCTTCTTGTGGCCATCAGAACCGCTTGTTTCCTTTACTACTAAACTAGGTTAACTGCCGAAATAAATTACATAGTCGTTTAAATAGACCACATTAATTGTTTACATCTTTGTTGTGGAGGTTAGTTTTGCTGAGAGTAGGGACTGTTCAGGAATATCCAAGATAAGACAAAAAAAATCAAAGAAATCTTCTGTTTAGAAATTTGTATCAGAGTCACTCAATCACAGAGGATCCATAGGGAAAAGGACACTGCTAGAGGAGGATTCATCTTATCCTAAAATAGGCATCTAAAATAGGTTAGAAGAATCACACCCTAAAAGTGACTTTTTTGATGATAAGGGAGTGTAGGAAATCTAGCTCATATGTATATGTCTATAGTGTAGACATACCAAATTAGATTAAATATATCTTACCTCTAGAGCTAGAAGTATTAGTTACTACAAAGGGCAAGACTGCTTATAATCATATCCTCTGTAGTTTGAAAAGCAAAAAAGACCTATAACTCCTTTGTGTTTTTAAACTTCCATGTATTTTTAAAATATCAAATGGCTTCTTTGCTACCAAGAAGTAAATCTGAGCAGCTGTTGCTTTTCAAGCCAGAAAAGCTCAACTATATGATGAGAAATACCCAAAGCCGTCTGAGATTTTTTTTTTTTTTTTCCCAAACTGATAACACTGCAGGAAAATTTACCACAATGAAGTTTTCTTAAGATGACCATCAGCCGCCTTAAGGAGTAACTGGGACTTTATCAGCAGATTTTTGAGAAAAGAGGGAGTCAGCTTGAAAGGCAGTAGGAAAGAAGAATGACAACTTGTGTTGTGGGGACAGCTTTTGGAGTGAGAAGAAGGTGCCTGAGCAGTAGTTAAACCTAGTTTGACACCACAAGAAGTCACTACATGGTACTTCAACCCCTGCCCAGGTTGGGCACAGCAGCGATCCAGTGAGCTGCCATAAGCAGCTACACTCCAGCTAGTGGGGTGACACATGGGAACCCACACCTCAGGCGTATGTGTGCGGCATCATGGGTTGCTCTCCCACTGGTGAGTGCATTAGTGAGTTGTAACGATCATCAGGGATGCATGAAAAACTATGGCACCCACATATACCCCAGGAAGAGGGGTTGCTGTGCAGTTCTGGGTGGGGGATTAAAAATTCCTACAATGAGTTGTTGAAATGTTTTCAGGATATTGGTCCAGAATGTGTAGTTCATTGACTGCTGGTTAATTACATGTTGCTAATAAATCAATAAACCATTTCTATCCTGATTTCTTTCAAGCCAAGTGAATTGAGCAATTTTTTTTTCCCTGCAACACATGAGCTAAATTATTAATGATTATTTTAATTAATAATGTAGATCTCTGATATTCACAACAAAAGTAAAAATATTTCAGCCAAAAGATAGAACATTTTGTCAATTTGAAAACAGAAGCAAGCAGAAATTAAGAAATTAAAGACTGTATGAAGTTTTACAAAAGATACATGAATCTGCAAAATGGGACTGCTTTAGTTTACGTGTCCTATACAGTTAAAAACAAAGAGACAGTAAACAAAAAATCTGTTTAATTATAAAACCCTAACCATCCAGGTGCTTAGCTGCTTGCAGGTGCTACATTTTACAACATTTTTCTCATGTCATTAACAACTTATTCACAATTATCTATTTTTATAACAATATCTGTTCCCATCAGGGATGGGAAGGAAGTTAAACTTGTGGGCACATTTGGGTATTAGACCATCCCAAAAGTTGTTCTCAACAAGTGGCTTTCATACTGCCACTCTGTTTTGAAGACAAAAATAATTTACTGGCATAAGCATTGACAGTGTTTTGCCAGCTAACCTCACATCCTGAGAACGTGTTCTGTGGGTACTTTGTTAGTATAGATCACAACCTCACAGCAGAAGACATGAGGGAGCTTTAAGGATACCTTATTAACAGAACCAAAACGAACTGAGCCGAGCCGAGCCGAGCCGAGCTGAGCCGAGCCGAATAGAACAGAACAGAAGTTCAGCTGGAAGGGACCTACATTGACCATCTGTCTGACCAATTCAGGGCTAACCAAAAGCTAAAGTATGTTATTAAAGGCATTGTCCAAATGCCTCTTAAACATTGACATCGACTGCCTCTCTAGGAAGCCTGTTCCAGTATTTGAACACCCTCTTGGTAAGGAAATGTTTCCTAATGTCAAGTCTGAACCTCCTCTGATGCAGCTTTGAGCCATTCTCATGCATCCTGTCATTGGATGCCAGGGAGAAGATATCCTCTCTCTCCACTTCCCCTCCTCAGGAAGCTGCAGAGAGCAATGAGGTCACCCCTCAGCTTCCTTTTCTCCAATCTAGACAAACCCAGAGTCCTTAGCCACTCCTCATAGGACATGCCTTCCAGCCATTTCACCAGCTTTGTTCCCTCCTCTGGATGCATTTGAGTACCTTAGCATCCTTCTTAAATTGTGGAGCCCAGAACTGCACACAGTACTCAAGGTGAGGCTGCGCCAATGCTGAATACAGAAGGATAATCACCTCTTTTGACCGGCTGGTGCTACTGTGTTTGGTGCACCATGGGATGCAATTTACCCTCTTGGTTGTCAGGGCACACAGCTCACTCATACTGAGCCTGCTTTCAACCAGCACCCCCAGATCCCTTTCTGCAGGGCTGCTCTCCAACCACTCCTCTCCCAATTTATACTTGTGCCCAGCATTACTCCATCCCAGGTGCAGAATCCAGCATTTTAACTTGTTAAATTTCATCCCATTAATTATTGCCCAATGCTCCAATCTATCCAGATCCCTCTGCAAAGCATTTTGTCCCTCAAAAGAGTCAATAGCACCTCCCAGTTTGGTATCATTAGCAAACTTGTTAATGGTTCATTCAACTCCTGCATCCAGATCAATGATAAGTATATTGACCAGAACTGGCCCTAGATTTGAAACCTGAGCTGGTGACAGGTTGCCAGCCAGATGTAGCCCCATTTACTACAACCTTTTGAGCTCTGCCCTTCAGCCAGGTTTTCACCAGATGCACCATAAACCCACTCATCCCACAGCTGGACAGCTTGTCCAGAAGGATGTTGTGGGGGACAGTATCAAAAGTCTTACTAAAATCCAGAACAACTAAATCCACTGCCTTCCTGTCACCCACTATGCGGGTGACCTTATCACAGAAGGATATCGAATTCATTGGACAGGACTTTACTTTTATGAGCCCATGTTGACTGTGCCTGATGATTGCATTGCCCTCAAAATGACTTTGAATAACATCCAGGATGACATTTTCCATGACTTTTACAGAAATTTAGGTTAGACTAGGAGGTCTGTGATTTTCTGGGTCTTCCCTCACACGTTTCAGATAAACTGGAGTAAGGTTGACTAGCTTCCAGTCAGTGGGGACCTCCCCAAATTCTCAAGACCTTTGGTAGATGATCGAGAGGGGTCCGGCTGTAACATCTGCTAACACCTTCAAGACTCTGGGATGAATCCCATCAGGCACTATGGACTTGTGAACATTCAGTTGATACAACTGCTCCCTTACAGTTTCAGTCTTCACAAATGGAAAGTCACTGCTCTTGCAGTCATTTTCTTCTGACTCACAGGACTGGGCAACCCAAGGTCTATAATTAATATTAAAGACTGAAGCCAAAAAAGCATTAAACGCCTCCACCTTTTCTTCATCCTCATTTGTCAGGTGACCATCTTCATCAAGTATTTGTCCAGTATTTTCAATAGATGTCCTCTTGTTATCAGCATACTTAAAAAGTTCTTTCTTTGTTGTCTGACACTGGCCAGTTCCAATTCTAACTGAGCTTTGACCTTTCATTTTTTCTCCCTACACGTAAACCACTGCTCTCTAATCTTCTTGCAAAGCCTGACCTTGCTTTCAGAGATCATATAATTTCTTTTTCCTCTCGAGCTCCATGAGGAGCTCCCTGTTTAGCCAAGCTTGCCTTCTGCCCTGCTGGCTTGACTTTTGACCCAATGGGATTGCCTGCTCCTGTGCTTCTAAAAGCTGATTCTTAAAAACTGAGCAGCACTCATGGACTCCTAAACTCACAAAAACAGATTTCCAGGGGACACTGTTAAGCAGCTCCCTGAATACCTTAAAATTTTATCTCTTGAAATCCAGGGTAACAACTCTGCTGACCTTTTTTCTCATTACACCAAAAATTTTAAACTCATGATCACTGGGGCCAAGACAGCCACCTACCATCACATCTCCCATGTGTCCTCTATTCACAATCAACAAGTCTAGGAGGACACCTTTCCTAGTTGGCTTACTGAGTCCTTGTAAGAAGAAATTATCTTCAACATCCTTCAGGAATTTCCGGACCTCTTTATCACACTAGTATGATATTCCCAGTCTGGGAAGTTGAAATCTTCCATAAGGACAAGGACTACTGATCCAGAGATTTCTCCTAATTGCCCGCAAAATAACTCAACAGTGCTTACATCCTGGCTGGGTGATCGATAGTAGACACACACAACGATGTCTGCTTTGTTTTCCATCCCCCTAATCCTCACCCAGAGGCTCTCAACCACATCATCACTAACTGTAAGGGCTGTACAACCAAACCTCTCCCTTACATACTGTGCGACTCCTTCACCTGGCCTGCCCTGCCTATCACTCCTGATCAGCTTGCGGCCCTCCATCCCAGCACTCCAACCATGGGACTCATTCCACTAAGTATCATTAATACCAATGATATGGTAGCTCTGGGAGCTGACCAACACATCCAGATCATCCTGTTTGTTTCTTATACTGCATGTGTTAGTGTACAAGCATTTCAGACATGCTCCTGTCCCCTCCGTGCTCCCTGGAACAGCGTAAATGTTCCCATTAGCACTGCCAGCCTCAGGCAGTGTCATGCCAACCTTTGGCTCACCTTCAGCTCTCCTGATAGTATGCCTTTCCCCCACCGATCCTAGTTTAAATCCTGCTCAGTCAGTCCTGCCAGCCTACAAGCAAAGAAGCATTTCCCCCCATCGGGACAGGTACATCCTGTAAATTCCCAGCCTAACTTGTGTCTTGAAGACTCTTCCATGACTATAAAACCCTAAATTCTGGTGGAGGCAATAGTCTTGGATCCAGGTGTTGACATCCTGGGCCTGCCTCTTTATTCCAAAGTCTTCCCTTGTTACTGGGAGGATTGAGGAATACACTATCTGTGCTCCTGAACCTTTTCAAATTCTTCCCAGGGCCCTGAAATCTCTTTTGACTGACCTTGGACTTCTTGTTGCAACATTGTTCATACCCATGTGAAAGAGTAGGAGTGGATAACAGTCTGAAGGCTTTACTGACCTGGTCAGTTTTCTGTTGACTTCCCTGATCCAGATAAAGTGCTCTGGTTCCTTGTTAGTTAATTTGCAATCCGGGTGAAGTGACAGCAGTACTTTATTCACTATGTTTTAAGTATGCAAACATGACAAGGTATTTTATTTATATAATCACACTATTAATATTTCTTAGTAATATTTCTTTGCTTGGGGCTATGACACTTCATATTCTATGAAGTTCTGAGATGAAAACCCGATGTCCTTGAACTCAACTGAAAAACTATGGATTTTGCAAAGTTTTGGATGACACATGAAGTCAGTCGAAGTAATGTCCTGCATGATTCCAAATTACCATGATTTTAAACAATTTAGCCCTCAGTTTTAAAATTTATGTATCTTATCCAGTGTTCCAAAATACTACCTTCTGTTGCAACACTGGTCTTGTCCTTGCATGTTTAAATAAGAACAGAGAGCTTTATAGTAACGTTTATGTTACTTAAGGCTACATCTGGGGGAGGGAGGAGGGGTGGAAATAAATTCATAACATAACATTTAAGATGAATTAAAATGCCTAAGTGCAAAAATTAGGGTGTTGGTTTGCTTGTTTCCTCCCAAAATTCAAATGAACAAAAAGTTATAGAAGTCTGAAATACTTTCCTGTAAGTTGATGGCTGCTAAGACAGAAAATCATCTCTTTCTCAGTTTTATTCAGTCTCTATTCTTTGATCATCTGTATAGCAATTGGGTCAAATGTGTTGCTTCTCCTTCCTTCTTCTCTCTTCTCTGGAGTCTGGGGGTTAGAGTCTTTTCTTGTGAGCTAGAAGAAATGAGTCTGAAATGATCGTTTTTAATAGATCATGGATGAGTTTGCTAAACAAAATGGTAGACCACAAATTCCCTTTTTTACATATTTTAACAAAACCAAACAAAAATCTGCTAGCTCTTTTGCTTGACTAAATCATCTCAGATGCTGGATTATTCTATAAAACAGTTTGTGGACAGATCACAGTATACCTCCATATAAATTCTACTTTTGGTTTATTGATATACATATATATCCAGAATAACCAAGTACGATCTGAAATTTGTGACACTTTATATGTATTAATGCTCAAACTTATTAACTGGTGAGAAGATTCCTACGAAGTTTTCCTTATTTTGCCTATTTGCTGTCAGTTTCTTTTTTGGTATCTATTTCAATAACATTATTGATTTCATATCACAGTTGACAAGTGCATTCTTCCACCTTTTTTAACAAATAAAAATAACAGAACAGCCATGTCAGGAGCTCCTGAAGCAAGTAACTATACTTTATCTATGATGATTGAGTGTATTTTGTTCTGGTTTAAAAGACTGGGCTTCTGCTTGCATGGACTTTATGATAATTTTATGAAGTGTTACGGCTCTAAAAGTAGTACATGTGGACCACTTGAAATATTAACAGAATGTAGTTGATCAAGAACACCAAGTAATTTCTTTGTCATAACTGTAATACTTTTTGCATGATGATATTATAATTAAACACTATTATAACTACACTAGACCTTATATACTAATGATTTTATTTCTGTAGTATTGTGTTAAGATAATTTCTTTCATTTGAAATAACTCTTGAGGCTTATATTTTAATACACAATAATCGTAAGTGAAACTCTATGATTCCCTACCATAAGAAATAACATTTATTCAAAAATAATCTGACTTTAAATTGAAAAAAAAATAAAATACGTTTATAAATGTATTTAGAATTATTTATTTGTAAATAGCATATAGTCTCCAGCCTGACTAGGTCATCTTTTCATTGCTGAGGGCACAAAACTCAAGGAAATTAAAAGGGAACACTAGCATAAATGCCTTCAAACAATTAAGTCAACAGCAGCAAAGCCATCAACTAAGAAGAATTTTTCTACTTGGCTGTAATAGTTTACTCTTCTCAAGTTCATATATAGAACCAAAGGAGGATACTAACTCACTGTGTTATCTCAGGCCTAAAAGAAAATTACCATAATTTCTGCTGTTTCACCGGAAATCTTCTTCACACTTCAGAAAATAACCCTTAATAGAGAACTTGAAAAACCTCTGTGTTTAACTGTCATATCTATTTCTCCTAACATTATGTCAACGGGATGCCCAAAATAATTTATACAGTTTAAATGTAATGAAAGTTCAAAAATCAGACATGTCCTCTTGTTTAGCTAGATGTTAATAATCCAAGGAATAAAAGGGAACAAAGCATTTTCCATTGAGTGTAAGAGCTTTTCTATGCATGTGTGCAAAATATAATTAGATGGGGACAAAACTAATTCATTTAATCTGAACAAATATCACCAAACCCAAGACATTTATTTTCATTTTCTTTGACACGATTACTAGAGGATATTGCTTGCTGGTATATGCACAAGTTGCTTGCAAAGGCAGAAATATTTACAATTCAGTTAAATAGTGGATTTTTTTTCCTCCTTTGCTGTGGCATATACATATTTATGTTATCTTCATTCGCTTTTGGGATCATAGAAAACACAGTTTAGTCTGTCAGAGATATAAATTACTCATGTCTTAGGAAAAAAAGAAATAAAATATATTGTTTTAATTATTTTTTTTAATCTCATGTTTAACATACATTAACATTATACAGTCCAAAATGGAAGGTAATGAGCCTTAGTGGTTACGTTCTGAATTCAAGAGAGACTGTGTGCAGTAATAACCACTTGCCTCCAAGCACTGCTGTCTGATACATCTTTGTGGACTGATTCCTCCAGTGATTCAATGATTTTATTGTTGTGTTACAATGCTGTGTTATTTGCAATAATGATAAATTAACATGTGTGTATTTTTTATTATATGATTGTTATACCCCTCAGCTCTGGAATTTCACTACTGACCTGTATTTTGAAGAAGCAGAATCCTTTCTGCTATTCATATTGAACCTCTCGAGCTGAGCTATGAATTCAATATCTGGCACTTTTGAAAACCATAACACTATCAAATGCTGTCTGGCTAGGCATGAAAATTTCTTTGTGTATCTCTAGTATACCTAACCATTAGCTAGACTCTGCTTTTAACTTTGCGGCAGTGTTGCTGTAAACCCACTAGTGGATGATATATTTAATAACATTTGACTTAAGGCTGTAAGTTATTCCAACTCATACTTGAGATATTCCATTAGAAATGAAATAAACTAAATAATAATTTATGACCACCTTCAAAAATAATTTAAAAATGAATGAAGAAAAACAAAGGCAGTCTATATGCCTGAAAGCTGAAGGGAGTTTTGAGATGAGATCAGTCCATAATATTTGTCAAAATTGTGCTTACGTTTGTGAGTTTATCATGCCCATGCTGACATACTCCACCCCATAATCAGACTTCTGTTTAGGTAGTCTTTGTGAATTTAGAATAGAGTGAACCTCTATTTCTTTATGATAGATCTAATGCACAGCACTGTGCTGTGTGTCAGCTTCCATTGCATTTCTTACCTTTTCTTAAAGCCACATGTGACAAAACACAGTCACGTAGGAAATTTTTGACAGTGTAGGAGGATTTCGATAGGGCACATCTAAGATTTAAGAGTGCTGACATTCAGGATGCCCTGTGGACACTCAGAGCAAAACTTCCAGGTGATAAAAAAGGCAGTATGGATGCATGAAAAAGGAGAAAGAATGCATTAATAGCTCTTTTCCTGGCCTGGTAAAATAGAGCTATAAAGATATCTCTTACGGTAAGTTCTTGTTAGATTTTTGAACACTTGAATTTTCAAATAAATAAGGAAAGACCGTTTACCTTGCTAGAACTGCAGTAAACAAACATAGGGTTTCCACAATGTCATACCATGCAACTCCTCATAACAATTAAGCTGTTGGATAAATCTAGTAAGAAACATGAAAAATGTTTAATTATTTATATGAGTGGAATGGCTTTATTGGTCAGCCTGATAGTCCTATCACGGTGAAAGGTAGTGATTAATGCACTGTTGTAACAGAGAGGAAAAATAGATTGAAAACCATTCGAGGAGACAAAGATTTGTCCCTAAATCTGTTAAGTAATTTATAGGATATTTAGTGAAAACTGCATGTATTTTCTTTTTCTTTTTCCAGATGCATTTTGTTTTCTATATATCCTTAATATATTTCAGAGATATATATATGTATGTGTATGTGCATATATATTAACAATCAGGATATATTTTGGTAACTGTTACATGGATCTGAACAACAACAACAGTGGGATTTATCCTACTTTCAACCAGTTTCTTAAGTTCTCTTTATTTTCAGTTTAAAATAAAAAGATAACGCATCTCCAAAACTAATCTATATACCACTCTAAAATAGATATCAAAACAGGTATGTTTGCAGCTTGAATTCTTCTGGCCCATGTGCCTTTGCTGACTACAGAGGGGATTAATTTTTATATGGTTAAACTTCGTTCTGAAGAATCCTCCCACTAGACTGTCAGCACTCAGTTCAGGGAGATATGTTATTAATAACCCTCAATACTGGTTACTAACTGAGGTTTTACATTTTGGTCCCAGATGTCTAAAGTTGTTGCTAAGCTTTGAAGTCTTTCTGTTTATCTCTATCTGGAAAAAAAATAATAATCCCAGGATCATGGAAAAAGTTTGAATTGAAAAGAATCTGAACGCTAAATTCCCCAAACCCAGACTGCTGATTGACCACTGCTCTTCAAGTGTACATAATTTAAAAGTAAGAAGAATGATGCTAAGAATAGGATGATAGTACTTCCTAGTGTGAAGTTTGGCACAAAAAAAAAAAAAAAAAAAAAAAAATTCTGACTGCAAACCATATCTCAGCTTTTAAATTAGATCTTCTATTCAGAAATATGGGACTTCCAAAGTCTTCCTTTTTCCTTTGCCTTGCCTTGCTTTGCCTTCCCTTTCCTTCCCTTCCTTTGCTTTCCCTTCCCTTCCTTTTCCATTTTTCTCCCTTCCTTCTTCCCCTCTTGTCCCTTGGGTCAGATGAAGTACAGGTCCAGGTACTGCTTTTATACCTGTGAAAATTGCTAATAAGATTTGCTGCTTCTTCTCTTGTTGGAAAAGTATGCTGTCTTTAGCATTACATATCTTATTTATATTTTAATGATGCAAAAAAATATTATTATTGTTTTGTAAGTAATTGAAAAAATGCAACCATAAGTTGGTTTTTTTTTTTTTTTAAACAAAGTGTTTTCTGGAATATTCTGTATATAGTCACAATGTTTTTCAGAAACCTTTAAATTCACAAACTGACAGCCATGTGGATAAAAATGATTAGTGTGGATTTTAACTCTTTTTTCAGTCAATTTTTGAAAGTAAGATTGCTGTGATATGTTTTATAATCAATTTGAAATGATCACACATTATTTCTCACCAATCTGCATGCCGATACTTTGACAGAATAAAAAACTATATCCAATGCAAATAGAGTTCTAGGCAGTGATGTATCCATACTGCTATGGCATACAAACTAAAAGAGAATTATCAATTTCTGCTGTGAAGACAGGAAGTACAGTTATGGAGCCACAAATAAAATGACAGGCTGTGACATGCTAGTTGCTAAATATCTCTTTCTAGTTAAACACAATTAATGCTAAGAGATGGTTGGTAGTCTAGGTGACATTTCCATTTCATGCTTCATATTTTGCTTTCTGCTCCATCCATACATCATTTCTAACCAAGCTATAATTTTTCAGTCATAAGTCCTTGTAGGAGAAAGAGAAGTCTGAGAAGCAAAATAGCATATTCCATGAATTATAAATAAATGAGGAATTTTCTAGAACTCAAGTTTAGATTATTGTCAGAAGGAGTCACTTTAGGATAAAAATTACGTGTTTCATTTTTGTACCAATACACAACATGAAGAATTTATTTGGTCCTACACCAGTAGTGGAGGACCCGCAAACCCCTTCCACTCTAAATTGTGATCTTGTAAGTACCAATTACAGGTAAGGAAATAATCTCTGACACTTGGTCGGTCTGTTTTCTACTTACATGCTTGAAAAATGTGTGTTTTACATGTGGCAGTCAGAATGTCAGCTGTAATTCAACAATGACATTCAAAAAAATAAAGATAGTAGAAGGAATATGACAATTATACAAATGCATATATAAAGCTGCATCATGAAAATACAGTGTGTTTGGCAGTTGTTTTTGGTGCTGAGAGTCCTCACTCATGGAGCATAAGTAAAGCTGATTTACAGGTATTTCGATTATCTCCTTTTTGAAAGTTATCTAATAGTTTTTCAAACTAATAGAGTCCTTCACTTTGTAGTTGATTTGAGATTGATGTTTACAGTTAACAATGAGATTTTTACCAAATTTATGTGTTTCTCTGTTTCATGAAACTGAATATATGACATAGTTTTTGATGATTTCTTCAGATTAAATAAACATTTAAAAATAAATTAAATACTATGCTACTTATGACTGAGAAAAACAAAACAAAACAAAACAAAACAAAACAAAACCAGAATTAATACTATATTGCTGATGACTAAGGAGAAAAACAAATTGAATTAAATAAGTTGATCGCTTTATCCTCAGAGTTCTACATAGTTTCTGTCTTCACACTGGACACTTTATTTCATGAATCAAAAAAAATAATGAGTTTAACAAATAGATGTAAAGCTCAAAATTCCATTTTGTTAATATGAATTTTCAAGGAAAAACAACCCCACAATTATACTTTTTATAAAAATCTGTAATAGTTAAACAGATACTAACAATCCCAGAAAACCAACACAACAGGCTTGCAAATATAATAGAAGATAGGTTATTTTTTCACATATAAATGAGTGTTCATATTCTCTTTTTTGTAGATCCATATAAGCTGTATTTTCAACTCTAATTTAATATCCTCTCTACATATCTGTATACATATACTAAGAGAACTGAAAATTCATGAGAGCTTGAATACTTTTCCTGCTTTGCTTTAAGCACATTGAGCAAAGTATGCATGCATAGATAATCTAAGATGCTTTTAACCATTTAGAGTAAATATATATGCTTGTTTTCACACCTTACCATTCATGTGTCTTAAAACCTGTATATTCCTAACATCCCTTGGCCCTGTAACAAGGTATATTTCACCTGTAACATGAAGATAATACCAGTGCCAAATGAGATACCTGTAAATGAAAAATAGTAAGTGCTGCTATGTAATTGTACTATTTTTTCCCTTCCCTTCCCTTCCCTTCCCTTCCCTTCCCTTCCCTTCCCTTCCCTTCCCTTCCCTTCCCTTCCCTTCCCTTCCCTTCCCTTCCCTTCCCTTCCCTTCCCTTCCCTTCCCTTCCCTTCCCTTCCCTTCCCTTCCCTTCCCTTCCCTTCCCTTCCCTTCCCTTCCCTTCCCTTCCCTTCCCTTCCCTTCCCTTCCCTTCCCTTCCCTTCCCTTCCCTTCCCTTCCCTTCCCTTCCCTTCCCTTCCCTTCCCTTCCCTTCCCTTCCCTTCCCTTCCCTTCCCTTCCCTTCCCTTCCCTTCCCTTCCCTTCCCTTCCCTTCCCTTCCCTTCCCTTCCCTTCCCTTCCCTTCCCTTCCCTTCCCTTCCCTTCCCTTCCCTTCCCTTCCCTTCCCTTCCCTTCTCAGCTGCAGATGATAGTTTCACCCATGGGTTTCTCTTCAGCATCTCTGGGTATGTGCCAGTGTTTCAAACTCTGTGTTCATGGGGCAATCCCAAGCACAAACACAGGCTGGGCAGAGAATGGATTGAGAGTGGCCCTGAGAAGAATGAATTGGGGGTGTTGGTTAATGAGAAGCTCAACATGAGCCAGCAATGTGCACTTGCAGTCCAGAAAGCCAACTTTATCCTGGGCTATATCAAAAGAAGAGTGGCCAGCAGGTTGAGGGAGGTGATTCTGCCCCTCTGCTCTGCCCTCACGAGACCCCACCTGGAGTACTCCATCCATCTCTAGAGCCCCAACATAGGAAGGGCATGAACCTCTTGGAGCAGGTCCAGAAGAGTGCGATGAAGATGATTAGAGGGTTTGAGCACCTCTCATATGAAGACAGGCTTAGAGAGTTGGAGTTGTTGAGCCTGTAGAAGAGAAGGCTCTGGGCAGACCTTATAGCAGCCTTCCAGTACCTGAAGGGGGCCTGCAGGAAAGATGAAGAGGGACTATTTATCAGGGACTGTAGCGATAGGATGAAGGGTAACAGTTTTAAACTGAAAGAGTGTAGATTTAGATTAGATATTAGGTAGAATTACTTTACTGTGAGGATGATGAGACGGTGGAACAGGTTTCCCAGAGAAGTTGTGGATACCCTTCCCTGAAAGTGTTCAAGGGCAGGTTGGATGCAACTTTGAGGAACAGTGTCTAGTGGGAGGTGTCCTTGCCCCTGCCAGGGGAGTTGGAACTAGTTGATCTTTAAGGTCCCTTCCAACTCTAACCATTCCATGATTTTATGATTCATTAGCAACACTACTCCTCATTGGGGTAGGAAACGGGATGGCCAGGAAATTGTACTTTGGGCTCACATCTCATTAGGTAATTTATATTGTTCCTCAAAAATTGAAGGGTATAAGGAGGTCGGAAAGGTGTCAAAGAACGATTAAGAGGCACTAAGCGTATGTACCAATATGAGGATTTATTTCAAATAATGTTGCCCATGAAAGAGATAAAGAAGCCTGCAAAGTATGGCCCAGCAGTTTCATAAGATTAATTTCATTTTTTTTTAACTAAATCTCACTCTCATGTGTGTGATATAGCTGTGATATTAATATGACATTAATCCCTAATTTGAAATGGAAACACTGAGAAAATCAGCCTTGAGGCAATGAAAGGGAAAGAAAAATTTTTTCCTATGGAAAAAAAAAAAAAAAAAGATATTTAAAGTATAAAGATATTTAACCTAACAAATTATTATGAGAGCAGAGGTTAAAAAGCCATCCTTAAATGACAGGTGAATAGTTATGATCATTTAATTGTTTCAAACATCTACAGTAAATTCTCTTTCATGAGATTTATTTGCACTACAGAGATAAGCTGGAAGCATCGTTAAATAAAATTAAGGACACTTAGACATGAAGTCTGGAGTATGGCTACAATAATTTGCAAGACTACACTCTCTAAAAATATAGTAATTATTTAAATAATATTTACTTATGCTGATTTAAAAGTATAGACCTAAGAAAACGTAATTCTGGAAGTGTGAGCTATAAAAAATAGCTAAAATAAAAGAAACATAATAAAGTGTTCATGATCTGTAATGTGGAACTTCTATTGATGTAAAAGCTCTTCAGTGCTTTAAGTCTGAGAAGCTTAAAAATATATTCATTTTTATTTCTTAAATACTCTACTGAGAAAAATTTCAGAATGACAGTCTATGTTGTCAGTTGCAATCATTTGTCTGGCTTCATCTCATCAGTGATAAAATCTAATTCTCAGAAGGACATGAACATTTCACAAAAGTGAAGCTGTCCACCTCTGCAATATCAATCCTGTAGGTCTCAAAATCTTTGCTTCTAAAAACAGATGTTTACACTTAAATTTTCTCAGCAATTTTTATTTTTTTTTGGGGGGGGGGGGGGGGGAGTGTTTTTCTTTCCTTTTCATTGACAAGACTGTATTTATTATGTTTATTATGTCTACTTTGTCCTTGAAGACCCAGAGATAGTTTTATTATTAATGTTTAGGAATTACTGCAGTAGTTAATCAACTGGTAATTTAATTGTTTGATGAAAACAGACCAGGCTTTTTTCCATACACTTTATGTTCTGAGTACAAGTTTTTATCAGTAGTTTGTCAGGCACTTGGAGTTTAGGATGTTGAGAGAGAAATATCTCTTGACGTGAACCTGTTTCTCCTCAGTGAAAGTTACTATTTTTAGGCTGTTTGCTATTCCAAGGAGATTTTGGTTTTCTTTTGTGGGGAAAAAGCAAAAACAAAAACCCAAACAACAAAGAAAAACAACCTCCACCCCCCCCCAACAAAACACCCCTTCTTTATGCAGATGCCTATTACGAAATATTTTTCCTCTAACTTCAAAGAAGCTTTATGGGCAGACAGGAATCCTTCGTTTGTTTTTACCTAATACTATATTGTTATTTGTATATCTCCACGAGACTATGTAGGCAAAATAGACATACTGTATTGCAAAATGTACATACTGTACATTTGAGTACAATATAATGCTTTTCCCAAGACTCAAGAAATTAAGTTTGGATATTATCATAATCCTCAATTTTTAATGTTAGATTTTTTTTATTGTCTTTAGAATTCTTTTACCATTATGTACTTCTCATCTTCTACTTTTAAGACCTCTTATTTTGACAGAATAATTTGTTGTGTCATAGTCAAGGTTTATACTTTTTTTTTCCTTATTATTTATATATCTTTTTTTCTACTTAATCTTACTAAATATAGATCTCTGTCTTCGCTGGTTTCAACCTGCATTTTCTTATTATGTTTTTACATCTTTTCACTGCTATGTGTGTGGGTCTGACTATTTCAGAACTGTTATTCTAGCAGTATTTATATAAATGTATCTCTTCCTGTGTAGTAAAATGCTTATTGTATTCTGGACAAAAAGCAAATTACATTTAATGGACAACTTTAGTTCCAAATTATAATTTTATTTCTATAAATAAATTTTATCACCCATGCACAAATCCATCTATAAAATGTGTAAAATAATTCAAAAGAATTATTTCAATGGTAATAATTATTAGCTCTTATTGTTTTATTAAATCTATCAGTGATCAATTAATATATGTTGAAATTCATACCTTTATGTTCTTTATTTAAAAAACCGATGACTTATCCAAACACAATAAATAAGAGGATCATCAACAGTTGTTGGGCAGGTAGGTAAGTTTGTTTACACTAAACTAAATAATTTATCAAGAAAGAGTGAGCTATGAAGGCAGATGGAAAAAGGACTTATTTGGAAGCACATTCAGTGTCAGTACCTGTGAATGCGGTAAAAAAAAAAAAAAAAACAAAACCAAAAGTAAATCAGATGCTTCTTCTTGTACAATGTTTTTAGCACACATTAATGTGTGTCCTCACAAATTAAATCTTGCACTGTGGAAAATAAGACTGAAGAAAGTATTTGGCTCATTCAATAGGCCTAATAATTCTTTATGTATATTTAATAAAATAGGAATAAAAATGAATTTGAATCTGAATGTGCGCATGCTGCACAAGTCCCTCACCAGCACCGCAGATAGAACATACTATCAGTGGAATTGATTGTAATACAAAAATTGGAAAATAAAACATACAAAAGTAACCAATGCAATGCTACAATAAAAGTACATTGTTATAAAGTGTACATTTCTTGTGCAAGTGTGTATTTTATTTTATTTTATTTTCCCTAAAGTCCATAAATTGTAATCAAGAACTCTAAGCCCATGCAAACATGAAGAATAAGGAAGAGTAACTTAGGCCGAATGGTCTAGATGTAGCTAAAAAAAAAACAGGGGTAATTATTACGAGCTACACAAAATGTCTCTTAAAATTGCACAAAGTTTCTTTTAAGAACAAGTATTTTTGTCGATCCCATACAATGAGCAAGAAGGAGGACATGAGATAAGAGTGATATATGTTTTGGTGGGATAGGTACCTGAGTGCATGTAGGTCAAACAAAGAATTAGCTGAGGATTATGCTCCAAATATTCATACTGCTTTGCATACAGGTTACAGATTCCACATTACAATAGAAACTGAGAAAAAGTTATTATTAGCCTGAGGACTAGAACTGCTACTAGATGTTAGGATCTTCTCACTCGCTTTTACTAATGAAATTCTGAGTCAGTAAAAAAATTGAAAGCCCGGTTTTTTTCCTAGGGCTCTTCAGAAGCCAAATCACATGCATACATTCATACATTCTGGGGTTAGAAAAGAAACTGAGAGGTCATTTTGATGAGATGGTAAGAAAAGGACTTGTCTACATGTAATTAAAGTATAGAAATGTATATGTTGCACTTCTCAAACTTGTTCAGGTCCCTCTGGATGCCATCCCATTCCTCAGGTGTGACAACTGCACCACTCAGTTTGGTTTCATCTGTAAACTTGCTGCATTCAGTCCCACTGTCTATGTCATTGATGTAGATATTGAACAGTACTGGTCCCAGTACAGACCCATGAGGAACACCACTTCTCACGAGTCTCCATCTGGACATTGAGCCATTGACTCTCTGGATGGGACCATCCAACCAATTCCTCATCCACCAAACAGTCCACCCATCAAATCCATACTTCTTCAATTAAGAGAGAAGGATTTTGTGGGGGACCTTGTCAAAGGCCTCGCAGAAGTCCAGACAGATGACATCCATATATCTTCCCTTGTCCACTGATGCAGTCTCTCCATCACAGAAGGCCACTAGGTTGGTTAGGCAGGACTTGCCTTTGGTAAAGCCATGTTGGCTGTCTTGAATCACCTCCCCGTCCTCCATGTACTTTAGTGGATCTTCTAGGAGGATCTGTTCCATGATCTTCCCAGGCACAGAGTTGAGACTGACAGGTTGGTAGTCCCCAGTGTCCTTCTTCCTACACTTTTTAAAAAGTATTTTAATCTTTCCCTTTTTCCAGTCAGCAAGGACTTCACCTGACTACCATGACTGTCCAAATATCATGGAGTGTGGCTGAGCAACTACATCAGCCAGTTTCCTCAGGACTCTGTGATGCATCTTGTCAGGTCCCATGGACTTCTGTATGTTCAGGTTCCTCAAGTGGTCACAAATATGATCTTCTCTTACAGGGGGATGGACTTTGCTCCATCAGTCCCCATCTTGCGGTCCCTCCACTCGAGAGGTGTGAGATGTTGCCAGTGAAGAATGAAGGAAAAATGTTGATTACCTCAGCCTTCTCCTCCTCTGTTGTTATCAGTTTGTCAGTCTTGCTCATCAGGGGAAGTACACTTTCTTTGAAATTCCTTTTCTGTCTGACTTACCTATAGAAGCCCTTATTATTATTCTTTGTGTCCCTCACCAAGTTCAGCACCAGCTGCACCTTGGCTTTCCTCACCCCATCCCTACACAACCAGGCAGCATCCCTATACTTTTTCCAGGATACCTGTCCATGATTCCACTGCCTGTGCATTTCCTTCTTGTCCTTTAGTTTGATCAGCAGGTCAAACCTCCTTACCTGTCCTTTCTGAACAGCCTGTAGCCATTAATAACTGCGCTCCAGTCATGGGATTCATCACATCAAGTTTCGGTAACTGCAACTAAGTTGTAGCTTTCTAGCTGCATGGCAGCTTCCAGCTCGTCCTGTTTGTTGCCCATGCTGTGTGCATTGGTGTAGAGGCACTTCAGCTGGGCTGTTAACCATGTCACCTTCTCAGAGGAACATCCCTTAACTCCTTTGAGGTATCTCAGTGATTTTTCCCTCTTGGCTCCTATTACCTCAGGAGCCCCTGGTTCATCTCTGTAAGATTTCAAGTGTGCTGCAGTGTAGTTAGCAGGTCTCAGAGCTGCCCAGACCTGCCCAGAGGTCAGGGCTGATGGTCCTCACTAGCACCCCGTCCCCCTTACCTTGGTGTGTTATCCCATGGTTTGTAATAAGCAACCCTGATGTTGCCTCCCTCCCCCTTCAAGACTAGTTTAAAGCTCTGTCAATGAGCCCTGCTAGCTCATGAGCAAAGACCCTCTTACCCCTTTCAGAAAAGTGAATCTGATCTGATGCTAGCAAGCCTGGTGCTATGTAGGCCATCCCATGAACAAAACCCCTAAAATTGTGTCAGTGACACCAGCCACAGAGACACTTATTAATAGACTGGGCCCGTAATTTTCTTTCAATGTCACTGCCCATAACTGGAAGGAGAGTGGAAAAATTATCCTGTGCTCCAGATTCCCTTACCAACCAAGGCCCTGAGATCTCTTTTGATTTCCTTTGGACTACGCTTTGCAGCTTCATTGACAGCTACATTGACAAGTAGTATCAGGTAATAGTCCAAGGGCTGTACGAGGCTAGGAATTTCCTAGTGATGTCCTTAACCTGGGCCCCAGGGAGGCAGCAGACTTCCCTAAGAGCAGGATCTGGCCAGCATGTTGGACCCTGTGTTCCTCTCTGAAGGGAGTTGCCCACAACTATAACCCACCTTTTCGTTCTCATGAAGGTGGTCATGAAATCGGGAGTAGGCCTTTCTGACCTTGGCAACACTTCTTGTGTAGGTGGACCATCATCCACATCATCCATTGACTGGCCTTCCACATCCAGAGCCTCATACCTTTCGTACAGAGGCACCTGGGAAGGCAAGGTGGGAAAGGAGGGGGTTTGCCTGCCACCTTGCCTCCATTCACTCCTCTCCTTTAAGCTACTGCCTTTAGCCTGTTGGAGGGAGGATACAGCATCCCCTGGATCTTGGTTGTTTGGTTCTTGTTTTTTTTTTTTTTTTTTTTCTGGTGGGTGTTCCTGTTTCTGTCTCAGGGAGGGCAGGGCACAGTTCCACTAGTCTATCTCTTTCTCAAACTCTCTGATGCTCCTTAGCTTTTTTACTTCCTCTGCCACCAGACTGTGCAGATCATCCACCTGGTCACACCTCAATAAATTGTGTGATGACCTCTGCAGCTCTCTGATAGATTTTTCCATGTGTTTGCTTTGCAATTTAACCTCATTTAGATAGCAAGTTTCCTGAAGTCACAAAATGCAGAAGTCCAGTTAACGCATAAATATGACAAGATGTAAAATATCACAGAGCAAGAGAGAAGACACGTTTATATAGATGAGTGTAGGCAATCGACATTTCCTTTGCTTGTCATATGAACTGGCTTTATAAATGCCAGTGCTAATCCAGAAACTTCGCAGTATTGTCATAGCACTTTGTCTCAGCTAATAAACCCCTCCTCTCAGGAGGCACAGTGCTTCACTAATGCCACCGTGTGGCTCCTGGGTTATGGCCAACATATGCCCTGCCAGATTGGACTGTGGGCAGAGCACGCTTATGTCATACTGCACCTGCCCATGCAGACACAGTGTCTGCCTTCTCAATATTCATGTCTGTTCCATTCTCACTGTGTCTGTGGTGTGAGAAGCTGCCACTGAAGACTTCAGAAAAAAATGCACAGAAGTCTGTGGATACTGAAAATGGATTGTTACATGAGGGTCTATATGAAAAAAAAAAACATTTACTGTTTAATTTTGAAAAACTTTTTCAAATATTCAGACAAAACCTCCAAAGATACTTCAAACTGAAAAATTAGCGTCAGACAATTTCCACATATGGGCAAAATATCTCAATAGTTATAAATTGCAATAGTTGAGAATACCTCCATATACATTTCTTTCTCTGAGTCTTTGTGTCACACTAATTAAAATTGTTTCTTCCTATCATCTATGTTTTTTTTGTTTGTTTGCTTGCTTGTTTTAGTACATACTTTTTCACTTCTGCATGGTTAGGGTTAAGGATTTTGTGTAATTTTTATACTTACATCAGCAGGTATGTCAATAGAATAAAAAAGTTCCATAAACACTTCCAAATCTTTGTACTAGGACTGAAGTCTGAGAAAGTTTTTATCCTAGGTATTTCTTGAGGATAAAATTCTTTGAGATAATTTTCAGGGGTCTACAGAATTAGCCAATAAACAAAAACCAGAGGCTTTGATGTATAAAAAATAATGTTTTGCACTTTTTTTCTTACTTCTTTTTTTCCAGATCCATTAGTTTCCAAGGAAACTACCCTATCTGCTGCATGTCTTTTAGCTAAAGGTAATATGGGTTGCTTAAAAGTTAAAAAAGGTACAGTCAGCAGGATTTTGAATTTGAATTACAAATTCTTCTTGTTGCTTTCATAACAAAATATTTCACAAATTCATGGAAACTTAGAAAACAGAATGTTTTTTATAAATCACTCTACCACCAGAGGGTCTTTTGCTGTAATATTTTGTAAAAAATATATGTGTCTTCTTTACCAGTTATAATCATAAAAAAAGGAGAAAACTTGTTGAAATAACAGTTTGTACTACTTATTGACAGACCCCCTAAAACCCCAAACTGGTTGAGAGGGTTTTAATTTGAGTGACAGAGTCATCTCACACCCGATGGAATTCTTTATAAAAAAAAACAAATTCTTTCTGCCAAAAGTATCATCTAATACTAATCTCCCCAAAAGTTTAGAAAAAAAAGCCATCATGAGTTTTAAAAAGGGAACTAGGTAGAATTAAAGAATGACAGAATTGTTTAGGCTGGAAAAGACCTTTACGATCATTGAGTCCAATTTTTCACCTGGCACTGCCAAGTCCATCACTAAACCATGTCCCTGAGCACTACATCTACATGTCTTTTAAATACCTCCAGGGATGGTGACACAACCACTTCCCTGGGCAGTCTGTTCCGATGTTTGACAACCCTTTCCATGAAGAAATTTTTCCTAATATCCAATATAAACCTTCCCTGGTGCAACTTGAGGCCATTTACTCTTGTCCTGTGGCTTGTTGTTTGGGAGAAGGGACTGACACCCACCTCACTACAATCTCCTTTCAAGTAGCTGTAGAGAGTGATCAGGTCTCCCCTGAGACTCCTTTTCTCTAGGCTAAACAGTTCCAGTTCCCTCAGCTGCTCTGCATAAAAGACCTTTCACCAGCTTTGTTGTCCTTTGGATGCCGTCCAGCAGTTCAGCGTCTTTCTTGTAGATAGACATGTAGCAAATGCATACTCTATATTGCTTGTAAAAGCTTGCACTTGTCTGTCTGCTTGGGAATATCTTTTTGAACCCTTCTCTATGCAACTTTTTTTTCTGTTAGATAAAAATCTATCTACATCAGAGATGGGGATGTTATTTTGATCATTTTTGGAGCTGTCATGAAGATTTTCCCTTGTTAAAAGTAGTTGAAGAAAAATTAAAGATTTTTGTGGAACAACTAAATTTGTCATGGAGATTTATGTTCTCATCATGTTTGTCTTTTGAACGGAAGAGTGTAAGTATTTCCCTTGAATATTGTATTCCTGACTATGAGTATCCATGTGTATAATTCTCTAATAACACACATTCTTGTTATGAAGAAGACAACTAAACTTCAGATATTTCAAAATTCTTGTCAGTATTTCCTGCTGACAAGGGCTCATGTCCATTTCAGACATGTTTAATCTCTTTATTGGATAAAATTCATATGTCTGTAAAGTAAACATTCTTAATTTATGAAAAAGAGGAAGGAGAAAGAGGGACAAATGTATGTCAGCAGAAATGTGTTTAAAAGACAGGTGTTATAGCATGCAGTACAGCAAATCCTAAATTCTTTGCAAGTTTGGACCATATTTTTTAGTAAACTGTGGCAGGCACAAGGCTGGTGAGGGACTTTCTTAGTGTATTTGGTTAGAGAAAGAACTGTCATTCATATGAAGAAAACTATATGAATTTATAATTTCATTTCATAACATGAAAGGTGATTGGGATTATAGTATCAGTGCTGGAGGACAAAATGGAAAGTTCATGAATTTTAGATAGTCTATAGACTATAGACAGGATTAAAAAAAGCAAACCCCAAACCAGTTCAAGTATTAAGTCACAGAGGATTTAGGGCTTTGACAGTATTTTTTTGTCAACCTTAGTAAATTGACTTTATCCTTCAGCATGTAGTCAAGAAAAACTGCCTACAGCAACCTGTGAAATGTTGGAACCTGATGACATAATGCCATAATCAATGTAACTAAACAAAAATTAAGTGCCGAACAGTTGATATGAGTCAACAGAAACATACACCTATTCTTTATACAGCAGCCAATCAATTGTATCCAGTCAGAATGTGGTACAAAGCACAATAGATTTGTTTGAAATACATTAGTAATTTTTAATTTCTTCATATGGTTTAAGTGGCTCGATTTTTTGGGGTCTTTTTCACCTTTACTCCAGGTTTGAATGCATTTAATTGTGGCTAGTGAAAATTCAAATACTAGAATGGATTTGTTTAGTTAGGTCTAAATGTGAGACAACAGCAGTCTAATCCATAACCCAATCCATTTTGTGCTGAGACACTCTCTTTTATTTTAGGATCGTCTTGTTCAAAACCTAGTTCATTTGACTATTTTACCTATCATCCTATAATCTTGTAGTTTAGCAAGATTTTCCCAGGGATCATGCTGTATTAGGTTTCTAGTTAAAGTCTTCACAGTTTCTATCAGCCTTATTATCAAAAATTTTATTCCCCTCCCCAAGAATCTAGTCTGCTAAATTTAAGAATCTAGCTTAGATGTTACATTAAAGCAGACAGATTTGATTTTTTTTCTTTTTTTTTCTTTCTTTTTTTTTTTTTTTCTCTTTTCTGGGGGCATTCAAAGGCACCTTCTCTCTGCTGTCTGGTGAATTAGCTTTATGAAGGCTAAGTCTCTAAAATCCTAACATTAGACTGAAGATAGATGCTTCAATTAAGCATTCTTGGTCCTTCATAAACTGTTTGTGAAAATGGAGAAAGTAATTCAAAATTTACATGGGTAGAATCTACATTTCATCTCTGTAAATGGAAATAATATGAAAATAGAGATAATAGCATAAATGATAATAATAGATAAACTAATAAAAAAACACTGTAAATGTTAGAAAAAATAAGAAAAAAAGAGGAAGAGAAAATACCAACTCTTCAGCATCATCCTGATCAAGAAAAATTGGACCAGTTGTCTTGCAGATACAGCTAGTCAAGCAATTAATCTTCAAATACGAATTCTAAAATTAAAAAAAATAAATTGTAAACCACTAAAAATATAACTCAAAAGTAAATTTCATAAAAACTCTACTGCTTAGATGATTCATGCCATAACGTTTTAATTTGCTAATGAAGTGAGCTTTAGATGTACTTTACCCAAACCGGTTAATCTTTCTCTCCTTTACAAAATCATTAAAATGGCACCAATCTCTCTGCTGATTCTTGATTTTCCATTGTAGTAATAATATGTTGATATTTTTGAATAGTTATTATCGTCAGGTCCCGTACTAAAGTCTGATTGCCTGTGACTATTTATAGTGTAAGCTATAAATAAACTACACTTATTACTGAGTACAGAAGCAGTTGCAAAAACTCAGTTGCATTTTCACAGACAGCAGGCTCATTATTTAAATTTTACCCAGAGTCATATACCTTTTTGTTTTGACTGAAGTAAAATTTAAGTTAAGGAAAAAAAGATGTTGCTTGAAATTTAATTATATAGAACTAAGTTTTCTGTCTATCTATCTGTATTTGTATCTTTCTATATCCACCTCTCTATCTCTATCTCTAGAGAGAGAGGCAAACGAAACGAGGAGGCGGTGTTGACTTATATGTCAAGGAGCAGCTGGAATGCATGGAGCTAAGCCTAGGGATGGATAAAGAGCTGACTGAGAGCCTATGGGTCAGGATTAAAGGGAAATTGGGAGCAGGGGACATTACAGTGGGGGTCTGCTACAGGCCACCCAACCAAGAAGACCAAGTGGATGAAGCCCTCTATAGACAGAAAGGGTCGGCATCATGTTCACAGACCCTGGTCCTCATTGTCGACTTCAACCACCACAGCATCTGTTGGAAGGGTAACAGCCAGGCATAGAAAATCCAGGACGTTCTTGGATTGCATTGAGGACAACTTCCTTCTCCAAGTGGTTGAGGAGACAACGAGGAGAGGAGCTATGCTGGACCTTATTCTTACCAACAAGGAGGGGCTGGTAGACAGTGTCAAACTCAAGGGTAGCCTGGGCTGCAGTGAACATGAAATGGTTGAGTTCAAGATTCCATGGTGCCATGGGATGAAGTGCTGGAGGGAAGAGGGGCGCAAGAAACTTAGTTTATATTCAAGGACCACCTCCTCCAAGCTCAGGAGCGATGCATTCCTAGAAAGAAGAAGGCAGGCAGAAAAGTCAGGAGGCCTGCATGGATGAACAAAGAGCTCCTGGACATGACCAAAAGGAAAAAGGAGGCCTATAGGGACTGGAAACAGGGGTGGGTAGACTGGAATACAGAGGAATAGTTCGAGCAGCCAGGGATGGAGTTAGATAAGCTAAAGCTCAGATAGAACTAAATCTGGCCAGGGACATCAAGACAAAAAAATAATCGTTCTTTAAGTATGTCAGCAAGAAAAGAAAGATTAGAGAAACTGTGGGCCCTCTCCAGAAGAAAACGCAAGAACCGGTTACCCGAGACAGAGACAGACCTAAGGTACTCAATGACTTTTTTGCCTCAATCTTCACTTGCAATGACTGCAGCTGCTCTGCCCATGATGCAGAATGCAAAGACGAGGATTGGGAAAATGGAGAACTGCCCACTGTAGGTGAAGATCAAGGGGGAGACCACCTGAGGAATCTGAAGGTGCACAAGTCCATGGGACCTGATGAGATACATCTGCGGCTCCTGAGGGAACGAGCAGATGAAGTTGCTAAGCCACTAGCCATCATATTTGGGAAGTTGTGTCTGTCTGGTGAGGTTCCTGCTGACTGGAAAAGGGGAAACATAACCCCTATTTTCAAAAAGGGAAATAAGGAAGACCCAGGGAACTATAGGCCAGTCAGTCTCACCTCTGTGCCTGGCAAGACCAGGAGGTAATTGATGACAGCTAGCATGGCTTCACCAAGGGCAAGTCATGCCTGACAAATTTGGTGGTCTTCTGCAAAGGGGTTACAGTGGCAGTGGACAAAGGAAGCGCAACCCATGTCATCTACCTGGACTTGTGCAAAGCATTTGTCACCGTCCCACACGATATCCTGGTCTTTAAATTGGAAAGACATGGATTCGACAAATAGATCACTCGGTGGATAAAGAACTGGCTGGAAGGTCGCAGAGTTGCCGTCAACGGCTCGATGTCCAAGTGGAGAGCAGTGATGAAAGGCGTTGCCCAGGGGTCGGTACTGGGACCTGTACTGTTCAACATCTTTGTCGGTGACATGGACAGTGGGGTCAAGTGCACCCTCAGCAACTTTGCTGATGATACCAAGCTGTTTGGCAAGGTAGACACACTGGAGGGGAGGGATGCCATCCAGAGGCACCTGGACAGGCTGGAAAGGTGGGCCCAAGCCAACCTCATGCAGTTCAACAAGGTCAAGTGCAAGGTCCTACATCTGGGTCGGGGCAAGGCCAAGCACAAATACAGGCTCAGCAGGAAATGGCTGGAGAGCAGCCCTGAGGAGAAGGACCTGGGGGTGCTGATTGATTAGAAGCTCAACATGAGCCAGCAGTGTGCAATTGCAGCCCAGAAGGCCAACCATATCCTGGGCTGCATCAAAAGAAATGTGGCCAGCAGGTCAAAGGAGGTGATTCTGCCCCTCTACTCCACTCTCGTGAGACCCCACCTGGAGTCCTGCATCCAGCTCTGGAGTCCCCAACAGAAGAAGGACGTGAACTTGCTGGAGCGTGTCCAGAGGAGGGCCACGAGGATGACCAGAGGGCTGGAGCACCTCTCCTATGAGGAGAGGCTGAGAGAGTTGGGGTTGTTCAGCCTGGAGAAGAGAAGGCTCTGGGGAGATCTTATTGAGGCCTTCCAGTACCTAAAGGGGGTCTACAGGAGGGCTGGGGAAGGACTTTTTACTAGGGCATGTAGTGATAGGACAAGGGGCAATAGCTTTAAACTGGAAGAGGGCAGGTTTAGATTAAACATTAGGAAGAAATTTTTCACTTTGAGGGTGGTAAGGCACTGGAACAGGTTGCCCAGAGAGGTTGTTGAGGCCCCATCCCTGGAGGTGTTCAAGGCCAGGCTGGACATGGCCTTGGGCAACCTGGTCTAGTGGGCGGTGTCCCTGCCTATGGCAGGGCGGTTGGAAGTAGGTGATCTTCAAGGTCCTTTTGAACCTAAACCTTCTATGATTCGATAATATCATTTTCTCACTGGTAAGACCTACTTAGCAAAGAATTTAGAGAAGAATTCCACTAATGCCTTAGTGAAACTGTATCTGAATAAAAGCTAACAAGGTAGCTTATTAACAACCAATGGATTTTTTTTTTTCCCCTGAAACTGCATTAATTAGGATCGGCACAGGCCATCCTGTTTTATATGATATAAATGGGACTTCTACAAAGATAAGCTTCCTTCCTGCAAGAGAAATTGTGGTTAGACCTGTATTTCACCCCCATTTGGTAAGTCTCCACAGTCTTTTACTCTCAGCAGGACTTATTAACTCAAACATAGGACTGTGTTAACACAGTTGGATCCTGCCTGGACAGCTAGAGTAGCTGAGGGAGAACTTATTTGCGTCAGACTAAAAAACAGTGAAATGAGAGGAAATCAGTCTTTGGCTAATCAGTAGTATCCTCTGATCTCTCCCTGTGCAAGTTACCATTTCTGAAACTGGAAAAAACAGTTTCTCATTCCTTTGGGGTATTTGTATGTTTGTATTGAGTCTTTTTATGCTCTGTGTTTCATGCTTGATTACAAGAATAAAGTGATTATGCTATGTCATGTTGAGAGAGTTGACATTTTAAAACATTTTTTTCTGAGAAGGTAAATGCAGAACAGAAATGTTATTTATAACTGAGAAACAAGATTTTATGACTTTCCTCTATTGAAAGTGTGTTGAATGTTGACAAATGCACAAGCTACAGGTTGATTAATTTTCAACTGATGCATGGGAGCCATTTTAGTTGAAACTATATTGAAAATGAAGGCTTCAGTGAAATATACTAGAAATGTCAGAGCTAAGAAAGGGCTGTATTTCGTAAACTCTTGGGATAGTCTGCCTATTATTATCCAGAAAAAAAAACAAAACAAAACAAAACAAAAAACCAAACTATTGAGTGTTCTTTGTTGGAGATTGAAATTATTTTAAATATTTATACTTCATGTTAATTTCAGCATTAATAAACCATTACAAATCAGTTTGAAATTTCTGAATTAGGAGGTTTGTATCAGGTATATACATATATATACACCATGTATATACACACCCATACATATATATATTCTCATGTTAATAATTTGTAGATTTTAGAAATACTTTGGGAAGGTGGACATATTTCTAGGAAATTCCTCCATGTTCCAGTCCATTTCTTGATTTTACAGATCTACCTTGATATAGGGCACCATGTTTCCATGGTAGTTTATTTTCTGTTTCCTGACTCGTACCAGGTAGATTATTTAGTCAGCACTGAGAAGATATACTCAAGGTTTAATTCAACTGAGCAGTGCTTTTGGATTGTTTTCATGCTGTAGCAGTTGTCTAATTAATAATTAATATTGTTAATAAGTAATATTTATTATTAGTGAGGACGAATCCCACTACCACTGTCAATAAGCATATATTAATGTAAATAAAACCACAAAAGCAGTAGAAAATGGATGGATAAAATAAAGTGACTTTTTAGGAGAATATATTCACTACATAAATACATATAAGTAATCGACAAGCTAGAAACAATGCAGCTTATATAAGTACTAAAAGATGATGATAAAGAACGTGGATCTCCCAAGGTCCTGCCTTAGCCAGTACCTTGTGGATATCACAGAATGCAGTTTTCTGTGATGAAGGATGATGCTTCAAATCATATTGCTCACCAGTCCTTATGCAAATGGACAAAGTCCCAGATCTCCAATAATGAGGGCTTAGATATTCATCTTGTGTGTACACAATAACATTGTGAATACTAAGTTTAGGTGTATTTAGGTGTCTGGTGACTAGCTTTCCCTACAACTTAGAATTACTCCTTCTTTCTTTTCAGTATTCAAATTTGTTTAAACACATAACTTATAAGTGTTCATATTCTGCTTGAAAATGTTGAAGTTTTTCTTGAAAATGTTTTCTATTTTCACATTACCTTTTCATTAACAATGAGAACAAAATTAATTATAATACTTAATAATCTACCTAAAAAAATATACATATGTATATATTTTATTGTCATTTTTTCCTACTTACATTCAGTAGTTCTCCATAGATGAAATATTTCAGTGTCTTTATTATGTAGCCATGGAAATTTTATTTCACAATGCTAATTTATTAGTCCCTTTTTTAAACAGGATGCTTCTCTGCTTCCTAATAATATTGGTTTGTTGGGTTTTGGTTGTTTTGTTTTGTTTTTTTTTTTAATATAGAAAACAGATTAAAGTAATTTAAGTAGTTTTTCTAACACCACCAAATTACAAACAAGCTGTAAGAACATACTGTTGCAGAGGTAAATGTCTTGTTCATGTTAAAAAGTTGCAGAAATGCAGAAAATGTAAAGGCAGTAAATGAGACAAGAACTCTTTATAACAGAGTTTGCCAGTAAAATTGCAACATTGTCCATGAATTTAATATATTGCAGTGTATTTCTGTAGTAAAGCTGTCTTCCCTTTCTTCTGCCAAGCAGATTTTCCATTTGGAATTTTTCCACTTTGATAAAATTCATATAGAATTATGGATGGCAAAATTTTAAAAAATGAATTAACATGTTTCTCCTTCCTTGTACATTTTTTCTCAACTTCTGTGAAACTTTTTCTGTCTTTCTTGTGTTACCTTTTAAGTGCCATATATACCTATTGCTTATATATCTATATTATCTATATTAAACTGACTTCAATCTTCTGGTTTTGTGTTGTCTTTTTTTTTTTTTTTCCCTAGAAATATTACATAAGTAGAACCATGTGAAGATATGATTATATATCAAGTAAAATCTGTCTAGACAGAGACACTGTACAGCTAAGCTTATTTGCATAAAAGATGAGAATGACAATGCTGATATAAATCACCTTTATGACTGTTTAACTGTGACATTACTGGTATATGGTATTTGCCTCTGCTAGTCTGGTGTATTGACTTTTCTTGGTGGACTGACAGTAAATCGTACCTCCCTAGGCTACTTTTAGAAGTTGACGATGTAAGAAGGAAACTTACAAATTAGGACTCTCTTGGTGGGACCTGAATTCAACTGATGGGTACAGTAGTATATAACAAAAGTATTAAGGAATCTACTAAAAATTGCTTCAAATATTTACTGTGAAAAAATATGAATAATAATTAGCAGTGTTAGTGTTTTCAGCTGATATAGCATCCATGTGACACTTCAGAAGCTTTAGAAGTCAATCTGTATTTCAAACTAGATGAATTATATTTTTATTTCAGGCAATGACGTTATTATACCTGCAGGCAGCCATCAATCACCTTCTGATCTATAAGTCATGGATCACTGCTATTAGGATTTTATTAAATTGGTAAAGAAAAACTCTGAACTTCTTTGAAGGAGATGACATTTTACCTGGAGCAAGATAATACAATAAAGCAAAATACTGTTGCTATTAACAATAAATGGACAACAAATACACATTTGAAAGAAAAATCTAATGAAAGGCAAAACTGATATAAATAATACAGAGTACTGGCTGCTCCTACTTAACTGAAAGTTTTCAAGGATTCTAACATCTAGGGGGTCTAAACCATCTATTCTTGTCTATCTTTTACTGTTAGTGAATCTAACAATATCTCTTTAAACAATTAAACCCAATAATAATTCCTTTACCTTTGTTATGGATTTGCAATATGATTATGTGGACAACTAACTAAATGGCTATAAACTAAGTCAAACATAAATCAATATTCTATTCGTTCATTGATTTTCTCCTCAAAAATGTTTTGATAAAACATACATCTAAGCAAAGCTTTTAGTACTGGGGTAACAATTATGTACCCTGTATTTAAAAGGAATTACTATTAATCTTATATTATATAACCTAGAACTAAAAAAAAAAAAAAAATATGAGAAAACAAACATTGATTTGAAATTTTTTCTTCCTCCTCTTTTCTTACATCCTGCCTTTCCCAAAAGAAAGCAAAACATAAATTGTAAAAAGCTGTTTCAGAAGGATTGGAATGAGCCATCAAAACAAGAGCAGAGAGGTGCAGTGAGAGAATGGACAGAAAATAACACATTTTCTTCTCTTTTGATTTAAGAAGCCTCTAATTGATTTCAGTGAGGTCAAGACCAAAAGAAGAATGAGATTAAAAAAGCAAGTGAATCAATATAAAGTTATCTGCTCTGCAATTTATATTAAATTTTCACTATTTAATTAAACTCATTAAAATATTGTTTCTTTTTTTTTTTTTCCCCCCACTGGGGAAATTCTATACTTACTTTATTCCTTTATTCTACTACGTATTATGTTGGTCTTTAAAGTCTTGGTTGTTACATAATAGACTTTTTTCATTCTCTCTTTTCTCAGAAGTATGCAAGCTGATGGGAAGTGGCCAGGAAAAGAAAATGACATCACGAAAGAAAGAAGAAGAAAAGAAGGGACCTGTTGATCAAGCCCCCTGGTGAGGTGTCTATAGAACAAGTCTAATGAAAAAAGGCTGAGAGAACTGGGGTTATCTAGTATGGCGAGAAGGAGGCTCAGAGGAGACCTGATCAGTCTCTACAACTACCTGAAAGGAGGTTGTAGAGAGGTGGGGGTTGACCTCTTCTCACTATTAATAAGCAATAGGACAAGAGGAAATGGCCTCAAGTTTCACTAGGGGAGGTTTAGATTGGATATTAGGAAAAAATTCTTCATGGAAAGGGTTATCAAGCATTGGAACAGGCTGCCCACAGGAGTGGTGGAATCGCCATTGCTGGAGGTATTTCAAAGATGGGTAGATGTCATGCTTAGAGACATGGTTCTCTTCTCAGAGTCACTTCTCAGACTCTTCTGTAGTAGGAACAGTGAACCTTCAGAGGTAAAATGCTGTTTATTTTATTAGCCTGGAGCAGTTAAAAGAACTAGCTAGTTCTACATTAACGATAAAGAGTTGAATCTGAAAAACAGTGATTTCTTTAAAAGGTGTTATATTGAGAGGTGGCTGTCTTGAGAATAAGGAGAACTTTTCTGAGACCATGGGGAAGGTATTTGATTGGAAGCTGGCAGAATGTTTAGCTGTAAAAAAGGAGAGAGAGTATCCAAAAATATTATTTTAAAAAATACTGCAATCTTTTGGAAAGAAGGTAGTATTTTAAGTCAAATTTCTGCAGAATAAAATGGTCTTTTGTAAATTTTGAATATATTTTCAAGTAAAATATGAAGCTCCATTTCTGCTGTATAGAATTCAACATAGCTGTCGTCAGAGGAACAAAGGTTAGCTTTGAATAGCAAAAAACCTCAAAACCAAACCATAACAGTTTTAATGCTTTACTCCAAAGATGCCCTCAGGTGAATAGTTTTAGTTCTCATCTTTGGAATACACTATCATTCTTGGGTAAAAAAGCATAGTCTCTTTAGTTATTGATTCTCATAGCAGTCTTATAAACTTGAACAAAAATGCTTATTGTCTTTATTGGAATATTCATGGCAATAAGGCATTTAAAATGTTCAGATCTAAAAGGCAATTTTAAAAGTGTTATTTATCTAAAATAATATTACCAAAACTTACTTGTCAAACATATACATATTTTCCAGGTAGTCTGGAGCCATCTATGAATGCAGTACATCAGTTTATACAGCTGCATGGGTTTATCTAGGCTGATTACATGAAGGTGCAAAATGATTAACCTTTAAACCATTTAATCCATCCACCAGTGCAAACTAGGGGTTAACTGGCTGGAGAACATCTTGTCAGAAAAGGCCTTGGGCTTTCTGGTGCACTGGTTGACCCGAGCCACCTATGTGCCCCTGTGGCAAAGAAGGCAAACAGCCAACTGGGAGGTGATCCTCTCTGCTCAGCAGCGGTGAGATGTCTGGAGCGCTGGGTGCAGTTCTGGGCTCCTCAGTACAAGAGAGACATGGACGTACTGGAATAAGTTAATGAGAAGCAGCAAAGATGATTATGGCTTTGGAGGATATGGCATACAAGGATAGGCTGAGAAAGCTGGGACTATTTAACCTGGGGAAGAGAAGGCTTAGGGGGTTCGTATTGGTGTTTATAAATACCTGATGGATGGCACTAAAGAAGAAGGAATCAGACTTTTGAGTGGTACTTAGTGGAAAGACAAAGGCAATGGGTGCAAACCAAAAAACAAGAAATTCCATTTAAATGTGTGAAGGTGATGAAATACCAGAACAGGTTACTCAGAGATGTTATGGAGTCTCCATTTCTAGAAATATTCAAAACCTGACTGGACACAACCCTGAACAACATGCTGTATCTTACCCTGCTTTGACCAAGGGGGTTGGACTAGGTGATCTCCAGGGGTGCCTTCTTACTTCAGCCGTTCTGTGATTCTATGATTCTGTATTAGAATTTTATAACAGGAAAGGTGCTTCAGACTGAATTTTTTGATTTAAAACCACACATTTCTCACAATAATTATAAAGTCTTAAATTTTCGTTAGTTGCCTTTTATTTTCCTAAAATAGTGATTTTTAACGGTACTGTAAGACTCATCAATACTGATTGATTCAGCTACATTAAGAACTTCAGAGTATTGATATAAAAAATAATCACCAAAGAATCTGTTTAATAATGAATGGGAATAAGGTCCTTTTGCTCTTAGATTCACTAACTGTTGCCAATACTGTTGGTATTTCCAATGTGATCTGCATATAACTATATGATATTAATCTTGAAGAGCTATTACACGTGGGGGTGTCTCTTTGTGGTAGTTTGTCTGTCTGCTTGCTCAACATATATCTGGGACCACGTGGAAGAATGGGACATGTTGCTTTCATGCCATATAACACTTAGTTGTCTATATAATATCCTAAAGTGGGTTAAGGTCATAGACGGATTTCAGTTTGGTCATGTTCCACTAAGACCGGAAAGGGAGAGTTGTTTGTAGGAAAAAATCTGAAAAATAGGAAAAATATTTGCCTTTAATTCAGAGGTATTTCTTAAGTGTCATTATGTATCTTGACTGGAATACTGCAGTAATAACACACTATTTTACTTTCTCCATCTACCTAGAAACCTTGATCTTTCTTTTTTAGGGTACCCAGAAAGTGTGGTGGCATGAATACTTCCTTAGGCTAACATTTATTTGGAATTTAAAGTTCTTAGATTTCACTTCTTACTGGACTTTAGTTTAAAATCATATGGAGAGTGACACTAATACATAGAATAGGAGTTTACTCCTTTAAAAGTCATGTTGTTGGGAATGTATGATTTTAATACAGGTTTGTTTGTTGTTGTTTTTTTTTTTTTTTCTGTCAATTGGTCTATGAACAAATGCTTAGAATTAAAAGCTTTGAGTTGTAAAACTTGAAGTAACTTAGGAGGTATTAACCTGCTCCATCTGTAAGATTTACAACACCTCTTGTCAGAAGGGGTATCTGAGATGTCTGCTCCAAAATGGAGTAGACAGCTGTTAAAAAAATTCCCATAGCTGTAATAGGTGAACTTGTAGACACAAAAAAAGAGATACATGCTTATTTGGAAAACCTAATTCTCAGAACCCCTGTGACACAGCAGTGGAAAGAATCCCAAAAACAAGTCTGCCTGCTTGATTTTTTTATATAAATGATTTGACTTAATGTTTTGGGGGGCATTATTATAATCTATTTTTAATGATGCTGGAGGACCTAGGCATTTATAGGAATATGATTATTACATTAATCTGAAATAATTAATTCCAGAGTTTTTTCTACACTATATAGTACATTATAAAAATTAAAACCAACTCACAACAACAACAAAAAAATTTCTTCAATCTTCTTGGTGTCTTCTTAAGGAAAAGGAGATGGGTCTTCAATTAACAAAACTATCAACAAGACATTTTTGGGTTTGAAAAAAAAAAAAACCACCACAAGAAAAAAAAAAAAAAAACCTAAACAAAACCAACAACAAAAGAACCCCCAACCCTCTCTTATTATTGTAAGAACTTCAGAATAACTATACCAATAATTTGACATTCATCACCAGTTTGTAGCATCTGCTGTGGTAGCTGGCAGTCCACTTAAAATGAATCCCAGGAGGCCAGCAGTGCTCGACTCACAGACAGCTAGCCATGGATATGAAATGATCTTTACAGTCTCAGTGATGCAAAACTCTGGGGTCATCACTTGCGATCGTACAGGTGTATGTTCGAGCACTGAATGTTACTTGTACTTAATGAGGTTGAACTTTGGTATATTTAGACCTTAGAAAGCATTTCTGCCTATTCTTAAGAAAATGGATTTATCTGAGTATGCATAGGTGGAAATGGTAAGTTCTGAAAATGAAACAATACAGGATTCCACTAACTGAAGGAAAAAGGCAGTTTGGAATCCTTTTAACTTTAATAGCTTACTAATGTTGATATTACATTTTTTAATAACATAAAAGTGGTTTATGAGATTTTGTGCAACAGGAGTGATTTACAAAAAAAAAAAAAAAAGGTGTGAAAGTAATTATTTATTGTTCACATCTCCATCTTTCCCCTTTCTCCCCAAAGCACAAACTCCTTTTTTTTTTCTTTTTCTAAAGCAAAAATCTGTTATAATTATGTAAAGGTCATGTAATTACATATTTCAAAGTGGTGTACAGCTATAATAATGCTAATCCAAGCAGAAAGAACTCTAATAAGGAAAAAAAAATATAAAGAAAAATCAGAATATGTAGTATGCTATAAGTATAATCTAACCATTCCAAGTACCGTTACTTTAAAGACCAGTTATATCTATTATGTAGGAGCTGTCAATTGCATTTTGGAAGAAGCTTTATTATTTTCAACATATATACATATTCCATGAAGGCTTTTTTCTTTTGTTGAAACTGATTAGTAATTACGTAACTCACAAATATTTGGGGTTTGTCTGGTTATTTTGAATTTTGAGAATAATACTTTGGATCCCTATTGTTTTGTTTCAAACCATTAACAACTAGGAAAAAAGTTGTGAAAAGTTTGTTATTTTGCTGGTTTGTTTTTTGTTTTTTGTTTTTTTTTCCCCTTGAATTTTAACAGTAGTATGAGATTTTAGACGAGCCTTCTGTTTACATCATAAGTGATCAAAATGATCAGACCCAAAAGAGGGATAATTTTAGCATGCTTCATGCTTCTTTGTCAAATAATATCCCTTTTGTAAAATTAAGGCAAATTTAATTCTAATATATATCATAAAAAAGAGATTCTAGGGAGTCTCAATCAAACCACATCTTGTTTTAGCACTCTGTTCAAGATGATTAAATTTCCCATTTTCTGTTCTTGATGGGAGTTGAAAAGGGGAGTTATTTTTATTCCTGGTTCCATCCCATGCTCATAAAATTATAGATTGTAGATTTTGAAAGAAAGTAAAAAGTGAACTCCCATATGTACTCACTTATCCTCATGAAGGAAAAAAAGAGTTATTAAAAATGTCATTGCTGTCTTCTTTCAATTGTGATGATCCAGAGGAAAGAAAAGGAAGTGGTCTAAGATCAGCAGAAATTTTACTTAGGAAAATTCGTATAATAAGATACAGTGCAAAATCTATTGGTATGCCACAAAATACAATACAGTAAATTGTTATGAAAAGAGTAGCGCTTTGGCAACTTCTCAAGGTTGAAACAGGCAGTTGAGGACACTGGCAAATCTTTCACAGTAAGTACAAAGATATATTTCAGAGCATAACACTGGCATCTGTAAGAGGCTATAAAGTTAACAAGATTAGATAACATTCAGTATTTAGTTCCCATTATGAACGTTTGGGGAAAGAAGAAACTTCTGGGCTTTTCTTGACAGTGATAGTGATATTAACCAGTCAAAACAAGCTAAACAATATAGGTCTGATACTCACATGAGTTTGTATGTATAATGGAAGGAGGACAAGAGGAATTATCATGACTTTATTTTTGAATACTCTTAATACATTAAAATCTGAGCTACCTTTTTTAAATATTAAATACCTTTAAATGGCAAAGGTGCCATTTCTTCTTGTCTCATTGTACTTTGATATACACTTATCAAGTCATGAGGCATTATGGAATTCACCATGATGTTCCTTTTCTGTACAGCAGACTTCTGCATTTTTTGAATCTTATTTAAGCTGTTGAAATAAGTAATTATATCAATTCAGTATTAAGAATGAGAAAAAGAAAAGAAGAAAAAATATTTGCTTCTTTATTTTAATTTTAGGAATGTAGTACCTAGAAAGCTGATCTACAAGAAGAAATCAACAGGTAGCCAGGTAGCTAAAACACCTGGGTCAAACTTGAATGAAATTAATTATACAGAATTATTTGAATCAGGTTTGGGATAAACCAGGGGCAAATATTTTATAATCAGTACTGAAAGGTACTGTTTGCTTATGCAAAATATAGTATTTCAAAAGGACTGAAAAAAAAGAAGAAAATACATTTCTAGGAAACTTCATTGGAAATATGTTTTTAGGGTGATTTGTATTTAGTTTTTTCCAAAAGAAAAAAAAAAAACAAGAAAAAAAAAAACTAAAAGACGACTCAGATAAAAACATCTTGATTTCAGAAGCAATATTCAATGAAATGTTTAACAGAGTGGAATTCAACAAATGAATGCTTGCTTTACTAATTGTTCACTTTCATTTTTGCCAGTAGCAGATGCACTTAAACATTCATACTGTAGCTTCAGACCATTATTATGACATTGGATAATAACAGATTCAATTGCAGCGCACAAATTTCTTTGTATATTTGTTTCTTTTTGCTGCCTGTCTCAAATAAGTATTTCATAATTTCAAAGTTTTAAAATAACTGTATTCTGTTTCATTCTCCATGTCTATATTTAGACTTAAATTTTGATTACCAAACTTAATTGAATAAATAATTATCTGCCTAATCAGATAGAGACAGAATTTAATATCAAAGTCTGAGTACTCCAGTCTTCACAGAAAATCAATTCAAGATTCTAAATCAGTTTTAATATTAAATATTGGGCTTTTCCACACTCTGGGCTATATTCTCAATCACATTTAACATTCATGATATCCAAGTAAATATATGAATATTAAGGAGGAGAGTTGTGTCATTGGGAATGCTTAATGGAGTTTGTTGAACTGGAAATAGATAAAACGGCTGATAATTTGTTTCCAGGAACTTCTAAATACCTTATAGCTCTTTTTTTTTTTTTTTTTTTCATTCTGTTGCATTATTTATTTATTGACTTGCCAAACAAAATTATTTGGTCTCATCTTAGTTTAGCTGTCTGAAAACTGGGCTTCTCTCTCAACATAATCAGATTATTTCTATAGTCTGCTTATGATTTCCATAGTCTATATATGATAAGAATTAGGCATTTCCATGTTGTAAAACAGTCCATCCTGAGCTAAACCTCCAAGGCAGATTGATTGAATCGCATTCTAAGGTCCTTATCTCTCTTTCTGGTTTCCTTCCTCTCTTATTTTAACATTAAATTGTTTCTCTTCCTCTTCCTGGTCTTCTTTCTTATTGAAGAGTGCATTATCTGTCTGATTCACACAAATTAATTCTGTTAGACATTATGGGCAAGGGTATATGTTATATAACACTAATTTATATAATAAATAAATAACAGTCCTGTCAAATTTCAGCTAAGCTTGACTTTCTTTATAATGAGGAAAGATGTCTTTTATCTCTCTGCAGGATTCAGAAGTCGTTCTATGCATTTTATAAGGTTAGTGGGCATAGAGAAATTATTGTGATGTGTATATATATGTATTCTTATTTGATATGTGAATTGTAGTTCTGCACGCACTCAAATACGTTCAAGGTTGATTGAGTTTGATCAATAAAGGACTCACGTGATGGATAGCAGTCTTAGAAGCTATTGTAGAACAAAGTTGGAACATAAAGTTGGAACATAAAGTTGTTTTTCAACAATGGAATCACATATTAGGATCTTTGTAACAGTAAAATCACATTTTAGGACCCATCAAAGACAAAACTGTGAGACCTCTCTGTACACTCAATTAGTTACATCACAGCTGAAGCAAAGACATTTTCATTTTATCTTGGGTTGTTTGTTAGTTGCTTGCGATATGCTTATGTATGGAGACAGGACTGCTACTTTGAAAAGAGCTTTTAGGGAAAATGGAGTGAACTTGTAAAATTCTGTCACTAATGGAATCCATTTACTTAGTTTTTAAACTAGTAGAAAATCTCTATCCCAATACTTTGAATGGGGATAAAAATGTTAGCATAATGCTTAGCATTCATCATTATTGTCATTTTAATCTTTATTGTTGTGGAAGCACGTAGATGCCAGTTGATCTATGAAAGTAAAGTGCTATGTGCTGTGCACACATATAATCCCATCCTAGGACATTCAGTTGGGACTGGTTTCCTGAGTGTGTAAGCTGTTTATGTAACCACTGAATAAAATGAGACATAATGCACAGAAGCAGGAATCAGAACCAAAGCTGTCCATTGACCCGCTTACAGCATTAAGTCCTTCTTTCTTTGCAATATCCATGACTCCTGAATGCTTTACTGTACAGTATCTTGGCTCCAACGGGTTTCACAGGGCAATACCTGTTCCTGAAACTTCATTCCACATATAAGAGTGATATAGACTATGAAGAATACAACTTACTATCACATTCAAAGTCCTAGATTTAGAAAAAAGACTGTACATGTAGTCCTGAGGCAGATGCTAAAATCCATACAGGATATGGAGCTCTGGTCAGTACACTAGTTGTTACAGATCCCAAAATTTGCCTCTAATTTTCCCTCTTCTCAGAAATTGCAGTGTGTGAACTTAGAAACCTGTCAGCTTTGGAAATTCCTCTTCCAGAGCTTTATGCCTAAATTTTGAATTCTGGAGGCAACACAAAACCAACTTTGACGCTTTTAACATTGTCAAATTGGTCAAAGGCAAAAAAAAAAATATATCTTAAGGCTATAAACAAGTATCTAATAAGCACTTTTCAAAATCCATTTAGGAACAAACAAGGACTAATGTTCTCAAGTATGTTTGAATGGGTACAAGAAAGTTACTTCAGCAGACTAGATAGTTATATAGATAGAGATAGAGATCAGAGAATCTTAGAATCATAGAATGGTTCAGGTTGGAAGATACCTTGAAGATCATCGAATTCCAACCCCCCTGCCAGAGGCAGGGACACCGCCCACTAGACAAGGTTGCCCAAGGCCATGTCCAGCCTGGCTTTGAACACCTCCAGGGATGGGGCCTCAATAACCTCTCTGGGCAACCTGTTCCACTGCCTTACCACCCTCAAAGTGAAAAACGTCTTCCTAATGTTCAATCTGAACCTGCCCTCTTCCAGTTTAAAGCCATTCCCCCTCATCCTATCGCTACGTGCCCTAGTAAAAAGTCCTTCCCCAGCTCTCCTGTAGGCCCCCTTTAGGTACTGGAAGGCTGCAATAAGATCTCCCCGGAGCCTTCTCTTCTCCAGGCTGAACAACCCCAACCCTTTCAGTCTCTCCTCATAGGAAAGGTGCTCCAGCCCTCACATCATCCTCGTGGCTCTCCTGTGGACACGCTCCAGCAGGTCCATGTCCTTCTTCTGTTGGGGACTCCAGAGCTGGATGCAGTACTCCAGGTGGGGTCTCATGAGAGTGTAGTAGAGGGGCAGAATCACCTCCTTTAACCTGCTAGTCACACTTCTTTTGAAGCAGCTCAGGATATGGTTGGTCTTCCGGACTGCGATCGCACACTGCTGGCTCATGTTGATCTTCTAATCAATCAGCACCCCCAGGTCCTTCTCCTCAGGGCTGCTCTCCAGCCATTCCCCGCTGAGCCTGTATTTGTGCTTGGGATTGCCCCGACCCAGATGTAAGTCCTTGCACTTAACCTTGTTGAACTGCATGAGGTTGACTTGGGCCCACCTCTCCAGCCTGTCCAGGTGCCTCTGGATGGCATCCCTCCCCTCCAGTGTGTCTACCTTGCCAAACAGCTTGGTATCATCAGCAAAGTTGCTGAGGGTGCACTTGACCCCACTGTCCATGTCACCAACAAAGATGTTGAACAGTACAGGTCCCAGTATCGACCCCTGGGCAATGCCTTTCATCACTGCTCTCCACTTGGACATTGAGCTGTTGACCACAACTCTTTTGAGTGCGACCGTCCAGCCAGCTCTTTATCCACTAAGTGGTCCATTTGTCGAATCCATGTCTCTCCAATTTAAAGACCAGGATATCGTGTGAGACGGTGTCAAATGCTTTGCACAAGTCCAGGTAGATGACATGGGTTGCGCTTCCTTTGTCCACTGCCACTGTAACCCCTTCACAGAAGACCACCAAATTTGTCAGGCATGACTTGCCCTTGGTGAAGCCATGCTAGCTGTCACCAATTACCTCCTGGTCTTGCCAGGCACAGAGGTGAGACTGACTGGCCTATAGTTCCCTGGGTCTTCCTTATTTCCCCTTTTGAAAATAGGGGTTATGTTTCCCCTTTTCCAGTCAGCATGAACCTCACCAGACCGCCATGACTTCTCAAATATGGTGACTAGTGGCTTAGCAACTTCATCTGCTCGTTCCCTCAGGAGCCGCAGATGTATCTCATCAGGTCCCATGGACTTGTGCACCTTCAGATTCCTCAGGTGGTCTCGCACTTGATCTTCACCTAAAGTGGGCGGTTCTCCATTTCCCCAATCCTCACCTTTGTATTCTGCATCATGGGCAGTGTGGCTGCAGTCCTTGCCAGTGAAGACTCAGGCAAAAAAGTCATTGAGTACCTCAGCTCTGTCTCTGTCCCGGGTAACCGGTTCTTGCATTTTCTTCTGGAGAGGGCCCACAGTTTCTCTAATCTTTCTTTTCTTGCTGACATACTTAAAGAACAATTAGTATTTTGTCTTGATGTCCCTGGCCAGATTTAGTTCTATCTGGGCTTTAGCTTGTCTAACTCCATCCCTGGCTGCTCGAACTATTCCTCTGTATTCCTCCCAGGCTACCCACCTCTGTTTCCACTCCCTCTAGGCCTCCTTTTTCCTTTTGGTCATGTCCAGGAGCTCTTTGTTCATCCATGCAGGCCTCCTGGCTTTTCTGCCTGCCTTCTTCTTTGTAGGGATACATCGCTCCTGAGCTTGGAGGAGGTGGTCCTTGAATATTAACTAAGTTTCTTGGGCCCCTCTTCCCTCCAGCACTTCATCCCATGGCACCATACCAAGCAGATTCTGCAAGATGCCAAAGTTAGCTCTTCCAAAATCCAGGGTGGTCAGCCTGCTGCGCACCTTCCTCACTGCCTCGAGGATCTCAAACTCGACCATTTCATGGTCTCTACAGCCCAGGCTCCCCTTGAGTTTGACACTGTCTACCAGCCCCTCCTCATTGGTAAGAATAAGGTCCAGCATAGCTCCTCTAGATCCCCTAGATATGGAAGTTTGGTTCAGCAAATATAAATGTCATTAACCAAATATGTATTCTTCAGACTTAATTACGCATTATTATATCAAACTCTTGAAAATCCAAGAGATAATAAACTGTAACTGTCACTACCAAGAACATAGTAATATCTTAATAATTTAAACCGGATTATATATTAGAAATTACAGTCAAGACACAGGAATGTGCAAGTGGGGTGAACATGTATCCTGTCAAATGATGAATGACTTGTGTGACAACATGAGCAATATATTTCAAGTTATTTCCCTTCTTAGTTTGTACACTGCTCTCCTGACTATTAAAATTAACTTTAATTATTCTGAAGTGTATGGATGACTCTCCATTTTTATACAAGCATCATTTGCTTACTTTTTAAATCTATGAACATTTGTCCAGAAGTCTACCTTTGTAGAAGAAAGTCCAGACAATCAAAAAGAAATATCTATTGAACCATGACAAAATCTCTGATATGTATCATTCATTAGGGTAAAGTTCATCCTTAATTCTATAAAGTCATATGCTTGCATGACCCACCCTTAGCAAATGGCCTAGACAACACCACTTAAAATAAGTGAGAGTAAACTGTGTGTATGTAACTTGAATATATGAAATGGTCTGAAAGAATGTATGTCCCACGTTGATCTCGTTAAAGAGGAAGCCAGACCTCAGCGGTATTAAACAGTAACTGATGAGAGAGACAAAGAGACTTCTGAAGCAAAGAAGAGGAGAAGTCTAAAGAAAACATGAAAATACTCAACATGGGGAAAGGGAGAAACCTTGCAGTAGAAGCAGCAGCAGTCAGACTTGGTTTGACGCTGCAAGACACCACCCTGTGGCATCACGACTACTGCCTAGGCTGGGCAGAGCAGCACCACGAGCCACTGCACTCCAGCGAGTTGGGTGGCACTGCAGAGTGCAGCACACGGGGATCAACACCTCAGCTGCGTGCTTTGCCTCATGAGGCACTTGCTCTCCAGTGTGTGCACTTGCAGGTTGTAGGGAGCCATACAGGTACAGGCAAAGCTCAAACACCCATGTCTTCCCCTGGAGGGGTGTGCACACCTTGCACTCTCAGGGAAGGGGGTCGCTGGTAACCTACAAGGCCTTTAAGAGAGGGGTTATGCATGTGTGTGTTGGGGGCATAGATTAACATCGTACAACACTAATTAGTGAACTATCAGCAAAAAATTAGTACTATTTACATCTACAAAATATGATTGGCCATGCCACAACGTCACACAGTATGTTTTATATATCTTAAAGATCTTTGACAGGCAAAAGTGATAAATAAAAGTTCTCTTAAAATACAAGCACATGTTATGTGACCCAAGTTGGTTACTTTAAATTTGACACATTTAATATATATAGAGTTTTCTAAAAACTTCCCATAAAATCTGTAGAACAAGAACAAGTTTTGGGCAATTTGCCAGCACTGAATCACCTTCTATAATGAACACATAATTACAGAATCCCATAGTCTACCAGTTGACTTAATTGACTCTTAATTGACATAGGTTTTTCTAAAAAAGAGATTTATATTCACAGATCATTAGACCAAGGATGTTGAACATTGTACTCCATGACTCATTACGGGTTGTGTTGGCAACATGGGAGAAAGCTAAACAACAAGGACTACCAAGACTGATGTATCCACGTCATTCAGGAAATCAAAGACATGCCCTGTCCCACCATGGAATCACTCAGACTCTAGGGACCCATTCTTGTCTCTGGGAGTTACTGCCAGAAATACTCCCAGCCTCAGATTTTGAGATATGAAAATTTCCAAATTTCCCATCTAATATTTTCATCTGCAAGGCATGCCTTTAGGAAAGATAGCCGGCTTTTCTTTGGACATATTGAGAATTTTCACTTAAGAATTAGTGTTTCAGTGGGACTTGGTTACCTAAAGTGCTTGGGTCTTTCTGAAAATCCCAAACAATGCAGATTAAAATGTGAAACAAAAAAAGGAAGTACCCCTCCAGGTGAAACCTTTTAATGGAATGCAGTAAAGTATAATGATTTGGTGAAAATAATTCCCCTTCAAAAATCATTCAGAAGGCCTCTTGCAAAAGAATTAGCATCAAGAGTATCAGACAAATATTTTAAAGCTGATGAAATATTTGAAAGCACTGACATAGTTAAAAAAAAACACCTTTTTTTTTTTTTCATTTTACCCTCAACAAGCTGCAAAGTTCCAAACACAAATCTGTATTTGTGTATGTGCACTCACACATGCACTCATATTTGTGAAGAAAGGGAGTTGCTGTCTTTTCTCCTCTCTTCCTTCCTTCCTTCCTTTTTTTTTTTTTTTTCCCCTATGTCTTTTGGAGTTAGGTTCTTTTTCTCCTCAGTGATTGCTAGAGAAGGCCTCCTTTCTTACTTGAGGCTATATTCTAGCAATACATTTAAATACCACTCTGCAACAGCATTCCCCCTCCCTGACTTTTAACTCACAAGCAAGCAAAGTGAATTTGTCAAGGGTTGCTTGCAGCTTTGGGGGAAAAGAGAACCACATACAGCAGCCAGCTGACTGCAGTGTCTCTAAGAAATTGATCTTATTCTGCTGTGACAGAATAAGACTTTGATGATAATGACATTTTCAGCTGCAGACAAAATCCTTTTTAATTTATTTGAAAGGGGAAGAGGCTGAAACGATTTTCTACTCCAGGATGTGCTTTACAGCTTGACTTACTTCTAAGGACTAACTCTCTGTTCAGGGGCAGGTGTGGGGCTCCTACTGACACGACCCTGTAGAAACGGAAGCATTCCAAGGAGTTGGAGTTTTTAAATTATTCATGAAATGCTTTTCCTTAGAGATCACATCCTTCAGTCTATTACTTGAGAACTAAATTAGAGGGGTAACAGCAATGCTGCAGAGTGAACTGACAAACTTTAGGAAACTGTGAGATACGGATGAGGCAGAAGGGAATAGAATCCATTAAAAATATGCAAATTATTTTAATTTCTCCTGTGCCTCTCTCATATTGGTGATGTCATCATGTCCAGTTCCATGCCAGCCTAACTGTAATCTTTTTCTTTTCCCTATTGATTTTTGGATGTTTTTCATTATTTTCATGCAGGCGGCTGTATGCTGTCTTAGTTGAGGATTTCCAGCATGCCCTAAGGTCCAATGTCATCTCCAGATACTTGATCCTATTTCAAAGCACCAGATAATTTTTCTCTCATATTAAAAAGTGCTTCAGTTTCTAAAATTACTTGTATGTCGTCTCAATCAATAGAGAATAGGTACTTTTTTCAGTGTAATAACTGAAAGAACTAAACGGTTTCTCTTGTAAAAAGTTTTTGTCACTTTCATGAAAACCTGGGAGTTCTGAGAGGTAAATCTGTTTCTGATTCTCCAGACAGCAGTGCCTGTGCAATTATTATTTTCAAGGTTTAAAAGTGACATTAAAAAGTTTTTATGTGCTTAAATTTATATTTTTTTAATCTTATCTTCTGACATTATCATTCCAGCGATGCATATGCAATTTGCCCACGGATGACTGGTGAGAAGTAGATTAAAAATATGTTCAAACTCTTAGACGTTTTTACAAAATCATGTTGAATAGGACCAAATCCTCAAAGATTTTTTTTTTTACACAAATTAAAAAAAAAAAAAAAGTCCTAGAGGAACAACAAATGCACAAATGATATTCAAGGAAAGAAAAGCAATTCTGCAATGACTTGTCACACTGCAGTTCTTACATCCAGGAGAGCCTGGGGATTTTCTGTAGGAACAGATATTACTAAGGAGCTTTCCTTCTCTAGTCCACTTCATTTGAAGGCAAAGGGCAGCTAGTACAATCAGGTTTCTCCATGTTATATTTACATTTCTAGTGTAGACAGAGAAGTGTAAAAAATACATCTACCTAAGCACCACTTCATCCAGCCATGATTGATGTCAGTGTGGTTTCATTGCTCTTTTCATTGTACAAGTGTCTATTCAGTCCATCCGGAATTACTAGTGGGGATCAGGCATGTCAAAGTAAACTGTATTGCTTCTGCTGTGGCCCATTTTCAGTGGGGGCTTGTCTAGAGGGAAGTACAAGATGCCTCAAAGGCAACAAAATATGTTATGACTCAACATAACTGGTAGTCTGTGCACACTGGATGCTTAGCTACAATTGTTTAGATTTTTTTGCTCATCGTTTGAGGAAGAAGTCATGCAGATATATGGAAACTTTCTTTCTGGTGGCAAGGATATGATCAGGTAACCAACCTTTTGATCTTTGAAAACTCTGCAAAATAACCATATGGCTTTTGTTCCTTGTTCAGAGATAAATCTTGCAACTGTATCTTTGCACTTTAACCTTATTTATGATTGGAATGAAAGTAATGAATGCACAGAGATTGGTTTTATATAATATTTATGTAAATAAAATTGCCATAAAAAATACAATTTCATATTTAAATTTCATATTTGAATAGAAATAAAATTTTCCTTTGTGTCTTTGAGTAAATGCATCTGTGTAGATACAGAGATATAGTTACAGACATATATATATATATGCTCTTAAAGAAATAAAGAAAAAAAAAAAAAAAACAACAAATACCTACAGAGAACTAGCTCCTCAGCTGGGTGAAACTGGTGCTTCTCTTTTCAAAGACAGAAATATGTACTGTCCTTTAAAAAAGTTGTAAGAAGAGGGCACATGTAAAGAACTGAGGAATTCTGAAAACTGGAGCATTTCAAACAGATGGTTAACTTACTGTTAATATTTATCTAGGACAATTGCACTAAAAAGGGAGAAAAGGTAAATAATTCACATTTACATCAGAGAGACAAAGCTTATAATAAGAAATTGCCTTTAAGATAAAAAAAAACCAACCAAACAAACAAACAAAAAAACAAAACCCAAAACACTAGCAGCAAGCTGCGAAGTACCCAAAAGCACTGAAAAGAAACATCACTGACCATCAGAGATCACTTTTTCAACTAAGATGCTGATAGATTTTCTAACACAAGTAAGATTTCTGCCTATATAGGTTTTAGTATCTCCTGCTTGAAAAAAATTCAATAGACTTGCTCCATTTTGACTTGTATAGTTAGGCTCATAAGGTCACAGTAACCCTCTTATCAGCCAACAGCAGAGCTGCAGCAGTAATAGGAGATGCCATCTTAGATTAATGCAAGTGAAATTTGTCTGCATTTTTTTATACTTCTGTCTCTCGTGTTCACTTTAAAGTTTCATTTTTACCTCAGAACATTATTGGTCACACCACTCCTGGTACTTCAGGAAAATATTCGAATGCATCTTTAGTTATAATTATTTTTCTAGAATTTGTGAGAGATCAAAAGAGAACAAGTTCCAGGAATTATGTGTAGATCAATGTAAATTTATAATTTTCTGCCTTAAATGAACTCTAAAAATACTGTAACTTACATTTCAGCTTTACTATCGATCATCTTAGACATTGACTCCCTTGACAAAGTACCAGCCAAAAATTTGGATTTCTCCTATTCTTACAGAAGAGCAATCAGAAGCTTTTTGATATCCTGATCATTCATAGAGTAGATAATTTTGAATTATGCATGAGGCTTGTATATTTTTTATACAGCAATATGAATGTCATATCTTTAAATTGCTGGCAGTTTGTATTGGAGTCTCCAAGAAAAAGCAAGATTCTTTTACCAACCTTAACAAGCTACATGGACAGTAAGTAGTCCCATATACAGAAACTTTTGAAGAACTGCCTAAGAATAGAGCAAAATACTGTAATTATCTTAGCAAAATTTTGGAGGACAAAATAAAAATAAAAGCAAAAAACATGCAGGAAGTGTAAGAAAGTATAAAGATTTTGGGTTTGTTTTCCCCCAATATTTTAAAAAAAGTATCTTTCTAAAACAGGTTTTTTTTTTTTTTTAGTAATACTGTAAATTTAATTAAAGTGAAGATGTCTTAGTAAAGTTCAAAATATATTATTGCTTTCCCTCTGTCTTTTGTAATTCTGCCATTAAAATGAAAAATCCTTAAACCAATATATTAAAATCTATATTATGAGCTTGAGCTAACTCAAGTCTGAGGAGGCATTATTCTTTGCTGAAAAAAACTTTTTAACAGATTATAAAACTGTTAACTGTTATATAAAGTAATCATTATTTCCAGAAAGTTAACATTTTTCACATTATTAAGGATGAAATGTAAAATAAAATATGCCCAGAAATGTGCCCGAAACATACTTGTTTCAGATCACTGTCTACCTGCAAAGTATGCACAGTAATCACAACAACCATTTTTGTCCATGCCACATCTCATTAAAAGGATCTTTGTGTACAACTGTGGAGGACAACCGTATCAAGCCTAACACATTCTGAAGTCAGCACAGTTTGAGGCAGTGACAATTTAGCATGGAAGCAGCTATTAGATTGTATGAATTATTCATATTTTTAGCAAAATTCTCATGTGGAAAGCAAGGACTGTAAAAAAAGAGTTAGACAATGCGAAGAATAGTCTAGTAAGCAAGTCCAAATTGATACAGTCACAGGATTGTAGGAATACTAGACTTCATTTAAATAACAAACATTATAAATGCATTTCAAGAAGATATTTTCACAATTGTAAATAAAACTTATTTACAAAAAGGAAAAGGAGAGACAAGAGAGTGAGGGTCCCCAGTTTGTGGAAGAAAGAAGGTAAGTCTGTATTTCTGAATAGAAAACATTCACGGAGCAAATTTTAATGTTTATAAAGTCTTAGCTAAACACTTCACTTTTTTTTTTTTTCTGGTTTATGTATTTAATTGTTCATACAATCCAACAAAAATTAGCTTATGCTTTCATCAAGATGATCACTGACAAGAAAAGATCTAGGTAGACCCACGTTATAGTTATGTCTTACACAAGGTTCTGACAAATTTGAAACTGTCGTAATCTTCCATACAGAAAAGTAACAATAATAGTTATTGTTATCACAAACAGGAGTCTTCTGCCTCCAGAAAACTGCAAAAGTTTAAAAAAAAAATCCGGAAATTGAAGTTCAAAATATATGCTGATTTTGATGTTGCTGGACAACATAAGAGAAATGATCGACAGGATGCCGAACAAGTTAAAGTAGATCCACCTCAAGCACCAGCTTGGAGATGATAAAAAGGCTTCCTACACAATGCACAAAAAGATTTTACTGAGAAGATACCAGTGGATAATTAAGGAGATCAAGGGTTTTTTTCCTTGATAATTCTTCATATTTTGATCAGAGCAAAAAAGTGCACAATAACAAGTCTACTTGAAGTGGCTGAATTTATACCCACATAATGACATAGGTGTATATAGACTAATAAATAAAAGGCACGTCAGTTTAAAACCTAATGATTTTACTTACAAACAAACAGAAGGATCTAAAATCTGAGTACTTAAACAAAACACACCATATGTTAAATCCTGTCTCAGTTTACAATGATACTAAAAAAGGATTGAAACTGTGCTGTTTTTTGCTGGGATATAGTTAATTTTCTTCATAGTGACTCCTACAGTGTTGTTTTAGATTTGTGACCAAAACAGTGTTGATAACTCAGGGATTTTAGCAATTTCTGAACAGTGCTTACAGAGCGCCAAGGCCTTTTCTGCTTCTTAACACCGCCCCATCAGCGAGTAGGCTGGGGCATCTGCAAGAGGCTGAAAGGGGACCGGGGGAGTGAGTGAGGGGCTGTGTGGTTGTAGTTGTTGGCTGGTCATAGTTGTTGTCAGTATAGTTGGTAGAACATACAGAGTTATTCAATTAACCTGATATTAGTTAGCTATTTTGCTTAGCCAAATAGCTCTGGACATTCAATTGATTATGCAGAGTGGATTCCTACTACCTATGGAGTCTACGTAGTCAAATGCATAAAAAGGCAATGGATACAGGAAATTATATGTTATTATGCTGGGATACTGTATATAAGGAAGAGGAAGTTCAAATGACTGCTAGGTGAACAGTAAGCAGAAAGAAATCTCAGCAAAGATTGGGATCCTTTAGGTAATGCAAAGTGAGAAAATGTAAAGTAGAGCAAATGGTAAATAGCTATGCTTCAGAAATGAAAAAAAATAATTTAGGGGACTGTGCAGAGTTGCTGCAACTAGGAAAGTCAGAAGGTTGACAAAAGCAATGTCTGGAAGCAAAGACTCAATGACAAGGGACATGTACAAAGTCTAAGAAACTGTATATAACCCCTTTCTCATTTTTATTTTTTCCTTCCTGATCCTTTGAGATTGTTTTAAAAAAGTTAAGGATTCCTTTATCTTAATAGAACTTGGCTATTTATTTAAAAGTCTTTTAGCCTTCCTTTGGGGAACTAACTGTAGAAGAATGGCCCAGGAACACCCACTTCAAAGCTATAGTCAATTCAGAGTCCCATAACAGTTCAGCATTTCTGAATATAATTCCTTTAGCAATATTCATATTAAGAAGAAAAAATAAGTTACACTCCCAAAAAAGTCTAAATGAACTCCCAAATCCAAATTAAATTGAAAGTGTGTCTTCTAGGCAACTATTAATTCTCATGTCCATGATTTCCTGTATCATTTTGGAGTGAATTGGTCTAAGAATTGAAGTTACTAGCCAGAATAACCAGGAAGCAACAAACCATACATGAAGTTTTACAGATGAAAGCAGAGGCTAATATTGACTGTGTACCTAAGTAAAAATGAAACTAGCAAGCATAAAAGACCTTGTATTCAGAAAGAATTGTACTCATATTGTATTTTATAATTAGTGGGAAATTCATGAATAATAAGTTTTACAGTTTAGAGGATGGTATCCATAGCTACAGCAAAAAGTTACTTTCTTAAATGTTCCTCGTAACCTGGGTGTTAAAGGATATTAGGAGCCGCTATTGCCTATAGCAGCAGCAGGAGGAACTCTTTCTGCCCAGCTGCTGGAGCCCAGCCCCATGCCTGGGGACCCAGGGTCTCTGCTCAGGCTGAGGGACACAGTTACCACTTTCCCCTTTGCAGGTTCAACCATTAGTGAAGCTGAGCACGTATCCCAGAGATACGTGTACACACGTACACACAGGCTGCACAGTTCCCTGACTCATAGGCTGGTCCAGCTTGTTGATCACTAGCAAACATGCAGAACTCACACACTCATCCCACAGGCATCCCACATCCACGGGTCCCCCCCAAATACCAACACAGATCCTTTGTCTGCCTAATACCCTTGCACAGACCTGAAGCCTCCTCCTCCCTTGCTGATCCAGCCTGGAGTTTGCCAGTGACTACACATCCACACACCCCCCACATGTCCTGTTTTGGGAAGGTACAGACACTTGCCCCCAGCAGCTGGCACCTGCTGACGTAAGTGTTGTGGGACAGATGAAACTTAGTACCACTGCTTCCGTTAGTTAAAATGTAATATTCCCAAAGAAACTCCCTCCAAATTCAGGAAAATATGGTGAGGTTATTGCACACTAATTCAGAGAACACTTTTTAACACAGATTAACTCAGGTTACTATCCTTCCCAACATTTTAGTAAAAAACAATATTCCACAGAAAGATAACAGAAATCCTTTTAGACTGATTGGTAGCTTCAAAAAAAAAAAAAAATCTATTAAAAAATAATCTATAAAATGCTCTAAGAAAAACATAAACTGTTTTATGTGGAATGGAGAAAGTCTGTGAAGACCCTTAAAGCAAGAAAACAAGAGAAGGCCACAGAACATACATTCATCTCAAGTTAAAAAAAAAAATAAAATAGCCCTCTAGCTTAAGCTTATGCTCTGTGTGTGAGAGGGAGAAAGAGGGAAGGGGGGAGAGCAAGAACGCAAGAATGAGATAGCATTTAACTTCCAGGTTACCAATGATTTTATAAAATTCACATAAATATAAGACTCTGAATTATAATTGTATTTTTGCATATTTCATGAGTGTAAGTGACAAAGTATGGCAAAGATACTTTCAGTATGCTGTGATTATGGTAAAGACAACAGTGTAAGCACAGTCATTACTGGACAACGAAGAACCAACAGATAGATCTCTTAAAATTACCAGTTACTGTCTCTTGATTGAAGCTTGCACCTTCTTAGACACAAAGCTAATCACCAGATAACTGCTAGTCCATAAAACCACACATCATTGGTTCCAGCATTCATGGAACTGCTTACTTAAAAATAGTGATGTTACTTCTAGCAAGTAATAAAGATACATTAGTGTAAAATGATGTTCACATTGTTTATGTCATTCCTTTTTATCTTTTTTTAATCAAAACTTAATTAATTTCCAGCTTGTCTACAAACAAATAGAAAAAGTTCATTTGTAAGATTAGCTGGCTCACTGAATCCTACCTGCTTTGCAATAGAATTGGGTTTATAAAGCTGCATTCTGTTAAACTAAAACTTTTTAAAATACATTTTGCCTGGAGAGGGCAATTTTTGGTTTCTCTGTGTGAGATGCACACAGGAAATTTTAAAAGACGTGTAACTAAGTGTCATCCTTACTGTTTGGGTTTTTTTTTTCTGATGTGCCATTTATTTGTCTTCTATTTATTATTAGCCTTGTTATTAATAAGTGAGCTCTTGTACAGTAATGAATCTACCAGACTTTTTTTTTTTTTTTTTTCTGTGTATTTTTCCATTGCACTATGCTTTCCAAAGACTTAGCAGGTTTGCATATCGATGTTTTTCCTGGCAGACCCCTAAGGGACTCATTTCTCAATAGTAACACCAGACCCTACAGTATAATGCTTGACTTATTTTTCTATCAACTATTGTTCTATACCCACAGAGTCTTTTGTATTTGTGGCTGTCTAGAGGATACAGCACTGACCCTGCCTGCTCAATGTGCAGGGATTCATGCCTGCAAGCACTAAGGCTTTATAAGACTTATCCCTGCGCCTTTACTTGTCATATCAGCAGCTTCATCTGCAGAAATACATTCTGACTGAGTAAGCCTGAGGTAGACAATGCCTAATTCTCCATTACAAAATCTTCCAGGAAGAGAAGAGAGAATCAGCTCCAGGGCATCCATCCTGTCAGCACCCTATTATCCCAACACACCATTTACTCTGTTACTGGTTTTAAGCTGGCCTTATTCAGTCTGATTATCATGTTAGAGCCTTGCCCTGGATCACCGTGCAGCCGTACACAGCATATTTTTATTCAGCTGCTATTCTGAGACTCCGGGTATTTGTCTTTCTTGTACCTGTGTATTGTCTACCTATGAATAAATGGAGTTCAGAAGATTTCCGATACTTAAATTAGATGTTACGAAGTCAAAATGTGAGCCAGTTGTAAAATGAGAAGAAAACAAAATGAAATAAAGTACATCAAAGGAAAAACAGCTGTTAATAAAAAAGAAATCATACTTCCTAGGTTTTCTTCTTTCATAGCTGACAGAATAGATCCATGCTTTGCATTGACATGCAGCACAGTCACATATAACAGATAACTGCATGTTGGATCACAAAGATCGCACATCATTTACTGTTTTCCTCCACACATATTTTATCCCCTGAGGCTTCTAACACCTTATAGTAAACTTATCACATCAAATAAAAGGATCATAGGCCACAGCATCAATATCCAGAACAAAGAAATAAGGAGAGATCAAGGACATTAACAACCTGTAATTTATTAAACATACCTGCCATTTTATAAAATTATTTCCAAGGATTTTATGGAGTATTTGTCAAAAAAATCTATTTTTCAAAACTTCATCATGATTCTGACTGCATCCAGCTGAAGATGACGTTGGTGACAAAGTTTTGCAAAACATAGCTGGATTTTCAAAGGACCAAAAAGACAGAATAAGTAATTAAAATGAAAATCAATAAAAGTTTGGAACATTAAAGTGTTTTGAAAAATTCCGATTTTAATTTCTAGGAATTTTTTCAGTGTTCAGAACTTCATTCAGTGTTCAACTTTATTTTTCTTAAATTAATAGAATTTATACTATTGTTTTGAGTCTGTTTCCTTTCTCCACCTGTAAAACAATATACATAAGTATGCTAATGCTCTAATAAAGAATGCATTTTCAAATCACATTTTCTTTCTAAAATTACAGGATATTGAAGATTATTTTAGCCAGCTAATGGTATGAAAAAAATGGCTTCAGACATTAAATCTTATGTCATTCTGACTACACCTATTATCAGCTATTGAGGAGAAACTGTTCACTTGATTAAGACATATAGATCCGGTCTCTTGCTTCTTCAAAGTCATAAAAGAAAGTATAAAGAAAAAGTATTGTGTTCTGAAATGATTTTTTAATTTATTGTGTGAATAGCACCACTTTACAGTCTTGGAAAAAAATATCATTATGAGGCTTTTCACTATTGCGCAGGCCTAGTCCATTAGTGTTCTTATGCCATCAAGGGTTAATTGCTATGTCTCACAGTTTTTTGAGGAATGCACTGAGAATATCCTCATAAAGAGATTGCATGCTTTTGTCTATAAAACCAGCAGACCTGTAAATAAGCACTGTAAATAGGCTCTATGCAGAGAGAGTCATTCTGCAGAGCAGGTAGGATCCAGTATGCCCAAGCATGCCCTGTGCCTTAGTATGGTGTGAGTATAATTTCACATATGCTAACAAGTCTAAGCAAGGTTTCTAAAAGCTGGCTATAAGTGTCTATGGGACAAATTAAGGTACAATGGACACCAAGAAATTTAGTTTTAGACACTGGCAGGAGTCTGATATTTCTAATTTCATGTATACAGGGTTGATGACCATGTTTTCCTTACTCTTCAGTGTTCAAATTTCAAAGAACTGACTTCCCTAGAGGTTAACTTCTGTGAAGCCAACACAAACCACACACTCAAGGCGTTTTTTTTTTTTTTCTTGCTGTGCGCTGTGGTAAAAGTCAGCTGATCAATAATGTCAATTTATGATTAGTTACTAGCAAATGCCACTATGTGATTCTACATATTTCAAGATGAAATGGTGAGAAGAATTTAAGTAAGCTAAAGTACTTAAGTAATGAAAGAAATTATTCCTCTAACTTAAAATACAATTACTGTGAGTGTTGTTAAGACATAGAATAGTTTCGTGTTCATCTGAAAAAAAGAAATAAAATAAATAAATCCAACAATTGATGTGCTTGGATTGTTCAAGATTAAGCAATTCTATAGAGTGAGACTTTGTCCACTGAAGTGGGAGAACAGAACACTTGCTGATTCTGCAGCTGAAATAGTTTTGATGCCATTATCACTGAAACACAACTGTGTTAATAATTTAGGTTCTTGTTCAGGGTTTTCCAGCAGGCATGCAATGATTTTTTATTTTTTTTTTTCTGCTGCCATCATAGTCATCATGGTTGGTTAGTTGAAGGAAGAGAATTGATACCAAAGTCATTCTACAAAATTTCAGAAATAATGGGAATCTATTCTCAAATCTGTACATACGCAGAAGAATGTTGGAATCTTATACCAAAGAGAAACAGAAATATGTTTTTTTCATTTTTAGATTTTGTATGTCAGAAAGTTGTAAATTGCAGAATGAAAACATATTGCAGAATAAACTTGCACTAAAATTGAACAAAATTTGTCAGGATCATGAGGAAATCCATCCACACTATAAAAAGTGTTTGATAAGACTGAGTTTCTTTTCTTTAGAAATGTAATTATTATTTAAAATCAGCTGTGTTTTGTCATTGTAGTACAATTAATGGTGTAAATCAATTCTGTTGGAACCTCAAGTTTATTTGAAGTGGGTGTCATATGTGTAAGCTACAGTCTGGTTTGTCTTCACTACAATATTTCTTAAGATAGCTGATTCAAATTCTCTATACACATTTATAACAGGGAAGGCAAAACTTGAAAGTAGTTACAGAAGGGAAGTGATCCTGATAATTCATATTTGGGAGATTTTTATTATACTCCAGTGCTTTACTAACAAAACTGTTCATCCATAAAATTATCATTTTTCATTGTACCTGTATACCTTTTATATTAATAGAAGAAAATGTCTATAATTTATTGTGTAATCTGTCTTAATGATTTAATGAAGTAACTGAGTATTCACTTCTGTCTTTATATTATCAAGAATTTTCATATCTGTACTGCAGAAAATATAATTACATCCATGCAGTTGGGGCTTATGATAGGCAGGAAAAAATGTTCAGTCTGATTGTTTGTTTTATGTTTTATTGTCAAGATTTTTCCGAGACCTAACTGTAAAGGTCGTCATCAGGGTGTCTAGCTAATGACTATTCAAAAAAAATAACAAACCAAAAAACCACAATGACCAAGCAGTGAACAGAGAGACGATGACAAAGTGGGGAACCCAGATAACTAAAATCAACTACTCCTAAGACCACTGAAGGTGAGTGATTAAGTCATTGTCCCAATTACAAAACTCACTAAGATGATTCAGTAGAAGAAACTGTCTCCAGAATGCTATTCAAACTCAGGATGACTATTATATAAATGGTGTGGCACTTGCTATGAGGTATCTGGGGGAAGGTGTAATTTTGCAACTGAACACTTGGGATTGTACAGGATTTAGCATAGGTTATCTAGGGAATGGGTTAGGGAAGGGGAAAGACCAAGACAGATCAGGAAGTAACAGGTTTGGGAAAATGAAGGGAGCGGAATAAAAGGAACTAGTCTCTTGTAAGCTGGCAGCTGATCAGTACGCTTGACTGGCTGAGCCCCGCATGGTTTGTCCTATCTTCTCATTAAATTTTATTTCTAACTTTCTGTTCTGTGTAAATATGATCATTATTCTGTCTACGCATGTGTGGGGAGAGATTCAGGTGAGGTGACCCACTATTGAACTAGAAGCTGCACCTAGTGATCAGAAGAGGTCTTGGAGCTGGATATTCGATTTGGTGCCAGATCTTACAAAGACTGAGAGACTGGGAGCTACATGCCAGAGACACACCTGAAGGGTACTTTGTTTTGTTTTGTTCTGGTTTTGTTTTTGTTTCTTTTTTTAAAGCATGGTCAGGAGTGCTTTCTAGCTCTGAAGGTATCTGGCATTGAATGACACAATTTCATGCTGTTAAACTTTCAGTTAGTAAACCAGGGTGGTTGTATACATGTGTCCTGGTTTGAGGTAAAACAGAACCAATTTTGTTCAGTAACTTCACTTCTTAGCTAGGCCTCTTCTAACAACTGAAATTAACTGCATATCTACTATTGAATGGTTCCTGGCCCACACAAACTTCAGAAACATGTTCAGGAATTCTTTGGGATAGGACTAGTTGGGTTGTGTCAAAATCATGTTAGGGACCACTCTAACAACTTTACAATGTAGACAATTAAGTTCTAATGCCTGGGAATGTTCCTAGTACCCTTTAATTTCTGAAATATGCACAGTCGCACTGACTTCATAGTATGTTGTTCTGTTGACAAGTGTTTCACCTTATGGATGTTTCTTCTCATTCATTTTTGTAGTTTATTTTCCTTATTTCATTTTCTAAAATGTTGCAGACATTGGTTAATCCTTTCTTTTGTCTTTTTTTTTTTAATCAGGCAGTTTAACTGCAAAATTATGTGTTCGAATTATAAATATTTTATTTCTTGAAAATCTAAAGGGAAAAATAGAATTGCTAACAGTTAAAAATATTTGACTTTTTTAAAATGAACTATATGTTATGCAATATTTTTCTGAGACCCTTATTTGTCAGAATCTAAATCAGATAAATTGTCAGGAGATTGGCTTCTGAAGCCATCGTTTCTGCATTTAATCATTTTCTAAAAATAGCATTCTTTTTCGTAAATCATTTCAGAAATATTCATATCAATTACATACACAGATGTGAAAAAAACCCACCTTTTTAAAATTAAATACCTACCCTTCTATTTGTGACTGAGATTGCTGCAATAATACCTATTAGAGGAGAGCCAAGTACTTTTAGTAGCATTCAGAGGATGACACAGAGAACCTTAATTAGGAACCTGCTTTAAAATAATCATCTTTAAAAAGACTTCAGCTGAATCACAATACCATTATTCAAATACATTTTGTCAGTGAACTCTATGACTGAATGGGAGCTTCACTCATGTTTCACAGTTGGTGCATCCCTCCAGTAAGTGTTCAGAACAACAGGCTGTTTTTTAAAATTGGATAAGAACTTATTTTTTGGCAAAATAACCAAAGGATTAACTCACCTTCCTCCAAAGTGGAATAGCTGGATTTCTATCTCACATAACAGAAGTCTATTCACAAAGGTATAGAGTATCTCAGATGGAGGAACTTCATCCATTCTTTTGAAGCTAGTCTCCTATGCAGGCAGGAAAGCAAATGTGTAAGGTTGAACTGAGATCAAGTTAAAGGAAACTCACATGGTCATTCAGGTGCAACATCAGGTTCACAAACCTTCTTGACTACTAATTGACAGCACCTCAGAGACTGTACTATTGAAATGACCATCCTATACTTTTCCTGTTTCACATACTTTCCCCACAGCATTAGTTCCTGCTTACTGTCACCAGATGAACACTGGATTAGCTGATGGGACCCCACGTATAGTTTTTCTGTTAGAATAACTTTTAAGCCATTTATATGAGAGACAAGAAAGTTGTGGTTCCTATCACTGTTCCCTGGGTGTATCTCCTGTTTATATCCAATGGCAGTCTGACTGTAAAATGTACATGTATTTCTCCAAACTAAAGGGGTTCTAACTGGGCACCAAGAGACTTCTGTATTTTAAAACATTTGCTATTGATTTTATATACCTTCTGGAATTAGTTAGAGATTCAGAAGAGAGGAATTGAATCACTACACGAAACCATCCCCCCCTTGTGGTTTTTTGATCCATAGTTTTAACTAAAGTTTGAATTTTATTATCCATGTGTACAATTTAGCTCAAACTTTTACACAACTCTGGGCAAACTTTCAGCTCCCTCAGAGAGAAACTGAGGTGTAGACTGTCCTATTGACAGGATGGACAGAGCACATTTAAAATAATGGATTCAAGCCTGAACATAAACAACAAAACATAGCACAGAAGTATCTTACAGTACCAGTTTGGGTAAACTGAGTATATTTTTCTCAGACGAAGTCTGCCCTGAAGTATGTATGAATATTTTAATGCAATTTGCATACAACGGCTAGAGATGAGAACCTGATCATAAGCCCTGAGAAACATTCTGGTTTTAGATACATGCAATAAATGTTACACCAAACATTTTACTATGGGTGCAATAACATACAAAAGACAAGAGCTTAATATTAGTCTAATCAAAACATATTGTCTAATCCAAACACAACAATTATTGTTACTGGTGCAGTTAAAAAAGTTCAAATTATCTAATTATTACAGAAAAAATATCACTAATAACGCAGTTAAGAATGTTGTACATAAACTTTCTGGTACGTACCCCTTTTCTTTGGTGTTACGCTCACCCTTTATGTTCTTATCTAGGTTCTAAGGTTCACAACTACTTTCTTCCTCAAGCAAAATAAAGGGCGTTTACAGTGAGTCATCAGTGTTCTGAGTTCTTTGCCATGAAGAGTATCCCTAGGTAGTCAGTATGAAAAAAAAAAAAAGAGCTATGAAAAAGAAAAAAAAAATGTTTATGGCAGTTTAAGCTAGGTAAGGATGTTCTGCAACTTGCAAAATTTCATTGGGAGACAATGAGAAGGAAACAAAGTATGAAAAGCAGACCTAAACAGATTTGATGAATGAGTAGAAAGGAACACCACCACCTTTGAACTCCTCCCAGCAAAAAGATCAGGATGTTGATTGATACCCTACCCCTTCCCTACTTGAGAAAAGCTGATGCTACTGACCTTAAATCCCAGAAAGACATAGATTTGAATGGTGAATAGAATCACAAAGAAAAGACATTGATTATTTTAACAATTTTAATGACCTTTTTAATGTGGACTCTCTTTATTGATTTGGATTATGAATGTTAGTGTTACTGCAGCTGGTCTAGTAGCAACTGTTAGATCTACTAGCTACAGTCATACAACCATCTGTCCTAATCCAAGTTCAAATCCAAACCCAAACCCAAATCAGTATTTCATAAAGGTATGGTGCCTGTTACTCAGTGACTGCATAGGCTTGCTAGACCTCTTAATATACATAATATTCACAGGACTAAACTAAAATAAGCTACATGTCTGACCTCTAGAAAATCCAACAAGCCTAAGTCATCTTTGACCAAGGCAAGCCCAGAAAGGTCCCAAGGCACTGCTCTCTCAGGTCAGCCCAAAGCCATTCAACTTTTTCTAATAATCTAAAATCATATTATTAAACAGTGTGAAGCAGGAGCAACTTTATAACATGTAGCAATTCATAAACATATCTTAGAGTATCAATGCATCTTTCCTTCATTTTTGTTCCATTTGATTAGGAAAAGAGAGAAGGAAGACAATTACAGTTATTTGCCTTGATTTCAATACAAGCTTAATTGATAGAGATGCTTCTAGTTGATCTTTAAATACACTTTTATTTCCAGAAAAGTGATTTAACCGTAAGTAAAGCCTACCTGTCTCATGTTTAAATTGCCTAAATACTTTACCTTAAAAAAGCAACTATGTTACCCTTTGTGGTGACAGTAAGTCGGAATCTATGGAAAGGTTTAAGTAACTTGCATGCTTATGGTGAATAAAGGTGGTGACATTTCATGCAAAAGTATGCAGCAATGTAAATAAGCAGCAATTTAATAATAAACACGTGAGCCACAGAGAGGACTTCAGTACTGAAGTTGTATTTTACCAAATCAAAATCCCTGGCAGGCCAAACTATCAAATTTTCTGTATTCTGCTTTATAGTAGCTCTCACATGATCTGACATGATACAGTCAGTTAGTTAGTTGAACTGAACCCATAATTCAATATGAAGTTAATTACAAAATCTTAGGCTATATTTCAGTAATTAACAGGAAAGACATGTAGATTTTGCTTAATAACTGGAAAAAAAAATCAAAAACAGAAACCAAACCCATAAAATATATATATATATATGATTGATGCTACGGGGTTGGATTTTTCCATTTTAGTAATTCAACTTCCTGGTTTTTACTCCCTCCACCTCATTTGTATATTGCAGTTCACTGGTAGCAGTGGATCAACAACTAAAGCTGTAAAGTTGGATTCAACTCTAGAGTACATTTGATAAATATGCAAAGCTATTGAAGAGTCAGCAACGAGGGGTTTGAGAGCTATGCCTTTAGAAAGGTCAGACATTTTAATCCTTGTATTAACTTTGCCATGCTCAGCCAAGGTGGAAGTAAGGCAAAAAAATCATGACTTAATTAACAGAAGAATCATTACTGCTCAGTTAAATGAAATTTTCAGTATACCAGTCTAACATGTAATCCATTATAGTAGGGAGCAGTTGCTCTGATTAGGAAAAAGAATTGCAGCTCTGATGAGAAGGTTACACTAGTATATGAGGAAATGATACCATAATTTAAGAGTTAGATGATAAATTTTTCTCTTACCATTCTGAATACACAACAAGATTCACTGATTATAGCAAGGTTAACTTAGCTGACTTATCAGCTGCCAATCTATTGTTCTTGTTTAGCCAAGTTATATTCACAGTTCCATAGATGCTCATTCTCTAAACAAGCTGTACTGAACAGTGCCTCAAAAATCTTGGGTTTTCTCTTACAGATCGCAAGACATTGAATAAACTTATCTTCGCAGCAAGAATGTTTATAACAAAGTCTTGTCATTTTGTGTCAAATTGGCTGCTATAATGAGTAAAACACAAGCTCTTTGGTTTAAATGGTTCTGGAAAAGACAGAAAACATTTGCCTGTTTTCAGCTTTATATCCTTTGTTCTTGGCAGCAGCCTTTCTCCCATAGTCTATTTAATGTCAAATCAGGGAATGTAAAATTTACTGGATATTGGAAAATACTTTGATTGGGGCAAAAAGTTTGTAAATGGAGAGAGGGATATATGGTAGTATTGGACATAGAAACTGATTCAGAATCATTGAGGAGCAACAGATGAAGAGTTTCATTCAGGATGAGCATGATCCATTGGACATGGAGAAACATAGAAAAAACCCCGAGGTCAAAGCTAGGAAGCAATCCATACATACTATCCATACCAATATCACTTGTCTCTATTGTCAACACAGCTAGCGTAAAGCCATTTCACACTATGCTGTTAAAAATATTACAGAGCTTTTGTATCATTCCTTTAGTGTGGTGGGTTGACCTTGGCTGGACGCCAGGTGCTTACCAAGCCACTCTATCACTTCCCTCTGCAGCAGGACAAGGGTGCAGAAAATAAGATGGAAAAAACCTTGTGGGTCAAGATAAAGGCAGTTTAATTAAGCAAAAGAAAAGGCTATGCATGGAAGCAAAGAAAAATGAAAGATTTATTCTCTCTACTTCCCATCAGCAGGCAGCATCCAGCCATGTCCCAAGAAGTAGGGCTTCAATACATGTAGCAGTTGCTACAGGGAATGTTGGAGAGAGACAGTCTTGATGGTGCATGAACACTGTTCAGCAGTAGCCAAAACTCTGGTGTTTTATCAACACTTTTCTAGCTACCAATACAAAGCACAGCACTATGAGGGCTGCTATAGGGATAATTATCTCCATCTCAGGCAGACACCTCCCTGCTTCCACTTTACATCTCTGAAAGTACCTAGCTTTGTCTTTTCACTGCTCTCCCGTTGGGCATTTATAGACAGCAGTCTCTCCTTGGATCAACATTGAACAGGCCCAGCTATCTTAGCTTCTCCTCATATGTCACGTGCTCCAGCTCCCTGAGCATCTGGGTGACCTTTGCTGGACTTGGTCCAGTACACCCAGTCTTTCTGGCACATGCATCCAAAACTGGATGCAGTACTCCAAGTGTAGTCCCACCAATGTCACAAAGAGAGGGATGAAACCCTTTGTTTTAGCTGGTGTCTTCACCCCAAAATGCAGCTGGCTTTATTTGTCCACCAGGATCACAAGGACTTTTGTCGGAAAAGATTTTGTATTTACCTTTGTTAAATTTCATGGGGTTTTTTTCAGCCCATTTTTCCAGCCTCTTGAGGTTCCTTCACACAGCAGCCCTCCTACCCAGTGTGTCAGTCAGTCCTTCCTATTCAGTATGTTCCATAAACTCACAGAAGGTGTATGGTATCCACTCTATCCCTTCATTCAGATTACTAATAAACATATGAAAATATATTGGCCTCAGTAGAGATCCCTTAGGGACACCATGAGTAACCGGCTGCCAGGTGGACTTTGTGCTGCCTATCACTACCATTTCAGCCTGACAGTCCAGCTAATTTTCTACTCACCTTGTCATCCACTTATCTAGTCCATGCTTTGTCAATATGGCTATAAGATGTATGTGTCAAAAACCTTGCTAAAGACAATTCAGTGAGCCAATTGCACTTTGTGCACATCCTTTTCCCTAAAGATAAGCAGTTAACTTTGGGGCTTTCAGTTAGATATAACTTAACTACCATAGCAATCATTATAGCTATCCTTCTTCAAAAACAGCTATATGTAATGATCAGTGAATCTAAATGAAAATGGTTTGAGAATTTATTCAAGGATCAAGGTAAGAGAGATTTAGCACACACCTAAGGTATTTCCTGGGATGTTTATAAGTGTGGTCCACAGAAGAAGAGTTCCTCTCATTTTGATACAACTGCAAGATGCTGGCTAGCAGAAGGTGTTATATTGGTGCATGAGTCTCAAGTACTCATCCTTACCTGTCAGAAAATATTATTTTCTATGACTAAGCTTTTCAGGAGAGATGAAACATATTTGCCAATAATAATTTAACAATTACAAGTAATTTACCATATTTACCATCTGTATTTACCATACCAATTTCTAGAGAGGTAACTTGGATACATCAGACCTCCTCATGTAAGAACAAAGAACATAAAAAATATTTATGGCACACAGAAGTGTAAGGAGTCCAAAGCTTGTCTTTGTTTCATCAAGATGTTCAACAATTTTCTTATAAATGTGTATTTGAGCAGGACTTAAATGAAGATTTTTCTCTGTAGAAGCAGCATTTGGGCTCCTAAATAAATAAATGAACAAATAATCTGCCATCTATAATCCTTTTGCTTTAAGTCTTACAGTAGGGAAGATAGCCAAATCTCGGACATGTTTCAATGGCAACCATACATATGTCAAAAAAGTAAGAAAATTGTGTAAAATTCTGAGGCATAATTATTACATGTCCACTTCCGTTTTTCCTTTATCTTCAAGAAAATCTCTTAATAACACTACTTCCCTTTTTCAGTTAACACTTAGCCATTTCCCATTGCCTAATTGGAAAATTATTGCTGCTTATCAACCCAGTGATGCTAACAGAGTCTTCTTACCATTGCAGAAAAGCATAAACAAATGACATAAAAACTCATTGGTAACATTTATATGGGTTGTCCTTTCAATTATTTTGTATGCTATAGGGAAGGATGTCATATGAAGTCTTAGGCATATTTAGCATAGTTCAGGGGAAGTAAAATTGTGTCGGGTCTGAAATGCTGCCAACTAAAAAAATGTGAAATTGTGCCATAGAAGTTAAGGGCACAATTCCAGACCATAGGTAAAGTTTCATAGATAGCATCTGGAGAACCCTCTTCTGTCCTGTTCCAAAAGAATCAATCCTTTGGAACAAAGTCAGAAGGGGATTAACTCTGTTACTTGTCTGAGGAATACACCCAAGGGAAGCAGGAACTCTTGACTATTTGGTGTTTCCTGATGTTTCCCTTGCTGCTGTACAAGTTATAACCTAGTACTTCATGGAACCCTTATAAGGATTAGCTTTTTGCCAAATTTGCCAAGTATGACTAATAAAGCGACACATTTACATGTACTTATCCCACAGGGATTTGAGGATTAATCCCTTATAAAGATATCTGGGCCCCAAGTGTAAAGAAAATTATTCTACCAGGAGCAACCAGTTTCCCCTCAAGGTGAAACAAAGATTACAACTAAAAAGAGATTTGAGAGGAAAGAAAGACAGACAACAATTATCTAACCAGTCTGGTCCTGACAAAATAGGATGACATGGAAGATATTTAAAGGGTGTTAGTCTCTTGAAAGCTTGTTTGTTTCTTTTCCAGGAATATGATTTGGCATAATGATATATATCCGGTAGTCCAACCATCTGTAGAAAACATGTTGACAGAAATAGTATGAAATTAGTATGAGGATGGTTAAAAAGGTTAATTGTACATGAACTGGTATTTTTTAAAATGTCTTATGTTAACAGGCATTTGAGCATCAAAGTAAGAGGTTCTTTTAAGTAAAAAAAAAGTTCTGTGTGTATTAGCAGTTAATAATGATATGTAAAAGATGGCATTCAGATCCATCTCCAAAAGTCATGTTACAGTTGCATTCTAATCAGTGCATTACAATCTAAGTCCAAAGGCAGCGACTGGGATCCTCAAAACTGTTGTCTGTAGCATAAGAATGATTTGTGAGCATTAGGGAAAGAGGGAAAAAAAAATCTTACAAAGATAAAGTCAATGGTCCAAGATTTCACAACAGATTAGAATTGTGATGTGTTGCCAGGTCTGAAATAGTAACATAACAATGAAAATATATGGAAAAGTTTGTATTCTTTGGGATTATGAATGCTCATAACTGACAAATGAGCACTTATCTTTGCCTAAGGACATTTGCAATGCAGAAAACAGGATTTTGGACATTGAAGCACCCTAAGAAGATTGATTTATCAGGTATGATACAAGCTTGACTAATTCCCTTGAGCTCTGTGATGCAGTGTCAGCCTTGTTTGTTATATAATATTTCAGTGCTTAGGGTACTCATGCCAGAAGGAAAAAAAAAATAATGTGTGGGACTTCTTTCATTATAATTTGATTTGAAACAACAATTTCATCATCCTAAAAATGTTACCTAAATACTTACCTGCTGACTATTACAAAAGAATACACATTCCATCCCTGGCCACTGTGAAGTCACTGGAAACCCAGAACAAGAATGTTAGATGCCAAAATGAGGCTCAATAAAGCTGCAATCAGACATACAGGCAACTAGTAAGGGGGATAGAAGCATCAGCACCATCCTTGATTTTTTTTTTAATCAGTTACTTTATAATACAAGATACTTAAATAGTGCAAGAAACAAAGGCTCTGAACTTACCATTCACAGAGACAGTGACCTAAATCCAAGGCTATAGAGACAGTCATCCACGTTGCGGCCTTCTGTATTGGATCTCTGGATTCTGCACGTCGTGTCCAACAGCTCAGTTTGAACTAAAGGAGAGGGAAAATCAATAAATGTAATTCCAGAAGATAATACAGATACTTTGTAATCCAGGAAATCTTCTTTTGACCTTATATAAACTGTGATTCAGCAGGGTAATTAGATGACTATATAGTTTAATCATATGAACATTCCTATGCTATTGCCATCCATGAAAGCATTCACTTCTTTGGAAGCTGGTACCTGTTAACTCCCTTACTGAATCAAGTCTTCAGCTGACGAGCTTATTTGCATGAATTTCAATTAACCAAGTTCGCCTTTTCTGGCTCTTTTTCAATAGATGCCTTTACAAGATCTTCATTACTTTCTAATTGCCAAAACTTGTCAACTTTTTTGTCTCTTACTGACAGGTTGCTTTAAAGCAGCTCAGCTATTTAAAACCTTCATTAATTTCATCCTTTTCTCATTTATTAATTGGACTAATCTTGCCTTATTATTTTCTCAACAATATCTGTTGTAGTCCATCTGATTTTCTCTAACCCTCTGATTACATTAATTCATTCACCACTTTGGATGCTTTTCTCCCTCAGGTATCAGTTTATTTCTGTACAGGTATTCTTCTCGTCTTACAGTAACACTTATTTTTAACCTTTATCTCCTCAGATAGTGTGTTTTGAACTCCTGCTATAAGGTAAAATTTCCCATTTTTATGTGTCTATCTGCATGAGGGTTGAAAAGAAGACAAACATTCACCTGCTAGGAGAGACAGGCTTCACACAAAGCGCTTAAGGAAATGAGAAAATAACAGCAAAGACAAACATTTCCTTAAAGCTCTCAGACTCCAAATTTGTCAAATATGTTAAATCCAAACAGTTTCTGACTTAGCAAACCCTGACACATCTTTAGCTAGAAGTTATATATATATATGTAATTTTAGTATATGGTTATAATGTGGGAGGCAGGGACAAGATTTGTCTTTTACCTAACATTGGTTGTTGACACTGTAGACATCTACCCTAGGAAGTGTTTCTTTTTTGTTTTGTTTTTGTTTGTTTGTTTGTTTGTTTGTTTGTTTGTTTAATCTATTGACTATAGAATTTAGACAACTAGTTTAGAAGTTAAATCTATATGCTAGATTTTTAAATGTAGTGAGATTAATTCAACCAGAATGTTACTGCAATTGCAGTTGCATCACTCTCTGACACAGATGTCTTTACCAGTGTCATCCCGTATCACTTTTCCTCTAAAGAGCTGTTCACTTCAAAATTATTATCAAAAAAAAAAAAGTAAGTAAATCTCAAAAAGCATATCGTAAACAGCATATGCTCCATTTTACTTTGTTTAACATTAGGCTATGTTGGTTATGAACTTAATACATTTTATATCCTAAGGGGATCAGTTCCAAAATCCCTGATCTGAGTGTGTACCCAAAAAGATATTAGACATATACTTGGGCATACACAGACAACAATCTGTACGCCTTCTCTCCCATACAGGGAAAACTGAGTCTCCTGTCCCAAATGGAAACTCAAATATTATAGGCTGTTAGACTGTTAGGGTGAGCCATGATCTTGTAGATAAAAGAATTAATTAATAGGTAGGTACAGGCCTTGAAAATCCCCACTGGCTTGTTCTGTTGAAGTGGGTTACTCTTGGCTAACAGTCAAACTCCCACCCATACACTGCCTTCAGTGGCATATGGTGGGTCAAAGATAAGAAGAGGAATAAAAAAGCTCTTGCGTTGAGATAAAGACAGGAATGTCACTTACCAAATTAGAATCATAGGCAAAACCAGACTCAACTAAGGGAAAATTAATTTATTGTCAATTAAAATAAAGATGTAATTGCTCATTCAGGTAGTGTGAAGCAAAAAGTCAAAGATCAAAACAGCACCTTTCCTTCCCCCTTTCCCAGTCTTAACTTCATCCCTTCATTTCTGACCCCTCAGAGAAACAGCAGGGTTGTTCCTCACACTTTTTCCCCTCGCTTGTCACACTGCTGTGTAGCATTTTCTGCCTGTTCTTAAATACATTCTCCCTGAGGCACCACCACCTTGGCTGTGGGGCTCAGCCATGCCCTGCGGTGGGTCGGTTGGAGCCGGCTGGAACTCTCCTCACAGAAACGGGCTCTGCAGCACCTGGTCCCAGCACTTGGACACCCACACCCATTACAAGTGTTTTCTGTCTTTGAAGCTTCACCACTTCGTCAGTTGTCTGTTTGTTTAGCTGTACAGTAGAAGAAATAGGAGATATCCCAGCGCTAAGGTCAGACCTCGTTCGTGGCACTACGTCTCAAATATTCACAACCATCGGTAACAACCTTGGGAGAAAAAAAAAAAAAAAAAAAGAGTTTAAAAATAACTCTGTGGCTATCAGTTTTGGTTGAGTTAAATTTGTACTGTGAAATATAAGCAAGTGAAATAATGAAATACAGCAAGAATAAAATGCTTTAGGGCAGATACTTAGAGGAAAGATGCCAGGAGAAAAGACTTGACAGAAAAGCTCTGTTTTCCTCAGCTATCAATAATATTTCTTCACTCCCTCTTTTTTGTCTTTACCCAGTGACAAAGATAATACTCCTGCCAAATCTAACTGCTGCCTCTTTGGATTGTAATTTCTGTCAGCAGACAACTCATTTCAAAATCATCTATATATCTGATAATTTCTGTATCAGGGAAAGGTAGTACATGAAAATATTTCAGGACTTTAGGACACTAACAGTTTTGAGGTCCTAAATTTCTGAATATATGTATAAAAATATTAAAGCAACAAACAATATGAATCTTTATTCTCTATACATTTCCATTAAAAGCTTTAATGTGAATTGAATTTATATTAAGGTCTTTTCAGACCTCAATGGAAATAATGGATTTGACAGAAATACATAAGGAGAACTGCATAAATCCAGCTAGTTCTTAGAGCTATAAACCAGAATATATTGTGTTGCTGGTCTGGTTAAGTGTCACTGAAGCTGGAGGTATACCCATTGCCTTCATTTAAGATCGTATGAAGTAGCCCCTAAATGCCTATATGATGCCAGACTGCAGGAGATCAAGGGCCTTCAACCAAAACGCGTAAATAAACAGCTACCCAAAATGAAAATATGTCCTTCTGATTGTGCTTTATATTTATGAGTTAAAGGATACAGACACACCACGGAAAGAGAAAGACACAGTTTCCAGCTGCACATACAGGTGAATAAAGGTTATTAAGATGACCATGAGTAAAGTCCTTGCTGAAAAATTGTCTGGACTAAGTGAAGTCTGAGCAAAGAAATCATCAGCTGATTTATTTCCGTTGGGTTCAAGGCAACAGTGTTTAATGGTTTTACATTGTTAACAAATAGGCAACTTCCCTTGTTTTTCATTTTACTGTGAACTGTGATTCTGGACTACAGAGAGCTACTCAGGTAAAAGAAAAAAGTGTGTGTGGGAAAATAAATCCTAAAGGAGAATGAACTATTTGAGAATTTTTAAGCTACATTCTGTTGTATTTTAATTCATTATTACCTCATTTCCTAGTTTATGTCTTGGATTTTTATGGCTAAATCATAAATCATGGTTTTAGTCAGTTGAAATGAAGATGATAAAACCTACCTCAAGGTAATTTTTAGAAAAGCTTACCATATAAGCAAATCCTACGCATTTTGCTTAGATTACATTTAAATGTAATATTTTTTCTCCTGTGCTAAACACAAATTCGCTTCCTCATCTTCAGTAGGAATGTTTTTGTGAATTTTGTGAATTAACATGAGTTTACTGGACCACATTTGGAGCTAAGAAGCCCGTTAGCATGTTACTAGGTGCTGTGATGCAATGTTGTAAGATTTATGACAGGGGCAGTCTTCAAAGGGGAAATAGAAAGTGTTTTCTGTCTCAGGATTATTTCTGCCACAAATTCATTTTCTTTGTTATAAGGTAACAAAATATTATTTAAAAATCTTAAACTGAAATAAGATAGGAAACACAACTAGTTTACTTGCCAGTGCATTTCCTGAAAACAAAAATATCTATTTCTCTCTTGCTTCTTTAATTATCATGTTCAAGATCCAGTGAAATTCTTTGCATTGTTGACTATGTGTTTGGTTTTATTCCCAAGGAAAAAAAATATATGTTTCAGAAATTATAAAGAAACACTATTGTTTTCAGAAGCCCGCATTATTTCTGATTTTGAAGCATATGTGTCATATTTTGATGCATCTTGTCAGGTTTAATCAAACAAGTTGATGCATGTAAGACATGATCCAATTTCACATGATCAGAATTACTTCATTTGACATACCACCATGTGACATTAAAGGTCAAATTAAATACAATAACAAACAAGCAAAAACTTTGCACTGTGTTAAAATATTTTAAGAAAAAAGAACTTTTTAAAACTAGGTAAGGTATTTATGTTCAGATGTGAACTATCTGTGATATTTTGGTGGCCAGATTAGATTTCCTAGTATTATGAATTTAACCAGTAGTGTAACTCAAGACACAGCTGGAACTTCAAGGCTCTAAGGAAATTTGGTTTGGGTTGATAAAGCTGGATAGAGCAACCTGATATGGAGAATGAGAAAATGTTTGCCCTTCTGTTTGTGAAAGCTGGGCAGAGAAAATACTATAGTGTACAGTACCTGCTCTTATTATTCCAAAAACATATATTACATATATGCTTTTATGAAAATGGGATTGCATAAAAGATGGACAACTGATTTATTTTTATTAAAAAAAAAAACAACCACAACCAAAACCAAACCAAACCTAAACCACCAAACAAATATACACCAACTACTTGTAGAACTCAGCTAAGAGTGGGAGTTTATGTATGAATTTACCTGGTTGATATTTGATTTATGGCAAATAAAAAAACAAACAAAAAAAAACAACAAAACCCCCCTATATGTTCAAAGAGTTAAAATTAAAGGTCATGTCTCTTGGTTGGGTTACAGCAGATTTTGTTTCATAGTATGTGAATTCCCTTGAATTCACTTGAACAGTTTCCTGTGAATGAACTTGCAATCAGTATCGTCCATCTGTAGCAAAATCTATATCTTCGCTTTCAGGTGTGACATGTGCTAAACCAAATTTTCTATCTTAAAACGTTCCTGGAATACTCAGTGTCTCAAATTCTTGTTGAACAAATTTTACTGAAGTGCTTTTATGAAGTTCTTTATCAGGTAGTTCTGGAACTAACTCCGTGCTGCTGAGAAACCTGGACACTTGTTTTACTTGAACTCTCCCTCACTGATCTATCTTGGGTTTTGTTTATTTAGATTGTGACAGAAATGTAGCAATTACAAAATAAGGAATCTTTAAATCAAAAATTAGTCCAGGCCTAAGGATTGTTATTATATTATATTAAATTATGATATATTTTATTGTATGGCATTGTATTACACTACATTATATCCATTATATTATATTTATTATATTATAATGCATATGTGGTATGTACATAAATATACATAAACATTAAAACATCTAAGATATGAAACATGCTGGATATGAAAAAATCTCACATCACATAAAACTAGTTTAATCAGTGGGGAATGCATTCAAATGCTGATCTTTAAAATTGGTGGGATAACACAACATTTTCTGCATTGAAAACTAATGAATAAAAATAAAATCTTGTGACAGTCATGTTGTCATTATCCCAGCAAAGTTACTAAGGATAATTTTATGCTACAGTCTATCCTATTTGGGACTATATTGTCATTAGCCTACAGCTTGTAATAGCAAAACAGTAAGTTAATATCAATGAATATTCAAAATTAAAATATTTAAATATTTTATTTCAAAATCTGTTGCTAAATTTAAACGTTGTATTCATTGTTCCTCCCAAATGTGATTTTCCAAAGTTGGTTTTTTTTTTTTTTTTATTGCTTTAGTTATATAATTCAATCCCCGAATAATAACTAAAAGGTAGGTTATGCCACGTCCAGGCTGCTCAAGCAAAAATTAGGTACGCTTATGTATCTCCTCCCAGAGATGTATGTACCTCAAGGAGATGTACATCTTTATAGACTGAGAGAGAAACAGAGAGTGATTCTCGTATTTACAGAATATAGGAAAATAATGCTGTGATTTGTACTTTGGGAATAATTAAATCCAATTCTGTTAAAGGCTTGTTGAGAATAAGAGGTTTGATTTTTATCTCCTGCTAGCTGAGGTCACTTCTGCAACCTGATGACAATGTTTTTACCAATATAGTCTGAAACAAATTGAGGTCAGTGTACATTTTCTCACAGCCTTGCTCTCAGATTTCTTCCATGAACTGCAGAAGGTTTCAATTTACTGAAGCACTGAAGTAGGTAAGATCCAATCAAAGTAAAAGCAGAATCAATAAATGTTAACCTCAGAGGGCTAAATAGTAGTGACATCAGTCAGGGGAAAAAGTTGTTTGCAGAACCAAAATACTATTGTTCTGTACCCAGAATAAAATAAAAATGCAGCTATATGTTTTTATAGTACTTGTTTACTGAAATGTATTTAACATGTTTGACAAACAGCAAGATGGATTTTCTATCTAGGATAGGAATGTACCTATGTTTTGGCAAACATTGAGACAATATAGGTAATCCACAGAAGCCAGTTGGATGCCAATCCAAATTCTACTCATCTTTGTAACATATTTCCCATTACTTTATCTCCTAACACTTAATGGTTGATGTAAATGAATCATACATTTTTAAACACTGTTATCAATAAAACACGTATAAAATATTCACAAAACCAGTTATGTATTGAATTGGCTACACGAATTTGGTAAAAATCAATTTTACATTTAAAGAACACAGTTGTGTCTGCTATAACCTTTTTCTTTTGGTAAACAAAATAACTGTGTAATTGTGTATAAATATTTGAAAAAAATAGTTTCTTTTTTGTGTCAGCATTATTATACAGAATATAGGATTTAAGAAGGATATTATCTGCAGTTATAGAATAGTTATACATGCATTTATATATACTCTTTAAGCCTGCTTTTAAAAGAAATGCAATTTTATTTTTTAGCTGAGTATCAGTTAAACTGCATTATGCTTAGTGCAGCTCTGTTGTGTCAGCATTCATACAAATGCTTTTCTCAGTCTTCAGGAATTCTTATAAATCAGCACTAACTGTGATTTACTTTTTCAGTTTCCATCAATTATAAAAATACTTTCTTTATCAAAGGTAAAAACCAGTTTCATAGTCTCAGTATTCTTAATTTTTTAAAAGTAGACAAAATATATTTGACTCAATAATATTCACTGTAAAATAAAAATCAGAGGAAAATGTGGGGTTTTTTTTAGGATGTAACTGTCCTATAAGATGATTTTTCAGCATTTATGGTTTTGTACAGCATTCTAAAAATAAAGTCCTGGTTCTGTATAAGGAAATTATGTGGAGTTCTATATTTATTCATTTGTATTTTTATTTAAAAATGGAGTCTAGTTAATTAAACACAAAAACCCAATAAAAAATAACCTAACTGTATCACAGAGATCATAAATGATTAAGATATCACTTCAATCACAGCAACTGTTAAACTGTGTGCTTTTTTCTTTGCGATTATCCTGTTCCATTTAAAGAGTTAATTTCACAAAAGTGCTGCCTGAAATGCCTAAAATGGTCCTGCCTAAAATGTCTTTCACTCTGCCTGCTCAGAAATATCACTGAACAAAGTGGTTTCTGCCAGGCACTACGTGAATATGCAGTAATACCCTGACTTTCTTTGGATCCCGTTTTTGGGGAGCGGATTAGAGGAACCAAGGCCAAAAGTCCTTTGAAAATCTAGTATCTGGCCATGCTGGATCAGAACAATGGTTCATCAGGCTCTATACGCTGGTTTTATAATTGGTCCAGAAGTTGGTCAGTGGTTGTTTTCAGAAGAACATAAAACCAGGTCAAGCACATAGTGAGATTTCCCTTGCACATGGAACATATGAACAACTCAGCTGAGAAAATGGCAATAAGCATGTGTATCAGTAAACACAAGTTAAAACTTCCCATGAAATAAAAAATAGTTGTCGTCCCTGCTATGAGCTCTAAAAAAAAGTGATTTGGGGGAATATCATCACATCGATGATATTCGAGTATTGGCCCATGAAGATTTGCAACAGAAGTAAAGTAACAAATGTAAATTTGCTTTCTTTTTCTTCTTGATATCTAGCTAAACTGTGAAAATAATGTTCATAAGTTATTTATGCCTTTATATGTTATCATAAGATAATTATGACATATTTCTTAATAAATTTAGCATATTTTATATCTCAGAATACTTGAAATATTTTTCCCTCTGTTTTTTAATACTGGTCATAAAATCATATAAATAGGAGACTGGATGTTATTGTAAAAGGTCACCCAGTCCTCCTTTACTGAAGAAGGATGAAACATAACTTGAGTAGATATAACCAGAGATAAATATGTATTCAGTTCTTTAAAAATGTATTCTATAATCTTTTTGTAAATGTGTTCACATAGTTCACTGCCTTTTATTATACAGAATTTTTTTCTTAATATTTAACAAAAACCTTTTCTTTTACTAACAGAATGAGGACACTTGGTTATTATCCTTTTCATGGTAGTCTTTTTAATCTGCTAAATAAAACAAAACCAGTGTCTTTGACCTTTCCTCCTCAGCTATATTTTCAAATTTTCTTGCCATTCTTGCTTGCTGACTCCTGTTTTGACTGTAACTTTCTTTCAAAGTGGGCCCAGATGAGACAGAAACTTAGGACAGAAAAATTATAATTGCCTTTTAAAACATATGGCTTCCTAAATGACATTTTCCTTTTTCATAAAAAGAATCACGTATCCCCCACCACTGATGGTTAATTTGTGGACCACTGTGGGCCTCCACCTTTTGAGCTGTAATGTTGCTTATCTATTTCTGTATTTTGTGTTAGTTAATTTTACATAACAGAATTATAACACTGTACTACTGTTTAGTGCTGTTTTTTCTAGCTGATTTCAAAACATCTTTATTTTTTCAACTTTAAAATCCAATTGTCTAATGTCTTTGCAACCCCTCTAATTTATTTTCATCAGATCTGTTGATGTCATCAATAATTTTTAGAATACGTTCTGTATTCTACCAGCTAACTTAAAAAAATGTATTGAACAAAACTGGGTCTAAACCAGAAACCTTACATACTAACCAATCAAAAAAATGTCGTCTATTCATTCAGTGTGATTTTCAGTGAGTTGTGTATCTGTCTCTGGGGATTTAATTTAGTTATATTTCTCTGCTTTGATTTTAAGTATGTCATAGAATCATAGAACCATAGAATCATAGAATTAGTGATGTTGGAAGGGACCTTTAAGATCATCAAGTCCAACCATTAACCTACCCTGATAAAAACACCACCACTTCTAAACCATGTCCCTAAGCACCTCATCTACCCTTTTCTTAAACACCTCCAGGGATGGTGAATCCACCACCTCTCTGGGCAGCCTATTCCAATGTTTAATAACCCTTTCCGTGAAAAAATGCTTCCTAATATCCAATCTAAACCTGCCCTGACATAACTTGAACCCGTTTCCTCTTGTCCTATCACTTGTCACCAGGGAGAAGAGGTCAGCTCCCATCTCTCTAAAACCTCCTTTCAGGTAGTTGTAGAGGGTGATAAGGTCTCCCCTCAGCCTCCTCTTCTCCAGGCTAAACAACCCCAGATCCCTCAGTCGTTCCTCATAAGGTTTATCCTCCAGACCCTTCACCAGCTTTGTAGCCCTTCTCTGGACACGCTCCAACACCTCAATGGCCTTCTTGTAGTGAGGGGCCCAAAACTGAACACAGTACTCGAGGTGAGGCCTCACCAGTGCCGAGTACAGGGGGATGATTACTTCCCTAGTCCGGCTCACCACACTATTCCTGATGCAGGCCAGGATGGTGTTGGCCTTCTTGGCTGCCTGGGCACACTGCTGGCTCATGCTCAGCCGGCTGTCCACCAACACCCCCAGGTCCTTTTCTGCCAGGCAGCTTTCGAGCCACTCTACCCCCAGTCTGTAGCGCTGCATGGGGTTGTTGTGACCCAAGTGCAGGACCCGACACTTGGCCTTGTTGAACCTCATACCATTGGCCTCAGCCCATCTGTCCAGCCTGTCCAGATCCCTCTGCAGAGCCAATCTACCCTCAAGCAGATCAACACGACCCCCTAGTTTAGTGTCATCTGCGAACTTACTGAGGGTGTATTCGATCCCCTCATCCAGATCTTTGATAAAGATATTAAAGAGAACGGGCCCCAGCACCGAGCCCTGGGGGACACCACTTGTGACTGGACACCAACTGGATTTAACTCCATTTACCACCACTCTCTGGGTACGGCCATCCAGCCAGTTTTTTACCCAACGAAGAGTACACCTGTCCAGGCCATGAGCAGCCAGTTTCTCCAGGAGAATGCTATGGGAAACGTTGTCAAAAGCCTTGCAAAAATCCAGGTAGATAACATCCACAGCTTTTCCCTCGTCCACTAAGTGGGTCACCTTGTGATAGAAGGAGATCAGGTTTAACAGGCATGACCTGCCTTTCACAAACCCATGCTGACTGGGCCTGATCACCCTGTTCTCTTGCATGTGCCGTGTGATGGCACTGAGGATGATCTGCTCCATGACCTTCCCAGGCACTGATGTCAGACTGACTGGCCTGTAGTTCCCTGGATCCTCCTTCCGGCCCTTAGACACTACAAAAGCTTTTTTAAAAGCAATACATAATTGTTTCCATATTTTCAATGTTATCTGTTAAGCTAGTTATCTTATCAAAAAATATTTGATAATTATGTTCTAATGTGTTAATGAGACCCAAACTCTTTATAATTGCATACTGAAAATCAATTATTAATATAAAAAGCACTGCAGGTAAAGACTTACATATTCACAGTAATAATTCTTGGTTCAAATAATCTGCCTTTGTCTTGTCAGCATCAGTTAAATATTGATAACTTCCAGCAGCAGAATGCAGACTTAATTTTGCAAGCACAGGCCAGGCAGCTAGCTCAGTGAACCACTTTTATATGTTAGAATTCTATTTTTTTTTTTTTTCCTGTAAGCTGTTCAGGCTTCTTTTAGTCCTACAGCAGGAATCCACACAGACAAAGTGGAGTTAATGTTTGTTCTATGTATGTAAATTGTGTTGGCTGAGTCAGACATGTTTAGCCAGTTCTGTATACGAAAATGTGCTCCGGACTGAGAATAAGTGCATCAAGTTACTGTATAGAAAGGACCAAACAGAAATTTATACTGCAGTATTTTTTCACCCTACTTACACATTTTACTCTACGTATAGAAAGGAAAACATTTAAAAGTAAAAAAATCTATTGTATTCAACTATGCACAAGCAAACAGGTACTATGTGCCTATCTCTCCTCTCTCTTTATCTCTCAAATATTTTACTTTTTTAAACAACAATGCTCAATTAGTTGTTGCTATGAAACATTTGGAAAAAATCAGAATGATTTGTGGTGAAAATCTATTTGACAGCTAAAGCAACCTTGATCCCAAAAGAAGAACTAGTAAGATTCATTCATTATTATAACAATAATTTTCTTAACACTTACAAAACTGGCATGAAAATAATAACTACTGTTTTCTTTCCCAAAGCCACTTCAGCTGCTAACTAATTCCATGGTGTCTAATCAGCACTGACCGCATTTATTACTTAATTTGACCTGTACAGTTTCAGTCTCCAAGGTTAGGAGGAACAGTCACATTTTCTGCTTATATAATATGACATTAAACATACAATAGAATCATAGAATCACAGAATCATAGACAGTTTGGGTTGGAAGGGGCCTTTAAAGGTCATCCAGTCCAACCTCCCTGCAATGAGTGTGGACATCTTGACCTTGTCAAGACATGAACATCTTGACCCATCCAACCTGACCTTGAATGTTTCCAGGGATGGTGAAAACACTACATCTGGTTCCACAAGCATAAAGACTTAGGGAAACTCAGGATCCTATTATTTAAATGTAAGTCATATGTGACTTATTTGACTAAAGACTATTTTAAAGAGTTGTTAAAATAAAAATCAGAAGATCGAATTCACAACTACATTTGTATATATAAAAGATGTGATGTAGTCTCGAATCAGAAATGCTATTTGTTGTTGTACGCAAATGTTATTTCCTGTTTAAAGAGACAAAAACTATGGTGCCCCAATGTGCAAAAAGTCTAGATAAAATTTTATTCTAAAAGAAAAAACTGTACATGTATCAGGTATAAAAACTTCCTAGAGTATCAGGTTCTGGTTTTGTTTGTTTGGGTTTTTTTCACAGATTTTCCTAAAAATAGTTAGTTTGTTTAAATACAAAACTGCTAAGAATAAAATATGTTCAGTTGTTGGAAACATCAACTGAATATAAAGCAGATAATGTTCAGCCAAATTGCACTCTTTTTCAAGGGGGTGGGCGGGAAGGGAAGATTTTGCAAGCATATGTGTATTTCTGCAGTCACAAAGCCATTAGTGCCTTCCATTCTCTTTCCTGCAATTGTACTTTAGATTGTGCAGCAAGCATGGCATAACAAGGGTACCTGAGGGTATAATCACTGTTATATACAGGGTTTCTGTTCAGTGAGGATGTCTGCATCTGAGATGCAAAATTGGTAAATGAGTGAAGGCTTTGTGAAATGTAAACAATCAAACATAGAGCTAGTCAAAGGGCATTGCAGGGAAGATTCGCTATGTCTACTCAAGACTCTACTTAGCACAGCCTGCTTCTTGTCATTGTGCAATTCATCAAGCATGAGCAATTTCTTTTTTTTTTCTTTTTTGTACAATAGAACCATAAATGCACAGTCATAAAAAAAGGAGATGATGCACTGTAGTTGAGATATCAGCTAAGGATGTTTGCAGTTCTATTAAAACCTTCTTTTCAGAAGTTTATAATAAAAATTCACCCCTGGGTTAAACCTTGAAGCAGTGGCATCTTATTTCAGTATAATTAAAATCAATCAGTTAATTTCTGCTTGATTAACGCCATATATTTGTTCTGCAATATCTCAAATAGTGGCAAATTAAATGTCTATTACATCTGAATAAAGTTGTAAAGCATAAAATCAGTACTTGTAAGGATTGTGGATGCATAGTATATACGGCATCTTGTTACAGATCTACAACTGTGAGTTTAATACTTGCTCTGGATTTGGATCAAAACTGCACCTACTGTATTTGTCAGTGGGTGAGAAAAGGCTTAGGAAAAAAAGAAATCTAATTGTAATGCCAATACTATCATATTCTCTTATGTTGCTATCTTCAGGTCCCGCTGTGCGCTAACCTTGACAGGCTAGGGATTGCCTCCTGAACTCATGCTCCAAGACATGAACATCTTATTGACTTGGAAGTCCAGAGAGCACTGAAATTCCCATCTGACAATGTGCCTCTTTTCCAAGTAATTCTCTTAGTGATTTAACTTTACTCTTGGCAGACAAACAAGTTACTCCAGTTTATCTGTGAAGAACCTCTTCTGTCTGATGAGATGAGTAGCCCTTACCTCCCCAAGAGGAAAAGCACTTAGAGGTTTATTCAAGATACGTTCAAAGACTGTCTCAGATTCACGGAATCATGGTTTCATAGAGTTTCAGAGTTGGAAGGGACCTCTAGAGATCATCTAGTCCAACTCCCCTGCTAAAGCAGGATTGCCTAGAGCACATTACTCAGGACTGCATCCAGGCGCGTCTTGAACATCTCCAGAGAAGGGGACTCCACAGCCTCCCTGGGCAGCCTGTGCCAGTGCTCTGTCACCCTCACCGTAAAGAAGTTTTTCCGTGTATTTGAACGGAACTTCCTATGTACTAACTTGTGCCCATTGCCCCTCGTCCTGTCAATAGTCATCATGTTCCATTCCTTGAAATTAGCTGTTGAAAAACTCTTCTACAGACAGCTGTATTTTTTCCAGTTCATGTAGGGAATTTAGCCATTCATCATTACAGTTCCTCATTATTTGAACATGAGGGTGGCCATACTGCACCAGATCAGAATTTTGTCTCCTAAAATGGCCATAAACTGATACCTAGGGGGTGGTAGAAACAGAGCAAATATATATGACATTTCTTCCTGATACTTTCCCAGTGTCTTGCTAACATAGCCCAGCAGGCATTTAGCTTCCATTGTTGCAGGAGCACACTCCTGTCTTGCGTTCAACTTGTTGTCTCAAACAAAAGATTTGTCTCTTTTCTGTAAACTTTACTTTCTAGCCAGTCAGTTTCCAGCCTGTACTGCTGCATGGCATTATTTCATCCAAATGTACAGGGTATTGAAACTGAAGATGTTTCTTCACCCATTCCTCTAGCCTGTTGAAAGCTTTTTCGATGGCAGCCAGTCCTTCAGTGTATTAGCTCTTCTCCTGTCCAGAGACATGCTGAAAGTGCATTCTCCCTCATCATGCAGACCATTAATGAGGATGTTGAACAGTATTGACCTCATTATCAACCCTGAGGAATAACTCAGGCTGATGTATAATATCTGGCTATCAGCTGGGTTTTGAACTGCTGACAACTTCTCTTTCAGCATGGCAATTTAGTCAATTTTTCACCCAGCTTGTCATTCCATGTATTCAGATAATTTCTTTCCAATACAGCTACAAGAAGACGTGCTGTGGGACACCATGTAAAAAATGTTGGTAACATTAAGCTAACCACTTCTCTTCCCTCACCCAAGCAGGTCTTCTCATCTAAAAACACTTTCTTAAACATCAGTTTAAGAAAAATAAAAACAGAAGGGAAGAAAAAAATGCTCTTTTTTATCTTTTTACTTCAAAGATGAAGTCAACTTTTCTCTAAGTCAAAGCAATTCTCAAGCAGCAATGCTGGTTAATAATATCCCATTTACACTGTCTTTGGCTTCACATAAAGAAAAAGAGGGTAAGCAAAGGATTATGTTTTGTCTTTTGCTCTTCACATGCTATAGTTACGAAGAGGAAATCAAGTAGTCTTTAAATATATTTGCAAGCGAAATTATACATGAAAAATCTAAACCACAGTTGTAGTTCTGGTTTTACAATACAAAAGAGAATAAGACAAGCTCTTGGGAATTCCTCTTGAAAGGAATATCTTTATTCCTACATGAATAATAATACAGTAAAGCGTTTAAGGGGTTCAACAGCGCAAGAGTCGATATTGTACAAACACCTTGTAAGTAGTTAGCCATTCTCAGCACAAATACCAAAACACGTACAGAGAAAACAGGGTGTTTATGACCCCTCTTCTAATCAAAAATAGAAAAAAAAAAAACAAAAAGAGACATTTAAGTAAAACCCAAACATAAAGCAGATGCGACTGGTGTATCCAGAAGTCGAAAGGTACAGAATGACTCTTGGTGAATCATTTTCCAGGATGTCTGGATGTCTTCCACACTGAGCAGTTGACCTAGAAATCCAGTCCCTACTCAGGAGAAAAAGAGAGTGAATTGCTGTTAGAGGTGGGAACCTACCACCATGGTCAGTAGACCTGACCGTTTCAGAAACAGAGAACTGCAGAACACATTTGCAAATAAAATGGAGTATTGATATATGTGAATTATTTATTTGTCTACGTATTGGTAAATCATCTCCCTATAATCTATCCACACTTTTCTTATCTTTGAACTATCCCATCATCAGATAATATTGCAAATTAAATATAAAAAAAAGCATGCAGTTTTTCATTCTCCTGATGTGGAGATGTACCCAAGAAGTGAACATGTTATTGAGATACAGAAGGGATTAAGTGATGAAGAATACAAAAATATTAGATTGTCTTTATGTAAACAGGTAGACTGAAGGAATAGCAAAAGTATGGTTTCACAGTTATCTTAAACTTATCTGTGCACTTCTATTGAAGGAGAGAGTCCCAGTACATCCCTTCTACCTCTTTCCTTTGCCTATGCATCAACTCTGCCGTTGCTTCTGTGGTGCTGGCTGTAGCAATTACTCAGTAAATCAGATGAACTTGCTGATCTGCTGGAAGCCTTTTTTTTTTTTTTTTTTGACCCTGCAAGATTAGTTTCCAGTCAGATAACCAAGCTGATTTGACTTACTGTGCTGAGCATTAATGACAACACAAAGGAATAAACAGGATTATGCAGCTAGAGTAACACCATCTTATTTAGCAGCAGAGACAGCTGTAGCCGCTTGTGAAAACTAGACTTTGGCACAATGCTGATTATTGCAAAGCCAAAAGAAGACTGCAGATTTTTTGTACTGAGAAGAATTAGCTGTCATCTAAAAATCCTTTGAAGAAATTGGATAGTTTTTCTTAGAACTAAACCAAAATGTTAAGAGTGTCCAAAGCATTAACTGGTTCAGAGAAACAGTAATTCACTTATTTCTGTCTTGTGGATGGGCACAAGAACAAGGAGCATTCTATATCTTGAAAAGGTTAGAAAACAAAAAAGGATGAGAGGAGGTGTTTTTCCTTTGCATACAATGTCTGATTAATTCATGAATCTTGGTCATGAGAAGTCATTGAGCCAAACAGTTTAAAGATTTATACATGCCTTTTTTTTTGGATATCAGTACACCTAAGATCTACTGCTTTATCCATTAACAAATAAAATGGATATAAAAGTTTTCAATTAAGTGTAAACTATTTTTTTAATAGTTTACAATATTTTCTAGTACTTTAAGATTGTTATCTTGCTGTATAACACATTAAGACGGCTTCTAATGTAAGGGCTTTTTTATTCACTGTCAGCTTCTTTTGAGTTTTTCCATTTGTTCCCTCAACAGTCTACTAAAGATAATCTCAGATATTTAATTCATTTTTATCAATGTGAAATGCTTAATAAAGTTAAATAAAAAAGACATTGCACTTGAACATATGTATGTATATATGTACATAAATATTTATATATTACTTGGGGAATTAAAGACTGCTGTGGTGGGGGTATTTAGAAGACAAATCGTGGCAGTTTTAAACTCAAAACTAAACCAATCAAGTAAACAAACACTTTACTAAATTCATTTATTAACAACGCACTATGTGCTAATGGCTTGTTCTTATACGTTATTGCTCGTTATCATCACATCATAAATAAGGTTCTTCAGCTTTAATACCTATAACTTAAATTAGTTGTGAGTCTATAATACTAGGAAGCTGATATCATATAGTTACCACAGATGGCTGTGATCCTTGGTGGCTCTGTGTAACTAAGACCAGAATGATCAGACTTAAGAACTCTTTAGGTGAAAAAAGGCTGAAGTGAAATGAACTTGTTTTCTTTCTTTGCTGATTTTCTTCACTTATGCCGAACAGTTTTTTAATGTCCCCCTTCCAAAAGTGGGTTAACTCATCTGCTGCTGATGCAACTTATTTTTGTTGTTGCCAGTTACGCCTCTGGTGTAATCAGGAGGATGCCCTCTGCCTGTTTGATGTCCTATTTCTCTTGTTCTTTGTTCTTCTATCTCTTGGATGCCTTCTGGTGCAACAACTCCTGTCTTTCTTTACCCCTTCAATTGTCACATTGTTCAGACATTTCTGTAAAATCCTTTGTGTCTGGCTATGCCATCACAGTGTTACAAAATATTTGTATATTGTCGAAAGTTACACAATTTTGGTATTAGGGTTCAAGTTAAACTAATGTGTTCTGACTATTGCGCTTGTTTATAATTGTCATAGGACCCTCTTTAGCTACAGATAAAAGACAGAGGAGAATTTGCCAGTACCTAATGGTTGTAATGAACTCTCTTTCCCACTATGTTTCTAAGTGAAAAAAAAAAAAAAATTCTATGTAACAATTGATTTTTTCTTTTTGTTAAGGATTTTCTCTACATGCTTGATGAACACTTTACAACTTAATAAAGTAATTGTAATACATTTTATTTTTAAAGCATCTTCAGTTGGATGATTTTTTTTTATTTCATTTTCATTGAGTAGGAAGTATTTAAGCTTATGAACAGCTTGTGCTAAAAAGAAAAAAAAAAAAAAACCAACTCTGTTGTGCTGGTAAGAAAAGGAAGGCCCAAGGAATTTAAAAAATGAGACCTATGTCACTCAGTAGCTTAATTGCAAATTTAGTTAGGACCTGGCTCTTGCAATGGTCAGTTGTTGCAATATGTTTAATTATTACCACAACCCCAAAAACCAATTATACTCTGATGTAATAGCTTGCAATACTTCCCAGTCTTTAATCTATCAAGTTTGCAATGTATTCCCTTCTGTTTAAACAATATTTTCCTCTTCTATAATTTTTAATTCTTTTCCATGTATTTCAGTATTCTGCCTACATTAACTTAATATATACATAAAGAGTAATTAATGGGTTTCTGTTTAATAATTTTTACAATGTATGTAGTAAACATTAACGTGCTTTAGTGCACAGTGTGTGCATCTACTAATACAAACTTTCTCATACTATGGCATTTTTCCTTATTTTCATATATTAAATGTCACTTAGCAATTTCTGTGTACAGTCTTAGAAAGGCAATACTCTGTATTTCTTAGTAACTATATGCTTGGAAAGAAATTATTACTCAAAATATTTGTCATTTGTCCTCTTCCTTTGAATTAATTTCCTATTTAATTATATTAACTTACAGTTACATAAGCTTAAATTAATATCATGTATACCATGTTTAGATCCAATGTTGAGATGCAGTTCTGGCAAGCAGGAAAACAGATTTGTTCAGATAGAGCCACAGCAAAATATTTTTGATTTGCATTTTGAAGTACAGTCACATTGTAGACCTAGTGCTGTTTGGTCATCTGGGCATAGTTCAAATCTGCCAACTAGCTGTCCTGAATTATATTATGAGTCTCTAGGGGATACCAAAGTGTTATCATTGTTTACTTGGGAAAAACAAACAAAAAATGTTCTCACCTAGTTTTTAGACTATGCTGGTTACAGTCAAGTTAAGATTTTGTTATTATATATTTAATAAAAGAGATTACTTTGAATTTACTTGAAAATATTTTGGCTCTTCACACTCTTAATTGGCATTATTAGGGTTCAGACAAGTTGGCAATTATTTTCAATACCCCTAGAGGAATAATTTTTATACATTCAGAATAGAATGTTATTTTTATAGAAAGTTCTTTGTGAATAAACATTATGGAAGTTTAGAACAATAAAAGCCTATTTCTGGGCTGATTTCTTGACATTGCTGTATGCTGTTAGTGCTGGATATGAGCTTATTCCATATTAAGTTTCTAATTTTGCCTCCACACAGAGGACAAAACTAGAAACCTTCTACTATGCCATCCACAATTTGGGTCCGTAAATGGGAAAGAACATAGCAACAACAAAAAGAAGCACTACGTAATGCTTTCCCCTCCCCCAAACAAATGTCTGCGGTCAGCTACCTGGGTATATTAATATTCTGCAGCTTATTTCTGTCTTTGAGTGAAATGTCTGTCAAGTGAGCAGAGGGACAGTTAGTTATGGGCTCTTAACCAGCTGGATGTTGATTTTATTGGAATGTCCTTAGAGAATGATAACAATGGTCATTACTGTTCTGTACAATGTCTATTCAGTTTAGATTGATTTGCATTTTCTCAGGATTTCCATAATTTTTTCTTTTCTACAGTAGAAATGTCAACGTTTTTGTGACAAGAGATTTTTTTTTTTTTTGTAGTAGATACAGTTGCTCAAAAGTCACCTGCATAAGTGAGTATTACACCTAATTAACCATCAAGCAGGAAAAAAAAAAAAGTGTTTTATTAGATAATGCCATAAACACATTACTGCTTGAAACTTATGTAGAAAACATGCCATGAATATATGTAAACCATGGCTTACACAGAGACAATATAGATAGTAAGAGATGGTGGGACACTTTGTTTTAATCCCCAGGACCTCCTCTAAAAGAAAATGTAGTCAATATACATGCAATACAGGGATGGGATTCATATATAAGTCAGGACACCTAAGGTGTGTCAATTAAAATACTTCATAAGTGTCTATCGGGACTCCCACTGCTGTGAGTGGTGATCTAGCCAAAAGAGAGTGCAGAATGTTATTCAGATTTTCCTAGACATCTCCACCTGATTTGCTTTCTATATACTCCCTTGATTGTACTACTGATCAAATATTTGTAACACCTGCAGAGAGCTGGCTGGTACTGAATAGGAAACTGCCTTCTTGCACAGAAGCTGGAGCCAGGCAAGACATAGTAAGCCATCTCGAATAATACTAGATGCTTATGTTAATGAACTGAAATAAGTTTCAGACGTCTAATAACTAAAACACAAAGTCATTCATAAATACTTCTATCTAAGTATAAAAAATACTTCAAACTTTGAGGTAACTGAGCATTGCAGTTCATCTCTATATAATCTATACATTTGGTGCAGAAAGGACAACAGCATCTCAATAGACCCGATCATTTTGCACAAATACAAATGGATGTCACAAAATTCAGTTGAATTACAGTAAGTTACCAGTTTTTAAACATATTGACATGAATTTCTATATGAGATATGTCATGTAATCAAAACAAAAAAAAACAGGGCCAGTATTATTCTAGTTGTAGCTCCTATGGTGTTCCTAAAAAAAAAAAAAAAAAAAAAAAAAAAAAAAGATGTAAAATAGAATGATCTAAAGAATATGTTTATGCTACTAATGCAAAATTGTTTATTGCTAAAGTATATTATACCTACAATGAATCTTGTTTTCTGCCCTTAGTAGTTTGCAGGAAGAAAATATTAATTAAAACCAGTATGATACCTAGGAAAGCTAAACATCTCTAACAGCGTATTACAGTGCTATTGAAGCTGTAGTATTTGTCTGAATTACTCTTTATATTAGATCAGGAGTGAAATTTTGAAGCAAATTTCCAATTGTTCATATTTTGTTTTACATGATCCTTTGATTTGCATTGTGAAAATAGCTCAAGGTACACAAACTGTGGTGTTCCTTTCAGGTGTAATTAAACTAGAAGGTACTTTCCAGAAGCTCATTTAGTACTCTTTAGCCTCAAATACTCATTCTGTCAATGGGACCAGACTAGAGCTCATCCACATTAGAAAAAGAACCAATTCAATTTCCCAGGTATGTTTTCATCATGAACACAAAAGCCTGTGTTACTGCCTTCTTATATGACAAATTTACATGTACCTTTTTTACTTCATCTTCGTAAGAAACCAGTTTTTATAAATTGTTGGTTTTGACGGGCATCTGGTAAATGAAAAAAATGATGCTGAGAATAAGTTTCCTAGACACAAAGATAGAAGAAAAGCAGAACTTGCTGTTAGCTATGTACAAGCAAACTTACAGAAACATCTTTTTCCAACATGACAAAATATTCAAGAGTCAATTCTGCCATCTGAGATATCAGTAAAGTATTGACATGAATATATAACTTTCAGAGTTATATTTAAGAGTAAGTATTAAAATTTTCAGAATGTTTTATGTCTTTGTACTTTGATTGACATAGAGAAATATTTCTCTGTCTTTTCAGATTTACTGATTTTCTTTTGCACCAGAATGCATCTTTTCTTATTGACATCAGTAATATTTTTCACAGTATATAACTACCTTGTTTTTGTATTGGTTCTATTCCCAAGGAAATATTCAGCATCACATGTTCCTTTATCAGCCATGCATATAATTAAAGACAATAACTGCTGTGTCCCAATAGGATTTTAATTGTGTTTTCATGAAATCAGCTGGATCAGTAAGAAAACATGCATTTTTACAGAATTTCTGTTTGCTGACCAATGTGTCTAGAAGAATATTTGCCTCTAGTTAATGTATATATTCTATTAACTTTGTTACCTCTTTGTAAAACAGATGTGTCCAGATCAAATTATGCCTTAGATCCAATATTAATAGACATTCAAATACAGGATAATCAGTCTCTGATCTAAAGATGGCTGTCAGATAGGAGTAAATAAAACACAGAATCAACGTTTAAGGTATCCAGCAGACCTAAAATTCTTTTCAAAAAGAAAGTTATGTGTAAGTAGAAATAAATCCTAACTTATTTTTGTTATGTAGAAATTCTGATAGGTAGATTGAACTTTCATTGCTTGGTAGAAAATAATTTGGAATAGAAAAAGAAAGTGTGGCAATACAAACAGCACCTGAAGTTCGTGGACTGGGAAGGAAAAAACACACAAAAAAAAACCCAAATAAATAGGTTGACTTTCAAATCGCTGAGTACTATTAGTAAGAATTAACTATTTGACAGTATTTTATGAATTGCTAACGTGCTGGGTAATAGATACATTGCCAATAGTATGGTTTACTGCTAGAAGTCCTCTATTGTCATTTCTTGAATTCATGCAAGGAGGATGAATATGGTAAATGCTGCTTGATTAACAGCTTTGTTATCAAAGAAAAAGATTGCTTGTATTCCTGGAGCATAAGGGTCTTTTTCTCCCTTTTATATCATATGTATCAGTCTCTGAGGAGTAGGGGATAATTTCTGACGTTTTGTAGCTCTGTGGGACTGGCATTTCTAACTTGCATCCTCTTGTTTCTCCAGGGTAACAGCATCACTAAAGGAATGGTAATACTCTTCAGGATTTAACAGTGTTGCCACTGAGATTAGGGAAAAATTTTGTTCTCCTGATAAATATTCTCAGTTACTTGAATGGACTATTATTTATGTTTGAAGCCTCCCACAGGGGCAACATACTAGTCTTACTGGGCCACCAGTCAGATCTGCTACACTGCACTATAAAGCTTTAAGACCTGGGACACAGCCATAGTATTTCTGGTGGGTAAGAATTAAAGGGTGAACCCCTTCAGAGCCTACTAAAGCAACTCTTTGATCAGTATGAGGAATTGCTGCTGGAATAATATAAAACTCTATTTCTTCTGCCCTGCTGCTCAAAGGCTAAGCAGGTTACCTCTGAAACACTCACCACCTTTGTAAGCCATGTCCAGAAACCCAAATAAATCATGCAGAGCACACTACAGGTCAGGACATGTCTAATTTCAACCTTTTATTTATCATGCTGGAACACATGTGGGAACTACAGAAGCAATCACTAGAATTTAATAATGGAAGCCAGATTAGCCATTGTTCCAGTCTTCAGGAGACAGGTCACAGAGAGGACAGATCAGAAATATTTTCTCCTTCATAGCCTCATGTAGTCAGTGTGTTTAATTAAGGCCCTATATAAAGATAAACAAATATAAACACATACATAACAGCTACATACGCATAACAACATCAAAAAAATAGCAGCTTGTAGGAAAGAGCTGGAGGTTAAATTGTCATGGACTGATTTAGAGCGAAAAACTTTGAGCCAGCAGTATGCCCAGGTAGACAAGAAGGTCAATGGCATCCTGGTTTGTATCAACAATAGTGTGGTGAGCAGGATGAGGGAAGTAATCATTCCCCTGTACTCGGCACTGGTGGAGCCCCACCTCAAGTACTGTGTTCAGTTTTGGGCCCCTCACTACAAGAGGTGCTGGAGCATGTCCAGAGACAGGCAACAAAGCTGGTGAGGGGTAAAGAGAACAAGTGTTATGAGAAGCAGCTGAGGGAAGTGGTATTGTTTAGTCTGGAGAAAAGGAAGCTCAGGGGAGACCTTACCACTCTGTACAACTACCTAAAAGGACGTTGTAGAGAGGTGGGGGTCAATCTCTACTCCCAAGTAACAGCCAATAAGACAAAAGGAAATGGCCTCGAGTTATGCCACGGGGGTTTTAGATTGGATATTAGGAAAACTTGCTTCAATGAAAGGGTTATCAAACATTGGAACAGGCTGCTCAGGAAAGTGATGGAATCACCATCCCTGGAGGTATTTAAAAGATGGGTAGACATGATGTTTAGGGACATGATTTAGTGGTGGTTTTGGCAGTGTTAGGTTGATGGTTGGACTCAATGATCTTGAAGATCCCTTTCAACCTAGAAAATTCTATGATTCTGTGAAAAAGGTCATCTTTCCTATTGTCCCAAGTTTCCCTTTAATAAAGCAGTGGGAGGAGCTGTCATCAAATCAGTTGTGGGTCCCTGATTCTTAGGGCATAACTGATCCCCAGTGCATGTTAGAGCAGCTGGAAGCTGTTCTGTCTCACAAGAGCTCCCTATCGTTTGTAAAGGGTCAGACACCAGACAGGGTTACCTCGGGTACAGCACGCTTTCACTCTGCCTTTTTCTACTCATTTTTTGCACAGTTTGTCACTATGGTGTGGCTACAACCAGCTATCCTAACTTGAGATTTTTTATTTTTTTTCTAATAGCTTTAGCCCACATGATTCTCAAACACAAAAGTATCTGTGAAATACTACGTGCATGTGCTGAATGAATCCAAAATGTCTATCTTCTATGTGATATCAATCAATAATAAAAATCTGCTGTGGAACAGAAAGGTATCTTCAACCATACCTTTTTGTAATGCTTCATCCAGACATCCAGAAGATAGCTGCATTCAAAACTGTCTGTAAAATTTTTCAAGCTTTTAAAGTTCTGAACTTCAGTGAGTAACATGGGGCTTCATTAGGATTTCTAAAATATCAAAATATTCTGAGTTTATAAAATTAAACAGCCAGTTCAACAAAGGTGGAATATAATAGCTGAAGTCTTGGCCAGTATCTTCTTTTAGCAGGCTGCCAAATTAATGCAGGGAAGCCTGAAAATACATGCATGCTGGGGGTATGATGAGAAGAAAGCAAGTAGCTAAAAAAACCCCTCAATTATTTGAGAGTAATAATTACACTTAATTGGTTGCAATTAAGGTGGGAAAAGGGGGAACTTGGAAGTGGTACAGTGAATTGTGTACTTAGCCTTGCACTCCACTACTACTCTTTCAAATCTGCTAAGGTCACAGATAAAACAGACAGTGTTTCCCAGTAGATACTTACAACAATCATCACAGAAAGACAATTAAGCTTGTTGGCTCAGATTTGGGCTGCATAATGACTCATGATTCTGACTGCAAAGTTAGCACGGGAATGTATGTAATGCTCTCACCCTTTCAACAGTAGGGCTTGTAATGTCTCTTTTCAACCATCAGTGTATATTTTATTTTTTTTTAATATTAAAAAGAAAAGGATAGCCATGAAAGGATATGCATTAGTTTTTTTATAAGTTATGTAAGACAACTTTGGGGGGTTGTATTACTTTTCTGTTATTATCTTTTTTTAGTGTTAGTAGCAGTTTTGAGGCAGGGTAGTATTTTTTTTACGTGAAACTAAAGGTGTGAGTTGAATATCCTGGGGCATTTTATGAGAAAATGTAGAATTTTTTTGAAGGTTAGCAGTTCTCAGGGATAGTACTGGAAGACAGTGTAAAACGGAGGAAACTGAATCTGGTGTGATTTCATCTATACTGCTTTTTTGGGAGTAGCCTCGGGAGTAAATTATATCAGAGCAGTACCCAGAAATTGTCCTACCAAGAGCTAAATGGAGTGGTCCAAAACAGAATCAGGGAGTAAGCTAATGAATTGATAGGGGACAACTCAGTTTTTGAAGTAGGCTTCTTGCACACATTTCCTGGCTATTTCTAATTTAGAAATAATCTGAGATCACAAAAGGAAAAGCAGAAAATATTATCTGAAGTGTAGAAGGCAGAGAAAAGGAAAAAGACGGTCTGAATGAGCACCAAAGATTCATCAGTATGAGGAAGACCAGACTGTGTGGGTGTAGAAGAAAGGGAAGCAAAGTGAAAACTAGACTGGAGTTGAAAGATTTAACCAAAGCTAAAAGTGTGACAGTGAATAAAGGATAGCAGATCTGATTTAAATGGGGAAACAGGTTCACATGAAAGGACTCGTTGAAACCTCAGAGAGAATGATGGAAGTTTCAATGGGTTAGGGACTAAGGGGTCTGAGATGTGTTGCTATCTGGAGCAGGAGTAAGGAATCCACCTAAGGTAAGAGACATTGGCTTTGGCTGGAAAAATGTTTCTTGAAAACAAATTACCATTAAAATCAGAATATGGTGACATAAGTACATCTGTGCTTCAGCCTTTATAACTGTCACCTTCAGTCAAAGTTGACATGACTGTATTACCTCTGTTCCCTGAATAAATAAACACCAATTTTGTTTCTGTCCCTTTGGCTCTACTTTCCTCCTTTTCCTTCTTTCATGCCATCTCTCAGAAAAGTAGTATATGGTGTAAAACACCAACAACTACTTTGCTGCAATTTAAATGAGATAGCTAGTTACACTAAAGTTGTTACTGCTTTCTAATTAAAGTTTTATATTGTGATGATTCTGCTGTCCTTTATTAACATTAAAAATGTGATAATGAATGATCAGAGTCTTTAGAATTAGCAAATTAAAGGGATAACTTTTTGAAGTTAATAAAGATATTAATGCTTGAGATTCTGATTGTACATACAAAGGCAGAAGTAATCTGTGCATAGGCAAATTCCTCTGTCAAGTACATAGACACTTACACATGAGCATATCATACAGGTTTTGGAAAATCAACTGTAACCCAATTGAAAAAAATTTTGCAATCAGTGTAGGTACTTCATATTTTTGAGTGATAGTTTGATTTTCAGATTAAGAAAAAAGACGATCTTTAAAAATAACACAAATAGAAATCCTTTATACTTTTCAAAAAATCAAAAAAGGGAGAGTTTTTATTGTCTATTCAAAAAGTGAAAGAAATACAATATAAAATAAAGACAAAATATTATTGCTTTTTTGTCTTTTTGTCAAAACATCCAATTATGAATACCATAGTTTTTAATATTGAAGAGAAAAAGTGATGCATTTTTACTCTTTTACCTCAAGTGTAAACTTAAAACAGTTTACAATCTTTCTATAATAATTAAAAAAAAAGAAAAATGAAGATCAAAAATTTTATACTGTTGTATATGTTTAACCAATCAAATAGTGACATACAATTAAGGGTAAAATACCAGACATAAAATTTTTGGCAAAAAGTCAGAATTTTTGAAGTAGAAATCATAGATACATGTAAAAAAAAAAGTGCTATACAGCATGAAATATAACTAGTCCTGTAAAAAAGCTAGATATAATAGAAAACTAAGCACAATCTGGATTCAGTTAAGGATAATGAATGGAAAACAGTATGGGAATGTTGATTTATAAACTTCTGGTAACAAATAGACCTAATTTCTTTATATTCCACATTGCTCTCTAATTATTCAACAATATTGGCCATAGAGTGCCCGGTATTCATTTAAGAGAGGAAGTGAAGGTCCAGGACAGTGTGAATAAATGATGATAATATCATTCGTGTTACTATGTTGAATAATAACAAGGTGAAAATATAACTCTACTAGGCCCAAATGTTTCTGACGCTGTTTTCAATAACTCACGAATGTCCTTAGGTGAAATGGTCTGGTAGCAGCTCAAGCGCAGCAGTAGACACATATCACATATCACTTACACCTCAATAGTGTTTGGAGGAAATCTCACAGCTGATTCCTGAAGTACAGTTCAGTAGGATTTGAGTTGTCTGAGGAAAGGAAATTGTAAAGTTTCTATCCATGTACAACACCCTTTTATTTCCTTAGAGCATCCAGTCATATTCCTGGTTAGTTTGGTCCATAATTTTGGAGTGTTTTTTAGTGTCTTGCTATTGCTAACACCTCACATAGCAACTATTGTTCTCTATGCTCTGTTGGACAACAGTCAGTTCCTCTTTGTACTGGAACGGGACAAGCTGCTTTTGATTATTCATGCTTTTATCCCTTTTGCTGGTCTCTAACTTGGCCTATAATATTAAGCAGCTCAGCAGCATTCCTTAGCACAAAATTTAATTTCTTAAGAATAGGAAACTTTATGCCAAGAGTCTTTCAGAAGTACAGGGTGGAGTAAGCAGGTCAAATCCATCCAGACGTATGACATATCACATCTAAATTTGTATCTTGGGGACAGATCTGAAGAAGGCCTTAGATTCCCAGCACAGGATTTAAGTGACCTTCAAAAAACAAATTCAAACTTGTAGTTTAAATGTCTGTTACTGCCTAACACTGAAACTAATTTCTTTAACTACAGAGGCACTTGGATTGTTAAGTTATGAATCTGAACCCAGAATTTATGACATAGGACATATGGGGCACCCATATCTTTTTCAACAGACAGTTTTAAGCCACTGCAGATACACTGCAGCATTTCAGGTGTCATTAGGCACCTATGGTTGGAAATTTTAATGACGTCTTACCTCTCTATTCCACATTTTGAAACATTAATCACATGCATGATGAGTAGACACTTATGTATAGAAACCCACTTAGAGAAAGACTCATGTTTTTGTCCTAGACTAAATCCCACAGCTGATATCATCCTTTCTAGGAACTTCAATGTTTCTAGACTTTGCTTGAGGTCTTGATTTGGCCTTGTATTTAAGCGGAAATTCAGGTGCAGGTTTTAGGTGATGGCTACAGCATAGATAGATAAAAAACAAGAATTTGCCAAATTTCTTAATATAGGCCCAAACATGTCAATGTGGGAGACCGTGAGCAAATGAATGTCCATAAAAGTTCAGTCTCTGTCTGACAATAAAATAATTATATTCATTTCTCCAATTCATAAACAAAATATGTCATGACAAAAAAAAGTTGTCTTTAGGGTTCTCAGCAGTTTTTAGAGGAAAATTGAAATATGAAGTTGGTGCCATGATTTCTAAATACATGCAAAAACTTTTTGAGATAATTTTAGTTGTATTCTGTAAGAAACTAAAAAGAAAACTTTGCCTGCAATGCACACACCCACACACTGAGTGAGATTTATAGAAAAACTCAAGTTGAAATGTTAGGCATATTTTAGGACCTGTCCCATGAAGTGCTAATGGCTGTTCCTTATTGATTGTAACAGGATGAGACATGTTCTACTCAGACATTGAAAAGAGTCAGAATTTTATTTAAATTACATGTCTTCATTATTCATCTAGACTGAAGTACATACACTAAAAGGCAGCAGTGAGAAAGCAAGCTTTCTCTGCAATTTTCATGGTAACTCACTATACCTGTTATATTTTTGCAAGCTGCCAAGGTTTGCTCTCCCTCACAATGTCTTCAGAGTCATCTGTCTTCAAATTCTTGAAGTGTATTTTGCTTCAGTGTGTGTTATATTCTGAAACATGTTTTCAAATATTACACATAAGAGTGTCATTCGGTGCTTGAATTTGTGAGCCCCAGTTTGTAACCTAAGGAACACTGCCAGAAGGCAGTGATATAATGGATTTGTCTAGTATCTTCCAGGGAGACTCGGTGCCCTAAGATGATTAGTAGCAAGGACTTTATAATTTGAAAGTGCATTCCTCCTCTGAAAAAAACATCCAGAAATCATGTTTTATTCTTTCTCATGTCCGTGGAAAATTTCTGTGCTGGATATACAATTGAAAAGTTTTATTTTTACATTGGTAGCTCTGGAAAGTTAAATAGCTTTTTTTTTTTGCCTTTTTTTTTTTTTTTATTATTCTACCCCTCTCCGTTCCCCCCTCAGCAATAAGCATATTGAAGCCTGAATTGGATCATAGATACCTCTGTGTAACCTCTCATCCTCTAAATATGATCCTAGTGATAGTGGGCAGACACACTGCCTTCCATTGCCTTGCTCCGATGTAACTAATAGGAATTTATTAAGGTGTTCTGTGATGATGGATAAACTGAAATAAGAGATCCTATAGCTCACATGCTCAGAGGTGTGATAGCATTACAGGGTTGATGCATGAGATTTCATCATTGCATTGACTTTATCAATTGAAATTGATTAAGTAGAATTTACCAGCCTTCCATGAAATGATTTTACAGCAGATGAATAAAGATTATTTTTATCGTAAATTATTTTCCTCTAAAGCTCCATGTAAGTTTTTCTTCATTCCTTTCCATGTGGTAAAATTTAGGTATATTTGAGTCTTTTAACACTATCCAAACTTCCCCATTCAAGGGAACTAAACTGCTATACATTTGTCAAATAAGTTGTGAAAGGAAGGATTTTGACTTCTGCTAATAAATACTATAAGTCACATAAGTGCATTTAGAAGACACATTTCAACCTGATGGGTCCAAAATTATTCTGTGCCTTATCCTTATCTTACTTTTACTAGTGTAGTAAATAAAGAGTTACTTCATTGAAATAACCAGTGTTACATCAGTGAAAATCTAATGTAAGCATGGATGTTTTATTACTAGAGATACATTAAAGCTTTTAAACTTTTTTACGTTTCTTTCTGCTGCCAAATATGACAAGAGCACTTTTCAGCAGATCACAAAATAAGTGGCAAACAGTAAATCCAAAATGTTAACAGTTGTTTGAGAAAGTTAGTTTCTCAAGTTGCATGAAAATAGGGTCCTGAAAGGATTTGATGAATCACATGATTCTTGTTTCAAAATGTGTGTGCATGCTTCAAAATATCTGGCACAACTAATAATGTTTATATGACACTAACTTGTTACTAGCTGTTGAGCAACAAATATTTTTTTTTTTATTAAAAGAGCAGCTACTATAATATCCAGGCACATTATGTTTATTTTGATAAATGTACTGCATCCAGAACATCCATAACAAGATAACTTATTTCATGACTATTTGTACCTTCAGCTACCTGAAAATTATTAGAAATAGTAGAAATATAATATCCAATCTGAGAACAACAGATTATATATTGCTTACCAGGCAGTTTTGCTAAAGTAATTGACATTTATAAATGGCAAAATTTGGCTTTATACGTCCTAACTTGTAGCTGATATTTATAATAAGTAAACAAAATTACCATATTTTTTAGTGCCAAAACTGAGTAACTGGTATATCAAAGGTCACCAAAAAAACTAGAAAATCCATTAACTATGAAGTTAAGGGAGTCCATGCTTAGCTAGCCATATTCTTCATTAAGACTATTTTTTCTTCAAAAATACATATGTGATTGCTGTGTTATTTATAAGTATTTCTAAATTGCATTAACAAAGCTTGGACATTTTTTTCTTAATTTGTGTCTTTCACAATTACATCAGGGCCCCTTAAATCCTAACCAATGTGAATCATATTACAGTATGTCACATCATATATTTAAAAATGAATGTGTTCAAACTGATGTAAAACAACATGACATGATACATAAGGTCATAGAAGTGGAGATTTTAAAAGCTTTTACTTCCTTGCTTTAAACAAAATACACCTGCCATTTTAATTAGTTTTCAATAAGATGAACATCTTAAAAAATTGAGTAAGTAGGGTTTATAACACGCTTCAGACTTTAACTTTCTTTAAATTGGCAAAGAAAATGCCAGTGGTTGTAATATTTGGTAACTAACGTTTGTCTAAGTTAATTATCAATATAATTGAACTGGTAACAAGACAGTTTTTCCCATTTACAATTCAGTATGTTAAAAAGTGAATCCTGCAAACCTGGTGTTTGATTTTGCATGTAACAATGAAGATTTTGATTGGAAGAAGAATGGGTTGTGCTCCTCCCATTGCTTAAAACACCACATGTATTTCTTTTCACATATAATGTCAATATTAACAAGGTCATATTTTGACAAAATTCTTACATCTGAAAAAAAAAAAAAAAATACAGCTACAAATTGTCAGCACCTGAAGAATTATATATATAAAGAAGATACACCAGCATGAAGACAACTTGCTCCATTAAGCTGTCCTTAGCCAGTACTACACTATCAATGGAAACAGGTTGACTTTGTAAAAAGAAACAGCCTTAGTAATTTCAGACACAGGCACTTGGGTAGATGTTACCACAGCTGCTGATGCACCAGTCCTTGTTGCTGTGCCTCCTGAACAAAGGGTTCGCTTACTGTGATAGCATACTCTTTAATGACACAAATTTCCATATATTTTAGCAGTTTTCCTCATTACTAGTCCAGCTATCTTCCAAACCACTGTCATATATGTCATATCAGGCTTACTAATTTATTTAAGAAAGAAAATTTTACAATTTCTTACGGAAATGTCTTGTCTGTGGAATCTATTTTCTTCTCTCCCCCCCAGCTTCCTCCCCTCTTCTCCCCTGCCACCCCAGGAAGTTGCAGATTATTTTGTTTCCCTATTGAGTTAAAACTGCCCAAAACTACAGCTGCCTGAGAACTTACTAAGAACCACCTACAGGAGAGGTGTGTGTTACAGAGGAAATCATGGAAGGCAGCCTCAATTGGTTGATTCATACCCTTGGCTGGAGCATCTTGACAATAATGTCTCAGTCGGTGAATTGCTTTTCCCTGTGAAACATGTAACCAATCCTTCTGCTTCTACTGCTGTTTACCCCTTGTGATTTTGGAGCATAATCAGGCTTTCTGTACTCACATTGGTGGGGTTTTAGCCACACGAGCAGTCCCATTAACAATTAGATTATTCATGAGTGAAGGTGATAATGTGAAAAAAGGCTGTCATATTTTTGTCTTTTTTAGGAATATTCGTATATCTCAACACAACAGAACTCATTTTGACATTTTTAATGTATAATGGCAATATACATTTATAGTTAATGTAGGCTTAATTAGTCTCAAATATGAAAAGAATAAATAGAGAAGAGTTTTGTTCTGGCTAGTTCTGAAACAGTGCTTTCCCACTGACACAGCAAGTGGCAATGTTTCCCGCTGACCCTCTCAAGCAGACAAGCAAGATAGCTGAAAGGATTTGGTAGCTGAGCAGAAAAAAAACAACTAAACTTCTATCATGTAATTGAGAACCGAGTTTCAGGTCCAGCCTATCTTACCAAAGGTAGAAACTCAAAGCCAGGATTCTGGAGGAGACACTGAATGGAAATATTAGTTGGCTTGGTGATTATTTGAAGGACAGATGAACACAATGAAGTGTTTAATGAGGCACTAGCATATTTGCCCTCTTGCTAAATAATAAATTAATAAAATAAAATATTTTTTCTTAAATCTGAATTAGTAAATATAAGCCTATATTGATCTCCCAACATGCAAAAGTTGGGCATAAATGTTATTTTCAAAGGCAAAAGCTATCCAAACCAAATTAAACTTTGTCAGTACATGTAGCATAAAGTAATGTTTGCTATTCAAATATAGTTGAATTGAACAATCTGTAATTCAATCTGTAAATCTGCTAGCTTACATGGAGTTCATGTAACTATTAAGTCAGAAAATATACTAAAAACATCCTTATGTTTTCTTCTAATGTTCTTTGTAGAGAATATTGCACTGATATTTAGTAGAGACTTAATTTAGGTTTAAAAAAGAAGAGATACTGAGACATAGAGGTGTGAAAATGAAAAATGCTGGAGCAAATTAAAAAAAAAAAACAGGGAAGAAAAGGACAGTTTTAGTATACACTTTGAAAACACAAAATATCTGTTTTCAAACAAAAAATATTAAATTCATATTAAAATGTGTTCTTATAGAGGTGTGGAGTAGAATGTGTTATAACTTGCTTTAAAAGAGGTCTTATTCATGAATTTACAGACTTGTGCAACTTTATGCAGTACTAGAAAAAAACTGAAAGATAAACCAAAGAGAAGCAGAAAAATTATAAATCATCTGAAACAAAACAACATGGCTTTATAACGAGAATTCAGTATATGTCTCTCTCTATATAAGTGTATATGTATATATTTGTATATTTGTGAAGGTATGTACAGAGAATGATGAATACTGTCTTATGTTTTTGAATATTTACTCATTTGCTTATTGGCATAAAGAAGGAGTGGGTTAGGAAGAAAACAACATAGACAGATTATAATATAAGAGGATTTTCTAAGTGTAAGTGAGACCCTTAACAGAAATATGAGGCTTCCCAGATATAAGATCTTTGTTCTTAGATGCTGGTACATAGTGGTCTGACAGTTATTTAGAATTAAAATTTATCTTCCCCTTTCAAAGCTTTTTCTGTGGCTGGATCCCAAACAACAACTGTCTGTGTAGCCTGAGCACTAATTTATTATCATATAATGCCTCTCTAAGTAAGTTTATTTGTGAACAAAATGTTTTAAACAACATTTTCTGTGGACCAAAAACCGGCTTGAAGACACCCCTGCAGATTACATAAGGGAATAGAATTCTAAGTGTTGATGGGTTTAATTAAATATTCATTGTCTTTTGTCTGTCCTTCAACCTTGAAATGTGGAATTGGAGCCTGCAATTTGCTGTTCTTACAGCTATCTTCACAGAGCATCTCCCAGATATCCTTTCTTTATAGGTGTGCTCTACTTTGCACCTGATGGGACAAAACAGCTAAGGACACAAAGGTCCTGTGTCTGGACAGGCACAGAAGCACTGTAATTCTTCATTTGAATTCCACCTCAATTCCAATCCCAGACTGAAGTCACAGTAACATTTAGTAGCCCTGCAAGAAGATGATCCTTATGGGTCCCTTCCAACTCAAGACATTTTATGGTTGTATAAGGAAAATAAAAATTTGAAAAAAAAAAAATTATGGTACATGAGATAGACCTGGCTGCAGTTTTATTCATTCTCTGGACCTCATTCTAATTAATCGATACGGATGTAAAGTTCATCATTGTCTTTAACAAATATAGCAATAGGCAGTAATAACACATTGAAATATGATACTTTCAAATAGACACACAAATTCAGAACAAATAGATTTTTTAGAACCCATAGAAATTCATTAACTTATATGAAGTGTTAACAATGGAAAATAGTGAAGTGAATAGTGAATACCCAAATATCTATGTTGCAGAAATGTGAAAACTGTTTGCCCGCATCTTTCCACATTCATATCTCTTAACACTTTGTTTACTCATTTTTCTCCTATGTTCTGTGCGCCGCTTTCAGACATTTTCAGCTTGCTTCCCTATTGTTTCAGGCAAGGAGAAAGAGTGTTTGTATGAGTTTTAACCTGAAAAAAGAAAGAGACAATCTGTGCTCCATATACCTACACAGATTAATCAGTTAGAGTGACAATTCCATTGGAAATCGATACAGAGAAAACAAGAAAAATTCAAAAGTTGTCAAACGAATGGTTTGTGCGGGCAGAAACTTCAGAAAAATAGCCCAATTTATGACTGTTAGCCCATCTGAGTGAACTACAGTATGACCAATTACAAGAATATCTTACACACCTTTCTGGACCCGTCGTATATTTCTTCCCATTCTATGCTCTGCATGTCCCTCCATTTTCAATCAAATAATGATTAGCAATGATCACAAGTCAAACTATGAATTAGGCTCATATGCAGCCCTTTCAGCTACTGGAAGTAAAGCATATCTATCAGTAATCTATATCTATCATAACTGTTCAATCTAATATTTTAAGGTGTTCTGGACCTTAACAGGCTGGAGAACTGGGCAGAGAGGAATCTCATGAACTTCAACAAAAAGAAATTATTATAATACTTTGAAGAAAATGTGAGAAAGTAAACTGATGTAGTCATCAACCCCCGTAAGATATTCAATATGCAAAATTCAATCTTGAAAGACACTTGAAATATTTAGGTAGCATAAAACATGCAAAATGAACTCTAATAATATCATGGTCTTACTCAATAATCACAGTATCACAGTATGCTAGGGATTGGAAGGGACCTCAAAAGATCATCTAGTCCAATCCCCCTGTCGGAGCAGGAACACCTAGATGAGGTTGCACAGGATGGCGTCCAGGTAGGTTTTGAATGTCTCCAGAGAAGGAGACTCCACAACCTTCCTGGGCAGCCTGTTCCAGTGCTCTGTCACCCTCACTGAGAAGAAGTTTCTTCTCAAATTTAAGTGGAACCTCTTGTGTTCCAGCTTGAATCCATTACCTCTTATGTTTGTGTTCAAAAACATTCTTTAACATAGACATTTTTTGGTCTTTTCTATGTTTAATATAAATGTATCCTTTTATCCAGAAACAGCTTCTGAATTTTCATCAAAATCAGGCATATTGTATGTATGCTTTTCACTCTCTCAGAACTAGGAATGGACAAAAGTGATTTGCAGAAGGTCATGAATTCAACTAAGCAGATTTGGGAGAGATTCTAATCAACTCCTACACTAAAAATGAAAAAATCTAGAAAATGAAAAATTCAGCATTCTAAAGATTCTTCTAGGACTTAAAATCAAGTGAATGACTATCATGTAACATAAAAAATGGAAAAGAGTCTTTCAGGACAGAAAGGCGTTGGTTATTTTCTTAGCTTTCCATACTTCGATAGTTTCAGGTTCTCATGCTATATTTCCAATACTGAAATACTAGTTTGGGGAGGCTAATTTCAGTTCTTTCCTTCTTAATGACAATGTATTGATAATCTTATGCAAGACATAAATCCTGTCCCCAAAACACCAACTGAAGTAAATGCTGATTCTTTTGATCAACTTGGAATAGGTTTGTTTTATAACTTGACATGAATTCAGTAATAGAAAACAAAGGGATTTTAGCAAGCTCCATATCAGATACCTTTCTGTTACCAAATGCTTCAAGCTGTGTTCTTCTGTACATCCATATGTCTTTTCTGTTTTGACAAGCCAAAGAATATAAAGTCCTAGCTTGTGTGGAAATTTCATCCATGTTCTACAATTATTCTACCTCTGTTTCATTTGATCTCCTCAGTTGTTGTCCACACCCTTATCAAATTTATTGTGATAAAACAGTGTACTTAACCAGAATAACTATTAAACACACAGTGACGAGGGGGAAGGTTGAACACATTCTTCTCCCATTAACTCTACTTTTAACCTTGACTCTTTGGGTCCTTTTTCTTTAGGCATCTTTCACACAGGCTCCAAAGGTCTTGGGAGTCTGACAAGTTCTCCACTGACTGGAGAACACTGAGCTAGCCAATGTTATTCCAGTCTACAAGAAGGGCATGAGGGAAGACCTAGGAAATGACAGACCTCTTAGTCTAACCTCAGTACCAGGAAAAGTTATGGAGAAGATCTGGGTACTACTGAAAGGCCAACGAAACAGTCAAGGTTCTCAATGCCGTCTTCACCTGTGTCTTTGCTGATATGACTAACCTTCAGGGATCCCAGGCCCCTCAGATGAGAAGCGACTTACCCTTGCTGGAGGAAGACAAGGTTAAGGAGCACTTAAAAAAAAGCACACACATAAGTTCATGGGTTGCACTCACGAAACCTGTGGCATCTCTTTGATGTCATTGTGAAGCTACTCTCTGTCATGCTTGAAAGATTGTGGCAATTGTGTGAGGTTCCTGAGGACTGGAAGAAAGAAAAAGTCACAGCTGTCTTCAGGAAGGGCAAGAACAAATATCTGGAGAACTACAGGATTCTCAGCCTCACCTAATTTCTGGGGAAGCTGATGGAGCAACTAACCCTGGAAACTGTATCCAAACATGTGGAAGACAAGAATGTAGACAAGAGTAGTCAGCATGTATTTGTGAAAAAGAAATTATTCTTAACTATAAGTTTGCAGATGATACAAAAATGGGAGGAGGGGCTGATGTACCAGATGGGTGTGCTGCCATTGCATAGTATCATCTCTGTAATTGTGTGTGATATATTGATTCATCTGGATTTTTTTGAAGAGGTAGCATACATCAATATTATTATGTTTGCTATCAGCAGAAGAATCTGTGATTATGCAGAGGGAATCCCTCATTTCCAATAAGTTCTTTTATGAAATTAACTTGACATTTTGTACTCCCTCATATAAATTTAGAGAAAAATCCTGTCTTCTAAAAGTCTGTCACAATATTGCAACTTGTTTCAGCACAAGCAAGATTTTCTCTTTGCCATTACTTAGGGGATGTGAAGGATATTTTTCTGAATTTAACTTTCTGAAAGTTAGTGGATGGTTTTATCCTTCTTAGCTTTACCTATCTAAAAGTTGTTTGGGTGTTGGGTTTTTTTGTATTATTATTTGGTTTTGGTTTGGGTTTTCTGTTGTTGGTGTTGTTTGTTTGTTTTGTTTTGTTTTGTTTTGTTTTTTCCCAGGTTAAAATAGTCATCTAAGATTATTTAGTAAATAGACAGAAATAATTAATACAGGCAGCTATCTTATCTCTTTATAGGTCAGAGGAATCATTGTGGAAGTATGTCCTTCACCATTAATAGGAAAGGAAAAACCTTGAACTGTTAAGTGAGATGAATCCCACCTCATAAATTAATTACTAAGTAAGAGATTTATTTTTTTTGGGGGGGGGGGGGGGACTTCATCCTTTTCTCCTACAACATTCGGAAAAAACTCGTAAATACATGTATCACTTAAATTCTTTGAAAGGGAGAATATTGTAGCATAAAGAAAACCTCAGCTTTAATCAAACCCTTCTATCATTGAGATTAATTAAATCTGAACTACAAACAAATCTATACCGTAATAATCAATTTCTATGGACTGAATCCTGAAGTCATTCTATAGCTTTGTTTAAATGTAGTCTTCAGATTTCAATGAGCATTTTTGCAAGTTTATGACATCAGAGTGTCTAATAAGTATTGCCTATAGGACTTACATCATCAAGAAAAAGAAAATTCAGTGGATTTATCTCAGAGCTTACGCATTCAAAGTAAAAGCATATGTATTTTTACTGAAACAAAAAATCCTACTATCATAAGCAGAAACAATAAAGTCAGTCTGACTATTTGGGTGAAGAATGGTCAGATATTGAAAAGCTGAAGCCTTACTGTCACGATATATTATCTTATATTTCGGTCTTTCTGTACTGACAACTTCCAGCCTATTCCTCATTTTAAAAACATCCTTTATGTCCAACTCTGTATTGTGCAATTCTTTAAACTGTCAAGTGTGTATGCTGAGAAATCACTTGTTCTTCAATATTCTGATTAGTGCATTATTTAATGTTCCACTTTAACGTATATGAAACAAAGCTTTCCTTAACTACGTGAATTAGTAGATGAATATGCATTTGTTTCTTTGGTCAGCTTCACTCTCCTGACTTTCCACAGATAAACAGATAGCTATGCCATTGCACATGATCTGACATGAACTGAAGTGAAGGAAAACACATTAAGGGAGGGAAGAGATTTGATTAAAACAGATAGATGTCACATTCAATATTTAAAAGTTTATTTCAAAAACACATTCTGAATTTTCATCACAAAGCTGCAGTAGTTTGTCAAGTTTACTTGATGATACCTGAACTTTGTATTTAAATAAACCAATAAATGATGTAATGTAATGTCTGATACATGCAAGGACTAATGCCACAGTTGCTTCTATGAATATCTAATTTTAAGGGTGTAATTGATCTGTAAAAGTAAATTAAGATTGTGCACAAAAGACTAAAGGTCAGAATATTCTAAGAAAGTCTAATCAAGACCATAACAACAACTTATTTGCTATTAAATTGTAGCTTTATCAGAAATGTTAAAAATACAGTTTCACAAGTTTACTTAATCAAGAAACATGACAGAAAAATTTCAGTTCATTATACAAGTTATTATTTACTGAGATGTATTCACTGTCAAGAAATGGAATAAGTACTGGCACCCAGGATGACACAAATCACAAACCAACAATAAGCATGAAGCTTGAAATAGAATGTGCCCTTTAATATTGTTGTTATCATTTCTGTCATACTACAACATAGTAAAGAATATTTAAAGGGATCTTATATTAAGTTGTCAATATTAATTCACATGAATAAACACAAAAGTGCATTTTCCAGATTTGTTTTCCAGGCAAGTATTAATAGCAGCAGACTGATGTTACCTATATGCTAAAAATTTGATACATACATTTTAAGTATTGAATTCAAAAGTCTAATAATGGATCAAGCATTTCTTAAAAAGAAAATAAATCAGAAAGCTGTGATGTCTGGCAGATCACAAAAAAAAAAAAAAACCTACAAAACCCACCACATTTTCAGTTGTTGATTGGTAGCATTTATACCATTCAACTACAAGCAAGTTTGCTGTACCAAGGAAATGAGGAAAAAAAGAATGTTTATTGTCATGTTGTATGCTTTACCTTTTGTTCAGGTAATTATCCATAAGCACACGTATGTTATTGGAACATAGGAGATACCACACTAGATCCCATTAGTTGTCCACCTGGTATCACATTGAAACTATCAGCGTTCCGTATCAAATTATTCATACTATGTTCTGAAAAAGTCCACTGAAGACATGCAGGAACAATTTAAAATGTCTAACTAGATGCTTGATATCTTAAATCGTGAAGGAGAGTTATGTTTTGCTTTCTGTCAATCCTTTCCAAGGTTTTCAATAAAAAAATTCGTAACTGAAGATAATCTTCTCGTCTCGTGATTGAGCAAATTTGGTCTTTGGACAGGTTCCAAGGTTCCTGGCTCCTAAATACTTTCATGTTACCCTTCATTCATTCCAGAAGACATTAACTCTACAAAAAATTATTGTCACTAGCTTTGAAGTATGACACCTTTTCATTTCTTTGAAAGTGTTTTGTCCATAGATACAGAAAAGTCTATATAGGAGTTCTTGACTTTTTTCTCTCTGCAATAGAACAACATTATGTGCAATTTCATGACCTCCCCTCTTAATTGCCTTCCTCTTAGGCAAATAAATGAAGCTTTTATGAATCAACATAGCATCCTGTCTTATATATAATACAGTTTATATTGTTTGTCTATTTCTTATTCCCTATTACTAGCAGTCATATTCTCAATATGTTTATTACAAATACCTTAATTTTTTAAAATACATAAAATTAATTTCTTTCTCCGCATCAGTGTAAATACTTTCTCCTTTTCTGAAGAATATCCTGTACATAAAAAAACCTGAAATCACTGCCACAAATTACTTAGCATCTGTCAGCACAAGATTTCCTTTTACAATAAGTTGCCTTTTGGTGTATCTTGGTATGTCTACTCACACTTTTGCTCTCTTCTTCCTCACTTTAAATAAACATAATATACAAATTCCACATTCATTCTTTGCTTCCTCTTTGGAGACTACAGATAACTACATTAAACTTGAATCCTTATGGTGGAATTGAGCTTTTTACTTCTCCCATTGATAAAAACCAGTTATTCTATTTCCTGTTTCTTCCCTGTTTTCTTAGCAAATAAAATATTTACCTGTTATATAATAACTTCTTCTCCTGGCCAGTATCAAGAATAGTGTAGCCAGCAGGACTAGAGAAGTGATTGTCTCACTGTACTCAGCACTGGTGAGGCTGCACCTTGAGTACTGTGTTCAGTTTTGGGCCCCTCACTATGAGAAAGACATTGAGGTGCTGGAGAGGGTCCAGAGAAGGGCAGTGAAGCTGGTGAAGGGTCTTGAGAATGTCTTATGAGGAGCGCTGAAGAACTTGGGGTTGTTTAATCTGAAGAACAGGAGGCTGAGAGGAGATCTTATTGCTTTCTACCACTACCTGAAAGGAGGTTGTAGAGAGGTGGGTGTTGGTCTCTTCTCACAAGTTACAACTGATAGGACAAGAGGAAATAGTATCAAGTTGTGCCAGGGGAGGTTTAGGTTATACCTTCAGAAAAACTTCTGCACTGAAAGGGTTATCAAAGACTGGAACAGGCTGCCCAGGGAAGTGGTTGAATCACTATCCTTGGATGTATTTAAAAGCTGTCTAGATATGGTGCTCAGGTACATGGTTTAAAAGTGGGTGTGGTAGAGTTAGATAACAGTTGTACTTTATGATCTTACAGATCTTTTCCAGCCATAATGATTATATAATTCTATGATTCTTACTTATTGAAATAACTTAGATGACAAGACTGATTATTTCAAAATCCTAAAGTTTATGTAAGTGGCACCACATTTCTTCTGTTTTACTGATTAAGGCATTCTAAAACATTAAGTAACTCTTTTAATGAATTTTTTGTGAAGTTTAGCTCCAATCATCTTTTATTTGTTTTTAATACTTTTAAAGGAAATTAGACAGGCAATAAGAGTTATCACCATTTTGCATTTTTTCTCATCATAACCATCTTTTAGATACTTTAAAAAAAAACCAACCAACCAACCAAAAAAAACCTTGAAACTTTCCAGTATTAAAATGTAGTAGCTTATTTTTATTATTTCATTTATTTTTAGAGAGTAAAAAGAGGCTGGTCTGTGTGAATAATAAGTAGTGCATCTGTCATTGCTATTATGCTCGATTTCAATAAAATGACAATTTTTGTCCAAGCAACAGAAAGCTTTTGCCTGTACTAGGAACTGTAGCTACACAGGCAAACCCATTCTTTAATTCTTTTATTTCAGAAATTCATTGAAAATGAAAACTCCATATAGTCATCTGAGTATTTGATTAATAACTTTGTATTTATAATTGATACTTCAGTGTTGTGCATTGGTTTGCAAATGTTTGCTTCCTGACTTACACAAATATCTTCTTTAAAAATCGTGTTGCTCAGCCCAGCAGGAGTCAGTAATGAATGCCTTATTTTTATATTTAAATGATAAAACATTAATAGAGAACATAGGTATTACTGAAAACAACAATAAAATAATTTCCAAGTTTTAATATTTATGTCATAAGTCATACATATATATAATATATAATCCACTCTGGGGAAAAAAAAAGAAAAAAAAAAAAAAACACAGAAAAATACTTGCACATTTCTAATACTGAATTAAGAGTGTATAGAAATTTAAATGGTATATGTAAATGTTAGACTCTGAGTTTGCTAGAGTAATAGCTAAGGATGCGTCAAGACACAATAGGTATTAAAAGGACTGAAGAGTGAAACACATAAGTATACAGATAGATGGGAGTCATTTGGATTAATGTACTATTGGAAAGATTTCAGAAGCCATAAGAAGGAATGTAGTATCAAAGAAGAGAGGAGAGAGGAGAGGAGAGGAGAGGAGAGGAGAGGAGAGGAGAGGAGAGGAGAGGAGAGGAGAGGAGAGGAGAGGAGAGGAGAGGAGAGGAGAGGAGAGGAGAGGAGAGGAGAGGAGAGGAGAGGAGAGGAGAGGAGAAGAATCACTAATGATGGAAGAAAGGGATGAAGAAGGCTAAAAACTGAACTTCCCTTCTTTTTGAAAATGTTCCCTCTTCTTGAAAAGGGATAACACTGCAGAAATAAATGGATTGATTCTGTCTAGGCTCTATGGTAACTTGATTTGCTTCAGTGTATGCAAATAATGTCCTATGTTGATGTAAATACCTTCATATTGTGATATAAATCCAGTTAATCAACTGGACCGTGAAATTTCAGAAAGATATTGAAGTTAATGAAGGAGAGGACAAATGGGACCTGGTTTATTCTGAGTATATTTCAAAATTAAATATCTCTTCTTGATAAAATAGAAAAGGGATGGTCAAAATCAGTGGCTCCTGTTTTCAGGATGCTATGTCATTCAGTATGTACCAAGGACTAGATCTGCTCTTGTGAATGTCAAAAGGATTTTGCAATTAACTTCACAGCATGATGAGGCCCTAGGTCTTTACAAATAGAGTTGAGGTATAACTCACAAAGTTCTCAGAAGTTTAGATTTTTTAAACTATTTTTTCCATCACATTGTTTTATAAAAAAGACACAGGCTAACTCTTCAACTATATATTTTTTAAAAGCCAGGTATTTTAAAATATTTCATCCTATACTTTTTTTCTCACCAATTATTCTACAATCTGCAGTGTGCTATTTTTCTTACTTTCATTTTTCTGACAGTTTCAGTTATAGTTGCAAAGAAACACAGCAAGACTGAGATTGAAAAATTTCTGTTATTATATTGGGTAACTGTTTTATTCAAGCAGAAAAATACAAAAGGCAAAAGTGTGCTTTAAATGTCAACTGGAAATAAAACATGTTTGTTCTGCATGTATATCTGCCTCAAGAGAAGCAGAATAAAAAGAGGAAAACTCAGCAAAAATATCTCTTTTGATTAAAGAGACTGTGTAATATTGACATCATGTAAATTAATAATCAAAATACACTCTATTAATACAATATGGTGCAGTATATGTAGATATAGTCTGCACTATTGATATTATCTTAAGGTTTTAACTGGTACATTAATTAATTATTTTATGACATGCAGCACTTTATGCTTTATTTTATGACATGCATTTACCCTTTCTTATATAGTTTAAAAAAATACTTTAGCAATGATTGATTGCAAATTGGTTAAGTAGAAGAACGCTTTTCAAAAATCATTCTTCATTGTCTACAGAAAAATACAAATTCTGGTTCAGTATTTGCTTAAATTATATAACAAAGCCTTCAGTTGTAAAATGCTCCCAGCTTGGTTAAATGAATCGTTGTGCTACTGAAACACAAAAAAGAACCCAGAAAGAGCATCTATTATAGGCCTTTTTCAACACTGACGTTTCTGAAATGGTAATGAACTATATTGCCTCTAGATATCACTGCCCCAAATATAGTGAAGTCAGACCAAGCAAATTTTGGTCATTGTACAATGTAAGCATATGCGTCATTATTTTGTAAGGACTAGTGAATCTAGTTAGGAAAATATCTATTCCACTGCAACTGACAACACTCAAGAGAATGAACTGATTTATCTGTAAAAAACAACTGAAAAGTTTATGAAGTTAAATGATAGAATGCTGAAACTGAGGAAAACAAAGCAAAACAAAACAGCCCCAAAACCCCCACATGAACCTAACCAAACTCCTCCAAAAAGCAGCATATGTTAGACATCATTTAATAATTATCAAAACTATCTGCTATCGAAAGGATAGATGAAGAGGGACAATAAATCAAATTATCTCTTCACATCCATATCCTCTAATTCTAATTCTAATTTAAACTACAGAATGAGGGTGGGGCAGAGCAGACTGAAATGCAGGATAAAAAGGCTGAGTCCTTTTCTGTCTGAGAAGCAAAGTAAACCCAGTTGGTGTTTTTCAGGGCTAAAACCACGAAAATACTTTTCAGAACATAAGCAGCACTGTCACTTTTCCTTGTCTAGGTTTTGTGTTTGCATATATGTGTGTGTGTACACAGTTTGTGGTGTGTGTGTCTTTTACTTTTTAAGAAAGTGACTACAGATGCTTATCTTCAAGCAAAATTCGGTGTATTCAGAGAGTACCCATCCTAGCAGGCTTTTCAGTTTACAAAGTTGCCTAGTAAGTGCTAGATAAATCTTACATTAAGCAATAATGTCCATGAACATATTGTTGGAAAATTCCCTTGAATGTCAACATTTAAGTTTCTTCTTCAGGTTTATCTTAGATACTAAAACGGATACATGTATTCTCTGATTCTCAAAGCAATTCCATAAGCCATAAGGTACCATGTAACATGGATGAGAATACTGACATCTAACTTTGTGTTAACATCTAGAATCCACATAAAATTTATCTTTTTTATTTGTGTTAAACTATTTAACAGAGTCCTCCATGTACTTGGTGTCTTGTCTAACATATGATACTACTACAAGCAGAAAGCATTGGGTAAACATTTCCCAAAAGTCTGATCCAAATCTTATTGAAGTCAATGGGGAGAAACCCTCTGACTTGAGCAAGTTAGAGTCAGGTTTAATACACATTACAAAACTGGTAGTCTTGCCCAGATTCTCCAACAATTATTGAAGTCAGTAACACTTTGTGACCTTCTGTTCAGTCTAACAACATATTAGTTCGAATCAGAGGTTCACCGTCATATTAAAAAATAAGGAAATGAGATATTCCATCTGCCCAATAAAATAATTTAGAATCTATGTCACAACAAGCATGATATGTAGAAAACTTTGACAAAATCAGGCATAAAAAACAGAGAACAAGACCAGATGAAATGCAGTCTTTGTTATCACTAGTTGGAAATATTTCTCTGAGAAGAACTAGAATTAGTAAAATGTGAATTTCAGTCCTCTTATTTGTAAAAAAAAAATAAAATCATGCTCATGCATAATTTTAAATAAGCACAGTAGTCTCAAAACTTAATAACAAATATTAAAGTTAAGCAGATTGAAATAAACCCCTTTGCTGATTGCATCAAACTACACCAAAACTTCCTTTACTTATATTTTGTATTTCTTGAGTTATTAATGTTGCCAGTTGCCCTGTGAAGTGCACTGTTCATAAAACATTTCAAGCCACATAAATCTTGAGAAAAAGTGGTGCTCGGATACTTCATATTGTTGATACTGCCTTTTGCTATCTCAGTGTTTCTCTTTCTGAAGAGAGTTTTAATATAGACAAAGCTGTTTCACGGGAACTTAGATAGAAAAAGGAAAAAAAAAGTAATTTGTGTAAAAATTTTAAAAATATTGAATACTTTACAAGGTTTAAAGTACAATGCAAAGCTGTCTTAATAAGAGAAAGGTATTTCTGCTAATCTAGAGACTTTACATTTATCTTTTGACATAAAGCGATGGATTTATGTTACAAGGTTTAAGCTGCTTAAAAATTAGGCACTAGCTGAGTTTGTCAAATATGCTTCTCTTATAGTTAATAGACAGCCATCTTCTGAAGCAGTGTCTTGAGATGGTATATAAGGAACATAGATAGCAAGCTTGGTTAGCTATAATATAGCTAAATCCACAGAAGGTATTAAATTAACCAAACCTTCTTCCTTCTTTTAAAATCTTTAAAAAAAAACAACAAAACCCAACCCCCAAATGCACTGTCTGCTCTCTATGAAATGCTTGTCTCACTCTTCCACTTTTCCTTCACCTTGCTGGCTTGAAATCTTAATTAACTACTGCGTTATGTATTCCGGCCTTGTCAGCTTGACCTTACCTTGCATGTCTTCTGAGCATTTCTGAGCCAAGATTGTGCTACAGAACCAGCTGTTACTCATTCAAACTTTAACTTACTGAGAAAGGACCCCAGAAACTTCCAGTACAAAAAGTTACAGGATATTCTACCCAATACTAACAAGAAAGTGTAGAAATAGTGGCTATGTCTATACTGTTCTACACCAGCGCCATTAACTCCCACAGCCTTACAGGTGCATTGCTGACCATTGCCATGGCGTAGACCAGGATCAACCTTCTATCAGCTGCAAACATGTTTGAAAACCAGTGACCCACAGCACTTTCCAATGAGGCCTATATGTAATTCAGGGGCTGTATAAGTAATGATCTTAAGTCCTCTGCAACTCAGTATCAAAAGCTGGCCCTCAGGCTTATGACACCATACTCTGCCTCAGCATCTGTGCATGATTTCTTCTAACATTCAGTGGTGAAGGCACAGCAAACTTGTAAAAGCCCGCTCTGCTTAGTGGTCCAGCTATGTCATTAGAACTACATGGTGCCTCAAGAAAGATGCCATATGGGCAAAAGAATGATACATTTAACTGTCACTGTTACCCTTCCCACATAATCCCTTCTGTGGGCTTCCACCAGGAGTGACAAGAGCCACCTCTTCAGAGGAAAGGCAACATAGTCCCTCTCTCTAAATAGGAGGAAGAATCAAGCAAGCAGCACCATGTGCAAGTACGCCTCACAAAAAAATGTCACAAAACCCCATAAAGTGATCAGGTAGATTGCCCAATTAAATAAAGAGAATGTTTTGTTTATGCAAAGACAAAGGAAAATGTAGTCCAGAGAAAGTGTGTGGAAGAATCTCAGAAAGTTAGACGGATTTGCTGATCTTGAGTGTAACAGAGTCCCAAAAGGTGCTGTCCCAGTAATGATGATCACAGCTCCCTCAGAGTCTCAGACCTGCTGAATGGCTGCTGTGCCTGACTGACACCAAGAGGAAAATGTCTACATGACAGACAACTGGGGTACATGATAAGGGCTGTCCCATTAAAACCTTAAAAGAGCAGTGTATAAATAGCCAATAAATCAGCTAAAACCTGGCAATTAGGCTTTGCCTACACAGAAGTTTAGGTACAAGAACTGATCACTTTCATTAAATGCACATTTAGATATTTTCTTAGAAAAGGTAAGTTCACTACTAGGATACTATATTTTAACAGCCTGCTCTACAACTTAAAGGAGAGTTGACTGCTTATTATCTTTAACCTTGACAGTCCTTTTAATAACTTTCCAAATAAAATGAAAATTGTACTTAGATTTCTTGCACACCAGCAGTTCATAAAATGCATTACATTATTTTTTTCACCACAGGCTAGCATGTGCCTTTTGTCACATTGAATTTATCATTCTGTGACTGAAACCTTATTAAAAGTATTCATATTCTATATTCCCAGAAACACAATTTTGATTCAATATCAACCTGACATGAATATGGCCCATGTTAATTGTTTAAGACATAACAGATCAAATTTTATTTTTGATAATGTAATAAAAATCACCGAAAATAACAAAGATCCCTCATGGTATACATTGTATTTCTCTAAGTTAATAATAATGGAACTTTTACATGCAATAATTTTGTGTCTTATGAAGATTTGATGTGGTGGCTTGGTACTGTATAACTTGGGGGAAACTAGTATGTATCTGATAACCTTATTACTTAAGTTTTACTCCCAAGATATGAATATAGGAATGGGGAAAGGGAGTCTGGAAGAGGTCGTTGAGTTAATAAGACACAATTGTGATCAAATCTTTGTTTTGACAGATAACAATTCATTTTTTTCTCACCCCCTCCATTCTAATTCCTATTCAAAACTCCATGCGTATTTTTATCTAAAGACAAAACCAGGCACAGCTGTCACTTCTAATTAAATTTCAATAACTCAGGTTGAGTATTTGTGAATTTGATTTAATTATGTTAACACTGTTTTCAATAAATACAGAGAAAACCCTTCTTCTTTAATATAATAGCAAATAGGAAAAAAATGTCCACCAAAAATATCTTGGGGGGAAAAAAGAAAGGTTTTGTTCTGAGACTATGCTGTCAAAGTGAAACATAGGCTTAGTATCTTCTGTTTAGGTTGTGTGGCTAGATTGTCAAGCAGCTTTATTTCTTAGAATTCATCCCCTTGCTTTCCAAAACAGAGACGTGTAGAATATGCACTTCTCCAAAGCTGTGTTTCATTACTTTTTATATGTTTCTAAAGAGATAAGGTCTGGTTTACAGTGTATTACTTTGCTTACTGAAGATCATGTACACCATTGTGTAATCTATAACATATGCTTTGATTCTGATTTCTAAGAAAGAAAGGTAAAATGTAATGAAAATAAAACAATACTTTTCCATTTTGTTTTAAATCTTATCTGATAACACATTTTAGATTTTGCATTGTAGATGTCATATTCCTGGCAATGTAATTTAACAGTCTCAATATGCAAACAAAAAGTATTTAACTGTTCCAACCACATGCAATTCCTCAGCTGGAAACTTTGAAAGGAAAAATTAATTAAATGTTATAAACAATAGTCTGGCACTGTTTAAATCAATGGGACAGCAACTTAATTTTAGTGAATTGCAGCAGGTTGAAATAATTCTCTACTGACTGTAATTGTGATCCCAGATTCCAGGAGAGGGATCTATTCAGCAAACTGAAGTACTAGTAGTAAAATTGCCATTAATTAAGTAACAACATGGCAGTGATAGTCTGGCCTCATCTTCTCAACCTCATAGACTTTCCTAAGTAGTTTTTTTCCTCTTTTTCCTCCTTTTTTTTTTTTTTTTTTTTTTTGAGATGTGCTTGAAAGATTGTCTGGGATTGGGAGAAGAGTTATATTTATTCTTACTTAAGTTTTTCCCTAACTGGAAGGAAAACATCACCTGGGGCCCTAGAACCCTCCTCTTTATCCCTACTTCTGTGCTATAGACACTTTCAGTCTGCCTAGGCAAATCTTGCTCATACCACTGGTGAGCTAAGAGCAGAAAATAGGTAACATTCAGAAAACAGGTACAGAACTAAGCAAATGCTTCAGTAAACAGCTTTATGCTTACAAGCCTTATGCTTGAAGAAATTGACATATTTAAATTTCAGAGGCTAAAAATTGGCTCATGAATAGTCTCCAAATACATCTGTCTGATCACATACAGATATGTAAGTCCACACTGTACTTAGTCATGAAAACTTGACTATCTTATTATGATCTTCCAAGACGACTCATCTCATTCTAAGGGGTTACCTATTTTTAGACCGATGAGTTTCACTGTAAAATGCCTGATTTCTCTATACAGTTCATTAAAGGAGCCTAAGGTGACTAGTTATAAAAGTAGACATTTTAAGCTCAGATGAGGTTAATTTATCCTTAAAAGGCTCAATTAAATTACCCAGACATAGTTGTCAAATACCTTTATAAATATCATAGTGTGTCCTACCTGACCTCCAGCTGATGTTCCAGAATAATGCAGAACTTCCATAAATCCTGTGTCATAGCTGATAAGCCTGTGTGGATATCTTGAATACCCCGAGGTATCTTAAATGGCACTAGATGTCCTATGTTTAGACAGCTGAACTGAGCCTTAAATATACATAGAAATTTCTTTTTTTTTTTTTTTTTGATACATTTCACAAGTTTCTATGAGCATTAATGACTGGATGTATTTTTATTTAGAAGGTGAAGACAGCTCAGCTTTATACAGCCAACCACAAGCAGCCTCAAAATAGGTTAGCTTGCTGTCTGCCAATCATAAAACAAAGGTAAAACCGGCATTACAAAAAAAAAAAAAAAAAGAAGAAAGTGTCAGTTGTATTTATTCTAACTCACTGATAAAGATAAACCAGAAGCAATTAAGAAGGTTTTCTGCAACGAATAGAAGGAAATGGAAAGTCATGGTCAACTGTTCGTAGAGGATATGATAAAAACTCTAACTACATCAAAGAAATATGTTATCCATGCTTCCTCAGAGCCACAGCAACACATCAGTTCTTATCAAATCTCTCATATATATATGTATGTATGATAGATATATAAAAATATGTATATAATGTGTGTGTGTATAAGCACCTTTGTTTATTTGCATAAAAAATCATAGAATAACTTAGGTAGTAAAGCATCCAGTTAGATCAAGTTGCTCTGGGACTGGACCAGCTGAATTCTGAAAAGCTCCAGGAATGCAGATTCCACAAACTCTCTGAGCAACCTGTTCCACTGTATCACCACTCTCATGGTAAAAACATAAAAATAAATTAAAAAAAAAAAAAAGAAAAGAAACATCCTCCACTCAGAAGTTTCTGTGTTTGCAGCCTTTTGTCCTATCACTGCTGTTATCATGTTATGCCTTTGAGAAGAATTTGGTTGTCTTCAGTATTCTTCTAGTCTTCTCCAAAAAGTAGCTACAGACAACTACAAGATTTCCCCTTAACCTTCTGTTTCTAGCGTTGAAAAAAAACAGCTTTCTCAGTAGTAGTAAATACTGAGTTATTTAACATTTCCTGTGGTTGCAGATAGTAAGGTCAAGCACAGTATGACAATTGTCACAGAGTTTTGCTCTATATGTAGTTTGAGGTGTTCTGATGAATCTGGGATTATACAGAGATTCCTTTGTTCACAGCCTTTGGTTGGTGAGCAGACCAACTGCTTAGCAAAGTGAAAATATGCATTCAGCCTGTTAGCGTGATTGGTTTCCTTTAGCTGATGTGCAGCATAAATTCCAAGTGTGGAAAAAATTATAATAGATTACTCTTCATCTGTATAACAGGATAACAAAACTCAAGGTTTAGTTTCTTTTAACTTTAGAAATATGTAATTTAAACCTCTAAATCTGAATTAGTCACTATCATATACCTATACAGCAAGTGGTAAAACCCACCTATGTTCAGAAGTAAATTCACCTGAATGTGAAAGAATTATTGAAAAATAAAATAATTTACTCCAAAGATTTTTATTTCTCTCTGTTTACTTAAAAAGATTACAAATGTGTTACTAAATAGTCACTCTCATAGACTTAGATATCTAGGATAAACCAAGTAGATCTGAATGCATCAAACTTAAACTGGAAATAAAGCATACTATGCAAGGAAGAAAACATTGGCTTTGCTTGGTTTACTTTCTTTGTGATCTTATATAAAGACTGTGATTTACAACTGAAACAATTTATCAAAATTTATAGTGACATTCTGCAAGACTGAACAATTTTAATACAGGCACTTAAAAAAATTAATTACACCTTCTGATATTTATATATATCAGAAACAAATACTTTATTGAAATAAGCTCCTCTTGTGATATCCTCATCATTTGTTAAACCATCTAAACACGCACAAAGATGGATATCCTGAAAAACTGTTTACTATTTGTATACAAATGATTAGGTAGATATTTCTCTGTCCACCTACATGCAGGGGCTATAATTATATTTTTATTTCTATTATTTAGACCTTGAATTAATCTCAAACTTATGATTCATATCTGAGTTACACCCACTCCCATCAAAAACTTCCTACTTCCATCACATTTACAGCTATACTGGGTGTGTGGTCTGAATAAAGATCTTGTAAGCCATTTCTAATCTCTCAACATTTTTATGGGGAAAAGAATTGGATACTGATACTTGTTTTTTCACTGAAGGATTGGTTTTTGTTTGGTTGGTTGTTTTTTTTTATTAGTGACTGAAGGTCAACAGAAAAAAAAAAAAAAAAAAAGACTAATATCTTTTTTCCTCAATAGTACATTTTATATAATATATAAATATAATATATATAATATATATAAATATATATATTATAAACTATATAATAGTCTCAATAGTACATTTTATCTGTAGATAAAAGATATCTGAATAAAAGCTATCTAAATTTAGTTTCCTAAACCCAAAAAAAGAGTGCTTGATCTAAAGTATGTTGAAATGGCTGGAAATCTTTTGAAATTACTGGAAATCTTACCATTGGCAACAATAGCTTTTGGATCAGGGACTGAGAAGCCTGAGCAGCTTCATTTTCAAAAGCTCTGTGTGTCTGTGTATTCTCATTGATGTCAGGGGATTAAAAGGAAAATAAATGACCAATCTTGTCTAAACACAGCAAATCAAACAAATAATAAGGCAAAGTACATCGAGAGGGAGATCAATATTGACCTATTTTTGAGCAACTTGTGATTTTTTTGTTTTTCCGTCATTGTTCTTTGAAGTTACTTGTATACATTTGTTCTCCTTTTCCCCGAGCATCGTATAAGCAAATGAAAAGTAGTGATATGGAAGTACAGGCAAAAGAACTGGCCTGTCAGCAGCCATCTGCGACTTTAATGTTTTTTTCTTAAAAAAAAAAAAAAAAAAAACACTTCATAGAAAGAAGACAAAAAAACCTACACATAAAAACTTCATGGTAACAGCTGTAGACATCCTCAAGTGTAGCAATCTTATCTTATAACTTGTCATACTGAATTTTATGGATTTCTCCCTACTCTCTAGAAGTAGTAGGCCCTGGAACTAAAACATGGTTGTCTGCATAGATATTAATTCTGTTGAAATAAATATTTACAGAGAGTATTAGGTATAGTTTTTATGCTTACTTTTTATGAGGTCACCATTGAGATCAGCTATCCATGAACTTTATGAGGATCCATGTCCCTGGGCCTTTATGACCAAACTCTTACTGAAGTCTCACTGAACAAAGCAAGAACAGTAAAGGTTTTGGAAGTTCCCCTTTGTCGTGGTTTGGCCTCAGCCAGCAACAGAGAACCACGCAGCCGCTCGCTCGACTCCCACAGCCGTGGGAAAAATCAGCAGAAAAGGGCAAAACTCGTGGGTTGAAATATTATAATTTAACAGAACAGACAAAGGGAAAAAGAAAGAAAAGAAAGAAAAGAAAGAAAGAAAAACAATAACACCGGTAAAGGAATACAAGAACGCGATTACAGTACCGCCGCGAAGCGCACCGACCGGACCCGCACCGCCGCAACCCGCCCCCGAGTGGCGACTGACTCCCCCGCCCCGGCTAGCTCCTTTTATACCGGGGCATGGGTCACGTGGTATGGAATACGTGCCTCCCCTGCCGGCTCCTTGGGGAAATTAACCCCATCCTTGCCGGAACCAGAACACCCTTTAAAGCTGTCCACACTGCCATGCTCCTAGCTGTCCTTTGACAAGAAATCTTTTTCTGCACTTTTCTGAGAGACTTTCAGCTATTCTAAAGATGGTTATATGTGTCATCTTGATGATATGGTAGAAGAAGAGGAAGAAAACCAGGAAATCTTACTATTCTACTCCTCCTATTCCACCCTTGTTATTTTTCAAACCTGCTTCAGGATGAAGCTTCACAAAGGAGATGAGCCAGTCCAGTTATGAGTCTAGTATGTATCTAAAGCAAGAAGTTATCCCATCTTTCCCTCCAGATTTTGTCCCTCTATGTTCAATTTATTCGTGATACTTCTCTTGAGTGAGTCAACTTCTCATCTAATTCCTTAATGAATTGGTTCAGCTCATTCAACCACAAAAAAAAAAAAAAAAGCAACCTGGGGAAAAAAAAACAAAACAAAACAAAAAAAAAAAACCCACAGATGGATTTTTGACTGTGTAGGGAGATGTAATGCTTCACCAAAGTCTAAGGAGTGCTGGAGTATACGAAGGAGAGGGCACAGGATGCTTGACCATGCAGCCAGGAGCAAGGAGGAAAGGGGAAATGAGTGGATCTTCTTGGAGACTGAATTGTGAATTCAGCATGGATACTTCGGGAAATCTCACTGAGAGAGACTAATTTTAGCTACCTTTTTCATTCTATTATTCCTTTTCTGCCTCTAAAGAAAAACACGATATAAGTAATAAATTTTGTCCATTAGTAAATCAAAATAAACCCCCACCCAGTACAGAAAGCAAAAGAAGAGGAAATGGAAAGAAATTAACTGTGGACCAGTGATGACACTGGAAAGAAACATCAGAAACAGACTGTCTTCCCCTTTTCTGAGTTATTCAGGATTTAGTCAAACCCATGCAAGTTGACATCTTGACCCAGTGTGTCAGAGTCACTCATTGAATGCCTTTGATAAAGAAGACCAGAATTAACATACAATTTCTAAGATGGTAAGGAAATTAATTGCTAAGACATGAAGGATCAGCCAGAAGAGAGGCTATAGCTTGGTCTTGAGGAGCATCTTTTTAATGATTGATGCAACCACAAAAACTAGGAAAATACCAGAATATTTACTGCAAACTAAGAAGTGGGAGTCACTCATTTCAGAATAATGTTAAGGAAGAGTGTGGGGGCTGACTGAGCAACCTGAAGTTTAGAGATGCACAAAGTGGATTAATGTTTGGAGAAAGAGGAGGGAAAAGGCTAGATACAGCATGGGGGATATTTAGGTGCATAGTTTAAGCTGTGTATGACACTGTCACAATCTTTTGCTTTCACTCTGCTTTTTGAGAGAGTCCTAAACTCTGCCAATAAACTCTGTCTACTTTTACGGTCTGTTTATATACTGACAATAACCAAAACGTATTATCTGTTAGTGTTTCTGCTAGGTCAGATGTGGTTCTAAGTAAATGACAGAAGAACTGGTTGGAGCAACTTGACACAGCTCTGACTGAGTATGAGGTGCCTAAATAACACTCTGGATATAAACTATCATGTATGCAGTATACAAAATCATGTATACTGTAAGATATACACATAAGCTTTATTTCAATGAACAGTTTTCTTCTAACTCTAGAGGTCAGTAGCAACAGGACGTGTCAAGTCTGTGATCTGCCAATTTACTGATGGATAAGTGCAGCTATAACACTAGGTGATGCTATGCACACAAAGCTGAATGAATTTGGTGAGAGGTGGAGATGGGATGATGATTTGCCTTGTGGCTATAATTCTGTTCCAAAATGCAAACAGAAAAGAAAATAAAAGGAAAAAAAGGTATAAATGTACATGTCCAGATGTGAACTACATATCCAAACTTCTGTTATTGACAATAAGGATGTAGCACTCGGTTCAAGTGAACACACAAAGTTGTATAGAGTTAAGGTACCCTTCCTAGTCCGCAGTCACTGATTCACCTATGATTAAATAAAGTTCTTAATCATCTTAGAAAATGGACTTGAAAAACTAATCAACTGACCAAATACAGATAACTATTTATGGGTGAAGTTAATCATTCTAGACAACATTGCTTGTTGTGACTTCAGTAACTATAATGGCAGTCCACACCCCTAGCTTTCACTGAGAGTCTGCAGGATTCAGTTGCCTACACATATGTATCTAATGCCATTTTGGTATTTTACAGTATCTGAGAGAATCACAAGGTAGATCTTGCAGATTTTGGTACAGATGCTGCAAGAGGCCATGCCCTTCTGGAGAGGCAGCTGGAGACCAGGCAGCATCTGACAGGTTTTCTGAAGTGAAGATGTATTCTACGCTCCCTGTGCAGGACTTGCAAACTTCCAGCCAGTCACTGGTGAGTAACATAAGAGATCTGCAAGCAAGCAGTGGTAATAACATTAGTATGGGTCCATATACTGGAGAAACAGGAACCTGAGGGTCAGCTACTGGAGGGACCATAGGTCTAAGCCAAATACTGAAGAGCTGGGATCTTCGAATTGGCTACTGCGGGCACTGTAGCTCTAGAACATCTGCTAGAGATGCCATTTTGTGATTTTGTATGGAATGAGAAAGGTCTGAGTACCATAAAATGAAGAATATGTCCAAGTGCCAGCATCTGGGGAGGCTGAGGATCTGAGGCCAGCCACCGGATATCTTGAGTGTGTATAGCCATTTACCAGTGCAATCCATATTTTGCATATACATATATATATACTTACATATATTCCACTAGCAGACTTCATTCCTGATCAGCTAGAGTGAAGGAACAGGACGGAGCCATCAGTGCTATTCATATATGTGAGTGTTCTTGGTATTTATGTGGGTGCTTGTAAGTTAATGTTTTCTGTCTCTGTGTGGCCAGATGTGTATGTGTATTGTGCCTATGAGTATGTACACTTGGATCAGAGATATATGCTCAGCCTTGTTTCTGGTGGCACTTGGGTAAACAGAGTCAAAGCAAACTTGCATCTATTGGGGTACCAGGTTAGGCAACTCCTAATGCTTTCAAATTAAATGTGTGATTCATTTTAGACTGAAATAGAAACTATAGTTTTTCCCAAGGCTAGTTTTAAGATAATCAACAATTTCACATATTCTATGTTAGGAGACGTACTGTATTGTAAAGCATTAGACTGTTTAATAATAAATGTACAGGTTCTTAAAAAGTTAGCTTGACATATCAAGACAAAACTAATGGAACATAATTGTCCTATAAAGGTCTGAAATTAAACACTCAGCCATTAAGAGCATTTTTATGTATAAAAATATAAAAATGTATCCAGGTATCAGTTTATTTAATTTATAGTTTCAGATTTTCATTTTCTCCCACTTTCAAGAAAGAGGCAACAGTTACTGTATAGTGTTTAAATCCACCGTGTGGAGGATTTTCTTACCCATCTCAAAAAAAATGACCATAGGAATCAAACATTGCTGATGGTGAGATGAAAGATACTTTAATTAAAATTAGAATCATAGAATATTAGAATATCTCAAGTTGGAAGGGACCCATAAGTATCATCAAATCCAACTCCCTGCTCCTTGCAGGACTACCTAAAGCTAAATCATATGACTAAGAGCATTGTCCACTCTTTGAACTCTGACATGTTTGGATAATGTCTGTATGTTTTAATATTTGTTTTTCTTTACTGTAAAAGTGGATAGTAAACACACCAACCAGTGGTTTCCTCAATTATCTGTTAAGTATTTACCAATCTGTTGTAATGTTTCATGTTTCCTTGTAAATTCACTCATTTCATGTTTGAAATCCCTTAGGTAATTCACTAACATGTCATGGTAATTAAGCAATTTCATTTTTTGCTTTCCTTAAAAAAAGAATCTGAATATTGCTGTCAGATAAAGAAAAAGGCACTTCTATTTTTAATAGATCTATTTTATAGTATCAGCATCTTTTTCATAAATGCTGTTATACAACATAATTTTATATCAACATCTTCATCTCTATCCTCTTCAGTATCTGTGAAATATCTATGAAATGTGCCTTATACTGGCATTATCCATACACTATTAAATATATGACATCACTATTTTTTGTATTTATTTTCACTAAAATTTAAAACATAACTCTTCATTTACCGACTATTGCATTTGTGGGATGCCTTGCTCTTCACCTCTTTCTTCATTATGATCTCCTATTAGCCTTCGCATAATTTGATCCTACCTGCCATATTCCAGTTTTATGGAATTCCTCATTACTACAAATTGAAACCTATTAAATATTAATCACTTAAACTGATATAAAGTTAATGCAAACTTTTTATTGATGATTGTGTTGGTGTTGTCTGGGATAGAAAATTTTCTTCATAGTAGCTAGTATGGTTGTATGTTTTGGATTTGTGATCAAAACAGTGTTGATAATACAGACCTGTTTTGATTGTTGTTGAGCAGCGCTTAAACAAGGTCAGGGCCTTTTCTGCTTCTTACACCACCCCACCAGTGAATGGGCTGGGAGTGCACAAGAAGTTGGGAGGTGACACAGCTGGGACAGCTGACCCCAACTGGTCAAAGGGATATTCCATGCCATAAGATGTCATGTCCAGCACATAAAGCTGGGAGGAAGAAGGAAAGGGGAGGACATTCGGAGTTACAGCATTTTGACTTTCCAAGTAACCATTATATGTGGTGGAGCCCTGCTTTCCTGGAGATGGCTGAACACCCGCCTGCCAGTGGGAAGCAGTGAATGAATTCCTTGTCTTGCTTTGCTTGCACGCACGGATTTTGCTTTACTTATTAAACTGGCTTTATCTTAACCCATGGGTTTTCTCACTTTTACTCTTCTGATTCTCTTCCCCATCCCACAAACAGAGAGTGAGTGAATGGCTGCATGGTCCTAGCTGTCGGCTGGAGTTAAATCATGACACAGCTGGGCAGCCCCTGGCACATAGTGGTGCCTGGGGCTGTTTCTCCCCAGGTGCGGGATTTTGCCCTTCTCCTTATCAATCTTTATGAGGTTCCTGTCAATCCATTTCTCCAGCTTGTCAAGGTCCCTCTGGATGGCAGCACGACCCTCTGGCCTATCAACCACTCCTCCTAGTTTTGTGTCATCAGCAAACTTGTTGAGGAGGAACTCTGCCTCATCATCCAGATCATTAATGAAGATGTTGATCAAGACTGGACCTAGTACTAGCCCCTGGGGTACACAACTAGGCCTCTAACTAGACTTTGCATTACTTCATGTTTCTGTGTCTGTCCATTCAGCCAGTTTTCACACTACCTCACTGTTTGCTCATCCAGCCTATACTTCATCAGCTTCTTTTTGCGGATCTTATGGGAGACAGTGTCAAAAGCCTTAATGAAGTGAAGGCAAACAATATCCATGCTCTCCCCTCACCTACCAAGCCAAGCATTTCATCATTGAAGGTTATCAGGTTGGTTTAGCATGACTTCACTTTGGTAAATCCATGCTTACTACACTTGATGACTGCTTGCCCTTAATGTACCTGGCAATGGTTTCCAAAATTAGTGTTCACCTTCCAAGGGAACGAGGTGAAGCTGACCAGCCTGTAGTTCCCTGGGTCCTGCTTCTTGCCCTTTGTGCAGATATAAACACATAAATATCAATGTGTGAATACACCTATGTATATTTATATTTAATATGTATATCAGTTAGGGAATCAGAGATTGCTGTGATGGGAATGTTTAGAAGAGTGGTGAATCAGACTAGTTTCAAACTTCAAAACTGTTGACTGGATAGACATTCATTAATGCATATTTCACATGGTAAGTTGTTAAGCATTATCAGTCACTATCATTATGCATAAAAACCAACCAATCCTTAACAAACTTAAATAAGCTGTGATTGTATGATGCCATTGAGCAGAGACCATACAGTTACCATTAACACTATGGTACTGAAATGTTCTTACCCACAGAGGCAGAGATGGAGGATCAAGAGCTCTTAGAGGAGGGAGGCTGGAACTGAAATGGTCTTCTGTCTTCACTGTCTTTCCTCTCTCATCTTTGGTATTTATAAAATTTGCAGTACCCTAAAGAAAAGGGGGTGATCTCATCTGTTCCTGAAACAGTTTGTCTTATTTTTATGGTTGGATCTTATCTGATTTTCGCTAAGCATCTTTCCTACTTATTCATCAGGATTGTTTGGGTTCCATGAAACACAGTTCCTGTTTATTATCACAGTCTTGTGGTATCTTGCAGATTTTACTACTTACACTTGGTTTCCTGTATGCCGTTTGTTCATCTGTATGACAAGTTTCCTTTTGCTCCTTTTCAGTTACATACTATTTTAAAATTTATGTTTAACTGTGTCACAAAATACTTGTTGCTGGTTATGCGAATAGTATTATTACAGTGCTGAAAATTACTTAGATATCACTGTGTTTCTGACTGAGTTGAAGACTAGCAAATATCGGGAAGGGAAATGTAAAGGAGAAAACTTCCCCTTAAGTGATCCCCTCCTTGTAGACTGACTGAATACAAAATTTAAACCATCTGTATTTAGGTCCAAGATTATATGAGGTTAACTTGGTAAGTTTGCACAGATCTTTATCTCTTCTATCACTAACTTGCTAAGGAACAAGTTAAGGATCACATATTAGATCTTTCTCAGATCAGACCATCACTCATGGATGATACATATTCTGATTGTCACACAAAGCTTTGTTAGGACAGTGACATGAGGCCTGCTTTGTATATAGCTGCTCTACACTCTTATGTTTCTTTATTGTACAAATCTCTTTTTGGCTTTAAGCTGTCATTTTTCCTCTGTGTCTAAGGCCATTTTCTGAAATGTTATTAAGTACAGCTCGTAAAAAAATTTCATCAGGAACGTTGTTTTAACAGAAGAGGTATTTCCAACTGTCCAAAAAGACTGTGTTTGATTTAAAAAAAAAAAAAAAAAAATCCGAAACCCATAAAACTTAAAAAGTTTACATTGTAATCTCTTAGCTCGTTACCTTGGACACTGCAGAATTCATTAATATGTGAGTGAAGAAAACATTGAAGAAAAAATACAAATTTGAAGATTTAGCAGTAACTGCTTTCAACTCTTCCCTGGATTTGTTACCAGAGCCAATAGTCCTTAGAATGAGACCACAATAGCAAAAGCAAGCACATTAATCAAGTCAGTCATAAGAAAACTTAGTTTTCACAATAAAATAGTCTGGCATACAACTGACTTATTTTTATAAACTTTATATTCAGCTACAGTGATGAGCAACTTTGACATGAATACTAGGACTTAGAACAAATGAGTACAATTTTGTCATTTTGTGTAATGGAGAAAAAAGGCAGTTTAATAGACATTGCCACATTGCCATACAATCCATGTTTCCTTCTTTGGAACTGAATATATTACACAGCAGTTGGAGAAGAACAGGAACCCACACACCTATGACATTCTATGACATATAACTTACGACATATTTCATTCTGTGGACAACATTTCCTCATTCCCTGATGGAATTGTGTTCATAATATGCTGTTATAGTCTTTAAATGAGAATTCAAAACATATTTTAATATTTAATTTTTTTAACACATATCCCTGACTCATGTGTGGGCTTTTTTTGCTTTTTTTGCTTTTTACTTTTCCATGCCAAGATGATTTATTTGTTTGCTTGCTTGTTTGTTTGTGTAATTAAAGTGGAATTAATCACTGTTAGAAAACTAAAGAGCAAATGTAGCAAAAAGGAGACCAAAGTAGGTGGTAGTTTAAGGGCTAATCAATGTCTTCAAAATATATGGCAATTTCCCTTTCAGGCTGTGATATTCTCACAGCCTCACAGCTCTGCAAGAACTAGCAGCAAGTTAAATGCTGGGTTATAAACTAAGCAAAGATATTGTAAATGAATGAGGCTTTCAGGATATATTAATATTATTTGGGTCTCTTCTACTTATAGTGATCTAAAAGGAATAAAACTTGAAGGTAGGAACCAATCTGCTTTTCTTATGCAACTACCTTGTACCACAGCTTAGATAGCTGCATGAATACCTAACTTTTGCTGTCTTTTTCTAACTCCCTCTATTGTTTGGAGAGAAATAGGCACCTCAGGGGGCACCCCATTCTACCTGAATTAGACACCTACCTTAAAATAGGGTAAACTGTTCACATGGTGTATTGACTACAGAAAGAAATGAGGTTGATTAGCTGTGTGCAGACAACTGAAACAAGAATTTAACTTATTTTTACTTTAAAAATCTAGTGCTTCTTGCAGAATTATAGACGTAAAGTCAATGATGAGTCTTCAGGACTGTATTTTTCAACAGCTGAAAATAGGTGTGTTAAATCTCAGCACATTCTTGAACCAGCTCACTAAAGCTCAGGTTCAAGGTTAAGTTAGGTGCTGAAGCAAAGTGTATCAGATCAGATCTTGCACTGAAAGTACACTTTTCCTTTATTATTTTAAATATCCCTGATTCTGTTTGACTTTACAATAAATAGCTTCCTTCTTTTGATGGAACTTTTGCCTAGAAAATTCAGAAATGAAGATTAGGAAAGAGTAACGTGATGTTAAGAGCAGCCATCTTCTACAGCTGCTCCATCCCAGGACCCCTCTGGCTGAGCTGCTGGAGCCCGGTCTCATGTGTGAATATACATGTGTGTGCTTGCAGACACAGACACACACGCAACATGGCCAGTCACACAGAGAGTGACAGAAAAGGCGCTGCCTCCAACAGCACCCACATTCAGGATTCACACCAGACACAGGCACAGACAGCCACGTCCCCTCCTCCTCTTGGGCCGGCAGAGGCAGAAGGTCACTAGTGCACCACACACACCACACTCCCCAGGTTCACAAGCACATGCACATATGTAGATCCCCCGAGCATGGTCACAGACCCTCTGCCCACCCAGCACCCTTGTTCAGATCCCAGCCCCCTTACGCACCCCACAGGTCACTGACTCACTGGCTGGTCCAGCTTGCTGGGTGCTCACTGCACACATGCAGCACTCACACACTTGTCCCACAGGCACCCCACACTCATGGGTCCACCGAACACCAGCATGGACCCACAGCCTCCTGATATCCCTGTTTGGACCCAGGTTCTTCTATTCATCAGCTGGTCCAGCTTGGAGTTTGCCAGCAAATCCCCATGTAAACCGCTTGCATGCGCAGTTGGGGAAGGTACAGACACTTCCCCAGCAGCTGGCACCTGACACACGGGGTGTGACTCGTGGTCCTGCTCCAGCTGCTGGTGCTAAGCCCCTCACTCTCCTCACTCAGGCCCATGACCTCAATAGCTGGATTTTGAGACATACACTGCTCCCACCCCAGTGGCTAGAGGTTAAAGACCCCCACTCACTTCAGTAGCTGATGCTGAGATCCAACTGTCTCCAGTAGCTGACACCACAGGCTGGAGTGGGCCACCAACCCTGGTCTGACCCCAGGAGTTGGCACTCAGTCCCGTCACACCAGCCCCCCTGTTAGCTGGCACTGAGCCCTTTCACAGACATGGCATAGGGAGCAAGATTACACTGAGAGATCATTACAAGAAGATTTAATAAGACAGGACAAAATGCAGTGATCAAGCATAGGGCTCAGCCAGACAAGCATACTGACTGGCCTTATTCTGCATGCGGCTAACCTTTTTTATATATCGTTTTCTGACTACCCTCCTTTGTTCCTCTCTGCCCCCATTTTGCCTGCACATTCTCCCATAGATCTGCACAGCTCTTTTGACACCCACACCCCTCCCACTTGGGGTCTCTTGGTTTACAGTTTTACCAGTTGTAAAGTCCAGGTTGATCTTCCTGGAATTAGTGCCTGTAGTTTCTTGACAGCCCATCAATGAGTGAGTGGTGAGGTTTGTGTTTGGTCTCCATGTGTGTTTTGGCAGGTCTGTGTCTCTCACTGCCTCCCTTAGGTAGTGTACCTCACATTTGTGTCCTGTGTATGCTTGTTTATTATCCCTTTTCTTATTATCCTTTTTTTTTTTTACATTGAAAAAGGTCCTTGACTAGACAACCTTAAAGGACTAGATGTTTTCTTTTTCTTCTTGCCCTTACAGACATCACTTATGCTTTAGCTACAGGGATTTGAGGGAGGGACCTCGATGATGAGGAGGGACTTTTTATCAGGGAGTGTAGTGATAGGACAAGGGGTAACAGTTTTAAACTGAAAGAGTGTAGATTTAGATTCAGTATTAGGAAGAAATTCTTTACTGTGAGGGTGGTGAGACACTGGAACAAGTTGCCTAGAGAGGTTGTTGAGGCCCCATCCCTGGAGGTGTTCAAGGCCAGGCTGGACACGGCCTTGGGCAGCCTGGTCTAGTGGGAGGTGTCCCAGCCCATGGCAGGGGGGTTGGAACTTGATGATCTTTAGGGTCCTTTCCAACCCAAACCATTCTATGATTCCATGATTCTATGATTTTACTATTCAATCCACAGTAAAACCAATCAAACAACCAACCAAACAACAACAAAAAAATCCCAAGCACCCTCCTTCTAAACCAAAACCACAAACAAGAAAACAACTGTCACCTGATTATCAGCCATTTGAGTATAGTACTCTATTGGAGAAGTCTCAAAAGTGCCAAAGGAATAGTCAGTCAAATTAATTATCTCACCTGCTTTCTGTTAGATTGTTTGAAAATCTTAATTCTGATAATGCTGCATTCATCCACAGAACCTCAAGAATAGTCTTAAGATTCAAGTATATAACAAATGGAAAAAAAGACAGACTCGGCCACAGAAACATATGTATTTTCTAAGCACACACACACAAAAAAAAAGTTTTTGTTTTCTTGTGCTAACTTGTAGAACTATTTGTGTTCAGCTCTGAAAAAAATAGTCCTACTAAATTGTAGGGCAAGTTCTTTGATTCTTTGACATAAACTCCGGTGAGGACAAGATTCTGAAACATTGTTTCTCATTTTCAAAAATAGATGTCAAAACAGGAGTATGAAAAAAAGGACTAAATTCAGGATTTAATTTTAAAGAGTTGAATAAATTAGCCAGAAAAAAAAAAAAAGAAAAAAAAAAAGACATCCCCCTCAAAAATCCCCCAAAATTCAAAACGCAGGATTCTTTACTCAAAGAATGGAAACTAAATAATGCAAAAAGCTGCAGACAGAGAGCTTTGCTATTACTGAAATATTTTAAATTAGGTAGTGTTTCAAATTAGGTACTGTCTTGAAGTGTGGGATTTTGCAGACTAAAGCAAACTGTCAAGATTTCTGTATGGTGATATATACCTTGTAATCACAGCCCTCTCTGGTAGCAAGAGAATACATTCAGCATAATGAGAAATAGTCAGCTGTTTTAAGATTAAAGTAAAAATGAAATATAAGAGTGTATTGGAAAATTTTTACTTGGTCTTACAGATATATTGCATGGTTCTTTAAAATTTGAAGATTAAATAAAATTTACTGAATTTATATATACTGAAAATGGTTCTGTATACAGAAGTCTTTACATGTCATTTTAAAGGAAGGCTTAAGAGGGAAAAACAGAGGGAATAGAGATGCAAAACTGCATTTGTTTTTTCATGTTAGCATGAACTTTCAGGTAAAAGTGACCCAGAGGTTGGCAACAAAAATCTTCTTCTATAGTACACAGTAAATTATCCATGGCCCAGCAATGTGCCCTTATTGCCAAAAAGGCCAATGGAATCCTGGGCTGCATAGTGAAGAGTGTGGCCAGTAGGTCGAGAGAGGTCATTCTCCCCCTCTACTCTGCACTGGTGAGGCCACAACTGGAATACTGTGTCCAGTTTTGGGCTCCCCAGTTCAAGAGGGACAGGGAACTGCTGGAGCGAGTCCAGCGAAGGGCAACTAAGATGATTAAGGGAGTGGAGCATCTCCCTTATGAGGAAAGACTGAGGGAGCTGGGACTCTTTAGCCTGGAGAAGAGAAGGCTGAGGGGAGACCTTATTATGGCGTACAAGTATCTAAAGGGTGGGTTGAAGGAGGATGGAGCCAGCCTCTTTTCAATGGTTCCCAGTGACAGGACGAGGGGTAATGGGCACAAGTTAGAACACAGGAAGTTCCGTTCAAATACACGGAAAAACTTCTTTACGGTGAGGGTGACAGAGCACTGGCACAGGCTGCCCAGGGAGGTTGTGGAGTCCCCTTCTCTGGAGATTTTCAAGACCCGCCTGGATGCAGTCCTGAGTAATGTGCTCTAGGCAATCCTGCTTTAGCAGGGGAGTTGGACTGGATGATCTCTAGAGGTCCCTTCCAACTCTGAAACTCTATGAAACCGTGATTCCGTGATTCAGTGATTCCGTGATTCCGTGATACTTTGTGATCATTCAGGATCCACGATGCACATAATTTAAAAAAACAAAAAAAAAAACAAAAAAAAAACCAAAAACCAAAGTAAAACAAAACAAAAAAAAAAAAACACAAGAGAGTCATATACAAGGAAGAAATAGAAAAGCAAGGAAAAACTTTAAATTGCACCAATGTGCACTGATAAGCAGACAGATAGTGGTTTTGTCTGTCTCTTTGTATATGTACTGAAAAAATGGCAAACATATAGTCCAAGTTGACTTACCAGGGCTTTGGGTGCACCACATATCATGTCTGTCTGCTGTATGCTATGAGATATCTTCCTGAACTTTATTAAATAAAGTGATAATGTCTGAACTATTGGCACATTTATTTCCTATACTTCTTTTGTTCTCTTTGATTATTTTCTTGATTGATAGCAGACATACCCACTCTACTTCAAAGCTGAGGTTACTGTTACATTTTGTTTGAAACTTTCAACAATCAGGTCAGTCAAGGAGCAATAAAGTTGAAAATTATCATTTCTCCAGAATAATTTCAGAAACATTTCACATGGAGCTCTGTCTTCCCACAAACTCATGCATTTTTATTATTACTGTTTTCCAATGCCCAAAAGCATTGTTTGATGTTATATGGAAACAATAGCACTAAAATAACCTGTGTATATTTACTGTCTCTAGAAGCACAGAAGTAGAATATACCAGCAAAAGATAAGGTGACACAAGCGGTCATCTTGGCATCCTCATTTGTGAAGATGTTTCTGTCTATTTTGTAGTTCTTTTATTTTGTCTTTCCTTTTAAAGTTTCTCTTCCCAAGGCCCTCATGATTTACCTGATACAATTGTTTTATGTATCTTAAACACAAGATAAACTGTAATAGGTTGAAGGAAATTTCAACCTCCTCTCCCCATTTGCACTCACCAGCGTGGGGCAAGGGTATCCATACCGGCTTAGCAACCTTGACCAAGATTTAAATTATCACATTAAACTTTACTATTGAGAAGCATTTAACAAACATACATGGTCAGTTATAGTAATTCAGTGCATTAACCTCAAACTCAGTGTTTCCTAATAGCTATGTGTGTAAAATGTCTCCATTTTTTTCTTCTGTTTCCTACTGCTTGTTTATGGTATAGTCCATTCTCCTTCCACATGGAGGAGAGAACAAAAAATGCACAGCTGGAAAAGATCAGTCAGAAAGGTAACATCTTATGATTTGGAAAGATCTATATGTATTTACTTCCTCAAATTGCTATAACTTTCCTAAGCTGGGGAAAACATATCTTGATGATTGAGCATGATGGATGATGAATAATAGAATGAATCTTGTTTGGTTTTAGAATCATAGAATCATTTGGGTTGGAAAAGACCCTTGAGATGAAGTCCAACTGTGAACCTGACATTATCAAGTCTGCCACTAAGCCGTGTCCCTAAGTGCTACATCTATAAGCTAATAAGCCTCTAAAATACTTTAGGAGAATTGTTGAAAACATCAGCCACATATATTGATTGTTTACCTTTAAAAAAATACTATTTTTACCATCTCCCTACATACATATAAACCAGTGTATACCTTTTTTCATCTTACCTCAGATATCATACTGATCAGTAACCTGAATGATAATGTGTCAGAATTAATGCTTTATTACTCGCAGTATCTCTATATTCCCTTAAAAATATACACTATATTCATTTTGAATAACATGTATTTCACCTAGCTTCAAATGCTTGAAGTTAGAGTCTGTTTTAATTCAGTTTTCTAGTCTTTTTCTATGCTCAGAGGACAATTTATTTCTTTCAGGAAAGAGATTAAATCCTAAGAGAAGTTGAAGATATGGGGAAAGAATTTTGGCAACAACTATTATGACAATGTATGATAATAAAATTTGCTTCAGTTACAAAAAAGATTTCTTATATTGCTGTAATTGTGTTATTAAATATCTTACAATTCTATAAAATGCCTCAGGTTTAATACCTAATCCTGAACAGGATGTCTTTCACAAGACTCAAAGGAAATAATTTACAAGGCTTTGGTGCCAATGATGCTGCTGGATTCCCTGTCCCACATATGCATTTTGAGTGTAAATAAAAAGTAGTGCTTTCTGTAACTACATTACTTTAAAAACCCCACAAAAACATACTGGGACTTGAGATCAGATGTATTCTCAGTAAATTCTAGAGATTACAGAAGACTGCCTTTCTGTAAATCCCTTGGTAATGCTTATTTCCTATACCTTCATTAATACAGAGTAGGAAAAAATAATGGAATTATAGAAGGGTTTGGGTTGGAAGGGACCTTAAAGATCACCTAGTTCCATCCCCCCTGCCCTGGGCAGGGACACCTTCCACTAGGCCAGGTTGCTCCAAGCCCCATATTTAGATAGACAGAAAAGGGGTGCTGACAGAAGACAGAGAAGTCATGCTGAGAGAAAGAAATATTGAATATACAAAAATCAACTAGAAATACATTATATTACTCTTATTACTTAGCAAGACAATAGAGCGAGACCCTGCATGACACAAAACTCTCAGCTGGTTTTTTTTTTTAATATTTTCAAGAAGATCATTAAAGCTTGGGTATGGTTTATTTTATGTAGTCCTTAGCCCTTCAAAACAACGAAGAAGCAATTTTCACTCACTGTTAAAAAAAAACAAAAACAAACCAAACAAAAACCTAATGTCTACAATTTGTTTTTTTCCCAGCACTTTGAAGCAGTTTCTTCAAAACTGCTGCAATAATGATTAAGACTGCAATGACTATATCTGTTAGTTTCACAAAACTAGAATGAATTTCATATGATAAAGACTTTCTGCAGTTATATATAATTTAATAAAACAAACACAGGTGGTAATATTCAGATATTATTAGAACAAACACCTTCAGTTCGCTTGGGTAACAGCAGAACTTTGTATACTTTTAGACCATAACAAGATTTTGTTCTTTCATATACTATGGATTTATGCAAATTTCATCAAGGATTTTTTTATGTAGGTTCCCTCTGATTTAAATTTTACACCAAATTAAAATCTTGAGATTAACTAACACTCTGAACTCTTTATTCATAAATTTCAATTTAAATGTTCCCCTCATTTTAGACTTTTAAAAAAAGAATAATTTATTTGAGGGAGAACTAGATTGAAAATATCTCCAATCTACTGATAATGAATTGGAAAGAAACTTATTTTTTCTCAGTGTCATCATGCACAAAAGCAGGTGTAACATTCATGAGCTGCCCAAAGAAAACTGAACTTTAAAAAAAAAAAAAAAAAAAGAACAACCTGGGGGTAAACAACCTCCATAAAGAAACTAGGGAACTGGTGGTGAGGATTTTAGCTTGACTTAATTTGGAATTATTTGGGATTAATGTAGCAAAACAATATGAAAACTTAGAAAGTCAAACCCACACCCCTTTAAAAGATATTAAGTCATTGTTAAAAATTAATTTCCTACAATAAATTTATTTTCTTGTCAGTCGTAGGATGGAGCAGGACACCTTTTTCTGTTGTTGTGTAGTGATTTAAAAGTAGTTCTGCTAAAGAAAATTTAATTGCAATGAAGTAAGTATCAGAAATTGTTCCTATATTTGAATGTTGTAATTTACAGCAATGAATAGTGCTTTGCTGGAAACGTTTCCTAAGAGTTATCTTCCTGGAAATCACAGAATGACAGAATCACAGAATAGTCAGGGCTGGAAGGGACCTCTGGAGACCATCTAGTCCAACTCCCCTGCCAGAGCAGGGTCACCTACAGCAGGTTGCACAGGATGGCGTCCAGGTAGGTTTTGAATGTCTCCAGAGATGGAGACTCCACCACCTCTCTGGGCAGCCTGTTCCAGTACTCTGCCACCCTCAAAGTAAAGAAGTTCCTCCTCATGTTAAGATGGAACTTCCTATGTTACTTGAGCTTGAGATTGTTACTTGAGCACAGGAGATCACAAATATTATTATTGGTCAGATCAGACATTTATTATTATTATTATTATTATTATTATTATTATTATTATTATTATTATTAACTTGAGCACAGCAGATCACATATATGAATATATTATTACCTTATTACCCGTATCTACAGGATGAACATGATCATCTGTAAAGCTGAAAGAGTTATCTTCAGGTGGTGTAACTGACAGTAGCTGAGATGGTTCACTTAGAAAATTAACATTACTGGTTCTTGGTAATTCCCATCTTCCTTTGTGTTTCTAAATGTATTCATAAATCTCCAGAGGTTACTTAAAAGAAGTTTTTTGAAAGCTAAATTGAAGATTCTGTCATTTTTGTCATTGTTTTGACAACCCAAATCAAACATTTCTTTGAAAGTTAATGGTGAAGGCTTCCAATTCTTAAAAATAATCCCATAGGGGATATAATTAAATTGGCTTTTTAAAACAGCTCTTTAGATATTGATTATATAAAAATAGAAAAAGTAAAAAGATGGAATTCAAATTCCTTTTTCATTAACATGTGTTCTTGGCCCTTGTGTTCTAGTAGGGGGAATTAATGTATAATATTATTTATTTATTTATTTAAAATAAATTGAGAGGAACATTTAAAAGAGCACGTAGAGAAAAAAATTGTGCTATAAGTTTTTGAGTAATTGACAAGGAATTGAAATATTTAAAGTAGCTGGATTTTTTCTTATTGTTTTACAGACAAAAGTCAATTTGTCTTTTAGAACACAGAAAATGACACAAGGAACTGGAAATAGAGTTAAACTGGCCAGAAACCAACATTACCTTAATTGAAATATCCGGGAAATTATCATCTAATGCAGTTCTTGCTGCTCAAGTCGTCCAGCAATGACATGCTTTTACAAAATAGGTAAGTAGGGTTCCTTGGCCATACCAGACTTTAGCAGTAATCTAGTGGTCTATAGAAGAAACATCTACATCTCAGTTAATTACTTTAGGTGACCTTAAAATTCAAGGAAGAGAAATAAATTTTTTATTCATTATTCTTGCAACAGTTTTAGGTATGTAAGTTAGTATAAAACATATAAGGTGGTATTTATAGTATCTTAAGTTGGCATAAGTGTAATTCTCTCTATTGGCTGTAAAGGAAAGCTATGCTGTCTAGCTCAGGTGTCACAGATATCTATACTTGAGATCCCATCTGAATTGTTTAGATGAATCCACGTGCCATAGCTCGCTGAGATCCACAACCTGTCTTCCCTCTGTCTTAGATTCTGTCCCTCAAAACTGATTCCAAGGTCAGCTTTTTAAGGAAGTAGGTCCCTTCACAGCATCACAAACACTCTGTGAATTATCAGCTCTGAGCTTATGAGAAGATAAAAAAAAAATGCAACCAGGCTAGTCAGCGAGAGGGATATGCCAGACTCATAAATACACATACTGTGAGCTTCACAGCAAGACCTAAAAATTCAGGCTTTCTTTAATTACAAAATGAGAAAGTCTGGAGCTGTTCTGCTGTGTTTTTTAGGCACCAGATGTCCTGGAAAGGAAAAAAAGAGTTTAGAGGCAAGAACGTTTAAAATAAAGTATGAACAGGAAGAAAGTATATACTCACACATGGCTTATTAAGTCACATAAGTCTCTTCATTCTGAGGTTTCAAAATACAATCTTAATTTTGGATTTTTAGTTAATCTTACAATTAAACAGTGTTGCAGTATCTTATTTTTTATTAGTGTAGATCTTTATTCGAAACATATGAAAGTAAATTAAAAATTAGCTACTGATTTCACTGGGTTTAAGATAAGGATCTTTGAGCTGTATTTTTACATAAAATTTCTTATTCTTTATACTTTATAGACACTGATGAAAGAGCAAACTGAAGTAATCAAAGAAATAATATTTCTATGTGATCTTTTTTTCCCTAGAGCCCATCAGTTGCTTTGTCTTCTCTTCTGCTCTGTGGTTTGAACTGATGTCTCCAAACTAAAAAGAAGAATTTGTTTATTTTGGGGGCTAGAAAAAACAATGTTGTTATTCCTAGTGCAGTCATTTTATTGGCCTGACAAAGGCGGCTCTCAGGACTTGTCTGGCCTGTCTGAGTCTGAGTTGATAGTTTTAACTGTTATAGTAATTATCTAGGAGAAGGTGACTATTGCCTAGCTTGGCTTGGCTTAGCTCTGTTATTACCCTCTATGGTAAAGGCCTAACAAGCCTATGAAACCACTAAGAAAAAAAAAAAAAAAAAAAAAAAACAAACCAAAACATTAGTCCTTTTATAGTGTTTTGGGAGATTATTATGCTGCTATAACTAATAGCTAAGTGATGTAAGCAGACAAATGTTTGATGGAAACTAAAGGAAAAAAGGAACAGGTAAGCAGACTGTGTTAAGAAAATCTAAAAAAACAACCCCAAGTGGACCCAAGACTGAAGTAAACTTCCACCATGAGCATCCTATTCTTTCTGGAAAAGACCTAATGAAGCTTATGACTCCTATTTACCTCCCTCATCCCCGTCCTTTGGGAGGAGTGAACCTGCAGCTGTTACGACACAGAGGTGCACCAGGAGTGAGCCTAATCCCAGGGAAAAAGGACTGATACTAAGAAGCCCATGTCTTCATTGTGTCAATGATTTGTGAACGTTACTATCATTGTAATTGGGCCAATAGTAACTGTTTGTTGTGTTTTAATTAAACTGTTAAGACTCTGATTAGACTAATAAAAATTAAGAAACACATCAGTTATGCTCCTTTTTGCCCATAGAAAAAATTTAAGCATAACTGTTTCAATAAACATGACATTACTTTGTCTAAAACTCAAGAAAACCTCAATCTCTGATTAGGTCATCTGGACTTGGTATTCATTTTCACGTTCATTGGATCAGCTTACTTAAGGAAAGGTATATTGTTATTCCTTTTGTCTACCATATGTACAACTATCATTAAAGATTGGGGTTCTTTTCCTATAAAAATGTTATTTCTCCTTTGCTAAGGAACCTAGCCTTTGTTTAGTAATCTACTACTGCGTGAACACTGTGGAAGAGCACAAAAGCTACATTTAGGCTAGTAAATTAAACATGTCTAGGACTGTTGTTTGGTGTTGAGGCCAGCTGGCATAGAACAGCTTGCATTCATATTATTAAATTCTCTTACTCTCCAAACAGTATGGCCACATCCTAATTAAGAATCCTTCTTATTCTATGGTATCTCCCAGAACATACTTGTGAATAACTGGGAAAAGTGTTACTTGGCTCAAGCAAAACTATGCCAGGGACTGGCCAGGGACTGTTCTTACAACGGAACATTATAGAGACTTGATTTCTAATGATTCGGAAGTGGTAATATAGATTTAGCTTAAACATTTGATTTACCTATATACTTACATATTTCCTCCATTACATATTTAAATGTTGCCCCATCATAATAAATGACCACCTCTCAATCATCTATGTAATTAGCTGATTTGCATGGTAGAGAAGTATGTTTCTCAATAAATAGTATAATGTGTATATATATTTCTCTGTAGTACATTTCTCTATAGTAAGTATAATATACTTACTTTATTTTAATGATGGAGAACTAAAGCACAGAGAGTAAGACAAAGATCCAGTTGTATTCTTAGACTACATTTACTTACCTGTTTGAACTTAATCCAGCAAACATCTGTCATTTATGCATGGTTTTAATTATATTACATATATTAATTTCTCATGTTCTTTAATCTGAAAAGCCTTAAATAGAAGAAATAGAAGTATCCAACATTTTTTTTTTTTTTTTTTTTTTTCCAGAATAGAAATAAGTAAAACAACACAGAATAAGTCAAATATATGGAAATTGACACTCCCTCTAATTAACTTGACTCCACCACTTCTGGAAGTGTGAAGAATTTTTCAAATTTTAACACAGTTACAGCTCAATGAATAGGTCAAGATATGAGGAAATTGCTTCTAGATCAAAGTGTGTTTACACAGGAATAAAGGTGAGGAAAATGAAAGGATGTTATTTCAAAAAAAAAAAAATAATTTGACATAGATTATTTGTCAAAATCATCCGTGAAAGAGAAACAGTGAGGAAATTTCATTTCAGAATTATTTTCTTCAGATGTTACAGTTCTACATTGAAAGTGATATTACTGCATAAATTCCACTCAAAAAATCGTTTGAATACAAGGCATGACAGAAATGTAGTAAGCAAAAAATTTGGAATCGGCTATACATGTAAATGCCTATTTATCATAGAATTAGTATGACATTCAAAGTAAAACCAAATATGCAGTTATTAGGTTCCAGATTATAAGGGGCTATATGCGTACACTTACGTAAAACACAGTATAGCTTTTGTGACTGCACTTTTTTTTTATTGAAAAGCTGTTACTTCCAGCAGTGTAGTAGCAATATACAGATTCATTTGTTCATACCCATGCACATATTCATATGAAGCTCAACTATGTGAAGCACTCAAGCATGTAATTGACTTAAATAAGGAATGTTGACAAGCATTACACTATTTTCTGAGTAAGATTATACACATTCTTAAAACTAAGAACATACTCAAGTACATTGAATCAAGTCTGCAAAGGAGACAGTACAATTTGCTGACTCATCAGCAGCACTTCCTGAAGTAATCAGAGCTTTTTTTTTTTCCTCTTTTTAAATGCTTTATTCAAATGATAATTAGATTTGTCCCTGCTCTGCTTGCTGGAGTTTATAGCTTGAGGTTTCATTACAACATATTCAGCATAGTTCAGGTAGGAAATTTAATAGCTTTGAAATCTTTAAATCAGAATAGTTTTAAAATTGATTTATCACAGTCCTTTTTGTATGACGGTAGCCTATTCACACTGGCAAACAGTTGTCTGTCTTGCCTACGTTTCTCTACTTAAGCAGAGTAACTTTCCTGCTCTGAAAGTTAAAATTGTAAAGAATGTTTGCTATCTGCATTGTCTGGCAGTTGCCCGTATTTTAGAATAGATTTCAGAATCTCCTTATCAAATCTATTCCCTCTTTCATAAGAAGATTTAAAATTCGTAGGAGAGATACTCCCAATGAATGCATTGCTCACAGCGCTAAGGAGTTATTTTAACTTTCCCAGTTTTTCTCTCTGCCATTAAGCATTAGTTAGAAACACAGTAGAACAGTTTTCTAAAGAAAAATGAAGGCACAATTTATCCACATGGTCTTATTTCCTTTTCTTTTCACAGGGACAAATGCAAAAGAAATGCAAGAAATATAAGGTCTAAATTCAAGTCTGCTGCAGTGAGAATTCAGTTTCTGGTCCATTAACGTTTTCCTAGTCACTAGCCTTTTTATCCAGGCTTCCAATTTTCATATTGCTTAGATTTTCTTCTAGAGAAGTTAGAAGCAAGTGAAGTTTCTGAGTTTGTCCTTTGACTGTGTTTGCAGCGTTGACAGATGCTTTCCTTGTTTGTATCCTCATCCCTGGGTGTGGGTTAGCTCACATCTGAGCTGTGTCTGGATCCAGCTTCTCCCTATTCCTCCTTAGATGGCCTGACTCTTTGAGAAGGAAACAAAGAAATCCTGGCATATAAAACGACATCACTCCAGTAAATTCTTCTCTGAATGTCTGAGGACCAGCACTGGAGACAAAAATGCAACATACTCGTGCCCCATATTTGGAACACAGCGAGGTTGTGTACTGAGACAGTAGGATGACTGAGCACACAGCAGAGCAAACATCCTGCAGTGTAAGCACAGGCAATCAGTGCCTAAGTATCAGAACTGACACCTAACATGGCAATTATAAAACCTAATACAATGATATAAAGGGCACAGTTGCCTTAAAAGCATAGGGGTTTGGGGGTTTGTTATTGTTGTTGTTGTTTCTGAGTGAAATCCAGAAAAGTTGCTGTAGAGTCCCACCTCTAAAAAGTACCGAAAGAAGTTTAGGATTTTTTGACTAGATGAAGAGCATCCAGTGTTTCTATGAATAGCAGAATCCTTGAAGGTGCGTTCATCACAGGCAGCTACTTAGAGAAAAAACAGAAAAAAATGTGGAAAAAAGAGAATCTCAAAGAAAGCAGTCCTCTGGGTTTGGTGATTTACTCAAGGTTTCAGAATAGTAACCCAGTGACTGACTTCAGGTTACTATATCCTTCCCAGTGTAGCTATGTATAATTGTTTTTTTTTTAAAGAACTGACAAATTCTTTATCTTCAGAAAGCACAGCCGGAAAAGAATCGTTAATTATGCTGTTTCTCATTTTTTTATACAATAGCCTACCAGGTAGAACAACTGTTTGGGAAATGGATTACATTGATTCAATTGTTGCTTTCTTTTGAGTTGAGATGGTCAAATTTTCCCTTTCTAGAAGACTGCTTTAATAAATAAATTATTTCGGGGAATTTTTTTCCCCTCTTCTTTTTGGCACTTCATTATAGTGCAAAAGGTAGTTCAAGAATCATTGGGCTATGGGAGAGAGGGAGAGAAGGAAGGAATGAAAAAATGATTCTGATATTTTAGGCTGATGACAAGGACATTCACTTGAAAAAGTTCCTATGGGTTTTGGTGAGTAATAATAACTAGCTTGTTGCTTATTTTAAAAGGAAGGTGTAGTAATTTAATCTTATCAGCCAAATCATTGCTTTTCTCTAACAGAATGAAAAGAAACTGCTTTCTGTAACACACCTTCTTGGTGCCAAATATACTCTGAAGTAGCTTGATTAAGAGCAGGCTCAAAACAGTGCAGGAATTTCAGACAACAACATTAACCCAAGCAGTATGGAACAGTTGTCCTCAAGATCTCAGGGATTATCTCTAAAAGATAAGAAAGAGCAGCTGGGTATAGCATTAAAAAGGCGAGAGTGCAGTAAGTTATTTGTCATGGAAAGGGAAGAAATTTGGTCTAGCTGCATTAGTAGCACAGCTAGCAAAAAAAAAAAAGATGGGTTTTAACTGAAAATGACGGTTAAGATAAAAACAGTTTAAACTGGAAACTCTTGTTATGTTTTGCAAAGCAGAAGTAGACAGAAGAAAGGGAAAAAAAAAAGATTGTCCTCTACTCATGAGTAAGTAAAATTCTAGAGCAAAACATATATTTATATGTATCTGGACACAAATTAATATGTTTTCACTAAAATCAATTTGTATTACCTAAATTGTCCTATGATAATATATATATACACAAAGTTATATCTGCTTCTGTCTGCAGCATTATTATATGATAATGTTAAATAAAAATTTTAAATAATAGATATGTGTTATTGTTACTTTTTTCATGACATGGCAAAAAATATCAATGTAATCTGATGTATTTTTCAAAAGAAATATTGATTATTGCATATGGTGAGAGATGCGTGGTGTTCACTGACTTAAGTGTTGTAGGGAAGGAAAACTAAGGCAAGAGTACATACCAAATTTTTCAAATCATAAACAGATCTTGGGACTGTAGCTGAAATTGTGTGGTCTTTGGAAATGGGAAGAAATCAGATAAAGGTCGAACAGCTGGCAAGCTTCTGGAGGAAACTGGACCGTTTATCCAATTGTAAAATCTTTGAAGGACAAGAAATAAGCCGTGAAAGCTATTCAGCTAGCCTTTTCCTTGCAGGCTAAAGTATTCTCATACCATTGGTCAGGCGACCAACTTTAGAGGCAGCTAATCCATGATGCTTATTCTACTGTGGGTTCTCCTCCCTATAGGATTAATCCTTTCCCTATATCCTTTCCCTATATGACAGAACATAGTTTGCCATTGACTACTATTGGACCCAGAGCTCCCAGTAAAAGTGTTAGACTATTACAATTAACTTATGGGAAATTTTTGAAAACTTTTCCAGAAAAAGATTAGAAGATTTCTATTAAAAGATACACTAACCCTTTAAGATAATAACTAACAGTTCTTTAGAAGGAACCATATCCTTGGTCATCTAAATGCAGATCAGCCTTTTCCCTTCTTCTCCTTTCATCGGCAAACTTAACAGCTGGGGCCTCATGCGGGACACACAATTGACAGATAAAGGACTCAGATGCCAAGGTCTAGAATAAATTTTTTAGCAGCAACATCTGTGTCTGTTGCAAAGCCCTTGGCTGATTTCTTGGCTGGCTGCTTGGCTGCCTCTGCTCTGTCTGTGACAGTGCTGGCTATGCTAATGGCCATGTAATGGCCCCTGGTGCCCTCTTGGGGAATTAAACCGCTGATAAACTTGCCGGCTTGCCTTGTCCCTGGGATCTTTTTTTAGCTTTGAGTGACCTGCAGCTGGAGGGGTTTGTTCCTTACTTGCGAGGAAGGCCCCTGAACAAATGCTCACAAGTTCAGTGTATGCAAGGCCAATTGATGCTGCCAAAGGCATATTTTGCAGTCTGCTGTAAAGTCACTTTCTTTTTAGATATAACATCTCCTTAAGCCACTGGAAATACTAAAGATGTCAGAAAGCAAAAAAATTCTGGAGAGCACAGACTGTGGAGTCGTCATTCACTTTAGTATATTATGCATTTCAGAACAGAGGGTTCATTAGCTTACAGAACATATAGAAAACTGCCTGGTTTCCGGTTTTTCTAAAAAAAAGCAGTGCTGTTAAATGTCTCAGAATTGCTCAAGAAGATTCGTATTTTGAGTCTTTTCTTTTTTTGCTTCTTTCCCCTTTTTTCGTACAGCATATTTAATCTGGTTGCAATGGGTGCAGTCTCCAGTTTTAACTTGTGAATCACCTCAACCTTTCCTAAAATGCCTACGTTTGTCCTATGGAGAACTATTTTCTAAATGGATGGTTGGCTCATCACAAGGCAGGGCAGGTAGCTCTTTATTGGCAAAAGTACAAACTTACAATTTTGTTTTTAATACAGCAACTCCTTAAATACATCCTAAGCCCCAAAGGACGTTTGCATGTATTTAAACTTAAGTGTCCTGTGAACAGTCTTTCATTCTCTGCCTGTAGTTGCTCAGACTCTCTGGCTTTGCCATGGGCTCGCAATGACTATTCAACCGAATTTTAGCCAAAATACTAATATTCAGTTTCTGCAGACTTACTTTTCAGATGCATCCTTGAAGATGAATAGTAAAGACAGGGTGATGCACTTTGCCTAGGAGAAATCCTGCTCCCTTTACACACAGAAATACAGTAATCCCTCGGGGCCTGATTGTTCAATTCCCTTGGGTTTCTTTATGCATTTTGGTGATATAAAATGCCTGCAAATATAGTAAGCATTGCCAATAGGGAATATTAGGGCATACGGAGCAGGTCAATGGAGCAGCTGAGAAAAGGGTGTGTGACTGAAAGCCTCAAGCTATTGGAAACAGAACGAAAGAACAGTGTTCGCACAGCTCTAATTTTCTCCAAGATTGGGCAAGCAGGGTTTTGGCTTGCCTCAAAGTAAAGTTTCTTCCACAGAGGAAAAATAATAATAAAAAAAAGAGGATTCAATTCAGTAACTTCATTGGGATGCTTTAAACTGGGGGGAGGGGGCAAATGGAAAATATATATGGAGGGGAAGAACATAAGAACATAAAACAAACAAAAAAAAAAAAGAAAAAACAGATTTGAAGACCTATTTCTGATATCTAATACCTAATATTAGATGTCTAATACACCTAATGCCAGAAGCCAAGGTGAGATTGGCTCAAGATTGAGGCATCTAAATCTTAGGTATCCTCTAACCTAGGTTAGATACCTGAGATATAAGCTAATATTATATATTAAATGCAAGGAAAGATTGACGCATCTGAGGATAATATTCACAGATATCAATGACAGGCAGCGAGGTAGCTCTTATATAGTTACCAGTTATAAACACTGTGCAGATATGGAGTGCCTGTGTCAGACCCCTTCCAGAGAGTTAGGTTTTTCAAACAGGATTAGAGGGAAATAATGCTTTGTTCAGAATCACAGTCATATTCCAGACCTAATTGCTTAAGACAAGTCATTTTTTTCCTTTCGGGAAGAATAAGAGGAAGGAAATAAACTCATTATGCTATGAAGAAGTGTCAACCAAGAGTCTCCTAAATGATCGCCTACTTATTAAACTTCAAAATCTGTCTGATACTTCTTGATGCACACTTTTATTTATTTAAATATTGTATGCAAATTCAAATATTGTTAGTGTATAAAACTGAAAGAAAATAATTTCAAGATATTGTATATTCATTGGTTATTATGCTCTCACGAGAGCTAAACCATCTGAATATGGGATCTAAGCCAAGCAAAGTATGAATTTGGATCTGTAATGAGTCTCTTAGGTACTGAAATTTTGTGTTACCAGAGCGGACACTGTAAACACTTTCTTCTTTTGTGTCAAACTAGGTCTATGCTGACAACGACTACTAGCTTTGCAACCACAGGTGATACACTAGTGCCAGAACTAAAAAAAAAACATAAGAGTTTAGATGGACAAAGAGCATCCTATTTTCTGAATATTCCTTGATAACTTTCTGCTGACATTTGTATTATTAATATATCATAGAATTGGGATAAAATATCTATTACATATTCATTATTTGGCTTCTAATTTATCTTCTCTAAATAACATCCCCAGTAATTTCATGCATAAACAGCTGTATGTACTGGTAAGAATATAATGACTATCCATTCAGGAAAGACTTGATTATTTTTTTTTTCTTTTTCTTAAAACAGCTGAAGTTTCATCCAAAAAGGACAAATAGGAGGAATATCTCCTGGGATGTATAAAAATAGATCATATCAAGTGATAGAAAATATACTTTATACAATATTGTACATTGATAAATTAAATGTAGGTGTTTTGATTTTAGATTTGTAAGTTTAGATTGAATATACTAGTAAGCTCTCCCATGCCTTGTTAATTTGCATGATTCTGCTTTTTGACATTTTATTTGTACTACTGCCATTTAGAAAACGGTTGACTTTTATAACAGCTGATGCAATAGTTTTCTTAGGAGGGCACATTACTGTACTGTAGAAAGGTCCTAATAACAACAGTATGAGCTTTTGAATATGAATATAAAACATCATTGATATATTGATGATTAATACCTGTAAAACCAAATAACAAGTTAAAAAAAAAAAAACAACAACAACAAAATATGAATACGGATGAAAATATGCTTCCTTTAAAAAGAAAACGACAAAAGGTTCTGAACAGGCTAGAGAGCTGGGCAGAGAGGAACCCGATGAAGTTCAATCAGGACAAGTGTAGGGTCCTGCGCCTGGGGAGAAATAACCCCATACACTTGTACAGGTTAGAGGCTGACCTGCTGGAAAACAACTCTGCAGAGAGGAACCTGGGAGTCCTGGTGGACAACAAGTTGACCATAAGCAGCAATGTGCCCTTGTGGCCAAGAAGGCCAACAGTGTCCTGGGGTGCATTAAAAAGAGCATGGCCAGCAGGTTGAGGGAGGTCATCCTTCCCATCTACTCTTGACACCCGCCCTTTAGATATTTATAAGGGACACTTTTCAGTGGTGTCAAGCAACAGGACAAGGGGCAATGGGCACAAGCTTGAACACAGAAAATTCCATCTCAACATGAGTAAAAAGCTTCTTTACTTTGAGGATGACAGAACACTGGAACACGCTGTCCAGAGAGGTGGTGGAGTCTCCCAGTCTGGAGATATTCAAAACATCCCTGGATGCATTCCTGTGCAACCTGGTCTAGGTGAACTTGCTTTGTCAGGGGGTTGGACTAGATGGTATCCAGAGGTGCCTTCCAACGCCTACCATTCCTTGCTTCTGTGATTCTGTGATTCTGTGAAAATAATAATTTAGAAACTGAACAAATTTTCATAAAAATCTTTAGTTCTTTTGCTGTCTTTTAATAATGTGTTTTAATGGAATTTAGGAGAGATAATAAACATAGAACCATAGAATCATTTAGGTTGGAAAAGACCTTTAAGATCATTGAGTCTGACCACAAAGCTAATACAGCCAAGTCCACCACTAAACCATGTCCCTAAGGCCACATCAGTACATCTTCTAAATACATCCAGGGATGGTGACTCAACCACTTCCCTGGGCAGCCTGTTCCAGTGCTCAATAACCCTTTCCATGAAGGCATTTTTCCTAATATCCAATCTAAACCTCCCCTGGAGCAACTGGAGACCATTTCATCTCATCCTATCCTTTGCTACTTGGGAGAAGAGACTAATTCCCACCTTGCTACAACCTCCTTTCAGGTAGTTGTAGAAAGTGATAAGGTCTCCCCTGAGCCTCCTTTTCTCCAGGCTAAACAACCCCACTTTCTTCAGCTCCTTATAAGACCTGTGCTCTAGACCCTTCAACAGCTTTGTTGCCCTTCTCTGGACACACTCCAGCACCTCTCTGTCTTTCCTGTAGTGAGGAGCCCAAAAATGAAGACAGTATTTGAGGTGTCGCTTCACCAGTGCTGAGTACAGGGGGACAATCACTTCCCTAGTCAAGCTGGCCACACTTTTTGTGATAGAGGCCAGGATGCTATTGACTTTCTTGGCCACCTGGGCAAACTGCTGGCTCATATTCAGCTGGCTGTTGCCAAATACCTCAGGTCCTTTTCTGCTGGGCAGCTTTCCAGCCAGTCTTCCCCAAGCCTGTAGCACTGCATGGGGTTGTTGTGACCCAAGTGCAGGACCTGGCACTTGATCTTGTTGAACCTCATACAATTGGCCTCGGCCCACCGATCTAGCCTGTCCAGATCTTTCTGTCATGCCTTCCTCCCCTCAAGCAGATCAACCCTCCCACTCAGCTTGATGTTGTCTGCAAGTTTACTGAAGGTGCACTTGATCCCCTTGTCCAGATCATTGATGAAGATACTAAGCAGAACTGGCCCCAGTACTGAGCCCTGGGGACATCACTTGTGACTGGCCGCCAGCTGGATTTAAGCCCATTCACCACAACTTTTGGGGCCGGGCCATTCAGCCAGTTTTTCACCCAGCACAGCATATCACAGAATCACAGAATGGTCAGTGTTGGAAGGGACCTCTGGAGATCACTTAGTCCAACCCCCCTGCCAGAGCAGGGTCACCTATAGCGGGTTGCACACGAAGGCATCCAGGCAGGTTTTGAATGTCTCCAGTGTGGAGTACTCCACCACCTCTCGGGGCAGCCCGTTCTAGTGGTCTGTCACCCTCAAAGTAAAGAAGTTCGTCCTCATGTTTAGACGGAATTTCCTATGTTCAAATTTGTGCCTGTTACCTCTTGTCCTATCACAGGGCACCACTGAAAAAAGACTGTTCCCATCCACCTGGCACCTTCCTTCAAGTATTTATAAGTATTGATAAGATCCCCCTTCAGTCTTCTTTTCTCTAGACTAAAAAGACCCAAGTTCCTCAGCCTTTTCTCTTAAGAAAGATGCCCCAGTCCCCTAATCATCAATATGCCCATCCAAGCCACAAGCAAGGAATTTCTCCAGGAGAATGCTGTGGGAAATGTTGTCAAAGGCTTTATTATATTCCAGGTAAACAACATCCACAGTCTTTCCCTCATCCACTGAGTAGATCATCTAGTCATAGAAGGAGATCAAGTTAGTCAAGCAGAACCTGCCTTTTGTAAACCTGACTGGGCCTGATTGCCTGGTTGTCCTGTATGTGCCATGTGATGGCACTCAAGATGATCCTCTCTATAACTTTCTTTGGCACTGGGGTCAGACTGACAGGCCTGTAGTTCCCTGGATCCTCCTTTCAACGCTTCCTGTGGATGGGCATCACATTTGCTAACCTCCAGTCAACGGGACCTCCCTGGTTAGCCAGGACTGCTGATAAATGATGGAGGGTGGCTTGGTGAGCACTTCTACCAGTTTCCTCAGTACCCTTAGGTGGATGCCATCTGGCCCTGTAGACTTGGGTACGTTTAAGTGTTGTAGCAAGTCACTAACCATTTCCCCTTGGAGTATGGGGGCTTCATTTTGCTCCCTGTATCTGTCTTCCAGCTCAGGGGTCTGGGTACCTGGAGAACAACTGATCTTACTATTAAAGGCTGAGGCAAAGGCAGCATTAAGTACCTCAGCCTTTTCCTCATCTTTTATCACTAGGTTTTCCCTCACATCCAATACAGAATGGAGATTCTCCTTAGCCCTCTTTTTGATGCTAATGTATTTCACAGAATCACGGAATCTTCAGAGTTGGAAGGGACCTCTAGAGATCATCTAGTCCAACTCCCCTGCTAAAGCAGGATTGCCTAGAGCACATTAGGACTGCATCGAGGCGGGTCTTGAAAATCTCCAGAGAAGGGGACTCCACAGCCTCCCTGGGCAGCCTGTTCCAGTGCTCTGTCACCCTCACCATAAAGAAGTTTTTCCATGTATTTGAACGGAACTTCCTATGTTCTAACTTGTGCCCATTGCCCCTCGTCCTGTCACTGGGAACCACTGAAAAGAGCCTGGCTCCATCCTCCTTCAACCCACCCTTTAAATACTTGTACGCCATTATTATGGTCTCCCCTCAGCCCTCTCTTCTCCAGGCTAAAGAGTCCCAGCTCTCTCAGCCTTTTTATCGAAACATTTTTTATAGTCTTTTACAGATTAAATTCTAGTTGGGCTTTGGCCCTTCTAATTTTCTCCCATGACACCTGTGTAGTCTGAGTGGCCCGCCCATTCTTCCAAAAGTCATAAATTCTTTTTTTTTTCCTGACTTCCAACCAAAGCTGTCTGTTCAGCCAGTTAAGTCTTCTTCCACACTGGCTCATCTTTCAACACATGCGGACAGCCTGATCCTGTGCCTTTAAGATTTTCTTCTTGAAGAATGTCCAGCCTTCCTGGACTCCTTTGCCCTTCAGGACTGCCTCCCAAGAGGCAACCTGGCGTTGTCTCCACCTGATTCTAGCAGTTATGGCTAGACTTAATATGACTAACGTCAAGCGGCATCATGTCAGTAGAAGACTTGGAGTTTAAAAGAGACAACAATCCTGATTTCTTGGCTCCCTTCCTATTTTTGTATTATCTGTTGATGTTGCAACGTATTACACTGACTAAATGAGTCTTGTGATGTACCCTTCAGAATGGAGTTATATTTTGAGATCCATTTCCTACATTTCCATTGTGAGAAATTGAGCACAATACAGGAATCAAGTGCTAAAATCCAAACTCTTGCTAATCAATGGCTTATGAATCTTTAAGTAAAAATATGTAAGAAGAATAATCACGGATATGAATTTACTGTACATTAAATGTAAATCTCAGCTCTTGTTCAAGCCCAGATTCACCTTACATTGTCATGACAGGGTTGCAAGCTATGGACACTTAATTGTATTTTTGGTGAACCGTGGAGCAGAAGGAAAAGTTTTGGCCAAACATTTTGGTGAAATGTTTTGGCACAGTCTGTTCAGCCATGCATACTGTTAGCATCTCGCCTGCCTCCACAGCATTCTTAAGTAAACAATAATGAGCAACCTAATCTATACCTGCCTTCATAACAGTTTGGGCAGTATGATAGCAGGCTACAGAGATTCTGCAGTCAGCAGTGGCTTTATGTACAGTTGACTTGTGGGGCAGACTGGCATTGAGCACATTTCCTGGCCTTTGTTTCTAGCCAAGTTCTCAGAAACAAAAGCAAGACAAACAAACAAACAAATCCAAACAAAAAGACTGAAAGGTACTGATGCTATATTTTGCACTAGGCACACTTTTAATCTCATTAAAAATGGTGTAGAACTGAAACTCTCTCTTTGAATAAGATATACTTGTTTTGAACTATGTTAATGAGAATTTTTCCTATTGTACTGTGAGTAATGTAATTTAGAGACTGTATGTTAAAGGTCTCAGAATGTAAGACATTAGGACAGATATCTTCATATTTTATTTAGTTCTAATTCACTTATTGTGCAGCAGAGTATTTACTTATGATAACAGTTAAGGTCTAAGTTAATGAAAACTTTTATTATATTCAAGCGAACTAGTGTGTCAGCATATCAATACAGCTACCTGCAACAGGAGATGATGCTTCACATAATACTTTCTAACTCTAAGTTGATAGAAGCACAAAAAGTTAATTATCACTGTTATGCATGTGTGTATGAAATTCATTGCAATAGAAAAATTCAATTAATTCAGTGCCATATTAAAAACCTGACATACTGAAAATAACACATATAGATTATTTCTGCTTTTAAGAGCACATACATCCCTGTATATAAGATTTAAAAAAAAAATAAAAATCCAAAGTTAAGCAATTAGAAATGTTTCTTCACAATTAATAGCTTGAGTCCTTCATATGCATTATGACACAGCTTATGTAATACAAACGCATGTTCTTTCCTCCCACAGGGTCCCTTATTCAGTATCCAAGATGTATGGAATGCAGTCACCAAGCAATTTTTGCAATACATTTTATACCTATGCAACCATTTTCTTTTCTGCACACTAATCAAAGACAGAATTATTTATCATCTTCTGAGCTTTCCCCCTGGGGAATGTGAACATATTATAAACATTAATTAATTTATTTTTGTGCCATCACTGAGAAATAGAGTGGTATTATTTTATAGGTGATGAACAGAGACAGAGAAATTAAAGGTTTTTTTTTTCCCATTTATTTTATCTTTCAGTGTGAAAAGCCTTTGAACTATTTGGTTTTGAGCTCTAGCCTCATCCTTTGTGCAAATCACACCCCTGAGATCTCAAGTCAGACAATGAGAAACTAAGGAAGATGTATTTATATTCCATATGTGACCTTCAGTGAAGAAAGCCAACTGGACTGCGTCAGCAAGAGTAGCCAGCAGATCAAAGGAGGTCCAGGGAGAACCTTACCCTATAAGCAGCACATGTGAAGCCACCTGAAGTTCTGGATCCACGTTTCGACTCTCCAGAACAAGACAGATATTGATACAATAGAGTGTGACCAGCAGAGGCCATTGAGATAGTCAGGATGCTGGAGTACATGGTGTAAAAGTAGAATCTGGATGTGATCAGTCCTGGAAAAAAAAACGTAAGGGGAGATCTTATTGCTGTTTTCAACTATCCATGGAAAAGGTATAGAGGAGGTGAAGCCAGACCACTTCTTCTCAGAACACATCAAAAGGTGGGAGAACTCAAGATGAAAATGGAGAATTCCGGTAACACAATGTAATCGTCTCTTTTGCACTTATGTTCCATGAGAAATTCAACTGTTTTAACTAAGAATTGCTATCCTGTTTTTCATTATTTCCACCAGTAAACTTATTCCACAGTCCCCATGGAGAACCTCACAAATGGAGTGTGGACTGTGTAGATGACAGAATTAATCTTCATGTCCAGGTCACGCCGTCCTTTTATAGTGAGAAAAACAGAGTCCCACTTAATATCACTAAATACTGAATTGAATGACAAATGTTGTTTTAGTGTATACTTACAGGTACTCAGTATACTCTTGCTTGAGTAATATTAACTCAAGTATTTCTCAATGCACCTATACTTGATTTTACAATTTTTATAGTTATAGATATAGATATAAATAGATATAGATAGATATAGCCTTCTGGTGTATTTCCTGTCAGCAAAGAAAAAACTGAAATGTAAGTAATTAACACAAAAAGGTGATCTTTGGATTAATCAGTTCTGATAAAATACTTTTGTACTGAATTTTACCAGTTCTTTGGAAACTAATTTTTTACTTTTCATTTAGCATCCAACTCTTGCTATCTGGTTCATACAGTTCAGGATATAGGATATAGTCTCAACCTATAGCTGTACTTCTTTCAGGAAAAGCAATAGTTGCACCCAGCCTTCATTCTGTCCCAGCTGCTCATCACTACCCCATGTCATATCTGCCTGTTAAGCTCCTTATTTAAGGTCTTTGTGACCTTTTCCAGGAAAAAGAAACCAAAGTTAATTTAAGAGTTGAAATAGAAGGCATTTGCCAACTGAACTGAAATGGTTTAGGGAGTGATCACGCAGCTAACAGATCAGAAGTGTAATGAGCATTCCTTGGGACTGGAAATGAGCAGCTGGGGGAGGGAAGGAGAAGAACAAGCTCTTTCCATTTACACAGCTGCAGCTGGACCAGTTTTACCTTCTTTGACATTCTGCCCTCTTGTTTTATCTAGAACTTCCAATGGGGCCTTGCTATGCCTTGAGCTATGTGGAAGATATTCAATAAGTTTCATGAAGATATACCAAAAAAACAAGTCGAGAGAAATCTAACAATGAGAGCTTTATGGACTAAGCTCAAGCCTCTTGAAGTAAGAGCAAAACACTCATTACCTCAGTGGCTAGCTAATCAGTGGGCCTCAAATTCCTGTAGTAAAAAGGCAGGTCTGAATAATACAAAACAATGTTTACATGTAATTAGCTTGGCTTCATGAGAGTTATTTGTGATTGTTGTTTTCAAACCTATTTATTATTAACATTAGACAGGGTGAAATTCATGACACCATATTAGAAAGAGAAAACAGGATTTATGGAGCACACAGAAAAATGCCTGTCTTCTAACTTTCACATATCCATCCTCTTGACTTTTACATGTGTGATTTTAAAAGAGCAGTCTTAGGTATTATAAGTGTGCATATTTTCTTTCATGTAGTTCAAATAGATCGTGTATGTCTTAACCCTCATCTATTTTTATTCTATAGCTGGATAGTTAATATGGTTAGTATGTTGTTTGAAGAAAACAGCTTTTATAGGGTGTAGGAATCATTTGGATGGCATCAAAGATTTCTGATGCCAAAGCCTGAAAAATATTATTCCAAAGGCAGCATCTGGCTTCTTGGCACATCTAGTCTGTAGTTTCTCAGTGCCTCTAGGTCTGTTGTGTGGTTGGTCACATTTGAATGCTAATTTTAGTTCCTAACTTCTCCGAATAAAATAAGCTTTTGACATTTTGTAGAATGTATGTGTAAGCATATATATATAGTGAACAACTTGCACTAATTCTGCAAAGTATCATTAGTTCTCTACATCAATATGTCTGTTGATTACCTGTGTTCATACTTATGTGTATATATGCACACATGACAAAATACATACCTAAATAATTATGGGAGGAAGTTTATTTTTTCCCACCTGTTTAAACTGTTATCATCTATGTTACACTGAAGTCTTCAGGGGCTAGCTTTATTTCTTCATCCTTACAAAAAATTAATATTTTGCAAGTAATCACAGTAATTTCCCACAGTCTTTTAACATCTACGGAAAAAAAAAAAAAAGCTGTAGTTTGTGGTAAAGCCCCAATTTTGCTCATATTGAGCTGGATCACTTCTCATATTTCATCTTTTTTCTTCCCCACCCTCCTTGGTGGGTTCGTTTCTCCAATCTGTTTGCAAAAATCATCTACACAAATCACTTTTGACTTTTGCCATTATCTCATCGTTGCCAAACTGATCCCCTTCTTTTCCTGTTTTTTTCACCACAAGTATCATTCTCAAGATCTCACATCTTTCCTACCTGCGTTAGATTTCTTGCTGTTCTATATTCACCCTGACCTTAGCAATCACTTTTCTTTTAATTCAGTTCTGTTTTATTCCAAGCTTGACCAAAAGAGCTATAACACCTAAGAAAAATAAATTATATGTAGAAGTGAATCTTTAAATAAGATATTTAGTCTACTCCACCTAATCCTTAATAATCTCCCTTTTTTGGAGTTCAAAGTACTATGTATCATCATGGTGGTATCTAAGGCATCTAGGACAACTAAGGCTGGTGGTAGAATTTTCATTCACTGATTCACACAAAACAGCAGGTTTACATGAACTACACAGAAATTGAAGATTCAATAGTTTCAACTGATTTTCGATTTCTTAATGTTTCTTTAAGAGCTATGTCTTTAAGAATCTTAGTCTTTCATACTGGTAACAGAAAATCACTTCAACTTGTGAGTGAACATATGCTGGTTTATCACTTGCCTTTAAAGGAATCGAGAATCATAGAATCATAGAACGGTTTAGGTTGCAAAGGACCTTGAAGATCATCGAGTTCCAACCCCCCTGCCATAGGCAGGGACACCTCCCACTAGACCAAGTTGCCTAAGGCCACGTCCAGCCTGGCCTTGAACACCTCCAAGGGTGCGGCCTCAACAACCTCTCTGGGCAACCTGTTCCCAGGGTGAAGGAGTGGGATTTCCTAATAATGGGACATGTCGCATTCAGTCTTCAAGTTTTAAAATTCCCATAGGTCATTTTAAATTCACTCCAAAATCCAGTCCTTGACATAGAATTCATATCTTCATAATTCTGCCGCTTTCCAATGAATATGGACTTGAATGTTTTTTAATGGTATTACGGTAATGTATTTGAGAGAACTGACTTTAAGGGAATTAACTTTGTCACCTTGTAATTGGCAGAACTGGGACAGTTAGCTAAAGCCCAAGCAGACACTGTTCATTTTATCAACAAGGGCTCTGTCACTGATATAATGTTTTATAGATTATATATGACAGTTTTACATCTGCTAAACATCTTTTCACACCAGACTTTTTTCACTTCTGTGTTAGAACTAGTGGAAAATTATTCTGAACTAAAATTATCTCCTTTATGATGCTGTATATAAATGTATATATTAATTGCCACATATGAGTTGGAAAGATTTTTGGTGCAATGCCCCGGAAAAAAAAAAAAAAAACTAACAGCTTACTCAGACACACTTACCGTATTGAGACACACTTACAGCACTGAAAGCAGTTTAATGAAGAACATTCTATTTTTCATACTTTTTTTTTTTAATTTTACCCTAGAGCTTTTCCTGATGAATTAAAGTACTTCAGTCATATTTATTTATTTTGTTATTATTTTTATCTGCATGAGAAACCAGTCTTAGACTAAATGTGCTAGATCTCTGAATGTATTCAGGTTGAAGATACTTCAAGTCATCCTGGTCAAAAGTGGTTTAAATGACATGTTTGTTGTTATGGAATTTAGAACTGATGTCAAAACAGCTCTACTAAATGATGAACAACTTGCAGTCAGTCTGCAGGGAAATCTCTGAACAGTAAAATATAATAATGATGAGACTTAATTTATTTGTCATAAAAATTACAGTCAACTCCAACTAGGGCAGAAGTGTTTTGTCTGCAGATTTAAGTAAAAAAAACCCAACATTTCCTGCAAAAAAATAGCCCAAGAACTTTCTTATTCCTTCAGCTATGTTCTGGATGGCTATAGTTCCCTCATTCCAGGGTCACAGAGTTAATTAAAAGTATTGATACATATTGTTTAAAGTGTTATATCGTTTGTTAATGTTTTTTATATCCCTTTTTAACTGATACTGATTCAGATTGCCAGCAATAGACAAATATATGTGAGTCAAAGGTGGTGACTCATGACATGTTTGCTTTCTGATTATTTTTCTTGTCATCAGGTGCTTCATTTCTACCCAAGTCTCCCTGTAGGTAACAAAATTAAGCATCTTGACTCTTTTTTTTTTTCCTTTCTATTCTTTGCTAGAAGAAAATATATTTTATTAAATAAAATATAACAACAGTTAAAGCAAAAATTGAGCATTGCCAGCATTATAATCTAACAGGGTTTATATCTTTGATTTCATCAGTATCTGAGTCTTCCCCCATATCTTAGGTTCTTGTTCTGTCTGCCAGGTTATTGACTGATCTTAATCAGAAAGGGATTGAATAGATCCCACTCTTTCAATCTAACCTTATGGCCAGCTGCAGTCTTTAGTGAAGCCAGTCAGTTCTGGCCCAGGGTATCCAGCTCTTCTGTCTTCTATCTCCTTGTCAGGATAAGGCACCCTTCCGCAGCCAATGTATTTAAGTCTAGTGCAAGGACCACTGCCGAACAGAGAGCTGTTTTGTAGTACATTTTGATTGTACAAACCTCAGAATCAATTAAAGAGTGCAAAATTTATTGTGGATTAAACCTTCTTAATTAATCAATGACCAGTACATGAAGCTTGAGTTACGGCTGAACAGAATGACACAGAAAATATTTTCCTCACAGTATGGAAATAACCATTAACCTTAATTTCCTCATATAAAGCCAGGAATATATAACCGGGAAAAAGATAGGTTAGTCCTTGTCTCACTAACTTCCTCAGTGTCCGAAATCCTTCTGTTTTCATTTGTGTCTCAGTTACCCCTAGTTAACTTCTTGCTCAGTTGCTTTCTGAAGATCCAAAAGTCAAAGTAGCAAGTGAGATTTCTCTGAGGTAGTACAGATAGCACAAGAACAAGGCCTTATAATACCTACTTATTTTCTGAAACCTGAACCATGATCTCACCATGAAAAGGAATCCAGCTTCAATGTCAGCTCAAATCAACAAGAGTGTTCATTTGGTCATACTAGAGTTTGACTTAAACCTATAAACAACAAACCAAAATCTCTTTCTACCCTTTGTCTTGCCAAATCAGTATGGGAAAAAATAGCTTATTCAGAGAATAAACTTTTCTGTGGAGTAATATAGAGTGCTCTTTTCCAAACGGCCATATGTTTTCCATATGAAATTACACGTTTTCATCAGTAAACCTGTAGTGCATAAGGAAGCAAATAATAGAAAGAAGTCCATGTTATATATCATTAGGAGATGTTTAAAGTGTAAACTGACAGAACAAATATTTTGTGGATAAAAAGAAAAAGACAAGGTTTTCTCTAGCACTTCTTATAGGCACTGCAAAGATCCCGATTTACTTCTTTTGGATAATTGTTCCTAGATTTTTGTAAACTTATGGCAGATGTGTTCATGAAAAATTATGCCTGTCACAGAAAATTTGGAAAGAGTCCTAGGCTGCCCAATTATGCAAGAGTTATAGCTCATGTAAGGGACACCTACTGTTTTAAAGGGGAAAGTGGGAATTATAAATTTTCCACAAAGGAAGTTCTGTCTGGAAGATTTAATGGAGCTGGGACTTGAACAAAAGCTGTTCAGTCAGTTTTTTTTGTTTTGTTTTGTTCTTTTCTGACACCCATTTTGTCAACAACAATTAATATTAAGCGCTGCAGTGGTTTGAATCCAAGCATAGTAATTTTATTCACACTTGCTGCTTAATGTATTCTATGTAAAGAAGAAACACAGTGAAAAATCAGGCATATTGCCAACTGTTTGTTTTTTTTTTTTTCCTCTTGAAAGCTTTTTTTGATACTCTGAATACATGCTGTTAATATACGTATTTGTATATTCCTTTAATTACCTAGTTAATACAAAGTATAAAATATAAATAACAAAGAACTGCATTCATTACAGAGTATTATTTGTCTAAGTGCTTCACAGAGTCAAAAGCCAGAAGTACCATTTATGTACATCTATTTTGACCTCATCTATTGTACAGACTGGCATACTCCTTCACCCAGAAATTTCTGCTGCAGGCTTATACCTGTAGATATGTGTAATATGGAAGTTCTATTTTGTAAGAATTCCTGAGATTTTGGAAATGTGTTCTGTCTGGGAAAAAAAGGAAATAAATAACAGCACCAGAAATTACTTTTCCGCAACAGAAAATTCAGTTTAAAAAAAAAAAAAAAAAAGGAAAGAAAGAAAGAGAGAGAGAAAGAAAAAAGGAAAAAAAAAGGAAAGCAGGCAGGAAAGAAGGAAGAGCTCACGAGTAAGTATTGATTTACCACTGCAGCTCTTATTCTCCAACAAGAAGAATAAGCAGGTCTCCTTTTGGCATAATAGCCTGTAGGAAGAGAATCATTCAGGAAGTGAAATGTGTTCTGCAATACAGTCATTTAGGAATCGAACTATGTCTACTCTGCAACGGTAGAATCACACAGGGTTTTCTACTAATCCGCTTAAAATACTCTATTTGCCAAGATATGATTAAGATGGAAATGACAGCTAACAGCAGTTACTTGTGCATAAAACTTTTTTAAAAAGAAAATCCAACTTTAACTAGATAAAGAGGTCTTTGGTTATCTGGAACATTAAAAGAATGTGTACAGTGTCTTTGTTTTTAAACCATTAAGAAAAACACCAAGAAAAGCAGCTAGAGGCCAAAGGTATTACAGAGAAATAGGACCGCAATGCGGAGTATCTCCAAATGCATGTACTACTGGAATTACTGGACATGCTGATGCCCTACCGTAAAATTACAACAAGCGACAAAGAAACTAGTAACCAATAATTTTACATCAAAATGGTGTCACATGATTGATATATGTAAATTCAGTAGTTATTTTTTCCTCTACTATAACATTTGAAAGGAAGTAAACCTATTAATCAAGAAGTGTTGGGCATTTTTTTGTAAAGAACTTTGAAATAAACAAACTCACCCTATGTGATTGATTACATGCATGAATGCATATTCTATTTGGTTAATTATTGAAAAAAGGGACTTTTTAAGTATAAAAGCTAAACAAAAAAAAATTAAAGGGGAGGAAAGAAAGAAATATTTGAATCTTATATCCCAATCCAACTTTCCTTCAAATAAATGTGAATCTTTGCTTTGGTTTGAAAAGAAGCTGCAGTCTGGCCAAAATGATGTATGGATCCTGATTCTCAAGAACAATACATGAAATCTTTCTGAAAAGTTCTAGTCTACAGGTTACAGTTAGCCACTTGTTATTTCAGTGTATATTCTAAGGCTTGTAGTAGTTGTAAATGCATTACTATTATATTGCAAAGGTATGATATGTAATCTATTTAATTAGCAACTTCCTGTAACTTATTTTAATTTTTACTATATTCCTTCTTATTATATATTTTGTTGCCAACATTACAAATGGATCTCTGGGCACATTCATACATTTCTTTCACAAGGATCGGTGTTCTGAACATGCATTTAGTGGAGTATTGATAGTACCATAAACTCAGTGCTTTGTATTTTTGTCAGTACTCTAAATGTATGGTAATTACAGAGGTATCATAAAGAATATAGAACATTTAATTTGCCTGAAAATGGCAAAGTTCTTAATGACAACCACTGCTTACTTAATGCACGGTGTTCCATGTAACTTAATAATTTTTGTTACCAGTTAAGCTACTTATAAATTACCATTTTCTGAATGAATATAACATGAATTTTACTTGACTTCTGTATTTCTTTAGATGCATCACAAGTATTTCCAATTAAGTAATGGAATGACATTTTTAAAAAATCTAATTTACATTCTAGGCTGTCTAAAAGGAAAAGGTAATTCATCTGCCTGAAAAGTGAGATGAAGAACTGACATTTCATCAGCACTTTTTATGAATATTTAAGATTTAGAAGGAAATACATTTTGAGAGGTAGAGAGAAGTCATATTAGAGAGGGGGGGAAAAGGAGAAAGAAAGATGGAGAGACAAAGTCATGGAAGAAGTTATGAGATACAGTATGCAGTTGGTATTCTCATGGTTATATAGCAATTTGATAATTACTTCAAAAGGTAGAATTAAGCATATACATACCCATTTAAGCACCTAGATCTAAAATTTAGGATTTTCTAGTATTTATAAAACTCTTGCCTATTTTCACTGAGCTATGTAGCAGTTTAACATCTCTAGACTACTAAGTGTCTAACAGTTGAGAATGCAGAAAAATGTCTAAATATTGAGCAAGCTGAGTTACCATCAAACCTACATGCATGTTATGTATCCTTTGAATAACCTCAGCCAAGAGACTATAAAAGTAGCGTGATAACATCTCTCTAATGCTTCTTAATGCCTTGCAAAAGCACAGTTCACCAAATGTATGGGACCCTGACTTAACTGTATTTTCCAATTCCAATGAGCAGATTTGAACTTGGATTTTGGAAAAGCAGAAAAATACTCTACATCTTCAGCTAAGGAATATATTAATTTAGGATTCTTGCAGTTTCCTATTTTGAAGCTGTTCTAAAATGGAACAGAGTACACACTGGGACACATGATTCTGAATTTTAATTCTTATTATGCACACCTAAAAAGAGTGTGGGACTGTCTGGCCTGAATTAATTGTTTCAAGAACAGCTTATGTATTATTTAAAGGCTGGGTTTTTTTGTTTGTTTGTTTGTTTGTTTTTTTCAGGTGGTTTTGGCTTTTGATTTTTTGATCAGGGAAAGTATAATCTAAAAAGTTGAAAGAACATTTTGGATATTTACACTTTAGTTCCTGCTCCAATAATTATTAACATGTCTATACAAACAGAATAGTTTGTGCTAGAAAAGATTGGGAGAACTTCGCTCAGAATAGCACATAGCTCAGTATTTGAATGCTGAATGATAGGAAAAGAAATAAAATAAATCAGATTGAAAACCTTATCTTGTCTCAGGAAAATAATTCATCTTTTGGATTTTAAAAGGGATTGTGCAATGCCTCCAGTGAGAAAGACAGATCTGATCTAGTTTAGGTGCTTTAGGATAAGATTAACATTTGGAATTCCAGATATAAAATATATATAAGCTATACCTCTCTAGATGTTGTCCTCATCTTTTATATTGTCAACACTTCACTGTTACTTTCTCCACTGTGCTAGTTTTTGTAAACCATACTACAAGACACTTGAAATTTCACAGGGAAAAAATATCCTAAGAATTAGACATTGCAATGGCAACTGCACCTATGTGAAAATACCCCAAATATGACAATAAATGCATGGGTTTTTTATTAAGCCTCATGATACTTGTTCATATTAATAAGTACATACCTGATTCCATTTCATAGAATCATAGAATATCTCAAATTGGAAGGCACCCATAAAAATCACCGAGTCAAACTCCCTGCTGCTCACAGAACTACTTAAAACTAAACCATATGACTAAGAATATTGTCCAGATGGTCCTTAAATTCCCTCAAGGTTGCTTTCAGTAATTGTCTGAGAGGCTTAACTGTAATTTCACAGAATCATAGAATGATAGAATGGTTTAGGTTGGAAGATACCTTGAAGATCATCGAGTTCCAACTCCCGTGCCATAGGCAGGGACACCACCCACTAGAACAGGTTGCCCAAGGCCACGTCCAGCCTGGCCTTGAACACCTCCAGGGATGGGGCCTCAACAACTTCTCTGAGCAACCAGTTCCAGTGCCTTACCACCCTCAAAGTGAAAAATTTCTTCCTAATGTTCAATCTGAACCTGCCCTCTTCCAGTTTAAAGCCATTCCCCCTCGTCCTATCACTACATGCCCTAGTAAAAAGTTCTTCCCCAGCCCTCCTGTAGTCCCCCTTTAGGTACTGGAAGGCCGCAATAAGATCTCCCCGGAGCCTTCTCTTCTCCAGGCTGAACAGCCCCAAATCTCTCAGTCTATCCTCATAGGAGAGGTGCACCAGCCCTCGGATCATCCTTGTGGCCCTCCTCTGGACACACTCCAGCAGGTCCACGTCCTTCTTGTGTTGGGGACTCCAGAGCTGGATGCAGTACTCCAGGTGGGCTCTCATGAGAGCGGAGTAGAGGGGCAGAATCACCTCCTTTGACCTGCTGGCCACACTTCTTTTGACTCAGCCCAGGATACGGTTGGCCTTCTGGGCTGTGATCACACACTGCTGGCTCATGTTGAGCTTCTCTATTCCCTGCCGAGCCTGTATTTGTGCTTGGGATTGCCCCAACCCAGATGTAGGACCATGCACTTGGCCTTGTGGGAACTGCATGAGGTTGGCTTGGGCTCACGTCTCCAGCCTGTCCAGGTCCCTCTGGATGGCATCTCTCCCTTCCAGTGTGTCTACCTTGCCAAAGAGCTCAGTATCATCGGCAAACTTGCTGAGGGTGCACTCGACCCCACTGTCCATGTTGCTGACAAAGACGTTGAACAGTACAGGTCCTAGTACCGACCCCTGAGGAGTGCCACTCATCACTGCTCTCCACTTGGACATCGAGCTGTTGACCGCAATCCTTTGAGTGTGACCATCCAGCCAGTTCTTTATCCACCGAGTGGTCCATTTGCCGAATTCATGTCTCTCTAATTTAGAGACCAGGATATTTTATGGGGCAGTGTCAAACGCTTTGCACAAGTCCAGGTAGATGACATCTGTTGATCTTCCCTTGTCCCCTGCCACTGCAATCCGTTCGTAGAAAGCTATCAATTTTTTGGGGCATGACTTGCCCTTGGTGAAGCCATGCTGGCTGTCACTAATCGTCTCCTTGTTTTCTACATGACTTAACAGAATTTCCAGGAGGATCTGCTCCATGATCTTGCCAGGCACAGAGGTGAGACTGACTGGCCTGTAGTTCCTTGGGTCTTACTTTTTTCCCTTTTTGAAAATAGGGGTTATGTTTCCCCTTTTCCAATCAGCAGGAACCTCACCAGACGAACACAACTTCTCAAATATGGTGGCTAGTGGCTTAGCAACTTCATCTGCCAGTTCCCTCAGGACCTGTGGATGTGTCTCATTAGGTCCCATGGACTTGTGCACCTTCAGATTCCTTGATCTTCACCTACAGTGGGCGGTTCTCTATTTCCCCAATCCTCACCTTTGTATTCTGCATCATGGGCAGTGTGGCTGCAGTCCTTGCCAGTGAAGACTGAGGCAAAAAAGTCATTGTGTACCTCAGGTCTGTCTCTGTCCTGGACAACCAGTTCTTGCGTTTCCTTCTGGATAGGGCCCACATTTTCCCTAGTCTTTCTTTTCTCACTGACATACTTAAAGAAGGATTTGTTTGTCTTGATGTCCCTGGCCAGATTTAGCTCTATCTGGGCTTTAGCTTGCCTAACCTGATCCCTTGCCTTTCAAACGATTCCTCTGTATACCTCCCAGGCTACCCGCCCCTGTTTCCACTCCCTATAGGCTTCCTTTTTGCTTTTGATCATGTCCAGGAGCTTCTTGTTCATCCATGCAAGCCTCCTTGCTTTTCTGCCTGCCTTCCTCTTCCTGTTTGTAGGAATTTGGGGGAAATCATGAAACTGGAGACAAGAACATAAAAATAATGGAGATCTAACTCCCCCTCCTTTTCTTTCTTTTTTTTTTTTTTCTGTTCTTCTTCCTATTCTTTTGAAAGTCATTCTCAAAATATCCACTGATTTCAATACCAACAGTCATGGATACACTAAGTACAAGAGAAAGCAGTCATTTTATGCCTGACTTGCAGACTATGTCTTCTTCCCGATCTATAGCAAACATACGTTATTATTCTAAGTTGAGACATATAAAGGACAAAACAGAAATCAATCGGTTTTCAAAAACTACATGACCTAGAAAATTTCAAGATGCTCTTCAAAAACACATGTGGATACTTACTAAGTTTCCAAAGGCTATATCATAAGAAGATAGTTATAATATTTGTAATACTTGGAAGCATACTTAAAGCCATGTCGCTTTTGGAGACTGCAGAAAAACATATAAACGGAAAATGTTCTTTTAGCATAAACATGCAAGCTGTTTATAGTGAAAGAAGTAATATAATAAATGGATATCTGAAATAAAGCTGAAAGCATTTGATGGAGGTTTTTGAATTTTTAATTTTAATCATCAAATTTATAATAATTCTTTCTTGAATCCTGTTGGTGTTTGATATGGGTTTTTTCTGTGTTATAACATTATAGATATGTTTTTATAGAAACAGTTTATTCAGAAGAGTCCGCTCTCATATTTTATGTCTAACAGAGGAAATTACAGTCATAAACTTCTTGTATGGTGTTGTCTTAGAATTTCTCTCTGCAATTCTTGCTCAGTGATTTGCAATTATTTGGGAAGATGACCATTTGTGAGTACTCCCACATACGGAGAATGGATACTATTACCCAATGCATTAAATGTAGTCAAATGTTTGATTACATTCACTGTAATAGTGAATGTAGTCAATTGTGTAATTACATTCACTACCTCATCTTATCCTGTAAATACAGTTAATATTAAACCTACTATGGCAAAAGTGGATTTAATGTCTGCTTTTGAATTTCTTTCAAATTAATTTAAGGTGATGTATGCTTTTTCATGGTTCACTCTGAGAAAGAATGGTACAAATAGGTTTTGAAGGAAAAACTCAACTGGGGCTTCCAAAAGTGAAGGAAAGCCAGCAATCTTTAAGGAAGTGAGTTAATTTATAACACAGCTGGTTGCAGACGTGCAGAATTTTTTCTAAACTGGTCAAGATCAGGAGCTGGGAGTTCAAGAACAACCTAAACGCAAGGTTCCACTTCTAGCTATATTTTCAGAAAGGACACTTCTTGTCAATATCTTCACAGTGTTGTGGTTGGAGAATTCTTGTCCTTAAGCACAATCAGCAAGATCACCAACCCAAGAAGAGGATTTATCAAATCAATCTTTAGAGGCTATGACATTTCTTCCTCCTATATATCAAATTTATTTGAAAATATTGCTATAAATCATAGTAATTCTGCTAAGATAAGGGGATCACTGACATTTACTATCAACAAAGAATGCAGGTGAACTATCTGTCTTTGATTTCCAGCAGCTATTTTGCAATTGCTAATTAGTTTGTCGCATATCTGTTCAACCTGCTTGGCTTAAATAATGAGTAATATATTAATTTGCATTCTTTTAGTCATCTATTCCAAATTTCTATTCTATCACATCATTGCTAAATTACTGTTATTTCTAGGTGTAGACTTCCTTCCCCTTCCTCCTTCTCTTATTCTGCTTTGTCAGTCTGAGGTTAGGTAAGTTTTAAAATTTGCACTGCTCTTGCAGAAATTCAAACTACTTTTAAGTCAGATAAGGAGCTATCAAGCATGGCTGTTAAACAAATTGAAAGAGACAGACCTTTTCTTCACTAGTTCTGCATTAGTAAAAAACAACATAATTATGGCAGCATAGTCTTTCAACTGAGACAGAAGTTCTGAATTTATCCAACCTTTAACAATGTTACATACTTGATATTAATGTGAATGTTTTTTATCTGATAAAACTGAAATGTAAAAAGTAAGAAGCATTGATGCAAAAAATTTAAATAGAATATAAGAAACCATGGCAAGATGTGGTTCAGTCTTATTCCTTCTTCCTAAAGGCCAGGACAGAGAAATCAAACTAATGTTTGTGTGAATAAGCAACGTGCTCACCTGGATGTGCACGTGAAACTAACTTATTGCGTTAAAGACACATATCCTAATAATTTGATACCAAATAAGGTTGTTGATTCTTACACTTGTTCTGGGAAACCCTTGAGAGTAACATGATGTTTCCTGTTCTATCTGCTATTTGTAAGATGAATAAGCAGTTTGTGCTTATTCCATGGAGTGTCAATATACATAGCGTTATTTTTCAATAGGTATACCTTTTGTGTTTCTGATATAAAAAGTAAGCTACAGTTTTTACATTATTTCAGTTGGAAAACAGATAATTCGTCAAATGAAGTAGTGAGTCTATCATACATCTCTGAATTTTAACAGTCAAAAATTTTAAGATAAAAAGAAGAAAAATTGAAAAGTTTACTTTCTGTTTGTTTGTACGGGGGGGCAGCATATTTATCACTAAAATAAGGTGTTAATTTACTGGCGGCATGTGGCTATAGGTTTTTATATAGTCCACTGTGCTAAACAGTTTGCATTGTAACCTGGACTGGTCAGAACAGAACTTATCACAGAATCATAGAATAGTTTGGGTTGGAAGGGACCTTTAAAGGTCATCTAGTCCAACGCCCCTGCAATGAGCAGGGACATCTTCAACTAGAACAGGTTTCTTAGATCCACATCCTTGGAACATCCCAAAATAATAGCAATAGCAATAGTAACAGTAAAAGTAGCAATAAGAACAACAGCAACAACAGCAAAATAGTGAATGTAAATGTTTGGTCAATGTATAATAGAGCAACTAAATTATCATCGGATTTTAGTATAAGTCACCTAGAGTAACAATTGCACTCATGCTAAATCAATGCTTATGCTTCTCATTCAACATGTTTGTGTTCATCCTAAATTGGTCTGGCTAGAGTACATTCATAAGACTATTTATGTAAGTGCAGGTACGTGTGTGCTTGCAAGAAATATTGGACTCAAAAACAGTCTTCAACAATTGGACTCAAAAACAGTCTTCAACCGTGTTCTTTCATGACATCTCTCTCATCAGCAGCAGTCTTTGTGTGTGTGTGTGTGTGTGTGTATGCATAATAATAATACACCACTGAAAGCATGAAAATCAACACAAGAGTTATTAAAACATGTATAAATACATTATCTTTTATTTTCTGTACTGGCTGTCAATGACGCACTTCTGGATATTTTCCAACAAGTGATGGGAATAGTTAAAATAATGACTTACTTTAAGCATAAATACATATCCTACTAGCTCAGAAATTCCAACAGGGTGCTAGAGGATTGTGGGGGGGGGTATAAGTTTTTCAGCTTTTACAAAAATTATTTCTTGAACACCTTTATATTTATTCTTCTCAAGAGAAGTTAAGGCCATGAAAGATATGATAATGCATTATCATAAACAATATTACAAGAACCATCCTCTTTTTCCTGCCATACACCACAAGAATACTATATTTAAAAACCTTAAAAATTAAAGCCAAGAACAGGAGAGAGTTCCCATGACTCACCCTACAGACATACGCTCAGTGCAGGTTCAGGAGAAAGAGTTCAAACACTTCCTGTGATGTAGAACTTCACCTCACCGAGGAGCACAGATGTCTCTCCTTATTAGCATACACTGTTCACTTGAAAAATCGTTGTACAGAAAGGTCTATAAAATAAAAGACACACTTAGAACATTAATTAAATGTTGATTTAGGCAGGGAGAAAGGGGTATCCACATTCAAGTAACAATTGCTCTTTAATATTTCTAAGAGTTGTGATCACTTGATATCTAGGAGATAAACTAAACTCCAATCACGCTTGGTGGTTTAGGCATTGTAAAACTGATTGAGACACCTCTCTGACATCTAAATACCTTCCCTGACAGGGTTCTTTATTTGTCCTTGGCTGACCAGAAGTCCAGCCCAAACATTCAGTTCTAAGAATAAAATATATTCCGCTCCTAATTCTAAAAAAAATTAGGTTTGTTTCTGAGAAAGTTAATCAATTCATTCTGCAAAATGAGTGACAACATATCTTTCTAGGAAAAGAAAAACAAAGGTGAACTGTAGGAAATTGCAAATGAGGTGCAGAAATAGGTTTCAGTCTTATATTTCAGTTACACTGTTGGGAATATGTTGGGCAAATATGCCAACTGTGACATCTTTCAGAGGTATGCATATGACAGTAATTCTATGCATTGTTTAGAAAATCAAGACTAAAAGTTCAATATAGACTTCCTATTCAACATGAAATTGTTGCTGAGAATACCAGCTTCACATAACATGTTCTCTGCGATGTGTATTGGTAAGGACTTGAATTCTGAAATTCTAAATGAGATGTTTTCTCAGGGTATACTCATTTTCTCTTTCCACAGACGCACAAACACAGCCACATAAACGTACATGGCCTAAAAATTTATTTGCCTTTTTTTTATTTTTTTTGGTAGGAAAAAAGGGTCTCCACTATTTTGTAAAGAAAATTGTCTTCTAAACATTAACAAAGACAAAGAAGCTGTAGCATTTCTCTTTAAGAAAACAAAAAAGTATGCCTTTTTTGTTGCTGCTGTATTATTTTAATTCCTTAAACTTTCTATTTTCTTGGGCATAGAAACATTTTCTTGCAAGTTTTTTAAGAAGTTGAATGTGTTTTGCTTTCATTTTCATTTCTTATCAAAAGTGGGGGAAAATCTTTCAAAAATTGATTAAAGTCTCCAAAAATAATTGATCTTTTTCACCATTTTTTGTTTCAAAACATATCTATAGTAATGGATTGTCAGTAAGGGAAGAAGGGTCTTATTTCTTGCAAGTGAATTTTTTTTGTGTGTTTTATTCCATTTCAGATGTGTCTCTTCAAGTTCACTTACTAAATGTTCTCCAGCAGTACACTTTTTACTGTACTAGCACACTTTTTATTGGGTGCAAATGCACAGTCTGTGTACGGCTGTTTATCTCTATATGTGTAGATAGTGCTTTTACACTTTACTGAGAAACTTGTCCCTAAGGAATTTTCAAGACAAAGAGTTTTAATGACACTGGTGTAGTTTTGTAATATTATTCCACAACTGAAAGGTCTTCCAGCTTGTGAAAAGAATATTTTAATCCTGTGAGAGAAGAATTTTAGTATTTGATTAGGAGGTAGATACAAATTGCAGACATTGTCTTTGTATTGCCACTCATTTTCTTTTTCTTTTTTTCTTTTTTTTTTCTTTTGAGTATCAAATTGTAATAAAATTATATCAATGCCTTATATTCATTTTCTGACAGATGTCATTGTTGGTTGGATTGCCTGTGCTCTAAGTGAATTGCTTTGTTGAATTGTGCAGAATAACTTTATATTGTATTGCAATGCTCACTAACTACAGCAGATGGTTTCCCACTACCAGTCTGAATAAACCCAGTCTGTACTCTTTCATTTGAGTACTGCTGAAAAATAGCATCTGGGGCAAGCACATGAGTGTAGACCAACTCCAATTTAGGAATGGGATTGGGAATAACTCTACAGTCAGCTGTGTCTTTGAATGGGAAAGTAATTTAGAGGGGTTGAAATTCCGCAGCTCTTCAGACAGGATATGGCTGGTTGACCTCTCTTCTTCTGAATAAGACAAGTTGTAAGTTTCTTTGTTGACCTTCTCGTGGCTTCTTCAAGCAAACAAAAAAGAAAGACCTGATTGGTCTTCTGCAAAAAGTGGCATATTACTTGTCAGTCCAATATCAAAGCACTTATCAAAGCCTTCTGCCAGAAGCAGAGAATGATTTTCTAGAAATATCTGCAGCTCTTCTATCTTACAAAAGTGAAGTAGGATGGAACTCTGGCTCCCAGAATGTACTGAGAAATGTATGCTATGAGCTATTCTATAAATGAAGTATGTAAATGGCTGGCTATCCTTGTTCTTGTAACCTTGAAAAACAAATGATAAACTGAATACACACAGCTGCCACCTCTTCTACTACCCAAGCTTGTAATAAATGTTGTGTTGCAGGCAGTATATAGTAATAAAAAATGTTATTTCAGCATGTGGCCACTGAGTTTGGAATTGTACATGGTTGAATAATATAGGAAAGACTATTTTTCAAATAGTTTATGTATTTAATTTTCATACCCTCAGCCATAAAGAATGTTTAAACGTGAAGTTGAGCAAAATGACTCAGTTGTTCAAAGGGCTTTCTCAGGCTTTGGTTTTCCATATTGATGAGGTGCACAAAATGAGACACGTTGCAAACAAAGTCCTAAAATGGCCCTTATGAAATAAGGGTATGCTCATTCTTCACATATGCAACTTTTTCTGTGTCAGAGACAGTAACACTTCAACATGAAACCCCAAAGTGCTAAAAAGCCTGCATGATTTTAGTGACAGATTGTATCAAAAAGCTACAACTGCATGAATTTTGCGATCTATTAGGAGGAGTTCAAATTTTATGAAAATGTGATTTTTATAGAAGTCTGGAAATTTCTTTGAAAAAATTAAGTCTGCAAGAACATATGGTGTCCTAAATAACATTATGAATGAAAAATAAAATAAAGAAATAAATAAAAAATGGGGAAAAAATCTCATGAAAATATGAGAGATATGAGAGATAAATATGAGAGATAAAGGGCAAAATTTTCAGGGTCGTTCTGGAAATACATTCTAGTCTATAATGCATTATACCTCAAAGAGTACAGAATTTAGGACTATCTGAGCTATGCATGAGAAATATAAAGTTCAGAAAATGATAAAATTTGTCTGGGCATTTAGTTTACAGTTAGATGAAAGTCAGAAAATACTACCAGAAATGTTTCATCCCAATTAAAATCCTGTATCAGTAACAGAAGAAGCTATTAAAAGGACTTGAATAACAGACGGAAAATAAAAAGCTTTGCTAAACCAAATTATAAGAACAAAAATAATGTTCATTGAATTTAGGTTTATGTAAACTTTATTTCTTCTGCTTTTATGATATTCTTAAATCTTACTGGACTAAAAAAAAATATTTTACAATTTCACACTGATGAATGCCCTCTAGGTCTGACCAGCTGTGTCCTCCTTAAGGAAAATCAACTTAACATAATCCTGAAAAGGCTTAGTGTCTCCTGCAGAGTTTTGAGTATCATCAGTACTCACCGAAACAGAAATAAATCATAGCTGTGAATGTGCAGCATCTTTCAGGAAAAGGTCTATAAATATTCATGCTGAATATTAGAATCCTTGCATTCTGGAATTTATATACAGTGTGCAAAAATCATAAGTGATTTTTAACTATCAGCAGATAGATTGAATACTTTACACATGAAAGAACAGTCATGAAACACATTTGAAAACTCTGAAAGGAACAAGAATTAAAACAACGAACGAAATAAAAAAAAATATCAGTGATTAACTAACACTCAGGAAAATATTCTCTTTTCTGTTTGCATAGAGGAATGAAAAAATAGCTGGTAAGGAGAAACCTTAATGTTCTGGAAAAAATTCTAGTGAGATTACCGAAAATGAAAAAGGTACAGAAAAGTCTGTGTACTCAAGCTCAATCTTTGTTGACAAAAAAGATATGGCAACTGTAAGTGGGTCAAAAGAGATTAATGGGCACTATCAACATCTTTTATCTGTGAATGATTGATTGATTTGGTTAGTCTACAGAGCACGAGGAGGGGATGGCAGTATGAAAACAGTTTTCAGCTATGCAATAGTTTGCAAAGATGTAGGGACTTGTCTCCTCTCTGTTCTGTGAGGGACAGGACAGGACAGGACAGGGCAGGCAGGATAAAACAAGACAAGACAAGAAATAAAATAAAATAATAATGTGTTTAAATTGCAGAAAGGAAGGTATTGGATAAATTTTAGAAGAAAAATAAAATCATTAGGCTAGAATAGTGAAACAGAATGCCTGTGAAAACTCTGGAGTGTAATACCACTGGAAGAGAAATAGAGAAAGTGAATGTTTTCTAAGACAGAAACTGAAGTAGATCACCTTCTGGCACCACTTCTAGGTACATTTTTATATAGGTCTACGATTTTCGTGCCCCACAAACTAGATGGTTTCCTCTGGTAACAGAAAAAGGTACCAAAAATCATACATAGAATTCAGTGGATTTTCTGCCTGATTCATCATAGTAGGCAGTGTAGCTCTTAGTAATCAAAATAAATCTAAACTCTTGAGAGGAAAAAAAAAAAATCATTTCACCTTGAACCTCTTCTAGAGATTTATCTTTCAATATTTTTTCTTGTAGATAATAGGTGTACGTTAGCCTGCTGTTAGCTTCTTTTCAGTTATGGGATCAACCTAAGAAAACAAGTATTCTTTTCAATCCACTTCACTGTAGTAATTTGATGAAACATTGAAATATTCAGTCAGAAATAGTGAAAGGGTACAGCTTTAGAAAACATAAGAAGCAATTATTGCAACTGTCTTAAAAAAAACCAAACAAACAAACAACCTATCTTTATTGCTGAAAAACTGTGAATATAAACACTGAAGAAGAAAATGGGTAGGTCAGAGACTCAACTATCATTAAGTTGTCTACTAAAGGACAAAAGCAGGCAAGACCATGAAGAGAACAAAAAAAAAATGTGCCGCCCCCCTCCGAATTCATGAAAAATTTAGTTCTGCGTCTTTCAATGAGATCAGAAACAGAAATTGAGAGGAAAAAAATAGTTTTATATTTACCTCTTCATCCTGGAGAAGAAGAAAATTTCACTTTTCGCATTAGCAAAAGATTATAGAGCTGGGGTCTCATCTGGTTTTTCAGTAATTGTTTATTGCCTAAGATTTGGAAAAGCTCTGTTTACTAGGACAGGACTAGGACAGGTTCCAGCTGGCTTACTCTAACAGCAGAGGTTTCTCAATAACCCACTCAAACTCCATCTGAGAAAGTTCAGTATTTGGAAATGTAATCTTCAATATCATACTTTAAAATCAGTTATTTTTCAGTGTACTATGAGAGACAATACAAATTTTAAAATTTTACCTAGGGAAATGTGAAGCCAGTTGATGTCATGTAAGTTGAGATAGGTAATGCAAAGACTACTGCTTAAAAAATCAGTGGGAATGGCAAATTGGTTAAAAAAAGACAATGCTAACAGTCAGCAAGCGGCCAGATGAACATGCTGAAGTCTTCTTGTAGTAGAGTGGCAACCAGAAAAAACTGAGGGAGTAAGTCCTCTGAGCTTCATTTGTTCTCTGGAATACATCACCTCTGTTGTAAACAAAAGACACGCATTTCCATACACTTAAGTAAAGTACCTCTGTTTATAGTAGTAGTAGTGGTGGTGGTGGTGGTGGCAGTAGTGGTAATAATGATAACAGACCAAACCAGAATATACAATAATCATCATCCCATAACAAAAATATTTCTTTTTGTCTATTATATTTAGGATATAAAAATACTAGCTATTTTGGAGTTGAAAATGTCAGTATATCTCTTGGACTTGCAATCCTTTTATTGAGAGGTTAACAATTTAACCTTTTGGACACAATACAAGAAGTCCAATACTGAAAGTTTCAATACTTAATCACCTTTTGTCATTGCACAGCAGAGAGGGCAGCAGGAAAGTGAGGTTATTAAAGCAATAAGCACCTGTAAGAAAAAGAATCAAGAAAATAAAGAACTGGAGCAAACTGAAACATGAGTAATAAATTAAAGTGACTGATAAAATCAGTCTGATTTTGAGAATGAGAACTTTCCTAAAATCTTTCTGAGTTGATGAAAAAAAAAAATCAGGGGATTTTATATCCTTTCTTTTGTTTTATCTCAAAATATAATTTATTTAAGGATAATACAGTAGTATTATTTAAACAAAACCATTTTGTAACTGGAACATTATACCATGAAGCCTCTCAGAATACTGACTTCTGCTCTACCGAGCACACCAATTTGTTTACACCTTTTTTTTTTTTATTTTTGTAGGTGTCAGATAGAGTTGAACAAGTCTCAGTAAAATAAAAGTATAATTAATTACTTTAGGAAAATTATTGATATTCCATAGTTCAATCCTGTCTTCTTCTTGGAATGGAGTTTTATGTGTGTGTGTGTGTGTGTGTGTATATATATATGGAAGTATAACCTGTTTATTGAAGGATTTTTATAAATAGAGTAATTTAAAATGTTATCTGTTTAAGATTATCAAAATGGAAATTTGACAACCCAATAAAATAGAAATTAACATAATCCTATAGCTAATTTGTATATGTGAGTTGAGGTTTATTTGCTTAAAACAACATTTTGAATATCAGTAATGGCATTGATTTATTAATATTGTTTTACAAGATGCATACCACTATCAACAGTATTTCCCTGTGCATTCTGTCTTCAATAACTTAAAAAAAAATATTGTGAATTAAAAGTTTGAACGTGTCACAGTTTTGATAAAACATGAACAAAGTGAAATTCAGATATCATATTTCCTAAGTGGTAATTATGAAAGAAATTATAAGATTTTGAAACATTTAAAATATTTCAAACCAGATTATACAAATCCTGACTTTTACTTAGAAAAAAAAACCCCAACAAAGCATTATGAAAGGATGTGTTCTATGTATGTCTGAGTACTCTCCGTTCTCATTGATTTTATTACAGTTTGGTAGCATTCATCACCAGAAAGGAACGCAAGACTTCCTGTGCTGTGGAAGGAAAGCCAAGAATCTCTTGATTTTTACCCTTTGGTATTGATGGATTTTTGTTTTTCAACATGATCCCACCTTTGTACATGGCAGGAGACATTTCCAATGTTTCTGCTCACCATTGGCAATATTTAACATATATATATATATCATTCGGAAGATGTTCTATATTACTCAAGCACCCAAAAGATTCTATTGATGTCAGTGCCTAGTGAAAATTAGATCCAATATAAAAAAAGTTTTCTCAAAGGTATCAGTACTAAAACCAATGTGAAAAATATGTGGATGAGAGAATGGATGGATTTTTAGGTATATAAATGTAAGTTTTGAAACACTGGCTAGAACCTGGATTTTGCCACTCATAAATGTCTCTAGATGGTCCCGTGTGTGTTAAGACTTCGTTACTTCATTGCTATCTAACAGTGCATCCAGAAACAATATGTTTAAAAGAATTTGTATCGCTTGTTGCAAATGAAGCAAAGTGCAACCATTACAATGTAAATAATAATAATTTCAAAAAATAATGTGGTAAAAGAAGTCTAGGCTTAGGAGGTGATTTCAGACTGTATCCTAGCCTCAAGTTAAGCAGCTGACTTTGCTGGAGATAGTGGTCCTGACCCAGAAGCAAAAGTAACACAGCTTTGGTATTTCCTGTTGTTTAGATTAGGTATCATATTATTTAACATGCTTTTTGTGAATTTTATTTTTACACCTTCTGCTCTTCAATATATGGCATTGTCCTGGTTCCGGCAAGGATGGGGTTAATTTCCAAGGAGCCGGCAGGGGAGGCACGTATTCCATACCACGTGACCCATGCCCCGCTATAAAAGGAGCTAGCCGGGGCGGGGGAGTCAGTCGCCACTCGGGGGCGGGTCGCGGCGGTGCGGGTCCGGTCGGTGCGCTTCGCGGCGGTACTGTAATCGCGTTCTTGTATTCCTTTACCGGTGTTATTGTTTTTCTTTCTTTCTTTTTCCCTTTGTCTGTTCTGCTAAATGATAATATTTCAACCCACGAGTTTTGCCCTTTTTTTTTGCTGATTTTTCCCACGGCTGTGGGAGTCGTGCGAGCGGCTGCGTGGTTCTCTGTTGCTGGCCGAGGCCAAACCACGACAGGCATTAAAAATTTTTGGGTTTTACTTAGTGAAAACTGAAAGTGATGTATTGCTGATAATCATGTCCAATGTCCTTTTATTATTGAATCAGAGTTCAGAAGTCAAGCTTTTTTTTTCTTAATGACAGTGAAGAAGCTGCAAGAAAGTTTCAGTCCGGTGTAGCACTTCTAAAGCTTCATTGATTTCTGTAAATATGTGCTATTATTATAAACATATTGTTTCTTCAAGTGGGATTTTGACAGCTATCAATCACACACCAGACTGAGATTAATCTCAACTGTCCCATTGCTTTGAGTCCTGTGCCTCTGAGAAGCAAGCAGACATTAACATTAAAATAATTAAAAATGTGACTTAAAGTATATTTTTTTTTTCCTTAGTGCACATAGAATACACCTATAAATTGACCATGATTATATAGTTGCTCTTCAAAAAGGAAATGCAGTTGATTGGTAGTATGTTTGTTACACATAGTTCCAGAAAAACTTTTATTTCAGCTTTTCTGATTTTTTTTTTTAAATGCATACATTTTGTAATGTTTTATTTAAAAAACAATCTTGTCATCCTCTTAAACAGGTAAACATGTAAAATTAGTTTTTCCCTTAAATTCCATAAGAGGAGATGTTGTGGTTTAGGCCAAAATCCACTACTGGGGACCTGAGGGACCCCAGATGGGACCAACAGATGCTCCCCTCAACCCCTCTTCAAAGAGAGAGGCAGAGGAGGAAAAAGAGACATGAGTTTAGAAGGAACTAAACTACTTTAATGAAATATTAATAATAAAATAAAAAGAAATAATGAAAAATATATTCAAAACCATGTCAAGTTCCCAAGAGGACAATCACGACACCGGCTGGCACTGGGACAGTCCCAGGCTGGACTCAGTTACAGAACGGGAAGTGGATTCCAGATCTGCATTCAGGATCGGGATCAAAGGTAGACGAACAGACAGAGTCCTCCTCAGACGCCAACCATGGAAGAAAAAGAGACCTGACCCTTTGATCCCTCAGCTTTTATACTGAGCATGAGACAGATGGGATGGAATACCCTGTTGGTCAGTTTTGGGTCACCTGTCCTGTCCACTCCTCCCTGCAGGTGGGACCCCACTATGCTTATCCGCTTCCGATCGTCCAATGGGGCAAATAACAAAGTTGGTTGGCCTTGGGTGTTATAGCAATAAGTATAAGCAGGAGCCTCTCTGCATACCATGCCTGGGCATCAGCTATAAACATTGGTCTTATCACTCTGAGAGAGTGATCATTGTCTGCACAATATGCTGTTAATTTCAGTAGTTAGAGAGGCCCAGCTAAGAAGCGAAGTTACTGAACAAAATTGGTTCTGTTTTACCTCAAACCACGACAGGAGATAAGAAATAATGGTCATAAATAGTAGCTAGACTTTCATAAAATAGCTTTCTAGTATTTTTAGGGAAGTTTCAAATTAAAAGCTAGAGTATTTAGAAAACAAACCTTCATATACAAGAGAGTTGAAAGTTCTGAGTTCAAGCACCTTTGCATGTGAGAAGAAACATAGTTTAATTTAGGTGATAAATAAAGAATACCTTTGTCCAAACTCAACTAAAGTTCTTTTTTTCCTTTTTTAAAAAAGGATGAGTGAGACCCTTGTTATTTAAGCACCAATGCTTCTTGAAGCATTTAATATTTCTCTAAGGATAGATCTGCACAACAGATATTATGACTTTCAAGTCTATATTTGTCTTCTAAAAAGTATACTAAACCATGGGAAATAATTCTATCTTATATATAGCATTATATATTTTTATAAGTATGCTTGTTACAGTTAGAATAATGTGGTCTTTTGTGTTGCTCTGTACTGAGAAGTATACGTTAGGCACTTGAAAAAACGTGGGATTTTTTTCTTCTTTTTTTTTCTGTTTTGCTTTTCTTTAATAATCAGAAAATGACACAATTATTTACAAAAAGAGTAATGAAATAGCTTGCAATAAACATGTTGGACTTAAAAATTATGTTACTTAAAAGGATCAAAGACAGACCGCTCATAGTCTAGAGTTACTTCCTTAGTAGGAGGGAATATCTTGGTCCCACTGAAGTCAATAGTATCTTTGCTGTTCCTTTCAGGTACACCAGGAATTCTTTTACAATCTTTTAGAGTTTTGCCAAGTCCTATTATATGAATATTATCTCACCAACCAGACTAAACTTTGTTTTCATTTTTTTTATTTTAAATTTTTTCTTGTTTGCAGAAAGAGTTCCTTTTTTCTTCTTCCAGGTCAGAAACATATTTCATTGGATATGACAGATCTTAGGCCCAATACACTGCACATGCTAAAATACAATAGAGGAATTAAATCACTTCAACCTTGAAAATCAACTTAACAGTTTTGAAGGTGATAGAGTCAGTGTTAAACCCATTGTAAGTATAAACTTAATGAATTCCTGGCACAAATAAGTCTAGCTTGCAAAATCATATTGGCTAGAACATTCTCTCCTTGAATGTTTATTTTTCAAAAACACATATATCTACTTCAAAAAAAAAAAACAAACGTTACTCTTTTTTTTGTATATGGGCTTTTCTAGGAAAAAAACCTAACTGATATTTTCTATAGGGATGAGAGAAAAACACTTCTTAAAAAAGTACTCTGAAGATTGAAACCCCACAAAAAACCAAAAAGTTATTTCAGTTCATCAGATGAATAGTACATCTAGTTCAAAATTCTACCTCAAATGAAAGGGAATGTTAATTAGTTTGAGAAAAAGGTAAAAGAAACTAATGTATGTGAAAAGAAGCTTATAATGAAATTTTATTTCTGTAAAGGTTGAAGTATTGCTTGAAATATGCTGTTACAGATCAAATTTCCATATTTTTCCCAGTAATATAGAAATAAAATATTATGTGTCATATAAGTTCATCCAATTTTTAAAATATTGTTTTTAGAATTTGACAGGTGTCTTATACTATGATAATGAATTCAGTAGGTTAATTCTGCATGTTGCCTTTCATCAGTTCAATATTCTTGCTTTTATTTGCATTGAGTAAGGTAACAATTCAGAAAAAAAATCTAGTGTCTAGTGTATCCTTATTCATAATAATATTTGGCAAATGCTTTATTAAATATATTTAAAACACAAGCTAACTTTTCATTAATGCCTACAATTAACTTTAGCTCAGAAATACATCTGAGTAGCTAAAGCTGTTTCTTTCTATTACAAACTTTCTTGCTTTTGGAATTCATATAAGACCTACATCTCTGTCGTACCTTGTTTAGCATAATTTATTTAAGCTTCGTCAGCCTTATTTTCTCAAATTCACATTGTCTAATGGAAACAGAGAAAAGACAAAACTTACTTACCCCAATGCATGCGATGGGTCCAAAAGAACAGGAGAGAAGGGAGGTGAAATAAAAAACAAAAAACCTTCACACATTCTGTGAATAACCAGAGATGGCCAGAGCCAGAATCTTAACTCTGACCTGTAACCTTATTCCAGGTATATTCCATAATTTTTTTGCAGGTTTCCTGTTTCTGATAACTGTCCATTGATTAGTTCTTGTAGTTAGCTGGTTCTCTAAAGTAGAGACTTTTGTAATTTCTAAATTACATTATTATTTCAGATAGAAAATCTTTTCTTTTAATTTAAGCTTTGAATCCAGACTTTGAAACATATCTGGTTTGCTCAAATAATCCATGTACATTGAAGATATAATTATTTTCTCTTGTCTTTATTATTTAGGGGAAGATGGGGTTGATTTTTTAACTACAAGCTTCCCATGAGTCTGTTCTAATGTCTAGCATTCACTACAAAAATATTTTAAATTTCCTTTTTCTTCCTACTATAGATTTCAAGTATATGGAGATTTCATTTCTCTAGATATTGAGTACTGATTATCATTACTTATTATAAATAGTAATCGTTTTAAACCAAAGAGACTGAAAATGTCTTTTTCACTTCCTTGACTACTTTTTTAAAATCTGAGTTGTAGTATGATTTTTAGTATTATTGTTTCTAAGAGACTGCTAGATAAGATTTTACAATGATTACTACTATTTATTGCTTTAACTCCTGTTACTCTAACTCTAGCCACCAATCTCTCTGGATTACTCAGGACAAAATGATTTCAGACTATTTCACTTCCCTTGGGCTATTTTAGCAAATAGCTAAAGGGGTTGAGAAAATAGCTTAAGGGGCTGAAAAATGTCTTCTCAGAACTCTGTTATATTCTGACATTAAATCAGTTTGGATTTGAGCTACTGTCATCCCTTATTTAAAGATAATAGGTATTTCTAAATACTAAACACACAAGATCCAGAACACCAATTTTAAATGCCATCACAGGGATTGCAATTTTTTTTAAAAAACTGGGTTGAAGAAAACAGCCTAAATAGATAGTCTAAATGAGGTTCCTCATAGCAGTGTACATACAAATAAAATCTGAAGTGAAATGCAGTACTACTTTATGATAAGGTGTGGGAATACCGGCCAGCATTCATTGGCCTATGGAAGGTAAGCAGTCACACGGGGGCCAAACAGGAAGAAATAGAACCATTTCAAGAGCAATTCAGAAAATTTGTATGTTAGAGAGCACAGTATTTCCTTGGAATTTAGATGTTTGATTCAAGGCTACACATAAGAAATTACATTCATACTGCTGAATTATAGAATATTAGCTAAACCCACCCACTGACATCATGCACTTTCTGTAGATGACAGAAGCAGATAGACATCCAGAGAGTAATTCAGACCCCACATTGCCACAGGTTAAATCCTGCCTGAAACACTGTTCAAATAGGTGAGACTTTGTAAACATCTGCCTAGCTTTAAGTCATTAAATTATTCTGGTATGCACTGGAAAAACAAACCAAACACAAATACTTATGAGGAGGCCTACCTCAAAGCACTGCTAATGAAGTCCAGATTATATCTTCACTGCACTAATGGTTTAGATATGTGTGTGTAGGGGATAAAAAAAACAAAAACAAAAACAAAAACAAAAACAAGCAAGCAAACAAACAAAAAACAAAATAAAACAAACAACAAAAAACAAAACAAAACAAAACAAAAAAAAAAAAAAAACAAGCACAGACGACCTGTTAAAAACTTTACTTCCTTGTGACATGACTGTGGAGCGAAACCAGTGGGTAATAGGAACACCAGCAGCACCTTCTAAGGGGCATTTAGATATGGAGAAAATCAAATAAATTGGCCTGGATGATGTGATCAATGAGGTCATCTGCATCTAACCATCTAAGTTAGAAAAGCAATAAGAAGTGAAGACAATAGTGCCTGATTACGGGAAACATCCAATATGGGCATCCAACACCCTGTAGATGTTTGACCCTATGGTAGAACTTCTGCACCACCTAATGTGTTGAGAAATAGCTAGAGAGTATCCTATCCCCTCGGTCCATGTTGCTGGTCACAGTTGAACTGAAGGGGCCGAGGCTTTAATTGATGTGAGTGTGAAGGGTATGAGTGTTGTAGAATAGGGGTCTTGAAACTGAAATTGCTATCTACCTGCTATATACATCTCACTTAATAAATTTTAGATTATATGCCATTAAGAGGTGTGGGTCTTTCTTGTGGCTACCCTAACATAAGTTCCCCTGTGATATCTGATTTCATGTGCTCACAGGTGGTTAGATGGACAGCCCTCACCCTTTCGAAAATATTTCTATATTAATGAACGTCTTTTATATAATTCCTAATGTATTAGAGCTCTAAACCTAGTGTATTTGTTTCAGGCTGAAATGGAACACTGGAACGCTCAGGTGTCCCCAAAATACCATGAATTTCAGGTCACGGAGGTGTCCAAGAAGGATAATGTTTTATTTTCCTATGGAAGCTGTACCACCGAATTCCAGAAATACTAGTCAGTGGACAAGGAGGCAAGAAGAAACTTGACTTGCACAGTGGATGTGACACAAACCTAGGGGAAGCACTGCTCCAATTTTGGGAGAGGAATTCCTACCTTTTCTTTGTAACTTGGTTGTTTCTTTAAAAACACGGTTTATAAATGTCCAGTATAAATACGCTAGATGAACAATGCAGCATGAAGAATGACTCACATCTTTCTTTTTCCATCTGAAGGGTCTTGCATAGAATTAGGATCCCTTACTTTCCTTTCCTTTGGTACCCTGACTATATGTGTATTTATTTTTAACAGAACTTTACCACATATTTGTCTCTCTTGGTTACTAAGCATAGTCCTAAATATGCTGAGCTTCACAGAACTTGTAATGTAAAACTTTTCAGATGGAATTCACATTATGGACACAAATTTCTTGATATTGTATGATATATGTATACATTACATAGAGAGGAAGAAAGCTGTATGCAAAATTCTGATTAAAACCTTTAAATCATTTTCTCTGCCTCTCCTGATAACTAGTTTTGTAATTTAGTGTATGTCTTGGTCATGTTCCCAGCAGGTTATTAACAATTAATTAGCAATACACTTCAAATGCTCTCTGTGCTAGTATACTAATTGCATGGCATCAGAATAGGACTCTACTTGGTAAATAAACTGTAGCCATAACCAGTTGGTTCAGATGAGACATATACACAGTTTACGTATATTTTTTCTGTTATATTTCAGGCGTTACTCAGAGTTACAGCCAGGAGACTATTTGTGAGCTTTGGATGAAACTATTCAACTGTTACACAACAGATAAAAAACGGAATAATCTTGCTTATTTCATATCCCTCTCTTATAATTCCCCTCAAGGGTTTTCCCCCTTTAATTCTCACTTTGTATCAGGAATTTTGTTCTTTACATTAAAAAGGAATCTAAGAAAAGTGACCTCCCAAGTAACTGCTGCATGATTACTATAAAGAAACAAAACTATAGATTCTGAGCAGAGTCAAAATGAAAAGACACTAAAAGTAAACCACCCAATTTTTTTTTCATATACAAAGTAAAAATAGAATGCTATACGTAAGTGTTCAATGATAAAAGTTACACTGCAACGCCCCCAAAAATAACATTTGATTTATGAGACATTGTGTTATAGGATGGGAATAACACAAGATAATTGACTCTTTTTTTTTTCCTGTGAGACTGAAAATCATCACTGCTTCTTCTATATTTTCTAAATTGTATAAAAACACTTAATCTTCAGCTAGACCAATTTATGTCTCTTTAGGAACAAGAATGGTAGAAACAGATGCAAATGGTGTGCAGAATTAGATATATGCAACTGATAATTAAATTGAAAGCTACATTCATTCAGTTGCCTCAGGATTTATATAAAAGCTGATGAGTTTGTGTCTGTCTCTAGCTGGTAAACTAATTCTTAATCACTCGGGATAGAATATATAGGGATCATAACAGAGTGGAAATAGGCAAATATCGCTCACATATTGGAATATCTTCTGAGTTTGTTTTTGTTAAACTACAATGCAGACCACAGAATTTTGCAAAAACCAAAACCAGTCCTACTTTAAATAGAGGAAACTTTGAATATTCTCTGATTAAAAACAAACAAACAAACAAAAACAATTGTATAATATACAAATAAACACTGTATTCATTTGAAGAAATAATTATGATCAACACAGATGATAAGGATGAACAAGGAGCTCCTGGACATGTGCAAAAGGAAAAAAGAGGCCTATAGGGAGTGGAAACAGGGGCGGGTAGACTGGGAGGAATACAGAGGAATAGTTCGAGCAGCCAGGGATCGGGTTAGACAAGCTAAAGCCCAGATAGAACTAAATCTGGCCAGGGACATCAAGACAAACATGAAATCCTTCTTTAAGTATGCCAGCAAGAAAAGAAAGACTGGGGAAGATGTGGGCCCTCTCTGGAAGGAAACGCAAGAACTGGTTGTCCAGGACACAGACAGAGCTGAGGTAGTCAATGATTTTTTTGCCTCAGTCTTCACTGGCAAGGACTACAACCACACTGCCCATGATGCAGAATACAAAGGTGAGGATTGGGGAAATGGAGAACCGCCCACTTTAGGTGAAGATCAAGTGCGAGACCACCTGAGGAATCTGAAGGTGCACAAGTCCATGGGACCTGATGAGATACATCCACGGGTCCTGAGATGAAGTTGGTAAGTCACTAGCCATCATATTTGAGAAGTCGTGGTGGTCTGGTGAAGTTCCTGCTGACTGAAAAAGGGGAAACATAACCCTTATTTTCAAAAAGGGAAATAAGGAAGAACCAGGGAACTACAAGCCAGTCAGTCTCACTTCTGTGCCTGGCAAGATCATGGAGCAGATCCTCCTGGAAACTCTGCTGAGGCACATAGAAAACAAGGAGGTGATTGGTGGCAGCCAGCATGGCTTCACCAAGGACAAGTCATGCCTGAAAAATTTGGTGGCCTTCTACGAAGGGGTTACAATGGCAGTAGGCAAGGGAAGACCAACTGATGTCATCTACTTTGATTTGTGCAAAGTGTTTGGCACTGTCCCACATGATATCATGGTCTCTAAATTGAGGAGACATGGATTGGACAAATGGACCACTCGGTGGATAAAGAACTGGCTGGACAGTCGCACTCAAAGAGTTGTGGTCAACAGCTCGATGTCCAAGTGGAGAGCAATGATGAGTGGCGTTCCTCAGGGGTCGGTACTGGGGCCTGTACTGTTCAACGTCTTCGTCGGCGACATAGACAGTGGGGTCGAGTGCACTCTCAGCAAGTTTGCCGATGATACCAAGCTGTTTGGTGAGGTAGACACGTTGGAGGGGAGAGATGCCATCCAGAGGGACCTGGACAGGCTGAAGAGGTGGGCCCAAGCCAACGCCATGCAGTTCAACAAGGTTGAACCCTACATCTGGGTCAGGGTAATCCCATGCACAAATACAGGCTGGGCAGGGAATGGCTGGAGAGCAGCCCTGAGGAGAAGGACCTGGGTGTGCTGATTGATGAGAAGCTCAACAAGAGCCAGCAGTGTGCAATCACAGCCCAGAAGGCCAACCGTATCCTGGGCTGCATCAGAAGTGTGGCCAGCAGGTCAAAGGAGGTGATTCTGCCCCTCTACTCTGCTCTCGTGAGAGCCCACCTGGAGTACTGCATCCACCTCTGGAGTCCCCAACATAAGAAGGGGGACCTGCTGGAGCGTGTCCAGAGGAGAGCCACGAGGATGATCCGAGGGCTGGAGCACCTCTCCTATGAGGAGAGGCTGAAAGAGTTGGGACTGTTCAGCCTGGGGAAGAGAAGTCTCCTGGAAGATCTTATTGCGGCCTTCCAGTACCTAAAGGGGGCCTACAGGAGAGCTGGGGAAGGACTTTTTACTAGGGTATATAGTGGTAGGACGAGGGGGAATGGGTTTAAAGTGGAAGAGGGCAGTTTTAAGTTAAACATTAGGAAGAAATCTTTCACTTTGAGGTTGGTAAGGCACTGGAACTGGTTGCCCAGAGAGGTTGTTGAGGCCCCATCCCTGGAGGTGTTTAAGGCCAGGCTGGACGTGGCCTTGGGCAACCTGTTCTAGTGGGTGGTGTCCCTGCCTATGGCAGGGGCTTTGGAACTCGATGATCTTCAAGGTCCCTTCCAACTTACACCATTCTATGATTCTACGATTCTATGGAGGTCATAAAAAATACTGCCTTTGCCTGAGAACAGAATACAAACTACAGGAAAAATAACTTTGGTCTATTTCTGACATCTGAAATAAAGTGACTTGAATTTCTGTGGTGGATTAAACTAGGCTGGCTGCCACATGTCTACCATACTGCTCTATCACTCTATCTCCCCAGCAAGGGGAAGAAAATAAGTTGAAAAGCTCGTGAGTCGAGATAAGGAGAGGGAGATTACTCACTAATTACCATCACGGGCAAAAAAGACTCGACTTGGGGAAGATTAATTTAATGTATTGCCAGTTAATAACAGAGTAGGATAATGAGTAATAAAAACTAAAAAACTATTTACTCCACCCTCTCCTTCTTCCCAGGCTCAGCTTCACTCATTACTCTTCTACTTCCTCCTTGAAGTGGCACAGGGGGATGGGGAATGGAGGGGTTTCAGTCGGTTCATAGTGTTTCATCTCTTCCACTCCTTGTTCTTCATGCTGTTACCCTTCTCCAGTGTGGGTCCTTCCCATGGCATGCAGTTCTTCAAAACCTGCTCCAGTATTCATCTTTTCCATGGGGTACAGTCATTCAGGAATGGACTTCCCCAATGTGGGCTTTACTTCAGAAAAGGACACAGCCTCCTTCAGGCACATCCACCTGCTCTGGCAGGAGGTCCTCCATGAGCTACAGGTGAATATCTTCTCCACTTTGGTCTTCTAAGAGCTGCAGGGGAAAAACTTGCTGCACCATGGTCTTTTCTATGGGCTGCAGGGGAATTCCTGCTTTGGTGCCTGGAGCACTTCCTCCCTCTCCTTCTCTCACTTTGGTGTCTGCGTATTTGTTTCTCTCTCTTTTTCTCATTTCTCTCTCACAGCTGCTGCACAGATTTTTTTTGCTCTTTCTTAAATATGTTATCAGAGAGTCACCACCAGCATCACAGATTGGATCAGCTTTGGGCCCGTCTTGGAGCCGGCTGGAATTGGCTCTGTCTGACACGGCAGGCAGCTTCTGATCTTTTCTCACATCAGCCACCCTGCAGCCCTTGCTCCCCCCCCCCCCCAACTTTACCATCTAATCCTCCCAAAAATCGCACTAATTCTATTTAGACCAGCTTGTTTTGTGATATGTTCAGCAGTATAAATTACAGTGATCCAGATAACAGAATACCTTTACTTCATTGCAGCCCAGCTGGTGCTTATTATGAATGGTTGTCCCTATGACTTAGTCCAATAGGGTGCCTATTATACTAAGCATAGTGCTACCCAGACTGTTCTTGTTCTTTAAAGCTTAAAATGAGAAACAACAGAATTATGTCAAGAAGAATAAAAAGTATTAAATGTCAAGATTGGGATGTGTGGAGTGAAGAGTTAAATCAACTAAATGGGAAAAATGAATTAAAAAGGGAGAAAATATAAAGAGAAACAGATGTCACATGGGACAGCAGTGAAGGGACTGCACAAGCGGGGAAAGAAGGAGGCTGAACCTAACCCATCACAGAGCAAGTTCAGTCTATATTGGACCTTCTGAATGCTCCTGTCTTCCTCTGCACTTACTCTTAGCTACTGGAATTTCTGGCCTGTTTGTCTGTTTTCTTACCAGGCTGGAGACAGAAAAGATGACATTTGTATGTGTAGAGAAAGGACGGGTGGGTATTCAGTATTTTCTATTGATGTGTAAAGAGAAGACAGTGATTGGGCCTGGACTCCATTTTAGTTTTTCTTCCTTATTGTGCCACTCTGTATGTTAGTGTTTTCAGCAGGTATTCCTCCTGGCTGGACTCTATGGTGCCTTTTCCCTTGTATTTGTGTATAAATAAATACAGAATAAAGCTGTGTCTATTTCTGAACTGGAAACAGAGAACTTTGCTTCTGTTGTGGTTTCTGAAGGTTTTTACTTCTCCCTTGAAGGAATAGAATTTTCAACCGTTCCAAGGGGAGCCAAAACTTTTGTCACCATCACAGTTTGAAAGGCAGTAACAGTAAGTGTGAAAACTTCATACTAATTTGGATAAACAAGCTGGTAAATTAAAACAATGTTGATTTACAAGCATTATGGAATTGCCTGTTAGAAAATAATACATCGGTTAAATCAACTACCTATGAAGTTGGACACACAAATAAGAGTATCAGGGTCTATAGTAAAATGCGTAAATGCTACTGCCAATGAAGACAGTATCCTGAGTTCACTACCTGTAAAAAGAATATATTTCTTCTCCTTTCTCCCTTTCTTCTTTGTTTTTATTGTATTTTTTTTCCTTTTTTTCTTTCTTCCCGAACAGAACTTTCCATGAATTCAAACACAGCAATAGTTCTGTTTCATCAAGTCTGAAATTATTTTCATGACTACTGAGTCAGAGAAGGATGTCATAATGACTTCAAAACTACTTAACTACTACTACTTAACAAAACTACTTAATATAGCCCAAGTCTATTCCCAAGAGCATCAGTGTGGGTTCTTTCTGTCGACTGCAATGAGAACAGAACAACAGCAATTCTGAGAATGTTTGAAGATCCCAGCAAGGTTGGTACAACCTACATGACCCCAGACCACAGAAAGCATCAAAACAGGTTATGAAAACTATTTTGGGAATAAATAAATGAGTTTAGCCTCTTTGTTTCTTTGCTAAAAGAACCAGTAAGGCATTTTGTATGTTGCTCTTCTGTTGAGGTCATCTGGCCACAGGAAATGCTATCAGTTTAAATAATTAATTATGTAATTGTACAATATTGACCTAGTTTTAGTTTTATTTACCATAAGTTATTAGTTATGATCTTTTTTTATTGATCATCTCCTACCTGTAAATTTTGTCTTATATATATTGAATTCAATGGCATTTATTTCACTGATAATAGTATCAAACCATTCATCTCTTTCAAACTTAATATTATTCAAGATACTTTGATAGCAAGAGTGAATTGGAAATATAGAAGAAAAAAACGACCCACCTTTAACAAAAGTCTCAAAATAAACATTGTTTCTCAAAATAATATTATACATTTTTGGGTTTATCTACATATGTTATATTTGTATAAATATATGTAATAGTATATGTATATACATATACATGTATATATATTAGACTCACATATATACATATATATATGTGTATGTGTGTAGATAAACATATAATCTCAAAGACCATTTAATTTTTTTCAGTCTGTTACCATTTTTTTTCAAAGTTTATGGGAAATAAAGGTACATAACTAAAATTAGTGTATACAGATGTATATTACAATATACTTTAAAAACTATGTATGCTAAAAACATAAAAAGAATGGACAAAAAACTTACATAGAAAGTGTTTCAATAATCACAAGGTCATTCTAAGAAAAAGGATACTAATTTCTGAAAAGGTGGTTGATAATAAAAATAATGAAGGAGAACTCTGCAATAATCACAAAAGTAACAGTATTTTTAGAAGTTCTTAATCAGACACTTTCCAAAGCACAGCTGGCTTAGCAGAAAAAATTAGAGTGCATTCAATGTAAAAAATTATCTGACATGTATCTGCACCTACAGTAATAGATCGTTATGTTCTGTTTTCAAAGATATAATAGAAACTGAGGAAGTAATGAGATTTTATTCCAAGTGATTAGAACAACTGTTTATAGAAAAATCAGTTTTAAATGTAGAGAATAATCACTAAAATTTCTCCCTTCTGGTGGCAAAAAAAAGTTTGGAAAAAAAAAAAAAAAGAAAAAAAATGCAGATAAACAGTATTATTCGGTCACACCACAGGTGTTTGGTACCATCTGCTAGCTTAAGTACTCATAGCATGTTTAAAATCTAAGTTTTGAAAGTGGAGACATGGCAAAATGATAGTCCTAAACATTACTGAAGAAAATATTCTTATTGCAAATTCTTTTACTTTTCTGTCTGGATCTTAACAAAGCTGTTAACAGCCTAACATGTAGGCTTAAACTTGGTGTTCTGCATGTTTCACTTCAAGACAATCAATTTTTTATTCACACATCTAATATTTCTGCCAGGCTGTCTCTTTAGGGTTGAAAAAGATGCACTCTGCTATCCATAATGAAATATTATATCTTCTTGTGTATGTATTTAGGTATTTATTTCCATTGTTTTGTTGCTAGGTGTCTTGGAACAAAGATTAAAGTTTTTAGAAGTAATTGTAAGTAAATTGCCATATTTACTACCATTTGAAGAATTATGCTTGTTGAGCAAAGACTTACTAAACTGCAACAGTAAACTCTCTGAATAGGCCACTGCCATAATTGTACTGGTAAGTTCATGGTTGTTGACAGAAAAAATGAGAGACTGAAAAAATTGCAAAATACCTGAATATGAATGCTGGGATTCCAGATCAAGTTCAACCGTGATAACTTGCAAACTTCTATTAAAACAAAATAAAATAACAAAACCACACCCCCCACAACAAACAAACAAACAAAAAGAAACACAACAAAACCCCATAAATCTTAAGTATATGAAGTTAGAGACAAAGTTGACATCTAACTCCTTGACATGAAAGACCGGGAACAAAAAGATGACAATATCACAGAAAAGGAAACCAACAGGAGAACAAATTCTGAGATTGTACAAAAGCAAGATCTGGAAAATAACCATTGGTGTCATGAGTAACTGAAATGTCAAAATGGACACAAAAAGCTATTTTAAGGTTAACTTACCTAGTACAGGGATAGCTTGAAGATGAGTTCATATAGTTGCAAGGGCATATGTTTTTAGAAAAGATTAATGTTTGAAACAAAGAGTGAAATAAAAATTGTCTGAGTTTCAGTTGTGCATACTTTTGAGATTTTTTTTTTTTTTTATGAAGACACTTGTATGATATTTGGAAAAACACCACCTATATCCTGTTTCCCTTTCAGTAGACTGCTTTTTATATAGAGAAGGTATAGGATGGAACTGGAAGCTAGTTGAAGGAATGGAAAATTCAAATTTAAAAAATTGAGAGTTTGTGGTGGTGCATACTAAAAAGAACCCAGAAATATTGAGGGGCATCATATTAGGATATGCAGTGTAATGACATTTTTTTGGAAGGTATAGTATATTAATTCTACTTTGTGTCATAATATACATTGGAAGGATGGATAGAAACAGTCCATGATCCAAGAAAGAAGACATGTCATTTTAGTATTGTAATTTTAATACAGAAAAAAAAAAATACTGGGAAAAAAAAACAAAACAAAACAAGACAAAACAAAACAAAATGGGACTTTCAGGAAAGGAAATGAAACAAGTGAACACAACTGAAAAATACATGTCTAACCAGCAGTGAAGATGAATGAAATGTGGTATGTGGAACTCTGTGTCATAAAACACAGAATTTCTTCATTCCTATGATAAAAAGAATACACAACAAGAAAGAGAAAAACACACACGTTGAGCATCGTTTTGGCTTTTTACATGATACCAGATTTACCAAAGGAATACGTTATACAGCTAAGGAAAGCATAACAAGGAAAAAGCACAGAACAGATTTACAAGTTTCAGATTTTTGCCATGCAGTTTGAAATTGTATGAAATTAGTTGTAATGGGATAAATGAATAAAGACAAATACTATGAACATTATACATTAGAAAAATTTAAAGGCTGCCATATTAAAATTACAAGTTTATGGACATCTCAAATGATGAGAAAGCTGAGAAATGTGATCCTGCAAATGTAGAAATAACAGTCAAAAGTCTATTAAATAGACTACTAGTGTCCAAGAGAAACTCAGCTGAATAATTAAATAAATGAGACTTCAGGTCTGTGCTACTCTAAAAATTAAAAGGAAGAAAAAGCAAATAAGCATGCTAATAAAATGAACTTTTTCCCTAATAAAGGGAAATCAACAGGCATAAATGCAAAATTCCTGATTTTTCAGGTACTTAGGAACAAGAGGGAAAATACAGACTGATTCTCTTCACCAAGTGTTGTGGGTTTTTTTTAACTTTTTTTTTTTTTGTCTTTTTACTGGGATACTTTTTTAATCATTCAATTTTCTCTTATAAAATAGTCACAAACTTGTATTTCAGTTTTAGCCCAGAAAAAGAAAATTTTTAAAGAGACAGTACTATATCTAATATTCTTGCGGCTGGATAATGTATCTATTGACAAATATAGCCTGTGGCTAAGGCCATTTGAATACTAGAAATATTCCTTGGCTGCTGCCTGCACATGCTTAATTATATCAACAACAGTTTTGCCCTAGTGTAGGTATTTGAATTTTTCTGTACCTTTCAGTTATGTAAGTAATGAACCTGAGGATCACAATGGCAACACATTTGGTAAATGCTTTCTCCTTCTTAATGTTAAGTGAGTCAGTAATCTCTACGTCCAACTACTGTTGTCAGCCCTGTGTGAAAAGCTGTGTAAATGGGTTTCACACAGCAATATAATCATAGATTAGAAGAAAAAATGGAAATGGATGTTAAAAGTTAACTTGGAAAAAATAAGTCAGTCATCTCTCAGGAACACTGCTAACTAGCTTTCAATGTCATAAACATGCATTTTATAGAAAAAAAAATAGATTTTTTTTTTCTGTTATTTTCAGAGAAAATGAACTGTAACAAGTTCTATAAGAAGCTTGTTCACTGTTGTAGAGGCTTACTCTTTCTGTTGACCTGTTCTCTGTATTTAAAAGTCAAGGGTAATTAATCACCTTTTTTATTCTTAATGCAAGATTTCAATTTCCATACTGATGCCTCAGGCCTCTGACTTTCACACTAAGACTGTTCTTCTGGAAACAGTATAAGCTTTCTGCCCAAAACACACAGAAGAGGATCACCCACTTAAAATCTGTTTGAAAGCCTTAGCAATCTAATTTATCCAGGGAAAAGAAAAAAAAAAAAACAAAACAAAACAAAAAAGAACTTATCACTGAACTGTTTTAAAAACCTTAGAGCATTTAGCATTGACCAATTTATGCCCTCTGTGAAAGATGGAAAAAGGCAGATCTGTGTCACACCCAACAAAGTAATTATCCTAGTTTTTCATGATCAAATTGAAGGTTATAAAAAGCTTTCACATCAGTTAAAAGATTAACAAATAAAAGAATGAATACAAATACCTGCTGATTATGGACTAACTTTCAAAACCCCAATATTTACTAAGAAAAATAATTATTACTTGCATGCAAAGATGTAATGAATATGAAAAAATGTCCAGAATGCAAACAGAAGTGTTAGGAGGTCAAATCTTTGAAGGTTTGCTTGAACAAGTGGAAAAAACAGTTTCAAGTACACAATGAAATTTAATACTTTTCAGAAGGTATTAGTTGATAGGGCTAAAAGACAGGAACATCTACTATTTATTGTTTAATAATAAAGTTGCCAGAAGGATCAGCAAGGAAGGAAGCTCTTAAAAGGTGACAAGCAAGGAAAAAGATTATTCATGTTTGGATACACACAAAGTGAAGCCTCAGGAAGCATTGGACAAGCTACAGATCTGTAACAATATCACAAAGAACACTTAGCTGAATTGAGGAAAGAGTACATTTTGTCTTTTTTATAGTTATCTAGGAAAGCCTAGAAAATTATTGTCTCAAAGGAAACATTGCTTATATTAAACATTTCTACAATGCCCTTTTATTTTTTTTTTCCAGTTACCACTTATTTTTGTGAATAGAGAATTTTCAAATCATAATGAATATAGTCAGTGTTCTGAAAAAGAAATAATTATCTGGACATCCTGAGATATCCTGAAGTCATTGGACAACCAGCCTACCTTCTAACTGCAGAAGTTACCTGTAAGCATCTGTAAACTGACCATTATGAATCCCATATTGATAACTCAAATTTATTTGGAGATTTGGAACAACAACAATCACATTCCGACACAGAGGCAACAATGTCACCATTTTGCCATGAAACTTTTTTTCTGCTAAACCTTATGGATATCATACAGTTCAATGAAGAGGAAAACAAATCTTTTTCTTTAATTTGGACAAAACTATTTTCTAGTCTTGTGTAAGTATTTATTTTTCTCTAAAACATCTGCAAAGTTAAAATGTGTTCTGAAAGTGGAAAAATTCATCCTGAATTTGTGAAGTTATGGTCTGTACTGGGTCTGGCTGTGACGATGTTAATTTATAAGAGCAGTATGGTGCTATGTTTTGGATTTGTGACAAAAACGGTGTTGATAACACAATAACGTTTTCTCTATTCCTAAACAGTGTTTGAACAACCTGAAGGCCTTCTCTGTTTCTTGCTCTGCTCCCCCCACCCCACCACCTGCCTTACCTTGCCTTCACTTATTAAACTGTCTCTATCCTGAACAACAACTTTTCTTACTTATGTTTTCTCCCCTGTCCCAGTGGTGTGTGTATAATCGAGCAGCTGTGCAGGGCTTAGCTTCTATCTGCAGTCAACCCGCCACATGGTCTCATAATGCAACATGCGAAGCACACTATTAGATGGGCAATTAGGCCCAGTTTTAATTTTAAGACTGACATCTTTACTGAAAAAAACAGAAGCAAGCAGTGAAAAATAAATCTGTGTAATATATCCTGTCTCCAGAAAACTTCTTTCATAAAAAGCCCGTCAGACTTTGTCAAGCAAGAGTCTTTTTCTTTTTATTGGAAAGCATGGATGATTAACACATCCTTTAATTTTGCTTTGCACTGATATACCTGGTGATCTTTTCAGATAAAATATTGTTAAAGGAATGGTTATTTTCTTTCAAAAAGAATATTATTCTGTCATCATCTCTGTTTTTACTGACATTTTGAAAAGCTACAGTTAAAAATGTTACCTATTTCAGATGAAATAACATAGGAAGTTTCTGAAACAAATAAAATAGTTTTATAAAAAAGAATAGAATTTGAAAACAATGAGCTAGGTTGTAAACAAAAATCTTTAAACCTACACCAGAATAGTAGATTATGTTGTACTTTTAACATTTAATATGTGGTTTAGTAATCTCTTTATGTGATAGAACACATAGACACTATCAATTTCACAATGAAGTGTTTAAAAATGAAATTTTTGAACATTGCTCATAAATTTTAAAGATTAATATAATAAAGAACCAACTACTTTCAAGAATAAAAGTTTCTAATTTTCTTTTCATTTATTGCTATTCTCTCTAATATACATATTTTAATAAGCCAAATTAGAAAAGTCTGAAGCTTTTATAATAGCCTTATGATTGTGAAATATTTAAAATCCATGCATGTCTCAAAGTTTATGTATATTTTTAATATTATGAAAAGATGACTGCATTTTACAAAACTTGGTGAGGTTTTTGTTTGTTTGTTTGTTTTCTGGATAATATTAAATATGTTCTACACTTAAGTTAACAAGCATCTTGACAATCATCAAACTAGCTATTCAAGAGATTTATTATTTTTTTTTATGGGTACCTTGTCAGAATGCTCCGCACAAATAAAACTGCCTAATTGTTACAAGACTTTTGAGAATAGGATTCACAGTTTCATTTTTAAAACCTGGTCTCATAAGAAGGTCCATGGAAGTTCAATTTCAAAGTAATCTGAATAGCTTAATCAGGTACAACCCTGACTCCACTGACTTCAAAGAAGACAGGATTTAGAATCATAGAATCATAGAATCATTTAGGTTGGAAAAAAACTTTAAGATCACTGAGTCCAGCTGCAAACCTAGCACTGCCAAGTCCACTACTGTCCGTGAGTACCACATCTACATGTCTTTTAAATACCTCCAGGGATGGTGACTCAACCACTTCCCTGGGCAGCCTATTCCAATGTTTAACAGCCCTTTCCATGAAGAAATTTTTCCTAATATTCAATCTAAACCTCCCCTAGAACAACTTGAGGCCATTTCGTCTTCTCTTATCCCTTGCTACTTGGGAGAAGAAACCAACCCCCACCTCACTACAACCTCCTTTCAGGTAGTTGTAGAGTGATAAGGTCTCCCCTGAGCCTCCTTTTCTCCAGACTAAACAACCCTAGTTCCCTCAGCTGCTCCTCATAGGACTTGCTCTCTAGAGCCTTCACCAGCTTTGCTGCCCTTCTCTGGACACACTCCAGCACCTCAATGTCTTGTAATGAGGGCCCCCAAAACTGAACACAGTACCTGAAGTGCAGCCTCACCAGTCCTGAGTACAGGAGAACAATCACTTTCCTCGTCCTGTTGGCCACTCTATTTTTGGTACAAGCCAGGATGCTACTGGCCTTCCTGGCCACCTGGGCAAACTGCTGACTCATATTCAGCCAGCTGTCAACTAATACCCCAAAGATCCTTTTCTGCCAGGCAGCTTTTCAACCACTCTCAAGCCTGTAGCATTGCATAGGGTTGTTGTGACCCAAGTGCAGGACCTGGCATTTGGTCTTGTTGAACCTCATACAATTGGCCTCAGCCCATCAATCCAGCCTGTCCAGATGCCTCTGTAGAGCCTTTCTACAGTGCCCTGGGCAGGTGGTACAGATATTGTATACTGCCTGACTTCCAGCCTTTACTCCAGAAAAGCAGATATCTTTCATAGCCGTGTCACAGCTGCCATCTACGCATACCTGACAGTTTTAAGTGGCAATAGATGTCTGTGTGTGTGCAGCTGAATGCCATTGGGTGTTCTGCACATTTTACTGCTATCGATGTCGTGTTAGGATGAACACACCTTCTGCCATGACTCCATTGACTACATCACCACTACGTATAATGGGAGATAAGAAAACTAGTTTATATACAGACATTATGGATTGAGTTATTTGACCATACAGAGATGCCATCATTTGAGATTGTGGTCTGAGGTACATTACCTGGCTTCTGACTGCCAGTGCAAGAAGGCACAAATCTCCCTGTGTTAACATCTGTTGTGTGTCAATGTCCTTCACAAACGCTGTGGTCTCCTTTGTGTGTCTCATCTCATGCAGTACTAGGCACATTTTTATGTGCAACTGAATTGACTGCTACTCTGATATACATTTAGGTGGCGGCACCTTGTAGCTCCATACAACTTGTACATTATTCTATAGGCTTAAATCGTAAGTTCAGCTTTGCTTAACAGACAGAACAATATTTAGAAGAATTCCAGGAAACATTCAAGCCACTATCTATGTTTAGTGGTGTTTAGATTTAGTACTGTAACATACACCTTCCTCTGATGAAAACTGTATTGTAGTAGAATAAGTAATATAACAAAAAGATACTCATAGAACAACCCTGTTAAACATTGACAACTACTTTTAATTGTATTATTTTGAAAAACAAACAAACAAACAAACAACCCAAACATTGAAATCTTATTAGTTATACTGACATAAAGTTAATGTGAACTTTTTATTGATGATTGTGTTGATTTTGTTACTGTTCTTCATAGTAGAGTTAATGTTCTTCATAGTAGCTAGTATGGTGCTATGTTCTGGATTCATGACCAAAACAGTGTTGAAAATACAGAGATGTTTTCATTGTTGTTGAGCAGTACTTACATGGCATCAAGGCCTTTTCTTCTTCTCACCCCACCCCACCAGCGAGTAGGCTGGGGGTGCACAAGATGTTGGGAGGGGACACAGCTGGGACAGCTGACCCCAACTGACAAAAGGGATATCCATACCATATGACAGCATTATCAGCAATAAAAAAATGGGGGAAGAAGAAGGAAGGGGGCAACATTCGGAGCTATGGCGTTTGTGTTCCCAAGTAACTGTTACTCTTGGTGGAGCCCTGCTTTCCTGGAGATGGCTGAACACCTGCCTGCTGATAGGAAATAGTGAACGAATCCTTTGTTTTGCTTTGCTTACATGCGTGACTTTTGCTTTACCTATTAAACTGTCTTTGTCTCAACCCACAAGTTTTCTCACTTTTAGTCTTATAATTCTCTTCCCCATCCTGCCGTGAGGGGAGTGAGTGACTGGCTGGGTGGGTCCTAGTTGCCAGCTGGGGTTAAACCACAACAATGATAATAATAAGTAGTGCAACTGCTTAGGAACTGATAAGCAGAGGCAGTAGGAGGCCTGCATGGATGAACAGGGAGCTTCTGGCTAAATTCAGACATAGAAAGAAAACATGCAAGAGATGGAAATAGGGACAGATGACCCAGGATGAATATAAATGCTCTGAACATAAAAGGATGAATTTTGGAAAGCCAAAGCCCATCTGGAGCTGAATCTGATGAGAAATGTGAAGTACAACAAGAAAGGGTTCTACAAGTATATCAGCAGCAAACGGAAGGATAGGGAAAATGTGAGTCAGCTGCTGTATGGGAGAGGAGACCTAGTGACAAAGGTCAAGGAAAAGACTAAAGTACTCAGTGCCTTCTTCAACACAGTCTTTACCAGTAAGGTCAGTCTTCAGGAATCCCAGGTCCCTGTGACCACAAGGAAAGTCTGGAGGGAGGAAGACTTACCCTTGGTGGAGGATGATGAAGTTAGGAAACATTTAAATAAACTGGACATACATAAGTCCACAAAGCCTAGTGGGATGAACGCACAAGCGCTCAGGGAGTTGGTCAATGTAATTTTGAGGTTACTCTCCATAATCTTTGAAAGTTCATGGTGATCAGGAAAACTTGCTGAGGAGTGGAAGAAAGAAACTGTCACTGCTATTTTGAATAAGGGCAAGAAGAAAGGTACAGGAAACTAAATGCCATTCAGCCTCACCTCAATCCCTAGCGAAGGGGTGCAGCAAATCATTCTGGAAGCTATTTCCAAACATGGAAAGGACAAGGTAGTTGGTAATAGTCAGCATGGATTTATGAAGAGGGAATGATGTTTAATCAAACCAATAGCCTTCTACAATCAGATGAGTGGTGTGGGTGAGGGAAGAACAGTGAATTTTTTTTTATCTTAACTTCAGCAAAGCCCTTGAAACTTTCTCCTGTGAATCCTCATAGACAAGCTGTTAAAGTATGTAGTAGGTAAGTGGACAGTGAAGTGGACTGAAAACTAGCTGAACTGCCAGGCTCAGAAAGTTGTGACCAGCAGTGTAAAGAGCAGCTGAAGTCCAGTCACTAATGTTGTAGCCCAGGGCCTGTTACTGGCTCCAATGCTGCTTAACAGTTTCATTAATGGTCTGGATGATGGGGCAGAATATACCCTAAGCAAGTTTGCTGATGATACAAAACTGGGAGGAGTGGTTGATGCACCAGCTGGTTGTGCTGGCATCCAGAGGGACCTAAGCAAGCTAGAGAAATGGGCGGGAAGGAATTTCATGAAGTTCAGCATTGGTAATACTAGTTTCTGTCCTTTGGGAAGGAATAGTCCCATGCACCAGTAAGCCCTGGCTTACCAGCTGGAGAGCAGCTTTGTAAAAAAGGACCTGGGGGTCCTGGTAAACAACAAGCTGGTCATGAGCTACCAAAGTACCTTTAATGGCAAAGAAGGCCAAGAGCCTCCAGGGCTGTATTAACCAGAGCATTGACAGCAGGTTGAGGTAGGTGATCATTCCCCTCTACTCAGCCCTGGTGAGACACAACTCTGGTGATGATTGGTCAAGCTCTGGGCTCCCCAGCATGAGAGACAGGAATGCATTGGAAAAAGCTAACAGTCATGGAGATAACTGAAGCAGCTGACATATGAGGAGAGGCTGAGAGCAAGCTGAGATTTTTCAGCCTGGAGAAAAGAAGAGCTTGAGGGGATGTTATCAAAGTGTACAAATGCCTGATGGAAGAAGTAAAGAAGAAGGAGCCAGACTCTTCTCAGTGGAGTCTAGAGACAGAACAAGAGGTAATAGGCACAAACTGAAACAGAAGCAACTCTGTTTAAATGTATGGAGCATCTTTTTACAGTGAAGGCAATTGAATATTGGAGGAGGTTATCTGGAGTGCTTGTGGAGTCTCCATCCCTGGACCTATTGGAAGCCTGATGGGACACTGCCCTGAGCAATCTATTTTAGTTGACCCTGGTCTAAGCAGATTTTTGGATTGGGTAATCCCCAAGCATCTCTTCCAACCTCAAATGTTCTATCATTCTATGACCTTCAGGTATATCTGTTTTACTCTTGCCGTGTCTTACACTTAAAAAAAAAAAAAAAAAAAAAAAAGGCAGAAAAGGGATTTTTTAAGTTCTTTTTCTAAGTTTCTGGTCATATGTGAGGAATTACTTATGCAGAAAATTGAGAATTTGGGCATGTGGTAGTTTTATTTGTTTCAATTATTGAACATTAAGACTCATGTTTGGGATTCTATACATTTAAGATGTAAACTATGTTAATTCATGGGTGACTTCTGGTTATCATTTTCATAATACGCTGTGAAAAGATAATGAAATTGTTGCATCAAAACAAGAATTGTAAAAAGAAGAAATATTATTTGAGGACTTTTGATGTCATTGTTACAAGAAAATGTATTCTGCAGATTCTACTTGGTCAGTCCTGAAAACAGTTAGATACCATTAAAATTATTTGTAAATGAAACCATTTACATATTTACCACTTACCATTTAAAAAATTATACCAAGTAACTTAAGCCATAACCTGTAGCTGATGCAGATGAGGGCTAATTCATAACTTAATGGATATCCAAGGAAACTCACTACATTTTTCTGTATGTCCTGTACAATTGTCCTTCTGTAGAAGAGGTTATCATATTTTATTTATGGTAAAAAGCTTAGTGTAAGAGAGCAAATACTCCCATTTCTCTGCATTGCATCAACATTCTCAAGGTTTTTAACCGACTTTTCTTCAATAATTCAAATACAGGATCTCATCACTTCACTTTTTTTAAGATGCGATATGTTGATTCTGAATCTTAACAGCATTATAGCTGGAAGCCAAAGCATAACCTTCTTAGTTTTTGACATCTTTATGAGCACAATTGTTTTCTTTGGACAGGAAAGAAAAAACAACCAAACAACGAAAAAGTGTTTTCTCTGAATAGAAACGACAGATTTGTTTTATTTGTTGCTGACTCTCACAGGTATAACAGCGAATGAACTGAGGTTTATAACATGGGTTTCTTGAGCATATAGTCCTACAAGGACATAGATTTAAGGCTTTTTGAAATCAGATCCCAAGGGAAAAGTATGTCAGAGGCTATTAAAAATAGCTGGTTAGTGTTCACACTGGGTTTCCAAAATTAAAACAAAATCAAAACCAAACAAAAAATACCACAACCCCCAAAAGTTTAAATGTCAGGCTTGTTTTGTTTTCTTTTCTTTCCTTTCCTTTCTTTTTTTTTTTTCCCCTAGATCATATCTAGAGTTCTACATTTTTATCATAAAAGGCCAATCTATCTTGGCACTTATCCTCTTCTGATTTACCCAGAAAAAGATCAGGAGTCACTCCATCAAGACCAAAGGTCCTACCGTTGTAGAAGCTGAAGCTGAAACATATTAGCTCCCATAAAAGATATTCTACTATATACATAGGGCTCAAATAGTTAAGCAGACTGTTATACCAATTTATTAGAACACACTGTAGAAGAACAGAAGAATAATTGTTCACTGCCATTGTCAAATTTCTGTCTTTACAGTCACAACAGTGTGTGTTCTGACAGCCTGACAGTGGAAAGGATTCACTAATTTGTTCAGACCTGGCAAGTCCTACTAGAATTTTATGTTTCTTTTACAAAGAGAATATCATGAATACAACTTCCACTTCTGCTAGATTCCTTGTGAACAGGACAATGAGGCACATACTTGTACCTGGCTAACGCTTCCTAAATTTCCAAGGCAATGAAATAGATAGCTTTCTAAGAGAGAGAAGAGTGACTCAAATCCTTAGGCTACTGGCTATGCTGCAGGGCAATGTGTGGTTTTGGTGCCTGTTGTCATTTATATTGTACTTCACAGATGTTAAGTACTTAGTATTTTATCTCAACTTCACAGGAAACTAAGGGAGAAAAGTTAATGACTTGGCAATAAAGGACAGAGCACCAGAGATACAGCCTGAGTGCAGAAATTTGCTTTGTGTAATCTAATAAATCATGCTGTTCATATGTTATTTAGGTGCCAGTAGATCTTTTCAGAAAGGCACAGAGCTCAGTTGGACTTGGCCGGAACACTAGGGTTATCAGTGTCAGCCTTAGCAACATTGCTTCCAAAATCTATGAACTGATCTGGGGGACCTCCAAAAACCAAATCAACGTTTTTCAGTTTTTTTCTTAGACCCTGAGGAACAAATCAAGGCAAGTGTGGAAGAAAGAGCATAAGGAGGGAAGTGTGACTAATGTCTGATCTTTATAGAAGAGAGATTTTGAACAGTGGCGTTAATCTGTATGTTCAGCTTTTCTTCACAGGAAAGACGAGATAAGATTAAATTTGTCTTGACATTTCTAGGTCCTCAAAATTAATCACATACCAGAAAGAAACAAGAAAAGAAAAGAAAAAAAGATGATGAAAAAGTATAGATGAGAATGCAAAACCGATCATTTATGTAGCCCTTACATTTCAGTTCATGATATAATCATGTTTAGGCTTCGTATTTAAACTACTGCACAAATAACGTACTAAGTAGCGTACTTATACATAAACAACACATACAACTTAAATTTACATAAAAAAACAGATAAAGACATTGCTCACCATGTAGCGGGAGTCTTATGTTAACGAGACATTTATTTTTAGCAAACATAGGATCGATGTTTAAAGTGATGTTATCAACTAATTAAAAGTCAACTCCCACTCCCAAAATATTAAAAGAAAGTACATTTCAAGATGCATTAACATTAAATTGTTTTGATCTGTAATGGCGATAGGTTTCGCTCCCAAATCTAGTCCTAGCTGTAGTCCCCAACTCTATTAGATGAACACATATCTATACTGAAATTCATAACAAAAAGAGGAAAACAAGATTTCACAAAATACAGTCATTCTTAAGGACTTTCACCAGGAGTAGGAGTAATTAGTGAGGTACTTCTGAAATAATAATTGAAGTATTAAAGAATTCATAAAACATACAAGAAGAAAAAAACATATCAAAGAGGTTATATTACTATCAGTAACAGTATTTCGCTTACTATATCAATAATGTGCGTGAATGGGTGTTATTATTAGATGAATGAGTTCATTTGTGACATAAGAAAAAGGAATCTTCCAATATGTTGTTTTACAGGAAAATCTAAGCAGAACTTGAAACACATTTTCACCTTGCTTATGGCTGCAAGATTACTGTGACAGCATTTAATAAATTAGGTTTCCAAATAAGGTTAGAGCTTTTTTAACCTATTAATTGTCAGTGAAGTAGAAAAAGAACATATATACTGAGATCCAAATCATTCTTCTGGAACTGCAAAATGCAAGCTGCCATGTAAATATTTCTGCCAGCAGCTTAATAGTAACAAATGATGTTATTCCTCAAGGTCAGAAAAACACTCACTGTAAAATTTCGATACTGATCATATAATATGCTGTTTACTTTCCTCCTGTAAAGTAAAATTATTTATTTTCATCAATATTACCTATATATTAATGAGTCATATTCTAAAAAAAAAAATAATAATTCTAACTGTACCTTGCATTTTTTTTAAAAGTTTAATTATTTTTTTCTTTAAGGTCAAGCACAACAGTGAACACAAGTGCAACATGAAATGTCAGAGTTACATTTAGGAATCAGTTTCTATGCTCAAAACTTAGGTATGATTTATATTTTATGTAATTCCTAGGTTCTGGATGCTGATATCCTTGCTGGATTTGGGGCATATTCTACATTTTATTTCTCTGACATCAATGGAGAAAGATAAACATTCAAATGAGATTCCTACTCCTTGATTGGAATCACATAATTCTCTCTTTTGAACTGTTGTTTGTCTGAAATGAGGAATGTAGTCACTCTCCAGAAGGAAATGCAAGACCTGGTTACTCAGGACAGAGACAGAGCTGAGGTACACAATGACTTTTTTGCCTCAGTCTTCACTGGCAAGGACTGCAGCCACACTGCCCATGATGCAGAATGCAAAGGTGAGGATTGGGGAAATGGAGAACCACCCACTGTAGGTGAAGATCAAGTGTGAGACCACCTGAGGAATCTGAAGGTGCACAAGTCCATGGGACCTGATGAGATACATCCACGGGTCCTGAGATGAAGTTGGTAAGTCACTAGCCATCATATTTGAGAAGTTGTGGTGGTCTGGTGAGGTTCCTGCTGACTGGAAAAGGGGAAACATAACCCTTATTTTCAAAAAGGGAAATAAGGAAGAACCAGGGAACTATAGGCCAGTCAGTCTCACCTCTGTGCCTGGCAAGATCATGGAGCAGATCCTCCTGGAAACTCTGCTGAGGCACATAGAAAACAAGGAGGTGATTGAAGACAGCCAGCATGGCTTCACCAAGGACAAGTCATGCCTGACAAATTTGGTGGCCTTCTACGAAGGGCTTACAATAGCAGTGGACAAGAGAGATCAACTGATGTCATCTACCTGGGCTTGTGCAAAGCATTTGACACCGTCCCACATAATATCCTAGTCTCTGAATAGAAGAGACATGGATTCAACAAATGGACCACTCAGTGGATAAACAACTGGCTGGACAGTTGCACTCAAAGAGTTGTGGTCAACAGCTCAATGTCCAAGTGGAGAGCAGTGACGAGTGGCACTCCTCAGGGGTCGGTACTGGGACCTGTACTGTTCAACAACTGGCCCTCAGCCAGTTTGACAATGATACCAAGCTGTTTGGTGAGGTAGACACACTGGAGGGGAGGGATGCCATCCAGAGGGACCTGGACAGGCGGGAGAGGTGGGCCCAAGCCAACCTCATGCAGTTCAACAAGGCCAAGTGCAAGGTCTTACATCTGGGTCAGGGCAATCCCAAGCACAAATACAGGCAGGGCAGGGAATGGCTGGAGAGCAGCCCTGAGGAGAAGGACCTGGGGGTGCTGATTGACGAGAAGCTCAACATGAGCCAGCAGTGTGCGATTGCAGCCCAGAAGGCCAACCATATCTGGGGCTTCATCAGAAGTGTGGCCAGCAGGTCAAAGGAGGTGATTCTGCCCCTCTACTCTGCTTTCATGAGACCCCACCTGAAGTACTGCATCCAGCTCTGGAATCCCCAACAGAAGAAGGACATGGACCTGCTGGACCGTGTCCAGAGGAGGGCCACGAGGATGATCCAAGGTCTGGCGCACCTCTCCTATGAGGAGAGGCTGAGAGAGTTGGGGCTGTTCAGCCTGGAGAAGAGAAGGCTCCAGGGAGATCTTATTGCAGCTTTCCAGTACCTAAAGGGGGCCTACAGGAGAGCTGGGGAAGGACTTTTTACTAGGGCATGTAGTGATAGGATGAGGGGGAATGGCTTTAAACTGGAAGAGGGCAGGTTTAGATTAAACATTAGGAAGAAACTTTTCACTTTGAGGGTGGTAAGGCACTGGAACAGGTTTCCCGGAGAAGTTGTTGAGGCCCCATCCCTGGAGGTGTTCAAGGCTAGACTGGACGTGGCCTTGGGCAACCTGGTTTAGTGGGCGGTGTCCCTGCCTATGGCAGGGGAGTTGGAACTCTGTGATCTTCAGTGTCCCTTCCCACCTAAACCATTCTATGATTCTCCTGTTAATTTTCAGTTAATGGCAAATCAAACATGGACATGGAAAAATACAGTTAGCAAATAGATATACAATATAAAGCTGGGAGTGCATGTTGGATGCAATTCTCAAAATCACAGAATGGCAGAGGTTGGAAGGGACCTCTGGAAGACACCTGGTCCAATCACCCTGCTCAATCAGGGCCACCTAGATCAGGTTGCTCATGAGCACATCCAGATATCTTTTAAATATCTCCGTAGAACAATAGTCCCAACATCCCTAGGCAACCTATGCTTAGTCACCCTCACAGTGAAAAAGTGTTTCCTGATGTTCAGCCAGAACCTTCTGTGTTTCAGGTTGGGCCCATTGTCTCTTGTCCTGTCACTAGTCACCACTGAAAAGAGTCTGGCTCTCTCTTCTATGAACACTTTTTTCAGATATTTATATACATCGATAATATTCCCCCTGAGCCTTCTCCTCTCTAGGCTGAACAGTCCCAGCTCTCTCAGCCTTTCCTCATAGGAGAGTTGTTCCTGTCCCTTCATTATCCTTGTGACCCTTTGTCACTGTCTCCAGTATTTCCTCGTTTCTCTTGTACTGAGGAGCCCAGAACTGGACACAGCAGTCCAGGTGTGGCTTCTCCAGGACTGAGTAGAGGAGAAGGATCACCTACCTCGACCTGCTGGCAACACGAATGCTAATGATGCCCATTAACATTCTTTGTGGCAAGGGCACATGGATGGCACTTGTTCAACTTATTGTTCACTGGTACTGCCAAGTTCTTTCCTGCTAAGCTTGCTCTCCAGGTCCCCAGCATATACTGGTGCTGGAGTCGTTCCTCCCCAGGTGCAGGGGTGCAGGACTTTGTACTTCCCCTTGTTGAACTTCATGAAGTTCCTGTTAGGCTATTTCTCCAGCCTGTTGAGGTCCCTCTGGATGACAGTATCAGCAACCCCTCCCAGTTTTGTGCCTCCAGCAACTTGCTGAGGGTGAACTCTGCCCCATCATCCAGATCATTAATGAAGATGTTAAACACGATTGGACCCAGTGTTGATGCCTGGGGTACAACATACAATGCAGTTGCCAGAACATAGCCTCTTAGTTCGTGATTCTAGTGTATTCAAGGCAGGCACACAGAAATGACAGATATGACCGAAAATTTAAAGGACAGCCTGCCCCTCCTGTATTGGGTGAAAGCTGGGTGAAATACCACCAATCACTTCAGAAGACTCTAGACACTAATTTTTGTGCAACCAGATCCAGACTGTAGACATTTAAATTTTGGCATCTAAATATAAAAGTTAGTATACAAGTTTATTCAATGAAGGTCTAGGTGTCGATTCAATTGCTTAAGCATAGGCATTGGTGCAACATTGTATGACTTAATGTGTCCCATCTGGCCCTGATGTGCTTGACCAGAAGAGAGCATGCCTGCTCTTAATCCTGTATCATATCTGCCAGGCTTATGTGGATATCTCAAGCGCTTAGAAAGTTGAAATAACACTTGAAAGCTGAAATAGTACTATGGTTAGGGAACTGAATCCCACTTTATATATACACTGTGTAGGGCTTTAGACACTTGGCTTGCCTGTATTAGGTTTAATTTGACATGTCTACAGTATGGAGCCTAATTTGGTGCCTCATGATGTTCTTATTCCTCCTTAATATCTCACTCTTCCTGATAAGTTTGCATCTTAGGTTTACCCACTGATTTCCCTTTCATAGTATCTTTTGCATCAGGCTATTTTATGGTGAAAGGCATAATTAATGTTCTAATGAAGGCGATTTGGTAATGAGAATTAGTGCATGAACTGTTCAATGCTGTCGTAGGAGGCTATTGACAAGAGAGAGGGTCGCTGAGATCATGAGTTTATTCTGGACTTCATGCACAGAATCCCTAAGTTTAGCAAACTAAAATATTCTATGTGTTTAGTTGGGAAAAATATTTATGAAATGCTGCAAAAATATTGTATCTATAAATTGGCTGAAATATTAAAAATGTAGCTGTTCTACCCAAGTGTAAATTCATGAAGTTTTAATGTAAGTGCATCAAATTAAGTATCATGTGTGCTCAAGAGACTTCGCTTCACAGAACTGCATGCAAGCATTGGAGGTTGGCTTTTAGCCCCCTTTGAAATTCTGGTTGACTGAATTTTCACATTCTGAGTTGACTTGCTTTTGCTGTTTAATAAAACATATGGACACATTGTTCCACAAGATAAATTCTGGTTTACAACTGATTCCCCAAGAAATATTTTTTAAAAGTGTCTTGGGGAAAGTAAAATGAGACAGTAGCTGGATGAGTGACAGGGGTTCACCACTTGTCTCTTTGTACTTGAGGATCTTTTATTCTCTCGTCACAGTAGGACTACAAATGTTTTTGTTTCTTTCACAGGGACTTTTATTTTCTGTCTCCTTTTACTGCCTATATATTACAACACTAGACTAAGGTAAAATAAAAAATCTAGAAACATCCCAGTAGGAAAGATCAGTGAGTACTACTCTCAATCAGTAGGGGTATCTTAAAGGACATGATTTGCTCATGGCAACTAAACATTCCCCTAGGGTGCTGCTTGACTGTATGCGGGAACTACACCTCTGAGGCAGCAGGTTTTACAGTCATACTGCTGGAGAGAGTGTTTTTACCTATCAAAAGCAATGGAGGGGAGATCAGAGTAAAATGCTGATGATTTTGTCCATGAATACTTAGAACTGAAAGTTCAAATGGAAAGTTAAAAGAGATTACGCATGGAGTGAAATATATAAAATTCTAAGCTGAAAATGACTAAGTGCCTATACAGCAAAACAGAAAGTAAAGCCTTATTAAAATATTTTGAATAATGGAGAAAAAATAAGATAAGGTCTTTGCATTTGGGGTATCATATATTCATGAATATAAAAGAAATCTGATGATGATGATTCTCTAGGTCTTGGTATTATAACAAAAAAATCTGAATTTTCAAATATGAATTTTAGACGTTTAAGCTGCAGTCATCTGTCCTGCTTAGGCATCTAGGTTTGCTTAAAACATGTAAAGTTTTTTTTTTTCTAATTTATCTCTCTACTAACTGAAGAAGTTCTTAGAACAGACAAGGAAGGAGCCAAACAAGATGCCACCCTTCAGACATTAAGATAGCTGTGTTTTAAAGATGAGATGTGAATGGAGAATTTAGATTCACTGGCTATATTAACGCTGATAATTGACACAGGCCAGGGAACACACTCTTGTCCTGAGGTTAGGTGGCATGGCATAGGCTGTGTTCAAAGACCTAAATTGAGTTAATGCTCAGAAGAGTGCAAGAAAAAGTATTTTCTGGCCCATGCTATCTCTTGAAACATGTGTGGACATATCTAGGTGAGATCCATTTGCTACAATCCAGAGATATGCCATACAGCTTGTTAACAGTATAGATAAGCATAAGACAGGACAGAAAATTAATCTAAGCACTTGAGAAGAAAATCACTTTCATTTCTTAGGTGTTTAATTTGTTTGGTTTGGGGTTTTTTTGTTGTTTGTTTGTTTTTTTCTTTTTCTTTTTTTTAGTAACAAGAATGGAAAAAAAAAAAGGATTAGAAAAATCAGATATAGTAGAGCTGATGCAGAGCGAGAGGTAGGAATCAATGGGATTTCTACTTGTCCCCTTTAAGAAGGAAGAAAGACAATCCCTATCATTCTGCTGGCCAAGTGTTGTAGTTGAATGATCAATGGAGTGACATTGCCTCTTACAAAAAGAGGAAAGGGTCCCTCTTTCAGCTGTATCAAAGACACCTACGAGCAGCAAAGAAACCCATGAAATCTAAGATTCATTCAGTGAATCCAGAACTACCTTCCAACTTGATGTTTGGGATACATGATGTTGAGGGCACTGCCTCCACTTGATTCCCAAAATCTGGTTCTCCCAAGCCATTAGTCCACTGGTCTTCAGCACCATTACTGTATCTCTTTTGAATGCTTACTTCTTCTTCCTTTCCTAGACTCCCCAGAAACTCTGTTTCCTTCAGAACCTGCAATGTGTGTTTGAACTAAAATTATCCCATGTGTTGAAAGGACACTACTGCTCGACCCAGGAGCATCATATATTCTTGCTAAAATAAATGTCAGCAGCATTTTCCAGTGGTAGTGGTAAGGGAAAAAATGCATGTGTTCTCTGCACAGCAATGGCAGGCCATAGCCAAGGGTAGCTGCACACTCTGCTTATTGCTTGAAGGAAAAAAATCAATTGTTCATCTTTTCAGTCCTTCATGATGATACAGTCCCCAGAGATTCAAAGGAGGGAGGATGGGATAACATATGAGCCTAGATGGTATTATTTCTGATATCACTATTGATATTTTTTATATCACCTCATGACCTCCAATCTAAACATAACACAATTATATAATGTGTGCATTTTTTTCCCTCTTTTTAGGCCTCATGTGGTTCTTCCAGGGATCACAGAATCACAGAATCACAGAATGGTCAGGGTTGGAAGGGACCTCTGGAGATCATCTAGTCCAACCCCCCCGCCAGAGCAGGGTCACCTACAGTAGGTTGCACTGGATGGTGTCCAGGCGGGTTTTGAATGTCTCCAGAGTGAGAGACTCTACCACCTCTCTGGGCAGCCTCTTCCAGTGCTCTGCCACCCTCAAAGGAAAGAAGTTCCTCTTCATGTGTAAATGGAACTTCCTATGTTCAAATTTGTGCCTGTTACCTCTTGTCCTATCACTGGGAACCACTGAAGAAAGACTGTTCCCATCCCCCTGGCACCCTCCCTTTAAGTATTTATAAGTATTGATAAGATCCCCCCTCAATCTTCTTTTCTCTAGACTAAAAAGACCCAAGTCCCTCAATCTTTCCTCATAGGAGAGATGTTCTAATCCCCTAATCATCTTTGTAGCCCTTTGCTGGACCCTCTCCAGCAGTTCCCTGTCTTTCTTGAACCGGGGAGCCCAGAACTTGACACAGTACTCCAGATGCACCTCACCAGGGCAGAGTAGAGGGGAAGGATGACCTTCCTCCACCTGCTAGCCACACTCTTCTTGATGCACCCCAGGATGCCATTGGCCTTCTTGGCCACCAGGGCACATTGCTGGCTCATGGCCATCCTGTTGTCCACCAGGACTCCCAGGTCCCTTTCCACAGAGCTGCTCTCCAGCAGGTCAGCCCCCAACCTGTACTGATGCATGGGGTTATTCCTCCCCAGGTGCAGTACCCTACACTTGCCCTTGTTGAATTTCATAAGGTTTCTCTCTGCCCAACTCTCCAGGCTGTCCAGGTCACACTGTAAGGCGGCACAGCCTTCTGGTGTGTCAGCCACTCCTCCCAGTTTTGTGTCATCAGCACATGTCATCCATGTCATTGATAAATATATTGAACAGGACTGGACCCAGTACTGAGCCCTGAGGGACACCACTCATTACTGAACTCCAACCAAGGTTGAGACAAGTACCAGATGTTCCTGTGGGTCTTTTCCAAGTAGCAAAAAATCATTGATTAAGTTTGTAACAATACGATTTCACGCTGAAAAGTAGTAAATTTAAACCACTTGATAGATGTCTTTAATCTTGTGATATTTTAAAAACAAACGTAATCACACAATGTCTTTAATTTCTCTTCATTACTTTGCTCAGATTCTCTCTCATATGCAGGAATAATCTTTAACATCTCAGCAATCATGGAATGATTTAATGGCTGAGGTTGGAAGGGACCACTGGAGGACACCTGGTCCAACCACCTTGCTCAGGCGGGGCCACCTAGAGCCGGTTTCCCAGGACCACATCCAGACAACTTCTAAATATCTCCACAGAATGAATCATATCCCCAGGAAACCAATGGTCAGTCACCCTCATAGTGAAAAAATGTTTCCTGATATTAAGACAGAACCTTCTGTGTTTCAGTTTGAGCTCATTGTCTCATGTCCTGTCACTAATCTATGTATTTCTTATGTTGTCCTAATCTATGTAAGGATACTCTTTTTCACTGCTTGTCCATTGTCTTTAGCAGGAGTAAAGATATATATATTTTTTTTATACCTTTGCCATTCTATCTTCTTTTTGCCCTGTTTGATAGTGGAAGGAAAGCCTCTTCACACGTGCACAAGTGCAATTGTTAGAATATGACTTAATATAAAGTTCAAACAAGGAGGAGGGTCAGACTATTCTCTGGGAGTCTTCAGAAGAGATCATCATAGTCCTGACCACATTCAGCTTTATTAAAGGGAAGATACTGTCACTTTTAGTGATAAACTACATGGTACATAAGTCTATCTGCTAAATATTCAGAAGTTCCAGTCAAATTGTATAACAAACACACATAAAGCTATTTTCTGATTGCACAGTCTCAGGTCCTTTGGACTTAAATACCAGCATAGAACAATTGCTTAATATCTCACATCAAGTCAGTCCTGAATTCACTTTGGAGCTACAATTCCTGGCAAATATGTCTCAGGGCAGTTGCTAAAATATCAGCGTTTTCTATAACTTTTCATTGTAACCTTGTTTTTAAAATTTCTATTATTGTGCATGTTACTAGCAATACTGAGACTCTGTGGGATGGAAGAGAGTTACCACCTCAGGTACAGCAATTCCAGTGTGTTACCAGCAATGAAAAGAGAGACATTTGAAAGAAATAAGTAACTGTATACACAGCTGTGCAGCTACCTGTATTTTCCTCTCAGAAGTATACCAGAGGCCTTTTTTTGTCTTTTTTCCCCCTTTTTTATTATTTCTTATTTTAAGGTTAGTGGCAGATGGTATCTGGTAGCATTATAGATGAAGTATTGTCCCAAATTAAAGGGTTAATCAATGACAGAAAAAATAATATTTTTTAGAAAGAAGCAAGGGAAAGGCTTAAGGAAGGTGGGTTTTTTTGTTTTGTTTTGTTTTGTTTTTTTCTAACTCAGATTAATCTCAACTGATTATTCCTGAAAGTAAGCATTCGGAAATCAGAAGCAGGAATTATGAAGACAATGCTGAATGGTAACACAGATATTCTGTTAAATGGAAACTAGAAGGTTTTGTCAGTGCTATAATGACATTTTTGGTGATTCACTTATCTACTGGAAAGAAGGATTGCAAAAATCCTTTGATGTATCGTAAGTCATACGATTTCCTTGTATTAATTGCAGTTTTAACTATGACAGGACTCCTAGAACATCCAAATTTGAGCTGAAAACTCTACTTCCAAACATTAAATGTCGTAAACAATGAGATTAATTTCTGTTATAATCAAAAATTAGGTTATTTCTACTCTCAGTTGTCAGTTTATGCACTTTTAATGACTTACACTTACAGCTGTATCTATGGGACTGAAGAGGTCTATATTATGAAAAATTCCATTTCTTATCTAGCTAACTGTAGACTATGATCTAATGACCCCTTACATTTGTCTTTGATGGTCAAAATAGATTGAGTTTCTTCTGTTTCTATATACAACACATTTTCTACCGATCCTTTCTCCTGGAACTCTGAAGCAGATCTTTTTTCAACTTCCACATAAAAAATAAAATAAAATAAAATAAAATAAAATAAAATAAAATAAAATAAAATAAAATAAAATAAAATAAAATAAAATCTTCAGAACTGTGCATCAATAGTTCAGAAATTACTACTCAAGAATTAGAGAGAGAGGCAATATGATGTTACTTCAATAATGTATTCCTTCTGTCCTTAGTTCCCGTTTGTCACAGCTCACCATAGTAGAATAAGCTCAGACAATGCTGAGATCTCTAGAGTTTTTCATAGCTATTATTTATTCTTACATGAAAATTACTTGCATCCAAATATATGGTATCCATTCACATTAATTTACAAGAGTTAAAAGATTAAATGAATGCTAAGATGTGGACACATATGGAAAAAAAGGGAAAATAATAATTAGATTTTTATTGCTCTTGTTGTTACCCCAGACAAAATTAAAAGGATATGTTAGTCTGGATAAGAATTAAGCAAATTAGCTATGGGAAACTCTTTATCCATTATCCTTTCAATGCCTGTTTTTCTCTACTATCTTTCAAAGTGAAGCCGTAACAATGACTTAGAAACCACTCCTCTTAAGTGATTCTTAATCACTTCACAACCACTTTTGCCTAGGTCTATTGATATACATAGAAGATAATAATATAAAAAGATATTTTTTAATGTAATTAACCTTTCTCTTCTTATTGATTAAAATTCAAGGGAAATACATATATACAGCAAAATTTACGTAAAGCAAAATTTGTGCTCAGGAATACTTCAGAGTAGGAGCTCCTATATATCCCCATGCTTTTACTGTGTAGATTTTTGGAGGATAACCTATTCTATGCAAAGTGGGGGATTGATGGAGATGATCAAGTCAGAAATCTATTACGTTTCACATGGATTCTTACTTTCTGGAATGTTATATAATGTAATTTCAAGCAGACTAGCTCAATAAGTGAAGACATTCCTTAAATGCACAGTTTAAGTGAAAATTCTGTGTGGAAACTCACTGAATGTCTCAACACTGAGTGTTGAGAAAGTAAGCATGTCTCATAAGTATATGCATTGACATTAACTTTTCTTTGCTACAGCTAACTCCTGGGCAGATAAAATGGGCTTTGCTGCTCTTTTCTGAATTCTAGCAAAATGGACTTCCATGATATTTGATCCATCATGTTGTTGCTACCTGTGGCACTAAGGAGGATATTTCTTCTCTTACTGAAAAACAGTGGGAGTTTTTGCAGCTAATTTCAATGGAGCCTACACAGAAGCAGAATTTCTAACTGGAAACTTCTAACATGTACATCTATTATTCAGTCAAAACAACAGAGATCAATGGAAACATAAGCTTCTATAAGGCAAAGAAGAACAGAGGAACTTTCCTAATGAAATTTCAAAGAGAACATCCATTATAAGATATTGATGTTAACTAAATTTAAGTCATTAAAAAAATTGTTAAATTTGGGGAGAAAGTGTTAGTAATTACAGATTGGTAATGTATTCTGCTATTTCTATAATGAATGGAATTCTGAAAAAAGAACTGCTGTGAGGCAAGATTATAGATTTATCATTCCTTTGTGTGCATTCAACTATGCACGGTTCTTATGATATATATTCCTTCAATAGCATTTATTTCCTGTGCATATATGAGAACAGATCTGTGGGTCTCTGGCATCCCTAGTGAGCATCTTTGCTCTAAAGGAACACTAATGAGCTATCTACTGAATCAGTAAATCTGATTGTTCATGCAAAATGGATTGTTCATGCAAATTGATTAGGATAAGGAAGTTACTTCTATTTCTGCTGTATGAATGACAGCAGATATAAAAGGATAATACTAAACAGTCCATCCAAGAAACTAGGGTACAAATTTACTGCAAATGAGATTGAGAACAATGAAAAATATAATTATATCACCTTTCTGAATGTTATCTAATATTTTTCATTATTCTAATATTATTTTTGGAATAAATAGATTAGGTTTATCTGTATCATTTGCTGTCCATATGCAAACTAACATTGAAAATTTAATCAGCAAGGTTAACATAGGCTGACATATCTACTATTGACACTGATTTCTATAATTAAACAATCAAAATAGGTTGCTCTTTTTGGAAGATTTTTAGGCAAGATATTTGAAATGCAATATGTTCCAAAGGCCAATACATACCAAGTAATGTGCAATATATATAAGTTGTTCACATTGTAAGGGTCACAGTAACTATATATTTACAACTCAAACAACAAAGTGGAGGGAATTTAAAGTGAAGTAATACAATGATTGGTACCCTGACATAAGCAGAAAAAATAAAAGAACAAAAAGCAGAGAATTCTTGTGATAAGATGACTTTCTGTAATGTAAAAATGCACATCATTAATTCCATAGAAAAAAATGGAAACTAAGGGTACTGAATATTTTGTGAAACAAAGCTAGACTGTCTCTATAACCGAGTCTACTTTTCAATATCATACTTTAGTTATGATAAACCTATGATAATCTAAATATTTCAGTGGTAGATTGTAGTGGAGATATATTTCTATAAGTCAGATTCAAAATCACATAGAATTCCTTGAGGATTATTCTAAAGTGTTAAACTAATGGTTTAGTTAGGGTCACAGGGATTTTTTTTGACGTTGCTTAGGATAAATAATCTTCATCCAAGATACAAATAGTTGCTCTTCTGCCAGCAAGGAAATATAACAGATGCAGGAAAGGGAAATATGAATGGTATAATTGTTCCCATCAACTAAATTTACAAATGCCAGAGGATTCTCTAAAAACATAACATCCTTTTTAGGCATAGCCATATTTTCCACCTGTGCTTAATGTTGTAATTAAAATTACTTGCCCTAATTGACTGAAAGGGGTTTTTGAACCGATATTCAACAACATCTTTCTTCTCAAACTCTTACCATCTTCGTGCTACCCTGACACAACATTCAGAAGTGTTTTCATTCACTGAGAACTGATAATGAGTTTTGACATCTAATCTGTTGCCAAGTGACAAAAAAGTGTGCAATTATGAAAGTTTTACCAACATGGGGAGATGGTAAGACAATAGAAGGTCTTCAGCATTCAGCATTCTATCAGTCATTCACAAACAGAATTCCTTGAGTTGGCTACAAATGGTAAAATATAGTTAAGTATGAAATCAGGTGCATCAGTCTTATTTTGTGCCATACAGGCCAACAAAATTTAGAGTGATTACTTCTAGCTAGAGCAAGCTCATATTGAAAGCCTGTATGCTCTTAATTTTCCACTTTTTTTTTTTAAACGTAGAATGTCCTTACATTAATTTTAATTGAAACAAATATGTTGAAGTATACCATAGAGTAAATGCAGTCATTTTAAATTCTTGTGATCATGTATTACAACTGCTGTATGCGTAGGGCCATTATAAAATTGCCTCATTATACTCATAAGATTCACATGAATCCCTGTGACACAGCTCTTTAAAGAACATTTTAAAACCAGATCTCTCTGGTATACTGCATACAGTCAGCTCTGAACAACCACAATCAGAGCGTTATACATTTTCACAGTTACAGAATCTGACATAGAATTTAACTCTTCCTGCAGTACTGTCCTCTAGACCATTTTTCTGAAAGCTCAGCTACTCATGAGATATTTAATTCTTTTTTTATTTCCCATCTCTTAAATGTTGCCTATTTTTTTATCAATTTCTTAAACTCTGTGTTTGACAAAATAAAGGTTTGTCATTTTGTAGATGTGTGAGGTGCACAAGCAATATGTTAAGAAATAAATAGATAATATATAAATGCATTTAGACATTTAGTTCTGTATGCATATTTTACCTGAAAATCTGAAGGCATCTGTTAACAGAAGCATCAGAACATTACAAAGTAATGGTGGATAATTACTATTTGTTCCTATATCAATGAGTTAGTAAGGAGTTAACAGCTGAACAATTTTCAAGTGAAAAATATTTATTATAAATGTGGCTTTAAAAAAAAAACAACAAATTATTACAGATGGATTTTATGAACTGCAGAAATAAGAACTGATACATATTTTTTGGAAAATAATGAAAAAATATTTTGGCTTTTAATTTATGCAGTTCTAAATATAATTTTTTGCATTATACATTTTCATGATGAAAAGCAGTTGCATTCAAAATCTTGTGGCAAGAAGGAACACACTTTGTATTTGGAGAAAAAAAAATACTGTTAATCCTGTTAACAATTTAACAGTCTAATAATACAAATCATCTAAACAATTCAGAAAAACACCATTAATAATAACTTTAAAATATATACAAAATACTTACCTAACATCCACCTATTTTCCCTGATGTTATGCTCACCCTCACAATATCCTTTCTCGTTTATATATATATACCTTCACAGAGGTGTTGTGTTCCTATGTGTGGCTTTTATATTTGAAAATTATTGTTTGCACCTCTTAATGTAATGGTTTATATTTTGTAATGTCACATAAGATAACTGTCATTTTAGACAGAAATCTAAGAAAGACTTAGTTCTCTCCTGGATGACAGGAAAATACTCCATGCAAATTGAAAAAAAAAAAAAAAAAGTTTAGGGGATACAGGTGATCAAGGAGGTCATTAATCAAGGTGTAATGATATTGTGAAAAAAGGAACCACCACATCCAAAATCTATGAACAGAAATAAATGCAGTAAGAAATATGAAGTGGGAGACAATTAGCTAAATATAGCCAACTAGCACTATTTCAGATTCCTACATCACCATCAGTTGCCTTTCCAGTACAACACAAATGTACCCTGCATCATTTCTGCTAGTCCTATGTTGATATCTCACATGCCATCAGACACCTTAGATGAAACTGTATGTTAGCTAAATTGTTCTTAGAGGAAGACTGAAATGCAGAAAAAATCACCTCACTGTAAATGTTTCCACATAGGTAGATAAGAAAACTAGGTTGCTAAGCTTTCAGTAACTGGGAGGTCTTCTAAAAAGGGCTCATGTCAGAGAACTGTATCAGTGGTTCTAAAGAATTCAGGTTTTCAGCTTTCGAAAATAAAGGAGAGTAATCATATTTGATTTAAGGATTGTGATTCGATCACTTATCCTTTTGTGAAATTGCTGTTTTTTTAAGTGCCATATTTTGTGCTTAGAGAAATACCAAGTAATTGCTTAACAGCTGTCCTGTTTTGAGGTAAAACAGGATGAATTTTGTTCAGTAACTCTACTTCTCAGCTAGGCCTCCTATAACTACTGAAATTAACAGCATATTGTGTAGACACTGTTCACTCTCACAGTGATAAGACCTATGTTAATAGTTGATGCCAAGGAATGGTATGCAGAGAGGCTCTTGCTTATACTTATTACTCTAACAACCAAGGCCATCTAACTTGGTTATTTGCCCTATTGGAGGGTCGGAAGCGGAAAAGCATAGAGGGGTCCCACCTGTGGGAAGGAGCGGACAGGACAGGTGACCCAAAACTGACCAACAGGGTGTTCCATCCCATCTGCCTCATGCTCAGTCTAAAAGCTGAAGGATCAAAGGGTCAGCCCTCTTTTTCTTCAATGGTTGGCATCCGAGGAGGGCTCTGTCTGTTCGTCTGCCTGTGATACTGATCCTGAATGCAGATCTGGAATTCAGTTCCCATTCGTCCCTGAGTCCATTCTGGGACTTCCCCAGTGCCAGTCAGTGATGTGATTGTCACCTTGGGAGCTTGATATGGTTTTGTATATATTTCATTATTTTCTTTTTATTTTATTGTTAATAATTCATTAAAGTAGTTTAGTTCCTTCCAAACTCAGAACTCTCTTTTTCCCTCCTCTGCCTCTCTCTTAGAAGGGGGGTAGAGGGAAGTACCCGTCACTCACCCGATGACTGATTTGGCCTAAACCACAACACAGCAAGGTTTTCTTTGCCCGTCCATTCAGTTGGGATTTACTCTTTGGGGCTTCAGTTATATACATGTGCTGTTTCTCTATTAAGATGTAACACGTCTAGCTGCAGTGCAGGAAGCAACTAAAGCTGTTAATCAATGAAAATAAATTATACAGTTGACTGTTGCAGGAATCCTTGCCATCAGGTTTGTCTGATATCCTCTTTCAAATTTACTTTCCCCCCCCCCCCCCCGAAAGACAGATATCACACAGTGAGAGAGGTGAGGGGACAAGCTGGGAAGGGGAAGGGGGAGTTGAGGAGAGAAGAGAAGAAATAATGTATTATGGTGATATCAGAATGAACAGACTCCGTGCTGTCAATAAACTTCAGCAGGGTAAAATTCACACTTGAATTCCCAGAAAAGGCCCCAATATATTAATACTTTTGCTTTTCTTGCAGTAATTCTGATAGGGAAAGTAGCCTTGGTCTTAATCAGCACTGTTGGAAACAGTATACTGCCTTTTACATGGTGTTTCTACAAAGCAGATCTTGCTTAATTAATTCTTATATAATCTGAGATTAGTTTACAAAGCGATTTTAAAAGAAACTCTAAAGAGAACATTTGTTGAAAGTTGGTTAGCAGTTATTTTGTGGAGCTTTGTGTCTACTGATGATAGGATTTGTAACTGAGGTCTCTCAGTTTTAATGGTATAGTATTTTTTTTCTTAAATGTTCTACAGTACAGTCACAAAATACAAATTACCCCAAAAAGTAGTTTCCAGACTGTCATCCCCTCTGAAATTTACTGTTGCAATAAGTGTCTGTTACATCAGTGCAATGAATATAAACTGTATATAAAACTACAAGCAAGCACAGAGAAAAAAAAAAAAATCTGAATAATTCTGGAGCAAATGTTCCAGACCTGACTACTTGGTGGCCTTCTGATGAACTCACTACAGTTGATTTGTGTCTTATATTGAAGGGCCAAGAACTGAATTAAATATCTTGATGCAGTACAATAAGTGTTGAGTAGAGGGTTCTTGATCTACTGGACATGTTCCTGTTCATACAACCCAGGATACCCTTGGAGCTTGCTGCTGTAAGGGCACACTGCTGGCTTGTCTTCAGTTTGCTGTTTATCAAGAATCCCAGGACCTTTCCACAGAGCTGCTTCCCAGCCTGTCAGTCCCAGCCTGTAGCTTTGCAAAGAATTACTCCTTCCCAGCTGCAGAAAACGTGCACCAAGAGGAATAATTCCACCATTTTCCCAAGGACAAAAGGGAGCCTGACCAGCCCATGGCTCCTCAGATCAAGCTGTTGACATTTCTTGAAGGTAGGTGCATTTTTTACTTTTATCCTGATCTCCATGATCTTTTGAAGATATTTAAGAGAAGCCCTGCCATGATATCAGCCAGTTCTTAAATACAGCCCAAAGGGTCTGACAGACTTATATGAGTCAGGTTCTCTTTAATAAACCCTTGACTTGATCCTCATCCACTTCTGGTAGTCTTCTCTACTTTGATCCCTGCCAATAAACACAGAGGACTGGGAGAACTTGTTGGTGAAAACAAAAAAAAAGAGCAAAGAAACTATGAGCTTACTCTTCCCTGAGTCTGTTGCCACTACATCAGTCTTCTACTCAGTAGCTTGCCCACATTTTCCTTGTTTGGTCCTTCACTAAATAATGGAGCTGTAGAAGCTTCTCCTAATGTTCTTGCATATTTTGTCTGTAAGTGAGCTTTGTTTTCTCTAACATTACCCCTACATGCATGGGCAAGATTTGATTAGGATCTTAATATACTTCCATACTCTAATCAAGTGATCTGTAAAAAATGCCCACCGTGATGTCACTTTTACTTACCTCTCCTGATTCTGAGATCCACAAACTGTCAACCAGCTGGTTTTTAATTCCATAGAGACCTCAATAATTTGAACTGCTGTATTAGGAGTATGGATCAGGTGGATCCTGATCCAGTTTTGAAGGGGAATGGGGATGAAACCAGGATTACAAAAGTGGTGCCTGGGAGAAGTGTACCAGTGCTTCTGGGTAAAAGTGTTAGCAAGGTCTTGCAGTCTGTCTCAGTGATGGTGGTGGATGGTGAATTGTGTGGCAGCAAAGACATGAGGGGTAGTGGTAATTTGGTAACTACAGTAGTGTCTGAGCCTGATCAGGTGCGAATTGGGGCTTGTCCCCCCAAGAAAGTGGCAGGACAATTAGCCCAGCTGAAGTGCATCTGTACTAATGCACGCAGCATGGGGAATAAACAGGAGGAGCTGGAGGACATTGTACAGCAAGGAAACTATGATATAGTTGCCATCACAGAAACGTGGTGGGAGGACACACACAAGTGGAGTGCTGTAATCGATGGCTACCAACTTTTCAAAAAGGATAGGCAAGGAAGGAGAGGTGGTGGGGTGGCCCTCTATGTTAGGGGCAGTTTTGAATGTCTGGAACTTAACAGTGTGGATGACAGTGTTGAGTGTGTATGGATAAGAATTAAGGGAAAGGCCAATAAGGCAGACATCGTGATGGGAGTTTGTTATAGACCCACTAATCAGGATGTAGAAACGATGAAGTATTCTATAAGCAGCTGGCAGAGGTCTCACAATCATCTGCCCTTGTTCTTGTGGGGGACTTCAACTTCCCAGATGTCTGCTGGAAATACTACGCAGCAGAGAGGGAACAGTCCCGGAGGTTCCTGGAGTGTGTGGAAGACAACTTCCTAACACAGCTAGTGAAGGAACCAACTAGGGGAAGTGCCCTACTGGACCTACTGTTTGTTAAAAGAGAAGGTCTTGTGGGGGATGTAAAGATTGGAGGTCACCTTGGGCAGAGTGATCATGAAATGATAGAATTTTCAATTCTTGATCAAGTAAGGCGGGGAGCCAGCAGAACTGCCACCTTGGATTTCCGAAGGGCAGACTTTAGACTGTTTAGGACCATGGTCGAGAGTGTCCCTTGGGAGGCAGTTTCGAAGAGCAAAGGTGCCCAGGAAGGCTGGGCATACTACAAGCAGGTGCTCTTAGAAGCACAGGAGAAGGCCATCCCCGTATCTCAAAAAAAAAGTAGACGGGGAAGAAGACCAGCCTGGCTAAATAGAGAACTCTGGCTGGACCTCAGGAAAAAAAGAAAAGCTTACATTCTCTGGAAAAGGGGGTTGGCAATTTATGAGGACTATCAAGATATAACAAAGCTATGTATGGGGAAAATGAGAAGGGCCAAAGCTCAATCAGAACTCAGCTTGGCCACTGCAGTTAAAGACAATAAGAAGAGATTCTTTGAGTATATCAATAGAAAAATGAAGACTAGGGAAAATGTAGGCCCACTGGTGAATGAGACAGGTGCCCTAGTGGTGGAAGACACAGAGAAGGCAGAGTTACTGAATGCCTTCTTTTCTTTGGTCTTCACTCCTAAAGCTGTCCCTCACGAATCCTATACTCTGAAGGCAAAGGGGAAGGTCTGGAGAGAGGAAGATTTTCCCTCAGTTGAGGAGGACCGGGTCAGAGACCAGTTGGCCAAGCTGGACATTCATAAGTCCATGGGCCCTGATGGCATGCACCCACGAGTGCTGAGAGAGCTGGCAGATGTTCTTGCTAGACCACTCTCCATCGTCTTTGAACGGTCATGGAGAACAGGAGAGGTGCCTGAGGACTGGAGGAAGGCTGACATCACTCCAATCTTCAAAAAAGTCAAGAAGGAGGACCCAGGGAACTACAGACCAGTTAGTCTCACCTCTGTCCCTGGGAAGGTAATGGAGCGACTCATTCTGGATGTCATCTCCAAACACGTTGAGGAACAGGAAATTATTGGAAGTAGTCAACATGGATTTACCAAGGGTAAATTGTGCTTGACCAATCTGATAGCTTTCTATGATGTTATAACTGGTTGGCTGGATGAGGGGAGAGTCGTGGATGTCATCTACCTTGACTTTAGCAAAGCTTTTGACACTGTCTCCCATGACATCCTCACTAGGAAGCTGAGGAAGTATGGGCTAGATGAGGTGACAGTGAGGTGGATTGAGAGTTGGCTGCGGGACAGAACTCAGAAGGTTGTGATCAGCGGCACAGTCTAGTTGGAGGCCTGTGACTGGTGGTGTCCCCCAGGGGTCAATACTTGGTCCAATTCTGTTTAATATATTCATTAATGACCTGGATGAGGGGACAGAGTGTATCCTCAGCAAGTTTGCTGATGAAACCAAACTGGGTGGGGTGGCTGACACCCCAGAGGGCCGTGCTGCCATCCAGCGTGACCTGGACAGGCTGGAGAGCTGGGCAGAGAAGAACCTAATGAGGTTCAACAAAAGCAAGTGCAAGGTCCTGCACCTGGGGAGGAAGAATGTAAAGCACCAGTATAGGTTAGGACCTGCTGGGAAGTAGCTTGGAGGAGAAGGATCTGGGGGTCGTGGTAGACAGTAAATTATCCATGGCCCAGCAATGTGCCCTTGTCGCCAAAAAGGCCAATGGAATCCTGGGCTGCATAGGGAAGAGTGTGGCCAGTAGGTCGAGAGAGGTCATTCTCCCCCTCTACTCTGCACTGGTGAGGCCACAACTGGAATACTGTGTCCAGTTTTGGGCTCCCCAGTTCAAGAGGGACAGGCAACTGCTAGAGCGAGTCCAGCGAAGGGCAACTAAGATGATTAAGGGCTTGGAGCATCTGCCTTATGAGGAAAGGCTGAGAGAGCTGGGACTCTTTAGCCTGGAGAAGAGAAGGCTGAGGGGAGACCTTATTATGGCGTACAAGTATCTCAAGGGTGGGTTGAAGGAGGATGGAGCCAGGCTCTTTTCAATGGTTCCCAGTGAGAGGACGAGGGGTAATGGGCACAAGTTAGAACATAAGAAGTTCCGTTCAAATACATGGAAAAACTTCTTTACAGTGAGGATGACAGAGCACTGGCACAGGCTGCCCAGGGAGGTTGTGGAGTCCCCTTCTCTGGAGATTTTCAAGACCCGCCTGGATGCAGTCCTAAGTAATGTGCTCTAGGCAATCCTGCTTTAGCAGGGGAGTTGGACTAGATGATCTCTAGAGGTCCTCTCCAACTCTGAAAACTCCATGATTCTGTGATTCCGTGACTCTCCCCAGCACTCTTTCATCCTCAGAGAGGGTCCAGGATCACAAATGTTAAATCCCTGTTGACAACATGGGATGTGCAGCCAAGCATTGACCTGTAGGATCCATCTGCTTCTCCCAAGGTCTTTCCTTTTCACCGGCAGGATGGAGAAGAAACCACTTGGACCACCATACCTTCCTTCACTTTTATTCCCAGAGCTAAATAGTCACTTTAGTTACACCAGAAGTCTCTCCTGATATCATTATTGATGCCTACATGGATAAGCTGCGGTGGCTGATAATATGAAGGCTAGTTGAGCCTAGCACCTTCTCTGCAACACCCCCATTATCAGCACCTGAGAAAAACAGCAAACCTCTAGAGACAAAAGTTAGGTGGGCAGACTCTAACTAATTTCAATTACCAGTCATGGAATCACGGAGTTTCAGAGTTGGAAGGGACCTCTAGAGATCATCTACTCCAACTCCCCTGCTAAAGCAGGATTGCCTAGAGCACATTACTCAGGACTGCATCCAGGCGGGTCTTGAAAATCTCCAGAGAAGGGGACTCCACAACCTCCCTGGGCAGCCTGTGCCAGTGCTCTGTCACCCTCACCGTAAAGAAGTTTTTCCGTATATTTGAACGGAACTTCCTGTATTCTAACTTGTGCCCATTACCCCTCGTCCTGTCACTGGGAACCATTGAAAAGTCCTCATCTGACTCTCATACCTGTTCAGACCTAGCTTCTTCCCCCTCCTTTGCTACCAGGTCACATAATCTATGGAGCTGAATATCTGTAGGAGGAGAAAAAACCTTTTTTTTCCTGTTAACAGAAGTCATCAAGATTTCCTCCGTCACAGGAATTTCTATTTGATCCTTAATCTGGTCTTCCCATTTTATACACAGTTAGGGTTCAGGACCTCTTGTCTTCAAGGTCTCTGTGAAACTCCTCTCAACCTTTTCTCCATCTTCTGTGGTGCTGCTCAGTTTAATATTTAAATCTTTTTTTATGTTTACCATTATTTTCAGAAACAAACAATGGTAGATGGGAGCAGCAAAAGTTATAAACAAAATATAGCAGTAAAAGTGAATCAGATGGTCAAGCCAGTATCTATGAGATGAGAAAATGAAAGTGTTATAATACAGGGTTTAATATATTTCTTGTCAGTAGCAACAAGTTGAATAAATCTGCAATTAATGAACTCATCATGCTTCATCTTGTCATTACTGTGAACTACAAATAAGCCTCTAGACCCATCATGCTGTAAGGGGATCGCTATTCATTCAAAATATCGACATAAATAATGTCTTTGGAGGAAATGATCAGCACAAATGTCAGGTTTGCATGTAATTTCTCAAAATAATCAACTTCACAGACAGAAATTAAAGAGATCCAATTAACATCATGCTACTCAACAGGTGCCATAAACCTTCCAAAACTATACAATGTTCAGTAGCATTTACATAAATATTATCATTACCATTCTAAATTCTGCTAGATTAAAACCCAAGCTCTTGCTAAGTAACAAGTTTTGTAAGGGAAAATAAATCTCAAAAAAATTGGACACGTCTATGCAATAACCATCTACATCTGAGTTAGTTAACCTTGACTCCCTTCTCAGTCCTCTCAGGCTATAGAAATAGGTACTGTTGTGGCATTGTTCATCTCACATAGTTTAATCATTTACTTCTGGATGAGTCAAATTGTGCCAAAGAACTGCTTATTTCTTTGTGTTGACCATAAAAAAAAACCCAAACCCTAGCTGCATTTAGACTTCATCTCATCTGGCTTCAGCCATTGTAAAGTGAAATATCTGGTATAAAATAGTCTTCTGAACTCTCTGTTGTGTGAGTCTTAACCAGAGTTTGATTCCTTTTGTCTGGTTTATACACTTATACTAAGATTCGATTAATCGCCCTGACTATATCTATGTTTCTTACATCTGGATGAAACCAAAGTGATTAACTCTGAGTAAAACAATAAAGAATTTGCATAATAGTCCTTTTATCTAGTTAACTATGATCTGAAGATGATGGCACAATCCCCATGATTCTCCATTCACGGCTAGAGCCCTAATCTCCAAATTACCCTCGTTTGTGACATGATTAATTTTGAACTTCCTGCAGGAAAATCACAAAATTTCAGCGGGTAGTAACAGAGATTCTCACTTATAGTTCAGACAGTTTCTGGGGAAAAACATGACTTTGAATCTCTGTACACTTAGAAGATTCCTAATCTACCTTTTTCTGCTCTCTGAATTTGCGATCTAATTGTTGAGCAAGGGAGAATATTACTCTCTATTTTTTTTTTTTTTCATTCTGCTAAAGTAAATGCTGCTGTTGTGTGGTAGACACATCTAAGATCACCTATTGAGCTTGTCTACTCCAGGAATTTTAGCAACAGGGTATTTCATTTAAATATTCTGTATTTTCTTCATTGGTAAATCTGTATGGGTTTTTTTATTTTTATTTTATTTTCTGACAATAAAGAAGGAATTTTGATCATTCTAGTAAGTAATTTCTGGACACCTAAAGAATTTAACAGGTGAAGAAAATATCAGCTTCCACCTGCCTCTTTGACTTCTAAAGCCAAAGTGAAAATTTTCAGGTTGATATACTTAATTTAGCATCTGAATTCTGCTTCAGATAAATATTAGGCATCAAAGATCCATATTCAGTACAGTATTTAATAGCAGTTGGAATGGATACAACAAGGTATTTAGGTTCCTAAGCTAAAATTCATTCCACAGTAACTTCAGGCTTTTCAATCACCTCCAAAAAGAACATGGTATTTTTTAACTCCTTTCTATTTTTCCCTTCTACTCAGCCCTGGTAAGGCCATATCTGGAGTACTGTGTCCAGGTCTGGGCTCCTCAGTACAAAAGAGAGTCCAACAAAGTATCACAAAGATGATTAAGAGTCTGGAGCATCTCTCCTATGAGGAAAGGCTGAGAGAGCTGGGACTATGTACCCTGGAGAAGAGAAGGCTTGGGGTCAGGGTGGGGGGAAATCTTGTTACTATACATAAACACCTGACAGGAGAGTACGAAAAGGATGGAGCCAGGCTCTTTTCAGTGATAGCCAGGGACAGGACCAGAGATAACGAGCACAAACTGAAACATGGTAGGTTCCATTTGAACATCAGGAACCACTTTTTCACTGTAAGGGTGACTGAGCACCCTGAGCACCTGGGCACAGGTTGCCCAGGGAGGTTGTGCAGTCTTATTTCATGGAGATACTTAAAAGTTGTCTGGACATGGTCCTGGGCAACTAGATCTACGTGTCTCTGCTTGAGCAAACTGGTTGGACCTGTTGACCTCTCTTTTAACCTCAATAATTCTGTGTTTCTTGTCAGTTAAATGCTCCAGTATTACCAATAGGTGACCCAGACCACCTATGACCTTAATGACTTATTAGAGTCATCTGTACCCATACAGGAAGATTAAGATGATGACACTTGAACCTAAGTTGCCTAAAGCTGGTAGGAGGAACACAGATTGACCCTACAGAATAGTCAGATGAGCTTTATTAGCCTGATAATAAAGCCTGATAGCTTTATCACAACCAGAGATCTTCAATGTAGCCAGGAGAAGAAAAAACAGAGGAGCAACTCAAGTGTAAGAAGACAATAAACCAGTTATTGAGACTGAAAGGTAGCTATAATCAACCAATACTTCACGCTTGTACATGGTGCCTTCCTGAAAGTGAAGGAACAATCTGTAACTGTCAAAGATAGATTTAGGATGAAAGTTTGGATTAAATTTCTTCAAGGCTATCTTAAGCAAAAGCTGTCAAATGATATGGGCAGTAAAGTGAAAACTGCGACTCAAATGTAGGAGAATATGCACAAGGGAATAGAAAAAAAGATGACAAAGTATGATCTTAGGAGAAGATTCCCAGATCTGTAACTGATCTGGTCCAGGAGCCAAGATTTGCAAATCTAGAACTGATCCAGTCCAAAAATCATCTCTGTGGTCCATAGTGACTATTGAGAGGGAAAGACAAGAGAAAAGCTGTTTTGCTGAAGTTTTGTAACTTTCCTGTACACACAGCACATATTATTTGCTTTAATGTGGAGAACCATATTATAAAAACCACCGTTCACAAATGTTCCTATAAAAACTGTTCTAGCTCACAAAATAAATCAAGTTCCTGTCACCTTACAGTTCTGCATCTCTGTGTTTCCTCATCTTTCCTCATGCTGCCACCAAAATCAAATACATTCATCTGTCACCCATGGAGAATGATCTTTGGAAACTATTTCACGGTGAATAACTTTGGTAACTTCAGTGTTAACTCTGATGTACTTCAATGTCGTCAAACTCAATGGAGTAACTGCAAAGGTTTATATTTTTCCATAGACTACAGGGCTTAGCTCAGGGAGACAGTTTCTTTCCTTTTGTTCTGAGTAACATGTATTACTGGACTGATTACTTAGAAATATATACCTACAAAAATATATACTTTCTGAATTTTCCTTCACCAAATTAGGAGACTAAACACCGGCTCCTGTTGTACTGATTGCTCTACATTTGGAAAAGAACTCGGACTTTTTGTTTTGGCATAAGCCCTCAGAAAAAAAGGTAACATGGATTGTTTGTGAATAGGGAAGGTACGTGCTTTTTATCAAAACAATCCATTGTAACAATAAAATCATAGATGCAGTTAATACTTCCTTACTGTGCACAACCCACAGAATGAGTAATTAAGATTGGGATTTATAGAAGGATTTATGCGATTTTATCTGAGATAAACCGATGCCTCATATTTCATTAAACCAAAATTTTATCCTTGAATATCTCTTCAACAGTCACATAACTTTGAAGATGTTTAGGGTCTCTAGACTTCACTAGTAAAGCCTCAAGACCCCTTAACAATCCTTAACAAAATATATATATTCACTTTCCTACCTCTTTCATGTTTTAGTTCAGTGGTTAGAGGCCTCAGCCCAGGATTTCAGTATTCCAGATTCAGTTCTCTCCTGAGAGACGTATTTCACATATGACTTCTTTCTCCATCATATGAAAGTGTTGCATCTTGTAGGAAGCAATTAATGGAGTAAGAATAAAAGTCTGATTCTGCAGTTTGTTTTTTATGGCACTTACCTGCTAAGGTGAGACCTGAGCTTTAGTTACAGCTCCAATGAGTATATTACTACCCACAGTACAGTGCAGAAATGCCCAAAGTTTCTCAGGGAAGAAATAAAAAATAATTATATTCTGTTCTAATGACAGCTCGAACAAATGTCTCTAGAAAAGCTGATGTTAAACAAAAGTAATTGCATGTTGTCAGGAGAATAAGATACATTATAAATATGAGAGATTTTACAAGACACTTTTAAAAGCCCAGGACCGACAAAAAGTTAGCTAGGGAGAAATAAGAACTACCAGTGTATGAGGAAAAAAACAATGGCTGAGATTTTAAGCAGGAATTTTAAACCTTCACAAAACCATATAGACAGAAAAGAGGCTTAAACAATGGACTAAAGATCACAGTGAGAGATATCATTGGTTTTAAGAGAATTTAAAAGGTTATTTGGTAATGTGTGCATACATAGATGTGCTAGAGGTACAATAATTTTTCTGTAGCCTGGCCTTCAAATATTTATAGACCTATCATAACCTGACTTAGTGATCAGGTAGTCAATCAGTAGATATTTATCTTTTTAATCTTTCCTTGTAAATCACCCCTTAAAATACTTAGATATTTTTATTGTTCTTGTCTGAACTCTTTCCAGTTCATAAAAATATTTCCAGGAAGGCTGAACCCAAACTTGTACAAGTTCCAGATCTGTACATGAAAGGAATCACTGAAACAAAGCTAGTTGTGTAGGAGGGAGGGTGGAATCCCTGTGGATGAGTTGAATTAGATCTGTCAGAGAGTTTCCAAAGGTGAAGTGATTGGACTGGGAGTCTTATAACTGAGCGACTTATCATGTGTACGCTCTGGTGGACAGATGAACTGGGAGGAAAGGTATAATCAACGTGTAACTTTCATGAATGAAATTACAAATGTGAAGACTGGAGATTAAGCAAGATGAACTCACTTGAAAGAAAAATAAAGGAAAAAGGAAATTGAAGGGGAAAAAATAAATTAAATCTAGTTTGTCACATAAGTGTCATAACAAAAGACTGCAAAGGAGGGAAACAAAATTAACAACAAGCAGAAAGATATTGTAAAACTACAGAAAAAAAATATCTGGATGCCTAGAAATCTGATAGACTACCTGCTGCCTGTGCCAGCTGCATTTCAAACTGTGAAGTCTCCTCACCATAAAGTCTTTCTTAGTTCTTTTTTCTCTATTTGGAGAGCATCATATTGTATGTGTGTGAGTATTCTTAGAAGAATATATTACCATTAGTTTCCAAGAATGTTTTATGGGAATTTAGTTAGAGCAAAAGATCACAGAGAACAAAGAGTATTTCCTTTTCAGGGTAAACCTGTGTTCTGATTTGAGCGACACAGAATTAATTTCTCTTTCAGTAATTTTACTTTTCAGTGAGGTCTCTTCTAATGTTACGGAAAATTGCATTTTTAGAAGACTCTAGTGCCTGAATTTGTAAAAATACTTACTTTAGAGCCAGGTATGGTATGCGTGTTTCAAGGTCTTAGTGTTTTCGAACTAGCAAGGTGGGGGGACAAGGAGGAGCGAGACATGGGCACTTGACACAAGCTGGCCAACAAGATTATTTCATACCATGAACATCACATTCAATGTAAATTAGAAAGTTTGCTGAGGAGTTTCTGTTTCTCTTCTGTGATGGCTGCAATCCTGAGAACTTGCCCTGGTACTGGACCCCTGAGGCCTTCCCTTCCTCCCAAAGATGTAGCGCTCGCAGCATCCGACATTGGCTCTCCACTGCTGGGAGTGTACAGCTTCCTACTGATACAATTGCCTGAGTATAATTCTCATATATTTTATATTGGTATCGGGATCAATATTGGTTGTTTAAAATTATTAATGTTAATTATTTAGTATTATTCTATTAAATTTGTTTATATTTTAACCCTCGGATTTCCTTGCTTGTACTTGCTTTTTCCTTTTTCGGGTGGGGAGGGGTCATCGGATGATATAATAATTGTCTGAATGAAAATAAATTGTGGGTTCTTCAAACCATAACAACCTGACAAGAAAACTCCAAAACTTGTGACAACAAAAAATTAGAGACCTTAAAAAAAAAATAAAAAATAGGTCTTTTATCTTGAGTCTAGGCTCTCACTTTCAAGGAGAGAAAAGAAACTGAAACTTATTGGTACAACAAGAAACTGAGTTCATAGGTATACTCTATTTTCACACTACATCATGAATACAGAGTATAAGCTAGTGCCCAAGATTCAAGGAAATACTAAGGGCTGGAAATAGTATCCCCACTGTCTTGGGATGTGGAGTCCAAACTAACACATAACTGTGAAGACATTTCAGATGTTAAACCACCTTTGTGGATCAGAGGGATTTGATGCATTCTGGTGGCTCTGTACATAACCTGTCCTGGGTACATGTAGGCAGCACCAAATTCCAGCTAAGCTTTTTGCAGTAGAATTCCTACACAGTCTTATTCTACTTTATAGACAGGATTTTGGGAAACCCATGTTTGGATAAAGCATGTCGTGAACTGAAAACTAACCTGAATATGGTATCATGCCTATACTTAATAAGTCATCACAGAACCCAAAGCATTAGCAAATACAATCAGAGTTTTGCAGGGGCTTGTAGCCAAAGTAGTGAACCATAAACAGATAATGTGCTATTTAGGACATAATTAACCTTGTTCTATCTTAAGCCCAAGTATAAGCATACTAAAAGAATACACTTGGCAACAGTAAATGAGTATCATGAAACACTGTAGCAGTACACTTACAGTACACTGTAGCAGGAACACTTTACATAAATATGTGAGAAATATTCTCACCAAAGGGGACTAGGAAAGATATGTGTAGTTGCATTCAGGAGTCATGGAAAAACATGTGAACAGAAAAAAAGGTAAGAAAATGTGTAAGATTAATTGCAAACAAGATAATCACAAATGACTGCAAATACGCAGACCATCCTACTGAACACTTTCTATATCACTGTTGAAGCTGTGTATGCAAACAGAATATGTAAGGATAAAGAAGAAACAACTATAGACTTGAAGTGCTAAGGAATGAACTCAGTGAAGTTTTGTTTAAAATACTAAAATTAACTTGACTTGTCATTCTTCTAAACACTTCCATCACAGGTATCCCTAGTTATTCTCTCCTTGCCATCTTTCTTCTATGATTTTACTTATTTTTGATTAAGCTCCCTGTTTCAGCTAGCTTGAAATCACTCTGAGAATCTTTAGTAGAATCACTTGGTGAGGTCAGAACAAATTTACTGTCCTGCTCCAGGTGGCAGTGATCTAGTGCCCATCAGATACCTGGAAAAGCTCAAAAATATGTTATTTTGGCCATTGTCAGCAGCTACGATAAGACAGCATTATGTTTTCACTGTCTTTTGTCACCCTTCACACAAAAGGAATTCCCTATACCTCCCTTGAAATATCTGTGATTCCCTTAGTTTCTCCTGTTATTGCATTATTAGTTTAAACATAGTTCAGAGTTACCCAGCTACTTTTTTTTTTTTTTTTTTTTTTTTGGTCTCTAATCTAATCTTGAGTTGTTTCTCATGCCATTAAACCTTAAACTAACCCCATTAATTTAACTTCGGGTTGCCTGTTTGCTTACTTACCTTAGCACCACTTGAAGAATAAAAATGTCACTTACCAATAAATGTTTTTGTGGCATGGGTTCTACATTAAAAAAAATCTCAAAAATAATATACATATATAGCATTAGTAATAAATCTGCCTGTTGACAAGGCATACAGACATAAGGTTGGATAGATTCCTCAGTGAATCAGCTATGAACTGGTTCCAGTTCATACAAACACAGCACTATGTCTTACCTTTTCTGACTCTCCATGAAGATTGCATTCTTGGTAAAGTTCTACACAAAAGTGACTGTATACACATTGGGATGGAGCTGGATTATTTTCAACAGGCAAAGTACATTAATAGAGTCAAGTTGGAGGGCTCATGTTAATCGTCTGAAAATCTTAATAGATAATTTTATGGCCAATCCAGGTGCCAGCCTTGATACTGTGGATCTTAGCAAGAAGGTGACTGAAATTTGGGCACTACAATGGTTAGTACTAAAATGCTCAAATCCTTTTTAGACCTAGCCTTAGGTCCTTACTTGTATCTTGAGGAGACAAGATGGGTATTCACAAAAGTTGACTAGAGAGGCTTGATGCCTTAAAACTCTACAGTTAGTGAAGGGAAGTAACTTGTTCCAGAGAGAGATCCAGAACATCTAAAATTTAACTCTCAAATAACCCTTGAATAAGGGTCCTTCTCTCTCCAATGATGAAATCGTCTATGGAAACCAGTTGCACAAAAATAAGTCCATTTTGCATATACATGCAATGTTGCTTCCCAAGTAATTTGAAAATTTTGCCCTGAAGTAGGCAAATATCTTGTAAGCATTTTTAATGGTGAATGGAAATATTAGTAAGCTATGGAGTTATGAACATTTTTTTAACATCACTAGCACAGTGGTGCTATTTCAGTTTCCCCAAAATAAACAGAAATTAGTCCTCTCCTGTCATTCTTCCCTCTCCCTTTATTCCTGTTCCTTTGGTCATTACATCATTTAGGAAAGTTGTATACATTCCTCCTAAACAGAACCTGAACAAAGTCCTCAGATGAGGCCTTTCAGTTCTTAAAGGGTGTTTATGAGAAAGGTGTGGGACAGACCTTTTAGTAGGGCCTGTTGCAATAAAACGAGGGTTAATGGCTTTAAACTAAAAGAGGGTAGATCTAGGCTAGATATAAGGAAGAAGTTTTTTAAAATGAGAGCAGCGAAACACGGGAACAGGTTGCTCAGAGAAGTTGTGGGTGCCCCATCCCTGGAAACATTCAAGGTTAGGTTGGACGGGGCTCTGAGCAAACTGATCTAGTTGAAGATGTCCCTGTTCATTGCAGGAGAGGTTGAACTAGGTGACCTTTAAAGGTTCCTTCCAAACCAAAGTATTCTATGATTCTATGGTCTTCTAAGCAACATTTTAATAACAAAGCTATGACTAGTAAAATAGCTATAAATTTAATGGTGCACATGTTATGAGCTCATATGAATACAAGATTAAATTCTGATTAGGAATAAATTAGCTGGGCAGAGGTTAAGTAAAAAAGTTTGAAACCCTTCATTACAGTTACCAGAGTTCTACAGTGGCCTTGCAAAATTAATATACAATAGACTTCCCAGAATGAAAGACCTACATACATGTTCCTCTGTCCCAAAGCTCTGGAAGACCAACCATTTGAATGAGGAAAGCTTTCCCTGGTGATGTCTACTCTCTTGCTATAAGCTAGTGAAAGAAAAACTGTTCTGGGTTCAAGAAATGTGGATTTTATTCTGTATGGTTTCACAAAGAATGAAAGTGTAAACTGCATAAATACATTCACAATTAGGTATCTCGTTAAACAGCAACAGAGTAGCATAAGCTCTGATACTTTGAGGGGGAGGAAATCCCAGGGAAATAATGGTTTTCTCCATTTGCATTTAACTGTATAATAGTAAACTGTATTAAAAATATCTTTAGATTGACATTTGTTCTTTTTATTTCATAAAATGTGTTCATTTGATACAAGAACTTTTTCAGATAATTACTTATTATTGATGAAGACAAAAATAAGTCTTCAAGCAAAGTCATATATAATTTACAACTATGTATGTTTCAGCAGCTGCCAGTATTATGCTGCTATACATGTTTTTATTTGTTGTGTTCTCCTTTATGTTAGAAAAGACATCTATTTCTCTCTGAGGTAATCTTCTCCCCCTGAATCTTTACAGTTAGTGTAAACAAAAAGTTTTTGATTTCCTCATGAAATTAGATGAATCGTATAAAGTCATGTTTTAGATAGATAGGAAGTAATATTTTATGCAGAAAATAGCTGATCCAGTGTTAACATTGTCAAGTGGAAGTGATATGAACTTTTGCAGCTTTATCACCTGTATAGAGAGCAAAATGTGTTTAAAGTCTTTTCCTACTAAACTATAGCATTTCACTGAGAACGAGGTAAAAAGTTCTAAATTAATATAGACTTTGCAATTTAAAAATAGAAAGTATAGTCACAAAAGACTACTGTACTTAATTGTATTTTTTCTTTGTTTATTAGCTGCAGTGCAAACAGTGCTTACTGTTATTGAGATGAAAAATGTCAACATTTTAAGATTTTTTTTTCCCACAAAAAACATTTATATGTCATATATGTGCCATATATTCATTCTCAAACTATGGCAATTAACATTATCTTTGATAAATTAATAAACCACTTATAAATAAAAACAAAATCAAACCATACATTGAAGGAACTTAACAAGTTTAGAAATAGACACTTTCTGAGAATACGGAAAAAAAATTAAGTGTCTTTTTGAGAAGTTCTGACAAGCTATGACTATATAACTATCTACCTATACTCAGGATGCACTAGTACTACTTTTCCTGATTGTAATAATATTCTAAACCTTAACAATTCAGTGTACTGATGAGTAATTGTAATGGGAAATGGGAAATAGCCTAAAGCTGAATCAATTATGTTTCTTATATGTGTATGTTAAGGGTATGTCCGTATAGGTATGTAGTTAAAAGAATACAAAAGTTGAAAAATGAATCATTAAGATGTCTAGGAAATGTGAGAATAAAGGTTACACCTGCAAATATAATTCAGCCCCCAGGCAGATAAACATCATGGAATGTGGCATAATAATATGACTGGAAGCTATTTTTTCCTAAAGGACAGGCAGCCTTTAATTCTGTTTTTCTGTATTTTGATTGCTTTGTAACTTTAATATTCACTAATGTACCATTTTTATGCATAAAAAAATAGAGGAAAAAATCATAGCATAGAAAAATAGTAGTCTCCCCCTGAAGTCAATAACAGGCTTGAGATCTTTACAAGAATTTCAGTTCCCTTATCATAAGAACTAATTGAGTAAAATACAGCAGGAAGGTGGCTGTTAACAACTCCATTAGCTTAGCGTTACAGAAGGATGGAGGCACTCAGAGTTGTAAGTCATCGCAGATATTTTTTTAGAATTAAAAAGGAACATTGAATTCAGGAATAATATTTCCCAATGGAAGGACTGGAAAGAAGTTTGCTTGATGTGATATCCTACGACCCTCCTTATTACTGTCATCTGTCTTTCTTCTGACACTACCTTTCTATTCTTAGTGCTCATTCCTGTTTTTCTTTTCTACTGCTATTCCCACAATCTCATGATTGGTTCATCCACTTGCTGGGTTCTCATTGTATGTGCTATCTCCTGCCTATGCCTAATTTGTTGCCTGCATGTCTCGTTCATTGCTGTACTTGAACATCCTCTTCCACAATCAACTCTTCTCTCTACTGAACTTTGTCATTCCCCCTCTCTGCTCCTAACCCTCTCTGGTCTTTTATACTGATCTTCCTGACCACACGGGCCCATGCATTTCCTCCTATAACACTTGGCCTCCAAATCTTGTTCAGAAATCTCTATTACTTAGTGAGAATCTTTTTTTTTTTTTTTAATACATCTATTTTTCAGCTATCAAACAAACTTTAAAAAATTTATTCTGAACACAAATGAAGAGCAAATGTTTAGAGATTAAATTCAGGACATATTTTTAGTCTTTGTCTTAAAACTTAAACTAGGTCTTATAAAGCAACAAGCATGATTATATTTCAAATATACAGAACAAAATCTTTTCCTCAAAATCCGTTCTAAGAAAAGGCCACACTCACTGATATAAGGCAAACATCTAAGATGGGAATTTTAAGTCTAAATGGCTTAAAATTGGCAAAATTACAAGCAACTGAAAGCATGATTTTTCTACAGACAGCATATAAAAAACTTATCTGTCTGCACTGGCTATAAATAGAAGATCACCGTCAGAATATAAAACAAAAAATTGTTTAGAATCAGAGAATTATTGACAGATTAAAACTGGAAGGGATAGCTGAAGGTTGTGTAATCCATCTTCTTGCTCAAAGCATGGCTAATTTCAAAGTTAGATCATGTTGTCCAGTGTCTTGCCTAGCTGAGTTATGAAAACCTCCAGGGGTGGAGATTTCACAACCTTTATGGGCGACCTCCTCCAATGCTCAGCCTCTTTCGGTGTGAAGAATTTTCTCCTCAGGTTAAGCCACAATTTCCCTTATTGCATTGTGTTGCTTGTTGTCCTGCTGTTATATACCTCACAGGAGAAAGTCTTTTATCTTATAGCCTTGCTCTGTGAAACTGTAGGTCAATCCCCTCCTTTATCCTTTTCTTCTTCAGTTCAATCAGACACAGTTCCCTTAGGCCTTTCACTGCACTGTCTCTAGTTTGTCAACATCTGTCTTATACTGTGGCATCAAAAATGGAACACGGTTTTCCAACCGTGTTGCAGTATTCCAGCCTCATAGGTACCAGAACAAAGGGAATAACCACTCCCCTTGATATATTGGCTGTACTATATCCTTGTGAAAGTGTCTCAATACATGGTTAGTTGTCATCGCTGCAAATGCACAATGCTGGTAGTGAATACAACCAAGAAACACATGCACTTTTAATTTACAGAGTTTGCAGGATTCTGCTTCAGTTACATCAAAACCATACATAATTATTTTAATATATTTTTCTTGTACTTACAATTTCTAAAATGTGTTTCATTCAAGAACTTTGGCCAATTTTCCAGTATATAAATATAAAATTATTTCCACAGATTAAATATTACGTATCAGAAAAAAAATTGAAACATTCTTTATTTAATTTTAATTATTTTTAAATCAATTAATAAATAGTATTTGTTATATCAAAAAATTTTTGGCATAAACGGTAGTTTTGTCTGCAAGGAATGGAGATTTTAGAATACGCAGGTGTTCTGTGCTAGCTGGAGACAATGTTCCAAGGTCCTCCGTGGAACAGGTATTAGGTTTACTGCTGTATTTGACAGACATTGCTATACTGCAGACATCACAGCAGTTGAGGGCCTGTTGTGGTTTAACCCTGACAGGCAGCTCAGCACTGCACAGCCAGATAGTCAGTCTCCCACGGTGGGATTGGGGAGAAAATGGGAAGGCTAAAAGTGAGAAAACTTCTGGGTTGAGATAAAGACAGTTTAATAGGTAAAGCAAAAGCTGCAAGCACAAGCAAAGCAAAATAAGAAATTCATTCACTACTTCCCATTTTTGGGCAGGTATTCAGCCATCTATCTCCAGGAAAGTAGGGCTCCATCACGTGGAATGGTTACTTGGGAAGACAACATGCCGTAACTCTGAACTTCCTTCCTCTTCCCTCTTCCCCCAGCTGTGTATGCTAAGCATGACATCATACGGTATGGGATATTCCTTTGGTCAGTCAGGGTCAGCTGTCCCAGCTGTGTCTCCTCCCAAATCCTCAGGCACCCCCAGCCTAATTGTTGGCAGGGTGGCGTGAGAAACAGAAAAGGCCTTGATGCTGTGCAAATACTGCTCAGCAATAGCTAGAACACCAGTGTGTTATCAACACTGTTTTGGTCACAAATCCAAAACACAGCACCACATGGACTGCTGTATAGAAAATTAACTCTATCCCAGTCAAAACCAGTGCAGGGAAACAAACTAGAATCCAGAGGAGGTATGGGTAAGGGTCTTCTGTATTATTGGAATAAATAAAAGTCTCTTTCCTTGTCTGATTTTATTTCAATAAGGTTTTATCTGTCATAGACAAAGAATTCATTGTCAGTCATAATTATGATGTTATATCAGAGCGCTGAGAATACTTTGATTCTCCCTCAGCTTACAGGATAAATGTCTGCTCCTCCTTTTGAATAAAGAAAAAAGTCTAGGGAAGATTTTGGCTAGCTCAATAACAGATGCTGTTATTGACTCTGATCCAGTTGTTGGCACTGCCTCTCCTCCCCTCTGTTACCACAACAAGAGAAAAAAAGTTTAATTTAGCTCTTAACCTTCAGCCCCTCTGAGGAATATGTCATCATTTTCATGTATTATGCCAATTGATTGCATATGCATTATTTTACTTTCATCCCTAAAGTGGTTTTGCCACATTTAAAGCTGTTAAAGCAAATGGAAAGTAGAATTGCAGAAATATGAATGGAAACTTTGACATCAGGGAACAGGTAATGATATGCCTTGGGACAGGATCTAGTGAGAACAGAGGTACTTGAAGTGGGACTTAAGCCACATTTATTTGTGTATCTGAAACTTCAGTTCTCTGTTTCTGTTCAACTACTGTCTATAATAATAAGAATAAGCTATTCTTATTTGACCTATGTGCAGTTTTAACAGGCCTAAGGATCTTAATGCTAAGCTATATTCAAATCTTAAACAATTATACTTGTCTGTGAGTCATTATCAATATCCCTGTGAAATATCCCTGTGAAATACAGAGAAGGCTGTCATTTAAAAAAAAAAAAAAAGTATATGTATATGTATATGTATATGTATATGTATATGTATATGTATATGTATATGTATATGTATATGTATATGTATATGTATATGTATATGTATATGTATATGTATATGCGGCAGACGTCGTGATCAGAGCTCCGTGAGCAAATAGAAATTCTGCATTTAGTTCTTTCCTCTGTCGCTGAGGGTTTAACCCTCCAGACTGGAGGCAGTTGTTAGGAACTGTGAGTACTTCCAGCTGTTTTACTGAGGCTATGGAGTTGCGCAGAAGTTTTATAACCCCCAAAAGGAAACGGAAAGAGTATGGTATTCTACAGTCTATTCATTATGGAATTACCTGGTGTAAAGAAATCCTGGTTTGCAGTCACCTCCTGCTAGGTCTTCCTATATATACACCTGGCATATTAAACTAAAGGTCTCTGGAATAGGTATGAATAAACATCTATACTTACTTTCACTCAAACACTCTCCTTCTCTTTCTGATCCAGTAAGAAATACTCTTTTTTCTGGTCCAGTAAATTCTTTATCCTTAGGAATCATCCTCGGTGTGTTTCCTCATATTTAATATGAAATATGACACAAGGTAGACAGATGTGTTTTATGAATTGCAGATGCTTTGGATAGCATTTTAGAGGACACATGGACAATTTCACTCAGTTTCTGTCCCATGTTGGTAAAATGTGATCCAATCTAGTCTGGCACGTGATAGCTTTATTAGCATGGTACTTTCCTCAGGATAATACTCTGATAGTAAAGAGTACAATAAAGTGAACTTACTTCTTCTTGAAGCACGTAACTCTTCCTATGCACCAAGTATAAAAACCTGTGCACTTAATTAAGCCCACACATCCAACTCAGATCAAGGATTCCTCTGTAGAGTCAAACATCCATACAATGATGTGTCTTGGCGCCTCACTTCTAGATATTCATATCTTGAATTTGCTCATTACTCTTTTTTACTGTTTTAAGGCTAACACTTTTCATATGTATAATTTCTATTAATAAATTATATGCTAAAAAAAAGGCCATGATGTTTATAAAAACAGTAGAGGGAAAGTGTTTTCTCAGAGGTACATGCATTCAAACCACTATGTAAAAACAATTTTTTTAGAATTCACTTGTAAAGGCAATTAAGTATGTAAGAACAAAATAACTCACTTATTAGTCTTTTTCCTAGTCCTTAACTATGATGGTAACATACCTACACTCATACAGATGGAAGAAACAGTTTAACATTAATATATAATTCTATATGTGAATACCAAAAGTCTACCTCTATCATTCTAAGTCTACTAAATAGTATAGTTTCTCAAAAATAATGACCTTTGAATATTAAACGAAAATAGCCCTTTTTAATGTAAAGTGACTAAAAATTCTGTTTAATTTAAAAGTCATAAATTCTTCACAAAGAATGACATTCTCCCTTTAAAAATTTTCTTTAATTTGCTCTTTATGTTTTGACAGTATTTTTTCATCTGTTAAATCTTGTGAAAAAAAGAAAACAAAAAACTATTGATATACCCAAGTTAGATTCCTCTTTAGAATTTTTCATATTAATACAGGCGGTGGTGAGGTTTCAGAAACTGCTCTAAATGAGGAAAAAAACAGTGTTAATGAATAACTGAAAAGCAGGTTCAGTTGTAACAAACTGCTCAGATTTCTATATAGTTGATGTGAAAATTCTTGATAACTTAAGCTGTTAAGTACTCTGCATATAGGAATTAGGTAGGGACTAACACACAGGTTTTTTTCATAAACCTAAATAAAGCTTTCAAAATTTTCATGGGATCATAATCAATTGCCACAATCACTCTACAGAATTATTAAATAACATTGTCAGATGATTATATTATTTGTGAAGTATGAAGTGGTTTATGTAATAGTTCCTAACTGTCTCTAGTTTAAAACCAGTGATTTGGGGGAAAAAAACCTATAATATACCCCCAAAAACAGACCTACAGAACATGACCAGGTTTTTTGGAATGCTGTAGATGGCATTTTTCCTATCAATGGCTTTGTAGATAGCATCAGTACTGTTCCTGTAAACACTTACACAAAAGCAGTATGGTATCATTACTATTCATAGAATAAAGGTGTATAGAGACAGATTTTAAAAAGTATTTAGCCATCTAGAGACACTAAAAGATATCGTCCTACCACCATTTACAACAAAGGCAACGGGCATCTTCTTGGTATACTACACTAAAGTCCCTATAGAGATGGTGTCGGAGTCTCTTTAAAGCTGTCCTACCATCATATCCCATGACAGCATCAACTGTAGAGCTATTTTATGCATCAGAATTAAGTAATATGTGTATTTTTTGTGTACCATATTATGTATTATAGTACATCTGCCTGTGTTCTCCATGTTTTCTCCATCTTATCTTTCTCCATCTTGTTTTCTTATACAGTGATGCGTGTGCCTATGCTGAGAGTCCCTAAGATATCCAAAGAATGCTAGAATGGTTAAACGAAGCAGATACCTCACTTGACAGATTCCAGCTGACTTAGAAGAATGACTTGATGTTCCCATGTTCTGCTCAGGGTGCCATGTTCTGCTCAGGGTGCCAGCTGCAGCTAGCTTGTAGGGAATGTCGGACAGTATGCTCTATCAAAAGAGGTGGCCTGCTGAATTTAAGTTCTTCACCTGATGCACTCAGAGGTGACACTTCTTTACATGTTTTCCAAACATTTAATTTCCTTCTTCAAGAAATATAATTTATGTCTTATGCTGTATATACATGTATAAGGTTTAAACTTGTTATATGAATGCTCCAGAGCAATATACTAGTCATCAGCTTATGTCACATTTTGAGTCACAGTCTAAGAGCTCTCCTTCCCACTTACTGAAAAATTACCTCCTGTGCAGAAATGAATATAAGATCACAGAGAAGAAAAACACACTGTGATCTAATTCTCTATTACACCAATGAGTTCATTACTGTGAGAAATAGGGTAGGATGTGGTTCTTACCACAGTTGCTATTACTAAGCATGCATTTTGTCTAATGAATTTCTAATGACAAATATATGTACAATACAAGGAAAACAGATCAGAACCCTGTATCGCTTATGTTTTCTCTCAGAAATCAGTTTAGATGCCACAGTACATAGACTGAATACAATTTATTGTGGGATTTTCAGAGATGTTTGTGAGTAACTTCCACCGACATCAACAGTTTCTCAAAGATAAAATAATAATAACAACAACAATAACAACAAAAAGCAAGCAACAACAATAAAAATAAAAATATAATGCTTGTGGTTTTAATCAGATAATTATGAATGTGACAAAATAATGATTGCTTTGCCAGAGTTCATTAGAACACCACAGGTTAATTCCTATTTAATTACAGTGAAAGTACTACAATTTAATACCTGTAATTTAGGTTTTAAATATTCTATCATAAAACAATGATTATTTCATATAAGTTCATTAGGAATGACATATTACTTACAGACACTGACATTTGTAAAGCTGTGAAAACAAATATAATCCCAGTTTTCAAAACAGTATTATTAGAATATTCGAGTTTAAATATTACTCTTTCCTTCTCCAGATGATTGTTAGTATTTATCATCTGCAGTCCAGACCTCAGACTGCTGGAAGTGCCTTGACCTTTATCCTGGGGCAGGGACAGGCTGCAGGCTTGCCTGTAAAAGGTGTGCCCAGGTGGGGGATCTCCTGCAGCAGGTGGCTGAGCTGCAGGAGGCAGTGAGGAGGCTGCGTAGCATCAGAGAGGCTGAGAAGGAGATAGACAGCTGGTTCCAAATACAGTCTGCTGTGGACCCACAGCCCACGTCCAAAAAACCCAAAACTCCCCCACCGGAACACACAGAAAGGATGTGAGCCAATAATGCAGAAGAATGGAAGCTTGCAACAGCAAGGGCCAGCAGGAGGAAGAGACTTTCCCTGAAGCCTGAGGTGCCCTTGCAGAACCACTTCACTGCTCTGCAGACTGAGGAGAAAAGACCGGTCATATCAGGAAAGACGCTGGAGCTGACTAAGGCAGCCCGATCTGATCCCTGTATAACAACCAGCGCAACTAATAAAAGGTGACGGGTGATAATAGTAGGCAGCTCTCTTCTGAGAGGTACAGACCTAAAGCACTCTCTAGAGAGGTGTGCTGCTTACTGGGCACTTGTATCAGGGATGTTCACCAAGACACTACCAAGCCTTGTACAGTGCACTATTACCTGCTGCTGTTGTTTCACATGGGCACCAGTGATATTGCCAGAAGCAGTTTGAGGAGTGTCAAGAAGGTCTACAGAGCCTGACAAGAAGTGGTAAAGGACTCGAGTGCAGGTAGATTTTTCATTAGTCCTCCCAGTCAAAGGGAAAGGCTTTGAAAGGGCCAGTGAAATCTAGTGAATTAACAACAAATGGTTACAGGACTGGTGCCACAGCCAGGGGTTTGCCTACTTAGACCATGGGACTTGCTTTGAGAAACAAGGTCTACTGGGGGCTACTTCAGAGAAGGGGAAGAGCTTTTTCAGTCATAGGCTTGCCAAGCTGGTGAAGAGGGCTTTAAACTAACGTTGCCAGGGGACGCGAACTACAATCCATCCCACTCCTACCAGTTTGACACCAGAGCCAGCAATAGATGTCCAGAGCCTGGAGAAGGATCACAGGTCAGCAGGAGAGCACCTGGAGTGCAGTACAAAGAAATTCCAGCCACTCCAGCCAGTAAGTTAGCTTAATTGGGGGCCCCACTTAAATTCCTCTATGCAAATGCAAGTAGCCTGGGGAGTAAACAAGAGGAATTAGAGATGTGTACATGCCTGCAGGGCTATGATCTCACTGTCATCACTAAGATGTGGTGGGACAGCTCCTGTGACTGGAGTGTTGGAATGGAAGGATACAGGTTCTTCAGGAAGGATAGGCGGGGGAGACAAGGAGGGGGTATCACCCTCTATGTCAAGGACCAGCTGCAGGGCATGGACCTCCACCTGGGGACAGTTAAGGAGCTGGCCCATGAGCTTATGTTTCAGGATTAAAGGGAGGGCAGGGATCGGTGACATTATACTGGGGGTCTTCTACAGGCCACCTGAGCAGGAAGACCAAGAAGATGAGGCCGTCTATAGACAGATAGGAGCAGGCTCACGTTCACAAGCCCTGGTCCTCATGAGGGACTTCAACCACCCTGATATCTGTTGGAAGGACAACGGAGCAGGGCATAAGCAATCCAGCAGGTTGCTGGAATGCGTTGATGATAACTTCCTTCTCCAAATGATAGAGGAGTCAACGAGGAGAGGTGCTATGCTAGACCTTGTTCTCAACAACAAGGAGGAATAGGGGTGTGTATGGAATGTGAAGCTCAAGGGCAGCCTTGGCTGCAGTGACCATGAGATGGTGGAGTTGAAGATCCTTAGGGCAGTGACGAGGGTGCACAGCAAGCTTGTTACCCTGGAATGCAGGAGAGAAGACTTTGGCCTCTTCAGGCATCTCCTTGGTAGAGTACCATGGGATAAAGCTCTGGAAGGAAGAGGGACCCAAGAAAGCTGATTAATATTCAAGGATCTGGTTCTCCAAGCTCAGGAGCAATGCATCCCAGGAAAGAGGATGTCAGGCAAAAAATCCAGGAGCCTGTGTGTATGAGCAAAGAGCTCTTGGAAAATCTCAAACAGAAAAAGGAAGCCTACAGAGGGTGGAAACAAGGACAGGCAGCCTGGGAAGAACACAGAAAAAATGTCTGAGCAGCCAGGGAGTGGTCAGGACAGCTAAAGCCCAGAGAGAATTTAATCTGGCCAGGGACATAGAGGGCAACAAGAAAAGCTTCTACAGGTGCATCAGTGATAAAAAGAATACTAGGGAAAATGTAGGCCCTCTATGGAAAGAAATGGGAAACCTAGTTATCTGGGATATGGAAAAGGCTGAGGTACACAAGGATATTTTTACTTCGGTCTTCACTGGCAAGTGCTTTAGCCACACTGCCCAAGTTGCAGAAGGCAAAGGAAGGGACTGGCAGAACGAAGAACTTCCCACTGTAGGAGATGACCAGGTTTGAGAGAATCTAAGGACCCTGAAGGTGCACAAGTCCATAGGAGCTGATGAGATTTAACTGCAGGTCCTGAGGGAACTGGCAGATGAAGTTGCTAAGCCACTATCCATCATCTTTGAGAAGTTATGGCAGTCTGGTGAAGTTCTCACTGACTGGAAAAGGGGAAACATAACCCCCATTTTCAAAAAGGGAAAAAAGTAAGACCCGGGGAACTACAGGCCAGTCACTCTCACTTCTGTGCCCAGCAAGATCCTGGAACAGATCCTCCTGGATACTCTACTAAAGCACATGGAAAATAAGGAGGTAATTGGTAATAGCCACCATGTCTTCACTAAGAGCAAATTGTGCTTGACAAATGTGGTGGCCTTCTCTGACACGGTTACAACATCGGTGGATAAGGGAGGAGCAACTGACATCACCTACTGGGACCTGTGGAAAGCATTTGACACTGTCCCGCACGACATCTTTGTCTCTAAATTGAAGGAACATGGATTTGATGGATGGACCAGTCAGTGGATAAGGAATTGACTGGATGGTCACACTCAAAGGGTGGCAGTCAACAGCTTGATGTCCAACTGGAGACCAGTGACAAGTGGAGTTTCCCAGGAGTCAATATTGGGACCAGTGCTGTTTGACGTCTTTGGTGGTGACATGGACAGTGGGATTGAGTGCACCCTGAGCAAGTTTGGGGACAACACCAAGCTATGTGGTGCGGTTGACACACTGGAGGGAAGGGACGCCATCCAGAGGGACCTGGACAGGCTTGAGAGGTGGGCCCATGTGAAACTCATGAAGTTCAACAAGGCCAAGTGCAAGGTCTTGCATGTGGTTTGGGAGAACCCCAAGCACAAATACAGGCCGGGCAAAGAATGGATTGAGAGCAGCCCTGAGGAGAAGGACTTGGGGGTGTCTGTTGATAAGAAGTTCACCAGGACCCAGCATCCTGGGCTCTATCAAAAGAAGAGTGGCCAGCAGGTTGAGGGAGGTGATTCTGCCCCTCTACTCTGCTCTTGTGAGATGCCACCTGGAGTACTGCATCCAGCTCTGCGGCCCCCAACATAATAAGGACATGGATCTGTTGGAGAGAGTCCAGAAGATGACCACGAAGTTGATCAGAGGGCTGGAGCACGTCTCCTATGAAGACAGGCTGAGAAAGTTGGTGTTGTTCAGCCTGGAGAAGAGATGGCTCAAGGGAGACCTTATAGCAGCCTTCCAGTACCTAAAAGGGGCCTACAGGAAAGATGGGGAGGGACTCTTCATCGGGGAATGTAGAGACAGGATGAGGGGTAATGGTTTTAAACTGAAAGAGGGTAGATTTAGGTTAGATATAAGGAAGAAATTTTTTTACTGTGAGGATGGTGAGATACTGGAACAAGTTTCCCAGAGAAGCTGTGGAGGCCCCATCCCTGGAAGTGTTCAAGGCTAGGCTGGATGGGGCTTTAAGCAATCTGGTCTATTGGAAGGTGTCCCTGTCCTTGACAAGGGGGTTGGAACCAGTTGCTCTTTAAGGTCCTTTCCAACCCAAACTATTCTAAGACTCTATGATTTTCACACAGTATTGGAGTAGAGAAGACACACCACACTCAAATAAAAAACACAGTAATAAAATGTTGTAAATAAATAAACACACACACTCAAATATACAGACAACATGTGAGAATGTACTGGAATGTTTGCAGAACTGGTACTTCCAGCCTGCATAAATTTAAAGTTTTAAAACCACACCAGCAACCTTTCCTATCACAACTGCAGCAGTTGCATCAGTCTGTTATTCTTGAGTATTCTTCATCTTGGTCACTCATACAGCTATTGAATCAAAAGAAGTTCAACCAAAAAGTTGCTCCTTCACATATTTATAATATTAAACTAATAATAATAATAATAATATAATATTTTAGTTATTGCCCTCCATCTTCTTGAACTAATATAACTCAGAAACTCAGAAACTTCTTTCTTATATTCACTTTTTTTTAATATAAAACATTACTCAAAATATAAAGTGAGGTTTTATGTTTGTTGGGTTAGAAAGTCTGTTTCAAATCTTAGTGGTTTGGTAGAACTTCAGAAGACCTATAAAAACCAACTCAGTTTCTAATATACATACTGAAGTACAGTACAATTTTGATAATTTTATCAGCATTACATTTTGTGTCCTGCATTTTGACAGAAACTATTTCTTCCTTTGCAAAGTGTACAAGTGCCTCCATAAGTGTTTTGAATTCATAGAATCATAGAATCATAGAATCAGTGAGGTTGGAAGGGACCTTTAAGATCATCAAGTCCAACCATTAACCTACCCTGATAAAAACACCACCACTCCTAAACCATGTCCCTAAGCAGCTCATCTACCCTTTTCTTAAACACCTCCAGGGATGGTGAATCCACCACCTCTCTGGGCAGCCTATTCCAATGTTTAATAACCCTTTCCGTGAAAAAATGCTTCCTAATATCCAGTCTAAACCTGCCCTGACATAACTTGAACCCATTTCCTCTTGTCCTATCACTTGTCGCCAGGGAGAAGAGGTCAGCTCCCATCTCTCTAAAACCTCCTTTCAGGTAGTTGTAGAGGGTGATAAGGTCTCCCCTCAGCCTCCTCTTCTCCAGCCTAAACAACCCCAGGTCCCTCAGTCGTTCCTCATAAGGTTTGTCCTCCAGACCCTTCACCAGCTTTGTAGCCCTTCTCTGGACACGCTCCAACACCTCAATGTCCTTCTTGTAGTGAGGGGCCCAAAACTGAACACAGTACTCGAGGTGAGGCCTCACCAGTGCCGAGTACAGGGGGATGATTACTTCCCTAGTCCGGCTCACCACACTATTCCTGATGCAGGCCAGGATGGTGTTGGCCTTCTTGGCTGCCTGGGCACACTGCTGGCTCATGCTCAGCCGGCTGTCCACCAACACCCCCAGGTCCTTTTCTGCCAGGCAGCTTTCGAGCCACTCCGCCCCCAGTCTGTAGCGCTGCATGGGGTTGTTGTGACCCAAGTGCAGGACCCGACACTTGGCCTTGTTGAACCTCATACCATTGGCCTCAGCCCATCTGTCCAGCCTGTCCAGATCCCTCTGCAGAGCCAATCTACCCTCAAGCAGATCAACACGCCCCCCGTTTAGTGTCGTCTGCGAACTTACTGAGGGTGCATTCGATCCCCTCATCCAGATCTTTGATAAAGATATTAAAGAGAACGGGCCCCAGCACCGATCCCTGGGGGACACCACTCGTCACTGGACACCAACTGGATTTAACTCCATTTACCACCACTCTTTGGACACGGCCATCCAGCCAGTTTTTTACCCAACGAAGAGTATACCTGTCCAGGCCATGAGCAGCCAAATCAGAGGTATCCTATCACATATGTACATATCATACTCTAAGATTCTATTTTTCATTTTACATATTAAAAAATATTATATTATTCATAGTTCTCTGATCATGATCATATCACTAGAAGTAATCCAGAAGGAGCTGGAAGTCAAGAATGCTGGAAAGGAGCTGAGGTTTCTCCCTACTAGAGGTAGATTCCCAGACATCCAAGCAAAAAGGATCTATCTTAATAACTAGAAACCTCAGAATAGATAAACAACAGGTAGAAAATGAAGCAGCAGATATGTTCTAAGATTTAGATAATCCCTGAAGACTTTTGGTTTACCACCAGTGAATTTTGTATAATCAAAAAATGTGGAAAGGACCAAGAGATGTGTGTGTATCAGTTCTGGCATCCTGACAAAAGAAAGTCATTCAGGATTGCCTGTTCTCCATTCTTGGACATGTTGATAGTCTGGAATGGTACCGGACAATTTATTTTTCTTTTTTTTTTTTTTATTGGAAACCCTTTATTGCTAGCTTCAATATGAGGCTCATGCTTGCAAAATGTTTTGAGACCAATATAAGAAAAATGTTATGCAGTCCATGGGAACTGGCATCTGTCATTAAATTAATAATCAGGAGATACTGATTGTTTACTATTTATTGTTATTTACTATTTATTGTTATTTACTCTTTAGTGCAACTTCTTTGCATGCACTGGATGCCTTTTCCACTTAACTATTCATTTATGTTGTCTTAAAAACGAAGCTCCTTATTAATTTTCTGATCTTCATGTCATCCTTGGTTCAGACTATCAGCTCAATTTCTGCCACAACGGGTGATTTTAATAACAAGTCTCTATCAGTATACAGCTTTACATTTACATTTTAGTAAACCTTAGTAATGTGATTTCCCCATAAACCTAGTTTCTGGTAAAGAGCTAAAGTAAGACTGTTTTCTGTAGGCAGAAATTACCTACCAATTAACAACTGAGAAAATAAAATATTATAAGATATCACCATAAGCTGTTATTGTTTCCTATATTAAGGTGTCCTTTCAGGAAAACATGCCAGTGTAATGATGAGGGAGGTGTTATTAGCATTAGTGTTAGCATTAGTACTAGTAGTATTCAATCAATAGGTTTTCTGAAGGGTGAAGTAACCAGAAATACTTCCAGTCATCATTGGCTAGAAAGAAAACAATAAAGATTTCCTTCAGAGACAGCTATCAACAGACTTTTCATTTGCCTTTGTATCGTTTTTATACACTTTACTTTGGAATGCTTTTATTTGGTAGAATAGTGGAAATGATAGCTTGTGGAAGTTTGTGGGGTTTTTATGAAAAAAAAAAAAGAAATGAAAATCTGAAAATCAATTTAATTTGATTAATTTCCTTTTTTTTTTTTTTTTTTTTTACTGGCTTTCAGTTTACCTTCAGGTGCTGATTTTAGACCAAATATAATTCTTTTCTACCTGTTTCACACTCTAGTTTTGGTCATGAAAGAAAATTACTTTGTAACTTACAAATTAGAGCTCAAGAAAACAGGCATTCTCCTTTCTTTGCTTCCAGGAAGAGCCTTCTAAGACACAGTTCTACCACTACATGATTAACATTCTGGTCTTTTTCTATTTTAAGCCCTTGAGATACATATACATGGTTGCTGGTCCTCAGTTCAATATTCACATGAATCTCAGATGTAAGAGCTGAAGGGGTTGCTTATGAGACAGAATATAACTATTCAGTCTGATTTACTATGTGAATGCATCAAATTGCTCATGGTTATCTCACTGGCATATGTAATATAATTAATAACAATGAAAGTAAATTAAAACCCAGCAGAACTGGCTGATTAGGATCATGGCATAGACTTTCACAGAAATCTATATGAAATAAAAAAAAAAACAAACCAAAACCAAAACCAAACACCTGTTTCTGCGGTCCTCATATAACTCTGTAGATCTGTACTGTAACATCATCATCCATCATGACAGAATTGTAGCATCACCTAGGTTTGAGGGGACCTCTGAAAGTTATTTGGTCCAACTCCTGCTTTGGCAGGGCCAGCTCTGAAGGCAGATAAGGTTGTTCCTGTCTTTGTCCACATGATTTTTTAATATTTCCAAGGATGGAGTTTCTATAGCTTCTCTAGTCAACTTTTCCCCAACATTTTATGAACCTTAGTGAATGTTGTTTTTTTTTTTCCTAAGATCTAATCAGAATTTCCTTCCTGATAATTTGTCGTTTTTTCCTTACCCTGTGTCTGTTCACCTCTGAAAGGTGTCTGCTTCTGTTTGGGAGCCGGTGTCCCCAGACACAAAGAGAAGCACAAGGCATTTCCTGTAGTCAAAGAACTGAACAAATAAAGTCCTGCCTTGGGTCCCTCATTTAGGTTGAGGTCTCTAATTTGCAGAGACATACTGTCCAGCTGGTGCTAGGAACTGTACTCTGCTGCAAGTAATTTCTTTGGTTGTGCTGTCTCTGGCAGTCCCATGCTCTCTGAGCAGCTCCGCTAGGATCTCTTCCATGTCTTCTCATGCATTTACTGTCAAAGCTTCGTTTGCTCATCCTGGTTGCCACATTCATTGTCAGTCCACAGCAATATCTAAACCGGCACGCACTCACAGTTGTTGAATAAGAGCCTGGCATTGCCTAATAAATTAACAGGTGAAGCTGAAGGTGTAGGCATACCTTTATGAGGAAGCAGCAGAAGTAGAAATCTGGCTTTGTTTTCAAATAACAAGTAACTTTCATAGAAACATGGAATAATCATAGAACAGCTTGGGCTGGAAGGAACTTTCAAGATTATCTAGTTCCGATGCTCCTATCATGGGCAGGGACATCTTCCACTACATTAGGTTCTCAAAGCTTGGTCCAACCTAATCTTGAATGTTTCCAGGGATGGGGTATCCACAGCTTTTCTGGATATTTTTTTTCCAGTGTCTCAGCACCCTCACAGTAAATAATTTCTTCCTTCATCTCAGCTGCTAAGTCCCTGCTTGCTGGCCCTGATCACTGTGCTCCTCATCAGCAAAATATGGGCTAATTTTAATACCATCTATTTCTTTTGCAGCTATGGACAATTGCATATGAAACTGGACAGAATATTTAGACCTAGTTTTCATTGTAATACTTTTTCTGGAGAAACTTAACAGCAAAAGTTGATGAAAAAAAGTGGTTTCCTGTGTTGATTTACTAGATATGCTTCTTAACTACCCTTGTTTTGAAATTCTAATTTTAGTGAGCTCAACAATACTACTCTTGACTTGTGTTAAGGAAGACAAGATTCAGAATGCCCAATAGTTAATCCTAAGAGCTCGCTACTGAAACAATGAGAAATAAGAATATCACAATGCAAAATTTTAAAATACTGTTTTATTTTCTATAACAAGCTCAATTTAGAGTAGTGCATGATCATTTAACAGTTGATTTCTGTTTTCATATCATCTGCATGCTTCCTAATTTTCTTTTTTTTTTAATTACATGACAAATTATGTCTTTATCCAAGTATAGATTTTACACAATTGTTGCAATTTCATGTACACACAAAAAAAACAGTTTTACTGATGTTGTAGATATTCATGCATAAATACTTTTAATAGAACAAGATTCTAGAATTACAGAGAGTCCTTGAGTTGTTTGTATGTTTGGTGAATAATGAATGATTTTTCATTTGCAGCACTGCAACGCCTTATGAAGGAACTTTTATCTTTGTTCAGTGGGCTGAGAATCTGCTAAATTGTTCTTCACTTTCTTAACTTAGCCTTGGCATCATTGTCCTCCTGAAACTGTTGGCATGGATATTCTAAGAAATTGCCTGTGCATTAAGTTTAAATTAGCTGTCATTATTATTCAGAAAATAATGAGACTGAGAGCAAATCATGTCATTAGCAACAGCTTTTGCATCAGTATGATATTTTCTACTCTGTTTACTGCTAAATGTACAGTTTACCTAAAGAGGGAGTAAGAGAAGACATACTGATAAATGAATTAGGAATGAACATGTAAAATGCTTAGAATATTACTTTGCAGTAGCATAAGCTGTAGCATAAGCTGTGTTGTTTCGGAAGTAGGGTATATGTCCCTGTATGTAAACTCTTTTTTAAAGCTTAAAGCAGGATGGTTCTTTATATATACACATCTGACACTTTGCCTAAAAAAGAAATGACAGCATTTTACAAAACAGAGTTGAGACCCTCACACAACAAAACATATCTGAATTTACAAACAAGGACTGAAGAGGACTTCGTCTCTTTTCCCTGAAAATACCTCTCAGCTCTGTGGATGCCTAATACCTCAAAGAAATCTGTCAAAGTCCTAGGGCTCTAAAGCCCTCCTTCTGTAGTCAGATCTTAATATCATTATTTTTTCTGTTTATCACAGAGTCCAAACACAAAGAGAAACCTGTAGCAATTGGAAAGAAAAAAAAATAATATTAGATGGAGAAAAACAGTCCTTCAAGGATTCTATTCAACTCACCTATATAAAAGTGTATAGTTGGCCAATATTAACCATAGACATGCCCTGTTTTTCTCTGCTAGTTATAAAGGAAGCTTAAGATGCTCTTTTTAGATGTAATGTCAACATTTGAGATACATCAGTGAAAAGCAAAAGGACGGGATGAACTCATGAGAAGAAAGACATCAAAAGTAGACAGTTTGAAAAAAAGACCTTAACAAAAGGAACACAATTCTAGAGTGGGATCTAGTAAGGACAGTAAGCTTGGGAACAGAGAAAGTATAAAAGGAAAAAGCCTCACAATAGTGGAACTGAGAAAGACTGTAAATGAATGCAAGTTTAAAAAAAAAAAAAAAAGAAAAAAATGAAACAGATTTAATATATAAATGTCTACAATTATTCTTGTTTAAATCATAAAGATACTATTTCTAATATATGTAAAGTGCAGTATTTGCTCTTAATAAGCTGTCTATGTATTAAAATGTGAGCTGTCTATAAGAAATATCTCCTTTTGGATTATTTTTTATTGTAAATTTTCTGCAAAAAATAAACAGTTCTAAACCTCTAATATTATATAGCACTATATTAAAAAGGAAAACAATGAAACGTTTATTTATTCTACTAAAGTAAAAATGGATTCACTATAATTCTTTAATTGTCCATTTTGTGCTTTATGTAAAGACCTAACAATAGAAATTCCCATAGTCTGACCCACAGTTATTCTTAGCTTCCTATGGTCCATCACCCTACCAGCCATTCCAATATCTCCCTCTGCCATTAATGTCTGAATTTGAAAATGCAAAGGTTACCTTTCCTGTTACCCACATTAAATTTTTATTTTTAAAATTACTGAACAGAGCATATTTTCAGTGATTCTTCTATCCCAGCACTCTCCTAAGTTCCAATGGTTCACTGCTCAGTCATAAACTAGACTAACATTAAAGCACATCTATTTTCTGCTTAAAAGTGAGACAAAGGCTGTTATCCTCCAGTCTTTGACATCTAAATTAGATGCTAAAGGTAGCCACAATTGGTTTATAAACACTGGTAGGCATCTGGAAGTCATTTGAAGCTCCCTAGCCTGTCTGACATCTGTATGTCAGACAAATGAGAACACAGGAGAGACTTGTGTTCTGGCACAGCAACAGCTGGAGGTCAGGCTATAACAACAATATTGGAAAAGTCATCAGAAAACTAAGTATGGGAAAATGACTTAAGGCTATCTTGTAGCTACAGAGCTAATTCATGCAGTTCCTTTATTTTTCTAAATTTCCTTTCACAAAAGTATGAATAATTATGAATAATTCTTAAGCGCACAAACTGTGTTATACATCTGACTCAGTTCCAGATTTGCCTCTGGTTAGAAACTTGCATCTGGATGTCTTTACATGAAGTAGGCGTCTTAACTCTCATTTTACTCACTATGGATCTATTTGGTACAGTCAAGGATATCTATGGAGCAATTCGGTTCAGTCTTACTAGGCAGTTAGAAATCAGTTCAGCTGCCTGAACACAGTATTTTTGAGCCATCTTAGGTTACCTGGAAGGTTCAGAGACAGTTGGCAGATATGACTGTGGGAGACAGGAACCTTTCTGAAGTGGCAGCTGGAAGCCAGGTGGGATACTTTAGGACATCTCAAATGACATTTGGTAGGAAATACACAGGCAACTGAACTGAGACCATAATGTCTGTATTGCTTCTCTTCAGTTGCCTTTTATTTTAGCTAATTGAAACTATACATGTGATTACAACAAACAAACAAAACCTGTGATAGTGTTACAAATCCTTCTGAACATTTACTATGTTATGATACTATGACTTTCTTTTCATACACACTATCCAGTTTTTCAGAGTTAATATGTCTAAAGAGAAGAATAATGTTAGGAGAGATAAAAACTAAGAACAGTCAAAGGAGAAAAGATATGTCTGGAAAGTAAAATGAGATGGCAAGCTGATGAAGCAGAGAGACAGAGAAAGGTTGTTCCAAATGGCAGTAGCTACAAAGCTTCTAATACCTGTAGCAGTAAGTGCAGATGGAAGAATATAAGCAGAGTAGATTGCTAATGAAGGAAAAAAGAGAAAGTCAAAAAGCACGTATTAGAGAAGCTTGATAGAGATCTTTAAAACACTGGCTGCAGATTGTAAGTGGGACAAAGTAGAGATAAACTGGATTGAATGCAGTGACAACAATGATCTTTTCATGCAGATGATTGTGGTTACTCATATATGTGAGAAAAGAGATAATAGTTTTCTCCATTTCTTTATATTAGAAGTTTGATCAATTTGGAAAGTCATGGGAAGAGGAGATAATAATAAAGAGCAGATAAAATGATGAGTCTGTGATATCCAGGGATTTACCTACACTATAAAACAGAAAAAGAAAATATAAATAAAGACTGTACAGTTCTTAAACATGCTCATAACTGACAGTGACAAATTAGGAGAACTTGTGTTCTGGAGTCTGAATGAAACTTGAATGGAAAACACTTCAACTGTAATTTCTCCTCTGAAATTCAGAGCATTCTGTACTTAAGACACTTCTATCTCCCTCTTCCATCCCTGGAAAGATGATGGAACAACTTGTTCTGGGCATCATCTCAAGGCATGTGGAGGAAAAGAAGGCTATCAGAAGTACTCAGCATGGATTCACCAAGGGGAAATCATGCCTGACTAATCTGATAGCCTTCTATGATGGTGTGATTGGATGGATAGATGAGGGAAGAGCGGTAGATGTGGTCTACCTTGACTTCAGCAAGGCGTTCGACACGGTTTCCCACAGCATCCTCATAGGGAAGCTTAGGAAGAGTGGGTTAGATGAATGGACAGTAAGGTGGATAGAAAACTGGTTGCAAGACAGAGCTCAGAGGGATGTGGTTAGGGGCGCAGAGTCTAGTTGGAGGTCAGTGATGAGTGGTGTTCCCCAGGGGTCAGTACTGGGTCCAGTCCTGTTCAATATATTCATCAACGACTTGGATGAGGGGATAGAGTGCACCCTCAGCAAATTTGCTGATGATACAAAGCTGGGAAGGGTGGCTGACACACCAGAAGGCTGTGCTGCCCTACAGAGAGACCTGGACAGGCTGGAGAGTTGGGCGGAGAGGAATCTTATGAAATTCAATAAGGGCAAGTGTAGGGTGCTGCACCTGGGGAGGAATAACCCCATGCAGCAGTACAGGTTGGGGGCTGACCTGCTGGAGAGCAGCTCTGTGGAAAGGGACCTGGGAGTCCTGGTGGACAACAGGATAACCATGAGCCAGCAATGTGGCCTGGTGGCCAAGAAGACCAATGGCATCCTGGGGTGCATCAAGAAGAGTGTGGTCAGAAGGTCAAGGGAGGTCATCCTCCCCCTCTACTCTGCCTTGGTGAGGCCGCACCTGGAGTACTGTGTCCAGTTCTGGGCTCCCCAGCTCAAGGACACGGAACTGCTGGAGAGGGTGCAGCATAGGGCTACCAAGATGATTAGGGGACTGGAACACCTCTCTTATGAAGAAAGACTGAGGGAATTGGGTCTCTTTAGTCTGGAAAAAAGACGGTTGAGGGGGGACCTGATCCGTGTTTATAAATACTTAAAGGGTGGGTGCCAGGAGGATGGGGCCAGGCTCTTTTCGGTGGTGCCCAGTGACAGGACAAGAGGTGACAGGCACAAACTTGAGTATGGGAAGTTCCACCTAAACATGAGGAGGAACTTCTTTACCTTGAGGGTGGCAGAGCACTGGAACAGGCTGCCCAGGGAGGTGGTGGAGTCTCCATGTCTGGAGACATTCAAAACCTGCCTGGACGCGTTCCTGTGCAACCTGCTCTAAAGTGGCTCTGCTCTGGCAGGGGGGATGGACTAGATGATCTCCAGAGGTCCCTTCCAACCCTATGATTCTATGATTCTATGATTGTATGATTCTATTATTCTATGATTCCCAGACAGGTAAGACAGATTTGAATACACCATCTACCCATCAATTACTCTTCCTATGAAACAAAGATTTGGGCTATCTTATCATAAGCACAGTTAGTTTAGTAATTATGCAGTATTTATACAACAATTATGTAACTTCACTTTAACACAATCTCTATAAACGGTTAGAGGAAATATCTTTCATGGTTGCCCCTTTCTTACTGGGCTAGATGTACCTTTGGACTCAAGACAGACAGTCTTCTGTTCTTTGTCACAGTAGCCAAGAATTGTATCATTGTGTAATGTCAAAATCCAGACAACCTAAAATAAGAACACGTAACTTTTTCTTCATGAAGGATGTCCCAGAAACATAGTCATAGTTATAATCATAATTCGTACATGATCACCTTCTGCTTGTACAATACACGTATTTCTACATTTATTTTGGTCCCAACAAGAAGGGCAATATAAACTTAACTGTGTGAATAATGCAAAAAACATTTAATTGTGAACATTGAATCTCCTGGTAGTTAAAGTATTTTCTTGGCAAATGGGAGATGTGGATGCTAGTGGGACATGCGGACGCATCCTCTGGGTGTAGAAACACTTCAACCAGAACTGTTCCATGTGTAATACTAGATAAATATACAACTGAGATATGAAATGCAGTTATTGTATACTCAAATCATGTTTCTTAGCATAAGTGGTGTCTAAAACTTAAGATTGTCAGGAATACAGGTGTTGATTAGTTAACTGAATAATTAAGCAGTGCACTATAGCTGATAAATTCAATCTGGAGCAGCCCTATTTAGAATTTCAGAAGTCTGAATCTAGAAAAATAAAAAAACACTCCAAAAAACCAAAAACAACATGTGGCTTTAGAGAACAATTCCCACATCTTCTAGTTCAAAATGCTCCTTGTTAGCAGCATTGTTTTGCAAGTAAGGAATTTAGAATAATGCTTGAGCAAGATGTGAAAACAGAAGTAATGTTATCTAGGAAATTTACCATAGGAACAATGAGCCATTTGAAGCTCAACTAGTTTTAAATATTAAAAGAAATGTGAAGGAGAGCTAGAACAGCATAATTAGATCTAGACCAAACAGTACTTTTGTCTCTGACTCAAAACTATGGGTACCTACAAAGAAAGCCTGGTTGTTCCTGTTATTTCTGCCACACTTGTGTTGGAAATAACTCCTCTAGAATTACTTAAGATTTTGACAGGTTACAGTTGGTCTAATATACTAATTAAGAAACCATATTATAATTCGAGAGTACTGAACTGTATGGAAAAGTAATGTGTTGGATTGTTATTTTATTTTATTTTATTTTATTTTATTTTATTTTATTTTATTTTATTTTATTTTGTTTTGTTTTGTTTTGTTTTGTTTTATTTTATTTTGTTTTAGTGTTAGATACAGGACAGATAAAACTATAGATTTGGAACTGATCAGAGCCCTAAAAGCCAGTAATGCAATTTTGGGAAACTCATTAAAACCTTTACAAGCATAAATTTGTAACAACAGTCTTTGATAAAAGCCTAAAAAAGGAAGTTATCCGCCAGGTAAATATTATGCAACCTGGCACAGGTTGAAATTTATGAGTGTGTGAGAATATTTTGTCACTTTGGGTATCACAGAGAATCCAAAATGCTAGACAAAAAGAAGCAGAAATTCATGCAGATGTTGCAGTCAGAATCCAGTAAAAACAATCACAGAGTTGCATGCAATATGTAATACAGTCAAATCAAAGCAAACTAAACCGAAAACATCAACAGAGTCTGAGACAATGTGCAGCATACAGAAAAAAGCTGCAATAAACATAACAAACCACATTACTGCATAAGTATCAAAGGCTACAAATGTCCTAAAATATTTGGACAATGTCCCTGATGGATATAGGGTATGAATTGGTTTTAAGCAGGATATGAGTGCTTTCTGTCATTCTATAAATAAGGATATTAGCAAAAAGGAGCCATAAAAAGTGCATCCATGCACTTTTTAAGTTTACAACAGTATGCGTTGCATAAATGTATGGATATATCTCAAATCAGAAAAAAAACCCCAAAAAACAAACAAACAAAAAAAAAAACCAAACCAATATTGTTGTGAAAAGTATTGAATTAAAAAAAAAAAAAAAACACAGAAAGAAAAGCACAGCATGGTCTCAGTGTATTGACCAGGGCATAATACTTGGAGGAAGGTAAGAAGTGATGTGTGAAAGGAGTAAGAGTTGCAAAACCAATCTGAGCAATAGAGGGGATATGACATTGGATTAAGGCTGGTTTAATCCAGATTTTTTTGCAATTTTTACTCACAAGGAAATTCTCATTGTGTGATAAATAAAGCTGAAAAAAGGAGCTGCATAGGCTTATTTTGCAGTTGGCCTGGTCCATATGGGAGTTTTAAGAAAAAAAAGACTCTGTTTATGAAGAAACCGAAACAATCAAATATATAAAAAAGTTAATATCTGGTATTACTTACCAACAGACAAAACTTTGTGGAAATGCCAAATCATGTTTCTTAAGTTTAAGGGTATTTTTACAGGTACCTTCAGAAAAAACATCCATATACCTCTTAGGAGACTGTTTCCTCAGACAGTCTTATGGGTTTTCTTAAGTCTCTGAAGCATTCCATAGGAAAATAAAAAACATTTCAGTGTATAGACAGTTGTATACATAGAATTCATGGAAAAATGGTATGGGGAAAGGGAAAGGAATAAGTTGCTAATTAGAAACATTAAGAAATCTTGGAGTGCAGCTCTGTAAAAGCAGAAAAATCTAATGGGAGTAACATGCCTAAGAGAAAAAAACAGATACAGCAAAATTTACACAGTTTAAGAAGTATTAAGTGAATAGCCCTAAGGAAAAAAAATCCTAAAAAATTGAGGGAACTAATTCTTGAAATCTTTATCTTGAGACAATACTGCACCACACCCCATTGTCTGCCTGTGTCTCACTTCTGGAACCATATTGTCTCTAAACTCCTACATCTCCCTGATCAAAACCTCAGACGGCTATTTCGTACATTAATGGAGTTGACAAAAGCTTGGCTGGTATTCTCATCTTAGGCATTTGCACTGAACAGCAGCAGGCAATTCTGATGCATGAGTTATTTTAATAAATAAAGATGGTACTTTAGGGTGAGATAAATTTGCATTGAGAATGTCTATTGACTATACAGACTGTCTAGGTTTATGAAGTAAAAGCAGACACCTACAGTTTTAGGAGACAAAAAGATTGCACTGTGTATCTAGATGCTTACATTCAGAAGTATGATTTTCTTTATAATGAACATATACATTTTTTCCTGCTTATTTCTTTCTTTGAAGCAATTACTGTGAAGGATAAGTCATAATATTAACTAAAAAGCCATAGAAAGCAAAACCCTTATAAATAATCAGAATTTTCTTTATTTTATTTTCCAGGTATAAATTTACAATCCTCTAATATAATCTGAAACCATACAGAAATTTTGAAAAAAAATGTGGTTGTAGATATATCATTCAGGTATTTGACAATATCTGTATTTTGATATTGCAACACATTAACAGTCAGTGAATTCTTCCTGATTTACAAGTGTAACATTCTTTGGAGTTTTGCTTTTCACATTTTGCTGTATATTTCACCCCCAAAATACGGGTTTCTTCATTTAAAATAATTTCCTACTTTGTCACATTAAACAATAATCATCAGATAACTTTTGATATTTCCTTTCATTTGTTTAATTTCCGTCTCTTAAGATGCCTGATTTTCTTTTAACAACTGCTACTTTAGAGGACAATCTTGAAGAATGAGTATAGCCACAAATATAACAGATGTCTCATAAAATTAACTTTAATTGCTTCTCTATGACCTCTGTCGAGGAAGTAAGAATCAAATTGAAGTCAGCAAGAGCAGCTGTAGATTCTGCTGTTAGATAACAGTGACCTGCATTCCCAAGGGTAGTGCCCATAAATAAGAAAATTGTGGTCCTGCAAACAATAAATGTGATTAATGTCAGAATAACTTAGCAAGCATAGCTTCAGCCACATAGTGATGTGACATCTTGGGTCAGAAAGAATAGATTCAGTAACAACAATTAAAATATATCCACTAGGTAAGCAAATTTCAGCTAGGCTCAGGAGAGAAACATATACTGAGTTTAATGCTACTGTGATTTTATCATCTTTGTTGGCTTTTTTCTTCTCTTCCACTTCTTACATTCTCGCTCTCTCTTATTTCTTATAAGTATCTCTTATAAATAACCATATATGTTTCAGGCCATTTATATGTTTCTATATATATGTGTCAGTTTAGGTATCTAATGAATAATCTAAATGTCAAAAAAGTGTGAGAATATCTCTCCCTTTCATCTCTTTTTACATGGTTGAATCTAGAAAGCATGAGAGATGGCAGAGAAGGCTATACTATAGAAACTACTAGATAGAATATTGATAAATATAACTTTGGAAAAACAGAGCTGGCATGGGTTAATGATCCAGTATTTGGACATATAATGATCCAATCATCTACAGGCCACCCTATCAAGGGGAGCCTATTGACGAAGCCTTCTTATTCCAGCTACATGCTTGCAGGCTCTCATCCTGCTGGGGGACTTTAGGCACCCTGCCATCTGCTGGAAAAGTAGCACAGCAAGATGTAGGCAATCCAGGAGACTCCTAGAATACATTGAGGATAACTTCTTAAGCTAGGTAATACACAGCCCTAATAGAGGGTATGCATTACTGGACCTGATGGTCACCAACGCAAGTGAGCTAATTGGTGGCGTCAAGATTGGAGGCAGCCTGGGCTGCAGTGATCATGCACTGGTGGAGTTCGCGGTCCTGAAGGATACGGGACAGGCAAAGAGTAAAGTCAAGACCCTGAACTTGAGGATTTAGTCAATAGGACTAAATAGGATGCTTTCCACAGAGCGCAAGAGCTCTCGATCCCCATTTGTAAGAAATCAGGAAAGGAAGGCAAGAGACCAGCATGGCCGAGTCAAGTCCTGCTGGTAAAACTAAAGGGCAAGAAGGCAGTGGAAGCAGGGACAGATGTCCTGGGAAGAGTATAGGGACACTGCCCAGTTGTGTAGGGATGGGATCAGGAAGGCCAAGGTCCAGATGGAGCAGAATTTGGCAAGGGATAAAAAGAACGATAAGGGCTTTTACAGTTATGTCAGCCAGAAAAAGAAGATCAAAGAAAGCGTACCACCCCCAATGAACAAGACTGGCAAACCGGTAACAACAGAAGAGGAGAACGCTGAGGTACTCAACAACTCTTTGCCTCATTCTTCACTGGCAAACTCTCTCCCCACACCTCTTGTGTGGATGGACCACAAAGGCAAGGACTGGGGCAGCAAAGTCCCTCCCACTGTAAGAGAAGATCGGATTTGTGACCACCTGAGGAACCTGAACATACAGAAGTCCATGGGACCTGACAAGATGCATCCCAGAGTCCCGAGGCAATTGACTGATGTAGTTGCCAAGCCACTCTCCATGATATTTGAAAAGTCATGGCAGTCAGGTGGTGACCCCAGTGACTGGAAAAAGGGAAACATTGAACCCCTTTTTAAAACAGGTAGAAAGGAGGACCCTGGGAACTACTGCCCTGTCAGCCTCAAGTCTGTGCCTGGGAAGACCATGGATCAGATCTTCCTAGAAGCTATGCTAAGGCACATGGAGGACAGGGTGGATGTTCAAGACAGCCAGCATGGCTTCACCAAGGGCAAGTCTTCCCTGACCAGCCTAGTGGCCTTCTATGATGGAGTGACTACATCAGTGGACAAGTGGACAAGGGAAGATCTATGAATGTCATTTATCTGGACTCTGGCTTTTGACATGGTCCTCCCCAACATCCTTCTCTCTAAATTGGAGAGGTATGGATTTGCTGGGTGGACTGTTCATTTTCAGTGGATGAAAAATCGGTTAGATGGTTGCATCCAGAGGGTACTGGTCAACAGCTCAATGTCCAGATGGAGTTCGGTGACAAGAGGTGTTCCTCAGGGGTCTGTATCGGGACTAGTACTTTTTAATACCTTCATCAATGACACAGACACTGGGATGGAGTGCATCCTCAGCATGTTTGCAGATGAAACCAAACTAAGTGGTGCAGTTGACACACTTGAGGGATGGGATGTCATTCAGAGAGACCTGGAAAAGCTCAAGAAATGGGTCCATGTGAACTTCATGAGATTCAACAAGGCCAAGTGCAGGGTCCTGCACCTGGGTCAGAGCAACCCCCTGTATCAATACAGGCTGGGGAGATGAATGGATTGAGAGCAGCCCTGCTGGAAAGGACAGGGAGGTACTGGTGGATGAAAAACTTGACATGAGCTGATCATGTGCACTCGCAGCCCAGACCCCATCTACAGTACTGAGTCTAATTCTGGAGTCCTCAGCACAGGAAAGACATGGACCTGTTGGAGCAGGTCCAGAGGAGGGCCACAAAAATGGTTCACAGGGATTGAGAGCCTCCCCATGAGGAAAGGCTGAGAGAGTTGGGGTTGTTCAGCCTGGAGATGAGAAGGCTCTGGGGAGACCTTATTGTACCCTTTCAGTACGTAAAGGGGGCTTGTAAGAAAGATGACAAACTTTTTAGCAGGGCTTGTTGAGATAGAACAAGGGGCAATGGTTTTAAACTAAAAGAGGGAATATTTGGACTACGTATCATGGAGAAATTTTTCACTATGAGGGTGGTGAAACACTGGAACACGTTGCTTAGAGAGGTGGTAGATGCCCCTGTCCCTGGAACCATTCAAGGTCAGGTTGGGTGGGGCTCTGAGCAAGCTGATCTAGTTGAAGATGTTCCTGTTCATTGCAGGGGGGTTGGATTCAGTGACCTTTAAAGGTCCCTTACAAACCAAATTATTCCATGATTCTATGGCTTATGGAACTTCTTGAGCAGGCTTTACAGCTCACAAAAAGGTCTTTACTTTTGCCATTCTATATCTCAATATATGTGCATATCAAATGAAGTGACTGGAGACTAGAAATGCTCAGACTTTTGAGGTCAGGGTAATCATGAGAATACACAGGCAACACCCATATGACTTTCAGATTTAGTTGAAGTGATATATCAAGACTGCTATCTTCCTTTTGATATTTTTCAATCAGTTCAATGCTCAGGATTTTTTTATGTGTGATGGTGAGAACACTAGGAATGTATCCCTGAATGTATCTTATCACATCACTAGAATTTGCACAAATACTTAGAAATGTGCTTTTTACAGCAGCACAGATCAAAACTGGTTCATCCATATACTGATTTACACTTCCGCTTTCAAAATTACTGTAGATGTGGGCCAGTTTCCAAAAATGCTTAGGTAAAATTATAGATTCAACAATTGTTTCCCACATCTTATAAAGTCCTACTATTATTGTTCTAAACTAGCACCAATCCCTTTCATGTAAATCATCTACTGGTGTTAGATACAAACAATTTCACAAATTATGTAGCAGTACTCAAATCTTACTAGTAATCATATTCTTATTTAACAATGAAGACCAGTGGTGCACATCCATTCTGCTTTAATTTAGTTTTTCATCACTATTTTACTGGTTGCTGGCAATTCTTAGTCATTCTTAGTGTTAGAAAAGAATATGGACTTATTCTTGGAAGGACCATGGTCAATTATGTTCAAGAATTAAAGATTAAATTCAAGATTAAATCTCTCAAGACAGACTATTTAACATAAGAACTTGCCATGTTTCAAAGTACTCCAATGACATTTTAAGGTACCGTGGCTTCATTGTGAATTTAGACTGACTGTGCCACATATCTGTATGTCCTCCAGCAATGAAAGTTATCATCCTGCCCAATATAATGCGTAATTTTTTGAGACATTATTTGAAATAATTTTTAACATTATTGCTCTAAATGTTGACATGCAAATATGTAAAATCCACATGTCTATAATGGATGGTATAAACCCAAAAAGTATGCTATATACTAGATGCATCCTTAATTATAAGTGACTTCATCAGACATATGATGGAAGAGGTTGTCAGAGAATACAAGGAAGGAGTATAGTGTTTCCCTATAGTGTGATAAGTATAATACTGTCACTCCTAGTAGCAATTGACAGCTTTTTCATTAGCATAAGCTAGTGTTCTGGATTTGCCAAGCTCTGTCTAAATTTACGTTGGCTTGTTTGCTGTTTGGTTTAGCTTGCTTAGTTGTAACAACTCTCTAATAACCAGGTGGCTAAAACATAATTTGTCTAATTTTTGCCCAGCTTTCTATAATTGGGTGCCCTAACACCTCTTGTTAATAATTTTGATCTAAATGCTAAAACTCATGTTGTTAGTCTGCATAGAGTGACCTATCTGTAACCCTTGAATAATGATACTGAGCAAAGGAGCACAGGCGTGGGATGATAGCAGAGGCTTCAGACATCTGGGTGTAGTATGACATGGGAAGACCCAGGGCTGTCAAAAACTCAATGATGCTCAGTTAGTGGCAGTAACACAGATTTAGGAACTGGGTGAAAATTCATTTCAGGGATTATCAAAAGCACAACTACAAAGCATCTAATATTTCTCGCATGCACCATATATAGTAAAATAAGATGTAAAGCAAAGTTGCAGACTGATGAAGAAAGAGTAAAGAAATTTAGAAAAGACACAGAAATGACCCCTAAGTAAACAGCCTGAATATTAAAAAAAAAAGAACCAAACAAATTAACCAACCAAAAAGATCTACCACATTGACATAATGCTTCTGTTGTCAAGAAGAATGTAGACAACCCCATCATTAGCATCACACATCTCTTGAAGAAGAGCTCAGGATGATGCCAACCTGATATTCCTCCCATTGTAGCTAAACCTATCAATCTCAGGATTTAAAGGAACAGTGAGAGGGTGAGTCCTAATTTACTATACCTGGACTAACTGTATCAATTATTTGCTGCATTTTGATTGCACTGTTACAAATTTTAATTAGACCAACAATAAATTCTTGGTGCCACATATAAGCTGTGTTTCTTATTTGTTGATAACATGATTTTAAGTGTAACAGAGGAGAGAGATTAGAAAAGACACTTGCAAAATAAAAAGAGAAATCAGAGATGATTAGTAGAAGTAATAAAAAGACTAATCAGGAAAAAAAAATGTGTTATGTAACACCAAAGGAAACACATGATTTACAGCAGTACATATATGACCTGTTTCATTTGGAAAACTTTTTCAGTACGTTCTGAGGGAAAATACAGACTTTGTTGCTTGCCACCTGAGTTTCAGTGATGAACCAGGCCTATTCCAAATCCTCCAATACATGAATGTAATGCAGATTCTGCATCAACATTAGTTTTATACAGCAGCTGCTCCCTTATAAAGTATTTGCTTCTTTGCAGTCATACCAATAACCTCTTCTTTTCATTTTTCACTTATTCTTAATACTGGACCTCACTCTGCCCTATTAAAAACAAGGTTTGGATAAATCAATTAAAATCAATGGATGGCAGAAGTTTTAAAACCATGTTTGGTGTATGCACGACAGTGACACTGAGTGTATATGGATATCTACAGTTTCTAACATGCTGTGTTCCAATTAAAAATATTTTATTAGACATTCTCTGATTTCTCGTAGAAAATATTTTGAGGTAAGCAAGGAGAAAAAAACATTTTTTCAGCCAACTAAATAAAACCCTTTGTTCTTGTTCTAAGAAGTTCTACATAATTATCTATTCATTACTTCTGGCTAACAGATTAAATTCCATCTCAGCAGCTAAGTTGTCTAGAGTAACCTATTTTAAAGTACAACTAGACTGGGAGTAGTTATTGTGCAAAGTGTTTATACTTAAACAAAAATATTTGTTGTGACTGGTAAATTTATGTAAGATTCACAACCTGGAATATTTATTCTGAGCAATGACAAAGTGGGTACAATTAATTATTGATAAGCCTATTACTACAAAACCATATAGCCTTTTTTGTCTAATTTTAGATATATTTAGAAAATTGCTTTGTGGGTCAGCGAACAGAAAAAATTCTGTCTCTTTCATTTCTGTACTTCAAAGGTATGAATCAAGAATAGCGGTTATTAATGTTTGTCTACCTTTCATCATGGAGATTAAAACATGCTGTAAAATGGTGTTTTAAAGTATATGAACTAACCCTTTTATTTTTTTTTTCTTACAGCAAAAGAGAATCTTAGTTGGGATTACATTAGTATGTGATATTAAAAACACATTACCATGTATACAAGGATTAATTACCTACATTTTAGAGGTTTTTAGCAGCTTTCAATGAGGAGAACTAGAAATCAATCTGTTAAAGGAATATAAAGATCAGAAACTGGTTAAAATAATATGTTATGAAGATATGCATCTATTTACACTACTTTTTTTTTTTTTATTAATGTGTATGAAATCTAGTATGTTAACAAGATATATTTCCTTTTTTCTTCTTCATTCATTTTCCTGAATTCATCTCTCTCTAATTTGTTCTGCTTTCTCTGCCAGATATATTTCTTAAGTGATTTACTACATACACACTTTTGTTGTTGTTTTTAAATTAAAAAAAAAAAAAAGTGTGTTTTACACTGATATTTGGCTGTCCAGGTTATGGTTTTATACATTCAAAATATTGTATAAAGTAACTGTACAATAATATTTGTATACTTTCTTCTCTATGTTTAAAGTCATTAAATTCTGTGAGGATATGTGCACATGTCTAAATTGAATGCCTGCTGATTTCAGAAATTAAAGTGCACAGTAAATTATATCTTCAAAGGTGTTTGATTTTTGTGTATGCCTACCTAAACTGAACTTCAGCGTTTTCAAAATAAATGTCTGAAAATGTAACATTTCAAAGTAATTTTCCACATTAAGCAGCTTCAATCACAATTCTACCATATAACCAGGTTGGTATTTTAACTGTTTTCTCCCCATTCAGAATGTCTGGGAAGTCGTGGGTTTATTTTTATAACATATTTTAATGTTTTATTCATGTTTGGGGATGAACTTGTAAAAAAGTCAAATGGCAATTATTTCAATATTGCTTTTTAAAGCCTGTGCATTACTAGCATGATTTATAAGGTAAAAAAGTACAGCTTACTGCAGCCTAAAAAGGATAACAAAAGGAATTTAATATTTTGTCAGAATTCTGAAACCAATCCAGGTGAAATAAACCTAGAACACAGCAGTGCCCTGATAAACAGTTTTCCACCTGGTAGGATGGAAACTCGGCTTAAAATGGAAAACTCTATACTGTAAAATTACACTCTTTAACACAAGAAGCTCATTATCATCATGGAGAGACATCCAACGGATGCACCACAGGCCATAGCTGAGGCCCTCAGCCAAGATGGTTGTGCCTTGGGGAAAAGGTAGCTGAGAAAGGGTAAAAAATTCTGTGTAGGCAGTGAGGGATGAGGCAAAAAATGGGTATGTTTAGCATGTTAGTGGTATGCTAGCCAAGGAAACACAGAATACAATTTGCAGTGACTTCATTGGTATGAGAATTAGATATAGAAACTTAGTATGCAATCTCATTGAACCACTAGCTTCAGGTACTATGTGAGACAGAGTTTTTTAGGAGAAGTAACAACTTCTATTAACAATTTGTGCAATACAAGAAAAAAACTCCTATGGCCTATAAAACTCAGCATGATTGAAAATTTGGAAAGGGAGTCCCAAACATCTAAAAACTTTCGTTTGCATATTCTGAATTATTTTTGAGATAACAGTGACAAAAAATGATAAGCATCCAAGTAAACCTTTGGTTTGAGGACAGCTTCTGCAGTTCCTACTAAGGACATTGGCTGCATACTGCATGATGTATAGGTTGCACACAAGAAGCTGAATTAACTTTCCTTCATTCGGAAGTCCATTAGTATCATAAATATTCATCTATCTGCAAATTAATCCTCCTAGATAGAGGCATGCAATGAGGGCTGTGTTCTCTATAACTTGAGAAAGACATTGGAATCCATTCCTGATTGCATGCACTTTGGCTTTTTGTAGACTTTTCACTGATAAAGATACAGAAAATGTTGATATTTGTTTGATATTTTCCAAATTTGAAAATGATCATTCTTTCAAAAGAAGAGTTTGGAAATTTCTGCAAGCCTCAGAAAACAATCCATTTCCATCCTGAGAGTGAGAACTCTTCACCCTCCAATGGCCTTTAGAACTTTTCTCTAAAGAGAGAGTATGGCCCCACGTACATTTTCTGTTAGACTTATTCAGGATGATATGAAAAAGAAGCCAACTGTTTTGAGTACGATACCAATGAAAACTCAAAGAACTACTCTAAACTACAGCACCGCCAGGGACGGAAGCTCAGTTATTGTTGTCCTGTAGAGAAGAAGGAGTTGGTAGTCTACCTTCAGAGCATAGCATGTTGTTCCTTTCATATGCAGTACACTGGTGAGATGATCCAGCCTAGCTGAACAGACCCTACTGCAAGAGAAATCAGGCAGATGTCCTGACTTCCTCTCTTTCTTTCACTACATTGCTGTCTTATTGCCTTTTCTAAGTGGCTTCTCTGACAACAGTGTTGAACAACATTTCTTGGTCTCAACCCTTGGCAGACATTGCTGGCCCAAAAGAAAAAAAAAAAAAAAAGATGAGCTACTTACTCATCTGGAGGAAGATGACTCATCCAGGGAAAATTATAGGGGAAGATGACCAGGAATAGCATATTCTACGTTTACTGCCTATTATCCAAAGCCAGGGAGGATAACTATCAGGTGAAGCCCAAGTAAAAGCTGAACCTTTGCAACACAAACTGTCAAAAACGTGCCTTTTATTTCCAGTTTCATTAATAAATCTATTTTCATTAATAAAGCTACTTTCACTAAAACCACTTGAATAATGTCTGCTAAGTGCTAAAAGATTTTGGCCAGAACAATCATGTCATTTTTCTTAATGACAATTTAACTGTCGTATTGCTGGGAGTATTTTTGGGGGGAGTTTGGATCAATGTATTACTTATTTGTATTTCCTTTCAGTTTATGTTTGGTTAGCTAGTGTTATAGACAAAAATATAAGCATAATATGAATTTTAAATATAAAGTGTAACTATTTGTAAAATGCATACCTTACCTTACAATTTCTCATTTGAAGTTGGACATATTTTTATCAACTTGAAACTGTACACACACTGACTGGAATGAATGTTTCAATATTGCCTGATGCAAGTTGTAAGAAAATGACCCTGACAAGTATATGACTTTGTTTTGCTCACATTAAGTCCTAATTTTGCACTTTGCTTTTTAATCCCTCAGAAGGATCTCTGCATCTGATTATAATTCATACCAACAGGACACAACATAAGCAAAAGAGACTCTATTTGTGAGTCCTGGTGCTTGATTTGTGTATAAAGGTTTGTTTTTTTTCAAAGTATTTGCGTGAGTGTGAAGAGGTGAATTTTGAGTACTGCACAAGCTAATATGTATTTTACAGGTCTTAGTTTCTCTAGAACTGATACCTCAAACAATCTGAGTGTAGCTTAGTGAGGAAAAAAATTCTAAATATTCTAATTTTTCTAGTCTTTGTACTTCTCCCACTGAGACTGAAAGGTTAATTTCTCTGTAAGATTCCACTAGCTTTAAGAATTGTAGCTGCTCCTTAGGAATGACAGTATTTGATGTATCTGGGCAATCAAAACTAGGTGTTAGAGTTCAATTTGGATAATTGATCTGTTCAACAAAAAATCAATAATCAATAAAATAATAATAATCAATAAAATGAGAATCAAATATAAACTGTTACTAGATTAAAACGTATCAAAGGAATTTTAATACAATTTATTAATCATTGAATGCAGTTATGTAGTTACTTTTATTGTGAATGTTACATGACATCCTTGAGAACTTGTAACACGTATCATTGGTCAGGGTGTGTCCCAATGCATGGGAACAAATATACCGACAAAGGAAAATGACATCATTTTCTTTGAGCATTGGGGTGTTAGGGAGGAAGATATAAGATGATACACAGGGATCAAAGATATCATAAAATAATAGGAAAGAAAAAAAAGTAAGGAATAAAAAGCTAAAGTTGGGAAAATTTATTCCTAAATCTGTAAGATTTGTAGTTGGTTCATTACCAAAGACATGAAAGTTTATATTCTTAATATGTTTTTTCAATTTCTTTACAGTAGTTCTATGTGTTCTCCTTATTTATATAAATGTGTTGCCTTTTCTTTGGCATTAAGATATCTTGCATTTAATTATACATTATGCATAATATTTCACTTTTGAGTACACCACTTGAGATGCACCATTTGTTTGAATAAATATGCTTAAATATTCTGGACAACACTCAGATTTATCAGCAGAAGTGTTTATGATAACTTAATGTTGAGACAATGCTGTGAAAATATATATCTGGAAAGATACTTTGATCTGTTAAGTCAAACATTTGCAGTATTCATCTTTAATGTATGTAATGAGGAAATAAGGTGTAATTGAAAGTGAGATTAATATTACCTATATGTAGCTATATAGACATTACAATGGTAGTGCATACCAGTCATTCAATTACCTACAGAACGACCTGCAGGAGGTGATTCAATGCTCACCTCTTTGCTACTTACGTTTAGAGTAAATGTTACTTCTTGCAAGACACCCCTTTCCATGACTGTAGAGGACATCTAGATAAACAGCTTACAATATGTGCCTAAGTTTTAGACAGCATCTTGGTAGATTAATGTCACTTTACTCATCTAATCAATATTAAACATTCTCAATTACTATGTATTTATGAACTAATGCTTGATACTGTCAGATGCTTTGAAACCTAAGCATGCTGACAGGAAAGTCTGTAAGGGTGTGAAATTTTCAGTTCAGCCAGAATGCTTGTCAGAGTTTTGGTACCATCACATAAATTACCTTGTAAAAATAAGGGCAAACCAATTGAACTGTATTTTCTTGTATAGTTCTGACTTCTAGAAAATAAATTAAAAAAAAAAATATACAATGCTTTGATCTTTCAAAATTTAGGATAAATTTATATTCATATCTTTCAAATACATACCTGTTTAAACAACTTCTAATAGATGTAAAGGTATTATGCCATGACCTGAGAACATAGATATGCAATAATTTTATGAACTAAATATGTGATCTGGGCAGTATACTAAAGCTATTTTTGTATTTGATGTAAGATTTAAATTATAAATTAAAAAAAAAAAAAGAAAACAAACAAAAAAACCTTGATAAAAATCTGTGGGGAAGAAAATCAAAACAAACAAACAAAAAAACAAAACAAAACAAAACAAAACTAAAAGCCAGTACCACGGGTACCAGATCAACATACTCTGAAACACTGATGAAAAGTCACAATGTATGATGAGTTGACCTTGGCCAACAGCTAAACACCTACCCAGCCACTCTGTCACTCCCCTCTCTCTCTGGATAAGGAGACAACAGAGGAAGGACAGGAAACTTGTGGATTGAGACAATGACAGTTGAACAGTTAAACAGGGAAATCAAAAATGGAATGTGCAAACAAAGAAGAACAAGGCATTCATTCACTATGTCCCGTCAGCAGGCAGAGGTTTAGCCACTTCTTGGAAAGCAAAACTTTGTAAATGGTTGTTTGGGAACAGAAATGTAATAACAATGAATGTCCTGCCTTCCTCCTCCTTTCCCAGAGCTTTTATTGCTATGCACAATGTCATATGTTATGGAATATGGGGCCAGTTGTCTCAGCTCCATCCATCCCAACTTCTTCCCCAGCCCACTCACCGGACAAGAGGGAGTGGGAGGGAGAGCCTTGACACTGTCCATGCACTGTTTAGCAATAGCCAAAACACTTGTGTGCTACCAACTGTCTTTTAGCCACAAATGTGAAGCACAGCACCATATGGGCTGTTATTGAAGCAAGTTTATTCCATCCCGGACAAATCCAGTACACAAGGCAATGGAGGAAATGCAAGATCCACATACTGCATTCAAAAAAGGGCTGAGAACCTGAATTTCTAAAGGAAAATGAGAATTTAAATGTGTTTTTCTGTGTGGGAAAAGGTGAGGGAGTTAAAGAAACTTTATTATATTATACCCTTATAAGTCAGCTATGGACATGTTGAGAACCTTCATTAGAAAACTGACATAACCATGACTGATATTTGTGCACTGTATTTTTTTTTAAAGTATATTTTTCTTTTAAATAGATGTTTTTTGTTCTATAAAAATGAGTCTTTTCCTTATAGATAAAGCTTGTTAATTTGTTATAAGTGTCATTGCTTCAAGGGGAGGAGGAGGACTAAGAACTGAAAAGGTATATTTAAAGTGAGAACCATGAATGGCAGAGGGAGAGCTGAAACACTAGAGCAATTATGTGACAAAGCAAGGACAAGGAGTGCATGAGATAAGAAATGTTTTTCATCAGGGTCATGCAAATTCAGACCTGTGGTTGACATGGGCCATATTTGTGCTTATTCTGGAAAGTATAAAAGTTTCACAAAATAAAATAAATAAACAAAAAAAGAAAGAAGAAATAGTACTTGAATAAACAGTGTATACTGATCATTGCTGATAATTCATATGCAGAAATCTATTCTAAAAAAATAGGTTTTCTTTTAAAAAAGTGACCTATCACAGTTGATATCAATGTAGTTAACCCTACTGAATGAAGAAAATTAAACTAATTGTTACCTCATTTTTCCATTTTGATCTGGAGTCTGATTATGAATGATTTGTGATTACAAAAAAAAAAAACCTCCTTTATTTATGCATATAATATGACCATAGCTACACAGCATAAGTGTTGATGCTTATTCTCAGACCAGGAATTATTCAATAACATTGTGCATCAAATACTTTTAAAATAATTCTATGATAATTGTATGATTCTCACGTGGAATTCAAGTAAAGAAGTAAAATGTATCAAATAAAGCATTCACTTCAAACTACTGTTATGTCTAATTTAAACACTATAGGAAGAATTAGTGAAAATTAGCTGTGTAGCTTTTAAAATAAAAAATAGCTTTTGCTCTTTCAGTCTTTTGCCATTTAAACAACCTCAATAAAAGCCAAATAACAAGGAAAATTGTATACAATATACATGTATTTTAAAACATGCATTAGAAGAAAATATTTGTATGATTTTTTGAAATATTGAATAGCTTATATGTGAATTCAAACTCGGCTATTCTAAATAAAGCAGTTTTCTCCTTGCTCCTAGAATTAAATGGCTAGTAATTTAAGCAAAAGAAAGGGCTCTATTAGTGAGATACTTCATTTACTTGACAGAGAAGTTGTGGCTTATCATTGTTCAGTACTGTTTTCATTATATATTTGAAAAAAAAAAAGTGTAACACTCAAAACACAAAGAAAAAAAAACCCTTCAGTTCTCTTTTCTATCTTTTTAAAAATATTGTTTCTGAAAAAAAAAAAAAAAAAAGGAAGCTAGAAACATACAATAATTAACACTTTATTCTGGCCTTCCAAGAACATTTTCTTTTGGAGGCATGTACTCACCTCATCTTTTATTTCCTGTTTTGCTCTACCCTCTGATGAAGAAAAAACCAGTGAATTTTTATTATTTTCCAAAGAAAAGTCATTAATAAGCAGACAATTGCAGTATTGAAAAGTTAGTTTGAAGTTAGAAGGTAAACATATAAAACCAGACTTTCTATATATTATTGCTATTAAAATTATTGTTAAAGTTATTATTATTTAGATTTATGTGGCAATAAGAAAAAGTAATTAAAAAAAATTAGCTGTTCTAAAACCGATTAAACTTTCAATCATAATGATGCCCACATAGTAGCACTAAGTACTGACATAGAAGTAACATACTAATTTGAACAGAAAATAAATCACATAAGGAAAAAATGTGTCCATCAAAACTGTAGCTTCAAATTTCTCCAAAACAAATAGTTCATCAATGTACCCCAAATGGGTATTTAGCAGACATAATTATACATCATGATAATAATTTGTGAACTGAATCAGTAAAAAAAAAATAAAAATGGCTAAGGCTAAATGTCCCCCAGGATTTGTGGTTTAGTTTCTATTCAAAGTCCTCACACGTAAAATTGAGTTTTGAAAAAACTCCTATTTGTATGTCACTAATTCACTGCATACCTAAATTTTTGCTAGCAGCATCTTCTAAAGTTTTTCAGACAAGTCTAGAGCTTGCTAAATTACGGTATCCAAGGTTAAATCTAGTACACTAAACACTGCGTTATTTACATTCTTTTGTCTCTTATCCCTTTTCTATGTGCTTTCTACCTATACAGTCATGGGAATTATTCAGTAAATTAGCAGAGAATCTCACAAAGCCACTACGCCAAGTTACAATTTGAGCAAGAAGTACTGAGGAAAGTGCCTGTGTTGAGGTAGTCTGAGATTTTTGTTTGGGGAACCTAACTGCACCCCAATCAAGAAAATTACATATTTAATCTGAAATAACGGGGCATAGGCCACTACTATCTTTCAAATTTTGTAATAAAAAGAACTAAGAAGGTGCTGATTTCCTACTACACAATATCTCGCCCACTGAACACACAGAAAGAAAATGTGAGCTCAGAGAAATATTAAAATTTAGTGAAATTAACATTTTTATCTCTTTATAGAATTCCCTAACCAGAAGGTATGCATGGGATGCAGGAGTCTCCACCAAAGCTGTTTACTCAAACAGTGGAAAAGATGGTTGTTTATGTCTTAGTTCTCATGGTGCCCCACTGGGACAAAAGTCTAGGGAGAGAGGGAAGCTACTGTTGTATCTCAAAACTTACTATAAAAACTAACTTACTTTTTGTTGTCTTAAAATAACAGTATCAAAACAGCAATACATTCAAACAAAACACAATATTGCCCCCCCTTTTAATTTGAATGTGGACCCCAAGAACGAAAAAAGTCCTCATAGTGTGCCAAGACCCGAAGTAGCATTGTTTTTTGACATTTGTGACTGGCTGATCAAATAATTCAATCAAAGTATTCTGGGAAAGGAGTTAAACAATTGGCTCTGAACTCATCTCCGTAGCAATAGTTTAGCAAATGCAATTTGCTCTTGATTATCTCATTCCATTTCCTTATATTGGTGTTTGGAGACAAAATCTTATTTCCCTTTTATTTATGTGCTTATTTTCTTTTCCTCTCCCACAGCTTCAGCATCAACAGGGTGAACTAGTATGCAAGGAAACCAGACAAGTCTTCAGGGCAGTGAAAAATGATTTGACATACAGAATAACCACAACTTAGAAGATCATATATTCATTACTTTCTGTCATCTGTTGCTTCTACTGCTGGCAGGAATAAGTGACCCTCAATTATGAAGATCTATGAGAATTTTACTTTTCAGTAAAACTTGAATAACTGTTTCCAGAATTATCCCCTTCTATACCCTTGTTACCTTATGAAGCACTACGAAACATAATAGTAGGAGTAATATAAATATTAGCTTGATAAAGGATTGGAATAGGTGAAACAGAAGGTGAGAAATACCTAAATAAAAACTGACAGCTTTTTATTCCTTTAAAAGAGAAAAGAGTATGTTTGCTCTGATGCCACTTGTTACAGCTAGCCAGTAGCCTGACAAGATTTTATAGTGGATCTTTTGAAAACATACCAACATAGATTTTCATTAAAACATTGTGTCTCAACTAGCATCAGTTTCGAGATATGAACAGTTTATCAAACACAATTCAATTTGTGGTGAGAGAGCACCAAACCCAAGAAAGTGACGAAAAAGTTCTTTTATTTTAATGTGAAGATGTGTTCCAGAACCTAAGAAATAAAAAAAGTTGGCCATTATGTTTGCTTCCTAACTTGAATATCTGTATCTATGCCTTGTCTAAACATCCTCATGGGGATACTGGAAACATAGGAATTTAATCCCGTGATCTCACTCATTATTAAGGCAACTAATGCAGTGTACCAAACATATTTGCTCACCAGTATTGTAACATATCCTGTAATCTTTAATTATCACATTTGCCTATCTTTTTCTGAAATGTAGTAAAACATACAGTAATCACTCATGTCTAATGAGAGTAATTCATAAGGCTATACATGAAAAAACACTAAATGATCTAACACACTCATTGCTCATACTTTGAAGGATGTGTCTTGCATAACAAATCATAAAACTATAGAAACTACATTGCTGGAAATTTTGTGACTAATCTGAAAGACAGCAAAATAAGGCAACATTGTTCTTTCAGATAAACACAGTTTTAAGAAACCTTGGAATCTACTTTAAATTTTGAACTTGTGGACAAACCATAATAGGTTCAGCTTTAGCTGTAGTATGATTGGCTGTTTACCACATCTATCAAAATCACTGTAATACTCTAACTGATTTTTATGGAATTCTGTCCTGGTTTGAGGCAAAAGAGGACCAATTTTGTTCAGTAACTTTACTTCTTAGCTGGGCCTCTTCTAGCTACTGAAATTGACAGCATATTGTGCAGACAATGTTGATTCTCAGAGTGGTAAGACCTATTTTTATAGCTGATGTCCAGGCATGGTATGCAGAGAGGCTCTTACTTATACTTATTGCTATACCACCCAAGGCCAACCAACTTTGTTATTTGCCCCATTGGAGGGTCGGAAGTGAAAAAGCATAGTGAGGTCCCACCTGTGGGGAGGAGCAGACAGGACAGGTGACCCAAAACTGACCAAAGGGTATTCCATCCCATCTGCCTCATGCTCAGTATGAAAGCTGAGGGATCAAAGAGTCAGCTCTCTTTTCCTTCAGTGGTTGGTGTATGTTCGTCTACCTTTGATCCCAATCCTGAATGCAGATCTGGAACCCAGTTCCCGTCCATCACTGAGTCCAGTCTGGGACTTCCCCAGTGCCAGAGGGTATCGTGATTGTCATCCTGGGAGTTTGATATGGTTTTGTATATATTTCTTTATCTCTTTTTATTTTATTGTTAATAATTCATTGAAGTAGTTTATTTCCTTTTAAACTCATAAGTCTCTTTTTCCCTCCTCTGCCTCTCTCTTAGAAGAGGGGCAGAGGAGAACATCTGTCAGTCCCATATGGGGTGCCCCACATCCCCAGTAGCCAATTCGGCCTAAACCACAACAGATTCAGATAAGAATTTTTCCAAAACTCTCCCACGTGTGATGTATCTCTAACACTCTATCAAGGAAAAGTTAGTGAATTCTTTTTTTTTTTTATTTCTTGGAATGGCATAAAAATAATAAGATACACTATTTTAAAGTGTAAACCTATGCTCCTAAAACTCCTCAAATTCTGACTCTTTATACATTGTAGTTGAAGTTTCCAAATGACTATGGAATTACAAGGCAGATAACAATCCTTATCATTGGGAAAGAAGGCGGGGGGAGTGAGCTGTATAAAAGTCACAGAGAGTTTATTTCAGTGAATCAGAAAAGAATCCTGAAACCTGTTGGCAATCAGAAACATCCAAAACAATAGTAAAGACATCTTGAAGATTTAAAAGCTAAACAAGATCTCAATGTGAGATGATAGACTGGATCTGACAAAGGGCTAAATAAGACAAAAAGCAAAGCAAGAAGTAGCCAGTTTAGAATCCAAGTGATATAAGCATGAATTGTCCTAAATTTCAAGCTTCCATTTAAGCCTGACCAATATAATTACCTGAATTCTGCATAAAATTGGAGATATCTGAATATATGCAGAAAACATCCAAGGCAATAAGTTGGGGGGGAAGGGAAGGGAAGGGAAGGGAAGGGAAGGGAAGGGAAGGGAAGGGAAGGGAAGGGAAGGGAAGGGAAGGGAAGGGAAGGGAAGGGAAGGGAAGGGAAGGGAAGGGAAGGGAAGGGAAGGGAAGGGAAGGGAAGGGAAGGGAAGGGAAGGGAAGGGAAGGGAAGGGAAGGGAAGGGAAGGGAAGGGAAGGGAAGGGAAGGGAAGGGAAGGGAAGGGAAGGGAAGGGAAGGGAAGGGAAGGGAAGGGAAGGGAAGGGAAGGGAAGGGAAGGGAAGGGAAGGATGCATTTTACCCTCTTGGTCATCAGGGCACAGAGCTCACTCATATTGAGCCTGCTTTCAACCAGCACCCCCAGATCCCTTTCTGCAGGGCTGCTCTCCAACCACTCCTCTCCCAGTTTCTAGTTGTGTCCAGCATTACTCTATCCTAGGCACAGAATCCAGCATTTTGACTTGTTAAATTTCATCCCATTAATCACTGCCCAATGCTCCAATCTATCCAGATCCCTCTGCAAGGCATCTGGTCCCTCAAGAAAATCAACAGCACCTCCCAGTTTGGTATCATCAGCAAACTTGCTAATGGTGTATTCAACTCCCGCACCCAGATCAATGATAAGTATATTGAGCAGAACTGGCCCTAGATTTGAAACCTGAGCTGGTGACAGGTTGCCAGCCAGATGTAGCCCCATTTACTACAACCTTTTGAGCTCTGCCCTTCAGCCAGTTTTTCACCCAGTGCGCTGCAAGCCTGTTCATCCCACAGCTGGACAACTGGTCCAGAAGGATGCTGTGGGGGACATTATCAAAAGCCTTACTAAAATCCAGAACAACTACATCCGCTGTCTTCCCATCATCCACTATGATGACCTTATCATAGAAGGATATTAAATTAGTTGGACAGGATTTTACTTTTGTGAACCCATGTTGATTGTGCCTGATTCTTTAAATGCCTTTATTCTTTAAATGCCTTTCAATAGTACCCAGATTTGTGTCACAAAACATGATTGGGTTTCAAAATTTATAAAGCACTTGAAAATACAAAGATTTAGATATAAACGGTAGTAAAGAGGAAAATCATACTTTAGCCAGCCAGCTAGCAGCTTGTTGATCTATCTAGTTCCTATCTATAAATAAAATGATTGACACTTGAAAATTGAATTCTTCATAACTGAAATAATTGCCAACAACTTATTGCTCTTATTAGATATATGTTAACACCATCTGGCTTGCAGGGCTTTTTGATTCTGATGACATAAACTATACCTTGATTTTTTTTCTGAGTGTTAAAGATGAGTGTAGTTTTAACTGAGTAGCTCTAGTCCTTTATTTTGGGAGGTATGTAAAAAAAAATAAAATAAAATCTCCAGATAGATAAAGTGCTTTTATCAGAAATAAGCAACAAAATAGCTTTCATGATTTTGCATGAATATCTATCTGACATACCTTTCAGATGATCACAAGTATTTATTTATTAACGGACACCTACACAATAGCATATTTTTTAATTCTGAAAACAAAATTCTCTGTTATCTTTTGCAATAAATTTAACATATTAAAGTTATACACAAGATTCCTGGGAACACTACCAAAAAAAATTGAGAATTTTAAAAGCAGTTGTAGTACAATGGACAATTACATAATAAAGTTTCCAACTTTTTTGAAAAATGTTGGCTGGCGCTTGGTTGGAGTGTATAACACTACTGAACAAGTGGAGTCTTCATCAACTAAACGCTATACCAGCATATAACAAATGGTCATAATATCTTTACTATTGTTTCCTACTTAATGTTACACACAGTATTTGAAAGCAAGTTTGAATGTCATTGTTTGTCCTACCTATGGGAAGAAAGCCTTTATTTCCAGATGAATATATAAAACCACAATAAACTTAAAAAGAAACAAAGAACCACTGACATGTTGAAGAGTCTATTTCCTTTAGGGTTAAATCTAGTATCATAATCTTTCTCTCAGTCAAATACCTGTAAAACAGGGGAAAGAAAATATTTGTCACCTAAAGCCTTTTAGGTGTTTGGTTTGGTTTTGTTTGTTTTTTTGTTGTTTGTTTGTTTGTTTGTTTGCTTGTTTTTTTAAATTTATGGTAAAATTCATGAGTGCTTGCTGTTAGAGCTGATGAAGTACAAACATGATAAACTGGTAGAACCATCTGTTACTTAATAAAACACCATAGTGGTGTCAAGAAGTAATTCTGGCTAACAACATATTCCTCTAGAAATAAAAAAACCCCTTATGTTACTATTGTAGACACTTAAAGACAATGATTCTTAAATCTTTGTGAAAGATTGTATGTGTGTTCATTCCTTTCAGATAACATTTCCTCACTTTTTTTCCCCTCCTTTCCTCTCTAGCATTCTTTTTTTTGCCAATTTTCAGTTGCATTCAAGTAGCACTAATATGAATGGTGTTAGAAAATAGTCAGTAATTTCAACAGAAGAACAGACAGATGTGAACAGACCTGTGGGTCAAGAGACAGACAAGTATTTTGCATAGACTCTGAAGAAGACACAAATAAGGAATGCTCAGAGAGACAGAACACTGAGAGAAAATATACAAGCAAGAAAAACTACAGAATATCAAGACATAAAGTAGCAATGGTGAATGTTCTCCCCTTCTCTTTTCCTCGTAACTCTTAAAATATTTTTTTTCTCTATTCTAATGTTACATTTTATAATAATGCATCAAATAATTTCAGATTACTTAAAGCTTTCCAAATACACATTTCTGTCATATCTCATGGTGACCACACAGGATTGGGCAAAAGATTCCTGTTTTCTTCTTGTTGTTTTTCCCTGAAACCCAGCTGATATCCCTTAGAAAGTTCTAACTTCTTAAAAAAAGATACACTGTCTACAGTAGCCATGAGAATTACAGACACATAAAGTTTGCATAAAGATGAGGTTGTCCCTGTTGCTTTACACTGAATTTAATTTGTTGTACTTAGAGACCATGGGAAGACAAATGGGAACAACTTGATCTTTTCCCTAAATAGTTGACTTAAGAGACAGATACAATTAAGAGTTTTTGATCAGTTTAGCAATGCGCTGCCTAAAAGTAAATCTCAGCTTCAGGAGAATAGTTCCTATTACTGCACATGCTGCCTCAGTTCTCTGAATGTTAAAGTGTGAACATTAGTACACTTAGACAGTGGTTCACAGGAATCAGACTACTGAATAGTACCCTATAAAAAATGGTTTAAAGCAGCATTTATGGGTAGATTTAACCACTTAACTTAAAATTGCAATTACATACATCTGTAAATTTTGACTCAGAACTTGAAAACTCCTTGTGTCATCTCTCCCCATATTACTTTAAACATCTAGACTACTGCTTGATTTTTCTCAAAGCAGAAAATTCATTTGTATTTATCACTTCTGTGGCAGTCCAGCAGCTTCTGTGATATGGATTGTAGGTCTCTTAGAGCTTTTGAGCCATAGCAATCTGCTTATGATAATAATACAAGCCACACATTGTAACATACTTGTAGATATCTTTGAAGACTGAAATACCCACACCTACATTACAAGTGTAAACATAAAAACCTAAACCAACCTGCTGATGGTGGGGAAAGGAGTGGAGTGCCTGAAAGAACCTGTTAAATCTCATATTTGTTGTATTTTAGGCATTAAATTCTGGCTAAACAACGATTAATTAACTAATCAAGTCATATAAAAGCAAGACAGAAAATGTGGACCCAAATCTCACATATTTTATCACTTTGAACTAAAATCAGATTCCTTAGGGAAGTGCCGTAGACTTTGTCTGTTAGACAAATGAGAGATGTATTGAGCTTGTCATCCTTTGCTTATTCTATACTTAGAATGAAAAATTCTTTTCAACAGTGTTCAAGGAGAACTATTCCCTGGAATATTAACCAAAGTTCATGAGTATAGTTTCCTATAGAACACACTGTGAATTCACTTTGGAGGGCTTGTAATCAGTAAAGGCTATAGCTTGCTGCCCTTCCTTGCAATAAAAGCACCTGCTTGGAAAATTGATCCAGTAACTTTGCAGAAAAAAAAACCCAAAGAAATATTAGATAAGGTGCAATATTCCCTCATGTAATTTTCTCCCTGTCACTTTCTTTTGTAGCTTCTGTACATTCTGTAGTAGGCCATTCTAGCATTCCTAGAAGTACTGATGTTCCAGTAAATTACTGCTGGTTCCTTGAAGTTATACTATATCAGGTGCTGAAAATACTTTGTGGAGTGAGATTTGTGTTGGTCAGGGCTGAGGCACTAAAATATTAGAATATATTCAGAATTAGAAATTAGACAAAATTCAGTTGTAGAATGACACTATGATTTCCATCTCCTTAGAAAAACTAATGTTTCTTCTTCTAAATTTCACTTACCAGTTATAGAGACAGTGATATAATAATAATAGGACAATACGTGTAATTCCATATAGGCTTTTTCTGAAGATTATCTATAGCACCTTTCAGCGTCGTAACTTCAATGTGTGAACCACATTATTTGTTTGTGGTTCATAATGTCTTTATGAGTTCAGAAGTTTACAGTAAACACCCCAAACAGATAAAAGATCTTGAGAAATGGTATTGATAATAAGTGGATTTAATTAGCTAACTTTGCCACAATACATTCTATGAAACAGAATTTCAGAATTTTATAACACAAATAACATGTGAACAAGATTTACATACGAAGCATTTAAAAATTTTGTTGTATAAGAAGAGAATCTTATCTATTACTTCTGATTATTGAACCATCTGACAGGCAATAGAAAGGAATTATTCATATGCATATGCATTTAAGTAATTGAACTGTAATATTGTGGGACTGTTTTAAAGTTTTACATGAGGAAGATGAATCTCTAGATCTTGGAAGTTCAGTCATACTGTGGACACCTGTATGCATAGTAGGAGGTATTCAAAACCGTTTGGAACTAAAATAAATAGTTCACAGTCTTGAGAGTTTCAGTGTTTCAGAAAAAAAAGAGAGAATCAGAAAATGGCATCTCAAAGACACTGAAGATTAACATATTCAAGGATAAAGGAAAGGTAATGCTTCTTCTCATGGTTGATGACCAGCTGCCCAACAAATACTCAAGGTGGTTAGCTAGTGCTTAACCCTGTAACATCCTGATCCTAGATATCTTCTGTACCTATTTTCCAACAGACAATCATTGTGTGATTCTAAGTTGTCTATGTCTTTCTTGTAGAATAAGAAGAGATATCTAAATAAAAGTAACCCAGCGAGCAAGAGTTACAAGGTCGCTGAATTCTGACCTCAAGATAAGTGCAATGCTCACATTTACACTATTTAAGACTAACTGCCTCTGAAGCAGGTTATCTGTGTCTAGTGGCTATAGAAAAAAGCCCTGGGTATCCTAGAGAAATAGGCATTTCTATGATATTAATCTTCTCATTGTAGGGTAGACTTAGAATGAAAAATAACCTACATGAATTTCACTCTGTTCTTCTCACTGACTAAAAAGAGATGACGTGTGTGGCATTCAGTTGCATAAATGTAGGTTTAGAATCCCTTATATGACCTAAGATTTCTGAAATATCTTCATGTGGCTGGGAGACATGAAGTGGAATCAGTGGGAGAGCCATCCACTTTTAAAACAGTTTATCTATGATTTCCTATGACTTTGAGGAAGGCTTCATGCACCTATGATCATGCAACTCAATCACAAAATAATTTATTTTTATTTTTTTTTTAGCTAAGATGTAGAGATCTACATTTCTCATGTAAAGACAAACCAAAGGAAATCCAACTTCAGGTGTGTACCAGACAGAGCAGTAGATTTTAAATTTAGTAAGATGTTAAAAATGTACATGTCTGAACAAGATATAAATGAGCACCAAAGATGTGTTCGTTGGTGTGCAGATGTGTGATAAAAATCTGGATAATGTTCTGATATACAAAAGTTGAGACAAGATGATAGAATCATGATTTAAGAAAGTAACCTGTGCTGAAGTGATCACTGTAAAATGGCCTCAGAAGTCAGAGACAGGCTGGTTTGAATGAGAAGCTGCTGATAATTTTATTTTAAAGATAATATTACAATTATTATTGTAAATTTCTTAGTAGGGGAGAGACTTTCAGGTTTTATGTATTTCTGTGAATGCACCAGAACAATCAGATCAAACATTGAAAAAAAAAAACAAACATAACAGCTTGACCCAGCTCTCTCTGAAGTAATTTACCTAAATGTGGACTCAATTGGAACTGGACTAATTAGTCTATGAACACAAAGTAGGTCATTTCCAAGTACTTAATGATTGAAGAAGCCCTTTAAAAGAAGAAAACCCTCACAAGGGTGAAATACGTGGGAACTTTCCCATTTGAGGGTTTAAAATGCCTAAAATTAGTCTAGTAGCTACACAAGAGCCTAGTCAAATACAAAGTTTGTGAAGTTTTAGCAAAAATGCTAACTCTTTGTTGTTTGTTATTGTCATAACATTGTTAAACAGCTATCTGTTTTTCCCTTGAGGAGTGATGTCACATGAAGCCAAATATTCTTATAGAAAATACATTAAAATAATTATGGTCATCTTCTGCCTGATGAGAAAACAGTTTTCTGTAGTTTTACCCAAAACTACTTTATGTTTGGTAATAAAAAAATAAAATATTCTGTTAAATGCATGGGTTGATTTTCAAGAATTCAGACAAATGTAATGAAGAAGAGCAGATGGACTTTGTACTTCTGTGTTTCAGAGACTATTGAAATTCTGTACATATCACAAATACAGAACACTTAAAACTCTCACTTAAATTTTACTGTATTTAATTTGTATACTGAGAATTCAATGTTAAAAAGATATCACAACTCCTACAGCTATAAAACTATTCTTAGAATTTTTTTAACCAAAGCTCAGCAACCTAACTTACTTATCATGCTAGTATATTGGAAATATATGTATCCAGAATGACTTTAAAAATACAGTATGTATGTGAGAAAAAATAATAAATTCATATTAAACAAACAAAACCAAAAAAAAATGAGGAAGAATTCTGCAACCATTTGGGACTTTGTTTCTCTCCCTAAAACCTCTTTAATTCTTTCTTGTTTGTTTGTTCATTTTACCCATGACAGAAATGCTGGAATAATGGGAGCTTTCACAAACCTCCAAAAAAAATTACATTACTTAGCAGGTAGGACATTTCTGTGACGTGTTGGTTTTGAACACTCTCAGAGTAAAATAGAAATTCGTTCCTGGTCTTCTGGTTTTGTGGTAAAAATAAGCATTTTGTAGAAAGGGTGATAGCTTTTTTTTTTTTTTTCCTTTGTTCGAAGAAAAAAAGGAAATATCACTGATCACTGCTTAATGAGGGAGTCCAGTACCATTAGTTTTTGTCAGGCCTGTTTTGAATGTGTTATGAATGTAACATATCCAAAACCAAAGAAGAATCTATTATTTCTTAGGTCCAGACAGCACAGAATTTTGGCTAAACTCTTAAAAGATGGTCAATATTTACAAATGCAAAAATCTCAGGCAATGAAGGAGTGAAAGTACATGGCTTAAACATTTCCACTATTAGGCAGAAATAATGCTTTTCAAGATTTTAGGATTTTTTTTTTTTTAAGTTAGATGCCATAATTCTATTTATAATTGATATTACTGTTTTATTTTGTTTCCATATACAGGGTTTAAACTTGTCATAATATATCAATGTGTTAGCATAATGAATAAACGGAGACATGGTATATTAACAATATTGTACGTTCAGTAGAAAAGTTTCTGTTTTGTACAAGGAATTTATATCCTCGTAATTTAGTTATTCAAACTCCTGCTGTCAAAGGTTCAAAACCTGTTCATTTGGTTGATTACAAAGCCGCCATTCTGAAACCAAAAAACAGTCCTCCAAGACTGTTGTTGAGAGATGATACTGGGAATTCTTGATTTGCAGGCAAAAAGAGTTGCTTGTGGAGTTGAAATAATTTTGTAAATACAACATTTGTGCAAGAATAATGCAAAAAGTACAGGTATCAATAAGTTTTCTGTAATTGTCACTAGGAAGATAGATTAGAAATACTCATGAGTAAAGCAAACAATTTGGCAACACATTAGGCACCCAAATTTCAATATTTAATACTTTAAAATAGGCGGGTTTTTTTCCTACAAACATTTTATCTTCATAGAAACCACAAATGAAGTTAGCTAAGTATATGTTGCACTGAGAAAAGGTAAAGTTTCACACCACTCAGATTCTGTTCAGGCTTCTGAAAGGCACTTTGAACTAAATGAAGCTCAGTCAATGTGTTTCACATGATTAAAAGGATGAGCACAGTCATTAACAAAACTGAATAATGGACTAGAGGGTTCTAAAACTCCCAAATGCCATCATGATGAAACGAAGGCATTTTCTTATTAATTTTCGTGCATAGATCTTAGCTGGAGAACCAGGAATCTGTTATTACTTTGGAACTTTGCAGGCTGTGTAGGTGTCATGGGTGCAGGGTGATACTGCTTATCCTGTGACTAGAATTCTTGTCTTTTGCATTCTAACTATAATATATAAGGTAACTTCTGTTTCATATTTCACAAGTTAAGATGTAAATTTGCATTTAGTTTTGTGGTGTTGTTTCAGATTAATCACACTAGTTCAGTTAGCAGTTAATGTAAATTCCGCGTTGATCAGAATTTAAAAAATGAACAAAAAAGATAAGTTGGAGATAGACTCTACCTAGATACACTCCTCTTCTTTGACCCATTAAAGGATATTTTTATTTATCTAATCTAGTACATAATTTCCCAGTTACATAAGGTTCTGTAGAACATTATTTCAGTCTTCTATGCAGACTCATGTTGCTGGGTTAAATATTACAGTTTGGTAGTAACAGGTAACATCAAATATTTAATTAAATAAAGACTTATATCTCCGTATTCTAGAAGAAATGTCTATTCTGATGCCAGATTCTTGTAGTTCTTATATGAGAGAATATGATTTATCAAACTAGCAACTACATTAAATAAGGAAAAAGACTACTTACACATCATGAGTTCATTACCCCTGAAGTAAAACTTTGTACTGACAGGAGCAAAGACTACAAAGTATTTTCCCATTTACTTAATCTATTTTCCTACTACAGAAATTCAGAAATCGATTCACACAAATTTATGGATCACAGCCTTAAATGTGCCTACGCTTCCTCACTTTGTGACTGTGGTTGTACCTTCACCACATTAAGACTTAAAGATTCTCCTGCAATTTATTCATAGACTCTGTTTGCCATCTGATGTATTTATAGACAGAAATCAAATATCTGTTTCCTACCCTTCATTGCTAAAGTAGTAGTAGCTCCCAAAACAAGAGTTCTAGAATTCCACTATGTTTGTAATAATGTCTCCTCCCATTCATTCAGTTATTTGAAGAACTGGTTGATTATTTAGTATAGGATGGAAGGCCTCTAAATGAAAAAAAGGATTCTACTGGGCTGTTCTGTCACTCAGACTAGGGAGACAGATATTTTAGCCTGTATCATATATACATTTACTTAGTTTCTAATGATTTTTATGTTGTGGATTTGGAGAACCACACATACAGCTGAACCCAATGACTTAGATGACAGAATACGTTTTCAAAAATCTGTGTTACAGAATCACAGAGTGGTAGGGGTTGGAAGGGACCTCTGGAGATCATCTAGTCCAACCCCCCTGCCAGAGCAGGGTCACCTACAGCAGGTTGCACAGGATGGTGTCCAAGCGGGTTTTGAATGTCTCCAGAGTGGGAGACTCCACCACCTCACTGGGCAGCCTGTTTCAGTGCTCTGTCACCCTCAAAGTAAAGGAGTTTTTCCTCATGGTCAGATGGAACTTCCTTTGTTCCAGGTTGTACCCATACCCCCTTGTCCTGTCGTTGGGCACCACTGAAAAGAGTCTGGCCCCATCCTCTTGGCACTCATCCTTGAGATATTTATAAGCATAGATAATATCCCCTCTCAGTCTTCTTTTCTCCAGGCTAAACAGATCTTTTCCTCCACATGCTTAGAGATGACATCCAGGATGAGCTGTTCCATCACCTTTCCAGGGATGGAGTTGAGGCTGACAGGCCTGTAGTTTCCTGGGTCCTCCTTCTTTCCCTTTTTAAAGACTTGCATGACATTGGATTTCCTCTGGTCCTCAGGTACCTCTCCGATTCTCCATGACCTTTCAAAGATGTTGAAGAGTGGCTTAGCAATAATATATGCCAAGTCCCTCAGTACTCATGGGTGCACCCCATGGGGGCCCACAGATTTGTGAGTGTCAAGTTTGCCTAAATGATCTCTAACTTGATCCTTCTCCACCAAAGGAAAGTCTTCCTTTCTCCAGACTTTTTCTCTTACCTCCGGGGTCTAGGATTCCTGAGGGACAGACTTAGCAGTTAAGACTGAAGCAAAGAAGTCATTCAGTAACTCCACCTTCTCTGTATTCTCCATCACTAGGGCACCCATCTCATTCCTGAGACACCCACCTCATTCATTACATTGTGGTTCAATGTCATTGTTGTCAGAGTAATCTGCTAGTGGGATACCAATCTATGAGTCTGCTAGTGGCAAATACAAGTATCTAACTATTTTGGTAATCTGGGCTGGAATTAACACCAAAAAAAAATGTTCACAAATGTATAGCAATAGCATAAAATCTTAGGTGATTATCTCCTAAATGAAGTGTAAACTTTTGTAGGTGAGAAGTAACTTTCTTGTTACCAAGTAATTTCTTTTGTTATTGGTTACAATTTATTGTAGTCACACAATCCAGAAAAGAAGTGAGAAAGAACTATTCTTAAAATACATTGAAGTTAAAAACAAACAAACTAACACAAAACAAAACCAAAACCCCTCTTTTCATCTACTGTCTAACTTTTGAGGAGGAAAGAGACAATAGCAGCTAAGATTCAATTATTTTATTTTTTTTCCTAATAAAAATTAACATGAAGCGTCAACACAGGTAGTCTGCACATCTCCAGAAGTGGACAAGTTGTAACAAAGTCAAAAAGTTTACCACCTCAGTCACAACAATAAATAAGTAAGATTCACAAAATAAGCATTCCTCTGTCTACTGTACCTCAGAGAGGTTATTAGATCATGTTATTAAATCATGTTTGACAAGGTATTTGAGAACACAAAACTAGGACATGAAAGTGGTGCTTCTATTTTACAAATTACTGGAGCAATTCCATGAGATGCTGGAGAAATAGGTTAAAAATCCCACCTCTGCTGAGGTGACAAGAGTACACAATTTCTACATTTCAGGAAAGTGTAGCAGTCCCATGACTTTTGACTAATCTGGGACAGAGTTTTCTCTCAAGAATTTCCATTTTGCATGCAGTAATTAAATATACATAGATCCAAAGTGAGATCCCAGCTGGTGGGGAGAAATATCCCAATGAATACATGTCTATTTTATTCAAAATGGAACGTAATCCTCAGACATTTCAGAAAACAATATATTTTTACAGTGCTCTATTCCCTGTGTTTCCTCAATCATTTTTAAGTGTTCTGCTTATGCAGTTATTGTAGCTAGAGTACAAGGATGTGACCATATTTTTAGTATAGCCTTTTTTTAAAAGGAAAAAGAACTTGTTTACATACTTATTTCCAGAAGATGAATCAAAGAAATTATCAGTGAAATACAGAAAATCACATAGATTTCCAAAGCAGAACTTAGTGTCTGCTTTCAGAAGAGCAATCTAAAAACTAATGTCCCTACAAAGCCAGTGTAAATAAAAGCCTGTAGTCACACAGGTACAGATGTCCCAAAGCACAGGTGCTAATCACCTAAATCATTTCCAGCTACAGCTGTTGAGAACTAGAAACAAGATGCCATTCATCTTACCCAGTTTTAGAGGTCTACAGGATAGATGCCAACACCCAAGCCAGTTGTCTACTCAAAAAGAAACCCCAAAATAAGTCAGATAAATCATGCATTGGAAATGGTTATTTATTTGCATTGACTAGCTTAAGTGAGGTGTTTAATGGTGAGATGGCTGGTGAGGGCCTGCAGCCATTAGCTCCAAAATGTGCTGGCTATGCTGCAGCATGCTTAAAGTCTTACATAGGAAAGCTGGAAGCTCCTGGACCAACAGGAGCCAATCACAGAATCACAGAATTATCAGAGTTGGAAGGGACCTCTAGAGATCATCTAGTCCAACTCCCCTGCTAAAGCAGGATTGCCTAGAGCACATTACTCAGGACTGCAGCCAGGCACGTCTTGAAAATCTCCAGGGAAGGGGACTCCACAACCTCCCTGGGCAGCCTGTGCCAGTGCTCTGTCACCCTCACCGTAAAGAAGTTTTTCCGTGTATTTGAACGGAACTTCCTGTGTTCTAACTTGTGCCCATTGCCCCTCATCCTGTTACTTGGAACTATTGAAAAGAGCCTGGCTCCATCCTCCTTCAACCCACCCTTGAGATACTTGTACGCCATAATAAGGTCTCCCCTCAGCCTTCTCTTCTCCAGGCTAAAGAGTCCCAGCTCTCTCAGCCTTTCCTCATAAGGGAGATGCTCCAAGCCCTTAATCATCTTAGTTGCTCTTCGCTGGACTCGCTCCAGCAGTTGCCTGTCCCTCTTGAACTGGGGAGCCCAAAACTGGACACAGTATTCCAGTTGTGGCCCCACCAGTGCAGAGTAGAGGGGGAGAATGACCTCCCTCGACCTACTGGCCACACTCTTCCCTATGCAGCCCAGGATTCCATTGGCCTTTTTGGCGACAAGGGCACATTGCTGGGCCATGGATAATTTACTGTCTACCACAACCCCCAGATCCTTCTCCTCCAAGCTACTTCCCAGCAGGTCTGCCCCTAACCTGTACTGGTGAGGCACCTGTGCTGGGGAGGCACCGTTAATACACGGCATAGGAATGACACCTGGAGAGTAATGCAAAGTAATTACAGCTGCTCCGGCCAAGTCAGCCTCAATGAAGACACGGCTGAAGTGCCTCTATGCAAATGCATGGAGCATGGAGAACAAACAGGAGGAGCTAGAGATGTGTGCACACCTCCAAGGCTACGATCTCATTGGCATCGTAGAAACTTGGTGGAATGACTCCTATGACTGGACTGTTGGCATGGAAGGCTACAGGGTCTTCAGGAGAGACAGACAAGGGAAACAAGGAGGTGGTGTTGCCTTATATGTGAAGGAGCAGCTGGAATGAATGGAGCTCAGCCTAGGGATGGATAAAGAGCCAACTGAGAGCCTATGGGTCAGGATTAAAGGGAAATGGGGAGCAGGGGACATTACAGTGGGGGTCTGCCACAGGTCACCCAACCAAGAAGACCAAGTGGATGAAGCCCTCTATAGACAGATAGGGACGCCACCATGTTCAAAGACCCTGGTTCTCATGAGTGACTTCAACCACCCTGACATCTGTTGGAAGGGTAACACAGCCAGGTATAGGCAATCCAGGAGGTTCTTGGATTGCATTGAGAAGAACTTCCTTCTCCAAGTGGTTGAGAAGACAACGAGGAGAGGAGCTATGCTGGACCTTGCTCTTACCAACGAGGAGGGGCTGAAAGACAGTGTCAACCTCAAGGGTAGCCTGGGCTGTTGTGAGCATGAAATGGTCGAGTTCGAGATCCTTGAGGCAGCGAGGAAGGTGTGCAGCAGGCTGACCACCCTGGACTTTGGGAGAGCTGACTTTGGCCTCTTGAAGAATCTGCTTGGTGTGGTGCCGTGGGATGAAGCACTGGAGGGAAGAGAGGCCCAAGAAAGTTGGTTAATATTCAAGGATCACCTCCTCCAAGCTCAGGAGCGATGCATCCCTACAAAGAGGAAGGCAGGCAGAAAAGCCAGGAGGCCTGCATGGATGAACAAGGAGCTCCTGGACATGACCAAAAGGAAAAAGGAGGCCTACAGGGAGTGGAAACAGGGGCTGGTAGACTAGGAGGAATACAGAGGAATAGTTCGAGCAGCCAGGGATCGGGTTAGACAAGCTAAAGCCCAGATAGAATTAAATCTGGCCAGGGACATCAAGACAAACAAAAAAATCCTTCTTTAAGTATGTCAGTGAGAAAAGAAAGACTGGGGAAACTGTGGGCCCTCTCTGGAAGGAAACGCAAGAAGTGGTTACCCAGGACACAGACAGACCTGAGGTACTCAATGACTTTTGCCTCAGTCTTCACTGGCAAGTACTGCAGCCACACTGCCCATGATGCAGAATGCAAAGGCAGGGATTGGGAAAATGGAGAACCGCCCACTTTAGGTGAAGATCAAGTGCGAGACCACCTGAGGAATCTGAAGGTGCACAAGTCCATGGGACATGATGAGATATATCTGCGAGTCCTGAGGGAGCTGGCAGATGAAGTTGATAAGCCACTAGCCAGCATATTTGAGAAGTCATGGTGGTCTGGTGAGGGTACTGCCGACTGGAAAAGGGGAAACATAACCCTTATTTTCAAAAAGGGAAATAAGGAAGACCCAGGGAACTACAGGCCAGTCAGTCTCACCTCTGTGCCTGGCAAGATCATGGAGCAGATCCTCCTGGAAACTCTGCTGAGGCACGTAGAAAACAAGGAGGTGATTGGTGGCAGCCAGCATGGCTTCACCAAGGGCAAGTCATGCCTGACAAATTTGGTGTCCTTCTACAAAGGAGATACAGTGGCAGTGGACAAGGGAAGACCAACTGATGTCATCTACTTGGATTTGTGCAAAGAGTTTGACACCGTACCACATGATATCCTGGTCTCTAAATTGAAGAGATATGGATTCGACAAATGGACCACTCAGTGGATAAAGAACTGGCTGGACAGTCGCACTCAAAGAGTTACGGTCAACAGCTCAATGTCCAAGTGAAGAGCAGTGATGCGTGGCACTCCTCAGGGGTCGGTACTGGGACCTGTAATTTTCAACATCATTGTCGGTGACATGGGCAGTAGGGTTGAGTGCACCATCACCAAGTTTGCCGATGACACCAAGCTGTTTGGCGAGGTAGACATGCTGGAGGGGAGGGATGCCATCCAGAGGGGCCTGGACAGGCTGGAGAGGTGGGCCCAAGTCAACCTCATGCAGTTCAAAAAAGCCTAGTGCAAGGTCTTACATCTGGGTCGGGGCAGTCCCAAGCACAAATACAGGCTCGGCGGGGAATGGCTGGAGAGCAGCCCTGAGGAGAAGGACCTGGGGGTGCTGATTGACGAGAAGCTCAACATGAGCCAGCAGTGTGCGATTGCAGCCCAGAAGGCCAACTGTATCCTGGGCTGAGTCAAAAGAAGTGTGACTAGCAGGTCAAAGGAGGTGATTCTGCCCCTCTGTTCTGCTTTCATGAGACCCCACCTGGAGTACCGCTTCCAGCTCTGGAGTCCCCAACATAAGAAGGACATGGACCTGCTGGAGTGTGTCCAGAGGAGGGCCATGAGGATGATCCAAGGGCTGGAGCGCCTCTCCTATGAGGAGAGGCTGAAAGAGTTGGGGCTGTTCAGCCTGGAGAAGAGAAGGTTCCAGGGAGATCTTATTGCAGCCTTCCAGTACCTAAAGGGGGCCTACAGGAAAGCTGGGGAAGGACTTTTTTACTAGGGCATGTAGTGATAGGACGAGGGGGAATGGCTTTAAACTGGAAGAGGGTAGGTTCAGATTGATCATTAGGAAAAAGTTTTTCACTTTGAGGGTGGTAAGGCACTAGAACAGGTTTCCCAGGGAGGTTGTTGAGGCCTCATTCCTGGAGGTGTTCAAGGCCAGGCTGGGTGTGGCCTTGGGCAACCTGGTCTAGTGGGAAGTGTCACTGCCTATGGCAGGGGAGTTGGAACTTGATGATCTTCAAGGTTGTTTCCAACCTAAACCAGTTGATGATTCTATGATTCTAAAACCTACATATAAGATTGAAATTCAAAAAAGTTGAATTTTATTCTGAGGGTCCCCATTTCTACATCTTTTGAAAGGTTTAATTTGCTAGACATCTTAAAAGAACACCTCAGACTGATAGCATTTGTCAAAACAAAGTTAAGGAGGATGGTATTTCTAACATCATGGTCTAGTAATCGAGGCTTTATGTCAGAAATTGATCTACAGAAAATCAAGCAAAATGGAACATGACTTGACAGCCTACTGCTTAACTCATTCTACTGAGTGTAAAATGTTTATTCAATCACTGTGTTCTGTTTTATTTTAGAATGGGGGCGGAGGTTTTTTTTATTTTTAATATGAAGACTGTCCCAGGAGGAGGCAAATGTTTCCTCTTTCCTTAGCTGATGTGGGTGTATATGAATAAAAGACCTGGGTTTTATCAGCTTCTTTCCACCTCCACATCAAAGCTTCCTGACATGTTAATTTTCAGCCTAGGCATTCTGAGTAGCTGAGTTTAAAGCATTTACCCCTCATCCTATCACTACGCTCCCTGTTAGACTCCCTCCTCATTTTTCCTGTAGGCCCCTTTAAGTACTGGAAGGCCTCTCTAAGGTCTCCCTGGAGCCTTCTCTTCTCCAGGCTGAACAACCCCAACTCTCAGCCTGTCTTCATAGGAGAGGTGCTCCAGCCTCTGATCACCTTCGTGGTCATCCTCTGGACTCTCTCCAACAAGTCCATGTCCTTCTTATGTTGGGGGCTCCAAAGCTGACCATAATACTCCAGGTGGGTTCTCACAAGAGTAGAGGGCAGAATCACCTCCCTTGACCCGCTGACCACTCTTCTTTTGATGCAGCCCAGGATCAACTGACACCCCCAAATGCTTCTCCTCGGGGATGCTCTCAAGCCTTTCTCCACACAGCCTGTATTTGCGCTTGGGATTAGAACAACCCACATACAAGGCTTGCACTTGGCCTTCTTGACCTTCATGAGTTTTGAATAGGCCTACCTAAAGCTTATCAAGGTTCCTTTGGATGGCATCCCTTCCCTCAGTGTGTCGACCACACCATACAGTTTGGAGTCATCAACAAACTTTCTGAAGGTATAATATATCAACCAATGCTGCTGACAGAGATGTTAAACAGCACTGTTCCCAATACTGACCCCTGAAGAACACTACTCATCACTGGTCTCCATCCACTTGGACATCAAGCCACAGACCACAAGTATTTGAGAGAGGCCAATGAGCCAACTCCTTTTATCCACTGAGTGGTCCATCTGTAAAATCCATGTCTCTCCAATTTAGAGACAAGAATGTTGGATGGGACAGTATCAAATGCTTTGCACAAGTCCAGGTAGATAATGTCAGTTGCTTTTCCCTTATCTACCAATCTTGTAATACTGTCATAGAAGGCCACCGAATTTGTCAGGCAAGTTTGCTCTCAGTGAAGCCGTGATGGCTGTCACCAGTCACCCCCTTATTTTCCATGTGCCGTAGCAGAGTTTCCAGAAGGATCTGTTCCGTGATCTTGCCAGGCACAGAGGTTAGACTGTAGTGCCCCAGGTCTTCCTTTTTTTCCCTGTTTAAAAATTGGGGTTGTGTTTCCCCTATTCCAATCAGTGAGAGCTTCACCAGACTGCCACAATTTCTCAAATATGATGGATAGTGGCTTAACAGCTTAATCCGCCAGTTCCCTCAGAACTCATGGATGGATTTCATCAGGTCCCATGGACTTGTGCACCTTCAGGTTCCTTAGATGAAATAGCAATAATAATTTTATAAAAATTAGCATAATTTGATGAACACTGTGCAACTTCAGTGGCATGAGGTTTTAAGTCAAAGCAGGGACATACTAGGAAAGTGACATATCTGCTCACTCATGGCCATAGAGTGATATAAATTAGAATCCTCTTTTTGAATAATAAAATACTCAGTATTTGACAAGAGTAGTTCATACTTAAAGAACCTAACAAACATAAACTTGTTAATTAATTGTAGAAATAGAGCCTTTAAATGGGCTAGACAACATCATCATGGAAAATGAATTAGATCATTGAAATAATGTTGAGGTTATTCTAAAGTTAGAGTCAGTAAACCAAGACAATTTTAAAGGGAAAGGAATTGAAATATCATAGTCTGTCACTGACTCATTTCCTTATTTCAGCAGAAGGTCAGAAAAAAGCTATTGCAGGAACATTCCTATTGATGTAAAAAATGGCAATGAGGGCTGAGAAAAAATAAGATTGCCTCCAATGTACTGTACTAGCAAGTTTTATTTTTTGACAGTATATTACATGGGAAACATATCCCTTTTTTTTTTTTTTGAAAGATAAGGAGAGGAGCTAAAAATACAAATTTTATTCATAAGATTATACATATAGAAGGGGTATTTTTCAGTAGTTCTATTCATGTAGAGTAGGTTGACATTACATATTTGTTATATAAAGTGCCTAAACTGTTCCAAAAGCAGAAACGATATTTCAGGGCGCTCACAGCAACTGAGTACTCACTGAGGTACAGAGCTCAACACAGTGCAGGTCTATGAATCTTGTAATATTTTCTCTGTAGTGTTGTAATAGGACCCAGCAATCAGTCCTACTGAAATTAACTAATTATAAGACATCGCCATCAGTATTGTTTGTAAGCAAAAGAAAAGAGAAAGGCAGACATAGAACAAAGGGAAGGGGGAAAGAGAGGGAAAGAAGGGGGGAGAAAGGGGAAAAGGAAAGGAGAAAGGGGGAAAGAAGGAAGGGGAGAGAGACATGGAGGAGAGAGGGAGAGAGAGAGAGAGAGAGCATTTTAGTGAGATTACAGATTTGTTAATATTTAAAAACCACTAAAAAACAAAGAACTGAAGTCACCTAAGAGTCAAAACAGGCAAGAAGACAAGAAGCTATAAAAGAAGCAAAGAGGAAGATAGCAACTCAAGAAAGATCAAGAATCAACCCATTCCAAGGCAAAACTGCTAACAGACAGGAGCAGAGTGGTGTTATTAGAGAAGGATACTGACTATGTGAGGTATATATTTATAATGATTTTTAATAACTTATATAGATTAATAGTTTATACAGAGTGCAACATATAACTTACAATGAAGCAGATGCAGTTATGTCCAAGCAGTATTTAACTGTGAGAAACACATAAGAACTGTGGTAATGGCAGTAAAAAAATAGATGTAGCAATATACAGTCACAGCAGCTAGTAGTAGCATAATGTATGATTATGCACTTCCAGTTTCCTTGTTTCTCAAAACCCCAAAGGCCCCCAAGAGTCCTCTATGATTACCAGTAGTCCATTCTGATAGCAAGGGTACCATGGACATCCTGGCTGAAGAATCAAGGCGTCCTGGAGAAGGTGTTTGCCTTTTGTACTGCTAGGTTCATCAATACCTATCCTTATTCTGCTGGTCCACCCTTGTAATTTTTGATTTGTCCCTTAATTTATGAAAAATCTCTGGACCTATGCATGGCCTTCTGAACTTTACTTCCCCAAACTCTCTGGACAGGTTGTTCCTTATTTCTGCCTCATCATCTCTGGAACTGATCTAGACAACCATTTATTTTGTCCTCATCTTGCAGTTCTCCCTCCAGATTGTGGCTCCCAAAACAGACCCAGAGGTAACCAGTTCTTTTGATTTCATTCTGGAGTTGCATTAACCTCACCCTTATTATATTATCCATCCTCTGATTAATTAACTGAGTTTAATCAGCAATACACTCAATCTGTTCACGTTAATTCAGTAGTTTCAGTGCAGTCTTGCAAACATGCTCAGGCTTTTTAATTTTGCCAAGCCAGCATTTCTGTTTTCTTTTGTCTCACCACAAGCAATTCTAAACAGGATTAGCAATGTTGTACAAAGGCCCATCTGGATACCCGCAAGTCCGTAGGTCCTGATCAGATGCAACCTCGAGTGCTGAGGGATCTGGGGGAAGTCATTGCTTGGCCACTCTCCATCACCTTTGAAAGGTCCTGGAGAACAGGTGAGGTGCCTGATGACTGGAGGAAAGCCAATGTCACTCCAGTCTTCAAAAAGGGCAAGAAGGAAAACCTGGGAAACTACAGGCTGGTCAACCTCACCTCCATCACTGGAAAGATGATGGAACAGCTCATTCTGGGAATCGTCTCAAAGTATCTGGAGGAAAAGAAGGTTATCAGAAGTAGTCAACACGGATTCACCAAGGAGAAGTCATGTTGGACTAATCTGATAGCCTTCTATGATGGGGTGACTGGATGGGTGGATGAGGGGAGGGCAGTGGATGTTGTCTACCTTGACTTCAGCAAGGCTTTCGACACCGTCTCCCACATCATCCTCATAGGCAAGCTTAGGAAGTGTGGGTTAGATGAATGGACAGTGGAGTGGATTGAACAGTGGTTGGCAGATAGAGCTCAGAGGGTTGTGGTTAGTGGTGCAGAGTCTAGTTGGAGGTCAGTAACAAGTGGTGTCCCTCAGGGGTCAGTACTGGGTCCAGTCCTGTTCAGTATACTCATCAATGACCTGGATGAAGGGCTAGAGTGTATCATCAGCAAGTTTGCTGATGACACAAAACTGGGAAGGGTGGCTAATACACCAGAAGGCTGTGCTGCCATACAAAGCAAAAGTGTTGGGCAGTGAGGAACTTAATGAAGTTCAACAGGGCAAGTGTAGGGTACTGCATCTGGGGAGGAATAACCCCATGCAGCAGTACAGGTTGGGGGCTGACCTGCTTGAAAGCAGCTCTGTGGAAAGGGACCCGGTGGGCAAAGGGATGACCATGAGCCAGCAATGTGCCCTGGTGGCCAAGAAGGCCAATGGCATTCTGGGGTGCATCAAGAAGAGTGTGGCCAGCAGGTGGAGGAAGGTCATCCTCCCCCTCTACTCTGCCCTGGTGAGGCCACATCTGGAGTATTGTGTCCAGTTCTGGGCTCTCCAGTTCAAGAAGGACAGGAAACTGCTGGAGAGGGTCCAGCAAAGGGCTACAAAGGTGATTAGGGGATTGGAACATCTCTCTTATGAGGAAAGAGTGAGGGACTTGGGTCTTTTTAGTCTAGAGAAAGACTGAAGGGGGATCTTATCAATACTTACAAATACTTAAAGGGAGGGTGCCAGGGGGATGGGGATGGGAACAGTCTTTTTTCAGTGGTGTCCAGTGATAGGACAAGAGGTAACAGGCACAAACTTGAACATAGGAAGTTCCATCTAAACATGAGGAGGAACTTCTTTAATTTGAGGATGGCAGAACACTGGAAGAGGCTGCCCAGAGAGGTGGTGGAGTCTCCCAGTCTGGAAACATTCAAAACCCGCCTGGATGCTGTCCAGTGCAACCTACTGTAGGTGACTCTGCTCTGGCAGGGGGGGTTGGACTAGATGATCTCCAGAGGTCCCTTCCAACCTCGACCATTCTGTGATTCTGTAGGATAGAGAATAAGACATCCTAGAGGATATTCCATAAACATTTGTGCCTCACTCAAGGATGTCCTAATGTTCTAAGATAATTATCTGGGGATTTGAGAGTTCTGTCATTGTCATGCATTTGAAAAATGCCAAATGCAAAATATTTATTTCTTTTGGGCTGTGCGATGTCCACTATGAGATGATCTCACACAGTAGATTTTATAACTCAGATAAGAGGCCTGTCACCCAAGAAGACCAAAGAAGGATCAGGTTTGTTAGAATCAGGTTTCTTATACTTTTTTTCTCTCTGGGCTTTGTTTCTTTTTTTTTTTCATCAAAATCATCATAAGATTATAAAAAAAAAAAAAAAAGAAAAAAAAAAAAAAGAAACAGAACTGAACAACCAAGAAACAAAAGACAAAACCCTAACCAAACAAACCAACCCCCCCCTAGACAACCCAGGGTTATTTCTAAAATAACTTTGAGTTTTCTTTTTTTTTTTTTTTTAAATTTTGAAAAAGAAAGACATTTTTTATGACCAAAGAAATGTGCAGGAAGGAGTGGCAGAGACAACATGTGATGAACTGACCACAACTCCCATTCCCCACACCCCTGCACTGCTCAGGGGGACAAAGTAGAGAATTTGGGAGTTAAGTTGAGTCCAGGAAGAAGGGAGAGGTGGGGGGAAGGTATTTTAAGGTTGTTCTTATTTCTCATTATCCTACTCTGACTTTTGCTTGACAATATATTAAATTAATTTCCCCTAGTTGAGTCTGCTTTGACTGTGCTAGTAATTGGTGAGTGATCTCTCCCTGTTCTTATTTTGACCCACAAGATTTTCATCATATTTTCTCTCCTCTGTCCTGCAGAGGAGGGGAGTGCCAGAGCAGCTTGGTGGGCACCTGGCATCCAGCCAAGATCAGCCCACCAGAAAGAACTCTTAAACTAGTTCAAGCAATCTTCAGTATTCCATAGGCAACAATATTGTAGAAGTTATATGATACAGACTACAGCAGCAACTTGTGCTTGCTGTCAGCTTTATAGTTAACTTCTCATTTCTTGTAGCTATAAGTAATCACAGACATGTTACACTGTTCTAATTTCATGTGACGTACATTTCCTTCTTTTTTTTTTTTTGTAATTGTCTTTATTTTGTTTGTTAAAAACTACATACCATTTCAAATTCACCTGTGCCCCAGGCACAAGTAGACACTAGTCCTCAACACTGCCTGGCTTGGTGAGGAAGATTGCTCCTTTGTATCAGAGAGTCCATGTATCACTGTCTCCATGAAATAAAATTTCCAGCTCAAGTGTCATGGAGAAATTGGGCTGGGACTTTGACTCCAGTTTCCTTCAGTGTGTTAGATGGCATAGCATAACTGAGATAAGAAATAACTTGGAGTTTCTAGGGTCATTGACACATGACTATCAAACCTTTGGGTATTTTAGGCTGATCACCCTTATTAACCAGTATTTTTATATGTGCATTAAGCTGTTTCATTAAAACGTACAGTAGTGACTCTGTCATTACCTCACTATCTGAAGAAACACATTTTCCACCCCACCACAATCATATAAAAAAAAGTCCAAACTCCATAAATTCAGATGCATTAGATATAGTAAAAGTTTTATTTATTTACCTCCGGTTTACTGTGAAATATATGTTGCATTCCTTAAAAATTTGGCCAAGCAGGAAGGCTTACCTTGACTGCTGCACTTTGGACAAGGAAATTTAACCTACCTTCAGAGTAAATGAGTGTGCAGAGATGGGAAAAGGTTCTGAAGTTCAAGATGGGGAAGGAGGGAATGAGACAGTAATGAAGGAGGGAAATATTGAGACAGTAACCCACATCCAAAATGCAGAAATAATGGAAAGAGAGAGGAGAGAGATAAAATCATATAAAAAGAAAAACAACCAATTTTTTACATACTCCAAAGGAACTGTGTGGAGTTTACCACAACCCAAGAAGCCATTAAGAATTACTGGGCTGAGAACAGGACTGAAGAAAATGGCTTACCCTGCCAACACTAGTATGGTGACCTAGAGAGGAAAATTTCTAAACAATCTCTATTATTAGCCTCTTGCTATGAGTTTATTTATTTGAAAAACTTAGTTTTTCTTTCTTGTGTTCAAACAAAAAGCTTTAAGCTTTCAAAATCTTTCAGTATATTTTATGTTCATCTCTGGAAGAAAATATTGTAAGCACATCTACTCACAGCTCTGGCCAATACAAGATTACCTCATAACAAACAACAAATGAAAATTAAAATCTGTGTGCAGATAATGTGAAAAGAGAGAAACATGGAATATATTTTTAATTAATTAACTTCAGTGAAAAACTCAAGTCTCTCTAATGCTAAGAATCACAGTATGCTTACTAGATGTGAAGAAAAGTTACAAATACAAGGCAGACCAATCAAGGTGTGTGGGAGTATCAACGATACTTTAAAAAATTATTTAGCTTGACAGTATTCCAACCATGGCAGCTACAATTTTTCATAATTTAACTAGTTTATTGATCTAAGGTGTGATAAACAGCTGAAAGGAACTGTAAAATAGTGTATATATAATATGTTCACATATAAAAATATTTGCATTAGTAAACATCAGAAAAACAAAACTACAAATTATTTTGTGTGTGTCTGTGATTTAAAAATTAGCAGAAGAAGACAGACTTATTTTCTTTGCCCCAAAAAAGAAACTGGACACACTAATAGTATCTTTCCCCATTGAACAGCAAATGTTTCACATTTCACATAGCTTTTTGCTACTTTTGGTACAGTAATCTCTATCAAGGGGTAAATTGACTTTCCTTTTACAGTTCATTAACAGACACAATCCAGCCAATAGAGTTTGCATGGACTGGTTCTAGATTGTCTCTAAGTTCAGACGTGAGTTCATTCAGCATTGTAAAGCACACTAAATAAAAAGAAATATTTCCTTGAACTGTAATGCACAACTTTTGGCTGGTAATTATAATAAATCATGTTATGTATTATTGCTGCATCATTTAAACCTTTCATTTGCAAAAGATTTGTGTTTTCAAATACATAAAACATGTATGTCCAAACAATATCTTACGACAATGAACAGATTCTCAGGAGATTGAACAGGAATCTAATCCACATTATCCCTGTATCCACGTTCTGGTAAGGGTCATTCTAAATATTTGGCTGACTTTGAACAAGTACAAGCTTGACTTCTGAATTAACAAGCCAGGAGTCAAAGAATGGTGCATTTTTTTCTGTCTTTGAGGTAAAATAGTTTATTCTAAAATCGTGTTGGTAGGCCCTTCAGAATGATCTAATGCACTACTAAATGTGGATTTATGCATACATGGATGTGAATTTATTAATGTGTATTCTCTGCTAGAATTCAGTCTCTAATATGGTTACATTTGTCTTATATATAACAATCGGTTTTGTGCTTTTCCTCGAACTCCCATTGAATTACCTACACGAAAATGAGAGCATTAGAGCTATATTTTTTCACCTGATAGCAAGTTCTTGAACGGCAGTTCTGTCAGCATATAACTACTGCAGCACAGTTAGCTGGCTCTTATCATAGGCAAGAGAAAAGAAAGGGCAACCGCCTCATAAATTTGCTGTCCCTTTCTAAGGGTTTGTGTCTCTAGAAATGTAAGCACAAAAGAGAAGCTCAAACTCCAAGCGACTGACCTCAGCAAAAGCCGAGACAGGAACAGCGTGGTTCACTTTCACTTCCACAAATCATAGAGTTATTGAGATTGGAGGGGAAGTCATGTGGTCCAACCAAAGCAGGTCATATTGCTTAGGTCCTTATCAAATAAAGATTCAAATGTTTCCAAGAATGGCACATCTTCTGTCTCTCTGTTAGACCACCATCATGGTACACAATGTTTCCTAATATCTAACTGGAACTTGTCATAACACATATTCGTTGCTGCTTGCCCTTTTACTATGCACACTCAGTGGAAGTCTGTCTTCTTAGTGTCTTTTCAGTTGCATGAACTTTCATAAGGCAGGTCTCCCAGGCCTCTGTGCTTAGTGAAAAGGTTCAGGAAAGAGAATCAACAGCAGTGGATGGTGATCATGTTAAGAATAACTTGAGAGAACTCATCTCACCTGAGTCCATGGGACCTGACAGTCTGCATCCAAGTATGCTGGGAAAACTGTCTAACGTCCTTGTAAGGATATCTTTGAAAAGTTTTGGAGACTGGGGAAGGTCCCTGACAACTGCACAAAAGCAAATGTTGCACCCATCATCATAAAAAACCAAAAAGGTCAGCCTAGGGAACTACAGGCTAATTAGTCTCACTGTGCTCCCTTAGGTAAATCACTGACTGAGATCTCCTAGAATCCATTTCTGGGCACATGAAGAAGAAGGTGATTGAAAACATCATGGATTTACTAAACATGAATCATGCCTGGCCAACCTGGCTGTGATCAACCTGTGATGAAAAGACTGGATCTGTGGAGAGCGGGAGAAGAGTGGATGACATTTACTTTGACTTTAGCAAGATCTTTGAAACTGTCTGCCCCCGGTATTCTTGTATTCAAGGTAGGACATCATAGTCTGGAATGATGGACAACTATATGGGTGAAAAAACAGGTTCAGATTATAGTAGTGTTTAACAGCTTGTATTCCATATTTGAAGGACAGTACCAAATGGAGTAGTGTGTAGGTATATGCTGGGACAAGTCCTACTTACTATCACCATCAATGAAAAAAGACAGAGCACCCTATCATCAAGTTTGCAGACGGCATTAAACTGGGGGAAGTGGATGTTGAAGTTGGTCAATCTGTCATTCAGAAAGGCCTAGTCTTTCTGCAGGAATGGACCAGCAGCAACTTTATGAAATTCAATAAGGACAAATGTGAAGTCCTGCATCTGGGAAGGAATCAGTCCTTGCAAATATATAGACAATATTTTTATGTGTGACATCAACATAAGCAGAGCCAGTAGATTGAGAAAGTGGTTATTACCTTACACTTATTACAACTGGAACGCTTCACCCAGTCCCAATATAAAAAAGATCTCAGCAAACTGGAGCAAGGTCAGCAGTGGGCCACTGAGATGATTGGGGTTCCAAACACTTGTCCTATGAGAATGAAGGAATGGGGCTTGGTGAGTCTGGAAAAGAGATGGCTTTGGCAGCATCTAACAGCAGCTCCCAGTACTTAGCTGGAGGCTACTAAGAAGAGGAAACCAAGCTCTTCACAGGAGTGCACGGTGGGAGGAAAGACAGGGGGCATAAATTGAAACAAGACAAGTTCAGAGTGGAAAAAAAACTTTCTCACCATGAGGGCAGTCAAGTAGAAGAGCAGGTTGCATGGGGAGGTTCTGTAGTCTCCATTCCTGTCAGGTTCTGTTCCTGACTGGATTAGACCCTGAGTAACCTGCTCTAACCTCACCTCTGACGCTGTTTTATTAGGAAGTAACCCCAGGGTTACTCCCTGTATTGTTGTGTGGAGTGTTTCTGTCACAGCTGCATTTTATTTTGTTGAACTTTATGAAGTTTCTGATAGGCCACTATCAGAATAGTGGCCCTTTCTTCTAGTGCATTAATTACTCTCCCTCCCTTTCAATAATACTCACAAATTCCCCTGAGGGAGCTTTCCTTCACATTATCCAGATGAAGACTTTAAACATATAATTCCCAGTGTCAAGAAAAGTTCTGGATACCTTTGAGGAGCATCAATCATTATTTGCCTCCACCTGAATTTCGTATTCTGATAGAAACAAACAGACTCTACTCCCCTATTCTGGGGTCTGGTATGGCTGCTCATCTTGTTCCATTCTCTCAAGACCTTAAAAATAACAGTCTTTCATTTGTTGTAGCCAAGGTTGTCTTCATAGCTTTGTCCAATTCTTCCATAACATTAAGCAGCAGGTCCAGCAGACTGCTTCTCCTAGTTATTGGTCACCTATGTCAAGGAATTCTCTTGAACACGTTAAAAAAATCTCCTGGATTGCTTGTAGCCAGAAGTATTACCCTCCCAACAGAAAGTTCCCCATGGTAACCAGGGACTGTGATCACGAGATTCCTTCCAGTTGTCTGAAGATGGCTTATTCTGCCTTCCTTTCTTGACTACATAACAAGAGAAAATGACTACCATGATGTTATACATGTCAGTCTCTCCCCTGATCTTCATAAGTTCTCAGCTTGAGAAAAAACAAATCAGCTGACAACAAGACCTTGATATGTTATATCATATATATTTGTGTTTTATGATAGTTTCAGAGAGTAGTCTGGAGGAAAAGTTTGGCAGCTCATTGAAATAGGAATATGATTAAGTCAAAGGTATAGATGTCAAATTGTTATACAAAAATCCTTCATACCACTGGAGTTATAGGGGTTATATACTGTGAGCTTCATATATGAACATCAGTTGTTAGAACCTGTAGTTGAAGAGAAATGAAAGAAGCTCTAATAGTAGTAAAGTTTCAAAAGAGTGTCAGATAAAAACAATACCTACATTTGAATTTAAATATTTTGTTCTTAGTTCTGTGAATTCAAAACTGAACTCAGGAGAAATAATGTCTTTAAAGGTATGTATTTTTTTTTTTTTTTGTGGTAAAAGCAGATGGCCATTTTATGCCATAGTTTGTAAGAGAAGAACTGTAAAGGAGTAAATTTGTTAAGCAGAAATGGTAATTAATGGTAGATTACATTAGGCATAATATTGACCATTTTTAGTATATTAACTTTTTTTTAAAAGGTTGTAAATCAAAATCTTTCAATCAGAATTGATAAGAGATTGAACAAATGACAAAATCACACTTACAGAAAGTTTTCAAGCATTATTATATTGTAGTTTAGAACTGCTTTAAAAGGTAATGGTTTTTCTCTGAAGTTTTGCATTAAATAGGCCTTTAAAGAAATTATGACAGCATCAAAGAATGTATAAAAATTTCTTATTAATTTACTTTTGCAACTCTTTACCACAGTAGAAGAGATTTTTATAAGCAAAATTTATCTGTGGTTACAGAAAATAACCTGATTTTTGACACCTATGTTGAGGGAAAAATCTATTTTCAATATCTTCTGGACCTTTTAAACACTCTGGTAGAGGCAGAACGATTAAGCATAAGTGATGTACAGCTGGGAAAGAGTAGAACTCAATGTAGCATAAGCAGCTATCCTGGGAGAAAAAGCACAGAGGAACAATGGAATAAATTGCAGTTGATGGTAAAATTAGTTGAATTGTTTCACATTTTCACTTAGCGAAAAACTTGTTCTGCTTTCACTACTACCTTCTGCGAAGAAAAAAAAAATATTTTAAAGTGCTTTTTATGTGTGGCAGATATTTTGGAAAAAAATTATCTTTTCGACAAAAAAACATCTTTGTCTGGTTCCCACTGGAAATAACCAGGATAAATTTACAGTAGTGGTCTGACCTGGCCATAAATCTCCTGTATGTTATCCTGGAAATTATCATGATGAGTCTTCAACTCAACATGAGTTTTTTGCTCAGGAAGCTCATGACAGTTCTATGCTATTACAGAGTACTCATATCACCCACTTATTCCAGTCTATTCATTAACATGCAATTTTCTGCCTTTCTCTTGAGGACAAAAAAAAAAAAAATAGGAAAAATGAAAATGAAAAGTGAAAAAAAGAACAAAGGATATATCTAATGCTACAGAAGTCTTTCTTTATGGGATGGGAAGCCCTGAAACTTTATTACATCTTTAGAGGTCTGTTGATTTTAGGATATTCTCAAAATGCAGGAATGCGTGCATGGGGTACTTAAAGCACTGCTGCTTCACTGCACGTTTTGAAAAGAAGTGTTATTAGTCCTGTAGCCCCTGAAGTACAATATAAAACACATCTACTATAAAATCTGTAGAAATGAAATACTTATACTTGGCTAATGAGAACATGCTAATAGTGGGAGCAAACCATGAAAAGGAGGCAGTTTAATATTGTGCCTGTAATAATTTGATTGTGTAGGCCCCATTTTATAGCCAAGATAACTTACATGTTTCAAGATACTATAATTGTTATGAGACCTTTCTGCAATTAATGTCTTTTCTGAAAGTCAGTTCAAGGAGGTTTCACTCATTAAAACAGTCTCAAGCAGCTTCAGGCTCCTCTTTCACCCCCTCTTGCTGTTTGCAGAGGAAAAGTATGTTACAAGGTCTCGTAATAACCATAATCTCCTGAGAGATGCAAATCAGCGACATAGACCAAGGACTTGCATAAGTTCACAAAGTTCTATGAATCTTCAGCTGAGGCGTTATTGAACTGTAAAGGTTCAATGATCCATCGCTTTCAAGATCCACGCCCTATGCCTATGCCCTATTTTGAGGTAATATTACTTCAAAATAACTGTTTTCTAACAGATTTATATTAATTCAAAGAAAAAGTAAAATTAGCCTAAATGTGTGTCCAAGAACAAACACATTTGATAGGTTTTAGACTGAAATATCCTACTGAGCTAATTTCAGTACTACTATACAGCTGAAGTCCAGAAAAAAAATATTATATGATTCCATTTTTGTTCAGTTTCTTTTATTATAGTCATATGTTTTTTACCAGTCAATTACCTTTCACAATTTATTTATTTATTTATTTATTTATATTCTTTGCCCATCATGTAAAGGAGAAAATGTTAGTAAAACCTAAAAAAATAATGTTTTGGTTTTTTTTCTGTTTAATTCAGTTATTTCTAAATGAAGTTTCACATTTTTTATACACACAATTTACTGCAATATTTCATAGGAACAATGTCTTAAAAAAATATACGTATTGTTTCTTAAAAACCTTATTAACAAAATCAAATTGAAAAATTTATATATGGATATTAAGATTACAATATTGCCTTTTGTTGTACTCACTTAACAATGTTCACAGAATTTTCCTTTTCCATATTTTTTAATGGCTAGGGCTTTCATGATCTGTGGACACAGTTCCCTAGGGAATTTCATTTCTGCCATTGCTCATCAATTTCAATATAATCAGCTCTAAACTTGAGGCTTCTAAATTACAGTTCCCAAGAGGCAAGGTATTAAATACGAAAATTGTAGCCAAATGCTTAAAAAAATATCACAAGCTGTGTCCCCCTAATATCATTTTAGATCATTTGGACAAACTGAATTTTCAGTTTCTATAATGCCAAAAAGATCTTAAAATCAATATATAATATATAGACATATAGAATATATAGAAATGAAGAAATATGTAGAGACTAGACTATACACTCATAGAAACATCCTTTCAGAAAAGTTTTTTTAAAGCCATATTTATTCTTTAAAAATCATTACTATAATTATGATTATATATTTATTTATAAACATCCTAATTAGTTTCTCTCTCCTCTGGGTCTCTTTTTCACATGAAATATTTGTGAATTATTAATCAAGCTGGAGCAGTTCAATACATTCTTCATTCCAAATGAAACCCTTTAAAAAGATCCCTACTTTTTCCTGCCTTTCAGCAATCTTCTTCAATTGGAATATTCCCTCTTCTGTCTTCCTAATGAAACTGTTCATACAGAATCTTTATTACTGCAAAATTCATTTTATAACATCAAGTAGGGTGAAAATTTAAATTTTCTTCCCACAAAATAATTCTTATATTTTGGAAAGAAGTGAAAAAAAAAAATAATCCATCGATCATTAGATAGATAGATAGATGGATAGACAGATAGCTAGAGAGATAGACAGACAAATAAAAAATTACTCTTTTTATCTCTTTTTTAACCATTTTTAAAGTTAGCTGCCCATCAGGTCTGTCTGCTTTATTTGGCTTACAACATCAAAGAAATCTGTGTAACAAGGTTTGTGAAGCGGTTACGGGAGAATGAAAACAGCTGTAGCCAGTTCACCAAATACAGGAGGAGGCAACCACAGGAGAGAGAAGTACAGGGAGGTGAGGGATCATGGGTCTGAAAGCAAACTTGAGAATGAATCAACACATCGTTTTTCATTTAGCATTTCAGGATAAGAAAATGTTATCAGAAAATTTTAACCAATCAGCTGTAAATATACCTTCACGTTTATCCATCCAAAATACTGCACACCAGATTTTTTTGATAACTAGATAGTAATGTTGATGTGAAATAATATACATATTTTAGTAATTTGCTTAACCTATTTGGTAGCCCAAATTAGAAAAAAATGAATAGTTCAGTACTACCAGCAAGCAGTTACTTTTAAGTGTGCTTATGTAATGCTGAAGTAGTCGTGATGGTCACGGAGAAAAAATGCAGACACGTACCACATCACAGGACACAGGCAGTACTATCTGGGAGATTATACCCCCCTTCTCTGTGCTGATACCTCCATATCATACATCAAGACACAACTAAATTCATGTGTTCTGAAACACAAATGTCACTGAAGTTATAGCAAGGATTAATATAGTACAATTATTTTAAAATCAGGAAATAAATTAACAAAATATAACCAATTAATTTTGCATTGAATGTATTACATTTGGGTTGAAATTTTGCTGTATTGTTTACTGACTAAGTACAGCAGAGCTCTCTGACTTTAAATTCCTCACCCTGTGACAAGTATAGATTAAAGTCCCTGAATAAGAAATAAAATAAAATAATACAAAACAAAACAAAATATTTCATTAAGTTTTAATTATTGCAATAAAACTACAATGGAATTATGGATAAGAAAATTTTGTCTTCCAACATATTTGGAAAATTCAAACAGGGATTAGAGATTTCATTTTTCAATGATTTATATGCATTGATTTCAGTGGACCTACTTTTGACATGTACTAGTCAGTTATAAAAAAATAGCATCAATGTTAGACTTTTTCTACATCTGTGCTGCGGTGCCTAAAATAACATTTAAATGTATTTACCTGAAAAAGTCTAAAAAAATAGTACTCCTAGGAAAACAATGACTTGAAAGTAGCTACAAAAAGAGTATGAGGAACTATTTTTATTATTACCAATGTTGAGTATTCCTTTACACGACAGAAACTAAAATAATCATGCTATTAAAATTGTTTATTTATTTTGCTTTCTGATGGATACAGCATAGCCAACATAGACGAGAGGTGTAGTGAATTTATTCCTTTTTTTGCAGTATCAGCAAGATAAGTTTGTTTTCAGACCCAGATTTTCTGTGTGATCTGGCTTTCTCTGCACAGGGACCTTTGAAAAATTTTCTGAATTACCTTATACAATGGATTACTTAAAGAGCATTACACATTGGATGGGCATTTTACCTGTATTAAAAATATTTGGTTTACACTGCTTCCTAAGCGAAGCAAATAAACCTCGGATTAATTCCAACCTATTTTAGCTTCTAACCAAGGTATCTAAGTCTCTGTCTTTCCAGTCAGCAGAGGCTCTATGGAAATTGTAAGACACACGAGCACTTCCTTCACTTCTGATAAATAAATGCTCTGACTATGACCTGAATCCAGGTCAGGATGAAACCTACTTTCATACATCTTCTGCTTTGGCCTTCCTCCTTTTCATAGGAAGAAAATATGATTTCGCTGAGCAAAAGGAAGCTGTGCTCTTTTTCAGTCTGAATTTGGGCAAGAATTTGCTATGTAATTTAGTCATATGAAGGCGTAAATAGATTTGGATTCAATTCATCTAAAGTAGAAATAAAAAGTTAAAGTCTTACATCTGAGTAAGAGTTAGTCTCCCACACGTCTCTTTATCATCAATGGAGGTATACTTTGTTATAAGACAATTATTTTTCTCATCTTAAGGTATCTGAGAGCCCAGATAACTATGCCATGCAGGTACTTGGTTCTCTTTGTTGGGTATAACTGGAGTATCAGCATGTCTGACTTTTAAATTCATAGGTTAGGGCAGATGGTTCTATTCATAGGATTATTTAGGTGGGAAATATACCCATCAATGGGAGCTATTTATTGCTTTATAGAAACTTTATAGGGATCATAGGACAGTTAAACCTTTAGTTTAAAAGCATTAGTTAAGTTGCAGAGGTGATTTTTTCTAGAACAATAACTTTAGGTTTTCATCTTAAAGTATACAATTTTTCTTAGTACTATTTCACTGGAGATTTATCAATATTTCTTTTAATTTAACAAAAAAAAAAAAAAAAGAAGCAAGCTTTCTCAGAATAGCTTCCCCATTGCTCCAACAGAGTGTTTCTTTCAGTTATTTTCTCTGTAACCCCTTCTCTCTAACCCTTGCTGTAAGCCTTTGGCCAGGTCAAGAGTGTAACTGTCTACAAGGACAGCTGTGATAGGTTTGGTTTGCACCGATGAGAAAAACTGCCAGTAAGTCGGTAAAAAAACATTAGGAAGGTAAACACTGCAGACAGGAGTGGAATCCCCAGTGCTTCCATGATTCAAGAGAGGAATTGCCAACATGGAAAGATATAAAAACCTAAAGGAAAACAAGTTACTCATCATAAACAGCAATTGTAGGATCTTATAGTCAAGCCATCAGTGTCACCACTGATGATAGAGATGGTGGTACCTGGCAAATCAGCAGTACTCAGGACCCTTGCAGTCCCTGCCACTCCTGACTGATACTTTCCCGGACAGCAGAGACGCTTCAGGTGCATTATAAGGAGTGACGGCCACACTAATGCTTAGTCTAATAACTCATTAAATCCCAGCTATCTTTTCTGTGTACTAACTAATAAACAATCACTTATACTTTTAAATTCTATACATCCTACTTGCAGAGTGTCTTTGCACTCAGCTAAGGAAGTCCAAACAAACTGCACGGTAAAGTGGGCCATAACATTTCTGTAAAGGCAACCTTATCTTCTAGATGTAACAGTTATAGTTAGTTATATCATGTAAACAGCAGGCCCTTTGAGACATTCTTTCTCATAATTAGACCTAACACTCGTGAAACTTACACTTCCCACATAGATTTGTTACGGTGTTTTCCTTGCAATGAAACCCAAACTGGTATATTAATAGTCCCATATGTTCTCTGATAGTACTAATCCCCATAATTTTATAAAAGCTGTCTGGTGATCACATACCTTCTCCCTTCCCACACATGGCATATTGGATTAAATAACCCCAGATGAAATTCTGAATAATTTCTGATGGGTGTTGGGAATAAGGGAAGAAAATATTTCTTCTTTTTATTAAATTTCCTATGTGAAGCATTATTATGAAACCTGAGTATTCTTCTACTGATTTAAATCTTCTGAGTAAAAAAAACAAAAACAAAACTAAATCAATTGTATATTTAAACTTAATATAATTTCTGTGCAACATTAGGATTATCATGGTACCATCCCAAAAATGTCCTTAGTTATTGAGAACTATTTTAGTAAATGTGGTAATGCCCAATTCCCCACTTAGAACTTTGCAGAAATACTGCTAATTTAGTAACAGTAAGCTTAAAATCTGATATGTTAAACTTTCTCATATCTTCTAGATTGCACTTGTATATTCACCAGCAGTAAAAAGGGCAGTGTATTACATATGTATTCATTTTTTATATGAAGCCTTCTAATTAATAATTATTCTCTAAGTAAAAATTGATTCTGTTCTTTTGATAAGTATCATTAAAATGTGTTCAGATCTAAATCAGTAAGTGAGATTAGCCTATACAAACAAAATAATGAACTGCTCCTTTGTACTCAGTCTTAGAATCACAGAATCACAGAATGGTCGAGGTTGGAAGGGACCTCTGGAGATCATCTAGTCCAACCCCCCTGCCAGAGCAGGGTCACCTACAGCAGGTTGCACAGGATGGTGTCCAGGCGGGTTTTGAATGTCTCCAGACTGGGAGACTCTACCACCTCCCTGGGCAGCCTGTTCCAGTGTTTTGCCACCCTCAAATTAAAGAAGTTCCTCCTCATGTTTAGATGGAACTTCCTATGTTCAAGTTTGTGCCTGTTACCTCTTGTCCTATCACTGGGCACCACTGAAAAAAGATTGTTCCCATCCCCCTGGCACCCTCCCTTTAAGTATTTGTAAGTATTGATAAGATCCCCCTTCAGTCTTTTCTCTAGACTAAAAAGACCCAAGTCCCTCACCCTTTCCTCATAAGAGAGATGTTCCAATCCTCTAATCACCTTTGTAGCCCTTTGCTGGCCTCTCTTCAGCACTTCCTTGTCCTTCTTGAACTGGAGAGCCCAGATCTGGACACAGTACTCCAGATGTGGCCTCACCAGGGCAGAGTAAAGGGGGACGATGACCTCCCTCGACCTGCTGGCCACACTCTTCTTGATGCACCCCAGGATGCCATTGGCCTTCTTGGCCACCAGGGCACATTTCTGTCTCATGGTCATCCCTTTTGTCCACCAAGACTCCCAGGTGCCTTTTCTCAGAATATTACAACTATGTTCAGTGTATGCAATATTTCCCTACTCTCAAATATATAGAAACAGAAGATACACGGGTTAAGTGGTATGATTATGCTGAGTTATATTGTTTTATAGATTCACTGAGAACTGTCAGATCAAATGTGTCAAAGTGTATCAGCTTTTCATCAGGAGTTTAAGGAGGAGTACTCAAACAGAAAATGAAGCATTAGAATTCCCCAGAATACACTTTCAGTCTCCAACAATTTGTAGCTCTGGAATTCCTGTAGAAGAAATACTGTATTTCTATTTAAAGCCCTAGAGAGTTTTTTTTTTCCTAAGTTTGTCTGGTTTTGAAACTATGTAAACTTTGAGAATCCATAGCATCATGTGTCAATATATCTCACTACCTTAGTACATAACTGTTTCTTTTTAAACTGACACCTACATTTTTTATCTTATGTCTTCTCTTCCCAGTATTAAAAAAGGGAAGACATAATGGATCTTTGCTTCCAGTACCACTCCTTGGTTTGTATATTTTCACTATATTCTCTGTTGCTTATTCTCATTCTATGCAAAGGGCTTACTTTTTAACAATTCTTCATTAGGAAGCTGTTGATTGACTTGTCTCTTTCTTGTCCTTGTTGTTATGCCCAAAATATTAGTGCCAAAAGGGAACAGAGCACATGTATGCAGGCCAGGACTTAATGTTCATACAATTAATGTTTTAATAGTCTGGTAATCCAAATTACCCAATTAATTCAGAAAAACAAAAAACTTCATTAGCAAATATAATTATTTAGAAATTCCTGCCTACAACCAACCCTTTCCTCTGGTCTTAACTGTCACCTTTCTAACGTTCCTGTGGATCCTGAGGCTGAGACTTTCAGTCTTCTTCAAGAGGAAGGATACCGGTTGTCATCACCCTGAGTTCTTTTCCCAGGAGGAATATAATATTGCTAAGTGGGACTTCTTCCCCCTCTTGTTTTTTACAGACATGTAATTATTTGTATGTGTATTGGGTTTGTGTGGCAAGGTTTTGGTAGCGGGGACCAGCGGGTGAGAGGGTACAGAGGTAGCTTCTGTGAGAAGCTGCTGGAAACTTCCCCTATGTCCAATAGAGCCAATGCTAGATGGCTCCAAGATGGACCCACTGCTGGCCAAGGCTGAGCCCATCAGCAATGGTGGTAGTGCCTCTGTGATAACATAATTAAGAAGGGGGAAGAAAAAAACAATTGTGCCACACCAGCAGCAGTCAGAAGAGAGAGGAGTGAGAATATGTGAAAGAAAAAAATATGCAGGCACCAAGATCAGTGAAGAAGGAGTGGGAGGATGTGCTCTAGGCATCAGAGCAGAGATTACCCTGCAGCCCATGGTGAAGACCATGGTGAAGCAAGTTGTTCCCCTGTAGCTCATGGAGGATCATGGTGGAGCAGATATCCACCTGTAGCCCATGGAGGACCTCATGCCTGAGCAAGTGGATGCGCCCAAAGGAGGCTGTGACCCCACGGAGAACACGCACTGGATCAGGCTCCTGGCGGGACGTGTGCACCTGTGGAGAGAGGAGCACATGCTGGAGCAGCTCTTCTGTCAGGACTTGTGACCCAACGGGGGACCCACACTGGAGAAATCCATCCTGTGGAAAAGACCCGTGCTGGAGCCATTCATGAACTGTAGCCCGTGGGAAGGACTTACATTGGAGAAGTGCATGGAGGACTGTCCTATGGGAGGGACCCCATGCTGGAGTAGGGGAGAGTTTGAGGAGGAAAGAGTGGCAGAGACAAGGTGTGATGAACTGCCTGCAAACCCTATTCCACACCCCACTGTGCTACTAAGGGGGAGGAGGCAGAGAAATAAGGACTGAAGTTGAGCCAGGAAGAAGGCATGAGTGGGGGGAAGTTATGTTAAGATTTGGTTTTATTACCCTATGTTGATTTGGTTGGTAATAAATTAAACTAATTTGCCCCACTCAAGTCTGTTTTCCCCATGATAGTAACTGGTGAGTGATCTCTCCCTGTCCTTATCTTGACCCACAAGCCTTTAGTTATATTTCCCTTCCCTGTCCAGCTGAGGAGGGGAACTTACAGAGCAGCTTGGTGGGCACCTGGTGTCCAGCTGTGGTTGTGAGAGAGAGACTTCACTGTAAGGTTCAAATTAACACTTCACTCACAGGTCCAATATGCCACTATTGCAGGTTTATGGATACAACAGAGGAATGCACTATTGCAATTTTAAAAGAAAACAATTCACAAGATTCACTATTAGAACCTACAAGTGATTTCTGAAAAGTACTAACACAAACCGTTCCGTTCAAATACACGGAAACAGTTCTTTACGGTGAGGGTGACAGAGCACTGGAACAGGCTGCCCAGGGAGGTTGTGGAGTCCCCTTCCCTGGAGATTTTCAAGACCCGCCTGGATGCAGTCCTGAGTAATGTGCTCTGGGCAATCCTGCTTTAGCAGGAGAGTTGGACTAGATGATCTCTAGAGGTCCCTTCCAACTCTGATAATTCTGTGATTCTGTGATTCTGTGAAACCACTTGCGCAATATATTAATACCTTAAAAGAGTGCACAAATCATGATCTTAAAGCATGCCAAATACCATACATATATTTCTTAGTCACTTATCCTCTTTCTCAGGTAAGGCCTTCTAATCCCTGGGAAGTTACCTTGTACAGCATCCTGGACAAAGGGGGAAGAATCTTCTACAGGCCAGCTGTATCACTGGAAAAAGACTCCCCATTTTTCTAACCAAACTTTATGGGTTCTTTTTTTCCTGATTTCATGGGTGGGCAGGATTATGCTTGAGTGGATTATACTATCTGGAGTGTTTATCTCTGGTGGTGTGATGGCGGCTTAGTCTGTGTTGCTAATTTTGCAATGTCTAGTACATGAAGTTACTGAGTAGTGGTGGAATGGGACTCAGGGCATTTTGTTTGTTAAGGGATTATTCAAGGCTCCACTCGGGTTTCGGTTCTTATTATGATGCAGTGTTCAGGCAACCCCAGTCTGAGCCTTTTCCGAAGGTCACCTCACCCCCACCCCCATCCCACCCCATATACAACACTATACCTATTTTCATTGTTTTATCTCTAATTTTATTCCCCCAAACATTCAGCAAAATATTGTGCTGTTGCAGCTCTTTTCAGTCGTTTTTTGTCTTTACTGTTTTTAATAGTTTAGTAAGGTCAACAAGCTTTATTATGTCATTTTTCATATCTTTTCTAGATCATTTATAAGCATGTTAAATAGCACAGAGCATGGATTCCTGTGGGAATTCTACTGGTGATCTCTCTCCCCCTAACAGAAATATTTTTTTTTTCCTATTTGGTTTTCCTTCTTTTTAAAATACTACTTATCCACATTAGGAAGTTTAAGGTATCCCGTACACCCTGTGTCATAGCAGCCAGCCTCATGGGGATGGCTTAGATTGACTAGTTGGAAAAAAATTTCTTCTTTCTTATACTTCTTCTGGCCTTGCATTCCTGAATTCATAACAGCTCAGGTTAAACAGAAGATATCAGAGACATCCTAAAATAATTTCATAGATTAATGTTAAGAAAGTCTTGAGTGAAGGGTAGGTTTGGAACCATTTAAAGGACAAGGATCAACACTTGTATGTGTGTCTCTCTACGGTGTATCAGTTTCAGCAATAGACTGTCACACAAAAAATTATCTTTAGGCTTCTCTGAAAGATCTTCTGAAAGAATATGAGCCAGCAGCGTGCCCAGGTGGCCAAGAAGGTCAACAGCATCCTGGCCTGTATCAGGAATAGTGTGGTGAGCAGGACTAAGAAAGTGATCATCCCCCTGTACTCAGCACTGGTGAGGGCCCCACCTCAAGTACTGCATTCAGTTTTGGGCGCCTCACTACAAGGAGGACATTGAGGTGTTGGAGTGTGTCCAGAGAAGGGCCACAAAGCTGGTGAGGGGTCTGGAGGATAAGTCTTATGAGGAACGACTGAGGGAACTGGGGTTGTTTAGCCTGGAGAAGAGGAAGCTGAGGGGAGACCTTATCACCCTCTACAAATACCTGAAAGGAGGTTGTAGAGAGGTGGGTGCTGACCTCTTCTCCCTGGTGACAAGTGATAGGATGAGAGGAAATGGGTTCAAGTTATGTCAGGGGAGGTTTAGATTGAATATTAGGAAACACTTTTTCACGGAAAGGGTTATTAAACATTGGAATAGGCTGCCCAGGGAGGTGGTGGATTTGCCATCCCTGTAGGTGTTTAAAAAAAGGGTAGATGTGGTACTTAGGGACATGGTTTAGAAGTGTTTTTTTGTCAGGGTAGGTTAATGGTTGGACTTGATGATCTTAAAGGTCCTTTCCAACCTCAGCAATTCTATGATCCTATGATCCTCAAGACTCCTCAACCAAACCCTTAACTTCACAGGGGACTGCTCTGGATCCTGAGAGGACGAACATGAGGCTATGTTCAATTGTTGGAGATCCTTAGGGTAGTGGAAAATGAGCTGTCCTGCTGTACTAGGTGTTGCCTAGCTTCAGAAGTTCCCTGTTAAGGACAGGGCACTGACTTGTGTTGCTTTTGGAGCTATATAGATCCAACAATTATACAAAATCTATTAGCCTCTGATGGTCTGCAGGCACACCCACAAATGGCTGCAGACATACATAGGACTTTGCAAACAATGTAGTTGTGTCTGAAAGCCACATAGTTGTGCAGCATCACATAGCGCTCAAGTCAGCATGTTTTGCCTTTACTTCAGACACCTTTTCTGCTTCCAATATTTACTTCCATGATAATGTTCTTTGAATTCTAGCCTGGATTGCCTTTCTATGCCAGACTGAATCTGATCATGGAGAACTGGATCTGTCTGATACTTCTCAGTTTCCTGGAAAGATAAGCATAGTTACCTATTTCTCTGCATCCCAACATCTTCTTTAAGACACATATTTAGATACTCTGAAATTTACCTGAAGTTTAAAATAGTTCTGAAGTTAAGAAAATCAAGATGTAGCAGAACTTGATGCATACATCTCTATGGCTAGAAAGGAAGGGTAATATCTTTGACAAGATCACAATTGTTTCAGGTATTCTTAAGCCTAATTTGGTTTTGCCTTGAACTTTAAGCCTATGAAATCAAGGTATCCTTTTCAGCCTAATTCTAAATATACTTATTTCAAAGTGCATCCCCTGTAACAAATGCCATTTTTTGTTGATATCTCTTCCATGTACGATTTTTCCCTATTGCAAAATTGACAATGTTAAATCAAAATTAATCTAAAAAAATACCTACCTGAAATGAGGGGACTAGATTGACTCAGTTATTTTGCTCCTTATTACTATAAGGCTTTTCTCTGTATCTGATTTAATCTCTTCTGTTAATAAGCATCAGTTTCTTTGATATTAAATTACTCCTCCTCTTTCTTTTTCTTTTTTTTTTTTTAATTTAATCACTGAAAAATAATACATACACAAACTAATTGCTTGCCAGTTTGTATTCTGGTATAATAGATTTCTTCAAGAAATGTAACATCTGGCCTTTCCTTTGATAATTTACTTATAATTCCCTTACTCCTAGCTTTCATATTTGAATGGTTTAGGTCAGGCATGTTAATGGTGCATGGTTTAATATTTGATCGCACCCTTTAGTTTTCACAATATTTGTCCTTCTTAAGGCTTTTTATTCCCTTTTCTAATCTTGACATAGCAGCTGAAGCTAAAACAGATTATCATCGTATTTCAGAAATCTAATTCCCTTCATATCTTTTAACCCCTCAATGCTCTTTGTTTAGGTGTACCCTTTCCAGATGGCTCCAGAAGATTTCTGCTGTTTGTATGTCTCCTACTTAATTGAGCTCTAGCACTACTTTTCACTTACCTACAGTATTTTAACTGACTTTATACTTGTATTGAATTCCAATACTGTCCTGGGTTCAATTCAGTGGGGCTTCAGTGACATGCAAAGCTGCCTTTGTTTTTATTTCCTTACAAAATGTTGCTAGTGGACCTTTTTACTAAAACCTTTCATCTCTCTCTTTGTAGACCTTAGGATCCGATAACATTCCTTTTGTCTTTATTTTTCTTTCGAGTGGCTTACAAGGTTTCTACTTTGTAGGCAACTGCTGTTTAGCACTTGGCTCTGTGAAACAGAGCTCTCTATGAGATAAGGAGTTTCATTGCTTCCAGAAAGCCCAAGTACAATTTTGAACTACTAACAATTGCTACAATGCTATACATTCTGAAGTTCTGAAAATCTTGACATACACAAGGTTTATTGTTCTGTAAATACAGCACCAACTATCTTCTGTGCAAGAAACAACACTCACCAATGAATGGATTTTTATCTCCTACAAATATCTACCAGTCTAATGATTTTGACCTAACATTTCAATACAACATTATCAACTTTTATGTCTCTTTATACAGTATTCATGGGAAAGAATGAATTAATCATTTTAAGGACTATTTTACAGTATTTTTTGAAATAAACTCTCTTTACAATTGTACAACATGGCTTTTTAAATGCAAATGCAGTGCCACAGTTTCCTAAGAAGTCTTCTGAAGCAATACAAGTGATTATATGTTGGCATTCTCAGCGGCAGGCTCTTGACAAGCTGATTATCCCCTCTGTGCTTGCAGCAGTCACAGCCTGTAATAAGTAAGAGGCTGTAAATTCTAGGGGCCACTCATTTTCCCATTTCACTGTCTGCAGGAACTAGTGAAAGCTGAAACCTTTCTATTCTGCCCTTTCATGTCAGTTAAAATAATGGCCAAATTTATTTTTTCTCTTAGCAGAATATAATTGAGATATAGGTGATGGTGCCAGGAAAGTGAGATCATTTAATCAAAGGTCAAATTAGTTTCTCACTCCCTACACCCATCTAATCAAAAGCTCTCTTTTTTTTGTTACCTGCATAGGAAATTCTAAGATAGCCTTGCCATCTTCTTATGTTGATCAGACATTTCCCAATAGTGTTCTGTCACAAGGCATCCACTTACAGAAGTGTTCCAATGACATTTCTGCTTTATTGTTCTTTGTTCAAGGACATAAGAGATAGGGAAAATAAATCTAAAAAACAAGCATATTTTTCTTGGTGATGTTTGATCATTCCGTATTACTGTAGCATTATAGAATAGAGGATTTTCAAATGATAAAAAAAAAAGAAGAAAATATGAAACTATTTTGATTTAGTGTTTGACTTATAGCAATATGCTTCACTTTCTACATGTGACAAACAGACAAAAAGAATAGTTCCTCTGCAATATAAAGGACACATGAGTGAAAGATACATTAGAACAGCTATCTGTCAAAGGCAGGATTTGTGCTTTGTAAGCTCAGACAAACTGTTGGTTGGCACTCTGCTCAATGCTTTTTCTCTTGGAACAATATTAGAATTACTCTGGTAAATAATTTATAATTCTAATCAAACTTCTGTTTGAATAAAAATGTTAAGTGTCAATGAATAACCATTAATATTACACTGTAGCGCTACCTTCTTTTTAATTGTTGTTAATGAATATTTGGAGTAAATTCTTGTTTATTATTGTTTCATGTCTCTGCTCGTAATGACAGGATTTGGTACTTTCATTCACTGCCGTTTTTTAGGGAACATATTTTCATAATTAGTAATTCCCTTTCTAACACATGAATACAGGCCCAACATTTTTTAAAGATGCCATTAATCAAGCTGTTTTGTGAGATCCTCCTGGGCCAAATGAAAGGATGGACTGCCAAACTGAAAAAAATCACATCAAAAAGCTATTGAAGCTCTGCATTAAAGATTTGCATCCACATACAGCCATCCTTTGAATGCAGAGGAGTTACAAAATAAAAAAATCCAGATTAAAAAGAGAAATGTTACAAACAGGATGGAGTCAATATAGTATAATTGGCTGCGTATCAAAGTGCCACACTGACAAAACAAATATTGTAACATTTTAATCTGAAGGTTTAATTTTGTTTATCGTCTCCAAGCAAGATGAAAGATAAACCCCCCATCTTTTCTGGAAAACCTAAAAGATATTTGAACAAAGAACATGGAATTTCATGGAGGAAAAAAGCACACAGATCCTTACTATGAATTTCATTTGCAATGTTTCCACCTCAGTTGTATGCATAGATCTGAAAAGAATAATCACACAGAATTAATCATTATCACACAAGCAGAATTTGTAATTTCACATTTTAGAGTTGTAGGATTTTTAACAGCAGGACTTTGACATCTGAAGTGTTTACTCTACAACTAAAGAGTTTTCTTGAGAAAGAGCAAGGCAATCCAAGTCATAAGCTGCTATAATGGGGGTTGTTCAGCCTGGAGAAGAGAAGGCTCTGGGGACACCTTATTGCAGCTTTCCAGTACCTAAAGGGGGCCTACAGGAGAGCTGCGGAAGGACTTTTTACCAGGGCATGTAGTGATAGGACTAGGGGGAATGGCTTTAAACTGGAAGAAACTGGATTTAAATAAGATATTAGGAAGAAATTTTTCTCTGTGAGCAGGTGAGGCACTGGAACAGGTTGCCCAGAGAAGCTGTTGAGACCCCATCCACGAAGGTGTTTAAAGCCAGGCTGGATGGGGCTTTGAGCAACCTGGTCTAGTGGAAGGTGTCCCTGCCTATGGCAGGGGGGTTGGAACTCAATGAACTTCAAGGTCCCTTCCAGCCTAAACCATTCTATGATTCTATGATAATATATCTCTGGGGCCTGCAGCTTGAAAGGGACTCCACAACTGGTATTCCTATACAATGTACACTTTCATAAGTCAAAATCTTCAGACTTGCTGCTCACACAGAGTGTATGCATAACAAGACTGATTCTTACTGTGTTCAGCCCAGTTATATTTCATTTAAAGTCACTACAATGTATCCTTATTCTGTACCTCTATCTGTGGTTGCTCTCAGGACAGATCTAAGACTAAGCCAAAAGCCTTGAAATACACCATGGATAGCACTCACCTGTCTAAATAATAAAGACCTGTTCTCATTCGAGATGTCATAGGGTATCTGAGACATCTGCAAGGGGCCAGACAACATGGCACAAATCCTCCAAAAGAGAGATATCTCCTGGAAAGCCAGCTGGAGGCTGGGCCAGATATACTAGGGAATTTAATATCATTAGACGTTGTTTAGACATGTAAAAACAGTTACATCACTCCCAGTTAAAATATCATATACAAAGCTATAAAAGCACTCCAAATCAAGCATATTTACTTATGAAACTTCCTGTCACGGCTTCACCCAAAGTGACAATGAAAAGCCAAGCTAAAATTAAAGTTTTAATTTAACTCTTTTTCATTCTCAAATGGCAATTTAACAATGAGCTTCCCATGCAAGAACAAGTGTTATTGTAGTAAACTAGTATATATTTATCTCATAGGCCTCCTTTGGTTTATGTGGTTGATGTACTACATGAACAAGTTATTTCTAGTATGTAAAAAATATAAAGCCTGCTATACAAACATGGTAGATTCTCATTTCCCTTAAAGAAAGTGACTTTGTCTTTTCTAAATGTTTTAAGGATGAAGATGTGACAAGAAGAAAAGAGGGGGAAAAAAAGGTTCCATTACAAAAAGATTTAATGACTACGTCTATATAAGTACATTCTGGAGTTAACGTTTACATCAAAATATCTGTTTAAATATAATTTATGATACCACTAGGGAAGGTAAGCAAAATATGTTTTTTTCACCAATTATAAACAAAATGAATAATTGGATGGTTACCTTTCTGAGTGCTACAAAATTATTTAGTCACAGTGTGATTAATTGATTGCAGAGACTTCTTATTGGCTAATTAGATTATTTTCAATAAAATTCTTCCTGTTTCATTCTCTATCATTTGCTGTAAAACAGCTCTTCAAATAATGTATCATAAATACATTTTCACACGAGATACTGATTACAAACTCATTGTTTGTCATCTGATTTAATTTTGTACGAGTTAAGGATGTTAAAATAATTTGATTTATTCATTTGAAAACAGGAGAGCTTACATGGACTCATTTATATTTGTTTTATAGCTCATTCACTAAAAGAAAAATAGATGAAACAAATGAGATAACACTTTCCTCTCACATTTCTTAATTTATTTCACACACCATTATGTTTCACACCTTCTGTTCAGACATGGTTTATGTCTTTGTTTGTCCCTTTAAGTATCATCTCTTTCACATATATCTTTAGTCTTTTCTCAGCTTTGTATAGCATTTCATGGGTACACCATGTAAGTAGTTCACTTGACTGTATTAATATTTTATTAGTGCTTATCTGATACAGCAGGGAAGGCCTGACAGTCGAGCTCTTAATTATAGACATTTCACCTGCATTTCCTACTAATGCAAGACTCTTAATTACAGCCATTTCACCCTCATCTCCTACCAATGCTTCTTCACCTTTCAATATTTTTTTCATAACTCACCTTTCATTCTCCTCTTCATTATTGAATTTCAAAAAGATTCACAATGCAGACTGAAATTAAGATGTGAGTATTGAAAGTTAATCTAAATTTTAAAGGTCTGCAATGTTAGGATACTTGGTAGATCAAGGTGATTTCTAAGCCCTTCAAAAGTTTTTGAGCTGATCTATCTAAACGGTAAGTTATCATTTGTTTCTCAAATGAAAAGCATACATGAAATATTATAAATCATCATCTTCATCACTGTCTAATTCAAATATAGAAAACATTCTTTGGGCAATTAATTTCAATTCTAGAAAAATGCTCTTGGTCTTGTTCTTTATTCCAAATCAGCTGGAACTTATCTGCTCGTTATGGCAGTGACAGGCTGTAGGACGAGGTGTCTAGCCTTTCACTGTCATCTTTGAGATTTCTTCAGTTAAATGTTTTATACTTGATATGCAAACATCCTGTCTGAATAGGATCTCTTTCTGAAGATGTATGTATGCATGCATGCTATTATGTATTCCTATGAAAATATTACTACTAATTTAAGACTATAATTTCACCATATTAACTTATAGAGCATCCAATTTATAGCATAATTTTAGAAACTTCATACTAAGTAAATATCTTCTGTTATATATATACAAATATATATTCTCCTAAATATAATAGAAGGAATATACTAAACTGAAAAATCACCCTCAGAATTAGTTCTTATAAGCTTACAGCTCAGTTTCTCATTTTTTGCTCAAAAGCTGGTTTGACCTTAACCCCACAGGCATAACAAGACTATGTGTTATTAAGGCCTTCACATTCTCAAAATTACTAAGCTTGCTCAGATCGTGAAGCCACTAATATTAAATGGTACGTTAAGGAGTTGAATCTATCCAAACCTAAGCAGGATATTTTGAATCAACGCCTTTTGCTAAATGCACTGTTCTAGTAAATATGTAAGTGTTCAAATCACTGGTCTGTGGGTTAAAGTAAGATGTAGTTTAGAAGGTCTATTTCCCCCTTCTGGTTCAAGAGTAAAAATATAAAATAAACCCTGTGACTAAGTCTTTTTGAGAGTTCTGAAATAAAAATAAACTCTTTGTCTAGGAATGTAGGCAGATGTTGCCTTAGATGGCAGCAGGTAGGGAATGTTGTTTCTTCTTATTTCTTTTTTTCTTGGACCCTTCTGAAAAAGATATGTTTCATTTTCATGGCAACATGAGCATTTAACTGTGACTACGGATCCCACTAGAAACAAGAGTAGAATATAACTGAAAAAAGATACACTCAAGATTCATACTTGTGTGCAAGGAAGATCTTGGCAGTCTCTTTCTCAGCATTAAAAAAAAAAATCAGATATTCCTAGAAAGAAATTTGTCCCATTCTAAGGCAAAAAAAAAAAAAAAAAAAATATGGTTAAAAAGGTCTTCCTCTTCTTCTCCATCAAATTAAAATAATTCCAGCTTGAGAAGCTCCACTTTCAATATTGACAGTATTGAGAACTCAGACTTTCCATTAGGGAATATTGAGACACCTAATGTCTTGCATGGAACAAATCATTGGGAATTTAAAGTCCGCTGGCTTTGATATGATAAACTTGATACATTTGGCACAAGTTGGAAGTTTTCTACCAATCCTTTCTTTTTAAGAACAAGAAAATTGTATGTGTTTGTGATCCTAAGCTCTCTAATGTATTCTGTTAGGGAATGACTTTGTTTTCTTTTCTTCAACTTTTGTTTTTGTTTGTTTGTTTGTTGTTTTTTTTTTTCCAGAATATTTCTTTAATGTATAGAAGAGTTTATGCTCTTGTCTCCAAGAATAAACTTTTGTACCTTCTTGAAGTAGACACTTTTATGATTATCTTCTGAAAAAATAAGTCCTAATTACATGACCTAGGATAAGCACACATGAAGATAGTATATAATATTTTTACTCTGAAAGAAGTTTGTGGTTGTATCTTAATTGTTTCCAGATTCAATGTAGCTAACTGAAGTCTCTGTGGTCAAAACTATATTAAGCTCTCACTTTGGCCATGTAGATAAAATATCACCTCAAAAGAGTGATTAACAGGGCTAAAATTATCTTTGGACTTTCTTTTGATACTAGAGAACATGTAAGACAAACAATTTCCCATTTTTACACATAAAGTTGCACTTAAATTACTTTTTCAGTTTGGATCAATAAAACAGTTCTGAAGCAAATCTGATTATCTCTATTTGAGATGCTTTGGTTTCTATCATAGATCTTTCTTGAAAAGCCACAGCCTGGAATCCTTTCAGAAGCAGTACGTGCTGCAAAAGTTTACCTGGTAGTCCTCAACCACGAACAGGCATTTAGCTCTTCAGCACAGACAGGACCTATACAAGTATAACCCGAGAAACATGCACAACATAGGTATTAGCTCCTTTCTAACACTTGTTTTATCTTTAAACTTGGTTCTATTGCTCCACATAAATTAAGAGAAAATTAAAAGAGAAAATGTTCATTATTTAAAACTAGGAGGCATGAATCTTGGACAAAATTTGTTTCTTTTTCTATATAAAAAACAATTCAACCAAATTTGTAGTTTATGATGAATTATAATAAATTCATTGATAGAAGATCTGGCATATTTATAGATTACGTTATTTGGCACTTATACCACATTTCATTGTAACAGCTTTATAAATGAGGTATACGTCACATTATCCCTGCTCTAAAGAAAAAGGAAGTGACAAAGATTAACAGCTTCATCCAAAGAGCTGCACAGTGCATAGTGGTTAGGCCTCTATGACTTTTTAAAATATAAATCAGAACAACAACAGCAAAATAGAAATAAGTGAGGGTAACAGTAAATAAAACTTTTTTTAAGAAAAAAAAAATCTTAAGTAGTTGTTTACTGAAGTCATGCAAATAGTAAACTTTAAGACCCTACTGTGTTTTTTTTTTTCACATATCTCAATTATAGTCAACTTAAAACTAACCAATTCAAGAAAACATACGACTACACGACTGCATTTTAAATAAGGAGTCCTAGAAGTTTTTGCAGCACTCTACACATTAAATGTGTTTTTTTTTAATAATCACTGAGTATTATTATTCAAGTAATATTGTAGATCCCCAAATTACCTGGCTGAATGTTTGCCTAGGAAGGAACTGTGAAAAAGCTGAACTAGTAACTGGGAATAGAATACTTGCCCACAACCTAACTCAGTGATAACATAAACTGTATGCAGTTGGTTTGAAGATTATAGCAATTGAGAAGCAATGTGAACTGAAGAGTGACTGAATAGGGTAGGTATAAGAAAGACTATGAATGGAAGATACTAATTCTGTATAGCACCTGGATGCCTACAAAATGTAACCGAAAAGTATAAGAGAAAGGAGAAGAAAACAGCAGAAGAAAATTTAATAGCTAACAACATAAGGGTAAAATGTAACATGAAGTAACAGCACCATGAAGTGACATACAAAACAAGAACCCACGCTGTTCTATGCTGCCTCCTAAGGTCTCATCAAATCTCTCTGAACCACGGTTCTGCTTATTTGTTGCAGATGCTAAGTTAATTTGACGTATCCTTTAGGCCACACACTGCATGACTGGTGGCAGGCGTAGTGCGTAAACCTATACATCCTGTGAAGTAGTGTACTAAGTCAAAATACCTCATTGCTTTCACGGAAGGAATTTCTTCACACAGCTCTTTTAAGAACCTACTGAAGGATGGATCAAAAGTGTTTTGTTAATCTGCTGTCCCAGTTCGTGACTACCAGTGGCCCTCAGTTTGTGTGCAGCAATGTCACCCACAACCGCCTCACCACTTCTCACCACTCTCATCTACTTTGTGAAGAGTGTGATGAGATGCCCTGTTCTTATCATATTTTATGGGCAGGCAGGGAGAAGTGCAGCTCTTTCATGAGATTGCACAACAGCTCACAGAAAACTGTGGAATAAACTGGAGACTGCTTTTGCTGTTTGTACATGTCTTTGTTTAGAGATAGAGATAAGTAAACGACCTCCTGTCATCAACTTGTCTTTCTATGTTTTCAGATGAGAAGTCTGGTTCAGTCTCCTGAGAAAAAAAGAAAAGAATCTGTGCAAAAAGGCCACTCTGAACTAGTTGATCTTAAAACTATGGCTTATTTGCGGAGGTAGGTGTTATTTAGCCATGTAAATGTAGCTTTTGTTTCCTCCAGGATGAAATAATAGTCTTAGATTCAAAACTCCTAAGATATGAGCCTTTTTTACTTGTCATCTACCATGTTTAACAGGAATTATTGCCTAAACATGGAATACCTATACACTATTCCAGTGTTTTTATTAACAGTATATAGAATACAAGAAAGAAGGATTCCTAATGATCACTCAAGTCTCTTCCCCTATCAACAGCCACCTGATTTTCAAATCTATTCTTACTTCTCTGATAGGTCAAAATTCATGGTCTTGTTTTTTGTCTTCCAAAGTGAGAGAAACTGACAGAGTTGCAAGGTCTCTTTCATGAACTTTCCCTACAAGGAATATACAGTTTTCTTTTACCTCTACAAAAAGTAATCAAACCATATAGTTCCTCTTTCCAACTTCCTGTATCCTATTTTGGAGTCAAGATTTAACCATAATGTTTCTTAGAGAAGTTCACATTACCATTTTTACTTCATAGTTTCTTTTCTAAGTCTGTGCTGTTTCCCTTTGCATTTCTCTCTTTTTCACACTCTCTAAGTTCTATTAATGCGCAGCTTCCATCCATTTATTTCAAACTCCAAAATATTTACATAAGCTTTTGTTTTAAGTGATGAAACAGTGTTTGATTCTTATGTACCATCTATTATTACATCATTAATCAGCTTGTTCATACTCAATTTCTTTCAGGAAAGTGACCAAGTTCCTTCCTCCTCCTGTCTTCATACTGAGTACACATATTCTCAGTTTCATCCATGCCTTAATTAACAGAAACAGATCTTTGAGTAACTAGTTGACATATTACATACCTCCATCCTACTCTGTTTTTTAAAGGAATGAGAAGTGAAATTTTTGGTTATCTTGCTCATACTTTTCCAACATTTATACTTGTAAAAAAAATTGAGAAATGACTAGTGATTGTCTAAACTTAGACTGCCTACTAAGAATCTGATAGATTATAAGAAGGATTACTTTAACAGAGACTGTATCAAGATAATTATCCTACATAAAAAGGATAGCAGTAGAGAATTGTTCCTGCTAGGAAGAAGTAAACTTGTCAAAACAGAAACTAGATAGTTAAGATACTGACTCTATAACTACTGAGTCTATTGTCTTCACGTTTTGAAGTAATATAGAATCTCAAGCTTTTTATCAAACTAAGCTTTTGTTGTTTTCTGTAGTATTATCAAGATGCTTATCACTACCCACAACTTGTCAGTAAGCTGTTCACCTCCTTGTCACACAACGACACAGTTCTAGTGTAATGATTTTAAGAGTAAGAAATCACAAGTATATGATATTATAAACACATTTTATTTTCCCACTGATGTCTTTTACATTTCAAAATCCAGTTTGAGGAAGTTATTCTTAACCACAGAGTTGCCTCTGGAATCCTGGGCAACCATAATAAGCAACTTTCATTGACCTGTGTCCATACACCTTATCTACCCCAGTTATGAAAGTATTCAAGTTATGTCTTTCTCATGATATAAATCTTTTTTTGCAAGTGGCTTTAAATAAATAACGTAAACAATGAAGCTCAGTCTAAGTCTAATCAGATGATGAATTGAATACTCTTTCAAGTCCATCTGTGTTTATCATTCCCACTAGCTTATAAATAGATTTCTGGATAGATAGTTCACCAAATTATAGATGCTGATGTTCTCTCTGCAGTTGGCAAGGTGCTGTAACCTACATAACTATCTTCAGTGTCTTTGGTGTTTACTTTAAATGTCTCATTATATTAAAAAAATAATAATTCTATGAACTTTTTCAGCTAGACAAACAATCTCTTTATTTTACATGGGTTTGCATAATGTCAGTCTACGTAAGGTCTGTTCTGTCCTCAGTCTTCTTAGTAGTCATACTCTTTACTTTTGAATTACTGCTTCTGCGTATTCTGTATATGTCACCACAAGAGTACACAGAATTCCTGAGACGATTTTATGAATGCTTTTATTATAATTTTGGTACTGGTACCAATATATGGTATTATATTATATTGTACCAAAAATATTTTTCCTGGTACCCCTCAAGATAATAATTTTTCATTTCACATCGGTGACTTACAATTACCCTGTCATCAATCAATGTAACAAAATCCTTCATCTGCTTTGTCATCCAGCTGGTAGTTCTTTCCCTATTAGCAGAAGCATAGTTTTAATTCCCCAGGTGGATTGCATTTTGTGTTATCATTTTTATTGTTTCTTTTTTCAAGGTCGTCTCATTCTTCCCAGGAGACATTCAGGTACTCCTATGGCTTTGTACATTTCATGACTTTCTGTCATCATAAAAATCCATTAGCATTAACTATATCACTGTCATTAAGCAAGGTATTAAAGATTAGCTACAAAATGAATCCATTGAGTACTCCACTAGTAATCTCCCTATCACACAATAATTCTTTATTCAACTTACAATTCTTGTACTAACCACCATCTTAAGTGAAAATTTCCCAGGGGGTACCATATCAAGTGTTGTAAAGAAGTCAAGATAGATTAGATCTATCACAATTCTCTTGTCTATAAAAGCAGTCATTTTGTTAAACAAAATATTATATCAGTCTGACACAATCTGTCTTTGTTAATACCCTCCTTCAATTTAGCCATTTGCCATTCACCTCAATTTATTTAATTAGTGTTTCCTTCATAGTTTGTTCTGAGGACTGTAGCCTCCCATTGAGGTCAGACTGGTGGTTCTGTAGTGTCCAGTTTGATTTTTCATCTTGCTTTTAAATATAAACATTGTAGTCTAATCCTGTATTTTGAAAGTTTGTGTTGGGTGTAAATGGCAAGTTTTTGGTAGTGGTGAACTGCAGGAGTGGCCTTTGTGAGAAGAAAAGGGTCTGCCCTGTGTTGGACACAACTGGTTCCAAACGACTTCAACAGATCCACCACAGAACACAGCTGAGCACATAAGCAGAAATGGTGATGCCTCTGTGAAAACATATTTAAGAAAGGGCAAAAAACATTGGAAAGAGAGAAGAGGAAGGAATAACAGAGGGAACAGCAGAGGAAATGAGGAAATAGCAAGGTCAGAGGAGTTACTCTATGGCAGAGTAACTACATATCTGAAGGGATTATGACCCTGGAGAACTATGCTGGAGCATATGAAAAAGGTGAGAAACAAGGACAATCAGAGAGAAATCACAGTGTACTGACCCTGACCTCCTGCACTGTTCGTTGTCTCAATTAAGGGACTGAATGAACCCTGCAGTGATAACAAGACAGGACAACAAGTACCTGAACTGAAGTAGTGAAGTGTGAGGAAAAAAAAAGAGGGAGAAGGAGGGGAATTTGGAGTGAAAGTGAGCTTGGGAAAGGGGGAGAAAAGGTGTTTCAAGGTTTGTCATCTTTGTTTCCATGCTCTGAGCAGTAATTTAATCTGACAACAACTTATTAGCAAAGGTTTATTGAGGCAGTAAGAAAGATAAGCAACAATATTCCCATACGGCAACTCACCCAATGACTGGTAATGAACATAGGATGCTGTGGCTCCATCAGCCTGCCAGGGACACTTAGTGTCCATGTCATCTGGCAGCAACAGCCAATGCTGAAAATTACTTTAGAATGCGGGTAAGAGCCACACCTCCCCTTAGCTCCACCACTGGTAGTGTGATTTGAGAGACTCACACCTTACACGGATAATGTGGGCGGCATCCTGCCTAGGCTGCCGATGATGGTCAGGGGGAAGGGTGTCAGTTTCCCAATATCTGAATTGGTAATTAAATATTTATTCTAATTGCCAGTAAATGAAGTTGAATTCCCCAAGTTGAGTCTGTTTTGCTTACAATAGTGCTGACAAGTCATACCCCTGTCTTTATTTAAACCCAGAAGTTCTCTCACTCTTGTTCTTCCCTATTTTCTCCCTCCATCCCGCTGGGCCAGAGAAAGGTGAGAAAGTGACTGTGTGGGTGCTTGGCTGATAACTGGGGCCAATCTACCACACAGATAAATAAGAATATTGGCTATCGGACCCACAGTTCAACCCATTTATTCTTTTCAGAAATGGTGAGACAGATCACATAGCTACATAATTTTTTAGGAAAAAAGCTAGTCAGGTGACAATACTGGCCTAAGTGAAACACTGATAAAAAATTCATTGAAATTCATTGAAATTCATTGAAAAAGAGACATGAAATCAAACATTAAAATGATATGAAACTAAAAATGAATTGGCCTGCAGCTATGCAGATTGATTCATGAAGAAGATATTGAAAGGTATGTCATATAGTATACATGACAACAATTAACAGGTTTTTTTGTTTGTTTGTTGCCTTGCTTTTTATTTTTGTTTGGTTTTTGTTTTTGTTTTTTTAATGAACAGGAGCTTTACAAGAAATGCAAATATTTGAATGCAATCTGGATACATGAACACACACTACTTTTTTCACATTAAGAAAACCACATAAGCAAATGTGTTAAAGCTTAACTTGGCAAAGAAAGAGATAGGTTAGGGAATGTGCAAATAATATTTACTGGAGGGACAAGATATTTTTGGAAAAACATCTGCTAAGTACATCAAAAAAAGTAGTTTGGGAGTTTCTTCAACATGATCCCAACAGCATGATTTTGTTGACTTACAGTGTACTGTCGGGATTACACAAATATTTCTTTAATTTATTTTCCCTCTTTGCATATTCCCTCTATGATCATTAATTGCCCTAGGAAGGCAGAGTAATAGAGACTTCACTTGTTTTCAAAAGCACACATGTTTAGACAGATGCTGAACTTTGAAAGGAAAGTAAAATGCCTTCCAGTGAAAATTCTGATAGATCTTAAACCCTGAAGGAATCAACTCAGATTTCCATGGAGAGCAACACTCCCCTCCCCTCTACAGAAGACCAAAATAAGATGTAATGGCACATACAGTTTCATCCAGCAGGGCAGCTGCTATGGCTAATATCCAGAAAAGAGAGGCTGCAATGATAACTGTGTCTAGACTTAATTTTGAAGTGAACTATGGATTTGTTTTAAAGTCCTGATTTCTTAAGAATTAGATCTAATACCTCACTGAGGCACATGTGGCACCCGTATGAAATCAGACTGGTTTTGGCTGGGATGGAGTTAATTTTCTTCATAGCAGCCCTTATGGTGTTATGTTTTACATTTGCAACCAGAATTGTTGATAACACACCAATGTTTTTGCTATTTTTGAGCGGTGCTTACATAGCATCAAAGTCTTCTCCATTTCTCGCTCTTTCCCCAATGAGTAGACTGGGGGAGGACAAGAGGCTAGAAAGGAACACAGCGGGGACAGCTGACCCAAATCGACCAAAAGCATGTTCCACAGTATATAGTGTCATGTTCATCAATAAAACTGGGGGTTGGCCAGGGGTTGCCCTTGCTTGAGAACTGCCTGGGCATGGGGATGACTGGTGAATGATTGCTTTTGCATCACTTGTTTTTCTTTGCTTTATTTTTCTGGGGTTTTGTTGTTGTTGTTGTTGCTTTTATGCTTTGTTTTGGTTTACTTTTATTTATTAAACTGTCTTTATCTCAACCCATTATTTTTCTCACTTCTGCTCTTCCAATTTTTTCCCTCATTCCACTGCTGGGTGTGGGTGAGAAGCTGTGTGGGACTTAGCTGCCTACTGGTGTTAGCCCACAACAAAGATGAACACCAAAACTCCTTTATGCTGAAACTATGAAATAGGATAAGTGATGACGCATACCCAGGTTCAGTCCTGTACAGACATGGAACATGGCTTGGCCAGACATCTCCAGCTAGGAATTACAAATACTGCAGAATGGGGTACTCATTCTGCAGTATTGACATGTACATATACAAATGTACAAATGTACTCCTATGTCATCTTTTCCTTAACTTTTTCAGCTCCAGAGTATATAAATCCTGTTCAGCACTGTAATGGCAGAGATAAAGTAACATCATGATAACTTCCCCCCCCCCCCCCCCCCCAGATATTCAGACTGCTTATTCAACATCATGTAAAAGGTCGTCCTTGTACAGTAAGCTCTATCATCTAGACAAATAAGTTACTTGTTACTGAGTGTATTAGAAACAACAAACGTAGGACACAAAGAAATAAAGGGAAAAGTGAAGGGCTGACATGCCCTCTGTCTTTACCAGAGGATCTATTTGTAGACTTAGTAGGTCCTGTCTATTATTATAATTGGCAATCATGTTAAAAATTCTGCTAAAAATGCAAATAATTTTTGAGCATGTATGTGAAGTTGTATGGAACATTTCACTATTAAATCATATTGACAGAAAGCCATCTGGCTAAAATTACATAGAATCATAGGTTATGATTTTTTGCAGTCTGAAGTTTAGAATAAAAAGTGTTTTCATTTTACTTTTGCCTGATAGTTTCCGTGATACTTCACTATAAGTCAGATGTACAATTATTAAAAACTATTTCAGTTTTTTTTTTCCTTATAGTTACTTTATAATAACAATGTTTAACTTGTAAAAAGTCCACTGCTTTATGGTAATTACATACTTACAGAATTAGCAAGCACTATCTTCTGGGTTCTGCCTTGTGAAATACAATCTATAATTCCTTCACTACATAAGATAATGAAACAAAGAAACAAATTACTATACTTTTCCTAATATGAAAAATCCTATTGTCAAAAAGGCTGTCATAAAACATTACCAAAAGATAAAGTGATTTGGAAAAGGTATAGGAAGAGTAAAAAAGCAGTTAATAGAGGTTAACATTCCCCTATTTGGTCCATTATCTCAGTTGCTGATGTCGAATGATTTATTCCTAGTTAATGAATAAACAACATCTTCTAATCCCAGGGGCTCAGCTAGGAAATCATGCATGCATGCTAGGTATATCAATATGGACGAAAGTACTACAAGTGAATAGCGTGTAAGAATTAGTCCAATGTTATATACAGTACCATTCAAATTCCTTTCCAGCAAATACAAAAGAATTATGACAGTCGTTTTGCTATAGTTAAGGATTCATCTTACTTTGGTAAAAGTTATGCAGTCTTGACACATAGACTTGAACTGTAGCTGGAAATTCTTTCTCAATCCTTCTCATTTTTAAACAAATCTGCTCCTCAGCTATGCTGGGAAAAGACAACAACAAGGCCTGCTTTTGAATAGCCAAAATAGAAAATATTGAGTATGGCAGAAAGAGAAGCCAGAAAAATCATAGTTTTGAGTCAGAGAGAAAGGGGTCCCAGCAGCGTCTTTGGCTTTATGCTCAATCAAAAGAGGCTCAGTGGCAGCAACAGAGCTGATTCCCAAACACTATCTTCTGTTGCTGATGGCAAAAACAAGTGTCCTTCTTTACCAGGAGAATAAAATGGTTGTTTCTCTGTCCATTTCCCCATTGTTAGCACTGGAGAAGATTCAAGATTGTACTAACAATAGGTGAGGGTTTGGGAAGCTGAAAGATCGATACATTTCCCTTTTGAGTTCACTTGCCAGGTAGAAACCAGATACCCTTCCTCCCTGCGTTGTCTCAAAGACAGGCACACAGTTTCAGGGATTTTCAGGGCATTTCTTCATGTGGGAACACAGGCTGTAGAGGGTTGTTAAATCATTACTGAATTTGAAAGTATGATCATTCCAAAACAAAAATCTGCACCGACTTCGTGACATGGACAACAAAAGCTCTTCTAGAGTAGCAGGGATTCATAGCTGAAAGGTCTGGCACATCCTTTCTTTCAGCTTTCTTCTTTCAGCTTAACCTGTGATTGCCCCACCTTCATTCAAGGAGAATGAAGATGAGAGATAGTGCCAGATTTGTGGTCTCTCTGAAGTTGTCTATCTTAGAAAAAGGAAATATGTGAGGAAGGAATTTAGTGAGAATTTCACACTCTCTCCCAAAATTTTCCATGAAAATACATAGAGGAAGATTTTGAGATGAGATTTTATTTTACCCTATTTACTACTTACAAAACAGTTTTATTCCGCAAATCTGGAGGAGTCTACCTTTATTTAATGATAATGTTTTATTAGTTGACATAGTCTCTTCCTCCATTTGTTGCCTTCTATTGCTGTACACTACTCTGTAGGTGTCAACAGCACATTTGACACAACATAATATACTTTTTTGCTCCGTTTCTTTATCCTAAATTGAAATTATTGATTAAATAGGTAATACCTTAAATCTTTGGCATTTGGAAACTAGCACTACACACTAAGTATTCTTTAACAGAATGACAGACAACGATTGCATAACTTTAGGACAGTTAGTCTGATATCTATTATTGGCAGATTAATGGAATACTAATATGTGACTCAACTGATAAAGAATTAAAAGAATATAATTAGCCCCTGCCAACTTGATTTAACTAAAAGTAGGTCTTGCCAAAAACTCGAATTACTTCTTCAAGTAGATTTGAACCTTGGATGATAAAGGTACTTCATTCTTTTATTTGAGAAGTGTTAAACTGTATTCTTTTTCAAAAAATAAAATTATAGAATAAAGATAACACATACACTAAAAGAATTGGGAAATGGATAAGTGAGTTCTCAGAAGTCATTATCCATGTAAATCACCATCATGTGGTGACGTTTCTAACAGCATTCCTCTGAGACTAATACCATGATTAATATTATGTACTAATATAAATAATACAGTATATAATACACTTCATATATGTGATTTTAATATTTTATATATTACTATTTTATTTTTACATAATATATTTTATATGTCCTGTACATATAAAATATATACTGTGATCAAAACTTTCATCTGTAGCCCAAATATAAAAGCAAAATATCTGGCAGTATCTTTTTGAAATGTCACACATGTCAGTAAATGTGGCAGTTATACTGGGGATCTGGATGCCAAATTATACACTTCATAACTTCGCAAAACAGGAGAAAATGTCCTGTTTCTCAATATCTCTGAGAAAATATTAAGGATCATAATGGCCAGACACCTGTACATCTCTGTATAACATTCTGCAACCCTGCTGTGGTTAAAAAAACAAAACAAAACAAAACAAAACAACCAAACTACTGTAAACCTTGCCATTATAAAATGAGTGAGTATAGAGTGGGAACTTGGGAATGTGGAAACGGATTTTACTTTTTTTTTCTCATATACTGTGAGTACATGTACTGTAAGTGTTTTCAAGGTGTCCTTCTTACTCTCCTTACAGAAAGCAACTCTGGAAGTGCAGCCAAGCACTGTTCTCTAAATTTGGCACATGGGACTTTGTATGATTATGCATATCTTGTGGAGTAGATCAGGGCAAGAAAAAAGCATACCTTGCTTTTTACAACATGAGAAGAAGCTTTTTCAGAGAAGTACAGCTACAAAGTAAGCCTATTCAGCATAAGAAAAGATGACTGAGAAATTACTTGATTACTGCTTATGTATTCTTTAGAGGAAAAATACTAATTAATAAAGGTCTCTTTAGTTTAGAAGAGAAAGGAAAATCAAGTAAAAATCAATGGAAGCTGAAGCCAGGCAAATTCAATTTGGCCATAAGGCACAAATATCAAAGAGTGAAGGTAATTAACCACTGGAAAAAGATTATTTCAGCCTAGTTAAATACAATACATTTTTAGCCAGACACAATTATTGACTTTGATGCAATCTTGACATTGGGATGACTGCATAAAATGCGAAAATGTGGTCTGTAAAACACAGCAGGAGAGAGAAGCTGATCAGATGGTCCTAGTTAACCTTTTATGTCAGTATTTCATCTTTCAGTAATCTCAACTGATAACTGATTTTATCTGACCATTATCCACTGCTAAAATGAAAGACTTCTTACCAGTAGAACAGAATGTTTTCAGTTCATTTTCCATTGTATTTATTCTTTTTGGATCTTACAAAGTTTCTGACAGGCTTTACAGAAATGTATTCAGAAGGTGTTCACAGTAACACTTGTGGAAAAAATCCTAGATAATTGTTAGTCGTTTCTTTAGAAAATCCATTTCCCCACTCATGAAGGATTTATAATTCAGCTGTTTATAATGATTCTGATTTTAAATAGCTTGAATTGTTTTCCCTGATTTTAGCATCAGGACAGTCAAAATATTTTGCACTATATTCTGTCTTAAATATGCCATTGTTTACAACTGTCATTTCGTAAGTAGATATCTTCTTTAAATGCATTTAGATTCTTTGATGTTTGCAGAACTACATCTAAAGAAACTGTGATCCTCAGTTCATCCAGAAGGGAAGGAGAAAACAAACACTGGCCATACAAGCTTCCCTGCTCTACACTTGCCAGTAGGATAGATTAGGACATGGGAGAAATTAAGAAAGTATACTTGATAGTTATTTTAAGAGTCCGATTTACGAGATTAAACTCACTGCTATCCGTGTTCTGTCTCTTGAGCCTGTTTTTTTCAGTTTAATTAACGTTGTTTCTGCTTCACTGATGCTATATCATATGGGACACTATTGCAAGGATACACGCTTCCAGACTTACTGAACCTGATTCCCAGTGACCACTGGGAGAAATTAACTTATGTCCTTTTCTGAAATGGTTATCGGAATTAAAGCAGACTATTATTTAGAGACCTACAGACACTAAATTTCTTAGTACTAATTAATCCTTTAAATCTCTAAGAAAGTCACAATAACAAATCTTTTGAAACGCAATCTGACCAATACATGTTTTAATAATAATTTTCTCTCATGTGAATGGATAATAGTAGCTGCTATTTTATTACTGTAATCAATAGATATGGTTTATGTCAATTTTAAAGGTTTTTCATATTCATAGAGCCTTGAAGGCTTTATATTTTATAATAATTTGACTTTTTCAGAATTCAGAAATGGAAAGGAACAACTTAAAAGACTCAAATTCAATTTAATTAAACCTAATATACAATAGACCTTTTTTCTGAAATATTAAACACCCCCTTTCAATTCTGCTCCCCTTTTGGGGCTGCTGAGCATGTAATCCAGCAAAATGAATACAGTCTGATCTGCCTGATTGATTGTACCAAATATATTGACCACAGTAACTTTTTTATAAGCTGTTCAGGTATGAATGCATCCTCAGTGTTTGTGAATGATTTGTTTGCTGAGTTTGACTTCGCATACTTTTATGTTTACCTAGTCCAAAGTGTGAATCACCTGAGGCCCTTTTGTACAGCCCTAGAGAGATAATTCTACTCTCTTGATTTTACATTTCCGAACTTATGCATACATAAAAAGAATTTATGCTACATATAGATTACTCGAGACATCTCAATGTTAAAAACTTCCTTATATGCATTCTATTATCCTTTTTAAAGCGACATTGAAACTTTGATCAACTCCAAACTTTCCTTTTAGCCTCAGTGTTCTGCTGCAATACCTATTTTATATGATGCCTCTAAGAAGTCAAATTACTACTTTAAGCGACAGTCAGAAAAACCTGATACCCATGCCATTTCACTTTCATAAATTTACTTCACGTTTTAAAGCCACTTTCTCTTCCTCACATTCCTAAAAGTAAGTTGTCTTTTATTATCACCACATTATACTCTAGGAAATTCTTTCCTTGAAGGAATTAATCCCTTCACTTTCTCTTATGAGTCAGTAACCAAGCTCAAATTAGAATTCATCATTCTGAACTCCACACTCTAAAGAAAGCCGTCTTGTTATTTCTTCTAACAGCGTTATGAAAAGATGAAGTGAGGCCTAATATTTGAGGCTTTCTGTCATTTTCAGTCTGTTGTTAATCAGATGCACTGCCTGAATTTTATTCTGTGATGTTCAAAACATTGTTTTCACATGGCCATTTTCATACCATTCCTTCTAATTCTTCCTATAACATTCTGTTACATTTTCATCTGAAATGTTGACAGGCATCAGATATTTCTGCACATTATCAGATCACCTTTCTGTTATACCTTAAGCAAACTAGACATACTTAGTTTTTAAAGCTTTTCTCCAGAAGCGAATTTTGGGAAGCCTTTAATCAACTTTGTTATCCTTCTATGCACCCTCATGAATTTGCTGATCATTAAGTGAAACTGAATGTGCACCCCTGCACATGGTGGTCTACAGGTAGGAAAGAATGAAAGTTAAAGAAGGACAGATTTAATGTAACAATGTGGTTAATACATAATCTAAATGGCTAATGTTATATCCTTCAGAGAAGATAGGAGACCAATGAAATGCTGATTTCATTGACTTTCATGTCAAAATATTCACTAAGTTCAGTGGGGCTGAAATTTATCTGATATACCACCTTTTAAGGATCTCTAAAATTTATGGATGTGTTCTGTCAGGTTTCTATGTCAAGGTCTATTCAGCATAAGAGACAAATACAAGACATGTGAACAGTAACAAATCAAGCACACACAGAGATATGCAAACCCTAATAAATAGCATGTAATGGAGAAAATAACAAAGAGCAGAATTACCACCTTAGTGAGAAGCTACCAAAATTACCATTCAGCTGCATCCCTGAAGAGATTAAACCAGACCTTTGAAACTGGTACGAAAAACAAAAAAACAAACAAACAAACAAACAGTCATGAATCACATAGGAAAGAATTGTTGATACTAGATATACACATATTTTTATATATGTTTTTACAGTTTTACATTTATGGAAATTAGAGCTGGCTGGGATGGAACATTTAAAAATCGGACAAAATCATTCCAGTTTTAAACTCTGAAAGTAAACTTTACTAAATTGGTTCATTAACAACTCACAGTACTAACTCATTTCTTACACATTATTAATCATCATCACTTCATATATGACACTTAGTCTTTAACACATATACTCTAAATTAGCTGTGAGTATACAATACCGCAGAGCAGTTGCTGCATAGTTAGCACTGAAGGCAGTAGTCCTTGGTGGTTCTCTGAGGTCAAGGTAATTAGACTTAAGAGCTTTTTGGAAATAAAAACCAAAACTGAAACAGACTTGTCTTCCTTCTCCATGCTTTTGTTTCATGCTTGGCATTTTCTTGTTGTTTGCATTCCTCCCAAAAGGAGTTCTCTGTTCCCAATGCTTTGTATCTCATTTTTGGTTTGTTTTGGTTTTTTTTTTGGTTTTGTTTTGGTTTTTTTTTAGATTTTTCTTTTCCCCCCAGCAACTGTTCTTGTGTATTTGTGAAAATGGACTGCCTATTTGTAATTCTCTCTCCTTTGTGTTGTTTGGGTGTCTCCTACCCACACCATGTCTTTCTTTGACCTTTTGTGGCCCTACTGGTCACACACTGATGTAAAATGCTTATATATTGTGTCTGGCTATGCCGTCATAGTATTATAAAATACTTGTATACTGTTCTTGGTCGCACTGTTTCAGTATTCTTATTTTTGGTTTCCAGGCAAGGTTGAATATTAATTCACTGCTAGTTTTGTTTAAGAATACTGCTGCTCAGTATCCTTGTTGGGCTGAGTCCTGTGCCTCATCACCAGTCTGCCCTATCATTTTATAAAATGCTATTCTTTTTTTCTGTTGTAATGGGAGTTCTGTATTGCCTCACATAAAAAAAAAAAAAAACAAACCAAACCAAAACAAAACAAAAAAACATACTCTATGAATATGAGCTAGATGGGTGGGTGAGTAAGTGAATGAGTATAAGGTCTCCTACAGATCTTCAAGTTGGGCTGGTCAGTGAGTAGGGGTACCAGAAGGACCCAAGACTGGAGTTGGAAACTGCATAAAAGGGCCAAGGCACAGGACATGTATTCTGTACAAACCTCTGGTCTTGTCTGGGGCTTGAAGGTTTGACTTATGAATCAAAAAGGTAAGTGTGTATATTCTGCTAGAATTGTGTATATTCTGCTAGAATTTCAGGCCTGATCAGATATTATTCAAGTTTATATGCATACAGTCTCTATTTTGGTCTGTGTTGCTGGTCATATTTCTTTTGTGTGTTTATCTGCATCTGCTTTTTTTTATTTTCTGGCCTGGGGGAAAAAAAAAGGAAAGAAAAAAAGAAAGAGAGAGAAAAGGACACCTACAGCTGACAAGAAATCTTAATTATCATAGTTATTTACATTAGAGAGGGATGAATAATTTTTACGTTTCCCATCTTCCTTTTTATGAGAGAGGAACCCTATACCACTAGCTGAAATTGTTACATAAAGAGTTAGAAAGTTTGGGAAAGTAAAATATACTTTCTTACTGTCAGGAATTTTAGTGTAATTCTAGGGCCTAAATCCAAATTTAGGCAAGATTTAGGTAGTCTAGATATCACCTAATTTCTCAGTTTAATGCACTATATATTAAAAGTTATTAAATCACTATTGTAGCATGCTGATATTTCTCAGAAAATATGTTTCTTTCAAAAAAATCTAAACTAATGACTAGTTAAACCCAAAATCAATAAATAGCTTTAATGTTCTGACACTAAGGGCTTAATTCAATTGCCTGCACAGAAGCCCCTGGAGCCATCTCAGTATGATATAGTCAATCAGGATACGAATGTCTGACTGACAGACACAAAATCAAGAGTCCAGGAGGCTGGAGCCTTTCTGGAGCAGTGGGTTCACACCAGCTTAATTATCGCAGGAGATCCCAAAAAGCACTAGGCAGTTATTTTGAAGTAAGTGTATCAGTTCCTCACCGCTCCAATTACTGGAAGGTGGATTCCCACAATGCTGTTAGGCACAAAGGCAACTTATATTCATGTCCATCAAGGTCATGTATGATATCTGCCAGCCTCATCTTAAGTGATATGATGTGTCTGTACTAGACAACGGAATCAAGTACTGTGAAACTGGGGTTCCAGTTCTGAAACCTTGGCCTATAGTCTATGCCATGCATTTTTTGTGTAAAACAAAATCTGTTCTTCCTAGTCTTCAAAAAGAAGCTGTGTTTTAATCTAGAAAGCTTTTAAGTTTGTCATTTAAAATAAATTATAGAAAGGTAAGGTCTGATAAGAAGGAAAAAGTAAGAGACTTCATCTCTCTCTATTAGTGCCCATCATAAAACTGTTCTATGCAAATCTATCATACGGTTAGGAGAGTATTTGTAATATCATTTTTAAATTATATTTGATAGAAATCAGCACAACAGTCAGATGGGTGTGAGCTCTACCTCAGTCTTTTGATGGCTACCCAATAAAGAAACACCACCTATTATATAGAACAGTAGCTTCAGTTTTCATTCTTTATAATTCTGTAAGAAGAACTGGTTCCCTTTCATAAGAAGGAAATGGAAGAAATCAGGTCTAAGAATTTGTAGGTTTCCACCTACAAGATAGAGATCAAGATCATATGGGTCTACATATTGGCTTTGAGGGTGTTTTTTTTCAATGGGACAGGGGGTAGGGGGCATTTAATTTAATTAATTTAATTTAATTTCATTTCATTTCATTTCATTGAAGCCGTAAAATTTTGTTTCTGTACATGTTTAGCTGCTGATCAGTTTAATTATTTTAAGGTTCATAGTTATGCTTTATAATACTAAAAAGTAGGCCAAAATTAGGTGTACTTTCAAGGCAATCTGGTACTATAGAGGTTACCTGTATGTCGATCCAGAAACCTGGCATTCATTGCTGCAGCCAGTTGTCGTTCAAGGAGCTAGCTTAGCCATGAAGTGCTACTCAGCAAGACAGCAAAGAATTGTTTTATCTATTAATTCAGCTAGTAGAGCCTCTCAGTTTGTGAACAGAAAAAAACAACCAAACAAAAAAAAATCATTTTTTACTCTGTTTAAGGAAATTATATCTTCTAGGAGATAGACTCACAATCAACCTTCTAAGTATCTTGGGGTAAATAAATAGATAAATAACCTACATTTCTTCCTCCTTACAAGTGATTCCTTTTCCATTAAATTCATTATATACTTATTGATCAGAAAGACTGAGCGTAAAGCTGAAGTGAAATTGCTGGGAATTATTCATGGTTAGAATACGGGTAATTTTATTAAGTACTTTTTTATTCTAAATTAAGAAAAAATAGTATAATATTTCATGAAAATACTAGATGAAAAGTAAAGTTGAGGATATAGTATACTTCAGGGCTTTAAAAAAAAAAAAATCCTTTGTGTGCCACCATTTTACATCACACAATACTGTTGGTAGTGGGTGTGAGCATTAGAACAGGGTATGTCATACTCGCTTCTGTTGCCTCCCTCTTTTTCAGACAATAAATATTTTATTTATCTACGTAATGTGAAACAGCTCTAACAGCAAAGAATTCCCAAAATTTACTGTAGCCTAAAGTTTATGGAACTATTGAGAATGCTTCAGCAGAGGAAGACCTGGGCAGAGTATTCTTATTCTCCCCAGACCATTTATTTGTAAGATCCTTAGGAGTATAACACTATGCTAGTCCCATACTCTGATAACTCATAGAATAGTACTTTCCTAAGCCCTTGTAATTGCCCTGGGAAATACTGAAAAATACACGCATATACGGTATTATAAGGGTGTCATAATGCAACTTGAGATGGAGGAAGCATTTTCAGAACAATCACAATTGTTTAATGGGGCTTTTTTTTGTGTGTGTGTACAATATCTGCAACATTTTGCATTTGGGAACTCTTAGGAGTTTAACAAATGGTAGATACTGTAGTGAGGAAAACAAACATCTCACAATATATTACATCTCAATAGATAACCAGTAACAGTATTGCTCACATGCTGTTTTAAAGCACAGTGCTGTCTTAGTAAACCTATCCACATGCATTTTTTTTACATCAGTTTGTTTTTGCTAAGGAACATAGTCTAGATATTTCCAGGAGCTTAATATCAGTTTGTTTGCCAAATAAGATCCCGTCTTTCTTGGTTATGTTTATGAGAACACATTTTCACATTAAATTGGAAACAAATGAGTCTGTTGCCATTCCTCTCTGGGGCACACATACTTCTGATGCACAGATTTAACATAGGCTTAAGGGAAGAATGATTTGTGAGAGTCTGTTGTTAAAATATTGGCAGCACATCACTGAGGATTTCCTCCAGCAAAGGAAACAGATTATACCTCTATGAGCTGAATGCAAAACTACATGGGGTTTCTTTGTGTTTGTTTGTAAAATGAAATACACAAACAGCAAGGAAAATATAATTAGAAACAGTCAAACTGCTTAATGACAAAATATGGAAAAATCCCAAATTCAGGATATTTCCTTTGCAGCAAGAAAATGTCAGTGAAACATAAACAAACTTCTCAAACTAGAAAGACACTTCAATTTCTGTATACTCATATCAGACTCAAAAGAAAGATTAAAAATTACTGGTTGAAATCATATGCAGATAAGTTCTAATGTTTACCAGTGGCCGATTAAGTCACTTAAACTTAAGTAACTAGGACCATTTCAGATGCTCTACGGTTCTCACCTGTCTTATAGCAGCTACTCTAGCAGCAGAAAGGCAGGCCTGAGTTTCCATAAATATTGTCTCATACTTGTTTGCCCCAAGTAAGTGTCTGAAATAACCTAAGCATACCAAATAGTACCAAAACTATGTTTAGGCAATCACGTCCTTAATTTCTCTATTCTGATTTGTACCTAAAGTGCTGAATTGCTTACTTTGATGTCTTCTCAGACTATTAATGAAAAAAAAACTCAGACTAATAGAAACTGTACAGGAAAACTTTGGGTACAACTTTGTACTTGTATGTGCCTGTGAAATTTGTGTAAAATCAATAAAAGCATCTACAGTTTCTAGATACCAGTTTAAAATGATTGTTAACATCCTTTTAATGATCAGCTTTAATATATCTGAGATATTTGGGTTTGTTTTTTTTTCATCTCCAGTCTTACAAAGCTTTTTTTTTTTTTTTTTTTTTTCTAAAGGATTATATCCCCAGGACACTTACTCAGTCAGAAATGTGTAGAAAAAAAAAATTGAAATTACTATTATCTATTAAAAGATATGCATGAAATATGTCCTGTGCTATCAATAAATATCCACCAGGGTAATTAAAGAAGTAAAGGAAAGAAAAAGACAAAATAAAATTGAAAAATGTGCATAAATATAAAATTAATAGAAAAAAACATTGGCTTAACTGGTATGTTTTTTAAACAGGTATTAAAACTAGCAGAAGAACCAGGCCAAGCGTCCACTGCTGCATATTGCTAGATGTGGGCATATCCAATTCGGTACTCAGGTCTCAGTGCCCCTGGCATATATGGTACCTATGAGTTCACTTATACTTGCATTCTCCTCTGGCACATGCCATAGTCCTTTGTTGAAGAATATCTGTTTTACAGGGAGGTTGGATTTAATCTTTAGTAGTAAACCTTTATGGCATCTGAATTCAAAAATAAGAGCCAAGGCACCTGTTCATAGCGTGGGTGGCCCTGTATGGTGTTAAAAAGTGGAGTATACCTTCAAGTATTCTACTAAACACCGTAAGTTTTTATGGTCTATGAAGCATTTATGGAAGTGTAGGCTGGATGGCCACATTGATGTAAATTGTCACTGTCCCACAGAATTCAAGCAGCTCTGACTACAAAGGATGCCATTCTTTGTTTCTCTTAATATTCATCCACAGGTGGCCTCAAAGAACACTCTCACAGCAGGTAACATGGATACCCTTCCCACCATCTCTTCGTACAGCAGAACCCATTCATAAGCATAAACTATTAAGTAATAGTGTCACTATAGAGATGTTTTACAGCTGTTTACAGCTGTTTTGATCCCTTGTAGATTAAAAAAACAAAAACGTGTTAATAGGATAGAGAAATGACCTCTAGAGTAAATTGTTATGTAAGGAAAACATATTGAAATTTATATTATACAAGTCTCAAACTTTGCAGTATTACAACTGTTAGCATCCCAGTTTGTTCACAATTACTTCATAATTGTGGACAAACATACCTTTTTAGCTTATGCCTTAAAATCTATTTTTATCACCGAAACCCCCTTTACTATGAAGTAAAAAAAAAAAAAAATTCTTAGTTTTGCTGAATGTGATTTTTCTGACACCAGTTCTAATGCCCAAAGGCCTGTAAGATGTGAATATGAAAGCAGGTTGCAAGTGATCTACTTAAGAGACAAAAGCAAATAAAAAGCTTCTACAGTTTGTCTGGTATAACTGTTGTTATTGCTAAGTATGAACCCTACGGGAGGTATTTCACTCTTGGGATTGGAAATAGCATACTGTCACTTTTACCTCTAGGTCACTGTTTCAGGTCTACCTCAGATTAATAATGTCCAAAATGTATTATATCATCTGCTGGCTCCAGAATGATCTGTGTCAAATGATTTGGTAATTCAAGAGAAATCTTAATGGATCTCAAACTCTCAACTAAACTATCCTCAAACTATCCTCAAACTAAACCTCAAACTATCAAATAAAAGCCTAGTTGCAAGCCTAACCAGACGGGTGGTAGTATTCTTGGCTTAGAGAAACTAGTACTGTTACTTCACTAGCTAAATCAATTTAATGGATGAAAAAGAACTAAATCTTTGTATCTTGGCAAGCTGCTTATTTGTTGGAAAACACAGTTTTAATAATTCCAAAAAGTCTGTAAATTTAAAAATCAGTTTAGTTGTTTAAATGAAGATGTGAAACTTACATATCTGCCCCATTTTTAAGAGTTAAATAGTTAGGACACTTCACTGAATATATCTAAAGATGCAGTAAAGGGTCAGTTCTCCCTTCCTGATAAGGCCTGGGCCTATAATACATTTTGCTTTGAAGAAAAGAACCTGAAATACAACCTTACAAAGCTTTTTGGATTTAACCTTTTCTGTAATACATATTCTGTCTTATATTTAACGAACACTAAACTGAAGTCTGTAATCCAGATGTTTCACCTCTCAGGTGCATGTCTGAACCCTCACCTCCATCACCCCAGAGAGAAAATTGTCATTGCTTCTCTTGGGCTGAAATAACATTCTATAGTTTGATGCATAATGAAACATTTGTAAGAGACAGGCTTGAGAAAGGATCATATTAAGTTACCTTATAAATGGTCGTTAGCACCTGTCTCCAGAGTAACATAAGTCCATTTCAAAACCTTTCATAGCCTGAATAAAAGAGGTAGTTTAAACCAGTTTTGCCTCAGGCCAAGATTCACAAAGGCATTCAGAATTTTGGATTTCCTTTTATTTCTTTTTTTTTTTTCCTTTTGTCTGTTGAATTTAATGGGACTTAGGTTCCTCAATGGCTTTGGGAAACTGCAGTCTACTTCTCAGGACTCTTACCTAATGACCAGCTCTAAGATTAGTTTCCCTCAAGTGTTTTTTTAATGACTGCGATACATCCCACTGGGACTCCTGAGGTTTAAGCATTCACTCAAAAATATTGTGTGACAGACAGCCTTCTTCTTTAGATAGAATGGTGTTTGTGTGTCTTTGTTAGAGAATTACCTGCAAAAGCTTCCCTTTGGAGTATAATTCTAGGAGAAACCTCAGCTAGTTTTCACATTCTGAAAGCACCCTAGAACTCCCTAATGGTGGAGGATGTTATTTCTTCCAGACATCTCCTCCTCCCTCACCAAATCCACTACAGGGTACAGAAAAAATTAATCTTTAACCACAAACTCATTCTATCTAACCCTTATCACAGACACAATGATATAATTTGGCCATTCTTCTTAATTAAAATCATGGTTCATGCTTTTTTTCTGAAGATTCTTTAATAGACTAGAAGCTGTCTTTTGTATTTTGCTGGCTGACACAAGGCACTTCAGAAATCTACCTTCCTTTGGTGATTGTCTCCTTCTTTTTGTGTGTTTCAATATGATTTTTTTTGGTCACTGAAGTTTACATTCTGTCTCGTTCTGCTTTTATAAAAACAGAGGTAGTACAAACACGTAAGGATGCAAGTGGGCCCACTGTTGCATGACACAGGGGACCTGATTACACAACATGGAAAAGGCAGAAGTGCTGAATGCTGCCTTTGCCTCAGTCTTTACTAGTAAGACCATATCTCAGGAGTCCCAGGTCCCATAAACCAGGGGAATGATCTGGAGCAAAGAAGATGCACACTTGGTAGAAAAGCATCAGGTAAGAGCCTATTTAAGCGAACTGGACATACATAAGTCCATGGTCCCTGAGGGGATACACCCACAAGTGATGAGAGAGCTGGATGATGTCATTGTGAGGAAAGTAAATGCTACTCTTATTTTCAGAAACGGCAAGAAGGAGGACTCAGGGAACTACAGGCTGGTCAGCCTCACCTCAGTCCCTAGGAAGGTGTTGAAGCAGCTAAACCTGAAAAACCATTTCTGGGCACATAAGCAACAAGACAGTCTTCAGGGGTAGGCATCAAGGATTCACCAAGGGAAACTCATACTTGACCAACTTGATGAACTTCTATGATTAAGTGACTGTCCTGGTAGATGAGGGGACAGCAGTAGATAATGTCTACCTGGACTAGTAAGATTCTTATAGACAAGCTGATGAAGTACATGCTGGATGAGCAGACAGTGAGGTGAATTGAAAACTGTCTGAATGGACAGACCCAGAGGGTGGTGATCAGTGGCACAAAGTCTGGTTGGAGGCCAGTGACTAGCAGTGTACCCCAGGGGTTAGTACTGGGTCCAGTCTTGTTTAACATCTTCATTAATGATCTGGATGATGGGGCAGAGTTCATCCTCAACAAGTTTGCTAATGATACCAAACTCTAAGGAGTCACTGATATGCCAGAGGGTCGTGAAACCATCCAAAGAGATCCTGACAGGCTGGAGAAATGGGCTGATGGAAACCATGAGGTTCAACAAGGAACAGCCCCAGGCACCAGTATATGCTGGGGGCCACTAAGCTGGAAAGCAGCTTGGCAGAAGGACCTGGGGGTTGTGGTGGACACCAATTTGATCAGGAACCAGCCATGAACCCTTGCTGCAAAGAAGGTTAATAATGTCCTTAGATAAAGCATTGTCAGCAGGTCAAAGAGGGTGATCCTTCCCCTTTACTCAGCCTTGGTGAGGCCATACCTGGAGTACTGTGTCCAGTTCTGGGTTACTCAGCACAAGAGAAACATGGACGTGCTGGAGAGTCCAGCAAAGGGCCACAAGGATGATGAAGGGACTGGAGCATCTCTCCTATGAAGAAAGACTGAGAGAGCTGTGACTGTTCAGCCCAGAGAAGAGAAGGCTCAGGGGGCATATTATTAATATATAGAAATAACTGAAGGGGGGGTGTAAGGAGGACAGACTTGGGCACTTTCTGGTGGTGCAGTCACAGAACAAGAGAAAATGGGTACAACTTGAAACAAGGTTTAATCTGATCATCAGGAAATACTTTTTTATTCTGAGAGTGACCAAGCACTGGCACAGATTCCCCAGGTATGTTATGATTCTCCTCCTTGGAGACACTCAAAAGCTGTCTGGACACAATCCTGGGCAACTGGCTCTAGGTGGCTCTGCTTGTTCAAAGGGGTATGGACCGGATGTCCTTTGTCATTCTGTACTCAATTTGAGGACCAAATGGCAGGATAATAGGAGTGGGATTCAGTTTGCCTGTATTTACGTCTTCACAAATAAGCTATATACATGTGAAGTGCATGTGGGGATCCAGTGTTGATTAAGCTAAGTAACTGTCTAGACTCCATTGACTTTAACAACTAGGGACAGGAATCAGCTGCTGAAGCACAGACATCTAGAGCTGTTTTCCACAATGTAGGTAACCCCACTGACATCCATCTGCTGGTCCAGAAGTCTGCAAGTCTCCTGTAGTTCTTGTGTCATATTTGTCAGGTCCATGCTGATGTCCTGGATACTGTTAGAGAAGTAAAATGGCATGAGATGTGAATGTGTGAACAATTCAATAGAGTCCCTTTCTTCCATCAACTGTGATGGGAGTTTTGACACCTTCATACATACACGTAACAGCCAAATGCCTACAGTCTGGAGATTCATCCTGTCCTGTGTGTGACAGTAAGGCTTGAAGCAGCACTCAAATATATATGACAAGTATACTCATAACTGATTTCCTTATATCAGAATTGCATGTACTTATCTAAAATATTGAGATAAAATCGCCATTGGGGGAGGGAGAACCAAAGTTCACAACACTATTTATTTGCCAACACTATTGATTTATCAACATTATCAATTTATCTGATGAAACTGGCTAAAGTTAGTACCTGAATTAAGTTTATCAAGGTAAAAATACCTACAAACAGCTAAGAAAATTCACAATGTCAAGTCTTATGTAGATTTTAATGGCTGTTGCTTTTTTTTTTTAAACTAGACTGGAAGAAAATTTATTCCTTTAACACATGTGCAGTATGGGAAGCATATGGTGTAGTGTGCATGCATATTAAAGATATTCTTTCTTCTGGTCCCAGGGATGTGAAAATTCCTATAATGTTCATCTTTTCTCTAACAAAAGATAAGTGACACAGAGACTGGACACTACTGCTTAGCGTAGTAAACTTGCCTTTCAGACATAACTTTATTTGGACATCTCCAGCTTAAACAACATGAGGTCTGTTATAGCTATTAAAAGCTTTCTAATCTTAACTGAAAAGCTGCTGAAGAACATAGTAAAAAGCAAGTATGCAATAGTTTAATAGAAAGGGGAAAGCCATCCAGTATTTACCTGAAAAAACAGACAGGAAGGTAGAAAAATTTAAAAACTAGCTCATGCTTAGGGCCTTGCTCATACTACTGAGCAGAATAGTAAACTCCAGTAGAAGTGTAGAGTGACTGTACAAGTTTAGAAGATCCAGCCTTCCTTGTTCTGCATTCACTTATACTTTAAATAGAATGATGTGTCTCTTCTCCCAGCACAGGCCAGCAGCTCCGTAAGGGCCAGGGAGCATCAGGGACCCCTCATGGAGTCTGGCACGGCCAGGCCCATACCACTAACCAGACAGGGAGCAGGGCAGTCCCAGAGACTGTGTCCACATTCAACCAAAAGTCAAGATCAGCAGGTACTGATGGCCCCTGGCTGAGCTGAAAAGAGGTATTGAGCCTCAGAAAGGGTTGGGATGAGATCCCAGGTTATGCTGGTTGTGGCCAGTAAGGCCTGTTAGTGCCCTGAGTAGGTCCCTGACAGTCTTCCCTTTTACCCTGAACACCTTGCCTTGTATTGGTGGACTTGAGATTAGGAAGCAACCTCCTGTCCACGTCTTAACACATCTGTTACTTACTGGTTTTCTGTATCGCTTAAACTAGATATATTTAAGCTCATTTAGCCAAGCCTACACCACTCAAGTAGAGAACACTGCTCTGAGTCGTATGTAAATCTAATTTTTAAACACCTAGTGCATACAAGTTTCTTTTACCTATCAGGAGGTCATCATCTGATGGCACTACTTTACAGCATGAAGAAGTATTATTCTCCACCTTCCAAAGAAAACAAGAGCTTGATAATAGTGTATACTGTCTAATATGGGAGCCAAATAGCACATTTTTCCAGGTTGGGTTCACGTCCCTTCATCTGGACTCTCCTCACGTTCCCAAAATTTAAAAGTAGTCAATAGCATTTGGTTTAGATTTCTGAATTCCAGGATTTGAGGAAAAATAATGAATCATCGTTAAAGATCAAAGTTACTTGCCCCTCTCATTTCTTCATGATCTCCCTGGAGTACCTACGCTTGGGTCTAACTCTTTGTTCATCGTTTTTCCTGATGAAATGAATGATTTCCATCCAGATACAAAACTTCAGTCCTCTTGCAACTGCACTAGTCATTTCTTATGGCCTAATATTTATAATACACACATAAATATACTGTCTGCTTCTCAGAGTTAATCAGTGACCAGCCAACTTCCCAAACAACAGAGATGTTTGCAATAAATCATAAGCAAAAAAAAAAAAAAAAAAGTATAGACTAAAGCAATAAATAGCTTTTGCATATATTTTAGAGTTAATGCCTATTTACCAAGTAGGAAATTGGCAGATTTAAGTCCACAATTCAGTTAATAGATCTAGAATAATGGCTTATGTAAGTGCTGAGCTGGCTCTTTAGATTGTTTTCTTCCTGTCTGTCTTGATTTTTTAATCATGTGAAAATAATCCTCTTTTTCAGTCATCAGTAAAAATATGCATACTGTTTAACCAGTAGTAGAATTTGCATCGAGTCCCCTTTTCCACATCACTGAAACTCCAATGTTGTTTCCAGTGCTTAGTCAGGAATGCAGTAACTAGCACCCCCTGGAAAACATCTGTATCATACTGTACAATTGAGTATATTCCAATGCCATATTTCTCAAACGTTCCATGTGTCCAGAGCATCCATTGAACCTGACTGGAACAGTCCATAAATATTCTATGCTTTCAGTGTATAACATCTGGCACACTTGTTATTAGCCTTTCACTCTAGATTTTATTTATATTATAATTTCGGTAATGGCTTTTCAGTTAAGACATGATGCTCTGTGTCAAAGTACATCTATTAGTATTCACAAACTATAGACTGATAAAATGGTCGTGTCAAAGATTTGCTTATCATCATCTCTATAATACTTAGGACCATAACAGATATTACAATTGTCTCAGTGTTCTGTATTATTAATGCTAACAGCTGCAAGTGTTACATGTTGCAGTAGTCTGAGCTGAGACCATATTTTGACATATGAATAGCTAACCTAAGTTCAGAACTGATACATTTCTTAAGAAAAGTGTTAAACTATGGTTAGCTTTCTTTTAACTCCATCTGGAACATACTGAGATACCAATTGTTGCTAATAAAACACTGGATCTGCCTAAGTGTTTCTATAAAGTAGAAGGTGAAAAAAATTCTGGGAAAAAAAAGAATAAGTAATGAACTGTATACATCGATAATTGCAAAAACAGAATAGAGAACACATCAGGAAGACACAGAAATAATATTAAATTATGGTATTACAATAACATAATGTGTTTTCTTGGAAGTATATCTGATGAGTCACACAACTAGCATTCCAATATATTCTAGAGAGCACTGTATATATATATAAAAAATTAGCTGGAGGCAGAATTCTTATTAGGACTTTAAATAGCCCAACATTGTTGAGTAGATGTAATTTACCCCATTTAAAAAACAACAAAAAAAAAACCAAACAAACCAAACCAAACCAAACCAAACCAAAACAAAACAAAAACACCAAAACAAACCCAACCAAAAATAGGTGCCTGGTTCCTTTAAACCATTTGAAAACAGAAGACCTACATATCAGAGAACTACACAAATCCTTATTAACGAATGTAATGGTTCAGTTTCTAGGTAAAGTTGCAAGAAATTAGAAACAAAGAAGAAATGACAGATGGTATATGACTAGAGACCTGCAGGAATGAAAATTTCCTGGACCAAATCTCAAGGTACTCAGAGTCACAAGACAGAATTTATAGAGGGATTATCTTTTAGAAACCAAAGACAGCCAACCATGCACCAACTAGAGGAGAAGCCATCCTTGACCTACTTGCAAATAGAGAGGAATTGATTGAAAATGTGAGAAAGATAGCGAAATGTGGAACCAGTCACAATGAACTAGCTGAATCTGGAGAAATAATTAATGAGTTCAGAAAGTACAATGGTAGAAGGGTGGTGGATTTTAAGAATGAAGATTAGGCTCAAATCCACAACAATTGAGGACTCAGGCAAATTTCTGGACAGGTTCCCAAGACAGTGAGGGTGTGAGAAGCTTCCCAGGATATTACATGCTAAATCATTGAAGCCAGTAAGTGAAAAACTCCCGTAGCTGATTTGCAAGAGTTTATGTAGCTTTCAGTGTCCATGGTCCCACTTATCTACCGCACCCTATGCGCCCTATTGTGTGGGTTTTTTGTTGTTGTTGTTTGTGGTTTTTTTGTTTTGTTTTGTTTTGTTTTTTTGCTTTGCTCCTCTTCATGTTTACTATCCCTCCCATACATCAGTGTAGAAGAACCACATAGGTACTACTGCCAAGTGTTTAATTACAATAGTATATCCAAAGTTCATCCATACAAATGCCTGTAACAATTTGGGCCTAGATAACCAGAAAGCAGCAAATAGAGAGAAATAGTAAGCCTAGATTTGCAGAATTTAAACCCCTTTAAATAATGGAGTTTCCCAGGCCAAAATAATAACAACAAAAAGAATTCTGAATTATAATGCAATTAATTTATGAACAGCTGTAGATGTATTGTATATAGAAGCTAGTAAAATGTTTGACAATAGAATGAACTCTTGCTTCCAAAGTACTCTTGAATGAATGACATATGATTTTCATTATTTGCACTGTAAAATTAATAAAAGTGTAAATTTAAAGAGCTTCTACCTGACTCTGACTCTTTTTTTTTTTTTTTTTTACAGAGGAAAGGGACAACAGAAACACTATAGTTCAGAAGAAACTGTAGGTTTCTCAGTCACTCTCCTCTTTGTCTTCTTCTGATTGCAGAATAATAGTTTGCACTGCTGAGAAAAGATCTATAACTTTAGCATTATAGCACTTCATAACCTCTCCAGTATCATTAATTTTGACTGGGGACTCTGGACCCTACAGAACTGGGCAATACTGCTTAGGGACCATGAGTTTTGAAATAATTGTTAACATTAGACCAACACCATAACATGCATGAAGACCTGCTAACATTTACTAGTTTTCAAATCTTAATGGGGTGATTATGTTCAAAGACAAATATACAGGGGAGAGGTGAAATAGACTATGCCCAACTGCCTGTATTTTAGTTCAGTTCCAAGCACTTTTTTAGATTTAAAAATGTGTCTTATTTTGGGATTGCTCTTTCAAACTAAAATGCAATCCCAAAACATGACTTGTCCTCAGGCTTGCCTTCTCTGAAGTAGGTTCTGGTCAGAGGACAGGTTTATTCTAATGTAATTCTGTTCTCCTATGCGTACAGTCATGCACACACCTTCTTCCAAAGGTTTCCTGTAATCCATGAACTCACAATATTAGCTTTTACCACTTCTCTCAGAGAATGGTTAACCTGCCAAGGTATGTTAGGAACACTGATGTCTTGTGGGTCGTACTATATCCTCTTGTCACCTGGAAAGTTGTAAACATAGCATTTATGAAGGGTGAAAACAATGGTTGGACAAATGGTTGGGCAGTAGTTCGGACTAAAAACATAGTTTTCCCAACAAATGAAATCTTTCAGTTTTATAGAGAAGGTTTATGCATAATTCTTTATAACATATAAATTGAAAACCACATCTCAAAGAATTAAAAAAACCCAAAACCTCTCTGGAGAAACTTTGAGATAAATTAAATCAATATATTACACGTGCCGGGGCCTGTTCTCTGAGTCATGTCAGCTGACTCTCAGCAGCTGGTATCCATGCAATTAAATTCTTATATGCTCCAGAGAAAGCATGGACTCCCCTAACTAGTCTATTGGGAATGGTCCATGACCCATGTTAACTCTCAAGCATTTAATATAAATTGTTTGGGAGATTGCTGGCGAGGAAAAAAACAAAACCATCCTAAGAAATAATTAAAGCAATTTAAAGCATTTAGTGATATGTGTGTATAAAGCAACAGAGTTAGCAGTGCTCAGAAGTGCTCTTGGTACTCTAGTTGAGACCACACAATCCTCTAGCAAACTATTGCTTATACAGAAAAAGAGAGTGCAGCTTTTTATAATTCTTGACATATCAGACACCACATCAGGCAAATACCTTTGGGACCTAGAGGACAGTTGGAAGGAGCACCTTCTAAATTTGACTTACTGGGACTAAGAGACATAGTGACTGTGGTATAAAACAACTGGAAAACTACTATTGTAGGGGGATGATTTCTTTATTGAAGACAGATGGACTGCAGTTTTACAGCTTCCTGCTGAAGATCTCCCACCTTATCAAGCAGATTGCAGGGAGACCTATAGCTGTGAGGATCGTCTAAGGCAGAACTATGGCCCAGAAAACTACTGTAATTTTAATCTCAAATAGCCAAATGGAAAACCAGGGTTGTGGCTGCATTCATAGTGGTATACAGAGGGCCAGTGCTAGAGAAGATTTGGCATTAGAAATTTAAATCGCACTATAAAGGGCAGAAAAGCAAAATTTTCAAATTTTAATAGATTGAAAATGTTTATATTAAAAATAAGAAAGTGATATACAGAAAACATTTAGCAGTGAAAGAACAAAATATCTCATGACTGAAAGAATCATGGAAATAAAGGAAAACAAAAATTTACATTGTTTGGATAACAGTTTGTACTGTTAATCCCCAGACAATATCTGTAAGTTTATCATTACAACACTTTCAAGAGGATCCAAAAGGAAAAAATTGAGATTTTGTCATAGTCTGTGCAGCAGAACTTTCTCTCTGAGAGAATCTGTTGTCACTGTACTGTAGTACATTCTAGGTTTTACAGTATTACTGGAAGTTCAGAAAAAAAGGAACAAAAATATTAGTAAAAAAGAATTAATAAGTATAAAGAATTTTAAAAGGGGAGAAAAGTGAAGCTCTAACAGTACCCAGGTATTTTACAGTGTGTATTGCAAGGTTTTATAGGTCTGTTTGTGCTGTAATTACTACCCTGAGTTTAATATTGATTGAAATTTTTGGTTACCACAATGAACGTTGATTGCGTTTGTCATTTTGGTTGATTGAGTAATAGATAATTAGACTTCAGGAAGGATATTTCTTATAACAATAGAAGGCTGTATAATGAAAATGGCTGGGAATTATTTCCCCATTATTTTCCTTCCTTGCTTAGTAGAATATTATTTTTTTTTAAGTAAAAAAAAAACAACAGGTGAAAATTGGTTTATTTCTGCTTTTGTGAAATATTTATCAAATATTTCTGTATATATATATATATATATAATTTGGCTTTTTGTTTCTCCCCCCAAAAAACAGAGTCTTTTCAAATGCCCATTTAATTTAAAAATGAGAAACAATCCCCCAACGGTTCATCTGCTGGATAATAATATGAGAAAAATCTGTTCAATGGAAGCTTTATACAATGTATTAATTTGTTGATTACAATTTCTGTTTAGTCAGAGGCATTTTTCCTCACAAATGCAATCAGAGAATTTTACCCAAGAAAAGTGTTATAGATGCAACTAAAACAGTGACTGTGATTACAAACGGAAATCAAGGAGAGAAAAAAAAAAAAAGAAGAAGAATATTAGATGCAAATTTGAATTAAAAAAAAAAAAACTAGTCGTCCTTCAAACTATAATGGACAATGTTTGTTAATAAATGTAGGAATTAAGAATATTTTATACATATACAAACACTTTTTAGATATATACATACATAGGTAATCTGAATAATTTTACCAATTCCTAGCACAGCTATGACAGTTGTAAACTTTGTCCTCTGGCTAACATGAAACAGTCAAAGATGGAAGGTGGAAAGATGTTCTTGTTAGTAGGAAAAACATTACAGCGAGCAGCACCCTTTTGGCAATAAGATTGATAGGGTGGTGGAACAGGATTTTTTCCTACCTCCTACTTCTCATTTCCTTTCTTTGAATGGAGAACATGCTTGGAACAGGGACTTGGTTTGGGTTTTTTATTTATTTGTTGGAGGGTTTTTCAGTTTATTGTGGCTTAAATAATGTTAGAATTCTGCAAAAATCTGTACATCGTCTCTTAAGGTGAACATGTAGCATAAATTCCATCTGGTTTTGTTAGTATTGACAAATTACCATAACTTTTGTTGTCATATTCTGTCTTATCCTATCTGCCTTTTATTTTAAACATTTATTTATGTCCTTTCTCTCAATTTTTTACAAAACCGGTAGAGCCCCCCCAGATATATTTTTGATCCCTCATAAAACCTTTAGTTCACTTTGGTTACAGATATCATTAATGATCCATCAGGCATAGTCAGTGCAGGAACCCTGGGACAGGAATTGTCCCTTATTATATGGATTTGATGGAAAGATTTTTTTTTAATTTTTTTTTTTTGCACATTCCGTACAACAATTAATATTAAATAATTATCACAGTTTGCTGTCTTGTCCTCATTTAGGTATATTTCAATCAAAACAATGACATTGTGATACATACTGATGATGATACAAATTAGCACTAGTAGACAAAATTAAATTTAAATAAGATGAGAACCTGGCCTTGATTCTGTGGGTGAGATTTAGTAGTATTCTCCAGATGGTTTATACCACTCTAAGAACAGAACACAGCTGTAAATACAGCTTAATAGTTGTCATTAAACCAAATTCATGACTACTGTGTACACGAAAGCAACGAAGTACTTACAGTGAACCAGTGAATCTGGCCCTTGAGCTTGCAAAGACCCAATCATATTCCTCCATAAGTCAATGTATTTTATTTTTTCTCTTTTTTTTCCTTTTGTATCATTAATGGAGAGGGATTGGGAATCCACTGCCTGTTACCAGTTATCAACTTCCACTCTGCATGATCAACAGCTTCGTTTTCTGTATGTCCTACATACATCTAAGCCAGGTGAGTGGTAGATAGGCTTTACCTGGGATTATACAATAAACTCCTACTATCTAAACAGAAGACTATTGCTCTTTTACAAAAGGAACAGGCATAGACTTTGTCACCTAATTAATTCACCTCAAAAGAATCATCTTAGATTTACCAATATTTTAGCAACTTGAAATATGTATCTCTAAAACTCTTTCTAGATTAGGGTGATACAAATGACATGACTGTCCACCAGCTGGTTGTATCTGATCCACCAGATCAGGGGATCAAAGAGGGCACTTCCCACCTGCACGATCTAGTTCAAGAGTTTCTAGTCGATGCTTCAGTATCACAATTGACCACTACTCAACAGTTTTTGGCACATCTCGATAAACTTATGTGCCAAAGATTTAATATAACTTTTGCCCAAATTGAACCTGAAAGCTTGTTCTTGCAAAATCAGTGACGCTGACACCTTTCAATATTAACTTTACAATAATTGCTTAGTGCCTTTAGAAGTTTTATAGTGCCACGGAAAAGGAATGAGATTACTTTGACTGAGCAATCTGAATGGCAAATGATGTTCCCGTAACAGAAAAGTAACTGTCAGAATGATGGAAAAGACCAGCAGAATTGTGTGTTAGTTGGGTGGAGACATTTCCATTCCAAAATTACTGGTGATGCTAGCAGAATTCTCCCCCAGGCATTCAATAATGGTCTTTGAAATTTTGCTTCACAGAACTGTATGAATCAGAAACCCATGTATTCAATGCCATAATATTTTTGTTAATTATAGGGCAAAGAATGCTACAGAAATGACACATCACTTTTTGATTTTCCAGGAAGTTAGTACGTTCACAATAGACTAAAACTAAACAAAATACAATTAAACACATTTTGCTTCCCCTCTAGATGAAATGGAGTCTTCAGCAAGAGTGAAAACACAAGGTATATATCTTTGATCTTTTAAGATAATAAATACATTTAATACCCACAGGCATGGGTGAGACTATACATCATGTAACAGCTTACAGTAAGTCTCAAAATGTATATTGCAAAATAGTGTTCTTCACATCAACTCACCATCTATCTAAATGGAAAAGCTCATTGTTATCTTAAACTTTCTAGAGGAAACAGTGTCTTCCCTTTATGCTCTTATTTTACTTGTTTCCTTTCCATATACTGGAGATGAAAACAAATAATTTAAATTAACAAACTGGCAATAAAAAAGGCCAGTTCTGAATGCTGCCCGCAGGTCTTTAAAATGATGAAAGCACTTTGCATTATAAGATTGCTCTAGTCTCTGAACATGAATCCCAGTTTGAAAGATTGAAAATCTCCCTGAAGTCTGAAGCACTTAAATAATTTAGATTAAATTTAAATTGTGTTACACTTTACAAGCCCAGAACCACAGTCACATCTTTACTGGGAAGCTTATAAAAATTTGAAATGCTCCAATAATTTTAAATCTTGTAGAAGCCTAGTACCTTCCAAATTAAAGTGCTAATAAAAAAATTAGCACTGAAATTTAAATCTCTATGTGCAGTGTAGAATGATTTAAAATTATTGAAGCCTTTCAATTTTTTATGAGGTCTCTATGTAGAAGTGAATCAAACGGCATTTTTAGCACAATGGAAATAAGTTAGAAAAGAAAACAAAGAAAAACTGTCATCAACATAGCAGTGTAGTATAAGGACCTTTCCAGGGTGCTAAAGAGAGGAGCTTTGAAAGGACAACTGCATACTGAAAAGTGAGGTGGATAGTCTTTTTAAAACATTCTAGTAGGATTCAGGAGATATTAATTTTATATTCTGATTTTGTGCAAGCTATTTAATTTCTCTGAATCTCCATTTATTCCTTTCTTATTTAGATAGTAAATTCATTGGGGCAATAACTTTCTCTTTTGTGTGACTGATATTCATCTGACTAAATGTGGATATCTACCATGTTAACATCCATATCTAAGCTCCTTATCCCAGTACTGCTTCATAGTCAGTGGAGAGAAATATATTATTTTCAAAGGTTGTTCATATAATTGTAAACTCCTGCAATAAGGTACAGATAGGAATCACATCCTGAAGAAGCCTATTAGTCTCCATCAACAGTAAGTGTAGCCTAAAGTCACTAGCTATCGATTGCAGTATCTAAAGTTAAGGGAAATTAAACCAACTTGTTATTATCTTGTGTAATTATTAAGACTTCCAGGTATTCCTGCAAGACTTATTATTAATAGCTGTAAAAATTTCAAATAGATAATCTTAAACCATCTGTATTTGTAAGTGTTATGCAGTGACTAACTTTAGAAACCTTGAATATGCAAAGACCTCTCAGTAAGATGCTCACAGATATGTTCCTGCAGTGAAAAGAAGAAAGAAAATACATGGGTCATCTGCATCTAATTAGATGGCTTTTTTCTTTCCATAATGTTCAGAGTAAAGAGAACTAAAGAAAGAAATATATCAGGTATTTTGTGCACTTTACCCATAAGTATGAATAATTTTCTTACAGAAGTAATTATAGAAGAACCTGAAGAAAATCCAACCATTTCCAATGACCTGATTCAATCTGAGTTTTAGTGATAGACTGAGATTACTTTACTGGATGATAAAATCCTTCTGACAGCTGAAGCAGGCTTCAATGCAGAGAACCAGAGGTTTTTACTAAGCTGGTACAAATGTCTGATACATGTGCAGAAAGAATATTACATGAGACCTGCAAAAACATATTCCAGCCTCTTGTTCCTTTCCACAGCAAATCCAATCTACTCACATTGATCTACAATGGTCTGTATACAGTTTTGCTTCTGGCTATCTGAGGGACCGTTTTCTGGTTACCTTATTACAGATTCATCCAACAATAGCTGTAGCACTTTTGCTAGCAGTTGCTAGGTCTAAATGTCTAGGGACTGAATTTTCAACTTGTGGGATTTTTTTCTTGTCAAACTCACCTATTTTTTAGGTGTGTCAGTTATTTTAAGTATGACTTTATTCTGCTCACAGAGTAAAGTTAATTTTAAAATATTTGTAGGTATTGAGGACTGTTATTATTCGCTTTTCTTTATAATGAAAATTAAGTATAGGTATCTAAATGTAATTGAGGTGAAAACAAGCAAAAAGAATTAAGAAAAACATTTATAATTAACCTCATACACAATGATCTTATGTGTGAGGCACATGGAGGGTAAATTATATTTTACCAAAATAACAGTAGGGGAAATGCATTTTCTCCCAGATATTATGATATCTTCCCTTCTAGTGAAGATTAAAACGTCTGAGGACAGAAACAACAACAAAAAAAAAATTACGTGAAATAATACTGTTTCATTGAAATGATATTTTCTAAAACTATTTAAAGAAGACAACATGTAATTTATATTTTTTCCCCACATAAACTTAGAAAGAGAATTCAAAGGTTAATTATTAAAAACACAAGTTCTTGAGATAAAGAATATTTACAGCACCAAATACTGAAAATGCAATAACTGAAAATGGAGACAGAAGTTTTTGAAAGTAGTTGCTTTACATATGCCCCTATAATGCAAGAATACTAGCACAGGATTCAACAGAGCTAGAGTCAGTTGTCTATAAATTTTGTCAAGTAATGCAGTGCTTGACTGCCAAAAGAGTCTCAGTATCTATTCTTGAACTTATTCTACATTCTATGGATTGATTATGTGTTTGGATGCACCAGAAAGTGTATGATTTTAGCTTAGTAGGTCTACCTATATCAAATTTTTGTAGACTAATTTGGTATTGAGAAAGGAAATTATTTTCTTCCTAACATGTTGGGAACCCTACCCGTGTTATTTTTTAGCAGTTATAGATGGAAAAATGAATGCATCAAAATATTATATAGTTTACTTCATCCCTGTGTATCCAGCTGAGAGGTCAGAAATGGTCATTAAAATCCTCTGAGCCTGCTGCAACTTGAGTGAGTAGTAAATGACTGTGTAAGAAAAGAGTGGAGATACTATCTTTTGCTCTGTTGAGATAATTTATATTCAGAAAATACTGTCTAAGAAACTTTGAACCTAGTTTGCAGGTGCTTAAATGTAAGGCGACCACAAGATGCCCTTTCACAACAGAACTTTATCATCCTGGAACCATATCCACAGAGGTGCTGAGACGTGTAGTGCTTCATATCCTGTTGCTTGCAAACAGGAATTAAACATCTCAGTGGCATTGTTGAACTGGCCTTACATAATGATCACAGGGATAGAAAACCTCTCCTATGAGGACACGCTGAGAGAGTTGGCATTATTCACCCTGGAGAAGAGAAGGCTCTGGGGAAACCTTATTGCAGCCTTTCAGTACTTAAAGGGGCCTATAAGAAAGATAGGGACAGACATTTTAGCAGGGCCTATTGCAATAGGACAAGCAGTAATGGTTTTAAACTAAAAGAGGGAAGATTTAGACTAGATAGAAGGAATATTTTTTTTACAATTTGGGTGGTGAAACACTGGATCAGGTTGCTCAGAGAGATGGTAGATGACCCATCTTTGGAAACATTCAAGGTCAGGTTGGTTAGGGCTCTGAGCAACCTGTTCTAGTTGAAGATGTCCCTGCTTATTGCAGGGTAGGATGGACCAGATGACCTTTAAAGGTCTCTTCCCACCCAAACTGTTCTATGATTCTATGATAATATCATTGGCATCTGTGGAATAAGACATTTAGGGACTGCAAAGAAGCTACTATGAATTAATTTAAGAATTTACCTTTTATTCTTAAATATATAACACCACAGTTAGGAATACGATGCATCCAGGATTTTTCATTGCTCTAGCCTTTAGTGTGTATTAACCCCATAGGCTAATCTGAGTCACTTCACACCAGGTTAGGCTAATCAAGACAGGTTACTGAAGTAGACACAGAGCACACGGAAAAGCTTTAACAAAATTTATCATTTGCCTTTGTATTACATATTCTTATGTAATATTTTTATATGTCTTTTTTACAGAATGAATAAATGGTTCTTAGTGTTTTTCCTAATGAGTTATGAGAGAATTTGTCTCATAATTAAAGGAAATGAAAACAACTCTTGCAAGTTTTGAACTTATGTGACCATTACACTGGCAGACTGAAATACAATGTAGAGATCCTTCAGTTAGCTTGAAGTTAAGTAGGGATAAAGAAAATTTAAATTGGCTTACTTGTTGGTAACTTAAAATTGTCGGCAGTTCCTTTCTGTTTCCTAATTCAGAATGATGCTGAATATTTTTTTTCCTTAAATAGAACTTCTCAGTGAAGGAAGTTTAGTTTGTGTTATTACTATTATTATGAAAACCTTACTTGGAAAGTCCAGTCCAAGTGACAGCAACATCTGAGGCTCTAATTCAGCGTTGGGCAATTAGCCAACATAAAAATGTATCTGTATTTCCATGAGAAGGTTTAGTATATTGATAGATTGAGAAAGAAACAAAGATGACTTCCAGTATTATAGTTGTAAAATAGAGATAAAATATTCCCTATTTTGGCAATGGAAACTCTGTGATCATAAATACAAGAAACACTGAGATTATGCATTGTTCCTGTTATCTTATCCTGTTATCCTGATTTTATAAATGGCCACCACCTCCAGCAGCTCCAGAGCATGGGGATTCTTCCTGCCTGGCCACTGGAGACCAGCCCCATGTACCTGAGTGTCTCTGTTCCAGGATGTCAAAGGCAGCTGCTGGTTTCCCACATGCACACACACACACACAGACACAGACACACACACAGAGACATGGGCACACACAGAGGACAGGGACACAACCAGTCACACAAACAGCCACAGACAAGGCGCTGCCTCCAACAGCACCCACATTCAGGACTCACACCAGACTCAGGCACAGACAGCCACGTCCCCTCCTCCTCTTGGGCCAGCAGAGGCAGAAGGTCACTAGTGCAGCACACACATCACACTCCCCAGGTTCACAAGCACAATGCACATTTGTGGATCTCTCGCGCACCAGCATGACCACTCTCCCTGGACCTGGGACTCCCTTGTTGGTCCAGCTTGGAGTTTTCCACCGAATCCACATGCACAACACATGCACTCCCAGTTTGGGGAAAACACAAGCAATCACCCCCCTCCTTTTTTCCTCACCATCCACATACCCTTACAGCGACCAGAGAGATACAGATCATAAACCCAGCTATACTAGATGGAATAGATGTTTTATCATTCTTCTTTCAATTTACTACACAAATAATTTCAGGAAAAAAATACATGTATGATTGGAAAATGAAGGTGCTACTTTTATCTGTTAAAATTAAAAAAATAAAATGAGATTTGGCTTTTGAGATTACAAGGCCACAGATTAGGCAAGATCATACATTTAACAAACAACAAATCAGAACAATAGAACGTCAGGGAATGAATTAGCACATCCAGAATGTTACACAGTGTTATAAACAAAGAAGTGCAAGCAATCATCTTTTTATGCAAGAAGGATCCTACAAGAAAGGAACCTCTTATTTGCTGTCATGGAAGGATTTACCAGACATTTGCTGGTGATGACAATTTATCAACTAATGTATAGGTTCCATAATCATGGTCAAATAAAGCTCATATGTGTCCTATTAAATGCAACTTTGTCTTGGCATAGATAAGGAAGGCAGTTAAAAAGGAGAGGTGCTGGGCTCTTTCCAAATATTTTTTATATACTTATATCCAAGGCAATATAGTATTGAATGCATCCAACAATTTTTGGAGTAGGAATAAAAACCACTGGTCTTCCTTCACAATTGTAACTCCTTAACATATTAAGCTAGAGAAACATTTTCAGTGAGAGACTATCTCACTCACTTTTTTGTCCAAATAATAATCTTTTTAATAATACCATAATAAGGGAAGCTACTTCAGCATAAGGGGCTGACACAATATGGCTTCAGAATCACTTTTACTCTCAGAGTTAAGAATTGTTCTTTGAAATATGAGACTTGGAGTGAGATCAAGTATACTAAAGTTAAGTGGGATTTATAAAATCAGACTTAGTAAAACTATCTGCATAATTTAAATGTTTATGTTCAAGAAGAAAACAAAGTCCTTTGAAGGCCTTTAGAAGGAGAATCTGCCAGCTTAAATTTAACTGAAGGGTAGAAAATCACCATCTGGATACTTCAGTTCTCTCCTGCATTGCAGGGTAGTGATTTTACTCTGAATTCTGTATTGAAGATATTTTTTATCAATTAATTTGCTTTGCATGTAAAATGATTAATACTGTTATATTTTGTGAGTAACTTGGTCCATATATACCATATTTATGCTCAAAGCATGTACTAGATACGGCGTAAAGCAGCAAATTGGACAAGTTAGGGCAATCTTATAGAACACAGGACACATTCCAAACAAAAAAGAAAAGTCAGGATGTAGGTATTCAAAGAACTGGAAAACTGTATGAAGTAGAGGAATTTTAATTAAAAAACCAAACAGACAAAACAAAACAAAGTATATATGTGTCCAGAGCATTTGGATTCTATAAAATTAGTAAACAAATAAGCAACTATTTTTAGGATCTGAAGTCTGGATTTTAGACCTCTAAGTTCTACCTGAAATTTCCCACTTGGTTCCTAAATCCTGATGTTGATTTAGTCACTCTGTCTTTCATAAATGCTAGAAATAAAGTTGAAAGTGAAAAATTATTTTAAAACAATGCAAACCAGATAATTTTTTACCTACTGTTTTATATCATACAAGGATAGATTAGGGAGTCCAAAATTTTCAGATACTCTCATCAGTTCCTGTATCTGAATTTTGTATTTGTCTGGTCATCCTTCCCTCTGAGAAAGCATTCTTGTTAAATGTTACCAGCTTTGCTTGTCTCTCTCAACGATCAGAGACATTTGTCCTTTGAGTCAAACCACTCCGATACAGGAGCTCTGTCAGTGTCTGTATTGGTTCTGGCTGGGACAGAGTTAATTTTCTTCACAGCAGCCCCTATGATGTTACGTTTTGTATTTGTGATGAGAACAGTGTTGATAACATACAAATATTCCAGCTGTTGCTAAGCAGTGCTTACACAGCATCAAGGCCGCTGCTGTTTCCCACACTGCCCCACCAGCGAGTAGGCTGGGGGTGCACAAAAAGCTGGGAGAAGACACAGCCGGGACAGCTGACCCCAACTGACAAAAGGGATATTCCATATCATGTGACACTGTGCTCAGAAAAAGAAAAGCTAGGGAAAGAAGGAGAAGGGGGGTACGTGCAGAGTTGTGCAGTTTTGTCTTCCCAAGCAACCATTACGTGTGGCGGAGCCCTGCTTTCCTGGACATGGCTCAACACCTGCCTGCCATGGAAAGTAGTGAATGAATTCCTTATTTTGCTTTGCTTGCGTGCACAGCTTTTGCTCTACCTATTAAACTGCCTTTATCTCAACCCATGAGTTTTCTCATTGTAACCCTCCCGATTCTCTCCCTCAACCCACTGCAGAGGATTGACCGAGCAGCTGTGTGGGGCTGAGCTGCCTGCTGAGGTTAAACCACACCACTGTCCTTTAACAATTCCTAACCAGTAGGACTGGCTTGCCTGTAATCTTTCCCTTTCTGATTTTATTCAATATAATCTTCTAGTGAATTAAACTGGATTGATCTAATATAGTCATATACATATAGTTATCCAGTATCAGCCCCAAAAGCAAGCTGAAATATAGAATTTGTAACATGGTGTATTCCACACTTAGTGCAAAACGAATACTAGGGAAGTTGTATTGCTTTGAAATGTTCAAATTAGCTCCTTTTTCGGGTCAACATTTATTCTTGACACAGAATATAATAAACAAGTTGTTCATTGATCACAATTTTTATGAATGCCTTTTCCATGAAAATGCATTTGGGGTCTCTAACAAAAATGGCTACTATGATTACCACTGGTTGAGAAGAGATTTCCAAATATTTTTGTGAACTAAATGTATTCAGTTTGCTCCGCTATTATTTATGGTAGTCCTACTTTTCATTCTCCACAAGCATTCAGACATTTAATCAGACATTTAATAAAAGAACTCTTTCAAGTCTCACGCTGCTAGAATGTGTCAGAGCAATGCAATGCCCATAATGCCCACATGCTGATCAGTTCTTCTTTTTCTGAAGTGTCCATATTAAATAAAACTATTTGGCACATTTCAAAACACATTTTCAAATGTTCATAGGTATCCCGTGGCGGCAAGGAAAATATCATACTGCACTTGCTGAGCTGCTAAGTTGCCACTGAATCTCATTTTATTGTTCCTACAGCCAGTGATTTAAAAAGTGACAAATTTTAACATTACTAGAAGTACATCTGAAAGGCATAATTGTGTTTGATCTTATGGATCTACATAGATATTGTCAAGAAATCTTTCTGAAGAATTTAATCTGATTTATGTTGATATAAATGAGGATCGATTTTTTTTTATTGTTCAAATTACTTCAGCTTCAGCAACAACTCATAAAATGATAGTGGAAAATCAAAAGAAAATGATGTCACTGTATTTTTTAATTTTTGTTCTGCATACTGAAATTTGATTTCATTTCTTAAAGGTAAAAAATATTAAAACTATAACATCTACAACATGAGATATTTTAGTCAATGCTTGCTAAAACCATACCAGGGCAATCTACAAATCTTGGCTTCTTTTCCTTCTTTTTTGAAGTGAAATATTTGCTTGTATCTATGGAGTTATTAGTAATACCACAGATAGTAACAAAAGGTTTCATTCTAATCTTCTAACAGTTTAAAAACAGTGTAAGTTTGCAAGGATCAATACTATAGCAATTTATATATATATATATATATATATATATATATAATCAGAATCACGCTCTTCTACCTTTTATTTGTCGGGTGGTGTTTTTGTCCTGGTGTATATCTAGCTTAAAATGACATCAAATCTGTGAAATTACTCTATGTTTATGGCAGTTAAGGATCCGACCTCACCTTTTTCATCCAAATCCTGACTTAGTTTTTAAATGAAATTGAGGTTTGCTCTACTACACAGATCCCCGTCTTTGCACAAAATAAAGACATTTCACAAGCTCAGCGTAACTGCAGTCTCTGCAGAGATCTGGATATATGCCAATTTTAGTGGTGCTGAATCAGCAAAAATGTCTGAAGAATTGTGAACAAATTTGTCAAGAGATAGCAGTCATAATCCTAGCTTAAATTTAGGGTCACAGTCGCTCTGTATTACTAGCAAACTAGAAAGGAAAAAGAAACCAGGGCACATATGTCCACTTTTCAAGCACTGAGTATTTGAGGCCAGGATGACGTTTCACTTGCACAAGCGTTATGTTACGTATACACTTTTATAAATGTAAAGAGGTAGTTTCTAATTTGACTTTATCCCTTCCTTTTTTTTTTCTATTTTTTTTTTTTTTCCCTTTGGCTAAATAGCAGTCATCATAACTCTGCTCTGGAAAGAATGAGTGTTACAGGAGTGTCTTTGCCTGATGACGATTGATTTGTGAGACCCCTACATCCTACCTGTTGTTAATTATTATTATGAATAAGGAAACATAAAACTGTGAGTAATTTAGATTAACTCAGTAGAATGAAGGATGGAGTACAATAGTCAGTGAAAAGCTGTATTGGCAAAGTTACCTGGTCATCTATCTGCATCATTCAAAATATTTTACCCTATTCAATTGCTGTCAGTCCAGGATTCCATCATTATCTAGAGCTGTCCTTCTGGGCATACTGAGAGTTGCATGAGTCTTGGACACTGCTGAACAAGTGGGCCCTAGCTCATCAGTAAGCCCCATTAAGAACAACAAATCAGGCATTCCTCCAATTGTCTTTTCTTTTTTCAGTGGATCTATAATTCTCAGGACATTACTACTGGGTGCAGAAGACTATAGCATGGACAGTATTTTTCACTGACTTCACCACAGGAAATATTTTAAAGTCTACTGTCTGCTTAAACAGAAAGAATTAATTTAACATTTTACATTCAATATTTTGGTGGGAACTTGAAACCCTAATGATATTCATCTCCACTTCTAGTACTGGAGCACTACAGATTCACACACTAGGAAACAAAAGGGGACGTTGATTGTGTAGCCCAGTGATTGCGTCACTGGGAGCTGAGAGTACTAGTCTCTTAAGCTTGAATTATTTTTCATTTTTATTCAATGATTCTTTAATAGAAAAATATCCCTTGAAATAAAAGCCTGAAAGCATGTCACTCTTCATCTTGGCCACATTGCATTAGAGACACTAACCATTTTAGTGATTCATTTCTGGGTCTTTAATATGAGACAGTCTCAGATTTTGAAAGTGCTTGTACTCTTGCATGAAACTGTTTCATGTCTATAGATGATCATCGTTGTATAAATAAGTACCTATTTTTAAAAGCTATTTCTTCAGTGCCTAAGTCAAGGATAGGTCATCTGTGTTCTCCTGAAATAATTCAGCAGTTCCTTTAAGATTTGTCTGAAAACTGTTCTTCAGCTATCAAAAATAAATGTCATAAGTGATTTCTAAAATTGTTTCTTCTAGTAAAGAAATTAAATTCATTAAACATAAAGAATCACATTTCTTAGTTTTACACAAACCCCTTTCACTTTTCATGATACTACAGTTAATGTCGTTGCTACGATATATAAAGAATGTATTGAAGGTAGAAATGCAGAGAAACAGATCAAAGTTCATATCTGGTAATGATAGCTTCTTCTGATGGATCTCAGTATTCCCAATTGGAGACTATGAACAATCAGGTATTTCTGAGAAAAGATTATATATAAACATGAAAAAGCCAGGCTTATTTTTATTTTTTTTCTTTCTACACGTAGTATGTTTTAAAGGTTATTTTCCCCATGATATTTATTTATTTACCTCTCTGTAGAAAATAATTTATTTGTTTCACAATAATGACAAAGTTAACTAGCCAAATCATAACTTGGATGGCATTTTTGTGCTATTTTTTGCTCACTGTTACTCTTTTGGACTACATCTGATTAATTAGAAACTGAAAAAGGAATTCTAGGTACCAGTGATCATAGTCATTTTGGCAAAACATAGAAACAGTGGAAAAAACTGACCTGCTTAAGATACTGGGTGATTTATGTTTTGCCTCAGTCTGTTTGGAGAACGTGTGGATGTGAAGGAGTAAGAAATAATGAGGTAAAACTTTTATTCTTTATTACATTTTCAAGGGCAAAAGGAGTGGGTTCCACAGGTTGTATCTGTAGCTAAACTGAAATGTCAGATGCTACTAAGGATCATTCCAATGAGGACGCCCTAGCTGGAAGTGATTTGTTTCTATTCATGGTTTGGACACATATGGCATTCTCTGATAACCTTCCATGCCTCCATATTGCAGTGTAAATTGCACTGGGTATCTTGGGCAGAGTGCCAGTCTTAGACATCCATTTGGAAATTCTAGCATTCACCCTGACCCCATCTGAACCATGCAAACTTCATAATCTTGTCATTACTCTGTATTTAACGGGAACCATTACATTGTGCCGTTAGATATGTCCTTGTAGCAAACGGGATCTGTGTATGAAGAAGAGATGAAGCCAGACAGAAACGGCTTTTTTCCTGTGGCTTTCAGGATATATGCATATCTTTATCTTAAATATCATCTGCTTTCATTGCTTCAGTTTTCACTCATTTCCTTTATATTACCCCACCCATATGTTAAGGTTTCCCTATATGTCCTCTGCCCTTCTTGCATCAATTCCTGATCATCTGCCCAAAGGCTGATAAGAGTGATCCTAAAGAGTATGCTCACATAAAGGAGTAAAGGGCTGTATGTGGTTGTGTCAATGTGCAGAAAGAAGACTTTGAGAAAAAACAGCTTTTCTGCAATCAGAAACAAAATATTCTTGTCATCAAATAGGGTTTGTCATCACTGCTTTTTTTTTTTTTTTTTTTTTTTTTTTACTGAGAAGAAGTTACAAAAAATTTCCCGGGAAAAAAATATTTCTACTACTCACTCATATAAGTAGCCAGAGAGCCAAGACCAGCACTCTTTCTGAGGTCTGTAGGATTTTCTATTAACTCCATCCTCCTGAGCAATTACTTTCAACATAAAAAGTATGGAAGGGAAGTAAATAAACCTCAGAGCTCCCTACTATCTTTCACATCTATAATTTTTGAAGTTTGTAAATAGACAGAGAATGATGAGTTCTCTTTCTTGAATTTTCTGCTTTCAGCCTGGTCTCCTGAAGAAAGAAGACTTAAGACTTCCCCTCCCACACCTCCCCCCACCCCAACCACCCCCCACCCCGTGTAAATACATCTACCTCTAACTCATTTCTGCCAAACATGGGAGAAATATTAAGGTGTCAAAAACAAGTTTCATAAAAATCAGTGATCATGCAGAGACAAAACATCGAAATTGCGATGTCTCCTTTGAAAAGCTGGCAGGCAGCACTGGACAATCAGCACATGTGTACTCAACAAACACCAGCATACATACAGACAGTCCAGCACTCAGGCTGGGCACATAGGTAAACACAGGGATTATGCAGGAGATATCATGGAGGAAAATTCATTGGAAAAAATGATACAAATCTTTTGAAAATGAGATTTCAATAATTCTGGCACTCATAGAAAATAAGTCTAGTTTATTTAAATGTTAATTTTCATGGTTAAAAAGATGTCTGAATAGCTATTATCTATGATACTGGGCTATGATTACAGTCCCATTTCTGTGGTGCTCAAATGATTACATGTAGTACAAATATTAATGTCTAGGTTATTCACCCCAACTTTTGCTTGATTTCTGGCTTAAATTGGAGAAAATGAGGAAGTCATTTATGACTTCTGTTCCCATACTTCCCAAACGCTGAATAAAAACTGAAGAGGAGCAACTGTGACTTGTGCCAAAGGCAAAAGGTCCTTCAGGCTCTGTCTAGACATTCTCTTTCATGTTTGTGTAATCTGCTACAGTATCCTGCTTTGAAGATTGGCACCTAGTACAGATTACAGCACCTGCTGTCTGGGACATACGCGGGTGGCTTTTTCTTTGGATGGAAACCAGGGAAAAGAGAGGTGGCATGTGTTTCACATGGTGTTACCTTGCCCTGATATGGAATTAGTATGTAGCTAAACCAGCTGTGGAACCTGTAGTCTGCAAAGCACTTGCAGGTACTGGTAAAATCAGTGATTTCAAGCAGTATTTACCACCATCTCTTGGTTATTCCAGCTATAATATTTTTGGGGACTTTTTTTATTTAAAAAAAAAAAAAAGGAGAGAAATAGATTTTGCATGAATATAATTGTTGTGTAGTCATGGCTGTATTGGAATGCTATCATTTTCTGAAATTCGAAAACTCTCATGTACAAATATTTCAGGAAAATTAATTACAGAACGACACTACATTCTTCAAAATATTTGTACATATTATTGATAAAAAGAAATTTGGAATAAAAATCAAATTATGGGAAATTGGTGGTAAAAGTAATAAATTTTATACTGCTAGGAACTTTAGATAAGTTGATGAACAAGGAGCTCCTGGACATGATCAAAATGAAAAAGGAGGCCTATAGGGAGTGGAAACAGGGGCGGGTAGACTGGGAGAAATACAGAGGAATCGTTTGAGCAGCCATGGATCGGGTTAGACAAGCTAAAGCCCAGATAGAACTAAACCTGGCCAGGGACATCAAGACAAACAAGAAATCCTTCTTTAAGTATGTCTGTGAGAAAAGAAAGACTAGGGAAACTGTGGGCCCTCTCCGGAAGGAAACGCAAGAAGTGGTTACCCGGGACAGAGACAGAGCTGAGGTACTCAATGACTTTTTTGCCTCAGTCTTCACTGGCAAGGACTACAACCACACTGCCCATGATGCAGAATGCAAAGGCATAGATTGGGAAAATGGAGAACCGCCCACTGTAGGTGAAGATCAAGTGCGAGACCACCTGAGGAATCTGAAGGTGCACAAGTCCATGGGACATGATAAGATACATTCACAGGTCCTGAGGGAACTGGCAGGTGAGTTTGCTAAGCCACTAGCCACCATATTTGAGAAGTCATGGTGGTCTGGTGAGGTTTCTGCTGACTGGAAACGGGGAAACATAACCCCTATTTTCAAAAATGGAAATAAGGAAGACCCAGGGAACTACAGGCCTGTCAGTCTTACCTCTGTGCCTGGCAAGATCATGAAGCAGATCCTCCTGGACACTCTGATGAGGCATTTAGAAAACAAGGAGGTGATTGGTGGCAGCCAGCAGGGCTTCATCAAGGGCAAGTCATGCCTGAAAAATTTGGTGGCCTTCTATGAAGGGGTTACAGTGGCAGTGGACAAGGGAAGAGCAACCCATGTCATCTACCTGGATTTGTGCAAAGCGTTTGGCACTGTCCCACACAATATCCTGGTCTCTAAATTGAAGAGATATGGATTCGACAAATGGACCACTTGGTGGATAAAGAACTGGCTGGACAGTTGCACTCAAAGAGTTGCAGTCAACAGCACGATGTCCAAGTGGAGAGCAGTGACGAGTGGCACTCCTCAGGGGTCGGTACTGGGACCTGTAATTTTCAACATCATTGTCGGTGACATGGACAGTGGGGTCGAGTGCACGCTCAGCAAGTTTGCCAATGATACCAAGCTGTTTGGCGAGGTAGACATGCTGGAGGGGAGAGATGCCATCCTAAGGGACCTGGACAGGCTGGAGAGGTGGGCCCAAGCCAACCTCATGCAGTTCAACAAGGCCAAGTGCAAGGTCTTACATCTGGGTCGGGGAAATCCCAAGCACAAATACAGGCTGGGCAGGGAATGGCTGGAGAGCAGCCCTGAGGAGAAGGACCTGGGGGTGCTGATTGACAAGAAGCTCAACATGAGCCAGCAGTGTGCAATCGCAGCCCAGAAGGCCAACCGTCTCCTGATCTGTATCAGAAGTGCAGCCAGCAGGTCAAAGGAGGTGATTCTGCCCCTCTCCTCCACTCTCGTGAGACCCCACCTGGAGTCCTGCATCCAGCTCTGGAATCCCCAACATAAGAAGGACATGGACCTGCTGGACCGTGTCCAGAGGAGAGCCACGAGGATAATCCGAGGGCTGGTGCACCTCTCCTATGAGGAGAGACTGAGAGATTTGGGGCTGTTCAGCCTGGAGAAGAGAAGGCTCCAGGGAGATCTTGTTGCAGCCTTCCAGTACCTAAAGGGGGCCTACAGGAGAGCTGGGGAAGGACTTTTTACTAGGGCTTGTAGTGATAGGACGAGGGGGAATAGTTTTAAACTGGAAGAGGGCAGGTTTAGATTAAACATTAGGAAGAAGTTTTTCACTTTGAGGGTGGTGAGGCACTGGAACAGGTTTCCCAGAGAAGCTGTTGAGGCCCCATCCCTGGAGGTGTTTAAGGCCAGGCTGGATGTGGCCTTGGGCAACCTGGTCTAGTGGGAGGCGTCCCTTCCTATGGCAGGGGGGTTGGAACTCGATGATCTTCAAGGTCCCTTCCAACCTAAATCATTCCATGATTCCATAATTGCATAATGTTGACAAGGTACTATAATATCTAGTACCTAGGTTTTTAATAAGATAATATTTTGTTTGATCGTATCTTGACTTTTTACATTTGCCTTTGAAATTTTTTTCAGTCATCTATCTCCTGTCTAAAACCCCACCTACTTATGTGGAAACAATTGTGCATGATTGCATTCAGGTGTGTATAATGGACCTTGGTCAATCACCTACTTGAAATGGTTACTTACAACATATTGGAATCATTTGGGTTAATTGCTTTGTCATTAACAACAAAGACAGCATCTGCAGTCACATCATCTATGGTGGTTTTAGACATAAATATGTATCAAGGGTATTTTCCTTCCAGGTCTATTAACTTTAACTGAGTTCTGATTGTTGTCATATATGGCACATCAACTTAATTTCTCAAGAATTTGGCAAAAAGGTTGCATAAATTTAAAAGACAAAAAAAACAACCTAAAAACTTATGTTTTGTCTACTGAATGCTAATAAAGTATGACAGGGAAAAAAAAAAGAGGTTCCTTCATTTGGTATGTTTACAGTTAGGTTATCTGACTAGTCAGTGAAAGAGTACACTGGCTCAGCTACTCCTAAGACTATTAAAAGACAATTATTAGATAATTTTCCCTGGTGTGAAGACCATCAAAATGCATCAGCAAAAGAAAATCCCCAGAAAACCATGCAAACTAAATGGGGTTATTTTCTAAAGGATAATAGGACCTCCTTTACGATGCAGGGAGAAAAGAATTTTGGGACAAAACAAAGACACTGGGGTTTGTATAAAACTTACCATGGGGTGTTTTAAGAAGACTGTGGAAATATGTGGAATTTATTATGAGATGTGTAAGGAAAGGATCAAAGGCAGGGATGAAGGTGGATTGGAAGGAATGAGGTGGGGGGAAGAGGGGCGAAAAGTCACTGGTTGTATGTAAGGCAACCTGTTGGTCAGTGCATCTGTCTGAAGAAGTCCTGTGCCTTATCACTGCAGTCTGTCCTATCTTCTTACAATACTCTGTTCCTTTTTTCCGTGTGTGTACCCTCTGTTCTCTACATGCATATGCACATGAGCCAGCAGCAAATTTCAAGCTGGAGTAGCCAGTGAGTAGAGTAAGGGGTGTGAACACATATGCAGAGAAAGACCACAGGTCTGATGCCTGATAGGTCTGGGTTCAAGTAAATGAAGGAGACCAGGCTCTGGGGCCAAGCTGCTGGAGAGAAGCACATTGTGATTGTGCATATTCTACAAGTAAACTTTAATCCTCATCAGCTCAAAAGGTGGAACACAAGTGGATGCGCTGTACACGTTTACGTGACTGCTGTTTTATCTGTGTGACCAGCTGCATTTGTTTGTGAATCAGGAATATGTGTTCAGACTCACTACTGCCTGAACCTGGGGACACAGAGCCAAAGCAGCCTTACGTCCATCTGGCAGGAACAAGAGAACATCTCAGTGTGAAAGAGGTGATGCTATATGTGTCAGGGAGGAGCAGAAGTGGGTTGCTTCGTAAGGCGATAAAAGTCAGGAGCTGAGGGTGACAGCAAAGCAGGCAGAGCACTGGAAAAGATCCTGCACCTGAAAATGAAGAGCAGGTCTACTGCTGGAAACCAGGTTCAGCCCACAATCTTGTTGTAACCAGACAAGGCCATAGTGATGAAGCCAAGATGTCAAGTCAGTAAGGCAAGATCAAGCTGAGCAAGGCACAAGACCAGGCACAGCACACCTGCAGCGTAGCCCAGGCAAGATCATGGGCAAAGGTCTTGAGTTTTAAAAGCAGCTCCCAAGATGAGGGGTGGAGATTCCAGACAAAGCTTCTCACAGCTCTTTCTTCATGTATTAGCTGTTTCAACAGAATTCTGATCCAGTCTTACACAGCTGTATCCTATCAGAGCTTACCTTAAACATGGGAAGCTAAATCCCTAGCAGAGGCAGAAGAGGGTGTAGAACCTTTTGATGCATTCATAGGTCTCACAGTAGGTAAGTTGCCAGGTAAAACAGATTTCATAAAGTAAAACGTTTATTTTGCATCTTCTGTCATTTCTAATATTTTTCTTTGATATTCTGCCTCTTCTGCTGTTCCGGTGAAGCTAGATCAATATTACAGCAGGATGTAGCCACGCTGTGTTTATGACTTGGAAACGGAAAGAATTCCTGTGCTGTAACACAGACATCTAAAAGCTATGCCTCTATTTTTGAGCTAGTTACGCTAGGTTCCAAATAAACAATGTGGAGTAAAAGAGCATTCAGAGGATGTTTAATTTGTCTTGTTTCTCATTTATTGATCCCAGGGACCACTACTGGAGGCAATGTTATACAACATCTTCATTAATGACATAGATGATGGGACAGAGTGCACTGTCAGCAAGTTTGCAGATGATACAAAATTGGGGGGAGTGGCTGATAAACCGCATGGTCATGCTACTATTCAGAGGGACCTCAACAAGCTGAAGAACTGGGCAGACAGGAAACTCATGAAACTCAGGAGAGGTTATGTGAAATTTCGTCTGGGCCAAAATAACCCCGTGCACTAGTTCATGAAGAAGCCAGACCAGTTAGAAAGCAGCTTTGTGTGGAAGGACCCAGGGGTTCCAGTGGACAGGCAGCTGAGCTAGCAGTGTGCCCTCATGACCAAGAAGGCCTGCAGCATCCTGGGCTGCATTAGAAAGAATGTTGCCAGCAGGTTAAGGGAGATGATCCTTTCTCTCTGCTGAGCCCTGTGAGGCCTCACCTGGAGTCCTGGGTCCAGTTCTGGCCTCCAGGTACAAGGCATACATCAAAATACTAGGTAAAGACCAGCAAAGGGCCACCAAGATGGGATGGGATGGAATTAACTTTCTTCATAGCAGCCTGTACAGTGCTGTGTTATGGATTTGTGGCTAAAACAGTGTTGATAACACACCAGTGTTTTGGTTATTGATGATCGATATTTGCACAGCGTCAAGGCTTTCTCTGTTTCTCCTTTGCCTCACCATTGAGTAGGGTGGAGGTAGGCAAGAGCCTGGGAGGAAAATAAAACCAGGACAGCTTGGCCCAAATTGAGCAAAGGGATATTCCATTCCACAGAGCTCAGCAATAAAAAGCTCAGGGAAAGGAGAAGGAAGGAGGGATATTTGTGGTTATGGCATTTGTCTTCCCAAGCAACTACTATGTGTGCTGAGGTCCTGCTTCCCAGGAGACATCTGCCAGCTGATGAAAAGTAGTGAATGAATTCTTTATTTTGCTTTGCTTGCATGCACATCTTTGCTTCACCTAATAAACTGCATTTATCTTGATACATAAGTTTTCAGCCTTTGCTCTTCTGATTTTCTCCCCCACACGGCTGTGAGAGTCAGTGAGACTGGGTGGGGCTCAGCTGCTGTTCTGGATTAACTCATCACATGTGTCTATAAACATCTGATGAGAGGGTGCAAAGGTGTACTCTTCTCTGGCGCTCCCAGTGAGAAGACAATGGGCACATACTGGAAAACAGGAAAGTCTAACTGAATATTAGAAAGCAGATCCTTAGTATGAGAGTGGTGAAATACTGTTACAGGTTGCCAGATGTGTTGTGTAGTCTTGACCTGGGGAGGTACTTGTCAGAGTCCAATAATCTCTGACCAGTTTCTTTCAGATATTCTACTCGTGGATATTGTAATGTTAATATCAAATTTACTTATTTGAAAATGGTTGATACTGCATGGTATTTCTAATTTAGCAGAGGAATATGAAATATACTGAAAACATAATACAAATGTAAGTTATACTTAGCAAAATATAGCAGTTCCAATATACACTTCAATAACAATATTCATGTGATTCCCATTACTGGTGTCTATGATATGATCATTGTCATGGTGCTGGGTGTTCCCAATTGCTGGGAAGGAATACACAGGCTGAAGCCAGCTCAAGCCTTTTGCTTTCATCAACATCCTTTTGCTAGTTGTCTATTTTTTATACTCTATGTTGGGCTGAGCCATGTATTCATAGAATCATAGAACAGTTTGGTTTGGAAGGGACCTTTAAAGGCCATCCAGTCCAATACCCCTGCAATGAACAGGGACATCTTCAACAACATCAGCTTGCTCAGAGCCACATTCAACCTGACCTTGAATGTTTCCAAGCATGGGTCATCTACCTCCTCTCTGGGGAACATGTTCCAGTGTTTCATCGTCCTCGTTGTAAAAAATTTCTTCATGATATCTAGTCTAAATCTTCCCTCTTTTGGTTTAAAACCATTACCCCTTGTCCTATCACAACAGGCCCTGCTAAAATGTCTGTCCCCATCTTTCTTATGAGCTCCTCTTAAGTACTAAAAGGCCCTGGAGCCTTCTCTTCTCCAGAGTGAACAACCCCAACTCTCTCAGCCTTTCTATGCTCATCTGGTTAATTCAGGGAAACATTTTCACTACCAAGTGATTCACAGTCGATAGTTGTTTATCTAAAATAAAGGCCACCTTCTGATCCCCTTTGTGTTAAGATATAGTCAGCTTCTTTGCATTGTTCTCTGAGATTCATCGGCACATCACCTGTGCCCATTTCCACTGAGCTTTCTTCTACTGTAGGGGTTTATTTAGTGAGTCACGTTCCAGCCCTACAGGTTTAGCCAGTCACACCACTGAAAATACCACTGGACTGGTCTGTGAGTAACCTGCTCTAAGTGACTGTCTTTGAGCAGGAGGCTTGACTAGATGATCTTCCAACCTCAACTATTCTGTGATTCTCTATTTTGTGAATCTGTGATTTATAACACCTAAAGATGCTTATCTTTTACTGTTGACTCAAGAAGATACCTGCAACAAGAAGCTCACTTAAATTTAAATATCTAAAAGATATCCAGACCTCTTCTATGTATTTGATGAAATAAGCTCCATTTTAATAATGAAGTAATAAACTTAACTTTCCACCACCTTATTCCCCTACTGAATACCCTTAGTCATTTTGAACTTACATATCTGTTAAATTATACCCAAAGTGCTCTGTTTCAATCATTGGACTGATGAAGATATCTTTTCTCCCGCTGAGGACAGGGAAACATAATACACAAGTAAAGGATTTCAAAGCTGGCCAATTTTTCCTAGTTTCCATACCTATAGCACAAGAAGAAAGACATGCAGAAACAAACACAAACCAGCTGTATTCCATTCCCTTCTCTGCCCTGTGGCCGTGTACAATTCCAGATGACATTTTACAATATAATCTCTAATTCATTGCCCAGTTAGGTATTACACGATTATGAAAATAGGCTTTCATTAAATTTCTGAAAAAAAGAACAGTCTTTCAGAGAGAATTGCCACATCGAAAGCTCTACCAATTTCTCTTCAGCGTACATAGTGCTATATTGCATTCCTGTTCCATTTATTCTGCATTACTGCAGAGCTAATTCATATGTTCGGCGAAACTTATGGTCATTTACATGCTGGTTTAAGTTGTATTAGATATTGCAGCGTAGTAAACATCTTCCTTGCCTACACTAAACCATCCTAAAAGTCAGAGGAAGATGGTAAAAGGATAGGGTTCAAACTGTCAAACTTCAGACATTAAAGAACGTAGTTGCCATGGGCTTTCTTTATAATCGATGGATACAAGTGTAGAAGATGAATCAAAACACTCAGCCTACGTCTCTGCTCATATATCCCACTGAAGATGTCTGTCATTCATTCCTGTGAGCTAATTAAAATCTCAGAAGCAAGATGCCTAAAGTAGATAGCGTTAATAAGTTAGCAGTCACTCTTACACTACATTTTCACTGCTCATCCCTTTCAAATAGGGCTTTCTTGTTTGAGGCTGTTAAGATGGCACAAGAGTTCAGAACCAGGGGAAACAATCAGTCCCATGCTTGTACAAATTCAATATTAGGTACAAACATCAACCCGTTATGATTACAAATGAGTATCAGTATTGACCAGCTATTGCCAATTAAAATAAAAGGCCTGCTTGCAGTTGTGGAAACTGCTGAATAGACATTGGAATTCCTTGATATACAGTGAAGCACTTACACAAAGCAAAAATAGAACTGATTCTTCTCTCATTCTTGAATAAAAGGGTGAGAAGACGATCCAGTCCTCTACGTTATATTTCTTGCTTCTTGCAAAACAGTAGGATTTTCAGTTTTAGTTAGTGTCACCTGAAAAACATGTGTTATGTATTTCAAATAAACCAAGTTGCATATCAGTTAAATACTTTGGGGGTCATAGTAGCTTTTTGCATGAAAACGCAGCTGAAAACTGTATGGCATTACTTATAAGCAATAGTCTGGTGTTATGTTCATGGTAAGCATTTCAGAATAACATTCAAAGGTGCCTAAAATGAATATCTTAGTGCAATTTAAATTATTTACCAACTTTAAATCATATGTATGAAAAAGAATAGTAAATGACTAACAAATCAATAACAAAGCAAGTGATAAATTTAGTGTGGAGTACAAAATCCGTCAAACTCAAATTTGTAAATGACAATGCTGGGCTATAAATATTAAGCTCAAATAACCAGAACTAACAATATCAGAAAAGTGATTATGACTGACAGTGTGATCAGAAACACTGCAGATCTCATTAGAGATATTAATTTGTGTATGCAGTATGTGTTACAAGTCTGCTGCACCTTTCAAATATGAATCTTACATGTGAAATAACATCTTTCAAGGCTATTTTCGTGCTAGTCAGCTTCTGCCAATATCACATATATCTACTAACTATTTAAAGCTGAATTTGCTGGCATTTATTTTGTTCTTTACATCTCTTCACATTTCATAAACAGAATGGCATACAGTTCTAACAACTTGTCCCAGAGGCAAGAGCATAAAGAAGGTTATAAGAAAAACAAAGCATGTTATTCTAAATGAAAATGAAGACAGGGAATTAGGAAGTTCTAAAACCTTACAGCTTAAGCTACAACAGAGCAAGGGAGCAAGAGAACAAGATGTTCACCTATGTATTTAAGAAGAGAAGAATCACTTTCTTTCTGAGGGGATTATTTATTTCAGTCTCACGGCTGCTGTGATGCATTGAATGCTTGACATTGTTATAGAAAATCAATGGAATTCAATCTGAGAAAGTTGTGTTGCATGCATTCAAACCTGATGGTTGGATAAATCAGTATTTCTGTTTAAAAAAATCCTTGGCTCAAAACAAAACCACATTCATTTGTATACCTTTTTACTTCTTTTTTAATGACAAGTGTGATTGATATTTTATTTTTCTTCAGAGAGACTTCAATTACCAGTTGGCATTCAACTGCCCTGTTAAATTGAGCAATGAAGGATATCTCTTTATAAAAATCTGATTAGGAAACCTGCCTTCAAAGCATTTTTACTTGTTGAGTTTTTTCACGAAAGGACACTGAGGTGAAAGATTTTTATGGTGATAGAAAAAGCAACAGCCTTTTTTTCTTTCAGACTAAGTAAAGCACTTACATAGCATAGTTGAAGTATTCCTATTGTCTCTACAATGATTACAATATGATAAAATGATACAGTTTTTCAGATATTGCTAATATGCATTAAAACAATTCTTAAGCCAGTGTACTTGGTTTGTTAGAAGTTTACGACAAAACTGATGTTAAAAGGAAGAGGAAGAGATGAAGGAAATGAATCTCTATATTTCAGTACAATGTATATAATCATTGGGCTGCATGTTCAGGAAGTGAAAGTCAGATATGGCAGTCTCAAAATTAATATGATTATTTTTTTTTAATATATATATACCACAGGGGACATATTTTATATATATATGCACACACACCACAGGGGACACATTCTGATTTACTAGAAGAAAGGATATAGGATTTTTAGATGAGATCAGACCACTAACACATCATATTGTCAGAATTAACCCAGTACCTGAAGATATAGGAAGAATGAAGCATACCTATTTTGACACTATTATCTGGGGACCACTGCAGTGATGTGGGCTCAGAATTGTTTTTAATACCTCAGTGATCATTTTCCACCTGCCACAGAAGATTTGGTTAGTCTCTTGTCTCTGTTTTGATTAAAACCATAAAGATTGATTTTCTATTAATGGCTTATAAATTTAATTGACATTCAGTGTCATTCTGAGTAGTTTTCTATTAATGAATAGCCTAAAGGAATTCTAAACCTCATAATTGTTTAAACAAATTTATGCTATGTAAGTTTTTTGTTGCTTCATCATCATTGTTTCTATTAGCTTTTCAAAAATATCTCAGGCATCCAAATTACCATCTATAGTACCAATTGTCACATGACTTCTGTCTTAGAAGAGTATGCAGGGAGCGTGCCTTGGTTCATAAATATATCTATCCTTCTGTAGACTTATAGTACCTAGGGCAAGGTTATAAATGTGTACTTTGTATTTATCTTCGGAATTGAAGAAAAAAAAAATCTTTTTTTTTTGATGCCTACAAGTGCCTATTCTAAAGAATCATCTCCATAAGAATTGTGCATTATACACAGATATTCTTTGGGTTTGGGATACTTCCATTGTGAAAAAATGTAGCACTGGCCTCAATCTCAAGCCTGGAGTTCCATGTGATGTTTTTAACCCTAAAGGAATATTAAAATAAAATCAAATAATAATTGAACACCTACTAACAGCAAGCTTCTGACTTTCTGTTTATGCAGAAAATTATCACTAAATGAACAGTTATTAGCTATGCTATACTGCAGTAAAATAAATATAAGAGATGAAACAGGCCTTTATTTTGCTGATCATAAAAAAGAAAACACAACACATTGCTGTGGCTAGAACAGCATGATTCAAAATTAGATATTAATTTTTTGTGTACTGACATATGTGAATATTATCAATACACCTTCTTAAATCTTGTCTCCTAAAAAGTTTTTGTTTTGTTTTGGTTCATTGGTTGATTTTTTTACTCTCTATTCATTCTCAGATAATTGCCCTTAATTAGAAGCAGGTAGGCTGCATTTTTTTTCTCAGAAACTAATGTGTATGATGTTGAATTTACAATATCAGTTTTATCATTTAGCTGAGAACTACAGAAAAGGTAATAAATAATCCTATAGAGAAAAGAGCATAGTTGACTCTGCAGCTAACATATTTGCATCAAATTTCTGGAGTGCATATTATCAATGTTCTAGGTTAGAAAGAGATAAGAGATTAATTTATACTACCTATTAGGCTAAAGGGCAGCATCTGGTTTATTTACAGTGAAAATGCGCTTTAGCAGCTGTGTAAACCATTCTTGTATTTATGTGTATATGGATTGCTGCAAACAAGTGAACTGTTCTTATAACAATATGCATGAATATAGGATTGAATGGAAAGACATAATAGAAGAAGGAATCCGAGTTGTGTTAAATCATTTAGAGAAGTTTGGCTTTGCAGCCGAAAATAATAGCTCATACTGTAATGCTGGAAGTCCTTGTGGAAGTAGAAGAGGTATGCTCTGAGAAAGCAGCAGTAAGTATAGTACAGAGGGTCAAGAGACTTTAAACTGAACTTTAATCCTGGTTCAACTTCCGATTCATTCTTTACCACTTTTTTCAAAAGTTATGTAGATGCTTAAAAATCAATGTGATATTGAAATGAATAATTTAGATATCCTTTGATAAAAATAATTTTCAACTTAATCTATTATCTATTTTCAAGTTAATCTAGTAACTATGCTCCCCTTAATACACCTATACTATATGTATTGCGGCTTGCATTATAGGAATGTAATAATTGTAAACTGCCCCCCCAAGTTACACACCCCACTAAGAACTTCATTTGATTCTTCTAATTTTTCTCAGTTATTAAGTTCTCTCAAAGGTTGTGTGCTTAGATATTCCAGCTTTGTAACCAGATACCATGAGAACTCAAGCAGTTATAGCTGGTGATTCTGTATATGCATAACACTAAAATCATTCACATAGGTTTTAAAAGGGAATATCTGTTATGTGAGGAACTTCCCCTATCAGAAGAGGGTATTTCCTTATAGAGCTTTCCCAAACCATACCCTTAAAAGTATACACTCTTCAATGCAGACATAGGATATTCAGTGACAGAGTAAAACATGAAACAAGGCAAATATATGCTACTGACCAAAATCTGGAAATTAAGAGGTGTTTGCTTTTCAAGTCTCTGTATTCATAGAGAAATTTTGCATAATGTTTTATGATGACTTTCGTGACACAGTTTCCCATAGTAAACTTCCTGGTGATGGATGGCCAACCTTCTTGGCTTCTTGAAGCATCTCTTAAACCTCCAAATGCCGTAGTTCTGGAAGGTACATTTTATATATCTCAGAGAACTAAGAAGAAGAGGAGCTCTAAAAGCACTTTGTCTATGGAGTAAACAGTGACTCCCTAAGGGCTCCAAACTCTTTTCACTTTCAACAAGGGCTGAGGGTGTAGCTAAGTCCTGGAAGACCAACCAGGGCCAACTTCAGCTGTGTTCTCACTCTGGTGGATTTCTGCTGAGCCACTTCCTAGACAGGAGGAAATTCTGCACCAGCTTCTGTGTCAGTGCTTCCCTGCTTCAAAGCATGTGATGCAGCTCAGCTAACGAAGCCCCATTTGAACTGACCACAAGCTGCATGCAGCTCAAGGGCCATGGACTGAGTACACGGACCTTCTGCAGATTGATCTCGAAAAAATCTGAGCAGTATATTTAAAAAAAAAAATGCATTGGGTAGGGCAAAGTTCAAGAAACACAAATAAGTCAGAAGTCTGATTTATGACTGATACCCTTATTTTTACAAAAGCAGATTTTGAAAGATTACAGGTGAAACCTTTACCCCATCACTGCACGCCGGAAAGACTCCAAGGTCACTAGTAGTCATTGAAAAGTACTTCTACCTCCCTTGAGCTCTGTGATGCCAGCTGTCTGTCCCCTCAGGGCCGGGCAGCTTCAACAAGAGCTCAGAAAGAGTACTTCCGTATTTTGGATTCAACAAAGGACATGCTAGACAGCTTATGCACTTCTTAGGGTTTCTGAGGGTAGTTTATAGATTCATATATACATGGGTGAGGAATGTCATTGTTATCCAGTCACTTGAAATCAGACTTAGATCAAATACAGTTAAGGAACATGCCTAACTGATCCCTAGAGCATTTCTTGTAAGCATATTATAACGGGCTAATGTAAATTCTGCAGAACTCTTGCAAAAAGTAAATTAAATCAGAGTGCTATTTTCCACCCAGATTCAAACTTTACATTTCAGATCTGACAAATGAAACTGAATGCCACTCTCCTTTCTCTAAAAAAATTTATTCCAGGCCAATACTGACCTTTAAATTAGAATCATAGAATAGTTTAGGTTGGATAAGACCCCTAGAGGTCATGTAGTTTATTTGCCTTCACAAAGCATGGCTAACTTCAAAGTTAGATCACACTGTTAAGTGCCTTGTTCAGTTGACTGTCTGAGCAACCTGTTCCAGTGCTTAAATACTCCCTGTGGAGATTTTTTCTCTGTTACTCAGTAATAAATTTTCCCTTGCTGCAACTTATGACCTTGACCTCTTGTCCTTTCACTGTGAAACCCTGATAGGTCTGTCTTCTCTATCACCTCCCATTAAGTACTCAAAGACAGCAGTCTCGAAAGACATCCGTCTTTAGTTTTCACATCTCTTTGAAGACATCCCTCTTTAGTTTTCACCTCGCTGAACAAACCCAGTTCTCTCAGTCCTCCTGCATGTCATATGCCTGAGCCCCCTGAACTTCTTGGTGACTATCCTGGGCTCTCTCCAGCATGTCAATGTCTTTCTCATGCTGGCAAGCTCAGAACCTGGGGCAATATGATGGGCTTGGGTCACACAGGTGATGCATAGGGGGTAGTAATCTCTACTTCTGACCTGCAGGCTACACTCTTACCTATGTAGCCCAGTATGTGGTTGGCTAATGTGTCACAAAATTGTACTGCTGACTCATATTCAATTTCTTGTTTGCTATCCCCAAGTCCTTTTCTGAAAAGCTGTTCCCTAGTCGGTCAGTGGCCAGTGTGTGGGACTTGAGAACAACTGGTTCATTAGGGTTATTAGGTCAAGGACCTTTTTTATAAGGTAGAGTAAAAGGGAAAGAGATAAACAAAACACACAGACACACAAATCTGATAAGCAAGTGATAAACTAGACAATAATGAAGACCAAAACTCTACAGCTACTAACTGATGGACTGTTAAGAAACACCAGGCACAGCTTTAAGGAGAACCAAGCTGGACTTTGTAGCTGATAAGAGAGGAAAACTATAGGAATGTGAATAGTATGGATATTTGAGGAAGGACTGTGGAACTATGCAGAACTTATTAAGGAGGATAGGAGAAGGATCAAGGCGGGGGAAAGCGAGGATAAGGAGGAGAAAAGAAGAGAACAGCGAGGTGGAAGGATAAAAGACCTGTTGCACGTAAGTAAGTGCCAATCAGTTCTCATCATTCAGGTTGTTGATGTGGACATTAAATAGTATCAACTCTAGTACTGACCCCTGAAGAACGCAACTCACAACTGGCTGACAGATTTTGAAATGTTAATGCTTAAAATCTGGTGGTCCAGCCAATTTTGCATCTTTTATCTAAAGACTATCTATCCAAACCCTATCTTACCAATTTGGCTAAAAGGATACTATGTAAGGCCTTGATGAAGTCACAGCGAATGACATCTGGTGCTCATCCAGTCCTTATCCACAGAGCCAGAAATTTCATCACAGAAGAAAATCAGGCTGGTCAAGCACAGTTTGGCCATGGCAAATCCATGTTGGTTGTTTCCAATCACTTTAAACCTGAACACGGCTTCCAGTTCTGTATTTCCTGGGAGTCTCCTTCTTGCTTTTTTGAATCTCAGCATGACTTGCCTTTTTACAGGGATTAGAGATTGTCCTGGTTTTCACCACCTTCAAAATGATGACAGTGGCTTGCAATAACATTGAACAGCTTTCTCAGAAGTGTTAGACATGAGAAGAATCATATTTAAATGCACAGCAGTAATTAGACAGTTGTTAATAATAAGATAAAAATATATTTTACATAAGTCCTTTTACCATTGCTGTGGTACATGTTACAGTGCATGCATAATATGAGTTGCCATGAACCCCAATAAACCTGGGAATGCCATAGCAAGAATGTGTGCCAGACTCAGTTAAAATGTCCTGAGGTTGCCAGAAATCGACATATCTAAAAAATTCATTGAGAGGTTATCTCCTCTGAAGGATACAAAGTGAATAAACACAGGATGATAGCTGAAGCTGAAAGTAAATATGCAGGCAGAAAACAGACCCTTAAGCTATAAAAAGAGATGGCCATTTATTGAAGAGTTTTAGAGCATAATAAAAGCAATGTGTATGACTTAGCCAGGTAGATGAAGACATAAGTGATGCTGCCAGAAAGGTATAGCAGGACTCTCCTCTTAGAAGAAACTTTGTATCTAGAAGAAAGGTAGGAAAAACTAGGATGCTCTGTTAAATCCTTTGCCAAACACTGTGTGTATAACTGCGTAATAATACTATGTGCTGGTTTTGACAGGGATAGAGTTATTTTTTTCCGTAGTAGCTTGTATGGGGCTGCGTTTTGGATTTGTGCTGAAAACAGTGTTGATAATACAGGGATGTTTTCATTGTTGCTGAACAGTGCTTACACAGAGTCAAGGCCTTTTCTGTTCCTCACACCACCCTGCCAACAAGTAGGCTGGGGGTGCACAAGAAGTTGGGAGGAGACACACCTCTTCTATAGTAAGTAGGACTTTCTGAATTCTCTCATCAGGCATGGAAGCCTGAGAAATCTGCTGGCAGAATTTATCAGTAAAGACTGAGGCAAAGAAGACATTGATTACCTCAACATTTTCCATGTTCTTCATCACTTGGTTGCCCAACAGTTCCCTTGATCTTCTTTTTTGCAGCCATGTATCTATAGAAACCTTTCTTGTTACCCTTCACATCCCTCACTGCTTGTAACCAGCTAAGCTTTGTCCTTTCAGATTCCATCCCTGCGCTACCTGGCATTTTCTATATATTCCTCCTGGGTATCCTTTCTCCACTTTTATCTTCCATATGCTTCCTTTTGGCATTTAACTCAGGATGGCTTCCTGCTATGCCTACTCAATTTTACGCATATTGGACAGCGTGTTCTAATGCTTTAATGAGGTTGTCGTGGAAGATCAACCAGGTCTCTCGGGCCTCTTCAGGGCAGTATGCCACAAGGTCCAGCCTAGCAGTTCCCTGAGCAAGCTGAAGTTTGCATTCACTAGGACCAGGGTTTTTATTCTTCTGTTTGCTGTCCTCATCTCCCTCTGGATTGTAAATTCTGTTATATCACACTTACAGCAAAGTTTCTATCAGCCTTCCCATTTGCAACCACTTATTTCTTATTTGTGAGCAGTAGATCCAACAGAGTGCCTCCTTTAGCCTTTCCAGCACTGACAAAGAACTGGCTCCAGAGCATTCAAAAAATCTCCTGGATTTCTTGCACCTTTCTGTACTGTATTCCTAACATAATCAGGAAGTAGAAGCTTGACATGAGCTGCTCCACCTCCTCATGAGATTTTGTGTTCAGTACACATACCGATATTCAATTCAGTACCAATAACTCAGTTTATGAACTCCAGATGTGCAGCACATTGTCTTCCTCCTACACTGTACTCCAACCAATCCAACCAACCTTAAAAAAAAAAAAAAAAAAAAAAAAATCATGCTGTAGGCAAAATCTTGTGAAGTTTCTTTGGCACGTATGCCAAGCCATGCAAACAGTAATACAACTAGTGGACATACTGTCTGTGGTGTTAATACATGAATTAAGCAGAAAGTAATGAGAGCAAACAGCAACTGCTCTCTATCTTTTGATGTAACATTGTAGAAAGGCTAGAAATACTTAGGAGAAAGCAAATGTTTCTGTTGCTTGAGACCACCACTTAAACATGTTGCCACATTGCCCAACACTGTAAAATTTCAGTGTGACCACAGACATTGTGATTCTCTGACATATGAATATGAAATAATACTCATGTTTATGATTAACCACCATTCCTCAAACCTATTCGGTGTCATAGTCAAAATCTTGTTATAGAAAAAAGGGATACCCCATATATGAAGACAACAATTTATTATTAGTCTAATTAATGTTTTAACAGTCAGTTTGAAACTGAATAATCAGTTCCTATTAGTAGACCACTTGCACTAAAGTTCATATTGATTGTCCAAATTCATACAGAAATGGCTCATGCATAATACCTTTAAAATTGTTATACAAGAGAACTTTCTAATATCTATATATTTTTTTCTCTAGTGTTATACTCGTCCTTCCAATGTTCTTCTGATGCCAAAGGTCAGCAGCTTTCCTTAAAAGTCAAAGTAAGACTTACAGCAAGTCATATTTGTCAGGAGCATGATGGTCATGGTTAAGGGGGTCTTCCTTCTTCCCATCAGTCTTGGGCTTGCTGAGGTTTATTTGAATGTGTTTTCTTAACACATTCTGCTTCTAGACACTCCCCCATCTCCAGTCTCAGTGTACAGCCTCAGAAAAAAACAAACAAAAACCAGCTCAGAATCAAGGCAAACATAGACCAGACCTCAGGTGCTCCACTATTAGGTACATACAAAGGCTATGGCCTTTTAATAGTGCTGACTAACTCATATTTACTGTGGTACACAAGCTTGCAAGTGTTTGATATAAAAAAAGTAAAGCACCCAAGACCATTGAATAAAAGAAGCAATCAATCCTTTATGCCAAGATCCATAAACTATATACATCTCCACTGCAACAAGAACATGTGTGTGGGAGAGAAAGAGGGGAAGGGAGGGAGAACTATCTGTCAGCGTCCCACTTCTCTTGCCAAAGGAGACAGTACCTGGCCAGCACATGACTTGATTTGCTTGAGAGTAATAAACACAATTTGTAAATTTTTACTTCAAAACCAAAAAAAAATATTTCTTCAAGTGTTTAGATTTATTATGTGGAAGAGAAACAGAAACTTTCATAATGACCAACCAATTGCTTCTCTGAATTCCTTTTCCCCTGTTAAATGATATTTAATTTTGCACTCGAGATGCAAGAGATTTGCTTCCAAATTCATCACTTTCCTGCTTTCTTTAAACTATTTGGTACTCTGTAGTGAGTATCTAATGTGTCCTCTCTTCTCTATCTCCAGTCAGAACATTTCAATGTATGCAACTAATTAAATGATCTATTCTTATGGGAACTGTGTCTCCCTCGTTCAAGTGAGTATTCTGACCAATTAACTGTTACATAAAAGCAGGTCCTATCATCACTAGACAAAAAGAATCAGCTCTACTCATTTTTTTGAAAGAAAAAATGTAGATTACTACCATCAGATGATGATCTCAATTTCAAGGGCTCTTTTTTATTTTGTTTTCACACATGCACAAAAAAAGTAATTCAGACATTGATACTTAGTTTCACTGTGGAATGTGAAATCATGAATCCTAGAAAACTTTGTTAGGGCATAAGAATAATTTCTTGCTCTGTTCTATTAATAATTCTTGGCATTTCTTTGTGCACCATACCCAAGAACAAAGGATTTTAAAACATCTGTAGCTCTTCCTCTGGCTCTTCAAAACAGTGTTTGAACTTTTCCATTCTTCCGAATTGCTTCTTATGAGATTTAACTACAAAAGGTATTCATTTCTTTTTTTTCCCATTTCACTCAAGTCTTAATCAAAGTAACATACAATTTTACTGAGCATTAGGTTTGGTATAAATCTTGCTGAACATAGCAGTGAAACTGTCTTTCTTGATCATACCTGGTATTTGGCATACTTGAAGCCAACAGAGCCTGCTGGACTGAGACAATCCAAGCAAAAGAGATATCTTGTCAGGCCTACCCCAAAGGCAGTGACCCCCATCATAAAACAGCTTATGGAAGGCCATAAAGTGAAACTAAAGACTTTCTGAGCTCTCAGACTGGAGGGGGCTTTCTGAAGTACTTCACTGAAATGTCAGGACACTGCAAGGGTTGGAGGCTCCCTGTGGCCTGGGATACTGTGAGCATCAGGTGGTTCCCCATGGGGTTCATCAGGGCCCATCCCACCATCCTAGCCAGGAGCAGAGCATCTAGGGGCACCAGGGAAGCCCTGACCCCCGGGCATCGGGCACCTCCCTGGGGATGGGGACAAGCTGAGGCCAGGCTGGAACATGTGCCCACAAGTGGGCCTGGCTCAGCGGGGCCTACAGCTGGGCAGGAAAGGGCTGTGTGGAGCTGGAGACCAGCCATGCTACAGTGTCATGGGGGATGGTGCTGATGGCTCCTGGTGGTTGACCTGGAGTCCTGGGCCATGGGCAGGGTGAGGGGAGCCCTGGGGCGTGGGCAGGGCCTGTTAGTGCTTTCTGTTTGATTTTGTTTGAAACGCTCATTCTCCTTGAATTCACTGGGATCCAACATTAAAAAGAAAGAGTGTCTATATTACAGAAGTTGTGTTCAGTAGCCAGCTCAGATTCAGCAGGATACATCTCTTCCTTTTTAAAAGTAATTTTATTTTTAAAATCTACAAAGTTATATAAAAAATAATATTATTAGAGGTTATTTCCCATTTTCAATATGGTCCTTAAGATTCTTTATAGAATAATTACTTATTTTATTTTACTTGATACACTAACTTTAAGTTAACAGTTGGAAAGCTTACTTTCTTACATTTGACTCTCCTTGACATTTCCCTGTCACACACCATGTGGCAAGGCATCATTCAAAGTTAACATTATACTACAGCAATGGAATTACAGAAAGTCCTTTCTAGTATACAGGTCTCTTAAAGACATATTTTATACCTGTGATTTATTTATTTTTTTAAATTATTGTAACCATATCTTTCTTTTCTATTCAAAAATATTAAATGGAGGGGTAGTCAGACACATATTTTATATATCATACCTGTATATTAATTATTAGGTATCTGTGCTGAGACTGATAGTTAAGGAGGAGATTCTAAAAGTCTAGTAACTGCTTAAAGAATGGTCTTGATACTAATTGAGTCATTATTCCACAATGGGTCTGACTATATGCTGCTTCAAGATTTCTGTAGTTAATGTTAAAATATTTATTTTCTGATTTTATTTTCCAGATTAATTTTAAATATCAATTAGTGTCAGTAAATATTTAACTGGGAAAAAATCTCTAAGAAATGGTTTTGTAAAATACAGTTTTACTGCATGTTCATCAGGATCATTTGTTATTCATGTTTTCACTCTTGTCAAGTTAAGAAGACTAACCCATGATATTGATCGATGTTGGATTCTTTTCTTACAACAGTTGTCCGTCTTTTGCCATCCTGCTGTCAGTTCAGGCTTACAGGCAAACATTGACATTTACTCCTATTTTCTTTCATTTTAGCAAAGAATATTGTAGGCTTGGATACTCTGTTTCCAACAGATCTCATCTAGCTCTTCAGTCACTGTAATTCGAATCCAAAGAATCTAATGAATGTCCATAAATCATAGAACCATAGAATGATTTGAGTTGGAAGGGACCTCTAAAGATCATGTAGTCCAACCCCTCTGCCACTGTCAGGGACATCTTTCACTAGATCAGGTTGCTCAAAGCCCTGTCCGAGCTGTCACTGTACACTTACAGTAATGGGGCATCCACGACTTCCCTGGGCAACCTGTTTCAATGTCTCATCACCTGAGGGGTAGGGGGAAAGTAAAGAAGATGGAACCAGATTCTTCTGAGGTATCCAGTGACAGGACAAGAGGCAACGAATACCTACTGAAAACTAGGAAATTTAACTTATAGATAAAAATCTTTTTAATCAGAACGTTAGTCAAACGCTGGAGCAGGATGCCCAAGGTGGTTGTGGAGTCTCCATCCTTGTCTGACTGGACACAGCCTTTAGCAACCCACTCTAGCTGATCCTGCTATGAGCACAGGAGCTGGACTTGACAGATTCCAGAGTGCCTTCCAACCTCATAAACTATTCTGTGTCTCAGCATGCTGTCACTAGGGCATCATATACTTCCTGGAGCAGACTGAAGATTGGGTGTTCTGTAATTTTAGTCCAGAGTGTCCCACTTAAGGAAAGACAATGGTCTGAGTTACTGTGTTATTTACCTATAGAGAAAACAGCAAGAATTCCAGTTTTTTTATTTAGTAAGAGTTTATTTAATTACATACACTTGAACAATAAAGACAGGATCACAAATGTTACTCAGTCTCAGAATAAAGCCTACCCCGATGCCTAGAACACCAGTGGGAGATATAGTTTTAAATTTCTGTGAAAAGAACAGGACTTAATTTGAGAATCATCTCTGAAATCACCAATAAATATGTTAGTAACATAACCATATACCTCAGCTGTATACCTCTTCATTCAATTCGTTTGTTTTGGAGGAAGGAAAAGTTTACATTCTCTGGAAAGAGAAAAGTTTACATTCTCTGGAAAAGGGGGTTGGCAACTTATGAGGATTATCAAGATATAACAAAGCTATGTAGGGGGAAAATGAGAAGGGCCAAAGTTCAATCAGAACTCAGCTTGGCCACTGCAGTTAAAGACAATAAGAAAAGGTTCTTTGAATATATAAATAGAAAAAGGAAGACTAGGGAAAATGTAGGCCCACTGGTGAATGAGACAGGTGCCCTAGTGGTGGAGGACGCAGAGAAGGCAGAGTTACTTCCTAACACAGCTGGTGAAGGAACCAACTAGGGGAAGTGCCCTACTGGACCTACTGTTTGTTAACAGAGAAGGTCTTGTGGAGGATGTAAAGGTTGGAGGTCGCCTTGGGCACAGTGATCACGAAATGATAGAATTTTCAATTCTTGATCACGTAAGGCGGGGAGCCAGCAGAACTGCCACCTTGGATTTCCGAAGGGCAGACTTTAGCCTGTTTAGGAGCATGGTCGAGAGTGTCCCTTGGGAGGCAGTTTTGAAGAGCAAAGGTGCCCAGGAAGGCTGGGCATACTTCAAGCAGGTGCTCTTAAAAGCTCAGGAGAAGGCCATCCCCTTGTCTCGAAAAACGAGCAGACGGGGAAGACGACCAGCCTGGCTAAATAGAGAACTTTGGCTGGACCTCAGGAAAAAAAGAAAAGTTTACATTCTCTGGAAAAGGGGGTTGGCAACTTATGAGGATTATCAAGATATAACAAAGCTATGTAGGGGGAAAATGAGAAGGGCCAAAGCTCAATCAGAACTCAGCTTGGCCACTGCAGTCAAAGACAATAAGAAAAGGTTCTTTGAATATATCAATAGAAAAAGGAAGACTAGGGAAAATGTAGGCCCGCTGGTGAATGAGACAGGTGCCCTAGTGGTGGAGGACGCAGAGAAGGCAGAGTTACTGAATGCCTTCTTTTCGTCGGTCTTCACTGCTAAAGCTGTCCCTCATGAATCCCACCCTCTGAAGGCAAAAGGGGAGGTCTGGAGAGTGGAAGATTTTCCCTCAGTTGAGGAGGACCGGGTCAGAGACCACTTGGCCAAGCTGGACATTCATAAGTCCATGGGCCCTGATGGCATGCATCCGCGAGTGCTGAGAGAGCTGGTGGATGTTATTGCTAGACCACTCTCCATCGTCTTTGAACGGTCATGGAGAACAGGAGAGGTGCCTGAGGACTGGAGGAAGGCCGACATCACTCCAATCTTCAAAAAAGGCAAGAAGGAGGACCCAGGGAACTACAGACCGGTTAGTCTCACCTCTGTCCCTGGGAAGGTATTGGAGCGACTCATTCTGGATGTCATCTCCAATCACGTTGAGGAACAGGAAGTTATTGGTAGTGGTCAACATGGATTTACCAAGGGTAAATCGTGCTTGACCAATCTGATAGCTTTCTATGATGTTATAACTGGTTGGCTGGATGAGGGTAAAGTCGTGGATGTCATCTACCTTGACTTTAGCAAGGCTTTTGACACTGTCTCCCATGACATCCTCATTAGGAAGCTGAGGAAGTATGGGCTAGATGAGGTGACAGTGAGGTGGATTGAGAGTTGGCTGCGGGACAGGACTCAGAGGGTTGTGATCAGCGGCACAGAGTCTAGTTGGAGGCCTGTAACCAGTGGTGTCCCCCAGGGGTCAATACTCGGTCCAATTTTGTTTAATATATTCATTAATGACCTTGATGAGGGGACAGAGTGTATCCTCAGCAAGTTTGCTGATGATACCAAACTGGGTGGGGTGGCTGACACCCCAGAGGGCTGTGCTGCCATCCAGCGTGACCTGGACAGGCTGGAGAGCTGGGCAGAGAAGAACCTAATGAGGTTCAACAAAACCAAGTGCAAGGTCCTGCACCTGGGGAGGAAGAATGCTAGGCACCAGTACAGGTTAGGGGCTTACCTGCTGGGAGATAGCTTGGAGGAGAAGGATCTGGGGGTTGTGGTAGACAGTAAATTATCCATGGCCCAGCAATGTGCCCTTGTCGCCAAAAAGGCCAATGGAATCCTGGGCTGCATAGGGAAGAGTGTGGCCAGTAGGTCGAGGGAGGTCATTCTCCCCCTCTACTCGGCACTGGTGAGGCCACAACTGGAATACTGTGTCCAGTTTTGGGCTCCCCAGTTCAAGAGGGACAGGGAACTGCTGGAGCGAGTCCAGCGAAGGGCAACTAAGATGATTAAGGGCTTGGAGCATCTGCCTTATGAGGAAAGGCTGAGAGAGCTGGGACTCTTTAGCCTGGAGAAGAGAAGGCTGAGGGGAGACCTGATTATGGCATACAAGTATCTAAAGGGTGGGTTGAAGAAGGATGGAGCCAGGCTCTTTTCATTGGTTCCAAGTGACAGGACGAGGGGCAATGGGTACAAGTTAGAACACAGGAAGTTCCGTTCAAATACACGGAAACAGTTCTTTACGGTGAGGGTGACAGAGCACTGGAACAGGCTGCCCAGGGAGGTTGTGGAGTCCCCTTCCCTGGAGATTTTCAAGACCCGCCTGGATGCAGTCCTGAGTAATGTGCTCTAGGCAATCCTGCTTTAGCGGGGGAGTTGGACTAGATGATCTCTAGAGGTCCCTTCCAACTCTGATAATTCTGTGATTCTGTGATTCTGTGATACTGAATGCCTTCTTTTCTTCGGTCTTCACTGCTAAAGCTGTCCCTCATGAATCCCACACTCTGAAGGCAAAGGGGAAGGTCTGGAGAGTGGAAGATTTTCCCTCAGTTGAGGAGGACCGTGTCAGAGACCACTTGGCCAAGCTGGACATTCACAAGTCCATGGGCCCTGATGGCATGCATCCGCGAGTGCTGAGAGAGCTGGCGGATGTTATTGCTAGACCACTCTCCATCGTCTTTGAACAGTCATGGAGAACAGGAGAGGTGCCTGAGGACTGGAGGAAGGCCGACATCACTCCAATCTTCAAAAAAGGCAAGAAGGAGGACCCAGGGAACTACAGACCAGTTAGTCTAACCTCTGTCCCTGGGAAGGTAATGGAGCGACTCATTCTGGATGTCATCTCCAAACACGTTGAGGAACAGGAAGTTATTGGAAGTGGTCAACATGGATTTACCAAGGGTAAATCATGCTTGACCAATCTGATAGCTTTCTATGATGTTATAACTGGTTGGCTGGATGAGGGGAAAGTCGTGGATGTCATCTACCTTGACTTTAGCAAGGCTTTTGACACTGTCTCCCATGACATCCTCATTAGGAAGCTGAGGAAGTATGGGCTAGATGAGGTGACAGTGAGGTGGATTGAGAGTTGGCTGCGGGACAGAACTCAGAGGGTTGTGATGAGCGGCACAGAGTCTAGTTGGAGGCCTGTAACCAGTGGTGTCCCCCAGGGGTCAATACTTGGTCCAATTTTGTTTAATATATTCATTAATGACCTTGATGAGGGGACAGAGTGTATCCTCAGCAAGTTTGCTGATGATACCAAACTGGGTGGGGTGGCTGACACCCCAGAGGGCCGTGCTGCCATCCAGCGTGACCTGGACAGACTGGAGAGCTGGGCAGAGAAGAACCTAATGAGGTTCAACAAAAGCAAGTGCAAGGTCCTGCACCTGGGGAGGAAGAATGCTAGGCACCAGTACAGGTTAGGGGCGGACCTGCTGGGAAGTAGCTTGGAGGAGAAGGATCTGGGGGTTGTGGTAGACAGTAAATTATCCATGGCCCAGCAATGTGCCCTTGTCGCCAAAAAGGCCAATGGAATCCTGGGCTGCATAGGGAAGAGTGTGACCAGTAGGTCGAGGGAGGTCATTCTCCCCCTCTACTCTGCACTGGTGAGGCCACAACTGGAATACTGTGTCCAGTTTTGGGCTCCCCAGTTCAAGAGGGACAGGGAACTGCTGGAGCGAGTCCAGCGAAGAGCAACTAAGATGATTAAGGGCTTGGAGCATCTCCCTTATAAGGAAAGGCTGAGAGAGCTGGGACTCTTTAGCCTGGAGAAGAGAAGGCTGAGGGGAGACCTTATTATGGCGTACAAGTATCTAAAGGGTGGGTTGAAGGAGGATGGAGCCAGGCTCTTTTCAATGGTTCCAAGTGACAGGACGAGGGGCAATGGGCACAAGTTAGAACACAGGAAGTTCCGTTCAAATACACGGAAACAGTTCTTTACGGTGAGGGTGACAGAGCACTGGAACAGGCTGCCCAGGGAGGTTGTGGAGTCCCCTTCCCTGGAGATTTTCAAGACCCGCCTGGATGCAGTCCTGAGTAACGTGCTCTAGGCAATCCTGCTTTAGCAGGGGAGTTGGACTAGATGATCTCTAGAGGTCCCTTCCAACTCTAATAATTCTGTGATTCTGTGATTCTGTGAAGCCATATGACAAATTTAATCTTAATTTCAGGTAGAACTAAACTGTTTTTTTAAAGAGATTTATTTTAAGGAAATATATTTAGCTGATATCTAATCATATAACAAAACATTCTTCTAAATTCAGTGTCCACCATATTAAAATATTCAAGTGTTTATTTGCCAGTAGATTTATTTTGTTATTGTAGCTGTAAGTTTTTGTTTTGGTTTGTTTTTTTTTTTTTTTTTTTAATTAAAAATATTAAATGGAAGGGTGTTCAGGCACATACTTAACAGTTTTAGACCATATGTGTATTTTGTATACTGGATGTTTGTACTACGGATCCAACCTGCAGATCCCTGACTAGTTCTTCTTTGTGTATAAGTCCAGCAGAGCACCTGCCCTAGTTGGTCCTCAATCACCTTGGTTGCGAAGTTGTGGTCAAGAACTACAGAAACCTCCTGGATTGCTTGTGCCCTTCTGTGCTGTCCATCCAGCAGACACTGGCATAGTTGAAGTCTCCCATGAAGACCAGTGCCTGAGAATGTAAGCCTTATTCCAGTTGTTTGCAGAAGGCCTCATCTACTTCTTCCTGATCGGGTGGTCTATAGCAGACACCCACCACAACATTGCCTGCCTTGGTCTGTCCACTAATCCCAACCCACAAATTCCCAGCTAGTTCATCACCCATCCCTAGGCAGAGCTCCATGCATTCCTGCTACACTCTCACGTACTGGGTGACTCCCTCTCTTTGCCTTTCTGTCCTGCTTTTCCTAAAAAGACCCTGTATACATCCATGGTAGCACTCCAGCTGTGTAACCTCTCCCACCATGACAGCACTGAAACTGTGAAAAATGATTGGAGCCAAATGTAATGTAATTTTGTACATACACCTATTGAGAATGTCTCTGGTACTGTTACCCCACAAACTGTGCTCGGCAGGATACCAGAGAGTGCCATGTCTAACAGCCAGAAAAAATATCCTTGAGTATGCTGACAATTAATACCGCTGCCCATCTTCAATTATCAATCCACTTGCAAACTCATTCAATTTCATTTCGCAGGTGCAGCGTAGATGTGTCTGCTTCTCAGAAGGGTATCCTACAGTCTGTTACAGAATATAGTTCTTGTTTGCAGGTCTTCTCTTACTGATCATTCAGGCATTTTATACAAAGTAATAAAAAAGAAAAACAAACAAACAAAAAAACCTCCAGTAGGCAAGACAGACAAAAGGGCTGCTTCTAAAAAGGTTGACAACCTAGCTTCACACCTTTCTCCTCTCTGAGAAGATAGGTAGACTGTGAGGGATAGAAGGCATACTCTTAGTAAATCCCCAAGCCTCTATTCTAACAGACCTCTTGATGATGAGAGGGTAGGACTAGAAGGCTGATAAAGGACTGTACACACTGATGTTTCCCAGAAAAGAGCTCCCCAGTCCAGTATATGTGCACTGAATATGCAATGGATATTTAGCAATAGCCAATTATGTTAAAGATGAAAGAATTATTTGCCTGTAGTTCCTACTCCTTCTAAGAGTTTACCATTCTTATCCTGAATAGCCATCATTAGCTAAAAGATTCAACATAGAACTAAGGTCATGGAATTTCTGCTGCTATGAATTTTGCTACATAAACTTTTCTTAATAGATTGAATATGGCATTATTATTGTTTCTGAAGTCAGTTTGTGTCAGAATCTAAAGGAGTAGTAATGTCTCATAATAAGGGATAAGCAAGAATTATTGTGAGTCTAAATTTATTATTTTCCTAAAGTAACTGTTCTAAAGACTATCTGTTTTCTGCCTCTAAATCAACAAGTACTATAAAAGTCTGAGTATTTGAGTATTTCACTGTAGATGTAAAATATATGTTGTATTTATACAAGAAGCAAGATGGTTATTTATGAAAAATTTGGAAGAAAAATTAAAAGTGTAAAAATCCTGTTGCAGTTAATAAAAATATTCTGTTTTTGTATCTTTTATTTAAATCACTAGATGAAAATAGCTGTGTGTTCCAAAATCTATACCAACAGATGGCAAGCCTTTGTTACACCAGATAGGTATGTACCGTGCACCTGTCACATATTTTGTTATAAAGGTATAAGTATTTCTAGTGTACATATAAATGACTGTTTAATCCTCAGGTCAGTTACCAGCATGTTAGCCATATGTCATGTAGGAGAACAAATGTTTTACTATAATGGGAAAAGAACATTCTAGTTGCCATATGATTTTCCTTTAATTACAAGATTCAAACGTGCAGCATGGACAAGTCTCTCTGAGATTTGTCGAACCTCTGTTTTTCACCACAGGATACTTATTTATCAGCCTCCAAACAATGGAATTCTGTAATGAGAGGAATTAAACTTCTTTTGAAAAAATGTTAGATTTTTTATGAAAGAGAGTTCTACAACTCATGGGCAGTGACTGACAAGGAATACTGCTGAAGAAGAAAATAGATTAAGGTCAGTTTAGGTTCTGTGGAAAAAAATTATCTTAGCATTTATAGAACTAATGGAGAACAGGCTATTCTGAGAATGGTTGGTGAGTCCAAAGTACTGTTTTGTTGTTCAGCTGCAAAAATGGAGTTCCAAAAGCAAATCTGGACATAAAATAGAGGTGAACACCTTACCAGGCCAGTATTGACCTAGTCAACGTATTAAGTCCTGGATCACCAGAACAGAGAATATGAAGCAGCAGAAAGAACAGTCTGTTTGGAGCATATTTTCCAAAGTGGTATTTTTTTCAAGGTTTCATTTACGTAGCTTTTCAAAACAGGAGTATTGTGTTGGCCATTTTGTTTTAGCCATTCAGTCTTTTGGTTTTGTTTTATGGCAATGTTTATAATTACATTCAATCCATCTCAAATGGTAGGCATAGTCTGAGCACACTTTACTAACTGCATTCCCTTGTCAATGCGGTCATCAAAACAGCACTGTCCAAAATGTTAGACAGCCTTAGGACAGAGACAGTCAGCTCAGCAGTGGCAGCAGAGCCACTGATTACATCTATTCAGAACAGCTTCTCCCTGAAACCTCAAGTAGATACAGTGCCTCAGTAATCAAATAGTTAAAGAAAGGGGTTTGGTTTGGTTTGGTTTGGTTTGTGTTCTTTTTTTTTTTTCTCAAGACTGGCCTCAATTTACCGATTTACCTATTTTTAGATTGTTTTAGGCCAATCCTTACAACAAATTCTCTAAGAAATACCTATTTTCAAACCTTTTGGGGTTTGGTTTTTTTTGGAGGGTTTATTTTTTGGGGGGTTTGGTTGCTTGTTTGGGTTGTTTGTTTTTTTTTAAATAGATGCTTTTTATTTTAACAGAAAAGCTCATAAATTGATTTTTTTTTTTCTCTGGGGATATCTAATTTTAAATGCTTCCTAAGAATTCCTAGAACTTGCTTTACAAAGAGTTACGCTGAGAACCACAATCATATAAACAATGTAGAGTGAATTCCTGGTCGATAACATAATTCATGATGTGTACTCTTTACTCAAAAATATTTTTTAATGCTTTCTAAGAATTAAACATATAGAAAGAAAGATATGGGAATTTTAACCAGATATTAAGGTTCTACTTGGACAAAATTACTACTTGCTTGCTTGTTTTTTTGGTTTTCAGGGTTTTTTTTGTCTATAAATACATTTGGTGTTGTATGTTATTCACTGTTGACTATATATGTGTGGTATGCATATTTACCCACAAAACACTAAGATTGAAAATATACAAAACAAGTTTATTATATGAACTTGGTGTAATTTTTTTTCCTATGATATATTAGCAAATATACAAGCAAATCATAAGATGTGATATACAACTTCATCTTTTCTTAGTTTAAAAGACAGTCTATGACAGTGTATGTGAAAAATAACGTACTGCATATTGTAGGAAAGGGTACCAGAATCACATAGTCAGCAGATCTTTATTCTTCCAATGCATTCACCTCAGAACTGGACTAACTTAGATTCAGTAAAATATGTGCATGTTTTTATCTGTCTTTTTTTTTTTTTTCCTGACTCAAAATGTTAACCACCTAATTTAAAGACTGCTCTTTTCATGATCTGTCATTTCAGGCTCTAATCAGCCATAGTCATTAAAAACCTCACAGCACTTCCCACAAAAATAATAATCATGATTTGTTAAGTTCTGATACTGGACTCATCTTTATACCAGTCACAAACAAAAACAAGAGCAATTTCCAGTTTCTCTATGCATGTTTTAATTTCCGATGTTTTATAAATATTCACTATGTTAAATGCAACCCTAAAATGTAAGATATTTTAGAAAAAATAGAAACAACGGATTTTGGTAACATATAAAGTTTTGGGGTTTTTTTGTAAGTGAATTATTTAACACATTGCAATCTATTCGCGTGAAAAACAGCACCAAATCATATGATTTTTCCTTTTTTCTCCCACTGTATAATATTTCACTAATTTTGATCTCAGAATTTTCTTTAAGATACTGTACCACCTTATTTTACTAATTTATTCCCTTGTCATCCTAAAGGTAAAGAAATTATATTTAGGCACTCAATATAAATGCCTTTACTGGTTATTCACAGGATTTTAAGTTGAGAGTCCTCTGAATGTGTGTTCTGTATCCCATGTTCTATTTACTATGTGTTATTCCATTCAATTTTTTTCTTTTTTTTTAATATATTTATGCACCCTACTTTGCTTTATCTCTTTGTTTTTCTATTAATTAACCCATAGCTTTATTCATTTTTTTTAATGATCATGCAAATTAAACTCATTTGGTTTTGCTGTTCTTGAAACTCTGAAGCAGTTTTAATTTATTTTATGCTGTTTCTAACACTTAAACCCTCGAGGTTTTAAACTCGGCATGCAGAACCAAGCATAACCCCTTCTAAAAGGAGTAACAACTCCTTGATATTTATTAATTACAAGATATGCAGTCCATATCTGTGGCCTATATCCTCCAGTTAATGGAAGCCTTGCAACCACACTTTGATTAGTAAAGACTCGAATTTCCATCTTACTGGTGGAGAAACAGCACAAAGGTAGCAGCTGGGAAATACGTGTTAAGAAATGTGCAGTAGCAAATGACTATCAGAAATAACATAAAATTCAGCAATATTAATTATTTCAATTTTTTTGTTGTTGTTGTTTTTTGTGTTTTTTTTTTTTTTTTTTTAATTTGGTAGCTTATTATTTCTCATATGAAATCAATTTAAAGTTTGAACCTGATTGGAATCAGTACTCTGAACATTGCCTAAATATCAGTACTTTGGCCTATGCCTAATAAGATTCAGATTGAAGTCCCAAAGCTCAGCCTTTTCTTGATTCTAGACTGCATTTCTGGCTGCTACTCCTAGTATTATTTTTATGCTGCCATAAGTGGTCAACGGATTGCAAAAACCCAAACCAACAACAAAAACACCTATGCATCCTCAAATATGAATCTCTCTGCATCAGTGTGACTTCCCTGATCATTGATGATTCAGTAATGATCCTTTCTAAGTTTAGCACATTTTTCTGTGCATACTAAAACACAGAGGCACATCTGCACAAAGAGGGATAAACAGCACCTCTTAACCATTTCTATAATCAAATATTTAGGTTGTTGTTTTAAATATACAATTATGATTGAAATATGACACCTGATGTCATGATTTAAAAAAAATACTGAAGAATTTTTTAATTGGGAATACAGGGGTTTTGAATCCTAAATATAATTGATTGCTAAAGCACCTAGATTGGATCATTCCTGCTAAAATAAACAACATTCAGGGATTACATCCAGAGGTCCAGACATTGGAGTCAGAGGAGCTTATCAACTCACCCTAAGAAAGATATCCACCTTTGATCAGCCAAATAGCTCTCCAGATTCCTCAGGGATCCATTTAGTTGCCCATGGATAGGTAGAGCTATATGAGATATAGCCCATAGTTTCTGAGGCATCTTCATAGGGCTTGCATATTTAAGAAGGGACCTCAGAAGATGCTCATGCTTTTGAAGTAGCAAGTGAATGGAAGGAGAAATATCCTGAGGCATGACAAATGGTATTAGATACTTATATGTAGGCTACTGAACTGCATCCTAGATTTCCACTGATTATAATGGGAGCTCAGACAGCAAACTCCCTTGTCAGTGCTTACATTTAGTGGTCTAGGTATAACCTCCACTCTGGTTAAAGCATCTACAGTCTGGGCCATATGGGCTTGATCCCATTGTTTAGAAATTGATGTCAGTGTTATTTGACATGTTCTGTGATGTCCTACCTGGTTATCAAGTTGCTGCTCAAGAGGAGTGTCAGTTTCTTATGAATGGCCACAAGTTAGAACATAGGAAGTTCCGTTCAAATACACGGAAACAGTTCTTTACGGTGAGGGTGACAGAGCACTGGCACAGGCTGCCCAGGGAGGTTGTGGAGTCCCCTTCTCTGGAGATTTTCAAGACGCGCCTGGATGCAGTCCTGAGTAATCTGCTGTAGGCAATGCTGTTTTAGCAGGGGAGTTGGACTAGATGATCTCTAGAGGTCACTTCCAACTCTAAAAATTCCGTGATTCCGTGATTCCGTGAATGCTGGGTCATGCCTTTCTGGCTTTATGCGACAGTTTCCAGGGCTTCAAAAGGTACTAGGCATCTATGGTTAGGAATCACATCATTGCTAAGTTCAGTTTTCTCCAGTGATGGCTGATAATGAACATGAATTTTTCAATCTCATTGTTCTGAAATGCCTCGGTTCCACCTAAGTCCTAAATAGTAATTTATGTACTTGGCTGGATCTAGTCTTTAATCATTTGTTGACACAGGACATTACTGTCATTTAAACAGATTAACAAAATCGGCTACTTTCCAGTTATCATTATTAGGCATGCTTGGAATATTTTCAAGGTTTTTTTACCTTCCTAGTTTTTTCTTATTAAGAGATAAAAACCTTTGCATGGATTACTGTGTATAACTTCTGCTTATGAATATTTTTCATGTTATCAGTTGCTCCTTGAACTTGTTAGAAATATGTTGATATCTCAATGAAAAAAATAGCCTAATTTTTCAGATCTCTGATCTTTTGTTTGTATTAAATTCAGATGTTAATTTTTTATCAATGTTTTCAAAGTAACATTTGCTCAACTGATCTTAATGTCACAGTAAAGCCCTGTCACATAACTTGCAGAAAAAATAATAAAAAAAAGAATTACTTTTCTTGCTGAAGAAAACAGGCTTGCTTGTGATGATACAGTTCAAAAGGATAGAAGAGTCCTCACCGTGGTACTGCTTTACAGTTTGTCTTTTTTGATTCCTTAAGTGTTTTTTTCCTTATCTTTCAGGGTTTTGTTCTGGATGTCACAATAATAATACTTTACCTAATAGCAAAGCAACACTGTACATAAATGTTGAGTTATTTATAGATAGATAATGGAATATATTACAGATAGAAATATGCTACATTTAGGAATCAGTCTTTTTATATAGTTTAAGAAGGATGGGCCCGAGCCATACGATACCTGTTAATAAGTTCTGTAAAACAATCAACATACTGCATATAATGTGTTTGTTGAACTTTTATCATATAGATAGTGGTTTACAAAACTGATCTACACTGCTGAAATTTTTAAGGACCAATAAGTCTTTCCTTTTTTTAATGCAGATGCAATGATTTGTATTAGAGTGGAGTCTGCAGACTGAAGTGTGGTACCTTATTTAAAATAGCACCATAGAAGTGTTAACAGAAATAAAAGTAGGTTTGATGATAGCTAAAAGACAGGTGGAAATTAACCTAGTCATAAGTAATTAGCAACTATACTACTAGATAAATCGTCATCACTCCCTTGAATGTTATATAGCACACAATGGCAATTTAACTCAAAGCTTGAGATGATTTTATATGCATTGTTCACTGCCTTTTCTTTTAGCTACCACTCGTGTGTGTAACTTCAGGTATTTAGTATTTAGGTATTTAGTATCATTAATAAGTTCAGAAATGCAGACCATTTGAAAGGTAGTCCTTATCTTTATTTTTTTTTTTTTTTTAAACTACAAAGTAGCTATATATGTTGTTCCAAAATATTGTAACAATACTGGACATTAATTTCTCGTGCAATTATAGATGCCAAGTGTTTTCATTTTCTTTTTGGAATATTATTATTATTACTGCTGGTTAAAAAACCAATTTAACAGATCTGTTGCTTATTAGCTTTTTAAAAGATTTAATTATTTTGTTTCCGTCATTTAAAATTAGATCCTATGCCTAAGAAGAAAACCAACACGTTGTCTTCATATCTTCTCTAGATCTCTAATTCAGTGGCCCTTGGTGAATCTTTACAACACCTATATTGAATGTCTTCAGATATGTACTTTTTCTGATCACTTTCTTTGGCCTAATCCAGATTGCCAGCTGCATGTTTTTTTCTTCTCTCAAGAAATGTATTATTTCTTGGCCAATGTCCTGTGCATATATACAGTTTCTGTCCTCAGGGGGTTTCAAGACGCAAGTGGATAAAGCCCTACAGCCTGATCTGACCCTGCTGCAAGATGAGGTTGGACTACAGATTTCTGAGATTACATCCAACCTGAATTACCCGAAGTTCCAGTGAATAAGTGAGAGCTCTTGGATCACACTAGCAAATGAACTAGGAACACCCATGTTACAAAGCTGAGCTGCTGCAATGAGATGAAGACCTAAGATTCTGTAGCAATTGGCTGGAAGTCCTGTCTTCTGGAACCTGACTTAGACTAATGATCTGTAGCACACACTCACCCATAAGTTACATGCGCATAAGAATAGCGTACATTCTTATATATATGTGAAATTTTTATCTAGTTCTTTTATCACTAACTTGTCTTTATAGTATATTAAAAAGACTACAGCCTTATTTACTGACCTCTTGATTTCTTAAAAGTTTCTTATACATTTTGCACTTCACTTTACATGACTGCTGGAAGTGAATCTGTCCCTTATGTATCATTTTCTTTATCACATCAAGTCCTATATATTGTACATCACCAATTTTCTTAAATTTTATTATTCATTTTTGCAAGATGGTTTTATACTCTTTTCTTATTTATTACTTAGAATCACAATACTTTCAGGGACTAAACAGGACCAAGCAAATTTATGGGTCTTCGTGTGGCAATATGTCGCAGATGGAGTGATGCGCTTCACTCGTAGAAAGAAGCAGCAATGCATTTATTGATTCAAAACAATGATTCAACAAAGTTTGATAGTAAACATGACAGTTTTAATGAGATTTGATGGCAAGGCACACTTGGTTATATACTGCATAGAGGACAGGGTCAGACAGAACTGTTGGGGAGACCCTCCCATTGAGTTGAGGTTCATCAAGGACCCCCTTGCTTTCTAAACTTCTCAGAGAGGAGTCTAGCTGTGGCTGGATCCAGTCCTAGTCCCAGACTTGGTCAACAGTTTATGTCTAAAGGATTACATATGCACAATCAATCCTTTATGTGTCTTAACTAAGATTTCAAAGTTTAGCAAGTTATTAGTCACTTACCAAAAATCTATTGTAGCAAGGAATCTCTGAGTCTCAAGAAGTAACATTGAGAGGTGTCCATACTCAAAGGGAGATCCTGGCGTGCAGCCCACTGCCATGCAGGAGAGCTCAAAGTGCTCTTGGGCTGTTCAGTATTTGTGAGGGTAAGATGATTGACCTATAGTCATATTCGCACATCGACCACAGTACAGGCATTGCTCAAGTTAGCCCTTGGCTGTTGTGGTGTTATCTGTCTCTCTGAAACCACGTTGAGCTGGGTGCAACCGTCACAACTCAATGCACCCATTGTGACCACCACAGGTGGTTATTGTTTGGGAGATAAAGGTGAGGTTGGCATCTGGGGTTGGGGGGGAGCACTAGGGGGTTGAGCACATCATCACACAATATTGCCCATTATTCTTTCATAATTTTGTAGACTGAGATTTAACACATACAAGTGTTCCCCTGATTATAAATGTATCAATAGTAGATTATTGGTACCCTTGAATTCATGTTCTTTCAGCTCATTCAGCTCAACATTTCTTACATATATCTGTTAAAGATTAAGTAAAGATCTGCTCCAAATTTACTCCTGAATATGTTATAGACAAAGATGAAGATCATTTTCTCTCTCTCTTTTTTTTTTCTTTTTTTTTTTTTTTTATGTTGTTACTTCTCTTTAATCTTTTCACTTAGTCCAGTACAATAATTTATATTGTGGAACCGCAGATATAAAGAAAAAGGAGATCATCAGATTGCTCATTAACACACTCAGAGCAAAGACCTTGTCCCTGCCTTTGAAGCCATCAGCTCAGTTGTAAACTGTGATGATTTCATAGAAAGCCAGGAGGGTCCACTGAGCCTGGGTACAAAGAGAAGCCAGTAAATGGACTGTGATGATAAGAATTGCCATCTTCTTCCCATGCTGCTATGGGGAGGGTCAACACGACTCCACACTTTTCTTTACACTGGCACATCACAAAGTAATGTGATAATATTTAATAAAGCTGAATAATACGTATTGAGGATGAAAGCACAGTTCTCACCGGGAGAAGAAGGAATTATATTTGTACTCAATTAATTTGAGATCAGTCAGTACTGACTGTAGAACTAGTGATGTTAGATTGCTTTTTTAATTTTGTTTGGCCACTCAGGTAAACATCTCAATTTAAATTACTGCATGGATTGTATTTAGTCTGGACTTTGTCTTTTTCTCATTCTTTTTTCTTTCTATTTTCAGCTTGTTCTTACTAATTAAACTTCATACACTTGCTACAAAACCAAGAAAGAACAAACTACAAGTGTATTCACAGGTGTCCTAGAGGAAAAAAAAAAAAAAAAAAAGTGGCTTTATCTGTCACATCAGAAGCTTTAAAGAAGCCTAGATATTTTATAATTCCCATGCACTCTTAATCTACTTTGTGCATATTACACACTCAGACTTTTCTCAATTTATTGTAATTAGACCTATGCATTACAAAGGGACTGCTCATATTGCTCCTACCTAATCTCTAATTTATATGCAGAAGAGCAAAGCTAAAGAGTTTAGGATTTTCACATTTAATGCTCTTTTTACCTAATCAAGTTATACAGCTTAGTAGCTTCCTTCCCCATGGTTCCTACTTTTTTCTTTTTTTTTTTTTTTTTTTTCTATTTTCAAATAAATCAACATAGTCCTAGGCAGGCGTTAATGTTACTTCTATAACCTTTCTCTATTCACTGATTATTCTCGGGGGACACAATAATTTATCATTCTGAAATAAATGGTGCAAGAATAACCCCTTATAAATAGTCAGTTTATAGTTGAAGTACTAGTGAATCCAGATTAAGTTTAAATGAAGTTTCATTGACTATGCCATTTTCCTCCATTCTTTTCTCAAACCAGTATTAAAATTTTGCCTCCAAAGGCAGGGGGAGATGTGTCTAAATAAACATGGGTTAACTTTGTGAACTCATTCACAGAATTAAGGTTTATCCACCAGAACTGGTTCTGATGGTCCAAGAGGATAATTCAAACTTAGGTTTTCTCAACACAATATATCCTGGTGAATCATATTAACAAAATGTTGCCCTTCAGCAGCTCACAAGATCATTTCATAAAACCCAAAATTTCCTGCTGTTTTTTGGGTTGTAATAGTTACTGGCATACGTTCTCAAAATAAAAAACTGCTGCTTAGCTCCTTCCTTTACCTTAGAATATTATAGTCAGCAACATATAGTACAATGTCTGTATAGACACCTATTAGTCTGAAAACACATAAATGAGCCCAAGACATCATTAGTTAATTAAGTTTGGGTTATTAAAAAAATATTTTCATTTATTTGTTGTTTGGCTTTTCATATTTGGTTCTCCCAGGTCAGACTGAACAATTTTTTCCCTTTCTTTTCTTTTTTCTTCCGAAAATACTAATAAAACTCATACTGTGTTTAGACATGTTTTTCTTTTTAACTGAAAGGTGAATATTTTATATACAAGATGACTGAGGTCCTGATATTTTTTTTTGAGAAATAGAATGAATTTTACAAAGACTGTTATCAAGTCATCATCTGTCATCTTTCCTATATATATAACTTCCCATTCTCTCTTCAGTGTTAGAATCAGGCCTTTTTCTCTGGTTGTTCACTGCTTATGTTTATGGTCTTGAGAAAGATATAGAAGATATTTATGGAACATTAAATTTATGGAAAATGGTTCAAAATGGTAAAATTTGAAGGGTTAAGTAAAAGTAGAGGAAAGGACGAAAGCTTGCCTGTCAGAAAGCATATGAAGAAACAGGAAACAAAAGCATGTGTTTAATGGATAGTGTCTCATGCAACGCATTTCTAATTATCATTCAAACTACATAACAGCTGAAAAACCTATCCAGTATTAGTCTTCTACGGTGTCATCAGAGTAGTAACATGCAGTCCCATTTCCAGAGCCTTCCTAGTAAAATGTGGAATCATGTCAAGGTTTTTTCCATATCAATAAAATAATCCTGTGAGTTTGATGAGACTTCTTCTAACGGCATCTTCACTATTTCTTTTGCCGAACTGCATGGCTAGCCCTGAACAAATGGGTTTCCAATTTGACTGATGTTTGGCTTTTGCAACAATAATGTACTGGATGGTATTGCAAAGATGATGTCCTGTGTACCTTCAGTTATAAAGAAATAGTAAAGTATAAACAGAAAAGAGAATAGGAACATTTTAACAAATTATTCGTATTTTGAAATTTTTACTGTATCAAAATTTTACAAATATTTGTCTTCACTACAATGAACATTAAGATAAAAGAACAAAAGCAAAACCAAGACCTGATAGGCATACATGTTGTATTGATCTATCTGTACATTAAAAAATTATAGAAGAGTATAAAAATAAGCATCTGAGTACAAGACCTTTATTAAAGTCTTTGATACACTATTTAGATATACATAAAGACTGTAAAATTGCTTTAAACAGTACTGAGAAATCCGACTCTAAAATAGCACCTGATCTCACAGTGATCATTTATGTTTTATGGTATGACATGCATATAAAGACTTCCAAAATTTTATAGGATCAAGCTTTGCCTTTTCTGTCAACCTATGCATTCAATACAAATACATTCCAGGGAGCTGTTACTAACTTTCCAAATGGAGTGATGGAAATTTTCCATGATGAACCTCTGCCTCAGGCTAATTTCTCTGAAAAAAAAGAAGAAAGAATGAAGTAAAGAGAATAAAAGCAAAGGCAAAGGCAAAGACAAGGGTTTTCAGACCTTTTTGTCCACATGAAAAAAATCCTGACATATTCATGTACTGCTACAGGCCACAATTTTCAGAATAGATGATCTCCATTTTGAAAGTATTCCTTTTGCTGTCTAGATATGCAAGAAGTAAAGAAAAAGAATGGGAGAAGAATGAGGAGAAGGTTAATTAACGTAACAGAAATGCATAAAGTGTTTTAAGGGTAGTTAAGGGCAACAAGGAGGATTCTACAAGTACAACAGCAGAAATATTCTAGAGAATGTGGGCCTGTTGAAGGGGGGGGCCCTGGTGACACAGGACATGAAAAACACTGAGGTACCGAGTGCCTTCTTTACTGGTAAGATTTGCCTTCAGGAATCCTAGGTCCCTGAGGCGAATTCTAGGAATTCCATGACACCCGCCGGGATGCATCCATGAATGCTGAGGAACCTGGCTGATGTGACTGTGAGGGTACTGTCTATCATATTTGAAAGATTGTGGCAGATGAAGGAGATTCCTGGAAGAGAACAAATATGACTCCTATCAACAAGAAGAGCAAGAAGGAGGACCCAGGGACCTGCAGGCTGGTCAGTTTCACCTTAGTCTCTGGGAAACGTGATGTAACAACTATAATGCAAACAAGTTCAAGACCCACGAAGGACAAGAAGTTGATTGGGAGTAGTCAACATTGATTTATGAAGGTGGAATCACCTCTGGCCCACACCACAAACTTCTCATCACACATCTGTTGGCTACCTTAACTTTCTTTTGGCCACACAATTCTAGCCTCACGACAAAAGCACATCCAGGCTCTCTCCTTTGCTGAATCCTAACCTTAACCCTACTTTCCAGCTCATCCTAGGACTAAGACCTTTGACCCACCCCCAAAATTTCCTTTAAGCACACATATCTTTGCTGTCCTGAAGTTCCTTTGGCTGCTCAGTTGCAGTCCCACTCCAACTGCACATCTAGGCTTTCTCTTTTGCTGTACCCTAACCATAACCCTAATCCTACTTTCTGGCTCAGTCTGGGACTAAGACCCCTATGTCTGGCTCAATACACAGTCTTCCTCTCAGTATAGATCTCTTGGCTGCCCTAACTTTCCTTTGGCTACCCAATTCTAGACCCACACCAACTGCATGTCTAGGCTCTCTCTTTCACTGAACTGACACTAAACCTGGAGTAATGTTTAACAAATATGGTGAAACGAATAGCTTGATGGATGAGGGAGAGCAATGGATGTTGTCTACCTCAACTTTAATAAGGCTTTTGACACTGTGTCCCTAAACGTTGTCATAGACAAGCTGATTAAGTATCAGCTACATAAGTGGACAGTGAGATGGATTGAAAACTGAGTGAAATGTAAGGCTCAGAAGTTGTGTTCACTGACATGAAGTCCAGTTGGAGGTGAATCAACAGTGATGTGTCCCAGTGTCAATACTGTGTCCAATACTGTTTGGCATCTTTATTAATTACCTGGACAACAAGAGACCATCCTTAGCAAGCTTACCATATTGGGTGTATGTGGTGAGGTTTTTGTAACAAGGGTGGTTTAGGTTCAGCTTCTGTGAGAAGGCACCAGAAGCTGCCCCCATGTCAGGTAGAGCCAGTTCCAGCCAGCTCCAAGACGGACCCACCAGCAGTCAAAACTGAGCCAATCAGTGACGGTAGTAGCACCTCTGTGAAACATATTAAAGAAAGGGTAAAGAACTGCTGCATAGCAGCAGCTGGGAGAAAGGAGTGAAAATATGTGAGAGAAACAACTATCCAGACATGAAGGTCAGTGAAGCGGGGGAGGGGGAGGGGGAGGGAGGGGGAGATGCTCCAGGTGCCATAGCAGAGATTCCCTGCAGCCTGTGGTGAAGACCATGGTGAGGCAGGTTACTGCCCCGCAGGTCATGGAGATCCACGGTGTAACCAGCTATAGCTAACAGTGTTTTAGCAGGGGTTTTGCACTAGGTGATCTCAAGAGGTGCCTTCCATCCTCACCTGTTCTGTGATTCTATGATTTTATGCTCTGGGCACGTAAATTTATGGTAATTTCAGATATGTTCTGAGTTTCCCTGTAAAGTGCAGGAGAAATCTACAATCCTCCATTGGTTTTCAGAGTACAGTCTTGACCTTTTTCTCTCTTTATTGACTGTTTAGGAAACTAAGCACCATCAGAGAACAAATAGTCCACTTAAATTGTGAAAGGCTATGAACTGAACACTCTACAGAGGGACATCTCTTTCCTAGACTACAGTGCAAAGTCATTCTAATCAGTCTTTTGAGTAGGGGCCGAGGTCCCATGACCCCTCCCTCCTTTGATATCTTTGTAGCCAGTTCTTCAGCAATCCAGCTTTAAAAAGAAAGGATGGGGAAATACTCTTGGCCAGGTTACACCATCGTTTAGTATGAACTATGGAATTTTGGTTTATAGGGAAAATCTCTGGAGACTGAGAAGCACGTAGACCAGATGAGTTCCACTTTCTGGGTAACAATACTGAAACCACCACTGCTGAGATCTCTGTGCTTTACTACCATTCCACTCAAAAGCACAGGCTTACCCAAAAAGTTAACTTTCTCCAAAAGTGTGCGTCTTATAACTTTCAAGGCTCAAATTCAAGGTGGGTGAGGCCTGGACTGCAGAAGAAAGAAGGTTTGTTAGCAGTTTAGAAGGTCAACAGGAGTTTAATCTGAAAATGAGGTGTGGTTTTACCTCACTGCATAAACAAAACAATATCTGTGTGACTGGTAATATTTTTAGAAACTTCAAAATAGTAATCTAAAAAACGTGAAGCATCTTCCTAAATGCTTTTCAAACAATGCTACTTAAATGAATCTCACAGGAAGTTTTTGATATACATTGAAGATGCCATCGGTGGTTTAATTCACAGTGGTTGCATATGCCTAATATGGACAGATTCTCTTAATGGACCCAGCATAATGGTCACAATTTTACAATCCCTAACTTTTTATGTATTCAAAATACATTAAAACACATCAAAACTAGACAGCCCTGTGACATGCCTCTACAGCTAAAATGCAGAAACCAGGGGGCTTTTTTAAATGCATAACATCTACATCCTTTTCTAACATACCTAGGTTCTCAGTCTATACCCATGAATTTAGAAAAGAAAACTGATAAATGAAAAAGATACCTAGTACCAGCAGTAAAATCCTGTATCTTTTCCCTTATCGTTGTGAGAGTCCTTTTCACACTTCACTTTGTTCTGCTTCAAAGTCAAATCACGTTTTTGGTATTGACCTCCTGGTTACAGTGTAAAGAAATGTATCTGTGCTGTAAAATCTACCAACTGGAAATCATAGACTACTTTAAAGATTGTACAAGATGAACAATAATAATCTTTTAACATGAATATTAAAATGTGTATCTCAATAAAATTGTCGGACTTAGAAAATACAACTTTTTTTTTTTTTCTCGTTTATATTCCAAAGTTACTTCCTATACTTCTACAAATATTTGACAGGACTCACATTTTTACTACATATATTTATTTTATTTGAATTATTTAAAGGCTTTGCATAGTAATAATTTCTTTTATCCCTAAAATAAATATCTATATCGATATTGATACAAATGTGAATACTTAGATAAGAGTTACAAACAGAAAGCACATATTGCTTTAGCTGGAGTGGGATTGTATGAAACAAGCATGACTCTTACTATGATTACATTATATGATAATAATTATAACTCCAAGATGCAATACGTTAGATTGTTACAAAGTCTTTAGAATTTGGATTTTAGTACCTAACTTTTATATAGGTATTCTCTAAAAGAATTCAAAGCCCAGTCCCTAATGACTCAAGTAATTTACCCCTACGACCCCCTCCCCACCATCCAGTGTTATTTGAAATATCCTAGGGTATCTGAGACATCTACAAGGCTGGCATATAATATTTGATTTATGAGATATCTGTGCCTTTCTAGAGGAGTAGCTGAAAACATATGGATTATCCCAAAATATTTCAAATGACACTAGAATCTTGTGTTTAGGCAACTGAATTGAAGCCCAGGATGCATTTGTACCATAGAAGAAAGGCTATACAACTAGGACTTAATAAACCTGCCTAAACTTAAGTCTTCAGTGTCTGTGGGATATCCCACTTTTCCTCTGTTGTTGCTCCATATGGTCTTCTATAGGTCCTTAGCATAGCTGTCAGCTTCATGTGAATTTCTCAGATAACCTACAGCATCTCAGATGCACTGGTCATATTCAGGTAATTGTATGAAATTTTGAAAGAAAGGGTTTCACAAGAGATGAAGCAGCCAGGAAAAAAGAATAGTGGGTGTAGGTGCTGGCCCTTAAAACAACTCACTGGCCTTGATTTAGTTATCTAAATATAGATTTCTGCTGGGTTTTAAGATGTCCTGGGGTGTCTAAGATTAAAGTTGGCACATACGTCACAGCTGGAGTACCCATATCCTTCTGGACTGATAAGTGGAAGGTCAGATGAGATACCCGAAGAAATCTGAAACAATTCCTAGATCCACCTTTCTGAGCCACTGGATTCAGCCTTCTAGCCATGAGCCTGTCAAAGACCAAATACCCATGCATCACATGAGCTTATGGTAACTGGCAACTGCCTGGGTTGACATTCTAAGCAAAAACAAGAGTGAAAACTTACTAAGCTTTCTCAGACTAGATAAGAATTATGTTGTGTAATATTTGCATATGAAAAGTGCATGTTGCTAGAAGATTCGACTTTTATATCTTGTATAGTTAAAACACCCGCAGAGCTGGCCAGTTTTTAGGTGCTATACTTTAGACATGGGACAGATTTACCATTTTAACTATACAAACTTTTTAATGCATGTAGTCTATTTTCATTTAAATCTTAAACGAATATGATATATTGATTTGTCTTTTTTTAAGGTAAAAAAAATACACATAGAACTGTTCTTGTGTGATACAGAATTAAAGCCACTGCAGTCAACAATGTCTATAATTAATTTGATATGTTGCCCCATGGCTAATGTTGTCTTTCAATTAGAAATCTTTGTTTGGTCATCATAACTGATACGAGGTTTTGGGTTCTGTGTTTTTTTACCCTTTTCTGAGATTATTTCACAAATTATTATGAAAATTTTGTTCATTTCTGTAAATATACTATTTAATTAAGCAAACCTGGAATCTCAGTTATTCAACATGGAGCTTGGCATTTGGTGGGAAGTTCCCTAGTATTAGGGCTATGTTCTCTTTAGGAAAGAGGCCAGCGAGGCAAGGTGGTGAAGTCACTCTTTATGTGAGAGAGCAATTGGAATGTATCGAGCTCTGCCTGCAAGCAGATGAAGAGCAAGTTGAGAGCTTGTGGGTGAGGAATAAGGGTCAGGGTAATATGAGAGACACTGTTGTGGGTGTCTATTACAGGCCACCTGTTCAGGATGGGGAAATTGATGAGGCCTTCTACAGACAGGTGAGAATCGCATCACAATCACAGCCCTTGGTTCTCATGGGGGACTTCAACTACCCTGATATCTGCTGGGAAGGCCACACAGCTGGGCATGTAGAGTCCAGGAGGTTCCTCCAATGCATTGATGATAACTTTTTGACTCAGGTAGTGGAGGAGCCCACCAGGAGAGGTGTACTACCGGACCTAGTACTGACAAACAAAGAAGGACTGGTGGAGGATGTTAAGGTTGGGGGCAGACTGGGCTGCAGTGATCATGAGAAGATTGAGTTCAGGATTAAGTGCAGTATACACAAAATGACAAGTAGGGTTGAAACCTTAAACTTCAGGGGGGCTAACTTTGATCGCTTCAAGGAATTGCTTGGACAAATCCCATGGGAGAGGGCTCTAGAGGGTAAGGGGGCTCAAGAGAGCTGGTTGCTATTTAAGCATCGCTTCCCCCAAGCTCAGGATCGGTGCATCCCAAGAAGCAAGAAATCAGGCAAGGGAAGAAGGATACCTGCATGGCTGAGTAGGGACCTTCTGAAAAAGCTCAGGTGGAAGAAGGGAATTTACAATAGGTGGAAGAAGGGGCTGACCGCTTGGGAAGAGTATAAGAAGGCTGTCAGGTTATGCAGGAGGAAACAAGTGAAGCCAAGGCAGCCTTGGAATTGAACCTGGCAAGGGAAGTCAAAGCCAATAGGAAGGGCTTCTTTAAGTATATAGGAGATAAAAGGAAAACTAGGGAAAATGTGGGTCTGCTGTTGAATGAGACAGGTGCCGTGTTGACAGATGATGCAGAGAAGGTGGAGTTGCTGAATGCCGCCTTTGCTTCTGTCTTCACTGCTTGGGCCAGTCCTCAGGAGACCCAGACTTTGTGGGTAACAGATAAAGTCTGGAGTAAGCAAGATTTTCCCTTGGTTGATGAAGAACGAGTTAGAGATCAGTTAGATAAACTGGATATCCACAAGTCCATGGGGCCTGATGGGATGCACCATCAAGTGCTAAGGGAGCTGGGGGAAGTCATTGCTGGGTCGCTCTCCATCATCTTTGAAAGGTCCTGGAGAACAGATGAGGTGCCTGACGACTGGAGGAAAGCCAACATCATTCCAGTCTTCAAAAGGGCAAGAAGGATGACCCGGGAAACTACAAGGCGGTCAGACTCACCTCCATCCCTGGAAAGATGATGGAACAGCTTGTTCTGGTTCTCATCTCAAAGCATCTGGAAGAAAAGAAGGTTATCAGAAGTAGTCAACATGGATTCATCAAGGGGAAGTCATGTCTGACAAATCTGATAGCCTTTTATGATGGGGTGACTGGATGGGTGGATGAGGGGAGGGCAGTGGATGTTGTCTACCTTGACTTTGGCAAGGCTTTCAACACCATCTCCCACATCATCCTCATAGGCAAGCTTAGGAAGTGTGGGTTAGATGAATGGACAGTGGGATGGATTGAGAACTGGCTGACAAATAGAGATCAGAGGGTTATGGTTAGTAGTGCAGAGTCTAGTTGGAGGTCAGTAATGAGTGGTGCTCCTCAGGGGTCAGTACTGGGTCCAGTCCTGTTCAATATATTCATCAATGACCTGGATGAAGGAATAGAGCGTACCATCAGCAAGTTTGCTGATGACACAAAACTGGGAAGGGTGGCTGACACACTGGAAGGCTGTGCTGCCATACAGCGTGACCTGGACAGGCTGGAGAGTTGGGCAGAGAGAAACTCTGCCCTGGTGAGGCCGCTTCTGGAGTACTGTGTCCAGTTCTGGGCTCCCCAGTTCAAGAAGGACAGGTATCTGCTGGAGAGGGTCCAGCAAAGGGCTACAAAGATGATTAGGGGATTAGAACATCTCTCTTATGAGGAAATATTGAGGGACTTGGGTCTTTTTAGTCTAGAGAAAAGAAGATTGAGGGGGGATCTTATTAATTCTTATAAATATTTAAAGGAAGGGTGCCAGGGGGATGGGAACAGTCTTTTTTCAGTGGTGCCCAGTGATAGGACAAGAGGTAATGGGCACAAACTTGAACATAGGAAGTTCCATCTTAACATGAGGAGGAACTTCTTTCCTTTGAGGGTGGCAGAGCACTGGAAGAAGCTGCCCAGAGAGGTTGTGGAGTCTCCCACTCTGGAGACTTTCAAAACCCTCCTGGACGCTGTCCTGTGCAACTTGTTGTAGGTGACCCTGCTCTGGTGGAGGGGTTGGACTAGATGATCTCCAGAGGTCCCTTCCAACTCTGACCATTCTGTGATTCTGTGATCAGCACTCTGCTGATACATAGTTGACTGATATGCAATCATTTAATTGAAGATTGTACCAACAACTATTTTCTTATTTTAGTAGTTAATTTAACAATCAACATAATTTTATTTCACTTTTTAATACAATAATGAAATCAATCTGTATTGCATAGGTAGCAGAAGTGAGGAGCATTCATGGTTAGATAAAGCTAACTAAATATTCAACTATGACATTACTGGAAGGAATATTGTGATAACAAATTAGAGAAAAATCTGTATTACTCATCCATATTTCATTCTATAAATCAGTGAAACCATTTCTCTTTTTTAAAAATTATTTTAAGGATAACTTTTTCAGTACAAATGGCAGTATAAATTAATTTTTTTTATAATCTGAATTCATACCATATGTGAAGTGAAGACACATGCTGAAGGAGTCCATCTGTCCCAATTATGTCTAATCCATCACTAAATCTTGCCGTGAACACATCAATCAGTGTGAGGCATACAAATATCCATTACATCAAACTGAATAATGTTAGTCATTTGCAAGAATGTGAAATCTGAGTATGCATTTTCACAAGGTGGCAACACTTTAAAATTGTTAGTCAAAGTCCATGTACACTGAAGGACTTAAGAGACAACAGTGAAACTTTTTAAAAGTGACCACGGAAGGTTACTCAGTTTGAGAGCAAGGAAGAGACAAGAGAGATAGTGTGGGATCTAAGACGGAATAAAGATGATACATAAGAAAACAGAAAAAAAAAAAGAATTATCTGCAAACTGAAAGAAAAATGGTAGATAAAAACCACTTTTTAATGGAAAAGGAAGATGCAGGCCTAAACTATTAGAGACTTCTTACAAAGAAGCATCAGTAGTACTTTTCCTGACATAGAAAAGATTTGATCTGTGGCGGATTCTATGGTGGTCAACTCACTAGGAAAGACCTGTTTTCTCTTCCTATCTATTTTTATTCCTCTGTAAAATGGGTAGGTTGTGGTTATGAACTGCAGCAAACAATGTGTAGGATTGTGCAAGCTCTTTTCCAGAGTACAAAAGTAGTCAGTAAAAAAGGCTGCAAGAAGTTACTGCCACACAAGAATTTTGCGCAGGTAGGGAAAGAAAGCAGTTTGTTAGCAAATGGAGAGCTTTGGGTATACCTGCAACTCAGGGTCTTTTGAGGTATACATGAGAAGTACAAATAATGAATGAGGTAATAGGGTAGTGCAGAAAGTCTCTGCTGAGCAGCTGCCACCATCACTATTTGTGGCTGAAAGGGTTGGGCTCAACTGAGATTACAGCAGGCTTGTTGAAGTTTAGAAAAACTAAGTTTGCAGGCAAAAATACCCAAAAAGGACTCACGCAATTAAGAAAAGGGTGAAATTCAGAATGAGGGAACTGAGGAAGATCAGTGAGTGGTGATGCAGGAGACTTTTGAAGGGGAAAAGGGGCCATTAAAGGTGTAGAGGAAGAAAGGGCCTAGAACCGCTACTGAAATGGAGAGTAAGTGTTCTGCAAAGTCTGAGAACTTTTACCTTAAGGAAAGAGAAAACAGTAAGACAAAGCTTTTGGAGGCCAGTAATGAGAAAGGACTCTTTTGACTGGAAACCTCTAATTTGATACCAATCAACTAAAAAAGCTATCAGAACTGCTATAAATGTTATGTCTTGTTGCAATATAAAACAAGAAAACTCCAACCCCGTTAATAAGTTAAGAGACAATGCAGAAATAGGAAAACAAATGAGACTGATAATTGGTAATAAAAAAAATACAATAAGAATAATAGTCAAGATTACTGATATTGTTAAAGGCGTGCTTACTTTATAAAATTTGATGACAGGTCAATATCTGAACTGTTTTTATAGTAATACAAAAAGCAGAAGGTTATGCACCGTTTGCATAGAAATACGAAAAAGCACAGAGGCACAGAGGTTCAATGAAATACAGATAGTGATGTGAATACTATCAGAAAACAAAGAAACAGTGTAGATGCTGAGACAATATGTAGAGAAAAAAAAAGAATATGTAAAGAGAAGAATTTAATAGCATGGAGAATTGTAAACTGGTTAAGATCCCAATTACCTTGGACAGCAAAAGAAGGCCTAATAGCTCCCAGTGGAGTACTACTGAAAAGACCCTAGAGTGGAGTTGGGTGTGGACAGCAATTTGTTTATATTATTAAAGATAAATACTCCTAGAAACTGTGTTTTCATACTGATGTTTGTTATCTTTAATAGAAACGAAGAAAAAAATAGCACAAGAAAACACTTTATAGAAATCTAGATATAGACAAACTTTGTTACAAGCAATTACAAAGGCTGATGTAATTTTTTATTTGGTTTGGTGAACAATGAAATTATGATAGACTCCTTTCTGCCATGTGGTCATATGCCACTTTTAAAATTACTTGAAGTTTATTAATTTTCACTTACTAGAAGAGAAAAAAAGGTTAAAATTAAATTAATTTCTAATTATTTTTTAAAATATCAATGTTGAGTAATCAAAATATTTAACAAATAATTATTAAAAAAGATTTCATTTTATAATAGATTATTAAGAACAAATTAAAAAGTGAACTTCTTGTTTTTCAAAAAATAAACTATTGGTAGATACTAGGATTTTCACTTTGTGTAAAGCATCTGGAAACTAGCATTTTATCATCTTCTTTTTAGATAGTTTTATAGTCAATATAAAATAAGTAAGTTTTTGGTTTTGGTTGGGTGGGGATGTTGGTAAATAGTGACAATATGTTTCCCTGTAGTGGTCAGGAATCAGAAAGTAATTTTTTCCAAATTCCTCTCTCTCTCTTACTACTGATGTTCCTTAAAAGTATTTAATTTATATAGATGCTAAAGTTTGCTGTCCTTCTCTTGCAGGCTGAACATGTCTAACTTTCATTAATTTTATTCATTTTAAGATATTAAAAAAAAAAAACAACAAACACTGGTATTTGCTGGGATAAAGAACAAATTTGCTCTTTCTGTGAGGAAAAAAAAGAAGGTAGTTGTACTTGCTATTAAAGCAGTTTCATAAAGACCTTGAAGTATTACAAGTAGACCAATTATAGTCCATTATGGACTTTTAAATAGAATTTATTGGTTTTCAGAGAGAATGTTCGGTTATTGAAAAACAAACAGATCTACTCTGTAGCAGACATTATTCAAAATATGCTTCCTTTTATAGTAAAATCTGTGACATGATTCCTCTGTTAAAGCTTAAAACTGAGCAGAATTGAACAGCCAACCTGAGGACTCTCTTTGCTTAATCTTCCACAATTTCCAAGGCAGAGGGAGTTTAAAACGAATGACCAAAATTGACCACCTAGTTGCTAGTGCTGGAGAGAACAGTGGTGGTAGCAGTGTTCTCTGTTAGTGTTGCTATGAAAAGATCAGCCCTCCTGGCTGCCGGGTGCCCACCAAGCTGCTCTCTCACTCACCTTCCTCAGCAGGACAAGGGGAGAAAATAAGATGAAAAGTTCGTGGGTTGAGTTAAAGGCAGAGGGATCACTCATCAACTACCATCACGGGCAACACAGATTTGACTTGGGGGAGATCTATTTAATTTATTGCCATTTTATATCAGAGTAGGATTGCAAGAAATAAATGTAAAAACACCTTCCCCCCCTAACCCCTTCATCCCAGGCTTAACTTCACTCCCAATTTTTCTACTTTCTTCTCCAAAGTAGTGCAGGCGGATAGGAAATGGGGGCTGCAGTCAGTTCAACACACTCTGCCTCTCCTTCCTCCTCATGTTGTTCCCCTGCTCCAGCAGGAAGTCCATCTCACGGGATAGAGTCCTTCAAGAAGTGCTCCAGAATGCATTCTTTCTATGGGGTGCAATCCTTCAGGAACAGACTGCTTCAGCATGGTTCCTCCAGGGGTCACAGGTCCTGCCAGAAAACCCGCTCCTGCATGGTCTCCTCTACATGGGCTGCAGTTTCTGCCAGGACCCTTGCTCTGCATGGGCTCTCCATGGGCTGCAACTTCCTTCAGGGTGTGTCCACTGGCTCCTGCATGGGGTCGTTAATGAGCTCCAAGGTGGGTATCTGTGTTACCATGATCTTCCCCACGGGTAGCAGGGGAATCTCTGCTCCAGCTCCTGGAGCACCTCATCCTCCTTTGTCACTGACCTTGGTGTTTGCAGAGCTGCTTTTTTCACATTTTTCTTCATCTCTCTCACAGCTGCTGCTCAGCATTTTCTACCCTTTCTTAAATATAAAATCATAGAACTGTCTAGGTTAGAAGGGAACTTTGAGATCACCAAATCCAACCATCAACCTAACACTGCCAAACCCACAACTAAACCATATCCCTAAGCACCCCATCTACCCGTCTTTTAAACACCTTCAGGGATGGTGGCTCAAACACTGCCCTGGGCAGCCTGTTCCAATGCTTAACAACCCTTTCTGTGAAGAATTTTTTTCTAATACCCAATCTAAACCTACCCTGGGGTAACTTGAGGTCATTTCTTCTTGTCCTATCACTTGTTACTAGTAAGAAAATGTCGACCCCTACCTCTCTACAACCTCCTTTCAGGTAGTTGTAGAGAGTGATAAGGTCTCCCCTCAGCCTCCTTTCTTCCAAATTAAACAACCCCAGTTCCCTCAGCTTCTCCTCATAAGACTTGTTCTCCTGACCCCTCACCAGCTTAGTTGCCCTTCTCTGGACATGCTCCAGCACCCCAATGTCTTTCTTGTAGTGAGGGGCTCAAAACTGAATGCAGTACTCTAGGTGGGGCCTTAACAGCGCCAAGCACAGGGGAACGATCACTTCCCTAGTCCTGCTCACCACACTATTCATGATACAGGTCAGGATGCCATTGGCCATCTTGGCCACCTGGGCACACTGGTGGCTCATATTCAGCCAGCTGTCGACCAACACCCCCAGGTCCTTTTCCACCAGGCAGCTTTCCAGCCACTCTTCCCCAACCTGTAGTGCTGCACAGAGTTGTTATGACCTAAATGCAGGACTCGGCACTTGACCTTGTTGAACCTCATACCATTGCAATCAACCCATTGATCCAGCCTGTCCAGATCTCTTTGTAGAGCCATCCTACCCTCAAGCAGGTCGACATTCCCACCTAACTTAGTGTCATCTGAAAACATACTGAGGGTGCTGTGACAAAACGGGAAAAAGGACTTCACTATGAGGTTCAAATTAACAATTTATTTGGACTTCACTCACAGGTCCAATATGTCACTATTGCAAGTTCTGGGTGTACAATGGTGATTACACTATTGCAGTTTAAAAGAAATTAGCGGGATACACTATTGCAAGCTGCAAATGATCCCGTCAAGTAACAACACAAACCACAAGCGCACTAGATGTTAATATCTTAAACGAGTGCACCAATTACAAACTTAATAGCATGCCATATACAGTACGTATATTTCTTAGTCACTTACCCTCTCTCAGGTAAGGTTGCTCAATCCCTGGGAAGTTACCCTGTACAGCGTCCTGGATGGGGAGGGACGAATCTCCTACAGGCCAGCTGTATCGTTGGAGGATTCCCCATTTTCCTCCCCAAACCTTGTGGTTTATATTAAGGGTGCAGGATTATGCCTGAGTGGATTACGCTATCTGGGATATTTACCTCTGCTGGTGTGATAGCCAAGTCTCTGTTGCCAAATTGCGATGTCTAGCGCTCAAAGTCACGGGAATAGTGGTGGGATGGGATTCAGGACATTTTGTTTGTTAAGGGCCATTTGGTTTCGGTTCTCATATGCAATCTTGAGATAACCCCGGGCTGAGCTGTTTTGCAGCTGTCCCTGAGTTATCTTTGCATAGACAAGGCAAGGCGGAGATGGAGCTGAGCTCACCTATTGTGCTCTAAAACTGGTTGGCTGGGTACTCCCATACAGGTGCACTCGATACCTTCGTCCAGGACATTGATAAAGATATTAAAGAGAACAGGCCGGAGTACTGATCCTTGGGGAGAACCACTTGTGACCAGCTGCCAACTGGATTTAACTCCATTCACCACCCCTCTGGGCACAGCCTTCCAACTGTTTTTTCACGCAGCGAAGTGTACACCCATCAAAGCCATGAGCAGCCAGTTTCTCCAGGAGAATGCTGTGGGAAACTGTGTTGAAGGCTTTACTGAAGTACAGATAAACAACATCCACAGCTTTTCCCTCATCCACTAAGCAGGTCACCTTGTCATAGAAGATCAGGTTTGTCAGGCATGACCTGCCTTTCACAAACCCATGCTGACTAGGCCTGATCAACTGATTGTCCTGCCTGTTCTGCGTAATGACACTCAGGGTGATCTGCTCCATAACCTCCGCAGGCACCGAGGTCAGAATGACAGGCCTGTAGTTCCCTGGGTCCTCCTTATGACCCTTCTTGTGGATGAGCATCACATTTCCTTACCTCCAGTCAGCTGGGACCTCCCCGCTTAGCCAGAACTGCTGATAAATGATGGAGAGTGTCTTGGTGAGCACTTCTGCCAGCTCCTTCAGTACCCTCAGATGGATTCCACCTGGCCCCATAGACTTGCATATGTCTAGGTCCTGGAGCACGTCACTCACCATTTCCTCGTGGATTATGAGGGTTTCATTCTGCTCCCTGTCCCTGTTTACTGTCACAGGGGTCTGGGTACTCAGGGAACAACTGGTCTTACTGAGGCAAAGACTGAGACAAAGAAGGCGTTAAGTATCTCAGCCTTTTCCTCATCCTTGGTCACTATGTTGCCGCCCCCATCTAATACAGGACAGCAATTATCCTTAGTCCTTCTTTTATTGTTAAAGTATTTAGAGAAACTTTTTTTGGTGACCTTAACTGCAGTAGCCAGGTTAAGTTCTAATTAGGCTTCGGCCCTTCTAATTTTCTCTTTACATAACCTCATTACGTCTTTATAGTCCTCATGAGTGGCCTGCCCTTCCTTCCAAGGACCATAAGTTCTCCTTTTTTTCCCTGAGCTGCAACCATAGCTTTCTGTTCAACCAGGTCGCTTTTTTTTCTTGACAACTCATATTTTAGCACACGGGAATAGCCTCCTCCTGCGCTATTAAGACTTCCTTCTTGAAAAACATCCAGCCTTCTTGAACTCCTTTTCCCTTTAGGACTGCCTCCCAAGGAACTTTGTCAACCAGGCTCCTGAAAACACTAAAGCCTGACTTCCAGAAGTCCAAGGTAGCAGTTCTGCTGACCCCCTTCCTTGCTTGTCCAAGAATCGAAAACTATCATTCCATGATCGTTATGGCCAAGACAGCCTCCAACCTTCACATCTGCCACAAGTTTACAAACAACAGGTCCAGCATGACACCTTTCCTAGTTGGCTCCCTCACCAGCTGCATCAGGAAGTTATCCTCAGCACATTTGAGGAACTTCCTAGACTGTTCCCTCTCTGCTGTATTGTATTTGCAGCAGATATCTGGTAAGTTGGAGTCCTCCATGAGGACAAGGGCTCATGATCTTAAGACTTCTCCCAGATGTTTATAGAATATGTTACCACATATCTGTTATCACAAATATTTTATCACAGCCTATCACTGATGGGCTTGGCTTTAATCAGTGGCAGGTCTGGAGCTGGCTGGAACTGGCTCTGTCTATGATGGGGGCAGCTCCTGATCTTTTCTCACAGAAGCCAATCCTGCAGCCCACCCCCTGCTATCTCTAAGTGAATACAGAGTTATAAAGAATTTGTAAAAATGCTAAGAATTGAAATCCATTGGAAAACAATCTGATTCTTACGTTCACCTGATGGAACTCATTACAACAGAGGTGGAGAAGCATGTGTGTTCCCTAATGTTAGAGGGACCTTAATGCTTTCTCTATTCAAACAAGCCTTCTCCTTGATGCTTTATGAAGATATTTAAAGGAAAACAAACAATTTTAAAAATATCAGGTCCAAGAAGTCTATTTCTATAAGGAAAAAATGGAGAAATTAAAAATTCAAACCACATAATCTGTGGATAAGGAATACAGTTACCAACTCCACGGTACGCAGCAGAAGAAATAATACTTACTATTTAAATAGGGCCTTCAGCCTCTTTCATCTACTTGCAACACTAAAATAACTGAAAAGCTGTCCTAAGAGGGCAGGTAAAATATCCCACTTTCAGAGAGAAAGGTAAAAAAAAAAACAAAAAACCTTGAAATGAATGACACTGTTCCACATAACATCCTTGTCTCTAAATTGAAGAGACATGGATTTTATGGATGGACCACTCTGTGGATAAGGAAGTGACTGGATGGTTGCACTCAAAGAGTTGCTGTCAATAGCTCACTATCTAACTGGAGACCAGTGACAAGCGGAATTCCTCAGGGGTTGGTATTGGGACAGGTGTCATTCATCATCTTTGTTGAACACATGGATGTTGGGATTGAGTGCACCCTCAGAATGCTTGCCAATGACACCCAGCTGTGTGGAGCAGTCGACACACTGGATAGAAAGGATGCCATCCAGAAGGACCTGTACAGGCTTGAGAGGTGGGCCCGTGTGAAACTCACGAGGTTCAACAAGGCCAAATGCAAGGTCCTGCACCTGGGTCACAGCAACCCTGAGCAAGTATACAGGCTGGGCAGAAAATGGATTTAAAGCAGCCCTGAAAAGAATGACTTGGGGGTGTCTGTTGATGAGAAGCTCAACATGAGCCAGCAATGGGCACTTGCAGACCAGAACGCCAACTCTGTCCTGGGCTGCATCATGAGGAGTATGGCCAGCACGTAGAGGGAGGTGATTCTTTGCTCTTGTGAGACCCCAGCGTCCAGTACTGCATCCAGTTCTGGGGTCCTCAAGATAATAAGGACATGGACCTGCTAGAGCAAGTCCAGAGGAGGGCCATGAAGATGATCAGAGGGCTGGAGCACTTCTCCTATGAAGACAGGCTGAGAGAGTTTGGGTTGTTCAGCCTGGAGAAGAGAAGGCTTTGGGCAGACCCTATAGCAACCTTCCGGTACTTAATGGAGCCCTACAGGAAAGATAGGGAAAGACCCTTTAATAGGGAGTATAGCGGTAGGACAAAGGGTAAGGTTTCTAAAGTGGAAGAGGGTACATTTAGACTAAATATTAGGATGAAATTCTTCACTCTGAGGGTGGTGAGACACTGGAACTGGTTTCCCAGAGAAGTTGTGGATGCCCCATCCTTGGAAGTGTTCAAGGCCAGGTTGGATAGGGCTTTGAGCAACCCGGTCTAGTGGAAGGTGTCCCTGTCCATGGCAGGGGTTTGGAAATCAATGGTCCTTTTCAACCTAAACCATTCTATGATTCTGTGAATATTATATGTTCCTGTGGAATATTAAAAAATATTTTAACTGGTTTTTGCCTTTGGCTTGTCCACCATTGATGTCAATGGAGATAGCTTGAAGTTAACTTTTTCTGTTCTTAGTTACCCCTCCGGTGAAAGAGTTGACTCTGTTCTGCTTTCTCCCTTTCTATTCCCACTACTCTAAAAGGGAAGGAAATCTTAGGACTATTACTTGTAAAAATTCTTTTGTAAGACCCTATGATTTCTTGCTACTATCAATGCAAGTATCTTAGGATTTTTTATTTTTTTTTTTAATATATCATATTTTATTTTTTACGGAGAAGTCCTGATTTTTTGGGTGTTCTGATTTGAGATAAAACAGAACCAGTTTTCTTTTCAGTTTTCAATGAAGTAACTGCTGCACTTTCTGAAATTAACGGCATGTTTTTTGGACTTGTCTGTTTCCAGAGTGATAAGGCCTGATGTTTATAGTTAATGCCAAGGAATGGTATGCAGAGAGGCTCTTTCTTATACTTATTCCTATAACAATCAAGGTCAGCTAACTTTGTTATGTGCCACATTGGAGGACTGGTGGTGGAAGAGTGTAAAGAGCTTGCACCTGTGGGAAGGGCGGACAGGACAGGTGACCCAAAACTGATCAACAGCGTATTCCATCCTATCTGCATCATGCTCAGTATACTAGCTGATGGATTAAAGCGGTCAGCCTCTTTCTTCAATGGCCGGCATCCAAGGAGGACTCTGTCTGTTCATCTGTCTTTGATCCAGATCTGTGTGTTCCTGAATCCAGTTCCTGAATCCATCCGATCCGTCGCTGAGTCTGGGACTTTCCCAGTGACATGATGTCTCATCATCCTGGGAGCTTGATATTGGTTTTGTATATATTATATACATTTAATTATTTTCTTATTGATATTATTATATTTCCTTTTTATTATTAATATTTCATTAAAGTAGTTTTAGTTTCTTTTCAACCCATAAGTCTCTCTCCCTTATTCTCTCTCCCTTCTCTTCTGGGGAGAGAGAGATTAAAAGAAAGCATCTGTCATTCATGTTGTGGCCAGCCCAGCCTAAACCACGACAGTGGGTTAAAAGGGAGGGTTAAGGATATGAAGAGAAAGCACTGCTAAACCAAAAAGATTGGCTATGTAAATTCTGAACCACATATAGTGCATTAATCTTTATAAAAATTGTCCAGAAGACAGAAATATTAAAATGTTGCCATTTACTTCTTTTGCTTCCTGGCATGCTGGAGCCTGGTTCATTCACTACCTTGGTAATATACCGTTGAACAATGAAGAGTTGATGGACTTTCAACACAATACCTAACCAGTAAAACTAACAAAAAATACTGACAAATTGTCCAAAATGTGTATTAAAAACAAACTTTAAGAAAGGATTTTATGTTCCCTAAAGCTTGTATACTCCTCCCTGCCATGAGGTGTCATCGGTTTCTACAAAGCTTGTTTTATTAACTCCTCTAATCATCACAACCACAACAGCACTACCACAGATAAATAAAAAATATTCAGTATTAGAACCATAGAACAGTTTAGTTTGGGAGGGACATCCAGAGAACATATACTCCAAATCCTGCTCAGAACAGATCTAATTGAATGAAGTTGTCCAAGGTTGTGTCTGGCTAATTCTTGAATACTTCCAAGGACAGACGTACTACAGCCTCCTTTGGTAACTTTTTCCAGTCTTTGACTGCTTTCAGGGTATTTTTTTCCTTATATTTAATCAGAATTTATGACTATTTTGTGCCTCTTGACCTGTTGTCACATCTGGCTCCATCTTCCTTACACCGTCCTGTCATCACTGCACATACAGCACTTCATCTTTAAAATTTATATCATTTATACTGTAAATTAGCTGTGACTATACAGTAACATGGAATTGATATCAGTTATCACTGACATCTATGGAACTTGGTGTCACAGATCTCTACTTTTGCTACATTTGCTATGACCAAGATGTGCATCACTCAACAGCCATGCTATATCCGTCTCAACCATTAGATCTCTGATGGTTTCTGATAGTGTGCACTTGTCTGCTGCATTTTGTTATGTTGCTGTTAACTTGTCACGTAATATTTAGGAAATTCAGCTTTGCATAGTTATTGTCACTGACAGTTCAGGTTTTTCTATCTCTCCACTGGTTCTTGTCACATTAGTGTCATCCATCAATGATGCAACCATCAATTGCATGAATGCAGTCTCTTTCTGCCCTTCTTCACTGACTCATCACAACCTGTATTTCATGATCCTTTTACGACTAAAGTGCACAGAGGGTATGTTGCTCTTTTTACTATGCTCTGCATGCTCAGAGAATAAAAGAACTTTAGGCATAAACTGGATTACTTTGTAGTGTTCTTCTCTCAGTGCTGTCTCATGCCTCGCTGGATGGCTGTATATCATCTCCATAAGTACAACTGCTGTTTGCAGGTTTTCCTACTGGTTTCATGTCAGTTTGAAACACTCCTCTTCCCCATCCCGATTAGGACAGTTTTATGTAGTGTATTAAATAGAGTAGAGATTTAAAGACTCATTGGCTAAACATTAAATTCATGCTCCAGCCAGTGAACAATTCTTTCTATTAAACTGTTTCCTTCTCCTTTGCTTTGTACACAACTATTGGTTTTTACTATTGTGCACTTCACTGCTAGTACACATAAGTACTTTTTTTTCATTGTTGTAGCTCCCCAATTTACTTACCAGAGACAGAAGAATGAGTTGCTTTGTATAATATCAGGGGCATCATGTCCAGCACTTGCTACAGTTGATCACTTGTTGATACAGCACATATAACTTAAATTGCTAAATTTGAAACTAAGCAATAAAGCAAAATGTACCTTTGAACTATTTGACCCTTACGTATCATTTCTGACCATTTCAGAAATAAGATTTTGTCAGGCTTCTGATATCTATTTATTGACAATAAAAATGTTTGTAACTTTTTAGTCATGTAGTAATTTATCAATTTGCCAGAAATTACCAGTTAATCATCTATTTCAGAAATGCACAATGTTCCTGAATGCTTCATTCCATTATCTGGAAATTTTATTAGACAAAAAAAAAAAAAAAAAAAAAAAAAAATTCCCATCTGTCCTGGTTTCGGCTGGGACAGAATTTATTTTCTTACTAGTAGCTGATATAGTGCTGTGTTTTGAATTTAGGTTCAGAATAGTGTTGCTAGCAGACTAATATTTTAGTTGTTGCTAAGCAGTCAAGGACTTTTCAGCTTCTCGTACTGGCCTGCCAACAAGAAATTGGGGGACACCCAAGAAACTGGGATTGGACACAGCTGGAACAGCTGACCCCAACTGACAAAAGGGATATCCATGCCATGTGACTGCATGCTCAGCAATAAAAAGCTGGGGGAAAGAGGAGGAAGAGAACAGTTAGAGTTATGGTATTTTGTCTTCCCAAGTGACCATTACACGTGATGGACCCCTGCTTTCCTGGAGATGGCTGAACACCTGCCTGCTGATGAGCAGTAGTGAATGAATTCCTTGTTTTGCTTTGTTTGCATGCGCGGCTTTTGCTTTACTTATTAAAATGTTTTTATCTCAACCCACAAGTTTTCTCACTTTTTCTCTTCTGATTCTCTTCCCCATCCCACCAGGGAGAGTGAGCAAGAGGCTGTGTGGTGCTTAGCTGCCAGCTGGGTTTAAACCATGGCACCATTATTTTTCAGAGTTATAGTATAGCCAAAAGCCTTGTAGACAAAGTTATAGAAGAAATGGGAAGTATCTAGGGAGACTAGATGAGTCTATGTGTAGAAATCAGGAGGATCTACAGGCACACAGGGGGCCTCCATGAACATGAACTTTTTTACATACTAAACAAAAAGTCCATTAACATTTCCTGTTCAGAAAAGGAATGCTGCATGGAGAGATGAAAAAGAACAATGAGATCTGTCAAGCCACATTTTTTGTCAACAGGCATGTTAGACAATGACACCTGGGTGTAAGTACTGTCAGTTCACATCAGCCTGATGGTGCACTGCTTGAAAAACTGTTCAACTGCTGAGGGCAGAACTGCATTTGTAGACTCTACCCATTCATCTATCAGACATAAGAAAAAGTACTTCTTTAAACAAAGCAAACAAAACAACTCTTGGTAGAAGAGAATCAAGCAAATGACCGGTCTCGTGAGACAGATCTGAAAAACTTTCTTTTCTTTTTTTAACTGTACAACCCAGCTGTTATGACACCACAGTGATCTCAAATTTCTTTCAGCCATTATTCCACTGGCCATTTAACTCCTGACCTCAGTTGACACTTTTTTTTTTTTTTTATTGCATTTGTGTGTATAAAATACATGTGGAGGGAAAAAAAAACCAAAATAAATCTAAGCTGCCAGTGTAATCAGTGGACACCTAGTCAATATAGTTAGTAGGGTCTGGAGAGCTATTCAACTCACCGCTAGTTCATACATTGACAGCTATATTTAAACTTTACTATTTGGAGCCGTGTTTCTACCATACTATTGTCATGACATAGCTTCTCTTTTCCTACCATTGACCAACAAAGACATAGGCAGCAAGGGTATTATTTAAAGGCAAATGAAGTCATTAAACCTTTCTCTTCATATTTCTGCATTCCTTCAGAAATATATACCTAAACAACTTCTTTCCTCTGCTGCTCAAGGTTAGTCATGTCTGTCCCTTCAAATTTATTTTTATTCTATTTTTTTTCCACAGGCTTGGAATGCCAAACATCCATGAAGCATCTTAAAATTTCTCTGTTTTGAGTTCAATTTAGAGGCTTTTCTGGCTGAGAGAAGAAAAAATATGCATGAAATCACACTCTGTGCATTCAGTTAAGAATTTCTCTGTTCATTTGCAGGATAACTAGTGACAAATCTACTGTGCAGGTATAATTTACAATGCACAGTAGCACTTTTCTTGGAACTCCTGGAAAAAAAAAAAAAAAGTTCTTTGGAGAGGCTTGACTATATAAGACAAAAAATTCAATATCATATTTTGGTAACCTAGAAATGCTTGATGAGTCTTTGGGCCTTATGTTCCTTGTACTTGCCTACTTCTAATCCACTGACATTTACCTTTCATCAGCTACATATCACTGACTTTTTGCCACTGTAATTTGACACTATAATTTGCTACTTTTTTAAACAATTCTTTGCCAAAATGCCTTCCTGTAATTCAGAAAGTCTTTTTCTTACTCTGAAGTTATTTTATTCCCTTATATTTTTAGCCCTCAGATATTTGCTCTATATTCATTTTGAGTTCTCTCAATTTATATCTCCACAGATAACTACCTCTGATACCCAAGTAGTCTATCATCATATTTATTTATTAGGAATCTTACAATAATTGTACAAATGGGTTAGATAAGTGAGTTGGGTTATTAGCTAAATGAGTTGGATTATATAAACAGATAGTGAAGTGGATTGAAAACAAGATGAAAGGCTGTGTACAAAGTCCAGCTGAAGCCAAATCACAAGTGGTATACGCTAGGGGTTGATAATGGGTCCTTTATTAATGGCAGTGGGTCAAAAGTGCACCCTCAGCAAGTTCACAGATGATACAAAACTGGGAGGAGTAGTTGATACACCAGATGGGTACGCTGCCCTTCAGATGGACCTCAACAAGATGGAGAATTGGGTAGATAGGAACCTCATTAAGGGAAATGCCAAGTCTTGCACCAGTTCATCCTGAGGCCTGGCTGGTTGGAAATTATCTTTGGAGAGAGGGACCTGGGTTCCAGGTGGATAGCAAGTTGACCGTGATCCAGCAACATGCCCTCTTTGCCAAGAAGAGCAACAGCCTCCAACACTCCATCAGGAGAACTGCTGCTAGCAGAAAAGTTGTCCTTGCTCTCCCCTCTGTCCTGGGTCCAGTTCTACAGCCCACAGTACAAGAGACATGGACATGCTCAAGAGCAAGAACAGCACAGGGCCATGAACATGGTTAAGGGTCTGAGAGAGGTGAAACTGCTCAGCCTGGAGAAAATAAGTCTCAGGGGGATCTTACTCATATTTATTAATACTTAGTGGGAGAGCGTAGAGCAGATGGAGAAAGACTCTTTTCAGTGACGCCCAGTGACAGGACACGGGGCAATGGGCACAAATTAAAACACAGTATTTTCCACCTAAACACAAGAAAAGAATTTTTTGAATGTGAGGCTGGTTGCATATTAGAACTGGTCGCCCAGAGAAATTGTGGAGTCTCCATCAGGAGAGATATTCAGAACCTGATGGGACATGGCTGTGGTAACATGCTCTAGCTGACTCTGAGCAGGGTTTTTGGATCAGGTCATGTCAAGAGGTCCCTTCCAATCTCAGCCATCTTGTGATTCTGTAAAATGCAATCTCAATTTCATTCAAACAGAAATAAATGTGTTAAATTAAATAAGATAGTTTAGTTCTGTGAGAAACAAACAAAATCTTTCCTTTGCTTCCTAAAGTTTGTCAGACTTTTTATTATCTCCTTTATTTTGGATGTGTTCCACATCAGTTTTCACAAAATCTCATTACCCTGCCACCACAAGAAAAATCTACCTTCCCTCTCTGACCGTGTTCTTAAAAACAAAGAAATAGATATTACCATTTTGTCTTTGAGATCTACACTTTATCCAAAATGTCTTCATTTTTATCATTTGTGTATAAGGCAATCTTGTTCCCTTCCCCGCCCCCATTTCATTTGTGTTTCCAATCTTACAATTGCATATTAACTGGTAAATGCTAAAGCTCAGAAAAGGAATGCAGGAATAATAATTTCAATTTTTAAATTACTTTGAAATTGATTATGAAATTATTAATTAGTCTACAGTATATAAAAATAAACATGGATTTTTTAAATAAAAATAACATGGAAACCATTTATTCATTGTTCCATGTGTATAAATCATATGTCCGTGCATATTGTTGTTATAAAAAAAAATTTGAGTTCTGGGAAGGCTATTTATTCTAAACTTCTATAGCTTTCAGTGTGTCATACCATTGTTCTAACTTATTTCTGGCACTTTTTTTGGTCAGTGAACTGGTACAAAGGTTCGAGCCAGTTCACTTAGACAAGGAACCACTTAGAAAGCAGACATAAATGCAATCACAGAGGTTAATACAGGATCAAAACTCCTTTATTGTAGCTTCTGACAGTAACATACAGATTCCTGCAGGTTTTCTTATTATCTGCTTAGACTAAACTACGGTAAGCATCCCTCTTCTCCCTTAGTGATACTTAATAACCTACTGTGTATGTGAATAGGTACATGGAGCTTGCTTTTCATGAGGTTTGTTAGCAGAGTCACAGGAAGATATTCAGTTTCTCTAAGAAAAGCAGTAAGTAAAAGATAAGAAAATAGCAGACAATTCCAGTAACACCACATACAAGCAACTTCAGGCTGTTATCATTAATTTTGATTTTTGCATGCAGAGCTATCCTGTAACAATATCGCTACATGGCATATGAACATCATTCTTTGATCATAATTAATGAATAGTACTCAAGAAAACTACTAAAATGTGAGAAAAGAGAATCATCCTCACTCAGATAGGGTGGAGAAAGGTTCATCAGGAAGTCTACCTTTTGCATTCCATTGGCAGAAGCTCAGAGTAACGTTTTAGAAAGTCTGCTGTGTAAAGAGCCAAAATTTAACAAATTGTACTGAGGTATACAGGAACATCTTTGGGGAAACTGGGTTAATTTAACATTGCTGGGGAAGGGGGACCTCAGTCCATTCCACTTCTACCAGTTTGACACAAGTGCCATCAATAGATGCCCAGAACCTGGAGAAGGATCACAGGTCAGCAGGAGAGCACCTGGAGTGCAGTACAAAGAAATTCCAGCCACTCCATCCAGTAAATCAGCTTAATCTGGGGCCCAAATTATATGCCTCTGTAGAGAACCAATACCAGATGTGATTTTGTCTCGACATTGCCACTGTGCTGCCGTCTTCTGGAAGGATCATCTTCGTCACAGTCTTGGAAGTGGACGACTCTGTGCGCCTGCGCAAGGACTAAAGGAGCGAAAAGAGCAGGAAGAGGCTTGTATGGGACCAGCACTTCCGGTCGGTAGCAAGCCATATATAAGGCTTTTGATGGGCTTCTCGGCGCTTTTTGTTCTCCTCGCCTCCCTGCTGCGTGCATCTCCGGACCTCAGACTCAGCCAAAAAACGTTGGACTCAGGGTGGCAGTAGCGAACTCTCTCCCTCTTTCTTTGTTTCCTTCCTTATCCCCCTTTTCCTTTGCCCTTTGCCTTCCCTTCCCTTTTCACCATTCTTTCTCTGTTTTTGTTAAGAAAACTAAGTAAGAGGTTGTACGACATTTAACCGACTTAGAGGTCTTAATCTCGTCCTTGGGATGATAACGAAACCTCCCCGACACTGGATCAGGACAGCCTCTATGCAAATGCACATAGCATAGGGAGTAAAGAAGAGGAGTTAGCACATGCACATGCCTGCAGGGCTATGATCTTATTGGCATCATGGAGACATGGTGGGATGGCTCCTATGACCAGAGTGTTGGAATGGAAAGGGAAAATGTATGTGCTCTGCAGAAGGAAATGGGAGACCTGGTTACCCAGGACATGGAGGAGGCTGAGGTACTCAATGACTTTGTTGCCTCAGTCTTCACTGGCAAGTGCTCTAGACATACTGCCCAAGTTGCAGAAGGCAAAGGCAGGGACTGGCAGAATGAAGAACCGTCCACTGTAGAAGACCAGGTTTGAGAGAATCTAAGGACCCTGAAGGTGCACAATCCATGAAACAGGAGCATCTGTGGGTCCTGAGGGAACGAGCGGATGAAGTTGCCAAGATACTCTCCCTCATCTTTGAGACATTGTGGCAGTCCGACGAAGTTCCAACTGACTGGAAAAGGGGAAACAAAACCCCCATTTTCAAAAAGGGAGAAAATTAAGACCCGAGGAACTACAGGCCAGTCACTCTCACTTCTGTGCCCAGCAAGATCTTGGAACAGATTCTCCTGGAAACTCTACTAATGCACATGAAAAATAAGGAGGTAATTGGTGATAGCCAGCATGGCTTCACTAAGGGCAAATTGTGCCTGACAAATGCAGTGGCCTTCTATGACACGGTTACAACATTGGTGGATAAGGAAAAAGAAATTGACATCACCTACTGGGACCTGTGGAAAGCATTTGACACTGTCCCGCATGACATCTTTGTCTTTAAATTGAAGGAACATGGATTTGATGGATGGACCACTCAGTGGATAAGGAATTGACTGGATGGTCACACTCAAAGGGTGGCAGTCAACAGCTTGATGTCCAACTGGAGACCAGTGACAAGTGGAGTTCCCCAGGAGTAAATATTGGGAGCAGTGCTGTTTAACATCTTTGTCAGTGGTAGGGACAGTGGGATTGAGTGCACCCTGAGCAAGTCTGCGGACGACACCAAGCTGTGTGTAGCAATGGGATGCTGTCCAGAGGGACCTTGATGGGTTTGAGAGGTGGGCGCATGTGAACCTCATGAAGCTGAAGAAGTCCAAGTGCAAGGTCCAGCAACTGGGTCATGACAATCCCAAGCACAAATACAGGCTGGGCAGAAAATTCAGTGAAAGCAGTTCTGAGGTTATGGACTTGCAGGTGTTTATGGATGAATCTCAACACGAGCCAGCAATGGGCACTTGCAGCCCAAAAAGCCAACTCTCTCCTGGGCTGCATCATAAGAAACATGGCCAGCATGTTGAGGGAGGTGATTCTGCCCCTCTATTCTGCTCTCAAGATCACCCCACCTAGAGTACATTTCTGGGGTCCTGAACATAAGAAGGATATCAACAGTTAGAGTGAATCCAGAGGAGCGCCACGAAGACGATCAGAGGGCTGGAACACTTCTCCTATGAAGACAGGTTGAGAGAGTTTGGGTCGTTCAGCCTGGAGAATAGAAGGCTCCGGGGAGACCTTTCCAGTACCTAAAAGGGGCCTACAAGGAAGCTGGGGATGGACTTCTTACAGGGACATGTAGTGACAGGACAAAGCGTAAGGTTTTTAAAGTGGAAGAGGGTAGATTTAGACTAAATATTATGATGAACTTTTTCACTCTGAGGGTGATGAGACACTGGAACTGGTTTCCCAGAGAAGTTGTGAATGCCCCATCCCTGGAGGTGTTCAAGGCCAGGTTGGATGGGGCTTTGAGCAACCTGGTCTAGTGGAAGGTGTCCCTGCCCATGGCAGGGGTATTGGAACTAGATGGTCTTTAAGGTCTCTTCCAACATAAACGATTCTATGGTTCTATGATTCTATGATAAATATAAAAGTTAACATTCTACTGTTAACACACTTAAATTCAGAAACAAATCTGTTTAGTATTCAAAGTTTATCTCTCATTCCTATTTAGTGGGTGACAGAAGTGAATTTTATAACAGCAGAGAAGAAATATCTCTAAGTTTTCCATTGAAAGTCCTTACTGGTACTTACAGATAAATTACTGAATTCTGTGCAGTTGTTGTAATAGAAACATACCAGACTTGGATGTAAGTAATGCAGTCCAAAATCATGAGCATTCTAGAGCTTCTCTACGGAACTTAAAATACATCTATCTTGATATAACACTATCATTCACAAAGGAAAGAAATAAATATAAACCTAAGTTATGTATTGCTTCTCTTAGGTCATTCATATGATATAACCAGTTGAATCAGTTTTTTAAAGGAATGTTCTGTAAAACAGTTATTCTTATCAGGCATTCCCACATTTCCCAATTTTTTATACTGCGTTTTGCAAAAACCTGTCTTGAGTCAAGAACTTTTCAACATTTTCATAAAGAAAACATGCACTGACAAAATTTTCAGACGAGAAAATGTGGGAAATACTACCCATACACTGGTAAACAAGATAAAAACTATCAATGTTTGTGACAAATTTAAAAAAAAAATCTCAAAAATTAAATAACTTAATAATGGAAATTCCAAGATTACATATTTCAACAGTAATAATCAAGTGAACAAATATAAGAAACCAGGACTAAGTAGCAGCTCTGCAAAAGAGAATCTGGGGATTTGAGCACAGCAAAATCTGAAAATTAGTCAGAATCCCCTGACAATATGGAGGGGAAGAGAATGGTAGGAATATATTTATATTTGTAATGCATAAGAAATAATACTGCTTTATTCTCCTGAGCATGGTCTAACTTTGTCCACTTCATTCCCCTCTGAATACTTGGACCAAAGGGGTGGAGGAAAAGGAAAAGAAACAGTCTACTGAAAGCACTGAATGAACTGCTATCATTTCGCCTTGAACAGGAAACAGATTCTGTGATAACAAGTTTTAACTATAAACAAAATTGAGAACAAAATTAAAAGAATGCTTTAATTCTATGATCATTTTATATAAAAGAATCTGCAATTGGCTTAAGCTGCAGAAAAGACGTTTCAGAGGAAGCGTTGGGAAAGGATTTGTAACAAGGATAGTGAAGTACCAGAGTAGGCTACCTAAACAGACATCAGAAAGATAAAAATGTATTGTGAATGATACTGTATAGTTCACTCGACCTTGGTACATAGAGAGAGATAAGACAACTTCTGGAGGTATTTTCCAGTCCTACAATTTCTAAATATTGAAACTAAGACCTTTAAATACATGTTATTCTTAGTTCTTCTTACATGGAGGCAATGATGGTCAGGTGATCATACACTTCTATTGCTGAACAAGTTTACCCAGACCATGATCTGAGAATGCCTGCCTCAATAATCATAGGGATCCCCTCTGTGTCAGTTCAGTATTTCCTCATGAGGTCTTCTCACATTCATTTTCAACCTTTTTCTTAAAAAAAAGTTCTGCTATCCTCATTTTACTTGTATTTTGATAAACTTATTCAACTATTGAAACAAAGAAAGGAAAAAAAAAACCACATAGGAGTATTCTCGGTTGACCCAGTGACTTTTCTCTAATTTACATATGATATATTTTTGTACAATGAAATCAAGGCTCAACATACATACTTTATACAATGAAAGATATTTTATGTTACAATATCAAGTTTTGAAACACATCAGAAAAGAATGTTACATCAGGAATCTGACACAGCATTTGAAAACCTGATCCAAATTAAGTGAGAGTTAGGAATTTAATTTCAGCATAGATATTCAGAAAATCATCTCCGAACCTATTTTGCTGGCTTGGTGCTTCAATTTTTCTGATAACGTTTTCCTGGACACATGAAGTTGTGTTACTGACCATGCAGCTTTTGCTCTACTGACTCTCTGAAAGCTTTCTAGGTAGTCTGCACTGACTGCTGACTCTTACTTGTGGTCACCTTGTTTGCAGAAAACAGGTATTCCAGTATCTGATAACAGAATTACTGTAATTGATGTTTGTACTCTCATTCAAACTACATACAATTCAATTAAAAACATTGTGCTGCTGTCTGATTTTGTTTATTAAACCTACTTATCTGCAGAATATTTACTCCAGGAGTCAAATATCTAGGCTTCAAACAAGTCTCAGGCTAAGCAATTTGAACAAGCAACTTCCTCAGGCTGAGAAAAGGCTTTAACTACCAGATTATTGGGGATGAATATGCTTTTTAGCTCTCTAGTTGAAACACAGACCCTATGCAGAAAGGAATACAAAATTCTAGGTCACTGGGAAAATATGCTGGAGAAGGAAGTTGATTTTGTCTTCTTGCAGTTATCACTGTCAGCTGGGAATGGGATGTTACTCATTGACGTATCTGGATACTTCTTTCCACTAAATAAAAATTATTCATAAGACATATCAGTGACAAGAACTCCACATTCTACTCAACTTTAGATGCTGGAACTTTAGACATTCACAGCTATTTTAGTTTCATTTCCCTTTTGGGTCATTGCAAAGAAGATACTTGTATTTCACAATCCCTTTCATTTTTCTGTGGATGCTTCTTGAAAGTTGAGATGACTTGCACCCTAGACAAACTTCTTTTTCCCTGTTCAACATAAAGGAATCATGACGTGACAAAGAGAGATGCGGATAAACACACTGAAGATGTTTGGATGTAATAGGATTATTTCCTCTATTGCACAAATGAGACAATATGCAGCACCATTTTGTCTAGCCACTGTTCTGAATTTAAGCAGCTAAATTTACATTTCATGGCTTCTTAGACTACTAAATGCTTTGGTAAAGCCTGTGTAAATGCTCAGCTATGTCCTTAAATTCGTAAATATGGATCATGATACTATGCATTGTTATTTTTTTGAGAAATTGAACTTCTCGGATATGCAAAAACAAACAGTTTTGTTCCTCCTCAGTGCCATCAAAAGCATGGCCCATCTGTAGTTTATAATTTTCTGGTCAACAATAGATGAACTAAAGTGCTGAATGGCTAATCTATCAAGCACAACCCAGGGCATAACACTTTCTCAAAGTGATTTTATTATTAAACTAAAAAATTACAAACATTTGACTACATAGCCTATTTTATTTGCCATGGCATAAATTGTCACACGGAGGAGCCATTAGCATCTTGATGCCTATGGTTCTGTAGTCTGTGCTCCTAACTAGAAAAATCTGAGATTTGAGATTAATAAAATTTCATGTGGAACCAGAAATGCTTCCTTATTTTTTCTGTATTGACCCTTCTGTGCTATCTTCAATAATCGAGTAATAGAAGCAAAATCAAAAAAGGAAACTGCAGTATTTTAGTAGTAGTATTGCTCCAGAAATGTTGACTTTGTTGGCCTAGTAGAACAGGCTAATAGAATAAGATTGACAGTTGTTTCTCTTTGAGACCAATTTTGTCCTCTGACACTTGAAAATGTACTAGCTGACTTTGGGACTTAGAACTGTTGATAATCTAGGCTTCACAGAGAAACAGGCACTTCTTATCAAATTGTTCAAATAGTCTGTGTGTAAATAACGTTTAAAGGACTAGCTGAGCTCACTTCAGTCACCCAGATGTAAGATATTTTCAGGGGCTGTATGGGGCTAATCAATATGCCACATTCCCTGTGGGAAGCTCCATGGGAGATCTTCTGAATAAGCAGGAAGAGGACTCAGGGGGAGGCATATCTAAAAGAGCAGAGGAAAATTAGCTTAAGCAGCAGCTGAATCTCAGCTCAGAGATTAATCAGAAAGCTACAGTGCAGAAATACGAGGAAAAAAAAAAAAAAACAAAACAAAACTACATGAAGAATTTCTTACTCTGGATAAGAATTGTTACTTACAACAGTTAAATTAACAAAATCGTATGTACTGTCGCATTCAGAAAGAATAGGAGAGAAGCAGTAGATCAAAGTAATCAGTGCTGGAGATGCTTCACGTACACCAGGTGAGGTTTGGAGCTTTTAATTTAGTTTGATCTCATTTACTGAACATCACCACGCATAAAGCTGTCTGAAGGTTCAGAGCTTAGTTTTCCAACGAGAAGATAAAGCATGTCAGTTCACTCATAAAATGTAGTTTCTGACTTAGCTTCCCCTCACACAAATCTACTTTGTGGGCAGTAAACCTATTCGGTAAATTTAATCTACAAATGGTCAGTGAAGACAATCAGAAGACTCACTTCAAAACCACACTCATTTAGAAAGAAAACACGAATGAGGAAGAAACCAATTCTGGAAATAAAATTATTTTATTACACTGTATTCATTACACAATCCCAGAAATTAAAGTTACAGTGAATGGGAGCTACTTTAATTCCCAAATAAGAGCACCTCTGTCAGAGTTCAGCATGTTTGACCTAAACATTTACTATGCTCTTCTACTTTATTTCTCATAGCTATTATTTTCTAAAATCTGTGGCATCTAAATTTGCAAGGAAATGACAGATACTTCCATGTATCCCATCCGGTCTATCCAGTCCTTTTTTGAGCATTTTTATTTAACTTGTGGCAGTGACAGTATGTGCATAATATTCTACTGGTCAAAAGATTGTTCAGCCTACTTTACCATGCAGTGGTGAAATCCAGATCTCAGCACAGTGTAACGTAGCACAGTCTCTGACTCTCACACCGTAAATTCGACTTTGTGAGACCGTTTTCACTTATCCTCGTGTGTGCCATTTGTAGGCATAAATGCTAAAGATGGCACACTAAATCATATATACATATATATACGCATATATATTTAGATAAATAAAAATCCCCAACCCCAAAATATCATTTCAACCTAACATTTTGGAGTTTTTATTGTGATGACCAAAACTGTGGGTTTATAATTATTTCCTTGAAATGCAAGCACATTATTTTATTTTATTTTATTTTATTTTTTTTTACTATTAGAACATCATTGGATAAAAAGCCAAAATGAAATCTATTCCCCTGTCGTGGAGAAGATTACCTATCTTCTCTTTTAATCAGTTATCTTTATCTTACTAGTTCTCTATCTGATCCCATAACAAGTCTGAATTGCCTAAGTCTGAATTGCAATCAAAACTTACATAGAAGTGGGCACCAGTTGCTTCATAATAGACACCTCTGTCTGTGTACAGACAAATAAAGCTAACCACCAAGGATAATTTTAGGCAAACTCGAGTACCAACTCTTATCCCAAGTAGTGTTTATAATTCAGAAAATTGAATTGCTGCTTAGGATGTGGACTGCTATTTTAGTTTTGGATACCAGTGGATATTTTTCAACATAAAGTTGAGGTTAAAGCTGAGGTTAAAGAGATTTCTAAATTTTATTGCTTCAGTTCATCATCATCTCAAGTCTGTAAATAAAATGTTTTAAAATTATCCAGATTAAAGGAATAATTTTGTTTAATTTTAATTGGGAATCCTAGTAAAATTATGGTGATAAGAAATAGTATGGAGGAGGGAGGAAAGATGAAAACTCCTAAAACCCAACTGTCAGCAGACACTGTAATATCATACGTACGATATACCAAGTAAAGTAGGATGCAGGCAAAATGGATCCAATCTGTAAACTTTATTGCTTCAGTGACTGTTATTTTTTAGATGTGCAGAGCTCTTGGGAGAAACTGAGTTTAAACACAATAAACACACACACGCAAATTTTAGCCTAGTTCCTTGTTGTTCTTTATAAACCAGCCAATGTTTCAGTGTAATTTGACTATTGATATTACATATAAACAATTAGGTTAATATATTATACCCTCATGTTGAGTTAATACGTAACGTTTTCAAGTCAAAATAACTCACAACTATAATTTCTTTGACAGACTTTTAAGCAGAATGTACTCTGTAATTAAAGGCAGTAAGAAATGTTTTTGATTGAACTTATTAAGGTATACTGTATGCACATGCAGAGAGGGAGGTTATTAAGAATATATAGTCTTTGAAATAAAATACAGTGAACTGGAATAGCTTAGTAATGATACTGCTATGACAGACTTAGGGAAATCTTCTGTTTTTAGGATTTAGAAGAAATTCTACAGGAAAATAATGTTTTCCTACATGTACACACACAAAGTGGGAAAATATTTTATTATTCAGCTCTATATTCCCTAACTACAATCAGCAGCAAAAACATTGAATAAACAGTTATATCAAATGCCGATGGCAAACAATATAATCTCTAGTTTCTGGCAGCCACTGTTCCTGAAACTATGTGATAATGGCTGTGGGTTAAACTCTTTTTTCTGGTAGGAATAATTTTGCACAGTTTAAAAGATGTCTTAGAGAAAGAACCTGTTGATCAAAAGGATAACTGTCATAATTAAAGCTGTCTATCTCAGAAAAAAAAGTTACCCAAGAAGTTTTCTTTTAGACCATTAGTATTCCAGATGTTCACTTCCTACCTACTGGGGAAGGTGCTATATAATAGACTGGATGGCATCTACTGCCATCTCAGGTGTCCTACTGTGTTCATTCTGATCTTCTGAACAGAAACAAAGTCGAAAAATTATGATTTTGTGGCTCTCTAAGTTTTGTTATATACTCTGTCCCTTTGCAGAGTGAAAAATTGTCTTAAATACTTAACATCTGAAATTATTTTATAGCATTCAAAAGTCTTATTCAGTGCAATATTGTGTGATAATTTTTTATAAAAACAAAGCCAAACCCCAGGAATCTAACTTTTCTCGTGAATATTCTGAGAGCTGGACCAATAAAAGATTTCCCTCTAGAATTCTACAGCAAAAACCAGTACATAAATTTACAGCAAAGATGTTCAAGAACTGGCAAGACAGTTGGAGATAGTCCCTAGGAAACTACATCTGTGGTAGCCGAGTGGTAAAAGTGAAAAGATTGTTATATTAAAAGGAAGGTGGTTCTCCCCAGACTCCTCCTGCTTCCTTTTCATTCAATACAAGACCGAGAGAAGGGTTTTAAGTGTACAGTCAATTCAGCGTTCTAGGTATTGGAGGAAGTGAAGTATTTCAGATAAGAGAAGAATTCAGGTAATATAGTTACCAATGAGTTCAGTACAAAGATGTGCAGTGCAGAGACTTCTATACTTCTGAAAAAAACAAACAAACAAACAAAAAAGGCAAGGAGCTAAACCCTGAACAGTAGACCAGTTTGCATGTTCATACTGCTCAGTACTGTCACTTTCTCAAAAAAAGTTGTACACATACACACAACACAGAATATATATATTTCCCTTGGTGTGACCCTATGATCCTAAGCCATAACTTTTTGTATGCATTTGCATGTTTGTACAGAATTTTTTTGGTTTTGCTTTGTTTCGTATGACACTATCCAAAATAACACGAATGTTCAAAATAACATGTTGTTTTTACTGCATGAAATTAAGGGCTGGTTAAACAGCATAAATTTTAGGATATGGTCATGAGGGTATATTTGAGAATGCAGTTTGCTGAAAGGGTTGGAGGATGACAAGGTAGAGAAGAGCCATTTGAAAGAACTGTCCCCCACAGTGTACCTGGTCTTTATCTTGAAAAGGTTTAGTTGGAATAGTCTAAAACAAAGTGAAGTTAAAAATAATCAATGTGGTTGTTTGAGTCTCCAGCATTTCAGTTTGTTCCCTGTCCTTGTATTCAAATTTTTCTTAAACTCTTACAGCAAAGAAATCCCAAACACAGTCAATGGGACATTGCAACATTCTTGGTATAGTGTTTTCACTGCTTGGATAAAGAATCTAGAGACGGGTGAAACCTACATTTCTACTAGCTACAGTGATTATTTAGAAGCTCTACTGCACTATTTACTACAACCTCTGATCAGGACACTGAGTTCTTTTGTATAAGTTAATACATATAATAAGTACATGGAAACATCTTGGAAATCTCACCTTCTGGTCATATACAGAAACAAAGGCAAAGCAGAAACACAAACCTATATTTGTAGCATTCCAGAAGACAACTGCAAGAAAAACTAATAGAATAGGAAAGCATTTCATCAGAAATAGGGTGGCCCAGATGGTGTATTATGATAATCATTGTTGTTAATATTTTTAATAATAATAGACATTATAAACTCTACTGTTTTAAAACATCCATTCAAAATTATAATTTCTTTCTTCTCTAAATGCTTAAGCGAAACAATTATAAACAAACATCTTTAAATACATTGAAAACAATGAAGATATTTAATGTCCATTTTACTGATATAAAAATATAATTAAAATTCTGATTTTATGACCATAAAAGTCATTTTTATAAAGAGTTCCTTGAGCTATACTAGTATGGTTTATATTACAAAAAGAAGCCCTGGTAAATTTTTCTGTGTATCGGTCAGCAGATCTTACAGAGGAGCACATGGCTTTGTCCCCCTTCTCCGTACACACAAATGTGTCCCTTTGGCATGGACATGTTTAGCAGTCTAGATGTAGTTTAAAATACAACCAGAGTTGAGAGAACACTCCAAAATTCTGTCAGTTCTGTAGGAGGAAAAGATTGTCTACGTGTTTTGCTATAGGTATTAAAATCAACTAGCAACAGTGAAGATAACTGAATAGGGAGGTTCTGGGGAATCAATATATGGTCTCCTTCAATAAGAACCACAAATGCAACTGCAAACAGACACAGTGAATCTGATTCTTAGCAAAAGGTGTTAGGAAATGGTTTCTTAGCCTTGAACTTGAGAAGTACAAAGGTCAAAGTGTCTCGTAAAACAAGAACATTTAAGGAAAAAAAAAAGGGAAAATAAACCTTAGCACTATTTTTATGGCTCTCCCATGGGATACGAATTCTACGCATCAGTGATTTAAGATAAATCTTAAAAAATAATGAAGCTTAAAATAATAATAATAAATAATCTTAATAATAATAATAATAAATAATAATCTTAATAATAATAAATAATAATAAAAAATCTTAAAAAATAATGAAGCTAACACTCTGTTAAAGTACTGCCTTTTAAGCAATACTGGTTCAAGGTTGTTAGATGTTTCAAACAACATGGTTTCTATTTATCTTTGACTCAGAAGGTTTCCTTTTGAATTACAAGAGCTAGAAATTAACTTCTCTTCCAGAAAATCTTCCTGGAATAATACTGTTGAAAATAAACCTTTTGCTTCAATTTTCTGACATGGAGTCAGAAACATGGAGTCTGAAAAGGTGCCAGGTTCCAAAGTCATTGAGTTTTGTACCTGTGGCAACCGTGTAAAAATTTTATTTATTTATCAGCCATCTTGGAAGACATTCAGAGATACAAATATTTAGAGAGAAGTATCTATTCGAAATAGACATAATGCTATTGATCACTCATTGATACCTTCCCAAAATATTCAATTAAGCAAGAAAATACTTCCTTATTAGTATCAGATCCACTAATATTCATAAACTCATAACTCAAGACAGAGCACCGTAGATGATAGATTTATCATCAATCTTATTCATTGTAGGGTGAAATTTATCGGGTGACACATATATATTATTATAATACATATAAAAATAATTTACAAATTATGTTTACTAATGTAAAAAATATTAATATGTCTATAGCCAATGATGAAAACACCCAAACCCAACTAACAAGAAGCCAATATGTGACTTTGTACATAAATATTAAGATAATGGAAGTGATTCCAATCTGAATGCAACAGACCAAACAGGATTAATCCATATTGTTTTAAAGCTAAGTTAATTTTCAGGCAGAGAATTTGAAATTAGTTCATACTTTTACTTCCAGAATATTATGAGACAGTCTTCTTTTACTAAAATCATTGCATAGAATAAATGCTTGTTTTGTCTTGGGTTCATGGTTTATCTGGAAAACTGGGAAGGGTGGATGAAAGGGACTCAACTTACTACTGAGTATTTCAAAAGATAATCATAATAAAACCAAAAGTATACAATAAATACTAAAAACTGGAACGGGAAAAGAATAAGGCAGATATTGTAGTAGGAGTCTGTTATAGACCGCCCAACCAGGATGAGGAGGCAGATGAAATATTCTATAAACGGCTGGGAGAAGTCTTAAGATCGCGAGCTCTAGTCCTCGTGGGAGACTTCAATTTGCCGGACATCTGCTGGGAATACAATACAGCAGGAAGGGAACAGTCTAGAAGGTTCCTGGAAGGTACTGGGGATAACTTCTTGACACAACTAGTGAAAGAACCAACTAGGGAAGGTGCCCTGCTGGATCTGTTGTTTGTAAACAGGGAAGGTCTTGTGGGGGATGTGATGGTTGGAGGCCGTCTTGGCAACAGTGACCATGAAATGATAGAGTTCTCAATTCTGGGAGAAGCAAGGAAGGGGGTCAGCAGAACTGCCACCTTGGACTTCCGGAAAGCGGACTTTGGGCTCTTCAGGAGCCTGGTCGACAAAGTCCCCTGGGAGGCAGTCCTCCACGGCAAAGGAGCCCAGGAAGCCTGGATGTCTTTCAAGACGGAAGTCCTAAAGGCGCAGGAGCAGGCTGTCCCCGTGTGCCGTAAGACAAGCCGTCGGGGAAAAAGACCGGCCTGGCTAAGCAGGGAGCTAGTGTTGCAGCTTAGGGAAAAAAAAAGGATATACGGCCTTTGGAAGGAAGGGCAGGCCACCCAGGAGGATTACAAAGAGGTAGTAAAGCGATGTAGGGAAAAAATCAGAAGGGCCAAAGCTCAGCTAGAGCTAAACCTAGCTTCTGTTGTCAAGGACAACAAAAAAAGTTTCTATAAATATATTAGCGATAAAAAGAGGACCAAGGATAATATCTGTCCTCTAGTAGATGGGGCTGGTAACATAGTAACCAAGGATGAGGAAAAGGCTGAGGTACTTAATGCCGTCTTTGCCTCAGTCTTCAGCAGTAGGACCAGTTGTTCCTTGAATTCTCCGACCCCTGAGCTAGAATACAGGGATGGGGAGCAGAGTGAAGCCCCTGTAGTCCAAAGGGAAATGGTGAGGGACCTGCTTCAGCACCTGGAGGTGCACAAATCTATGGGGCCGGATGGGATCCATCCAAGGGTGCTGAGAGAGCTGGCGGAAGTGCTCACCGGCCCACTGTGCATCATTTATGAACAGTCCTGGATAACTGGGGAGGTCCCAGCTGACTGGAGGTTGGCAAATGTGACGCCCATCCATAAGAAGGGCCGGAAGGAGGATCCAGGGAACTACAGGCCAGTCAGTCTGACATCGGTGCCTGGGAAGGTCATGGAGCAGATCATCCTCAGTGCCATCACACGGCACATGCAAGAGAACAGGGTGATCAGGCCCAGTCAGCATGGCTTTGTGAAAGGCAGGTCGTGCCTGTCAAACCTGATCTCCTTCTATGACAAGGTGACCCACTTGCTGGACAAGGGAAAAGCTGTGGATGTTGTCTACCTGGATTTTTGCAAGGCTTTTGACACCGTTTCCCATAGCATTCTCCTGGAGAAACTGGCTGCTCATGGCCTGGACAGGTATACTCTTCGTTGGGTAAAAAACTGGCTGGATGGCCGTGTCCAGAGAGTGGTGGTAAATGGAGTTAAATCCAGTTGGTGTCCAGTGACGAGTGGTGTCCCCCAGGGATCGGTGCTGGGGCCCGTTCTCTTTAATATCTTTATCAACGATCTGGATGAGGGGATCGAGTGCTCCCTCAGTAAGTTCGCAGACGACACTAAACTGGGGGGGCGTGTTGATCTGCTTGAGGGTAGATTGGCTCTGCAGAGGGATCTGGACAGGCTGGACAGATGGGCTGAGGCCAATGGTATGAGGTTCAACAAGGCCAAGTGTCGGGTCCTGCACTTGGGTCACAACAACCCCATGCAGCGCTACAGACTGGGGGCGGAGTGGCTCGAAAGCTGCCTGGCAGAAAAGGACCTGGGGGTGTTGGTGGACAACCGGCTGAGCATGAGCCAGCAGTGTGCCCAGGCAGCCAAGAAGGCCAACACCATCCTGGCCTGCATCAGGAATAGTGTGGTGAGCCGGACTAGGGAAGTAATCATCCCCCTGTACTCGGCACTGGTGAGGCCTCACCTCGAGTACTGTGTTCAGTTTTGGGCCCCTCACTACAAGAAGGACATTGAGGTGTTGGAGCGTGTCCAGAGAAGGGCTACAAAGCTGGTGAAGGGTCTGGAGGACAAACCTTATGAGGAACGACTGAGGGATCTGGGGTTGTTTAGCCTGGAGAAGAGGAGGCTGAGGGGAGACCTTATCACCCTCTACAACTACCTGAAAGGAGGTTTTAGAGAGATGGGAGCTGACCTCTTCTCCCTGGCGACAAGTGATAGGACAAGAGGAAATGGGTTCAAGTTATGTCAGGGCAGGTTTAGATTAGATGTTAGGAAGCATTTTTTCACTGAAAGGGTTATTAAACATTGGAATAAGCTGCCCAGAGAGGTGGTAGATTCACCATCCCTGGAGGTGTTTAAGAAAAGGGTAGATGAGGTGCTTAGGGACATGGTTTAGGAGTGGTGGTGTTTTTATCAGGGTAGGTTAATGGTTGGACTTGATGATCTTAAAGGTCCCTTCCAACCTCACTGATTCTATGATTCTATGATTCTATGATTCTATGATAATACTCAATTTTGAAGTATTACAAACTAAATTTCACAGAACTTCTTTGCAAATTGTTTTGTTTAGAAATCACCTCTCTGTGCAAGATTATTTGATCATACCCAATTTATTGAGCTCTCTAAACAGTAGATATAGCAACTAACTAACATTGCAAGGGGAGGCAAACCACAATCCATCCCAGTCCGACCACTTTGACATCAGTGCCAACAATAGATGCCCAGAGCTTGGAAAAGGATCACAGGTCAGCAGGATAGCACCTAGAGTGCAGTACAAAGGAATTCCAGCCACTCCAGACAATAAGTCATTTTAGATCAGGCCCAATTTATATGTCTCTATGCAAACGCATGTAGCATGGGGAGTAAACAAGAGGAGTTAGACACATGCACAAGCCTGCAGGGCTATGATCTTATTGGAATCATGGAGACATGGTGGGATGGTTGCTATGACTGCAGTGTTGGAAAAGAAGGATACAGACTCTTTAGGAAGGACTGGCAGGGAAGACGAGGAGGGGGTGTCGCCCTCTATGGAGGGCATGGAGCTCCTCCTAGGGATGGATGAGGAGATGAACAGAGCTTATGTTTCAGGACTAAAGGGAGGGCAGGAACAGGTGATGTTATAGCGGGGGCCTACTACAGGCCACCTGAGAAGGAAGACTGAGCGGATGAGGCCCTCTACAGACAGAAAGGAGCAGCTTCACGTTCACAAGCCCTGGTCCTCATGGGGGACTTCAACCACACCAATAGCTGTTGGAGGGACAACAGAGCAGGGCATAACCAATCCAGCAGGTTGCTGGAATGCATTGATGATAACCTCCTTCTCCAAGTGGGAGAGGAGCCAACAAGGAGAGGTGCCATGCTGGACCTTGTACTCACCAACAAGGAGGGGCTGGTGGGGAATGTGGAGCTCAAGGGCAGCCTTGGCTGCAGTGACCATGAAAGAGTGGGGCTCAAAATCCTTAGGGCAGCGAGGAAGGTGCATGGCAAACTCATAACCGTGAACTTCAGGAGAGCAGACTTGGGCCTCTTCAGGGCTCTGCTTGGCAGAACACCATGGGATAAAGCTCTGGAGGGAAGCGGGGCCCAAGAAAGCTGGTTGATATCCATGGATCACCTCTTCCAAGCTCAGGAGTGATGCAACCCAGGAAAGAGGAAGTCAGGCAAAAATGCCAGGAGGGCTGCATGGATGATCAAGGAGCTCTTGGACAAACTCAAACACGAAAGGGAAACCTACAGAGTATAAAGCAGGGACAGGTAGCCTGGCAGGAATACAGAGAAATTATCTGAGCAGCCAGGGATCAGGTTAGGAAAGCTAAAGCCCTGATAGACGTTAGTCTGTCCAGGGACACAGAGAACAGCAAGAAAAGCTTCTACAGGTGCATCAGTGATAAAAGGAATACTAGGGAAAATGTGGGTCTTCTGCTGAAGGAAACGGGAGACCTGGTTACCCAGGACATGGAGGAAGCTGAGGTACTCAATGACTTTGTTGCCTCAGTCTTAACCAGCAAGTGCTCTAGCCACACTGTCCAAGTCACAGAAGGCAAAGGCAGGGAGTGGCAGAATGAAGAATCGTCCACTATAGAAGAAGATGAAGTTTGAGTTTGATCCAGTGACCCTGAATGGGGACAAGTCCATGGGACCTGATGAGATGCATCCATGGGTCCTGAGGGAACCGGAAGATGAAGTTGCCAAGCCACTATCCATCATCTTTGAGACGCTGTGGCAGTCCGATGAAGTTCCAACTGATTGGAAAAGGGGAAACATAACCCCCATTTTTAAAAGGGGATAAAAGCAGGACCTCGGGAACTACAGAACTGTCAGTCTGATTTCTGTGCCTGGCAAGATCATGGAGCAGGTCATCCTGGAAACTCTACCAAAGCACATGGAAATTAAAGAGGTGATTGGTGACAGCCAGCATGGCTTCACTAAGGGCAAATTGTGCCTGACAAATTCAGTGGCCGCCTACGATGGGTTAACAACATTGGTGGATAAGGGAAAAGCAACTGACAACATCTACCCGGACCTGTGGAAAGTAGTTGACACTGTCTCAAGTAACATTCTTGTCTCTAATTTGGAGAGAAATGGATTTGATGGATGGACCACTCAGGTGATAAGGAACTGGTTGGATGGTGGTTGCACTCAAAGTCTTGCAGTCAACAGCTCGATGTCCAAGTCAAGACCAGTGATGAGTAGCATTCCTCAGGAGTTGGTACTGGGACTGGTGCTGTTCAACATGTTTGCTGGTGACGTGGACAGTGGGTTTGAGTGCACCCTGAGCAAGTTTGTTGATGACACCAAGCTGTGTGGTGCAGTTGGCACACTGGAGGGAAGGGATGCCATCCAGAGGAACCTGAACAGGCTTGAGAAGTGGGCCCATGTGAACCTCATGAAGCTCAAGTAGGCCAAGTGCAAGGTCCCGCATGGGGGTCAGGGCAATCCCAAGAATAAATACAGGCTGAGCCAACAATGGGTTGAGAGCATCCCTGAGGTGATGGACTTGGGCCTGTTCGTTAATGAGAAGCTCAAAACGAGCCAGCGATGTGCACTTGCAGCCCAGAAAGAGAACCTTTTCCTGAGCTGCACCAAAAGTAGCAGCTGGTCACAAAATCACAGAATGATCAGGGTTGGAGGGGATCTCTGGAGATCACCTAGGCCAACCCACCTGCCAGAGCAGGATCACCTACAGCAGGTTGCACAGGACGGCATCCAGGCAGGTTTTGAATGTCTTCAGTGTGGGAGACTCAGCAACCTCTCTGGCAGTCTCTTCCAGTGCTCTGTCACCCTCAAAGTAAAGAAGTTCCTCCTCATGTTAAGATGAAACTTCCTATATTCAAATTTGTGCCTGTTACCTCTTGTCCTATCACTGGGAAACACTGAAGAAAGACAGTTCCCATTTCCCTGGCACCCTCCCTTTAAGTATTTATAAATATTGATAAGATCCCCCTTCAGTCTTCTTTCCTCTGGACTAAAAAGACCCAAGTCCCTCAGCCTTTCCTCATAAGAAAGATGCTCCAGTCCCCTAATCATCTTTGTAGCCCTTTGCTGGACCCTCTCCAGCAGATACTTGTCCTTCTTGAACTAGGGAGCCTAGAACGAGGGGGTTGAGGAAGTGATTCTGCCCCTCCACTCTACTCTCGTAAGACCCCAGCTGGAGTACCGTGTCTAGGTCTGTGGAGACATAATAAGCACCTGGACCTGCTGGAGCAAGTCCAGAGGAGGGCCACAAAGATGATCAGAGGGCTGGAGCACTTCTCCTGTGCAGACAGGCTGAGAGAGTTGGGGTTGTTCAGCCTGGAAAAGAGAAGGCTCTAAGAAGACCCAGCAACCTTCCAGCACCTAATGGAGCCCTACCTGAAAGATGGGAAGGGACTCACAAGAGCACTCTGAAGCTCATTCTCATTTGTAAAGCATATTAAATATGCTATCTTGCTAAATTATTGACACCTATACTAGCGACGTGCTTGCATATTCTGTCGAATATGTTGGAAAAGCTGGCATGGGTGCTCATGTCTGCATATAAACTAAATGTCCTTATTCTAGGGTCTCCGGTCTGTTTCCTAACACTGATCTGATTTACTATGCTTCTGCTTCTTGAAGACACACAAGTGTCACTAAACAAATAGCATTGTTGAACTTTGAAAGCTGCTTAACACATCATTAGGCTTCTGCTTTTGGAAGGAAAAATAATTTTAAATATCTAGATTTCAACAAACCTTGCATCCCGTCACCCTGGAAATATATGCCTTTATGCTCTAAATGTTTCCCACCTGACTTATGCTGAAGAAATCGCATGTGAAATAAAATACAGCCTTATCTTGTGTTTCAGCTCTCAATTTGCACATTCTGATGATGGAATCCTAGCTTCATGTTTCATAGTCACTGCTTATAGATGTAAAAACAATTTAACAGCATTAATAAAACAAAATTGGACAAAATTTTAGATGCTTAAAAGTTGTAGGTCTAACTTAGCTTTATAGTCAGTATAGGCTTTATAGCCAATGGACTCATATTTCTTAAATGAGAGGTGGTTCTGTGGAGAGTCCTTCTCATTGGCTACAAAGAGATCTAGAGTAACTGGGTCAAATCTATATTATTAACTTTTAGGTGTCTGAAGCTGGTTTGTAGAGTTCTTCTCACCAAAGTTATCGTTTCCATGAGCAAGCAGTCAGTCTTGCTCAGAATTTCCTCTCAAATGCAATAATTATTTTAATGGAATTATTTGTGATTTAATTTCCTGTAGATAACTTTATTGACTTTTACAGGTCATGTGAGTGGATGCAAAATACAAGAACCTTCACAAATGTTTTGTAAATTATCAAGCTGCAGGGGAAAAAAAAAAAAAGAACAAAAAAAATCATCTAACAGGCTTAATTTCTACCTGGAAATATTGTAACAGAAGGACCTTAATGGCAGATAATAGTGAACACTAACCAGAAAGGAATTAACAATCTCCTCGTCTCATCCCCAGAGCAAATAGAAACCATAAGAGGAGTACAACAGACTAAATATTGAATTTATTTTCCTGCAAGGAATAAAACTGAAAGCAGCATTGCTGAATACAAGTAAAAGTCATTCTTATTAATGTCTGCCCAGACATAGATCCTTCTATTTAGCAAATGACATCAACAAGTCTAACCAATTAAAAAGGAGTGCTTTAAAAACAATTCAAGAGAGCCTAAGGTGACAAAACAGTACAATTATAAAGTTTTAAAAAATAGTATAACTCCATCATGGCATTTTTAGTTTTGATTATAGAGGTTTTCGAGCACATTCCATTTCTAAAACTCCTAAGGAGGCAACTTAATTTCTATTATATGTGACAGAATAGATATGTCTTGAAGCTTTTGTGGGTAACAAAACTACATTTCCTTATAATTCAGTCTGTGCCTCATGTGTGCGTGATTTGGCCTTCTCAGCCAGATCAAGAGACTCAAGTCAGAAAAAAGCAATATCTTGTTTTCTGGTATTTGTAATTCATTCATTTATCTTAAAACTTTTGACATCTTTGGATTTTTGACAGAAGAACTTGAGTAAGTTACTACATGTTATGACCCAATTCACAGTTAAGATATAGATGATATATTCAACAGCTACAAATATTCAATAGAAAAAGGTGTAATAAGTTTTTGATGAGAACAGTCTACTGCATAACTCGATAATTTGGAGTCTCGTTCTTGAAGTAACTTTACATTTTGGATGATGTGTCTATTTTCATTGTAGTACAAAATATTTTTGATGTCTTAAGTCTTCTAGAGTTAGTATATTGATATTAGTACTGCTTATGATCATCAAAGTATAAGAATAAACACATATACAAACATTTAGAAAGAATACTTACTACTTCACGTTCTGATCATCTGTCTGTGCTGTGTCATCTGTTGATCTGACACAATTGTGCTTCACAGTAACCTTAAAAGTAACAGAAGTATTTTTTGATATGTTACTTGTCATCTTTGCTCCAAACTGGTGTCATCAATGTATCTCCGTCAGGAAAGCTGCTATAAGAGATTGTGTATGATGTCAATGGAGAGCAAGACGAAAACTTTCAAAAGACAGTTCTGCTCACCTGAAATCTGCATCAAATCTTAGAGCTGCTAATTCTTCTCCATTGGCTATGTAGGAGAATACAGTAGATTAATTCCATCAGGTTTTTGCTTAAAAGTTGGTGGTTAAATATGCATGCAAAAATATGTGGGTTTATTTCAGCTCTTTATAACCTCTAATTTAGCAATATTCTGATAAATTTCTAATATATTTACAAAATTAGCATGTTTTGGACACTTGTTTTGGATCTGAATAGGAAAAAATATAATTGGTGGAATATTCCACCTACCTTTATTCTATAAGATATTATCTTATCGATAAGGTGAAAATAGAAAACCCCCACTGTCATCACCTGTAGAGTAATACAACCAGTTGGGTCTCATGAAGTTCTGAGGAAGAATATCCATGTCGTTAAACCATCAGCATCTAAATGACAGTCTGGATTATATAAAGCACAAGTGGGAAACAATTTTGTGTAGTTCTTAAGTTTTGAGTGAGGTTTCCTAACATAAAAAGTGAGCACATTTTAAGAAAGACAATGGAAGGATAATGTCAAATATCCTGCTCTGTTTGAAGTTATACTTTGCCTGCTAATGAGAAATAAAAGTGCCTTCAACTGTACCATGCACAGACACAGGCACATGAATTATTTAGAGAGCAAACAGACAAATTGATCAGTTTATTTGTAAGTAGTATTACAGTCAGGCTTTTCTTTCTGTGAGAAAAAACGTATACAACTAAGAATATATCCAACTTAACATGTTAGTGGAAATCATGGCTATTTTTGCAGATGAAGACGACTAAGAGATGTGACGTATTAGTCAAATTTAGTTCATAAAGCTGAAAAATTAATATGTCCACAACTGTATCCCAAGTTCTTCTATGTCATTGCTTCAAGAAAACATGAATAAAATAGTGTCTGCTCCTAGTTTGCAATGAATTTAAATTTGGATTATTAATGTACCTTGTTTCCAATTTCAGCTAAATTTTAATGTACCGAATATTATTTAAATATGTAAGTATTTGCTCTATTCAGTAACCAATATTATAAAATGAAAATCTGAGAGGATAAAGTGGTAGGCATGAAAAGATTTTTGGGAGGTAATTTCTTCAGCTGCCTGAACAAGATTAATTAATGAATCTGAATCACAGTCCATTGGACCACAGCCCCAGAGACAATGATGAGGGTCCCCAGACCAAGCACAAGAGTATATAATTACCTCATAGTAAAAAAAGGAGTCTGTTGACCACAAAATTGAGGAAAATTTATTTGGACTACAGTTTATTTGTATTTTATGGTTTTATTTCTCTATATATAAAGAAGAAAGAGGAAATTATATTAATCTATCAAAAGTAAAGAAGTATACAGGACTTAAGTAATAACGGAAAAACATACTAAAAGGCTGATATACTCAAAGCGAAAAGCATCATTCAAAGGACTGACAAAATGACAGAGAATCTCTTTTCAATGTCTTTCCATTATAATATTAAGAAAAAAATTAATCTAAGTCCATAAAAACGTACTCTGGACAAATAAAAGACCGTTGTAATCTTTGCATGGTACAACCATAGTTGTCTTTGTAGAAGAGAACATAGCAGTAACAAGCAATTATTCTGGGAAGAATGAGATATTTATGATTCCGACATAATATTGTAATGTAGAGAAGTACAGGCCTGATATGACAACAGAAGCCTTGAAAAGCGAGGATGCAGGAAACAGCATAAAGGAGAATAGGGAGATGTCCTCATACATGTGCACAAGGATAAGGCATGAGGTTGGTACACTGTTGGCATTGGAGACCCCACAGCTATAAACAACTCATCCACAGCCAGTTACAGAAACGGAAACTTGGACCTGGACAAAACTGGTCTTAGGGGTAACAAAGAGAACGAAGACGAAGCATGTAACATATATGCAAGGAACAATATATAGCAAATCCATATGTGGTGTGGAGAAAAAAGAGAAAGGTGTAAAACACATTAGCAAACATTTTAAGTAACCCCAAACAGAACTTGGAGTAAAAAAGAAGAAACCATTAGCATGGCCATTATATTCCTCTTGGCAAAAGACTCCAGGTGCTGAGGACTCTTCACAACACTGCACTACAACCAAGCTAACCACCAATTTTATGACCCTGCAAGACAGTGGAACGAAGAGCATAACATTGGGAAAGACGGTTAGCAAAATGTATGTGTATATATAATGTGTATACAACAATTTTAACTGCATTGTTATTCTTTCTTTTTTTGTAACAATTAGATCTGGACTAATTATTTTGAGATTCTTAAGATTTCACTTATACTAACAATAAATTTTTGACTTTAGGTACGTATAAGCTGTGCTTCTTCTTTGCTCATAAATAAGATTTTGAGCACAGCCTTTTACATTATGATGATGATTTTCCAAAAATAAATGGAGCACTTGACATCACGGTATACTGCCTAGTAGACCAATATGCTTTTTGAGATAGGCATTTCAAATATAAATGGGCAAAATGATTTCATCACTTTCTAAAAGTTCATGAAACCAATTACCAATAAGTAGCCTGAGGCTTGCTGCGAGGAATACTTTTTCTTACTGTGGCATCTGATATTGCATCAAGTGTCATGTCTCAAGGTTAAAATTGTGAAATGTGTTAAGAATGATGTACAGTAAATTGTTACTGGTCACCTTCTTTATAATATTAATCTTTTGCTGTGCCATGGTGAAATGAGAATGCTCAACTTATTTGACACTAATGTTTGAAGGACTCCGCAATGTCAAAAGAATCGTCTCTATATAAATCAATACTCACAGAAGATGCCATCACAGCGTTTTGCATCTTAGCCACACAAGGCATCTGTGAACACCTGACATTGTTTCGGTCCAAGTCAGTGGATATTTTGGCCTTATGTAATATTGAAGTAGGAGTAGGAACATAACAGCATGTGAGCAGAAAACAATGAATACCACGGTGATATTATGATTTTATGATATGACAGCTAATTGATACAAATATTCTGCTGCGGGGGGTTGGTTTATTTTAGTTAAAAACAAACAGCTGTATTTCAAGTGATTAATTAGTACTTTAATATAATGCAGCTTTGTTGGTATGTTTTACTAAAAAAGACTACTCAAGACTCAAATGAATTTCCTCTCATTTTATTTGATAAAGTATTACGAGATTATGATACTGCCATGGCCAGGTATAGCAGGGTACTTCATACCCCTGAATACAACTGTCTCCAGAAGGAGAATGATTCAGTTACCTGAACCAGCTGAGAGCTTATGGGTCAGGACTAAAGGGAGGGCAGGAACAAGTGACTTTATAGCGGGGGTCTACCACAGGCCACCTGAGAAGGAAGACCGAGCGGATGAGGCCCTCTACAGACAGAAAGGAGCAGCTTCACATTCACAAGCCCTGGTCCTCATGGGGGACTTCAACCACACCAATAGCTGTTGGAGGGACAGCAGAGCAGGGCATAACCAGTCCAGCAGGTTGCTGGAATGCATTGATGATAACCTCCTTCTCCAAGTGGGAGAGGAGCCAACAAGGAGAGGTGCCATGTTGGACCTTGTACTCACCAACAAGGAGGGGTTGGTGAGGAATGTGGAGCTCAAGGGCAGCCTTGGCTGCAGTGACCATGAAAGAGTGGGGCTCAAAATCCTTAGGGCAGCGAGGAAGGTGCATGGCAAACTCATAACCGTGAACTTCAGGAGAGCAGACTTGGGCCTCTTCAGGGCTCTGCTTGGCAGAACACCATGGGATAAAGCTCTGGAGGGAAGCGGGGCCCAAGAAAGCTGGTTGATATCCATGGATCACCTCTTCCAAGCTCAGGAGTGATGCAACCCAGGAAAGAGGAAGTCAGGCAAAAATGCCAGGAGGGCTGCATGGATGATCAAGGAGCTCTTGGACAAACTCAAACACGAAAGGGAAACCTACAGAGTATAAAGCAGGGACAGGTAGCCTGGCAGGAATACAGAGAAATTATCTGAGCATCCAGGGATCAGGTTAGGAAAGCTAAAGCCCTGATAGACGTTAGTCTGTCCAGGGACACAGAGAACAGCAAGAAAAGCTTCTACAGGTGCATCAGTGATAAAAGGAAGACTAGGGAAAATGTGGGCCTTCTGCTGAAGGAAACAGGAGACCTGGTTACCCAGGACATGGAGGAAGCTGAGGTACTCAATGACTTTGTTGCCTCAGTCTTAACCAGCAAGTGCTCTAGCCACACTGTCCAAGTCACAGAAGGCAAAGGCAGGGAGTGGCAGAATGAAGAATCGTCCACTATAGAAGAAGATGAAGTTTGAGACCATCCAGTGACCCTGAATGGGGACAAGTCCATGAGACCTGATGAGATGCATCCATGGGTCCTGAGGGAACCGGAAGATGAAGTTGCCAAGCCACTATCCATCATCTTTGAGACGCTGTGGCAGTCCGATGAAGTTCCAACTGATTGGAAAAGGGGAAACATAACCCCCATTTTTAAAAGGGGATAAAAGCAGGACCTCGGGAACTACAGAACTGTCAGTCTGACTTCTGTGCCTGGCAAGATCATGGAGCAGGTCATCCTGGAAACTCTACCAAAGCACATGGAAATTAAAGAGGTGATTGGTGACAGCCAGCATGGCTTCACTAAGGGCAAATTGTGCCTGACAAATTCAGTGGCCGCCTACGATGGGTTAACAACATTGGTGGATAAGGGAAAAGCAACTGACAACATCTACCCAGACCTGTGGAAAGTAGTTGACACTGTCCCAAAGTAACATTCTTGTCTCTAATTTGGAGAGACATGGATTTGATGGATGGACCACTCAGGTGATAAGGAACTGGTTGGATGGTGGTTGCACTCAAAGTCTTGCAGTCAACATCTCGATGTCCAAGTCAAGACCAGTGATGAGCAGCATTCCTGAGGAGTTGGTACTGGGACTGGTGTTGTTCAACATCTTTGCTGGTGACATGGACAGTGGGTTTGAGTGCACCCTGAGCAAGTTTGTTGATGACACCAAGCTGTGTGGTGCAGTTGGCACACTGGAGGGAAGGGATGCCATCCAGAGGGACCTGGCTTGAGAAGTGGGCCCATGTGAACCTCATGAAGCTCAAGTAGGCCAAGTGCAAGGTCCTGCATGGGGGTCAGGGCAATCCCAAGAACAAATACAGGCTGAGCTGCAATAGGTTGAGAGCATCCCTGAGGTGATGGACTTGGGGATGTTGGTGGATGAGAAGCTCGTCATGAGCCGGCAATGTGCGTCTGCAGTCCAGAAAGCCAACTTTATCCTGGGCTGCATTAAAAGCGCCATGGCCAACATGTCGAGGGAGGTGAGTCTGCCCCTCTACTCCTCTCTCATGAGACCCCACCTGGAGTACTTCATCCAGTTCTGGGGTCCTCAAGATAATAAGGACACAGACCTGTTGGAGTAAGTCCAGATGAGGGCCATGAAGATGATTAGAGGGCTGGAGCACCTCTCCTGTGAAGACAGGCTGAGGGAGTTGGGGTTGTTCAGCCTAGAAAAGAGAAGGCTCTGAGCTGACGCTATAGCAGCCTTCCAGTACGTAATGGGGCCCTACCTGAAAGATGGGAAAGGACTCTTTATCAGGGAGTGTAGCGACAGGATGAGGGGAAAAGTTTTAAACTGGAAGAAGGTAGTTTTAGATTAGATATTAGGAATAAATTCTTTAATGCAAGGGTGGTGAGACAGTGGTACAATTTGCACACAAAAGTTGTGGATGCTCCATCCTGGGAAGTGTTCAAGGCCAGGCTAGATGGGGCTTTGAGTAACGTGGTCTAGTGGAAGATGTCCCTGCCCATGGCAGGGCGGTTAGAACTAGATGATCATTAATGTCCCTCCTATCCCAAACCATTCTATGATTCTGTGATCTTACATCCATGGGCAGAGCTGACCAAAATTTCCGTCAGTTAAGTCAAGAATACAATCCTGGAAAAACATAGATACTACTAAAAAATAGAAGAACATTGACATTGTGAGCGAGGGAAGTAGGCCACTGTATATTAGAGAGCTCCCGTGTGATATCACTTGTACTGGTATTCAGTATAGAGAGCTGCTCTAATCTGCCATATTCTTCTTTAGGTATCTAGGATCCCTGCTGCAAGAAAAACTTCATTATATCTTAATAGGCGCTTAAGATTCATAGTAGAGAAGTCAGATTATCATTTTACCCGTATCTTTGAATAGTAACTATCCATATACGTTTTTCATTATCCTGAAGGAATAACTTTTTTTAATTTTGCTATTTTAACTAGATTGTCTGGAGTATTATTTTTTCTGACACAGGTTTTCTATAGCTGTCATTGTAATAAGTGGGAACTGATGTGAAAATATTGAGATGTCATTCTCAGAAATTAAGTATATAAATTAAACATAAATACTTAAATTTATCTGTGTTCAACAGGAGTTTAGTCTGGTAATATTGTCATTCATATCATTCCAAGGCAAAGCATTGTATAGGTGTCATATATGTATTTCTAGGTATGTGTTACGCTGGAAGCTTCTTAAGACATAATCTATTATGGAGAATGGATTGAGGACAGCCCTGAGGAGAAGTACTTGGGGCTGTTGGTGGATGAGAAGCTCAATATGAACTGTCAATGTGCACTTGCAGTCCAGAAGGCCAACCATATCCTGGGCTGCATCAAAAGAAACATGGCCAGCAGGTCAAGGGAGTTGATTCTGCCCTTCTACTCTGCTCTCGTGAGACCCCACCTGGAGTACTGCATCCAGCTCTGGAGCCCCCAACATAAGAAGGACATGGACTTGTTAGAGCAAGTCCGGAGGATGCCCACAAATATGATCAGAGGGCTGGAGCACTTCTACTATGAAGACAGGCTGAGAGAGTTGGGGTTGTTAAGCTTAGAGAAGAGAAGGCTTTGGGGAGACTTTATAGCAGCCTTCCGGTTTCTGAAGTACGCCTACAAGAAAGCTGGAGAGGGACTTTTTACAAGGGCATGTAGTGATAGGACGAGGGGCAATGGCTTCAAACTGGAAGGGGGTAGATTTAGATTAGACATCAGGAGGAAATTTTTCACTCTGAAGGTGTTGAGGCACTGGAACAAGTTGCCTAAGGAAGTTTTGGATGACTCATCCCTGCAAGTGTTCAAGGCCAGGTTGGATGAGGCCTTGAGCAAGCTGGTCTAGTGTAAGGTGTCCCTGCCCACGGCAGGTGGGTTGGAACTAGATTATCTTTAAGGTCCCTTCCAATAAAAACCATTCTATGATTCTATGATTCTATGATTCTATGATTCTATGATTCTATGATTCTATGATTCTATGATTTATTATATACATACAGTAAAAGCTAAACACTCGTCAAAATTATTGTTACTGAAGTGATATGGGCTATGTACCTCACAATAATTACAGTAATGCCTCCTTCAGAAGAGCTTTGTCTGTACTCTGAAGACAAAGGTTCTGGGTTTTAGAGATATTTTCTCTACTAAAATACAGAAGGATATTCAATGCCAAAGTAAGTTACAGTGCTTCTCTTCATAAGGAACAGACCATGTAAAGGTAGTAGTCTGGTTATTCTATGGACAATATAATAATCTTGCATTTGTATTTGTGATATTTTATTTCTTGTCCATCTTATGTAGTATACCACCTGAAATGACTTTTGAAGAACATATTTCAAACAAGTGAAGCAGACTAAGTGGTCATAATCTTCAAAAGGAGTGTTTCAAACACAGGAGGAGAATGAAGAAACCCCTGAAAATGGAGAAACATCTGGAATGGATGAAGGAAACAAAGAGCAATAAAGAAACAGGAAGGGGAGAGAGAAACAAAAACAGATGGCAAATAACTACAGTCAAAATCATCAATCACTATTGAATATAAACCTAGGCTGAATGTAGTTATTAATCAGTGATACAAGACCTTCACTATTATGTGCATGCAAACTCAAACTATTCCCAGACCATGTGTGTGCCAAGCCTGCTTTCATTCTTTTTCCTCTTTCTTCCTTCCTAGGTCTTTATTTCAATGAAAAGGCTATTTGGTGTACAAGACATGGAGGTATTGCAGCACACCCTGGCCAGGTTTCTGACCTGAATAAGCAAAAAACCCAGGGAATCTATAGTCCTTCAACTCTCCCCTGTAGCTGATGAAGCCTTAGTTTGATTCGTCCATTGTAGCCTTAGAGAAAAATGTTATCTGTTTGTACTATTAATGTAATCAGGGGCAAAAAGGATGAAATTTAAAAGTTAAACTGACTGTTCAGATATGTCAATTTGTTCAATTTGTTATTTTTTTCTGTCAGTGTTAGAATAAAAAAATCTTCTGAGCTGATTTTAATTACATAAAAGCATGCATACATTTACATATATATCTATTATTTTTTAAAATATTTTTTCATTCAATGGAAATCAGATTTGAAATCATGATACTTTGTTCTACAAAGTCCTCCACTCTGCTAGGAAAATGTGTATGGCAATGATATCAGAGTCCTGAATGCACTAACAGGCTGTGATTGCCCTGACCAGCCTGTAGCAGTCTTTATCTGTAATCCTGCTCTGCAAGGGCTTCCCCTTGGCCAGGACTTTGCTTACCTGTGTTCAAGGTCAGCTTTGATATGGTGCAGCTGAACCACACTGCTGGGAGAAGACCCATGAGAAGTCACACCTAGGTGTTTCCCCCACCGACTCTTTCAGCTCAGGTCCTTGTCCCGGGCTGCTCTGTGCTGTAGATACTCTCTCCCAGCCCTTGCGCCTTGCTGGGCCTGACCTGCCTCATCATCATGTCTAGTGATGGCAGGACTTTTGTCTGACCCTGGCTCCACCACCTTTGCTCTTGTTGCTTGAGTGCTGCATGTCAGTCCATGATGGTAGTGCCTTGCCCTCCTTGCTGTCACTCTCAGATCGCTTTTCCTTGCCTAATACATCATTGAGGGGTTGTATTAATTGAGTGGCTAAAATGGCTGAAAACAGTATGCATATGTTCAGGGTAAGAGCCTTCAGCATTCTCTAAACTTCATATTACTTATTGATAAGATAAGGATTTAAATGTATTATGTAAATAATGGGGGACTTATTAGAATGCATGTAATTCACATTGAACTGCTTATAATAAACCATTACAGTCTTTGCAGATGTGGTTTTATTATGATGTTTATCGCTGGGCTACAGGCAAGTAACTAGGCCACTATCCTCTTAAGGAAAATGAGGAAAAAAAGAATACTGTAATGAAATCTATCTGAAAAACAAGTGATAAAAAGCTGTCATTAAAGTTGCCTCAGCAATTATGCTGAAAAGCGGTTTGACAAAGGTCGTAACATAATTTGGGGTGACAACAACCTTTAGTAGCCTGAAAAGGGTTATGACATACAATCTGAAACATAGAATGCAATTAGTCATATTTAGATTTATACATTTAGGGCAGTATTCAGCTCCAGATTATGGTATCTAAATTTGGTGTCTACATATGTCTACATATATATAGCAGGGTTCATATACTTTCATTATAGTTAATGAAGATCTAGGACTAAACTAGGTTGCCCACAAATCAGTGTGAAATGTTATTGAGGTGCCCTAGAATACTGGACATATCTATATGGAACTGAGAAAATGAAACAAAACCTATGGGAGATCTAAATCTTTCTGGTGTAGCAACTGGAAGTCAAGTGAGATATTCTAAAGATCCTAAATGGTATCAGTGAGCTGAATCTTAGATCTCTATCGACTATAATGGTAACTTAAACATTCAGTTCGCATGTCAAAGTATCGTTGTAGACAGCCAAATGAACATGAATTAATCCAGTTTGTCTAATCCCACCTCTGGAGAATTAAGCATACCATATGAACTAGTTATCTAGGCTTGGATTCACTTAGTTTCCCACAAATAGGTGTCTAGTGATAGTTGAGGTGCTTTAGGGTATCCCATCTACCGTCCAGTTATTCCTTCAGAAGTGTGTGAAGTATGAAGTGAAACACATAAACCCTGTTTCATATGTGTTCTGTGAAGACGTCTAAGATACTGCAGGATATCACAAACACCACTAGACATCAATGTCTGGACATTTGATTTGAGACCCCTATGCAAATACTGGATACGGGAACCTCCAGAAAGCAATTTTTCATACCTGCCTGGAGCATCTACCTTAAAACAGAGTTAATTACTTTTCAGAAATTACTGTCTCTCTCTGATACCCCTAGAAGTTCATATGACTAAAAGATTGTCAGAACTGAACTTGGATAAGATGAATCACCATCATTATCTGAGTCATTATCTGGAAAGTATTTTAAGTAGGATTTGGATGACCTGATTTAAAAAAAAAAAAAAAAAAGAATTGTGAACATGCTTAAGGTATTTATTTTACTTCACTTTTCTGGCTACAGCTCCTTTTCTCTTTTTTCTCCCCCTCCATTCTCCACATTTCACATAGAAGTGCAAGAATCTCTCCTGGGGTGTGAAACTGTTTATTATATTTCTTTCTTTAGAAGCAGAATTTTGTAAATTTTTCTGCTATGTTAATTAGTAAGGTCAAGTGACTTCCTCAATCCCCTTTTTAGAAGCAGGCTGAGGCAGAGTTTTACATTCAGGTCTAAGTAATATTCCCATTTGATTAGAAATATTATTTTTTTAAATGGTTATTTACCCAGATACAGGATAAAAGTAAGCATTACAAAGGCTGTAGCATTATTTTACACATAAAATATTTATTTAAAGCTTTTCTAGTAAAGAATTTTAAATTTGAAAATTCAAAAGAATTATAGCTCCAAAGATATTTAAATGATGGAATGCTACAACTTGAAATTTTTTGAAATATTTTCTTCAGCCAAGAAGAATGTTTTATAGGAGAAAAAATTCTTTGAACTGTGCACTGTTTGTGCATGTGTCAAAACTCTTCTTGGATTCAACACATGGAAATGAACTCACATAACATTCCAAGAATCATCCCACATCTCAATATTCCTACTTCAAATCAGTGTACTTTTTTCAGTCTTCCTCTGAATAAGAATGGCGCATAAAAGATCAGGGATAATTTTTCAGTATCTACTCACCAGAATAAGTCAAAAGATGAACCAAAGCAATTTTTTTCCTTCATATATTTTCAGATAAGAAATACGTTTGATTGCTCCACACGCTTAAACTTAGAATATGACGTTCTAAAAATATCTGAATCACTTCCATTTCTTACAAAAGCATTTTCATTTATTTTATACATTTTACTTGGCAACAACCATAGAAATACTTGAAGGATGTGAAGAACAATGGAGAACAATTACTGATTGTTTAGTTAACTGCTATCTTCAAACACCCTATTGCATGGTGTTTTCTTGTCCCCTTATAGATTAGCACCCTGTCAAGTAGAGTGCAGGGAAAATTATATGCTTACATATCTAGGAACTGTGGACAAACAAAAATATTAGAAAATACTCATGCCAAATCAAAGTATTCTTTTACATTTTGCATTCTGTGTGCTGCAACACAAACCAGTCGAGTGAGATCCTAATCTCTTCATGTAAATTTCAGCAATCAGTAGTCTCTTTTGTAACATCTGTATGAATGCTCTTTTCCGCATCCTGGCTTCGTGCCTACTAGCTTACATGAAATATCATTAGCATACAGTATTTTGCAGAACTTATGAACCATGGGCAGACTGAACAGCAGTATCCCACTCACCTCCACCACTTCGTAACCGTATCTATTGACAATTTGCACTTTTGACAATCTCTAGTCAGTCAATAACATTGTGTGGGCTTTTTCCCACTCTCCTATTTATAACAAGAAATGTTGTAGCTCTCCTCTGTCCAGACCTGTGAAAGCTTCTAATTTTAAATTCCAGTTGTTACTAACATATGGCTAAAATTTCAGTGTAAGACTTTGAAGTAAGGAAATTAAGAATGTGCCTAAGAAGTTCTGAACCAATTTTGTAGGCTTAAAATAATGAGAAGCAAGGAAAAGTTCTGAGATTTTCATGCTTAGTCATTTGTGAATCAAATAGTAGGGCAAGAGGAAATGGAGAAGGAAAAAATAATACTGTAGTAGGTTTCATAAACAGCAGTACCAGAAAAAAAAACAAAAACAAAAACAAGTATAAATTGTGTTCCACTCTGCAAAAAAAGATCCGAAAACAGAACAGGTTTTCATGTCTGGCTCTCATATTAAGATAAAAGTATTTGAAAGACCTGTTTTCACTTAATGAAGTGGAAATGTAATGAAGGAACATACTTAAAAAAGAATTATGCCAAATCCTTTTAAAAATCCAGGCATCTCACTTTATTCATAGAAATAATTGAATTATTTGTCACATCAGCCCCTACTTGTGAAGATGTTCCTAAGGTGTTTTTTTTTACAGCAAACTTTTCTACTTTCCAATTTCTTTCCTCTTTCTTATATCACCGATTCTGCTCTGTTTTTGGTTTTTTTTTGCATGTCTTTTCTCAGTGTCCATTCACCTACATTTTCCTGTCAATCTCCATTTCATATTTTCTCCCTCATTTTATTAATTACCTTCCTTAAACTTATTTTCTTTTTACATATAACTGAGGTACCCCATGGATGAAAATGTTGCCAATGATGATGCAGCCCTGCTAGGACCTTTCTGTGCCTTCTGCTTTTGTGAAGAATGGACTTGCACGCCAAGCAGGAGAAGCAAAAGATACTCAGAATTTGCCAAAGGGGAATACAAGAGTTACTAATGAGGTTTTAGCTTTTTTATCTTAACTGAAATCTCCCAAGTTCCCCTTCTTACCCTACTGCCTCTTTCCCTTTCCTTCAGTAGCTAACACCACTAAAGTGTGTGTTGTGCAATTTTTTTATCCCCACAGCTCCCACATTTACAATGGGGTTGAGAACACTAATGTGCAATCCTCTAACACGATAAGGCAGAAATAGTAGGAAAAAGGTATTTAAGCAGAAAAAAAAAAATAATTCTAAAAAGTTGCACTGATCCATGGAACATCAAAAAGCATTAAGAAAGGCCTTGGAAGGAAGGAAGTTATCTGCACCATTAAGGGGTTGTATCAGAACTAGAAGCGTGTGGAAGAAGCCCAGTCTACTCATTGACAGAGCAGCAGTCCTAAAACTAACAAACCACAGATGGCCTATGTCTGTACATCTTGCCTCATCTTTTACAATGGGATACTGGCTTGTTGATAATGTGTTGTAGCAATTTTTATACTATTTACTCTTTTCAGCCAGTTAAGAGATCAAAAGCAGGAGGACAAAAGCTGGGGGGAAGAAATACAGCTCTGATGAAAACCATGACTCAGAAAACAAGTTTGAGCTGTTTAATAAAACAATCAAGTTCCGGTAAAGATGTTCAATTTTTTAGTCTATGAAACTAAGTTTATTTTTTATTTTATATATATGGGTGTACCAGTCTTAGAGTTACACTTGCACATCACTGACTGATGTCTTTAATGACAATAAACACTGGAAATGTATATGTATTGTTGGAAATTGTACTTAGGACCTTTTAGATGGTCTTAAATAACTCACTGCATTAAAAAAAAAAAAAAAAGAAAAGAAAAAAGAAACAAAAAGTTACTGCTTTTTTATTATTATTATTTCTGAAATAGCTAGACATTTCCAGTCTTTTATATTCACTGGAGAAGCAGCTGTCCATTGAAAGTATTGGTGGTAATTTTAAAGTTGCTCAATAACAAGTATTCCCCTGTAGGCAATGTTAAAAGAAAGAGCAGATAGCACTGGTATTTCTCAGAAAAAAGCAGAATGTGAGTCTTACATTTGCACTTCCTAAGAAATTGAATTAGTGCTGTATGATATTAGAGCTTCTTTCCACTAATGTGTTATGAGAGTCACTAATATAATTATCTTTTTAAAGTATTAGATAAAGTTAAGACTCATTTAATATGATGAGATTTGGTTACACTGACAGTAAAATGCTAAGATGAGCAGATAAGCAAAAGTTCTCATAAAATCTTACATACAAGTACCTGCAATTTATTTGTGTTGTTTGTGGTGGGGTTTGGGTTTTTTTTTGGCTGGTTGGGTTTTTTTAATCTAGATTCAGTGTGGAATCCATACTCTCTCTGTTCATCAGGATTTAAAAGAAAAATAAATCAGCACTGAGAAATTCAGTAATTTCATTCTTCACACCAGAATTTGTTTCTACTGATCTTTTGAGTCTTCCTATTTATCTTTCAGTGCAACCTGCTTAGGTGTTTTTCTATAGACAGCAAATAAAAGGTCGTTGCTTGCTTACAAAATATTCTTATTTTTTACTTCTCCATTAAATTCCAGATAGCAAAATCTGGATCATTATAAGATACTAGGAAATCCTGACCACTGTATGTCCACATGTAAAAGGCCACTTACCAGCAATAAACCTAATACATCAGATTTAAAGTAACAAAGCCGTAACTCTTACTCTGTCTGACTTATTGTGCATAAGCAAATCAACATATCAAACAGTGCAGCACATGAACGCCAGGCTGGACAGGTCTGACATAAAATCAAATGTGAAGCAGAAGCTCCCAGACTTGCCTGTAAAATTCTGCTTTATTGGAATCTACCCTTGAAATAAAGCTCTGAATACTCTGAAAGCTGGTGTTCCATGAGTCTGAGTGCTAATGCCTTCACAAAGTCAACAAATTAAATGATGGCCTGTTCGGGTACAATAGCTACAAGACCTTTGGACATTATTAGCATTTGGATGCCTATATTCATTGTCTTGACTTTTCATTGAAATCTTGTGAGTAGCTGAAATAGGAACTTCAACTAGTTTGCCCAGGACCACACAGAGAATTACTGTCAAAGTTAAAGAAAAAATACAGAAATTCTTAACTATAATTATTGTATGCTTAATATAAGATATTATTCGCTACAATAAAAACTAACGTTATAGCTAAGAAATGCTCAGAATTTAAAAAGCTAGGCAATGGACTCAGGTAGAGCACACTGAAGTTATGAAAACTTCTGCTTGATTTATATCACAGAATCACACAGAATGGTCAGGGTTGGAAGGGACCTCTGGAGATCACCGCAACCCCCCGCCACAGCAGTACAAGGTCACACAGCACAGGGTCACACAGCACAGGGTCACCTACAGCAAGTAATATGGTTATTTTATTCTTTAATAGAGTCTTTAATAATTCATGCTAAAATAGGTAACTCAGTGATCAAAACAAAAACAATAATAGTGATGGAAAATAAGGAACATGATAATGTGGCTATTATGTTATGAAATGTACGTAACAGAACTGAACCTTGAAAGTTTTTGTGTTTCTTTTGTTCTCTTTTTGTTCATTGTTTTTTGGTTGGGTTTAGTTATGAAACTAAAAAAGGCAAAAGGAAAAATATATTAAATTATTATTTTCTCCCAACTACATTTACTCTTAAACCTACTGTAAATCATAGTAGCCAGAAAAAGTGTATATATAGCTATGCTAGAAAGGAATATCAGGAAATATGAAGAGCAAATGAAAAATGAGAAAATCAATAGTATCAAAAAACTCCCAGTGTTACATAATGTTGTCCTGTCTTCAAGAGGGATAGTAACAGGTAGCAAGAGAGACTGTTATGGTAAGTAGTCTGTATTGTGATTTATAACACTTGTCTATGTTTTTCATACATTTCAAAACTGAAAAATGAAAGCATTCTCATTTTCTTATAGGAAACTGAGGCACAAAAGCATATATTTTCTTCAGAATTCAGTTATTCCCAAAGTAACTGAAATTAGAAATAGGGAATAAAAATGAAAATTCACCATTTCCTTTAAGTCTGAGGAGCCTGGACCTACTTCAAATAGAGTAGAGTAGAGTAGAGTAGAGTAGAATAGAATAGAGTAGAGAACAATAGAGTAGGGTAGAGTAGAGTAGAGTAGAATAGAATAGAATAGAATAGAATAGAATAGAATAGAATAGAATAGAATAGAATAGAATATTACAGTTGGAAGGGACCTACAACGATCATGTAATCCAATTGGCCTGACCAATTCAGGGCATGTTATTAAGGGCATTGTCCAAATACCTTTTAAACACTGACAGGCTTGGGGCATCAACCACCTCTATAGGAAGCCTGTTCCAGCATTTGGCCAACCTCTCAGCAAAGAAATGCTTCCTAAGCACTAAGTCTTATGAAGAATTCTGTAAGGCCTTTGATATGGTCCCCCACAACATCCTTCTCTCTAAATTGGAGAGATAAGGATTTGATGGGTGGACTATTCAGTGGATGAGGAATTTGTTGAATGGTCACATCCAGAGTGTAGTGATCAACGGCTGAATGTCCAGATGGAGACTGGTAACAAGTGGTGTCCCTCAGGGGGTTGTATTGGGACCAGTACTTTTTAATATCTTCATCAATGACATAGACAGTGGGATCAAGTGCACCCTCACTCAGCAAGTTTGCAGATGACACCACACTAAATGGTGTAGTTGACACGCCTGAGGGATGGGATACCATCCAGAGGGACCTATACAAGCTCAAGAAGTGGTTCCATGTGAACCTCATGAAGTTCAACAAGACCAAGTGTAGGGTCCTCCACATGAGTCAGGGCAATGCCTAGTATCAATACAGGCTGAGGGATCAAGGGATTGAGAGAAGCTCTGCCAAGAAGAACTTGGGGGTACTGGTCAATGAAAAGCTGGATATGAGCCGGTAACATGCTCTGGCAGCACAGAAAGACAATCCTGTGCTGCATCAAAAGTGTGGCCAGCAGGTCAAGGGAGGTGATTCTCCTCTTCTACTCCACTCTCAGGAGACCCCACCTGGAGTACTGCATCCATCTCTGGAGTCCTCAGTACAAGAAAGACATGGACCTGTTGAAGTGTGTCTAGAGGAGGGCCACAAAAATGACCAGAGGGCTGGAACCCCTCTCCTGTGAAGAAAGGACAGAGCTTTTGCTGTGTGCTTACCATGCTGCCATGCACCTGCCTGCTGGGAATATATATTCTCGTCCGTTGCAATTTCTGAAGGCATTTACCCCACATTTGTGCAGAGTAAGTATATGTCCCATTGACATCATAGCACCTTAAAAAATAGAACAACAGTGTCATTGGCTATATTTACTGCAGATCAACAAACATTTGAGAGTTTCTGACACTTCTGATACATGGAACTATCAAAAACTTCCACCTAAAGTGAAGAGACTCCAGCACTTGAGTGTGCCATATGGTATAGAAGTACTATTACAAAAAGTAACATATTTCCCATCAAGCTCACCAGACAAGTTTCAATTGCTTCCTTATATACATTATTCCTACACTGCACCAGGCAAATAAAAAAGAAAAAAAAAAAAAAAGTATATTGCTAAAGGAAGTATCAAGTTCTTACTTTATGATGTCACGTTCTGCTGGATTCAGTACTGTGCAGTTCATGCTGGTGGCAGCCCTCCCTTCACACCAGCAAAAACAGACACCTGTTTACAAGGACTGTATAGATGGAATGAAAGGTAAGTAGAGATAATACAGGTCATTTTCCTGTGTGCCAAATGTGTCACTACTGTGCACTACATATACAATAAGCCGTAGAAATGGCCCTACCAAGCCAATGTAGAAAGTTTGTGTGTGTGCTTTTGGTTTTTGTTGTTGGTTTGTTGTTTGGTTTTTGTTTTTTTTTTTTGTTTGTTTGTTTGTTTTTTTCCAGTTTGGTTTTCTTTCGGTTGTTTGTTTGTTTTCCTGGAGGTTCAAATCAGACATTGTAATTGCAGCTGCAAAGCTTTTCAGCTGGTAGGAATCTCCCCCTCACTAAGGACTATTCTACAGGCACAGTTTATTTTATTCCCAAAGTGTATTTACTCTGCATGTGTGCTGTGGTGCCAGTCTTCTGGAATTTGCATGACTGCTGTCTCTGCTTACTGTAAGAAGAGAATAACTCAAACACTTTACTAAAACAATGCTTGGTGAAGTTATAGTGGAGATGGGCCCCAATATCCCCAGGGCAAAAGCTGACTCAATATATTGTAACCACAGCATTTAGCTCTTAGACCTATGTAAACTATGTTCTGCCATACAATTAGAAGTCTAGAACAATGATACAAAAAAGTATATTACATAAAAAAAAATAAACAAATAAACCCAAAACTCACCAACCAATAACCCACTTTTGTTATTATAATACAAATAAATCACTATAGCTAATATTTGATTGGCTATACAATAGAGAATGAATACCATTGCGCTAGAAGGCATAAGTCGCCATAGGCTACCTTTTTGTTAGTAAATATGAAATGGTTGTTAAATGTTACAAAATAAAAAATTATAGCATTAGAAGAGGTAAAAATATCTCTGCAAGTCACAGGATAGAAAAGTAGCACAAGCAAGTGAGGTGGTATCACAAAAAACCTGTTTTTTAACGTAAGAGTGTGCCATTTCTGCCAACATTGCTTAAATAATATTTGATTCTATTCTCATATGATTCAGCATGATGTTTTTTGTCAGACTAAAATGTAACTCCTTTTGATATATTCTGTGTTTCCTGAAATATGCATTAGAAGCAGTAAGTCATGGTACAGAACTATCCCTGGGGAAACTGCCCTTAAAATATTAACATTATCTGCCAAGAATACCTCTGCTCTGCCTTAGGATTGCCAGTCATTCCTGTACAATAATATCCAAATTGTTATTTATACTTCATTTGCAGTCATTCTTTAAAAAAATAACCAAAACTGATTCCAAAGTCCTTATTGTTTACACAAAATGATAAGTATCTAAAAATACATCTTTTCTAGTAAGTTATTGATTATATCTGGTTGTAAAACCAGTACTATCCCTTATATTCTCTGACTGAATAATTTTTCTAAGAGTTGTTTAGATCAAATGAGAGGGTAAGTGGTACTCAGAAAGCAACAGTGGCAATTGTAATTATTTCAGTCTCTGTTTCATTTTGATGAGCTGGTTTTGTCGAAACCTTCCCTTTTCATTTTCAGATAGTTTAAAATAATAATAATTACAAAAAAAGTTTAATAAATGTTAAAGGTAGAAAGTTCTATTTATCTATTTATCTATTATTATTATTATTAATATTATTATTATTTTATTTAGGTGATTTATGCTTTACTTACTTAGAGAATCATGTCTCTTTTAGCTGTGTTACCAAAAGATAAAATTTCATTTTTTTACTTTCTTTTTTCTTTTGCTGAAGAGAAAGACTACCAAAGTCGTTCCAGACCATGTTTCTATGCTGGGAAGAAATTGTTCTAAAAGGAAAAAAAAAAAAAAAAAACCAAACAGAGGAGACAATTCAAATTTCATTATAAAGGTAGCACTGTGGAAATGAAGAGTTTTGAGGTTTTTTTAACTTTTCTATCTCCTGATCTATGTTTAATGATGTCCATAATGATGCCTTCTGCACCTATTTTAGTGTGTTCCCAGCAATTTTCAATACCACAGTATATATTGTGGTGTATATATTTTATATATGAACAATACTGTTATTTTGATCATTTATTTATGTTAAGCGGTGGCCATTATAGCAAAGTGTAGCATCTGTGGTTTCATTTCTGGTGCAGAGGCAAAGTGATTACGGAATTATGAGCCAACCATGCTCAGGGGTATTACAAAACATGAAATACAACAAAGTTCAGTAAGTTCTAATTTTACAGGGATGTGATTATCTCACAGGAGCTACATCTTGTAGTTACCAGATGTTTCACAATAACAGCAACTCTGGAGTTGCTTCATTGTTATAACAAGAAGATTTTACTGCGGAAAGAAAGGTTGGCATTTTCTCTGCTGGATGAAGATGAAATTGGCAAATTGGAACAGCAGTTTCAACTGAGCTATGTGGTTTACATTGATTAATCTATCACATCAGAATATTACCCTACCAATCGGAGCTCTGTCCTAGAAGTTTTCTAATCTGTGCCATATGTATGGAGCTTAATAAACATTTTCTTTAATCCAGCTACAACAAAGACTATTTTATAAAAGAAAATATCCTGACCTTTCTCTAAAACACCAGACATTTAGGATCTTAATTTTCTAAATCAAAGTTAGATTTTTATTCACACAATACCAAGAATTACCATACATCTAAAATTGCAATAACTCAGATGACATGGATTCTGACACTATACCTAAATAAAGCAGTAGTTTACTAGATAAGATACCCAGTTAACATTAATAAAGTACTTGGAATTGTGTTCAAACTGAATATTCATGGACAACTTCAGAGACTATTATTCACTTTGGATGGCATCTTCTTCTGTTATATAATTCCACTGAGATGATGCTATCTAGGATGAGGCAAATCTGGACATGGAAAAGGACACATTATTTACAAAAATGAACTCATTCACCCAGAACAAGCTCTTAAATGTACACAGTTAAACATACACAGTTAAACCAGCTAACAGACAGAGACATGCTGTTAGATGCATGTTATTTTTCAGAGGCAAGCCTATCACTTCCTCTCCACAGGAATTTTGCAGCTTTTCTTTATATGAACTGTAAAGTCAAAGAAAAACTCTTTGTTTCCATAGCCAGCATCTGGAACAGTAACTAAGAAAGTATTTCTATGGCAGGATTGTCATTAATTGAAACCTCGAGTAAGTACTTCAGAAAAAAGGTTGACAATAGGTAACTATTTTTGTTATATTTATTGGAAACATTATGTCAAATACCAAAACAAAAAAAAAAGGGGGGAAATACAGCACTGCCTTGCTCCAATGAAATGACATACATGTAAAAATTCTAATCCAGTCAAGAAAAGTAAAGAAATCCATCAGATGAAACTGAGAAGCATTTGCTTGGTAAGCTACATAGAGATTATTTACGCACTATCTTAAGAGTGTCAGGAGAATCACGAATTTAAAAAAGATTATAAATAATGTTAATAATGAAAGCAGGGATGTAAATTATGAATATTAATAGGATTAGTCTAGACCTTCAGCTAGCTTCCTAGAGTGCCACGGAGATAATAAAATTTATGCTGGCTGAAGATCAGGTCTAATGCTGTGTTTTAATTATTTTGAAAAATTCTACTGTTTACGATTAAATGATGGAAATGTAAGCTGTTTGGTCACTTTGAAGTGTAGTACGTGATTTTTTCTATGTATACCTTAGTTAGAAATAGTTACTTCTTCTTTAATTATTAGCAAAAATTAAATTTATTGAATTGGCTTCTAACCAATGAGTTCTAAATATGGCTTGCGCTTATTGTTTCACTCCTTAGTGGCAGTAAAACAGAATTTCACTTATGGACTACAGATTTCTTTATCCTGAAGGAAAATCGGTCACTCAAGATTGGGAATAGTCTATCCTTTAAAAAAAATACACTAAAGAATCCTGAAAAACAAAATGAGAACAAATTCTCAAACAAATAAATATTTTAAGATTTTTTTTTAAAATTTGCTTTGATTATCTGTAGATCTTGATTTAAACTAGTATAATTCATTTAAATCACAGTTCATTGATGCACAATAAAGGAGAGCATAATTCAACAGCAAATCATTCCTTTTTGATGTTAATTTGCCTATGTTTGACAGTTTTTATAATCTCAAACTTCTGTGTACTATTTTCTTAAAAGAATTTTAACCTGCATATTTATTTGTGCTTGTGACTAATTAAGGGTAGTGACGCAAAGTAGCTAGGTTGTAGGAACATATCTTCTTAGAACATATTTCTAAGTACTAGAAATTCCTTCTATAATCAGTGGAGAGAAAGGCATTTTTGAGGAAGGACTCAGCATGGGTAGTGATCTGAATTAGAATAGATGAACTGCCTTTTAAGGGTACATATTTCGCTTCATTAATCTTGAAGGTAGCCTTAAAAGGTCTAGTCTAGCTCTAGATATCTATGTCACAGATACCTAAGTTTGGCAAGATCATTTTAATCTAAAGTATCCCACTACTTTTATATGCCAGAATGGAGAATAATAGCCTCCACATAGCTATTTCCTTTCCTCTGTCAAGGAAACTGGCTTGGAAACACCTAGAGATTCATTTATTCTTTATTCCCTAGCAGCATCAGTCTGTATACTCAAAGTACACTCTTTTGAACTTGATACATCCTTTTTGTATCAGGAAAAAATATGGCTGATGATTGACAATATACAGCAAACTCTCATCTGATACTTCATAGTTCACAATACCGTCTACACAGAAGGAAGATCAGAGATAGTTTTGTCAGTTGAATATGGCATCTGGCCAAGAGCCTTAAGATCCTGTCACAGTTGTGCCATTAACAGTTTGTTTCATGCTTTTCATACAGATGTTTTTTGGCAATGAAGAAGAAAACTCTTTGGAAACTCAATATTCTTTTTGATGGAACTTCTGCATAGACGTTCATAGTAAAGATAATACTCTGAGTAGTTGTCATGTCTACCAAAGTTTGCTTGAGTTTATACTCTTTCCTGGGATAGGTACATTCTACCCATTTCCAGGGTGAAATGGTTAATATCCAAAAAATCTTATTTCACCTTTAATAAATCTGTGTATTTCCCTTGGCATCACTGGAGACATGCTGACTTTAAAATTCTAAGAGTCTGTCATGTCATTTGGAAGACAACCCTTTAAGAGCATGAGGCTCCTGTGGTGCTATAACACAGGTATTTGGTGAATGGAGAGTACAAAGGTCAGAGGTTTTTCCATTTCAGATATCTTGTTCAGTAAAAAGGTAGTCAGCACCTTCATCTTTTTTTTTTCTAGATGTCTAACTGAATTTATTTTAGAGCTGTAGTGTTTACTCAAAGATCTTGTGTTGTTTCAAATTTACTGAAGAAATTTAGAAGAAAGAGGACATCCCACATGTGTTGCATTGCTGCTGTCTCCTGCTCCCCCAGGCATCACATAGAACTCATACATCCCTGATGCTGCAGCTACTTTGCCATGATCCTACATGCTAGTTCTAAGGAACTGGAGGAAAGACACGGCACTGCAGAAAGGCAGGTACTATTTAGTATTATGCTTATGTATAGACTGAGGCATAAGCTGCTATGCAAATGCGTACTCATATAAATTGAGAAAAAAAAAGAAATGGATAACTCTCTTCCATTCAAGAAAAGAAATATAGGGAGAAAACAAGAGACATTTGCAGAACCCGTATTTTATTTACTGCAAAACTTTAAAAAAAGAGTACTCCTCCTAAGTGCTCAGAGAAATTTCCCTTGCGAACTGCAAATTATTTGAAAGCACTGTAGATAGCTAGCATGCAACAAAAAAGTGGTAATTTGACATTGAAAGAAAAAACATGAACTTAACTGATAAATTGCAGAATAAATTTTACTCTAGAAATACTTGATGGATTCCTTATTTCCATATATTTAACAAAGTATTTCTTCAACAACAATAACAAAATCATTAAAAGTAATAAGTTTTATTGAAAATATTTTTTTTTTAAAAGTTCAGAAAAATTTACACCGTTTGTCAGTAATATACTCGTTGTCAAACTCTCTTCTCTGAAAAAAAATGAAAATACGATGGAGATGGGCTAGCAGGAATGGAAAATTGACAATTAAATAACTACTGTACATGAATGACCTAAAGCTGTAAGCAAGGACAAAAGGGAGCTATACACTTTGATTGATATAGTTCACATTTTCATTAAATACTGAAGCAAGTAATTCATCCCTAAGCACAAACCCAGGAGGACATGGAAAGATGAATGTAAAGTAAGGAGATACAAATCTTCAAGCAAGCCAAATATCCAAGGATTTGGAAGAAGGACAACTATTTATTTTACTTGAATAGGCAAAAGTTATTGAAAGGAAGAAATGAGATCTGAGGGAAAATGAGGTCTGCACACCTCAAGCTTTTGAAAACAGCAGAAGAAAACTCTGTGGACATTAGTCAGGTTGATATGTGAATTTTATGTGCTCTCCCTGTAAAGGTTTTTGAAGGACATCATCTGAGGTTATCACGTCATTTGATGTGCAAGACTTGTTAAATTATGATGGGTAAAATTTACTTTAGAGGTGTCGTCTTGGCCTTTTTATTGTGATGAAAATTCTTTACTCACACTTTATCAAATGAGGAAATTGATGGCCTGGATCCATGTTGCCAAAATTAAACATGTATAAGAAAGGCATTCATACTCAAATTACTTGCGCCAGGTTCTCTTTACAGTTAATGATACTCCAGGGAACAATTCATTTCATTCTAAGGTAGGTCAGGTAAAATATTCCCTAAAAGTATCTGTTCACCACACATGCAGGAAATCTTGGTAGCAGACATGCATATTGCAAATGTTTGAAACGAAATTGAGTTAATCTCACCCGATCACGTACGTTCCCATTATGTGCTCTGCTGTAGCCTCTGCACATTTTTTCAGACATCAGTAGCTTCTGTATCTTGAAGCACCTATTGTTCAGCCCGCCCTTGTCAGAACCCGTCCTCCCAGAGCTTTCACAATCTCACAGAATCACAGAATGGTCAGGGTTGGAAGGGACCTCTGGAGATAATCTAGTCTACCCCCCCCTGCCAGAGGAGGATCACCTACAGCTTTCATCTTTGTTGACTTGCTTCTCCTGGCACAGCCGCCCAGAATCTGTCTTGTAGACCCATTATTGGTCAGAAACCTTCTCCAGTTTGCAAAAAAGTCTATCAAGCTTGAGAAAATGTCATGAACTTTTTTTAGCTGATGGATCTTTTCTTTTGATTATTTCTGACCATTGCTATTACTATGTAGTTAAGTCACTTCAGGCTTTTATTGTTAACTCTTATGTTTGAAATAGGCATTTTCAATTAATCTGCTACATGTAAAACTCATTAAAAAATGTGATGGTCTTTCTCATACAGAAGGGACTTGATGAGATCCTTTTGCCCATCATCATGCCTGCTCTAGGTGCACCTGCTCTGGCACGGGGGTTGGACTAGATGTTCTCCAGATGTCCCTTCAAACCCTAACATTCTGTGATCTTACTTTAAAATTTAAATTCTGTCAGAAATAGAACAGGCTTAATTCATGTAAAACCTCTGAGATGGTATTTGCTTGCATTTCATATTTGATACATTTATGTAATTCCTCGTCATTCTAATCTCACTCTCCAGTACAATGTCTTACTTTAAATTTTGCACTGGGACATAAATGACTAAGTTAGAAAGTCTCTTCCCAGCATTGCCAGAGACTTACTTTCTGATGCTGATAAAAATCACAGAGGGGGGGATTTACCTGAGTTAGATCGCATGGGTTTACTTTCCATAAATGGAGGTAAATAACTGCTTTAGAACTCAATTTGCCTGACCTAATTAAGCCATCTTCGAATGTTTTAGAGTAAGATTAAACCTAAGGTACCTAGCTTTAACATTAGTGTTTCACTCAAGACAGATTATATATAAAGAGAATTATATCAAAACCCCAAGATAACTAGCTCAGATACAGCGATCTTAAGTTAGTTGGGATGAATGCCACTGCCTGTGTCTCTATGCCATCCTTTCATCACTTTTAAGAAGCAAAGCATTTTACAGATCTGCACTAGGAAACAAATGTACTACAAATTACTAAGCATCATGGTTAATTATAAAGCATAGTTTCCTCCTAGCATGTACTACTTCCTTCTTTCATTTTCTACCATCCCCACAAACTCAACTTCCATTATGCCATAGTTTTTCCAGCTTTAAAAGAAGTACATTTTTATTTTTTCCCTATTATACATAGCAACTCCATCATTTATGGCTATCGGCCTTAATTTACAATACTTAATTATGTAAAAAAACTCATTAAATGTAGCAAGGCTCGTCTTTCATATCTGTAAAATGTAAAATACTTCTGTGCTTGGGCTTTGTACAGGTAAATATTTCATCTCCTTTTTGATAACTTTATGAAGAAAAGGTTTATTTTCCTACTCATAGCTTGGAAATTAAGAAATATGTAGAACACATTATAGTTCCAAGTCATTTTTCTGGTCATGTATTGTAACTGTCAAAACGCAAATTTGGGTATGGAAAAGGATTGAACTAATATATAATGTATTACAAGGCAAGATAGGTTTTAAAAGCCTGTTGAAGAATAAGACATTAACCTTTATATACCTTAAAAATACTCACTAGAATTTTGCTGATGAATCTTATCTGCATCTAAGTCAATAATATGTTGTTGTTTGTTTTTTTTTTAAATGAACATTACTTTAACAGAAATTAGCATATCATGTAACAATAAAAGGAAATAAATACCCCACTGATTGCCTCCTGCCTTTTTGTGTTTAGTTATTGCATTCTGTTTCTGCATTCAGCAGGGCATAATGGCAGGGTTTATTTCTTATGTGATTAAAGTCACAGCTGTTCCTACTTATTGGATTGCTTTAACCCACAAAGTGTATGAAAGGGTTGATTCTCCATTTTAGAATGTAGTTTTAAAGTTCCTCACAGTAATGCTGAAAGAAAAAAATATCAGTCTTAATGAGGTCCCTCAACAGTGCCTTCATTACATTCACATGATGATGATCACGTAAGGAAAGACTTGCATTCATCCCTGGAGTAACCACACTGTGTGGATGCTTTTTTCCCCACAATATTTTAGGACCATATTTTGTAATTCTATAGCAAACATAGCTTTACTGTTTCAATCTAAGTGCAGATTTTTCTTTGTAATGTGGCATATTTATTTAAGCTAGGGTAATGTACAATAACCTACTTTAATATTGTGGGAAGGTAACAGATGCCAAACATTGTGTTACTGAGTGTAGCAAATAACTTAAGAAACTATTACTTCTCAGCTAAAACTAGTCCTTCTAACCACGCCAGAGCAGCCAGGACACGTACTGGGAAAGCATGACAGGCAAGATCATTTGTTCCCCAAAGTTGCAGGGTATCTGCAGGTCTGATCAGCAGACTTGTCTAGCTAAATACTAACATTCACAACATAAACTGCCCTCAGGCATTACATCAGTCTCTCAAAACTCTGGATAATGGCAGAAGGCAATCCATAAACAAAGCCAGGCAGTCTACAATCATCATACTGTTGCCTCAGAGTGAATGGGATGGATAATTTAATTGGACCACTGTAACAGATTATCTGAGGGGAAAGCCATCTTTCTGTACAAGCTTCTCATTTTATTACTTGTTTGCTCCATGACAACCCTTCAGCCATTTACATTTTCCTTTGAATTTTAAGACAAAGAATCTGATGTCTACAGTTTTGATCGACTTCTCATGCATCTGAAATGCCTAAGAAGATTATTTAAAAAACAAGCACGCGCACTCAGGACATGCTGTCAGTCTTCCTGCTGTCACCATCCATTCTTAGCCTACCCCATATAAAGAACAATCATTGTGAAAAAGACTTGGAGCATTCTAGCTGTTCCCAGAAGCTGGGAAAGAACTCTTGGAAATGGTGGCATAAGTTAACATGGATGCTGGGGAAGGATCGGCCCCATTTCTGGTCCATGCTCACTACAGGGAAGAAATGTCTTATAACCTCCTGGTCTCAGGGAAATACCAGTTGAACCACAATCCATTGACTGAGCTCAAAAGTAATTCCTAAGACATTTTTCAAGGAAGATGTATTTTCTATGTCAAAACTCACAAACAAATGAAGGTGATGAGTAATACCCTGTTTGCATATAACTGGTGCAACATACTATTCATAAGGTATAATTTATCCAAAGAGTACTTCAGTTGCAATGAAGCCCTCAGGACTATCAGTGCAGTCCAGTAAATATGATCTTAGCCTTTACTAGTACAAGGATGTAGGCTTTATATTGATGTGGTGTTACAGGGTGTTGGGGCTTGTCTGGCTTTGGCTTGATCTGAGCTAATTTTTACTTATGGTAGAAATTTCCTGGTGATCAAGTGACTGTTGAGTGACTTGTTGCAACTGAAGCCCTGGAAACACCACATACGGTAAAAGTCTTATACATAAAAGTGAGACTAAGAGACTCTTGTGTCAACTGAGGCTGGGAGAGGCTGTTGAGCTGCTTCTAAACTTCAGCTAGGAGCATTTAAGAAGGAACAAGCGTGTGATAAGAAAAGATGTGAAAATAAATTCAGGCTGATACCACCACTGAAGGGGAATAAACAAACCCCGCCCCAACCTTGTGAACATCATCAAGGAAGACCTCAAGGTGCAGTAAACTTGTCATTACCCACACCCCCATCCTACTTGAGGTAGACTGGAGGGCCAGCTTTAGGGTCCAGAGTGACACTGAAAAGGTGAGCATAACACAGAAAAAAAGGGTAATGACTATGAACAATTATTTTTTGTAACAATTTATGAATAAGTCTCTTCTTGTATTAATTAAGCAATTTGGAATATTATACTGCTTAAACACTAAACATGCTAACAAAAATTCATGTCTCCATCTAAGTTGAATGTTCCCTTTGACCTGTAGCAAGTATAGCGTTGTCTCCTGACTAACTTTTCGAAAGGTGTTGTCTGGTGTTATGGAGAAACTGGCTGTGCCAAGAATAGTATTTACGTTTTTTCCACAATCAGCAAGGCCAGGATTCAGTCTGTTTACTTTTCTCTTCAAAATACCTAGGAAATGTGTGATGTCAAGGAATCTCACAGAGCAAAAGGAAAGTGCTGTGGTTATGCAGTTCCCCAAAAAAATTACACTATGCATTTCTGGAGCAACACGGAAAGTTGCGTATGAAATATTCAAAATAAAACACTAAAATTAACAGTAATTTTAAAATTTTTAGGAAGACATGTCACATTAAAGACTGTTAGGTACTAAAACGGGGATAAATTGGTAGTGCATTTAAGAACAGTATTCTGCGGGTACATCATTTAAGCTTTTGAATTAATTTTCAACAGAAACCATTTCTCACACTTAGAGTTTCTGAATCAAATCAAATCAAGACACCAGTACTTTTTTCTAGAAAATACTAATATATTTGGCGAGCCTGAATTATTTTTTAAATAAATATAAAAGGATGAAACCAAGTATTTCTAAGTATGAGAAAAAGAAAAACTTTAAAGTTCTTTCCAGAAATAACTCTTAAAAGAGTTACTGAAATCAGAAATTCCCTATCTAAAGAAAAATTACTTATTTCCAAAACAGCTTCTATCATCGTTCCCATTTATTCTGATCTGTCAGATTAGTCTGGAGGACTGCCTTAGTGAGGCAAATACCTGGAGGGAATTTACCCAGAATACACCAGTTTGTGAGCATCCTCAGGCACAACACCTATATTACAAGCAAGGGTCTGGATTTCTGTGCAATAAGCCTTTTCCATTACCTCCCTGGAGAGGGTTTAACTCCTGTTAAAGAGGGACAGGTGGGTAGAAGATTAGGTAGGGCTACAGGTAGCAGTCATGTAGCTTGCTTCTTCCCCCTGCCCTTGTAACCTCCAGGCAAATGCTGGTTTACTAATTGCAAATTGTGGATGCCTGAAAAGAAACAGTTCTGGCTTATAAAAAAAGTGTTGCATGGAAGAAAAATTAACAATAAATCCATTGTTCCAAAATATCCATAGATCTACTCCATACACGTTTATTGCTAGTGTGCAGACAAACCTGGGGCAGGGATGGAGGTGATGGCAGTGAGAAATGGGTCAGACACAACAGGAAGGGTTGAATAGTGTCAGCTTGCATGGTTGAAAGCTGACACTGTGCAATCCCAACACTGTGGAAATACCTTGAATGCTCTGAAGAATGTTTTCTAACGTACTCGGAGAAGAGGTTGGTCAGCACACAGACTGGAAGCAATGGACTTCTGAATGAGCCGCATGAATCTGACAATATCTCATCTTCCCCATGTGATGTGCTAGCACTGCAGTTCAGGGCTTAAAGATGAATCCCACAATGTCATGGAATTTTCAACCAAAGGAACGTTCCCCAGGTTTGTAAAACCCACTCCTACTAAGCTTCTGCCTAGATGTGTATCTCTATGCATCAATTAACACTTCAGTTCTGAGCAGCATCACTGCCTATTCACAGATTCTACTTTTGGCTATTGTGGCCTCAAATATTGGGAGGTATAAGTGACCTGAGAAAGTAATGAATGAGGTATAGCCAGGAGGAGCAATTGTGATAAACTGGATTACGATACAAGTGAATTAGGCAGACCTGAGTCACTTTGCAACTCTTTACTCAGTGTTTGCTTCTCATTAGACAATATCAAAACTGAATAGACAAGAAGCAGAGTATCTTACCAATATCAGAGACTTTTAAGAGAGACATGACAGCATGTGGAATTAATGCATGGTAGAAAGGCAGGTTGATAGGAATATCTGTTAGGACAATTCCAAATGAAGGTATTCCCGAATCCAGTCATTCAAGTATAGTAGAGGAGTCTGTAAGGACTTCTAGGTTTTGAGTTTCCTGTGTGGTCTATAAACTAGTTTTCTTCCACAATGTTCCCTGTAATAGACAAGAGGCAAAATAGCATTACTAGTAAGGAAACTTGTTCTCAAGTATGCTACAAGCAACACTCCTCTTGGACAATTTTCAAGTCTGGTGTTGGCCAGGTAACGACTTAAGCTTCTTTTATATTCAGAGAGAATGTTTTCAAGGTCAAATAACCCTACAGTAAAGCACAAGAAAATTAAGAGTCAAGTACACCAGAACACAGGGAAAGTCTATGGGATGTGACCCCTGCTGCTTTTTAATATCATATTATAATATTATTGCTATTACTATGATGTTTATGAAGAGGTAACATGGGGGATGTGCAACATTTGCTTAACCACCAGCTAATTTGGTCACTTGTAGTTTCTGTAAGTGGTTATGTAACTTATGATTTCATTATTTCTTCTATATGAAAAGGAGTCAAGTGACAAAGTCTTTTCTATCACTGTGCATGGCTTAATTAATTTTAATTTAGGCAAAGAGGATATAAAGTTCATTCAGAATACTGATTTTTTGGTTTAATAGTTTTTTGCTCCCACTTAGCACTGTGGCATAGAAGAGTTCAGGATGAAAGGCAGAAAAAAATGCAGTTCATAGACCTTTGGGGGTTTTAAGTTAGTTTTGTGAGTTTACTTATAAGCTATTTAATTACTTTAAATGATTTTCTTTATCTAAGTATATGTACCTGGGATGTATATTTAAAAAAAAAAAAATCTTTCTTATATGCGATTTATATGCTTTCTTATAAAAGTGATACCCAGAAAGCCATAAAGTTTTGTCATGCATTTTATAGCTTTTGCTTTCTTTGGAAGCAAACAAATACAGAAGCATCAAGGCAACAGAGAAAATGCCCTCTATTTCTCAGGAATGGATGGATATCCAGCTCCTGAGATGCTTCCCTAGACCACGTCTGATGTGCCATTTCCCTTCAGTCTGTCTTGGTACCTCATAGTGCCCAGTTCTGGTGTACAGTTATTGACAATTACTATTTTAACTGGAAATCAGATATTTTCAGGATGAAAGCAATAACAAGCAAGCAAAGAACTTTTAATTAATCATAAGAAAGTTTCAATAAAAAATCTGTTTTAAATATTGGTTGAAAGGAAGTACTTACATTTTGGGGGTCTACTTCTTCTACTTCTTTTCTACTATCTTCTACAATTTTATATAGCTGCTGAAGCACAATCCATAAGGCAGTTCATTAACCACTTTCAGTTGTAAATCTTCATTCCTATCTTCAATTTGGACAGTATTGTTTGATTATAGTTGGTATGAGGGGCTTGAGGCATATTACAGGTAATCAAATGTTGTAAACTAGTGTAGGGAGTATGTTGTAACCTATGTATTAGTGAACCAGCTTCATATAAGGCTTACCCTTGGCTTTATTCCTGCTCTCCCATATGTATTTCTCTCCCTTTGACCCTCTTAAAAGCAGGCATGCATATAGAAAAAAAAAAAAAAAAAAAAAATCCCCTCCAGAACTGCTTCCTAAGCAATGCTAATGACTCTTCGTTATTCTGTATCCACAGAAAAATAAATTAGTTAGCACCTGCTAAGGTGAAGAAACGAACACAAGAACTGAGGAATTCATATGGTACTTTATTGAACATATTCTCCTGGAAAATCATTATAAGAAGAAGATGTTTTATACTGGGAAGAGAGTTTTACTTTGCTCTCATTATGGATCCCTAAGTTCTGTAGGGTTAATAATCTGCATCCTTCCAGTTAGTATGAAGATCTCAGAGAGATTTAGCATTACCCTTCCCTGCCTCCCTTTTTGTTATGAAAAATGAAGATAGAGGCCTAAATTACTTTTCACCCAGTCCACACAAAGACTAAATTCAGAGATGAAATAGAACTGAGAAAGTTGATGGAAAGAGTTTCATATTAATTATCAGAAAAGCAGATGGCTGCAAAAAGTCTCCCAAAATCTGATGTACTTCAGCTTTAATCCTTTCATGTCATCAGTTCTTGGCGCACCAAATGAATGATTTACAAAAGTATGAAAATGAGGAGACAGAGCTATGAGATGGGACAAGTGAAAAGAGGTGTGATACAACTGCAAACAGAGGTGAGAAAGTAGAAAAAAGTAGAAAACTAGAAAGACAGTCAAGATATTTGTAGTGAAAGGATCAAAGGATAAGTACAAAGTGTTGAGAAGAAGGTGAGAAATGCTGGTGGGTATTGGGAAAAAAGCAGGGGAAAAGGACCAATAACTTAATGAAGACGTAAAATCCTTAGTGTTGCAAGTTGAGCCAGAGTGAGAGGACAGGGGAGATAAGAGTAGACAGAGATATAAAATCTTAAAGAAAAAAAAAAAATATTCAAGTAAGCCACCAAATAAAAAGGAAATTAATAGACTTCAAATGAAAAAAAAAAAAAAAAAAAACTGAAAAGGAAGCAAAGGTAAAAATATAATAAAAATGACTGATATAATTGGTAATTGACCATAGCATATATCATTGTTATTGATAAATAACAGGAAGAAATTATATAGGTGTTGCATACACCTGCATTCAGTATAGGTGGCAAGGTTTTGACCACTGTGAGGAGAGGCCAAGTATGTCCTGTACTGAACACCACAAGTTCTAGCCATCTCCAACAGACCCGTTGCAGGGCACAGTAGGCCCATCAACAATGTTACTGTTACTTCTGGGAAAAGATATTTAAGAAATGGCAAAATGCCGCATAGAAGACTAAGGAAAAAAAGAAGAGCAATAAACAACCCAAAGTCAGGGGAGAAGGAGGGGGATGAGGTGCTCCAGGTGCCAGAGCAGAAATTTCCTTGCAGCCCATGGAGAAGACCACAGTGAAGTAGTTTGTTCCCCTGCAGCCTATGGAAGTCCGTGGTGAAGCAGATACTCACACTCAGTCTTTTGAGGACCCCACACTGGAGCAGGTGGACATTCCCTAAAGAGAGCCTGAGGAGAGTCCACACTGGAGCAGGCTTATCCTGAAGGACTGCAGTGCATTGGGAGGACCCACACTGGAGCATGGGAAAAGTGTGAGGAGGAAGGAGCAGCAGAGAGTATCTGTTATGAACTGGTTGCAACCCCTCATTCCTCATATCCCTAGACTGCGGGGTAAATGAAGTTGAGCCTGGGACAAAAAAATGGATTTGAAAGGAAAGTGGTTTAGTTTTTGTTTCTTAACACCTAAATCTCTTTGATTTGGCAAGAAATTAAATTAATTTTCTCCACATCAAATTTGTTTTGCCCATGTCATGTTTTAACCCCAGCAGGCAGCTAGGACAATGCAGCCACTTGCACAGTTCTCCCCCTTTTCCCAGAAGGGCAGGAAGAAGAGGAAGGAAAGGAGAGGAAAGTGGAAAAAAAAACACTCATGGGCTGAGATAAAGACATTTTAATAGAACAGTAACAGAAAAGGAAAAATAACAATAATAATCACAGAATGGTCAGTGTTGGAAGGGACCTCTGGAGATCATCTAGCCCAACCCACCTGCCAGAGCAGGGTCACCTACAGCAGGTTGTACAGGATGGCGTCCAGGTGGGTTTTGAATGTCTCCAGAGTAGGAGACTCCACAACCTCTCTGGGCAGCCTGTGCCAGTGCTCTGCTGCCCTCAAAGTAAAGAAGTTCCTCCTCATGTTAAGATGGAACTTCCTATGTTCAAGTTTGTGCCCATTACCTCTTGTCCTGTCACTGGGCACCACTGAAAAAAGACTGTTCCCATCCCCCTGGCACCCTCCCTTTAAGTATTTATAAGCATTAATAAGATCCCCCCCTCAGTCTTCTTTTCTCTAGACTAAAAAGACCCAAGTCCCTCAATCTTTCCTCATAAGAGAGATGTTCTAATCCCCTAATCATCTTTGTAGCCCTTTGCTGGACCCTCTCCTGCAGATCCCTGTCTTTCTTGAACTGGGGAACCCAGAACTGGACGCAGTACTCCAGATGTGGCCTCACCAGGGCAGAGTAGAGGGGGAGGATGACCTCCCTCGACCTGCTGGCCACACTCTTCTTGATGCACCCCAGAATGCCTTTGGCCTTCTTGTCCACCAGGGCACATTGCTGGCTCATGGTCATCCCTTTGCCCACCAGGTCCCTTTCCACAGAGCTGCTCTCCAGGAGATCAGCCCCCAACCTGTACTGCTGCATGGGGTTATTCCTCCCCAGATGCAGGACCCTACACTTGCCCTTGTTGAATTTCATTAAGTTCCTCTCCGCCCAACTCTCCAGCCTGTCCAGGTCACGCTGTATGGCGGCACAGCCTTCCAGTGTGTCAGCCACCCTTCCCAGTTTTGTGTCATCAGCAAACTTGCTGATGGTACACTCTACCCCTTTATCCCGGTCATTGATGAATATATTGAACAGGACTGGACCCAGTACTGACCCCTGAGGAACACCATTCATCACTGACCTCCCAACTAGACTCTGCACCACTAACCACAACCCTCTGAGCTCTATTTGTCAGCCAGTTCTCAATCCACCCCACTGTCCATTCATCTAACCCACACTTCATAATAATAATAATAATAATAATAATAATAATAATAATAATAATAATAATAATAATAATAATAACGGTAAAAGAATATACAAGACAAAGTTACTCTTACCACCCGGTAAACTGACGAATTGACACCTTCCCGAGCAGTGATCCTGAGTACCCCACTCCCCCTAGCTAACCCCATTTATATACTAAGCATGACGTCTATGGTATGGAATATTCCATTAGCCATTCCATCGTTCTATCTATGCTCCTTCTCAGCTTCTACAGGAAGCTGAAAAAGTCCTTGAAAAATATAAACACCTGGCAACAACTAAAACAGTATGCACTATTGACATTCCTTTCATACCATGTCTGAAATACAGCAACCCCTAGAAAAAAAACCCTAAATTGGCTATCCTAGCTGAAACCGGGACAGCTTGTGATGACAACTGGTAAGGGATCTCCCTGTCTTTATTTCAACCCACAAGTTTGGGTTTTTTGTTTGTTTGTTTGTTTGTTTGTTTTTTATATTATTTTGTCCCCCTGTCCTGTTGAGGAGAAGGAATAAGAAAGCAGCTGGGTTGATGTCTGGCAACTGGCCGAGGTCAACCCAGCTCAGCACCATATAGTTACACCGTGCCACAATGACTACCTGTGTATTTCCACACTTCTTATGTGTATATACCTGCTTGATCTCATTCTGGGCAGCTAAATGCATGTACTAGAGACTAAGAAAGCATTTAGATATATTTATCATCTGCTTTAAATTATACCCAGTAATCCAAACCTTTGTTTAAATTTACATGGCACAAGAAAAAAATGTGTCCCCCAACTTCACAATTCCTCCTCTCCCACACCTGCAGGCAAATTTATCCATGTTTTAAGAATAACATTTAAAGATGGCTGCACAATTAGTGCATAACAACAGATTTGGAGAAGTAACATGAAATCTTAAGCCTGATTCTTGACTGCTTTGTCCATAATGTGATGAAATCCACCACAGCAAAGAAGACAGACCACAGGGGAAAAAAAAAAAAAAGTAACCAAATACAGCTTCCCATCTTTAGCTGCAAGCTATGTTTCTCAATTAGATACCATAAAATGATCTATATGAATCTGAGTGATAACATAAACACACTGATAAATTAAAAATTATTTGTGTTGGTCATCTGAAATAAGAGCAAAACATTTTTTACCCATTGGGGGAAGAAAGACTGTCTTTTCTTCAAATGTGTTCAGTATGCCTAGCTTAATCCCTGACTGGGGACTCTACACATTACTACAATTCAAATGTTGAATCATAATAATTATGTTAGAGAATTAAAAAACAGTATTGGGACTAATTTTGTATCCTTCCACTTGAAAATCCAGGCTTCCTCAGTTATCTTCAGTGAAGCCATACAAGACGCAGAGGGAGCCATAAAAGGAACTAAAAATAACCTTACATAGCTTTTCTAGGCATAAAAATGTCATACTTTCACCTCAGAAACTTCCTGGGACAGAATTAAATTCTGTGTGTGTCCCACTTGGACAATGAAAATTTCTTCTCTAAAACCTTCTTTCTCAAATAAGGTTTTAGATACAATTAAGAATAAATGTACATAATCTGCTTTAAACATTGTGTATACTCATAAATAACCTGGCAGACTGACCAGGTGTCAGTTACAGGTGCACGAGTGTAATGAGTCATAAGATGGTTAAGTGGCAAATATTTGCAAGGCCAAGAGCAAGCGAGGCTCTTCAGTAGGAGTGTGTAAGCAGATATGTTTTATATTAGACTTCAGACCCTAACTGTGTTGACTCTATTCATCATAATTAAACTGATTTTGCATGAAAAGAGAGGATGCTTTTGTGTTAAGCCGTGATAACCTCTATGTAAACCCTCTGAAATTTTAAATAGAACAACAATATGATTTATGTTTTCTAAAGATAAACTTTTGCTTTCTCCATGTGAGGGCTAACTGAGCACTACTCTTACACCCTAGTTTTCCATTGCTAGGAGTCCTCTGAAATTGTGGAGTTATGGCAACCAAAAAGGTTAATGATGAGGAAAATTAACCCCTTAGTGGAGCACATATGCTGAAATTTCCAATATTACTATGCCCTCAAAATATAGTATCAGGAAGCACTGCCAACTTAATGTATTTATTTTCAAATGTAAATTATGTTCTCATATTAGTTATTTATCAATAATAATAACAATTTTCATAATCATGAAAAAGTAGTCCAGAACCATATAATTAAAAAAGCAGGAAGAGAAAGGCAGGACAGAAAAAGACACACAGTATGACTTTGAAGGACAGTCTAATGCTCTAAACACAAAACAAGAAATGCTTGACACATTTACGCACCATGGCAATTTTATAAACATCTGAGTTTCATTTCTTATTGCATTTTGTACCTCTCAAAATGAATTGATATTCTTCAATTGTGCTTCATTTCCATTTTGAAAGGGACAAAGAATTTCCTGCATGAATATACTCCAGAAAGATTTCCAGGGTTAGCTTTATGATAAAGATATTTTGAAATCAAGCACAATTATTGTAATACCTTCCACATTAGACTGTGGTACTTTTGTATCTAGATTAGCGTCAAATTAGTTGTATTGAACAGTTTTATTCTGCCAGTTAAAAATTAATCATTATTATTGTGTTGGGTTTTATTATCCCATAAATAGTGCACAAAGAAGTACAAGTAAGCCTGGCTCTTCAGGCTGAATAGAAAATGGATACTGTACGCAGTCTTGCTAGATTCTCCCTCTGCACAGATTAATAGAAGCACTTGGAAAGATTCTGTACAACATGTGAAAATGTTGAGATCGGAGAGGTGGTTTTTAGCAATATTCTTCAAAAAAAAGCATTGTTAAACCCAAAATCTACTATTTTACATGTAAACCGGTAGATATTCATTGAAATGTTTGAGTGGGTTATTTACATACAGAATACTGCATTTCCTCATTGGTTTCCAATTCCTTTGAAATCCAATGTCTTTTGGGGTGGGGTATTTTGGTGTTTTGTTTTGGTTTTTTTTTTTGAAAGAAAAATCTTAGTAATTTTAAAAGAAAATGAATGCATATAACCTCCTTGAGGAAGAATATTTGAGTGAGTTTTCTTTTGTTTTTATTTATTTTAATTCGGATAGTTCACATTTGGAGCTATACTCTGAGACTTTCTTAAAGCATTCAGTCTTTTATTTGCAGATCGTGGGAATTAGGCAGTCCTGAAAAAAGTAAGGCCTGATTTTTTAAGGCCTTATGATTTATATAATCATTTCCACTTGTAAATAGGGACTACAATGTTAGCTTCTGCAGAAAAGGTATGATTTTTTTTTTTTTCAGTCAGTTGTATCAAGACAGTATGTTGCATCCACTTTGAAATCTTTTGCCATGGTCATAATGAACACACAGCCTTCAGTCAAACCTTTAACTTTAAAAAAAAATGGTAGGTCTAGCACTTCCATTGAATACATTAATATGTCTTTGCTGTTTGACTCAGGTACTGACTTGCAGAGGAGGTTATGTCTAGAAGGTGGAAGGAGGTGAGAAAGCAGAAACAAAACTTTTATATATATATATGTACGCATGTATATGTATGAATTTATGAATGTTACTTCTACAAACACCGTCCTATGTATAGTTTTCCACCACTGGAACATATATTTAGCATTAGTCAATTTACAGGGATACTGTGGAGATCAATTTATCACAAATTGATCATTGATTTCCATAACTGACATACTTTCTCCAGATCATGCAAATGGGAATTACATTACCAGTGGCTTTAGTAGTTTCAACTACTTTGTATAAAAGAAAACAGGGTAAATAAATTAGCACTAACACTATTTAAAACTAGTATTACTATAGCTCTTGTTCTTGACATTAATAATAGGCCGTGAGTCATTCTAAGTATCTGAAAACAGTGCATACCTTAGCTAACTGTCTAGAGGTAAGATCATACTACAGTCAAAAGGGCCTTGACGCATTTGCCCACAAATACGAACATTTAAAGCCATTTGTGATATCTTAGGATATTTTCTTGGCTTTCAGATGACAGACCATGAATCACCACTGGGTTTGTTTTACCAATCAGCTGCTTACATTGAAAATCCAAGAATGTATTTTTGTGTATGATTGAAATCATAGAATCATAGAATGGTTTAGGTTGGAAAGGACCTTGAAGATCATCAAGTTCCAACCCCCCTGCCACAGGCACGGACACCTCCCACTAGACCAGGTTGCCCAAGGCCCCATCCAGACTGGCCTTAAACACCTCCAGGGATGGGGCCTCAACAACTTCCCTGTGAAACCTGTTCCAGTGCCTTACCACCCTCAAAGTGAAAAACTTCTTCCTAATGTTTAATCTAAATCTGCCCTCTTCTAGTTTAAAGCCATTCCCCCTCATCCTATCACTACATGCCCTTGCAAAAAGTCCCTCTATAGCTTTCTTGTAGATGCTCTTCAGATACTGGAAGCCTGCTATAAGGTCTGCCTGGAGCTTTCCCTTCTGCAGGGTGAACAACCTCAATTCTCTCAGCTTGTCTTTGTAGGAGAGGTGCTCCAGCCCTCTGATCATTTTCGTGGCTCTCCTCTGGACTAGATCCAACAGGTCCACATTATTCTTGTGCTGAGGACTCCAGAGCTGGACACAGTACTGCAGGTGAGGTGTCATGAGTTTCACCATGAGTTGCAGGGGAATCTCTGCTCTGGTGCCTGGAGCACCTCCTCCCCCTCCTTCTTTGCTGACCTTGATGTTTGCAGGGCTCTTCCTCTCACGTTTTCTCACTCCTGTCTCCCAGCTGCTGTTGTGCAGTGCTTTTTACCTCTTTTTAAATGTATTATCACAAAGGCATTACCAATATCACTGATAGGCTCAGCTTTGGCCAGCGGCCGGTTGCTCTTGCAGCCAGCTGGAACTGGCTCTGTCAGACATGGGGACAGTTTCTCACAGAAGCTACCCCTGCAGACCTCCCACTGCCAAAACCTTGCCACATAAACTGAATACAAGGAACAAAGGTTTCCACAGAACCTGCATCATATCTGCTAGTGCCAAGGAGATGTCTCAGATACACTAGGTTATTTTAACTACGCTTGACACTTATGGTACAGCAATCAAACAAAGCCCATAGGCAATATGGTTAATGAAAACTGTTCAGCTGACCAAGCATATTTTATGGTGAGACAAATAACTCCGGAAGCTCAGTTGGCTGTATTGATTAGAGGCTTGGTTTACTTGCCTTAACTTTGGAGGTTAGTGCCATTTTAGATGCTCTGGGGAAATACAAGGTGTCACCTCAGTTTGGCAGATATAATAGAGGACCAACCGAACTAAAGTCTTTCATAACCAGCAGTGGAGGCAGGTCCTGGAATAGCTGAATATTGTAGGTGCCTTAAAACTATAAAAGATTTCTTTCTTTGTTTTCTCTCTCTCACCCCCAAATACTTAAATCCAATAATAAAAAGCTCATTAGAATTAAAAAAGGTTATACATCTCTTCCATTTTAGAAGAGTATTCTTACCACCAAGTTATAAAATCAGGCTTACGTATGCTCACAAGCCAAGTTAATATTTAATTACTTTATGCATAGTGGAGCAGCTTTGGCAGAAGGAATTGAGAGGATACGTCTCTCCTGAATAACCTTCAGACTAATAATTAGTTAATCTCAATGGAAATATAGTCTCAGGTCCTTGAATTTAAGAACAAAGTGAGCCTATATCTGTCATGCCCTTTGTGATAGGTATCATCATGAATATATTGGATGAAAAGGTGTAAGAGTACCATCACAGTTTTTTCAGAAAAATAAGGAACAGGTTCAATATTTGATTCACGCTAGGCAGTTGAAATTGTCCTAAGCATTACTAGTTTGCACACGTGTTTCCCTCCCCACAATGAGTTTGCTAGTCATACAACAATAATACAATATATACAAAATAACAGGATATGTATGGATGGACTGCTCCTGAACAGCTTACTTTGTGTGTTAGGAACCAGCAAGTTATATCAGTTATCAATGACTTTTCCCCACTATAATATTTTTACTGTACACAATACAAGGGGAAAAAGACCTTTCATATGAAATTTCCTTTGTGAGTCTCTGGACATATTCTCAGAAATATATTCAACATGTTACTTTGTTTGAAGACACTGGCAAAATACAAACTGTTTTGTGAAACAACACATCAAACCTTTTAAATACTTTTTCATACATTAAATATAATCTTGTAACCTAATGTTCTTAATTCTTTAGTGTCTGTCATACTGTGATTATTTGCATCTAGAGAAAATGAGTGTAACGTGGAAAAAAGTATGTACTATCTTGCTAGTGTGTACACTGACTTTGCTCAGGAACAAAAAACTATGTGACACAGCAGAGGATTACATTCCCTCTATCTGATTCTGTAATATCTCCCAAGAATTTGTATTAGATCTTGTAATAATGGATGAGAAGGATCGAGGAACATTAGTCAAGATTGTCAACATGCAAGGAATCACCAAGGCAAGGTATTATACCCATATTTCATTAAGATAAAAATAGTTCCTTTACACTAAAGCTTGTGAAGATTGATCACCGGAAGCAAATTATTTTATGAAAGAGATTTTCAAAGGTATAAACAATTTTATGCTACAAGTTCCCATTTACTTTCAATAAGAGTTGGGTGCCTGGCTGGTCTTTGTGTCTTATAAAAGCTCTAAGTGGTGGTTGCATTTTTACCCTGCACTACTCTCCAGTCTATTAAATAAAATTTAATTGTCATTCTTATTATCAATCCAGGTAATTTTGGACAATTATTGACTAATGTACTGCCATATATTTTTAAGTTTGCTATAGGAGTATCCCATGTAAACAACAGACTCATCTAATTCTGATAAAGTACCTTTAAGTGACAAGAAATGTATGAAATTTCTATTTTAATCTAATCCACTTTAATGTAATCTGCTACTTCTGAGAAAGATTACTTTATGGCCATTTACTGGCTTCATTTCCTATGCATGACTCAAGAGAAATGGTGAGCAAGCAATAAAGGCAAGGTACAGAATGCTCCTTAGATAGCCAGTGCAAAGAACAAAAAAAAACCATGAAATCCCATGATACAAGTGGTATAGACGAATCAAAAAGATGAAAGTAAAATTAAAAAAAAATTACATACTTGCATAACTACATAGAAAATATTACTAACTATAATAAGATATACATTTTTAATCCCCGAGACCAGTAAGAAAATACATAGGAAACAGCTTTTCTTCAGCAAAACATTAATTTTCTTTGATTATTCTATGAACATATATGAGGGTCAGACAGTACAAAAAGGAGAGTTGACGGTCACTGCTGACATATGCTTTGAGGCAACAGGTCAAAAAGGATGTAGACAAATAAAAAATATGTTGAAAATTAATCTGCTGGGGTTAGACCCACAATATTAACATATTTATTTAGTAAGAGTATTCTATCCTTGATAGGAAAATATGTTATTTCCCTTTTTTCCCATTCTTAACTAAGAACAAGAGGAGGCTTTGTGAATGACACAATGGATTTTCCTAAATCGGTCTTTTTCTTTTCTGAGCTGTTACCTCACTCTTTAACACTGTCCAGCAGGCAGCTTGCTTCATGATAAAAACCCACATTCTGTTCAACCAAATTTATTGAATGCCTTCTAAGTCTATGATAAGTTGTAAAGGATGGCATGATGCAAAGGAGACCTGTGAAACACACAGGTGTCCCAAAAGCGTAAGCACAAGAAAAGAACAAAAGCACCAAGTGTATAAGCACAAATCACAGATGTTCAATTACTGGACAATGAAGGAACACAGCCTTTGGAGCTGGATAAAACTGGTTTTAATAATAACAAAGAAAACACAGAGCAAGTCTTCAACATATATAAAATACAGTAAATTTCGATATAACAGGGAATTTTAAAACTGCGTAGAAAGAGCAAGTAAGCAGGTCGTGTTAACAAACATAACCTCAAGCAGACCTTGCATGAGAAGGAAGAAGCCATCAATGTTAACAACACAGTACTCAGAAAAGAACTTGGGATACTGAAGACACTACAATCTACTGCATTTTCTCTCTAAAGAATTACAACACACAGGGGCAGCATAGAGGTCAGAATAACACCAAAGAAAGGTGTAAATGCTAAAAAGCCTTCATATAGCATTATCGGAAATCAGATGTAATAACTGGATAATTTGGAGTATAAGCATTAGCATCCTTGTAACTGGACTAATAATTATTTGATTAGACTGCTAAGGTTTTAATTAGACTAATGCTAAATTCTTGGCTTTGAATATAAAGTGTATTTCTTCATCTCACCTAAATTCCATGTGATCAGGTACCTTGCACTTGAATATTTACTGTTAAAATTTGTGAAGCACCATCTGGGATTTCATAGAGAAAGAACTTTATGAGCTTAAATGCTTGGATAATAGAAATGAAATGAAAGTACTACAAAATGCAAAGTCCCAGAAACCTCTGTTGTAAGCCAGAAAAAAGTCAGCTGGACACAACTGGAAAGTAGAGAAAGACAGTCACCTTAAGGGATCATAGAATGATGAGGAGCCCTACACATGATGCAACCATTAAGAAAGAAAACCTAAGACAAATTACAGAGAAACTTCCAGTAACAACAGAGAGTACTCAAGCCATTTCACAATTTACTTGTGAGACTAAGTCAGAATAAGTTACACTCTCTGGTCACCTGTATACAATGAAATTAAACTGAAACTGGAAATGAAGAGCACTAGTAACTCTGTGAGAAGATAATAAGCCTTTGACTTAGTTGAAGAGAATAAAGACTGACATGAGTATGATTATTATTTATAAACATTCATGGGGTGAAAGACAGGGCAGGCGGGAGATATTTGTTCTAAAGAACAGGGGTAGCACAAGGAGAAACTGGTATACAATGCAAAAATTCAGGTTTGAAATTGCAACCTTTAGAGATGTAAGGTTGTGGGAAAGTCAGTAAAGACAAGAAGGAACAAAAATTTATTGTACCAATATGAAGTATGCAAAGTGATACTTGCTGTTGCAAGGAACTGACTTGATTACCAAAAATTTTCTCCTCACTAATGTTTTTTTTTAATAACACTACAAACTGTTGCATTTTTTCCTATGAATACATTCAATATTTTTCTTAAATATTTCTACAACAAAGCAACTACTAGATGCAAAAGAATCTGTAATACCTAGCTTGCAGATAATAGGATATGTATTATGCAGACTTGGCAACATTTACAATATTTCATACGTGTATAAAAAACACCACCATATTTCTGTGTGATTTGACAATTTTTTTCTTATAAAACTAACAGAGAGCTGAATAAAACCTCTTCTCTATTTCCCTGTTATCACCTATCTATTAATATGATAATGGAATTGACTTGGCTTGTCAGAGTATCTTAAAACATTTACAGCAAAGCAGTCCATGTAGTTTGCATTCTACTGGTATGCAAATGACATTCCAACATCTCAATTAAACCTGTGTTCAAATCCCTATTAAGCCCACGGAAAAAGACCTTCCCTGAAAAATAAAGAGCTTTTGAGAAGTTAAAATTTGCAATATCTTTACATACATGCGTGATTTTTTTTTTCTCCTGACTCTAAAAGAATAATAGTGTCTGTTACTATCACCACATTATGCAGCTACTTTAAATAATATTTAAGATATTAATCTATCCTAAATAATGAATAACTGTTTTCCAGAGAGCTTCAAAGTATAGCAGTATTAGAGAAGTCAAGGGGTAAGACACATCTCTTAAATCCTGTCAGAATTACAATCAGGAATATAGGAATGACACAGATTCAGTACCAGCAGGATCTTTTTTGTTCTCTTCACAGTGATTTTAATTGCATTAAATACTGGCTTCTACATTGCTATTGATAACAGTGTAAGATTTCTGTTCATTCTGACCATTGCCCCTAGAATGTTTCTTCATACATAAAAATTACATAGAATTACATAGAATATATTATGCCAAGGTCTATGAAATTTAAGTTATAACTGTGTTATAAAGATGAAATTAATATTTGTCCTAACAGCATAATGACTGTATACTTGAGTGTCTGTGTGCAAACCAAGTGCATTCAGCCCAATTCCTTCGATGCTCCCAAGCAGCTATGCAACTAGTCTCTGCATAGATGAGGCAATGGATAGATTTGAGACAATGGACCAACTTCAGACAAGAGGATTGACTCATACCAATATACCTACCATCTTTACAAAAAAAAAGCAATTGGCTAATGTTACTGGAGCTCTCCAGGTGGGAATTTCAGACAGCCCTGGAGGCTCTGCCAGGCAGATCCCACTGTGCTTAGGCCAAGTGGTGGCACCACTTCTATCCTTATATATGTTAACTAGCATGCTGCGTGGAGAATCTGGTCATCCCAAGAACTCCCCAAGTCAGTTCCTGATGTAGAATTTGTTAAACTACATGCAGATAATTTTTAATAGCCAATAGAAATTGTTTCTGCAGATGAAGGAGTGGTCTTGTAGGACTGTTTTTTGTATGTAGACAAGATAACAGGTGTTTTATACACAGTGTAAGATAATGGAAATTCATCATGCGTACCCTTGAGTGGCCATGTAGGATTATGCACCATCTGGATTATAAGGATTTGGCAAAAGTTCGGGGTCTGTCACCTGAATTATGCAGTAGACACACTGGTTACCATCCGGACAGCTACTTGTTTTCCTGTTCAAGATGTTTGATTCCCAATGAGAGCATTACCCTATGTTAGGTATTCAATTTATTTATTTATTTATTTATTTATTTATTTATTTTATTTTACCAAGAACTCTTTCAGTGACTCATTGTACAACAATATAGACCATATAGAATGTATTGTTTCAATATGCATGTGTACATATATGTGGGAGTCTGTTATAGACCGCCCAAACAGGATGAAGAGGCAGATGAAATATTCTATAAACAGCTGGGAAAGGTCTCAAGATCACGAGCCCTTGTCCTTGTGGGGGACTTGAACTTACCAAATATCTGCTGCAAATACAATACAGCAGAGAGGGAACAGACTAGGAAGTTCCTGGAGTGTGTTGAGGATAACTTCCTGATGCAAATGGTGAGGGAGCCAACTAGGAAAGGTGTCATGCTGGACCTGTTGTTTGTAAGCAGAGAAGGACTTGTGGCAGATGTGAAGACTGGAGGCTGTCTTGAGCATAGTGATCATGAAATTATAGAGTTTTCGATTCTTGGACAAGCAAGGAAGAAGCAAAACTGCTACCTTGGACTTCTGGAAGTCAGGCTTTGGTCTTTTCAGGAGCCTAGTTGACAAAGTCCCTTGGGAGGCAGTCCTAAAGGGAAAAGGAGCTCAAGAAGGCTGGACGTTTTTTAAGAAGGAAGTCTTAAAAGCACAGGAGCAGGCTATTCCTGTGTGCTGAAAATGAGATGGGAAAATGACCAGCCTGGCTGAACAGAGAGCTATGGTTGCAACTCAGAGAAAAAAGGAGAACTTATGGTCCTTGGAAGAAAGGGCAGGCCACTCATGAGGACTACAAAGACGTAATGAGGTTATGTAAAGAGAAAATCAGAAGGGCCAAAGCCCAACTGAACTTAACCTGGCTACAGCAGTTAAGGACAACAAAAAAAAGTTTCTCTAAATACATTAACAATAAAAGAGGACTAAGGATAATTGCTGTCCTTTATTAGACAGTGGCGGCAACATAGTGACAAAGGATGAGGAAAAGACCTTCTTTGCCGCAGTCTTTGCCTCAGTAAGACCAGTTGTTCCCTGGGGGGAACAAGGGGCAGGGAGCAGAATGAAGCCCTCATAATCCACGAGGAAATGGTGAGTGACATGCTCCAGGACCTAGACATATGCAAGTCTATGGGGCCAGATGGAATCCATCTGAGGGTACTGAAAGAGCTGGCAGAAGTGCTCACCAAGACACTCTCCATCATTTTTCAGCAGTTCTGGCTAAGCGGGGAGGTCCCAGCTGACTGGAGGTAAGGAAATGTGATGCTCATCCACAAGAAGGGCCATAAGGAGGACCCAGGGAACTACAGGCCTGTCATTCTGACCTCGGTGCCTGGGGAGGTTATGGAGCAGATCACCCTGAGTGTCATTACGCAGCACAGGCAGGACAATCAGTTGATCAGGCCTAGTCAGCATGGGTTTGTGAAAGGCAGGTCATGCCTGACAAACCTGATCTCCTTCTATGTCATGGTGACCTGCTTAGTGGATGAGGGAAAAGCTGTGGATGTTGTTTATCTGTACTTCAGTAAAGCCTTCAACACAGTTTCCCACAGCATTCTCCTGGAGAAACAGGCTGCTCATGGCTTGGATGGGTGTACTTTTTACTGGGTAAAAGAATGGCTGGATGGCCGGGCCCAAAGAGTGGTGATGAGCGGAGTTAAATCCAGTTGGCAGACGACCACAAGTGGTGTTCCCCAGTGTTCGGTATTGGGGCAGGTTCTCTTTAATATCTTTATCAATGACCTGGATGAGGGGATCGAGTGCACACTCAGCAAGTTTGCAGACAACATTAAGTTAGGAGGGAGTGTCAATCTACTTGAGGGGAGGATGATTCTACAAAGAGATCTGGACAGGCTGGACCGATGGGCTGAGGTCAATGGTACGAGGTTCAACAATGCCAAGTGCTGGGTCCTGCACTTAGATCAAAACAACCCCATGCAGCACTACAGGCCTGGGGAAGAGTGGCTCAAAAGCTATCTGCTGGAAAAGGACCTGGGGATGTTGGTTGACATCTGGTTAAATATGAGCCGGCAGTGTGCCCATGAGGCCAAGAAGGCCAATGGCATCCTGGCCTGTGTCAGGAATAGTGTGGTGAGCAGGACTAGGGAAGTGATTGTACCCCTGTACTCGGCACTGGTGAGACCCCACCTCGAGTACTGCATTCAGTTTTGGGCCCTCCACTACAAGAAAGACACAGAGGTGTTGGAGCGTGTCCAGAGAAGGGCAACGAAGCTGGTGAGGGGTCTGGAGAACAAGTCCTATGATGAGTGGCTGAGGGAACTGGGTTTTTTTAACCTGGAGAAGAGAAAGCTTAGGGGGAAGGAACCTCAGCGGTCTCTACCTGAAAGGACATTGTAGAGATGTGGGGATTGACGTCTTCTTGCTAGTAACAAGTGACAGAACAAGAGGAAATGGCCTCCAATTGCTCCAGGGGAGACCGTAAGGGTTGTCAAGCATTGGAACAGTCTGCCCAGGGAAGTGGTGGAATTGCCATCCCTGGAGGTGTTTAAAAGACGGGCAGATATGGTGCTTAGGGACATGGTTTAATGGTTTTAGTAGTGTTAGGTTGATGGTTGGACTTGATGATCTTAAAGGTCCCTTCCAACCTTGACAATTCTATAATTCTATGATTTATGCACATTGTTCTTCTTGCATATAAGTAAGATCTGCAGAGATTTTTTAGTGAGATATAAAAAACCTCTGGATAATCAGTGAAACAAAAGGTGAATTTGAATAGCACAAGAGATGTAGATTCAACAAGATCACAAAACACTTGAAAGGGAATAAGTGTAAATGGAGTAGTCAGAAATATGACTTGATGGCCACTGTTCTGCTGGAGTTGGGAGAAAATATTTACATTTTGAGAAAAAAAACAAAACAAAACAAAACAAAACAAAAAACCTAGCCTATTTTGGTTTATTAGATGTTTTATGGTTGTGCCCCCAGATCAAGGATTTATCTATCTAAAACTGATTAAAGAAGGAAATTAAGACCCAAGAACACCTTTATACACTTGAACCTGCTATTATTAAGTACTTTTTCAAATCTTTGTTAAGTTTAACAATTATCATTTGTAGAAGTAATGATTATTTCTTTTTTTTTTTTTTCAACATAATGCACAAATCACGGAATCACGGAGTTTCAGAGTTGGAAGGGACCTCTAGAGATCATCTAGTCCAACTCCCCTGCTAAAGCAGGATTGCCCAGAGCACATTACTCAGGACTGCATCCAGGCGGGTCTTGAAAATCTCCAGAGAAGGGGACTCCACAACCTCCCTGGGCAGCCTGTGCCAGTGCTCCGTCACCCTCACCGTAAAGAAGTGTTTCCGTGTATTTGAACGGAACTTCCTGTGTTCTAACTTGTGCCCATTGCCCCTCGTCCTGTCACTGGGAACCATTGAAAAGAGCCTGGCTCCAATGTTGTTAGATAGTGTTACATTTGTTGACTGTTTTCTGAGTCCTAAACCTGCCCATAGCTTTCAGAATTGCTAGTGTGCTTTTTCATTATGAATATCTACGAGAGAATACATTTGCACAGATAATTATGGCTCGATTTCTTTTTGTATAGTGTAGTTACAGATTATTTCATTCAAATGTTCTTGGAGATAAACAGTAAGAATAAAACCTTTACATAGGATTTATTTTACTTTCAAATTAATTTAGGTAAATACTTTTAATAATATTTTCCCAGTTTTAAACATTGCATTCTGCTACAAGTCATGTTTATCAATTTAATTTCAATAACAATGTTGGCATAAGTAGATGCCCAAACATTGTCACAAAACATTGTTTTTGTGTGAGTTCTGCTTAAGACTGGTGATAGAGTAAACAGAATTGAAAGAGTTTTCTCTTGTCATTTTCAGCTACACTGTTATGTTGTCATGAACATGAAGCTTTTCTGGAATTCCATCTTTTTCTTCAAAAGTTATACTTTTTTGGTATCTTTAATTGGGAATTAATGATCTTGGTTTTGATCACTTGAATAGTTACATATTTTCTGTAATATAGAACATTATGTCTCATATTAATTTTTTCTTTTATATCAATTTTTTTATATCAATTTTTATATCAATTTTTTCTCTTTATGATTAACTACCGTCTGGAGCCCTAAGATAGAACAGTACAGCTTCCTGATAAGCATAAAGATTTATTTTATTTCCAGTTTGTAACAAAGCTTGAACATTCACATTTTTCCAGTGATGCAAATCCAACACTACTTTAAAAAAATTAAGATTGCTGTTATGTAGAAAACATATTTGCATGAAGCTCTTCTGAAAAATAAATAGAAGAATCATAGAATGACTCCTAATAAGAATGATTTAATGATTAATTAGAGTAAAAAGGATGTGGACACGAATGCCTTTATCCGATAGCCACAGGAGGACAATTTTAATGCCCAGTCAGGTACCATTCATTGGCACTTAAAAGTCATACATGTCACACATTTTATGCTTTAAACTCCTTCACAGGTGTTGGTTTCCTCATATTATTGAGGCAGATATTTTCTTTCAAGAAGTTTAACTTGACTTTCTAAAGTCTTGATCCTCATACTTTTTTAAAAACCTTTGAGTACTTTGAACCAGACGACTATGCAATGCAAATTGTAGGATCATGAATTAAATAAGCAAGTTAATCCTATTAAGTGGACAAGTCCCATGGAAGTCACAGGAATATGTGTGTAACTGGCCACCAGTATAATCAAATGTAATTACATTAAAAAATAACATTGTCTTATATAAACAATTGATGCTGAACTTGTAGTCTGAGATATAGATGCAGCCTAGGAGTTAATTTCTTTCCACCTCTATGACAATATTTATGTTTCCTATTGTTGGATAGTCTGTGTTAATCTGTGGCCTAAACGTATATATTTGTACAGCCTATCTGGCCATAGCGATGCAAAAAATTCCCAAACTTTTCATATGCTGTTGCCTATTTCATATCTTTTTGAAAACTATTATTGAGACAATTCATTAATTATAGATTTCCCAAATAAGTTTTAGTCTATGATGTTTAACCCAGCAGTCCTTTTGCTCCCTCTGGACCTGAGAGTGGGATGCAGGTGCCTGAACATTGGTATTCAGAGATATTTTAGACACCCATGAGTATCCTGACTGCTCTCCAATGGCCACACTACAAAGATACGAATATCTTATTGTTTCAGTACAAAATAAATGTCTCTGACTCCTAAGATATAGTAAATTGAACTAAATTGCCTGTATGAGCAGGCAACTGAATTGCTCTCTGAAAGTCAAAACACCTCCATCCACTTGAAAATACCAGCTTCATATTTTAGTGAGGCAAACCTTCCCTCAAATTGTAATTAGTCCCGAGTTCTAAATTTACAGCACAGTGTTTATTCATTTTTTTTACCCCAAGAAAGTAGATAGAAGAGTTAAAGATACAAAATACTGTTTATGGATGATGCTTCAGTGCCTCTACGTATCTACATAGCTGGTTGATTACCCACACTTTTCTTTAGCCCTGTTAGCCTCATGTAAAACAAGCAGTTCAATATCTAAAAGGATGGGGCTGCATGTACAAATTCACAGAGGCCCCAGCGGAACATGTTTCTTTATCCAATGTGGTTATCCTGCATTTAAACCTTTAAATATTTAAATATATATTAATTTCAACCATACATCTGCTCTAGAGCATAAATGTTCTTCAAAATGTTATCACATTTCTACTACACTTTTTTTTTTTTTTTTTTAATCCAGTCAGTTCTGAAATTAGCATTTCTACCTCCATAATAATTCAATAAATATAAGCATCCAGGAACATTTTGTGAATCCCCCAGTTAGGTTCTTCCCTAGCCACGTTATGACCTAAGTGCACTTTAATCTCTGCTCCCTTCCAAATGCTTCTTTTTTTCCCTTCTTGCTCATACAGAAATCTGTCCATATTGGCAGGGAAGAAGTACTAGTACACGGGAACAAATCCACCGGTCTGGACTTCCATGGGAGAAGGATTTCAAGAGGCACTGTGGCACTTTTTTTTTTTTTTTTTTCAGAGTTCAGAGCATTGTTTTAATCTGTAATGATGATGGAGAGAGGAGTTGATTACTTTAAGTTTCCTGTCTTGAGGCTGATTTCAAAATCAATCCTGACCCAAGTGGTAACTCTAAAACCTGCTCCATGTACACCGTGCTAGTAGTAAAAAGACATTGGGACCTCAACTGCTCCTTTATTTCAGAGCTTTCTATAGCATAGCCGGAAGTATCTAGAAGACAGTGGATGGATAGTTAATGCACACATGACCTTCCTGTATAAAATCATAGAATCATAGTATGGTTTAGGTTGGAAAGGACCTTGAAGATCATAGAGTTACAGCCCCCCTGCCATAGGCAGGGACACCTCTCACTAGACCAGGTTGCCCAAGGCCACATCCAACCTGGCCTTAAACACCTCCAGGGATGGGGCCTCAACAACCTCTCTGGCCAACCTGTTCCAGTGCCTTACCACCCTCACAGTGAAAAACTTCTTCCTAATGTTTAATCTGAACCTGCCCTCTTCCAGTTTAAAGCCTTCCCTTGTCCCTCTTCCCTTGTCCACTGCTGCTGTAAAACTTTCGTAGAAGGCCACCAAATTTGTCAGGCAAGACTTGCCCTTGGTGAAGCCATGCTGGCTGTCACCAATCACCTCCTTGTTTTCTACGTGCCTCAGTAGGGTTTCCAGGAGGATCTGCTCCATGATCTTACTGGGCACAGAAGTGAGTGTGACTGGCCTGTAGTTCCCTGGGTCTTCCCTGTTTCCCCTTTTGAAAATAGGGGTTATGTTTCCCCTTTTCCAGTCGGCAGTAACCTCGCCAGACCACCACGACTTCTCAAATATGATGGCTAGTGGCTTAGCAATTTCATCTGCCAGTTTCCTCAGGACCTGCAGATGCTTCTCATTAGGTCCCATGGACTTATGCACCTTCAGATTCCTCAGGTGGTCTCGCATTTGATCTTCACCTACAGTGGGCGGTTCTTCATTTTCCCAATCCTTGCCTTTGCATTCTGAGTCATGGGCAGTGTGGCTGCAGTCCTTGCCAGTGAAGATTGAGGCAAAAAAGTCATTGAGTACCTCAGCTCTGACTCTGTCCCAAGTAACCAGTTCTTGCGTTTCCTTCTGGAGAGGGCCCACAGTTTCCCCAGTCTTTCTTTTCTCACATACATACTTAAAGAAGGATTTCTTGTTTGTCTTGATGTCCCTGGCCAGATTTAATTCTATCTGGGCTTTAGCTTGCCTAACCCGATCCCTGGCTGCTCGAACTATTCCTCTGTATTCCTCCCAGGCTACCCGCCCCTGTTTCCACTCCCTGTAGGCCTCCTTTTTCCTTTTGGTCATGTCCAGGAGCTCCTTGTTCATCCGTGCAGGCCTCCTGGCTTTTCTGCCTGCCTTCCTCTTTGTAGGGATGCATTGTTGCTGAACTTGGAGGAGGTGGTCCTTGGATATTAACCAACTTTCTTGGACCCCTCTTCCCTCCAACACTTCATCCCATGGCACCATAACAAGCAGATTCCTCAAGAGGCCAAAGTCAGCTCTCCCAAAGTCCAGGGTCATCAGCCTGCTGCACACCTTCCTCGCTGCCTCGAGGATCTCAAACTCGACCATTTCATTGTCACTACAGCTCAGGCTACCCTTGAGTTTGACACTGTCTACCAGCCCCTCCTTGTTGGTAAGAACAAGATCCAGCATAGCTCCTCTTTTCGTTGGCTCCTCAACCACTTGGAGAAGGAAGTTGTCCTTAACGGAATCCAAGAACCTCCTGGATTGCTTATGCCTGGCTGTGTTACCCTTCCAACAGATGTCAGGGTGGTTGAAGTCACCCATGAGAACCAGGGTCTTTGAACATGGTGGCGTCCCTATCTGTCTACAGAGGGCTTCATCCATTCGGTCTTCTTGGTTGGGTGGCCTGTAGCAGACCGCCACTGTAATGTCCCCTGCTCCCGATTTCCCTTTAATCCTGACCCATAGGCTCTCAGTTGGCTCCATCCCTAGGCTGAGCTCCAGTCATTCCAGCTGCTCCTTCACATATAATGCAACACCGTCTCCTCGTTTCCCTTGCCTGTCTCTCCTGAAGAGCCTGTAGCCTTCCATGCCAACACTCCAGTCATAGGAGTCATCCCACCAAGTTTCTACGATGCCAATGAGATCGTAGCCTTGGAGGCGTGCACACATCTCTAGCTCCTCCTGTTTGTTCCCCATGCTCCATGCATTTGCATAGAGACACTTCAGCCGTGTCTTTGTTGAGGCTGACTTGGCTGGAGCAGTTGTAATTACTTTGCACTGCTCTCCAGGCGGCATTCCTGTGCCATATATTAACAGTGCCTCCCCATTGGCTCCTGTTGGTCCAGGAGCTCCTGGCTTGTCTACGTAAGACTTTGAGCATGCTGCAGCATAGCCAGCACATTTTGGAGCTAATGGCTGCAGGCCCTCACCAGCACCCCGTTCCTCTATCCTTGGTACAACATCCCTTGGCTGGTCACGGCCAAACCTGGTAATACCCCCGTCCCCCATCAAATGTAGTTTAAAGCCCTCTTAATGAGCCCTGCTAATTCTGGGGCGAAAACCCCAGAGTCTCTTTGTGATGTCCCTGACCCGTGCCCCAGGGATGCAGCAGACTTCCCTGAGTGGGGTCTGCCCTACATATCGGGCCCTCTGTCTCCCTCAGAGCTGAGTCACCCATGACTATAGCCCTCCTTTTCTTCCTTGCAGAGGTGGTCTTAATGTGGTGGGTAGGCCTTCCCGGTCCTGTACTGTGGAATAGAACAAGGCAGCCACCATGTACCTGACTGATCGGTATCAAAATTATCACAGGCCTGTTTCCTAGAGGATATAGTGTTACTATCCTCCACCCCCACATCAATACTGGAAGCTCAACTGTCTTTATTTGGAAACTTATTTAGCATGACCCAAAGACGAGCTGCTTTCTAGCCATACCTGAAAACTAATGAAAGATATAAACCCTTCCTTAACCCCTCAGTTTATATTAGCTGTCAGGATTTCTAATGGGTCTCTTTTTAGGGGGTGATATTTTGTATTAGATGAAAGTTTATGGTGATAAAAGTCCACCACATATAAACATTATTCATGATATTTTGTGGAATACCAATATTTACGTTTTTGTCATTTTCAGACGAGCCAACTCAAGGATCATGACTGGTTGAAGAGCATTTATATTTTGAAATAGAAAACGTGGATCCAAAATAAGCCTATGCTCAAATCACAGTTACATTTAAATCTCTATACTTGAGAGGTAGCCTTTCATATATAGTAACTTCTCAGCTTTCCATTTCCTTTGGTATTTTCAAGGTCAGAGGGTAAGAGAAAAAGCACAGTTCTGTATGCAATTCTGAGAACTGAACACCACATACTGCTTTTGAAAAACAGATGATTTCTTTTGCAGGACATAACTGCTAAACCCTTCCCCTCCTCTCCGGCCCTCTGGCATTCCAGCTGAGATAATCAGTAGAAAGGGACTTGGCATCAAACGCAAATGTGAAACAGGATGGTGTGAAGCTGCTTACCAAGCTGTTAGAGGCAGAGAAAAAACAAAGATCTGTACCAGATAAAAACTTTAATCCTATCTGCAATGATATAAAGGAAGAAAAAGGCAGATGTTAAGATGATAATTTTGGTGATCTGGAAATCTGGCAGTGAGTTCAGAAATGGTAAATTAAATTAAGTACAGGAGAATAACTACATCTTTCAAAACAGAGCAGGGCAGAAACTCCAATAGAGAAAGCATCATTAGAATTTGGATACATTCACTCTGCAGGCAACTTTTCCTTTCTGCTGAGGTCTATCTTGCTTTAAATTATCCATTGTATCCATTCCTCACTTCTGTTAAAAGTCACCTGCAGCTCTGTAGAATTTGCAGTCTTGTGGAGATAATAGTAATGAAAAAAATACGCTGTTTGGAAATGATGAAGGAAAAGAGAATAAGCTCCCCAAGTACAGGGTAGAATTGTTCAGTTATACAATATATTAGTTAAAAATGAGTTCGGGAGAGAAATGCAAATGGTGGCCTACTGCTTCAGCACAGCAGAGTTTTGTCAGCTGAATGGTTTTTGAGTTGTTCTGCTTTGGACTTACAACAATAACTACCAGTGAAGCACAGCTGGTGTTCAGCAGCCAGAAGTGTAGTAGTCCACTTATGTGAAAGAAGTGATTGTATAGGCAAAACTATAAAAAAGAGACATCAATTAAAAAATGTAAAAGTCATCAGCAGAGGGGAAAAAAAGTAGTTACAAATGTATCTTTTTTCCTAGATCATAGCAAGGTACATATTTGGAATATGAAGGTACAGAAAGAAAACAGTCCATTATGCTACAGAGGATTTAAATTACTTCGTGATAATTTTTTTCAGATTAATTAGAACTAGAATTTCAGTTTGAGTTTTCTTTCTTTGGAGAAATAGCTCAGCAATACTGAGCCAGCATCTGATGTGAATTACTTTGATGTATATCCTGACTGAACTAGTTTTGAATGTATTAGAAATCTATTAGCTATCATAAGTATTATATTTTTAAAAATCCATAATTTAGATGTTGTATTTTTTTCCATTTAAAAAATACAATTATGGAATTGAAATTTGGATTATGTAAACAAAAAAACCCCACCTCTGAATACTGCTGCAAATTTGTTTACTTCTTTTTGACTGCAGAAAGTGTGCAGGAATATGTCAGGTCACAGCTTGGTTTCTTTTAGAATAAACTAACCTAAGTCTTTTTACAACACATTTTGAATTTTGTCATGAAGCAGTGCTTATGCATGCAGAAATTACTGTTTTGCCAACTGTTAATTTTCAGAAGTTACAAGAAAACCCCTGGAGTCACAGGATCAGTTACGACATTGGGAACTTAAATTATAAACACACATATATATGTATTTTTATATATATATATATGTGTGTATGTGTGTTTGTTTCTCTTCTTGATCAGAGACCATTTTATTGCTATTATACTGATTCTTAGTATGCTTGTCTTGGAAACGTGCTTTATTAAAATGACTCTGGAATACAGAGCCTCAAGAAAAATATCACATACATATTCAATTTATAGTTTTGGTATAAACCATATTTATATTTTGATGGTGTAAAGGAATGGATTTATAATGGTATATTTTAAGTTTATATCTGAGTAGAACCTATAGGTAAATAGGTAAATTTATATGTTAAATTATAAATAACTATGTTAAATAGAAACTGAGATAAATATAAAGACATGTCAGTCTCAAAGGAGGAACAGAAAAAACGTTTCTTAGTCCTGTGGGATATGTTAGTGTTATCACTGACTTTTATTTTCTTTGAAATTACAGAAGAATGACAGCATATCCAAGTTAAACCTACATCTTTCCATCAGAGAGTTGAGGGCTTGAAGGATTGCTAAAATGTAATTGTAAACACATCAACATGCTCAGTGCTCCCACTATCAAGTTAGTGGAAAGATTCAGAAAAGAACTTTATAGTTATTTCAGTGTTTTCATTTCATTTTGAGAGAATTCAGAAAAATAAGACAAACAACTTGCCAAGCATCCCCCATCAGCACTCTGCAACATGTTTTGAATTCCACTAAATTCACGTTTAGCCTTCAACCATGTAAAATTAAATTCAAGCAAAAGCAAAGTTCAGTTCAGAATCTCCAAACACAATGAAGGAGGAAAAGTCACGAAAGGGTCTCAGTGGCTTGGATTCTTATAACCAAACGCTCTGCAGATTCTATTGCATTAAGTACAGCAGACAAAATATTTGCCTGTCCCTCCACTGTTTTATTTCCTATGGGAATAAGAGAGCAACATTTATTTCTGGGAAAGAGATTACTATTAACAATGCTAAGGATGACTGGTCCAGAAAACGCAAACATACATGTGGAAGGATCTTCACTACTTGAATCATAGTTATCTACAGAATTCTGTAAGTTCTTATATTTGATTACTGATAAACTATGGTTTGTGGTTAGAATATTCTGTTACTTCTAAATAATTAAGAACAGGAGAAGAAAAATAGACTATGATCTGATATTGAAAGGCCTTTATGTGACAATACCAGCATCAGGGGTTCTCACCTGTTCAGTTCCTAGTTAGTCACTCTAGCTCTATCTCCCAACAAAAAGATCACTATTTTTCCTTAATGGAGTCATTGTTTGAGCACTGTCCCAACTTCCATTTTATCAACACAATTGAAAGAAGGTTCTTCATTTTACAGAAGGAGGTTGTTTTGCTGGGACAATGTGGAGTATGGCAAATCTTAAACCTGTGTGATCTCAACTGGGTTGCTTCCTTGCCCTTCTTGGCCATTTAGGGATGTGATAATATTTTCACTTTAGAAAATATATATTCTTGATAACCATTAGGATACTCCCAGGATTAGCCCCATTTAAGTCAATTATATTGATTACAGAAGTAAAGATAAGATCTTTCGTCCTTGGGATTATAAAATGCATGAAAGAGTAAACCAACTTTTAGTTATTTATATCCGAGTTTCAGCACAATAGCGCTAGAGCCTTTGTATCACTGTCAGAATGATTATAAGAAATTTAAAATATACTAATCAGCTAAGAAATAATAGTAACATAAGATGCAAAAGGATTTACATATTGCATTTTTGTCTGCTACTGAAAAGCAGTTTAGAGACCCTGAGCCAAACTTTTATGGGACTGCAGAAAGTTGCACCTTCCTTCTCAAGTTCCATTGTGATCACAAATTTACTTCTGAAACTGTTCCATGATCAGTTCAGGGAAAAACAACTCCTATCCTATTTGCAGAGAAGAACTTTTGGCTGATATGAATTACCTCAAAAGTAAAGCTAGATGGAGCTAGAGCATATTAATATATTGCTGCAAATTTACTGCCGCTCGACTACTTGGACTGTATCCTCTTGGTAAGGCCAATAATAAATGGAGATGCTAAAGTGTGGTTTGATCTCGATTACTGGCCATGTGGAAAGAAATGGTGCTCTTTCACAAAATATGGATGAAACACTTTCCTATGAGCAAGAGGAATTTTGTTAAATTCAAAATATTTTATAGGAACATGATGCTAATTTTTCCTTTTTTTTTTTTTTCAAAATGAAAAAGTATTTTTTTATTTTATTTTACTATTCTAATGTCAGTATCATAATTTCATTTTGGCCAGGAAAATCTTCATTTTAAATTAAGTTCAGTAAAACATTTACACAATGATAAATACAATTTTAATGAGTTCTCAAATGTACATGTACATGTATACCAGAAATATCTAGAGAGAACACTTGATATTTTTAATTCAACGTTATAATAAACTCCCATACAATTTTATTTTTTTTTATTATGTAGAATGAAAAATTCACAAAATATTGGAATTTTTAATGCAACAAATGTTGTATTTTATAACTTACTCTGAATATTACCTATTTTTACTTCAGAGGCATGTTCAGAGCAGGGTTCAGTTCAGGTGCAGTACTGATTAGGAAGGAGGTGTGAACACTGTGGATAAGTATAGTAGATTGCCTGTCATATGACACAGAACACATATCACACAATGTTAATGGGGACAGAAGAAGTTAATGTTCCTTTTAGCTTCCACTGTTGGCCCTTCCCCCTCACCTGTCAGTAATTGCATCCCTCATTCATGGCATATATGCAGAATTAGAACAGCTTGCTTTAGAAATTTAAAACTGATTGACTTCCTGGTACGTAAAGAGTCAGCAAATCTAGCTAAGCATAATGCAGCTGAATTACTGTGTTTGCCTATGCACCAGTATCCAAAGTATACTGAAACACCCAATGTTAGAGGGGCTTTTGGCAGCCTTGACCCATAGCACACGGTAACAGACAGGAAATAAAAAAAAGCACTTATGTGAATCATACCATTACAACATTGTATATCATCATGTATTTCTTGTATATCATCATATACTTCTTTCCTACATCCTGATTAATTAAACTTATGAAAACCAACTGAAAAAAGTCAGGTCTCATCAGTGTCATCAAGGGCACAGGAAACATCTGTCCCTTTGCAAGACTGTGGCAAATATCTGCAGAGAAAAAACATCAAGTTTTTCTTTGGAATGTGGAGTTCTGGTCTTCAAGAGCAGAACAGGATGACACAGACTGCAGTTTACAGCAGATTCTCATTACAATGTAACATCTTAATAGAAATAATTTAATTATTCAATACAAGCTGTCCTTGCCTTACTAAAAGGTTAATGCTCAATGTCATTAGTCAACAGATTTTAAGAACAAAGATGAATTTTCATAATAGTTCCAAACAGCTTAGCAGAATGTGTACACCTAGAAAGGATGGACAGTCTAAAAAGCTAACAGAATTATAGATGCACACTTTATTTTTCCTTCGGGGGAAAACACCCTCAAAACCAAGCAACAGCAAGACCCTCCACCCTCCTCCCCCAAAACAACCCCCCAAAATCCAACAACAACAACAACAAAATTATATCTATGGCATTAGTTTTAATCCTAGCCTATCCTAAATCCCTTAATAGCATCTTTCTCTCACACTGAGCAGTCTTGATTTTTACAGAACCTAGCTTAATGTATACTCAGGCAATTAATGGAACTATGAAAGATCTTTCTGTTACACAAAAGTACAAAGGCCATGAGAAAATATAAAGATTTACTATACAAGTGGAACTAGGAGCTAGCATTTTTGCAGCTTGCCAGGTCCCCTGACTGGGGTATCTAGTGTAAGCACAGAAATAGGAAGGCATAGCAGAATTTTATCAATGAATGTAAATTAAACCCTGCAATTCAATAAAGCAGAAGAACAGGAATAGTGTAAAAGTCTGATGGATTGTCAAGAAACTATATCATGAGTACATGCATATCAGAGGTCCACTTCATTCACTGTCCTCTCTTATTCAGTAGCCAGATGATGTCTGTGGAAAAAGTATAAGAAACCAGTTATATATGTCCTTGGTTTTCCTCCTAGTGATCAGCAGCTCAAAAACATCCCAAGACCAAGATGATTTATTTGTTCTTAATGGTGATTAATCCTTTTCCCCCTATCATCATGTGTTTTGTACTTGCTTTTTGAAGCCATATAAGCTTTTGGTTTCCAAAATATTTTTATCAATGAGTTCTATAACTTAACTTTGCTTATATATGTGTGTGTTGTTATATCCAAAATACTGTCCTGTCTTCTTTAAAGCTAAGATTTTTTATTTGTGTCTTACTTTTTCTCTTATGAGGAACTTCGTTCTCCATTCCTTCTTTTTTCATGCCACTTGTAACTTCATGGACTTTAAAGAAAATCTCTGATTTCTCTTGTGGTTCAAAAGTCATCTCCTTAATTATTCCTAGAGTGGAATCTGTTTTATTCCTTTCAACAGCAACTTTGTGACTCATCTCCTTAACTCTGTTAGGCCTTCTTTTTTGAAATTGAGACCACAAAGCTAATTGTAGTTCCCTCTGTGTGGTTGCATCACACATTTATTCACTAGTGTTTCTTCCCTTATTTCTTTGCCGAAAAATTACACTGTATAAAAAGGTCCTCCTGCAATTCATTGCAGATGTTTTGCTCTGTGAATAATTTTATCAGCAAAGTTTGTCACCAACTTTTCTAAGGCATTCTTATGTTCCCTCCATATCCATCATAAAAACTGTATATTAGTTCCTGCGTTTGTTATTTACTAATTAGTTATTTATGAGAAAACTTACCTCAGATAATTCAGTATGCTACTCTGCAAAGGCAATAGATAGATAACTAAGTATAAGATAAAACATCTGAAGAAATCGATTAATATAAAGATGGTCACTAAAAACTTGTAACAAGCTGGTACCTCAGCTGTCAGTGTGGGAAGTGTAGCAGTGAGTATGCATGTGTTCAGCATTTTGGCAGAGGCAGTTTGCCATAAATGTAGTCGTTTTGGCAGCAAATGCAAATAAATATAAAATATGAAAGGATTCGTGATAGCTCCATTACTGAATACTGCTATCAACAATGAATTGAGGATACTGAATCCACAAAAAAAAAGACAGATAGCCAATTTCTGATTGATTTGGGAATTATTTTATCTTCTTCTTACCCAAGTAAATATATGGAAACAGTAACAAACAAACAAAAAAATAAAAGATATGTCCTGCATACTTATCCTGCCAAAGGATATTAAAAAAAAAAAAAAAAAAGTTCACTTTTGAATTGATCTTATACAAAATTCATTGTTTAATTGCAGTGCCTGCTATCTGAACCTTGCTATCTCTAGTATCTTTCCACAATCTGTGAAAAGAGACAAGAACAAAAGGTGACTCCGAACTTTGATAAAACAATGGTTAATTTTTTGTAGTCTACTTAGAGCTGATTTATAAGTAGAGTTCTTCAGGGTCTTGAGTCCTATCCTGTTTAATACCTTTTCCAATGATCTGGAGGAGGAGGAGACAAACTACACCCCAAGCAAGTCTGTGGAAGACTCTAAACTGTGTGGGTTTGTATGCGAATCTGTGTGTGCAGACAATATGCATGAGGGCACAGCTGCCATCCAGAGGGACCTAAACAGGTCAGTGGAATGAGACAACAGGGACTACACGGTAAGCAAATGCAGTCCTGCGCCTGCACTTGCCAGCCCCATATTGGTACAGGTTGGTGATTGACTTGTTAGACAGCAGCTCTACTGGAAAAGGCTTAGAGGTCCTTTCAGGGTTCCTCGTGCCCTGGCAGCAATGAAACCTAACAGCTTACTGGGTTGCATCAACATAAATGTAATCAGTAGATAGAGGGTAGAGATTGTTCTTCTTTACTCAGCACTCATAGCTTGAATCAGGAATACTTCCCCCAGCTTTAGTCACACAGGTCAAAATGACATTGATAAATTTGAGGAAGTCCAGCAGAGAGTGATAAAAAATAACAGAATTTATGGTGTTTAGTAGCCGAATCTGGTTATGATATTGAATACTCCAAGCATAACAAAAACAGTAGATAGAAATTATAAAATCTGCTGACATGATAACAGGAGGTGATCCACGTCTCACAACTATACAGGAACGCTGTGAGCACAACTGCTCAATAGACCTGAAACTTCATATTACCATGTGACATCATTCCAAATTCACAGCTAGCCTTGGCTGCATGGTGTGTTTCAATGTACAACAGTCTAGTACCACGGCATGCTTTAACGTGTGACTGTGGTGTAATGCTGGGTGATAATGAAAATACTTGGCCCAAGTCTGATAATCTCTGTTCAAGAAATTCATCTGAGTAATAAACACTACTGTTTACTTTCTCAGTCGGTGACTAAAATCACTCACTTACTTGAGGTGCTTGGAAAATATTGTGAGATATTTTGATTTTGGCCTATTAGTGAATGAAAGGCAGATCTTGTTTCTGTTGGCACTCTTAATTTAAGGTTGTATGTTAAATTTACTGCTCTATAGCAAAGGTAGAAAGTGCACCTCAGCTAAATGCTACATTTAGGTTGATCAACCAGCTATTTCGCTTTCAGGAGTGCAGCTTACTTCAACTTCACAAGACACTTCTTTCTGCACTTCTATCAGCATTGTAAATGACTGTATAAACAGACTGACAACCCTTCTGTTTGGGTTGCAGAAGGTAACTAATTTTTTTCTTTCTTTCTTTTTCTGTCCTTGCACACGCAGTAATTGGAGAAAAAGACATGTTTTTAAGTGCTTAAAATTCAAAATGGATGAATCAGGCTAGGTATTAATATAGGTCTTCTATCAACTCCGAGTCTGCTCTATTAGGTTTTCATCCAAGGCAAGTTTCATGTTCTCAGATTAAGCTGCAAAAAATTTTCTGTGATTGAAAGAAATTATAAACATTCCAGCCATTAAATCTTTTAAATGAAAAAAAAAGGAGTGATTTTTGTTTGATCATTTGGTATATACCAATTTGTGCGAACAGAGTTATGCCAGTTTAAACTTGTTGAATAGACAACCTATACGAGCTTTAGAAATTTTAAAGTACTCCTGGCCCTTTAAGGAGAAGTATCATCACAGTAAGATCCAAACTGATCCCATTCTCTGAAAAAGAAAAAAAAAGCATCTTCAGTAGACAGTGAAATTAAACATTTCCTGTTGCAAGACTTCCCCCAGGAAAAAGACTATTCTTTCCCCAGAGGAAAAATACAGTGTTACAGTGATTAGAATTTTTAGTAAAGATACAGGCTTCTACAGTATAGCTTTCTGTTCAGTAGATAAACAGAGAGCTTTTATGAGCAGAAGGAATCACTTATGATTACCTAATATGGCTTTGGCAATGCAAAGGTCGTGGAACTCTTTACAGTACTTCCATCTTTTACTTCAGCTAAATCTGATTAGATACAAATCTGTCTTTCAGAAGGAAGAATGGTCTTTCTGTAAAGACATCAAACACTGGAGAATTTATTACATTTTTAAGTAATCTCTTCCATTGGATGGTTATTTTTACTAGGTATTCTTACTAATTTGTTTGGGTTTTTTATTTGTTGGTGTATTTTATCTGGTTGTTTTAAAGAGCCCTGCAATTCCAGCACAAATTATTGTGCAGTTTCTTTCCCCATCTCTCCTACTGGTGGGTAATTTTCCCTTCACAGAATGTATTTCTTTCTTTTACGTGACCTCTTGACAAGATCAGACACTCAAGAACATTCCTTTGCTTAGGAAAACAGTGATCCAGAAGAATCAAATACAGTAATAATTTTTCTATGCAGTGGGAACTAGTAGATTGATTTGGTTGTCTAAATGTAGGCATCTAGTGCCATTTGAGATGCCTTAAAGTATCTAATCTGACCTGCAGCTGTCACTCCAGAAGAGATCAAGTCATATTTTATGTCTTATCTGCCAGTTCCACATAGATATGCTAGGACATCTAAAAATGGCAGTAAGCATCTAACTGTGCGCAACTAAATCCAGGCACAGAGATCTGTTCAGCTCATCCTAAAATAGACATCAACATTTGGTCAACTAAATAGCTTTCCAGATACCACTGGGAGCTATTCAGTTATGTGAACATAAATGTCTAAACCTATTTGAGACTCTTTAGTGTATCTCAGATGTCTGCCAGGACTGACAGATAAAGCACTAGACTTACTACAGCTCTGGACCTTTCTGGAGTGGGAGGCTATGCAAGGTACTCTAGGGCCTCTGAAAGAGTAGAAAAAGGAATTTCTAGAAGCTGATCTAAGTAGTGAAAAATAATTTAATCTCCTAATGATATGACTCTTATTCTCCACTGACTTCAGAAAAAGGCAACAGTGACTCACTTATTGTTAGATACCTAACTTATGAAGCTTATGAACCTTCTGTATTTGGTTTTACATTGAATTCAGTGAGGAACTAATATGCACATCTATCTCTTTTCCAGTCAATAAAATAGTTTTATAGAAGTCACAGGATAGAAACCTATAGGCTGGAGCAGAAACAATAGTCCACCTATAAAGTTCCTTTTGTGTTAGTATGGAAACTGTGGTCCTTCTTCTGACAGGACCAAATATCAGCCTTAGGATGATTTTCATGGAGGCAATTTTTAAAGAGATAGTTGGAAGGATGGAATTATACCACGCAGTTACATAACAGCGAAGATTTAATGACTAAGCAGGACGTGTATAATAGTAAGTGGATAATTTCATTTCTAGCAAACACACAAATGCTCTGTAAAGATCACTTGCACTCCAGTGAATGCTTCTGGTCTAGTTGCGACCAGCACCATGACCTCGGGGAAACACAACACTCGTGCTAGCTGAGTGAGACGTCTTTCAGGGCCCTGAGGGCACTACCAGGCTTACTGGCACTGACCCCTGCTCCGGAGGCCTTCCCCTTCCCTGCCAACAGTGCAGGACCCCATTTCAGGCCCCCAGGACCATGAGTCCCTGCCCCAGTGATGCTGCAGCAGGGCCAGTCTCCAGCTCCCTCCCCACAGCCCTGCCCTGCCCAGCCATGGATCCCACCTTCCAGCACAGCCTTGGCCTGTCCCTGACCCCAGGGAGGTGCCACATCTGCCCAATTCCTGTCTGGGATGGTGGGACACAGCCTGGCTGCCAGGCCCTGCCCTGACAGACTCCTGGGGGGAACTCCCACTCTTTCTGGCCCCCAGCCCACAGGGAGCTGCTGGCTCTTACAGCATTTTGATCTTGCCCAAGCCTTGTCTGGCAGCCTGGGTGTTAGACATAGCAGTTCCACCTTGGGCTCAGGCTTCTGTTAGGTGTTGGGCTTCCATGGGTATGTTCCTCTAAGGGGTATTGTTTTCAAATGTAGGGCTTTCTAATTTGAATTGTCAGCATGAAGCACCAGTGGCCTCACTCAGTCGCTTTGATTTTCCACATAGCCAAAACCATATAGTGGCCATTACCTACATTACTATCACATTCTAGCTTCCTGCCCCAAATGTGTTAAAAGGGTATAAAGTTGTTATTTCCTCTGTGTTTCCTTGGTTCTTTTCCATGCACACCTAAACCATTACAGAAGGGAACATGTAGTTCAGAGCTCATCAGTATGCCTTCCCTTCATCTGTGTTTCTTTTGTTTTCCCGGTATGTACCAGAATCATCTACTAAGTGCTGAGTAGATATAGCCAAGGTCTCACTTAACTGCACGGTGCCCTGTGATAGAGGTAACAGCATAGGCACTGAAAGTAGCAACAGTGGAGAGCAATTTTACTCTTGTTTTTCCTTGCTACAGTCCTTGCGTGGTTTGATAAATTTGATAAATTTCACAGACAATTTACAAAATGCTTGAAACAAGTATTTTACAGGCAGTCTCGATATGCCATGTTTTAAATAATATTATATGCTGAATAAATACTGTACTCAAATATACAATCTGCACACAAATAAATAAATACATTGTACAGTACATAGAAATTACTGTCTAATCACTTCTATTTGTTCAAGGCATTATATTTTTCCATTTAAAAATATTTCTACTGCAAAGATAACTTAATAATGAAAAGAACATAGATAAAGTCAGCGCTATATTAGTCTAGAAATACATCTCTGACGCTAACTCCATCTCTGTCCTCTAATTCAGAGAGAAATGTAAATTTTCTTATGAAGTTATGCAGTAGTAAGTCTTAGCTTCATTAGTAGATGGTAAGTTTTCAGTCTTGTGTTCCAAATTGTTTACTTTACTGATAAACTTATTCTTAGCCACTTACTTTAAGTTAAATCTAATCTGAATCTTTGTTTTAAATTGTGATCATGAATACCACAAATCAATTAAACTTTGTCAAATAAACATAATACTAGTAATGAAATGAACGAACACGAACATACCACACTTCCTTCCGTGACTATGCTACAACTCATCTTTATCAGATTATGGCCGATTCTTACACTTTTAAAAATAAAAAATGAAAAAAAAAAAAAAGTGAATGAAAATCATGTCCAGAAGCCCTCAAATTTCTTGCCATTTAAATGTTTTCTTCTTTTGCAATTAATAAAAGGAGTTCAGCATGGTAGTTGCTCCACAGAGCTCAAAGAACATTGTGAAGGACAGAGGAATCATGAATTCTGTTTTAAGAATAAAGAAATGTAGTCACATAACGGCAAAGCAATTTACTTTAGATCACTCATCAGGCCACTGACAGAGCTACATGTTATCATTTGATGCATCCCTGAATGCCTCTAAAATGAGGTGTTAGATATTTAAATTAGTTGGAAATTGTTCCACAGCTGCTTGCAGACACAAGGTTAAAGGTAAGTTTTAAAATCGAAGTGCTCAAAGAGAGCTGTTATTAAGGAAGGGATAAATACTGCCTTCAGTACTTTATAAGCAACATGCAAACATACTTATGTATACGCACACACGCATACATACACACACACACACCTCACTCTCTACTTTTTTAAAGATTTCAGGAGAAAAGCTTCTTCCAGTCATTCTTATTTGATACAATTATGCTATATTTATTATGTACTCCCTGAGGGCTTTTAAAATTATAAAGTGTCTAAGGATTTTTTGCTCTATAATAAAAGTTCCTATAGTTTTAATTGTGGCAGACAGAGAAGATTATCAGCCTAAAAAAGCAAAATGAAGTGAAAGTTGACAGGTTTAACTCAAAGAAAAACAGAAAAAGGAGAATCAACGTGGAAGAAAAAGTTAATATGAACCCTCTGAAAACTGGTGCAACTGAAATCTGAAGAATTCTAAAAGGAATGGAGCTATGAGCAATACTGGGAAAATTCTAGGTCTCCCCAGAAAAAGAAATATGTTCTCTCCTCTGAGAAAAAATATGATAGCAGCCCATATAATTCTGAAAGAATCCTTAGCTGGGAAAATAATTAAAATTAATCACGTTAAATATTTTGCATTTTATAAAAGACATTTGATTCTATAAAAGACATTGCATTAAGTACATAAAATGACACATCCATCCTGTCACCATTGTTTTGATGTTTTATTCAAATCCGGCATTTTCATCTCTATTCAATATTTCTATAGCACAGTCTCTGTAGAATCTAAGCATTAAAACATATGATTTGCTTTATACAAGCATGCGATTTATACTGCACTTTTCTAAACAGCATACTCATTACACATTCTGTGGCATATTTTTTCTATTTATGAAACCAAAGATAATATTTAATATTTTTAAAAGTCCTGTTATTCCAAAGTATATAATTAGTACATACTTAAAGACTAGGTGGTGTTATACTTGGCTATTGCCCAGAAACTTGGACTAGATAGAATTACTTTTTGGGTCTATAAACATCTCAGATTTTCTGTTTTGTTGGACAAAGGCAAAAACTAAGCAGCAAGCTGCAAGCTATCAGCAGGGTGCCCCCAGCACACGACCTGATATGAAACAAAGGGAGGAGCTGGCTGAGTAAGGATAAAACAGAAATGAAAGCTAAGGTATAGGCAAATACTACAAAGCAGAGGCTAAAATCGAGTAAGGGAATGGGACTGTGATTCACAAAGTAAAGGAAATGGGCTTAACTGGTATGAGCAGCACAAGTGATGTTCTGAGAGCAAAAGATGGGACCACAGATAAGCAGTGACTTGATGAAGCTGAGAGATAAAACCACAGAGCTTAGTCACCTTGTTTTGATTGTATATTTGTGAAGCCAGGTAGATAAATCAGGCTTGCAGAATTTATTAAACCTTATGAAGTGAGAGCCAGACCACTTAATCTAGGCATCTAATCTGAATCTGATTTTTAAAATCACAGTGATCAAAAGTGTTGTGGTTTAGCCCAAATCGGCTACTGGGGATGTGGGGGACCCCAGAGGGGACCAACAGATGCTCCTCTCTACCCCTCTTCAAAGAGAGAGGCAGAGGAGGGAAAAAGAGACTTATGAGTTTAGAAGGAAATAAACTACTTTAATGAAATATTAATAATAAAATAAAAAGAAATAATATATACAAAACCATATCAAGCTCCCAGGATGACAATCACACCAGCTGGCACTGGTGAAGTCCCAGGCTGGACTCAGTGACGGATGGGAACCGGATTCTGGATCTGCATTCAGGATCGGGATCACAGGCAGATGAACAGACAGAGTCCTCCTCAGACGTCGGCCATTGAAGAAAGAGGGAGAGGACACTTTGATCCCTCAGCTTTTATAGTGAGCATGAGGCAGATGGGATGGAATAACCCATTGGTCAGTTTTGGGTCACCTGTTCTGTCCGCTCCTCCCTGCCGGTGGAACCCCACTATGCTTTTCCGCTTCCGACCCTCCAACGGGGCAAATAATGAAGTTGGTTGGCCTTGGGTGGTATAGCAATAAGTATAAGCAAGAGCCTCTCTGCATACCATTCTGTTGCAGTGAGGGGTGACGGCTGATGGTGGTGCTGGTGCCTCTGCTTCTGTTTTACCTCAAACCAGGACAAGAAGGTAAGGGCCTATATGACCTTACCTGAAAAGAGGTACCTATCATCGAAAGCCTTCAGAGTGAGATTCTGCCTATATTAAAGCACTGAAGTTAGATTGGTAGTTTTATCCTCAGAGGCATTCAAAAAGGAATGCCTTTGTTAGTACATGGAACTGAAGACCCTTTGCAGAGCTAGCCCTAAATGTTTTTAAGCTACAGTAAGGGAGTTCATTGTTGAGGAAACTTAGCTTTCTTGCTGATCCAGAGTGTACTGTGTATTAACTGTTACGATTCTGTGAAGTTTAATTATGGCTACTTTGAAAATCAGAACTTTTTGTCAAAGTAAATTACAACACTTTTTTTCCTCAGCATGCATTATTTAGCAAGTGCCCTTTTATTTCCTATATTGAGCACAAATTTCTGATGTAAGCATTTAACACAAAATGGAGATGAAGTGGGAAAAAACTGAGGCATGATTTTCTAAGGGATTTTAGTTATTTTACTTACTAAAATTAAATTCAGATTCTTGAAAGTTGGGTGAGATTTTGTCCCCCCAAAAAGTTACATCCTCTCAGCCCAAATCATTGACATAATTTTATAAAGGTTGTTTCTTAGATGAGTTCTTCCAGATGTTACTCAGTGGCTGACTGGATTTGTTCCACAAATCATTATCCTAAAGCACTTAATTCTTCTGCCTGGTAATTTTAGCCCAAGATGTTTTTGACCTTTACTGTCAGTTAGGATTGTAATCTGGTTGCCTGCTACACTTAATAATAATAATGTGCAAGCAAACAAGTAAACAAGGGTTACCTATGGAAGGGGCTCATAAGGATCATCGAGTCCGAATCCCTGCTCCTCACAAGACTGGTTAAAAATAAACTATATGACTAAAAGCGTCATCCAGATCCTTCTTGAAATCTGACAGGCTTGGTGCCATGACCACTTCCCTAGGGAGCCTGTTCCAGTGACCAATCACCCTCTCAGTGAAGAATCTCTTCCTAATGTCCAGTCTGAACTTCCCCTGATGCAACTTCATTCCATCTTCTTGTGTCCTATTGCTGGTCACCAGAAAGAGGAGATCAGCACTTCTCCCTCTGCTGCCCACCTTGAGGAAGTTGCAGACTGCGGTGTGGTCACCCCTCAGCCTTCTCTTCTCCAAGTTGAGCAAACCAAGTGACCTCAGCTGCTTCTCGCTCCTCATCTCTTGCCTTTGAGGCCTTTCACTATCTTGGTTGCCCTCATCTGGACACTCTTTAATAGTTTGTTGTCCTTCTTATATTGAGGTGCCCAAAACTGCACACAGTACTCTAGATGGGGAGGCACCAGTGAAGTATCAAGTGGGATAATCACCTCCCTTGACTGGCTAGCTGTGCTGTGTTTGATGCAACCCAGGACACAGTGCCCTTTTTGCTTCCAGGGCACACAGTTGACTCATATTCAACTTGCCATCAACCCAAAACCCCAGATCACTTTCTTCAGAGCTGCTCTCCAGACTCTCATTTCCCAATTTGTACATATAACCAGGATTACCCCATCCCAGCTGCAGAATCTGGCACTTGCTCTTGTTAAATGTCATACGGTTGGGGATTCCCCAGATCTTTAGTCTATCCAGATCTCTCTGTAAGGCCTCACTACCCTTGAGGGAGTCTACAGCTCCTCCTAGTTTACTATCATCAGCAAACATTTAAAGTACATTCAATTCCTGCATCCAGATCATTTATAAAAACATTGAAGAGCACTGGCCCTAAAATATCTCAGAAGGAATCAGGTCCTTAGTTTTATTTTTATTCTGCAACATTTTCTCCTTGTATTTTCTCATTTTTATAGAATGTTCTTGGGGTCTACATAAAACACCTCAACATTTCCTGCATACTTTCACATTATTTGTCAAATAATAGAAACAAAGCATCTTGATATCTTTATCTATCTTGCTTTTGTAATTGCAGGAAAGTGAACTGACAGACTTGAAGCTAATAAGATGCAGTTAAAATTTATCCTTTTAATGTTGACAGGGATTAAATTATAATGACTTTATGTTCAATTACTTTAATGAAAAATAAGTCAGATTTTCCCTGTTATTATAGAGGTTTGGAAGATGAGAGCCATATGAAAGTTTGTTAAGCCTTTTGCACCAACTGATACCACGCACATGGCCTGTGACAACCATATAAATTGAGTGTGGTACTTAATTGCCAATAGTAGAAGTATTGTTGATAATTATCATAAAGCATAAGCTGAAACCTCCATGTACATTGAAGTTTTGTACATGCATCATGTTAAATTTTAAAAGTGAGGAGTCTAGTTTCGTTAGATATATTTTTCCTGCACTGAAAGAAATAATGCAAAATTATTACATCTGCAGAAACTAAATTGTCCTTCAAGAGTAATGTGATATGAAATGAACTGAAAGAATGATATTTGTTATAGAGATTTTTAATTAAAAAGTGAAAAATATCTTAAAATTCACTTTCATTCCTTTGGTACTCTTGTTCAGTATTGTCTTAGCTTTGTTTGTAAAACAACAGCCATAGACCTGCAGACATGAAGGATAGTGATTTATTTGTTAAAAAAGGTATTTTCTTGCCAGATATGTTCCTTCATTATTTTTTTTTTAGGTTTTTTTTTTTTTTTTAAACTTGTCATCGCATACACTGATTTCTGCAAGTATTTTCAGGTTTGGAAATACTTGTACTGCGTTCTATGTTTGAATTCTATAATCCTATTTTTTTAAAAGAAATTATCATTATCATAGCAAGACATCTGCTGTCTGCAATTAACATTTAGCCGTTCAGGGCCACATTTCTGACTTTTAAGTCACTGTTCATTCCCTTATGACTATTTTGAGAGAGAAAATTACCCTACACATACTTTTTATTCTGTCAAATGTTGGACGATGATATATTTGTCATGATAACTGAGGGGAACACTGTCATTGACTTCACCTCAAACACTAAATCCATAAAAAAAGCCACTTTTAGGTTAGCTACTTTACTGTGTACACTAGCAACCTCAAAAATATTCAGTAGGACTGCAGCTTAGTTCATCTGCATGTCTTGTGTGAGATACAAATGCAGGCGAAATGAGTATTCACATCCTTATAAATTGCAAAACACACTTTCTTCAATGTTTGTCAGCTCCACTGGCCCCTGTAATTTTGACATGTTAAATGGCAGATGCTTCTTACCTTTGTTCCTCGGTTCATTCCCACAGGATGCAAACAATCTAACACAACTGATCAAACCTCCTCCTCATAGTGTTTCATAATACATACAGAAGACATACCTTCCATTTATTATGAATACACAGATTCCATACTGCTGAGGTAGAACTATTGGTTCAAAGCATTTCAGAACAAATTGTTCACATTTTCAACAATGTTACAAAATAAACATAATATGATAAAGATCTCAGCCATAAATTTTTACTGGTAATTTCTCACACATTTCTATTGAACGATAATTTAGATTAAACACATCATTTAGATACGGAAGTATACTAGTGAATTCCTTTTTCATTATCTCTATGGTAATTCTCTTAATATAAAAGCCTTGAAAGATGGAAGTTGTGGATAAGATTCTTGCTACAGAAGGAAAATAAAAATGAACAAAAAAAATGAATGCAGTTTCACTTTTCCTCGAAAATGTGAACTCGCAACTTCCAGCAGACAAGTTATTATATATAAGAATGACCAGAAGCATTTTTAAAAGGCAATAAATCAATAAGATTTATAACAAAAATAAAGACATACATTTAAAAGAGGAATTGATATTTTACCCTCAAACTGTATGAAGGAGGGGAAGGCCTCAAATCAAATGTGAAGCCTTCTGAACGAGTACTGTGGCACTTTGGGACGTCTCTTTTCCGTGAGCAGCTACAGCCTTGTTGCAAGACATACTGATAAAACACTACAATCTTTTCTTCACTGTGAGGAGAAAATAGTGACATGATAGATCTAATTGAAATCAACATAGTGCTTTAAAGAAGTGGTTATTGATATATTCTATAGGAATTTCTAATATAGAAAGCCAGTGACGAAAACTCATGAAAAATGGTAAAGAAGGACCAGAGCTCTAAGACAAATAGGGAGGATATACAGGTAACTGTGAGAGCAAACATAAGACAGAATCATCTGCTAACCAAGAGAATAAGGCATAAGGGGCAAAATAAACTTGACATATGTACCAAATACTGACAACAGGCAGGTCTCTGTCAATGTGGGCTTCGTACTAGGAAGCAAAACCAGGTTTATTTCTCGAGCACATACAAAGAACAGAAGGCGGCAGTTCCTTTCAGGAGCAAGGTTACAAGGTGCAGTCTTGAGACTAAAATTAGTCTCAAGACTGGTCTTCAAGTAAAAAAAAAAATTTATATTACAGTAACAAATAAAAACAGTACAGAAACTATCATAGTTGAAACAGTTTGGGAAAGATACATTTAAAAACAGTGGAATGAAATATTTTAATAGCACACTATTAAAAAAAAAAAAAAAAAAAAGCAGCATTAAGAAATCATCCGGTCTGGGACAAAGGCAGGAGTACTATTGAAAGGAATGTGGAAGTTAAATATGGAGGTATGACTATGGAAGTTACAATGTCTGAGCTGGAACTATGGAACTAAAACTGGAAAAGCTTGGCATCAGTATATTCGATGAACAGTGCTGTCTCTGTTTCATAAACAACTTAGAACTGAATACTTTAGGGTTTTCCTTTCTTTTAAATCAATAAGTGATGGGCTGGGTTCTCTATCTGTAATCAGTGGAAAATAAGAAAAATTAAGTGTGTTAATAGAAAGATAAAGATGCAAGTGAACCAGCTGTTGTTTCAAGTAGATGGAAAAGAGAAGCCTAGCTGTTGACTTACAAGAATTATTGGAATGGTCTTAAAACAAAGAAGCAAGGTAAAAAGTCATGAAAATGATAGGTAGAGAGAATAAGGAATTAATAGTTATAACACTTCTTTAATGCATTACATTTTTAAATATCAGACTAACACAAATCCTCCCCATTAAAGCTAATCCCTCTATTAATAATGGAGAAATGGTGCTGTAGAGATAATGTATGGCTTGCATAAATCAGCATAGCAACTTGGAAACAAATCTGGAATCATATTTTCCAGTTTCAGTGGATAATACTTCTCTTCAATCCCCTTCATAAATTAGACCTGGCACCTAACTTTCAGGTACAAAATTCAACAGGGCTGCTTTTCTCCCAGTATACTGCCCACTCAGGCTATGATCTCACTAGATCTGACATCCTAATCACAGTCAGGTTTTCTAAGTTATTAGGTAGTAGAAACAAAAACATTCTCCCGCGTGTTTATTTCTCTCCCTTTACATGAAATATTAGTGTGATGAATCATATCTGCTGTTCTTTTTGAAGAGTGTTGAATTGTATTTAGAGTGGTATCTCCCAGATGCTGACCTCAATGGCACAATTTAACTACGCTTCTTTGAAGAAAAATAGATTTTAATTGAAAAGGAGGGCTTTTATTATAACTATAAAAGCACAGACAAACAACTAACTTGGGCTTCACTGTTTTCACATAACTTTTTTGTATAAAATTGAATAGTTATTTTTAGAAATGTAGGTACTGGAAAGAGAAAGTTACTACCAAAGTGTCATTTAGACTGTTATCATCTAGGTCTCTGCTCACAGAGAGATGCTAGATTGATCAGCTTCTAACCTAAAGAGAAATGAGGGTCAAGGTTCACACGGAAAGGTTGTTATACTACCTAGTAGAGATGTAAAAGAACAAACTTTCAAGTAGGTAAGACAAGAAACGGGAAAATTAACCTAAAATGCATTAAACAGTTATTCTATTTATAATGTGATTGTTTTACTGAGTCAGAGCACTTAAAAGGAAGGGAGAGATAATGCCTGTGGAAGAGAGGGAAAGAGTCATTAGCACTTGAATACCAGGAAGGGACAACATGAAAAGTTATAGTAATCCATAAAAAGACTGCTTCTGTCAAGTCTGTGATTTTTAATATGTTGCAGAATTAATAATTTCAGTTTTCAGGCTCAGCTTTAGAAGTATTTTGTATATCTCACTTGAATTTCAGGATTGTTACATCAGGAGTAAAATGAAAACTTTCTGAAAAATATTCTCCTCTGTTTTAACAAGATATTTTCATGAGATATTTTCATGAAGCATTTGATGCCACTGATGGAGTGCATCACATTATGGGATAAAAATTCAGCAGGATCTGCCATTATGAATGGCTCTCCATACACAGCCATTTGCCATCTGATCCTGGAACTGTAAAACAGAACAGAATTGTTATCAGGGAAAAGGATAAGACATTTTCTTCTACTGTATTACTAATGGAAAAAGAGCAATTGACAAAAAGTCGATTACCTCTTTCATGTTTTCCCTCATAATTTTGTTTGAAATAATTCAACAAATTTTCTTTTAAAAGCGATCTTTAAGAGCATTAAAAGTAACTTTTTTGTTGTAGATTTTTTGTGTTCATTTCTTTTGTATAAAGAATTTTGTTTATCAAGTGTCTTCTTTTCAATTTTATTGTTATGTTTGGGTCTGTTCAAACATTGTTACTAAATGAAACATAAGACTTTGGCTTTTCACTCAATGTTATTTAATTTTTTATTTTTTTTTTTTTAATCTGAAATGAGACCCATAAGTTCTATCTAAAGCATTCTACATTGCTGTTTCCTGGATTTTTTTTTTTTTTTTTTTTGTAGCTCATGTAATTTACTTTAGTTGGTTTTACATCCAAGATTGATGTTATTCACAGAATGTGAACTTTAGTCTCTGATAATGAAACAAGGTCAATTTCAAACTCTTTTCTTAAAAGAAACAAGGCTTGATGGTGTTTGCAACTCTGGTCTTTTATACTTCTTTTGATGTGCTTGCTCTACTTCTGCTGTGATTCTGAGCAGCTATAGCATTAGAAAGAAGCTATATTATTTCTTCAGTTGTAGAGCTCTGTGTTCTGGTCCTTGGAAAGTTCATCTCATGGTTCTCAACAGAAGGGACGACATGAAATGTTAAGGTCAACTGATGTAATAATTTTGGATGGAATACTTCCAAAAATCACTTAAGCTACAATTATACTGTAATTTTCAAAACAGAATAATGAGTTTGGAGGCATCATTAAGATGTTTCTTCAACAGTTCAATATGCCCATGTCATGTGTCATTGGGATGCAACAGGAAATAAAATTATTTTTTTCCAATTAAAAAGTACTGTCAAATTTCGAAACAAGTGATACAAGCATTTGAAACAGCCTAGCTATTTATCCTTCAGTACTCCACTAAGCTGCATGGGAAAAAGATGCATGAGAAGAGGCAAAGGAAATTGGTTTGGTTCAGGTTGGAGAATATAGTTGAGGGAAGATAAAATGGCTTTGTGCAGTGACCTAGAAGGCGATTACAGAGAACATTCACTCTTCTGAAGTGCAAAGCAAAAGGACAAGAATTAGTGTATACAAACTGCAGCAACAAGAATTCTTACCACAAATAGGGAAAAAAATAATCTTCACAGGGAGGGTAGCTAAATGAAGAAGCATTTGGCCCAGAAGGACTGTGAAATCTCTGTCCTTGGAGATTTTCAAAATTCAGCTGGTCAAGACCCTTTGCAACCTGATCTTTAAGCAATGGGTTGGACCAGATCACCTCCAGAGACCCTTACCAAATCAAATTATTCTGTTTCTACATTTATTCTGCTCCCCAACACCAAAGTACTGAGTTAACTTTAGTAAGGCACATGGAAAACAAGTAGGTGATTGGTGGCAGCCAGCATGACTTCACCAAGGGCAAGTCATGCCTGACAAATTTGGTGGCTTTCTACAAAGGGGTTACAGTGGCAGTGGACAAGGGAAGACCAACTGATGTCATCTACTTGGACTTGTGCAAAGCATTTGACACCGGCCCACACAATATTCTGGTCTCTAAATTGAAGAGACATGGGTCTGACAAATGGACCACTCGGTGGATAAAGAACTGTCTGGACGGTCACATTCAAGGAGTTGCAGTCAACGGCTCGATGTCCAAGTGGAGAGCAGTGACAAGTGGCGTTCCTCAGGCGTTGGTAATGGGACCTGTACTGTTCAACATCTTTGTCAGCGACATGGACAGTGGGGTTGAGTGCACTCTCAGCAAGTTTGCCGATGATACCAAACTGGTGAGGTAGACATGCTGGAGGGGAGGGATGCCATCCAGAGGGAGCTGCGTGGGCTGGAGAGGTGGGCCCAAGCCAACCTCACGCAGTTCAACAAGGCCAAGTGCAAGGTCTTACATGTGTGTCGGGGCAATCCCAAGCACAAATACAGGCTTGGTGGGTAATGTCTGGAGAGCAGCCCTGAGGAGAAGGACCTGGGGGTGCTGATTGACGAGAAGCTCAACATGAGCCAGCAGTGTGCGATTGCAGTCCAGAAGGCCAACTGTATCCTGAGCTGCATCAAAAGAAGTGTGGCCAGGAGGTCAAAGGAGGTGATTCTGCCCCTCTACTCCACTCTCGTGAGACCCCACCTGGAGTCCTGCATCCAGCTCTGGAGACCCCAACATAAGAAGGACATGGACCTGCTGGAGCGTGTCCAGAGGAGAGCTATGAGGATGATCCGAGGTCTGGAGTACCTCTCGTATGAAGAGAGGCTGAAAGAGTTGGGGCTGTTCAGCCTGGAGAAGAGAAGGCTCCAGGGAGATCTTATTGCAGTCTTCCAGTACCTAAAGGGGGCCTACAGGAGAGCTGGGGAAGGACTTTTTACTGGGGCATGTAGCGATAGGAAGAGGGGGAATGGCTTTATACTGGAAGGGGGCAGGTTGAGATTGAACATTAGGAAGAAGTTTTTCACTTTGAGGGTGGTAAGGCACTGGAATAGGTTGCCCAGAGAGGTTGTTGAGGCCCCATCCCTGGAGGTGTTCAAGGCCAGGCTGGGTGTGGCCTTGGGCAACCTGGTCTAGTGAGAGGTGTCCCTGCCTATGGCAGGGGGGTTGGAACTTGATGATCTTCAAGGTCCTTTCCAACCTAAACTATTCTATGATTCTATGATTCTATGAATCCTTAAATGAGAAGAAGGATGCAAAAAAGAAATGTTCATTTAACCCTAAATGGGAAAAAGATATTTAAAAGTGTGATGCTAACATGAGTTTCCCAGTAAAGATGATTTTTACGTTTACTAATGAAAGATAACAGAGTTTCTATTGCCGCAACAGTGTAAGTTCTTGGGAATTGACTGGGTTAGTCTTGAACGGAGATTTTTTAATTTGTTTGTTTAACTGGCATAACAATGGTCTAGTAACAGAAAACCTTTATTTAAACTAGTTTAAGTTAAACTTTAATTAAATCAGTTGGGAACAGCTATGTTTGCGTAATTGAATTGCCTGTGACTTTAGAATAAATTGTGGAATGGAATAATGCAAATGTAAAATGATACCAGGGATTCCAGACTGTAAATAGAAATTATGGTGGTCAGTCATCACTAAAGGAGTGTGAACTTGCATTGCTCAGTAAAAGCAGTTACACAATAACAAAGAGAACAGTAAAACAAGTAATAGGCAACCAAGGAATATGTACGTAGACTCCATGAAGAAAATATTTAAAAATAAACCTAAGCAGATGCAAGACTGTGGAGAGGAAGAACCAATATTTTGAGCAAAATGAGAATGAAAGAGCAGATCAGGGGAGACCTGTCTTTGAAGAATGAATGTTTATGATTAGGGAAAAATTACAAAAAAACTCAGGAATGGACTATTATGAAATAACTTGCACAATGCAGAAGTTTTGTGAGTTATTTCAGCTGGTGATTAGATAATGTGCTGAAATCCTTTTTCCTTTTTCCTTCTCTAATGTGGCCATGAGAGTTTTCATTATCTATATAAGTGTCTAATCCTTTTATCAAACCAACTAAGCTGTTGTCTCAGGGATATCTTGTGGCAATGAAAACTACAAGTTAATTATGTATTGTGTAAAGATGTATTCTGTTCCATCAACTTCAAATTTGTTGCTTTTCAATTTCATTCAGTGTCTCTTTGCTCCTGTATTATGAATTTCTGTACATCTCCTTCCCTTAATAAGTGTTATTTAAGTGCAAGATATTTCATTATTATAAGTTTAAAATGTATTATCATCTCTGTAACAAGATCTTTTACAGTACATGTGAATTATTATTCTTACTTGTCCCTCAAGAGGACCAAACCCTTTTATGATTGCTATGTGTGTGGGGTTTTCTCTTATAAGCTGCGTGCTCAGTTCTTTACTGTGTAAAATTTTGTCTCTATTATTTAGAAATTACAGTGGTTTTAATACTCTCTGCCATTTAGAAATAGATCAAGCCATTTATTTCATGATAGTAAAATGTTTAAGTATGTAATTATAAACTGATTTTCATTACTATACTGCTCACAAAAATATATTTGTTTGATGACATAAACCAATTCTATTTTTTTACACCAATTGTTAATATGCCATTGAATACATCTGATGATAACTTCTATAAGCCCAGTTGTGTATCTCAGTGTTCAGTTCATCTCGAAGTTAAATGTTTTTTTAATACAATTTCAGAAATTATGAAAAATAATATCATTAAAATATGTATTTGCAATGGAACTGATGACTTAAAAGCAATTATTTTAATTGTTATGTTGTGCTTGCTTCAGTTATGAGATTCAGTCTCCTGAGAAAAATAAAGGGCAAATCCAATTTGGCATATATGTAATTTCTTCTCAAGCCAACAGATGTGTCATTCAACTCAACATCTGCTTGGCTTTTACTTCTAGTGATAGCTAATGTATGTGAATTTATAATTTATATGAAATGATCAAAGAGCAGGTTGAAAATTTCTTAAAAACTAAAGATTTGACTCTAAGAAGTATTATGAAACCTGCTTGGTTCTATCAAAAAAAAAAAAAAGATGTTATTGGATATAAAAATAAAAAAATGCATCTATTTGGGCATTGGGTAAAAAAAGGCAAAATGTTTGAGGCAGTTCTATTAATAAAGATGCAGTAAGCAGAGAGTTTTCTTTAAATGTCAACTGTAATATCTAGGGCTGTCATGATGAAGACAGAACTTAAACATCAAACATATAAACTACACATAATTAATACAGGAAGCTGTAAGTGCATGACAGCTGCAGCTAAAATAATGTGTGAATGTGCTTGCATAAATTCAAGCACATTTGTGTTGGATGTTTCTAATATTTATATTGTTATTTTCAAGTCAGTGTCTATCTGGCATTGCATCAGCATCATCAGTTTATGCTCCGATAGACCAATATTTGCTAGCTCCAAATCTGTGAAGTTTATAACATCTAACTATTCAGGAGTAAGACCTCAAGTCAAGATTCAAATTTTTTATCTGACCATCTAAAAACTAGATGTCTATGACTGAACCTTGTCTCCTTTTCTAGTCAATGAAGAGAATCAGGGACCTCCAGAGGGCAAATCTCATATCTGGTTTAGGTGTTTAAAATAGGTCGAATTAAGCACCTTCCAGAGACAGCTCTTATTCTTGACTCTGAAAAGTAGCCCAAAATGAACAGCTTATATATTTATTGTTTTTTTTTTTTTTTTTACATCTAGAGTACTATTTAATGAAACCTAGCTTACATGTCTGCTTGTAGAGTACATGAAGAACTACCTGAAATTTGATAGGCTGCTTAACATTCACAGGTAATATACTATAGATTTTACAAACAAATCAAAGCAACTAAAATAATATGAATTGAAATAGTGAATGTAGGTGATACTGATAATTTAAGAATGGATTAGGAAAACAGCAATGCATGGTTTTGCAGATCATCCTAGATTAGTTTAATTCCAAGGCAAAATGGCTTGACAATGACCCTTAGATTTATTTTAAAAATGCAAACATTTGACTAAAGAGGAAGCAATCTAGATCACATAAAACTGATGCTTGAATATTTTCTTCCATTCTGGTGTCCACTTCAAGAAAAATGCTGACATGCTGAAGGAAGTTAAAAGGATGTGGATGATTTGGAAACTTGAAAATAAGCTTTATAGTGACAGTCTTAAAAAATTCTATGTTTTCAGCTTATTGAAAATGTAATAAGGTGACTTGATCTCTATGTATCAGTACTTAAATATGAAGAAAATGTGCTTCTGCATGGAGAAAAGTTACTCACTTGCCTGCCAATGGTTCCTCAGTTCCCTGCTACTGTGGCAGTCAAATTTGACAGTGATGAACACTTTCATCTTTTTTACACTCATCACAAAATTTCAGTGGTTAAGAAGTGAATTAGCCTAGATAAAATTGTAATGGAAAAGTGTCATTGCCCTTAGCGGGCTATGATACCAAGGTCAAATTAGTCAATTAGTTTCTTCCAGTTCCTTTTATTCTAAAATATATGAAAAGGTTTATGGTCAATAAATGCCACATCTTCCATATTTTTGCTTCCTGTTCCAGTCTGCTGTTTATCAGGTCAATATTTTTAAATCAAGTAATTTTAGGTTATGGTCATGATTCAAGTACAATATCAACAATACGTGCAAGATGTGTTCTACTTAATGAATATGTAATTTCTATGATTTCTCATACTTCTGCTCTGGAGTCATATATCATTCCTGAAAACAACAGTAGTATATAGCATCTTGAGTTGTTCTGATGACTTTCAAATTACCTTTATACCACAAGAGGGGATTAAATGCTTACACCTCTCATTCCAAGGGACAATTTTCATCTGTTATGTATGCACCAGGCTCTAATGGATACAACAAGGGTGTACTTTAAAATAAAGAATGAAGAGGGGAGCATAAGTGCATAACTAGAGGAGAAATACCCCTAAAACTGCTAAGAATCCACTATTGATATAAAACCAACCAACCAACCAAACAAACAAACAAACAAAACCCAGAAAAAAAACAAAACAAAAACACCAAAAAACCAAACCAAACATACCCCCCAAAATAACCAAAATAGAAATCATAAATGTTTTTATGTACTTACTGTTTTTTAAAACTAAGTTTCTGGGTGTTTTGTGTTTATGTTTATAAAAATCTTTAAAAAAAAAAAAACTCTTTTAAATGTGAAGACAATACCAAAATGAGAAAACAGTGGGACAAATTCTTAACTCGAATCAATTATAGAAGTTCTGTTGAAGCTTATATTAAATGAAACTGCCATTGCTGCAGTTAAAACCGGGGATGTGGCTGGGAAAGAAACAACGCTGCTGAAATCAATGCCATATCTGCAAGAGATGCATGAAACCCTAACTTATCTATTGAGGATTTAAGCTGTTCAGGTATAATATAGTCCCAACAGACAGAACTACACCTGAGCTAATAAGGGATCCACTAGCACAGCTATATGGCTTCTGAATCAGATCTGTTGGGTATCCGTGCATCTTAGGTTGCAAATAAACCATATCTTTCTGTACGTATTTCTCAAGACCTTGTTACAAATGATGCAGAGAAGGTTCCTGTATTCCCTCAAAAAAGCAAAACAGAACATCAAAATGAGGAGCATTTTAGTATTAGAGACATTGCTAGGAAGCTTCCTAGCCTGGTATGGCCCTTGGACTATTACCCATCGCTGCTCTTCCATGTGAGCGGCCAGGAAGCTGCAACACATAGTCCAAAGGCAATCGAAAAAGACTTCAAGGCCTTTGGACAGTTGGTAAAGGAATCTGGTGTAAAGGTTATTTTTTCCTCACTCCTTTCATTTGTAGGCAGTGACACTGGAAGAAACAGATGGGCTGAGTTTATAAATACATGACTCTGGGTAGTGTCACCACAACAATTTTGGGTTTTTTTGATAATGGGATGGCCTACGCAGCACCAGGCTCACTGGTGTAAGATGAGATTCACCTTTCTAAAAGGAGGAAGAGGGTCTTTGCTCACAAGCTAGCGGCGCTCATTGACAGAGCTTTAAACTAGGCTTGAAGGAGGATCATCAGGTTTGCCCATAACAAGCTGTGGGAGGACACAACAAGATTAGAGCAATGGGGTGCTAGCAAGGTCCCTCATGTTGTTGCTCTGAGACATGATGGCTACATTGCAGCGCTGCAGACTTGAAGTCTTACAGTGATGAGCCAAAGGCTCCTGAGATAATAGGAGCCAAGAGGGAAACACCAGTGAAATACATTAAAGAGGTGACCTCGCACTCAGAGCTGTGGGTCACACTCAAAGAGCTGTAGTCAATGGCTTGAAGTCCAGGTGGAGACCAGTTACAAGTGGTGTTCCTCAGGGTTCAGCACTGGGACTGGTGCTGTTCAACATCTTTGTTGGTGAGATAGACAGCGGTATCAAGGGATTTGCTGATGATACCAAGCTGTGTGGCGAGGTAGACGCTCTGGAGGGGAGGGATGCTGTCAGGAGGGACCTGGACAGGCTTGAGAGGTGGCCCCATGACAAACTCATGAAGTGCAACAAGGCCAAGTGCAAGGTCCTACATCTGGGTCAGGGCAATCCCAAGCACAAACACAGGCTCGACAGAGAAAGGATTGAGAGCAGCCCTGAGGAGAAGGACCTGGGGGTGCATATTGATGAGAAGCTCAACATAAGCCAGCAATGTGCGATCACAGCCCAGAAAGCTAATCATAACCTGGGCTGCATCAGAAGAACTGTGGCCAGCAGGTCAAGGCAGGTGATTCTACGCCTCTGACTCTGGTGAGACCCCACCTGGAGTACTGCATCCAGCTCTGGAGTCCTTGACATAAGAAAGGCACGGACCTGTTGGAGTGGGTCCAGAGGAGGACGACCAAGATGATCCGAGGGATGAAACACCTCTCCTATAAAGACAGGCTGAGAGAGTTTGGGTTGTTCACCTTGCAGAAGGGAAAGCTCCAGGCAGATCTTATAGCACTCTTCTAGTACCTAAAGGAGGCCTACAGGAGAGCTGGGGAAGGACTTTACTAGGGCATGTAGTGATAGGATGAGGAAGAATGGCTTTAAACTGGAAGAGGGTAGATGTAGATTAGATATTAGGAGGAAATTTTTCACTTTGAGGGTGGTAAGGCACTGGAACAGGTTGCCCAGAGAAGTTGTGGAAGCTCCATCCCTGGAGGGGTTCAAGGCCAGGCTGGATGAGGCTTTGAGCAACCTGGTCTAGTGTGTTCCTGCCTATGGCAGGGGGGTTGGAACTCGATGATCTTCAAGGTCCCTTCCAACCTAAACCATTCTATGATTCTATGAATTAAGGGGCGTTCCTCTAAGAAGATGACACAGTCAACAGCCAAGCTGAAGTTCCTTTACACCAATGCATGAAACATGGTCAGCAAACAGCAGGAGTTGGAGTTGTGCAGAAGGAAAACTTTGATTTAGTTGCCGTTATTGAAACTTTGTGAGATAAAAGCCATGACTAGAGCGTGGCTATCAATGGTTACAGGCTGTTCAGAAAGTATAGGCAAGGAAGGAGATGTGGTGGGATAGTCCTGTATATTAGGGAGTGGTTTGATTGTCTAGAGCTTAATGTACCATAACCAAACACAGTACTCAAGGTGGGGTCTCACCAGTGCCAAGTACAGGGGGATGATCATTTCCCTAGTCCTGCTTACTACGCTATTTCTGATAGAGGCTTGGCACTGTTGAGGCTGCACCTCAAATACTCAAAAACATTGAAGTGCTGGAGCACGTGCAAAGAAGGGGAACAAAGCTGGTGAAAGGTCTAGAGCATAAGCCTTATGAGTAGCGGCTGAGACAACTGAGGTTGTTTAGCCTGAAGAAAAGGAGGCTCAAGGGAGATCTTATTGCTCTCTACAAATACCTGAAAGGAGGTTGTAGAGACATAGGTGTCAGTTTCTTCTCACAAGTAACAAGTGATAGGAGAAAACAAAACAGCCTCAATTTGTGCCAGGGAAGGTTTAGATTGGATATTAGGAAAATAGTTCTTTACCAAAAGGGTGGTCAAACATTGGAACAGGCTGCCCAGGTGTATGGGAGCTCCCAGCCAAACTGGTTTCAGAGCACAATAGGTGAGATGCAGGGAGTTGTCATCCAACTCCGCTTCATCTCTGCCTTGCCTTGTCTATGCAGAGATAACTTGGGGGGACCTGCAAAACAGCTCAGCCCGGGGTTATCTCAAGAATGCATATGAGAACTGAAACCAAATGGCCCTTAACAAACAAAATGTCCTGAATCCCATCCCACCACTATTCCTGTGACTTTGAGCACCAGACATCACAAATTGGCAACAGAGACTTGGCTATCGCACCACCAGAGGTAAATATCCCAGATAGTGTAATCCACTTAGGCATAATCCTGCACCCTCAGAGAATCAGGAAATATAAAACACAAGGTTTGGGGAGAAAAATGGGGAATCCTCCAATGATACAGCTGGCCTGTAGGAGATCTGTCCCCTGCCTGTCCAGGACACTGTACAGGGTAACTTCCCAGGGATTGAGCGACCTTACCTGAGAGAGGGTAAGTGACTAAGAAACATACGTACGGTATATGGCATGCTTTTAAGTTTGTGACTGGTGCACTCGTTTAAGGTATTAATATCTAGCGTGCTTGTGGTTTGTGTTGTCACTTGTCAGGATCATTTGTAGCTTGCAATAGTGTATCCCGCTAATTTCTTTTAAACTGCAGTAGTGTAATCGCCGTTGTACACATAGAACTTGCAATAGTGACATATTGGACCTGTGAGTGAAGTCCAAATAAATTGTTAATTTAAACCTCTCAGTGAAGTCCTTTTTCCCATTTCATCACACCAGGGAAGTAGTTGAGTCACTGTCCCCGGAGGTATTTAAAAGATGTGTAGATGTGTCCCTTAGGAACATGGTTTAGTGGTGGACCTGGCAGTGCTAGACCCGATGGTCTTAAAGGTTTTTTCCAACCTAAACAATTCTATAATTCTATGATTCTATAAATGTTAAAAAAAAGAAAACCCATTAAAAAAAAAAAACAACACCCAAAAAACAACAACAAACAAACAAACAAAAAACAAACAAAAAAAAACCCACAAAATTCAAAACAAAATGAAAAAAATCAAGAATCGCCCCAAACCACCACAAACTGAAACAAATGAACAAACAAAACCCCTAAAAACCTCAGTTCTCTGCATTAAGAATTCTTTCAGTTCTTTCAATAATTTACATTAGAATTCCACAATTAAATGTTAAGATTCTTTCTGCAATAAAGGATATAGAAAACAAAAACAAAAAAAACAAAAAAAAAGGATGCCGGATTTCTTATATCTAATGCTTAGCATAAAATGGTACAAGATTTCTTATTTCCAATACTTAGCATAGGTGTAAATATTTCCATGATAACCCATGATAACCCATGATATTTTAAATGCTGAAACAGACAAAAGCATTCTCACTGAGATGGCTTCTTGGATGTTGATAGCTTAAATCATTGAACCAAAAAATGTTACTTCAGCTGGCATTAGCATTCTATAAGTTGACATGCACCACTGAAGCAATACTCATTTCATCACAGCTATCTATCTAGTCTCAATTTTATTATGCTATTATACAAACTAACATATATTCACATAAACAGTTTGTTAGTTTAATAATATGATAATAAAGCATGTCTTTTATACAAACAATTATTTTAAGAATGTTTGTAATACACCTCCAGGAATGCTTAGCATTTCTCTCTTTTCTTTTAGTGTCTATCTGTTATTTTATTATCCTTAGGACCCAGTCTTATGAAGTGATTCTGAAAGCTGGACAGCTCATATGGAGTGCAAAATCACAAAATAACAGGATGGTAGGGGTTGTAAGGGACCTTGGGAGATCAGCTTCATCTAGAGCAGGTTGGATAGGAATACATCCAGGAGGGTTTTGAATATCTCCAGAGGAGGAGACTCCACAACCTCTCTATCTATTTTTAAAAGCTGAGTATGGAATTACATATAGAAAATACATAACTTGCAGGCCTGTGTTTGAATTCCAGTACAGTTTCTGTTAGCAGAATAGCAGGAAAGTTGAATTCAGTGTGTATTTCTCACTTAATTCAGTTAAGCCAGTATTTATTCCATGTTTCTACTCTAGTTTATTCTTTTTTTTATTGTTCTTGATTTTACCATAAGATAATAGATTTGATATACAAGGATACCTAATCTGGCTTGTGTAGACTATGGATATACTATACAGTGCAGCACAACGTAGCTATACTTGAATTTATTTACCTAACCTAGGAAAGCAACCTAGCTGAAGTGGCACAGGCAATTTTGCTGGCATACTCTTCTGTAATATTGCACGATTCAAAAGGACTAGTTTTAAAGTCTTTTAGAGGTTTGTGCGCAGTACTGTAGTTCACATAACATTCTGCTTAGGACCAGTTAGTTTTCTTTCTTAGAATTAGAACATATGGATCCAGACAGAGAAATACAGGTATTTCTTTCTTTGCTTCAATGCCTTTCCTCATGAATGCTTTTCTTTAATATTTGCTACTTTACATTCTGTTATACTAGACATTCAGCATAGTACACCCCCTGACTTAGAGTACTCCTTTTTCATTTAGTCAAAATATTGTATAACAGCAGAATTGAGGATAAAATGAGAAGGGTAGAGGGAAATATGGAAGAAAAGGTGCCGAATGCTATGAACTCCAACTAAGGAATCCAATGAAACTTAACATCTACATGCATAAGAGGATGACTGAAATATATTAAAACATCCCTTTTGCCTCTTCATGAGGGTATGTGGAATGATTGTAAAGGAAGAGGAACAAGAACTGGTTCTTTCTTTTGTCAGAATGTGAACCTACACAACATTCACAAAGAGACATTAGCTTTAGTAGCCTGGAGTTAGTTTATAAAAAAACCAAGCCAGTTATCAGACTGTTACTAGATTTTAAGAAATACTGCACTTCTAACAGAAGTGAAAGTTTAGGAAGACGTTTCTTTTTCATATAAGAAGTCAAAATGAAAAAGCAATTTTGGAAACATTTATAATAACACGGGACAGTGAGACAAGCTGTAATTTCAGAGTTAGGGACTCATTATTCTGAAACTCTGATTTGAACTTAAAAGAAGCAAATAGAATTTGTCATGTTCTAGAAAACAACAAGAGTAGATGGACAGCTATAACTACTCAAGATGGGTCAGCTAAATACTACTCCTTTATGGAGCTTGTCTTTCTAAGCAGACCAAAGAGATTACTAGCTTTACACTAAAAATATTGTGTAGTTATACACAAGAAACAAACAAGATACACATTTAGCACTCGATAAAAATCAAGACAGTATTGTCACAAAGCAAAATCCATACTTATTTGCTTGCATATTCATAATCTTCTTGGCTTGGCAGGAAGATAAATTACAGATGTTAAATGCTTCATCTTGTGAAAACAAGTTTTGATCAGAAAACACAGGCATACCTTTTTCATGTCCCGAATTTATTCATGTTATGTACTCAGTGCAAGCTGTGGCCGTTTATCCTGTAATATAATTGCAATATATGATTTTGCTTGTTCAGTGTAACCTTTATATTACCTCACCAACACGAAAATTACAAATACAACATTACTACAACTTCATCATGCAAGTATCTTACAGTCACTGGAGTCATGATAGCTTTTAGAACAAATAAAATCCTATTACCCCAAAACTGGATGCTGACACACACAGGTCAGAGTGATATCTAAGCTTAATGTTATGAAGAAAATGCAGTCATGTTGCATATTGATATATAATGCTTAGAAATGTTTAAACCATTTAGTGATGAAAGTCTTCCCATGGCAAGTATATATGAACAGCGAAAAACGTTCTTGAAAAGATAAGCTTTATAGAAAAATTAAGATAAAAGGAAATAAAATCAAGTTTATATACAGAAATTAGAGAGAAAATATTTTTTCCAAGAAATCAGACAAGTAACAGAAGGATAATTTATTTTTTTTTTTAATTAAAAAATATATTGATAACATTATTTAGAGTTCTGTTATCTACAACTCACAGAATATGTTGCAAATAACTTTATTTTACAAGAAAGTTTAAAAATAGCGGAAAGTCTAAGTCAGATCTCTGGCACTGAAACAGATGTGACAGCACCCTTTGAAACTGGGTTTGTCGTCTGCTGAAATGTTTGACAAGAGATTAAAATCCAGATTACCCAACTATACACCCAATACCATTTAAAAAAAACAACAAAACAAAAAGGTGATTTGATAACAACTTATATATGCTAAATAAAATTCAAGTAGCAACAATACAATAATGGAAGGTGATACGAAAGGAAGACTTTGGTGCCACAAGACAGCTTGCGCTTGAGCACATAATGTCTCAAGACAGTTTTTTTCTATTCCCATGATTCTTAATCAAAACCAGACTTATGTCAAAGGAGAGGTAACTCCTCCAGCTTAGTGCATCTCAAAGGTGCCATGGACCTTGTTGTCATACTTTGCATCTGTCATGTCTACAACAAGTATTCTACATCATAGAGTCATTCTGTACAATAACAGTGAGTCTGACACTTTGTATTTGTCATATGTGAACCGCTTGTCTAATCTATCTGTCTTCAAATTACTACAAACTGGTGGTGAGACCTGGGTCCCATGCCTTCATGCTTTCAGATGCTTCAGCTTTTCCTTAGGAAAAGATTGAAAAACATGGAATCTCTGTCTCAAATTTCAATGCAGCTTGTATCACACAGGAACCAGTAGGCCAGATAGCATCTAAAAGACTGACCAGAGCAGAAAATGACGAAAGAGAAGCATAGAGTAAAACCGCATGAGACTATCCTGAGAACTCAGAAAAAAAGGACATAATTTCAGTAACCAGTTTAGAACTGGGGATGTATATGTTGCATTAATGATACAACTACATATTTTCCAGAGAAAACAAATGAGTTACTGATCCTCTGTTTCAGGCTGAAAAATTGTAATTATTGGAACTTTAGTCAATTCTAGTGCAAACTGCTTTTTGTCATTACTGTTAGTAAACAAGCAGTTCGACTGAGAGAAATACAGGTCTGTTTTTCTTACAAGGCACTTATAACAATGATTGACGCACACTTAAAAGTTAGTGTGTTTTTTTCTTACCAAAGACTCACACTATAGTCTTAAGTTCAAAGAGCTCTCATTATTTGTCATTTAAGGAAAACATACCATTAGTTCTCCAAGTAAGTTACTCAATCTTATTGATCCAGCTGATTCTCCCTTTCAGCCTCCTGGGAATAGAAATGTGTGTTTCAGTGTGAGACTTTGTGCTTTCTTCAGTTCTTGCCCTTATGGGAAAGAAAGAATCCTAACAGAATTCGTAAAAACAATTGCTTTTTAAAGTTCAAATCTCTTTCAGTCTCATATCTGCTGTTCTACCAAGAGAACACCAAGTGGCACAATTTCTTACAGTATATATATACCTGCACACATTCTCCTTTGTGTTCTTGAGACACCATCTCCCCAGGCAAGCTTCATTTCCCTTGTGCTTTCAGTGGTCTTAGAAGAACAAACAACCACCAGTTTTCCCTGAGAGACACAAAGTGAGGCTATTGAAAATACTGCAACACTTTTCAATAATTTTATCCCAAGCAATACAATGCCTGCAACTTGCAGGCAATGCAATGTCTTGCAACTGTTGCATGAACGACATAAAAACAGCTAGTTTCACCTGAGGAAAATATCCCTTTACTTTTCTTTAGTTAAATTGTATAAATTTGATTGGTCAAAAATATTCATCCATATCTTGACCGGGCTTTTCTCCTATGTTAAGACATTTCATACATACTAACCTCATGTAAGTAACATCCCTTAAATTACTCTAAAATAAAAAAAAATAAAAAAAATAATTTTCACAATCAAGTTGCAGAAGCTTACTAAGTTACAATACATTACTAAGAATCACGGAATCATGAAGTTTCAGAGTTGGAAGGGACCTCGAGATCATCTAGTCCGACTCCCCTGCTAAAGCAGGATTGCCTAGAGCACATTACTCAGGACTGCATCCAGGCAGGTCTTGAAAATCTCCAGAGAAGGGGAGATCCACCACCTCCCTGGGCAGCCTGTTCCAGTGCTCCGTCACCCTCACCGTAAAGAAATTTTTCCATGTATTTAAACAGAACTTCAACTATGTTTTAACTTGTGCCCATTGCCCCTCGTCCTGTTACTTGGAACCATTGAAAAGAGCCTGGCTCCATCCTCCTTCAACCCACCCTTTAGATACTTGTATGCCATAATAAGGTCTCCCCTCAACCTTCTCTTCTCCAGGCTAAAGAGTCCCAGCTCTCTCAGCCTTTCCTCATAAGGCAGGTGCTCCAAGCCCTTAATCATCTTAGTTGCCCTTCACTGGACTCGCTCCAGCAGTTGCCTGTCCCTCTTGAACTGGGGAGCCCAAAACTGGACACAGTATTCCAGTTGTGGCCTCACCAGTGCAGAGTAGAGGGGGAGAATGACCTCCTTCGACCTACTGGCCGCCTACTGAAGAATAGAAATTATTTGGAAACTTTATTACAGAACATGACATTGCAACAGCAGTAAGCCAATTCAGGTCATTCATTAGAGGCTGAAGTTAGATTACTTCTCATTCTTATGAACTAAGAACATGTATTTGAAGAAATAACATGACAGACTGCACGGTTAATTGTTAAGACCTGATAACTGGACTAGAAGGTCATTCCACTAGTTACAACCATTCTACAAGAATTCTTTATTCTGTCTGTACAGTATTTAAGGCTTTACAAAATACAAGTGTGTCAGGATTTGCCTGCACTAGAAAACTTTGTTGCTTTAAAGCACCTGTATCTTCATAACAGATGCACAAATATGTCACTTTAGAAAAGTTTGTAATTATACAGCCAGAAACCAAAATAAAGTAATGAATGAATGTTTTACAGGAATACAAACTGTGTGCTGTTGTACTGGCATGGTCTGAAGGTTTTTGTTTTTATAGTTATGTTCACAAGTAAGGTAAGTGTTATTGTAAAATGTAAAACATACAAACACCCCAGAGATTCATATGTCCATCTGCTTTGGCAAAACAATGTCAGAAGCAGAAGTCTTTCACACAATAATGATTATTGCTTTTCTAAGTAAATCAAACTTTTTTTTTTTTTAATAAATATTGAAAATCTTTCTGACAAATGAACTAAAAGTAATCTTCTGAATAAATCTCTGTACTTCATATACTTTCAGCTGAGATAATGAAATAAAGGGTAACACACAGAACACTCCCTGGAAGATTTATGCAGTTAGGTTGGTTAAACAATTTAAATCAACTCCAATACTCACCACCTCCAAAAACCTCCATTACTTCCTAGCAAACCCCAAAGTCAAAGATGTACTATTTTTATAGTCAATTATATAACTTTAGTTTTTGGAACAAAATCTTCTCTGAAAAATCCTGTGCTAGAAAAAAAAAAAATAAAAATTGAAGACTATTTCTATTTATTGAAATCTGTAGCTTTTACTGACACAAATGCCTCTACACATATCTTCAAAATCTTATGTAGGAATCAAACATCCAAACAATAAATAAAGTCATTTTGCTTCTCCAATCCAGAGAAACAGCATAAAAATCTACAGGGAAAGCTACATAATTCCTTTGGGTCATATATGGAAGAGAATCCATAACTGGAGTATTTTCAAAGTATGAGATCCTCCTGGTTTATACATCCTTTTCTTTTTTGGAGGAAAGCAATTTGGGTGTGTAAGTGTTGGCTGCTCTACCTAGATCTATGTAATGGATACAATAATTAATTGCAGTTCCAGTGACAGGAGGACAGTTGTATGACTTGAAACTAAATGAGGAACTGAACCTAGACCTTAATATTAAATCTCATTATTTCATTGCACACCCTTCGCAAATTTCTTGTTTCCTTTTTCTGTGTCTGTAAACTGTATCCAACAAAAAAACCTGAGTGACAAAAAGCAAGACACCTAGTGATGAATACAGAATTTCCTATTAGGTCTTTCTGCATCCAATGCAGCACACAAATTAGGTCAGGTTACCACTAAGGCAGGCAGCACCCTGCAGGTAACCACCCTCAGACTAGGAAAGGAACACAAAGAACAGTTTCAGTTATACTTCTGTTCCATTCTTCTTTTAAATGCCAGGCACAAATCCATTACTTAAGGCCCACAGTCCTCTGGGTGAATGACAAAACTTCTGTTAGCAGGTCTAAGAGAGCAATATTCTCAGAGCGTTTAAGGAGAGGGATGCCTGGTATCTACGGATGGGTATGAGCTAAGGATTGCTTAGTCCTATCAGATGTAGGATGTCAGGTCTTTGTGAAACTTTGCAATTAATGAGATATAACTTTTACAAATATTTATGTTTAGGAAGCAGTTGAGAGTGTTTGCATGATCATAATTTTAGATTAAAGTGTTCACAATGTATTCAAATCCCACTTAGATACATAAGTACTTTTGACAGATGAAGCCCAAAATGTTTTGCGTTAGATGCCCTTTTTCAATTCTGTATTTGAAAAATCCCTAAAATAGCTACCATATCATTCACACTGAGGATTTAAAATTCAGATAAATCAATTCATCACAGTTCTGTGAGTTTTTATTTTTTAGTCCTGTAGTCACAGAGCAACTAATATTTCTAATATTTTATACATAGATTTCTAATTATTCAAGAAAAGTAATTGTTCCCTAAATTGGCCAGAAACTTATCCTAGAAGATATGCAATTCTGATTATTCATTTTTTATTGCTTTCTTTCTCACTAGGCTCAGAAATATTCTTTAAATTATACATATACCTTAATCCACTGTTGTCTTTGCTGTAAAAGGTAGGCATAAGTCTTAATTTACAATGTCAAGATGTTAATTCTTGGTTCTAACGCTATCAATATGAAAATAGCTTTTCTTTGCATCTGTTATTAACTACACTGACGCTTCTGTTTCTAGAAAATATAATAAATTCTTCTGAAGTATTTTGGTTCAATTATGTCTGGTTCAGAATATTGTCAAGCTTTATTGCATTCAGCTGGATTCAGAACATTGCAGAACCTTTCCTAATAGAACTAGTCCAATAATTTCTTCTCTGTTAGTATTTTTTTTAAGCAGATTGCAGTTGTTTCTTGTTGACAGTCTCGGCTTTATTTCCAGCTATGCTCTACAAATTCATTGGTACATTTTTTAAGAAATCATTGAGAAAAATATGCAGCTACTTGCAAATACACTTTTTTAAGAACTTGCAAACAAGTACAACAAATCTGGTTTTTTGATATAAATACTCCATTTCATTTTCCCAAGTCAAGTAAGTATGGATAAATTTTTGCCATTGAAAAGATAGATATTTAGTAGAAATGTATATCTGTAGTTTCACTAAATACAGCTAAAATAGCCTATGATTAAAAATGCTTTAACTTGAAATCTGTAGATTTCTAGCTAAATAATCGGTGAGAAATAATGGCAAAAAAACCATCCTTTGTTTGTCTGCAAGAACTGCTTCATGGTTAGAGAAATATCTGCACACATCACAGGAGGGAGAGCTGAAGGTCAAGAGATTAATTCTACTTACTGCAACATATATTCTGCAACTGACTTGTAGCTGTGTGATCTGCAGAACTCTCACTTAATAGGGAAGGCTTAAAGAAAAAGAAAAACAAATTCCTTTTAATGATAGTTCAAACCACTAAGGTTTACCAAAGGGAAGAAGGCTAATATTGGGGGAAGGGAGTTGCTGTATTTTCATCTTGTTCTTTGTTGTCTTTATGTTCAGAGAAGGACGAGAAAGTGTTTGAAAGCATGTTTTTTTTCAAGAGAAATCAAAGGAGAAATAATGATGGGGAGGGTGAGCTTTTATCCTTTAAAAAGAAAACCTTCTACAAAAAGCTGCTACCCAAAGCCATGAACATACAACAAGGTGAAAAGCAACACAATCCACTTGCAAAGAAAATTGTGGAAATAACAAGTCTCCAACTACAAGCATCATTAATCTAAAAAAATAAAAAAAAGAAGTGTAGGCATGGGCTATTAAATGTACTATAATCTCTTCAGTGAGTTTAATGTAAGGGTCATTATGAATTTAGTGCTTATTAATGATTTATAATTCAATGGCAGCTAGAAGTCACTCCTGGGGTAGACACACCAATGTGCTATGTTACTCCTGAATACTGATTAAGTGAAAGACTCAATTCAGAGAACAGTTTGCTAAGTAATATAAAGAATCTAGAACACTTCAGATAATTTTCCAAAAGATAGCTGTCAGACTGCTCTTTTCCATTTCCAAGTTAAGCGGATATACAAAACCCCATGCAGATCCCTTTTATTCTTCATCATTTTCCCTATGACTTCGGAAATGCCTAAGATAATATTTAAATATTTCATAGAATGGGTTGAATGCAAGATTCAGATCATACGTCTATTACTGCAGTATATGGAACATTACTTTTCTCATAGTTTACACAGATTTAGATTAACAGAGTGTAGCAGCATTTGCACATCATGCTGAGAAGATGTTCAGAAGTTCCAGCAGGGTCATCTAGCCGTGCATATATGTGTTTCACAGTATGGTTGACAAACACTTAAACAGAGAAGGCTGGGTAGACCTCCCATGAACAGAATTGATAGCCTGATTTCAATATGACTGGGACAACCAAATCCCTTTTGTCTTCTTCCCTGTCATTGTGATGTGATAAGATTGGCTTTCCTACTGATTACTGAGCAAGCAGCCATATGCCCACGCCTGGCTTTGCCTACAATTTTTATTTTAATTTTTTTGTTTGCTTGGGCTTTTTTTCTTTCGTTGTTTTTTTTTCAAATTGCTTGCTGTCTGTGATCCTGGTACGTGAAATGCCTAAGGCTAGCAGGGGAGCAGAAGCTTCAGGAATGATGGTAGTTGTACCATGATAGAGTTTATTTTCAAATTTAAAATCTGACAGCCTTAGTAGTACTCAACATGAAGCAGACCCTTAATCGAGATAGAATGTCATGATAGTCTTTAATGAGGAATTAGTGACTAAAAAGCTTTATCACAGCTTTCCCTAAATCATCATTAACTGGAGAAAGAGAAACAGATATAAAAACACCTGTACTACTGAGTTTCAATTTCTACTGCATTGCCCCTTGTAGACACTTGCACTTGTTCAGAGGCATCATGAAGAAAGGAGGACCCATTAGAGAAGAAAAGATTTCTATGGGGCACCAACGAATGACTGGCTAGAAGTTGATTCTTCTCCGAGCCATGATCTTCCCTCTCTCCTGAGGAAACAGCATAATATAGAAATTTAGTACCTCACACATTAACATCTGAAAAAAAAAATTCTGTTTTCTTCTCATATTTACAACTTTTATGCTTTCCTTACTTTTCTCAATAAATTTTCTTGTTTTCTATGTGGAGGTCTGCCACTCATTAGTGTCTACTGTCTGGATCTCATCCTGTTGAACTTGGCAGACATGGGGACAGGAAAGGGGTTACACCACTGGCCTTCAATAAAACAGACATTCTTCTGCTTAGATTTATAATCTGGCTTTGGGGTTCTTATTTTCAGTTTCAGTTCTGACTTTGACAAGACAATGTGGGGCAAGGTGATCCGAAAATACTAACTGAAGAAATAAGAAGGTCATCCATAGCTGTGAAAATGGCAATTGGATAGAGAGGACCCTTTTTTCCCCTTGCAGTATCTGTCTCTACATACCTGCAACGGTAATGAAAATGTAAGAAGATGCAATCCTATAAAACTTATGTATGTCTCATTTCCCTTTTTACTATGTAGTTGTGGAAGGCAACGGTTTAGTTGTGCATCTCTGCTCTAGTATAGCATTCTGGTACAGAAACTGCAAGATGGAGAGCTGCCATGTCTAGAACCATCAGGAAGTTATACCTAGCTTTAGGAATAAAAATGGCTTAAATTTCTGTATAGTTTGGTTCAAAATGATGCTAGATGATATCTGTATGTCCAGTTCAATGGCTGTACAAACTCAGTAACTTCATGACTCTCATGTAAGGTTTTCTGAAGTGCAGGCAGCCTGAGAATCCCATCTGTCTCTGTAATAACTGACACTGAATCTTTCAAAAGCTTTGTCTGCACAGCATGTGACGTAGCTGAGGATAGTGGTCAAAATAAGTCATTCTGTGCCTAGTATGTTTACGCTGTAGAGAGATGTTCATATAAACTTACAGGGAGATAGAATACGCCTGAGTTTTTCTTGCTGGAAGCCTCAGAGCTTGTATAATAAAGATATGTAAGTATATCTTCCTCAGTGTTTAGTTTTAGCCAATTTTGACCATTTAACAAACAGTAACAATGCTTGATTTTCTTATTCTAGACATTTCCTGTCAATATAAACATCTTAAATGACAAAAAAAATTTCTTTCTATCTTTATACACACGTGCAAGAAAAACAATTCTCTGACTGCTAAATGAACATGCCTGCCATTAAAACATTCAGGAGAGTCAGAAGCACAAAATTATATTTCTGTCATGTATCCACTTCTGTAAATCTTTACCAGTATAAAATGCAACATTTAGTCTCTTTCTAGCTCTACTGATATATTTAGTGCCATACTAACCTACATATCACTGGCTCCAGTGATAAAAAGGTCGATCGGAAGGTAAATTACGAAATACATTCCACCCAGTATTTTGCTAATTAAGTGTCATGTGGCCATCATCATGATCTGTAATTTAAAAGACAATGGAGAACACTTTTTCCCTTTGCTCCTGAGAATATTCACTCAACCAGGTGATCATCAGATTTAATTGGAAGGAAGGATATGTCACAAAATGTTCTCTAGAAAGAGTTAAAGGATCCAAGCAGGTCAGTGAAAATCCCATTGGCATTAATGACTATGACAAATTGAAGGCCTTTGGGCGCATGCTCATGTAAGATCAAACACCTTCTTTGTCTGACTGGTACTAGATCAACAAAATATCTGCCAACTATGGGGATGACAGAGGGGAATAATTTTTTTTTTTCCTTTTCACTGTGTATTATTCAGTGCAATACAGCTTGAAAAATGGCAGTGACACCCCCTGTAATCATTTGTTTGTGTATTTATCCAGATCTCTGCTGAGAGGTGGATGACAGCACCTATTGCTTATTGTTTAACTTTTATTTCATTGTGCTGTGAAGAGATAACTGCACCACCAGCTACACCTCCAGATTTTTTAACCAGTAAAAAGCTTGAAATAGGTTTATTTATAAAAAAAGAACGTTCAGAAAAAAAATACGGTTTAATGAATACGGTGACTTTTTCCCCCAATTCACTACTCAGAAAACAACTGCTCCAGAAGCACAGACATACCAAGGGTTGTTTATTATTTCCCCTGCACCTGGAATAGTTATATTTTGAGCTCATCAGTAAGGTTTTCTTATCCTTACTCAAGTGTCTCTCTGAGCAATCAGAAAATACGGCTATTCATAACCTTACACCAGAATAAGGAGCACAGTGCAGAGATCATTTGACTGACAAAAACTCAAGCTAGCCTGGCCATGTAGCTTAAAACATCATAATGTGAACTTACCAATTAGAACAATTTCAGGTAATAAGTTTTCACTCATACAAACCTGTTTGCTTAAAAAGCAAATTGTAACAATGTTTTTTTTTTTCTTATCTAACTCCTAAAGCTTCCAGAATTATAGATTCCTTTAGAGTTTGATTATTTCCTTACCAATGTATTTAAGGTGGTTATAGCTGGAGCCTGATCTAGCTTTTGACTGATTGGTTTGCTCTCTCTTCTTTCAGGTACACACAATAAAACCTTTTTTTGGTCTCCATTGAAACAGAAACTAAAATAAGGCTGTTTTAAAACAGAGAAGACATAGATCTGCCTGGACAGGTTCTATATCATTCAGTAAAACATTAAAAGATTAATTTCTTCCTACAGGGTCCTTGCAGAGCTGCAGTCTGTTATTTTTCCCTCATTCAAATACTCTCAATTGTTTCCTACATTGAAATGAACACTGTGAAGTCCTTTCTGGGTCCTTACGAAAATCTCCTTGTTTTTTTTACCTATGAAGTTTGGATCACATTCTGCTTCTCCACATCTTGTGAGTTCACTGATCTACTCAGATCCCACTCTTTTACAGAACATAACTCACCACGGGTATGTACTGCACCAAACGCTAACCAATCAATCCAGAGAGTTTAGTCATCAGTCCCCAGGGAAAATAATTTGTGCACTGTTTTACTGGTCTCAATGACAAGACACATGAAAGAAACTTGCAGAGCAAAATAGTAGAATAAAAGAGACCCACTAGAGGAATGGGACCAATTCGATAATGACTTCTGTATTTTATGTGGCATAAGTTTAAAAACAGGAAAGTAAGAGGGAATACAGAACTCTGTGTTCTTCTAAGTACTTGGACTGATCATCAGATTAGTATTTCTTGGGTCCAGGGTTATTTCTGAGGAAAAATTAGTACAAATTATGGGACCAGGGGTAAATAAAAATAGAATAAAGTAAAATAATCAAAGTACACAGAAATACTAAGTAACCATAGAATCATAGAATGGTTTGGGTTGGAAGGGACCTTTAAAGGTCATCTAATCCAAACCTCCTGCAATAAGCAGGGATATCTTCAATGAGATCAGGTTGCTCAGAGTCCAATCCAACCTGACATGAAATGTTTCCAGGGATGGGGCATCTACCACTGCTGTGGGTGACACGTGCCAGTGTTTCAGCATCCTCATTGTAAAAAATTTCTTCCTTGTATCCAGTCAGAGACAATTTTACCAAAGCTGCCGCTGCAGCTATGGAGCCTATTGGAAGAGTTTTGACTCTTCAGAAACAAAGCCTGAAGACCTGTTTCGGAAATACCTGGAGTTTATGATGCATTTAATACATTTCTTTTAGATCAAATAGAGGCTAAATATTGAAGAATATAATATAGGCATACCGTATTTCATCTAAAAAAATATGAAACCCTATGAAAAAAACAGAAAAGTAAGCTAAAGGCTGTTACAAAAATGAAAAATAATTATGGTGTTTGGCTCATTCAGGGCAAAGATGAACCTTGCATTTCTAATTTTGTTTAGTAAGCATTTATCTGACTGAAAGTAGATCTTAGGCCATGCTTTGTAAAGAATATAAGGAAGATATCAATAGGATTTTTCTAATGAAGAGAATGAAGAATACTGAGTGAGATATCAAAAGGATGTTACAAGTTTATTAAGGTCAGAAAAGTCTTTTACCACAATGGTCTAGAACACAAGAAAAATGGTAATGTTACTAATCCTGACTAGAGAACTGTAGTGAAAGGGAACCAGCTTGACCTGTTGCTCTTGTGAAGTAACAGCAGTAGTAGCCATTGATTGTGTAGAAATCAACAATGCATCTCTATGCCAGAAATACACTACCTAAATTAAAACACATTCCAGAGCAGATCAAGATGTTATTGTGTCTTCCTTATTCTAGAAATTCACCATCATTGTCAGATTCTGTGTGACTGTTCTGAGAAAGCTTAACACAATTTTTAGTCCTAAAAAAAGTGTATAATATTTCTAATTAAACATATAAATATTCATGTGCATGGATACTATTGCACTGCTACTCGATGTAGCTTCAAATTCTGACAGTTTTCTCTTGACAATGGTAATGCTATATTGCACCTTTTGTAGGTCAGTAAAATGTGAGAAAACATACGCTGAAAATTTGTAATGTTGTGTCATGATGCTATCACAAATGAAGCATATCAAGGAGTCTGTGGTGAACAACTGCTTAAGTTCATGCTTAGTGTCATATTTTGTAATTAATTTATACAACTTTTTCTGGTTTAAACCTTGTGAGAAACAATCTCCTCTTGGATCACATAAATCCACTTATTTAAATTCTGGGACTTGACACAAAGTCAAGTATTTTTCCAAGATGGCAGTTTAAGTTTTTCATTCATTGTTGCTTGTTATTTTTAAAATTGAGGTACATCGATGTTAATTAGTATGAAAATTTGGTAACTTATTTTTGAGGATAAAAAGATTATAGAAGCAATTTTTTTAGGGTTCTTTTTTCTTCATTCCTTTGAGTCAATTGTTTATTTAATACAAGTGAATGTAAAATATTAAAATATCAACAGGAATATATTTCTCACAAACCTAAGACTGCTTTTCTGTATATACTATTCTGCAGTCTCTCACACACTTTCTTGCAGGACTTCTTTTCCATTTTCTGGCTGTGTCTGGATATGGTACCTGGGAGCGTTATCCACAGAAGCACAGAACTGCAAATATGATAATTCCCTTCTTTGCTTTCCTCCCTGCTATGTTTTTCACAGAAAATAACTGAACACATCCTACACATACTCTGATAAATGTCTGACTTGAATGCTGGAACTCAGAATGCCAGAGCGTACATACCATTATGCTCCTTAGTAGAAAAGTAAAGACAAAATCTTTCCTGCAGCTATCATTAGTCAGCCCAGTTACTGAAGTCAAGCTATGGAAAGAGTGCATGTATGTTAATGCTATTTAATGTCACTTTGCATTCCACTGGCCTCTTCTTGTTTCTAGGGAGGCATGCTAATAAGATATTCTGAAGGTGAGTACATAAGTGGACCTATTGGAAGTATGAGGAAAGTGACTGGTGAATGGTATGGCATCACAGCATGAAGCCTATCCAAAAAGACTACTCAGGTAAGTGAGATCTTCACCACATCCTACTGGCTGGAAAACAGAGTTATACCTGAACTTTGTTGTATAATTCTTTTTAATCTCACGCTAATATAACATATTTGGGGTGGGAGACCAGACCACATTAGAAAATACCTCAGTAACCAGTAGTTGGCCAAAGAGATAGACCCACAGCTGCATGCTTAGTAAGGCCTTCAAGGTTTAAACTAACTATGTAATTTAGAAAACAATAAGTAATTAAACCAATAGCTACTAGGACAGGGGAATACACACATGGTTTTCAGATAGTGTAGAAGGCTGAAATAAGGTGAAACTGCTACACGTAGAAGCCAGAATGCCATTCAGGACAAGGACAGGTCCACCGGTAGCATGAGTGTCCTACTAGCAACTAGACTGGAGTGGAAGGGATATTGATTGATGTGTGGTGGGTGGAGTGTCTGTATTGCAGTAAGGTTTATTATATGTCACTGAATGGTATGGTTCTGTTCTTGTGGTCACCCTACACCAACTCCCTCGTGGCATGTGGTGGCTCCACACTACAAAAAAAACAATTTTAAGTATTTTACATGAATGGAGAAGACATTCTAATTCTGGATGCCTTTTTTCATTAAAATATGTTTTTCAGATACATTTGTATGAACATGTACCTGATTTTTTTCATTCTAGACTTTAAACTTAACAGTTTTAATTGATGTAATTACCAGTGCATCAATGCCTTTATATTCTTGATCACATTCCTTGTTTCTTTACAATCTTACAAGATCTGAGACATTTTAGAATCATAGAATCGTCTAGGTTGGAAGAGGCCTTTAAGATCATTGAGTCCAACCATCAACATAGCACTGCCAAGTCCACGACTAAACCATGTTCCTAAGCGCCACATCTACATGACTTTTAAATACCTCCAGGGATGGTGACTCAACCACTTCCCTGGGCAGCCTGTTCCAATGCTTGACCAACCTTTCTGTGAAGAACTTTTTCCTAATATCCAATCTAAACCTCCCCTGTCACAATGGGCCATTTCCTCTTGTCCTATTGTTTGTTACTTGTGAGAAGAGACCAACCTCCACCTCTCTACCACTTTCCTTCAGGTGGCTGTAGAGGGTGATAAAGTCTCCCCTCAGCCTCCTCTTCTCCAGGCTAAACAAGGCCAGTTCCCTCAGTCGTTCCTCACAAGACTTGTCCTCCAGACCCCTCACCAGCTTTGTAGCCCTTCTCTGGACATGCTCCAACACCTCAATGTCTTTCTTGTAGTGAGGGACCCAAAACTGAATGCAGTACTTGAGGTGGGGTCTCACCAGTGTCGAGTACAGGGGTACAATCACTTCCCTAGTCCTGCTCACCACACTGTTCCTGACACAGGCCAGGATGCTCTTGGCCTTCTTGGCCTCCTGGGCACACTGCCGGCTCATATTTAACCAGATGTCAACCAAATCTCCCAGTTTTTTTTTTCTGCCAGACAGCTTTCCAGACACTCTTCCACAAATCTGTAGTGCTGCATGGGGTTGTTATGACCCAAGTGCAGGACCCAGACCTTGGTCTTGTTGAACCTCATGCCATTGGCCTTGGCCCATTGATCCAGCCTGTCCATATCTCTTTCCTTGTAAACAAAAAAAAAAAAAAAAAAAAAAAAAAAAGAAGGAAACTTTACCTTTTCATTGCTATTCACATAAAGCAGACTGGGTTCATTTTTCATGATTTTCAGTTAATGTTTCCTTTCTGAAATTTAGGAAGGTAATTATGGATCAGTGAAAAGTAATATGAACCTTGAACCTGAGGGTTTGGGACAAGGAAGCCATGAGAGGGCTACAATGGAATGAACGTGGACGTGGGCCTGCAGAAAAGAAAGCTTCACACAGACTGGAAATGAAAAAGGCAAGGAGAGGGGAAGCACATTAATAAAATCCAAACCCAGGAGGAAGAGTAAGTATTGTAAAAGTGGGCCCTATTCTCAATACTTCTTTTCCTCTTGGAACTCTGACTAGAGGCTAATAGCTAAAGGTTTAAACTCATCAATACATGGGGTTTTGTGTGTGTGCATATTTCAACTTACATGAGGGGTTGTATGTGTGAATATGTGTGTGAATATTTCAATTTACAAAGTTACTTTCATTAGGTCGTTAGACAAAACAGCTTTATTCTCTAGAAATGTATAGAAATGTATCTCTTCAACTATTTATAATCAAGAATCAGAGCTTGCCCTTAGGCTTTAATATAAGTGTTCATCTGAAGACTAAATGTTGTCCTTTCGTATGCAAACTCTGGAAACTTGGTTCTGTTGCCTTGGGAAATTTCCTTTGCACTAAGTATACTTTCTATTTTATTCTTTAAAAAGGGAAGTCATAAAAGCAAACAACAATAATGTATCATTCTATAGCTTTTAAGATTTGACAGCTAGCAACAAGTACTTTCAATCAGTATAAGGATCTATCATCTCTAAGTCTTCAAACACAATATTTAGGAGTTTGTGCTATGTGGTTTGTATGTTAAGGAATGGAATTCCAGAAATTGTTTACATTAATATGCAGTGTTATACATTCCTCCTGACAAATACTCACATTCAGCCAGAACGTGCAGTTTTACCTTGAGAAAGAACCTAAGGATATACTTTTCAACTTTTCATTTTCCAGGAAAATGCTTTACACTAGGCCAACCTCTAGTGACATTTGAAATAGCAAGATTCCTCTTTTTGACAGCACTTAAGAGCATTTTTGACTAGTAAACAAGAGTTTGAAACTTTTACCATTCAATTGTTATGTATCATAGAAAGGAAAAGTTAGTTAGATAATATAAAAGAAGTCTTCAAAATTTGCCAAGAAAATAATATTTTATATCTTTGTGAATTAAAAAAAAACATTGATGACAGAGAGAAGGACACTATTTCTCCACTGCATTAATCCTTCTTCTGAGTAATATACTAGTTACGGTCTTCATTTTCTGAGCTGCAACGTGCCTTTGAAATAGAACGATCTTTTTATTCCATGTAAACTTAAATGTAATTTCTATCCCTCAACTTGATAGTCCCACTTTGTAGGAATGAAGTCAGGAGGTAGAGCAATATCCTGCCCCTTTAAAAGGGAACTTTTGTAGCATCTCATTCTTTCTAAGATAAAGAGTTGATTTTTACCATAAAGACAGTAATCAAGCTTTCTTTGTGATTTTTTTTTTTTATATCATTTCATCATATATTAGTTAATGTTCACCTGATATTTATTCTACTTGTGGAAATAAAATTACAAATGAAAAATTGTTGGAGAAGATATGATGCTTACATAACAAAATTCACACTTCTGTGTAAAGCTGCTCTGTGTGCCCAGAAGACAACCTGATATTAAGTATCTGGAACTTGTTCTGCTGTTGATGTAGATTTCAACTCACCAGTACCTTCTTATTCACCAAAACATTTAGACATCTGCTTAATTAACTTAACTGGGTTTTGATAAGATTTAAGCAGAGGTTTCAATATTTTTTTATTATTTTTTTTTTAATTATAGCTTCAGAATGACCTGTATAGAGACAGAGGAAAGTGAAATTGAATGCATTTTTTTCTAATTGTATGCCAGATGCAATGAATCTTACAGCAACTAATTAGGCAAACTGCATTGCACAGCGATCTTAATCTTATGTGTTACCTTATGATCTATACGTAGGAGGATAATTATGAAGATATAATGTACTGCTGTATGTATACCAGAATCATTTGAAAAACTGAAATTATTTTTAAAATACATCTAAATGAGCTACAGAAAAAAAAATTCTTTACTTCTTATAGTCACATCTTAAATCTTACTACAATAATGTTTAATTAATAAAATATAAGGAAATAGTGAAATTACATTGTCACTTGCCACAAATTTAAAAAGGGTAAATTTGTTGAACTCATATAGCAGTAGCTACTCACAGGCTGAACACCATGTAATCTGTAGAGTCACAGTTACTCTCATTTAAAGCAAATCACAAGACTTTTTGATTTTATCACGGTTAAGAAAAACTTTTTTCCTTGTGTCCATTTTTCAGGTTTACTGTATGTAACCCAACTCTCCTTGTAATCAACATCAGAAAGCTTTCAAATATATGCATTAAACCTGTGCCAATGTAATCATCTGAGGGTTTAAAGAAAACCACATGTTTTTATAATAACTTATTTTGCAGAGCATGGAAGCAACAAAAGATTATTCATTTCACATTTACTGACATGTCCTCTAGTAATTCCATTTCTATTCCATGATTCTCTTTTTGTTTTTCTCTTCAGCAAACTTACCACTCTTTTTCTTCTGCCATGCCAAAACCTGTCTGCAAATATTGGTTTGATATTTAATATCTTTCTACCCCGAGGCTTCTTCAAATTTCTGCTCAGCTTAGCCCAGCACTGTCAATCAGTGATTTGTTGCCTATCTTGTGTGTTAGTAACACCGTAGTGTTCAGGCAAGTGTGAGCCTAATGAGGATTGGGATATCATGACAGACAGAAGCATCCCAATCCTCCAGCACCCACTATTGTCTATGACACAGTTCTGAGCAAGACCTATGTGCTGTTTTAGTGAATATAGTGAAGATACCATTAAAGAGATCCTCTAAAAATAAAAAAGGAGATATGGATCACAGGAACAGATCAGAAGAGGTAAACCACTAGTCAGATTTGCTGGTGGGTATTCAGACATTTTTAATTATTTTATTTTATTTTATTTTATATATTTTTTTAATATTTAGTTTTTAATATACGTACAGCAATGAACTCAGCAACCAGCATTTTCACAACGAAAGTGCAGCCTGCATTTTATGTTTCCCATAGATGTAGTTGGAGCATAATAGGAATAATAGGAAGGATTTTGTAACTAATGGCAAATAGATTTATTGGTTTGGAGGTACTGTATGGAAATATTTGGGATTCTGATGAGAACAGATTTCTTTTTTTTTTTTTTTTTTGCCATCCTTATCTTTCTACTGGCACTTATGATCCAAGATAAGCTTCTAGTAGAAAACTGAACATAAAGTTCTTGGTTCACTTGTCTTTACAGTCACTAAGCTACAGTAGTTATTAATAAGTATAAATGAATATCTTTGAATATTTTGTTTTGTTTGGGTGGCTGAAGTAATGGTGGAAAACAATATATATGAGAAAATAATATAGCTTTGTTTTTCATTTAACAGCTGGAGAAGAAAATGAACCCTTCAACAGGCTTTTGAAGTAATTTACAAAATCCACATTATTGCCATGGTGCTTAATTATGCCATGTAATACTAACTAAGGTTCATTAGTGAATTATGTGGCCATTTTCTGTGAAGCAAGTTACAGATAAGACAGAAAAATCATCATATTCTTCTGCAGTTTACTGAGATCCTGTAGTTACTGAGATCCACTATATTGATTGGATCTACCATAGTTAGATAATACTTTACCTACTAACTGTATTCTTGCATTGTTGTTTGTAAAAGAATTGTCATTGCTGAAGACAGGTTGAAAACTCCACAGGTAGAAAGTCTATGAGATGCAGCAATCCATCTAACAAGTAATTAAAAGTATCTTCTCCCTTCTAACCTTTTCCTTTCCAGTTCCATGGAGAATATTACACTGTTGCTAATACTAATACCGAACATGCTACCAGCTCATCATTGGAAGAAATCATAAACAATCGTTCCCCTTTTATTTCTTTCATGTTATTTATGATTTTATAACCTCTTTTTTATTCATCTCTAGCTGTTTTCTTTTCAGGCTGTATGGTCCTCATTTGTTTGGTTGTACATTTGACCACTTTCTCTTTTCTCTGCTTCAGCAAAGACTTTGACACTGTTTCTCACAGCATTCTACTGGAGAAACTGCCTGCTCATGGCATGGATGGGTGTTAGGTGGGAGAGTTGACCTGCTTGAGGATAGGATGGCTCTACAGAGAGATCTGGACAGGCAGGATCGATGAGGTTCAATAAGACCAAGGCCTGGGTCCTGCGCTTGGGTCACAACAACCTCATGCAGCACTACAGGTTTGTGGAAGGGTGTCTGGAAAGCTGTCTGGCAGAAAAAAAAAACCCAAACCTGGGGGTTTTGGTTGACAGCTGGCTGAATATGAGCCAGCAGTGTGCCCAGGTGGTCAAGAAGGCCAGCAGCATCCTGGCCTGTATCAGGAACAGTGTGGTGAGCAGGACTAGGGAAGTGATTGTCCCCCTGTACTTGGTGCTGGTGAGGCCACACCTCAAACACCGTGTTCAGTTTTTGGCCCCTCACTACAAGAAAGATATTATTATTTTATAGAATTTGTCCAGAAATCCTAGTGACGATATACACTAATTAGTTTTATAGCTTTATCCCACAATTGAGTCTCCAGCAGTATTATAGCATCTATAGAAATAACTCATAGGGAGAGCAGCTTTTGCATTTAAATATAATGTTGGTTCATAAATGACTATGAACAACTTTGTAAGGCAATTAGAAAGCATTCAACTTCTAAAACTTCCATCCACAAGAAGGGCCGGAAAGAGGATCCAGGGAACTACAGGCCAGTCAGTCTGACCTCAGTGACTGGGAAGTTCATAGAACAGATCATCCTCAGTGCCATTACACGGCACATGCAGGAGAACAGGGTGATCAGGCCCAGTCAGCGTGGGTTTGTGAAAGGCAGGTCATACCTGACAAACCTGATCTCCTTCTATGATAAGGTGACCCACTTAGTGGATGAGGGAAAAGCTGCGGATGTTATCTACCTGGATTTTTGCAAAGCTTTTAACACCGTTTCCCGCAGCATTCTCCTGGAGAAACTGGCTCCTCATGGCCTGGACAGGTGTACTCTTCGCTGGGTAAAAAAACTGGCTGGATAGTCATGCCCAGAGAGTGGTGGTAAATGGAGTTAAATCCAGTTGGCGTCCAGTCATAAGTGGTGTCCCCCAGGGCTCTGTGCTGGGGCCTGTTGTCTTTAATATCTTTATCAATGATCTGGATGAGGGGATCGAATGCACCTTCAGTAAGTTCGCAGATGACACTAAGCCAGGCAGGTGTGTTGATCTGCTTGAGGGTAGGATGTCTCTGCAGAGGGATCTGGACAGACTGGACCAATGGGCCGAGGCCAGTGGTATGAGGTTCAACAAGGCCAAGTGCTGGGTCCTGCACTTAGATCACAACAACCCCATGCAGCGCTACAGGCTTGGGGAAGAGTGGCTCAAAAGCTGCCCGGCAGTAAAGGACCTGGGGATGTTGGTTGACATCTGGTTAAATATGAGCCGGCAGTGTGCCCAGGAGGCCAAGAAGGCCAAGAGCATCCTGGCCTGTGTCAGGAATAGTGTGGTGAGCAGGACTAGGGAAGTGATTGTACCCCTGTACTCGGCACTGGTGAGACCCCACCTCAAGTACTGCATTCAGTTTTGGGGCCCTCACTACAAGAAAGACATTGAGGTGTTGGAGCATGTCCAGAGAAGGGCTACAAAGCTGGTGAGGGGTCTGGAGGACAAGTCTTGTGAGGAACGACTGAGGGAACTGGCCTTGTTTAGCCTGGAGAAGAGGAGGCTGAGGGGAGACCTTATCACCCTCTACAAATACCTGAAAGGAAGTTGTAGAGAGGTGGGGGCTGACCTATTCTCTCTGGTGACAAGTGATAGGACAAGAGGAAATGGGTTCAAGTTATGTCAGGGGAGGTTTAGACTGGATATTAGGAAACATTTTTTCACTGAAAGGGTTATTAAACATTGGAATAGGCTGCCCAGGGAGGTGGTGGATTCACCATCCCTGGAGGTGTTTAAAAAAAGGGTAGATGTGGTACTTAGGGACATGGTTTAGAAATGGTTTTGTCAGGGTAAGATAATGGTTGGACTTGATGACCTTAAAGGTCCCTTCCAACCTCAGCAATTCTATGATTCTGTGATTCTAAGATTCTATGATTCTAAAAGAATGAGTTTCTACATAAGTAAGGCTGGTCTGAATAATTACTTAGATCTAACAAGTAACATAGCTGGTGAAGGGTCTAGAGCAGTCTTATGAGGAGCGGCTCAGGGAACTGGCATTGTTTAGCCTGGACAAAAGGACGACCAGGGGAGACCTGATCACTCTCTATGACTACCTGAAAGGAGGTTGTAGAGAGGTGGAGGTTGGTCTCTTCTTCCAAGTAACAAGCAATATGACAAGAGGAAATGGCCTCAAGTTGTGACAGGGGAGGTTTAGATTGGATATTAGGAAAAAGTTCTTCACAGAAAGGTTGGTCAAGCATTGGAACAGGCTGCCCATGGAAGTGGTTGAGTCACCATCCCTGAAGGTATTTAAAAGACATATAGATGTGGTGCTTAGGGACATGGTTTAGTGGTGGACTTGGCAGTGATAGGTTAATGGATGGACTTGATGATCTTAAAGTTCTTTTCCAACCTAAATGCTTCTATTATTCTATAGTAAGTTTGTAAGTTTATATGACAATATAGTATGTGATAAAACCAGTCTGCAATTAGTTACCCAGAGAGTCTTTGTAGGTTTTCTATGTGTACTTTAATAAAGAATTTACAATTTTTATTATTCTTTTTCTTTTGGTAGCACTCTATTTACTTTTAAATTAATTTATTCAGAACAAGCAATTAAATATGTATTTGAAATGTAATATTTTAAGGTGATATTAATTCTATTAGATTTTTTTCCCTACAAAAAGCAAAACATCTTAAATCTAAAAGCACAATAATTTGTATGGATATTGAATTTACAACTAATGTTCAAAACACTAACAAAGAAGCTTCTTTTGTCTTGTTTAAAATTGAGATTTCTTCATATACAAAAGTCTTAATAACTTACAGAAAAATATTACTATACATATTCACATTTATATTTCATGGTCTGCCTTTCTCTTAGCTCCTTTGTTTACTAGACTTGGATATTAGAGAGGACTGAAAATTTACTTTGAGTGGATTGGTCCTACCACAAGAATTTTAAAAGATAAATACTCTTTGCATTTACATTTCTGAATAAAACATTTTGTGTTACATTCATTCACTCTTGTTTTTCACAGGTATCTGTTATTCTATTTTATGCATTTAAAAGAAAAATAGTTCCACTTTCTCTTCATCTGTTTAATTTATTCAGATTCTATCCTCTATAAGCTATTGGTTTCCCTCTCAAACATATGTTTAAAATTTCTCCCTTTTAGCTGTACCATTACATTTTTTACAAGCCAGAATCTTCCATAGCTAAGCTGCTATCTCTAGTCATATATTTTCAATATATACTTTAAAAAAATACTATTTTTTTTTTGGAAACATGTTGGTATATCATAAGGTTTGTTTTCCTTTATAAAGGTATAAAGGTATAATCCCTATTTTCTCATTTGCTGTAAGATTTGCTGTTGTTATTACAAAAAAAAAAACAAAACAACCAACCAAAATGACAAGCAGACAGAAATCATAAAAGTCAGTGTTTCTCTTTGCAATGCTTTTGAATACCATATATGCACAATTTCCTTTCCCTTTCTGGCAGGTACCATGTCTGAGGTGATGAAGGCTTGGTTCACAAGTGATCTCATGAATTTATAAAGACTGCATTTAAAAAAAAAAGTCACAATTTTCCACAATTATCTGCTTTTCTATCAGGAACATTTTATGCTGGATGCCCATAAACACAGGCTATATTTCTCGCTGGAAGGGTTTTCACAAACCAGCATTTAATGCCACAGGGCTGTGTGAAGGTAGCAGGCTTTTAAGAACTTCAAAAGGACTATTTCCTCTGAAACCAGTTTTCCTTTCATGACCACAAAACATGTTAAATCTATAGTCAGTACATCACATACAGTTCACTCGGAGGAGGAACTAAGTTACCTGGGAATTCCTGGGTAATCCTCTGGCCACAGAGAAGGAAGGTCTCCACTGACACAAGTGTTCATAAGGTTTTCTGTATGGCCTTTTATGGATCTGACAAGTACCTCCATGCATTAGCTGTCAAGCCAGCATGACCCTGGGTCACCCCCACATGTAGAAGGGAGCAGTGTGGGATATGCTGAGTTACAGAGAATAGGTTGTGGTACGTAGTCTGTCAAGAGAAGGAGGTTTGTAATGTAATCAGTCAGAAATACCTCTTTAATAATCTGATAGGATTATCAGCACTTCATGAAGGAATATGTAAGTATTATACTATCAATGTGAATGAAAGTTGTATTGGTAGGATTTTTCAGCGATAACTTGCAAAATACAGGACCCAGCTAGAGTACAATGCTACAGAGTAGGTGGCAATTATTCTTCATTAAATTCATATTTTCTAAGTTAATATCATTCTGCGAGGATATACTATTAATATGAAGCATATATGAAGTGAATTTCTACAATGGCAGAAACTTTTGTGAGTTTTCTCAGGGAGGTTTGAAGAGGAAAAAAAAAACCTCTAACATAGACATAACTTTTCAAAGTGTGACCTCAGTTACTCCACATACATAATTTTAGACATATTGGGAACATTTTTTCCCTTCTCCAGTGGTTCATTCAACCTGTGGAGGCAAAGCTAATTGCACACGGGGAGTCAAAGGGACTGCTTTCTGAACCCCAGACAACAAGTCATAGAATAGATCATGTATTCTCCAGATAGGGTCATCTCAGAAGTTATTTTGCTGAGCAGGCTCTCTGATTATGCCTGAGTGGCTGCATGTTTTATTTCTTTCAGCTATCTTTGACAAAGAGGACACAAAATGGATTTATAACAACCCTACTTCCACATGTAGAGTGAAAAACTTAGCTGGTTTTGTCTGCAAATGATAACAGTTTACATAAACGCATCCAATTCATACTCATCACTTTAGATTTGATCTTATATTATAGTAACAACTTCAGAGAAATGCATTGCTGTGTGTAGCAAGTACAACGTTTATTTTACCTACCTAGCTGTACAAGTGACAAGGTAGTCTCTTTGCATGCCAGGTGATCAAAACACATGAACAAATCTGTTTTGGAAAACTTTTAAAAATGTGATCTTTAATCACATATTCCTTATTCCACTGTTATGTGTTATACTGCCTGTCAATAACTGCTCTGTTGAATATATGTGTAAGTGTAAAGTAAATATTCATTAGCATTCTGCCATATGTCCCATGGACAACTATCCAGACATGATTTCTGCATATAGATTCCTTCAGTTTTCCCTAATTAGGAAGAATCCTGATGACCATCTGTCAGCCTCTGTACCCAAGTCCTACAGTCCGAAGCAGGACTTGGATCCCTATCAAGTCAAAATTCAATCAGCAATTACCCATCTTGCCATGCCAATAAAGCTATTAATGCTCAAGGTAAATTAACGCAATGTGTTCCCTCTGTTTCTGACTTATGGCTAAGAAGATGCTTTAGGCTCAGAGTGCGTAAGTCTTCCTGAGTGGGCTATGAGGGGCACTGAATTAAAAGTTTACTGTAGTCTTTTTTTGCTTAAAGCACTTTACTCAGGGAGAGTAGATACAATAAAAGGCTTATATCTCCTTCCTCTTATCACACATCATACATTTTATTGTATAAAAGGAAGTTTTCAGTTCTTCTTTAGGGTTTTGGGGGGTATTTTTGGGGGGAGGAGGTTGCTTATTTGGTTTTAAATAATATAATTGTGACTATTTATTGGCAAGGGTCCACTTGTGTTAGATTAAGATATCTGCCTGATCAAACTTATCAATGAACTTGACCACTACACTTTCCTATTGTATTGGGTTTGTGTGGCAAGATTTTGGTAGCAGGGGGGCTACAGGGGTGGCTTCTGTAAGAAGCTGCTGGAAGCTTCTCCTATGTCCAACAGAGCTTATGCCAGCCAGCTCTAAGATGGAGCCGCCACTGACCAAAGCTGAGCCAATCAGCAATGGTGCAACAGCAGCCGGGAGAGAGGATTGAGAATATGTGAGAGAAACAACTATGCAAACACCAAGGTCAGTGAAGAAGCAGAGGGAGGAGGTGCTCCAGGCACTGGAGCAGAGAATCCCTTGCAGCTTATGGTGAAGAACCATGGTGAAGTAGGCTGTCACCCTGCAGCCCATGGAGGTTAGCAGTGGAGCTGATATCCACCTTCAGGCTGTGGCAAAGCCCATGCCGGAGCGGGTGGATGCGCCCAAAAGAGGCTGTTAATTCACGGGATGCCAACACCGGAGCAGGCTCCTGGAGGGATCTGTGGACCCATGGAGAGAGAGGAGCCCACATGAGCAATTTTGCTGGCAGTACTTGTGACCCAACAGAGGACCCATGCTGGAGCAATCTGTTCCTGAAGGACTGCACCCCATGGAAGGGACCCATGCCAGAGCAGTTTGTGAAGAACTGCAGCCTATGGGAAGGACCCATGCTGGAGAAGTTCATGGAGGTCTGTCTCCCGTGGGAGGTACACCACGCTGGATCAGGACAAGAGTGTGAGGAGGAAGAAGCGGCAAATTCTCAGCTGATACAGAAAAAAATAGAATTAAATTAATTTCTCTGATGCTTCTATTTAACCTACCTGACAATCAGCTTTTGTTTCCAATGGACTACCTGAAAATTTCTCCAGTCAATCTAGGGAGTTTTCTATATATGTGTATAATGGAATTCCACATTTCAGTTTTATCCTAAAAATGTCAAATCAATTTCCTTATGGAACAGCAGCAGAAGTACAGTTCATTGAAAGGAATATAAAAATATTTAAATGTTAATAAATGTACCTTTAAACTCTTGTGACCCAGGATTTGAGTTGCACGTTGCAGGAAGTACTATAGCAGGAAACACACAAACCAATGGATGATGAGCCTCATAAGAAGCACTGCAAGTGCAATAGTAACCTGACCTGAGCTGACTTCGATGCCCAATAACTCCATTCAACACACCATCTCCTGTCCCGAGTGACTACCATAACAGATAGAGCCAAAATCATGGACTGAATTAACTCAATGGGTTACTTTATGGCCATTTTATGGACACTTTACAGCAGTGGCCCAGAGACTAAGGGAATGATGTCTGTGTGTATATCAAAGGATGGGAAGGGAGGATGTACATAATGAGGATGTATTGGGCATGATGTAAATCGTAGGGAATAAGGAGTGGAGATTGTACTAGCTTTGGCTGGGATAGAGCTAATTTTCTTCAAAGTAACTCATACGGTGCTATGTTTTATATTTGTGACCAAAACAGTGTTGATAACACACTGATGTTTTAGTTGTTGCTTAATGGTGCCTATACAGTGTCAAGCAAGTCCTTTTCTGTTTTTCTCAACCATTCCACTAGCAAGAAGGCTGGGTGTGCACAAGAATTTTGGAGGGGACACAGTTGGGACAGCTGACCTCCGCTGACCAAAGGGGTATGCTACATAGGGTTATGATGTTTCTATTCCCAAGTAACAGTCACATGTGATGAAGCCCTGCTTTACTGGCAATAGCTAAACATCTTCCTGCTAATGTGAAGTATTCAATGTATTCCTTTTTTTTTTTTTTTTTTTCTTTTGCTTGAGTGCTTTTTCTTTACCTACTAAACTGTCTTTATCACAACCCACGAGTTTTCTCACTTTTACCATCCCAATTCTCTCCCCCGTCCCACTGTGGGGGAATAAGTGAGCAGCTGTGTGGGGCTGAGCTGCCTACCAGTGTTAACTCACTTATGGGTTTATGTGAAAACTTGAAACATTTACTGAATACTGAGAACTGGAAAGGAAACATTAGACTGAGAAGGGACAGGATCAAGTCCTGTCATAAGTAGTTGACATCATTGGTCAGATTATCAGGTTTTAAAGAATGTTCTCATATGTCACTTCCAAAAATGTTTCTAGTTTTCTAGGGATTTTTTTTTTTTTAATTGCATAACTCTTCATTATGATTAAAATGCACCAAGAGTCAAAATAGTAATGTGAAGTATAACAACCACTGCAATCCAGCATAATTCCAAATTATGCATGAATGAATAAAAAGCACCTGCTTTTATACCTGTAAAACTAGCAGTTGATTAGATACTTTCTGTTTCGCTGAGCTGAGCACTCATTTTTTTCAATAAAATAGTCTACATATCAGATGAGAGAATCGATAATGGTGTTTGAATTAAGAGCCTGAAGAGAGCAGTTTATAGCGAATTGAGGCAAAGCAGCACAGATGCTTAAAGCCAGTGCGTACTGTTGACAGTGCTCATCTTAAAACAACATACCACAATAACCAGAGGTTATCTTGCAGACAAAGCGGGAAATATGGGATCTGGTAAGAAATATGACACACAAGATTTCACTGTTCAGCGGCTGCAAGCTGAGAACTTATTATGGTTAGAGACATTATAGACAATTTGACCTTGCCTCTAGGTCCCAAAATTTTCATATTTCACATACGCCATTCTCTGCTCTTAACATCCAGCTTCAGTAGTGCTCCCTGTTCAGCTGCTGTGCCTGAGTGTCTTTTTGCAGTACATTTTTCTTAAAATATGTTATTATATAGCACTTGCTGATAAACAAGTTGAGCATTTTATTCACAGATGGCTCTTTCTTACTGCCATGGTTTATCATTACTCTAAAGATTTCACAGTTTTTAATTTTGCTGCTAAGATACCAATGCAAAATAAGTTTTGAAAGGTTATGTTTTACTTAATAACTGTTTTTACCAGGCCAACAGATACTAATTCATACAATTTTTCACTAACATATTTTATTTTTCAGAGGAGGGGGAGGATTTTTTAATGGTCATATGCACGTTCCTAGACATCTGGGAAAAAAACAGAGAATAGCTGAATTTGGAACTAGTCCTATCTGGGCAGTAGAGTAATGCTTGGTCTGCTAAAGCACTTTCCTCCTATTTGTCGTTGATTTTATGGAAGCTAGCCTCTTTTAAAACTCTGGGACCAGTTGTGGCATTCTGCCACTTCTTACTATGTAGTCATTAGTGTGCAGATAAATTAATATCCCTTTTGAACTAAAGCATCATTTCTCCTTTTTCATAATCATTGAAGGGAGTGGAATTACTTTTTGAAATTTGGGTTACATTTGTATAGATCTACTCCATTGAATAAGGCCAGATTTCTGAGGGCATTTAGGCACCCAGCTTCTGTGATAGCAGTGGGCATTAGACATCTAAGCATATTTATAAGCCTCCTTCAAAATTAAATTGAAGAATTAAGGAATAAACTCAAAAGATATGAAAGACAGTTACTGGAACATCTGTTGGATCTCAAAGGTATAATTGTAACACATGCCACATGTCACCTTCAGTGACTATGTCCCACCAGCACTGAAAATTAAGAGAACTGGAAGATGGCCATATGTCAGCCAGAAGAAAACAGACAGTCTTGAGCAATAATAAACACATACTATAATTTTATCCAGTTTGAGGAACAGTTTGTACATGCTTTATATGGGAGGATAAACAATCTATATTTCATATTTTGTAATTAGAAAGTGCTGTTAATATTAGATGACATTAACAAAGTCCTCAAAGAAGATGTGCTTATAAATACACAAAATAGTAACAGTTGTATTAACATCATTCTTCAAATAAGCTTGAAGGAGAAAAAAAATTCATCGGCACTTAGATGTAAGTACTTTTATAAAAGAATAATCAAATTTACTTTAAGAAGTTAGTAAAGAATAATTTTTCTCCTACTTGTTTTGAATAAGACATTCCAGTGATGCAAGAATATACCTCAAAAGCATTTTCAGGTTTAGATAAATCTAACTTCAGCCTCTGGACACTGAATTTTGTGTTCTTGTCAATGGGTGGAAAGCTCTTTGTTATCAAATATTTTCTTTCTGCAAGGATATATGCAGCAATCTTCTCTCAGGCTGCCCTTAGATAGAGGTAGCTGATCTTCATAAGCCTCAATCATCCATCATGATTGCCAGATCTGAACTACAGTGTTTCTGATCCACAAAGCACAATATGATTAAAAAAAAAAAAAAAATATTTGGCATATAAGATATTTTTATAGTGGAATGGATATTTTCACAGGAAAAATTCTGTATTCTACATAAAGAATTTAAATTTTATATATTTGTCTTCTGAAAATATTCAGAAAATTAATATGACTGTTTTTCAGGGCTATCATCTGAAGTTAGTCACCTAAAAACTACTCTAGATCCCTACTGTGAAAGGCTGATCGAAACTTTATTGAAGTCAGTTCAAACGACACCATCAGCTTCTCTGGGGTTTAATATACTCCTTACGTACTTTGCTTCAAATCAATAAAACAGGAGTATTTAATGTTTTCTAAATACATACAGTCTTGGATCTGCCACAGTTCAGCTATTTAACAGGCCAGTTACCCATTGAATCTGCTGAGACAATTCATGGATTTATAAACAGGCATGTGCACAACTATTTCAGAAGCAGTGTATATATATACACATATGTAAGTATTTCACACACATTAAAGCTAGCAGTGATCATCAGTTGAACAAGACTACTATAATTATCATTACCATGTATAACCAATTTAAAGAATGGTTCTGTAGAAAAGGGAAAACAAACGTACATTGTTGGTGAGTTGCCATTTTAATAGCCTGATGGCATCCCGATATATTATTTTGAAGAATCTGGATTATTTTCTTTGCTAGAATTTATGTGGGTTCTAAAAAAAAATAAACAAATTAATTAAAATATATACTGTATAAACTTCAACACATTTTTTATTGTAAAGAGCAGTAGATATTTGATACTTTCCTTTAACAATTAAGACTCTCTTAAGAAACATTTGCTATTAATGATCTTTTTAAATATTCCCATTAACTGATGTGCTTTAGCCATGATTACTTTAGTTAGGAAGCCTGCATTATGGGCAGTGGTTTTTTATGAATTTTAGGTTTTTTTAACTAAAATTCAATTTTAAAGTGCATGATCCTTTTGATTCATTCAATCTGTGCAGTGAAACTATTTTCAGAAACTTCAGGCATTCATTTATTCATGTCCCACCTGGACGTGGCAGATAACAAGTCCTGCCTATTTTGATGCAGCTAATAAGAACTGAGTTGATGATAGCATAGTTTATTGTGATCCAAGTGAAACAAATTCATTCGTTAGACAGTTTGTGATGAATAAAAATAACACCTCAGCAATACCATCTGGATTCTCATAATTAAATATAACCTTCAACCAATTTAATTTTTTTCAATATAAAATTGTCTTGCAATTCTTAGGTAGGTATCTTACAATACTTAATTAATTCTTTGTTCTATATTTTTTTCACCTACTTCTTTATATTAAAGTTCTTGCACTTACGTCTTCTCTGATTTTAACATTCCCATTATAACTATTTTTGAGTTTTCAGCTTAAACTTAACTACTTTATTTTAAAAATCAACTAAACCAAAAGATTTCCAGGAGACACTACAAACTAAGCTTCATAGGAGAAGAGAAAACAAAATGCTAGAAAACATTAAAAGAAAAATGATAATAACATTAATAAAATTTCACCATGCATATTTTCATAATAATTTGAGAATAGACAGAGTGGAGGAGAACAAAGATACATGTTATTCATACCTTTCTCTAAATGTAGCTAACAAATGTCTATGTTTAAAATGTAAAGCACAACTCTTTCTCAGACTCCAACGATTTGCAGCTCAGAAATGTCATGGGTCAGATAAATTGTCTCTGGATTTTTTTTTCATTAATCTGTCTGGTTCCTTTCTAAGCTGCTGTAAAATTTCAGCCTACTCAATATTCTGCATCGAAGAGGCCTCCAGTTTAATCATGTTATGTGAAAAAAACATACTCTTTTTTGGTTGTTTTTAGTTCATTTACTTAGTTGCTCCCAGTATGGAAGATGTTCAAAATCTTCAGTCATCTCTGCTATCTTCTTTGAACTTTTTCCTGTTCTACTATATCCTTTTCAAGATATCACACACAACCAGGACTGCACACAATATTCAACATGCAAACCCAAGGGGGACTTATGAAGTGTATGATTCTCAGGGCTTTGGCTTAGTGTTTTCTGTCCATTTGTGTTTTGAGGGAAGGACGTTTGCTGCTATCCATTCTTTTTTAATAATAATTTCTACTATTTACTTTGTGGTTTTGTTGGTATCTGTGTCCCCCCTGAACAGTAGTCAGTTCAGATAAGCTATTTCCATAGAGTTATCTAAAATAACTCCAACATCTCATCTAAGTACTTATAGTTATCTCAAAATCCATGAGTGTTAAGTATGAAATCAAGACTTTTCCTGTGTTCATGATTTTGTACTTAACTAGATCAATTCCATTGCTTTGTCACTCAGCCTTGTGCAGTTTTCCACAGTCAGCCCTCCTTTTTGTTGCACTGAGTAACTTACTGATAAAAGCAGATTGGAACATCTGACTACCCATGCCCTTTTCCATACTTTATATGTACAGAAACACTGCATCTAGCACAGATTCCTGAAGCGCTCTATCAGTGTCAACCTCTGTGGTAAAAATCAATCAGTGTCTTGCGTTGCTTTCCTTCCCCTTCCCCTTCCTCTTCCCCTTCCCCTTCCCCTTCCCCTTCCCCTTCCCCTTCCCCTTCCCCTTCCCCTTCCCCTTCCCCTTCCCCTTCCCCTTCCCCTTCCCCTTCCCCTTCCCCTTCCCCTTCCCCTTCCCCTTCCCCTTCCTCTTCCCCTTCCCCTTCCCCTTCCCCTTCCCCTTCCTTTTTCCACTCAAGGGCACATCTTTTGTCCCTTACTTGCTTAGCTTCTTCACAGACATTTGGTAAGGAGCTATGTTTAATCTCTATGTGAAATGAAAATAGGTTATATCAACCCAGATCTTCTTTACCTGCATAATTGTCTCAAAGAGTTCTAAAAACATGTTAAGGCATGATTTTCTTGTAGAAACTTTGTGGTTATTTTTCCTTAATATATTGTATTTATTCATCTGTCTACTGATTTTATCCTTTATTATACTTTCTATTAATTCATCAGGTACAGATCTCCACTGTCCAGATTTTTATTTTCCCAGGTCTCTCTAGGAACAAATTTTGTAACAGTCATCATATTATCTAACTTTCAGACACGTGGGACAAAGTTGCCTTAAAGCAAGAGGTTATAAACCACATTTAGTAGATGGGTTATTTCATCCCTGAGCTCCTTTTCTTCTTCTTCTTGCAGAGCATATCTGGAGGGCTAAAACAGGATCTTCAGTCTCAAGGAGCTTCTGATTATTCCATTGCATCTGGTCCTTCAATTAATCATTTCCAAGGATAATTACTCCATTGCTGAGTTGCTGAACTCTTAGTAGTGTAGGACACAGGGTATGAGTTATGAAGCATTGACCAATGGGGACCATTTAAAACATTAGATCACAGAAACCAAATAGCTGAAAGCTTCAGTTACCTGCATTCTGGATAATAGCATGGAAATAAAAGCAAATGAAACAAACAAAACAAAACAAATCAAAAGTCCCAAACAAAACAAAATAAAACAAAGCAGCGCAGCTGCAATATCTCTGTTCTTCCTCTAAATCCATTACCTTCATAAGTCTGGAAAAAATTTAGAAGCTAAGAAAACTAGATATCTGAATGGCAACTTTTCTCCCTGAGAGAGAGCTCCAAATGTCTGCATTCATAAAAGTGAACCAAATAGATAGATTTGATTGTATTTTTCAAAATTCAGTGAAAAAAATCTAATCTTGGACTTTGAGTTTGTTTTTAGAAGAATTGACAAAAGTTTAAGCAATTCAGTCGTAAGAGACAAGCATTCTTACTACTTATTTTGACTGCAGATGCCCATGAGTGGGCCTTGTTATGAAAGAAAAATAGACTGCAGGATTTTTAAGCTAAAGGAGAGAATATTTTCACCTGCAGTGATTATGGAAATGGGAACTATCTTTCCCATAGTAATATCAGTGGCACACCTCCCTCATTCTAAAACCTGGTTCATGTTTAAAATATGTAGAAATGAATAGCTTTCTGTGGAAACAGGTTGTTAACATTTAGTTAAAAATTTTGTGCTGTTCATGTGCTGTGCCCTGGTGAAATTTTAATACTTGTAAGATGGAAGATGATAAAGAACAAAAACATATTTTCAAATAGCAGAGTATGGTCTGTACAGGATATAAATGTGCTAATCAGATGAAATGATTCCAAGTCTGAATTACTGTTTTAAGGAGTCTACCTTTTGGGATATATTTACTCCATTTGAATTGAGAACCACTATATTTTAATTTGTTCTCTCGTATTGAGATGACTTTAGATTTTGCTGCTGGAATATAGGATTCCATAGTACTGTGTGTATCTGAAGTAAATTTGCAATGCTTCATTATCTGCAAAATCAGGGATGTTTCGTTTACAAGGGTTCCTGCCTCAGTGACTGCAAACCTGGATTTTGAACAGGCCATATATATATATGAACAGGCCATATATTCTGGCCAAGTTACATTTACCAGTTCTGTTTTGAAACCCAGTTTGAATAGAACGGTGAAATGTACGTTGACTGTATCAGGTCTACACAAAGTATATTGAATTAAATATGGCCTTCAGAGTATGAAGAGAGTTCATCTGTGCAATCTGCAGGTGTATGGTATGATTTGAAAAGTCTCAGATGTGGCATATGCTTATTTACTTTAAATAATTTGCAGCTAGATTAATATGGTGAAGCTTTACAAATTCTTCCAGTCCCCATACTGTGCATGTATTTAGAACTCCCCATATGAACACTCCTTTGAAGTGTTAAGGGCCTTAATGAACATGAGAGAAACCTTCACAAATACAATTAAAAAGCATTCCCAGGCTTGCTTTGCCATACAATTAAGTGGAGGCGGGAAGGGAAAGGAGAAAAGAGTTTCCAATGAATTTCACTGCTCCCTTTCTTAAAGAAATGACTTTATTATTTGTATAGGCATCACTTTGGACTCCTGAGAAGCTGCCACTTGCTTCTGCGCTGTGGTGTGGTTCCTGCACCTCCTCTGCTAACCTGATTGCAATAGGCAAGGCCATAGTGGAATCTGCTCTTTCAGATAAGGGAACACAATGAAGGAACTTGGGAAACAGAAGACATCCATGTGGGGGATTGTGGCATGAGGTATAAAAATAGAATGAGATTGGGGTTCCAGTTTGAGAAAGTGAAATTGTGCAAAAATGCCTAAGAGAACAGCTAATATCCTCACAGAAGAATCTGGATCATAATGAAGAGTAGATCACAGAATGAAAATAGGGGTTTGAAATGACTTCTGGATGTTCAGGGAGCGAATATATTGTAAATTACTTTCTTTTAGCATACTTAACAGCCTTTAACTTATTCTCTGTGCTTTTATTGCTTTGAGACAACTAGATTTTCTATTTACAGTCTCAGAAGAATTCCACACACCTAATGTCTTTCAAAATATTTTCATTTTTCTTCTTTAATATAGTGATTCACAGAGGCTTCAAGTCCATCATTTTCCAAACTTGCAAGCCCACCCAAGAGTTAAAAATGAACCGGAAAAAAATAATGTCTTCAATGTTAAATAGCTCTACCTCAACTCACTTAAAAAGACTACATATGTTTAGCAATTTTTTCATATGAAAAAAAAAACAAACAACATTTTCCTCACTTGAAACTGGAAGTCTGCCTTGGCCTTGTAACTGCAAGAGATCTAGCAAAGAGCTTGGAGAGAGGGGGGCAGCAAAAAGAGAACACAGAATGGCAGTAATTCCCCTTCACAGTCCCTATACAGCCATGGGACCATCATTCCCTCTTCCCTAGTGTGATGGTACTCCTGCCCCCTCACTCCCAGTTGAGGTCATGAAGACTATGAAAGATGTTTAGCAAAGAAAAAATGAGGAGGAGAGGACACCTAGAACAATGCCTTGTGTACTCACAATTGATTGTCTTCTAAGACCTAGCTGATGTTTTCTTGTTCAGCATCACATCAAAGTGTGCCCAGTCCGTTAAGACTAAGAGAAAGAAGGATCTACAATGTTATCAGTAAATACACAAGATCTGAAATATGTTATTTGTGATTTACATCCAGGGCCACAGGACAAAAATTATTCTGAGGGGAAAAAAAGGTCCATCCCAGAAAGCTTGACACTGCATATGGGCGACCACTATACTGACATACTCAGTTTCTGATTTCCAGATGAGAAAAAGGCCTCAAGTAATTCTTATGCAAAACATAACCCACATCTTTGTGACACAACAGGAATCTGCAATGGCACTCTGTATTGCCAGGGGTTATTTGTGTTTTTATCCTAATTCAGTATTCAGTTAAAAGTATGATAACAGACAAGTTCTATCTCTTTTTATCAGACTATAGCCTCCAATATGTTATCTGAAAGTTTTTACAGGTCTAAGATTATATATCATAGTAGGTTTTACAGAAAGTGATTTTCAACAATGTTTTAATTAAAAAAAAAATACAGGTAATTTGCTCTACAAATAATTATGAAAGTTATACACTACAAGGAGCTAAAAATCATTCAAGACCCTTTTTTTTCTGTCATCCTGTGCAATATGTAGTTTAAATATGACAGTAAGCTTCTTGAGTTTAAGGAAATTATTCTTAACCAGGCTATAAGATGAACGTTTTGCCAACTTTTGTAGCAAGAAATATTCAGAAAATATGTATAAGACCAAAAAATAATATTTTTTTAAGTTTCATGGTCCTCAGTGGAATTCAATTTAAGATTTTTGTGGTAATAAATATTCTTCAGTGAATGCATAAAGTCTTTATTGTTATTGTTTCACAGAAGACAGTTTTCCAAATAAAAAAGAAAAAACTGGTAGATGAAAGCTGCTACATTGCAAGATTAGAAACTTTAATTTTTGTCTACTTAGCTAAATACAGCGAAATAAGGAAAGGTTTTGATTTCTTTGCAAACAGCAAAGCAACACGACATGAAAATGATACTATAATGACTAAAAGGAATTAATTTGGTCTTTTATTACTGTCCTGGTTTCAGCTGGGATAGAGTCAATTTTCTTCCTGGTGTCTGCTATGTTTTGGATTTAGTATGAGAATAATGCTGATAATACATATTAGTTTAGTTGTTGCTAAGTAATGCTTATATTAAGTCAAGGACTTTTCCAGCTTCCCTTAGATGCTGAGAGGGAGCATACACAAGGCAAGCTGGCCAATGGAATATTCCTTACCATAGATGTCATGCTCAGTATATAAATGGGGGTTGGCCGGGGGGGCAGGAATCCGTGATCCCTGCTCGGGATAGGCTGGGCAACCGATCATTAGGTGGTGAGCAACTGTATTGCATCGCAATTTTGTATATTCTTTTCCCATTATTATTAGCTCTTCCATTACTGTTCTATTAAGATGTCTTTATCTCAACCCAGGAGGTGTTTATTTTTCCTTCTTCTCCCTCTTTCCCCTGTCCCACTAAGTGGGCCAGGGGTAATAAGTGAACGGCTGTGTGGTCCTTGTTGCTGGCTGGGGCTAAACAACGATATGTTGACAGAGTTGGGGTTGTTCAACCTGGAGAAGAAAAGACTCCGGGGAGACCTTATAGCAACTTTCCAGTATCTGAAGGGTGCCTACAAGAATCATAGAATCATAGAATGGTTTAGGTTGGAAAGGACCTTGAAGATCATCAAGTTCCAACCCCCCTGCCATAGGCAGGGACACCTCTCACTAGACCAGGTTGCCCAAGGCCATGTCCAGCCTGGCCTTGAACACCTCCAGGGATGGGGCCTCAACAACCTCTCTGGGGAACCTGTTCCAGTGCCTTACTACTCTCAGCGTGAAAAACTGCTTCCTAATATCTTACTTAAATCCAGCTTCTTCCAGTTTGAAGACATTCCCCCTCGTCCTATCACTACATGCCCTAGTAAACAGCCCTTCCCCAGCTCTCCTGTAGGCCCCTTTTAGGTACTGGAAGGCCGCAATAAGGTGTCCCCGGAGCCTTCTCTTCTCCAGGATGAACAGCCCCAACTCTTTCAGCCTCTCCTCATAGGAGAGGTGATCCAGCCCTTGGATCATCCTCATGGCTCTCCTCTGGACACGCTCCAGCAGGTCCATGTCCTTATGTTGGGGTCTCCAGAGCTGGATGCAGGACTCCAGGTGGGGTCTCACGAGAGTGGAGTAGAGGGGCAGAATCACCTCCTTTGACCTGCTGGCCACACTTGTCTTGATGCAGCCCAGGATATGGTTGGCCTTCTGGACTGCGATTGCACACTGCTGGCTCATGTTGAGCTTCTCGTCAATCAGCACCCCCAGGTCCTTCTCCTCAGGGCTCGTCTCCAGCCATTCCCCGCCAAGCTTGTATTTGTGCTAGAGATTTCCCTGACACAGATGCAGGACCCTGCACTTGGCCCTGTTGAACTGCATAGAATCATAGAATTGCTGAAGTTGGAAGGTACCTTTAAGATCATCAAGTCCAACCATTAACCTGCCCTGACAAAACCACTTCTAAACCATGTCCCCAAGTACCACATCTACCCTTTTTTTAAACACCTCCGGGGATGGCAAATCCACCACCTCCCTGGGCAGCCTACCAACCAACCTGCATGAGGTTGGCTTGGGCCCACCTCAGCTGGAGGGGGACTTTTTACAAGGGTATGTAGTGATAGGATGAGGGGTAATGGCTTCAAACTGGAAGAGGGTAGATTTAGACAAAATTCTTCACTGTGAGGGTGGTGAGGCACTAGGACAGGTTTCCCAGAGAACTTGTGGTTGCCCCGTCCCTGCAAGTGTTCAAGGCCAGGCTGGATGGGGCTTTGTGCAAGCTGGTCTAGTGAGAGGTGTCCCTGCCCATGGCGGGGGGTTTGGAACTAGATGACCTTTAAAGTCTCTTCTAACCTAAACCATTCTATGATTTTAATGTCTTAGTGTCAGTAATAATAAAGTATATACCAGATCCACTGCACATATTCATAAGCATAGTCTTATCTGCAAATCTGAAGAAGAAGAAATTGACAATAATTTTGCATACTTCAGTTTCATTATGCAATTTAACACTATGCTTGATATTCAGAACAATGTATATGTACCTAAACTGTGTTTGAATATAGAAAAAAAATTACAATTTCTGAAGACTCGACTTACACTGATATATTCTATTATACATTGGCTCCCTCAAAAAACTTTGTTTTTAATATCAGATACCTCTCTTCCTTGCAAAACAAGCTGCTTAAGGAATGTGTTTTTCTGGATAAATATGTGTATGGCTATTCAATTTTTTTTCTCTGAGAATATATGTTGTATAGGTCTATTCTGTATTAGTAGTCTGGTATGGGTGATTTATGTTTAAATGACTGTATACAAAGAATGTCACTGAAAGGCTTTACATCTTTCTTTGGTACATTCAGTATGGTTGCACAGGTTAGCACAAAGATTAGATGTTGCTAACCATTTTCCCATATAACAGAAAAAATCTCTAGATCCTGCAGTGGTGAGGGATGCCAACTAGAATTACATGTAAGATCAGTTTCAAAACCTTGCAGTGTTACAATATATCATCAAAATTTTGTAAAAACTAAAAATATCAGTGTTAGTCTAAAATCATAGGTGACAAAAGTTGGAAGTTGGATAAACATACTGGAGAAGAGTGAGACTGCATGTCAGTCTTCTGCTATTTCCATCAGAGGTGTGAAGACTCATGGTAAAAAAGGTTTAACTAAGCGCACTGATTTTGCTTGCTTTCCTTATTTGAACTAATATTGCAATATAAATATAGATACATATTTACGGCTATAGCCCACAGTAGAGCTTTGTCATTAGAACTGTGCCCATTCAGAGACCTCTTCATTGGCATAGTATGCTAGAAAGTCAGTACAAAAACCCCACCTCTGCTACTATTCCACTCACAATAGATCATTAGTGATATCATTATTTCCATAATATTTTAGGTCCTTGGCTTGACAGGTCTTTAATTTGGGTCGTTGATTTGTTTTGTTTTGTTTAACCAGAACTTTTTTAATTATAACATTAAAAGTATGGAATTTCTCTTCAACTCTTGGTGGGAAATTGTTTACTCTAAATTACAATGTTGCTAGTTATGAATGGATGAAGATTAATATTTCCCCAAAGATACATCCATGCTATGTTTAATGGAATTTCTTTGGTTCAGAGCCTAACTCCAAAGACAAGCTGCATTTGCACACTGCAGACCTTCTTTTTGTCAGTGCATTTGGATATATAGCTGGAACGTATCTCATCCTATCACATTTTAGGAAGCAGGTATAAGTAGAGTTCTTTTCTAAATAGATACAAAGTATTCTAAAGTAGGTTCTTCGTTTTATTTATTTTCTCATAAAGACATATCATTTTGAAAGGAATAAATGGAATTCCAGTTGAGAGTTTCTGTCTTGTTCAAAATTTGTTTGGAGACTTCAGAGTGCCATGGAAAAATGTTCCGTGTGCATAATGAGAAAATGGACTGATAATGAACAGAACCAATAGTTAAATAATTTGATCTTATAAGAGGTCTACTGCATAGAACTTAATTGCTCTTGTCTTCTAACAGGGGTATAGACAAAGAGCTGATTAATATTTATTTAGCCAGCTGGCTAATAATTAAAAAAAAATCTTCTTAATTGTGATATGTGATTACATCAATGTTTTATCTGTATTCCTGACAATAAATAAGGAGTATATGAAAAAGTCTTGATCATTGTCAAACATGAACAATAACACTTTGAGCTAAAATCCTCTTTGTTTCTTTTTTTTTTTTTAAAAAAAAAGTTTTTCATTTAAAAAAAAATCTTCAGTTTGATTCACTGAGATTAACATATAAATTTGTCTTCAAATGACTTCTGTAGAGGACACCAGGAGTATAAAAGAAAGTTAAGTTGGCAAAAAACCCTCAACAATCTATAAATTGAAGCTGCCACTTTTTTTTCATTTCATTGATCCTTCTGGATCCCTAGTGGTGCTTCTCTGAGGTCTCTTGAGGTTAATAAAGGTCTGCATGCTGCCAACAACTGTTCTCAGCCACTGTATCTCCATCCTCCTTCCCTTTCTGTATAATGCTAACAAATTCAGAAAAAAACAAATGAGCAACACGATCATGGGCACCCTTTACCCATTTTTTTATTTTGCTGCCATCGACCACTGATGACTGTCTATTTTTAAAGTCCATCTTGTCTATGACTCAGTTTCAGTCATTTGCATAGAGAGGTATTACACTTGCAAATCATTTATGTTCATAGAAAATGGAAGACGTCTGTCCGTAATCACTAGCTATATCCTTTTACTAGGAAAAATAATTCAGCCTCAACATGTTTTCATAAAGGTGGTCATATTTTTAAGGTTTTACCGGACCAGCTGTTACAAAAAACGTTTTTACATTATTTTTAATATTTGAAAGTTTTGGATTTTTATTTTAGACTTCAAAGACTATTTGTCTCAGGCTTTATAGCCTTAAGATGAAAGCAAACTGGGAATCTGAAGTTAAAAGCACATCCTTATAAATGACCTGCTTCAGGAATTACCATCTGCGATCCCAAGTGATCCTGCCTTCCAGTTATGTCTCTCAGCTATTTGTACACAATATGCAGCTGCCTGTCATCTGACAATTGTGCCAGCTCGGATGACACTTCCAAGCAAAGGTTTCATGTGTCATTCTTTGCAACATAAACTGAACTTTGTAGAGATCAGCAGCCTTCCATGAGTTCTCTTGCTCTTTCCTCAGGCACTGCTGTGACTGTAACACCCTTTATAATATCCCATGGAAATAAACTGCCTGATGTTTTCTGCAGTATGTCAGAAACGTGGTACCTGAATCACTGAGATAGCAAATTTAGCACAGACAATTCCATATGTAACATAAAATGAAATGAGCTCCAAAGTTGCAATAAAATCTTAAAAAAAGGTATCAACAGCAACGACAAAACCTTCCCAAGCATAAAAGGTTTTAATATTTCCTATATATACCCAGGAAAATTAGGTTCATCTGTTTGTTTTTTTTTTTTTTTTTTTCTGTTTTGTTCTCTGCTCCATAAAAACACCACCTGCCAAGTTGCAGAGTATTTACAGATCTACAATAAATTCAGAATCTTCTTTAAATTTGTTAGCAGATGTTGAATTATTCTGGAATTAACGGATTCTTTGTGGTTCCTTGTAGCAATTAAATGTGTAGCAGTTCTCTGAAGTGTTGAAGGATCTAATTTTTCATTTGCATAATTGTTTGTTCTAGTTAGACAGTAGTTTAAAATCAAATCTTACAAAAAGCAGTGCAACAGAAATGAAAGAGTAATAAATAAGTAAGTAGCTGTACAGCTGAAGAGAGACTGGTTAAGGCTATTTATGTACTACCTAAAACTCAAATGAAGATCACAGAGATTTCAGAAGATGAAGTTTTTATGAGTTTAAATTAGACTTATCTCCAAGTTACACATGCAGTCTCTAATTGGAGAAGCAGTGGCAAGGAAGCAGAGATATCTGCATGTCTGATTCAAAAAAAAGGAAAACCTAGAGATTCTTTAGAAGATCAAAATATATCTCCTTATGCCTCAAAGTCTTTCAGTACTTTTCCACCAATGCTTACTTCACCCACTGGCTCCATTGTGCCATGAATTCCTACAGTATCCCCATTGGCTGGAGAGACAGAGGTTATTGTCTTTTCATAACGATACCTATTTCTTCTGAAAAAAATAGTTCAATTTGAATGTTATAAAATTCCTTTTACTACCATTCAGGCTTTAAACTCCACAGGAATGGAAAAGTTCTTGAAAATTCAATAAATGAATTAATAAAAAATAGAAATAGGTCCTATAAAATCACCTACTTTCTATTTGGTTTAGCCAGACATAATATTACTTTTCATAAACCAAGTAAACAGTACTAGTCCTGGCTTACCTGAACATTTTATTGTTCTAAAATAGCCTGAAACTTAGTTGGACTGGGCATTTGCAGTTTGGCTGCAGGACACAGGTAACTTTCCATAGCAAAGAGTGATTGTAACAGATAAAATAGACTGTTAGGGGAATCTGAACTGGAGAAGAAAGCACACTGCCGGTTTATCCTCCTGCTGTGCCGGTCCTCAGTCCTTTGACATGTTCAGAGTTTGTTGCCACATGAACTAAACAGAGTTCCTGCTATCTTAATATGCAAAAGTTGACACAGGAACCAACCAGAACTAAGATGAATGTACCATGTGGGTTGCTTAGATCGATTGTTCTCATCTTTTTTTAGACTTCTCTTAACTCTAACTAAAGAACCAAGTGAATCCTTCCTGAAGGGAGCACATGGTGATGATACTCTCTTGTGCACAAACACACCACTGCTTTACATTTCCAAAGCATTGTTCAAATACCAGCCAATTATTCAGTTTCACTTTCAAAGTAAACACTAAAAATATAGATCTTTCGTCCATCTTCCTCTGATATTCTGCTTCTAGCAAAGCACTTAACATCTCAATTGAAAAAGTTTGGAATGTGCTAGAGAGTATTTTTTTATGTAGTATCAAATGAAAAATTCCACTGACCCCAGCTTTAATTGCATCCCATTTATTGCAGGTTACTGCCTTTGAAAGTCTTTCCAGATATTTTACTGTACTTCCTAAATTAGCCATCATCCTAATGCTATGCAGCTAAGACAGTTAAGACTATATCATGTCCTCTACAGTAATTAAAATGATTTAATGGTGCTGATAAGTTGTACTTCTCACTGGTATCTTGCTCTAGTATCCTCTTGTGCTCTTTAATTTACATCCACAATCTCTAGTCCAGACAAATTATCTAAGCTACTGGAAGCCCTTTGACTAGCTAATACAATGCTTATAACTGCAATTGGTCAGGAAGTTGAAATTCCATAAAAACTCATTATAATAACAACTTCTTTCCTTTTTTTTTTTTTTTCTTTCTTTTACAAACCCACCAGCTCTTACACCACAACAAAAATCATTACTTGTTACTTGCTGTGTCATATCTAATTTTAGATTGCAAACTGCTTGGGGCAGGTGTCATGTCTCTTACGTGTTGTGCAAACCGGACAGTGAACATTGTATAACCTGAACAACAACAGCATAGCGATGGATCATACCCTTAAGTCATATGCACAGACAGCCTTCTTTACAGAGGTTGCCTTGTAGCCCAGCCTGGGAGAAAGGGATATGTCAGCTGGTTCCTTAGCGTTGCACTATAACAATGAAACCCTACTTGAGATCACTAAAGAATTAGCTGTAGGGTTGAAGGAAAAATGGCTAGATGAAAGAAAGGAGTTTAAAAAGGCACATCATCTATTATAACAGCTAAATGCAGATTATCAATAAATTCTACTCCAAAGGGAAGCCCTGAGCGAAAATCATTAGGCCACAAAATTATAACTTACAACAATTATTATTACTTATTTTCTAATGATAATAGTAAAAGGAAGAAATTATGTTTGATTATGTCCAGGATTATCTATCTATTTCAGTGGAGTCACTCCAGATTTATGCTGGTGTAAATGAGAGCAAATATTGCCCTGATTCATTCTCCTGAATTTCTATCAAAGTCACTTGGAATAGTTTCTGTCTCACCCTTTAGCTATTTTAAAGGCTTCACAATATAAAGATTTCTTTCCTGCCAGTCTGCCAAAACCTTGATATTTTAAACTAACTCCTTCTATTTAATAACAAGAGCATACATTTTAATGCTTATCTAGAGGCAACTACAAACACTCCCACTGACAACAAATCCTCCAATCAAATTACCCCAACATATTTAGTCACTCAAGAAACAAGTATCTCCAGAGGCTTTCAGCTTTATGGCCACAGGTTGTCTGATCTGCTCAAGCCTACTTTAACGCTATCTCTTGCATAACCCAAGTGAAACAGATACTTGACCGGTTCATCTAAAACATGCAGGTAATAGAAATAAAAAGAGCTCTAGTCACTGTACAAAGCAGTAACATTTTTTTCTGCAGATCTCTATTAGTCAAAATCATCCCCAAACTAAAAAAAAAAACTTCAAAAGGGGACAGCTGGCCTTTGTTTTATTTCTCATACCTGTGAGCCGTGCAAAAAACGTCCATCAGTGTAAAAATAGACAGAGAAATATATAAACCAATTCTTTAATGACATTAGTTTTAGATTACATCTTGAAATCTCGAGTAGGAAACAGAAGATTTAAAGGCATTTTTTCTCGTTTCAAATGAACCTTTTTTATTATTATTCAGTTGTCAAATGTCGCCTTGTGTTTCAAACTTCAAAAGCAGGGCTCAAGCCTGCCACTTTTATTAATCTTCATTACATAGCTTCTGGACAGAATAGTGTTTCACAATTTTAGTAATCAAGCTGCTTTTCGGCATCATAAAGTTAATTTATATTCATTTCATTCTGTCTTATCTTCAATCCAGTGACCTTTCCATCCACTATCTACCATTAGGCTAGAGCAGAGCATTTTGAGTATTTTGATGTTTTATCTATTATTTAGAGGTTCTGCTTTAGTTTTGGATACCCACAGGCCCTCAAAGTGCTGTAAAGTGTTTATAATATTACCACAACTTGACATAACCATTTCATGTATCTTGTAAGGATTAACCTGTAAAGATATAAATAGCAAAGCTCAAATCATCTTTGAAAATATGTACTTTTGAATACACAGCTTTTTAAACTTCTGAGATTATGTTCAGGTGCAATGTTGAACTGGTGTCCAAAGTTTCCAAATGAAAACTTCCAAATTCCCAGATTCATAAGAACAATAAGGAAAGAGAGAAAGGTAGAGAAGTATCGAACAGAATTTGATAATATTATATTATCAACATTCTATAATAGTGTATTTTCACTTTTCATTCACAAAATAGAGGTATAATTTTAACAAGTTGTGTTATAAATGGAAGATTTTAACTGATTTTAAAATTAAGGGTAAAAGTACTATAGGGAAAAAATGACGTTTACTGACCATTTTCAATTTTATGTTTCAAAATTGTTCTCTCCTTATTCAGTCTAATGGGTATGTTAACCAAAACTTTTCTGAAAAGAGCTTTACTCTCAGTTGGAGGGTTTTTCTATAATCTTGTACTGTAGAAATAGTCATTAGCTTTCATTCTTGATGAGTCAGAATGAAAGATTAATAGGTTTTCTATTCTCATGAATTATCCTTTAAACATAGTCATTCCACTAAGTATTGTATGACAACATTAATTACATTGTTTTGATGCATATTATGATATAAAAGAGTTATTTACTTTTTATGGATTTTTTTACCATGCTATAGTAGATATCCTGAATATCAACCTGCAGTTACATATATATTTTTTAGTTCAGAAACTATACAAAATGACAAAATGTGATGGCCATGAATGAACCAAATTATAAATAATAAGAAACAGCAGAGAGTCTAAGATCAATTACTTGTGTTCAACAATCAGTTATTGTGACTCCAGATCATTTGTCAGCTGTGAATGAAAATAGTCCATTCCAGTATGATTTCTCTTCTCTGGTAAGGAGAAGACAAATTCAATCTGTTCTCTTGTATCTCACTATGTATGTCCTTCTAGAAAAAAAAATGACATCACTACTGCTCTGTGTTTCTGAATTTGAGGTTGTAATGCTCTTTTACAATGAATTGCATCAACACCCATTTGAAGGTCCATTTTTATGGACACAGTACAGTAAAGGGACCTTAGCAAAAATAAGAGTCAGACCATGGCACGTTCTTCAAAGATGAAATAGGGTAATATAACACTGAAGTAATTATGGTGACTAAAACAAATTAGGGATCAATAAATATCCTCCTGCACCGCTTTTTACAGGAGCATGACTTCCAAATATGCCATCCACTTATGTTTTATGAGTTGCACTAAGTTGTTCTGAAGATCTTGCCTCTAGGACATTATATATATACTTACAGTCGTGATGTGCATTGTTGAATATCCAGCAGAGCCTTAAATCAGCTGTTTTTACTTTTTGTGCCAATGCCTACTAGTGATAAAAGGATGCTTTGCTCTTCTGTTTTAACTGGCACAGTTAGAAGCCAGAGGGCTCACTGTTAAGCCACTGCAGATTTCCTCTCTGTCTTTGAAACTGTTAATATAGCATGGCATTCCCATTTTGAATCTTAGATAGGACTAATTTTTTGTATTTATAGAAAGTCTTCATTTTTCTCATTTGTGAGCAGTTGCTTTCTCTACCCATATGGCTTTTAAATATTTGTCTGAATTTATTAATCTACTTTATTAAAAATACGTGATTGGAAGAGGGACACACTTTTAATGGATACATAAAATGTGTTGTACAACATTTTAGCACCTTATTGAGTCTCTTGAAGAAGTGAAAGTTGGATGCCAGCGGTAGCTGGCAATTCAGCTAAATGATTCTGCTTTTCCTGTGCAGTGGGACAGCACTTTGTTTTCTTTGGTTACTGTATTATTGGCTAGTTTCTTACTCACAGATACTGCCCTACATGATTTTCAGCAATGATGACTGTCAGCATGGTGATAAGAATAGGGAACACACGTCACAAAGGTGTAGCGTGAATAGTTATACTGCATAGCCCCACGACCAAGAAAAATCAAAGGTAATGCAAAAAAGGGACTTATGCCGTTTGTTGCGACTAAACTTGTCAGCTAAAGTTTACTGCACCATCAAATCACAATCCCTTCAACTTTCAAAGTTTTCCCATTGTGAAGGTGATTTGAAAGACTTTCATTGCTCAAAGGGAACAGTGTCCCCTGTAGAAGGAACAAAAAATCCACACTACTCTTTATGCTAGACTTCCTCCAGGAACAGTCACTGCAAAGCAGAAGACCCATATGTCAAGGGAGACTTCTTCATGAAGAAATCTAGTCATCTATTTGCCAGTAGATAGCACTGGGCAACTTGTATCCCATAAGATAAATGCAGCCTAAAAAATCACTCAATCACAGCAGCAACTTAAATGTTAAACTCACATCTTTAAAGTTTTGGATTATATTATTATTACAGTTGTTGTTATTGTTGTTGTTGTTTCACTTGTGGGTTTTTTTTTTTTTTTTAGTGTCATTTATTGTTATGTAGACCAACAAATGTGTTTTGATGCCAAATTTGACCCTGAGAATAAAAAATAATTTCCTATCTATGTACTCCACCTTTCTTTTCCATTGGGAAACTGCCTTTTCCTTTTTTGTTTTCTTTCTTATGTTGGTATGACAAGAGATATTACAATCAATTCAATATGCCTTTAGGAGGTAGCCATGAAATGTGATTTTCTTACCTCTAGCTGACCTTCTGAAAAGGAAAACAAATTAATTCGTAAGCAAAATATTATAATCAATATTTCTCTGAATTTTGATAAAGATGAGATTATAATTGGTTCAAGTATGGCACAAATAAGAAACAAAGAAGAAATATAGCTCTGAAATATTACAGAATCAGAGCTTGTTCCTGTAAAAACAATTTCTAAAAAAATGTGTCGTTTCATTTATTTTAGTGTTAAGGGATGTGGGAAAATCATGGCATTTAGGGAATGATGTAATAATAAAATAAATATCAGTTAGGATAATAATGGAAGACTAAAAAAGTCTCCTTTGAAAACAAGAATTATTATTCTTAGCCTCTATGAAATATAGTAACCTATTGAATCTGTAGAGCGTTGTACCCATATGTCACCCAAACGGTTCAGCTCTTCTATGCTTGAAGTACAGATATAGTAAAAGCACATTGTTGCTAATGCAGCATTTACATTTAGTGAAATATTTATTGATAGGCATGAAGATGAATTAGAACCTTTGAAATGTATTAAAATGCACAGGAAGGGGAAGCAATGAATTACTTGCATATAATTTTTAAAGCATTACTGCTAGAGCAGCTGCCAAATTGCAGCAGTGCAAATGAGAACACAAATACTTTTAAGTCTTCCTCAGTCACAGAACTCCAATAAGCATATTTTTTTTCTGAAAGATCATCAAATGTATTTGAAGCAGTGTTTCATGTGTAAATAGTCTATATGCAGCATATGCACATAATCAGTAAGAAAAGCTTTTAGTCTTTTAAGACTCCCATAAATGACTTGTAGCAACAAATGACTGGTATGAAAGTTCCATTTAATTTTCTGAGGGTTGGACTACAGAATTTAATAACTTTACATTTCTTATGAGTAGGTAAGTTATAAGCATAGAGCTAAAGCTAGAACTTGAGCCATACAACATCATTTGCTACTAAGAAAATGTTAGCTAACTTCAGTATTTTAATGTCCAATTGATAAATAAGACTAACGGGTTATATCCATATTCCATACAACTTATAGAAAATAATATTTACAGATATCTTCTATGTGACTGTGAAAGTACCATTTAATAATGCTTCACTGATAATATGTAATCTGCATCCAAAAGCTGGACAAATACTTTATTTACTACAGAAGTGAATACAAATAGATTACAGAAAGCTTCATAATATTAGACTTAATTTGACCTTTACATATAACCTCTGATAATTCCAGTAAATGTATTTTTCCTTCACAATATCTAAATTAGATGACTCTTGCTTCCAAATAAGCTGGGCTTTTTCCCTTTCCCCCCCCCCCCCCGACTACAGGGGGGAACACAGGAAGTTCCATTCAAATACACGGAAAAACTTCTTTACGGTGAGGGTGACAGAGCGCTGGAACAGGCTGCCCAGGGAGGTTGTGGAGTCCCCTTCTCTGGAGATTTTCAAGACCCGCCTGGATGCAGTCCTGAGTAACGTGCTCTGGGCAATGCTGCTTTAGCAGGGGAGTTGGGCTAGATGATCTCTAGAGGTCCCTTCCAACTCTGATAATTCTGTGATTCTGTGATACATCACCCTGTACAAATTCATTCTTTTTTCTTAGCATTTTAATTTTTCCTATTTTCTGACAAGGCTGCATAGTTTTCTTCATGGCTAATTTTGTTTGAGTAAACAGATGACTGGATCTGATCTAGCCATATCCTGCATATGGGGGGGCGGGATTTAGGTGCTTAAAATCTTCCTTCTGAATAACAATTAAGTCCAAATATACCTGGGAATGTCTACTCGCTAGATGTTCTATTCCTTAGGTGCATACCTGATCAGTTAAAATACTGCTTGGGTGACTAATTTTGTCACTGCACAAGGTGTACAGAGCTAGTTATTCTGGTAACATGGACTTAGTGTTCTCTTCACATTTACATGGACAGTTAACTGAGCTCCATGTCAGACCATGTCAGGAGTAGACAACCACTGTGGTACTAGTGCTACCTTTTGCAAAGTGATCAAGGTCATGACTACAGTCTTCTCAGCAGAGAGTGGGTCAGACTGGATCACCGTGAATAGAATGGCCTGAATGGACAGAAAATCACCTACATTAGCCTTGCTGAACATTCTGCTTGTAGAAACCCCTTCTTCTTTTGACTTTTTTCCTAGATAACTTAAGATACGTCTTTACTATCTTAGGTAATTGTGCTGAACATATTATAATTTCCTGGACAAACACTCATTTCAATTAATCACATTTACACGCAGAGTCTTGAGACATTCTGGAGTAGATAGCTGAGTCCACTCTGCACACTGGACAGACTGCCATTACTGCACAAGTATCATCCCATCAGTCTGTATGTTTCAACAACACAAATCTGTCTTGGATTTGTCTGCTTCCCACTTGCTGCCTGAAAGACATGCCCAGTAGATCCATTCAGCATTCATGTTGCAATCACTGCACAGCAATGGCTACTCTTTGCTGCTTTTTCTATAAGTTTGAACTGGAGAGGACCACAGTGTAGCCCCTTTATGGGAGGGCGTCAGGGAATCCAAAATAAGGCAATTGGGCTTGGCATTATAGACTTATCTTCCACAATATCACATATATAGAATTAAAACACCTAGATCTGAAAGCACATGTATGATTATTTTCTCTCTGTCCTTACAAATGCAGCACCCTTTCCTGTCTGACCATCACAGGCCAGTAGATGCCAAAGACTGTGATCTTTCATGCTGTGGGCTCAGACAAAACCGACAGAAGCAATCATTTCTTTTAATGAAGGCTACCTACCCAGTGCTGGTAACTTCTCACAGTTAGAGCCATTCTAGAATTGCTGCTCTAATTCTGTTTATTTCGCCTAGACATATTTCATTTAGATTCATCTTTCAACGATGAGAGGAAAAATACATCTAGTATACTACTTCTACAGGGCTCTACCTGACCACACATAGACGTGGGCCACACAGGAAAAGAAAGTACTACACTAGCAATATTCAGAAAGACAGGAAAGAACATATCACTTTCACCATAAAATCAAATCTTTTCAACTAAACCAAAACCTCCAGGAACTGCATCTAAGTTACAGATAAATTCCTGGTACTTACTATGCTTTTGGTAACCTAAGTAGCAGGGTACACAGCCAGCCAGGTCCTGTTTGTCCTTAGGGGTACTGTGGAGGCAGGCAACTCAAAGTCTTCAGGTACATGAGGATCCAAATAATAATTGCACCTAATGGCTCACGATCCTGCCCCCTTCCTCTTTTTCCATAATCCTGATGTATCTCTTTCCAAGACTAGTGTTTCAGTGTTCTGTCTCCATGTCAACTAATCCCTGAGCTTCCGTCCCTGATACAAGCTAGTTAAGTAGGAAAGGCTGAGGGACTTGGGTCTTTTTAGTCTAGAGAAAAGAATATTGAGGGGGGATCTTATTAATGCTTATAAATACTTAAAGGGAGGGTGCCAGGGGGATGGGAACAGTCTTTTTTCAGTGGTGCCCAGTGATAGGACAAGAGGTAACAGGCACAAACTTGAACATAGGAAGTTTCGTCTTAACATGAGGAGGAACTTCTTTACTTTGAGGGCAGCAGAGCACTGGAAGAGGCTGCCCAGAGAGGTGGTGGTTTCCCACTCTGGAGACATTCAAAACCCGCCTGGATGCGGTCCTGTACAACTTGCTGTAGGTGAACCTGCTCTGGCAGGTGGGTTGGACTAGATGATCTCCAGAGGTCCCTTCCAACCCTGACTATTCTGTGATTCTGTGAAGATGAACTTTTCACCAGCCTTATCAGTCCAGCAGGGTCTGAAACCTTAAGCCGATGGCAGCCTTGGAACAGACGGTGCCGAGTCCCACCCCGCTCCCTCCCCTAAGTATTTGTTAAGGTTGGAAGAGCAAGCGTATCAGCAACTAGTCAAATCTGGAAACAGTATACATGGCATTGTCGTCCCTAGGAGCCAGATCTAGATCCAAAAACTGTATGCAGGTGAAGAGGTCTAAGAGGCTCTATCTACCAGGCTGTGTTAAAGCTTTGTCACCAGTTTAATTCCTCCATTTCATACAGATGAAAACTGCACAAATTAATCCATATGCCACACAGACAAAATAGAAAACCTGAGACCCTAGGAAAATTTAGAGTTCACTCTAACATAATAGCATATATATGTCCTTGTCATTTATGCTTGATTGATTGAATAATTTTCCTCACTCAGTGGACCATGGACTAAAAAATCAATGAGGCAATACCTCAACTTTAATTGTTTTGGTTTTTCATCCCCAGAACTTTTATTTACAAGAAGCACATTTATTTACAAATTTAGTCAGCAATCAGATCAGAAAAATAGAAATATGGTGTAATAACTTTTGTCATTCAGTTGTTTTATGGCATATTCTTTTTTTCTTTTAAATTATACAAATAAATATTAGGGTTTATGGACATGTTCTGCATATTGTTGTTAGTTTTGTCGTGTATTGTTCAAGCAGATGATACTCCAAAATAAGATGGAGGGTTGCTTTCTGTTTTCAATTCTCAATGAGGTAAATTCTTAAGATGTTCTCTGACCTACATTGTTCTCAGAGAAATAAATATTGAGCCTGGCCTAAAATTTATGAAAGAACAGAAAGAATTACTTTAGTGGTGTTTGATCCATGTGACAATGGCATGTATATATGTGTATGTGTGTCTGTGGCATGTGCAAGCAGACGCACCATATGCATACGAAGAAATTGTTAAATGTTTTAAAAAGTGCTTATCTGTCTGCTTTTGTTAACATAATACACACTTCTTTATTTAGTTGTATGTTTACATATGCAAACCAATATCCATATCCATATAAATATAGAGCCATATAAATTTGAGGAATTACTGGTGTGTTCTAAACAAAAGATTAAAAAAAAAGTCTTTTGCTATGCATACACATATGAGGGCTGAAAATTCTATTTGAACTGTTGAGAACAATATTCGTTTGACAGGATCTTAGAATTTAGATTTATCTGTAAGAATTTGCTCTCCTTTGAAAGACAGGAAGAGTAAAGCTACAGGAATGCACAAAACAACTGCAGAACCCCCAATACAGCCATGCAACATTAGGCTGAGGTAATTGGATCTCATATATTGCTTGGTTATGAGACAAGAAGAGACATATGAGACAAGAAGAGATATAAAGAGACTACAGGAAATGGAGCTCATATCTAGTTATATTTCTGCTTCACAGCTGCATACAGAAGTCTGTCCTGGCATGATTCTAAGGAATGGTCATATCACCTTCTGGAGAAGCCATAACATGTAAGACTTGTGAACTGTCAGTAGACGGTTACCATGGGACTCTTTGCAGTTACAGCTAGGTTACAACTCTGACTTTCTCCTCCATGTTTCTAGGAGTATTTGTGATTTCCATTCTTAAATAAAAATGCCTTTAATTTCTCCCTGACTGATTACTTATTTGATTCTAGCTTTTGCTTCTTGCAATCAATTCCTTTATTCTTTGAAATGTTATTTGAATCCAGAATTGGTGTTTTCATACTGTAGAAATTTCAGAATTTGGGACATTTTCTCATTATGAATCAGAATGAAGAATGTAAAAGGTGGTTTTATAGCAAAAATAATGTTTTGAGAAAAACTTATTTCAGAGAAAGCAAAGTGCATATTTTCTATCATTTGTAGGCCAGCAGTCTAGATCTGCCCAACTAGCTTGGGGAACTGGGACCATGCCTGTTTTCTGGGCAGAGATCCAGAAAAATAGATAGTCAGCCAAGAAACAGTCTGACCAGGAAACCATGCAGCTTAGGTTATCCATGGAGCCATTGCATTCCTGTATCATACCAGTTGTACTACAAGTTAGCCAGAGCTCCCAGGCACTTGGGCAGCCCACACCCAAACAGGTGGGATTTCAGGGAGCCAGAGAAACCTCGTGTCAGTCATTTGACTGGTATGTGAGTTGACAGAAAAACAGTCATTCACACAAGCCTTCCAACTTACCCATCTGCTTTGTTTTTGATAAGTTTCTGTTTAGTCAACAAAGTTGCAAGGAAAGCCTTTAATTGCATCAGGTTAACTATTTTCAGAAAATAATTATTAGTTGTAAAGTTTTGCTTAGTTCTGAGTCTTGACAATCCAGAAAGGTAGAGGAAGAACTTTTGTATCATTTCAGTGGCATTCCATTTAAGTCCTACAGCACAAATGATAAATTGGAGCATGCTGGAGTGCAGCCAGAATACACTACACTCCAGATATTCCCACCCAGCATAATGACTCTTCGGGATGTTTCCGTATCGGCATAAAATATAGTAGTCCCATAATTATAAATTACCTATAACTCTTTGATAGCCCCACAAAAAGGAGCACAGAGGTAGTTAAAAACCAGACCTACTGTGGCAGTGATTGGACCTGCGGCTACGAAGAAGTACCTAGACCTCAGCATGTACTTATCCTTACAAGCATTACAAGGCAATAGTTAATATATTCTAAAGCACAGTACAAAGTACAAATAAAATTTCCTAAAGGCACCTTAAATTACCTTTCAGTGATACATTGGAAAAAAATATTTCAGGTATTTTTTTTTCCTTCTCCTCATCCCCCCCATGGAACTTACAAGATAATCAAGGGACAGATAGTTCCTATAGTGTTATTACTTTGAATTGCTGCTTCCTCCTCATTTTGACACATCTGGGGCATGCAATTATTCACAAAGGTCATTTTCCACACAAGAAAAGGACAGTGACCAGAAGGCAGCATTTAGGCTGTGAATACACCACGACATTTTAATCAATGAGAAAAACCCAATGTCAAGAACCAGCTTATTTCTGGGTTGACAAAGACTGACGTCTCATCAGTTGCTTGTAAAACTGACTAAAGACACAGAGAGGTCAGAGTCCTGGTGCAGCACAAAAGGGCTATAAGTGTTCAAACACATTAGTCATAAAGGTTGAGATAATCTCATCTTTAGATGCTCATTTTATAATTATCTCGAAGAGCAAAATATCATTCACAAAGTAACAGTTGACATGCATTTGTGGTTTATGGCCACCCAAATTTGTCTGTCCTTCTTAATTTGCAACTTCTAAAAATGACAATATTTTTTTTTCTTTCCCAGTAAAATTCAACAGCCAGGTGAACAGAAAGGATTTAGCTGAGGTTTAGTCATCTAAATTACACACTACAAGCACAGAAATTCCAAACTGAAATCCTAAAATATTCCACAATGTTGCCACTTATTTATGGAAGTATTTTCAATGAATGGCACCTTGGCATCCTTGAAATGTTTGTAAAATACTGAATAGCTTAACTTTCAAACTCCATCATGATCCACAAACTAGACGCTTGTTCACCTCTCTTGCCTGTTGGGCTCAGACTGGTAATGACGCATTGTGCTACAGGTAATACGTAGAGCTGACTGAACTCAATACTGACTGGATGGTATAAGGACAAAATTCTATTATTATCTTGAGCTAATCATTACTAGGCCACATGTGTACTTATTGGTAATCTATGTCATGGGATTGCAGAGGTGTAACACTATGGAGGAAGACACCACCAACCTCACTGCAAGTAGTGTAGTTTTACACCAGTTTGTAACAAATGTAAAACACATATTGGTTCTCCTAAGAGAATTATGCACATATCTGTAATGTGTGACTTAATCATCAGGACATCTGGCACCGTACAAGGGTATATCCTGAGTCTATTACAAGAAAGGTACGCTAAAATGCAAAGCCTGACTAGACATCAGTGTATGGAAACATTTAGAAGAGAAAGAGTTCCAAGTCACTTTCTACTGACTGTTAACTGACTTTTTTGAATAACACTTTTGAAACTAAATGAATTAATCTAAAATTATTTTCAGATAATATGAATCAGATAGCTTTGTTGACACAAAGACTGTACTCAAATGCTTTGATTTCTGTGTATTTTTGGTGAGCTATGAGTTTTAATTAACAGATCCTCTTTTTTATTTACATTTATGTTATTTTATTGCAAATCTCTTTACATATTTTTAAATTATTTTATTTTCATTCTGGAAAAACGGGTCATAGATTTTTATCTCAACCTGGATGTACTTCACTTTTATCATTTGAATAAAAGATCTTTTGGTGAGCAATATTTAAGTGGGGGTTTAGTTTTGTTTTGACTCTTAAAAGCCATACGTGCTTTTTCACGATGACAGTAGGATGAGGCAGCTCTTAATTCAGCTTGTGCAAGTGCTCAAATTGATCTATTGACATAATCAGATACATCACAGATACAGGAAAGAAATGCGCACAGCTCTGTGTTTTCTCCTCTCTACAATGGCTCCAGTGCAGATGCATTCTCTGTGGATTGTTTCTAAATTGATTTAATCTCCAGGGAAAGGTATTATAGGAAGACTAAAACTGTAGTGCATAAACTCACTCGAATTGTGAAACTGAACCGTTTCTTGCATTGTGAAAAACATGCTCAGAACCTGATCAGTTTGCATGGTCAGTCATCCTAAATACCTGTTTTATGCAGCTTAATGAAAATGTGGCAAAGTTGTTTAGGAAATACAAACAAGCAAAATGTATACTATGAAAAAACAACCAACCAACCCTGTCTGTGGCATTTGTTTGTTACTTACTAAGAGCATCTACCTGTGTGCAGAAAGTCTTTGGATTCTCAAGTCTGAACATTGCAGATACTGAAAGAAGCATGTGGGCATTGTGAGATTCTGGGCCAGCTCTTTGGTCCACATGTACTAGGCACAATCCTTTATCTAGCATCTTGATTGTTGCGTTAGATGCATCCCTCTATATTTCCCCGAACAGTTATCTCCCCTCAGTTCCCCATGATATCCATACTGCATAAAATCATAGAAGTACAAAATCATAGAATCATAGAATACTTTGTGTTGGAATAGATCTTTAAAGGTCTTCTAGTCCAACCCCACCTGTAATGACCAGGGACATCTTCAACTAGATCAGCTTACCCAGAGCTCTGTCCAACCTGACCTTGAATGTTTCCAGGGATGGGACATCTACTACTTCTCTGGCTACCTGTTCACCCTCAGTGCAAAATATTTCTTCCTTCTGTCTAGTCTAAATTAACCCTCTAAAATCATTGCCCCATGTCTTATCACAACAGGCCCTACTAAAATGTCTGTCCCCATCTTTCTTATAAGCCTCTTTAAGTATCGAATGATGCAATAAGGTCTCCCCAAAGCCTTCTCTTCTCCATGCTTAACAACCCCAAGTCTCTCAGCCTGTCCTCATAGGAGAAGTGTTCCATCCCTCTGATAATTTTTGTGGCCCTCCTCCAGACCTGCTCCAACAGATGCATGTCCTTCTTATGTTGGGGACACCAGAACTGGATGCAGTACCCCAGGTGAGGCCTCACCAGAGTGGAGTAGAAGAGGAGAATCATCTCCTTTGACCCGCTGGCCACACTGTTTTTCTGTGCAGCCCAGGGTACGGTTGGTATTCTGGGCTGTGGGAGCATGTTGTCAGTTCATGTCTAGCTTTTCATCTACCAGTACCATCCCCAAGCCTTTCACAGCAGGGCTACTCTCAATCCCTTCATCCCCCAGCCTGTATTGATACCGGGGGTCGCCTCGATCCAGGTGCAGGACCTTGCACTTGGCCTTGAACTGCATGAGGTTCACATGGGCCAACTTCTCAAGCTTGTCAAGGTCCCTCTGGATGGCATCTCATCCCTCAGGTGTGTCAACCACACCACTCGGTTTGGTGTCATCTGCCAATTTGCTGAGGATACACTCGAGTTCACTGCCTGTGTCAGTGATGAAGATATTAAACAGTACTGGTCCCAGTATGGACCCCTGAAGGATATCATTTATCACTGATCTCTGTCTGGACATTGAGCCGTTGACCACTGCCCTCTGGATGTGACCATCCAACCAATTTCTCATCCACCACACATGCATCAAAAACATATCTCTCCAATTTAGAGAGAAGGATGTTTTGGGGGATTGCATCAGAGACCTTACAGAAGTCCAGATAGAGGACATCAGCACTTTCCTTTTCCACTGAGGTAGTAACTCCATCATAGAAGACCACTAGGTTTTTCAGGCAGGACTTGTTGCTGTACAACAAGTATCTCTTCAGTCCTTTTTCCTCTTTCTCAATCAACCATGACTCCTGTAGAAAAGGTCTTCTGCTAAAATGTCGTTACAAGAACTGAACTTTTTCAGGAAAGAAATCCATCATACATAGAACAACATCTATTTGGGAAGAGGTGCCTAGCTTCACTTTTGGATGTGTACTTTCAATCAGATGAGTTGCACCCTCTGTACCATTTGGGGGGAGGCACTTCATAGCTGCTTTTCAAGATCAAAACCATGAATATCTATAGATACTTGGACTACAACCTCAGCTGGTGCTAGCTTGCAGGTGTATGTACTAAAATTAGGATTGTCATCTTATAACTGTGTGAGAGATCTGACCAGTTTATTTATACTAGAAGGAAATTAAAAAAAAAAAAAAAAAAAAAATGGAACACAACCCCACCCAAGTCAATCCTAAGATTCCCTCTAAAAAACATAGTTGTGATATCAAACCAAGAAAAAATTATCACAGCATAATTATTTATGTTATGAACTGGAACCCCCAAGTGATTCCAATATCTCTCTATTAATTTTTCTTACAAACCTATCAAGATAGAACACAAGGTTGGTAGCCTTTAATCAACAGTATCTAAAACTGATATTCAAATAAGGTCCATGCAAATAAAAATCTGCCTGTCTTCTACTAAAAAAGGGCATGAATTTTAATCTGGTTCAATACCATGTTGAAGGGACTTGATTATAAAAGTGATGTCTACAGGGATTCTAGTATTATTTTTGTACTTGTAATAAATAATTTAAATAATTACAAATGTATAGCTGTATACACAAAATTAATGTGCAATCCAATCTATTTTGCTGGCATAATGAAGGCTTATGTTGATGAACTTGTTAGATTTCAGATTAACAAATAAATCATATTTATGTTAACAGAAGTAGAATATGTTGTCTTACACATAGGTATCTGTGTAAATTGACATGACTGAGTGGAAAAGTACTGTAAATAAATAACAAGCCTGAGAAAAGTAACTTTCATTTCAGTTGTTTTACCTAGGTATTTAAACAGTTACTTAACTTCAGAGTTACTTCTTGGTTACACTTTCATTGACGTCTCATGACTTTTGATTGATTTTTAAAACTTCACTGGCAAATTAATTAGGACCTGTGTTTAATATCCTGACTCCCATTATTCACAAAAATAGAATCGGAGTAAGTTTAGCACTTTGGAATAACACTTTGATCGTGATTCCCTTGACAACTTTTAATATATTATGTTAATTAATTTACACTTCTGAAAAATCATCTCCACTTTTTATTTATGTTTTTTTTTTTAAATTAAAAATTTCAAGAGCAGAAAAATTACAATCATAGAGCATTAAAGAATTAACAAACTCACTAATCAGTCTGAATACTTAAGGCATACTCTGGGTGTCAAAAAAATCAGTTACAGTACAGTTACCTGTCAGGGCTTCAGGCTGGGGATTAGACTCAAAGGGTGGTTTTATGCTTCATCTTGTATGATGTAGCTAACAGGATGTCTGATGTTTGTTTGAATTTACATTACCTGTGAGGAATTACATTGCTGAGAATGTGATCTAGAAAAGCCAGTATGACCACCTAGGTGTGCTTGCTACTAATATTGGCAAGGGAAGCACGTATTACTTTCTTTGTCACTGTTTATGAAATCATTCTTATTTAGGATTCACTGACACAGAGTTAAGCATCTAGACTAGACCCAAAAAAGCCCAAAAGCAGAATTAGCTGAATGAGGTGTAATGGTGAGCAACGTGAGCCATCCCAGTCTTCAAATGACTTTGAAAACCCTCTATCAGCTGTCAGTTACTTTGCCTAAATTCCATAGGTACTTCATTGCCTAACTTCAAAAGTTTCCATGGTACATGTTTACATCTGTATCCTGAAGTGTCACATCTCAGTTTTGATCAGGTAAATGCCTCAGCACCCAAGCCTGACTTGGATCTAGAAATTAGGCCATCAGTGTACTCTGGAAGTCTTTATGTCAGTGCAAGGAACAAGCATGCAGTCAGACTGCTGGTGATGCACAGGTGAAGAAACTATATGCTTTTCCTTAATTAACTTAAATTAGTTTGGGTAAGGGAGCCTCATACATATTCACAAATATCCTATTTTCCAGTTAGATAGAGCATTCCCCAAGTGACAAAAAAGGGCTTAAATACTTGAATATGTAACAAAAATTTAAGATGAAGTCTTCATCATATTGTATGTTATAGCTAGTCAGCTGTACAGTAATAGCAGGTAGTACTAGCAGCGCAAAAAAAGTCCTTGTCCAACTAGTTTTGCTTTTCAAAGGGGAAGAGAGAAAGTCTTTCAAGCAAGCTTCAAGCATACTTACTGGCTAAGAAGAAATGGGGGAGACAACACTAAAGAATTGATGGTAAGATGCTATAAGCATGCTCAGCAGCAGATGAAAAAATATTAATGAGGCTTCACCAATACAAGTGGGAAGCATATATCAATTTACAGAATTCAGAAACAGAAGTAAAATATTATAAATTTAAATGACACATGGGTGTTGAACCTCAGTGCCTAAAATGCATTTAAGCATCTGTAGACGTCCAACGACTTTGACTTCTAGATTTAAGCTTTCATTACTCCACTTCTGCAAAAGTTAATTAGGTCACAGTTCTACTATTAAAAAAAAAAAAAAAAAAAAAAAAAAGATGGAGGGCAAGGCTGCCCTTGGGGCTGGCTAGCCCACAGGGCTGCTGCTGCTGCTGCTGCTGTTTTACAGCCCATAAGGTGATGCTTCTGGTGACCTTTACCTCCCCTCTCCCACAGCTTTCTTGGGCTTTCCTTGCTTTTCCATTCCTAGCACCAGAAAAAGTCAGGCACTTTGCATGTCTCTCTTGGCAGGACATGGTGTGGGGCACCAAGAAATCCCCAGAGGAGGGAGGGTCTACTGCAAAGGCCAGCATGAGCCAGCTGCCCCCAGCAGGGCCATCGGAGACAGCAGCAAACTGCCGATGCCCCATCTGCCTGGGTGACACTGAAAATGCAGTCTACATGGCTTTCTGTCTACATCACTTTTGCTTTATCTGCATCCGGCAGTGGGACAGAGGGAGAGATGCCTGCCCACTCTGCAGGCACCCCTTCCAGTGAGTGCTGCACCGCATGAGATCAGATGACTAGAAAGGATACATGGTTGTCTCGTCCGCCTGCCACCAAAGGAACACAGCCAGGATCCAGAGCAGATCCCCACAGTGGTGCTACAACCTGTGCAGGAGGTTACTATGATGCTTCAGCTGGCAGAAGGGGACCTGCAGGGAGAGACCAAGAGCAGAGGGATAATGTATCTCCAGGGGCCTTAAATATCACTTCCCAGCAGGCTCCTGCAGCCAGCGTTTCTCAGGATTGAACACCACTGAGCACAGGGGAGCACCTAGCTGGCTCTGCTTCTGCACCCTACATCCCCTTCAGCATGGTGCTGCTGAGGCCCCTGCGTGTTTACCTTTTTTTACCTTTACTGCAATAAACAGATTTTCAACTCTAGGAGTGTAGAATGATTTTATTTAATGTTAACTGCTGCAGCAGCAGATGTTTCCCTCCTGCTTTGCCTGCTTTGCACTTCCCAAGCACCAGGGCAATCGTGTCGAAGGATATTGACCAGCAGCTGCTCCTGCTCGCACCTCCATACCCAAATATTCCTGGTCATTCTTTAGACACTAGTCTCAGCCTTCCTCTGACATTTCTCTACAACAGGAGTGGAAACTCCTCCAGCCCAAGTCGCCCTGGCTGTGGCTGGCAGGCAGGAGGGGGTTTGCTTTGCTCTTCTGGATACGTGCTTTCTGGATCACAAAACCCATTCCAGGGGAATGACGCCCTTTTGTTGATCCACACGCCTTGGCTTGATCTCTCTCAGGACAGCAAAGTTCCAAGCCCCAACCATCCTGGGCTTTTAGTAGCAACACAGACGCAAACTGGTATTCAAGCAAAGCACATTTTTTGTGTTCTGGAGGAATGGGAGTTCAGGAACAACACTTGAGAGCTTGTATTGAAGAGGAAGCCTGGACAGCCTGTTTCCAGAAAGGAGTCAGTGGTAAATCCACAATATGTAGCTTTGGCTAGTCTTGCTGTCATGAGAAGTTGCACACAGATGCAGAGTCGCTGAGTAGCCCTGTACAAAAAATGCTTGCGATGGTTTAAGAAAGGATCGATCCACCAACTATTCAAACTCATATTTTCCTTATAAGCCATTGCAAGAGATATAAATGTGCAGGCACTGACACAGAAGATAAACCGTAAACAGTTTAACTGGCAAGGCACAGTTCTCCTTGGTTTGTGCCTACAAAGCTTCCCAAGACATGGACAGTTGCTCAGAATTGGCACTAACTTGACTATTCCTAATAACCTGATGGATCAGTACAAGCTGGGAGCAGATTTGCAAAATGGATGCAGGCAGGGGTGAATGGCAAACAGCAAGGCGAACATGAGCTAGCAGTGTGCCCTTGTGGCAGAGAAGGCCACCAGTATTTTGGGCTGCGTAAGGAGAAGTCCCAAGAGCAGATCAATGGAGGTGATCATTTCCCTCTTCTCAGCACCGCTAAGGTCATGGCTGGAGTACTGTGTCCAGTTCTGGGCTGCAAGAGTAGAAGAGATGGAACTACTGGAGACAGTGCAGCAAAGGGCCGTGTAGGTGATGAAGAGGCTGGAGCATCTCCCATAGGAGGAAAGGCTGAGAAAGCTGGAACTGTTGAGCCTAGAGAAGAGAAGACTCGGGACAGATCTCATCAATGTGTACAAATATCTGATGGGAGACTGTGAAGAAGACAGAGACAGACTCTTTCAAGAGGTGTCTAGTGACAAGACCTTAGGCAGTGAGCACAAACCAAAACATGGGACGTTCCTGCTGACAGAAGGAAACCTTTTTTTACTGTGAGAGTGACCAAGCACTGACACAGGTTGCCCAGGGAGGTTGTGGAGTCACCATCCTTGGAGATATTCAGATGCTGTCTTGGACAGGGTCCCGGGCAAACAGCTCTAGGTGGCTCTCTTTGAGCAAAGGGCGACCTCTAGAGGACCCTTCCAACCTCAGCCATTCTGTGATTCTGTGAAAAGATGTATTTTAGAGACCAGGACGAATTCAGTAGTGGAAGTGCCTAACTTCTTATTTTTCCTTTTTTTTCTACTTTACTTGGCAATTATTAATGAACCATAACCTGTTTACCTGATTATTTTTGCTTCACTTCTATTAAGATGACTACACACATGCGTGAACATACACACTTCCCTGCAGATACTCTACACTCTTCTGCAATATTCTCCTTTAGCAATATAATTTATACATTTTTAGAAACGTCATAAGAGCACAAATACAAATGGAAATGTTCTATGTTTTATTACAAAATTCTACTTTTTCAATAGATCTTTTCTCATGTGGTAAGCCATTAAATCTACCATCACAAATATTACCCAGCAGCCTACTTACATTATAGAAATTAATGCATCAGCTGGTAAGTAAATATACAGAGCATATATCCAGACTTCACACCTTCAGTCTTCCCCAGAAGTATCATCAGACCGATGTGTTTTACAGAATACACAGAAGATCAACAAATTGCAGGTGTTTTCCTTTCTCCTTCTGTTGATTTACAAATCCAACTTTAAACACTATGTTTAGCATGTAAATAAGACACTGAATGGAGAATATATTTTAACCTGCATTTATGCTTTCCATTTAAATGCAAAAACTGTTCTTTTGCTGAGTATTACAAACATTTGCTTATAAGATTGTGTTTAATATTTATACTGAGGAGAAAGGCAAGTTGGTTGATTTTATTTGCCTTGAAAAAAAAAAAAAAAAAACCAACAGGGAAAACCAAAGTTTACCAGTTCTGGTTCTGTTACAAATCTTTTTTGCAACATAGCTCATGACCATTTGCATGTTTTGTTTGTATTCCTGTTTGATTTGTCAGTTCTGCACAATTCCATCAGATGTAAACTTGCTCCAGCACTTTGTGAATCCACAGTACAATTTAACTGTATGTGTCAGTTCATACAGATCTCACTATGCACAATGATTACAACAAAAGGAGATGGTATAAAAGATAGTGATAAGAAGGTGAATAAGAGGATATATCAAGAATGCGAATGTGAATATTAGCTAGAGGGCATCCATATTAAATTTTGAGCTATATTATATACATTATTTCTCTTTTCTGAGTACTGTAGAGAAACACATAGAAGGCTGAAGATAACAGGAGGCTGAGGTGAAGAGTATGGAAAGTTCATCAAGGTTTAGTATTGAACAGCTTCAGAACCAACACTGATATGACAGTGGGTGTAAATATGCAATGTGGTTTCACCTATGTAGGAAACTAAACGGTGTGCTGGAAAAGAGACACGTCAAAATCAGAGAAAGAAAAGTAAAATACTTAAAATACAACAAAGGGAGAATAAGAATATAACCCAATTTACCTGTTCTTGGTGCTATCCTTAATTATTGTCAGGTGTTCATAAAAAATAGCAAGAAGCGTCTCAAAAATATCAATGACTGGAAAGAGGAAAACATGTAGAGAACAAGAATGAAGAATAAAGTGTTTTCATCTTAAGTCAATTCAGATTGCTCCTCCTATCTTAAGTATGAAAAAGACTTTGGAAGACTAATCCATTCTTGACAAACATTTGTCTCATCTGCTTAAAAGTACCTTCAATTACAGAAGATCAACAGGCTTCTTTAGCAAACTTTCCAGTTCTTCATTACCTTTTCCCGTGTTTTCCAATATCTCTTATACTAGACAATGAATATTTTGTTTCTTGCAATTTAAGCCCATTACTTCTTTTCTGATACAAAGAGCATATTATCACCTTCTTTGAAATAGTCTTTTATTTTCTTTAAATCTATTATCACATCCTTCTTATATCTTGTCTTTATTCTGTCTTTCCTTGCAGGTCATAATCTCAAGACCTTCAATCAGTATTTCTGCTCTAGTTAGCCCTCTCACGAACGCATACGTACTTGTTATAAAGCCTGCTAGAAAAAAGCTTCATATGGTATGCAAGACTACTCATGAATGCTGAATTGAATAAAAGGATAACTGCATGCATCTTGTAGGCCACAAGAAATGTTTTAGTATAATGCACACATTTCTTTTTTTATTTATTTTATTTTAACAATCCTATGATACTGTTGACTCATGCTTACCTTGGGATCCTCTCTAACTTGGAGACCTGCAGAACTTTTACCTAGACAGTTGTTCCCTAATTTGCATGTGTTGAATTTACTGTTTTTGCCTAAGTGAGTATTTTGCAGTTTTCCCTACTGGATCACATCCTATTATTTCAAACCTACCTCTAATTTGTCAAGATTATTTTGAATTCTATTTCTGTCCTCCAAGACACTTGCATTCTCTCCTGAGCTTGGTATCATATGTAAATATTTTCTATTCCAGCATCCAGTCTATTCATATTGAAGCTCCAGCATGGCATCTTCAGACTACTGAAGCAGTCCCCTCAAGAGCAGTACATAGAACAGCAAAAGGAAACTAAAGAAATACGGTATAGAAAGCAAACATATCCGTGGGAAAAAAAAAAAAAAAAAGTAGAATAAGAATGAAAGTAAGCCTACATATGGACTGTGCTGCGGGAAGAAGTGTGTCTGGATAGTTCTATCATTAAACAAGATGATCCCTCGTAAAAATCAATAGTGATGCTTGTTTGCTTGTTTGTTTGTTTGTTTTCATAAGTAGCACATCTGTAAAGTCACCTTCAGGCATCTTCAAGCAAAACAACTTTCTCCTTGTCCTGAAGCTTTTAGGTTATCCGTGTATAAATAGACTCTTGCAAGAGAAAAACATGTATTCCAAAATTCTGTATAAATCAAAGGGAGAGTGACTGACATACTAATCTCTGTTCTTATTTACCTAGTGTGGCAGATCATCTGAATCTGCTTGGGTTTTTTTCCTAGTTTTAACCTCCACAGTGAATAGATATCAAGATGTTACCTCCTCTAGCTATAACCATAGCAACAAGAGGAAATATGGCAGTGTTACTTCTCTGTTTTTATTTTCACTCCATTCTTCTTCCTTTCCCAATTTCAGGATATTAGTATAGATGAAGCAGAGGATGACTGCAATGTCAGTGAATTAAACGCAGAAAAAATACAAATATGCTATGGTACACTTAAACAACAGTACTCAAATCCTTCTCTTCTGTCTTCACAGGACAGGATCAAAAAATCACAGAATCGTAGAATCACAGAATCATAGAATCATAGAATGGTTTAGGTTGGAAGGGACCTTGAAGATCTTCGAGTTCCAAAGCTCCCTACCATAGGCAGGGACACCTCCCACTAGACCAGGTTGCTCAAAGCCCCATCCAGCCTGGCCTTAAACACCTCCAGGGATGGAGCTTCCGCAACTTCTCTGGGCAACCCTCAATGTGAAAAATTTATTCCTAATATCTAATCTAAATTTACCTTCTTCCAGTTTGAAGCCATTTCCCCTCATCCTATCACTACATGCCCTAGTAAAAAGTCCTTCCCCAGCTCTCTTGTAGGCCCCCTTTACGTACTGGAAGGCCGCAATAAGGTCTCCCCAGAGCCTTCTCTTCTCCAGGCTGAACAGCCCCGACTCTGTCAGCCTCTCCTCATAGGAGAGGTGCTCCAGCCCTTGGATCATCCTCATGGACCTCCTCTGGACGTGCTCCAGCAGGTCCATGCCTTCTTTATGTTGGGGACTCCAGAGCTGGATGCAGTACTCCAGGTGGGGTCTCACGAGAGTGGAGTAGAGGGGCAGAATCACCTCCCTTGACCTGCTGGCCACACTTCTTCTGATGGAGCCCAGGATACGGTTGACCTTCTGGGCTACCATCACTCATTGCTGGCTCATTGTGGAATCACAGAATCACGGAGTTTCAGAGTAGGAAAGGACCTCTAGAGATCATCTAGCCCAGCTCCCCTGCCAAAGCAGGATTGCCTAGAGCACATTACTCAGGACTGCATCCAGGCGGGTCTTGAAAATCTCCAGAGAAGGGGACTCCACAACCTCCCTGGGCAGCCTGTGCCAGTGCTCTGTCACCCTCACCGTAAAGAAGTTTTTCCGTGTATTTGAACGGAACTTCCTGTGTTCTACCTTGTGCCCATTACCCCTCGTCCTATTACTGGGAATCGTTGAAAAGAGCCTGGCTCCATCCTCCTTCAACCCACCCTTTAGATACTTGTAAGCGTTAATAAGGTCTTCCCTCAGCCTTCTCTTCTCCAGGCTAAAGAGTTGCAGCTCTCTCAGCCTTTCCTCATAACGATGATGCTCAAATCCCTTAATCATCTTAGTTGCCCTTCGCTGGACTTGCTCCAGCAGTTGCCTGTCCCTCTTGAACTGGGGAGCCCAAAACTGGACACAGTATTCATGTTGACCTTCTCATCAATCAGCACACCCAGGTCCTTCTCCTCAGGGCTACTCTCAATTCATTTTCTGCTGAGCTTGCATTTGTGCTTGGGATTGCCCCGACTCAGATGTAGGAACTTGCACTTGGCCTGGTTGAACTTCATGAGGTTGGCATGAGCCTACCTCTCCAGCCCGTGCAGCTCCCTCTGGATGGCATCCGTCCCCTCCAATGTAGTGTAGATCCATGAGTCCTGCCAGCTGAAGAATCAGTAATCACGAAGTCATTAGGTACACTTCCTTTTCCTCTCCAGTGATCACAGATGACTTAGTTCATATTAACTTTGTATTGTGATTATATCAGTAACAAGTATAGCCACAAGCTGTGTGTAAAAATGCAGACTAATGTTTATAACTGCATGCTATGTGCTTAGCACAACCACTTTACACTGGCTACTACTTCTTTTATACAGTCTGTTTTTAACAGGAGAATGTTTGAATTACAACCATCAGCCAGATTCATGACTCATTAATCACCACATTTTCTTTCTCTATATATTTGAGTGCCATGTAACAGTTCTGCCCTAAATCCTGTATCTTTTACTACCTATAAACATAATATCTGGCCTTAGTAGCATGAAATTTAAGACAACTTTAGTTTATTGTGTTTCTCCCGATGGTGATTTTCTGAATTATACACATAAAAAAATGTCATATACCCCCACCCCTCAAAAAAAAAAACCAAAAAAAAAAACCAACACAACAAAACCCAGCAACATAACAGAGAATTACTTTGGGCACAATTCAGTCATTGTTATGCGCAAAGATAGTCATGACATTGTAGTAGTGAAAACTAAGAAAGTGGAAGAATGTAGGGATTAGATCATGTTAGCACAGCTGATGATATAGTACATGTTATTCTTTTCACCTATGCAGATTATGAAAGAGTCTGGCTAGAAAAGTTAGTCTTTTATTTATTGTAATTTAAATCAGATAAAATTCCATAATTAGGTTAAAATTCTCACTCTCAGTTGAAAACCATGGATAGGTAACTGTTTGAGACGAACTTTTCATGTTTATTTATGAGCTTCTCTCCCTTTGTCTACTAACTATCTAAAAAGAATGTATTTCTACTGTATACATTGTACCTACTCCACAGTGTATTTAATATAATTATAATGAAATTATAATAATAAAATAATTAATAAAATAATTAATATAATTATGATTAATGCACATGGGATACAAATTCTAGTCATACGGATGATAGTAAAGACTCTATTAAATATATAGCACTTTGTTAAGGTTACTTAAAAAATGCCAGCATTTTGAAGCATTTATGCCAGCATTTATTTTTGAATAATAGCGTATTAACATCTGTTATTCTTGTTGGGAGCTTTCCCCAATACATGTCTGTATGTGCAATTGTGTGGGTGTGCCAACATGCCTGTGTGCAATGGTGTGCGTATATGCACCCATGTCAGCTTGGCTGAAGCAAAGTAATACCTGTTCCTGTTTATAGAAAGGAAATGTAAAATCATCTAGATCACAATTTTGCTGCCTTTCAATGAGGTATAGATTTACTATTTGCATGTGTATTCGTGTTTAATTTTTGAGTTGAAACTTTTTATTTAATTGTGTAAAACAGAATCTCTAAAATACAGTGAAGTTCAAAAGTGAACAAAAGATTAATTCATTGTGGTTATAGCCTGCCTTCTTGCGTATCTGCACCCCCAACCCCACAAAGAGAGATTAGTTTTTCAGGAAAGACTTTTTAAAAACTGTGGGTATGAAATCCATTTTTCATCCCTAAAAATGGTGATGTGAACAAATAGTAAGATCCTAAGAATGTTGTCAAATCAGTACATATTGTACTAAATAAATGTAATTTGTAAGTATATTTTACTCATAATTAGGGACTTATCTAATTTTTCTTATTCATTCTGTACTGAGAACCAATAAGACTTTTTCTCGAATGCATGTGTAAGATTTAGTTTGCTTTAAATTTCCTGAATTACTTTGAAAAATAACGCACCTTTGGCAACCTGTTGCGTATGCTTGAATATTTTTTTATCAACATTATTTTAGTCAAGAGATGAAAAGGTAAAGGGATTAATTAAACATAAGATATGCTAAAAATGCATAATTATTTGTTTTGCATGTAATATTTTTTAGTCTGAATTCTCACTGAGATCAACAGAAGCCTTTAAGCATGTGAGTATCATGAATTAAGGAAGCAGTAACGTTTTAGATTTTTCTTGTCACAGTTTCATAGCAAAGAATGAACTTTTGAAACTTGAAATCTTCTTATTCCTAGTTTCTTTCACTTTAAATTGCTAGCTTTAGTCCTGATTTTTCCCAGATTTTAGCACTATAAAAAAATCAACATCTTAAAATTTTCTTCAGACATTAAATCAATTTTGCTTTTCAGTATCAATTTTCTAAACAGAACTAAATTTTACTACATGTAGCTGTAATTCTAAACTCTATTTTTCTTAGTAGAAATGAATGCTCTATCCATTTTTCTCTGTTCTGTTAGCCTTTCTTTGCTATGAAACATTTTGTAGGGAAAATACATAGGCAATTTCTGATTTCACTATTTAGTTTCAGAAGGCAATTTAGATATTTTAAGAAGGTAGAGTGCTTCCCATTTGTCTTCTGACATATTTTACTGTCCTTTATTTTTTTCTGATTTCACATTTTACTGGGATTTTAATTCTTCTGATTGGCTTCTTTTTCTCATAATACTTTACTACTCCCGTTTTGATGTCCTATGTGTTTTCCTTCATATGTCCATTTAATCTTGAATAATTAATGAAAATAATCATGGCTCTCTAGACACTGATTTTGGCATGTAGTCTTACTGTTAGCTGTCAGCTTACAAAATTTAATGCTCCTATGAGGGCAGTTTCAAAAAGTCACACAATTCAATTATTCACTTCCACAGAGCAAGAATCACAATGTGTTAATACTTTCCTATGGTGGATTTTATATTTTGGCAATAGATCAGAGTAAGGCTGCAGCTTTTCAAAATCTGGCAAAGTAAAGGAGAGTCACCAGATGGAGTCCTCAGGTAACATACTGAAATCAATGTAGGTTATTAATACAGAAGTGTTTGGGTAGGCTGTGTATTAATCTCAACCTTCAAAAGCAGACTGACAGTGACTTGCCAGATTTTGGAGTTCACAGAAAAAGAGACCCTGGTAACTGATGAAGTTATTTCACATATTTGCCTAGATTTATTTTAAAGAATCTTTGGAAGGTTTATCTACCATGTGCCACTCTATTCCTCTGTTTTCCCAGCCAAATAGATAGAGTTCAGCCTACCCATTTAAAAGGAGCCCAGGCCGAATAATTATATAGTCCAATTGTTCTCCATCTGCTGCTTGCTTGATCTACAAATGCCTTTTCTTGTACCAGGAAGCAAACAGCAGAAACTCAGCTGTTCAGAAATTCCATCTGGGAAATTGCAGGTTGCTATATTCCAGTACCTAGATGAAGAACCTATTCCTGCATATAGTTAAGCGTAGATTAAAATGTATAGGAAGGGGAAATAATTTAAAAAATGCAAATTATCTCATTTCCAATGGATTAATACTAAATGGTAAGCAGAAAAAAAATCAAGTAGCAGATAAGCTCCATATGACACCTTTTTCTAAGCTAGAGCTCTGCAAATTAGAACACATGCTGCACCCTTGAAAGTGAAGACGGTTGCTATATCTGTATGGAACCAAGCAACTCCAAGAAATATTTCTTAGAGTCAGGTTCATGTTTCTTCTGGATTCATGTGTCTCCAAGCTTTTTACATGGCGGACATTTAGTAAAACCACAATAATGCCTACATTTTAATAGCTAGCCTTACAAGGATAGAAAAGACTGTTACATCTAAAGCTTGGAACAAAGTGATACAAATATGATTTCTTTCAAATGTATATTTGGCATAAAACAAATTTCTACCAGCAGAAATAAAACTATGTTTTGGTTTTGTTTTTTTTTTTTTTTTTTTTTTTCTGTATGCTGCCAAAATATGCAATGACAAAATTTTCAAAATGAATTTTTTTACATTTTTTGCTTTTTAAAATTTATTATAATTTGCTTTTTTATTATAGAAACAGAATTTTCCTAGTTGAACTAATTATTTCGCTCGAACTAAAAGAAATAAAGGGTTTTTTTAGTAGCAACGTTGATTTCTTTTTGGATAGACAGCAACTTTCCAAAATAAATTATTTTCACAACTAAAATGTAATCTTGTTCAAAAGAACCAGTTTATTTTAAAATTTTCATTTTAACATGCTATAATTTGTAAGATTTATATTACTGTAAGGCATACTGCAGTAAAACCTGCTAGTAACAACATTTCTGGAGGACAGCAAAACCACAAATCTATATGTGGAAGGAGGGTGAAAAAAACACCTGATACTCATTATATAAACAAACAAACAAACAAACAAACAAACTAGTTAAAGTAGGAAATGCAGAGAAATAATATCTAAGATAGATATTAACATCTTTAGTAGAATATGTGTTCAATGACTGATTTTTCTGTCACGTGTGTGTGGACTATGGTACTTTTAATCAGGAATATAACCATATTGGGCATCTGTACCTGGGTGCTGTTAGCGGAGTGCTGCAGGAGATGTGAGGAGATGCCAAAGCTGCCCTGTGCTGAACACAGCCGATTCCAGACTTCTCCAATGGGTATACTACAGGGCACAGCTGAACCCCTGAGCCAAGATGATGGTGCTTCTGGGAAAATATATTTAAGAAAGGGCAGAAAACACTGTACAAAAGCATGAGGATGAAAAAAAAAAAAAAAGGAAAAGTGTGAGGAACAGTTATGTGAATGCAAAGAAGGAGCAGGGATTCTGCTGGAAGCTGCATCAAGGTATATGGATGCCAGGGAAGTGATTAGAGACAGGATTAGAGACAGCCAACGTGGCTTCACAAAGGGCAAATTGTGCCTGACTAATCTGGTGGCCTCCTACAATAGGGTGACTGCATTGGTGGATAAGGAAAGACCAATTGATGTCATCTACCTGTACTTCTGTAAGGCATTTGATAAGATCCCACGCAACATCCTTGTCACTAAATAGGAGAGATATGGGTTTAATGGATGGATCATTTGATGGATAAGGAATTGGCTGGATGGCGACATCCACAGAGTTGCAGTCAATGGCTCTAAGTCTAAATGAAGGTCAGTAATAAATGGTGTCCCTCAGGGATCTGTACTGGGACTGGTACTGTTCAACATCTCTATTTATGACATAGACAGTGGGATTAAGTGCACCCTCACCAAATCTGTGGACGTCACAAGCTTGAGTGGTGCAGCTTATACACTTGAGGGAAGGGATGCCATCCAGGGGGACCTTGATAGGATTGAGAAGTAGGTCAGTGTGAACCTCAGGAAGGGGGTGAGACACTGAAACAGGTAGCCTAGAGAAGTTGCAGATACCACACCCTTGGAAGCATTCAAGGTCAGATTGGAGGGGCTCTGAGCAACCTGATCTAGTGGAAGATGTCCCTACCCACAACGGGGGTCTTGGAACTAGATGGTCTTTAAAGGTCCTTTCCAACCCAAACCATTCCCCTGCAGCCCATGGAGACACTATGGTGGAGCAGGTATCCACAGTGCAGCCTGTGGGGAAAGAACCATGCTAGCATGTAGAAGTAGTGTGAGGAGGAAGGTGTATCAGAAAGAAGCTGTTATGGATTGACCAAAACTCCCCATTCCCCATCCCCCCAACGGCTCAAGATGGGGAGGTAGAGGATTCAGGAATAAAGGAATGAAATTGAGCCTGGGAAGAAGGGTGAGGTTGGGGAAAATATTTTAGAGTTTTGGGGTTGGGGTTTTTGCCTTTTTTTTTTTTTTTCTCACAATTCTACTCTTTTTAATTGGCAATAAATTAAACTATTTTTCCCCAAGTTGAGTCTGTTTTGCCTGTGATGGTAACTGGTAAGCAATCTGCCTGTCTCTACCTCAACCCATGAGCTTTTCATCTTATTTTATCCCTTTGCTCTGTTGAGAAAGGAAAGTGAGAAAGCGGCTGGGTTGGTGTACTGGTTTTAGCTGAGATAAAGTTAATTTTCTTCATAGTGACTCGTATAGGGCTTTGGTTTGGATTTGTGCTGAAAACAGTGTTGATAATATGGAGATGTTTTTGTTATTGCTGAGCAGTGCTTACACAGAGTCGAGGCCTTTTCTGCTTCTTACACCACCCCGCCAGCGAGTAGGCTGGGGGTGAGCAAGAAGCTGTGAGGGGACACAGCCGGGACAGATGATCCCAACAGACCAACGGGATGTTACATACCGTATGATGTCATGCTCAAAGTATAAAGCCAGAGGAAGAAGAAGGAAGGGGGGACATTCAGAGTGATGGCATTCATCTTCCCAAGTAACCTTTACATGTGATGGAGCTCTGTTTTTCTGGAGATGGCTGAACACCTGCCTGCTGATGGGAAATAGTGAATGAATTTCTTGTTTTGCTTTGCTTGCATGAGTGGCTTTTGCTTTACTTATTAAATTGCCTTTTTCTCAAGGCACGAGTTTTCATACTTTTACCCTTCTGATTCTCTCCCCCACCCCACTGGGGGGAAGCGAGTGAGAAGCTGCGTGGTGCTGAGTTGCTGGCTGGGGTTAAACCCTGACAGTGGGCATCTGGCAGCCAGCCAAGGTCAACCCACCATGACACTGCATTTGGGAAATGCCAGGCAATATGTAGAATTTTAAACTTTTTCCTACATCAGCCTCAGTAGCTCGTGCGGCAGGATGCCTGCTTGTCACGATTAAGAGTATGCCAGCATTCCCTTTGTAAAACCTCTACATTCAGGGGATTAGAATAACATGGCATTAAAAATTCTTTCTGAGCTGAAACTAAGCATACGGCACTTAGGCTGTAATGGAAATGCCGATGTTGTGTGAGGCTCTTGTAGTGTGACTACTAATATTAATTTCTCAAGCATTCAGTTCTAACAATCTTAGTGCTAGACCTGCAAAATTACACGGGTACTGTAACATTGAGCTTTTCAATGCCTTACTCCCAGAGGAGAATCCACCCATCGGAGTAACGTGCCTGTGCTCCCTGTAAAATACACTGGAAATTTAAAACACTGAAGAAGGATGCTGAGCAGAGAACTGCCAAGCTAATCAGTAGGAGACACTGCAGAAAGGGTAACTTCTTTCTTTAAAGGTATACAGAAAGCAATATTTTTAAAATGCTTGTGGTATAAGTGATGCTATTAAGGATGTCATTTATTTATCTCTATTTTTATGACAAATTGCTTTTAATATGGCAATGGAATAAACAGTATTTTAAAACAAATCAGCCTTTTCTTTTTATTGCTTTTTTTTTTAATTAAACAGTTATTTGTCCTACATCAAATTTCTGTAGTAGAAAGTCTCAGAAGGAATAGCTTGATAAAGCAACTTTATTGCAGAAACCCTTGCTTTCAAAAGTTTCTGTATAAGTTTGTTCTGCCCTCCAATATTTTAATTTGACTACATGACACGAAATGTTGATAAGAGGTTTTGTTACAGCTATTTTGTCTGTGGTTTTCTCAAAGACATTATTTCCTGGTCCTTGAAGTTGTAAGTAGAGTTCTCCAAAAAATTTAAATTTGCTTCAAGTGAAAACAAAAAAAAAACCAAGTTTGATTAAGATGTTCATAAGAGGTGTTGATACGTGGTGAAGGTATACTAAAGATGGTAATTGAAGTGTTTTATTAAACTTGTTCTTTGTTCGATGTCTTTCAGCTTGTCAGGAGAAATTATTGCTACAGGTGTTTTCATTTTAAGAATGAAACAAAATGATGAGGGATTAGAGAACAAAATCCTTATGGGAATGTATCTTTTAGTTACTGTATTGATGTTACTGCTGTCTGCTGTGTGATGCCACAGATGTAAATTTTCTGGCTGTATCTTTTTTAGCAATTTATGGAACTAATCACTACAACAGACAGTATTAGATATATAACACCTTCATTTTTGTCCTTTTAGAGTAATGTATAGAGAGTAAAATCCCTGCTGAACATGCCCAAACAGAAATATCATAGAATCATAGAATGGTTTAGGTTGGAAAGGACCTTGAAGATCATCGAGTTCCAACCCCCCTGCCATAGGCAGGGACACCTCCCACTAGACCAGATTGCCCAAGGCCATGTCCAGCCTGACCTTGAACACCTCCAGGGATGGGGCCTCAACAACTTCTCTGGGAAACCTGTTCCAGTGACTTACCACGCTCATAGTGAAAAATTTCTTCCTAATGTTTAATCTAAACCTGCCCTCTTCCAGTTTAAAGCCATTCCCCCTCATCCTATCGCTACATGCCCTAGTAAAAAGTCCTTCCCCAGCTCTCCTGTAGGCCTCCTTTAGGTACTGGAAGGCGGCAATAAGATCTCCCTGGAGCCTTCTCTTCTCCAGGCTGAACTGCCCCAACTCTTTCAGCCTCTCCTCATAGGAGAGGTGCTCTAGCCCTCGGATCATCCTCGTGGCTCTCCTCTGGACAAGCTCCAGCAGGTGGAGTAGAGGGGCAGAATCACCTCCCTTGACCTGCTGGCCACACTTCTTCTGATGCAGCCCAGGATATGGTTGACCTTCTGGACTGCGATCACACACTGCTGGCTCATGTTGAGCTTCTCGTCAATCAGCACCCCCAGGTCCTTCTCCTCAGGGCTGCTCTCCAGACATTCCCCACCAAGCCTGTATTTGTGCTTGGGATTGCCCTGACCCAGATGTAGGACCTTGCATTTGGTCTTTTTGAACTGCAATATGTAAGAAGTACTTCAAACATTGCGATATGTGAAACAGTCCTTCACACATGATAAGTATTAGGGAACAAAGTATAGCATAAATAATTTTTATGCTACTTACGTCCTGATTTACAAGAATCATCAACTGTAACTACTAAACGTAGCAAAACACATACTGTTGGTAGTTATCCATTCTCACCCATTTGGGACCACAAGTCACTGCTTCAATAGATACAAAGAAAGGGTTACAAAATCTGCCTATTGAGAAATTATTTTGAATGAAATCCAGTAATCTTTCAAGATTTTAAAAATAAAATAATTATTAAAAAAATGCACTACCAACAAAATACACGTGCTGAAGAATATGATGTACAGAGCATGCAAAGCTCAGATTCAATGAGGTTCAGATCTCACAGTGGATCATGACTGAATCTCACTTTGTCCTGTAGCTGTGTTATGGGTAGCCATGATCAGTGATTCTACTGCAGCTCTCAAAGAGAAATTAAGTTCCTTTTATATTCAGAACAGTATTTAAAATTATCAAAAAGCCCAGCTCCTTCTGTGAAAGAAATAGGTTGTCACAAACAAATTCTCTTTCTCAGTTGGTGGTCAAGCAAGTACCACACAATTATTTGGATCCTATGTTGTTTATTTAAACTGTTGCTTTCTTTTAACAGTCATCACATCTAGTTGTATGAAGACTCAGTTCCAGCCTTTGCAAAAATGTTACTAAGCAAAATTTGGCTCTTGGCATGTTTTATAGTCTGAATGTTGGTCAAGCTGTGGATTTGAAAAAAAGGTAGCTTTGAAATTAATTAATGTGGACTTAATAATTAAAACAGCAGTATCAGCACCCAGTAATTTCTGCTACATTAGTCAGTTCACAGAGTTTATTTAGTTTATCTGAATTAATTAATTCTCCTTTCAGCACAGTCATTTATTTTCAAGGTAACTGCTGTTTTGAACTGTTCAGCCATCCTAGTGAAAAGAATTCAGTATGGTATTAGGGAATTATATTGTGCCTCTCTTTTTATCTTAAAAGCCTCTAAGTGTGTGTGGTGGTTGTAATAGGAAAAATGTGACTGTTTTCCTAATAGAATGACATTTCCTAGGGTACATTTATGTGGTTATAAGCAGTACATTACATCTTGTATGGCAGAAGCTGTTAAAACTGGCACATTAAAAGGTTTGCCTGTTTTGCTCAGCAAAAAATAACAGTGATAATGTCTGTATAACTCCAGGTTTCTAAAGCCAGATCCTGAATTGCGCCAGACCGTCACTTATTGTGACTGAAAAGAATGCAAGTAGAGTGAGATCTTGGCCATTCTTCAGGTCCCAGTGTTGCAGGACTGCCAGCACTATGTAGCACTGAGCACAACCTGAGAGACATTTGGATTATTTCCACCAGCCAAACACCCACCCACAGGTCTCCCACCATTACAAACGTTCTGAAAATAACCAATAAGCTCAGAAAAATAGGAAATATGAATCTGCTGTTCTTATGCTAAGCCATAAATGGATATATCAGGGTTAGTATTATCATAAGATATGGAATCTTTAAGAGGCCTTAATGGACTAAAGATGGAAAGTATTTTAAATTGAAGTCTCTGTGTAATGAGTTTTCACTGAAACCTCCATGAACAGATTTTGAAAGGTTCAATTACAGAAAAGTCTGAAGCAAAAAACTTATACAAATTCACCAAAAAACACCCCATTAACAAATTATTTCTGGTTGACCCTAGAAAAGAAGGGAGAATCGAAATTAAGTTTTTGTTTTCATTACAGTTTGTTGAAACAGGTTGTTCTGGTCACAAAAAAAAAAAAAAAAAAAAAAAAATTAAAAATGGGCATCCAAATATAAACTTTCTGAAAAAAAGAGGCAAAAAATAGAAAGGACGATGACATAGAAAGACAACTAGTATTAAGTCACACTGATCATTCTGGACCTGGAAAGAAACTATTGGTCTTCTAAATTCTTATTTAGATATCTGTTTGCAAGTTCAAATTACTTTCAGAATTACTAACATAATGATATAACTTTCAAAGCAACTGTGAAAAACTGACAAATATCTCGACAGTCAGCATTATAGTATCTTCACATGTTTATTATACTAATATTTCTGGTAAATAAACAATGTATTTTTCTTTCTGTAATATTAAAAAAAAAAGGGAAAAAACCAAACTCAAACACCAAAACTTAAATATTTCACATATAATGCCCCAAATACACTCTAAATTGCACACATACTATTGCACATAACTATTGACATTTTGATGTGAAAACATTTTTCCTTACAAAAAAACCTTCTAAGAATTTCATTATGAAGAGTGCTAATTACATTCCTTTTAAATGATTTTTTTTTTTATAAACGATATAAATAACAGGTAAAATTAATTTGTGAGGTTGTCCTTGATGAAGCACAGAAGTTTTTCCAGCTGGAACTGATTATGTTTAATCTTCTGTGTTACAGAGGGAAGGTAATCCAAAAGACAACAGCAAATAATTGTGTTTCTACCTTGGTGCAAGTCTGTATTACCAGTGTTATTGACTAATATAGATAAATAGTAGCAGATAGCTCACATTGTCCAAATAAGTATTTCTTGATAGGAATAATACTTAGTGAGCCAGGATCTTTTTAGTAGATGGAAGGTTAACAGTTTTAAAACACTCTTAAAGAATGAATGTCATTGTTCCTTTGTATCTCTTGCAAAATGTTTTCCATAAGCGGTATTTAAAATAAATTGCACATTCTAACCTTAAAGAAAGGTCAGGGCATTCTAATTAATGCTAGAGAGTGCATGTTTTCTTGTTCTGTTTTGGTTTTGTTTTAAGAATCTTTATCTGATTCTTATCAACTGATTGATAGTTGGCCTTGTTCTGTAGTGAGGAAAAATATTCTAGTTCCACACTGCTGATGGAAAAGACCAGATAGGTCTCCAAGGTTACAACCCCTTGAACCATCCTCACTTTGTGTGTTACTTTTTTCGCCTGACAAGCTTATCCACTAAGCTCCATTTACCATGAAACACACTATCAATATGTGTGGGAGATCTGAATGTAATTTCCAGGATAGCCAAAAGGGATTGAGCTGCTAAACAACATTTCGATATTCAGGATTAAAAAAAGAAAAAAAAAGTAAAAGAAAAAAGAAAGAAAAACAACAGGAGAAAGATAGAAATAGGGAAGTGAAGAACTGACTTACACAGAAGAAATACAGAGTTATTATATAGAATAACCATGAGTATTTCCTCATACTCATCTTTGTTCAACTTTATCCCTCAACAACTGCTTTTGCTAGACTAGGATCTATTAAAAACATTGTATTCTTAGATTCTTTTTGTTCTGTTAACCTCCAGAAGGATCCACGTTGGGAGGCACTAGTACTTTGGTACAGAAGTGATCATTTCAACTTTAGATCAGCTAATTATTCCCACATGAAATTGCCCTTAGTGGAGCTCATGATTTAACACAGGGCACATCATTGAATTTTGTGTGTACAAGCTGAAATTCAGTGAAGTAGTATAGTTAACAATCCCACACTTCAGACTTTGAATGATCCCAAGTGACCATAGTCATAATATTTAACTGTTCCCACAGAGATACAAAGGTCTGGTAATTCAGCAACTATAGAATACGGTGCTGTGGTATGGCTCATTATTGCCCCAGAGAATAAAGGCTTTCCATCAGAGACTGCATTCACATAGTATTAGGACAGTTTCAAATCATGAGTCCAAGCAACCTACCAATCCCACTTGGTTAATATTAGATGTTAAAGCTCCTTGGAGACACCCATGTCCCCGCAGAATTCTCTAGAAAAAGACGTATTCTTGCTTGGTATTGGACACAATGTGGCTAACCCATTTCAAACTGCACATAGCTAACACAGTGACGATCTGTACTAACACCACAGGTTGAGTTTCTGATATTGGTATTCCCCCAGGGCCACTTGGCTGTGGGTTTAGTACATAAAACATAGCCAAGGGATGCATTTGAATTTGACCCCATGCCTATGCTCAAGATTTGTGTTTCATAGCCTAAGTGCTACCCCAACACACCTTATGACACATTCTTAACCTATTCTGAAAACTGATGTTTAATAGCTTCACTACAATGTTATGAGAGGACATTGTGGTTGACAAGGAATTGAACACAACCAGCCAACTAATTAGTAAATACCTGGTTTAGTGTGCGTCCTAATCCAGAAAAGGCAACATTGCACTTCAATGTTCAACACCTCTTATGAGATTCAGTTGTCTTAAAACACCTTAAGAACCATTAAAATGTCATACAATTTTGCAGCAAGTTCTTTAAATTCTTATATCAGTAGCACAGCACAGTGCAAAGTGTTGCTATTGCTATATATCTTCATATTTCTTAATAATTTCCTGCATGTAGGTATCACTAGATTTCCAGATAACAACTGTTTAAATACCCACACATTAAAAATGTTAAATCATACATGCAAAATAGATATAAGAATTATTTTTGCAGGGTCAATAAATTCTTCCCCGTTCCTGTAGATTGTGTGGATATTTTACGTAAAATATTTTATGTTCAACCTCTAAATAAGATATATTCTCTGTGACTGTGCAAAATTCTAAACCATCACAGCTTTTTTTTTTATAAACCCCTGAAAAAAAGAAAAAAGAAATTTTTCATGGAAATGCTTCCAGAGCTTCAACTACAGCAACTCCGTGACATTGTTATGTAAGAATTAAATAAATGTGCCATCTCTGCACTGTAGATTGTGAACTGTAGAATTCCCACAGGGGAGTTTCAAATAGATCACTATCAGGTGTTGGAAAATGTTCATTGATGATGTGAGAATTGTTATTCACAGGCTCTTTCAACATATCTTCTCATCACTCCAGAATTTTAAAATCCTCATTTATGTCCGCAGGTCATTGAAGTAGAACTACATTTCTTAGGGAAGAGGTGATATATACAGTAAAGTGGATGAATACATTCCACTGAAGACTAATGCAACTTTTACAGTGTCATCTTATTTCACATTAAGGCATTTCTGTAGATTACGAAAGCTAAAGTCATTCCTCTTAAGCTGTGATAAATGGAGACAGTTTACAATATCTGCACCAAGATCTCTTACTAAATTTTTCAGGAAAGAACATCAAGCAAACCGGTAAAAGCAATTTTTACAGTTTCAGTTCTAAATGTTATAATTACTTGTGTACCGCAACAGAACCTAGAATTCCTATGTGACTACTGGAATTTCTTATGCTAAGCAATATATAAATAATATAAGATGAGACAGTATATAATTTACTCACCATCACCACATGCACAAGCAGAAGAAATGATCAGAGGACCATATATAATCCTGATAGAATTCTTTAAAAGATTACTTTTCATAATGTAAGATTAAATAATTCTTTGTACATGGGCTCTTACATGATTGCTGTCCAAATCAGTACAGATAAAACCATGGAAAGGGTTCAAGTGAATCTGTGTCATTTAAATTTAAACAGAAGTATTCACAGGGTCATTCACAGTATTTCAACCAAGGGAGCAGCTAACGGCATTCCCAATGCACATCTGGTCATGACTAAAATACAGCAGGAAAAAAAAAAAAAAAAAAAAGAAGAAAAAAAAAGAAAAAGTGGGCACAGATAGGGAACCTTTTTGATCTTTCAGCATACTATGCAAAATTGAATTATGGTTCCTTATGGATAAAAATTTACTTCATCTTCATCCTGGAGGTGAAAAATTCAATATTGTACCATTGGCAGTGTCAATTCAGAGGGGTGAGTAATTTTTGGAAACCTAAGTGGAGGGTTTTGAAAGTGTTAATAAGGAATAAGGGGGGTGGAAATTGTCAGTGGAGGTTTCAAGGCTTAAAATGAGGTAAGAGAAGCAGGGTTCAGTGGGGTAAAGATAAGGGAACAGGAGAAGTCAGTCTAATCCTGTTAAGGATGATAGTGGCAAAAGTAGCGTTGGGTATCAACAGGTATTTGAAGACCTGGGGATCTGGGATGGAACAACACTACAGCCTTGACTAAGGAACAAGCATCCTGCTTTCTGGCAACTGCCTTCTCCAAAAATATTGCCTTTGACCCCTCCTCTTGCACAGTTGTGTCTATACTTCTAAACCATTGCAGCAGCTCCTTCTCAAGCTACATTTCGGCAGGGATGAACTTGCCTGATGTGTATGGTACTGTCAGGATGAACTGGGAGAAAAACATGCCTTGGTGTCAGACCAAAGATCCAGAAGCAACTGGCTGATCCTACTACTGCTGTTAGAGCATAAGATGATGAAGATGGCTGCAGAACATATATTGCTCTTCCCGAAACAGAAGTCTCTGCTCCCCAGACCCCAGTCTCTCTCTCAGGAAGTGTGTGCTGATCACAATGATCTTTAAGTTTCGTTGAAATGGATGAAGCTAGCAGTTTGCCTTGGTTAGACCTATCCATGAAATATGCAGAGGATGTCCTCTTCATCAATACTAAGCAGGAAGGTAAGCAGCATTTTTGGAACCCCGGTATCATAGTGGTGGACAAGATGTCAGAAGGTATTAAGAAAATTATAGCTGGAAAATCATGTGTTTCCCCCCCCCTAAAAAAAAAAAAAAAGGTAATATAGACTTAACTAAATCAAACCCCCATGTAAGTTTGTGGTGTCAACTAGAGAAATTTTTAAACAGCAAGCCAAGTAAAGAATAATACTTTTTGTCTGTACAAACTCCTGCCTCTGGAATTTGCTGCCTCTTTTTTTTTTAAGTTTAGTTCACATGCAAATATCATGTTTAATTGCCCTTTGTTATGACTTTGTCCACTTTTTTCTGAACACAGTTTTGGTTTTTGCACCTGACAACATTGTACGAATTAGTTCTCCGCTTTAATATGCTTTGTGTGACAGTCTTTTCTTTAGTTGAATCGAAAATATTAGCTGCTTGTTCTCATTTGGTGTCATCCAAATCTTGCATAACAAATTTCCATCCCTTGTCTATCATCTGTGTGTCATAGATTATATCATAAATCCCGATTATATTTTCCCCTTTCTCTTCCATTTTTTTCCCAGCAATGTCTTTTGCAGCCTCAGAAGTCCAGTGTATTTCATGTTTCTTTATACAGAAACTGTTTCATACCTTTCCTTATCTCTGTGTTGTGTAGTTCTATTGCATATACTTCTATTATGTAATATTCTATGTATATTTTACATTTATATCTACTTATAGTCATACAGTTAGAGAGGAATAGAATGACAGGATGTCACCAGATCTGTACACACTATTCAAACTGTAAGCATGTGATAGCTTAATATAATGGCATATTAAGATTTTAGTTAATTCCTTGTTTAAATATTTTTCATAATCTCTTTTACATAGAAGTGGGAAAAAAAAAAAAGAAATAAAAAGTCAGTAAATTGTACCACAATTATCAGGTTGACTGCACTTATTCCAAATAAATGCCAGGATTCTGTAAAACTTCCACATCCTCTTGAAATGGGCAGCCAAGGTATTCTCCTTCTGAAGTGGAAATTCATGCTTCAAGTCTCCAAAATTTATAGTGATTTTAGATATCCTGTATCTGTACCCTTGTCTTCTCCCAGGGGCTAGTAGGGGATTAGTTAGTGAATTAGCTAGCTCTCATAAAACAAAGTAATTTTGAACAAAAACAAACCTAAAAAGCCTACCAGAAAATAAAGAGATAAAAACTTAACCTTCTCAAACAGGCAAACTCTCAGAAATTTAGTCAATCTTACCCAATCAGTATAGGTAGCACTAAAACATTTTGTTGTCTTGGTCAGAGCCCTACATAATTTCTTGAATTGAGTGTGATCTGACCTGTCCATAAGTCAGCACTGCCTCTTAATGCAGTTTCAGGTGTTTTGCATTACCAATCTTCCTGAACATTAGAAAGGATAAAATATTATTCCTATTGGCTGTAAAAGTTTGAAGAAATTGGTTTCATTAATCCAGACTTGGGAACTTGTATTAATCACCTCTTCAGTGGCTCTCTTGCTGAAAATATCCATTGTTTGAACCATTTAGGCAGGAATACAGTTGGAAGTAAATAAATAAAACTATGTCTGTAATAAAGAATAATTATGCAATATTCTCAAACATTCTATCCTTCCAAGTTATCTGCAACTAAAAATTATAAGAAGAGCAACTTGAAGAGTCATGAAAGCAGATGAAAATCTTAATCTAAGCTTGGGTTAGCAAATGTGAGGCTCCTGGGCACAAATGTGGCACTCAGAAATAATGTAAGTACCAAAATTCAAGTCTATAATCCTCAAGACATCCTGAGAAGAGATTGCTGACACATAAGATTGCCCTAGGAAAATTCTCAAGATGCATAGCGTACTGCTGCCATAAATGTTGCCATCTTGGCATGGCTGAGCTGCTACACACTGGTTTGATACTTAGCCCCATTAGTAATCCTCATAGTGATGCTTTGCTCAAGGCCTCAATTGGAATGGGAGATATTCTTTAGTACAGCTAAAGCATACTAAAAAAATCAGGTCAACATGACATTCAGCAGCCATTGTTACTTTAATTGAAAAATGCGGAAGTGAGGACTGAAAAAAGGGAGATATGGTTATCCTTATTAAGTATGATACTATATTTGCACTCATTCGGAAACTGGGAGATACAGCCTCAATATCCTTAACATGAAGACATTTAAAGGCAAGTTTCCCATCCCAAGCTTGAAGGCAGTGGCAAGGATCAACAGGTTAATTCATTACATGCTTCTGAGGAACCTGTGCTGATGAAAAGTAAAGATTGCTATGCTGTTCATTCAATTTATAAAACTTTCAACTTAAAAAAATAATAAAAAAAATCTATTTTCTTTTCTGGTCATACAGACTGACTGGAAGACCAAAGAGAAATACGGTCAGTTCCCACGGAAATAAAAACGTAGTTGTCAGTATCTATGATAAATTGGACATATCAGCCTTTCCCCCTCTTCTTCTTCCTTAAACTTTTATAGTTTTACAGTCTTTTTCTAATTGCTCCAGCTAACAAAAAAAAATTACTTTTCTAATTATGAACAAGAATCTTGAACAACTGGTATCTAGACTATTTGTGGCCATACCCGTATCATGTAAAAAAATAAACTGTTCCAGGAACTTATACAGCTTGCTACATTCTTATGCTGTTTCCTAGGCATCTATTAAATGCATTTAGTACCATGATACTGGGCTAGAGATCTGGTACAAATGTTCTCACAGTTCCACAGGAAATACTTTTACTCTATCTGGAAGTATTTATTCATGCACTACTGCTAGTACCCGAAAGATAGCATTCATAGAAGCAAGAATGTATTTTTTACTTTTTTTTTTCCCCACATGTCTAACTTGACAGCTTTGCTAAATTGTTTATGATTCACTTACGTGGAAATTACAGGTATATTCTGTTCAGTGAGTATTAATTTATTTTATAACTCTACATCTACTGTAACTGCTCTATTTAATGTATCTTTCTTCATCAGAGAGAACAGGAACTGAAATTCTATCTCAATGGATTCTGTCAAGATTTCCTCCACCTTTTAGTTTAATCTTTACCTAGACCTATCACTGTAATCCCATTCCCCCAGAAACATCAATAAAAATTTTGGTTTTGATAAGCCACATCATAATTTAACAAACATTTTTCTCTTTTCTCTTTTAACCATTGATGTGATGCACTTTCAATTGACAACCAGTGTTTTTATATTTATAAATTTGAAGTTAGAAATTAGTTGTTGGTTATGAGGAGCATCTGTTCTACCTGTATTTGGCACAGCTGTAATTGGGATAATGTTTGCTAACCAAGGAAGACAAGGTAGATTACAGCAGAGCAATTCTGAGACCATACTAGCTGTCAAACTGAGTTATAAACCAGTTTTCAGTGTCATTGATCTTTATATGAAACTTCCATCACTCAGTAGAATCAACTGAACTAAAAAAAAAAAAAATTATACTCTTATCCCCCTAGCTTTTTTTTTAATTTCTTCATCTGACATGGTAGAAAAGTCACAACTCGCTATATTTGTAGAAACATGCACAAAATGAGACAAGTTGACCTCATATTAAGGTTCAGAATTTAGCATGTTGGTAGATGATAAGTTTGTGCTAGGTACAAATATATTATAGTTCATCTACACCTTGCTGATCCTTCCCTTGCTGCTCCTTTCTGTGAGAAAACTTCTTTGCGGTTAGCATAGGTTCCTCTAAAGTTGAATTAGAAGATAAGGCAGTTTATTGGAAATATATTTAATATATTTATCTAGTTGTCCATTAACTAACATGTTGGTACATTTCCAAATTTTCACAAGTCTGCTTATCTACATAGTTCCATAAAATATGCCTGCTGTTTATTTAGCTTAAGAAAATATGCAGACGTCAATGACAGTACCCATAAACAAGCAGTAGTAATGAGGAAAACAAAAGTTTGGGGGCAATCATTCACTTAAAATGAAAACAAAACCAGTTAAATCAAAAGATATTTGGAAATAATCCTGAGTGGTATTCACTTCATATAAATCTAGGAACTCTTATTTATTTTTCTATACATTTACAGTACCCAGAGATGCCTGAGACATCTTCATGGAGCTGGTAGACACTAAACACCACCAGCTGAAAACCTGTTTTCTATGTTTCAAGAACAGACGAGCTACACTAATAACATGTTGAATGGCAATAGGGGCCTAGTTTGATTATCTGAACTCAGCACTAGCTGACTGAAATGTCTAAATATGAGCAAGGTGCCTAATTTCTCATTATAGAAGGTTCCTTATCTATTATATTTTCACAAACTCTTTCACAAGACGTGTCACAATGACTTTTCAATTAAGTATAATCAATTTTGCCTCATCAGGTGATTGATGCCACCAAGTATGAAGTAAAGGGTGGAAAGTAAGTAATGGGACCATATTTGGTGCAGGTAGACTAGGAAGAAGTGAAGCACCAGTTACATCAGCACTGCCAAAAGAAATGATGAACGTAAGAAAGGGTCCAAGCCAGTAATTCATATCTCCATTGCCTTTAAAATATAGCTGTAGCTAAGCAGGGGGTATTTACAATTTTATATCGATAGCCCAGCCTCAGACTGCCTAAAACGCTGTCTGTTATGTAGGCACATGATAATTATGCCTTATAAGGATGATCCCACAGAGAGCTAGCTAGTCAACTTGAGACTGGTCTCTTCAGACCAATCAAAATATATGGTGACTGATTAGCTAACCTTAGTGCTCACAGTGTAGACAGGACTCTAACAGCGACTATGATAAAGAGAATCACGCACATAAAGTGTTTGTGCTGCATTGCCCCACACTCCCACAAGGGCTAAATCTAAGCAATGCAGTGAATAAAAGTACATTAGACAAGATGACATATTTCAGTTCAAAAGGAACTTCAGATATAGCCACTTGACTCTCCCATTGTAGCCACCTTCCTAAAAGTCAGCACAACTCTAAGTACAGATATCATCTGCTTTTTTATCACATTCATCTGCATGCAGGGTGGAAAAGAGAAAGAGTCAATTGATAGAGATAAGGCTTCATGTTCTATAGCTAAACCAATGAGAAAAAAATGTGAACAGTGCTATATCTTACAGTATAGCCTGCCATATCTAGTCCTGAGTTATTTATAATAGCTATATATTCACAGATTTATGTCCAAATAAAACAAAACAGAGATAGTTTTTCACCAAGTGACATGGTCCAGATCACATAATCAAATTTGGCTTTCCTTCTATTTGCCCCTTATAGTGAGTAGCCACATCTACACATTCCTGCTATTTACAGTACCCGAAAGGCACTCCACTAGGAATGGTGCCAAGGTATTTTCTGGAAAAGCGCCGAGTAAAATAGGCCATTTCTTCCCAGAAGTTTGATAATGATTGAGCTAATGCTTTGAGCCTGCTTTATGTAGTCACCTTGATTACTTGTCCCATTCATATGTTAATAAGCCCAGCGGTAGCTGGTAATTCAGCTGTAGAAACGTAAAGAAAACTTTCTCTGACAAAAAGAAAATACTGTTAAAACTAGTGGTCATAATTAGTGTCCTTCATATAATACTGAAAAAACAATAATGTTTTCTGAAATTCAAGTATCCGCAGTAAGCAAAAGTCTGTGGTCAAGCAAAGGTACATGAAATCTGCACGAGAATATGACCTAAATGAAATGAGAGCATCACTGAGAATTTCTAACTTTATCTCTAAGTGTATGAGTAGAAGTACCAGCAGAGAAATAATGATGAATAAATGCAGAAGCCAGGAAGTAGCAGAAGAATTTGGGAGGGGGGAGGAAAGGGAGAGTTTTTGAGGAACTATATGTTGATTGATAGAAAAGATTCAGGAAATAAAAGTGAAGTCCCTTGTTGTTTGAGTCACCTTTTGTTCAGGGATAAAAAAAACCTTTATATCTATTTTATAAAAAAAAAAAACAAAATCACATCAGAAACTCCTGATTCAATTTAATCAATTTCTTCTTCTACTGGAAACAATGCACTGAATCCTGAACTTTGACTAATTGCTCAGATCAAATTGGGTTATATTATAGACTGCTTTTAAAGCATTTTTTAAAAAATCCCTGATAGTTAAAAACAAAACAACAGATGACTATTAAGTTTAAAGTGTTCCGAAGCATGAGAGCAGGCAGCTTATTAATTTGAACTTTATTTAAAATAAAATCATTACTGTAGCACATTTGCTAAATTTGAGTAATTTCAATTGGAAAAAAAAAAATGATAACCAGAAGTCCTATATTACGAGAGAAAGTTCTCAAAAAGATCATATTGTCTCTCTCACAGAGCACATCAGTAGCAAAATTATTCTGCCCAAGGCACAGGAAACAAATATTGTTAAGTACAACACTATTTCTGTTATGATCTTTCTACTGTCCTCAAGGACTGTCATGTTTCTGATACCAATTTCTTTATATGTTGCTTTTTGTAACAAGTCTTTGTGCCCTTGTACACACTCATCCTGTTCCTCTGCGTTCACAGCTATGGACTTTCAAGACTGAAGGGACAGCCAAGGACAATAGCTCTTCCTGAAGCTCTAGTACTGTCCTAAGAACAAACTACCTCGTTTCCTAAGAACCCTGAGCCTACTTGCACAATAGGATTAGACAATGAAAATAAATGTATTACTTTCTTTGGCTTATTCTCAACAAAATTCGAAATATCTGAATTACTATTGATAACCTCTCATATTTATGTATACTCTCATCTTGCTGTGCTTTACACAAAAGCCTATAACTCAGACTCCCCAAGGAACAAATTTCACCCTTGCTAAATATTAACACTGATAAAAAATATAGCTATATCATTAGTGCAAACAATCATTTATATGAAACTGTAGGATGTGCTGTGCAAGAAAGAAAGAAACATTCCAAGCTGCAAAGTTACTTAAACTAAACAACAGACAAAGCAAACTATTCCAAACCAAGGCACAGGACAGCTCTCATGAAAGCTGAGAAGTGTTAATTTTCACAAAACAAGGAGAAATAACTTATAAAATGTATTTTAAAAGAAGTCTTAAAAAAACCCCATATAGATAAAGGCAAGGTTCATTCTAATTGTACAGATGCAGTGTGAACAGTTGGTAATTCATACCTCCAGTTTTACTTTTTGACCTCAATTGATCTCATCTGATTTTATGTAACAAACATATAATCAAAATCACCCTATTTAGTCTATTAAAACAGATATACATCTCCAAAAGGTGAATCAGGTGTCAAAAAAAATATGGAAATGTGCTTTTATTTAGATGGAAAGCTTTGGCTAATCATAAAAAATATTTTTTAACATTTTCTATTTTCTTCTAATGTTTATATCCTTACACATATATATTAGTAAGCACGTCATATACTTTGATCTGGATGGCAAAATAAACTGTTAACTTGGTCTGTCTTGCTACTTAAAAGAGGTCTATGGAGCAATCTAAATGCAAGTTCCTATAGAAATTTTCTGTCTATTACTGCTTTGTCAAGAGCTCTGAATTTAACTCTGACCAAATTTAGCCAGAACCTTCTCAACATTGCACTTGCATTGCAATACGATTGCTATATAACTAAAGATTCTTCCTGGTTTCCTCCTCTAACAACATTATTACTATTTGTAAATTAATTGATCCAATAAACTATTGATGAAATATTCAACCTGTTCTTGGTACTGGAGTGGAAATTTATCCTCATCCTAAAAATAATTTGTTTGTGACCTGTTTTCTCCCACAGCTATGTGACGAATACTGTGTTACAGCTTATGTACACCAGGACAACAACTTGGCAGCTATGATAAAAGTAAGTTTACAGAATTTCTGGGTATCTTTCACATTGACCATAAAGTGCATGAGACTATTTTTACTAACTAATAAAAATTTAACAAATTTGTAAAGGAGTTGGAAACTCCAGGCCCATAATTGTGTATGTATAAATAATACTTAAAGCCAACTGTATATTAGATTTATTATAGCTAATAGTGCTGAAAGTATTTAATCAGCGTTGACTCTCCCATAGGGATCTTTATGGGCATAATTAATATCATGTAAGAAGACTAGTTCTGGACTTTATTATATATGATTTTAATATACTAAAAAGCTAGGACACAAGAAATGATTAGTGAGAGAATTTCAAAAGATTTATGCATCTCTGGTGAGTACCAAGTTGTTATATCCAGCAGTCAGCTTGGTCACCAGAAAATGTGTTATTTTGCTACTTTTCACAAAAGCAAAATCTTTAAAGGTTGTTTATATTCCTTTCCTCAAGTCCTCTCTCACACACAAACACACACTGCACACACTCCTACACAGGTGGCTTTGCAAGGATAGTAAAAAATAATCATATATAAAATAATGAGTGAACTTATAAATTTAAAAAAAAAAAAAGTTTAAAAAGTATCCTAAGTATCCTTGATTTTGTCACGGGACATTTCTAAACAAGGCAAAAATCAGTGGGTTTAAGTACTTTTCTGGTACTTTGATATTTTCTTTAAAATATTTTTTAGTATCTGGCATCATGAACTCATCCTGAACCAGCACAGACAAATTATTTTATGTGATGAAGCCATCAAAAAGATTAAGTAAAATCAATAACTCTTAGTATAGGAATTGTATATTTCATCCCAAAGGTTTCAAGGGCATCTACATCAATCAAAACACATGTTTAAAGGGCTTCAGCATTATCCTTTTTTGGACTCATTCTCCATTTATGATAAAACTTAGTTTTTTCCTCAGGAGGTCTTATATTAGTTTATACTGTATTTTCAAAACTCATTTTTCCACAAATCCTGTCATAATCAGAACTCTTCTGTTCATAAAAATGAAGAGGGTGTAGGTACACACATGTATATGTAGAAAGATGCAGACTTTATATATGCTTCAAGCCAGCTGGCTATGAACCAGCTTCACTTTAGAAGGCCTACAACCACACCAGCCCGGCATACAGACAAAACATAGTACAGAGAAACTTGCATCTATCTGCACACATCCATACAACAGTGCTTTCAGATATTATCAGAATGTAATTCATACAACATGGAAGAGTGTGAATCATGATGTATCTGAAATTATACACATCTACATTTTACTATTGGGTAGGTAAGACAGACGGATTTCACCAGCCTTAATGCCCTCCTGGAATCAGGCATGAAAGTCCTCTTTTTGAAAGACTGAAGGTTCAGTCCTGTTTCAAGAATTCACATAATTCCAGTCAACCTCAGAATTGTTTTTCCAGCAAGCCAGTGGTGGGATTATTCTGCCCTAACTTCGATTTCTAAAAGTTAAGCTCTTGATTCAGCTGTTCATTGGCAGTACCATTAAAAATGCAGTTGGCTATTGTGTTTGTTACTACTCCAGGACAGAGGTCTCCCACAGTTCCCAATAAATATTTATCAGCCACGTCTGGAAGTCCTGGATATCTTACAGTATTTGAAACAGTGATAAAAACTTGTGTATTAGATATCTAAGTCTGAGAAAATCTCTCCAGGTTCATTTAGTTTCATCCTAAGATTGGTGTCTCAGAGTGTTCAGATGAATGCCTCTGGAGAAGATTATTTCTCTCCACTGAATGATTCTATGAGGCATTTAAAGGCCCACAGATAAGCATCCTCAAAGAACCTAGGGAATCAAACACATCCAAAATGTGTTGGTAGATATGCCAGAAGACCTGCGGAAGACATATATCCTGCTTGAGTCTGCAGGGTATGCCTGGCAGACAGGTAGCTGAAGGGCATCACAAATGACACTTGGTGAACACAAAATTATAGAATCATAGAATGGCTTAGGTTGGAAAAGACCTTCAACATCATTGAGTCCAACCATCAACCTACACTACCAAGTGCTAAACCATGTCCCTAAGCACATCTACACATCTTTTAAATACCTCCAGGGATGGTGACTCAAAGAGTTCCCAAGGCAGCCTGTTCCAATGTTTGATAACCCTTTTGGTGATTTTTTTTTTTTCCTAATATTCAATCTAAACCTACCCTGGTGCAACTTGAAGCCATTTCCTCTTGTTCTACCACTTGTTGCTTGGGAAAGAGAACAACTCCCACCTCTTCACAACCTCCTTTCAGGTAGTTGTAGAGAGCAATAAAGTCTCTCCTCAGCCTCCTTTTCTCCAGACTTAACAACCCCAGTTCCCTCAGCCGCTCCTCATAAAACTTGTTCTCCAGACCCCTCACCAGCTTCATTGCCCTTCTCTGGACAGGCTGCAGCACCTCTATGTCTTTCTTGTAGTGAGGGGCCCAAAACTGAACACAGTATTTGAGGTGTGGCCTCAACAGTGATGAGTACAGGGGGACAATCACTTCCCTAGTCCTGCTCACCACACTGTTCCTGATACAGGCCAGGATGCTGTTGGTCTTCTTGGCCACCTGGGCAGACTGGTGGCTCATATTCATCCGGATGTCGACCAACATCCCCAGGTCCATTTCCTCTGCACAGGTTTCCAGCTACTCTTCCCCAAGCCTGTAGCACTGCATGAGGTTGTTGTGACCCATGTGCAGGACCCGGCACTTAGCCTTGTCGAACCTCATATCATTGGCCTCAGTCCATTGATGCAGCCTGTCTGTAGAGCTTTCTCAAACAGATCAACACTCCCACCCAACTCGGTGTCATCTTCAAACTTACTAAAGATGCACTCAATTCCCTGGTCCAGGTCACTGATAAAGATATTAAACAGAACTGGCCTCAATACTGAGCCTTGGGGAACACCACTTTGTGTTTGGACACCAGTTGGGTTTAACTCCATTCACCACCACTCTGTGGGCCCAGCCATCTAGCCATTGTTTTACCTAGTGAAGAATATGCCTATCTCGTTAGCCAGGACTGCTAAGAAATGGCTTGGTGAGCACTCCCACCAACTCCCTCAGTACCCTTGGGTGCTGTAGCAGGTCACTCACCATTTCCTCTTGGATTATGAGGGGTTCATTCTGCTCCCCATCCTTGTCTTACAGCTCAGAGGGCTGGGTACCCAGACAACAACTGGTCTTACTATTAAAGACTGAGGCAAAGAAGGCAATAAGTACCTCAGCCTTTTCCTCATCTTTTGTCACTATGTTTATCCCTGCACCTAGTAAAGGCTGGAGATTATCCTTTGTCCCCCTTTTATTGCTAATGTATTTATAGAAACTTTTTTTTACTGTCTTTTTGACCAGTAGCCAGATTAAGTTTTAGTTGGGCGCTGGCCCTTCTAATTTTCTCTCTCCATAACCGCACAACCTCCCTGTAGTCCGCCTGAGTGGCCTGACCATTCTTCCAAAGGTCATAACCTTTCTTTTTTCCTCCGAGTTCCAGACAAAGCTCTCTGTTCAGCCAGGCTGGTCTTCTTCCCTGCTGGGTAATCTTTTGGCACACAGGGACCGCCTGCTCCTGTGCCTTTGGGATTTTCTTCTTGAAGGATGTCCGGCCTTCCTGGACTCCTTTGTCCTTCAGGACTTCCTCCCAAGGGACTCTGTCAACCAGTCTCCTAAACAGGCCAAAGTCTGCCCTATGGAAGTCCAAGGTGACAGTTCTGCTGACCCCCCTCCTTACTTCTCCAAGAATCAAAAACTCTGTCCTTTTGTGGTTGCTGTGCCCAAGATGACCTCTAACCTACACAACACACACAAGCCCTTCTCCGTTCACAAACAACAGGTCCAGCGGGAAACCTTCCTTAATTGGATCACTCACCAGCTGTGTCAGGAAGCTATCTTCCACACACTCCTGGAACCTCTTAGACTGTTTCCTCTCTGCTGTATTGTATTTCCAGCAGACATCTGGGAAGTGGAAGTCCCCCACAAGAAGAAGGACTAGCAATTGTGACACTTCTCCCAGATGCTTATAGAATATTTCATCTGTCTCTTAATGCTGGTTGGGTGATCTATAACAGACTCCCACCATGATATCTGTCTTGTTGACCTTCCCCCTGATTCTTACTTATAAACACCTGACTCTATCGTCACCATCACTAAGCTCTAGACAATCAAAACTCTCCCTAACATATAGGGCTATCCCACGGTCTCTCTTCCCCTGCCTATGCCTTCTGAACAGACTGTAAACATCGATAGCTGCACTCCAGTGATGGGATTCATCCCATCAAGTTTCAGTAATGGCAACTAGGTCTTAGCTTTCTAGCTGCCCAGTGGCCTCCAGATCCTGTTTGTTGTTCATGCTGTGTGCATTGGTGTAGAGAACGTGTGTAAAATGGTCTCCAGAAGAACTCTCTCAGACACAGATTGCTGGCTTTTAGAAGTCAAGGGCAGAGTTTAGACAACGTAGGCACCTGGTGCCACTATAATGTGCAAGACTTCCACAAAGGCTGATAGATATGATGCAGCTAGAGGTGAAGCGATTTCCATGGGGTACCTGAAATGACATGAGACTCCTGCAAGGTAGTAAATTGAATGAACAGATCTAATAGCTCCAAATTCCATTGAATATTTTGACTTTGGGATCTATTCAGTGACCTAAATTTCCTTATCTGATACTGTTTGAAATGCCCTAGGCTACTTTGGACATCCAAACAGGCTGGCAAATAATACAGGGGGCTTACAGGAGGTACAATCTACAGCATTTTAAATGACACTAGATGTTAACAGTCAGGCAAGTGTGCCCTGAGAAAAGCACCTGAGATGGTAATCCAAAGAAATTCTGATGGCACCTACCACATTCATAGTGTTCTGTCTGGAACTGTGCTAACTGGTGAGTCCATGATTCATTTGACCTTGATATGTTTTTAAAAGCAGATACTTGAAACTATTGGCCTGATTCTACTGTAAGTAACGATCCCTTTGAACTAGTCTGTAGCCTATGAAGGATCTATAAACAGTTCACAAACTGCCTGGCAGAAAATTCCTTGGGAACTGTCCACTGAGTCCATATTGTTATTCCACGCTCTTCTGGCAACGGGCCCGCCAGAAAACTTCATAATATAGAGAAGCCCATTACCAACAGTAACAATCCATATTTGCAGAAATTTTGCCAGTTGCCCCAGCATAATATATGCCAGCACGCTTAAAAGTCTGAACTTATACCAGTATAATTCTCCATGTCAATGTTTTTATACCAAACTAAGTGGCTTTTTGCTTTACCTAAAGCTATTTCCCAGGCAACATAGGAAATTCCTATTCTGTGGCTTAGAAGGTATTTCAGAAAGAAATTCTGTGGAGTCTTCTTTGTAAAACAAGAGTAAGACAAAAATAAACAACTCATAAATATAGTTTTCTGAACTGAGACATATTGCCACAAAACTTGGTGAGAATGTTTAAAAACCCTGCTTTTTTATCTGATAGAAAGAAAGAACCAATAGAGAAAATGAACAGAGCAGATGCTTTACGTTCCAACAGCTATAAATTGCATTTTCCTGTTGGCATTGGGAACTCATTTTAAGAATTAAAGTCTTCCTGAATTCTCAGGTGCCATGGAAATTGTTACTGCTATTTAAGTATGAAATCATGCCTGTTTACATAACTTTCAAATACTAATAATTTTTGTTTAAATTACTGACTTTCTTTATTTAGATGTACGTATCAAAAGTAGTTTCAAAGTGTGTTATTATGACTATAAGATTACATAATTACCATTAGAATTATTAATTCTAATTAAAAAATGAAATAATCAAAACGTATCGTAACCATCCTTTACTTTCTGTAACTTACCATCATAGTAACATTTTCAAAATGAAATTGCACTGATGAGGTATACATGAAAGATTTACATGATCTAGCTGCCTCTGGTACTAAAGAATTCTATTTTACACTTATATTTGTATGTTATCACTGGTCAAAAGAAATAAGTATACAGGACCCAAGCCAGTAGCCTAAACAGAAGCTTGAAGTGTCATATGAGTTCCTTGGAGATACGCAAGGTATAAGAATCATAGAATCATAGAATAATAGAATTGTCTAGGTTGGAAGAGACCCTTGGGATCATCGAGTCCAACCATCTACCCTACTCTACGAAGTTCTCCCCTACACCATATCCCCCAACACCACATCTAAACATCTCTTAAACACATCCAGGGATGGTGACTCAACCACCTCCCTGGAAGCTGGCAGATATAAGTAGAATCCATGGGAGACCTGTGGAGAAGCAGCTAATGACTACTGAGGATACTATTGGTTGTTATAAATAGTAAAATGTTTGGAAAAGGAAATGAACCCTCTTTCTCTCCTACTTGCCCCATTTGTACAATTTCCCTTCATTTGGGGAACTGGAGGATGAAATACAGCTGTCAGCTGAACCGTAGGATTTATGCCTTAGATATGCTTAGACAGAATCTGATATATCATGAGCTTATGTGAAGTACTCTTTTAGTTCTATTTTTCCATTGTACTGTGAGAATGTTGTGAATACCGCTTTTTTATCTGAATTCAAAGAAAAGGAATCTTAGCGAATATTTACATCAGAAAAGAGCTATGGACTGCACTAGATTTCAAACCCAGAACAATGTTATTTGAATTATTGTAGGGTAAAGATGAACAAGTAACCTTTTGAGCTGTCAGAATGCAGGAGATCACCATAGGTTGAGGCTGTGGGAAGTAAACAAGGAAATTTTATCAGAAATATTAAAACTGTCTGATAAGCAAAGATTCTGTTTCACGTATATAACGTCAAGAGGTTGAAATTTATTTTCATTTTCCACCAGCATAAACCTGAAATTTATCATAAAGCAAACAAGCATTTCAAAGACATGGAGGCATGTAGGGTACTTGCTTGACTTTAGGAAGAACCAAACTTAATTCTTGCTTTAAATAACAGTGTAGATATTAAAATTTTGGTCACTCTTGAGATGATTAACTGAACCACTAAGCCTGTGGCTATTCTGTGGAGTGGCCTTCTATAATTAATAATTTCACCCTGAAGCCCAGAAAGTTTTATCATAACTAGTATTTTCCATGAAAACTTTTGACTTCCATGAAGAAGCGTATCTTGGCAAAAAAGAAAAAGGTAAAAAAACCTTAACAAGCTAAAGTGGAAAAAGGTTAGAAGAAAGGTGAAAGAAATCTCTGGCAACTGTTATTAGCAAGCAAGAAGAAATGAGTAGATGAGCAAAACATCAAAAACTTTTCCTGTACATTTTGGTAGGATGTGACTTTTGGTGCAACACAGCTGTGTTACTCCCACTGGCTAACAAACTGCAGAAGAACGAGATCAACTGTGACCATGCTGAGAGATCTCACTTGTCACAGTTCTACATGACTAGGCTAAAGATACCAGCCACCTCTGCTAAAGGAACAGATGATGCTCCCATGAAGTTATTATCACATGGTGTCTGATGAGAGTACTTCCTCCCTGTAAAGACTGTGTTTAGGATTCTGCAGACAATAGACCCTTCATGGAGCTTATATGTTGTTTTATGGAAGTGAAGAGCTGGCTGTTGCTAGGCATGGAAAAGATAGTAACATGCTGGGAAAATGTAATAGGTACCACAAGATAAAACCTCATAACTGAGTTGGATGGCAGTGTTCCTGGGAAATACAAGCAATATTTCTGCTGGACATCAAAGAAGGTCATCGTAAGCTCTGAGCTTTCCTATAACATGCAACAGAAGAAGGAGAATCAACCTAAACTATTCTATGATTCTATGAGAAATCCAAAACTGCCTATGAAGATAAATTTGCATTACTGCATTCTCACTCTCTGTATGGAACCTGACTATGCTATGGCAGTGCTAAAGATGACTCTCACTTGAAAGCAAGCACAAGCCTGCACACACATATTAGCTTGGTTTATTAATTTTGGATTTTCAAAATTCAGTGCATTATTCCCTGCTCCTTTTCCTGTTCTGGGTTTGATTTGTTTGTTTGTGGGTTGTTTTGTGTTGTTTTGTTTTATTTTGTTTTGTTTTTCCTTATTTTATATGGGTACTATGCTTACAAGTGAAAGCTTATACATGCACATGTGACATACATGCATATAAATATGTGTATTTATACTTTGGAGACACAATGATTTTCCCCAGTTTCTTGATGAAGACTAGACTTGGTAATATCTGTTAAGTGTCATGGGAATACCAGTATTTTAACAGGGCTTCTCACGGCTGAAGGATACTCCTTTGTCTTTAAGTCATTGAATCATTTTATCCAAGAAAGCTCCTTAAGTCTTTATAGCTATCAACATAAACTAGAGCGCCTGAAACAGTACCAGTATTAGCTGCACAGGATTTCCTGCCTATTACAAAGCATCCCTAAGTCAGATAAATGAAGAAAACTAATTCAAAGCTAGAGATAAAATGATCATGTATAAGTATCAGTAAGGTATACCTTCAGTTTTCTTAAGTTACAAAAAAATATACAACTCATAATAATTTTTTAAACTTATTAGAACATTTCATAAGGATCATTTTATGAATAAATGCAAGAAATCAACTTCAAATATTCATTTGTAGATAAATAAGAAGAAAAGGAAGAATAATCAATCTGAGACTGGTTTAGATGTAATAAAGAAATTATTAGTTCAATAATATTTTATAATATTAAACCTTTTCACTAAGTGTTGAAAAACTTTAATTAACACTTTTGATATGAAGTTGAGTAGCGTCAACATCACGGGTAATAATAATGTTGGAAAAACATGTTGAAAACTAATGCTATATGGAAATGACATCCCATGAATTTCCAAACATTTTTTTTCAAGTTTATTAAATTCTCACTGTGCCAAAGATCTAAAGATCATACCTGTGGTCAAAACTGGGAATGGCATGAGGTATCCTTACTGATTCTGGAAACTTACTTTACAGTATCTCTTGACAGAGAGTTACTCTGAGGAGCCGAAGGGAGGGAACCTAATCAGAATATCTATCAGGTTGAAGAAATGTATAGTTTTAAGCAAGGGAATATGGCCATTGATTCCCCCAGATAAAAGACCTAATATTTTTAACTACAGTACTCTGAAAACTCATGAGAAAATGCTTGTGTTACCTACAATAACTTGAACCAGGAAACCAATTAGTCAGATGTACTGTTCTACCAAAATACTAAAGGGTTTTAGCTTTACTATGCCTTCACTCTTTTTTGTCAAGTTCCTGCTATTAGCAATCTGTGGCAGATAACAGGTAAGAATAACAAACGGATAATAAGAATGATAACTGTATTCTTATCACTTCTATTCTACTCAGCTACTTGATGCTTTTGTCAGAGGAAATTTGAGTCGAGCTCACAAATTGACATTGCTCATTTTGTTGCTCTATAAAACCTATTCAGCTATCTTTGAGCTGGTGTCTGGAGTAGAGTTTTCTCATTTTCACCTATATATGCAAAAGCAGGAAGAACTGGAAATTCAGGAACATTTGAAATCAACAAGATAAAGGTTCTAGCCTTCCAGGTCCTGTATAATGAACATCTAAGGGAATTAAATTAGAATTTGGGGATATATAACTCTTCTGCTTTAAGGATAGGAAAAAGGTGTGCTAAGTAGAGTTCTCTTTTCTTAATATATAAAAAAGTAAAACTGGGGAAAGTATCTAAAAGAAGGAAAGAGTGGGAAGTAGCACAAACAGTAACAATTTTAAAGTAAATAAAATGAACCCTACACATCTTCTTTAAAATAGTACTGTTCTTGCATTCAAAAATGAAATTAAGTGCCATTTTGAAAAAAGTAGTCTGTCTTTAAAGTCACTGAAACTAAATTCTCATTTATATGTAATACCAGAAAATTTAAAAAAAGAAAAAGAAAGAATCCTAGAATGAGTATTCAATGCCTGTGTACCAATGTTCAGTGAGATTTTGCCAAGCAGCAGGTCTGAAGAACTATTTTATTATTTAAAAGATTTGTGACAGATTTGGATAGAAAATGCTAATTAAAAAAAAATACTAAATACAATATTAAGATTAAATTGATATTAAGATTAAATGTAATATTAACAATTAAATATCAAGAAACAGATTTACTTGCAAATATGAAGAAAATCGTGTCCGTACTCAAAATTTCAGTCAATGCTGGTTGTAAAAAGTGTAATTTTGGGGAGTATATAGTGAGCTTCAACCATAACAAGTACATTCATGCTTTAAGTGCAAAACTGGCCTTCATCATGAAGCTACTGTCAATGCCTTTTTCTCTCTTTCCTTTCTGTGTTTCATTGATTGGGAATGGGCACGGGGGAGGAGTGGAAGAGAACAGATACATAGTTGATTCACATTTTAAAAACATTGTACTATTATACCTTTATACTATAAAGTTTTTTATAGAACCAGGTATTCTCCTTTCTGAACAAATCCAGATAAGAAAACAAGAGCATCCATGCTTTATCTGTAAACTGCATTCTAATGCAAATTTTACTTCTGATAGTATCCAGTAAAGGATGCTTACAGAAAAAGAAATAGACAACATATAGAATTCTATTTCCATGGAATATTTCCCTTTTTTGGTTAAAAAGAAAAAAAAAATCCTTTTGTTTTAAACTGATTCCTTATGGGTATCTTTACATCTAATTTTCTTGTCTTTCTTGTGCCCTTTATTCTCTCTTCTTTTTCAGTTACATACAAAAATTTTATGGGTGGTTAATTGACCCAACATAGGCACATAATTTTATTCAGAGTTAAGTTCTTTCCAATCATATTTAAACAGCCCACTCCCACAAGCCTTCACCCTTTCTTTTCATCAGTTGACTGTCATCTAAGAGAAGTATAATTAACAGAGAGATATGAAGACAGTGAACATCACAGCAAGTATAATGCTCAAGCATAAACAGGAATTGTGCCATAGCTGATGTTTAGCCCACGTATATAGAGACTGTACTAGTGGGTTAGCTATACTGTAGAATGGTAAACATTTTATTTCATAACATGGGGGGCTGATAGGAAAAAATCATAGAAAAAAATCATTGCTGTAGTCCTCTAGGGATGCCTCAGCCTAGATAAATTGCTTTAAGACTGAGAAAGACATTCACAACTACAGTGACCAAAATGGAAATACCGCCATTAATGCCCCCTTCCTGACCTTAAATAATAAAAGGAATGAAATGGTAGTGTATATCATGACTCAGAATAGGTGACGTGCACAAATAATGGGTTATTACCTTAAGAGAGAAAGACTCATAACAGATACAACAGTTGTTATCTTAGATAATGCATTTTACAACGAGAAAGGAAAAACAAATACTTGATAATATTTGCAGCATTACTTGAAAAAGAATTTCCATGAGGCGTCACCAAAGTCTTTACAGAAAGTTTCCATATCATGCAGAAGACAAAATATGAGTGGCATACGTTGTTTATTATTAAGCCACTTTGTGTGCAAAGTAGAGGTGTTTGATGTTTAACTGGTCTAGAAACCCAGATTTCTTAAAGGAACCACTAGCACTGTGTTTGTATTCTGAATAACATGGACTAATTTAGTCACTGGAAAGATGTTTTTGATGTGCATTATCTGCACTTTATGTTTCAATTAGCAAGACTTTATGACAAATACGTACTGTAGTAGCTCCTGTACAGCTGTATAACATAGAAATATGTCACCATACACTTTTTTTAGTAAGGTGAGAAACAATGATGAAATTAAAAGCTTTTGAAAACTGAGGAATTCAATCAGTTTGAAAATCCAGATAAAGGTTTTATTTGGACAAAGTAATGGAGGAAGTCTGGACAGTGAAAATAAAAAGTGTGTTCCTCTGTGTTATGTGCCCGCTACAATATTTAGTGCATCTCTGTCATATAACTGAAGCAGTTGCATGTCATCTTAGGTGTTCCTACCATAACATTGTGTTCTAATATATAAATTTGGTTGGCCTACCTCCACATAGTACTGACATTATACAAGAACTAACAAGTACAAATTCTTCTGACTTCTTTAGTCTTATTCAGAAATTATGTTAGTAAGCTTCAGCATAGTCTTCCACTGATACTCACTGGTATTACATGAAGCGGTTACCAAATGGTATTGTAAAAATGGCACAATAAGCAGAAGCTTTTGTATTTAGAAAGATCACGGCAAATAAAACATACTGGAATAAAAGCGTAAGGTATTTAGGCATCTATTTAAATTGTGTAATTGTATTCATTCAAGTTCAGATGCTAATTCTCCATACATTTGATTAGTTGTTGCAGTGATTGCCTGTAAATATAACTATACTTAAATAACCTACCAGGATATTCCAGGAACTTTTGTTTTGTTTGATTTGGTTTTTCTGTTTATTGTTTTGGGTTTTTTTGGTTTTTTTTTTTTTTTAATTTTATTTTATTTTATTTTTAAATAAATCCTGGCCTGTTTTAGATTTATCTTTTTTTAGTGTTTTTAGCTTTAAAATAGAAATAAGATACTCCACAATCCTGAAAAAGCGCCAACCTCTTTACTCCTTCAGAATAGCAAGCTCTTGTTTTATCTATGCACATGGAAGTTTGTAAGTATCTGTCAGTTTATCTGCCTGTCCAGGAAAAAACTGTACATGTACAAGATCTATCTGTACTGACAACTTCTTCTTGCATATCCCATTTTTAAATTTTGTTTAGTTTTTCTTCTGTGTTTTTTTTTTTCTTTTCTTGTTTTGGATGGAGAGCTTTAGAGAAAAAAATCTAATATTATACTTTTTGCCCCTCTGGGGAAGAAGGTTATTTTGCTATCTTTCTTATTTTTCCCTTCTTCTGGATCAATAATCCTTCACCCAGGATTTCAGGTGAAATCCTTCTTTTAACCTCTAAAGTTACAGAGGAACTATCACATCTGAACAAATACAGCCTCTTGGGAATATAAACAGATGCTTAGTTTCTCATTATCTCTTTATTTTTCTAGCTTGACTGATCTTGCCCATGTATGCATGGTAGTGCGAAATGAGAAAGATCTTTCAGGGTTTGTTCAACCCTTCATTCAATATACAACAACCTTAAGCATAAAACAGCACTTACTTAAACAGGGCTAAAAACTACTTACTTGCTACCAGGAGCACATATGATTATTCAAAACATTTTCTTCAAAAATCTACTATTTGTGCATCTATCCAAGACTGGATTGCTCATGAATAACAATTTCCACCATACAGCAAGACTTTCACACAACTTAGTACTTTACAAATAAAAATGGAAGGAGGTAGAAAGCTCAAGGAAGTAGGTATTCTAAAAAAAAAACACATTATTTCTTTTTAAAGTGATCGTCCAGACAACTTCCACCTCTCTTCATGTGAAGATAAAGTTCTGGACAAGCTTATTAAACTAATCCAAGTCTGCATTTCTAGACCAAAGGCATAGGGAACCTGGCAGAGGGACCTGGAGGGGACAGTATAAACCCACAGTTTGATAGTATCAAAACCAGAAATGTTTCTGAGAGAGTCCACAGATGGCAATGTTCCCTCTCTGAATGTGTTTTTAAATTACATTTGCTGTCACACCTTTGGTACAAAGCAACAAGCTTTGGCAGAACTTATAACGAATTAATAGGAAACTTAGGACAAGGAGGCCATTATACTAGAAACCATTCTAATGACTACCACGTTTTGAAATGCACATTGTTTACAATATGTTTTACTTTATGCTTGTCAAATCTCACATGAAAATTGTCTTTGAAAAGACATGAGGGTTGTAGAACAAATATGCCATAATTTATTTTTCAATACTTCTTCTTTCTTGTTACCTGTCTCTTGAAGAATATAGTGGACGTTTAGACCCATATTCCTTCTGTGCAACTGGAGAAATACTGTAAATTAGAACCTTCGTCATATTTTTGTCCCGAGAGAAAGAGGAAAAATCTTTCAGAAATTATAGTCAGAGGTGGACTGAATGGCTGTAAGAACATGCTATAGTCTTTCAATGACCGTAGAAATAGCTTAGGGTGACTACAGTCCTAAGATAGATAGAGTCAGAAAACACTTTGTTTGAATTGGGTATCTGAAAGCAGATTAAGCATCCTGGGGGAAAATGCCATCTTACCCCTTTCTGTGTCTGTACAATGGAAGGTAACCTGATGGGAGGTCCCGCTTATATACGGTCAACTGACCTGATAAACTCATTTGAAGTTTGAGATGCTCTTCAACTTTGTTATCAAGAGGTGACCTGTAACTTCATACACTTGGAAAAATGGAAGCTAATTACAATATCCTTGAGAAACAAAAACTAGGTGTAAGAAGTAAGAAGGAGGACCCAGGGAACTACAGACCGGTTAGTCTAACCTCTGTCCCTGGGAAGGTATTGGAGCGACTCATTCTGGATGTCATCTCCAAACACGTCGAGGAACAGGAAGTTATTGGAAGTGGTCAACATGGATTTACCAAGGGTAAATCATGCTTGACCAATCTGATAGCTTTCTATGATGTTATAACTGGTTGGCTGGATGAGGGGAAAGTTGTGGATGTCATCTACCTTGACTTTAGCAAGGCTTTTGACACTGTCTCCCATGACATCCTCATTAGGAAGCTGAGGAAGTATGGGCTAGATGAGGTGACAGTGAGGTGGATTGAGAGTTGGCTGCGGGACAGAACTCAGAGGGTTGTGATCAGCGGCACAGAGTCTAGTTGGAGGCCTGTAACCAGTGGTGTCCCCCAGGGGTCAATACTTGGTCCAATTTTGTTCAATATATTCATTAATGACATGGATGAGGGGACAGAGTGTATCCTCAGCAAGTTTGCTGATGATACCAAACTGGGTGGGGTGGCTGACACCCCAGAGGGCTGTGCTGCCATCCAGCGTGACCTGGACAGGCTGGAGAGCTGGGCAGAGAAGAACCTAATGAGGTTCAACAAAACCAAGTGCAAGGTCCTGCACCTGGGGAGGAAGAATGCAAAGCACCAGTATAGGTTAGGGGCGGACCTGCTGGGAAGCAGCTCGGAGGAGAAGGATCTGGGGGTTGTGGTAGACAGTAAATTATCCATGGCCCAGCAATGTGCCCTTGTCGCCAAAAAGGCCAATGGAATCCTGGGCTGCATAGGGAAGAGTGTGGCCAGTAGGTCGAGGGAGGTCATTCTCCCCCTCTGCTCTGCACTGGTGAGGCCACAACTGGAATACTGTGTCCAGTTTTGGGCTCCCCAGTTCAAGAGGGACAGGCAACTGCTGGAGCGAGTCCAGCGAAGAGCAACTAAGATGATTAAGGGCTTGGAGCATCTGCCTTATGAGGAAAGGCTGAGAGAGCTGGGACTCTTTAGCCTGGAGAAGAGAAGGCTGAGGGGAGACCTTATTATGGCATACAAGTATCTAAAGGGTGGGTTGAAGGAGGATGGAGCCAGGCTCTTTTCAATGGTTCCAAGTGACGGGTCGAGGGGCAATGGGCACAAGTTAGAACACAGGAAGTTCCGTTCAAATACACGGAAACAGTTCTTTACAGTGAGGGTGATGGAGCACTGGAACAGGCTGCCCAGGGAGGTTGTGGAGTCCCCTTCCCTGGAGATTTTCAAGACCCGCCTGGATGCAGTCCTGAGTAATGTGCTCTAGGCAATGCTGCTTTAGCAGGGGAGTTGGACTAGATGATCTCTAGAGGTCCCTTCCAACTCTGATGATTCTGTGATTCTGTGATTCTGTGAATTACCAAAGCCCTCTTTTTCTATGGTCATCAAGGAGATGATTTTTTGCCAGTAGGTAGAATTAAAATATTTTTAAATATTAAAAGAAAGTTAATGCTAACAGTCAACAGTTTAGAACTGGTATCCCCCCAAACCCAATGTGGAAAAATTGAGTGGCAGAATCTCTAATATTCCCAAGTATCAAAGAAACAGAATAAAGGTGTACAAGTTGAGGCTACTGAATAAAAAATCATTCATTCCTTTTGGGTTAACAGCAAAAGTGAGGCTATGCAAGCAATCCACTCAAAGAAATAAATGGCCCAAACCCAGCTCTGACATCATAATACAAATATGAAAACATGTTAACTGGCAGATTTTTTTTTCTTTTGCATTTAACACCTTACTGCCAGTTTCAAAATTCTTTTCTTCTTTTTAGACATCATAATCAGAAATAAGTGGACTCTCAATACAGCAAAAACAACTGAGGAAAGATTTTAAATTCAACATATAATTATGTCTCTTAAGTAGCTCTTTTCTTCCATACAAACTTTGCATTTTGCCTTTAAGTCTCTCAGGGTTCAGCTTAGATCCTCTTTGCATAGACCGACTCTCATAACCTCTTAGAGGCACTTAGGGTGTCCACAATAATATTCTTGTTGCCTCTTGAAAATACTACTATTGTCTTCCATATGTGCGTCTATGTAACACAACCACAGAGAAGTGGTTTCTAATAAGTGGCTGGGATGTCCCAGTCCCCTTGTGTTTTAAAGTTTGATGCTTATTGCTTAAGTACTCCTGCATGTTATTCTTTTTCCCTCTGAGTTGTCAGGGAAGTTGAGAAATAAATCTATTCAAACTGAAAACCATTTCCTGCATCAATAATAGGCAGTTTTTCATCAGAAAACAGGTAAAATATGTCACCCGTTGTATTACTGATTTTGAAATGTCTTTTTTTTCTGACATTTTAATACACTTTTCTGGTCAAAAATCCCAGAGTCTACAAAAATGCTATGAAAGGATCAGACCAGAAACTAGTCAGACTGCTTTCTCTTAAGGTCTTGAATGTCCAAGCTATGCTAATGAGTAAGCTAGTCAATCACAGTCAATCACACACTCTCTATTGGAACTCCATATGCAAGATTTTGCTGATATCTGCATTGAAACCAGGTGTAACATCTCTCCTCAAACATATGCATAGGATGGGATTAACTTTAATAACTTTAGATTTCTGCTATGTAGATACCCATATGAACTAATCACCTAGACTCCCTTAAGAATTCGAGAAGGAATTCTCAGGATGTACTTGACTTGACCTATCTTAAACTTCTACCTCAATAGTGGAAAAAAATGCTGTTAGGAAAAGTTCTTTAATCCAGACTCATGACAAAAACAGAACAGTGCCCATAGTGGCTACATTTGGGATCCACTCACACACATACACAAATCCAACAAAAACCAGCACAAAACAATTAGAGGTTTTTTTTGTGATTTTTTTTAAGATGTTTAATGCTTTGTATGTAACTACCATTTAAACATAAATTGTTTTTTTTTTTAATATTTGTAACATTTTTCCTATTCTATTCTCATTAATATTAAAGAATTCTGCTGTCAGAGTTATGAATACAAAGGCTCACACAATTAAAGAAGTCTCATGTTAGTCACTTTGTAGTATAGATACATAGAAATCAACTCCGAACTAATATGAATATTCTGAAAGTGACTTGAACTTTGAATGTGGTGATTGTCATATCAGATTTTAAGTGACTCCTTTATTCCCAAGTTCAGAAAGGTGTTTTTAGGTGTTTTGAAGGTACAATAATCCAATGACTTCTGTTTCTAGTTCATACAGAAGCCTGCTGGATAAACAGGAACAGGCTTGGAAATCTATAGAAGCTTACTCACATCTCAAGTCTCTGGAATCACATTTCTTACAACTTTAGCACCAACATTTTTCTTATACTGAAACTATTAGCACTGTGATTTTTTCTGAGAGGAGTCTAATTTTATTTTATTTCTCAGCCACAAAAAAAAAAAAATGCTGTGCAAGGTGTTTAGACAGTTTCATTACATTTATTTTGGAAGAAATGTCTGTGCACACCTAAGTAATGCTTTACTTCAGAAAACCAGGATACTTTCCATTACATCACATAAAAGGGGATGTATAACATGGGTTACATAGCTGAGTAGCACCCTGGAGGTTCATAAATTTATTCAGCATCTACTGTTTCAGCGGTACATCCATGTTAATTTCACCATGTTATTGTGTGATTTACAAATCAAATATCAATTGTCTAATTAAAAATAATTACTAAGCATAGCCTGGTAAAAAGTCAGATACATTGGAAATCATGTATCCTAGTAAAGAAATATGTCATATGTACTCCAGTTCTTTACACCCACTATTGTATAATATAAATATATATTATATATGTATATAAATATATATAAATTTATAACATATAAGTAAAAATAATAATAATATAATTTTATAATTTACATTTATATTTCACCAGTAGTTGCTGTTATTGCAATGTAATAGAAAATAAAATTATCTCTAGAAAAGCAAGATAAAATACAAGCAAATGTAAAAGACTAATGTTACATTAAACATTCTGAGCCAGTAAGTGTACTGTAACGTCAAAGGTCATGCAATATCTTGCTATCCTCTCTGTGAATAACTTATACGCAGAGAAACACTGAAAGACAATTAGTGGTCAGAAAGACTAAAATAAATTCAGTGCAAAACTTATCATTTTTATATGTTAAGGATAGGCTAATAAAAGCACATTGCATTTGTTTATCGTGTATGTATCATTATGTAGTAAAATCAATCTCCTATTGATATAAATCAATTTGCATCAAAAATCAATATTGAAAGGTTTTTTTGTCTCTTCTCAGATCCAGTAAAGGTATTATTACTCAAAACAATTTGAATCACACTCCATAGAAAAGATATTGCTTCAAACACATAAAATCTAAGTACAAAATTTCTGTCAAACGTGAGATCCATCGATTGTACACCGGAAGATGCAAAAACTTTCTTCAATTTTTCTTTTCTCAGTAATGTTTTCATCACAATGACTCTAATTTCCAGACATATTTTGTGATAAGTTACAGTGTTAAAGCTCATTAAAATATCTTTTTTAAATCATACTTTTGTGTAAACCTTGATGCTGCTCAGAAGCTAAAACATCGTTAAATTACTCTACCGTTTCATGTTATCTGACTTTAGAACTCCTGAAAATAAAGATCTTAAACTGAAAACCAAAATGTTGTCAATAGAGAAAAAGATGTGCTTCTAGGGCACAAGTGATCCCATCCAAAGATTTAGTATGAGATGTGCTTGCCTTCCTAGAGAGATCTCTTTCCATCTGTTCTATAGGAGATATAGACACCTAGTTTATAATAACTGTTTATCTTTCATTTATCTGATGTTCGGATAGATAAAGACAAGAGTAAGTGACCTGTTTTGAACAACATATTAGGTTTAGGCAGTTATATCTTCAATTCATGTCACTCATGTCTACTAACTTGTGACTGCTTATAACAGAAGTTAGTCCCTCACTAAGGAGACTGACCATGCTATTTCAGGAGACCAGCAGTCTGCCTTACACTGGATCCAAGTTTAGGTGGCTTCCCACCAGATTAATTGTCTATGCAAGATTATAGTGGTGTTTTTTTTTAACAAATCCTCATTCATAAATCACAGTCCAGCTGTTTTTCATAGTAGGATGCCATATTACTGAAGAGCTATTACCAGGCTGGCAACTGCCCTCGTCACTTCAAATTTTACAAAGTCATTTTGATTATAGTCACTTTCATTAATTTTTGAAGTAGTTTACATGCAGAAATGATATGCAGAAGACCAGAAAGGTCTTCAGAATACTTAACACAGTTCTAGTCATATTATATAGGTCAAGGAACTATACATATGTAAAACTCTGCAAATACTCAAAAATTGTTTCTGTACCCCAACAAATAATTAGTAAAACAGAACAGGAAAGTTTAACAAAGAAATTAGTCCAAGAGTTCATTAATATAAGATTTCATTAATTACCACTAATTGATAAACACTTAGTTGACCTGACCATGATTTTCATAGCAACCCGAGTAGCTTCCAATCTTAATTTTTAAAGTGCATATTTACAACCAAATAAAGATTATTATTTTTTTTTTCTAATCTCTTTTCAACTTTATAGTTTACGTGGAAGATGGAGGAATCTGGGGAGTTTTCTGAACCCTAACAATTATCTTCATTGTTCAGCACATGATTGATTTTTATGTACACACATGAAGGACCAAAGTTATCCCACCTAATATTAGAAATCCAAGCTTTCCATTTCTTGTGGAGTCACTGGAGAGAGACACACAACATCTCTAATTGATCCAGAGCTTGAGAACATCAAATAGCCTTTTGAATTTAAATCAGTTGGAAAAAAAATGTAGGAATTCTTGCTTGTCGTTCAACTTTAAACAAAAAGAACCTGAGCCTAGATGCTTGTAAACCTGCAGCTAGGCTGCAGGACCTGTGAGATTCATTCTCCTGACATGTGAGATTCATTCTCCTAACCCAGGAAGATTAGATCAGACACTATTTGGAACCCCCTCTGACTGAGCACCAAGGTTTCCTTGTGAGAAGGATTACAGAGAGAAAGAAGGAAGCTGCACATTTTGTGTTGACATGCACTCAGGTTACAATATCCTGACAGTATAGGATGCCCACATCAAAGAAATTAATAACTAGACTGGCTGTAAAGCCTTATGTGGTAACTCATATATTCAATTTTCCACACAAACATGAACTGATATCATGTTACTTTTCTATAAATTCTTGAAAACAAACAAGTTTTTTGAGAAATTTTGTGCACAACACAGTATGAATTCCAAAATGAGAACTCTTAAGCTTCTTACAGTCCATTTTCATAAATATGTAAACATTTTAAATTGTTTAGTTTTTAGGATGGAATCATCTCAATCAGTAGAGTTTTCTTTAACTTCACAGTGAACAGGAAATTGCAGGACTTTTTTTTTTTATTATTATTGTTTCATTTAATTTAGAAAACAATTGCACTAACTCATTTACCACTGCTATTTTCTTTCAGTTTAGAAGGAAAATAGCTCGACCTACAATACAGATTCTCTTGGTATTTTGTCAAATTTATTTTACGCCAGCAGCAGTCACTGATTTTAATTGAATGGAAACAACAGCTCTCATCCTCTGTGTCACATTGCTGGATTTTCTATCATTGAATTTCAATCTGGTTTCACTGGGACCTGCCGACTGTGGCTTACGCCAACCTCTGAGTCTCCTTGCTATACTCTTTTCCAGGGCAGCATTGTTTGCCTTTTGTCTGCTCTCTGATTAAATTGACACCATTTTACCTTTTGTGACTCCTGTGTCATTTTCTGTTGACAGCATCCGGTAGTGGTAACAGACCAGTGTCCTTGTGGAAGGGGCAGAAACCATTGATTGGCTGGGTGTATTAATGCAGACCCTTTAAAAGTCATGCAGACGTGGCTTTGTGCTAACTGGCAGCTGAATGGGGGCTAGTGAGAGATGTTATTAACCACAGATAACAGTCAGCACCCTCTATTCACTAGCAATGTCACTTTGTATCACTTGAGGAAGAGTTGGTAGTGAAATTTGTTAAAGCAATTCTTCCTCTCCCTTTATAAAACCTGGACTGAAGCTATTTAAGGAAGAAGAGTGGAAATAGTGTTCTGATTAGACTGATGTTGGTAGGATGCTTATATAATTTCCAGGGAGCTGAAACACTTAATGCAATCCATCTGCACTTCACAGCTAAAATCTCTTTAGGACAACAAGATAGGCCCTGCTGACATAAGAGGTTAAATGTTTACCGTGGATAGGGAATTTATAATTGCCTTTTCAGAAATGAGTGATTAAAAGTGGTTACAAGAAGCACCTGGCTATAAAAGTCCTATCCATAAAACACAAGGGAGATGTAATAATTATGTCAAATCCTTCCACTGTGATCCTTTTAAATGGGATAGAAAAATGAAAATAACAAAGCCTTAAAATTATTAACTTTACAAATATCTGCATATAAAAATAAAGTGTCAGAGAATTGCAGAATGGTCTTTGTGCAAACGTATGTTAAAGAATTACAGCATGATTTGGGTTGGAAGAGACTTTAAAGATCCCACAAAGTTTAAACTCCACTGCCATGGACCAGGACACATCCCACTAGACCAGGTTACTCAAAAGCCTGTCTAACCCATCCTTGAACACTTCCAGGGATGGGGCTTCCTAAACTTCTCTGGGAAGCCTGTTCCACTGCCTCACCACCCTCACAGGAAAGAATTTATTCCTAATATCTAATCTAAATCTACCCTCTCAAAGTTTAAAACTGTTACTCCTTGCCCTATCACTACACTCCCTGATAAAGAGTTCCTCCCCATCTTTTCTGTAAGCCACCTTTAGGTACTGGAAGGCTGCTATACGGTCTCCCCAGAGTCTTCTCCAAGCTGAACAACCCCAACTCTCTCAGCCCATCTTCATAGGAGAGGTACTCCAGCCCTCTGGTCATCTTTGTGGCCCTCCTTTGGACACCGTCCAACAGGTTCATATCCTTCTTATGTTGGGGACTTCAGATACGGATGCAGTACTCCAGGTGGGGTCTCACTAGAGTAGAGGGGCAGAATCACTTCCCTCAACCTGCTGGCCACGCTTTTCTTTTAATGCAGTCCAGGATGCGGTTGGCCTTCTGGGCTGCAAGTGTACATTGCAGCTCATGTTGAGCTTCTCATCCACCAACAGCCCCTTCTCCTCTGGGCTGCTCTCAATCTATTCTCCACCCAGCCTATATTTGTGCTTGGGATTTTATGACCCACATGTAGGACCTTGCACTTGGCCTTGTTGAACTTCATGAGATTTGGACAGGCCCACCTCTCAAGCCTGTCCAGGTCCCTCTGGAAGGAATCCCTTCCCACCAGCGTGTCGACTCCTCCGCACATCTTGGTGTTGTCAGCAATCTTGCTGAGGGTGCACTCAATCCCGCTGTCCATGTTGCCAACAAAAATGTTAAACAGTGCTGGTCCCAATACCAGCCCCCCTGAGGAACTCCACTTGTCACTGGTCTCCAACTTGAACATTGAGCTGTTGACTGCAACTCTTTGTGTTTGACCATGCAGACAGTTCCTTATCCACCAAGTGGTCCATCCATCAAAACCATACTCTCTAATTCAGAGACAAAGGATGTCGTGCGGGACAGTGTCAAATGGTTTACACAAGTCCAGATAGATGATGTGAATTGCTCTCCCCTTATCCACCAATGCTGTAACCCCACCGTAGAAGGCCACCAGGTATGTCATGTACAATTTGCCCTTAGTGAAGCCCTGTAGGCTGCCACCCCTCACCTCCTTATTTTCCCTGTGCCTTAGCAGAGTTTCCAGGAGAATCCGCTCCATGATCTTGCTGGGCAAAGAAGTGAGAGTGACCAGCCTGTTGTTGCCCAAGTCTCCCTTTTTTCTCTTTTTAAAAATGGGGGTTATTTTTCCCATCTTCCAGCCAGTGTTAAATCCACCAGACTGCTATGACTTCTCAAAGATGATGGATAGTGGCTTGGCAACTTCATCCAACGGTTCCCTCAGGGCCTGTGGATGCATCTCCTCAGGTCCTATGATTTAATACACCTTCAGGTTCCTTAGATGGTCTCGAACCTGATTTTCTCCTACAGTGGGAAGTTCTTCATTCTGCCTGTCCCTGCCTTTGCCTTCTGTGACTTGGGCAGTGTGGCTAGAGCACTTGCCTGTGAAGACTGAGGTAAAAAAGTCATTGAGTAGCTCAGCCTTCTTCATATCCCCGTAACCAGGTCTCCCATTTCCTTTCACAGAGGGCCCACATTTTCCCTAGTCTTCCTTTTATCACTGACGCACCTGTAGAAGCCCTTGACGTCCTGGTCGGATTTAATTCTGTCTGGGCTTTAGCTTTCCTTACTTGAACCCTGGCTGCTCGGACAATTTCTCTCTATTCTTCTCAGGCTACCTGTCCTTGCTTCCACCCTCTGTAGCCCTCCTTTTTGCTTTTGAGCGTGTCCAGGAGCTCCTTGTTCATCCATGCAGGCCTCCTGGAATTTTTGCCTGACTTTCTCTTTGTTTTGATGCATCACTTCTGAGCTTGGAGGATGCGATTCTTGAACATTAACCACATTTCTTGGAGTGCTTTTATATGCTGAACAAGAAACACTTATTCAGTCCCACCTCTGTTCAGCAACACAATCAGTCTTGTTTTTGTCGTATTTTCAAAATCTCTGTACAAATTTCGGTGTTTATTCTAGATTAAAGACTTTGCCAAGACTTAAAGTAGAAAGTACAGTACTCTGAAAGTACTGCTCTGCTCAGTTTACATTACCATGAATAGCATAAACTAACCAATGTAATTTGAATTTTCATCAGCATTATGAAAACATAACTGTCCACATATTTTCCTCAGAAACTGAGCATTTCATCCTGATTCTAAGTCAACCTGTGAAAAAATTAGAATGCTGATGGCAGGTCAACATTTCTGATAAAAAAGTTATACTGTATAGTAGGGTCCTCATGCTCAATGTCACAGCAAAGTAACTGGCTTCCACACTACAGCTGTCTCATATCCAGCCACCTCTAAGCACTAGTGGAATAAATTCAGACTTCTCTGCATCCATCCATTTAAACACTTCCTAATTATTGCAAGGTATTGTAAAAGCTGAAGGGAAGTGCAAATCCTTGCTGATTCTTGTAATACAAGTAGAATCCACATATATATAAGCAGGACCTACAAAGAAGTATTGTCATATGACTAAACCAAAAGATGGTGTGTGTTGTATATTATTTTGAGTATAATTAAAATGCCACCTGCTGTGACATTACATATGTACTATTCCATAAACTCAGTAGAATGATATTTACTTTATTGAGTGCTTTTCATCACAACGGTTATTGTTTTGCTTCTCTGTGGCATAGTGCTGCCTACTTAGGTTATTATTCACTACCTATGGTTTTCAAAAAGATATTTCCCATTATGAACAATGTCATTAGTTTCCTTTTTTTTTCAGATTTTTTTTTTTTATTTTAATAGCAAACAGAACGTCTTTATATGTGGTAGGGAGAAAAATCAAACCAAAATGAATATTATATCATTTGTATTCATATTCACTATAATAACAGTCATTCTGGTTTTGACAGAGCGTTTTACCCTTTATCAGAAAAATGCGTGGTAATAAGCTGCAATTCTGTATATATGACCATAAACTATTACTAGACTATGACTAGAACACTACTCCAGATAAGCTCTTCAATTTGAGACACATCAACTCAACAGTGGGGATTCTCAAACGAGGATTCAGTGGTGCGTATGTTGTCTCCATATCTGTGCAAAAAAAGCAAGTATTCAAAGCATCATTTTAAGTAAACTACACCATTAATTAGGCCTTTGCCTACTGACATTTTTTGCTGCTGAATTTGAAATACCCCATTAGACACCTAAAAATAGATATCCCTACAGTAATAAGGATATTGCAACATTTTTGGATGTTTGGGTGACATAGATGAAATAGCATCTGGTTGCAATCATAACTGATATAGATCTGTCAAACTAGCCCCTGATGGATATTTCTGTTGTTGTGTCTCCAACTCTGAGAGAACAGTGATGTCTATGACACTGTAATTAAACTCTCAGTCCATCTGTGCAGGAGATTTCATAATATTTTCAAGAATAGAATGTTTTCAGTATTTGTACATTTTTATTTAGGCTTGTTAAGGGATTATCATTATCCTGTGCAACTTTCAAGAACCCTTGATAAGGAAGTTTCCTTCAGAATGTTTCAGCGAAGCAGAAGGCAGCAACTACCTACAGTATTTAAAGGTTAACAATTTTCTTCCTTTACAAGACCTATGTGCAGACTGCAAGATGCTTCTTTTGTAAGAGTTAGTGACAGTACTAGAACATAAAGTAGGGCAGAAAACTTTTTTTGTTTTGCCTTTCTTCTCTGTCATTAAATATTCTATAGCTATCAAATGTGTAGGCAGTGAAACTACACTAGGGCTAGAGGTGAAAGAATGGTAAAGACAGAAGACATGCAAAAAAATTTACTGATCCAGTAGATAGCCGCATTTCACTTTTTGTATGAGAAATCATGTCAAGAAAGCTGTGTTACTGATTTCAGCAGTTGTAGCAAAATATACATTGCGATCAGGAGCTTATGGATTGGAAGCTATAGATAAAGTTCTCAGAATGATGGAAAACACTTTTGGACCTCAAATAGATATGTATGTATTCAAAACAATTTTCAGTGAGCCTTTAAAGGAAAAAAAATATAAATAAATTCTTTGAAACCACTGGAAAAATAGCACTAGAAAGTACTGCTGACTAGAGAAAGGCAATTCCATTTCCCTAGAAACTTGTAAAGTCTCAGTATCTGTTTAATCTCACGTTGGCAACAAACAAACAAACAAAAAAACAAACAAACCCACCCCCTCTCCCCCCCAAAAAAACAAACAACCCCAAACATAAAAAATACAGTTTTCTGTCAGAAAATGAAGCACATCATAGAATTGTAGTACTAATATTCAATATTATCAATATAAGAAGCTATGCCATAAGACATCTGCCTGAGTTTCTTGTCTACGTAATTGAGTTCAACCCATTGTACTGTCTTATTCAGCTACACTTTCACAATCCCAGCTCAATTTGAGTCATGCAGAGTACAGATGTAATGCCAGTTTTCATCATTATTGCCTAGTGTATTACAAAGAAAAGTGGGAAATTCCTGGATTTGGTTGAAACCATCAGCTTTCTGCTAAGTATTTCTGCTTTAAAAATGTATTTCACCAAATATATTCTAAATTCTCCCATTCATGAAGGAATAATAAAATGTGAGATAGTCTGTTGCTTTTGTTGTAGTAAAATAGATTCAGGAAAAAAAAAAAAAAAGGAAAAGATTCCTACTTTAGAGAAAAAAGAGATTTTTTTCATGAGAAAATTAGAAACAATTGAAAAATGTGAGTTTTTCTGATGAGCAAAGAAGTGACAGGCAGGCATCTTTCCAAAAAATCACAAATAAATCTATTTTATCAATTCTAAATACCTTGTGAATAAGGTAAAGCATTCTTGAATATAGGCATTTGTAATTCATTATTTGATAATAATCACAGTTGTGAATTTTTTGGAGGTCTGTGAAAGATTTTTGCCTACCTCACTAACTCATCTGCTTTCACTTCTTCCTCTTTGTGCTCAGTGGTACTCCAAGCTTTGGCTGCTGCTAAATGTTGCAGTTGCTTTTCAGTTCCTTATAAGCTGCAGTTCTGCATAGATGCTAGTGTCACCATTTGTCTGCCACTAATTCTTGCAGCCTTCTGTAGCTGGTCACTTCCACCATATGATCCAATAAAGGGAAGGAGAAAGTGATGGGAAAGAAAATTGTTATCTGTAGACTGGGACCTACAGCTATTGTTGATTTGTCATTCTGTATTTTCCTACTTAACAGAAGGCCACACAGCTAATGAGAACATAATTTATAATGCAATGTACACAATCAATTACAAACTGGAAATCATGTCCCTAATACATAAATATATAATTAAAAATAAGTGGGTTTTTTTTGAAAAACAAAACAAAACAAAACCAAAAACATTTTCATAAGCATTCCACAGGAAGAATTGTTACATCAGTTCACAACAACTAAGTTAAACTGTTCTATTTCACCATTTTTTCTCTTCATATTTTAGGAAAATGTATTATACTGAGATCGCACAATTGACCAGGTTTTTAATACTGTCTGTAAAGTGAAGATACCTATAACAGTTTTTCAGGTGTGTTGCATTGCAGTAAATCAGTAGAACCTGAAAGTAAGCAAAAAAACTCAACAAACAAAACAAAACAAAACAAAACAACAGTTTCAATTTGGTCCTCAGGATATTTTGGATTTATTAAATTACATCACAACAAACAAAGAGGTGGAAAGGTTGAGTTAAAAAAATAACACAGGCAAAAAAGGAATCGAGGAACACAAAACCAGGTTTAGGCTTCTTATGGTTATTCACAGAAATATAAGCTGACACCTTACAATAGGCCTCTGTACTTCATAAAACCATAAGTTTGGAAAGGATTCCAAAAGATAAGGTATTCCATCAAGTAGATGTAGTCACTACTGCCACATGTTTTTCTCCCTTTCTAAATCCGTGGAATAATCCATTCCAGGGCTTAGCATTTAAATTATGATTTTTTTCCTACAGTCCAATTTTCCTTGGTGCAACTAAACTTCACTACTTCTTGGCCTGTACTGTTTGGAATAAAGAAAAGAAAATTCTTGTGTTCTCTCTTACAGATGCCTTTTTATGCATATGAAGCTGCTTACTTGTTCTGGTTCCGGCAAGGATGGGGTTAATTTCCAAGGAGCCGGCAGGGGAGGCACGTATTCCATACCACGTGACCCATGCCCCGCTATAAAAGGAGCTAGCCGGGGCGGGGGAGTCAGTCGCCACTCGGGGGCGGGTTGTGGCGGCGTGGGTCCGGTCGGTGCGGGTCCGGTCGGTGCGCCTCGCGGCGGTACTGTAATCGCGTTCTTGTATTCCTTTACCGGTGTTATTGTTTTCCTTTCTTTCTTTTTTCCCTTTGTCTGTTCTGCTAAATTATAATATTTCAACCCACGAGTTTTGCCCTTTTTTTTGCTGATTTTTCCCACGGCTGTGGGAGTCGTGCGAGCGGCTGCGTGGTTCTCTGTTGCTGGCTGAGGCCAAACCACGACATTACTGCATTCACTTTCTTTTTGCTTTTTGAACTGCACATATTAATTTATTTAGGGTTTACTCGTTCAATTCTGTATACCAAACATTTGATGTTTAATTCTTCTGTTAACTATTTCCTGGCTATTCACAGTTGCCCAAATATTTCTAGAAATGTGGTGTCCAAAACTGGAAATAGTATTCCTACTGAGATTGTATAACACTGAGCAGAGAGATTGTTTCGTATCTTCCAGGTTATACCTCCTGGTTACATCTATGTATTATGCTTGCATTTTTTTATGGCCTATGTGTTACCTGTTTTGCTCCTTTGTTTACAGTTCCTCCATCACTTTATAAGTAGAAACTGCTTGATTCCTAATAAATCCATATTGGCTGTAATTCATCTTGTTTTCTTATATGTGTCTCCAAATATTTCTTTCAGTAGTTGTTCTGGGTGTCAAAGTTAAGGTGGCAGATGTAAAGTTCCCTACTTTCCTCTTTTTGAAGGTGAGACCAAAGCTCCTTTCTTCCAGACTTTTGATAGAAGATCATGTATTTTCAAAAAGTCTTCATGAGTTCTCAAAAATAGTTGCTAATAATTCTCAGATTCCATCAGTTTATACTTTAAGCAGTGTGGGCTGAAACTCATCAGTCCCAAACAATCTGAAAACCTGTAAAGTTATCTCTAACCTGTTCTTCCTCAGTCAAGGATGAGATCTAGTCTTGTGCTGATGTTGTTGACAGACTGCATTAATCACTGGAAAATGGATGACCTTTTTGTGAAAACAAATAGAAGCCCCCACAACTTTCCAGCCACTTCTCTGTTACTAAATGAAATAGGGCATGGGGTGCCTATTGCTTATATCGATAATTGTTTACACATCATATGCCACTGGTTTAGTTCACTATATCTCATACTGCCTGAGGCAATACAAAGACACAATTCGGTAATTTGAACAAGGCTGTTTGAACAGACTTGGTTCCCTCAGCTTTCTACAACTCCCCCAATCTATTGCAGTAAGCTTTGCATTGTCCATCCCCACTACATACCCTCATTTCATACACTGCAGCCAACAGTGCATGTCTTCGGGCTATGTCTATAAATTCAGCTATGCATAGGACCAGTCTCGGGCACGGGAACACAATTCTCTGTGCTCACAAACTGCTGGAGAATCCCCTGGCAGAGTTTTGGTTCATTCCAGCTAGCACTGGCCATTTCTGAGAACAGCTGGGGATTTATAACTATGCTGAGGCAATGTCCAATAAAGGATCTGCCTGCATCCATAGTTTTGGAAGTTCGGTTTGCAAGCTACACATAAGCTATGTGGTGTTAGTTGACATCAGTGATAGGATACATTCCTGGCCATGTTTGCTTTGCTGGTGTAGATACAGCCTCAGTTTCCCACTGCAATGAAGTCCTCATATAATATCAGGTCCAGAGCTAAGTGCTGTATATTACAGCTCGTTAGTGAAAACCAGAGAACAGTTACTAGCTCATTTTAGTTAGAAGTTAGTCTTTTATTTAATTTCTTAATTTTTGTTCTGTGTTTCCATCCTTATTTTTGTATCAATAAACAATTTCCATTTGGGTTGCATTCAGTTAAAAGCATGCAATGTAGCCAGGTTTATCGCTCATAACACTTCAAACTTTTCTATACAAGATGACACAGCTTCTGGTAATTCTTTCATACAAATTCCTATTTCTCTTCAAGCCTGCCTTCCTGTTTTGATTCTTTTGCATTTCCTCTTTCCAATTTAGAAGACTATGAATGTAAACATTTTGCACTTAGTCTACCTAACTAGGGCTCACCTCGATATTCCCAATCAGTTCTTCTCTATTAATTAGAATAAAATCTATTAATTAGAATCACACCCTCAAGATGTTTTCTGCACCTTCTGTACAACTAAATTGTTATTAATGCCTTCCAAGATCTGTATGGCCAGGGGATTCATCTCATCCAGCTGTTGAAATCAACAATGCAAACTAAGAAATCTGACTGTGTCATTCAAAGATTCAATTATAGTCAGTAGAGAAAAAGAAGCACTTGAGTACATCATTCATCTGGTGCATACCAAGTGAGGGCTGCTGTTACTCACCAATCAGGCCAATCAATTGAGGCAATAAATTCAGCTGAGGGAATGGGTTTGGTCCACTCACCAATTGGATCTTAAAAGAACTACAGCTGCTTTCTTCACAGAATTTCTGAAATGACTTTTCACTATATAAATAACTGTAGATTGCTTATTGGAAAGCAGTGAAACAATCTAGGATTTTCATTCTATTGTATTATGAAAAAAACTTCAATTTACCCGATTTCCTTGCAAGTGTCATTGTATAGAGACACTGATCACAATTAATTTAGTTCAAATTTATACATTCACCTAAAATTTTAAATTTTGTGGTAACTGTTATTGTTCTTCTTGCTCTCTCCTGTGTTACACCAGAGTGTTAAAAAAAATCTAGTTGTAATATCCCTGGAAATGGTTTACTAGGTTTGTAAATAGCTGAATATTTCTATTGTCCTAAAAGTCTACATTGGAAAAGAGTACTTCATTTTTGTTTGAGAAAACACCTACTGTGAAAGCAAGCAACAAGAGCAATTATGCAAGGGGGGCTTTGACTTTTATTTTTAACTGTTTGTCAATGAGTTTACCACCCACAGCCTTCTCTGTGGGTGTATATGCATGCACAGGATATCTTTCAAGGCTTCTGAAATTCTGCTACCAAGATAGCATGGGAAAAATTTTTGTCATTTACTTACTCTTTTACTCTCCTGATCTATCCATTAAAAGTTCTTTAAACAATCAAGGAATATACTATATACTGGGTTTAGGAATTCTAGAATGGTATGGGAACAATCTACTTCTACCTTTTTATTAAATTAAGACTTTTGCTGCCTACAGCTGGGGACAGGTTATTTTAATAAGATCCGAAATGTTGTTTATTCGGTAACAGACTTTCATCCAATGGCAGTGGATCTACATTCCTCAGCCTTTCTAGATTTACTGTATGTATTTGGTCTATTAGAAAATGTTACCCACTGTTACCACGCTCTACTGTATGAGATACTCTTCTAAAATCATAACTGTTAGTAGCTAAATATCACTCCAGTATTTCAAGTTCCATAATAACGTAATAAGTGCTGGCATTTTTATAGGTTGGCATTTTTAATAGTAGGCCAAATCAGGTACCTGTACCTGGATTGGTGGGAAAGAATTAACAATAAACATTGCTATTTTTCGCTTGTCACATTACCAAGAGACTACAAGAAAAAGTAGATTACTAGCAACATATAGGTAACATACAGGCAGCTGTCTCCATGGCATCGAAGAACTAATCACCCAAGAACTATAAAAAGGGACAATGATGTGTGAGGCTTAAAGGAACAATTTCCAAAAGTTTTAAATCTCACCAGCCAATATTTATTTCTAACTAAGATAAAAGTTACCCTATAAACACCAAGGGTCCACAGTAGACATAAATCAGAAAAATTCAAGATAGGATTCCTTGGCTAAAGTCTAGTTGCAGAAATCACTGAATGAGATCCTACGACCTATTTTAAACAAGAGGACAGACTAAAAGACCATAGGATTTTCTAAATCTACAAAAAATAGATATTGTTGTCTTCTATAGAATACAACTGTAGCTTCCTAAAACTATTTTTTATTCCACACACTGAAAGCTTTTTCTCTTTGGACCTTAAGAAAGCAATTGACCATCTTTTTTTCTTATACTTTCTATCATTGGGTATAGGATTACTTTTAATTAAAAGAAGGGTAGTGTGTGAATTAATGTAGTGGACTACTGATTGGCCACCCTGCTTCATCACTGTGGTGGGTTGAAACCTGGGCCAGCTGCCAGTCACCCATCCAGCTGCTCTCTCACTCCTCACCTCCTCAGCATGACAGGGGGAGAAAATAACATGAAAAAGCTCATATGTTGAGATAAAGAAAGGGAGATCGCTTGCCACCTACTGTATCAGGCAAAACAGACATGACTTGGGGAATATTAATTTATTGCTAATTTAAAACAGAGTAGGATGGTTAGAAGCAAAGGCAAAAACTTAAACACCTTCTCCCACACATGCCTTCTTCCCAGGTTCAGCTTCACTCCTTTATTCCTGAACTCTTTACCTGCCTCTCCTGAGTGATGCAGGAAAGATGGGGAATAGGGATTTGTCCATAAGTTTCTCTCTGCTGTTCCTTCCTCTTCACACTTTTCCCCTGCTCCGGCGTGAGCTTTTAACATGCGCTGCAGCTTCCCTCAGAGAACATTCACCTGCTGCAGTGTGGGCTCCTCCACTGGCTACGGTGTGGATATCTGCTCCAGTGTGGTCCTTCATGGTCTGCAAGGCAGTCTTTACTCTGCTGCCTGGAGCACCTACTCTCCCTTTCCACCCCACCTTCTCTTACCTTAGTGTCTGTAGGATTGTTTCACACTTTTTTCCTCACTGCCTTTGCTGTATTTACAATCTTTCTTAAATATGTTATCACTGAAGCACCACTATCTTGGCTGCGGGGCTCAGCTGTGCCCTGCGGTGGGTCGGTTGGAGCCGGCTGGAACCAACTGTGTCTGGCATGGGGCAGCCCCAGCCTCTCTCACAGAGGCCACCCCTGAAGCCCCCCCACTGCCAAAACCTTGCCATCTACACCCAATACAGTCATTAACATCTTCTCTCACTGTTTTTGATTGTTCTAAACATTTTTTTTTTCTAGAATTACCTGACTTTAGTGAGAGATGAGACTGGGGATGCCACTGGAACTCAGAAAATGAACATCATTCCTCGGCCCTCTGTTATTTAGCAGTGTTATCAAACATCTCTCTTCCAGTGTAATAGCTTATTACATTTTGTTCTTATGTCCAATAGCAGTGTGTGATACAGTTCACTAGCATGCATTCTGTAGTCCTTGTACATCATCTTTGCATTTAAATTAAATGAGGAAATGGAAATAAAGAACTGTGATGGACTTCCTAACACAGGAATAAAGTGCCTCAGTTCATCTTGAAGCACTGTCATAATTTGAAATGCAAATCAATATAAGCAGGCAATAATGTTTGTATCTCAGAAATCTGTTGAAAGTAGAGAAGCGCCAAGAAACAAGTTTCATACATTTTATTTTTTAGATACCAGTGTCTGCAAGTTTTACAGTTTTGCTGCTGGAAGATGGTTGGACTTGTAGCAAAATTAACTGTAATCTTCTTTGTATAGGGAAAAAAGTCAAAACCCAAACAAATTCATCTAAATTAATCTAGAGACTGGATCTCACCAGCAAAATAACATTTTGGTTTTCTCTTATCAAATGAGTATGAAATTTTTCATAGAGATTTAGTTTTTCTTTTTTTTTTTTTTTTGTAAGTTGAGTGGTGTAAATAACATTACCATAATTTTGTAGCAAGTATTTCATCTATTCAAGTACTAATTTTGAGGTGAACATCTCCCTGTGGGACATAACTCAATTATGCATCAGTTTTACCTGTAATTCCTACAAACTGTTCTATAGTTTACTTTAAGTTATTAAGTTTCTCTTTCAATATACCTGCAAGCTAGAAGTATGCTTTTCTTCTTTTGCCTAAGTACATAATTTATTCCTATGTGATTTTTTTTTTTTTTTTTAAACTGCACATTTTTATTATATATTGGGATTTGGAGCATGCTAGACTCCAGCACTCACCAATGGATGTAACCATTGCATTACGAGATTCCATACCAGCAGCCAGTGGAATCATAGTTGGACTCCAAGTTGCTTATATGGCTAAAGCGCTATGGTAATATGGCAGAGGAAGAAAAGTGTTGCAGAGGAAGAAAAGTGTTCATCAGACCATAAGAAGCTACAAGACGCCAGTTGGCTCACGGTCCTAGAGAATGTACCAATACAACTAGTGTAAAATAAATATTTTAACTTTAGACTGTTCAAGTTATATGTGAAAAATATCATTTGCTGTCTTAAAATGCACATGGTAGAAAAGGACAAGCTTCTTCATCACAGACTCAAAAACATTCTGTAGCTTGTTTGTTTCAGAAATCACCTGCCAAGATATTTTCTTGAGTTAATTCTTAAGTTCATATCCATGTTTCTGCAGTTTCAGAGGAGATATTTAAACCAAACAGTCCCATCTTCCAGGAAAGTGTTCTAGACAGTAGTTTATATTGCTTCATGACCTGGCCTCTCCAATACCACTGTTAATGTTTAGCAAAATACTTGGATAATTTTTAAATTATTTTTCTAAGTATTTTTCCCCTATCATAATGGAAAGAAAACTACTACTGGAGAGTTATAGTGTGGCTTTGTTTTTTGCATTTTTCATTTTATCAATGAGCTTTGCCACTATGCTATAACCTTAAGTAATTTTTCCTGTCCCTTACTTCTTTGCCTTTCCCCTTCTTTTCCTTTCCCACCTCTGGAAGACAGATTGTAGCTTTGAACAGTACTATAGTTCCCTGATCTGGTCGCTTAGCCAGTGACTTTAAACTGCATGGTGAACCGAAGCAAACTGCCACAATATCCTTAAATCTGTAAAATCCCAGGAGTAAAAATGAACTGTATTCTCCCGTTAGGCTGAACTTGTCATCTAATGGAAAAACCGCATCTATTTTTTAACTATTTTAGGAAGCCTAATAAGATGCTCACTATAAAAGAAATAGTTCTGAAAGTATGAACATATCTGAACTGAAAGTACTTATCGCTTATTCCTATTTTCTGTGTGAGACTGGTATTTCTTTCAGTGCTTCTCTCTTTATTATTTTCCCCTCATGGAATTTCTACTTTTCTTGGATCATAAATCCATATGATTGCACAGATCATCTCGGTGCCTTGGCAAGTCTGATACTGCAAAAATTGGGTTAGTCTGCTTTACTTAAGCTGTTATGAAGTGTATGTGAAGCCTATAGAAGTCTTTTAGGAGATAGCTGCGAGCAGTTCCAATATCATGAGCTTACTATCAGTTACTCATTTTAAGGTTACTTTTAAAGATCCTTTGGATTCACTTCTTGTTGATAGACTTTTTCATATTTTTCATATTTCATTTTGTGAGTGGCTCACACTAAAATATGGTGGTTTGAAAATGCAGTCCCTGAACTCAGATATGAGATTATTACTCTGAGTTTGAAAGCAAAACATGACACTTTCCTAGATAACAAAGGAAGAGTCCCACATTATTGGACAAATCTGTCACAGTGTCCTGTGTTAAACAGAAGTTTGGAAACACATTGTTATTATTGCAGGACATCATTGACATGTTGAAATTGTAGATACTGAAGCACCTATTTTTCAATTACAGTCATAGCCAGTTTTATTTACTGTTTATAAATATGAATAGAATTATCCACTGAAATTAAGCAAGAATAAATCATGACTTATGCAGATCTGCATATGCTTCTATACAAAGTATGGAGGACCTATTTATCTAAATGAGAGGATTGTGAAACCATCTCACTATTTTTCAGCATACTAAACATCCTATTGAATCCAGTTAATATATGCTTCAATGAATATTCAGTACTCAGAAGAAGTTATTCGTTCTTCTTTCAGACAGGTTGCCCCATAGATGGGCAACATAAAAGCACAGTGTTAATATTTCTTTATGACAATAAATTATTTAGGACATATTGACAGGAGAAATCATGGAATCATAGAATGTTTAGAGTTGGAAGGGACCTTAAAGACCATCTAGCTCCAACTCCCCTGCCATGGGCAGGGATACCACCCAGTAGACCAGGTTACTAAAAGTCCCATCCAATCCGGCCTTGAACACTTCCAGGGATGGGGCATCCAAAACTTCTCTGGGAAGCCTGTTCCACTGCCTCACCACCCTCACAGGAAAGAATTTATTCCTAATATCTAATCTAAATCTACCCTCTCAAAGTTTAAAACTGTTACTCCTTGCCCTATCACTACACTCCCTGATAAAGAGTTCCTCCCCATCTTTTCTGTAAGCCACCTTTAGGTACTGGAAGGCTGCTATACGGTCTCCCCAGAATCTTCTCTTCTCCAAGCTGAACAACCCCAACTCTCTCAGCCCATCTTCATAGGAGAGGTACTCCAGCCCTCTGGTCAGCTATGTGGCGCTCCTCTGGACTCCCTCCAACAAGTCCATGTCCTTCTTGTGTTGGGGGCTCCAGAGCTGGATGCAGTACTCCAGGTGGGGTCTCACTAGAGCAGAGTAGAGGGGCAGAAGCACCTCCCTCAACCTGCTGGCCACGCTTTTCTTTTAATGCAGCCCAGGATGTGGTTGGCTTTCTGGGCTGCAAGTGTACGTTGCAGCTCGTGTTGAGCTTCTCATCCACCAACAGCCTCAAGTCCTTCTCCTCTGGGCTGCTCTCAATCTATTCTCCACCCAGCCTATATTTGTGCGTGGGATTTCATGACCCACATGTAGGACCTTGCACTTGGCCTTGTTGAACTTCATGAGATTTGGACAGGCCCACCTCTCAAGCCAGTCCAGGTCCCTCTGGATGGAATCCCTTTCCACCAGCGTGTCGACTCCTCCGCACATCTTGGTGTCGTTGGCAAACTTTCTGAGTGTGCACTCAATCCCGCTGTCCATGTTGCCAACAAAAATGTTAAACAGTGCTGGTCCCAATACCAGCCCCCCTGAGGAACTCCACTCGTCACTGGTCTCCAACTTGAACATTGAGCTGTTGACTGCAACTCTTTGTGTTTGACCATGCAGACAGTTCCTTATCCACCAAGTGGTCCATCCATCAAAACCCATACTCTAATTCAGAGACAAAGGATGTCGTGTGGGACAGCATCAAATGGTTTACACAAGTCCAGATAGATGATGTGAATTGCTCTCCCCTTATCCACCAATGCTGTAACCCCACCGTAGAAGGCCACCAGGTATGTCATGTACAATTTGCCCTTAGTGAAGCCCTGTAGGCTGCCACCCCTCACCTCCTTATTTTCCCTGTGCCTTAGCAGAGTTTCCAGGAGAATGCGTTCCATGATCTTGCTGGGCAAAGAAGTGAGAGTGACCAGCCTGTTGTTGCCCAAGTCTCCCTTTTTTCTCTTTTTAAAAATGGGGGTTACTTTTCCCCTTTTCCAGTCATCAGTAACTCCACCAGACTGCTATGACTTCTCAAAGATGATGGATAGTGGCTTGGGAACTTCACCCAACATTTCCCTCAGGACCCACTCATGCATCTCATCAGGTTCCATGGTCTTATGAACTTTCAGGTTCCTCAGATGGTGTCAAAATATAGAAAGGTGCAAAACTAAACAGTTTTTGAAAATCTCTGGAAAGCATAGGATTAATGAAGTTTACAGTGTTATCTTCCATACTAGTTATCAATGTACTATGCCTTGAATTCTTAACTGTTAATTGATCCAATATTCTAGGAAGACAGACTGAATTGTCTTACCATCTGAATTTCTGCTGAAGAATCTCAGATTAATTTATATAGAGAAAGAACTCTTATATCACCAGTAGATAATCTATACACTTTACTTTCTTTAAAATTATGTCTCATGGATATCTATATTGCACTTTATGCTCAACTTACATGTTATTTATGCATGCATGGTTTTTTATACATCAAGTAGACCTTATGTGAGTGCTTGTCTTGTAGTACCTGGTATTCACAGGTTTAGACTCCTCAAACTTATATAATTGAAAGACCAATGAAATTCTTAAGTTTGATTCCTAAGCTGCACTTGTGTTAACAAGTTCCTGAGACTTCATACACCAAGTTATGGTATAATATTCTTCAGGGAAGAAGATGATAGGATTAACAGAGGAAAAACTAACAGCCTGTAAGCAGAAACACAAATTCCCTTCAGTTGAATAGGAAGCTAATCAAACAAGTCAAAATAAAGTAAAACAAGATGCTAGCTTGTAAAATGTATTTGAACCCTGAGAAAATTTAGAAAAAAAAATATTCATTTTTCTGCTTGAGGAAAAGAAAACAGGAGAAAAAGAAGTGCCATAAGAAACATCCTTCAAACCAAGGTATATAAATTAAAATACTGTGCTGGGAGTGAGAAGTACATCAGATGCTAGAGAGACTATGACAGCTCTCTGAACTACATACTTGTGTAATATATGAAATTTGAGGTACAGAAGATGTCCAGTTCCCTCAAAAATTACTTAATGCAAGCTTACACAATGATAATTTTCAATACAAACTATACTTCACAGACCACAATATGTACTAGAAAATATAGGAATAATGCTCTGAAAAGTTGTCCTCTAGTAAAATTTTCTCAGAATCCCATTAGCTTATAACTTTGACCTTCACTCAATACTCTGAACAGTCAATTCAAATAAATCCTATGCCTACATATGTCTTTAAAGTGTACCTCCTTCAAACAGCCTCAGAGACGTTAATTTAGGAACACAATGCCAGATGCAAACACACACACACACACGTATAAAACAGAAAGTTGAGCTATACTTACTTCTGCTGCTCAACTCTGTCTAAACACACCTGCTTCAAAAAGTGAAACTTACATTTAACATTATCTTTTCTTTCAGAATTATTGAATATCTTGTCATTCTTTCATTGTGTGATATACCTACAAGATTAATGAACCATCATGGTTCTTTTTTGTGTCACCCATCGCCTCCATCGTATTTTTGATGTATTATTTAAACACAGTACCTGAAAACCTGATCTTTTTTTCTAGATAAAATTCACATTGTCCTCTTTCCTATTAAAAAAATGCATTTGCAAGTCAAAGTTATTTCATTTCATTCCTAACCAAGGAAATAGGACACTATTTTACTGTTAGTAAACTGGAAGACAACAACTATAAGAAAGCAATGAGCTTGATGATCGTGGATTATGAAAGTTCCAAAATAAGAATGTATGCATCAGATGAAAGAAATGATGATAAGAAATCCAACCAACTAGCCAAAGATAAATTAAAGTTCTGATTTATATATGTTGTTTAATTACCACATTATTGTATCACAGCCTCCAGTTGCAGTCAAGATTATTCCTAGATCTGATGAGATGGCAATAAATTTGAAGATGCACTTTCGAGAAGGAAATACATAAGAACAGAAAATGGTGGTTTTATTTTTTAAGTCAATAATACAATTTTTTTGCTCCATGTATATAAGAAAATTGAAGTGGGGAAAAGTTCTCAGGGTGGGTTGACCCTGGCTAGATGCCAGCTGCCCACTAATCTGCTCTGTCACTCCCCTTCCTCAGCTGGACAGGGGAGACAAAATATGATGAAAAGCTTGTGGGTTAAGATAAGGACAGGGAGAGATCACTCACCAGTTACCATCTCAGGTAAAACAGGCTCAACTTGTGGAAATTAGTTTAGTTTATTACTAATCAAATCAGAGGAGGATAATGAGAAAATAACAACTAAATCATAAAACACCTTCCCCCCACCCGTCCCTTCTTCCCAGGCTCAACTTTTCTCCCAAATTCTCTCCCTCTTCCCCTTGCATGGTGCAGTAGTACAGGGATGAAGGTTGTGGTCAGTTCATGACAGGCTATCTCTGCCACTCCTTCCTCAGGAGGAGGACTCCTCACACTCTCCCCTTGCTCCAGCATGGTCTCCCTCCCATGGAAGACAGGCCTCCATGAACTTATCCAATGTGAATCCTTCCCACGGGCTTCAGTTCTTCACAGACTGTTCCAACATGAGTCCCTTCCACAGGGTGCAGTCCTTCAGGAGCAGACTGCTCCAACGTGGGTCACCCATTCAGTCACAAGTCTTCCAGCAAACTTAGTCCAGCATGGGCTCTTCTCCACAGGTTCACGGGTCCTTCCAGGAGCCTGGTCCAGTGCATGTTTCCAACAGGGTCACAGCCTCATTTGAGCACATCTACCTGCTCTGGCATGGGGTCCTCCACAGCCTGCAGGTGGATATCTGTTCCACTATGGACCTCCATGGGCTGCAGGGGGACAACCTGCCTCACCATGGTCTTAACCATGGGCTGCAGGGGAAACTCTGCTCCACCTCCTGGAGCACCTCCTCACCCTCCTTCTTCACTGACCTTGGTTTATTCAAAGTTTTCTCTCTCACATATTCTCATTTCTCTCTCCAGCTGCAGTTGCTGTTGCACAGCAACTTTTTCCCTTTACCACAGAGGTGCTACCACCATCACTGATGGCCTTGGCCAGTGGCGGGTCTGTCTTGGAGCTCTGTTTGGCATGGGAGAATCTTCTCTCACAGAAACCACCCCTGTAGCCCCCCAGCTACAAAAACCTGGCCATGCAAAACCAATACCATCCTAGAATTAGGCAAAGGTACAGTTGAAATCAATAGGTACTACACAGATGAAAAGAGAAAACCTTGAATTAAGTGACAGGACAGGGTGCAAGTTCTCCAAAATGTTGCTTATCGGTGACTATACTTAATTTCAGCTCTGCTAATTACCTGAATTATTCTGTGGTTCTGGATGTATCTACAATTATTTTAAAATATAATTATTTATTTAATATTATTGTAAAATTGTTGGAAACTTAGTCACAGGTGAGTTATGAGTGGCATTACAATACTCATTAATATAATGTATAAATTCATAACCAGATTGTTTATACCTCCTTCTAACATATTCCCTGATTTCCAGCAGTGACCCCCTGCAGGCATACACATTCATTATGAACTTTCAACAGCATTTATCTGTAGAGAGAATATTTTTTTCTTCTCCCAGTGTACCCAACCCATCATTTTAGCTGTTCTCATAAAAGAGTTTGGGATCATCTTTAGCAGAAATGTGATGGCAGAGACACTTGTATATGTAGCAGATGGAAGATTTACGCTCTTGTAAACCACACCTGGTATCTCTGTTAGGGGTATCATTTCAGAAAAATCTTGCAGGTTTTACCATTTTTGTGCAGAGTAAACTGGATGAAAAAATGATTTGTCTCTTATTGCTCTGAGGTTTTATGTGAAAAACGAAAAAAAATATGGTTGCTAAATACTGCTCTATTGTAAACTTAAATGAGTTGTTTGATAAGCATTATTTTCTCTTTCTATTTTTCTCACCTTATACTGCTAAATATAAAATACAATTTATTCTGTATTACATAAGGCATAATGTGTGCATAAATGCATATTTATTAGTAAAAAAACACGTCAATATTGTGTTCACTTGGGTCATTCTCTTTCTAATTAGTCTTTTTTCCTCCTCTCTTTTCTTTCCTGTATACTTTATCATCTTATATGAAGGTGGAATTCGGATTCACACACCGTAGGCTGGATTTGGTTCAGCTGCCTACACACAGAATACTAGTGCTATTTTCAGTGTTGTGTGGTTTTTTGTCTGTCCTTCAGTTTCTGTTACAGAACTATGCAGGACTCCTGAAAGCGTTGTGGCCTAAGTACCATACCTGTAAGATGTCTTGTGTACTCTAGGTCAAATAAAATTGCAGTAGGTGCCTACATTTAAGTCACCTGATTAAATTTATGGTCAATACAGTCACTGAGACTTGAACAATTTGCTTAAATGTGTTCATCTCATACCATTTGCAAATCTTCCAGCTGCCACTCCAGGAAGATATAGGTCTGCTTTATGTCCCATCTGTCACTTCAGTGTGTATGTCTTGGATATCCTAGCATATCTCAAATGGCACCAGGAGCCTATATTTAGGCAATTGAATTAAGCCTATACAGACTAGAAAGTGTTCAGCTGACTGCGTTTACATGTCTCTTAAAGGCTGAGCTGTATAATTCCTTAGATTTCCTCACCTCCACTTTAATATATTCGTTTTTCCAAAATAGGCACAAAATCCATTTGAAATGCTTTGTCATGTCCTGTTAAACCTCAAGTGCCCGTACAGGACTACACAGGTCTCCCATGCAGGTCTTTTGTTATATTTGCTAGCTCCACACAAACAGCTTGGACATCATTAAAGATCTCAGATGAGATCTTTACTGTCTGTGGCAAGTGAACAAATTTCCAGATCCCCCAGATTATGATGACAGCATAGACAACTCACATGTCAACACGTGCATGTGGACTACTTTACTATAGTTGCTCATTTCAGGTGCTTACACATAAGTGTCTAGGTGGTGTAGGGAATGTGCTTTGGTCCACTTTTATTGGAGCCAAAGGGTACATACTTTTCTGAAGGTGTTATGTCATAACTGTTAGTCCAAAGTGATATCTCAACTACTCCAAGATGTCTCAAATTCCAGCAGATAGCTATATTTAAGCAAAAAAAAAGAAACCCGGCAACCAAACAGTCCCATCTGATTACACAGATGATACCAAACTGAGGAGAGCTGTTGCTATCCTAGAGGCTAAGGCTGCTAATCAAAGGGACCTCAACATGTTGAAGGTACCGTGAACAGAAACCTGAAGAAGTCCTGTATCTGGGGTGCAATAACTCAATGAAACGATACAAGTTGAGCACTGTCTTGCTAGAAAGCAACTTTGCACATTCTGGTGGACAGTAAGTTGAACATGAAGAAAGTGTGCTGTTGTAGCAAAGGAGACCAACAAAAAACTGGCAGGTATTAGTAAGAGTGTTGCCAGCAACTCAACAGAAGTGCTTATTTTTCTCTATTTGGCATTTGTGAGAACACATCTGGAGTAGTGAATCCAATGACAAGACACCAATCCAAGACACCACGACAATTAGGGACCCGAAGCACAACATATGATAGAAAAGAAGGCTAGGGGGGATCCAACGGGTGTCTTCAGTTGCTTCAAAAACATTTATGGGGAAAACAAAATCACAGCCTTCAGAGTTGTACAGCAAAAGGACAAGAATCTGTGGACAAAGTTGAAATAAGTTAGATATTAAGAAGTGTTTTTTCATGATGAGAGTAATCAACGTCTGGGTTTCCCAGCTCTCTGTTCTTGGAGACACCCAGAACTCAACTGGACAAGATCTTGATACACATGCTCTAACTTCAAAGTCAAATCTAGTTAAGAAGGAATATAAAGCAGATTACCTTCACAGGCCCCTTACAACTGAAATTTTTATATTATTCTATAATTCTTGAATCCCATGGTGTAAACCCAATCCTGTAAAGGAATTTTCAAAGTGCGAACTGTCATTCCCTTACATGGTGCTGGTGGAAGAAAATTGATCAAATTCACATTTCCCTTCTTCTCACAGATAACTTAAAAACAAGTAAGGAACTCAGCACAGCTTTTTTATTTATTTACAGAGAGGACATCCTACCTCAAAAACAGTTTATTGACAATGAGAAAACATGAAAGAAGGACAGGAGGGCTGTTTTTTTATTTTTTTTTTTTCTTCTTTTCTTTTTCCTTAGCTCAGCAATTCTGTATTTGTGATTAGGTGTATTAGGAAAGCTGCCTCATAAGTTTTCTCATAAGTTTTCTATAAGGTATAATGAATATTTTTATGGCAATATAATAAAAAGAGGATTCCACTGAATTTTTATGACTATCACTAGAAGACACATTTTGGGGACTCCATTAAATCATTGAGTTATTGGCTCTCTACTTTTTTGCATTATATTCATAAGTCTCTGTAAGTTGGGTTTAATTCCATGTAGTACCACTGACAGATGGGAGCATATTCTAACAGTATTTGATTCAGTTGTGCCTGAATGACTTTATAGTCCTCTCTCACTTTCCAGTCGCAACAAAGGTACCTGCCTCTGATGATGGTAGCTAGATTTCCTAAAGATAAGCCTTTTAAAATTGTAAAGTTATCATCTTCACAAAGTTCAAGATGTACATTATAAGAAGGAATATCAGTAAACTATATTGTTTGCTACCAAAGAAGGAATAAGTCATCTAGGAGGAAGGATGTTAGATTCTTATGCATTGTACAAATTTTAGAGTCAAGGACTCTAAGAGAAAAATCACTTTGCTTTTTGGCTGAGTTACCAGACACAAATGCTGAGGACATCTAAGATGACTCAGTCTAAGCTTTTCCTCTCTAAGATATTGTGAGAGCAACAGGATGTTTAAAAACAAAATTATGGAAATTCTTGATATCATGGAGAAGCAGCCCAATACTCTTCAGATACACAGGGTAGGGCAACATCATCAAGATGAGTGCATAGAGAAACGCTTTATGAGCTATGCCTCAAAGTTTTTAGCAGGACTAAAGCAGCTGACATCAACCCATGAAAATAAAACTAATCTTGGGTTGGATTTTTGAATCTGTTTTGACCTATGGTAGATGGTGTCCATTGAGGTTCTTAACCTGAAGTTCTCATAGTTTAAATTTGAAGAAAACACTGGTCAGGTATTGTCCCTGCTGACTCTGAAATTTACTTTCCTGTTTGAAGTACTAGAGCCTGAATACCTTAAAATTCACATTTACTGCAACCATGTCATTAGACTTTGATGTTTGATCTGTGGACCGAGTAATTATTAGGGCAGGAAGAGCAGTGAAGTAAGTGATATTGAGTATTTTATTATGAATAGTAACATTAGCTAACAGTGCTCAAAGCATGAACATGGCTTAGGAGAATAAGAAATAGCTTTAAGTACAATTGCTCACATTTATGAGTGCACATTTCACTGTCTAGGCATATTCTCTAATACTTGCTCAGAATATGATATTTCAATACAAATTCCAGACAGTAAACTCATCAGTGGGATATTTATATACAACAAATAAAGAAGTGTGCATTTTTGCAAACTCAAACCATTTCTTTATTCAGGATTATCTGAAATATTTTGTTCAATTTTTGTTTATTTTCTCTAGAACCAAAAATACTATGTGTATAGTAAACTGGTTCTTTATATTCAGCGCATTTTTTTAACTTTATGTTCAGTCATGGCCCACCTTTAGTACTACAAAAACCTTTTGAGACATCACAGTTTTTAAAAATTGTTAAACATAACAGTTACATCAGTTCTTCAATTAACTTTCTCTCTTTCATAAATACTCGAGAGAGAGTCCTTATTTTCTGAATGGATTTGGGGGTTAACTGGAACCGACATACTGCCTTATCATAAGTAAAATCATCTTCTGTTCCATGCAGATTTAGACAAATTTCTATGATCTGTAAATATAAATGTAAATAAATTCAGTAGAAATGATTCAGTTTCCCAAATCTTTTGGGGATGCACGCAAGATATACAAAGGAAATTCCATGTCCTTTAGGTGGCTGACACAAGGACATGAGATGAGTCATAGACATGATAAAAATCACTTCTGATTCCCAGATATCTGAACATAGACATCTATAGCTATCTGAGATGTCCTATCATATCTTGTCCTACTACAACTTTCTCTCCTGTGTTGTTATGCTACACCATTCAGTGTGGCGCTTTTTACTATTAAACTGCTGTGCAGCTTTACCATGTATCCAATCTATCTAAACCTAAGGTTCCCATTGATTCTAAAATAAGAGTGAAGGTTTTTAGAAATTAGTTGGAAAAGGCAATATGCAATTGATGGCTCCCAGAAAGAGGTAGTGTCCTCCTAAGTTTAGTTTGAGTGAATGGGATTTTCCCTAAGTCTGCAAAGAAACCATATTTTTATTTATTGAATGCACATTAATTGCATGACACATTCACAAAGCTTCTAAAATTCTAAAAAAAAACACCCCAGGGGGAATGACAGGGTCCTGGCCCAGGGTGGAGGAAATCCCAGAGGGGCTGGTAAGAGGCCTGTGAGTACCCTTGGGCCCTGGCCAGTTGAGTCAAATCTATGTTAACCTTCAGCAAACTGAATGCAAAAAGTATAATGCAACAGGGTGTTATCCATTTCAAACCTACTATGTCTGTTTGGAAAAAAATCATAAAGGAAAGGATATTCTTGGGAAAAAGAACAACTTTAAAAAATTTAAATGAAGACAACTGTTTGTCATATGAGGAAGTTATTCCTAATAAGAGGTAAAACAAAGAAGAAAACTTACCAAATAGCTAGATGCTTCCTTCTTTGAGATTGTTTTTGCACATCTTTACTCATGGAATGAAACCCATGACCATGCATATGAAGGATTCCCTAAATCCATTTACCAGCTAATCTGATTTTTACATGTGTACTGAATTCACAGCTTTTACTCCCGTTCTTTGAAGTACTTCCTTTACCATGTCATTTCTCAAGAAATGCCCCAAATAGCACAATAAATGTCAATGTTACTGTGAACGTCAATGACACAATGAAGCCAACGTACCTGGCTGTATCCAGAAGTAAAAGCTTCTTTTTTTGTTCTTTTCCTACAATCAATTTTGAAAGAATGATCTTACAGAGACATACGCTAAATTTGGAATATGCAACATATAAAAAAAAAAAAAAATTTCTGTAACTCTGATTTTGCTGCTTTAAAAATAGCAGTCCTTTTTTATTATTAAAATATCTCAGAAATATTAAGAAATACTGAAAATTTGAAACACCTACAGGTTTCAGAAATCTTTGGGGCAGCCCTTTCTAAATTTTTTTGCTTCCATTTTAGTAGTATATTTAGGTGTTTGAAGCTAAATAAGTAAAACTAAATGAGACATGCATTTGACACTTAGTTGAGGAAGGAATCAGCCTTCTGATGCTGAAAAGCTGCCAGGAATAAAGGAAGCCCTATGTTTATTAATCATACATCTGACAGCTGAAGAATGAAAATGCTTTTTGAAAATACCAGAGCTATTTTAGGTAACACTAATCATCCATGATCTGGTAAAGCAGGCATTCTCTGACAGCCAATGATCCTGCCTCACATCTTCCCAACACTGCTGTTCTGGAACAAGTAAGAGAACCAATGTGGACTTCATCTGGTGTGCAGTCTACCAGAAGAGCAATATAACTCTTGCTTAACATTAGGATTTTCACAGAACTTCACAAAGGACTGAAACACTGACAACTGCAATTGCTCTCTTACCAAAGTCACAAAAGATCAATTAAGCCTTTTAAGAGAGAGGAAAAGAAAACATAAATGTTAAGATTAGGACATAAATCTTTTGAAAACCTAATATTTCATTGAAGAAATATATAAACTGAAAATAACCCATTAAGCTGTTGCTCATACTGATCAGGGAGACAAGCCTACTTGGGAAAAGAAAAACACTGGCCAAGCAGTGAGGGTTTTGGGTTTTGTTTTTGTTGGGGTTTAAGTTGCGTTGCTTTTTTTTTTCTTTCTTTCTTTTTTTTTTTTTATTTTTAATAGCAAAGAGAACCGTGTTAGCATGGGGGTTTTTATAGAAGTCCTGGCTATTGGTAAGGTGTTTGTTCCTATCTGTTTCAACAGAGCCAACATATTTTGCAGAGGAAGAGATTATAGCTGTGTGGATGAAATTATTTCCATGTTATTTGGCCTCAGGGCCAAAGAACCATGCTGTTCTTATCTTGCTAGGGTAGACATAGGTCTTATCCTGCAAAGCCATAAGAAACCAAATTTGTTCGCAGACTATTTCAAATCTAATGCTTAATATTTTGCGGAAAGATGTCTCTCAGCACATCAGTAGGATGTCCTTTGCCTTCACTAGACAGACAGCAGAGAACTGTTTCTGCAGGATAACTAATTCTAGTAAAGAGAAACTTAAGAGCTGTAATTTTACACTGTATTATTTCATGCACTATTCCTATATACTATGTGACTTGCAATTATAAATACAGTGTTGCAACTGCTTCCACAAATAAAAGTCTGTTTCAAGAAAATAATAATAAAGAAAAATTGCAACTGAATATTATAACAAGCAACTATATATGGAAAATTTTTAGTTTAGATAAGGGCTGAAAAGTACAGATGTGTAATAAGAGAGTCTTATCCAAAATATCTGCCTGTTGGGCCAAATTTTCCAGCTCTGTATAATGTAGCTCTGCAGTCAATTGCAGACAAAATGTATATTCAATAAGAATCCAATGTATATTCAATGTGATACTGAACCGCTCAAATTGGAATCATATGTACTGTTATCAACTGTGCTTTAAGCTAAACTGTAGGCCTAAAATTAAATGGCAAGTTGTGCCCCTCACTTCATTTAGATCAGGGAACTCAAAAGTGTTTCCCAGCTTCTTTCTCTTTCCCTGCTTCCACTCCTTAATGGAAGGAATTGTCCAACACACTAAACTCCTCTGCACCACATATATGTATGTTTTTTCTCAAGGTTGTTAGATATACTGAGGCTAAACGGAGCTATGGCACCCAAAGATTGCCAGTCTGGATGACTAGTATCCTGAGGCATGCTGTGGCACAGCTCAGAAACTATGGGCATAACCTGTGAATGCCTATAATTATACAGAACATGAAATGCCTATGATTAGAAAGAACATCAACACTCTTGTGAGCTTTGTAGTTCTCTCTTTTTTTCTGCCAGACTACCAGTACCACAGGAATATTGCCTTAAGTTACATCTGGGCAGTTCTGATTCTTACCAAATTTATAGCTGACAGGAGTGTTTTACATAAGGGGAATAAATTCTATCAGTATGTATTTGAGCTTTCAAAAAAGAATTTGCATGAGATTTGTTCGCAAAGCATTCCTTTTTTGGAAAAATTAATTCAAGGAGTCTACCAGTCTACCGTTATACCGTTTTCTATACAATTTATCACTAAAAATGCACAACAAGAAGAATAATGTAATCATTATATGATGTAATATGAAATTACCTTAGCTACAGTAGAACTAATTCTCCTTTTATTTGAACCATCTGTGGTTTGAAAAAAATCTCTAAAGTTTGTGGTGAACAACTATAATGAAAAGTTCAGCTGTTATGCTCAGATAGCATTTTATAGGTACTTAAAATAGGCTTTCCTTTTCTTAGATTTTTTTTTTTTTCAAATTCATTGGCATACTGAGTCACACAAACTGTGCAGGTTACAATTTAAAATTTAATAGCTACAATAGCTCATCTTGGCACCTATGGAATACCAACAAGTTAAGTATCATATAAAAGAGGAAAACTTGAATAAACAATCACATCTGTATTTTCATGACTAATAAAAGTCACTTTCTAATGTAATGCAAACATATTTGTGCATCTTTAAATATTCATACGAAACTAACCATAGCTGAAATACTCAGCATCTTACCAGGCCCTTAGACAGTCTCAATATTGTAGTATACATTTCTCAGTTTGTATCTATATTATTATTAAGCTAAAGTTATTTCAGAAGTATTTTGTAATGATGCGCTCCTTTTAAATATGCATATTCTTTATCAATAGCAGTACCTTCTAAAACAAGTAGAAGGAATCATCTTTTGTGATAAAGTTTGCTTTGAACTTTTTCAGATATGAGGCCTCCTCTATTTTGCCTAAATAAAAAAGTTTTATTTTTATTCTGTAGAGCTTTTATAGTATTCCCAAGAAAACCATTTAAGTTCCCGCCCTCATAGATTAAATTAATTTGATCAGGCAGGCATAATTTAATTAACATTATTTATTGTACACACAATGCAAAATACATTAATACATCAATAAGTATATCAAACATCTAATCATATGTTATGAACTGCACTAACAAAAAAATTGTGTTCCACATTTGGGCTTAAAGCAGGGAAACATTGTTTTGATTTTAAATGGCTCCTTTCCATTCTCCTTTATTTAGAAGTCATTAGACATGGCTTTAATGTCAGTCCTTTTATTTTGTTTCCCTCCATTTCCATCATATGCACACACTCCAGTTTTGCAGTGTATGTCTGTTCAACTTACAGCTGAAGCTTATCTCTAATAAGATTAATTGAAAACCCAAAGTCTGATCTCCTTTAAAACTAAAGAAAAAATCTAGATTCACAACTGAAAAAAAAACCACCCCAGACTTTGAAATTCCAAACAGTTTATAGAAAAAAGTGTTCTTAAAATTTTCCCCTTCAGAGGCACAAGAAGGACAACCTGGAAGACTGAATTACATCAACAAAGACTAATAATGGTTATTTTCTCTTCTCTCATTGTTGAAGTTCAGCTATGAATTGTTAATACAGGCACAGAAACTTTTATTAGTTTATCCTGAAATTGCATTGTTTGCATCAATGAGGCAAATGATTAATCAGTTGGTAGCTGAGCTGAGCACAACTAGATATCTCTTAAGATATCTTTGTCAGTGACATGGACAGTGGGGTCGAGTGCACGCTCAGCAAGTTTGCTGATGATACCAAGCTCTTTGGTGAGGTAGACACGCTGGAGGGGAGGGATGCCATCCAGAGGGACCTGGAGAGGCTGGAGAGGTGGGCCCACACCAACCTCATGCAGTTCAACAAGGCCTAGTGCAAGGTCTTACATCTGGGTCAGGGCAATCCCAAGCACAAATACAGGCTCGGCGGGGAATGCCTGGAAAATAGCCCTGAGGAGAAGGACCTGGGGGTGCTGATTGACGAGAAGCTCAACATGAGCCAGCAGTGTACGATAACAGCCCAGAAGGCCAACCGTATCCTGGGCTGCATCAAAAGAAGTGTGGCCAGCAGGTCAAAGGAGGTGATTCTGCCCCTCTACTCCACTCTCGTGAGACCCCACCTGGAGTCCTGCATCCAGCTCTGGAGACCCCAACATAAGAAGGACATTGACCTGCTGGAGCGTGTCCAGAGGAGGGCCACAAATATGATCTGAGGGCTGGAGCACCTCTCGTATGAAGAGAGGCTGAAAGAGTTGGGGCTGTTCAGCCTGGAGAAGAGAAGGCTCTGGGGAGACCTTATTGCGGCCTTCCAGTACCTAAAGGGGGCCTACAGGAGAGCTGGGGAAGGACTTTTTACTAGGGCATGTAGCAATAGGACAAGGGGGAATGGCTTTAAACTGGAAGAGAGCAGGTTTAGATTAAACATTAGGAAGAAGTTTTTCACTTTAAGGGTGGTAAGGCAGTGGAACAGGTTGCCCAGAGAGGTTGTTGAGGCCCCATCCCTGGAGGTGTTCAAGGCCAGGCTGGACATGGCCTTGGGCAACGTGGTCTAGTGAGAGGTGTCCCTGCCTATGGCAGGGGGGTTGGAACTCGATGATCTTCAAGGTCCTTTCCAACCTAAACCATTCTATGATTCTTTGATATATAAAAATTTCCACCTGTATTGAAGTCTCCTTGTATTTTACTCTCTAGTACATATATATATGTGTGTCATCATAAACATACAAACGTATGCGTGTCTGTGTGCATGCTATGTTTGTGCACATGGGTGCGTGGGACACAAGCAAAATATCCTAGCAATGGAATCATGCCCAGGTAATTTGTTTACTAGATGTTACTACACCTTTTGTTTTTAATCTGATGTGTGTAGAATTACAAATGAAATCAAACTGAAATATAGTCATACCAGCAAATGACAAGTGTACCTTTCTTTTTTGTGTAATTATTTATTTATTAGGTGTTCATAGCACACATAAAAGAGAAAGGAAACAGTATTTTTTATAGTATTTCTCTGTACACAACCCTGTCTTATGAAAGAACTCAAATGTCTAAGAAACTGCATAAAACAGTCATATCTCATCTTTTTCACCTCTCCTCACATTCTAGATATATCCATGAGTATTTTTTGTTTCCTTCTTTTCCAGTTTCCAAATAATATCATCTGCTGTTATTTTCATCTGTAATACTACAGCTTATCCAGGTTGTTTGTATACTAATGTTCCTGAAGTAAGGTGGCTACCTTGTATCTTCAGTTGAATTACTTTGATTCTATGTTATTCATATATTACAGAACCACAAGATAAAACATATTACTTCATAGAACATTAAATATCTTAACAACCTCTATAAATAGAAGAGAAAGAAAGAAATTCTTTCACTTAATTTCATTATGTCTTGTCCTTCAAGAAAACCTTTTTTTGAAAATGTCGATCTGGAATTAAATGGTTTATCATTTTCAAATGATTTTTACATCATCATCATTTACAAGATACATTAAAAACTAACCAACCAAACAAACAAACAAAAAAAAACGGAAAGCAAGGAACAGGAATTCAAGTCACAAAAAGACTACAAGCATGCATGTGACTTAAATTACTATGCCCACAATAAAACTTGTCCAACTTCTTTTAAAAATATCAGCAATGAAAAAAATCATTGTGGTGCTGTTTTATACATCATTGTAAGGGACAATATTTTTGACAGGCAATCTGAAACAAAATTCTTGTTTTCATGAAAGCAGAAATTCTTCCTGAATCAAAAACCTACATTGATCAGCTCTCTGAAGGTTGTTTATTCTCAAGAGCAAATAATTTTACTTTTTTTAATTTCAAGAAATATTCTCCATATCGAACTTCTTTTTTTTTTTAAATGCTCTCCCTGAAAATGGATTGGATTTGTCTGTTAGAATGTGGATTTTTTAAGTATGCAGAATTTAGCTTATAAAATGATTTAGGACATTGTAGATATCTGAAAACCAAACGTCAAGTATATCCTTTGAATGTTTCTGTCAGGTAGAATGGATTGGGTCACACAAAAATGCAGACTGTGGAAAGGGGCAAGAGCTGTGCTAAGAGAAGAGTAGTTTCAGCTACTGATTTTTAAAGTAATTTATACTGCTTCCTGCCTGTAGGCAGCCTAATAACCCAATAAGAGATGAAGCATTTAAAGTGAAAGGCCAATGGACAAAACCCAGGCTACTCTATGTAATTCCTAGCGGTCTTTCTTAAACCTAATACTGCTATGAGACATCAAATAATCAGCTCTGCTGCCCTCAGAAAACAGTACCAACTTACAAAATTTGAGGGGTGTGGTAGCTAAGTTTCCTTAGGCATTTCTAGTGAGCCCAAAATCCTAGAGTGAATTGAAAATGAAGGTCTAAATACCTATAAAAATATGGGTTATATTTTCCAGTTCAATCCTCCACTGCAGGACAATGAAGAGGTGACAAGAGACATAGTAATAGCTTTAGGAAACAATACATTAAACCTAATTCCCCTTGATCTGCCGAAATCAAATGTTTCAGATATTTTATTAAAAAAAAAAAAAATTCAATATTTTCAAATTTTTTGTTTAGTAATCTAGCAGAAGATTATGTAATAGATCAGATCCTATGCTACTTTTGTACCTTCAGGAATAAGAAATAAAGAAAATAAAAGTAAAATTTGAATATTTTATTGATTACTCATTTTCAAAATAAATAAAAATAGTTAATTTATATAATATAAAATGTTCTATTTCAGGATCTTGGTTAGCTTAAACTCATTAAAAGTTAGAACTTCTCTAACACACATAATTTTGATTGAACTGAGCTAAGGAGTGATTACACAAGCAGATCGCAGGGCAGATCTGAGGGTGGGCTAATGTCTGGTGGGTGGAGAGTAGGAGATGAGCAGCTGCTCTTGAAACACAAGACAGTCTTAGTTGTCACTACTGTTCATGCTGAAAAAAAACTGATTTTTTTGCCCATAATATTGTATAGAAGGAACGACAAGAAAGGATGAAAGGATAGGACATGGGGGAGAGCAGGAAGACACTCTCAAGTACACATTTAAACAATTGATCTGAGACAAAAGGGAGGAATATACAGTATGGTTTATTTTAAATCCACATCAATGAAAGGTGCCAGAGAAAGTAGGTAACTTGCAAAACACTGACAAACATTTCACTCAATAATTATTCAGTATAACACTCAGACTTTTGCATAACTAACAGAAGTCTGGAGAGCACATTGGTCACCTGTAGTTTCATTAATCTGTATCAAATACTAATCAACACTGAGGTATCAGGGCAGGGAGAGGGAGGACAGGTGAAGGGTGTGGGCAGTCAACCCAAAATCAATAAACCGGTGCTTGTGTTCCAATAAAATACCCTTTTCTCTTTCTTTTCAGCATGACATGTCTTTTCATATCAACACTTCATGTTTTGAATCTATTTTTCACTCATTTCTTCACCAGGGCAAACAGAGGTTGCTATGACTGACTTGCCTTAAGTTAGAAATTAAAATGTAAACCTCTAAAATATCAGTAAAGCTGGCATAAAACCTTTTTGGTTGTCTAGGATAGAAGGTAGAAAGATTGTGGCCTCGGGGCAAAATACTGTGCCTAAAGGCTCATGGAGTCTGCTGTCACACATGGCATTTGTATATTATTATATTGTGTCTATAGACATTATGCCCTTGGGATTTTCATAGGCCTTTGAACATGGTCTCTGAGATCGCTCACCTTTTAGCTAGTGTATGCTAATATACGACTGCTTTAATACTCATGGGTATACCAAAAATGCAACTCTTTTCCTGCATTGGCTAGTAAGAGTATCAAATTACCGGCCTAAACCAAGCAAAAGGGAATGCTAATTAATAGGGCAGAATGTGTTCCGGCTGTTCTAATCAAAGAGAGCTTAATCCCTTCATAAGCTAGCTGGCTTTGTTGGAGGAAATTCTGAACAACCTTGTTACTTTTGATAACTGTAAGCCACTGACTCATGGCCCCTTGACAGCTAGCTGAGCATGTAATAACATTTCTCTGTATTTGGGGACTGGCTTAGCTGGCTTTATAATAGATTATTGTGGATGTTAAAGTGAAATGTTAGTCTTTCTTTAAAGCTCCGTATTCCCTAGTAATTAAGGTTATAAAAAGGGCGCTGAACACAATGCAGCTTCAAGGTCGCCAAACATGGATACAAAAGTCTTCAGTTTGTGTAAATAAGGTATTAACCATAGGTTTATTCTGCAGCACTAATAACTGAAAGATGATTCTTCTATTACCGGTACATGACAAATTCACTGAAAGCTATTTTTAAGTGCAAACAAGTGCCTTTCACTTCCATTAGAAGACCCAGTAAATTGTAAGTACTTTTATAAGAAGACAAAAAAGGTGGAAATATGCTGAAAAAGAAAAAAAGAAAAAAAAGGGAAAAAAATAACAAGACTCTTAGATAAGCAGAACACTACAGAACAGAGCACAGATGACATTGCACAATGACATCTGCAGAAGTGGAGGTTACTTGGTGTAACAAGAACCTTAGCACAATCTCAGCTTTTGGCATAGCAAGTCTGGAGGGACTGTGAAAACTAGGATTTCATTTTAACTTTGAGGGCAGTGATGCTTATTTGCAGTTTATGTTTTCCAATCTGTGTATTCCACTGTGAATGTAAAAGCTTAAAGAAAAGAGCCTGCTGTACTTTACGCATTAAATTCCTAACAGGTAAGATTGTAGGACAACAAGACCTACATAGCCTGAGAATGCAAACCCCTTCATTAAAATATGTTTAAAAAAAGAAAAAAGTTTCAAAAATAAAGGAGTCTCTGGCATTTTGGTGAAAAAAGATGGGGGGAAGAAAAAGGTAAAATGATATCTAAAGGCGGTTATTAGGAATGACCAGTGTAAAGGCACTTTGAGATGTCTGTGTACACCTGCATTTATTAGAATACTATAGATTCTATAGCCTTACTACTTTGTGCCCTGATCAGGAAACTGGTGCTACCTTTCATATCTGCTAATTCGATTGTCTGTATGACAGTACTTTAAGAGAAATGTGTGAAATTACTTAAAAGAGCTCCAAACATACACACACCAATATATCATATAAGCACAACGTGAAATGCAATAGGCATAAGCTAAACCAAGAAAGGATCAGATTTGCTAGAAGAAAAAAAACTTTTTCATGATAAGGAAAGCAGTCAACCAATGGAGTATTTTGTCCAGAGAGACCGGGGGGGGTGGGGTGGGGGTTTCGAGACCAGGATGCATTAAGTCTTGAGGAACCTGTTATGCCCCATAGCTTACCCTGCTCTGCTAGGCTGGCCCTGAATCCTGCTGAGGTCCCACCCAACACTTAAATATTTACTCATAGTGGAACTGCTTCTGTAAGAATGTAAGCAATTTTTAAACCTTTGATCATTGCTACAAACACTGACTAGGTATGAAGATTTTAACAAAGCAGGATAAGTCAAGCAAAATTTAGACAAAGCACTCAGCTCTTGTTTCTTCCCTACGAGCTTAAAGAGACAGAAGGAAAAAAAAATGAACTATGAAAAAGAAATATAGAAGCCTCTAACCTATAGATAAAGGAGTACTGTTCCAGAAAACTACTTAAATCTTAACTATTTGGCAAATGAAGACAAAAATTACGTCTGGCAGATATATAAAGTTATATCTGTAGATCCAAAATTTAATTACAATGTTCATAAAGAAGATGAATAATTATGAATGTAACTTGAAAAACACAATCCCCCAACATTATGGAATCATCCAAAGTATTGTTATCATGAAACCATATATATACACATAATAATAACAATATATCATGCATTTATGCTTAGAATAATCCCCTTGTCCAAACAGAAGAAAATGCTGTCTCATTCCTGAAGTGTGCATACAAGACCTGGTTCTGCTCTAAATGACTTAACAATATTTTGTCTTTGTACAACTGTGTTTGTTTAGTTTATGCAGAATAGTAGAGAAGTATTTGCTCTTGGAATTGCTGTGAGGACTCAAACGAGTAAGCGCATAAAAAGCAAGCAACTCTTTTTGGAACTCTAAAAGGGAAAGATACAGCTGCATGTTGGGAAGGGCTCAGTCTTCTTGGTTGGCTCATTCTTAAAAGGCCTGTTAGACAGAGTCCTTCAGGGGACCTGGAGTCCACCTTATTTCAAAATCCTCTCCGAGACTAGAAGCCAGGTAAGCAAAATTCTCTGTTTGGGAAAAAAAAAAAAAAATTGCCAAAGTATAGGAGTAGGATACAGGATACTGTGAAATGCACATATGCAGATGTCATATTTCCCGTTCACTTCTTGCCCTACCCTGAGCTCCACAAGTGCTCTTCTATTTCCTCTGGAGCATTTCAGCTGATTCAAAGTCCTGCAACCAGGTAAAGACAATTTGCTGCTTTCTTCACTGCTCGTCATCATAAATATTCTAATAAAATATTGAACACATAGATACTTAGATGGCAAGCTATGAAAATTTATCATATATACACAGTATGGTATAAAGTAAGATCCATCAATTTTCATGCATCAGGAATTTTCTGTTGCTTAGAATAAAGCAGCATTTTTTGAAGGGAGAACAAGTCAGCAGATTGTGTTTTTCTATATCAGCTGAGGTTATTATACATTCCTAATTATTCATCCATTGTATAGCTCTAATTATAGTTGTGCATTTCTAAGCTCTGTCAGTGTAGACTACCTTTCCCATTTTGCACTGAAATAAAAAAATCCCAGTGTGAATTGTTCACAGCAGGATATCATTGAACCAGGCTTGTAGTAATTTACAAATGCGACGTCAGGTAGGATCCCAAAACAGATACAGCTTCTATGATATCAAGAGCCAATAAACAGGCATTTCATCACTGACTATGTTAGATGAAAATCAGTTTACACTAACTGAGAATTTGATTGGAATTCTGTGAAAGCTATTTACACAGGCTTTTATTTACAAGCTGGTTTTATATGTTTCGATATGCTATTAGAAGTATAAGCATTAAATTAAATTTACTAATAAAACCCGCACTTGGCAAGATAATAGAATATTCACTCTAAGGAGTTAATGAAGAATTAAATTATTCACTTTGTACCTAATATTGTCTACAGAATCTTCATAATTTATATTTATAACCCAGGTATTCATTAGTCAGTTAATAATGATTTTTTTTTTTCCCATATGAAATTCATCAAGAAATAGAGACAAGCAGAGAAATACTAATGAAAAGTTTCAAGAGATTTAAGTTTTCCTAAAGGCTATGGCAGGAAAAGTATTAATTATTTCTACCAATTTAGCCGGTGTGAGTTTGCACAAAGACGATCAGAAAATCAGAAAAAGAGTACAGGAAGCAAAAAAAGACATTTTGGGGCTTTTTGCTGAGCCATTCTCTTTGAGTCTTACAAAAGCTTTTAGGCCTATACCTGTATCATTCTCTTTCCTCTCCCGTTACTAGACTGAAGCCAAATGCCTGCCTTCTGGCCCTATCACTATTACCAAAGTTCATTATCTTACTCTTCTACTCAGATTACTGCTTGTACTTTTCTCTAGAGTTATGCAATTGCAAATTCTTGGATTTTTGTCAAAAAGCATAAAAATACAAAACCTTTGGAGTTTCTTTACAGTGGGATTTTACAGATGGCTCCAACGTTTATTCATTTAGCTACATAACCGAAGAACATCTCGCAACATTTTTGTTCTGCACCAAGATATGATACAGACGGGAATATAAGGATTATATAAACTTACTGTGTGAGATAATATTAATGGAATCATATTTAAATTTTCTTGAATCATCTATATTCATATTGTCAGTTCCCAAGAGACAAATAATGTGGCATGAAGCATAAGCATGAAGAGTGCTATATTTCCCTCACATATTAAATTTGAACTTTGAGCTTTAACACAGCAACTTGCTGATTACACACCATTATGTCAGTCATGACAATCTGTTAGTTCAGATGAACTAATTAGACAAATTTAATATCATTATATAAGCATATATGTATAAACATATATGTAAATATTTATACGAGACTCAACTTTTATTAATTATTCTTCCTAAAGCAAATCACCCAAAGAGTTCCGACTCCTGAGAAATTAATACGCAAAGGATGTGTCACAGGAAGCACCATTCTTGTAAAGTAAAAACCCTTCTGGACTGAACTCAACACCCAAAGAGCTCACTTCTTCCTCTCTGAGGGCGCAGCCTGGGTCTCTCTCAAGAAGTGGCTTTTAGCACCATATCTCAGCTGGTACTTCTCAGCTAAGAATGGAGTCCAGCTGTAGGAACAAACCTTTTCCTCACAATTCCTGCAGGGTAATAGAAACCAAGAGAACTTTCGCAACCAAGACAGGCTACTGCTTTTCAGGAAAGGAGGAAAGAGGTGCGCTCTGTCAGTAGAGCTTCATATCCATCTAGGAAATAGCAATTGATAGCAATCAGGCATCCCAATTCTTTTCTCAGATAATGCTTGTCTTCCTATTACCATAATTCCCTTCAGTATATTATGGTGGTTCCTCTTTGACCCCATTAGTTCCAGTGCTTTGAGGAACCATCTAGAACATATCTAGGGTCTAGCAGTTTTACAGTCAGTGGTACAACGTATGTGCAGTGTGCAATTTTTAAAATTTTAATAATTTGCTAATGGAAAATAGAAATATCTTTCCATATTTGTGTATCTTTGTTTCAAACCATCAGTTCTTTTCTTTTCTGAAGAGCATTTGGTTTAAAGTTTATACTTACTTTATTTGTATATTATGGCTGTGCCCAGAAGCCAATGAGGCTGATTTTCCAGAACATTAGAAACATTAGAATCTTCATCCATTTTCTGAGAGGATGATGTTTCTCTGTTATCTTGCCAGCCATCCACCATAAACCCTTTTCTTTCCTTCTCACCTTCTCTATTCTTTCTTCTATTCTCTCCTTCTCCTTACCTATATCTTCCATATTCTCCTACTTACATTCTTTTAAATGCTAACCAGTTCCAAAGAATAGTTCTTATCCTGGCATTTCCTTCTGTCTTTTAACTGTATGGGGTACCCAGCGCAATAGCTTATAAGAAACCCGTTTCCCCTTCTTTCTCAAAGCTCTCTTTGATTCCTCAGGTATTACGGGAAAATATTGCCAATTACTCTGTTGTGCAGTAGCAAAGCCTAGAGTAACTCCATTTTGTATGACAACCTAATCCAATAGGTGCATGCTAAATGCACCATTCTCAAAATGCTTCACAGATTGAACCCTTTAGGGAGCATAGGCATTTCTCCAGTTAATTTCTGGAAACCAACAGGGTTTAGGCATATGGTGCTCAGAATGGGGCAGGTTTTGGCATGTGAAGAGGTGCAATTCTAAGAATATGTATTTGTGGAACTTAGCCTTGCCCTGAAATTTAGGTAGCAGTCATCTGCACATGTATTCTGAGGGAAGAAAAGAGAAAATTTTGGACGATATTTCAAAACTAAAAGTTCAACTTTTACATGCTTTTTAAAAATAACATAACAATGAAAAATTCAGTATAATGCCTCCAAAAATCTGCATTGTGTATCAGTCAGAATTTATTTTTAAATTACTGCCAACCCTGCTGGAATCAGAAAACATAGAAATATCATGTTATTAGAGTGAGAGCTTTCTTTCATATGATTTACAGAAAGATTTCTCAAGCAAAATATCTGTATAGATACATCACAAGAACAAAAAAGACTGTGAGCCTTTCTGGCACAACCTATAACTAAAATAGCCTGCTATCTGCAATCTCATTACAGTGAAGAAAGTGGGAAGTCTTGCTTCCTTACAAAGTAGTATAAATGAAAGTGTAGTTATTAACATAAACCAGGAATGACACCCTTGAGTGAAGAAGGGGCAATCAGTAACAAAGGATAGTAATAATATAACAATCATGTTATCATCAAATGATGACTACTTGATTGTGATAGATTAAACAATCGCAACATTTTATTACTTCATATCCCTCCTGCAGTAACATTACAGCAGCAATTATGTCATTTTTTTCCTGTAAATTTGGCACCTGCTGACTTAAAGTCATTTATAGGATGTTGTTAAGTTGGTTTCTTAATGCAGGTGCTAAGTTACCATTAACACACTTAATGACCACAAGGAATATGAAATTGGATCAATTAAAAGAGGGGGTTAGCCCTCCCACAGTTTCTAATCACATGTGGACAACCACTAATGAATTGGAGCTCTCTTGGGTATCTATTCTGAAAATCAAATCTTCTAGACAGTTAATCAATTGAGATAGATATCAGTTGAGCTTGTGCTCCACTGGATTCCACTGCATCACTGCTACTTGGAGAAAAAGAGGCCAAGTGAAAAAGGAGTGGTGGTGGAAAGTGAGTTTAAAGGTGTTTATCTGCAGTAATGTATAGTGAATAATTATGCTTAGTGTTATTTCTGAAATTCCATGAGTGTTCAAATAGAAGGACTTTTTACACTTTATTTCTGCTGACTTTTTCCATGCAAAAATAACAACAAAAGTTGACAAGCAAGCAAGATCTATTCCATTGCTCTCAGACCTTGGACACTAATACTGCCATGAAATAGCTGTGGGCTAAACATCTTTTCTGGCACAAACACAGTAAACACTCGGTTTTGCTTCCAAAATACCTACTACCCCATATTGCCAGATGTATGCAACTTTACTAATGCCAGGACTACGGCAATGATTTTCTTAGTTCCAGAATTAATCATATGCCACAAAAAGGAGTATGTCCTTATTTAAGGAAAAATAAGATGAGAAACACATAATCCCTATAAACCCCCAAGACCCTCTGAGGTTAAAAATATTTTAGTGCATTATCTTGGACTGCACTCTTATAGTGAATGCTAATTAGAACTGCCAAGTTGTGCTTTTAAGATTTTCTATTCATATACTATTTTACCCACTGGCCTGAAAATAAGTGTTTTGCCAGTATGTTTCCTCTGCAAAAGCAGGGGCTTTTTTGAAAGTATGTATTTCAGCAGTGTTACATGCACAGACAACTGAAAATCACTGACTGCTTGTGCTGCATATGAGGTCTATCACAAATCTCACTGTATTTTACCAGTTTCCATAAGGGACTATGGCTCCAGTCTCATTCAGTTTATTTTTCCTATCAGTTTATACGAAGTACCAACCAAAAACGCTGAAAAAGAAAAAAATGGTGGATTAACTGGCTATGCAGAGGTGATATACCCAGACCATTCCACATGAAAAGCCTTCCAATCTCTGTGGAGATTTGCCTCTGTAAATCCCTGTTCTTGGAAGATTGACTAGCACTAAGAATTACTTGGTGAAGGGAAGCTCAAGAGTACATAAATAAGCTATCCCAAAAAGAACGTATGACTTTGCTTCTCAGCCAAGAGAGTGCCACTCAGCAAAAAGTAGGAATGCAGCTCCAGATGGCAGCTTTTCAAATTTGAAAGATAAAGATATTTCTCAAACATTTTGTAGGAGCTGCCTACTATCTGACAGAATGGATCTTCAGACTTTCAGAACTACTGCTTCTTCCTGATCAAAGATACAATGAATCTTTAATCATTTGAGTTATTTAATAACAAAATCGATACCCTTCTGACTCATCCCAAATTCCCTAAATAAGTTTTTGAAGAACTTTCAGTCAATAAATGCAATAGATTCTTCCTTCATTACTGAAGATAATGAAGATGCAGCCATTGTTTTTCTGGCTTGTCTTTCTGGGAACAAGAAAACAGATCTAGAAGAGGTGTTACTGCCACCAGTCGCTGCAGTTCTTAACTTTCAAAAATCTGGAACTGAGGAATTAATTACTCTTATTTCCTCAATATCTGAAGTCAAATCATATATAAGAATTGTTTAATTTAGCAATTCATACCTGAATTATCAAGGTTTGCTTACTGATATTTGTGATATTGGAGGTAATGCATGCATATCCAGTATCAAAAGTATGATTTTTTTAAGGCATAAAAAATTGTGGTCAGACAAGTAAAAATAATCACTTATCAGAATACTCGTGTTTGTCACCTTGAATACATAGCTCCTGCCTTTTTTGTTTAATAAATTACAAAGATAATAGCAGCAGGGTACTCTACTGATCTTTGTTACATATATAGATATCTGTTGAAAAAGGGTATGTATATTCCCATGGATAAGACAGTTGATACTCTCAGGCTCTTGTCCAGTGTGGGCCATGAAGGAACATAGGTCTTGCCATTCAAATATCAAAATGAGTTCAATGATTTTTTAAAAAGATATCAAGACTTATACCTTCTATGTGAGTGAATATACCAAGTATCAGCCAGGTAGGCATCTTATCTCTCTAAGGTCAATGGTAAAGAGTGTATGAGATACCGATATGGTACAATGTATACGCATTCATGCTCACACCTTTACTAAACAAAAAGAAAGGGGGGAATATCATCATATTTCCAGAATATTTTTTCTTCTGATTCTCAGTCTCTGGTTTTTTAGCTAAGGATTAGAATTTGTTTGCTTTAAAATTTTTTCATCTGGCTTTTTTATGGGATGTTATCCACAGTCATTCTAGTCACGTTTTTCTTGTACTCTTTCTAGTGTTTGCTTAACCTAATTAGTGTTCACAGCTAATGCAATAGCCATTGGTGAACGTGAGCTGAAATAACCTGCAGAACTTCCTGCAGCCCAGTCTTGTCAATGTCTGGTTAAATCCAGCTCTGTATGGCAATCGCTACTGAAAGGTCACTGTTGCTCATCATTTCAGTTTTTCCACCCTTTCTAATCTCCTTCTCTGACAAGATCCTCATCAAATCATACCCATATGCAGTATATGAGAAAGACGCAGAGATAAATTAGAAAAATAGTCCTTTAGAAACAAAGTTATTGCAGGGGGATGGCGGAGTGGCGGGGAGGGTATGTGGTAAGAGCAACAAATACCCTACTGACACCAATGCCTTCTTGCTCTCCTTACCTCGATTTAGAGAAATAAGCAATATACATACAACAGACGTACTAAAAGTAGAAATGGTATCACATCAATATCTCATTCCAGAACGTCTGAAGGTCACAGGCAAGATAACGAACAAGAAACGCCTAAAAGGGTCAAACTGAAAAAGTCATTAGAAACTATAGTCTCAAAATTACAATATTGAAGTCTAAGGGTTTTCCCCTTAAGCATTTAAACACCATGAAAAAAGTATGTTAGCTTAAAATATTTTAAATACCAAATCATGGTTGCAGTGAACAAAGAGAATCCAAGGAGTCTAAACTTTCATTATACAGACAGCAAAATGGCAATCTACATTCTGCAATGGTAATTCACTGTGGTTAGTGATACCCTAAAGAAAGGCAATTAGTTTCTAATGTATTCAGTACTTTAAAATATATTTTTGTTTTCTCTATTTATTATTTATGTTGAAGAGTAATACTTTGTTTTCTTCAAAACTTATCTTCAATTCCTAGAAACAAAGTGACGTTTTGATACCCGTAACAGGTGAAAACATGGTAAACATTAGTGATAACAAGCAACCACAGTCCTTGAAGAGGGAATTCAACAAAGTTTAGACATTACAGGGTAAACTTGTTAGTTCCTGAGCATCCAACCCCTCAACTAAAAGTCACTTAAAATATATTAGTACTTTCCTTTTATCACTGATGCGCACTTCACTATTAAAGCTTCACTTCTGTATGTCTCTGACAGGTTTACCCTTATGAGTCTGAATAGATCAAAGCCTAATATCATTCAGAACCTACAAATTACACAGCAAGACTGGACCAAAAGGAGATTATTTCAATGCTTGTTATACCCACAAGTTAGGACATTTTCCCAGGGACCAGAATTTAATACAGGTTAGTTCTCTATAAGAGAGACAGAGAGTTACTTTTTGGTTTACATTCACCAAAACAATTCCAGATTGTCAACTGCAAGTGGCAACAACTTAGGAAGACATACAACTCTGCCTGTATCTTTTCTTTCTTTGTTTTCCAGATCCCATTTTGAGGTACCTGGCTGTTCTGGTATTCTGCATACGTGTTTTGGGCACCTAAATTAGAGATGTGCATCCCACTACAGAATAAAGTTAAATACTTCGGAAATGAATTTTCAGAATGCTCACATCCTATATTAGATAAAGCCATTGGTATTTACTAGAAGACATACTCACTGGCTCTATTTACTAGTTAGTAGTGTAAATAATAAATAGCAAGCTTAATGAAGAATATCTAACTACTAGGACAATTTCCATGTAATAAATGTAGTTTGCAATATCAGTCATGATGATTTTCTTTTAAATATCCACCATTAATGTTCTATGACAGGGGAACAAGAAAATCATAGAATCATGGTATCATCAAATAGTTTGGGTTGGCAGTGACCTTTAAAGGTTATCTAGTCCACCCCACCTGTGATGACCAGGGACATCTTCAACTAGATCAGGTTGCTCAGAGCACCATCCAGCCTGACCTTGAATGTTTCCAGGGATATGTGGACTTCTTTGAAATTACACACAAATTTTATCCTCCAGTTTAGTAGAAAGTTTGTGGCATGTAAAGTAAAATAACATAACATACACTTGACTAAAAATTTAAAAGATTAGGACAAATTGGATGACATAGGAAGAAAATATTTTAGATGCATGTGCGATTCTGTGCTCTCGTATATGCAAAATAACTGCTAGATCCAGCCTTGCATTTTATCAGTAACATTTATAAAACAGTCCTTAGCTGCAAGAAATTATAGACTGCAAGAAAGTCCCTTTACTTTGAGACATAAAACATACCTTCCAGAATTTCAGTCTCATTCAATGTGAGAAATTCTCTTATATTCCTAGACAGGGCACCTCTACCTATAAAAATGTAACACGTTAATTGAAACATCTGTCTGACCCAGTGATTGATTAAAGTTACAAATCAGACCCCTACAGAATTCTCCATTGCACACCACTTGATGGAGATTTGCCAAGAGTTATCTAACTGCCCATCAAAGAATTAGGAATTTGTAAAGGTTGAGACAGGTATGATAGATGGGTGGGTATGGAAGATGGAAGGGAAGATTTTTTTAAATGGTTTAATCATAAAGGATTGCAATAAGCATAGGCAATGCTGTTAAGTTTTGTTCTTTCAGGGTTATCGCATACATTCATTATTTTACCAAGCTACAAAAAACATCCCAATCTATTTTGTGGCAAGATAGATAGGTGAAATCAACTGGTTTGTTTGTTTGATTTTTATTCTAAATACATTTTAATTTCTTGTCTTGTTTCACAGAAATCTACAACTTATCACAAAACAAAGACATTTTTCTGTTTCACCTGTTACTCCACTCTAAGGAATCTAGAAAGCTCTAGCTGATTTGCTTTTTGTCTCCACTTTCTTTTCTCCTAAGTTTTCTTTTCATGTAATGCACTCCCTGGCTATGACATGCCAGAGAATACTTGCTAAAGCTTCATCAAAGTAGAAAGTTAATGCCATTTTCCTTTCCCAAGGAGAGATTCAGAAAAAAAGAAGAAAAAAACCCAAAAAAACCAAAACAAACAAATAAAAAAACCCACAAACAAACTGTTAGATTATAGAAGTTTGTACTAATTTATAGATTTTCTGACCAGAAAGGATCATTGTCTTAATTTATTCTGACTTCTACAACCAAGCCCATTGGAATTTCACCTGAAAATTCCTTTGTCAAATTCATAGTTTGCAATGAGACACAGAGTTTTCAGTGAAACACTGGTTTTCTTGGGTTAAAGTTTTCAAGTGAGAGAGAATCCTGAACATCCAAGGGTACGCTGTTCTAATGGTTAAAAAACATAACTATTAAAAAATTGCCTTTCAGTTCTATTCTAAATTTAAGTTTACTTCTTACTACTGATTCTTAGAAACTTTTTCATTATTACATTGAAAAATGTTTATCTGAGAAATACTATTTTCATGTACTAATGGAGTGCAACCAGCCTGTCTTTTAAGGCTTAAATACATTGATTATCTTCAGCCTTTTGCTCCAAATCAGTTTGCAAAATCTTGGTAATTTTTCATCTGTTGCTTCAATTTTTTTTTTTTTTGAGAATTCATTTATTATTTAGATCATAAAATTGTGAAAAGTATTAAATTATTTTGACACTGTCACTTCTTTTCAGTCATTCATAACTGCAGAGTTAAGTAAATCACTAGTTTTGCCATGATTTTCCATAAGTGTGTGGTCAAATTGTCTTCCTAGGTACAGGGATATTCCACTGGCATTTCCATGTCTACACCGTAAAAAAATCTGGCCTTCAACAGCTGACCAACATACTGAAAGAAAGCTAAAAAAAAACCATATAAATAAAACTCCAGTATGAAAATAAACATAAAACTGCTAATGAAATAATAATAATATGAAATAAAATAATAATTAAAAAAAGAAACAAACAAAAAAACACCCTTACTGTAAAATCACTTTCTGCAACCTGAAATAATGTTACTTTAAGGAATGCACATAGCTTTCATGCTTACACAGTGCTATGTCTCTGCTTACCCACATATAAATATACACCAACACATATACATGTGTGTATATATATATATATATATATATAAAAATATAAAAACCACACACCTGGAAACATTTTAGTGCTATGAATCCTTATACTGTCATTTAACGTGCATTATAGTAATAAATTTTGAAACTTACAGAAGAAGGCATATTCAAAAAGTTCAATGAATCATTCAATTTCCAGATGTACTTCCTCCATATATCAGTAGATTCCTAGTGTCATGCTGTCAAACTCTGGAAGGTTGTGTTCGAATTAAACACTCCAACTCAGGCTTTAACATAGGATGGAAAGCTTATTTAACCTGACAGTACTCTAGAAATAATCCTTCTGACTTGTCAAAAATGGTACTTGCCAAGATCTTTACATTATTTAGAAACAATTTTTTTTTTTTTTTTAAAAAAAAAAAAAGAATGAGAAATCTTATAAATCCTTATGGTCAAATTTGAACTGTGGCAAAGGAGAGACACTTAAACTAAAACAGAAATCTCATAAAAATACATCATTTGTGACTCTGAGTTTAGCTTTAACCCTTAGCTACATCTAAAACCCTATTAAAATTGAAGGAATAAATGATAAAGAAAGATGATATGTCTCAGCAATGTTTATCAGTGAGAGTCAGTTTTTCATCTGTTAACTGATTGTAGCTGCCTTTGCAGAAGCAGCCTACAGTTGACCATGGACATCTAAAATGTTTTTCAAAGATGAAAAAGCTTGGCTTGTTCTATTGTTTATAACACATTTAGTGAAATTTAGGACATTTAAAACAAATGTCTCCTTTTCACAAAAGGGGCAACCCCTATTCTAAAATTCTCATAGAATTAAAAAAAAAAAAGAAAACAAACAAACAATCAAAAAAAAAAAAAGAAAATCACAAACCCAAACCCCTTCAATAGAAATTTGTTAAGGATCTTATTTTCTTCAAAATATCTCTTGATCTTACTAGTCCTTTTCTGTTTCTAAATATATGGTTGTTTTTGTATAAACAGACAGTCACAGCTGTGCCAGAAACACACTGATTCTCACTTCTAGATGGGAGGCAACTTACTTGAAAGCAATTAGTTCTTTTGAAAGGTTCTGTTTGCTCTTCAAACAGTAAAATGCTTAAGTGTATGCTACGTGTGTATGTAATCATATTGACTCTGGACCAATGTGCTTTATCAAGTAGTTCCGTCTGTTGGAGTATTTTTTTACTTCTATGTACTCAACTAAGTAATCTAAATGATAAACACCTTTTCAATTTAGTTAATCTTAGCTAACCAAAAGGATCCTTGGTTACACCAGTGAATCTCTGTACCAATTTTACTCAAGTAATGACAGTTGCACAGACTCCTGTCTTGTGCTTTTGTAATTTAACTACATTACATTTAAACTATATAAAATATTTAGCTATATAGATTGGTTTTCATGCCTAAACATGGGCATGGTGTGCCTTTTCAGACATACGAGGTTAGCCAACTAGCAGTATAGGGGTATTATATTTGACTCAGGACGTGCAAGAGAGCTGCACCCTTCTGAACCAGCAACTAAAGTCATACAAAAATATCCTAGGACTCTCAAATGATGGTAGACAATTAAATTAAAGCAACTGAATGGAACCTCTGGTGTCTGCATTCAGATGAAATTGCTGTTTAAGCTTTGTTGGCTGTATTGTCTGACTATAATGGGAGCTTAGACACATACCTTGTATAAGGGCCTCTATGCTGTAGATGCCTACATTTGCGAATCTGAAGCAGTCTCCCAATCTAGGAGGGAAATTGTTGGAATATATACTTTATTTCAATATTTTACCTCCTTTCAGTTTCACTGACCACTTCACAACAGAAGGCTTTTTCATGGGCCACCTTCCTGCCCAGGAATCCAATCGCTCGTTTCTTAGAGGGAATGTGTAAATGTCGTGCAGACGCTCTCTTACGACTCCTACAATCTCATTCTCACTGTTCTTCACATTGGGAAACAGCCTGATTCCCACTAGGAAATGGACTGGTTCCCACTGTGACTTCAAGTTTACCTTCGTGTAGACCCAAAATAACCTGTTGGAAAGAGGCCAATAAAAGGTCTGGGAAGAATAGCTGTCCCTGGAAAAATTCAGTGTGATTTGTACTCTGTCTAACGCAGTGTTAACATAGACCAAAGTAAGTCCGTTGAAAGATCACAAAAAAGTAGGAAGAAAGAGCAGGTGAGGTGACAGATGTCACAACCATAAGACAGAAGAAATAAAGATCAATACCGAGACAGGCAAGACAAGACCCCTGACTGGACAAATGAAATTGGTTTTGCATAATAACTAACAGCCTGTTAAGGATAAAGATGAAAGACAGGATAATGGAGAAGAAAACAGAAGAAAAGAAGCCTTGACCTAACAACACAAAGAAACAAGGCAATCAAAAATAAGCTTCACTTATTTGTAATAGAATATAATTATAGTTAGTGTAGTCCCGTGGTGGCATGCTGTGTTATTATGCATCTGCTTGAGAGTCTCATGATAAGCTGCAGTAACTGTAAACCCTGAGTGTGAGGGTTGCCTTTCTGAGTTCCTTAAAAGCACTGACTGGTGAGCCCACTGGGTGTTCCTTGGTCAGCGAGTCCCTGTAGTAGATGGTGAGTGTCCCTTCAGTCCAGTGGTGTTGAGAAGGGAAGACCTGCAACTAGTGTGTAGCATGTGTAACACCAAACCAAGATTGCTTTTGATGAAAACGAAGGCAGGGTGAGCAGTGCTTCACTCCAGTGTCACTCTGGATACGCATGGGCATAGTAGTAATGCATGCTGGGAGTCTGGAGTTTTTTATATTCTTCCCATAAAATAGTTTAGATGTAGTTTGCAAAAATCATGAACAAGTGCATTACAATCTGAAAATCAATTTCAGGCTCAAATATGCCATTTAAGCTGCCTAGAACATGACAGGCAGACTTAAAGATGAGGATTGTCCTTAAAATACCTCATCTAAATTAAATTTATTTTAAAGAATGTCATTATCCCTCAGAAATATTAGCTTGGGCATTTTTCAGATCTGTCATAGCTCACCCAGATTTATCAGGGGTTTTTAACCCCACTAAATAAAACAAAAATTGGCTAGATCAGTACAGTCAAACTAATACTTGCAAATTTAACTCTTACTTCTGTTTGTAACTTGTTTATCAAGGCTTCCTAATTTTACAGGTTTATTTGTCTAATGCCTTTGCGTATATATAAGCTGCCTAGTTTCTGTGAACATCTGTAATATATGTGAGAGATTTTTTTGTGTTAAATCCACAGTAAACACGAAAAGAAATTCTTAATAGTTTTTAAAGATCAAATCCATTCAATAATTATTCTTTCTGTATGAAGTGACCCGTGGCAAACTCTGGTAATTCTGCAAGGTCTGAGGTCTGTCTCTAGACAACATTCAGATCTTGCATACTTTGGGGCTTCTTTTTAAAGCTGCTTTTTGAAATCGCAGTAAAAAATAACCATTAATTATCTGGCCTGACCAGTATGGATGCAATATCACACACTTGAGGAAAAGAAAAAGAGACATAGGTCAAAACCACATTACGGAGTAGGCAAGGCTGAGAAATGTCTGTAATTTAAATGAGTAGAGAATAGACATAAATACACTTTCCACCCACTCTCAGATAAAAGACATTTTGGAACTCAAAAGCCTTGGAAAAAAAAAATGTTATTGCTACTGTATCACTGTAGGATCTCTGTGGTGGTGTTGTTTATCATTCCACTCCATTCCAAAGGAGCCTTGTTTTGGGCTTAAATTTTCTACACTTACCAAAGATACATCATTAAAATGGAAGTAGATTAGTTAAATTGTTCCTCACTGACTCTTAACATAGTCTGAGTAAGACCATCCCTAATCGGGGGAAGCCCTCATTGATCCTCTTTATATTTTAGTACTTCAATACAGAGACACTGTGCAGGACTCATACAGCTGTTTCTTTCACATTGGCAGGGATCCAGCAATATGTGTCTAATTCCTTTTTCTAGTGCCTTTTTCTAATGCCAACATCGTAGGGCTAATCTGGTCCACAGCTGCTGATCCAGAATGATTTGAGTTTTTTATAGGCTAATGCCCTATTTCCAGTTCTGTGCTGAGGATGCAGATACCTTAAAGCATTTAAATTGGCACCTGAATCACTGCTTTTGCACTATCTTACAAGTCATTTGAGCTATAAAGTTTTGGGGTTTTTTTCTGTGTTACTCAGTGCAGATAGAACTGGGATCATACCATACCACAGATTTCTAGGCTTTACGTAATACAAGAACAAATTATTATGATTAATAACAAAGAAGAAAACGATAATAAATAATTATAATAATATTAATGATAATAATAGCAAATATTAGGAGGAGATTAGGAAGAAAAGAGAATGTATTAGTATAAGCAATGTGATTTGTCTGCATATATATGAGAAACAAGATAGCACTAGAGTCAAAGTACAATATACGTGATAGTAATAGAAATATAGAGTCATCAGAAATTGCACTGAAGTTGTGGATTGAAGTGTGACCTGAATCGAACTATTTGCTATTGATCTGTTATCTAAAACTCACGACATTAAACAGAGATGATTCCCGGGACTTCAGACTGTTCTGAATGAAGACAGCACTGCAGGATAGAACCTGGTATTCCAGTTCTGTTCGTCTTTGTCATCACCTGCTGTCTTTGTTACACACTGGAGAAACATCAGACAAAAAAAGGCAAAACTAAAGAAAAATAACTTAAGGAGATAGGAAGATTTTTGTTAATTTTTTTCCCTCCTTCCAGCTGAATGGAAGGGTGAAGGCTCCAGGGTCACATTTTCTATCATCTTTTTAACCAGGCCTGTAGTGACAGCACAAGAGGCAACAGTTTTAAACAGAAAGAGGGTAGATTTAGATTGGACGTAAGAAAAACATTCTTTATGATAAGGGTGGTAAGACACTGGATCAGATTGCCCAGAGAAAATGTCGATGCCCCATCCCTGGAACTGTTCAAGGTCAGACTGGATGGGGCTTCAAGCAGCTAAAGTTGCTCAAATTTTGGGCATTCAAACTTTTTAAAGGGGAAGAAGGCATAAAACTCTGGGATCCTTTCTGAAAGAGTGACCTAGCCACTAAACGGCTGTGCAAAGATCACCAGTTATACAGAGAGAGACTGAAATAGGTTCAATAAGGTAAGATTCATCTCAGCTGTCTCAATAAAGGGAGTTTTGCAAGGCTATGTTTTGTTTTGTTTTGTTTTTAATTGAACAGTCTTTGTTTGAAGAAATTAACACAGTAAAGTTGAAGACTACACTAAGAATGCATAGTAGTGCCGTTTCAGCCTGCAGTGAAGGTTTTGACAGAAGTCTTAGTCACCTAGGGGCGCATCAGGTGCCTGTGAAGTCTAGGTAGCATTTATAGATTGCATTCCTGAATTTAGCCTTATGAGTAACATTTCAGGCTCAGCTAAAATGCTGTCCTAGTGATATGCATTCATCTAAGACCTGGCATGTACCAATTTAAGCACATTACAACTCCTCCTTCAGAAACTTTGGTTCTAGAGCACAGAGATGCTATGAACACTCAGAGGCGTGAGCCCCAAACAGTGGTTAATTTGGAATTAAAAAATCTGATCCCGCAATCTTGTTATCTTGCACCCTGAACAGGGAGCCATGAGAAGTACAGCACTCAAGAGTTTGTTCCTTTCAAACATGCTGCCGTAATTAGAAGTGTTGGTGTCCAGATTTTCCAAAATAGCCTTCCGACTAGTTTTCTTCTACAAACAAGCACCTAATCTTTAACTGTTGCAATACCTGTGTCAAGTCTTTTTTCCTACCTTGTTCCTAAATACTTCAAGAATTTGGGCCATTTGGCTTAGGTGAAGTGTGTTGGGTTCCAGAACCAAACTGCAATGAACAGGAAAATATGTAAGGGGCGGGGTGGAGAGGGGGGTGGAGTCTGCAAAGGGAATTCTGAGGAAATCATGAGTGTCAACTGGTTGCTCATCTGATATGGAAAAGCAAGTTTGGTATTACTTTCAATGATTCATATACATAAGGTTTTTTTACTGATGTGATGTTTCATTTTACTTTTTTTCTTTCCTCTTTTCTTTTGTCTTCCTTTAAGACCTTCAAAGACATTTGCTTGTTATTAATTCATCTTGTATCCCCACCAATTACCTGAGTGCCTGAGGAGTTCTCAGGTATCAGTCTGAACGGATTAAAAAAAGATGAAGCAAGGCTGACCCTTCCAGCTCACAGAAGGAAAGGGTTAGCATGGAGATAAATTAGAAAAAGTAAATACAGTATACACTGACTGCTAAATCAATCTCTGTCTAACAGAAAAGGCCAGAATTTAATCATGTGACTTATAGCACTGACCAGAAATTGTTTGGCAATAGTTGTCTATGGCTGACAATGTCTTATATAAGTAGTATTGTTATCTCAGTCTGTGTCTTTGCCTGTGTGTTACCTAAGTCAAGGTCATTAGAACATAGATCTAGTTTCTATTAGATTAATAAAATGAAATAAAATATAATATACGCCCTTGTAGGAAATTATCTAGCAAATGAGTTCGTTCAAACTCTAGTCTCAGGAGAAATATTTCACTCCAAGGCATAACTAAATAAACACCTGTTAACAGACTGCATTTAACGCTAGTACTTTAACATTCACTGACAACAGCCCTAAACAGTGCTCAGAGAATTGAGATGAAACTGATTAACAAAAAAAAAAAAAAAAAATAAGGGAAGAAGAAAGGGATAGACTGGAACTCTCATAACAACTGAATTGCTTAATTGCCTTAGAGTTCTGTATTATATATATCTGACACTTCATGTGATCAAATATGCCACCATATAAGGATATTAAATCTGAGTAGGTTTATCACTGTATCAGACCTTGATACAAAATTTAAAATGAAATAAAATTCACCGCATTAGCAGCTCTTACATCATTACCATCTGACTACACAATACAAGATTCACTAACACTTCTTTTCCTGTCTTATTTTAACAGGAATTTGTACTTTGCACCTTGATTAAGTTGTTCCATTTTTTCATATTGCAAAAGCATTTCAACTCTTTTCATTAGTTTTCTTCCTCTCCTCCCACTGTATCTTTGAATTTTAATCACTCAGGGATTTATATTACTTTTTTCAAGGACAGTCGTTACTCTTTGTAATACTTATTGTGATGGCCTTTTAATAAATGGTTTATTTTTCCATACCAGCTTAGGGAATCTAATTCTCCACCTAATTGAAACCTCTGTTCACTGTTTTTGTCTTATGATGATAAGTATTTGGGTAAGCTAAGGACTGGGAAAGTGAGAGTTTCCATTTCTGGGCATTTTTTTTTTTTTTTTTTTAATTTGCTTTAGATTACTCTCTTATTTCCCGCTTTATCACAACTTATGGTGTACTGTTTCTATATTTCATTATTATCTGTAAATACCACCCTTTAATGTTTAATATAATCTTTAATATTACATATTTTTATCCCCATAAATATATTTAAAATGCAGTGCAATTTAATTTTAGCTTAACTGGTTTCCTGAAAGATAATATAGAGATTTTTACTACTTGCACAAATAGATACAGTGTATTTGGGGAATTCAATGGTGGTGAAAGATAAAACACCTACAGACTATTTCTTAAAGGTAGAACCAATTAAATAAAAATATCATAATAATGCGCACAGCTCCACAGAAGAAATCTATCTGCTAGGTATAGTCTACATGTGCCTTTAACATATTAAAAATATTCATACCATTAATTTAAGGTAAATGAACATGAGAAGTCCCTATATTCATATACCATAAAAATATTTTAAAATATATATATAGTAGCTAGGGTAAAAATTAAATAAACTGTAATTTGTTTGATGCTGATAGGAATGTGACTGTGTCTTTATGTGTGGGCTGCAATTCCTTTTAAAATCCACTCAGCATCATCCAGCCTGCTGTGTTTAATTTCAAAATCTAACATTTTCATAATATAAGCTAAATTGTTCGTTCACTTCTGCTTTATATGGCATGAATTAATATCCAACATAAAAAGTAATTCAGATGGAATCGTACTTACAGGACTGTAGCTATTCAGAGCATTGGTCTTAGCTGTAATTTCATCCTTGTATTTACTTTTCCGTCATTAAAAAGGACACTTTCAGAGCCTTCCTGAGGTTATGTTAAGAAAGGACTGCACTTCATGATATCCAAAATGAAGGCATCCATCCCAGCTTGTGAAGGAAAAGAAAAAAATCAATAAATTTAATAAATTCAGAAAATTAATTAAACCATACAACAAGAATCAGATTACTAAAGAATTTACTATATTGCATATATTACATAAAGTTGCATAAGGAGGCATATATTTCATAAAGACCTGGTAATAGGAATAATGGAATTAAAGATTATTTTATAACACGATTCAGTATCTGAAATGTTATTTATTCAAGACTAGTCCATGAATGAGAGAAATCTGTCTGAAACTCATCTCAGACCAAGCTGACATGATACTAGTGAGCTGGGGAAAACACCTGGGAATTATTGCAGAATTTATATCATCATCTTTAAATGAGTGAATATATCTGTTCTCACCAACGGTGCTCTCACTTAAGATGTACTCCAGCCCCCCAGCTGCTGGTGGATTGCCACATTTCAGTAATAGTTAGTCAGCTCTTCTTGGCCTCGTGTCTGAGAGACTGTATTTTATCCAATTAAATTATCGTTGTGTCTGATGGAAGGGTCATACCTGACTATAATTAGGAAAATAAAACAAGTCACGTGCAAGAGCTTACTTGTTGAATGAAGCCCCTACTTAAGGGTGTATGAGAGCAGTGCTCTGAGAAGTACAGTAGGAGTTAAATTAATTCCATCTCTTCCATCTATATAAGCACTAAACTAAGGAATATACTTACTGAAAGCTCCTTTTAAAGTAAGTGAAGACTGATTTTCTGAAGACAAGGCAGACCTTAGACAATCATTTTTAATCTCTGGACATTTTTTTCTGGATGTCATCAGGCTGAGCACTACTATGACACTCACTTCTATGTCACATGAGACACTAGAGAGTCCCAAACTAAATTAGGGTTAAAGTCAAAACGGCACATCAGTTAACCTCTGAAGTAAGGCACAAACTGGATATAATTAGGTGGGGTGAGTCTGGGACCTAACTAATTTAAGTCTGCCCATACAGTTTAGCATCTAGTTGACTTATCCTTTCTGAGGAGCATTTTTTTTACCTAAGTAGTAATTTTTGAATACTTAAAGGATCTGTTTAGAGACTCTTCACTTAAAAAACAAACAAACAAACAAACAAACAGAAACAACAACAACAACAAAAACAACAACAAAAAAAAAAACTGGGAAAACTGAGGAAAGATGCCTCTCAATGCAAGTGTGAAAACTGATCCCATATTTGGTCTGAAGCAGAACACTAGGCAATGAATTTCACTCTCATTAAAAAAAAAAAAAATCCCAAGCAAGAATAAAATCAAGCATCTTGGACTTAAAGAGTTTAGTACCATTTGAGATACCTTAGAGTATTGCCTTTGGCATCTGGTTACTACTCTAGAAGCCTTTGGGTATCCCACAAGGGTGTATGCTGTGAATTGCAAATCCTGTGCAGATGTCCCAGAAATTCTCAGGCATATAAAATGACTTTAGATGACTATGGTGAGACAATTAATGGAACTTCTCATTTTGGGTGAGTGTTCCCTTTGTTTAGCATAAACTTCCAGACAGCTTTATTCTCATGACTTTTAAATTTTATTAAGAATCATTAAGTCAACGTGGAAACGCCATACTTTTTGATTTTGTTTTCTTTAAAATTGAACTTTAAGATTATGATATAATGGTGTCAAATTTAGTGAACTAAAGATCCACCCAAAAGCACGGGGTCTTCAATGACTGCTGCGGTTTGAGATTTTGCCATGAACAGATTATTTTTTTCTTGCTTCTGCAATGAACAGGAAAATGCACAAATCTAAAAGAGCACGCGGCAAATAGTTCCTGAAGGTCACCTGGTGTAATAAACATAATTATTCCTTCATGTATGCATTTCTCCAGAAAATTTTCATTACCAGAGGAATGGAAAATTGATATTTAAAAATGAGAGTATTCCACCAGGCCCAGGATTCCCCTCAAAATCTAATTTTTCTTAAAAATGAATGCAATCATTAAGTAAAGAAAATGAATGGGGAAATGGCTTTTTGACCACTATGATGGGATAGAAAAGATTTTTCTATGGTCAGTTTTATACATGCAAGCTAGTGCATCCAATTCCATGATTGATGCGTGACTGCCCTGTAATGGTTTTGTTGTTTTCAGAACAGCTCATCTTGTGAAAGATGACTTGCAGCCTCCCTCATCAGGAGTCTGCAGAACCAGTTTAATGAAGGTGAAAGTATATGTGTTGCAGTTGGGCAAGCTTTTTAATATTGCTGCCAAGAAGACAGACAAACCTGAAAATTCTCTGTCAGTTTCTCAAAACAATGGTCACAGCAACAAGAAAAATCAACATCTGTTATATGTTTTTCTTTTGTTTCTTCTAATCGATCCAGCAAATCTTTGCCAAACATTTGCAGAGTGTGCCATAGAAATGTCACTTGAGGGTGAAAAGGAGTGTCACTTTATAAGTAAATGTCATTTTGCAAGTAAATACCATTCAGTAGGGAAAGAAAAATGACACTAAGATAAGATGCTTAATGGCTAAATGGCTGGTGATACAAACAAGAAGCAGAGCATGTAATGAAGATTCCAGTTAATTTGTACCCCATCTGTCTGATGTCTTGATAATAGTAGATGGTAAAGGAAGTGATAGTCATGGGTTTCCAAATCATCTTAACACTGGTAACACTACCATTCAACAAGCATTTGCAGCAAACAATAGTGTTTCCACCTTAGCCAAGCATGGTAACCAAAATGCCTCTCCTTTTCAATTCCTTCTTTTCCTTTCATTAAGTCTCAGGTTTTGTAGACTTCTCACGTAATCTCTGCATCTGTTGTCCTAACCTTGCCTCTCCTTTTGCTCCCTTCTCCTCTGGATCTTCTTTGCACTCACTTATCTACCGAAAGCACTGAGGTCCAGCTGATACTTAAACATTTCAACATCTGTGCTGTGCCATCATTCCTATCTCCACCCCAGAATCCTGACTACTCCTCCGTCTGCTTTTTGTATGCACTCTCAAAGAGGTGAAGATAGAAATTTATTTACCCTTACCAGCAATTTAATCACAAAGCTTGCTAAGGCTTGGCAAACATAATCCATATCTTGTGCATTTAGAAGACACAGAAGATCTCTGAGGCTTTGCAACTCATACTTTATTATATTAACACTGTCTACACAAATGCTACTTGGCAAAGAATCTATGGAATCTATGTTCAATGAAATCATTTACAATAAGCATTGATGATTGATTTAGCTTTTAGGATAGAAATAACTAGTAACATAATCTTAAATAGTTTGCATAAATTTGTAAAGAAGAATGTAAATGAGAAGTTTCTATTTATCTCAATATCTATTATCTTAATCTTCCTCTCCTCCATCTCCATCTGTTTCCTTAAAGTACCACCTCACTCTTCTATTCTTTCAAACCTTCTATCTAGGTTAATTGTTGCAGATTTTAGGAACAAGTATTTGTAAGTTCTCAAAGTAGAACTATTGTCAAAATTATTCAGAAGAAAGGAACAAGTCTGGAAAGGTACTGGCAACACACACAAACACACAGAAATAGTTAATATCATGTTTAAGGCAAATTGAGTCTGCAACTGTACTAAGGAAATAATATATATATATATGTAGTGCTCGAAGAGGTGAAAAAAGGTGGAAGCTCTACCTTGACACCAGCTTTTTCCTGAGAATCTCAGTCCTTCACACAGTGATTTTCACACAAACACCAATGATTTTGTTTTCTGACATCTAGCCATCCAATCGGTTTTACACATTTATCTATTACTTGTGTCTCCCATTTAAACCCTTTATGCCTTAAACTTTCATGTCTTCTCTGTATTGCTTACAGCCCTGGAGTGAAATTTTCTCATACCTTGTGAGTGCTGTAATCGAAGCCCCTCCTCTTCCCAAGACCTGGTATGTTTGGGGAGAAAAAACTTCTCATTTTTCACAGAAAGGAATGATTTTCTTAAAACTTTTTTTGCTCCAAACTTCTTCTTGTCTATCTTTTATAAACGTCAACAGCAGAAGATGTCAGCGGTGTCCCTGCTTCCTGCAAGAGTTTTCATTAGCTCTTCTTGCCTTGAGTGTCAAACAGAGAAGGCAGCTTACAGTGTCTGGCTTTTTTTCTCCATGCCCTTTTTGCAGGTTATATTAATAATATACTCACCTAGGAAATTTTGCTTTATATAAATTTCCAGAATTTGCCATTTGGCTTACTTCAAACAGCATTCACATGATAAAATGTCTGTTTGCACAAGGGGAAACCACGTAATTGGCAAATGAGAAGCACAGGCCAGGAAAACTGTAGGTTTCGACATGAACTGAGCCAAAAAAAAAAAAACCACTCAGTATTTAGTGCTGCTAGTGACATTCCCAAATTACACATCTGCTCTTTTTATTTACATTCTAGAGGACCAGAGAGCAGATGGAAAAGACAGTGAGACATGCAGAAAAGGACTATTCTCTCTTATAAATCCACTAAAAATCCTGACTGCTGACAATCACACAGAATAGAATTCGCTGTAAGTAAAACACCAAATGAAATAAATACATTGCTGTTTAGGCACTTAGCAATGCTGATATATTTTTGGTACAGATGATAGGCAAACTGAAGACCAAATCAGTCCAGTTGTAAGTTCTCTCACTTCTCTCTGCTGGAAGAGGTTTTATACTTTATTCTGACAATTCTGTAAATTTATGTCATAAGCCATATAAGCCATCAGAAAGAGGGAGTTAAGACAGGAAATATTAAAAAAAAAAAAAAAAAGATTTATTAAGCACATTTAAACAATTTACTGAATATTGGATAGTTTTTATTTAGATTCATCCAGATCCTAATTTTGTGTATTATTTCAGTCTTCATGAATAAAACACAAAGGTGTGATCCTCCACTACTGATGATAGCGGAATTCTTGATTATCCACCTTCAGTATGACTTGAATTTTTCTGCCAGTGCTGCAGGCAAATGACTTGGCCCCTAGAGGATAATGCACTTCCTTTTCACTCCTGATAGGCACTTCTAATGAAGAAATAATTTCATCCTGGTTTCAGGAATGGTTTCATCCTGGTTTCATGACAAGATCCAAAGTGTTGATTATATTTTGAATAGTTATTAACTTTAGTTAGTAGTTTTCAGACTTGGACTTTTAACTCCATCACACCCCTCAATTAAAGGAATGTTTTATTTTTTAAGAGTTTACTTTTTTAATTACGTTTGAATGCATAATATGCAAGCAGTATCCACCTTAATTCCATAATATGAAAACTTCAGATATAGAGCAGAGGTTAACTTATTTAAAGCTTACTGTAGTTTGAATTGTAAAATTTGAAATTACATTGTAAAATATTTTAACAGTTTGGCATTGTTTGCCTTAAAGTTTCCTTTTGCTGTTATCAGGTGGTATTAAGCCTAAACTGATATCAGGGTAATAGAACATATCTTTAGAAAAGAAGAAGTTTGCATAGGTACTGAAAAAGCACAAGTGAGAAATATGAGTGTATCAGCAAAGCCTGGGGAGAAAACTTGACCCTAACGCTTTTATGTTATAGTTTAGCTCCAGAAAGCACAATAAGAAATTAGTTTTACTGTCAAACTACGTAACCTTTGTTTACTGCCAAATTGGGGACATCACCTGATATTCAATTCAAATTACAGTATACTAACAGGCAACACAGAAAATTATTCTTGTTTACAGCTTTAGCCCTAAGCTTGCATAGCATTTGAAGTATGTACCACTATGTCAGTTTAAGATTGAGATCTACCTATGTGGCTTCATCTGCCTACACAGGCTAAAATTTTTATTGAAGAGTAGTAACATTTAAAATGAAAAGGATGTGAAAACACTATGGACTAAAAGACCATATCAGTGTCTTTTGATACCAACATATCAGTAAATTAACACTGTCAGAAAAAGAAAAAAAAAAAAAATCAGTATTTATAATAAGAATTTCTTAAGACAGTGAGAAAAACAGAATTTAATATGCAAAATCTACTTGAACTATCATTATCATTGTTAACAGAATTTTAAAAGCTATACATTTGGCTCTTTGATCTACAAAATTAATCTTATGAAAAAGTTTTCACAGAGATTTTCAGTTCTTCTAGTTTCTGCTCAGGCCAGAAATAACACTTCTAGAAAAACAAAAAGAAATCCTTAATTTTATATTTTTTCATAGCTTTAACAGGACTCGCAGACACTTATTTCTGTGGATAACTTCTGATACTCTTTATAGGTGGAAAAGTTGCTAATATATGTTATTTGTCATTCAAGTTTCCTTTTGACTGTCTTAAAAAAAAAAAAAAAATGCATTTAGTAAACAGTGCTACCATGCTGCAATAAACACTCTAACTCTTATTCAAATTTTGCCTCTCAGACACACAATAGGACTGGAAAGCTCATTTGACACACTATCTACACACAGGAAGCTCATACAGTTTTCTCTTTAGTTAATGTGTTGAATATCTCAGTTAATGTGTTGAATATCTAATGTATTAAATTTTGTCTTTAGTTAATGTGTTGAATATCTCAGGCTCCATGAAAAACAAACAAACAAATAATAATAATACAGCAGTGCAAAACCACTGATGAAAAGAAGCCAAGCTAGCACATAAAGTGAAGCTAATTGGCCCAGATGGAGTGTTTTAGATGAGATTGATCAAGCTGTGGCAAAGTCTTAGAATATTGTTGCAGAACTCATGTTGACCTTTGGACATAACTGATCACAATGATCATTTATTTGTACAGAATTTCAAGTGACTAACCACTACATTTTTCCTTCAGCGAGTGCATTTTATTGTTAATGGAATTGATGCTTCAGCAACAGATCTGTAACTATCTGTGGAATATTTCCTTGGTAAGCAAACGGTTCAGCTGTTCCAATAAAACTTCCAAGTTGTCACAAAAATTCATTTTATGGAGAAGTGATTTGTGCGTATATGTGTGTGTGCGTGAGTGTGCACACACATGCTTCTGTGCGCATCTAAAGGACTGGAATAAATTCCTGTAATTAATATGTAGTTTTCTAAAGAGGGATGCAAGGTTAGAGATAGAGTTTAATCAAACTTTTTTTTTTTTTTCTGACAAGGAGTTCTGTTGCTAGCCTAGTGATTCTGTAAAAAGGGATGAATATTTTCATAGAATACTTGTCACTTTTTCCTGACAGTATATGCAGATATTAATAAAGCAATATTAAATATGATTGTATGTGCAAATGTATTTGTAACAGGTAAGCCAGCCTTTAAAAGGACCCCAACCACACAAATCTTTGAAAAATACATTATTCACAAGATTTTGGGGTTGGTTGTGGCATAACCCTGGTAGGCAGTGAAGCCTCACACAGCTGCTTGCTCAGTTCCCCACAGTGGGGTAGGAAAGAGAATTGGAAGGGCAAATGCAAAAAACCTCATGGTCTAAGTAAATATGGTGTAATAAATGAAGCAAAGCCACGCATGCATGCAAAGCAAAATAAACAATTCATTCACTACCTCCCATTTGAGACAGGTGTTCCGCCATGTCCAGGAAAGCAGGGCTCCATCACACATGACAGTTACTTGGGAAAACAGAAGTTATAACTCCAAAAGTCACCCTCTTCCTCCTTCTTCCCCTAGCTTTTATTGATGAGCATGACATCAAATGGAATGGGATATCACTTGAGGTTATCACTATCAGTTGTGTCCCTTCCCAGCTTTTTGCCCACCCCCAGCCTACTCGCAGGTGGGGCAGTGTGAGAATCAGAAAAGGCCTTCACGCTTAGTAAGAACTGCTCAGCAACAGTTAAAACATCTATGTGTTTATCAACTTTGTTTTTATCCCCGATCCAAAACATAGGTCCACACAAGCTACTATGAAAAAAATTAACTCCACCCCAGCCAAAACCAGTCTGGGAGGTAAGGTTAGTTTTATGCACGTATTTGTACTTGAGTAGTTTCTGAATTAATTTGTTGGGTAAAACCTCAGTATAAATCTCAAACACTTGAAATTGAGTTGGGTGGTTTCTTAGAAGAGAAACAGTTTCTTTTCTCAGTATATTTTTTTTTTAACAGAAACAAAAGTAAACAAAAAGTAAAAGATAATCACTATATCATCTAATAGACATAGCAGAACTCAGCAACATTTAGGAATCAAGGACTACGTCCTTTCCCCTTAATCCATATGAAGTAATTATCTAACTTCCTTCCTCTAGTGGACAGAGGAAAATGAACTGAGGGTGATTCATGCTGTCGTCAGATAAGTGTCATGAGAGAGGAATTAGCTGGCCAAGTTAAGATCTCTTCATAATCATGGGGGGAGGAGAAACATCCATAAAATAATTTCTCATTGTACCTTAAGATAAGAACCTGAGATAGCCAGGGTAACTTATGCTCTAGCTTAGGTGACTTATGCTCTGACAGCTATTATATCTCTGCATTGTTCATAATGACAGCTAAAAACATGAGCTAAGATTTAGACATCTCGCAGAGATACGTTGAAGCAACAAATACCACCCTTACTGCTTTTATTACCAAGAGCGGCATACCATGACCACGCATATACAAAATTTATAGTTAAAATATAATTCTCTATAATGTCTATTTCTTTGCTTTTTCCCCCTCTACTTTATACTACTATAATCCAAATAAATCTGTGTTCAAACAGGGCATGTTTTCTTTGTATATTCACCTGGATGAAGGTCACCTATATCTGAGTTCTTGTACTGTCTTATCCTGGGGAGTTATCTTCATTTCTAAGTGATAACCTATGTTACTGCAATCCTTGCTATTATTACTCCAACCTCAGTGAGACTACAGGTCATATCCCACTGCTTTCTGTATTGTAATGCTTCATTTCTTTCTCTACATTGCATCAGTTCCTACAGAGCGCGTCTGTCTTCAGAGGACAGCTGGAAAAGCTTATTCACAACTATCAGCCTTCTCTTGAGAATTCACCGGTGATCAGCTTGCAGTGGTAAGTATATTCTCACAGTGATCTAAAATTTGGTAAAGTACACCCGGCCACTGGAAAGGTCTCCGTACTCCAGACACACCAGAAATCCCCTTTGCTTTGTGCCACCTAGTCAAGTCGGAACACTCGGTCAATATGAAGGAATATAAAATTATCACTGAAGAAGCAACTGCTTAAATGGTGACGCCATCTATTTTACTGCAAAGAACATTCCTATTCTAATTCTGCCATGTTACTTTGTGAGCATGTAGTCATTTAAAAGAATCTTTTTAAAAGGTTTCACTTGTCTTTAGTTACAGTATCTAGTCCCTTTGTAAATGAAGACATTTATACCTTTGCTACTTATTTCACTAATACCAGATAAAAGATTTGCTGTTCTTGTGTTTGTACAGAGCTTGTCATTTGCTATTATGGCATAACATGACATATTGCCTTTGTGGTACATTTTGATAATGTCAAATAAAAATACAGAACACTGGAATTTTTAGTTAGACTTTTTTTTTTTTTTCTCTCTCAACCTAAAGGCATGGAACCATTCACACATACAAATTACTTTTGAGAAAAGAGATTAAATATGGTTTAGCTGACATCTACAAACAATAAGATAAAACTACAAAAGATACATTACTTCAATGTGCAGTATAGGGCTTACCTGTTCATTACATTGTTTGCATGATGATGTTGTATTGCCTTATCATCTTGATTATCAAAAGCTAGGCTGTGCATACAAAAGATACTAATCAGAAAAAATAGTTTTATCAAATTAAATATTCACTAAAGCAGTACACTCAACAGAATATCATTTATATTAGTATATCTGTAAAGAGAATACACTACCTTTGTACTAAACCAAAACATACATAATAGTACAAAGAAGACTAGCAAAACCTAATTGAGGATAACTTTGTCACATTAAAGAGTATTCTTGGCAATAAGGTTATGCACAAAACCTTTCTGTGATTAATCTAAAAGTTTAAGCTAAAGAAATACCATATAATTGCTTATTATCATGAGCTTCTTACAAAATCTTAAGGGACAGTATAATTTGCACAAACATATGCTCCTTAGATTACTAAATATTTCTTAGGGGAAATGGTTAGAACATTAATGAATAATAACAACAGATAATTTCATTACATTTAACACAGACATAAGCATTTGTTTCTGTATCAGAAATGTTAATTGCCACAATAGATGAGAAGCAATGATTTAAAAATGTTTTTTTCTTTGTCTCACGTGGTTTAGCACTTATTCAAATTGTCAAAAAACATATTGTGAATAATTAGACTGATTTCTTTCTTTCTAAATTTCTAAAAATTCACATATATACAGGGAAATAAATATCTTTTATAAAGATAAAATTACTGAATGTCACGTATTTTTCCTATTAACATAAGTTTACAAAATTTATATTAAGTTTAAAATTTTGCATAATTTAATAAAATTTAAATATTGAGAGGTATAAGGAAAGAGATGGAAAGTAACATTCCTCAAAGTAACAAGATTAAGAAATGTAGGTGTAATGTCTGACAAATCTGATAACCTTCTATGACAGTGTGACTGGATGGGTGGATGAGGGGAGGGCAATGGATGTTGTCTACCTTGACTTTAGCAAGGCTTTCAACACCGTCTCCCACATCATCCTCACAGGCAAGCTTAGGAAGTGTGGGTTAGATGAATGGACAGTGGGGTGGATTGAGAACTGGCTGACAGATAGAGTTCAGAGGGTTGTGGTTAGTGGTGCAGAGTCTAGTTAACAAGTGATGTCCCTCCAGGGTCAGTACTGGGTCCTGTCCAATATATTCATCAATGACCTGGATGAAGGGATAGAGTGTACCATCAGCAAGTTTGCTGATGACATGAAACTGGGAGGAGTGGCTGACATGCCAGAAGGCTGGGCTGCCATACAGCATGACCTGGACAGGCTGAAGAGTTGGGCAGAGAGAAACCTTGCGAAATTCAACAAGGGCAAGCGTAGGGTACTGCATCTGGGGAGGAATAACCCCATGCAGCAGTACAGGTTGGGGGCTGACCTCCTGGAGAGCAGCTCTGTGGGAAGGGACCTGGGAGTCCTGGTGGACAACAGGATGACCATGAGGCAGAAATGTGCCCTGGTGGCCAAGATAGCCAAAGGCATCCTGGGGTGCATCAAGAAGAGTATGGCCAGCAGGTCGAGGGAGGTCATCCTCCCTCTCTACTCTGCCCTGGTGAGGTCGCATCTGGAGTATTGTGTCCAGTTCTGGGCTCCCCAGTTCAAGAAAGAGAACTGCTGGAGAGGGTCCAGCAAAGGGCTACAAAGATGATTAGGGGATTAGAACATCTCTCATGAGGAAAGACTGAGGGACTTGGCTCTTTTTAGTCTAGAGAAAAGAAGACTGAGGGGGGATCTTATCAATGCTTACAAATACTTAAAGGGAGGGTGCCAGGGGGATTGGAACAGTCTTTTTTCAGTGGTGCCCAGTGATAGAACAAGAGGTAACAGGCACAAACTTGAACATAGGAAGTTCCATCTTAACATGAGGAGGAACGTCTTTACTTTGAGGGTGACAGAGCACTGGAACAGGCTGCCCAGGGAGGTGGTGGAGTCTCCATCTCTGGAGACATTCAAAATCTGCCTGGACGTTGTCCTGTGCAACCTGCTGTAGGTGATCCTGCTCTGGCAGGGGGGTTGGACTAGATGATCTCCAGAGGTCCCTTCCAACCGTGACCATTCTGTGATTCTGTGATTCTGTAATAGTTGTGTTACTAGGAAAAACACCTTCTACTACCTGACAGTATTTCCTACTTTTTTTCCAGTTAGCAGAACTAAAAAAATAGACATATTTAAAAACAATCTTTTGAAGGAAATCATATCAGGCGCATCATCAGCATTTGTTTCTGTATTGTTTTATAGTAAAAGGTAACCTTCTATAAACTATTTGATAATAGTTGATACGTAGGTTCAGTTGTTTTTTTTCAATATGTCAGCAATTTTCTTGTTACCACACCATTCAGATTAAGCAAATGTCTACTTACTAGGACAAGACAGCAATACCAAAAATACTTTCCATATCAAAGGTCAATCCTTTATAAAATTTATTACTTAGCAATAGCAGGTCCTACATACTATTTAAAAGATGAATTCCTTTTCATACATTTAAAAGGCATTGTCAGCACAAATACATTTCCAATCAGTTAGAGACTGGGTTGACTTAGTCTGGTTTTGACATTTCTTTTAAGGCTGAATAATTTGTATTCACCAGAGTAAGAACAAACTAGAGTTGCAAAGGTATTAGTAGGATTTACAAGCATAGTAGACTTCTATTTCCTTAAGAGTTTAGATATTTTGGAAGCTTGCCTTACACCTTTGTTGGTTAGAATTCTCCCTTGGGATGTGATACAGATGAAAGACGTCACTGTACCTATCTAGGTGTCTTCCATTGGTCTGTCTAGAACGATATACTGTCTTTGACAGTGGAAGTGTCTGAGACAGTTGTTACTCCTGCTACTACTACTACTACTACCACCACCACTGTTATTAATGTTGCTGTTGTTGTTATTGTTATTATTTTAGGGGAATGTTGTTCCAGAATGAACTTGTTTTCTCTCTTTACATTTCCCAGAAGACTTTTCACTGAAAAAGACATGAGGTTAAAAAATGGTAAATCAACCTTTTTCTTATTGAAATACACATTAAAATACTCCGGAAAATCTTTATTGTTCAGGTACTCTAGTATTAAGACAAATACACCAGTAAGAGGTAAAAAATAATTTGGTATTATAAATTCTACAAGAGTCTACTGGAGCTCCAGGCAACAAATGTTCCTGCACAAGCATGAGTACCAAAATTATAACCTTATTTTCTTTAATTCTGTCTAGGTGCCAAATCCTTTTCCTTTACTTGCTTAAACTGTTTTCTAAATCATGAAACTCAACAAACTCTTCCATATTGTAGCCTTAAGTTTCAGGGAACTTGTAACCTTAAATTTAGTGATTAGCCCTCTCAGCTACTTTGGGACTACACCCTCATCAGTGAGGTGAGTACTTCTACCTGCATTGAGATCAGCCTCACCTCCTGGTTTGTCTTCACAGAGCATCCCTCCTTCTCTTGATGCTACTTGACAATAAGTTCCCGTCTCTGTTCTAATGACTATTTCAGTGCATTATATTAAGTATTAGTCATTTAACTTCTGAAAGTAAGCGTTTGGGATGATGGTCTAGATACCTGACTTTCTAAAATACATGAGTTTTGTTTTCAGATAAAGTAAAATTCAGAGATGCTTACTAAATTTAGACTCCTCCTGTGTTACAACTACAGGTACAGTTATAAGATCAGAAATATCTAAATCAGAAAAACTTAACTTTTACAAAGACAAAGTAGGTAAAGTATTGAGAAACAATATTATCTCATTTTGCAGTTAGACAAATAAAACATAGAGACATTAAATTATTTAAGCAGAGTCCACAATGAACTGAATCCAAGGATCTTAAAGATTAGAGCACTTTGACTGCATGACCATCCTTGTCTTGGAAAGATATTTGTGTATACCAAAATTACAGATCCATTTTTTCAGGCCATTTGTAGCTATGATGAAAATATTTTCTTTTTCTCTAATCATCTCATACCTGCATCAAATGTGCTGCTAATATCCAATACTAATAGCAGGGTTCAGTTACTGTAATAAAATCTCTTTGTAAATATTAGTCATTGTTCAAAGCTATGCCTTTTTTTTTCAATCTTATAAATATTTTAGCTTAGCTTTTTTAAGACATACAGAATGTAATTTCAATCAGGAGAAGGACTCCAGAGATCTTATGACTCTGAATGCCATACTACAAAAAACCAAATCTTCCTGTATAGAATTGTATCTCAAATAAGTCATTAATTTGGGCTTCAGCAAGGAGCTATATCTCCTGAATAACAAAACATCTGTACAACGTGTAGCAAATGTAAAGAAAAAATCAGTAGGCACTTGTTTCCTAAGAGACAATTGCCTTTCTTTATGTCAATGCTCATTAATTTGCAGACTTTTACTTTGTTCAGTCAACATGATTCAGTAAAGATTTTAAAGATTCTGTAGTCTTTTATCTTACTACTTTTGAGCAAGATCATAAAACAGTTCTAAAGCTTCAGAGTAAGAACTTTTTTTTTTTTTTTTTTTACAATACTATGAGGCAGTTAATGATATCAAATTATGTGCGTGGGCCATGATACTTATGTTGCAACAGAAGGATTTGTATACCATCATAGACCTGTATAAGGAACACAAGAGGTCCGGTCATTTTTTTAGGCAACAGCAGTCCAGTCTCACTTCTCTTCATACCCATTTATTCCTCCTTCTAATATTATGTGTGGTAAACTGAAAACAGTAACTAGTGATGACATTGTCTACACCATTTAAGACTTCATGTGGATCAAATATATTTTAGAATTGTATATATGTCACAGTCTTTTTAAATCAATGATTTATAGGTAGATTAGTCTGACTCAATTATATTTTGTTTCAAAATATTATCAAGCAACCCTTATTATATAACCCTTATTATATGTGTCTTTGGTAATAGCATCCACTGTTCCTCACGTCACTATTTACGCTATTCTTTACTGTCTTCTTCTTATTCCATATTTCAAATTTATTTGTGTATCTGCTGTTTCTGTATACAATAACACTATTTTAAAAATACAGCAAAATAATTGTACTGTGGACTGTGAACCTTTGACTTTATTGTCTTCTATTGTTTCAATAATTTACCACTGTTGCCTTAGTCACTGGTTAAAATTCAATCTAGATTAGGCAAAAACTATTCCTTGTTGGGCTGTTAACACAGTCGTTTAGGAAAGTAATCATTTACTAAATCCTAAATCTTTCAATTTTGCCTCCATTCTACAGCATGCCTCAGAGATTTCCCAATTAATACCAGGAAGGTAGAAATAGGTTGAAATCAAATCATCCATAAGCACAATCTTGTTAACCTAACTTGCCCTCCTTATCTCTTCATACAAGTTTTCATTTCCTTTTCTTTTTTCTGTCCTTGGAGGTTCATTGTACGATGTACCTGTCTTATTATCTCTTTAATACTCCTATGTATAAGCTAGCTTATTTCCTGAAGATGTCAATTCATTTCTTGATGTGTTTTATTTTTTCTAACTTGTAACAGTGCAATAAAAACTGAACAAAATAATCTTTCTTGGGAAACTTTCTGCCATAAGAGAACATTCTAAAGAGTATTAGGTGAGTATATGGGGTATAGATGGTTTTCCCTAAACAATATTGCCTCTCAAATGGTTTTAAGAAATCATGCTGGTCTAGATTTTCTGGAGGGGACAATTTCTCATAAGAGCATTCTCCAACCTGTGACCAGAGTGGAAGTCTAAACTCACAGAAGCTCACAAATGCAGATCCCCTGAACACTCTCAAAACAAAAATGTTTCACGTGTAATGGTTTTAATTTACAGATGATTTGGATTTTTTTTTCTCCTGTGTGGATAATTCTTGCAAACAGAAAGCCAGTGTTAAAAAAAAAAAAAAAATAGTTAAAACTTTGTATTTTGAAAAAAAATTGGTAACCAGTTTTGACCTCTACCATGATATGATGGCACACAAAAACCTGATTTAGTTCAGATATTCTTTGGCAGCATTCCATCAGAAAACTAGAGCATTTCTATACATTTGATTAGTACCTAAGCACTCATTTCCCTTTTCTTTCCTGCTCTGAGAACAGAGTTCAGTTTCCTATGAGAATACCAGTTTGTAACCTTTCCAGATACAGCAAATGAAGCACAGCTCAAAATGGATTAAAGAAAGTAAGAACGCACTATAGACAAAAGAGACTATGCCTATAATCCTCCAGCTATCTTCATTTCTTCTGACCTCTCTCTCTTTTCAAGCACCTTAAAATGGTAAAGGGCTAAATCCTGCCTATATATTATATACATTTCCCAATGCCTGACTGAAGCAGAACTCAGGCCCAAATTTCTTACAGTAGAATCTATTCACATTTAACGTAGCACATCTGCCTTTCTCCTTGGGTCTTATTTCCCAAATTTAACCAAAATATTTTTTTTTAAATGTTTTATCTCATCTTCTATCTTTTCACATGAATGCTTTGACTTTGGCACTTTTCCCCTATCTAATTCTGTTATTTTCATTGTCCATTTCTAACTTCCATGTCCCTGTTTTCTTTTCATCTGTTCCTCCACTTTCTAAACTCCTTTGCTTGCCCTTCTTGCTTTCTTACCATCTGTCCTAGAAGTCCCCAGTACAATTTTCAAAGTTCCCTTTTGTGGAATCCCAAGTGCCTAAATTTCCCTGCTAGTTATTTGTTAATTTTAATTAGCAATGTTTTTAGCTGACTGAAAAAGTTGCTAAACGGTCATGCTTAGGTGCTGAAGCATTTATATAATGTTGCCCTTTTGTCAACTTTAATATGCAATAGAAGTATTTTATACATTTAAAAAACAAAACAGAAAAAAACCCAACAAATGAAGCTCAAACAATTTTTAATAGTATATGTTTTAAAAAATGGACAAAGTAAAACTTGTCAAAACATACATATAGTACCTCCTAAGCTCTTATAGAATCACTAATTGCTCTATAAAAACAATAATAAATAAGGCAATAGCTTGTATGTTCTACAAAATTAATGTTTGTGTAATATTCCATAATTACTTTTTAGGCATTTAATACGTGTATATATATATTTTTATATATAAAATTTTCTGCTGCAAACAAGGTTTCTTCCCAGCTAGAGAAGGCTAGGTAAGGAACACTGAGAAGACTTCTGAGATTTCTGGTACAGTAATTTCAAAGATGCATTTCTTTTGTCAGTAGACACCACCAATTGCTGTAACTGATGTTTCATCCATTATACCAACTCGATTTCTCAGGAACAGATAATTAGCTAGACTCTACTTCTGGATGATTATTTTTATCTTCCGAGGAATCTTATCCCATAATGGACAAAATGTCATGAATAATGAGGAATTTTGCTGGTGAAAGCTATATCACTAAACCTAAAAGTGAATTGTCCCTTGTCTTTGAAGAAGAAGGAAAGAGATTTTTATGCATAAGTGGTCTCAGTTCTGTTTCATCTCTTCCTTGATGAAGTTAACACTACCTAGAAAATTAAAAACTGAAGATAAGGCTATACAAAGCTCGTCTTATATCTGAAGAAGAAACTGAAATAAAAGGAGTGATGCAATTTCAAAAATCCTCAGAATGCTCAGACAAAGTTTGTTATTTAATCATGCATGAAGATTTTTTTGCCTCTGAAATGGCATGCTATAAAATTATAATTGTATTAGGTGACTCACATCTATGCAATTACTTTACAATATTGCATTATATTTCCAAGGATATGTTTTTACTAAGTGCTGCCTATTGAGTTTATTCACATTATCTTATAGATATAGATGAGGGTCTTTTATTGTCTTTTTTATGTGAGATGCTTAAAGTACAGAAACAGATGCCTTCACCATGTGCTGCATGGTATCTGTACTGCACAGAGTCCCCTGAATCACTTCACGTTTTACACACAGAACAAAAAAGGCGGAATACTCTCCCTTATTTTCTTCTGAACTAGCAAACAACAGGAATATATTTGTGTTGAAAGAAGTTTCCACAGAGGTTGGTACCACTGAGCAAGCAGCAAATGAAGCCAAGCCAATGGCAGTTATTAGGATTTCATTCTGTTGAGTTCTTGTCACCATGTGGCACAGGACTTTTATTGGAACTGCTTGCAAGCTTGAAGACTTGGGGGGAAGCCAGCGAGAGAGAGAGAGATTTATTACTGGAAATATGTACCACTGGAAACTCCTCTTGACTTTCACTTCACTCTTTGACAATTTTTGTTCATTTTGGTGCACTTTAGAACCTGAGGAGCTATAGGTGGTCTGTAAGGGAGTTTGTGTGTGATATACAGATACTGATATCCCATCTGATAATATGGGTCCTAGGTATATTTATCATAATTTCCATGTCCATAAGGGTTTCAAAGAAAACAAGAAAAATAATTTTCTGATTATATCTTCATAACTGACCCACTTTGGCTAAGACACTTGCAGAAGGCTTCTACAGAAGAATAGGTGCACCCAGAGGATGATTCATGCAGGGGTAAATTCTTCAATTAAACTGAATATGCCAAAACTGTGGGTGGATCATTGCTGGAGAGTAACTCAGGATAATCCATACATGAACCTAGGCAGTTTCAAGGTGACAGTTGCCAGGACATTGCACTGGCAGGCTGTTCCCTGCGGGCTGGGTTAACAGGAGCAGGACAGCCAGAGGACACCAGAGGCAGCCCCAGACCTGGGCATTGGGCATTTTCCTGAGGATGGGGATGAACCAAGGCCGGGTCAGGACATGAGGCCATGGGTGGGTCTGGCTCAGCAGGGCCCATGGCTGGGCAGAGCAGGGCTGTGGGGAACGGGAGACTGGCCCTGCTGTGACATCGCGGGGGCAGGGGCTGACAGCCCTGGGGGTTGAAATGGGGTCCTGAATCATGCGTAGGGTGGGGGAGCCCTGGTGGGGTGGGCAGGGGCAGTGAGGCCTGTAAGTGCCCTCAGGGCCTTGACACTATTGTGGGCTCAGGGCTATCGTGCCAAAATGAATAGGCTTTAAGCTAACACTGTTAAGTAAAGTAACACTAATATATTGAAAAAATTACCTAACTGCAAATGCAAGCTAGCGCAAAGGGTGGTGTCAATGCAGCAGTAAAACACTTGATGGTGGGACAAGTGACGATGGAAAAAAACTGAAACTCAGCTGGCACAGTCCTTCTTTTACACCCCAAACAGAAGTGTTGTCATTGCTCATGAGTGCCAAACAGACAGGTGGCCACAAAACTTATTTACTACAACCCACGAGATGAATGTAAAACATGAGGAGAGGGTGTATATGGTAATGTCTTAAAGTAAAGAATTTATATTGTCTAAGATTCACCGCAATATCTCTCCCTCATGCTTTATATGTTCAGGCTACCACACATGCCTGCCTTCTCCCTTCTGTCTCTTCATACTTCTTCCTTACATATCCAACCCCCAAACACCTTTTAATATAGTATACCAAAATTAAGACCCTAAGCATGTGGCATACAGAAACTAGACATCTGAAGTACTAGCATACCCATTACTCTAAAATAGCAAAGTGTTTGGTGAATATCTGAGATTTTATTTTTCTAAAACTTCCTGTATTCACAAACGTTTGGATTTTCGTTTGGTTTGGGTTTTGTTTTGTTTTGCTTTTTTTTTTAAGAATTATTGTCCCATTTAATGATTAACAAATAAAATTTTTATTTCAGTGGAAAAGAGAATTAAGAAGTACTGAGATACCACAGCTGAGGTACTTAATAATGTATGAGTGTTTTGTAGTCTAATGCTTCTAACTTGACTCTTGTAATGGCTTCAGGCTTTGCATTCTTTTGTCTTCATGTCTTATACAAAATGGAGAACATTGTTTGTTGAATACTTTCTTTGCCAAGCAATGCTTTCAGATGGTGCTCAGGACAAGCATGCTGAAAAAAAGAAAGTTTTCATATTTGTGATTTTTTTTTTATTTTTCATTATTCTGTATTTCTTCTTCCTTGGATTCCAGACAAGTAAACAAAACCGCATTGTATGCTGCAAATTAGTCTCACACTTGTTTCTGACTGGAGTTTAAAAGCAATGCCCAGAACATGAATGGAGATTTTTTATTTTTGCCCTTTTTTTGAAAAAAAAAAAAAAAAAAAAAGTGTTTTTTTTAATCATGTATCCTTCTCTTCCTTGGAATTTTCCTTCCTAATTTGAAAACAACTGTGCACGTTGAGGCTCATTCCATATTATCCTGGGACCCATGAATTGGTGGATGATGGTTTTAGAGGCAACCAGCAGTGCCAATTATGAAACTACAGTGTCCAGTGAAGCACGTAGGTTGCAGCTCAGCAAGCTGAGCCACTGAATACTGAGTGAGTTTAGCAACAAAGGCCCTTTTGGAGCCACTGAACTTTTTTATTTTGTTTCTTGTTCATAAATTTTCAAAGTGGCAAACAAGGATTTTATTAATGCATTTCCCATTGACTTTAACGGGAATCACATAGCTAAAACTCATTGCATAGATATAAAAACATAGCTGTTATTGGAAGGTATTATATGGCAAATAGTTAAACAAAATTCACACCACACACAAAATTCTATATAATTAGAAGTAAAATAGAAAATAGATAAGATTGAGACAGAAAGCAACAAATATGATGACAGAGCATAAAAATATTTAGAAATATATTTTCATTCAGTGAAAAATATTATTCCACTGTCTTCAACAGTGCTATGGCAAATTATAGGATCTTACCCATAGATTTATTTGTCTTGAAACCCCTCTTATGCCTTTGTAAATGTTTAATGGATTTATTCCATAGGTGTATTTCTTAACTCTTTAAAGTTAAGTTCATCAATTTCATGAATAATAGGGTACGTGTTTATAATTGACTTTCGTATTAATCTCTGGTTCTTCATTTTTAGTGAGCTCAGGATTATACTTTATAAAATAGGCAATGTTAACAAGCACAACAATTAAATACCTGAATATCCAGTACTGTTAGTGGTATATCCCACACTGTTACTTGTACATGTCAAATCTATTTATAACTTTCTAAATATATGTCTATAAAATTTGTGTCCACCTACAGAATTGATATTGGTTCTTATATTTTATGCTTCTTTTGAATTATTGTAGATTCTCTTGTTTTTATCTTCTTTTTCTCCTTTTTTGAGTAACAAACTTAAAGACATGAAATATTACAAATTGTTCTTTTATGTTTTTCAGAACATAAACATTTGTACAGCACAAAATGGTGTGGAAAGTTGCATGTTAAATAGCAAAAATACACCATAACTCAAAAATATTTTTAAAGCTCTATTCTCAGGCAAGAGTTCTCATTCCTTGTGATAATATCTACACTTGCCTGAATTGGCAAATTTTAGGAGCCTAAAAGTCAAGATTTACCAGCCCATCTTTATGTGTAACTGTATTGTCTTTTTAGGTAGCTTGAGCTCACATTAAGTTTGTGCCATCTACAATTTCTCTCTGTTCTTTTATCAGGAAACATCAAGGTCTAGGTAGAAAGGATTTAGATGGTTTCTGTCTCCCAATATCGTTTATGTTACACTGTCACAAGGACAATGGGCACAGACAGGCTGCTAAATCAGAAAGGGAGCAGTGGGACACATCTACACTACGTGGGGGAAATCTGTAATAATATAATTAAAGGAACCAAGAATCAGCTGGTCAAATGTAAATGTCTACTTTAGGGTGAGATTAATTGCTCTCTGAAGTCTGCTGGCTGTACTGATGAGCTAAAACCAGCCAGGACAGGACAAGCTCAGACAAGTGCGGAGACCCTGCAGAGTCAGGTCAGTGCAAAGTCTACGGCCTTCTACTACTAATGACAAAATTATATTTACTGGGATGCACCACTATTTATGTCCTCAACTAAAAAAAGCATTAAATCTGTGATCTGAGCAGTGACCAAGTCAGCAGGAGCATTTGAATTATGCATTACTCTTTAAAACTTGTACTATTAATCCAAGTTGCTTTGAAAACATAATGAATGCTGGAGACTTCAAATGTTGTGGCAAATGTTGGGTGGCAATTTAAAATCTGTTCACTTTAATGACCTGATAGTGGGCACACAACCTGATGTGTCCATGATCGGAATTCGGTGCTGACAGACTTGGCTGTAATTTTTAAAATTTTATTCCCACCCCCGTTTTGTGACATGCTGAAGACAGCATCTTTACAGGATAATTCATAATAGCAGTATTATTTTTAATTAATATTTCTTTGACTTCCTTCTACTCTGAGGGTTTATACACATTTCATAATGATGCCTAATATAGCTATTCTTAGTACAGGACAGATTGATACACATCAGTAGTTCCCATTCTTAAAAATATTGATTACTTGTTATGTTTCCACTTCAGCTTTGTTTTCACAGTATTAGCCAGTAACATACATTGCTAGCTCCTTTTGAAGATTATTATTGACTGGTTTTGTTACAATTTCAATATCCATCCTTCCAGATCAAAAGACGTATTAAATACGCCAAAACATTCAACATATCACTTAATCCAATCCAAGAACGAATCCTGTAGAGACCAACATGAAGCTCTTCCATCAGAACAATTTGAGACTTTAAATAGACCAGATTCTAATCGTATTCTAGTCCATTTTTAAACTCTCATCATGTGATCACTAAGAGAAAGAATTAGAAATATTTTAGACATAGGGGTGGCAGGTACATACTATTGTTATATTTGGGAAAAAAGTTAGTACTTCTTAAAGCTTGTATTCATTGTTCTGTTGATAGGAAATAAATGACCTGAAGAGGACTTTGTTTGCCTGTTTAACAAAAAAAAAAATAATATGGCAAAACTTACCTGTTAAATCCCGTCATCTTGGAGTTTTGCAGTTCTTTGCGCCCTCCTCTTTTCTTTGCTTTTCAGTGTCCTTTCTTAACTGGAAGATAATTAAATATTTTAGTATTCATTTTTCAGAACTATTTAGTTATTGGAGAGATGTAATCATCATTTGTTACTTCAGTAGGTGATATCCACAGGTTTACAGATTGCTATTTTTTTTTTAAAGTACAACATCTAGAATTAATTTTCTGGAGTTGTAATATATACACTTATGATTACTAAATATTGCTACTGAACCACAACATCCAGTTACAAGTTTTCCCTTGGTTATATCTTACATCTTCACTTTTAATTCAGATTTAATGTGGGTTTTGGTTATGTACTTAACTTTTTGATAGAATCCCAGTAAAGAACAAATTTTCTCCATAAGAGAATAGTTAAACACAGAATATATTTTCATGCTATATATCTTATATAGGTATACAATGTACAGAGAGAGAGGAGGAAGGAGAGAAAAGGAGAGAGAGATGACTGCAGATCCTGTATCAAATAGGTTGTGCAAGTTTTCTTCAACAGAATGCACTGATTTCAAACCACATCTGTATAGCCGACTTTTTTCCCCACTTTCTTTTTTTTAATAAGTTGCTGTAATTACATATTTCTTTTCTGACAAGAGGTATTTTTTCATAATCTTGGAAGAATATTTAGATCATCATAAAGCCATATGTTCTAGGTAACACCCCTTAATTTATTAAGAAATGAGAAAGCAGCTGGTTAGTGTGAATGACATTTTCCGTTATGCACCAGACTTGCAAGCCCTCAAGTATTTATTTCAAGGTTGTATTTAAAGATGTCATTGTTATTGTTACAGATCAAAGAACTTCACTAAGGGTAGAAAATATTTAACGTCTGTTTCCTGCAAATTGCTCTAAAAACTTCACTAATGATACATCTTCTCCTTTGACTCTCTGTTCGCAGAAAGATTGCCATCCTGATAATGAGCACAGATTAATTAAAGTAATGGACTAAGACTGACTTTTGGTAGCAGCTGCAAGAATCTAAATTGTGCTGTGGATAGTGCAATGTACATAAACAGGAGACTCAAGGTGTCACTGGTCTTAATTAGTACATACAAAATTTATGTATTTGTAGTGGCTGGGCAGCCTATTTGTTTTGGTATCCTTAAATTAACCTGAAAGCTTTTTTTGTTTGTATCTTTCTCTTATCCATTGCAGCTTCTTTGGTATTCTCTGGTGTTATCTTACATTAGTTACATACAATTTAACTTGTTAATAAAATGCTAAAAAGATGTAGATTTCAAGTGAGCTACCTGTTTTCTTTCATTTCCTATTTTCTTTCAAACAGGACTGCCAGACGAGTCTTTACTAAGAATTAATAATTCCTTTTAGTGGTGTCTAATAAAAGATACCTTTCCATCCCATCGTAGTAGTGATAGATCATCCTGTTATGGCATTCTGCTGGAATCTTGTTCATATTTGGCTTTGTGGTATCAGCACCATAGCAATAAAAAATTAAGCAAATTCAGAATGTGGGCATCTCCTCACTTACATGTGAAAAAAAAAAAATAAAAATCACCACCCTTTCCTCCCAGAACACTGCTTAACATGATGACTCCTAAGACAGTCATCCCATATCAACCACCTTCAAAATTAGTCTCTGTTGGTTTCTAATGCCTGAGATATCTCATAGATTATACCCATCCTTATACTGATGACTTGCATTTACAGCCATTTACTGTAGGAGCTGTCAGACTGACAAAAGTGGGGAAGGTAAAAAAATTGTGGTACAGCACCTACTCAATAACAGAACCAAAGCTTTATCTGACCAGACTAAAATAAGACTAAATTTAACTCCCCTTCAATTAAAATATAAACTTCCTCAAATATTACTGACAATGGAACTGGGGAATTGAAGAGGAGTAAAAATAGAAGATGAGAGAAAGAAAGAGCTAAGATGTGGTTTAAAACACAATAAGTAAAAATATATTCCTAGCTCTAACTGCCTTAAGAGAAGCGGAGAAAAAAAAAAAATGGATCACTGGCCAGTTGTTAGAGCAGTTACTATTTCCTCGGTGACACTTAGATGCTGCAGTGATGTATGCTATTATAAGAACTAGAAACTAGCAAGCTAGCTAGAAGAAATTAAAATAATATATGACCTGAATTCAACGGCATCAGGATTAGATCTTGAGTCAGTAGGTGTCTGATTAGAATTTTTTTAAGAGCTGGCTATTTAAAATTTATGTTTTAATTTATGTTAATTGCTTTTTTGTACCATTTTGTTTTTTAAAGATGCTTGTGAATAAGGTTAGCACATTTAAATTCTGTATTTAGGGTCAGTTCATGGTCATTTTGCAGAAAGCAAGAGACACCACTTGTAGATTTTGATTCCAAAGCAAATGCAGCATTAGAGTCAAGATATTGAGAGTGAAATCTATTGCACCTAATTTGGCAGTAAGGCAATCCAGGCCACCTAAAGTATCTAAGTTTTCAATAAAGCTAGTCTAGAAATATATGCATGTTGTAGACCTGGAAAGTGAAATCTAGGACATCCTGGTCAGCTGCTTACCTCTTTTCATTACACATATTAACGCTTCATCACCAGAAGGTGACCCAGTATAATCTTTCTTAATGTAGATTAGATGTCCTTTAGATTACTACAAGACCTAGACACATATGTCCCAATGCAGATGGGATTACATGGACTGATTCCTACTTTTGTTTTTTAGTTCAATGACAATGACACTAATGTAAAATGGGGAAAAAGACAACCCTGAAACACAGGTGGTCTACTCAGTTGATATTTAATTATGTTTTTAATGCGACAGGCTTCAAATAACAGTCAGTGAGAGACATTTGCTACAGAGCACTCAGTGGAGAGCTTAATAGCTAACACACTCAGCTGAGGATGATACTTTTCCAAATGAATGACTCTGGAGAGTGAAATGTTTAAACACTCACATATTCCTAAAGATACTGAAAAATACTGAAAAAGTCTAGCCATATTGCATTGCATGGAAACTATGTCTGACGCAAATTTGTGCTGAAGATGTTATTGTCTAAGGAGTGACGTTCATCTGCTAAGATAGGCGGAGCATCAGTATCTAAAAATCATCACTATTTGATATCCCTCAAAGCTCGATCTCTGCAAGCTCATTAAAACCAAAAAAGATCTACTGGTTTCTAGACTTTTGAGAATGTCTTTTTTCTAGACTTTTGAGAATGTCTTGGTGGAAGTTCAAGCACTGAAAATCCACATTACTCAGCCAATGTTAGCTTAATTGCTAAGCACAATTTTGCTCCTGTCAACAAGAGTGCCCATAAACATGGCCAAAGCTCTGATCAGGGGGTATTAACTGCAAGGGACCATTTTCAAGCGGAAGTATGATTGGAACAGGGTTTGGCTCCCTTAGTGCAACACACTTCCAAAACTATCTCAGTAGACTTTGCATGCAGCATATAATTTCAGTTTCATACCATAAAAATACCACTCTGTTGGACTGCATAATTATAACATTATTATAAAAATTTTACATGAAAAAAATATGCACAAAATAGTATCTTATGGATTTGTAGGCTTCAGCTGGGATCCAAAGGAGACCCAGACTGCATCGAATAAGTGCTAATGCGTCCAGTTTGTCTTAGTTCTGTGACAATATTCTCTAAGCATTGTTGATAAAAGCCAGTCATCGCTACATGAGCTCTGAGACAGGGACTGGTCCCTGGCTTTCTTTTAATTTGAAGTATAGCATCAGTGGTACGCATTTATTCCATTTCCACATTTAATTCAAATATGCTTGTCAATTCACATGGTCCCACGGAATTCTGTATACAGAGAGGCTTTACAATGACAGTAGCTCATTGCTTCTCCAGACAGGGAAGTGTTTATCTTTAATGGATAATTATTTCCTAATAGTTACATTTAAGATATGACAGGCAGTCTACCAAAGAGATCTTAGAACTTCTGAAGTGGTTAGGACAGTAAACAACCTGAGGTGATATCAAAGGTACTAAATAAGTAAAAGACAATTGTTTTGAAAGAGGAAGATATTGATAGAACATCAAGAAAGGGATGCAGTACAGAAGGAGGCCCGATTTACCAAAAGTCTGTAATTGCAACCCAGGGGAATTTGCATAATGGATTTGGGTAAGCATCCACAATCCATCAGTTGTGTAAAGAGAAAGGAAAAGAAAGCTTTGGGTTTAGATCTTACTTTAAGAAAAATATGTATATTTTAAAATTTGTTTCTACCATATCTGCCCCTTGACTGTACATCATATGTTTTGGATTTTGTAGTAAATATTTTAATTCTTTTCCCATGTCTTGAATTATGACTTTAATCTTTAAACAGAGTAATGCTCCAGCAGTCTGAAGTTTTGGATGTAGTAACTTATAATTGGAATCAGTCTAAACTTTGCATGCATCACCTAGAATTTCAATACTTTTTTGAAGAGAGTATCCAAATCGTAGGAAGATATTTTCCAATTTAAGCTATATGGATTGGGAACTGGTGTGATTTGAACCATTAATTACTCCAGCATCTGATGGAAACGACAGTGACAATTCTAGGTATGGTAGATAGAAACTTGGTAATGAAGGTTTTAGATACTGACCATTCTATACAGCAGCTCAGTGGTGGCATTAGAGATGTCAATATCAACAAAGAGTGAACACAGACGTCTAAAAAGCTTTGTGGCTTAACCTTAGAATGTGTTGCATAATCTGATGAAAATGTGTGCCGATTAATTTTGATATTAATAAAATCGATGTTGTGAATTTACATATTTTTTTCATAATTAATTGTATTATGCATGCACTATTCTAGCAATGTAGCATTGACTTCAGTAGGTTCCATGTACAAAACACATTATTCTTAATCTTCACTGACATTTTGCAAAAATCTGCTCCAAAGGAACTGTTAATACAGATGATGGCAGTGCCTATTACATTTAATTCACCAAAGTCATCCAGATCTGCAGTATTGATCTTAAAATTCATTCACATATTATGTGTTTGAGGTATTTACTCCACTGGGACAGAAGGCTAAGCTGGGTACTGTGAGTCTATGTCCATGACAGTGCTGGAAACATGCTATAAATTGCCAAGATTGAGTTTCAATTATAAGAATAGAGCTGACATGCAAAATAGTGAGAGAGTTTTGGGAAGGGAATTGGTGCTCTGCAAACAGAAATAAAGCTAAATATTATAAAACATGTTCTGGCACTTATATGTATCTGCTATGTACAAAATACTCTAGTAAGACCAAGCTTTCTGCTGTATCTTTTTCTACTTATCTCCCACATCCTATCTACTTTTAATTTTTATTGCATTGTAATAATTTTATTAATTTAATCTTATAAATCTCCAGATTGTAATTGTCTTGCTGCTCGGGAATTCATAGGCTGCTTGGAATGGGCAGGTGTGGCCTCTAATTTAGGATTCTTCACTAGAAGTCATCTCTGTGCAGAAAGAATGGAGGCTTCTGTCTTCCAGGTATCCTTCCATGCTAGGCAGTTCAACAGGAGTCACTGTCAAAAAGCAGTGACGATGGCATCCTCCACATTGTCATTGCCTCAAGAAAAGCTAAGCTAAGGGTCATGAATTATGACTTTATTTCCTTGCACTCACCTCTTTTACTAGTGTGATTGGAAATTCTGATGATACAAGGAAAATCTAGCCTAATAACTCTAGCTTTGAGGGCAAGACTGCATCTCCAAAATTCTCAATAGAGAGATCTGCAGTGATCAACACTTTTAGTGTGACTTGAAACCACCTCTTTTAAGTCAAACCTGTACAGAGCTTTGCCTTGTGCCTTGTAACTTTGCCATGTGTTTGTATGGCTGTAGCAGAACACAGACAAAGTATGCTTCAGAAATGGATTTGCAATTAATTTGAAGGAGTACAAGATCAAAGTTTTATAAATGCAAATAACCAGAGACATAACCACAAATATTTAGCTTTTTTTTTTTTTTTTTTTAAATACATTAGATTCTGGAGATGTTTCTCTAGTAAACTTTTTTTTACATTGCAAGTCATACAAATTTCAGAATGATGAGACAGATGGCATCAATGATTTAAGTAATTATCATAATATCCCATTTGGAGACTAAAAGGACTGTTAGAAGTGGCTAAGGACCTTTTTTTCCCCACAGAGAAGTAAGCATTGGCTTCGCAGCCATCCACAGCATCCCTGTGTTAGTTTTCACATCTCCATTATGCCAACAGCAAAATGTAATTTGAAAAATCTTGAAAATAAAGCATACTTGCTTCCAGACTGCAATAGTTTCCTAAGAGAAAGAAAGCAAAAAATTAGGTCTGTGACACACTCTTAGAAGTCCAGTGGCTTGCAGTATGTTATATAGATTGTATTAAGATGTTCAAATGCATTTGGTTGCGCAGTGTCAGCTGTCTAAATTGTAGAAAAATATGTTTATAAACAGGATTATTTGATCATTATGTTATGCAATAATTTGAGATTTTTCCCCATTTCAACTCAGTCTAACAGCTATTTCTTCCATTAAGATTGCTCCAGTCCTTCCCCTCACACGTTCTTTTTTTATTTAAGAGGATAACACATGTTTCAGAAAGATGAGATGAGGGGAGGGGGGGGGGATTAACTCTGATAGCATTCAGGTTTTTTTTTTTTTTTTTTTTTTTATTTCTGTAGGCACTGAAGAGTTGGTTTATCGGTTTTGCTGACTATGTTAAGAGAGAACAGTTATCGCTAAGAATGATTTTCTGCTTGTCTTGGACTCCTGGGCTTGTACAAGTAAGGTCCCAATCAGCTAAATTTTCCTGCTCTAAGTACGGTTTTGACAAGGTATTGAGCCAACAATCTATTCAGGACACTCTGTAGTTTTGGCACAGGGCTTTAAATAACTACAGAATTGACATGCTACCTTACATGTATTAAAAAAAAACCCAGATATTTTCATATTGGAAATCAATAGCCATTACGTTTAAGTAGGTACATAGCAGAGTCATCTACGTACTACATTTTCACAGACAGATTGTTCTCCTATTCTCATATGGCTGGCAACCTCGATATAAGGAAGCGTAAATAACAAAGATCACAATGAGTTACAAATTTGAAACACCCACCAACTGCATCAAAATTACAGAAGTTTATAAGAAACACATTTGGACTTTCTAGCTCCTATGTATAATTCCCACATATTACTAACATTTGCTAATTGAATTACGGGATCTGAGTAACTAATGTCCTAATGGTATAACTATCTGCTATTATTACCCAAGTGGAATCCCAGTCTGTTCACCCAAATCCCTCTGTCAAAGCACACAGAATAATTACTACATAAAATTCATCATATTCTACTCTTAATTTTCCTCTTTCAAACATCACACTACAAATTCCAGCATCATTAAAGAGCTTAGACTCTTATGCACTTGCGAAAACTGCCAACCTAATTTTGAGAATGGATGCTCTTGGGAGAAAAAAAAAAAGAGTAATTTTCTTTAAAAATATATAAAAAGCCTAGAATCATTTAGCTAGAAACATAGGAATATTCTTAAGTGCCAAATAACAAAAAGATTTTTCTAAAGGTTTTCTTAAAAATTAGGAAAATATGTATTATTTTCTGCTACCAATGTTTTTCCAGTGTTTTTCCAAAGTGTAGGTTTGTAATGGGGACTGAAATTCAAACCTCAAAGAAGGTTCACTGATTCATCGATTATCAGGCCAGAAAGGATCATTATAATATCTAATCTAAACTTCTGTATGATACAAGATTTCATGCAGTTAGTTTTGTTTTGAACCCCATAACTTATGTTTGTCTACAGTGTAGTTTTCAGAAGTTTTCCCTGGAGATTGTGGTTACAGATCATATCTAAGAATGGAAAGTTCTTATTAGAGGCTGTACTTGCAAAGACTTTTGAGTAGCCTCTTGAAGTGACCATCTCAGTAATTGAAAATCTTTGAAGCTTTCTGTCTATTTGTGTGATAGATCAATGTTAGAGAAATTGTCAGTTCCTACTAAGGATACTGGAAGAAATAGCACAACACTGTGGTAACCAGCTTTAGATTAACAGAACATTACCATATTTCTACATGCACTACTAATAAACTTTCTGCTTACAAACACGTTTCTGCAGTTTCTGTGGCACAGATGTTTTTATTGCAGTGCATTGATCAGTTATATCAATATTTCATTTAAGGAAGTTAATATAGCTGTAGTTTAAACATATATACATCTTTAAATTTATATTTCAAGTATTTTGATCAGTTCTAGTCATATATGGGTATACTAGATAAATTCTACCATATTTGGGAAGTCATAAAGATGTTTTAAGAAAAAGCACAAGACTCTCTTTAAGTTGTGATTATAAAATGTTATCCTTTTAGAGTTGCAGTTTTTGAGGAAAATGCATTAAAAAACCCGACATTCTGTAAGTCAGATATAAAGGTGTTAGTTCTATTCCATTATTGAACCAGATGGCTTCATACTAAAAGAGATAACTGAAATAAAATTTCAAGAACAATACTTGAAACATACAAAATAAAATTCTAGTTTGATTTCTTTAGCTGTAACTCCTTCATAGATTTATAATTTGGTATTAGGTCCAAAGCTGACTGTCTCTCTTCAGCTTTTGTTTTCAGAAAGGTAAAAATTAGAGTGCCAATATCCATAGTAATAAAATTTTAGTCCAGGATCTTGATAGCTTTGGGACAAGAGAAATTCTTTTTAAGTTTCCAGACACTGTGGTTAAGCTGTTGTGACAGCTGTTTCTAAAAAACATTGGAACTTCTGAAGTGTATCCTTGATCTAGCCTTGAATCCAAGCTCTCATTTGAACAAAAAACTGGATCCTAACATCATTTTATTGACCCATCTTTTGACATGGCTGACTTCAGCTTGGTTATGTGCTGTAACCACCTTTGTTTAAAATTCCCACAGCTTCTAATTGTTTAGTCGCGAAACTGACTGTAGTGAAGCATGTGCCATCTGGTTACAGTATTTTGGCCGTATCTATGACATATATTTCCATCCCTTCAGCAAAACTGTAATAGCATACTCTCCTTATTAAAGCACACACAGTTTGTAACTCTGTATGTCACATAAACCTTACAATATAGCATGGTTACATTGAATAAAGTAAGAGCTTATGCTATTAATCTTCAAGCAACTTTTTCTCTTCTTTTTAAATGAATGTCCTATTAAAACCTCGACATATTCTACTGGAGGAACACTTTTACAGCATAATGTGGAAAATCCCATTAACGACTTCTTGCTGATCATCTCAAGCAGGAACAGGTAAAAGTGAAAGAGTTTTTCACTATACTATTTTGCATGCTGCTGTCAGCACTCTCTGATAATTGACACGCTAGTTCAAAATGGCTTCTTCTGGCTTTCCTGGACAACAGGGATTCTTTTTCAAATGATACCTAGAAAATAGGTAAGCTATTTAAAACTGTAAAATGAAGATTTCCATGACACACTGCAACAGACACTGTGATACAGAAAATGAATTGAGGAAATGGATTGTGGAGAATGGCCTCTGTGTACTTTACATGACATAATTCTCTGAAGACTGGATATCTGAAGAGTCTTTTAACTCTGTTTTGCTAGTTCTTATCTACAGTAGATCATCAGTAATATTTTTCAGTAATAAAATGACTCTCAAATAAAAATTGAGGTCTTACTCTTAATAAATACTTTAAAGAACACTGAGTTGTTCAGTGTATTGAACTTTATAAGATTCCTGTATTTAGTTGAATAGAGCTGAAAAAATAGATAAGCTTTGTATTCTCACATCATGGTGCCTTTTAAAGTTTAAGGTTAGTAATCAGAAATGGGAAGAAATTAGTCAGATTAGAATTTATGTTTTCAGAAACCTATATTCATCTTCTAAGTCTAAGGAAAAAAAGAAAACTCTGATTCAAGGAAAAAACGAAGGCTCCTAAAAATTGCATTGTCCCAGCCACAGAACTGGCATTCCTCCATTGCACCAGAGATGTGCTTTTCCAGATAATAGAAAGAATGTCTGTGGAGACTGCAGTAGATGCTAAAAAATCAGTGGTTGCCTTCCATGCCTTTTTGTTTCAAAGAGAGGGTGTGTGGGTGAAAGTAATACTATTACATTCCATATATGCATACTGCTAAATTAATTGGAAGGAAGTTTAGTGAAGAATATGTGATTGAAATTTCAAAAGTGCAAAGACTGCAAAAAGAGTAAGTCACTTTTCCTGTGAGAACTTCTTCAGTCACTTAACATCTGAAAACTAACCTAACCAGATGGACCTGCAAATTCTGAGTAGAATGAAGGAACACATGAAGTATCTACACAACACTGTTGTCCTGGCTCAGTGACTGCACACATGCACAGCTTGCAGTTTCATTTTTTCACAGTTGGCTTCGTTAATTTAATTTTGTGGCTAATGTTACTTTAAAAGAACATTAAAAAATAATAGTATAGGTTAAACAAAAAGGAGGAAGATTATGTAAGAAGTATTTTGTGATCGGTCGTGGTAAAACGGTGACAAAGTACTAGGCTGAAACTTGGCTTATTTGGCATGTATTTATGAAAGTGATTGGCACAAACTAGTATGCCTAAAGAGTGCATCAAAACCCACTTAGGAATTTGTAACTACTAAAACTTCATTCCTTCATTCACTATAAAACTCTGGTTAAAAAATCTTTTTTAAAATGTTGTAGGAGAAAACTGCTATCATATTTTCCTCTCAGGTTTTTAACAGTTTTTTTCAGGTAACATCTTTTACTTGCTTCTCCCTTAGGATTTATTGACAGTGTGGACTGTTCTACCTTCTTTGATATAGAAGAGTTTACATTACAAAGTATTTGTGCTTGTTTGCTTCCTTGTACTGTATACAGCTCTCAGCTATCTCTTCTCTCCCATGTTAGTTTTACATTTCTATCTTCTCCTGGTCCAGTCGATGTCTCACTCAGTTTGAACTAAAGACAGGTTCTCATTTACCAAATATACTGAAAGCTAGTATGACTAGCTTTGAGCTAGGATGGGGCTTTGAGCAACCTGGTCTAGTGGAAGGTGTCCCTGCCCATTGCAGGGGGGTGGAAATAGATGATCTTTAAGGTCTCTTCCAAACTAAACCATTCTATGATTCTCTGATTCAATGATTCTACGACTTCTATACCACCAAGAATAAAACAAGCATATACTTATGAAAATGATCGTGAAAGTGAAGAAGCCCCGCATTGAATAAATATTTAATCTGTTTTATTGACTCCTTTTTTATATCTACATCTATGGTGGGTTGACTCCAGACAGCAGCTAAGCACTCACACAGCTGCTTGTTCACTCCCCTCTCTTGCAGGATGGGGAAAAAGTGGAAGGTGACAAGCCTCATGGACTGAGACAGAGACAGTTTAATAGGTGAAGCAAAAGCTGATTATGCAAGCAGAGCAAAGAGACAATTTATTCACTACATCCCATTGGCAGGCAGCCTACTCGCTGGTGTGGCAGAGTGGAAAAATAAAAAAAAAAACAAACAAAAAAAACCAAAAAACACCTTGATGCTGTGTAAGCATTGTTCAGCAACAGCCAAAATATTGGTGTGTTATCAACACTGTTCTAGTCACAAATCCAAGACACTGGTCCATGTGTGCTGTGACAAAGAAAATTAATTCCATTCCGTTCCGGTTCTGTTTAATATCTTTATCAATGATCTGGAAAAAGGGATCGAGTGCATCCTCAGTAAGTTCGCAGATGACACCAAGTTGGGCGGGAGTGTTCATCTGCTTGAGGCAAACAAGGGTCTACAGAGGGACCCGGACAGGCTGGATTGATGGGCAGAAGACAATGGTATGAGCTTCAACAAGACCAAATGCCAGGTCCTGCACTTGAATCACAACAACCCAGGGATGGGGCACAGGGCGTCTCTGAGAGCTGCCAGCTTCAGAAAGCATCCGGGCTTCAAGAAGGTCAGGTCTGATGCTGTAGACCACCCTTGGATAGGTGAGCTGGGACCACAGCATCCACTGGCATCTGGAAGGGGTTACTGCTGGTTGTGGTTATCTTGGTCTTAGTCCCCAACACTACAGGCTTGGGGAAGAATGGCTGGAAAGCTGCCTGGAGGAAAAGGACCTGAGAGTGTTGGTTGATGGCTAGCTGAATGAGCCAGCACTGTGCCCGAGAAGGCCAATAGCATCCTGGCATGTATCAGAAACAGTGTGTCCAGAAGGACTAGGGAAGTGGTCGTACCCCTGTACTCAGCACTGTTGAGGCCACACCTCGAATACTGTGTTCAGTTTTGGGGCCCCTCACTACAAGAAAGACATTGAGATGCTGCAGTGTGTCCAGAGAAGGGCAACAAAGCTGGTGAGGGGTCTGGAGAACAAGTCTTATGAGGAGCAGCTGAGAGAACTGGGGTTGTTTAGTCTGGAGAAAAGGAGGCTGAGGGGAGACCTTATCACTCCCTACAACTACCTGAAAGGAGGTTGTAGAGAGGTGGGGATCAGTCTCTTCTCCCAAGTAGCAAGTGATAGGACAAGAGGAAATGGCTTCAAGTTACACCAGGGGAGGTTTAGATTGGATATTAGGAAAATTTTCTTTACTCGGAACAGGCTGCCTAGGGAAGTGGTTGAGTCATCATCCCTGGAGGTATTTAAAAGATGTGTAGATGTGGTCCTGAGGGATATGGTTTAGTGGTGGACTTGACAGTATTAGATTTACAGTTGGATGTAGTAATCTTAAAGTTCTTTTCGAACCTAAATGATTCTGTGATTCTATGATTCCAGCCAGACCCAGTAAAATATTTCTTTTTTCTTTTTTAGGTTCACATTAAATCTGGAATAATTTGGCTGCAAATAACTCTCATGAGTCTATCATTCTTTTCTTCAATATATGTAAAGACATAACACTGTAAATTTCCAGTGGTGGGAAAATATTGAAGTATCTGTATGTACCATCCCAAAGAAATCAAGCCAACTAATGTGTCCTTCTCCACATCAGCCTCACTGAGAGATCTGATCTGGTGAATGACCATCGAACAGGTGGAACTCCACTGTATGCCAATAAATGCCTGGTGAAATCAACCTTTAGTATATCTGTGACATGGAGGAGTCATCTGCTCCTCCACTGGTATTCATCCTGGTGTTCTATTTAGAACAATTATTTTCTAGAGTGTGTGATTACTCAGAATGATATAGTCCTTTCAGTGTACAAGCATAGTTAGAATTCATCTAAAAAGGCTCATCTGCATTAATGTTAGTTCTGTGGTCAAAGGCGTCATCCAAACTCCCTCTGCACTTGTTGTACAGCAATAAGTACCTCCAGAGAGTAATTAATCTGAGGTTAGTTATTCCTTGTTTTCCTTTTTGCTTCTCCCCCCCAGATTCAGAAGTATTAAGCTGGAAGGATTACAAATCTATTCCCAAAAGATTGTTTTAAGGGTACAGTTTGCACCACAGAATGTAACAGAAATCTGGATAACTAGCTTACGCTGGACAGTTAACTTTTAAATCATGGAGTTATGAAATACTTTTTTCCATTCCACCTGTTTTCTCTTAGTATTTACTCCTGTAGTTACCCCATACAGTAAGCAATAAAGCTGCAATTACTGTTGTTATCCTGAGAAATACAAGTCCTGCAATAGCTTCCGTCTGTATGGTTGGTTTGTTATGTCAATTTGGTCTGTTGATATGTGCAGCATCATGTATTAAATTTTTTTAAGGACCATTGAATATAATACATTGAAATTTAAAGGTACTATCTTGCTTAATTAATGAAGTTCTCTATAAATGTAAACAGTTTTAACTCAAAAGTAGACTTTTACCAGAAGCATATACAAGTCTTAGCTTCTGCTTCACCCGTCTGTCAGCTCTGCCTTTATTTCTGTATTCTTGTAACAAAGAAAGTGTTGAACTAGTGGTTAGCAGATGTTGTATGTGTCCTAGGATTGGTTGCTTTGGAGTTGTTTGAGTACTCCCACCTCCAAGAAGCTGAAAAAATTTCAGGAAAGCATGTTCTACATATTAGAGTTATATGCACTTATTTCCAAACCTGACTTGATCGAGTTTCATATCACTGTTACTGAAATTGTACATGAACACATCCATCACATGTCACTTCAGTATCCCATTTCACCATTCTATACAGTTATCAAAAAACAAGCTCTACCCTTAAAAAAATCAATCTTTTCTTATATTACGTTTATCATCCTACTGGGTTAATGTTGCCTGTTTTAAGAAAACTTATAGGACTAACAAAGCTGGGGTCCTACTTCAAGCCTTTGAATGAACTCTTTTTCCTCTTATGGAAAGAATAACCACTTGTATATTGCTTCTGTACTTATTCTGGCTATTTCATCCCATTACCCTTTGAGCCACTTCTCCCTTACCATCCTTCTTATCTAACAAGTCAGAATGTCTCTTCAATTCTGAGCTTAACAGAATCTTGGCTTGCTCCCCTCACCATCCATAGCCTACCATAAGGTTCAAATACTATCTTCCCTGCATGTCAGGCAGATTTCTCTCAACTCCTTATAGCCTGTTTGATAGACTATGCCTATGTTGCTAAGGGAAAGGGAGCCAGGGATTCCCTTGTCCCTAGGGAATTGTTACAACAAGCTAAAGCTAGTTCTTCCAAGACTGGATCAGAAGAGTTCTGAGCATCCTGAGGACTCTCAAGTCAGTACAAACATTATTGCCTTTTATTAGAAATGGAAATATGTTATTTATTTCATTTGTAAATGTACTTGAAATTGCCAATGATTTAGTCAATTACATGTTTGAAAAGCTTGTGGAAGAAAGTTTATGAAAGCTTGATCTTGAGAATTTGTCTAGTCAGGTATTAATTTACTTATTTTGTAGTTCCAAATATTTGGAGAAAAGTAGTTATAAACTGAATTACTGAACAAAAATCTGGCACAAATGAAAAACATTAATTTTTATTTCCTATATCTAAAAGGTACTTTTAGGTCTATTTCAAACTAATGCAGAACTTGAAGATTTATTTGGAAGCACTGGGTAAAAAGAAACATGAATGAGACCTTCAGTCAAACATTTTAAGTGTTACCAGAAAATACCAAAGAATTAACCTTGATAGCAGCAATATAGTTTCTCCTGTGTAAGCATATTATAGTGTCCTCTGTCATTTGTGACTGTGGCACATTGCTCTCGTGGTGAAAGTGTCACAGAAATATAGAAATTTTCTATTTGAAGGAAAATATCTTTGAAATTCCTCAAAGGGAAAACTGAAATCATCCTGCAGAGATCTCCATGAAGCAGTTCCAGACTTTCTACAGAAGATAGGAGCTATAAAGAAGTGCAAGTGCAACATTACTCTTTTATCTGAAGTTACTATATGGTATATCATACGAAAAGTCACTGCAGTTCCTCAGAAAGTAGTCGCCTAAGAATTCAATGTTGAGAGATTAAATTAGTCATAGAAAGTATGACTGGTAAATATGCTGAAAATGAATGCAAATAGCAACAAAGCAGAACATGAAACAGTGTGTTTATAAAAGATGGTGGTGTGTTTGGAAATGCTATTCATTGTTATTTCATATATCAGTATTGTTAAAGATATTACAGAGACACTATTTTCAAGATAAGGCCGTTTCAAGGTAAGCCTTTATGGTGAGATGTAGTACACATACAAAAAAAAAAAAAACCAACAAAAAAACAAACCAAAAAAAAAAAACCCCAAACCCCCAAACACTAAAGGTAGACTTTCAAAATTTAAACTTTCAAATGTAGGTTTTTTCATTAAGTTTAATAGTTTAACAGTTCAATATCAAAATTGTACAAGCTGTAAATATACAAACATTTCCTCAGCATTTATTAAAGGCTACTGTATCAGAGAATCTAATTTTTTGCTTCAGATGGATGTCTAGGATAGAGACTTACCAAATCATAATGTAGCTCGTGTCATTTGTGTATAGATGTGCTTATATGTCCAACAGTCTGTCTGTGTGTTCCTCTTCAATGAAGTCTGAACCCAGAAGTCTGTTTTCACCTGTATTTAATAGCATGGTAAGGATTTCAAAGATAATTAGGGAAAAAAGTTCTTCAGGAGAGAAGTGATACTGGAAGTGCTCTCAGTAATGAAAACTTATGGAAAGGCTGCATGTTGAGCTAAATTCCTACAGTGAATAACTGAGAATCATCATGGGAAGTGGAGACAGAAGAGGATGGAAACAAAAGAAAAGGGCAAGGGGAAGGGGGAGGGGAAAGGGAAGGGGGGGGAAGAGAAAGTTGAAGAGAGGAAAAGAAAGAGGAAGAGGAAGAAGGAGAGGGAGAGGCAAAGGAAAAGGGAGAGGGAGAGAGAGACGGAGAGGGAGGGGGAGAGGGAGAGGGAGAAGGAGAGGGAGAGGGAGAGGAAGAGGGAGAGGGAGAGGGAGAGGGAGAGGGAGAGGGAGAGGGAGAGGGAGAGGGAGAGGGAGAGGGAAAGGGAGAGGGAGAGGGAGAGGGAGAGGGAGAGGGAGAGGTGGAGGGAGAGGGAGAGGTGGAGGGAGAGGGAGAGGTGGAGGGGAAGGTGGAGAGAAAGGAAAGAGATGGAAAGGGGATGAGAGAGAGAGGAAGAGGAAGAGGAAACGGAAGATGGGAAGGAGACTTGATTGTAGCTCAGTAAATATGATGTTCATCATAATCAGCAGGAGGCCATAAACGTTGTATTTATGTGACCATGCTGGGTGTCAGGGCTTCTGTGACCTTTTTATATCTGTCAGGTAGTTACTGCATTGAACACACAGTAGCATTTTGTGTCAGCCAAGGCTGTGGGGGAATGATACTGTGCAACTTTCAAGCTTCATCTGGAACAGCATGAGCAGAGAGTGCTTAGGAAAAAAAAAAAAAAAAAAAAAAGATGGCAACAAGCAGACCACAGCACTGAGGACCCAGTGACCTACACACACACACACCACCACCACCAGCAGTGATCTCACAGCTACAGCTCTGGGTGCCGTTACTCATTATGACACCTACCACCTCTCCACTTGAAGAACTGGGGCTCACTCAACCTTGGGAATCAGAAGGACACTGGAGGAGTGAGCATAACACCAGAGAATATGTGTAGATAAAACTTAGTTTTCTTGTACAACAAATTTAAAAGCATTATTACTCAAACCTGGTAACCATTTGCTGTACCTTGGTTGCAAGACTTTGAATGTAACATTATAAATTTATCAGTCTGGGGAAATGCTTTGATCGGTGTTCCAGATGCATAGGGCACTCCTTGTTGTTACTTACAGGACTCGTGGATCTACTCGTTAAAGGAGTACAACAAGATAAAATACTTATAAAATACAAGACTACATTCAGTGCTTTATCAATACAGTATACTCATTATTTTCTGAAACACTATACATGGCATTCTATACATTGGAATAGAGAGATTATCTCAAAAATTGATTTGTAAAAATACAGCATTTTTGGGGAGAAAATAAAAGAAAAAGGAAAAGGGGGGGGAGAAAAAAAGGGGGGGGGGGGGGAGAAATACCTGTATAGATTAAAAATAAGATGAGGAAAATACTAAGTACATATTTGTATTTACATTGATCAAGCTGTTGTACTCTCAGGGAAAAACAAAAACAAACAGAAAAAAAAAAAAAGCCACTTTGGTTTCTTTTAACTTCTGTTTGCTTTTCTTCCTCTCATTTCTCTGTTAAGGCCACCTTTTTCAAGCATATATTTTCTTTTCCACATTTCTACAACCATCCAGTTCCACTATCAATCCTTAGTAGCAATTACTAAATGTGCTGCACTTCCAGAGTGACTGCCAGTGGTTCCTTAGCAGGGCTTGTTTTGTTGTTTCTATCCATATTGGTACAGCTTTTTTTTCTTTTCTTTTTTCTCTCCACCCTCCTTTCCCAGCCCCCCCACCCCGCCCTTCCCCAAGCATCTTAATCCACGGACAATCCACAATCAAGACCTTGAACTTTTAGAAGCTACTTAAACCAAACAACAGCCACCACTGTTATATGGGGCAGGTAAGTGGAATATTAGGTAGTGTCCTTCTATATACAGTGACTCTTCAGGCCTTTCTCAGTGCTGCATAACCCCATTTTCTGAAAAGGTTTTAATTCACAATTTAATGCTGTCAGTGGAGCAAATAGACTGATGTGGTTTCAAGCAACGGACAAAGAAAGACAATGTTTATGGCTAAAACTATAACCAGATTTAAAAAACATATTCTGCCATTAAAAATCTTAGATTGAAAACTAGAATGTAGAATTACTAAAATAGTACTTGATAAGTGACAAATTTACGGTGTTCATTGATCACAAAACACTTCCATCACAATATAAGATGGACACAAATCGCAGAATTAAGTGATATGTTTCCATGCAATCAAAGGCTTTAAACTCTCAGGCAGCACATATAAAAAAAAAAAAATCTGACTTCTAAAGCCAGTTGCTCTGATTCTCATTTCCTTCAGGAAGAAGGCCAAACTAATGGCAGATATTCTTCCACAGCCTCCCTACCTATGAAACCAAACAAAGGCAAGCATAGACAGGCATACCTATGCTGGATTTTATACCTAAATAACATGAGCATGAATGTGTCAGTCCATAGCATCACTGTCATGGAAAAGTGAGATGTACCTGTACCTGCTGAAAATGTTGCAGAAAGAACAGCTTTCATACTCAGAGAAGCCTGGAAGCTGAGAAATATATTTCCAAATACAATGGACTTTTTCTTCCAATAAAGCATTCTTAATTCTTCAAAGAGCAGTATAGACTTAAGTAAAATTCTCATTAGTATTTTCACAGAATCACAGAATCGCGGAATTTTCAGAGTTGGAGGGGACCTCTAGAGATCATCTAGTCCAACTCCCCTGCTAAAGCAGGATTGCCTAGAGCACATTACTCAGGACTGCATCCAGGCGGGTCTTGAAAATTTCCAGAGAAGGGGACTCCACAACCTCCCTGGGCAGCCTGTGCCAGTGCTCCGTCACCCTCACCGTAAAGAAGTTTTTCCGTGTATTTGAATGGAACTTCCTGTGTTCTAACTTGTGCCCATTTTCATTAAGTGCTATTTATACCACAATTCACACAACAAATAATTGAGTACTAATATCATAAAAAAAAATTTAACTTTTCCCCAAATCTCTCATGTAACCGGATTTACAACTTAGAGCAGTAAATACAATGTCTGGAATACCTTTTCCCTTTGAGTAGGTCTATTACAACAGAGAAATAACCTAGTTTGGTAATAGCTAAGAAAGTAAAGCTATCCAGTTCTTCCTAATTACACCAGTTGTTTGTAACTACAGACCATTTTTTGATTATCATGGGAAATGAAAGGTTTAGTTTAGTTTAGTTTCATTCACATTCTTATTTATTATTGCTACTGTCTTCTTGGTATAGAATCCTCAATCCACTCATTTTTATTGCAGAAAATTTCCTTAGAACTTTCATTTACATAAAAAGAAATAAAAATAGCTTTTGATCCAATATCTTTCACTGCATTATCTGTCATGCATTCTTTTTGTTTCCTCATTTGCTTGTTTGTTTTTTTTCCCCCCCCCCTCAAGGTTTCTTCATTATGTCTGAAGCATGTCCTTGTTTCCAGTGTCTGCTATATAACTCTAATGTCCCTCAACACAGTAGGACAGGCCTGGGAGTCTGATGCTGTATTTACTGCATGAACAACAACTTAATTAAGTGGTGCTTTAGAAATATCATCAGTGCTTTGTTGCTACTATTGCACTTGGGCATGTATCACATTGTTCTGACAAACGTGTCGGGAGAATTGCTTTGTAGTTCTTCTTGTTTCTGGAACAGTACTGGCTAAGGACCCTGGAACAAATTGTTTCTATTGCACAACTGGGGATAATGCTCTCTGTTCCAAAAATAAGCACAAAAGAGTCAGGATGAGGACCAAAGTTCTTACAAGGCAGTACACAATCTGAATCAGAATTAGACCTACTTCACTTTCATTGATGTCTCGATATTGGTAAATGTATGTGGAAGGAGTGTCTATTCCTTTAAGAGTGTCTGGACAACAACCTTTTCAATGCAAAAAGGGATAATAAGTGGAGATCCATAAACAATAACATACAGAGAACAAACCTCACTGACAAGAGGGACTGTACGGTAACCAAACCTGGTCAGACACACATATTGATAAGGGTATGTGAGATTGTGAAGAACATTATCAAATGGTTTGCTAGGGAAAATGGGGAAGCCATAAACAAAATGCATAGAGACACAAACTGGCAGACAAATATAATGGAGACAGACAAGAAACAAACCTGGCTAGTCACAGTAACTGATGGGCTATCAAGAAACTGTAGGCACACCAAGACTTTGCCACTGATAAGGATGCAAAACTCAGGGTCCAGGATATTGGGGGTGGGGGTGTGTGCATCAGTGAAACTGTGCCAGCTGGTGCAAAGGACAGGGATAAGGGAACAATAAAGAAGGAACAGACAGAAACAGGTATAAAAAGGTCCAGCTGGGTGCAAAATGGAGCTCTTTAGTACGCTTGTCTGGCTGAGCCCTGTGCCTGATCACCACAGTCTGTCCTGTTTTATTAAATCCTTTCTTAACGACCTCTCTGAGTAATCTCACTCTCTATCCCATGTGTGTCAGTGCTGAAAGAACTCAGTGACAGCTGCTGGAGGGAACCAGCATGATGGGACTGGGCACCAGCTCCTGCGGTCAGACCTGTGGTGTCAGCTAGTGGAGCCAGTGGGATCTATAACCTCCAGCCACTGGGATGGGACTGGTGTGTGTACCAAAAAACAGCTACTAGGCGGGGGACTGGGGTGAGTGAGGGCCTTAGCACTGGAGTGGGACTGCAGATCACAGTCTGTGTGCCAGTTGCTGGGGGCAACTGTCTGTACCTTCCCCAAATCGGGTGTGCGTAGGGTGGGTGTGTGGATTTACTGGCAAACTCCAAGCTGCACCAGCTGGGGAATCGGGGATCTGAGCAGGGGTGACAGGTGGGCAGAGGAGCCGTGGCGGTGCTCAGGGGATCCGCAAATGTGCGTGTGCTTGTGAACCTGGGGAGTGTGGTGTGTGTGCTGCACTAGTGACCTTCTGCCTCTGCCGGCCCAAGAGGAGGAGGGGACGTGGCTCTCTGTGCCTGTGTCTGGTGTGAGTCCTGAACGCGGCGCTGCTGGAGGCACAGCCTTGTCTGTGGATGTTTGTGTAGCCACAGCTGTGGCTGTGTCAGTATTCTCTGTGTGTGTGTCCATGTGTATGTCTGAGATATACGCTCAGTCTCAGTCCTGCAGCAGCTTCACAGTGCAAAGGGTCCAGTGGCAGCCATGTACCTCAGCATGGGCAGAGACTTTGTGTCCCCAGGCACTGGGCTGGGCTCCAGCAGCCAGGCAGGAGGGTCCAGGGCAGGGCCAGCTAGAGGACGTGGTCCCTCCTAACTTCTCTTAATATACTTTAAATCTGACCAGATCCTGGCACTAGTACTTCTTTCCCTAAGGACACTACCACCAAACAAATAAATACTGCTCCAAACCTTTCTTTTAAATTAAAACACATTTTTTTTCTTTCTCTCGGGAGGCTGAGTTTAGTGATACAAATGTTAGACCCCAAAAAGCATTCCTAAGTGAAAAGACACTCCAGTTTTCACAGTGGCCAGAGAGTTGTATTTATACATGTTTGTGACTGATGCGAAAATCATAAGCAAGCCATGGTGCAATGATCTGATCCCAGGTTCTCTTCTTTCCATAAGCATGTTTTTGTGAGCAAACCAAAGAGGTAGACTCCTCTTTGCTCAATTTTCTCCCCAGTTTCTTCTGGCCAGTGCTTCAACCTCAACAGAAGAGACACAGCAATGTTTTGTCAAGATTGCTAGAGACCTTATGTTTAGGACAAGTGCACAAGGAACAAAATCTACAATCAGCTTCAAGATAAAACTGTTGAGGAGGGACCCAAACCTTCCCCACATTGTGAAAAACTGCTGAGATCACTACAACAGTTAGGAGACTAACTATGAGAAGATGACTGTTTTCTCCACTGTATAGATCCTGTCTTTTTTCCTGTCCTGATGATCTGCACTCTGTAAAGATGCCATTATTTCTCTGTTGACTGTGGAAAAAAGTTTAGATGAGATTGCTGTACACATAACACTTAAACGGTGAAAATCTGACCGGTAATGACAAGAATCTAACCCTAATGTTCTCAGTCTTCAGTAGTTAAGATAACTGCTCTTCAGTCCATTCAGTAGAGTTTCCTACGTGTGATGGCTCCCTAGGATCTATAAAAAAGGTTAAAACCCTTGTATAATCACACGTCATTTGTCCAGTGTCTCAATAGTTAGGTAAATGTACAAAAGTCCTATTACTACAGAAATTTAAATTATTACTAATTCAAACTCTGTCCCACGTAGCATTTTTGTTATCAAGTGTATCACCAGATAGAGTTAATCATTGAAATATATTTTTTGTGTGTGTCTTGAAGATCACCATGTCACACTGATGTTTTAATACACAATAAATATGTTGCATCCATTCTTTGATAATAGCCTTTATTCCTTAAGGCAAAGCATTTGTATTTAAGGTTAACTATCATTAGACTATCTTTCAAACTGATCTTAACAGGAGAACCATATTTAGGGGACTTGGGGCCCATGCAAATTAGATTTCCTTCATGATTTCTGCAATTGTTTCCCTGAGAGGTTTGAGTATTCTACAGTCTGTTTATTGCCATAATAGCAACACAACCATAGCTCTATCAGCAGAACCCATGTGTACAGAAACTGTACTCCAGAAAGGACTTTTTTCTATCAGTAAATTAGCACAATTTCCCCATGTATTATTAATTAAACCAATAAAATATCCAATTTTAACAACTCAGACACTTTACTCCAAAATGGCTATACTAGCAAAATTATACAGAGTAGTCCAGGTCTGAATTTGCTATTTAGATTATTGTACCCCCCAAAAAATATGAAATACTAAAATATGTAAATCATGTAGTGCTAAATGATGTTATTTTTGCTTTCCCTCAGTAAGTCTTTTGATTGTAGAAACATCTTCAATGTCCTTAAGAATAGTCTTTCCATGACCTGGATTTATTTCATGTAATTTACACTGTCTATACTACAGAAATCTCTGTCTGAGCTTAGGTTTGCACTAGAGTGCACTAGAGTACCTATTGTGTGAGTGTAATAGAGTACCTATTTCTCTTCATTGACTATGATGGGATACTGGCTCAGATAGAGCCATTTATACTTGCATTCTATCATATGAAGTACACACCTTGCAACAAACATTATATCCACCTATTTTGTATTCACAATTGTTTCCACACCTGTTTGTACCCTGTGAAAACTGATAAAGTCTTGATCCATGGCAAATGTTTTTAGGCACCATGAGTAATAATAATACAGGGATGAGTAGTACTAATACTAAAATTTATATGTGTGGAAAAATATTCTCTTCTGTAATATATACTGGAATGCAGGATCCAGGAAAAGTAAGCCTAGATGAATTATAACAAGCTGTCTGAAATTCCCATTGAGATGAGTGGATATGGTTGTTATATGAATTTATAGAAGTGGAGTAAAAAAAAAAAAAAAAGTGTAGGGCAATTTTCTTGGTCATGGGGCTGAAAAACCCTTGTTAGGATTTTCTGTCAAAGACTGCTATTTCTGTAACACTATTTCTATATTTAAGAGTCTGTATTCTATGTCAACAATTTGAAATGTAGTTTTGAAAACTGTGTCATTGCTTTGTCTTTCAGACTTGATCATCATTTTGGCTTTATATTTGGCCAAAAGCATGAAAATAATTCTCTCAAATTGGAGAATTATATGCTTTTAAGCAATCCTAGGTAACTGTTTTCCTGGGTTTCTCATGACCTAAGTGGTCATGTCAGAGCCCCATGCTTCTCTGAAGCACAAAAGAAGGAATTGTTTTAGCTGACAATGTTTTGTTTCACACTATATGAACAAAATACACCTGGTTTTCATTGTTATTATTTCTTCTATTCATTTCCCAGGTACTATAATAACAATAGATTAAAATACTGCAGTATCAGTGCTTAAAAAGTTTTGATTGTATAAAAAATATGAAGTTGATTCCACAATATTAACAGTCATTTTGCAAAGGCACCACTTTTTATTTCTTTTTCCACTTTGAAACATGATTCTAAATTTTTTTGCCCATATAGTCATTAAAATTTACTGCTATTAATTGTGATTTCAACCTTATGAGAGTAACTTTCCCTTTGTACATCTCCCGATTTGTGAACCCTGAACAGTTTTGATCTCTTACCTATAATGTAGCACTAATAGTACTGTAGGGTATTTTTGAGCATTAGTTGTTACAACACACTGTAGCGATTACTAAAATTATGTGCTTTTATTTTTTTTTTTTTTTCTCTTTTCTTTTTTTCTTTTAAGCTGTCCGGACAGATCTCATGGATGTATTCAAACATGCACCAGGGGACGTTTGCAAAGCTTTTATGGTGTGCTTTAAGCAGCTACACATTTTTGATTTTGAGAGAACTTTGTCCTGGAGGAGTAATCCTTCAGAGATAAGAAGAAAGGGAACACAAGGACTCAGAAAAAAAAGTTTCATAAATGTGGAGAATGATTAGTACAAAGGAAGGAGGAGGAGACATCTGTTGATTAAATGATTTTTAGAGATAATTAAGTGCATTCATCCAGAAATAACAAACATTACATATCGTTTGCAGGCACACATGGCTTTCTTGAAAACAAGAGAGAATTAAACAGAACCTACAAAATAATCAGCAGCTTGGGGCCAGTCAAAACTGTGTCACTGGGATGACCTTCCAGATTTTGTGCAAGCCTTTATGAAGTAGTAGTAGCAACCAGGTGCTGAGTGCTAAATTAAAAGGGTCTAAATATAGTTGTAGGAAGCTGAAATGAGGCAATAATTTTTAAAAGTATAGTTCAACTTTTCGTTTCTCAAGTAACCAATTAATATCCAGCATTAATACTACATAATTCCCTTTATTTCTGTTATTCATAGCTCAAAAAACTCACATTTGTTTTCCAAAACAGGTTAGGTATTTTTATAAAGAATTCATCCTGATGAGAAGCTTCTGATACTTTATCTAATATGATAGATGTATAAAGAAGAATTCAAGGACATAATACACTGCAGTTCAGAGGAGTGATGTTCTGTGAACTACAGAGTCAGGGCTGCTATATATCTTAAAGAGCAAAGAATTAGAAGAAAGCTATGTTAGTGTGGGGGTTTTTGTCACCTTCATCATTTCTACTTGGAGTGTTTGTGATTATTGCTATGTTTGATGCCTATTTATACTGTGACTTCACTTAAATAGTCAAAAATTTTCACCCCTTTCATCAAGGGAAAGCACTTCTGGTCAGAGTGGTCTTCAAGAGTTCATGTTTCGGAGTTAGCACTTGGAAAGGACTTATTTCCAAGTAATCTGACATTGGCAAATATTTGAAATAGTTACTGTCACAACCAAGTTACATTATGTAGAAAAGCCATACAAGAATTTTTCAGTCTTTCTGTACACGTATTTATGCTTATGTAAGTTTTTGACTCTGTCTCTGTCTTCTGTTTGGTAGGCCACACAGAGAGTACTAGTAATAAAACTGGGAGGAGCTGAGGAGGGGGGGGTGGATAAAAAAGCAGCAAAACCATTTATACCTGTGGCTAGAATTTAATCTCTAAACCTATATATTTTCTGTATGCAATGCTAGTTTGGGATCAGATTCTATGAAGAGAGACATTGTTGCATTTTGACTAGAATACAGTCTGAGGATAAGTTTTACCAAGGCAGACACATGATGGACATGTTTGACCGTAGGTAATTGATTACTGACCCTTTTCCTGATTGGCGCTTGATGAGATAGTGTGGTGGATTGACCTCAACTGGCTGCCAGATGCCCACCAAACTGCTCTATCACTCCCATCACAGGACAGAAGGGGAAAATATGACAAAAGCTCATAGGTTGAGATAAGGACAGGGAGATTACTTACCATTTACCATCATAGGCAAAACAGACTTGACTTCAGAAAATTAATTTATTGCCAGTTAAACAGAACAGGATAATGAGAAATGAGAACAATTCCCCCCACCCCTCCCTTCTTCCCAGGCTCAACTTCACTCTCGATTCTTCTACCTCCTCCCCCTGAGTAACACAGGGGGATGGGGAATGGAGGTTGTGGTCAGTTCATAACGCTTCATCTCTGCTGTTCCTTCCTCCTCACACTGTTCTGTTACAGCATGGGTTCCCACCCACAGGAGACAGTCCTTCGTGAACTTCTCCAACATGGGTCCTTCCTGCGGTCTTCAGTTTGTGAACTGCTCCAGCACGGATACTTTCCATAGTGTGCAGTCCTTCAGGAACAGACTGCTCCAGCGTGAGTCCCCCAATGCGTCATAGGTCCTGCCAGAAAATCTACTCCAGCACAGGTTCCTCTCCACAGTCCACAGTGCCTGCCAGGAGCCAGCTCCAGTGTGGTCTGTCCATGGGCTGCAGCTTCCTACAGGGCACGTGCTCTGGCATGGAGTCCTCCTCAGACTGCAGTGTAGATATCTGCTTCACCGTGATCCTCCATGAGCTGCAGGGGTACAACCTACTTCACCATGGTCTTCACCATGGGCTGCAAGGGAGTCTCTGCTCTGGCACCTGGAGCACCTCCTCCCCCTCCTTCTTCACTGACTTTGGTGTCTGCAGAGTTGTTTCTCTCACATATTCTCACCCCTCTCTCCCAGCTGCTGCTACACAACATTTTTTACCCTTTCTTAAACAAGTTATCACAGAGGTGTTACCAACATTACTGATGGGCTCAGCCTTGGCCACCACCAGGTCCATCCTGGAGCCAGCTGGAACTGGCTCTGTCCAACATGGGAGCAGCTTCTGGTGTGTTCTCACTGAAGTCACCTTTGTAGCACACACCCCTCCCCCCCCCCCCCCCGGCTACCAAAAACAGACCACACACAGAGAGCTAAAAGACATAGATTGGGGTGAACAGAAGAATTTATGAGCCAGGCCGCTGCTGGTACTAGAGATGACTAAAACTTGAGGAATTAGTAACAGCCCATGTAGACACCGTTTAGCAACACTGAATAAATGGCCATACTGGTACACAACAGTAAGATACAGAGGAACTTTTCTCATGTGATTAGATTGTCCAGAATCAAATCGGTTTTCTATGAATTTATTTGCTTGTTTAGTTTGAACTTCCCCATTGCAAAATAGGAAATAAAAGTAGTGCTGGTAAGGCAGCTGTTTACTTTGTTACAAGAAGTTACAGAAAATTCCCAGAAGACAGTATCCAGTGCATCCAAAAGACTTAAGGAGTAAAAGCTATAGTAGGAAAGTGTTGGCATTCAACATGTAACCAAGTGCTCCTATAGATTCCAGGCTTCCAGTCCTTGAACCTCAGGAAAAGACATAAAATAGGCTGAGCGCTAAATAGAATGAGCTAATTCTCTGCACAAACCAGTTCTTAAATGGACCAGGGGATTTTTTTTCTCCCAGCCATAAGAAATATGACTGTCCCTTTTCCCAAATACTAGACACTTCCGTGCATACATATGGCTATTTCTGAATGTGTCCTGAATAGAATGTGTCTTCCAATAAACATATACAGTGTACCGGTATTTTCCTTACCTATTGAAGCCAATATGATATAATAACAAAGCGAATATATTACCATAATCTTTACTGATTAAGAAGGATCAGAATGAGATTACAAATAAATTGACAGATTTAACAAAAGGATCTAAAGAAAGTGTAAAAACTTTATTTTCACAGATTTCAGGAAAGAATAATGTATTTAAATAAAAATCCAAAACCCTAGACCTGTCTCTAAGCTCATTAAAATATTGAAGCCAAATAAGAGACTTTAATTTTGTATTTTTCTATTCTGTTTGTCTACTACATCTGTTACCCATAGTTTTTACTCTCCTCTTTTCTTTGGTAAGTTACCTTTATTTATTCTTTTAGCACAGGCAAAACTGTTCTTCCTTATTTCAGAGAGGTGAATTTATTTGCTTTTTGACTGAATATAACCAAATTTGGTATGTAATATTCTATCATATTGTAATATGAGCCATGTATTGAACATGTCAATGTACATGTCATATTAATACACTTTCAGCTCAGGCAAATGATTACATATTTACTAAATCAGTACATGTGCATGTTTATTTACCTCAGTTCCTTCAGTTAATGAAATACTACTGTAGGCAGAACACAGAACTTTTAATCTAGGTACACAATTTAAACACCACTGTAGCAAAAATTTAGATGCGTGCAAGAAGAGGAATAATCAAATTCCCTACAGATGCAGTGAAGATTCAGATTCAAATTTCTACGTAAGAACTGGTAAGAAATGCTAGGCATACACACCATGTTCACCTACCTGAATCAGATTTTCTCATCACTTTCAGAGAATAAGACTTAATCAAGTAGGGATTTTACTTTCTAATAGGAAAAAAAAAAAAAAAAACCAAACCAAACCAAAAGTTGAAAATATCATCTGAGCCTACCATGTTTTTTGTAATCTCCCTACAGGTAGTCCCATCCCTACATGTGAGCCCTAACTGTTGTATAAGATTAGTTTGCATTCCTCCTAACTCCATTACACTCTCATCCACGACTGCACAGTGATCTAGCCTCAAAAAATGTAACATCTCCTACTGAGGATACTCCACAGATTGGTTGTCACAGCAATGTCCTAGGATATGCAAGTTCAAAGCCTTTCCATCTGACAGGGTCAAAAAAACAAGCTTACAAATTCCTTCTTCATGCTCAAGCTACATCACAGCTATCAAATGAGGCAGGATATTTAAACACAAACTTGACAGTGGCAAATCACTTTTATGTTTTGGGGTTTCTCAGTGGACTTGGATCATGCATATGAGTCACATCTGAGCTCCAACCTGAAGAGGAGTACCTGTGCCCTCAAAACAGGCACTTCTGAGCAGGCATGACAAATTAACTGTCATCGGCAAGTGAGCATTCAGGCTAAGAAGAGTAAGTAATGAATTTCAGGGTAAAGCAGTCCTAGAAAGTAGGCAGACTGAGATGCTGTGTGTCACTAAAGAGAGTCATAGCTGACTGAATTTCAGTTAATCGGGATTTTTGTTGATTTAATTCCATGACATGAACAATCTTGTCCTCTTATTTGTAATCACAAGATAATCTAAGCACCCTGTATTTCTTACTCAATTCAGCCTTAACATATACTTTTTTTGGCTTCATTCTTCCTCCATATCTAGTATCTGTGTGATGAAATCAAGATATTAGAAGTGTTTTCTTTTTAAATAATTATTTTTTCCTGCCTTTCTTGTCTGTACAGAGTTATGCCATGCATTTATGCCTTGTCCAGTTTGACTTAAATAATCCCACTGATTTAGCTTTTTCCCACCAAAATTGTAGTCCAATACATCAGATCTCAGGCTTGGAAATTTCTGATCTTCACACCAACTTTGACTGCTTTCGTTTCATTGTATTGTTTTCCTATTACGTATACATTTTTCTGTGATCCTTTCCATTTCTATCTTTGGTATGTACATCTTTGAGCGATTGCCAGGGGATTATCATGAAGCCTTTTTGCTGTCTCTTAACAAATCTGTGAATACTTGCATTCATTTAATCTCTGTTTATTTTAAATCAAGCCATCTTAATTCCCTGACCACTTTAGTTGCTTCATTCTTTTCAATTCATCAATGCATTTCTGATAAAGAGGTGGCCAGATGTGAATGCAGACTTGAATCTTATCATTATATATTTAAATAAGTTGTGTGAGATAGGTTTTGAATCAATGAAAAAAGGCTTTACAATAAGGCATCAGTCAAGATGACAGATTAAGGAGGTTATGTTAGCTCCTGAAAAATTTACATTAACCTACAAAACAAGAGGGATATATCTTAAAGTTAAGAATAGCAGCTCCTACACAGAAGCAGATAAATCAGACTTGATGTCTTCTTATGCCTGTAAACCTACACGAGTTGAGGGAGGACCTCAGGTGTTTCAAAAAAAAAAAAAAAAAGCCATGGATTTTAAAAGTTAGTAACCAAAAAACACAGGAAAAGGAGAAAATCGCTAGAAATTACATGAGTACTGCTACAGCAGCATTTCAACTTCTGAGATGCTTGGGGACCTCATCTCTCATTAAAAATAAAGGTGATTGATTGATCAGTTTATGAAAAGGACCTCATTAGCACTCTTTCTTTTATCACTCCTGCATATAATTCAAAATATATTAGTAGCTTAGCTACTGTCCCAACTTTTTATTTCCATAAGAGGGCATTTCCAGAAATTCAAGTACCTGTCAGAAAGGAAAAATAAGGCTTTACATTTGTTTAATTCCTAAAGGAAAATATTTATATATACATACATAATATTCCAGGGTAGAAGTGGAGCTTATCTGTATGTACTGGGTTGTATTTTCTACTCATCTATCAATAATTTGCGTATTTCAGAAGTTCTCAAAATCAGGGATTTTTCTTATGAGTCTCCCTCCTACCTACACACAAAGAAACCTATTTATAAACTAATAAAATATTTTTGCAAGTATCGAGCTAAAACCAGAAGCCTAGTAACTGCTTTTCTATTGGAATGAGACTCACATGTGTACATGCAAATATATACAAATATGTATACGCATATACCATATATAAATATATATAAAACACACACCTAATATGTATATATTTAAATATATAATTTATATTTTTATATGCATGTAATTTATAAATGCTATGTATATTTAAATGTAGCATTAAAACAAGAAGTCTTTGTTCCCTTTTACCACTGTTGTGATGCAGGGACAGATCTGTGATGAGTCTTCTACTCCATTTAATCCCATAAACCTAGGCATTGCTTATTCTAACATAACAAATGCCTTTCCTATAATGGGTATGGGATTGGTACTAAATGAACTGTGCTGATTGGTGTGCTTTATTTGGTTATATATTTTTCAAAGGTGTGGACAATAACATCCACTCTTTATGACTTTTTTTCCTCCGTTTAAGCCTGCCAATCAGTAATTCCAACTAGTGACAATGAGTATGTTTTTTCTTGTTTATTGTGAGGATTTTATTATTGTTTTTGCCGGGACCACAGAATATTTTTGTATCTACAACTGAATAGTTCTTACGCAGTAAGAACTTTGACTTAACACAGCTCTAGGCCGGATTGAATTCTGTCATATGGAAAAGAGAGGATTTGTAGACCACTACCAGTCCCCAATTATCAGAGTTCCACTCTTTCAATTACTGGTTATGAAACCAGATTATTTGACTGTCATTTCTACAGAAAAGTAGAAGTGTTTTCAGTCATTTGGTAAAAATGTTCACATTTGTGAAATGTTAGTGATGATTTCATTGCAGCAATTGCTTTTTTCAACCAGTTGCAGTAATCAAATAACGATAGAGTCCATGGAATGCACCTGAAGCCCAAAACATGCAAAAAGAACAGACACATGAGACAAAACAAATTAAACAAAAATAGACATGTTACATCCTGTTAACCATTAACACAATAACTAGAGCATTGACCCAGGATTCAGTAAACATATCCTTTTCTACCTGGCAACGATTTGAATGCAGACCTCATTCTTCTGATAAATAGTGTAAGATCCTTACAAAACACCTTTCTGAAGCTGTAAGTGGGATCTAAATAATGCATAGACGTGCTGACTGTATGCACAGCAGTGCATTTACCCATCCAGAAGAAAGTTTAAAAAACTGATACAATCATTTCCTGGTTAATAATACACAATCTAAGTGTGTTATTTACGAAACTGAGAAAAAAAATCAAAATATAAGTTGCTCCACGAAGAATGAAATAAATTTTTAATAATAATTATGCTAATATCTAAGGAGAAAAAGCAGTGGGTTGGACGATAATGTGAAATAACATGTGAGAGAATCCAGAAACAGAATGGCAACGTACAAGAGTGTCACCAAAAGAAGAGATGACAAATTGATAAAGACAGTTCTGAAATGGCTGCCAAAGCCTGGGAATCCCATCAGAAGAGACTAAACAGAATTGCAGAGAAACAGAACCTGGTAGATAATCGAGAACAGCGGGGTACAGACTAACCAGTTACTGCGGAAGATGTAAGACATGGGGAGTCTTGTGTCCAGCAGTGGATTGATAATGGCAAATATGCTAAAAATATGTTGTATTTGTATTACTAATGCAGTTGTATGATGCTGCCATATTTGATTAAGCTGTTTCATACTGAGTCTGTCTCGTATTCCAACTTCATGTGGTTGTACACACCACCATGACGAGACATAATGGCACAGAATTGTTTTTTCAAATGGATTTGCTATTAGTTTGGATAAAAGACATTTATGCGTCATCTCACCTTGTGGAATACTATATGTTAATGTAACAAACAAGAAATACATGCAATTACTCGAATAAGTCTGTTGCCCAAGTCACTTTCTTTTTATCTGTGCCTTGGCCATGTACAACTCACACTGAGTCCCCTGGGAGCATTGCCTGAGTGAAAGCTGTAAAAGCAGACTCCTATGGTGACTGAAGTCAGTGGGAAGTTTTCCAATGATTTTAATGGAATTTAGATCAGGCCTTCAAGAAAGAAGACCATTAGGTATTTCATCATTTAACTTTTATATACGCAGATGTTAGCAGAACCTTCAGCTCAAATGTAACACTCAGATTCAATCTGTGATTCATGCAGGTAACTTGTCATATTGTCACAAAAAAACCCTAACAATTCAGAGCACTTAACTGAGTAACGAAATCTTCATTTTCTTGTAGTTATCTGTGACTAGAAACAAAAGCTTTATTATTAGTATCCTACAACCTAGTTAAGAGTGCTTTATAATCTGTTGGGGCTGCGTTTCAAGGAGTTCACTGACTTCCAATTGGACACTGTCCTGCAGCATCATCAGATGAGCAAATTAATGTTTTATTCTTCCAAATATGTATTTGTAGAGATTTTTTCTGGCATATTAATACCTGTTTAACTCTAAGGAGGTGCTTACCTCCCACTGATTTGATGGGACTCAAATTAACTAATCAGTTTGAAGAAAGTACTTATATGCCTCCCTGAATAAAGTCACTAATTAAGTGCCATTTTTAGATTTTTTTTAAGATTACACTACTTTTAAATTCCAATTTCAAATAAAGAAGTAAATAGTAAATACTTCATTTGGAAAAGGAATTTGGGCAGCGACTGTGTGAATTAACCCCACAAAAAATATCAAGTCCGAGTGAAACAAAGTGTTTGCAAAATTCTACTTCAGATATTGATTTTCAGTTCTAAAATGAAAGCTTGAAAACTCAAAAAAGGAGGCTATGTAAGTGTTGTGGTTTGGGTCAGACTGGCCACTGAAAAGGAATGACAGATGCTCTCCCCCACCTCTCTCTCCAAGGAGAAGAAGGAGAGAGAAACTTATGAGTTTAGAAAAAAATAAACTTCTTTAATGAAAATATTAATAAATTAATAAAATATTTTTAAAATAAAATAATGAAATATATACAATATACACAAAACCATACCAAGCTCCCAGGATAATGATCGCATCACTGGCAGGCAGGCACAGGTAAAGTCCCAGACTGAACTCAGTGACAGACGGGATCTGGATTCCAGATCTTGATTCAGGAATGCATGGATCGTGATCAACGGCAGACAAACAGACAGCATCCTCTTTGGATGCCGGCCATTGAAGAAAGAGGCCTGACCCTTTGATCCCTCAGCTTTTATACTGAGCATGAGGCAGATGGGATGGAATACCCTGTTGGTCAGTTTTGGATCACCTGTCCTGTCCGTTCCTCCCCGCAGGTGGGACCCCTCTACGCTTTTCTGCTTCTGACCCTCCAAAGGGGCAAATAACAAAGTTAGCTGACCTTGGTTATTATAGCAATAAGTATAAGCAAGAGCCTCTTTGCATACCATTCCTTGGCTTAAATTACAGGTTTTATCACTCTGAGAGCAAACACTTTCTGCACAATATGCTGTTAATTTCAGAAAATTCAGTTAGTTAGAAGAGGCTTAGCTGCAAAGTAAAATTACAAAACAGAAAATTGGCTCTGTTTTACCTCAAACCAGGATAGTAAGGCTTCTTTTTTTTTTTTTTTTGTTGTTGATGCAGATACTTAAAATTATTCCGAGTCAGGACTCCTAGAAAAAACAAAATATCTCACAGAACTGTAAAAACAAATGATAGCAAATAACATTTTAGAGCTTATCATGAACAGTTTTAATGGGTCTCTTTAGTTTCAGAAAGTAAAGGATAAAAATGACAACGAAGCACAAGGCACCTAACACATTTCTCAACCCATCTCCTTGCCTCTATAAAAGATAAGAGGAAAACACCCTGCTGATACAGAGATTTAATTTGAAGTAAGATGCATAAACTTTGATACCTCCTCACGGGTTTCTTAACTCTTCCACAGATCTGCTATATTCTGCATACTGTATAAACACAGTTCTGAGGGTAATTCTCACACTAAAATTAGAAAAAAGAATAGCATGCATATTTAATATGTCCCTGAAGTGGTTTACTTCAGCAATAAAGCATAGCAGTGAAGTAAAAAAAAAGCTTGCCGTTGCTTTCTTGAGCTGTTTGCCTGAACAGGATCACATTGCAGCATTTGTTTTATGATGTAGAAGTGGATTCATTTGAATAGAAATGCATTTTTCCACACCCTTTTCTATTTATAAATGAGAAAACAAAAATGCAGACATCTCAAAGAGGCTCATAGACAGAGCTGATCTTTGGCAATTTGGATTCAGAAACAGTAATGCTGTGGGAAAAGCAATTCTAGAATTTAAAGTACAGTATATATTTTTAACAAGACTTCATTTTACAAAGCAAAAGTGAAAATAGGTAGGTGGTTACTTTACTGGTTACTGCAATATTTCAGCCAATGTGATTTGATGTAAAGCTGAAAGTATATAGGCTAATACATCATTTATGAATCATTTTTTTCTGGACTCGTTAGCAAACCTTCAGTGAGGAAAGTGCTCATCATATCATGAGATGCAACAAAAGGAAACAGAAAGATAATTGTTAATACCATGCTCTTACTAAGTGCCAGTTCAGAATCTAAATATAACTGCTTAATTTGTTTGTACTTTAAAAAAAAATATCTTCTGAACTGTCATAGACGAGTAAAAATATACTACTTTGTCTTTTCCTGTGTATTTCTTGTTTTAGTAGACTGCAAAGGATAGAGCTACACTAAAGTAACAAATAGACTGCAGTAAATATTTTAAGGGTCAAATTTTGTTTTTATTTACACCACTTTAAGAGTCTAGAATTACTGTAAACAACAGATTTATTCCATAAGAAAGTCAGTGCAAATCAGAACAAGACTGAGACAATAATTTAAATGCAGTTCTTCGACCATCACATGCAGTAAAATCTGTTGGCTGATTTACCATGCCATGTTTGTCTTCCTTTGTGGTGGTAGAATTTTTTCTGTGCCATTTATGCTTCATTCAGGTGGTATGATATATATGATAAGTAATACACGAATACTTAAATGAACATATGAATTATATATACATATGTTTGGCGAGGTAGACATGCTGGAGGGGAGGGATGCCATCCAGAGGGACCTGGACAGGCTGGAGAGGTGGGCCCAAGCCAACCTCATGAATTTCAACAAGGCCAAGTTCAAGGTCTTACATCTGGGTCAGGGCAATCCCAAGCACAAACACAGGCTCAGCGGGGAATGCCTGGAAAATAGCCCTGAGGAGAAGGACCTGGGGGTGCTGATTGACGAGAAGCTCAACATGAGCCAGCAGTGTACGATAACAGCCCAGAAGGCCAACCGTATCCTGGGCTGCATCAAAAGAAGTGTGGCCAGCAGGTCAAAGGAGGTGATTCTGCCCCTCTACTCTGCTCTCATGAGACCCCACCTGGATTACTGCATCCAGCTCTGGAGTCCCCAACATAAGAAAGACACGAACCTGCTGGAGTGTGTCCAGAGGAGAGCTATGAGGATGATCTGAGGGCTGGAGCACCTCTCCTATGAGGAGAGGCTGAAAGAGTGGGGGCTGTTCAGCCTGGAGAAGAGAAGGCTCCGGGGAGACCTTATTGCAGCCTTCCAGTACCTAAAGGGGGCCTACAGGAGAGCTTTTTACTAGGGCATGTAGTGATAGGACGAGGGGGAGTGGATTTAAACTGGAAGAAGGCAGGTTCAGATTGAACACTAGGAAGAAGTTTTTCACTTTGAGGGTGGTAAGGCACTGGAATAGGTTGCCCAGAGAGGTTGTTGAGGCCCCATCCCTGGAGGTGTTCAAGGCCAGGCTGGACGTGGCCTTGGGCAACCTGGTCTCGTGGGAGGTGTCCCTGCCTATGGCAGGGGGGTTGGAATTTGATGATCTTCAAGGTCCTTTCCAACCTAAACCATTCTATGAATCTATGTATAATTAAGTTTTATATATGAATATATGAATTACTGAAATAGGAACACACCAAAAATAAGCATGGGAGAGGTTTTGATGTAGCTCACAGTTCCTAAATTAGACATGAAAGTTCACAGGTATCTTGAGCTTTGTCAGTTTATTAATAGCTTAGATTCAACTACAGGCAACACTAAGTGTAGACTAAGTCAAGGATTGTTTTCATGAATGAGGGGTCATTTGGGTCTGCATTAATTTGAAATAAGAGTAAGCTCCGACGAAGCCATCTCCATGAGTTCAGTAAATGGCTGAATTTTTGTTGACTATCAAGTCAGTATCTTTTTTTCTGCTGTGGATTTAAACTCCGATAACATATAATACTTAAGGGTGTTTTATTTTGGCTTTTTTGTTTGTTGTTGTTGTTTTTTCCTCTGGAGAATTCTGGCAGCTATTTTCGCTCTTGAAGTGCAAATTCCTCTGATCAAACCTAAAATTATAACTGGACCCAGAGAAAGGAATGGTAACTTCTAGAAATACGAGAGCTGTTTTCAGCTCCATGTAAAAATTTATAACTAAAGTGTTTTGAGGCTTTTAACTGCCAAAATTCTCTCTGGGCATTCTCTGGACTTATCTAATGGAAGGTAATGTTTCTGTAGTGGCAAAGAAAAATCTTTCAATTAAGACTTTCAGAATCCTAGGATATCAAATGGATAACCCAAATTAGGCTTTCCTTGCTGTTGTGTTTTCTTATGTCCACCATGCCTACCTATGACCCTCTGATAACCTCAATATGGTTTTGTCATGTACTCTAAAGACCCCACTTGTGAAGCACAATTATATTTCTTTACATAAGAATCTATTTGGTTGAGAATAATTTAAGTTTTAAATAATACTCTTACTTACTGAGAAGTAGTCCTGGTTTGAGCGACACAGGACTAATTTCTCTTCTAACACTTGGGAAGACTGCACTTTTAGAAGACTCTAGTGTCTGAATTTATGAAAATACTTACTTTATAGCCAGCTATTGTGTGTGGGTTTCAAGGTCTCAATGTTTTCAAGCCCAGCCAGGTGCAGATGAGGAGGAGCGAGACCCAGGCACTTGACCCAAGCTGGCCAACAGGATTATTTCATACCGTAAGCGTCACTATAAATTAGAAAGTTTGTTGTGAAGTTTGCTCTCTCCCTTGATGGCTGACATCCCGAGAACTTCGTGCCCTGGTGCTGGACTCCTGAGGTCTTTCCTTCCTCACAAAGCTGTAGTGCTCAGAGTGTCCGACGTTTGCTGTCCACTGCTGGGATTGCACAGCTTCCTACTGATAGACTTGGCTGAGTATAATCTTTGCATAGTCTGTATTGGTATTGGGATCAATATTAGTTCTTTAGTGCTTTCAATGTTAATTATCTAATCTTACTCTATTAAATCAGTTTATACATCAACTCCTGCGTTTCCTTGTTTTTCCCAATTCCCTTTCCCAGATGGGGAGCGGTCATCAGGTGATAGAATGTTATGGGTCTCTCAAACCATAACAGAACTATTCATAGCACTGAGGACAGATAAAATGCTTGCAAAGTTATGCAAACATTTCACAGTGTAAACACCTCAATTCTTGTTTTGAATTGTGCTTTCAGATAGCTACTAAATAAAAAAAAGAATAGATCGGTGATGAATCTTAGTAAAAAGACTAAAAGCAAAGAAACTTTTTATCTTAATAATCACTAGTTATAATCAGATACCTATAAATAGAATGCAGATACATTTCAAGGAACCTGACCAACAGTAGAATTCTACTTGAATCCTATTAGTTTATCTTGCAACAAAAGCAAAATGGTGTTTGACAGTAAAGTAAGCAAACTGTCATGAATGATAACATGACTTTTATGTAGGAATTGTCCATTATATTGGATATGAAGTGGTTATGATTCGCAAAAATACTTACTTCATTCCATGTGTTGCAATATTTAAATGCAGTATTTAAATCCAGGATGAACAAAATTTTGAACAATGGAGAAATGAATCAAAGTACAGATTTTAAATAGTGGGCTGTTAAAAAAATAAAATAAAATATGGATGTAGACATGTATAAGCCCTGTTATTTTTCATTCTATCACCCTGGACAGTCAAGATTCAGAATCACAGTAACATATGTTAGTTTATAAATATGCTAGGTGCAGTCAATGCCTTCTGATCTTCCACCAAATCAAGGGAACCCTGCTGAAGGGACAATAGCCACAGTGCCAAGCTACTACTGTGAAGGAAGTGACAGCATCACACAGCAGTACTTCTGGCCCGAGCAGAGGTCAACAAACACAATCAACATTGGGGAAGGAAGTTCAGCTTCACTTGCTTCTTGCAGTTTAAGCAAATGAATACTCAAGAGGCATGTTACAGTAAGATCTGTAACCAGTTCACCCTTTACCATATGGATTATAAGCTTTTCGCTTCTTTTCAGGAAAAAATAGATAATAATATTTGGACACTTTTTGACATCGAACATGTGCTAACATTTATTCAGAGCAATTTGTCTTAAAGAATAATGTTGAAGGAAAAAAGTGTGTAATTTTGAAAGGGAAATTGTACTTTGTGTATCTAGCACTACAACAAAATAAGCTATGACTATGTATTTTTATTAGGCGAATCTAATCTTCTGGCTTTATCTTTGTAACTGAGTTCATATTTTGCCTTTTAGAACCAAATAAATTCTTCCTCCAGCAGAACATGACAAGTACATTTGGAAAATAACTAAATAATACCACAAAATGATGGTTTTTTAAAAAGTGATCAGGAGAAAGCAGAGACTGACTCAGCATTGTTGCATTTTTTTCTCTTATAGATTTTTAAGCTATATACGTGATATGTTTGGCTTCAGTTCAAATTAATTTTCTTTTTCAGAAATCTTGCCCAACTACACAAGCCAATGTTAAGACAGCTAGTATCCTATTATTGATTTTTTTTTGCTATCATTGGAAACTGTTATGTCTTTTCATTTAGTTTCAGACCATGTAGCTTTTTCTTCTTTATAGCTTCTTCTTTTGACCATCAGCTCTCTAGTAAAAATAAAAAAAAAACAACAACAAAAAAAAACAACAACAAAAAACCAAACCAAACCAACAACCAAAAAATCCAACACACCCACCCCTCCACCCCCATATTTATCATTGGGTCAGTCCGAGAATAGGTTTTTAGGGATAATGAGTCTAAGGGTCAAATTCTCAAGAGCCTATTTATGTTAATCAAACCACAGTCTGCTAATAATAAACCTAGGCAGTGAGGGAGTTGGAAACAGAATCCAATCCTCCCCTTTTTGACTCCTGGGAGCTAACACTAAAGCACAATTTTACCTTCCTCTCCACTATCTATCAGCTAAACAGTCTTTACTATTTTACTCCTGTAGTGTCCAGATGGCCCAATGAGGATACAAGTAATACTTTTCCTGGTCCCTGTCTTTCTGAACAATGCCAACTGCATGTTTTGAGAGACATGCTGTCTCTCTTTTTATTAAGTAATGGCAATTATTATTTTAACACTGGTTTTTACGCTAGTCCAAGATGAAAATAGAGAAGATTTGTAAGGATCTGAAGTAGACCTCACTTCTCCCTTCCTTGACTTCACCAGTCAGCATTTTTTCTTTAACAGAAGCCAAAATGAACATTCTGTTCTTCCTAGTGTTATTATTTATGCTTTGCGTAGTTTGACGTTCATTTGGCCTGGACCCCTTTGCCCTTCAGGACTGTTTCCCAGGGGACTCTGTCAACCAGTTTCCTAAACAGGCCAAAGTCTACCCTCCGGAAGTCCAAAGCGACAGTTCTGCTGACCCCCCTCCTTACTTCTCAAAGAGTCAAAAACTTATCATTTCATGATCGCTGTGCCCAAGAGAGCCTGCAAATCATCACATCACCCACAAGTCCTTCTTTGTTCACAAACAACAGGCCCAGTGGGACACCTTCCCTACTTGGCTCACTCACCAGCCATATCTAGAAATTATCTTCCACACACTCCTGGAACCTCCTAGACTGTCTCCTCTCTGCTGTATTGTATTTCCAGCAGACATCTGGTAAGTAGAAGTCCTCCATGAGAAGAAGGGCTAGTGATGATGAGACTTCTCCTAGATGCTTATAGAGTATTTCATCTGCTTCTTCATTCTGGTTGGATGGTCTATAACAAACTCCCACCATGATATATGTCTTGTTGGCCTTCCCCCTGATTCTTACCCATAAACACCCAACCCTATTATCAGCATAATTAAGCTCTAGACAATAAAAACACTCCCTGACATACAGGGCTACCCCATTACCTCTCCTTCCTTGCCTATCCCTTCTGAAGAGTTCACAACACTCCAGTTATGAAAGTCATCCCACTGTGTTTCCATGGTGTCAGCCATATCATAGTTTTCCTGCTGTATAATGGCTTCCAGCTCCTCGTGTTGCCCATGGTGCATGCATTGATGTAGATGCACTTCAGCTGAGCTGCTGATTGCATCACCTTATGGAAGGAGAAGCCCTAATTTCTACATGATCATTCTCAGGTGCTTCCATAGTTTCTAAGACATCAATAAGCCTTGTGTCTTTGGTGAAGCATGAGTATCCACCCCCTACCTCCACCAAGACAGCAGACCAAAGGACCTTGCTAACACATCATCCCCCAAACATTGGCTTGCCACCCCCAGGCTTAGCTCTAGAGAGCCTGTTTTTATCCCTTTCTCCCTTCAAATCTAGTTTAAAGCTCTTCAATGAGTCCTGCTAACTCCTGTGCAAAGATCCATTTCCTCCTTTGACACAGGTGTAGCCCATCTGTTGCCAGCAGGACTGTTGAGGTGTAAACCAACCCCAAAAAATGAAAATTCTGCTGGTTACACCGGGCTTGGAACCAGGTATTGATCTGATGGTTCTTTCTGGTTCTTCCCTCACCGTTCCCTGCAACTTGAAGAACAGAGGAGGACACTACTTGTGCTCCTGATCCCTTAACCAGTGTCCTGGTTTGAGGTAAAACAGAACTAATTTTGTTCAGTAACTTCGCTTCTTAGCTGGGCCTCTTCTAACTACTGAAATTAACAGCATATTGTGCAGACAATGTTCACTCTCTCAGAGTGATAAGACCAATGTTTATAGCTGATGCCCCTGCATGGTATGCAAAGAGGCTCTTGCTTATACTCATTGCTGTAACACTGACCAACAGGGTATTCCATCCCATCTGCCTCATGCTCAGTATAAAAGCTGAGGGATCAAAGGGTCCTCTCTCTCTTTCTTCAATGGCTGACGTCTGAGGAGGACTCTGTTCGTCTGCCTGTGATCCTGATCCTGATCCTGATCCTGAATGCAGATCCGGAATCCGGTTCCCATCCATCACTGAGTCCAGCCTGGGACTGCCTCAGTGCCAGCCGGTGTCATGATTGTCATCTTGGGAGCTTGATATGGTTTTGTATATATTTAATTATTTCTTTTTATTTTACTATTAATATTTCATTAAAGTAGTTTAGTTCCTTCTAAACTCATAAGTCTCTTTTTCCCTCCTCTGCCACTCTCTTAGAAGACAGGTAGAGGGGAGCATCTGTCGGTCCCCTCTGGGGTCCTTCACATCCACAGTAGCCAATTTGGCCTAAACCATGACAACCAGTCATCTGAAAGCTTTGAAGTCTCTTTTGTTTGCCCTTGGTCTTCTTGTTTCAACTTCATCACTGCTGCCAGAAAAATCGATATTGGATAATCAGAGGGCCATTCTAGGGTAGGAAGCTTTCTCTTCACATCTTTAACATGGGCCCCAGGGAGGCAGCAGGGTCTGGTCTGCATATTGGGCCTTCTGTTCCCCTCAGAAAGGAGTGTCCTATGAAAATGACCCATCTTTTTTCTCTTTAAGGAAGCAGTTTTGATGCAGGATGTAGGCCGACTTAACCTCAGTGACACCTCCAAGCTAGATGAACCATCATCCTCCTTGTTGTTCGGTTCCGCTTGCAAAGTCTTGTACTATTACGCAAGGGCACCTGGGAAGGTGGGGTAGTCACAGAGGAGACGTGCCTGCTGCACCAGGCAGCAACTGGTCATTGTTGCCCCTTATCTCTTAAGTCACTATGTTCAGCCAGGCAGAGAGAGGATAGGGAATCCTCCTTATCATGTGTCCTGTCTGTCTGTTGGACTTGTCCCTGGGAAGGTAGGGTGCGATTCCAGTAGTTTATTTCTCTCTAACTCTTCCTGATACTCCTCAACCTACTCACTTCCTCCTAGAGCTCTGTCACTAAGCGGAGGAGTTCCTCTACCTGGGTGAGATTTGGGTGTTTATGCTATAGAAATACAAAGAGATTAAATTAATTCTATATCAAAGTATTCTTCTCTTCTGTTCATTTATGGATGTTTTTGTCTTTATTTCCTTAAAAATGTTCCAGCGTATATGTTATAAGACATAAATGGGAATGCACTTACTAATGATTACCTAATCAACTTGTTGAATTTTTAATTTTGTCCTTTGGTCAGGCACATTTCTTCTGGTTAATATCTTCATCCTCTGTGCACTATTTGTTTTTAATTGTTTTTATAAAATTTCCTTGTCAGAGTCTAGATAAGTGTATTCCTATTGTTACATGCTACCTTTTCTTTTCTGCTACTTCTAGCATTATTATGCTGCTTCATATGAACTTAAACAGCATGTTCTTCTTTGATTTTGAATTTTTCTACTTCTTAGACATGAGAAATATAAAGCACGCCAAAAACATATGTGCCCAAGGGAAAGCCAGACAAAGCCTGGGTCCACTTAAGCACGATTGTCCTATTTGTCACTACTTTGTGAAGAGTCAGGACTACTCACCTCAGTGGCTGGTGCAAGGTCCTACAGCAGCTAGGGCAGGGTGGAAGAGACCTTCATTACTGAGGGTTCAAGCAGAACTCAGGAGCACAGGACTGTAAGTAGTTTTACTATAATTAAAGTACTTGCTTATCTTACACCAATCCAAGATACCATTTTACCTCATTTCAAGTATGTTTCATGATTCACATGATTATTTCCCCAAACAGTAATTTTGTTTGTTTGTTTGTTTGTTTAAGCACCACTCTACTGCTAAATCACCTTGGGCCTTAGATCAGTATTGAAAACCTGCGCAAATTTTGAGGTGAGCAAGTGACTTCCCTCAAAGTACCTCCAATTTCTCTATCCATAAAGTCAGAAGTATGAAATCAACCTCCTCTGCACAGAGATCCAAGACTGATTGATAAAAGCACTATGAAAGAAGTAGCTATTATTACCATTATGAAAAAAAGCTGAGAAGAGTTTTCTCCCTTTTGGATGGCAAATGATGATTTGTAGGCACCCCTGTCGTGTTTTTCAGAATTGCTTAATAGTGGGTGAGATTTTCAAATGTACTCACCTCAGATCTAAGTATGATTTCATTTAAGTCAATGGAAAAACTCCCACTGACTACTATTGTTGTTCTTTAATACTTACTGCTGAAGTTGGAAGAATAAAAGTTGAATAGCAAATGACCAGAAAAAGGTCCCAGGCTTTTATAAGCAATTGGTATAAAAAAAAAAAAGCACTTTTTTTTAATAAAAGTTAAATGAACATATTTAGTACTTATATACAATGACAATATATTTTTAATATTTTTAATAATCAAAACAATAAAAATAGAAAAAAACTGTAGAAAAATGAATACATAGAATATGTAGAATACATCTGGAAGTAAGGATGTAAAACAAGCTTAATGATTCAATTATTGACCATACTGAAGCAGATACAGTGCTATTTCAGTGAACCTCAAATTTTTCAGACTCAACATATAGCACTGCAGTGTTTCTGGACGCTAGATCTACTTTATGAGCTTTCTGGAAAGAAGTATGCATTCAGATTCATAGGAAAAAAGCATATCTGTCATTTTGGGGGTTTTATTGCCTTTTTATCCAATTAGCTCAAACAGCTTGTGATTATACCACCATATATATATATGTACTTGTTATACACAAGTAGATGAGCCCAGATGTTTTGAGACTTACAGGATAAAGAAAAAAAAAAAAACAACAGAAATACAAGATAGATAAGACAATGGATAGTAATGAAAATTAAATGCTCTGAGATCCAGCAGAGACAAAACTATAGTTTACTTATACATAGGCATTTCTAAAACGTAAAGACAAAGTAATGTGGTAGTAAGAAAATAACCCAACAAAATAATTTGGATGACAATGCAAGGGTCTTTGAGCACAAAAAAAGTTGCTATGTAGTATTTTAGAAAAAAAAAAAGCAGAGAGGAAATAACATCAGAAGATTGTGCCTGAGAATATAACACCTTTCTATTTTTACCATATTTACCACCTTCCCCCACAAAGATGAACGGTGTTGTGGTTTTGTCCTCATTATCATTTGTGATGTTCCTGTTAAGAAGAGGCAGTATTAGACATATTAATGCGTTTGATTCTCCTTTAATTTATGATTCTCTCCCCACTTTAATGAGATCTGCTCTACAGCCCATAAAATAATTGTTATGGTAAACTGACTTTTTCAAATTAGCTACACACCAGTTGGTCCAGAAACCTATTCCTCTGGACTATTCATGCACAAAATACCTTTGTGTGAAGCTCTTTCCAAATGTGTAATGACTGGAGTATGTCCAGAAGTTTGCCTGCAGAGTCTCTCTGCATGATTGCATTGCAAGCAGTCTTACAGTTTCTTTTCCCAACAAAGTTATGGTCAGGGTTACTGCAATGTAGAAATGCTGACGTTGCTTTTTGCCTAACAATGAAAACCATAGTTCTTCATATGAAATTAAAGCAGTTTCCTATTAAAAAAAAAAAAAAAGAAAAAAAAAAAAAAAAGAGACCTGTTCTAAACTACCTGTTCTACACTGCTAGGTCACAACTTTCTATTACAGATTTTTTACAAGAAATCTCAGAAGGGAGAAAAAATTACCAGATTTCCTGATTCACTCTACAGTCTCATTAAGTTACTTCAGTGTGGTACAGCATTGCTGTTTGCCCCCCAGACCATGTGTCCCACTGAGACAGTTATTCTATCCCAATGATTTCCTGCTGGGAGTGTCAGTTTAGGTCACAAACACTGTTTACCAACACCACTTTCTAATCAGCCTTAGGAAAAAGTATTTTCTGTTCCCAGAAAATAACACATCGAGAAAAAATACTCCAAACCTAAAGCAACTAAGCTATGTTATATTTTATGAGCTATATAAAATAGAGATGCTGAAGAAAGTTTAATGATCAAGGCATGGCAATAGGCAAATTTCATCAGATATAGATACTGTACAAAAACGTGTGTACGCAGTTATGTTATCACTCATCGAAATATGAAAGTTTCTGTGAAGTGGAATGAAAGTGGAATGAAGTGGAACAAAAGTATAATGGAGAGCTGGTTTTATATCCCAATGAATGAGCAAAAAATCTCTTCCCGCTGCAGCTCACACTTTTCTTGCTCTTCAGGTCTTACAATAACTTCTGTAGAAGACGGTGGCTGCAGACAAATAGGGAGCTGATCTGGTTGAGGCCTCAGCAGTCCTCCGAAATCGCTGATCATTTCGACTTTGCTGCCTGACAACACTACTTTCCTTTCCTTTCTCAGCAGAGGAATCTTTAGACAGGAGTTGTGATTGAAGATGACACAGGGAGTGTGAGTTGTCTGCTCTGTCTTCTGGAGCTTCAGCACTCGTAGGGTTCTCAGCAGAACAGAAATTAGTATTTTTAGCAATTTTTCCCTTGTGTTCCCCCCCCCTCCACCCCTAATAAGGATGAGGAGTATATGTTTGAGTTGAACAAGTCTTAATCCTCGTTATAACAAGTGCATTAAAAATGAGAATATAGAGCTGTATATCATTTCATGCTTGGGCATCTCATATTGGTCTATATGTATACAGAAGATGAACAGCAAAAAGATAGAAAAGCATCTATTAAACAAGGCACTCTCCTGGCCTCCATCTCTTCCAGCAATCTAAGACTGAATACAAAGCTTTAGTTTTAACTCCATTCCTGCTGAAGAGGAAATAACAGAATGGAGGGTGAAATGTGTTCCTGAAAGAGAACCTTTCATTATGCACCTTCATAATTCACAAAATCACAGAATGTTCAGGGTTGGAAGGGACCTCTGGAGATCATCTAGTCCAACTCCCTCACCAGAGCAGGGTAACCTGCAACAAGTTGCACAGGACGACGTCCAGGCAGGTTTTGAATGTTTGCAGAGTGGGAGACTCCACCACCTCCCTGGGCAGCCTCTTCCAGTGCTCTGCCACCCTCAAAGTAAGGAAGTTCCTCCTCATGTTAAGATGGAACTTCCTATGTTCAAGTTTGTGCCCGTTAATTCTTGTCCTGTCACTGGGCATCACTGAAAAAAGACTGTTCCCATCCCCCTGGCACCCTCCCTTTAAGTATTTGTAGGCATTGATAATATCCCCCCTCCATCTTCTTTTCTCTAGACTAAAAAGACCCAAGTGCCTCAGCCTTTCCTCATAAGAGAGATGTTCTAATCCCCTAATCATCTTTGTAGCCCTTTGCTGGACTCTCTCCAGCAGATCCCTGTCTTTCTTGAACTGGGGAGCCCAGAACTGGACACAGTGCTCCAGATGTGGCATCACCAGGGCAGAGTAGAGGGGGAGGATGACCTCCCTCAGCCTGCTGGCCACACTCCAATTCAGGGGTGGTTGGATCGTCAGGGCTGCTTTAGGGGTGTGTGTTCCAGGGATGTACCAGCTGGAAGATCTGGCGCAGGAAAATCCCTTTTAGTTCTTGTTGAAACAGTCAGTGGAGCTAAGGGTAAGGACCAACATTTCCCCACCACTGTAGCAACATGACTTACAGGAAAGTCATCAACAACGCTGAAAAGGCAGAGGTTCTCAACACTTTCTTCACCTCTGTCTTTATCAGCACTGTTGGGCCCCAGGCCCTCAGAACAACTGTATAGGTTGATGCAAACACAGACCTACTGTCTGGTAGACAGGAAGAGTTGGTTTGTGAACGGTTACAGGAGCTTGAGCCCTACAATTCAACGGGTCCTGATGCTATCCACCCGAGGGTGTTAAGAGAGCTGCCTGACGTTGTTGTGAAACTGTTCTTCATAATCTTTGAGAAGTTGTGGATATTGGGGTTGTCCCAGAAGACCGGAAGAAGGCTAACGTCACTCGCATCTATAAGAAGGTCTTTAAGGAAGATCCAGGAAATTATAGGCCCATCAGTCTTACTTCAGTCCCTGGGAAAGTTATGGAACGAATCCTCCTGGGGCCTATCGCAAGTCAAATGAAGCAGGTGACTGGGAAAGGCCCTCAGAGACTCACCGAGGGCAAATCATGCTTGACACTCCTAATTACCTTCTATGACAAATAACCTGCTTGGTTGATGTGGGGTGAGCCATGAACATTGTCTACCTGGATTTCTCCAAGGCTTTCAACATGGTTCCCCAAAGCTTCTTCTCCTCGAGGAACTGACACGTTACGGTCTAGACAAGCGACCTGTGCAGTGGGTGGGGAACTGGCTGACAGGCTGCACCCATAGGGTGACAGTAAATAGCTTCTTTTCAAACTGGCAACCTGTTCCAAGTGGGGTTAGTGGGGTCCCCCAGGGGTTGATACTGGGCCCAACGCTGTTTAATATCTTCATAAGTGATCTGGATGATGGAACCAAGTGTACCCTGACAAAGTTTGCTGATGATATGAAACTGAGCAGAGAAGTGGACTCTTTGGAAGGAAGAACCACCCTGCAGGAAGACCTGAATAGGCTGGAAGAGTGGACTAACAAGAACCCTATGAAGTTCAGCAAGGACAAGTGTAAGGTCTTGCACTTGGTAAAACATAATCCAGGAGTGCAGCAGCACAGGCTGGGATCTACCCAGCTGGGGAGCAGCTCTATGACTTGGGGGTCCTGGTGGACAACAAGCTCAATATGAGTGAACAGTGTGCTGCAGCAGCAAAGAAAGCCAACAGGATGCTGGGTTGCTTCAACAAGGGCATCCTTGACCCAATGAGACAATTGAAATTTTTCTCATTTGAATTGTCTGAGCGTTGAAAGTTGTTTAAATGTGTAGAGTATCTGCCTTCTCTGAAAATCTTAACGTCAAAATGTGATGATGGGGCAAAAAGCCCATCTTCAATCCACTCAAAAAGTCTGCGGAGATATGTAAAATATATCAAATATTCAACTGCTCCTCCCCTCTCTGAGGCAGGGAACCTCTCTTCTCTTAGTGTAAAACTGGGTGATCCACCATGTCTATTGCATAGTCAATCAGCACAAATTTAGTTCCAGTTGTGCTGTCTTTTGCTCCATAGATCTGTCATAAGGGATATAGGAAGAAGCCTTAGGGAAAAACAGATGCAAATCTGTGAAGGATTAGGCTTCAATATCGCCCTTCCTCATGAAACAACTGTTTTATTTTCTAAGGTTGCAATTTTTCTCAGTTTCTGGAGCTAATATAAACTATGGAACTTGATGTCTGAAGTTTATGTTATTTGAAAACTATGCACAATCCATCTATATTAAATTTACTGTTAAATTAACAAGCTAACTAGCAACAAAGTAATAGGAATTTGTGACATAGCTGAGTTAGTAGTACTCGAGTGATTGTGACTTTTTAACAGCTATGCTGTATTTTAACTGTGAAAACTTAATCCTTGCTCTAAACAAAAAGCTTAGAAAATAACAAAGAATTTTGGAGAGCGGTCATTCACAATACCCCAAAGCAGTATCAGCTAGACCTTTTCTTATGTCTACACAGACATGCCATTAAGTGATTAAGCTCTGGCTTTTTCTTGGCACAGATCAAGCATCAGAAATGTATTTGTTAAACCTATGTAGATGACCTGTGATATTCTGCAGTTAACAGTGCAATTCCCCTGCAGCACATTCTATTTGTGCTGTAAATTTCTGGCACATCCTCTGAGGATATTTTGAAAGTAGAAACAAACAAGTATATACAGATAAATTTAAAATTAATAAAACCTTAGGGAGTAAAACAGACTTGTTGCATACAAGGGTTTCAATTAATTTCAAATATTTGTATTTGGAGGTCCTTTCACTCACTGCTGGTTTTGGTCCTAGGAGGATGGAGGGGAAAGGAAGGGAAATATTATTTACAAGCACTTTTATTCCTTACTTATGAGAGAAGGACTCACCACTGTATAATAGCAATATTTAATGGAGAGTAGAATACAGAGGATAGAACTTAATTTTGTTTATGTAGCCAAAAAAGGAGAAAAAGCCTGAAAGTCAATGTGGTCTCTGCTGGAGTAAGCAGTTAATGATTTATTTTATTTTTTAGCAAGCACTTTGTCTCTCTTCTTCTGTCAACTTACTTTAAATTTTGCAGAGAGTACAAAGTGAGTCAAATGTTTCTAGCTATACCAACAAAATAATAAAGACAAACTAGTACATATGCTTCCTTCAGGATTTCAAGACACCATTTTGTGGACTTTCTATGATGCTTTTAAAGAGACATGATTAGGATGAGGATTAAAGGCTATCGTGGATAATGTGCTGTTTAGGAGATAAAACCTCAGAGGGGGAAAAATGATCCGTTGTCACACTGGAAATAGGCTTACACTGGGCATTAATAGCACCAGCATTATTTACTAGACCAGACAAGATGGTAAACAATTTGATGCCCACATCTGAGGTATGCATGGAGACTGTTAAGACCACAGTACAGTCATATTCAAGAGAAGAACTGGAAGCAATATATTACCTTTCAAAGGAACTAGCCAAGTATGAAAAACAATAGAAACCTAATTGACCCATATACTTGTTAAGTCATACAATAAAATGCATTGTGTTGTATGCTTATATCCTTAGAGAGAAATACAAAATACAAGAACTTCAATGAGATCTAATAAATCTATAGAAACGACGAGGAGATTCAGTGAATAAAAGTTAAGGTATGTTATAGGCAAAATACACCATAAGAAATAATTTGAGTTGAATTACTCATGTATGTTTCTTGGTTCTAAATTAACTGTAGTCACTGAGGCTAAACACCTGGGAAGCTCACTGGAAACATATGTTCAGTTAGTAATTTACTTTTTTTTTTTTTTTTAAAGAAAGAAATCTTAAAATGAAGGAGAAAATATTGCAGAAGTACTATGGAAGCAGTATGTGATTTAACAGTGCTATCACCTAAAACATCAGTGAGACCTGATCATCCACAGTCATATAGATTGTAACAGGGAAAAAAAAAAAAAATAGGAAAAAAAAAATAGTCCAGAACAAGACAGCACAGCTAGTCAGAAGAAATTTTCCACATGAGAAATTTAAGCACCTAGCACTGTATAGTTTGTAACAGACGTGAAGGAAAAAGGTACCCTCTATATCAGTAATGAATTAATATAGTGTAATTTGAAGTTGGGAGCTCTATTTTACTCTCTCCCATAAAAATAGATAAAGGAGAAATTCCATCATCCATAAATAATATTCAAACTTTCATTCCAGCAGGCTATAGAAAGGCAGGGACAAAGTTTCCAGACTTTTTTTCTGCCTTTCAGGATAATGTGTCCACAAAAAGGCTCACTCCAGAACTGAGGTTCACTGCAGAAGTAACTGCTCTTCATCCATCTGTATAGCAGAGGGCTTACCATATCTGCAACCTTAAAACCAGGCAGTGACAATGAAATAAAGGTTTCAAAGCCTAGCCCCACATTCTCTTGAGTTTTTACTGGTTGCCCTTTCCTTGAAGGCAAGGGAACGGAAGGAAGGCAGCTGTTGAGATGGAGCATTCCCCTTATGTTATAAGTTTTCTCCATAGACAAAGCAAAGAGGGGAAATTTGATAAGTTAGCAGATGGGTGGGTTTTTTGTTTGTTTGTTTTAAAATTTTCCTTTTCTATGGTTATCCTGAACAATATGAACGTGAGAGATAAGCTCTATAACCTTAGTTATATACAGCATTCATTACCTATAAGCAGATGTCCTCTGTCAGTGTCAGCCTACTTGTTTATCTATACACTCAAATTCATAAGACATTTAACTCCCTGCTGCCTGCTGTGACCAAAGCCTGGCCCTTACATGAGTCACTTACCAGTTTATAGGAAAAAATAAGCAGCACAAGTGCACTGTACCTGTTAAGTACTGACTCTTAACAGATATATGAAGTAGGTAAGTGGAATACTTCATATTTGAAACAGTGGAAACTAGACTTAAAATTCCCAAACAAACATTTAGAAGAAAAAAGTAATATTCCCTTCCCATCATTCTTCTACTATTTTCTTTTTCTTCTAAAAAGTCCAAGAAAAAATACAACTTTTTGTACTGCACGATGAGATTCAGGATGCAGGATACTCAGGTGAAGTAGCAGCTCGGTGTTAAATGGTTGATCACATTAAGAGTCTATAAAGCAGCACTGTTATCCAATTTGCTGAATGGTTTGAAGACATGGACTAGTGACGACATATATGACTCCTAGACAAATGTCATCTGCACCATCTGTGGACCATATTGTGCATCAGATGGCAGGATAAAATTTGCAATAAGAAAGTTTCAGAGTAGAGCTATGTTCCAGGGACTGTAGCCATGATCATCATAGAACAGCTGCACTGGGCTGGTCAGACATCTAGGATAGAAGACACCAGCATCCTGCAGCAGCTGGTGTGCTGTGGACTTGAAGAAGCAGCGTGCAGCCAGGACAGACAGATGAACCACTTCAAGGATACACTGAAATACAACTTCAATTAATAAAAATTGCTAAGATGGCAGATAGGTAGGATTGGTACACCACAGTTCATGTTGAAGAGACTCAGTTGAGTCTAAATTTACTAGCAGAAGCATGCATGGTCTTGCTAACCCATTGTCAAGGACGGAGGTCTCCAGTTAAGAGGTGATTATTGTTCCCCGCTAACCTCTGTGTTTGGTTTTCTTACATAGTGCAGGTGGGGGAGGCTAATATGGCTGGATCTGGTTTCCCTATGGGGGCAGAATGCAAATCTGAATTTGGCAACTCAGAGGCATTTCTGATGCTCATGATCCTGTGCATCTGAGCAGAAGTATTGCATCCGGAGTAACAAAAAGACACACCAAAGGAAAAAAAAAAAAAAAATATCAACAGCAACCCTTATAACTACATGTGAAACCAATGGGAAAAAGACATCCTAGTAATGCCCTGTGTTTGTTTTGGGGGTTTGTTGGTTGTTTGCTTTTCTTTTCCACCCCTTACAATATTTCAGGACAATAACATGACAGGTATTCTCTTCATTCCTGAAGAACAATGTAACAAAAAGGATTCAGTAAATGCCAGGGAAGGGATTCTTTTGTAAAAACCACCTAGTAGTCATTGTCTCACATTGTCTCACGCATAAGTTGATGAGGAATTCAGTCTTAAGTGTCTGAATTAATTGCAGTTGAAACAACAGAAGTTAAATGTTTAGATACCAATTTCAAGGCCTTGCTTAATTAATACAACTAGTTTCAAATTTTATTTTTAAGTAGTCAAACTAATGAATTAGTTCACAAAATTATTTTAATTTCTAAGTGATGATAGAAACAGCTTTCAGTATCTCTGAACTCCTGAAACTAAAATATATGTTTATGTATGCCCTCAATTGCATTCTGGGTTTACAATAAAACTCTTCAATCTGACAAGCAAAATAAAAAGTTTCTATGACATGTTAAAAATATTCAACTCAAATTAGCCAGTACAGGAAAGAATAGATATACTTTTCATGATATGCTCTTTATTTACTTGTTTATTTTTTCCATTTTTGCTTTGAAATTCTTATTGTGAAATTAATTATCAGAGCTTGGTAAATATATAGGGAAATCATTAGTCCCATGACTAAATAAAAAAAGAAAAGAAAAAAAGAAAAGCTCCATCTTATCTTTCTTTCAAAATAATGGTCACAATCGGTGTGGTCCATCTGACTAAAAGTAGATGTCCTTCAGGGTTGTAGAAGTCCTTGTACTCATCAGAGTTATAACAACTGCTTCTTCCCCACATTCACGTGCACACACACACACACACAATTTCTATAGTCAAAAGGCACCTGCAGTTAGACATCGAGATTCAGAAAACATCAACATCTGCAATTCAGCCTTCTCACATAACATTACTATTAGGATCCCACTTCTAGATGTATCCATAATACTTACATAATACATAGTGCTCTCACTGGCTACATACACATTACTTCAGTTTTGCCTGGACTGTGAGTGCCAATCAAGACTGTCCAAAAAAATGCCTTTGGGGACACACCCAGGTTCTGTTGTTACTCAGTCTGCATGTCTATCTTGATATCTGAATTATAGTGATATTTTAAGGACCTTAACAATCAGAACATGGGTTTTGAGGGAAGTGGAGATGACTGATACAGAAGAGACACAGACTAGATGAAGATTGCTTACACATAATGGCAGGCTTTAATGAAAATTTGTGGTTGAGTCTAGTAACATGTAGCTACTGCGATTAGTTAGACAGGAACTTGTGTGGGGAACTACAAGGCAAAGTTTGGATAAGGAGATTAGGAGGTACTGTTTATGGACAAGGGAGGAGAGGTAAGTTACTGTTCAGAGAGGTTAGAAAAGTGGTGATCTAAGTATATCAGGATGTTCATCACCATAGCCAGTGGTGTTGTCTTGGAGCATTGCTACTTTCAAGACATCCTGGCCTTCTCAGACTCCAGCAGAACACATGAAATTCAAGACCAGTGTTGAAGTCAACAAATACTTCTATAAGTGAAAGCCTCCCAGCCTATAACCGCCTCCTTTCCAAGCTTGAATTTGTATTACCTTAATAATTCTAGCTCCTTCCAGCAAGGCTGTATTGCTGGGTCATTGAGCAACCTACCAGAGTTCTGGGGAAGAGCTGCACTTACAGCATATACACTGCAGTCCACTTGCTCCATGGGTCTGACAGCCCAAAAACCAGACTGCATATTCCTTCTTCTTTAGAGTTATTTCCATACTCTTCCCCACTTTTCGGGGGGAAGAGTAATAACATCTGCATCAATATTTACAAGCTCTAGTACTACATCTCCTGTGTCATGTGTAGTAGTCTCAGACATCATAGGGATTCATTCTCTGAGAAGACAACCATCTTGATCTTGGCTACAGCAAGCAAAAACGTCAGGTATATTATCTTTCTTTTCTCTTTCCCTTTTCTGTTTCCCTTTCTTTACAGACAGTCAAAACCATCCTATTCTATTCTGGCTTCTTGCTCCTTTCAAAACCCCTCACACTTAGTGAAAGCAGCTGCTCTGCGTAATTATCTACAAGTGTACACACAGTGACACCCTTGAAAAGCGGGATTTTCACCTCAAATTATGGAGGTACTGTACCAATGTAAAAGTAATCTTCAGCAAGACTTGAAGCAAATCTATGCCATCTTTGGGACGTATTTTGTCATGCAAAACTTTGAATTCATGGGCAATCTGGCTTGCCTCAGGGTCTAAAGGAGGAAAAGGAGTGACATTTTCACCAATGTTACAAAGATTCAGAGAGAAGGAGGTCCTGCAGGATTAGGAGGTTTATGATTTGCTAAAAGGTTTCACTCAACCTGGATAGCTAAGATTTTGCAGGCGAGCAAAGATAGGTAGGAACACTGAGAGACTACACAAGAACATTTACATCCATTTCTTGCAGCCAGAAGGCTGAAATGCTACTAGAATAAAACTGGGAACAATCAGGCAGATCATATAAAAAGAAAAACGCGCTTATTTCACACACCAGCAGAAATTAAAGATGGTAAAGAAATACCTTTCACACCTGAGGAATTTTCTCAAGTAAAGCTTTTACTGTTGTTTTGTGTTTTTTTTTTTCCTTTCATCCTCCAGTGGCAGTGTATACACTGTTCATGGAAGTAGAACGCTCTGGCTTGAAGAAGACATATGCCATGTTTATCCTAGGTTCTTGATAGTGATTCTAGGGCTCTCCCAGGATGTCTAAAGGGGTCAGTTGCCCCCAGTAGCAGTGGAGACACTGAGAGGTCCCTCAGTAGTGGGTGCGTAGAGAGGTCCCTTTGTTACAGCTGTGTTGATGCTCAAGGATGAGCTAGAAGGCATCCGGAGAAGTCCTACCACATGTGACACATTGTCACCTACGCTACAGCCCTCTGCAGTAGGAGCTCATGTAACAAATAGCCTATTGTAGGCTTACCATTTGGGGACTAACATAACATAACATAACATAGCATAGCATAGCATAGCATAGCATAGCATAGCATAGCATAGCATAACATAACATAACATAACATAACATAACATAACACTTCTTGTTAATGCTAAAGAAAGTTGTAGGTATGTAATGTAATATGCCTCCCATACTTGTTAGTAGACAGGTCTAAAAAGCAAGCTGAGGACACTTACTCAGTTCGTAGTTCTTAGGCTGATCTTCAGAATGTCTATTGGGTGGAAGGCAAATGTGATTTAGCTCTTACCATTCTCTGTTTCTGATGAAGATGTCCCCATTCATTTGCAATTCAGGGTCAGATAGTCTGTTTTGAGGATAAGAATCTTATTGGGTTTAGCCAGTGAACATATCCATGAAGCCAGCATTTGTCTAAGTCCATGAGCAGCTTGTTGGATAGAGATGTGTTAGGAAGTTATGAACATGTGCAGAGCCTACTCTGTAAGCACTAAAAAAAACATTAAAAGTGGTGGAGGTCAACCATTAATTTTAGTGCCAATGGGAAGAGGTGGTGCTGATGTACAGTTGGGTGCTGTGTGGTAGATCTGAAACTACATTCTATAATTCAGGCAGTATGAATCTTTCTATGTTAAGATCATTGTTCCCCTTTAGTCCTCTATGTAAAGTAATTGTCGACTACACAGCAGGATTACTTGGGGGCATATGAGTTTAAGGATTTTATAATGTCTCTGATTGACATATCCTTTCATCCTTATTTGGTGTAATGACCGCTGACATGAAAACTGCTGCTTGGGCTAATCCATCTCCCAGTGAAATCAAAGGGAGTTTTTAATACAGGGACCTTGGCAGAAAAAAGACGTCTCCAAGAAAAAAAAAAGTGGTTTCACAAAATTTTACAAATTCCTCTCTAGACAGAACAGATAACTATTTACTTTTGGCAAAATACCAGATCCACAACCTCAGGATCCAATCAGCTGCCACCTATCACACAAAAAAAAGAGGTGGCAAATGTGAGAAGGGCAATGAATTCAGAATAGCTCCTCTGTGTCTACGGCCTATTGTCATGTTTATTCTAGCATGATCACAATGCCATAAACATTTAAAATACAAAAACACTGTCACAAATGGCAGCTTTAGATACTTAATAGATTCAGAAGTAACCAGTCCATAATAAAGCCAGCCAGACTGTTGGAAACTAGTCAGGAAATAATATTTTGGTAGCTGTGCATAATGAAAAATGCAATTTCATTCTCTTTTCTGTTTATTTTCATTTTTTAATGCTTTATTTTTGTTGGCAGTTGGTTAATTTATTGGTTCAAATACCCAAAAGCATCACTCGGTGTTAAACAGAATTTCTATAATTTTGGAAATGTACAGACTGTGACCTCATTAAATCAGTAGTATCCCTTTTGAAATCTTCCATGTCTACTCCCAATGCTAATGTACTTGAATTTGTAATTATGCAATTGTTCAGGACTAAAGAATTACAGTCTGTGACTGCAAGCTTATTATAAATAGTAATCATGCATTTGATATTCTAAAAATGCAGAGAAACTCAATTTCTTTGTAGTTCCCATACAAGAACCATATATTAACTGAATGCATATTTGTGTAGTATTATTGCTTGTAAATTTATTGAGTTTGGCCTTTAGCATGGTAATTGAACCATATACAGTAGGCATCCAAAGAAAATGCAATATTAGCGACACAGTTCCCTGCAGCTACATGTTTTACAAAGAAAAAACACATTTAAAAATCTTGAATGTATCTTTCCCTCATCTTTCTGCAAAGTTTGTTTGTTTGCTTGCTTGATTTTTTTGTTTTGTTTTGTTTTGATTTGTTTTGTTTTGTTTAACCAGAGGGTGCATGTATAAGCTTCAATCTCTCTTTCACTGTTGTTCTGCTTATAGGTTTTCAGGTTTTCAGTGTTAGTGATGGGTAATTTGACATGGTTAAGTATCCAGAGACAGCTGTCAGCTGCAAAGTTTAGAATAGGTTCTGTACTGTTTCTCCATAGAGCAGAGAGCTAGTGTGTGGGAATAAAAGGTTTCTTTCTGGAGGTCTTCAAACATAGCTGTTTACATGGTAGGGGACTTGAGTTTATTTTTAAAGGTTGTTCCACTATGCATCTAAAACTAATAAGAGGTTTCTTTCCAGAGGTCTTTGAGCACAGCTGTTTACAATTTAGAGAACTTGAGGTTATTTTAAAAAATTGCTCCACTAAGAACCTAAAACTAAGGAGCCAGAGACCTAGCTAAGATTGTATTCCTCCCAAATCCATATATCCAGAGGCTCCTCATGTTTCAAATGATTTTTAGAATAAGGTTTAGACCCATCGTGAGACATAACTGTTCACAATTTCGTTCAGTGTTATTCTTAAAGAAGGAAACAAACAGCGTGTTGCTGAATCAGTCAGCATCAGTAAGTAGGTAGTTCTTGCTGAATTAATAGACCATTGTAAATTTTGCTTTCATAACACAGTATAGTTTTTTGTGTGAATAAAACAATTGTCTTTATGTGGCTGCTTCCTCTTCTTTTTCGTTTTTCTCTTGGGGGCTTAACACCACATGGTGGACAGTAATTATGCATGATCTTTATCAATAATGTAGAAGCAACTTCCTATTGAAGATAGCTTAAGTGTCCTAGGAGTACAAGATCATGCAGTAAAAGCACAGGCCTATGCCATTCCCTGTGGTAAATAATACTCCAGAAAAAAAAAAATCTAAAAAAGTAAAATAAAATCAAAAGTACAAACACTGTAAACAAAATTCAAACTTTCTCCTCCCAAAAGAAAACAAACTATGAACTTTCATTATAAAAATTACAAAGTAATAGATATAACCCTGAAGAATATTCTCTTTAAAGATTTTCCTTAGCCAGTACTAAGAAGGACATAGTGTTTGTTTCATAATGATTAAATAGTGACTTGCAATAGAATTTCTATTAATGTGATATTGGATTATTTGGTTTTATGTGACTGAAATTATTTACTCTCACATTGAATTAATTTAAATATCAGATCGAAACACACTTTCACAACCCAGAGCTTTCTGCAGAATGTTGCACGTGAAAAGAAATGCACCGATCACTTTACAGAATTAAACCTGTACCTTTATCAGCTGTGTCCTTTTGCAGGGACTAGGGGGTAGAAGTGTCTGAATTCTTTATCAGAAGTATAATCCTTTGAGTACTGTCTTTTTTTTTTTTTTCTCTTTGCAAATTGGTAACAGACAATTTCTTATTCCTTTGGGCCTATGGATTATTTGCAAGCTATCTGTAGCTAATGATTTTATAAGCATTTGATATTAAAAATTCACTAGTCAAACTCAGTGCTCAGTTACTGAAATTACGTGGTATTGTTTCTGGTCTCTATATACGTGTAGGCAGGCAGAAGAGCAATGTCTCAAAAAAAAAAAAATAGTGTTTCTTAGAAGGAATGTGAAGAATGGAAGAAATTCAGCAGAAGAATGGTACAGCCTTGCCATAATTCTGGGTACCACATTGCACAAGAAAATAGTGTTAAAAGTGCTGTTTGTACAGAAACCTATACAGATGGGAGGGTGTTTTTTTACAGTGTTACAGAACTATGAAGACTTAGAACACACTTTTAAGGGCCTTCATATTAATTTTCATCAAATTCAAACTTTCTCTTTTCATTGCTGCCATAGTTTACTTCTTCCCTAACACATGTGGCCTTCTGCTATCTTCTCCCTTTTGTCCTGTTACACTCTCTCCCCTGTCCTCCATTGTGAAAGCAATGAGGTCAACAGCCTTCTTGTCTATTAGCACCCATGTGACAAGATGTCTAAAATGTCTGTGTAGCTGCAGCACCACACAGATCCCACTTTCAATTCTCTACCTGAAAAGAAACAAAAAAAAAGGCCCACCTCTCTATACCCTAGGAGGGATGTGGTACAGGTAAATATAACATAGTAACGGATTCAACGTAATGTTTTAATCTTTGAGGAGTACAAGTAGGTTCTCAAACGACAAGAGAAAAAACAAATTATAGGAGGGAGCCTTAGCAAAAGGCTCATGGAAATAGTGTCCAAGGAACTTAAAAGAACTGTCCAATTTGGGTAGGCAGTAGGAACCTTCAACTGTCAGAAGTTCAGTCTATCATTTTATGGCACTGAGCACTTACCTCCCCAGAAAACATCCAAGGCAATAAATTATGGGGGAGGAGAAGGGAAAGGAAGGGAAGGGAAGGGAAGGGAAGGGAAGGGAAGGGAAGGGAAGGGAAGGGAAGGGAAGGGAAGGGAAGGGAAGGGAAGGGAAGGGAAGGGAAGGGAAGGGAAGGGAAGGGAAGGGAAGGGAAGGGAAGGGAAGGGAAGGGAAGGGAAGGGAAGGGAAGGGAAGGGAAGGGAAGGATCCTTCTATGTAATACTATAGTGAGTGAAAAGAATGCAGATGACTTTCCTTCGAACATCTAAGGGTTACCAGAAACAGTTCCCAGTTTTACTAACAATGTTTGAGCTCCTCAAAAGGGCACACATTCTAGTTGATCCTCTCTACAAAACAAAGATGGAAGCTGTGAAACATGAAAAAAACCAGCTCTGTAGTGTGCAAGATTTCTGACTCATCTTCTGTTAAGTCAGCTATTTTAAATATTATCCTCTGAGTGTAGTGTAGAGTCTCTCGCTCGCACATCTGAGGCTTAATATATCTTTACCCGAGAAATGAAGAATGTAGGTTCACTTATGATAGCTACAGTAAGCAAACCCTAAGTACTGTATTATGCATTTATTTTATGGTTGATTTAAAGTATGGATCTCATCCTAATTTCACTTGAGAATAAAGGCAAAAAGACATTTAAAAGCCATTAAGGCATTCAGAGTTATCTCAGCTTTCCTTTAAATTTGGACCGTGTATAAGGAGATAGTAAACACATAAAAAGACACATTCTTAAAACTCAGATCACTAATAAATTTTGTTATAAGTATATATTTAGACAAGGAAAGAAACAGTTATAATTCCCGTACAGTACTTACCCATTTTAACATTATCACATGGTTGTACAAACAGGATTATAACAAGCAAAAGAAAGCACTTTATTTAATGAATAAATAATCAAAAGCATTGGTGAGGGTAGTCTTAAGAATATGCTGCTTCATACAGTTTAAAGTACATCAAACAACAAAATCCATAGTCCCAAAATTCCATTAAATAATACTGAGTAATTATGTGATTGATAATATTTAAGTATATATATATAATCTATATATATATATGTGTATATAATCATATCATTATGAGTAATTAAGATATCTATTTACATGCCATGCAATATTAGAATGTGTTGCAATACCTAGGCACAACAGGTGGATTTAAGAATGGCTGTGGTAAAAAACAAACAAACAAACAAACAAACTTATTTTTGAAAATGAGGGACATCATTACTTTCTTTCAGTTCTTTCTTTTCATAATATACAGTGAGAATCTGAGATCCTTTCTGGTAGTTAAAGACATACTTTTTCTATTGTACAATTAGGTAGCAGTAAAAACTTAAAGCTGTAGTTAGAGTCATGAGATGCTGCAGTTAGAGAAAGCATTCTTGCTTCAAAACTTAACATATGGCATGCATGTCTGTGATACTCTTCTCATTGTGGACTCAGTCCTGTGAAGTGCTGAGCTTCTGCAAGAGGATGCTTACTGCTGTGTTCTAAAGAAATTAAGTGCACTCACTGTCTTAAAAGAGCTGCACAGTATTTGGCAGGATGAGGATACATATCAACACATCAGTTCTGTTAGTGTCCAGTGAAGTGATGTGTCTATATCAGTCAAAAAAAAAAAATTATGCATTTATTAGCATTATTTTCAGTTTATGAATAACCTACATGGTGTTTTAAAACCCCAGAAATTACAAATTTGCTTCTTCTCAAACATTTGTTAGTCTGCTGCATACTAAAGGACTCGCTATTCCTGTTACTAATTATGGGACAGATACTGACATTTTTCTTCATAAGAGGTTTAAAAAAGCCTGAAGGATCAGAATCTGGCCCTCTATGTTATGATCTTACTATGCTTGACTGGTTAAAAACAAAGTAAAAAATGGCTTCTCACAAGAAAAGTAGTTTATAAGATAAGCAGCTGTGTTATATAAGGTATTGTATTTCAGAGAAGCCAAACTGGAAAAAAATCAATCCACTCAAATAATGTGTGAAAAAGGCTATCTTATAATTTTACAAGGAAGCATCTACCAACGAGATTTTTTTTTTTTTTTTTTGAATGAGTGGAAAAGTCAAAGGTGGTTTTGGATTATGGGGTAATTACATTTGATGAATGTGTCCACTAAGGTGGCCAGCAGTGAAAGTTAATAAAACTAATATTAATTGAGTTAGAGCTTAGCTGTCCATGATATATTGAGCTGATTCACACCTCTGGGGTGATCATATCATGTTTTCTGTGCATTAAATGCCTTGCTCTGCTCTAGAATTGGTTTCCATTTTGAAGTTTTTCATCACAGCAGCAAGGACTGCAAGCATATAAATTAAATAAAGTTGAGATAGTGTTTTGCTGAAGGAGTGTATTAAACAAGAGAGAATTCAGCATTCAGAGACAATGCCATGAATACTCAGTTGCTTTTGCTGTCTGAATTAGCACATGTGAGCACATGTGCTGTAGAGAACTCTTACTGCTTATTTTACGTTATGGCGAGGATACATGACATTAGAATGTTTCATCAGCTGAATCGGGTAAATATTTTGTGGCCATAAGGAAATCAGTCATCACAGACTACTTGTTCTTCTGTCTGAACTGGATATGACACCACTGCTGTGCTCTCATGCCAGTAGGAATACTTTTGTAACCTATTTTGAGGTATCAGACGCCACTGCCTAAGACCTATTAGACCCTAATACTATGCCTTTTGTCATGTCATGAGTCCCACAGACACTATGACATCACCTATTGCCCCGTCCCATGTTTCTCACTGTGTCCTTCTCTTTTGCTAAATCTGCTAGTTCCTCCCTTTGTTCAAACCATACCAAGATTTAACTTCTGATTGATGTTGTGATCCTCTTTTCCTTATTTCTTTGTTTTCTCACGTCAGCTACGTCAGTCTTTACGCCTCCTGTTCTTTCATCTCACACGGATATGCATTTCCTGCTTTTATGCCATCCATGTATCCAGAGCTTCCTGAGTTTCTCCATTAGATTTTGGTCTGCTCCATGCTCAAGTCTTTAAAATTCTTTCTGATCATGACTCCTATTAACAACTTGCTAAGTAATAATCACATTAAGCAAGTAATATGAATATAATTTTCTTCATAAATATTTGTTAAAATTGATGTATATTTCCACATCCTCCTTAATTCTGCTCCATGTATTTCTTTGTCTTCAGACAGTTCCCTGGGAAAGAGGTCCTGACTGCTCTATCTTTAGTAAGAGTTGGTACAGCACAGGATTAAATAGGACTAAATAACTATATCTATGTATGCTTTCCATTTTCTGTTGGGACAAAGGGCTTTTGTCAGTGACAGTAAAACTAAAAGACTATTGAAGAAACTTTTTGTTTATCTTTTTAGCAGTCCTTCAAATGTGTGCATTAAGAAATAAATAAATAAAGGACACCCAATCTTCCTAGCTGAAGGAAAAAAGCTAGGACTGACATCAGAGAGGCATCCATATCATGCCAGGTTACCAATAATTTTAAGTAATGTTTAACCTCAAAGCCAGTAAGCTTCAATAGTCAATCAGCTGTCTTCTCACTCTGTGCAGTGGGAATTCTAAGTATTTTTAAAGCTTCTCATCTGACATGTCACTGAATTCTTGTCAGGATTTAATCTTTTTTGTTTGGTTGGTTGGTTGGTTTGTTTTGTTTTCCTTAATTTGTGAGTTTTATACAGCAGTACTAGTATTACTGATTGAACAAACCAAACAGTTGTGAATGAATGGGCATTTACTGAATACATATTTAGGGCCAAATTCAGATTCCATGGACACCTCTAGAAAATATTCCTTTGTCTTAAATGGGATTAAGATACAGTTCTCAGTGCTGCAGACATTTATTTTCTTCCCCCCCCCCCTCTCCTTTCTTTCTTTCCTGTCTTTTTTTTTTTTTTTAATAATTTTTTCAATGTTGTGTAAGGCCTTAAAAAACTAAAATTACACAAAATAAAATCGGAGAAAATTACATGAGAATATTTTCACCTGCCAGAATTTGAATCATATTTGTTTGTGGTCCTCCTACACAGATTGATGGCAGCACACAGTATTCCACAGTTGGAACAGAATATAGTTCTCTTTCTGTAGCAATAGTCACATCATTTACTTTCTGTCCTTCCTAGAATTTTTTTCAAATATATTCTGTTTAAAAAGGCACTTATAATTTAAAATATGTGGTGCTATTTGGATTTTCAAATACTTGATTTATTTCTGGTTTTAATATAGAACTCAGAGCACCACTGCTTTAAAACTCAGCATCTTCAAAAATAGGTTACTTTTATTGATACGTCTTTTTCAAGGTTGCTGGGCTTTTTCTTTCTTTTTTTCTTTTTTTTTTTTTTCCTTCTGCAACAAAAGTGGTTATATAACCACAGAAATTTTCTTTGTAAGGAAGTATTTACCGTATTTTGATATGACTTTATTCTACTCTCAAAAGAAAGATTGAGGTGTGGTAAGTGCTGACTTGTTTATATGCTACCACTGTACTATTACGAACAGTCATGCAAGAATGCTTAATACATGTGCTTAAGTATGCCTAACAAATCTGGGCTAGATTCTGTCACCTTTGAGCTGGGTAAGTAGCACTTTACCCAATTCAAATAACTCATTTTGAGTAAGTTCCAACTTTCCATAGGAATGACAGAATATAGCCCTCAGGATTTATCATTTGTTGTATATTCCCTTCTTGTACATATCTGTATGAACCAAATGGACCATGATATGGTTAGAAAAATAACTGGAAATTCAGAATGAAACAAAAAAACAAACCGACCAACAGCAACAGAAAGAAAGATAAATTAACAGGAATAAAGTCCCTTAGGCATTTGCCCAAGAACTAACACAACACAATCAGGAATTCAGAACATTTATTGCAAGAGCTGAATAACTAAATAACGTTGAGCTGGCAAAGCAGTAACAAGGATAACTGGTTAGATATTTATTCTGTCAAAGTCATCAAACACCCCTCACAAACTGACATAAGTACTGCAATAAGCAATGCACCCCTAACCCATTTTTATGTCTTTTATACTGTGGAGGGGAAAAAAAAGTTAAAAAAAAAAAAAAAAGTGAGCTTCTATATACAAAAGAATAAAGAAGAAAAGAAAGCTTATGTTTTTGGTAAGAATAAAATCACCTTCAGATTAGCTAAATTTGTTACTTTAAGACTGATGTTTCACTGTGGCATAAGTAACTTTTGCTTTTTTCTGTAAGGACTTTTTTTTTCTTTTTTTTTTTTTTTTTTTGCATGCTATTTATTTGTGTAAATCATCTGTCATGCCTTAACAAAAACCATCTAAAAATGTTTGGATTTGGATTTGCTTTGCGTGCAACTTTGATCTTATTAACATTAGGAGTCACTCTGCTGGTTTGACTGAGGTGACATGATACTGGTACCTGCCAGGCATTGACCAACTATGATAACAAACAGTTAAACAGCAATAATTAGAGATTTAACCCTTTATTTCCCCCAACTAGCCTACCAGGAGAATGCTCTGCTACATCATGAAGGCACAACACATTAAATATTCTGTGGCTATGGTCTAAAAACACTTGTGTTACTACAACATTAACGCAGATGAAGATCAACACAAATGCTGTTGTTTCAGCAATACAAACTGTCTTAGGTATAGACACACACCTGCCCAATTGGAAAAACATGATTATTGTATTTTGCTCCGTTAGAATTTCCTCCACATATTCCAGCTGAGATCAATGTCAGCTACCACTCATTAAATGACAGACTGCAGCTAATTTGATCAAGGATTCCAAACAAATAGCTTTTCCTTTCACCCACCACCACAAATTTAAATATCCTTCTTTTGTTTTGAAGTTTCCCTATTTTGTGAAACATAATGGAAGTTTAAAAAAATTCCTAATTTTTTAAGCCCTTACACAATTCCTTTCATTTCTTAATATTAAAAAAAATAAAAGAAAGAAAGAAAGAAAAAAGAAATTCTACCTGAATGCTGGCATTATTTACTATTACGTAGAAAGAAAAGTCTTTTTTATTTTTTCCTTTCTACAACCAACCTTCCCTCCCACCCCATCACTCCTTTTTACACTTTTAACACAAGTGTTTTGATTTCCTTGGAACATTGTGTGTCAGACAGACTACTAACACAGAAACACCATCACTGAAAATAAAAGCAAAACAACAGGAAGCAAATGAAGGAAAGTAAAAAGCAACTGTGAAGCACAGAAATATGCTACAGTATCTTTTCAAGTGAATGTTGTAAGTACACAAAAATTCTAAGTAATAATTGTTTCTATTTACAAGTATTTGAACACTGATCGACTTATAAGTGTCCACTAACATTGTTAATAGCACAATAGGTTTAATGTTTACAGTTTCAGTTGTTTTGTTTGCAAAATGTGATCTCAAGTACAACGGTCCCAGCATAGATCAATGACAACAAAAGCACAATTTTCTAACTGGATATGCTTTTCAATCATTGCAATCCACTGAACTTTCTCACACTCTCACTCTCCAAATGCATCTTCTGTTGTTCATAGCAGCAGTCCAGGGTCAAAAAACAAACAAACAAAAAAAGGATATTTGCAAACTGGAGAGATCTCTGCCGATTTTAATCATGTCTATTTAACAAAACCCCACAACTAGTAGAAACACTCTTTCGTGTTGCAGGACATCATACCTTCCACGGTGCTAACATAAAGATACGCATATCTCTGCTAGGTGAAGCATAGTTCTAGAGGTCTACTCAGTACATAAAGCTCTGACACACACACAGTATTAGCAAGTCTAAGTAGGCTAAAGTCATTGGTCCAAAGTAACCATTTCTTATAGCTGGTGCTCCTTTGGACTCTCGACAGCTCCTGAGGCCTGTTTATAAGACTTCAAGTTGGCCAGAGGAATGTCAGTCATGTGGTTGCCAGTGTTGAAATGGCCTTCACTGGAACCATACTGCTTTCGGTCACTGAACTGGTTTCTGTTGCTATCTTCTTTCCAGGTCCTGGTCAATGTGTGTCCATTAACAAGTTTGTCCTTCTTAACCCATTCTTTCTGAGGTGCAAAGGTGGAGAGAGGCGACTTTGGCTGTTGGTATGGGCCCAAGCTGGGAGGCATCCAACAGTTGTCTGAGTGACCCAAAACCAGGCATTCTTGAGTACACATCTCTGTAGCTTCAGCTAATCCTCGTGGCCCAAGAGGCCCATCTGTAGAAGAAAAACAAACAAAAAGAAGAAAGAGGGAGGGAGAAAAAAAAGGCATAATATTAGATCATGATATTTGGCATTAAATTTATACATATGACTCATGACAAAATTAACAATGACTCTGCAACAAAATATTGTGGTGATAAATCCTAGATACATTCTCATTCTGTTAAGGAGTGGTTGCTTTGTAGGGCACATACTTTCTGTATATGCTACCTACGTAGTCCCCAAAATTAGTAATACAGTTCAATTAGCCCTAAGTTACCAGTCTCAGATCCTACAATGAATAAACTTAACTCCCTTTTTCAGTCACACTAAGAAAATAGAGCTAGGTAGGAGAAAATATCAGAGGAAGTAAGCATACCCTTGCAGAATTAATGCTGCTTGTACAGACCAACAGTTTGGATGTATTCTTTTCTGTTTTCAACTCGCTTTACTGCTGCAGAGCCTCGGTGAACTAATAGCCCATCGCAAACTGAGAAACATTTATACTACCCAAAAATGGGCTTGCCTAAAGGAATGCTCTGTGTGCAAGACTATTCTGATGTCTACTATTTTACAAACTTGGGTTGGTGTGTAGTTCTCGACATTTACCCATAAAACTCTGATGCACACTCCCAACAAGTAAGAGAGAAGTTAAACTTTGCTGGATTTAGTATGAAATCATGAGACACTTCAAAATATTGCAATAGGAAAGAGAATAAAATCTGTAATTCTTCTGACCATTAAACACATCTCAACTGGTATTCAACCATAAAAATCAAGGGGTAAGTAAATTAAAAAAAAAGGTGGCTTATGTATATCTTGCACTTTATAAAGAACTGTTTTCATAATTCTTTGTAAGTCAGTCCACAAGAGACAGAAATAAAGTCTGTGCATATTAAATATCCATATAATTTTTCACACACTACTGAGGACACAGCTGGCCAGCTGCAGGCATCTTGCAATCAAGCAGACAGGTCACCCATGTCTTCAGCAGCACCAAATTCCTCTCAGTCTCACTACATTTCTAAATAGCAGAATTTGCTCATCTGATCAGAATGGATGTATGAGGAAGGGCAAGCCAGGAAAAAGGCAAAGAAAATCATTTCGTGTGTCTTTGTTACATATTTCTCAATATCTGAGATATGCTTTGTCATGATCCTTTGCTAACTGTATTGTAATTTTGAGCAAGAATTTTGAGATGCCTTTTCTTGACTTCAGAGTAAATCAACTGGTTAGTACTGTAGACACTGGGAGATTTAAGGAGACATTTTTCCTTGATTAAACAGCCCAGTGATAGGAAGGAAATTATAGATTGATTTTTGAAAAAGAACTTTAGCAGGTAGGCATGAATAGTGAAGTTATGAAGCATCTTAAAAAGCAGTACTAATCAGAAGAAAAATGTCAGTAGCGTATCAGCAAAAAAAGTGTATCTTTATAATAATATAATTGAGAATCAAAACTGTGAGGGCACTCTAGCAAAGATTTCTTTGTTACGATGCCAAAGAATTTTTCATTCTCTTGTTCTCCATGCTATACAATAAATTACCTTTAGTAACAGATCTTTTTATGAATACTGAAATTATCCCAATTAATTTTATGGAAATTGCTATTCTTTCCCAGTTTGGGTGGGGTTTTTTGTTTGTTTTTGTTTGTTTGCTTGTTTGTTTATTAACTGACATAATAACTTATGGTAGTAAATTCCACAGATTATCAACCCACTGCTTTTACACACATACATAAAAAATGCAATCAGGTATATATCTAGATGTTAAAATGTAATTAGTTAATCTTATCTGAGTAGTTCCTCTTTTTGAATATCTGTAGAACATACAGTATGCTATTGTTGTGACAGAATATAATAAACCATAATAAAAGTTGTTTCTGTATTCCCTGTATAAGAAAGTGTCCTATTGCTGACAACTAGACCATGGAAAATGTATAGGATCAATGCTACTTCCCATTTAGGTTAATACAAGATGAAATAATTAAGCCAGAACCATTAGGAAAAAAAAAAAAAAAAAAGAAAAAGCAACTATAAAGTACGATCTTAGCAGAGATATTAGTGAGAACCAAGAACCTTGATTCTAAAATGAGAACTGTGATAATTCCCTGGAAAAGAGGGATTCTTTTTTCTATAAAGCTCTCTGAATCCTCTAGTATGAAGTTATAATCAAACTGAGGTAGGTACTTAGTACAAAAAGAGCTATAATAAGTAAAGCAAGTAGTCACGATGTATTGCTAACATTTCCAAAGGTTAATCTATAGGTTAAAAGCTGATTATTGTTTTTCCCCCTGACAACAGAAATTTAATTTTAATTAGTTTTTTCCCATTTTCAGAGGAAGAAAGTGAGAAGTGGCAGAACTATTTTCAACCTGCCTTCTCCCACAGTACAATACTATCTTGCTGACCAAGAGAAGAGGTTTGGCAGGGATTAAAACTTTCAAAACACAAAGAAAACCCTTCACCACAGAATAACACATTTCAAGAAACACAGTGCATGCACTCTGTGCTTCCAATCTACAGCGGAATACAAGGTTAACAGGACAGCTTTCAGTACAATAGTTCTGAAGGGGATAAGTTACTTTTCCTGTTTAGTTAAATAAATTTCAAGAAATAAGACATTTATTTCCTTTTAAAATTTAAATGTGTGATAAACTGGTTTTACTTAGAACTAAATATGTATGTGGCCTTATAAGCTACATGCCAAACTCTCTGGAAGATCTACTTCATGTGTTTCGGTTTCTTTAGTAACAGTTCTAGGCAGTTAACACTCTTAAACTGAGAATGGATTTTAAACATCTGTTGCTTTAGCCATCTTTAAGTTCATAAACTTTCTGGAGAACACTGGAATATTTAGATATCTGTTACTGTGAGCAAGAGACAGGAATGGGGTAAAAAAGCTGAGATGATCGTCTGTCCAGGAGGAGCAGCTCCTTTGCTTTTTTCTGGTTTAACAAAATACCACTGTCCCACTTAGACTTCGAAAATTAATTATTGTGTGCAGGTCCTCCTCCAGTCAACCTTCCCTATGCGGAGATTTCAACCAAAGGGAAGACCAAAGCAGCCTCTGCAGTGGGCCGTACAAATTTTGTACAGAAGTAGGCCCGTTGTAAACAGAGTGAGGCCCTCTCCTTTCTAGAGAGGACTGGGAATCCCAGGGGAACACCTGTAGAACACTTTCAGCTGTATAAACTTTCAAATAGCTGTGAGATATGGCATAAATCTGCACACATAAATCTCTACATATGCCTGTATGTAAAAAACTTTGAATAAAATGCATGTCCAGAATTGAGAACTGGTTCAGACTCCTGCGCAAGTTAATTTGCATATTTTCCAGTACTCTGACTCATGCTTTCCAATCTGTAAAATACAGGGAATATTCACTCGCCTTATTAAAATATTGTGAGGTTTAAGTTTACAAAATGCTTTGCAAGACTTCATCTAATATATAATTAACAAATATTATTTTAATAATTTTTGGTTTAAGCCATCAGAAGTGAAAAAGAAATCCACAAACTATTTATTTTAGAAATGCAGATTTTTAAAATAGTATATTTTACTGTTGAGTTATTCCAAGGAATGATCGTGATTACTGATTCAGGAAAAAGGCAGCTTCATTCATAATGTGTGTGGTGCCTGTAACACCTGATCTCCAGTTAAGGCTCTTAGATACAAGCATAAAGTTTTTGTAAATATTATCGCTAATAACGGTGATGATCATGATTTAGAGGGCTCTATAAATGTCCTACTGTGAGACAGGATAAAGAAGAAAAACAGTTTTAGGAAAAAAGGACCTCACCTACAACAACAAAAAACAATCTTTCAACAATATCTTTTTTTTCAGCTTCTGTTTTGTGTAATTATGTTCTCAAGTATAGACAGTTTATTCTTTTCTAAGACTACTTATTATTCAGGTTGCTATTCAGAAGCATACAGTGAAATGATCATAAGTAGTATGATGGGAGAGAGATCTTCTGGGGGTAGCTTGCACTGAAGTGTTGGCTGCTTTGTATTGAGAAAGCATAATGTTGCCTTAATGGTAATTATCTTTCTCCTCCACCACTGCTGAACAATAGCTTTCACCCAATTTTCTAAAGTTGTTTCATTACCACATACAATGACGCCACTTAAAAACCTGTTCCTGCTGCTTTAATTTTATAATTGCATTAATTTGTTTCCTTTCTCTTCATAAAAATGTCACTGAAATTTCTGTATCAAGTTTTTCCACACTGAAGTACTTTATTGATATGTGGTTTGTTTGTTTTTTTTTTCTTTTTTTTTCCCAAAGTATTTGTTCTCTGAACAATCCGTAATACATGAGGCTGGTTATCAGTCCTGGCTGCTTGAATATATAATGACACAAGTGCTGATAAAACTGTACAAGCCATCTGTCTCTGGAGTTAAATGTTTTGAAAGCAAACACAAAAGTGCATAACAAACACTCCCTTAAATTGTCTTTGTAAATATTTATATCAGATCTTACCCAAAAATGCTTTTTTGTTGTTATTTTATTCTGTTTATAGCTGTCAAGCAGATGCATGAATTGCCTGCTCAAAAGCAGACAGGTGTAAGGAGGAAAATAATATATGCCACTCAAGAGCCGGTCATACCCTAATGCTGGAATTTCTGCATGGTCTTTCATCTCCTTTTATTATACCCAGAAGCTAAACTGTTATTTCATTGATTAACTTACTGCTGAAATTAGCAACTAGCTTCTGGTGTGTTGACCAGCTGCTTTTCAACCTGCTACTTTAAAACTCTCCTGCTTAAAGCCAGAAAAAATCATTCTTAAATTCTGCACGAGTCAAGACCACAAAATAAGTTCCACTCAGTGACACTTTTTGGTCTCAAAAAAAATGAATGGGTGCTCTTTGCCTGAGGGGTTTAACATTAAGTATAGTGGATTTGAACATGGCCATAGTTGTGTTTCAGACAATCATATTTATTTAACTTTTCATATTGCATCTTAGAATGAAAAAAAGAAAAGAAAACAACAGCAACAATGTTTTCAGCTCTATTTAACCTCAAATACAGAAAGCTACACAGGGCTACTTTACTAAATGACCTTTTCTGAGACCACATGTTTTTACAGCCTTCCCCACATATATTGGAACTGAAATGACATTATTATATTTCATAGAAGTTTTGCAACTACTGTATATATTACATATAAAAACTGGAAAACAGTTTATAATTAAAAAGATTCCTTTGACTTTAAATATCAGCCAAATAAATGAGAAAGACTGATCTTTATTTCTAGTCTGTTAAAAAAAAAATAATCCAAGACTACAAAGCCACACGCATGCTGTGCTAGATGTGTTTTCTTGGTATTATTAATTAACAGCAAGATTCAGTGAATACTAAAAATATCATTTTTAGTGGCTCATTCCATGGTCATTCCACCTGGCACAATCAGTGCTGATAAAATGACATTCTGTCCCCAAATCACCTTGTTCGAAGGTCCCTGGATTCCTACCACTGCTGCTACCAGTTTTGGTAGACTTATCACCACCACTTTTTAACCTGCTGCTTCTCTCTTTCCTGGAGTTGCATCCGCTGTACTTAGGTATAGATCAAGAAACCCCTGCTAGTTCCTGTTCCCTGTCTTGGCCCCAGCTTCTTTTTCATCACTACTGAAATAAATAATACTGTCATGTTAGCTTATATGTGTGTTACTTAGCAGAGGTAAGCTGCCAGAAGCCTTAGTTAGCACAATAACAGGAGGGACAGGAAGCCAGTAGGTAAGGGTGTGTGGGAGGTACTGCCTGGAGTACAGAAATTCAGCAACTAAAGCATTTTCTGAAAAGACAGGAAAGTCTGGAAGATTTTCTACACAGTTCTGTGAAGTACTTAACTTATCCAGAAAGGTTCCACAGAAATCTAAGTGTCTAAAATCCAAACAATAATTTAAAAAATCCATGGGCAGCTAAATGTTGAAATATAAGATTATTCAACTACTAAAATTCTTCTGCACAGAATTGTCTCAATCTTCTGATGACTGAGATTGCTTCATGCCCAAATCTTTTCAGAGTTAAGAAAGTAAGTGTTCCCTTCATATCTTGAATATCTAAATGTGTTTGGCACTTTAAGAGTACAGCTGACATATGCCACTAGGTTGTAGATTTGAACAACACAGCGGTGCAATAGGCTCTTTTTTTCCACCTCCAGTTTATACCCATAGGCTGATTACACCATGATTGCTGTTAGAAAGTATTGTGTATTTCTTGTCTTGAGTTCCTATCACCCATAGCTGCTCAAGTGCAAAAGCTACAATGAAAGGGATTGTTACTTAGATTGTTTGGGTTGGGTTTTTTTCTACTATCCTTCCTAGATATTTAATACCATTACCACTTGCTAGTTACATCAGTAACGGATCTGTTGTCAATATGTTATTTTACGCCTAATTTTCTGTGCCCGTTTCCAATTACTTTTTCTGCATTTATTTGAGTTTATTAGTTTAGAGTTGTTAATAATCCCATGAAGTCTTCCAAACCAGCTTGTATGGAAATGGGAAGTTCAGTCTATATTCAGGCCACATTTATATCTCTCTGCCCCTGCCATCTAAACATACCTCTGAAATTAGTTCAGCTATGTGCTATTACATTTCTCCTTTAGTTCTGGGTTTTTTATAACAGAAATTTAATACTGAATTTATTTGGGACTTAACTCTTACCAACATCTCAAAGTAAGAAATACATTTTTATAGCCTTGGGATAGTTCCTCTTGGTTGTTTGAAAAGTCACAGAGATTTAACCAAATTCTAGCCCACAGTTGTCCATAAAAGATAGCAATCAGCCCACTTCCTAATCTCTGCTGAATACACCTTACGTGACTGCAGAGCTTGTGAGATACTAAGGGTTAAGTCTGCTTAGTGTTGTCTAATCTTTATGAATATATAGGTGAATTGACTAATGTTAGACTTGGAACCATTCTGTAGGCAAGTTACAACATTGTTTGATATCACAAGGGCATGGCCCACACAATTGAGGATGTAGGAAGATGCCATAGGAGGTGTTCCAAAGCAGTAATGGTCTGGAGTGGTGCTGAGCTGCTCAAACCTGGATAATTCAGTGCTCTTCATCAGTTATAAAAATCCAGCTCTGGATCTCTGGATTGCACATTACCTATGTTCAGATCTCTATGCCAGTATGTCACCTTTTTTTTTTCTTTTTCTTTTTTTTTTCCCCAGAATTTAACTGGGTGAAACTTTATACGTTGTAGTAAAAAAAAAAAAAAAGTAGGTTCACTAGATAATCTAGTAATTATTTCTGGTCTTAAAAATCTGTATCAGCAAATATAAACATAAAACTGTATTCTGTATAAACTTTCACTGACAAAAGTAGCCAGTTGTAGCGTACCCTTTAGAAATGCAGAAGATACAAAATAATATCCGGGATTGCTCTTCTTGTTTAATGCATTCTGTTACTAAAGAACAAACAAATAAACAAACAAACAAACAAACAAATCCCCACAAACGACTGCAATTTGTATTCTCAGCTTAAGTATGTCACATTGTGGATGCAGACAGTCACCTTCCAGAGAAAACGGGAGAAAAGAAGTGCAAACAGGATTTGTCAAAGAAAAACTTTTGTTAACAAATAAATAAAGATTAAATGTTTTACACGTCTCTCATACAGATTCCATTCTTTGGTCACAGATGAAAAGTCAACATTTGCAAATGGAGATAGTCCAAATACAATAATACGTGGGCAGCCAGAACAGCAGATTCTCTCCCTGAGAGGATATTGTTATTTAGACAGACTTCATGGCACACAAAGAGCAGACAGCATATCTTTATAAATTTGCACCCATCTTCAGCATGGCATGGAACTCATCCATCTTCTCGTCCGCTGAAACTACTCCTATGAAGAATGCTATCTCATCTAATCTTATTTCCTCAAAATTAGCATTTTTTCCTGCCATACATTTAATTTTAGCAGGACAATCAAACAAATAAAAATTCCGCAGAGGATTCAAATGAACCATCTAAATTTGATTGGATAACTTAATGAGACCAAAGCACAGTCAGTACTCAAGTATTTGGAATAATATTCATTTTCAGCATGAATCTTTTTTCATCAGGTAGCTCTTCATTTTGCTGCCTAAAAAGTCTTTATTCCCAAAAGGTGATGATGGATAGTGATAATAAAATATTTATAAAGCATCCCATGGTCACGATCATTTACTATCCTTTTTCTCTTACACCTAAATATTTATGGTACTCGATCAAAATATTTTGTTGAATTGATTTACAGGCAACCTGCTGAGACAGCACCACTTTTGACATGGTCACATTTTCTGATCTATTAATATGCCCCAAACATGAACCTGCTGTCAGTTAAAAACAATTTAAGTCTCAATTTGGAAGGTTCTGTCAACTGTTTATCATAAAATCAAATTTTGGTAAGTAATTTCTACAAATTGCATGTGAGAAAAGGTAGGATTCAATGTGGAAAAAGATATTATTCAAATGCAAAAGACTGGCAGAATGCTGTGAAACTGAGCTGAACAGCATTTATTTCAACACTATACAGTTTTGTAAACTTTTTATGCAGCTGCTATATGCCTGAGCATTAACTTAGGTACAGCAGAAAAAAAATAAAACCAGTCAACTTGAATTTCATTAGATTTTTATGATTTTTAAAAGAAGTCTAAATTAAAGAGGGTTTTTTCCTGATCGCTTACAGTAAAGCCCTGATCTTCTGACTTGTGATAAATACAGATCATGCCTTCAGGGCAGGCATGATACCTTGTAATTTTATTGAAGTAAGGATATTGGCTTTACTAATCCATAACTGAATAAAAGCACAATTATTCATCAGATAGATATAGATGATGAACTGTGTATCTGTACAAATATATATAATGTGTTTTATTTGTATATTTATCACATCAATTTTCTATATTTTTACTTTTATATGTATTTTATATCTATGTATATTCTATCTATCCATCTAAGTCCTTTATCTTCATTTAACAACAGAATGGAATGAATATAGTGAAGCATATTGAAGTGAATGCAATCGCTTAGAAAATTAGTAACTTAATTGCTGTGCTCATTGGGTATGCAGTCAGCCTAACTTCCTTCTGTTATCAGTGGAGAGAGAAGCATTTACGCAAAGTCATTCAGCTCTCTGAAGACCTGACTCAGTTTCTGGAGGTGTGATTTTTTTGTCCGTTAGTATAAAGGGAATCCATGGATGGCAGTTACATCTAGCTCTATGTATTTAAAATGGATGTGATGAGTCTAGATCTTTGTTGCCATTCCAGAAGATGTTAGATTAATTCATTCTGATCTCTTGAAAATGCACTTGAATAAAGTTTTTCCATTATAAGCAAAATGTTTCCGGCAGCCAGTGAATAAATCAGCAGACAGCTACACTATCCAAAGTACTCAAATGGCAGTGCATCTCAAGAATACTCAGGAAGGAAGATTCTGTGAAACCGGGAAGAGACTTACTGGAGTGAGCCTGCTATAGCCAAGTTATGCCTCAGAAAATTAATACTTCCAAACAATTCTAGTTCTCCACTCTTTGAAATAAGTGGATGACTCTGAAATACTGCTATTTATAAGAGAGAGAAGACTGTGATCATTGAGGTTTCCTGAAGTTTTGTACATAGGACAGACAATACAATTAAAAGCCTGGAAAACATAAAACTGAAAAAAAGGTCAAAATTATTAAATTTATGGGCCAGATCATGAAAGATAACTTTGTAAGTTATCGACTGCCCCACAAATCTATTTCAGTTTTAAATTATGGAAAAACTTTACGTTTAAACAGAGACGCATCTAGTTTTATTTATCTAGTTTTATGTACTTATCTCCAGGATATTCTCAGCCCATACATAGGGTTAATGAAACCCAAGCCATCTATTGCATTTTAGTAGTTTTGTTAGTTTATATTAACCTTTTTGGTAAGTCATTCAGTAATTCTCCTCAAATATCTCCTGTTCTCTTGTAAGCCCCAAGTATTGCCTATTTTCCTGTTAACTTGAATAATAATATTCAGCCAAATTCCAGGAATTTGGTCCCAGATTTCAGTATATTTCTGCATTCCTATAAGTTTCACTTTTTCTCAAGTCAAACAAACCAAGTTTTATGATGCACTCCTGGCTGGGGTTGTCAGTTTGTTTCTCTCCAAAAGTAACAAGCTTGGGTTTTAATCTTGGGAAAAAAGCTCAAAGTTATTAACTTCAGGACCTTTAGCAAATTTATAACATAAAGCTGCCACCAGGAACAATCAGCGTAGCTTCATTTCAAATTCTATCACTTAGTTGTATTTTTAAACATTCAGACCTATTTCCTAATTATTATTTTCTGAGCACTGTATTAACCTTTGTACAATGGCAAGTGCCAAAGTAAACATTTTTCCCATCATTTTTGAATAAAAAAGAGGAAAAATCAATTGCCTACTTTAATGAATAAATGAAAAATGGAAAAAACCCACCATATCATATCAAAAAAGCTACAAATCTTATACTCCACACAGCAATTACCTAAGAGCAAAACTGAAATGCAGACATATAGTAAAGAGTTTAAAAATGCAATGTTAAATAAGAAATATAGTTAAGATTATTTTTGCACAGAAATATGAAATTCATTCCGTAATTAGGTTAATTACAGTTATCTAAACAAACATTAAATTTAAGTTGAAATGCATCTTTTTAATGAAACTATATTACTAATGTATATTTCGTGACACTTTCATGTTTTCCTATTTTCCTTCAGTACAATTCAGACTAAAATCAAATTTAGATTAAACTGAATTTGTTGCAATTTGTGGCAGATGCCTTATGTGTAAGTACTATTATGTAAATAAGTAGCTTAACTGACTTGAACAGACCTTTTGAAGTACATTTCTCTTTGCAAAAATTAGGATCTAAATCTGGGAACTCATTCTCCTAACTTAAGCTACATGAATCTGAATAACTGAAGTATGTAACAGCAGAAAGTGCTTAAATTAGGTGCCTAGTAAGTTTGATTATATTGTTGATTTTGTCTTCCCTTCTACACAAAAATGTATGCTTGATAGATTTCACAGGACAAAGATGTCAGAGATGACATTAAACTAATCCAGAGACGAAAGAACCATTTCCTAATTCTGCTTGTATAATGGCGTCTCATTTAGTTCATTTTGTAAAACTCAGTTCAGTGCCAGTTGAGTTGTCAGAACTGCAGGCATATTACACAGAAAAATACTAGAAAGTGCTTTCCTTCATTATGTCTGAGCTATACCCATGCTACAGTTCCTTCATTTTCTTTAAAAACTAAGTTCATTTACATCATTTCTTCAGAAGAGATATCCATGTGTCTTAATGAGCTTATATAGTTTACAGTAAAACTGCCATTAAACAAATGTTCCTGATTCAAAACACTTACATTTTATTAAACCACACTTGAAAATTAATCTGTGCCACATTTAGTCATTACATTAAATATACTGAAAATTAATATGGAAGCACTGTCTGTATACACTATTTTCCAAATAATTTTGGTTAGTGACATAGTCCTATTGTAATCCCTGGCAAAAGCTATACTTCTAGGCTTTCGAGTCTTACTTGGAAGACTGAAGAAAAAAATCTTTGTGATTCTAAAGAGGAAATCAAACAATATTTCACATAGAATCATAGAATTAGTGAGGTTGGAAGGGACCTTTAAGATCATCAAGTCCAACCGTTAACCTACCCTGATAAAAACACCACCACTTCTAAACCATGTCCCTAAGCACCTCATCTACCCTTTTCTTAAACACCTCCAGGGATGGTGAATCCACCACCTCTCTGGGCAGCCTATTCCAATGTTTAATAACTCTTTCAGTGAAAAAATGATTCCTAATATCCAATCTAAACCTGCCCTGACACAACTTGAACCCGTTTCCTCTTGTCCTATCACTTGTCGCCAGGGAGAAGAGGTCAGCTCCCATCTCTCTAAAACCTCCTTTCAGGTAGTTGTAGAGGGTGATAAGGTCTCCCCTCAGCCTCCTCTTCTCCAGCCTAAACAACCCCAGATCCCTCAGTCGTTCCTCATAAGGTTTGTCCTCCAGACCCTTCACCAGCTTTGTAGCCCTTCTCTGGACATGCTCCAACACCTCAATGTCCTTCTTGTAGTGAGGGGCCCAAAACTGAACACAGTACTCGAGGTGAGGCCTCACCAGTGCCGAGTACAGCGGGATGATTACTTCCCTAGTCCGGCTCACCACACTATTCCTGATGCAGGCCAGGATGGTGTTGGCCTTCTTGGCTGCCTGGGCACACTGCTGGCTCATGCTCAGCCGGCTGTCCACCAACACCCCCAGGTCCTTTTCTGCCAGGCAGCTTTCGAGCCACTCCGCCCCCAGTCTGTAGCGCTGCATGGGGTTGTTGTGACCCAAGTGCAGGACCCGACACTTGGCCTTGTTGAACCTCATACCATTGGCCTCAGCCCATCTGTCCAGCCTGTCCAGATCCCTCTGCAGAGCCAATCTACCCTCAAGCAGATCAACACGCCCCCCTAGTTTAGTGTCGTCTGCGAACTTACTGAGGGTGCACTCGATCCCCTCATCCAGATCATTGATAAAGATATTAAAGAGAACGGGCCCCAGCACCGATCCCTGGGGGACACCACTCGTCACTGGACACCAACTGGATTTAACTCCATTTACCACCACTCTCTGGGTACGGCCATCCAGCCAGTTTTTTACCCAGCGAAGAGTACACCTGTCCAGGCCATGAGCAGCCAGTTTCTCCAGGAGAATGCTATGGGAAACGGTGTCAAAAGCCTTGCAAAAATCCAGGTAGATAACATCCACAGCTTTTCCCTCGTCCACTAAGTGGGTCACCTTGTCAATGAATAGTGAATCTGCATTTAACAAAGGCTGAAACGTTTGTTTTATCTTCTATGTAATGAAAAATCTCAGCAAACCAAGCCTTCCATACCTATTACATTTGTTTTTTTACTGTACTATATTTATTCATGCAAGAGAAGTTAGAAAGTAGGCCACTTTAAGTGGCATCCAAATCTAAGTACACAGTAAAAAGATTGTCTGAAATTTGTGCACAAAGTGTACATATGGTAGGTCCCCACTAACACATTTAGAGGAATATACTGCATGGCATCTCAAGGTGCCTGAATTTTTTTAAACAAACAAATATTAACAAATATTATTGATTTTTAAATGGATTAAAATGGATTGAGAGAGATGTTGAAGGAAGAATTGTTACTGTGAGCACAGATCATGAACACTTACACATGTAACAGGCTCTTTACATTCTCCTTTAATATTGTACATAGCTTCGTTTCTCAAGTAATCAAAAAAAAAAATCATTGGAAGTTTGGGATATTTGTTTCATGTGTAAAGCAATTTTTGGGCAGGAGCATACCAAGAAAAACTATTGTTTTGCTATCCGTAAACCATTGTTTTTGTATAATACCAAAAGACAAGATTTAAGACCTGGTTACCTCCTTAGAATTCATTTCATTGTTATAAAATGTGGCTAGAAACTTATATTCCTTGCTCAATCATATAAGAATCTGTCAATTCCTGTAACATAAGAGTTGCAAATAATTGGTAGTTCACTGGACCTTTTTCTTTGCTCCAGTTTGAGACATAAAGGTAAACAGTAATTTCATATATTTGAATGTACTGGTTTTGTTTTCCATCTTGTAATAACAATAAAAAGAAAAAAAAATTAAAAATTGATGATAAAAATATCAATTAAAAATTGATATTTAATGAGGTATGTTATAGGCTTATCACATTCAAGCTTCTGAAAATAATGGCAGTATCAACAACTTTATGCTTACTGAACTAATTGAAAACTTATTGCATCCTGACCCCTGACCTTATTGAAAAACTATGAAGCAACTCAGATTCACAACCTGAAATCGTATATTTTTCTTCTTTCATTAAAAAAAAGCTGATTTGCTAAAATATGAAAAGTAAATGAAGAATTACAGTTGCTGAATTTAGTTCACTTAACATTTCCACCGTTTCACCTCCCTGACAGGAACTGTGGTGCAGATGTTAATTACCATTTATAAAATGCCTTGTCAAACACCTAAGAATTATTGTTCCATTAATAACTTTGTCCTACGCTTGGGTTCAATGACTGATTCTAGCTGAAGAATGCTGAAAAGGATCACTGACACTTGGTTAGGACAACCACTCTTTCCCTGCAAACCCCAGCCAGTAATGCATGGCTTTGTGCCAACAATTTAGCTTTAGAAGAGGAACTATTATAAAATTGTAGTTATGAGGGAATTAACAGTTACATTTAAGAAAAATATTAACCTTGTATCATTTGAGTTAATTTATTAAATGGTAACTTCAGAGGCAGCAAATCATTTAGAAACAATGCCAAACACTTAACAGCACAATGACCTATCCGAGATGCCAGAATGCTTTATTGGTAGACAAACAGAAGTATTCCAGGCCAATTTATTCGGTAACAGAGATAGGCAGCTGTTTCTCCACACATTCATTGTATACATAGCTCTTCTCCTTTCAAATAGGTTGGAGTTTTGCTACTGCCTTCGTTGGGTGTAAAACTGGGTCCTTTGTCTCTATAGAACACCAAATGAATTTTACCGGCAAGCCTGATTTAGGAAGGCATGCACTGAAAGAAACAGATCAATTCCCTTGAGAACTAGAAGTCATTCCTTTAGCATTTAGCGTCCCTACATACCACACCAATTCTTCCTTTACAATTTCTACTCTACTTTTTCCGAGTTGGCTAGATATAGTTCTGCTTACTCTCTTTTTGACATGTTTTCCACTCAGGTCTCATCAGCATTCCTGTTTTTTTCTCCAAAAACCTATTTCGTCCCACCATCTTCTCAACTGCAGGGATGATAAATCCTTCTCTTACTCATTTATATCACTGAATTTAGTCACCAGATTTCACTTAAAATGAGTGAGGGGCTTCTTTTTGTACTTTATTTAGGTGTAAAACTTAAGGTTACTTAAAATACAGTCATAAGTAAGGTAGGATTCATTTCCCCCTAGGGTTCAGCTCTAGAGACAGTCATCTGGACTGACTGTGCAAAGAGAGGTTTTAAGTTGTATATTTGCAACTTAAAATATCAAGGTGATGAAGTGTTACACAGGAGCCAAGTATAGGACTGAGATTCAGATTCAGATTCAAAATTTAGATGTCTGCAATATCTACATAGGAACCATAGATACATGTATTTTCTAATATCTCATTTTAATTAACAGCAATACTGTCGATCCTATTGGTCCAGTCAATACAATATAGTAATTCAACAAATGAAATGTACGGAACTGAATCTGAACAGCTCTCTATATTATACTGACTATTTTGACTAGGTCTCGATTAACCACAAGAAGTTAAAGCACCTAACGCTTATGTACACACCTTCATTGTAAATAGCGAAGTTTAGCATCTGAATCTGGAGCTATGTCAAACCCTTAGTTGTGCCATAACATTTCGTCATTTTGATCTCTTAACATGCACACAGAGATCAGGAAATCTTCATTTATAGAATCAATTATGTCTTTAAAACTAGTTGCTGACTTTTTTAGTTACAAAATTAAGCCCATATTGAAGTAATTAATTTTTCCTGACCTCTGTTATTTGTGAGTGGACTCCATCTTAACAGAACAGAACCCCTACCCTAGAAAGGCTTTCAGATAGTCTCAAAACACGTGCTGAAGAGCTTCAGGACAATTTATCTGGACAAAATTTTCTTTTTTTTTTTTTTTTCTGTATTGAATGGGATTTCGTAGAAATACCAGGGACAGCATTCACTTTCACAGTATTTGCAGATCTCTGTCACCATAGTAGTATGGATTTCTGCAGTACTAAGGGACCAAAGCTGTAGCCGTAGGACAGTGGGCCAGGCCAAAAAACTGAGAAACAGTCAACAGCTGAAAAGTCCACTAATGCTAATGGCCTTTCTGAATGCAAGGTGAGATGACAAACCCTTAAAAAAAGTTTGAAAAGATGGATTACATAGTAAATTACATTTAGTCCCCCATTCTGGCATAAAGCACTAGCAGTATTCCTGATTAAAATGGAAAATGTTGTTCCCTGCTGTGGGGAGAAAAATAGCACTGAAAGCAGAAAACACCTGGCAGACACCTTGAATATGAAACTTTTTATTAAGCACTGCTTTTTTTTTTTTTTTTTTTTTTTGTTAATTAATCTATTTCACAGTCTCAGGCAATCACTTTGCAAATTCTCAGTAGTCTGACTTTCAAAGGAACTTTACGCTCTGTCAGTTGCTATACCTGTGTTGTCAAAGAATATGGGAATGACATAAATATCTTTGTAATTTGTTCACTGATGGCTTGCATCCCTTCCACAGTCCTCTTTTTCCAGAAGGCAGTAACGTTTAAAAGCATTCTTTGTCTTAATGGTTATGCATCGACAGTGTATTCTCTGGGTCCTTGTTAGTTAACTAAGTAAACCTTCAGGGTCCTACTATTTCACGGCTAAAAGATGGAGGTAGTAAGAACTCCTTGTTGATGGGGCTGATTAAGACTGCAACACTTGTCTGTGCAAATGCCCACCTCAGCACGGCCTGCAGCAGTCACAGCACCAACTAGAAATACTTGTTTAAACTTCATACTAACTCTGTTGCATATCACCTAAGGTTCCCTTGTCCATACTTGATGTGCTTTTGTCTGATACCTGCTGTTTACTTGGGAGGCATTTATTACAGTCATATAGGCACAATTAATCAGAGGAAAAATCCAAATTCAACGCCAGCTGATTTTATGAATACGTGAAGTATGAGATGAGTGGTACCTGACTGGGGTGTCATAAATGTACAGTCAATCTTAGAGGAGAGAAAAGCTAGCACAAAATACCACAAATCTATAAGAATTGATCTGAAGGAATTAAACAGAATTAAAAAGGAAAATATAACACCATGACAACTGAAAAATGGGAAGATCTGCCACATCAATTTTAAGAATGGTAGATAATGTGAGATTACCATGGTAAGTTACTTCATTTTTAGAAGCAAAGGAAATTGAGTAAATCTCATCTCTATGGACTTCACTAAAGCATGTGATGAAGTGCTGTATAGGAAATTATTTTAGTTTAGGTAGAATATATGCTAATAGAACCTGTAGGCTGATTCAAGGAGTGAAAAGGTGGTGCTGAAAGGGGAAGCATGGGCCTGGAGAGAGGTTCCACACAATTCAGTATCAGAACTAATCCTGAATAATATTTTCAATAATGACCTTGATATAGATATATGCAAAGGGCTGCTATAATCTGCTCCTGACACAAAACTAGGAAGTATAATCAATAAAGACCAAGTTATCAAAAGAGCTAGAGAAAGAAAAAAAGACAGGTGTCTTTCTTATTACTGAAGACTAGGAGATTTTAGCTTGTTTCATTTAGGAGAATGAAGCCATAGAGAGAAAAAGAAGAGCAGGGGTAAACAGAGATGTAAAATACCTTTGTAAATTAAGAGATGGTGTCGTCAGAATAAATCTGATGACATGGTGTCTATGATAACAAACCACTGCACCCCTTCCTAAGATTTAGATTTTCATATTAGCAAAAATTCCAAAAGAAAAACAGTGCAGTTATTTTTATTGTGCATATTAGTAGAAGTTTATACTCTTACATTTCATTTCATAATGTCTGACTACAGTCATGGCAGCTGACGTACAATAGAAGTTTGCACTGTAATACAGTATTAAGACACTATAGTCACAATGTACTGTTTCTAATACAAGATAGATAAAAGGATTTATAATTCCTTACAGAGAGAATACGCAGCATTAAGGATAAGAATTGTTAGCAAGAAGGTGGGATTTTTCAGTATGAATGCTGTCCAGCATTCACATACTTTTGAAAAATCTCATCTGGCAAAAGAAGGTACTAGAAGTAGGAATGATGTGATGAAACACCAGTGCTTGTAATTGCAGAATACCTTTCAGCTAATCATCTAGATTCTTTAAATAGGCTCTTTTACAATGAGATTCATCTGAACTCCTTTAGGTTTTACTTTACGATGAGATGAATTTTGCCCTGAAAGTGTCTGCTTCTCCCTGCTGACTACTAAATTACCCAAAGTGCCTAGATCAGATGTATATGTGGGATCCTTAGCTTCTACAGCTGAAGCAACAGAAGACAGATCTTTCAAAATATCTACTGAATCAAAGACAATGTGTGTGACCTTAGCTATGTCATGTGGTTCCTCTGTAACTTTACTGCTCATCTATAAAATGAGGTTAATAGAATTTCCATACATTACAGGGCAATGCTGTGGGTTGCGGATTACATGGCTCTCTAATACCATGGCAATGGATTCTCTCTAAGTACTTAAGCCTCTTCTGGACTGTTAAATGAGGAAACCAAGAAGAACAGACAGTAAAACTCAACCAATTTCTTTTCAGAGAGTCCCATTTGACATCTCCCTGAAGCAAAGCACCATGGAAGGACGAGGTTCGTGTAAAGCACGCTATGATTAATCATAACAATAACAGTGATGTTTTTGAAAGAGGGGGTATCCCTCCCTCCTGAATAAGAGAATACACACAGGATATGTTTTTCTCTTTTGTCACAAGCTGTTCCATTTGTCTCATGTTTCAAGTAAACAATTGCTGCAACAACAAAAGAATCCTTTTTGTTCATTGCCCACTGATACATGATATATCCTTTTAAATTTTCTTTGTCCTCTTTTAAATTTTAAGACAGTTATCAGGGAAATGTTTGCCAGTGTTCAAATCTTTCGTGAAAAATTCATTGCAACACATTTCTGCTGTTATACTGTGACTCTTGTGATTAGATATGTTCTTGTTTCATATATGCAAACGCTGATTTTGATCTTGTTTACACCAATACCAGCTGAATTACTCCTAATTTACCCTAGAACCACTGTCAGAATCATCCTCGTATTTCAGCCAGAGCTTACAAATCTCCAGCAGGAATGTGCCTTTTTATTGTATGGCTAAATTGGCAGTCATCCAGAATTCCCTGGGAGAAAGGGTTTTTTAACCACATTGATTTACAGAAACATAGAGGCCTTATTTATCTAAAATCAAGGATATAAATATTTTAACAGCAGCAGCAGCCATAAAGAGAAGGCAAGCATTCAAACTCGCTGCAAAGAAAAAAATCTCCTGTTAGGTTGTCTAGAGCTAATGGCTGATGATAGAATTTGGAGAGTGCAGAGAAATAGGTACAAAGAAGTATTTGTCAATAATAAGAACAACAGCGCTATATTTACAATCTGATGTTTAAAGCCATAATAGACATTTCTTTCTCTGTTTGATCTCAGGAAAAGTTATCTGCAGCTCACAGGCCCGAATTTGAGTCGTCTTATGTCACTCAAAAGAAGTACTGAGATAACTATGCTAGAGATGACAGACTAGTAACCCCTCTAGCAAGCCAGACCTGTGGGGGGGTGTCATGTTTTCTGTGTCTGGGCTGAAAGCACTCTTCCTACTTAGAAACACTCTCTTTTGTTCTCCCATAGAGCCTGAAATTCATTCTCAAGAGATATCAAAAGTTGAAATTCATCTCACAGAAAAAAGGTCTCTTCAATTTCCATAGGAACAAAGAATCACAAAATGAATGTAAATCTTCTTTTTTCTTCTTCTTCTCAAGGCAGAGCAGCTCACAGAAGTCATAAACCAGATCCCTAGCTATATCAACTGCTATAGCACCACTAAAGTCAGGCATCCCCCCCAGGAGTTGTCTCTGTAAGAGACACATAAGAATAAGCCAATGTTGTTCAATCTCAGCCGTATAAAAAAACAATGAAAGGAGGTCAGATTATTTGTAACTATATATTTGCAACATACATTATTGCTAACCAGACAACTTCCAGGACAAGAAACAAAACCTGATGACTTTATGAGATACTGCATTTTAATAGAAAGATTGTCTTTCTCTCAAAACATTTACACAACATTTTACTTGTTATAATAAATTATCACCCTAAATAAAATAAAGCAAGCAGAGAATCTTTATAGATTAAAGAGACAGAGAGATTTGGGAGATCAAGCTTAAATATCTAGGCATGTCAAATCACAATATTCAAACCATATCCTGAAAGATGAAAAACAGAGCTCTGAATCTTGAAAGGTAATAACATTACCAACTGAAAGGCATCCAGAACTACCTTACACCAGTTTGGCAATTCTCTTATCTAAAAACAAAATTTCCATGAGACCAAACATATTCCTAAACCAGCTAAAATACATGGCTAGAAACATAGATAAATATATATTTAAAAAAAAAAAAAAAAAAGAGAGATTCCATCAGAGAGACTTTTAAGACTGTCAGTGCAATGGCAAACCTTTACAGTTTAATTTTCAGCGAGCAATCTGAGAGATTGTCCTAGTAATGGCTTTCATTTACAACTGCAAAGATCATTCAAATCTGTAGTGGCAAGCACTTAATAACATAGAGTGTCTACTTTTAAAATAATGCCTATGCTATTTGCAAATTTATCAGGGGAGTAAGGAGCCTCTGTTCTCCTCCATTCAACTCATAAGCCTTCATCTCTTGCTTCCTCTCAGGATCTCTCTCATTCCCTACAAAATTTTCAAAACCCATGTGCTTGTCCTGAAGTTCCCCTTCTGTTGACCTTATCTATGGGCCCCAAACAACTAATATGAGCAAATAATAAACAGCAAGTCCACTTACAACCCAATACTACTCAGAACAGGACCTGTGCAGGCACAGTGTTCCCCACGTGTAACTTGGATCGTGAGCCTGTGGCCCTGAGACCAGAAGCCTGCACATGGGCTCCCTTCAGGGGCTCCTCCACCACAGCATGGTTTTGACAACGAGACAACTAGACTTACTCTGCTGATGGTGGATTTTCATTTGGCTTTCTTTGCTTCTGATTAAGGTCTGCTTGTTTTGGAAACTGAGAACAAGATGGACAGATGTCTTGAAGACTTTTATTTAAAAATCTTTTATCTTTAGAAGACTTTTGAGCTGTCGTTGCAGAAGACAGTTACAACTTCCCTTGTAATGTAAGAAATTTACTACCTGAGTGGTGATTAGGTGCTCGTTCAAGTAGCCAGTGACAAGCATAATGACTTTGTTAATTATTTCCACTCTCAAGCTTCCTATTCTTGGGTCACCAAGAAAGCAGCAAAGGGAAAAGTGACTTCTGCCCAGTCTACGCTGAGAGATTTTATTGAAATTAGCAGTGGTACAAGCTTTTAATGACTAGTTTCTGGCCAAGCAAAGTAAATGGAATATAAGACAAAAGACAAAAGAACCCTCACACACAATCCTTAGAAGTTCTGGTAAAGCTACTCTGTGAACATAGTTACGGAGCATCTGAGATAAAAGCAATAAAAGTGCCTTTCAGCTCTGATAATGGGGATGCTGTTTCTCAGGCATAGCCACACTTTAAGCCTATCAGAGCTCTCTCTGTATTCAGACATCATTCCCAAAGCTAGACATATAGACCCTGTTAGCTGGATCCTCTAAGGGGCAAGTCATTCCTTTTTTCATCTTTACAATCAAAAGGTTTTGCTTTGCTTTTCTTTTTCTTAAGTCATGTAATATTTGCACAACAGAGGGACAGATTCTAAAACATTCATCTTCCTTATTAAGTTCTTTGTATAGTTTTACAGAATGTTTACTTAGAGTTTGATCCTGATCTGCCTGAACCCATTGCTTTCAAAACTATGGACAAAATAGTAGAATAAAAAACAACAGATGAACAACAAAACACACATCTTTAAATGCTCTCCTAGTCTACCAGCATCTATTTTTTTAATTTTTTTTTTTAAATTTCAAAACACAGAAATAACTGAGATGTCCTACTCCCAATGAAAGAAATAAAATAGGGAACCTGATGTATTTTTAAATTACCTTTCTTTAGTCCTGCCTATATGAGGAAGCATTTAACACACAGCCATATTGAACACCATTGTACCAAATATACCGGGAGACTAAAATTCTTACTCTTTATCATCAGATTTTATTTCTGAATAAGTAATATCTTAACCAGAAATACTGTATGACTTTTGCTCCATCAAAAGAATGGATATGATTATGGCTATTCTCCCATGAAAAAAACAAACAGTATCTGAAAATATAACTATAAAGAATACAAAAAATGTTGTATTAGGCTAATTTCCAGACCATAGTCCCAGATAAGCTTTTGGGAGATGAAAAATACAACATATTTTTTTCATATCAGCAAATACAAAATATTCAAGACACTCCAGCACACTCTTCAGAGTATACATTTTATGTGTGATTAATATAAAAAAAAAATCAGATCATAGCTAAATGTGCAAAAATGTGCCAAATGTGTCACTCAAATCATTCATTAACGGTAAGCTGATTAACACAACATATTTTATTTCAGAATGAAATTCAAAGCCTGTTATGGCAAAACAATTTAGGCTTACAGGATTGTATCGAGCACTGTGATGCTTGACCATGCTAATGTAGCCGGTTTTATTTCAGAAGCACTGGGGAGGGAAGCATGAAATCATTAGTAATTATAGAAATATTAAGGCCACACAACTGGCTCTATTACTGTTTTCAAACGGTAGCATCTGCAAATTCAGCCTGTAATAAACACTAATGCATCCAGAGACGAGAGTGCTGACACATGAATGGGATGCTTTGTCAGACTTGCATAAAAATGTAGATGAACTGCAGGGAAAGAAAACCAAAGAATTCAAAGGCTTTCTTGATTGCCTTCTTTAAAATGCCAAGAACTTAAGCTGGCCTTTCTTATCTTCCTCTACACGCATGTGACACTTTAGGAGGTCTTTCTTATTGTACTATAATTCAGTAATTGTTCCAGCTCTGTGCACCATGCCTCCTTCCAAAGGGCAGCATGAGATATATAATTCTGGTAATGAGCAGCTGCATAATTTAAGGGTCGAACTAGCAGGGCATTGCTCCTTATTTGTGTTTTCTTAGCAGTTGCCAAGATATTCCAAGCCTATTTAGGAATAGAATCCTTTGTCTGCCTTATTTCTCGTAGATGATATATGTTGAGACTTGGTCATGTTCCAGAAAGCAGATTTTATCAGCTGAAGTATCAGAGCAAGCTTTCCTCTCATTTTGCTTCAAAGGGCAGCAGTACAGAACTATAACGAGGTAATTTTTTTTTTTTTTCCCCAGTCATGAACATTCTCTGTTCTATCATGCAGACTTGTTCGAACTCGGTGCTACCCCCTTTCCAAGGCATGATAGACTTAATCACAGACCTATCAAAGGCATTTCCACACAACATTTCTCTCACCAAGGCTAATCTTCCAAATATTAAAAAGGTCTAGGCGGCTAGGCCCTTCAAGATGAAAGCTGCATGCTGATTAATCAGCTGCTTTTTTATTCTGTTCTGGCAAGCGTTCCCTATTTGTAAATAAATGGTTTACCCTGGATTTCCTGTAAACTAAGGAGCATAAGGCAGCTTTGGACCAGACTCATAAAGCAATAAAGCCTTCTGCTGTTGCATCCGCAGGGGTAGGTTGTTTGTTCTATCACAAATATACTTTCAGGTGTCCTGGAGAGAATGAGCTAATCTAACACAAACATCATTCCAACATGAGAAAATTACGTGGCAACCTCAAAGTTGCCTGCTTATTAATTACGTTCTTTGGCTTCCAGCGGCACTTTAATTGTTGCTTGCTTGAGGAGACCTGTCTGCAATTTGTGTTATTGCAGAAGTTCAGGCTGGTTTATGATGTGTGGCACAATGTAACTCAAGTCCTTCACAGAAACAGTCTCATATTAAAGACGAATACATTTATTTATGTCTCAGAGTGCTGGCACTCTATTCAAATGGTAAATAGGTAGTGTGAAAGAGATGTGACAGACCCAAGAAGACCAGAAATTGTCTGCAAACTGGCAGCCACTGTGGTTCACTGACAGCCCAAATTACTTTCAGGCAGTTTGGCACATCTCCATTTGTCACACTTAAAAGCTTAAGCCAAAGATATCCAATTAATACAGAACACAGTATTTCTCTCTCCTCAAAGCTGGAACAGAAATGCAAATTTTAAGATTCACAGTGTGCATCATGTCACCTACACATTACAAAGGGATGTAAAATAGTTGTAGGTAAAGCATACGTAACTTAACTTGCATCACACCCTCTTGGCCGCTGCTCACCTCAGGTTGTCTTCTATGCTGTGCACAACCACCATTGTACTCTTTATTCCAGACAATGATTTCTCATGTAGACTGAATCCCTTCTGCTGTATATTATGCAAACAGCTAGTACAAACAGTTTGTGAATATAACAAGTATCAGGGAATGAGCTTTTGAAATATCTAACTAGACCAAGAAAGGGAAACTGTCCCGTCCCCATCCCCCCCCAGATTTTGAAGGCAAGGTGAAGGTTGCTGATTTTGAAAATAGCAGAACCTTAATGAATCAATATCGGGTTTTAACATCATTATATAAGTCCATCCATCACTGCACAGCAATAACATCTGTATCTTTTGCTGTGACCCAGTGACAGTTTATATATGATTTGATTTGAATTATTGGTAGTGTAGTCATGAGGGTCAAGTTTATATAGCTCTTGTATAGACAGACGTTTTATTAAATCACAGGATTTCCTTGGAGAATTTCTACTTTCCTTAAGTAAGTTGACAGAAGTCTTCTTTTATCCAGATGAGCTTTTGGTGTTGACAGAAGAGAAAAAATGCAACAATTTCACACACTATAAATGCTAATCAAAAAGACCAGTGAGGTGCTCCTTTATATTCTCTAAGGCCAAGTTAGATATGTAAAATAGACACATGGAAGGCTACACTTCTGGCAAACTATAATCAAAAGGTTTGAAATACTCATACTTTTCAGAGTCAGTGATAATACAGATCTTAGTATTCTATTCATCAATTGCATCTGGAATTTTTTTTAAATTCAATGAAGAAATAATAAGGGTTAAATAACGAATAAAGAATGAAAAAGGCACTTTCCCTGCTCTCCGCTATCTGAAGAAATCTGCATCTGGCCCCCTTCTTTGTTTGTCCCTCTTGAAGCATCCGTGAAAGTGTTTAAAGAAAAGTGTTCTCAGATACTTATCTGAGTTACTGCCTATCCCCAGCCAGAACCTGTTATTGAACTCAAACTGAACTCCACTAACATTATTTCAAGTTTAGTGTTGTAAATAATATTAGAGTCCTTGGCTTTAATTGACAGTTAACATCTTTTACCATCATTTTTCCTGCTTAATGCCATGGTATTTTTGAATGCAAAGTCCAGCAATAAACACAGCAAATGAGATATTTGCTAGGCAACATACTTCAGAACAAATCTTAGAACTAATCACTGGAATATATTTAGTTTTTCAGATATTTTCATGCTGAAATTTTCATATATAATTTCCTCTACTAAACTTTCACCTCTTAGCATACGTGGTATTCAGAAAAAGAAATCAGATAATAAATATTAAATAAGAAGGAATCCTTTTTAAAGATAACTTCTTTAAGACATGAATCCATTATAAAGAAAAATATTCAAAATTCTAATGTAGATTTGTAATTATGTGGTAAGCATAAGAAGACTTGCAAATACTGCTAAAACTATTTCAGAACTTATAACAATAGCAGAATATCAACTGTAAAACAACATTTACAGGTTTAAAAAGTAAAAACAAAGAAACAGATTTTTGTTGGAGTAAGGGCAAGAACTTCCACCTCCTCTCCGCCCCCCCCAGCCCTGAGATTTTGGTCTGCATTTGAAAATCCATATAACTGTAAATGTCTTTCCTACATTAAATGTTACTGCCACAAATGTTATCCTGACCTGTGTCACATTTTATTCAGTCCTTGGAATTACTGCTTACATTTCACTGTTCTGTCAAGAGTTTTACAGAAATGTTTGATTTTTTTTTTTTTTTAAAGGAGGAAAAAAAATGCCTTCATTAGAAAAAAAGTTTGAGGAAACTTCCAGAAGAAAAGACTGTAATGAACTACCCTGTCACAACTACCTAGTGGAATTGAAAAGTGAAAACAGAAGATGATTCGTTACACTTGTCTGCTTACAGATGATTATTTGAAAGGTCACCCAGAAGAAAAATGTCCTCCAAACCAAAAAGGTATGTCTGGTATCCACATATAAATCTCTTATTTGCTTCCTTTATATGCACATACACAGAAAATTAGGGTCTTTGTTGTAAAGAATTTTTTACTTAAGACAACAATTTTTTTCTGGATAAATCTACTCCACCGGAACTGTCAACGCTGATTATGGTATGAATCTAAAATCTATGAAACAGCCTTGATTAATCAGCAATCTTTAAAGCTTCCTCTACTCATCTTGTATACTTTGCATTATACCCATTCTTTGCTGTAATTGCTGTCCCACCATGTTTCCTGTGAAAAATAATTCCATTAAAAGATGCACCATGCTCTCTTAGCTCAGAATAACATTTTCTTCAGATAAAAACAACGTTATTACATAGGCTGAGAACGAGTAAGGTTACATGAATTTAACTGAATCTAACTGGAGAATCTAGATCAAGGTTCTGCTTCTCCATCCTACAAAAACTGTTTATGAAATATGAGGAATTTTAAAGTAATGTAAAGTCTATAAATAATAGAAAGAATTCCCTCAATTAGTAGTTCCTGCATGCGAATGTGCTGTAGGGTATGCTCTGAATACATAACAGAAAAAGAAACTCTGCAGAGGATTTATATGAACAAATTGTACAGTGTCTCAAACCCAGAAATATTCAGCATGTGATTTTTCTTTTAAATACTGTATGTATGCTTCTTTTGTCCTAAATATGTCATGTCAATGGTTACATGTTTATTTTGTGCACCACAACATTAAATATCTCCTCAGCTGAAGTCATCATGGTTGCATACCAGCATGCAGAAGTCAACCAGCTGTTTAATGATAACAGAAATGAATGATTTGATTATAATACAAAGATACACAATTTAGATAATGAGTTCTTTTTAGGATTTCTGCATTTGGCTGTGACGTTACTGGAATCCTCCTGAAGCTGGCAGTTTAATAAGTAAAGGAATTCCTGTTAATAACAAGAATAAAAAGACATGTTCTGAAGGTAACACTGACTTAAGAGAATCATAGAATCATAGAATCAGTGAGGTTGGAAGGGACCTTTAAGATCATCAAGTCCAACCATTAACCTACCCTGATAAAAACACCACCACTCCTAAACCACGTCCCTAAGCACCTCATCTACCCTTTTCTTAAACACCTCCAGGGATGGTGAATCCACCACCTCTCTGGGCAGCTTATTCCAATGTTTAATAACCCTTTCAGTGAAAAAATGCTTCCTAACATCTAATCTAAACCTGCCCTGACATAACTTGAACCCGTTTCCTCTTGTCCTATCACTTGTCGCCAGGGAGAAGAGGTCAGCTCCCATCTCTCTAAAACCTCCTTTCAGGTAGTTGTAGAGGGTGATAAGGTCTCCCCTCAGCCTCCTCTTCTCCAGCCTAAACAACCCCAGATCCCTCAGTCGTTCCTCATAAGGTTTGTCCTCCAGACCCTTCACCAGCTTTGTAGCCCTTCTCTGGACATGCTCCAACACCTCAATGTCCTTCTTGTAGTGAGGGGCCCAAAACTGAACACAGTACTCGAGGTGAGGCCTCACCAGTGCCGAGTACAGCGGGATGATTACTTCCCTAGTCCGGCTCACCACACTATTCCTGATGCAGGCCAGGATGGTGTTGGCCTTCTTGGCTGCCTGGGCACACTGCTGGCTCATGCTCAGCCGGCTGTCCACCAACACCCCCAGGTCCTTTTCTGCCAGGCAGCTTTCGAGCCACTCCGCCCCCAGTCTGTAGCGCTGCATGGGGTTGTTGTGACCCAAGTGCAGGACCCGACACTTGGCCTTGTTGAACCTCATACCATTGGCCTCAGCCCATCTGTCCAGCCTGTCCAGATCCCTCTGCAGAGCCAATCTACCCTCAAGCAGATCAACACGCCCCCCTAGTTTAGTGTCGTCTGCGAACTTACTGAGGGTGCACTCGATCCCCTCATCCAGATCATTGATAAAGATATTAAAGAGAACGGGCCCCAGCACCGATCCCTGGGGGACACCACTCGTCACTGGACACCAACTGGATTTAACTCCATTTACCACCACTCTCTGGACACGGCCATCCAGCCAGTTTTTTACCCAACGAAGAGTATACCTGTCCAGGCCATGAGCAGCCAGTTTCTCCAGGAGAATGCTATGGGAAACGGTGTCAAAAGCCTTGCAAAAATCCAGGTAGACAACATCCACAGCTTTTCCCTTGTCCAGCAAGTGGGTCACCTTGTCATAGAAGGAGATCAGGTTTGACAGGCATGACCTGCCTTTCACAAAGCCATGCTGACTGGGCCTGATCACCCTGTTCTCTTGCATGTGCCGTGTGATGGCACTGAGGATGATCTGCTCCATGACCTTCCCAGGCACCGATGTCAGACTGACTGGCCTGTATTTCCCTGGATCCTCCTTCCGGCCCTTCTTATGGATGGGCGTCACATTTGCCAACCTCCAGTCAGCTGGGACCTCCCCAGTTATCCAGGACTGTTCATAAATGATGCACAGTGGGCCGGTGAGCACTTCCGCCAGCTCCCTCAGCACCCTTGGATGGATCCCATCCGGCCCCATAGATTTGTGCACCTCCAGGTGCTGAAGCAGGTCCCTCACCATTTCCCTTTGGACTACAGGGGCTTCACTCCTCTCCCCATCCCTGTATTCTAGCTCAGGGGTCGGGGAATTCAAGGAACAACTGGTCCTACTGCTGAAGACTGAGGCAAAGACGGCATTAAGTACCTCAGCCTTTTCCTCATCCTTGGTTACTACGTTACCAGCCCCATCTACTAGAGGACAGATATTATCCTTGGTCCTCTTTTTATCGCTAATATATTTATAGAAACTTTTTTTGTTGTCCTTGACAACAGAAGCCAGGTTTAGCTCTAGCTGAGCTTTGGCCCTTCTGATTTTTTCCCTACATCGCTTTACTACCTCTTTGTAATCCTCCTGGGTGGCCTGCCCTTCCTTCCAAAGGCCGTATATCCTCTTTTTTTCCCTAAGCTGCAACACTAGCTCCCTGCTTAGAAGGCATCTTTTAATTTAGAAGACTAGAGCTTTTAATTTAAATTACTACATTTCACAGAAGCTAAAGAAATAAATTTAATGCAGTAAAGAAAATTAAAAAAATTAGAGGTAATAAGCACCTTAGTTCTTTTGGGCAAAGTATCTCTAACTAATAAAAGTCTGCTGTTATTAGCTGGTAATCATCCACATTTAACTGAAGTCCTGAATTTTAGCAAGGATAAAATTAAAACTAGAACTAGAACTAGAACTAGAAGAAGAAAGTAAAAAAAAAATCCTTCTTTATTGAAGACCACATAAAACACAAGGACACGTATATATATAATAGCTTGATCATAATTCTACTTACAGGACACATTCAAACTTGTGTAGGCAGACATGTGTATGGACAAGCATGTCTTTCAACACATGTAAACTTCTGTATAGCAATAGTGAAATAAATTTAAAGATAAAAACAAAACTAAGCAAAAGTGTTGACAGCTCTTTGTTGAACTCCATCGAACTTCACAGCTCGCAAGTCCTTTCAACTTCAACTTTAATATTTCCAGTTTAATAACACTGCCTTATAAATTGTCTCAGAATATTATTGCTTCAGCATCTTTCAGTTCTGGAACAGAACTGAAGATTTACACCACTCTGTGAACATGTGGCGACTTATTAAAAGGTAACAGTGCTCAAGTAAATTCTTCCAACTGAACTATCCATTACAGTGTAATCATGACCAAGCACACAGCCCCGATCAATACAAAGGTACGTAGATGCTGTAAAACAGCTCCACTAACAGGGTAAGTAATCCACCATTTTAAAGACTTGAAGAACCAACCAATTAAACACTGGATAAGGTCAAATATTATTGATTGTAAATTCAAGTGAAATTCCTTTTGTTGCTTTTCCTTCTTTTGATTTTGCTTGTAATCCACGTATTGTTTCCTTAAAAATACACTTTTTTTTTTTCAGTGGCTGCACTTACTTAGCAATAGGATATGAGTGGTCTCACAGAACAACATAATGATGCATTGACTTGAAGATCAATACTGCTACAAAACCTTGGAGACAGAAAAATAAAGAGGAAAACATATTTTTCAAAATCAACTAATGGTCTAACTTCTACAGCTTTTAAACAGCAGGGTTTGACAATCCCATGAACTTTTCTAAAAAATACCAGATAACTATATTTTAGCAATTGGGGAAAACTAGCAAAAGCTAATTTAAGGCTTCTTCTGTGGACAGTGGAGAGGGAGTCTAAAATGCTACAAGAAGTAAAAGTAAGGTGCTCTTAATGAATACCTTTCTGTGTCTTGAACATATTAATGCTCTGCTACATTCTAGTCTTATTCTTCTAATATACACAAAAGTCCAAGATAACATCTAAAAGTATGCTATACATTGCTTTTTTGTTTTTTGTTCTTTTGCTGCTATAAAATCTTCAGTGAGAAGAAGCAGCTTTCACCATTTGGAAAGCAGAAATATGAAGTATTACAAAAATTACTCAGATGCAAAACTGCAATAAAAGCTGCATTTACTGTTCATCATTTTTCTAATCCTTTTATTCTTGGCCAAATTCACATAAAAGGCAATTTTTTATGAATAATTTTTCTTATACACTCTTCTGGTACATCTTCTCTGCAAAGTATTTAGGATCTTTCATCTTCCCTTTCAGAAACCTTGTAATATCATCAACGTGTAGCTCCTATTGTAGACCTGCTAAAAAAGAGGAATTAAAATATACCTTCCCAGTTGGTAAGGAGATCACCTCCAAGCTTTTTTCTTGTAAGAGTCGTTCTCTCTGAGCACAAAGTCCCTTTGATGAAGTTTCACAGTGGCCAGATATGCCCTACATCAAGTTCCTGAATGGGAGTCTTCAACACAGAGAAGGAAATGGGAAACCTCGATTTCCTTGCGTTTCTGCAGTTCTGTGCGAGAGATCTACCTTTGAAGCTCCAAACTGGTAGGGACTAAATGTATACTACAGCAAACTTCTGGATTGTCTGATTCAAAATAAGCAAGAGAGCTCTGTCAAGCTGACAATCATCTAGGGTGTTTTTTGTTTGGTTTTTGGTTTGTTTGTTGTTGTTTTTTTTTTTTACTTCAAGCAGATGACTGTAATGGAATAGTTATTTAAAGTTCAGTATAAACTGCAATGAACACCGATAATGAGGAAGGTTAATGGTATTATTTATTTTAAGCTTTTGCAATACAGTGAATTATTATATTTGGTATAGATCCATCCTTCTGGTTTGCACATTTTCCTTTTTCAAACACATTTAACATTGTCTTAGCTTTTCTCTAGCTTTCTGATATGAATTTCATTTACCCTAAAATCATTAATAAACTCTTGCTTTCTACTGCATTTTTAGGTGGCTATTAAATTAGTCTCAGTCTCATATGCATTCTCATCTATCACAGGTAGAATGATATGCTGGTGTATTTTTATCTGTCTGTCTCCAGAAAGCTGTGAACAGAGACATGGAAATATCACATTTTTGGAGAAATGCCACCTGGCACAAATCAGTCACTAGGTGGCTGAATGTTGTGAAGGAAACAACTGGCTAAATAGAAAATCCACTTCTTCGAATGCAGCAGTGCATCTGACTTTCAGATTTAAGAGTGAAACAAAATATTTGTCTTCGTTAATGACTTTGATGGTTTTTAATGTTTTCTCCCAGTTGCATCTGTCTCACAAATGTAATCTGTTATAATTTGCCTGATGATGTTTTACTTCTTTGTTTCGTGGGTTGTTTTTTCCCTCAACCCATAGCAAAAGAAGAATAAGAAAAGTTACGCTCTGTTTTTATTAAACGAGGTACTGGTACTTTTTATGGGACTACATAAATCACCACAGACAATCTCTATATACAATAATTTTAAAGTTTACTTTAAGCTCAATATAAAATAGAAACTATCATTGCTTCTCAAATAAGCTGGTGTCCTTTAATGTCATCTGTTCCTATGGCATACACATCCTACCTGCTTATGTATTTGTGCCAGAGTTTTCTATAGGTCAAGTAGAAACAGAAGTGAGAAACCAATTACCTGAGCTAGCATGAACAATGCATAAATTTTACAACAAATGTGTTAGGTCTAATCTAAAGTTTTCCATAAAAATGTGGATTTCTTTCCCAATGGAAAATAGAAATTTTCATGATGTAACTGCCTGCCACGTCTAAAAGGGAAGAAAGGTTACTGCAGATGCAAATTCAATTAGGAAGTTCAAACTACAGAAAGGAGCATAAGGAATCTGTATTGCAGATCTTTTGAGGTACCAGCACATATTTGTGAATTTAAATACTTGATCCTTGGCTAGAAAATATTTAGTTTGGAATTTTTGCCCCCCAAATATTAGGTTTATTCTTCCAAACACCTCTTTTCACATGATTTTGAGGTATAATTTGAACTGAGTGTAAAACTTGAGTGACTTTTATTATTTACCACTTTCGTTCTGTTTGTCTTAACAGGAAAGAATATAAAGGAGGAAAATGAAACTAGGATCAATACACTTTGCATGCCAGCAGAACTGTAGTCTTATGTTAGAGCCTTTACAGCAGTTTTACAGCAAATGATGCTGAGCACCATCATACATGAAAAATTCTGCTGAAGTCCTACTCTCTCTGTTTACCTCTCACCATGCTTGTTTCAAGTCCAAGACAATGGCAGTGAGACAGTCTATTTTGGCAAACTTAAAGATGACAATGAAGCATAATTTGCAAGAAACATGATATCAAGTAAAAAGTCAAATGAGTAGATACTGCAGCTAAATCTGACGTGATGAGACACATGCAATAAACTCTACAGCCATAAAATTAGATTGCTTTTATCATGCATCATCTCACCTGTGCTTGGCCCACAAATTATGTTCTACTGGGACCATTTTGAATGTTCCAAATCTCCCAGTACCTGCCAAACACACACTCTTTTTTTTGTTGTTGTTGTTCTCCTCCCCCTCCCCCCCCCCATCCCCATTAAAGGAAAGCCAACTGCAAAAATCATGTTCTTTTTCTTCACAACTTTACACTCATTCCTGTATGGACACCTGAGATTATACTGTAGTACCTGCAGTTAGAAGCTGTCTCCGAAAAGATTTGCACACGGAATTAAACCCATGTTTTGAACTCATGAAACTACTTGCTATGTGTAAAGTAAAATTTAGCACACGTGTAAATCCTTGATAATTATAATGTCAATGAATGGATAAGTGAATGTACTCTGTTCATGGGACTACTTCCTTTTGGGTCTTCCGAATCTATGGTATTAGTTTCCCAATTCTAATGGGCTTCTTTTACTCTTTAAGAGGACATGAGGACATCTCACTACACTCATCAAAACATTTCCTGATTGCCATGCAAATTCCATCGAGTTCATATATAAAAAAAAAGGAAAAAAAAAAAAATGGAAATTTTCTTCTGCAAATTCCCCAAAGAAAAATCCCCTTGTCATGTGTTCTAAGTACATTGCCTATTGCCTCTCTTCTAAATGATTAGATGCTTTAAGAAACTGACTTATTCTGTATGACCTTGATAGTTATTATTGCTTGAACTACCACAGTCATTTAACAAAGTTGTTTAAAAAAATACCTTCTAACCGGTAAAGATTTAATTAGATTGAATTTCGACAACAGATAAAGCACCTTCAGAAAAGAAAAAAAGTTCTAATAATTGCAATTTCAATACGCTTTACATAATTATCATTAGTATTATAGCACCTACTGTGGATTGTTATTGTTTATGGGGATTAGGAAGATCATCATTTACAAGATGTAATTATTCCTGCTAGAGACATAGTTTAACATGAGTTAATTCTTCAGAAAGACTGTCCATATCTTTCTGCCAATGACAACAACTTAGCTTTTCAATTCTATCCCAAAGAGATTCCAACCACTCCCCCACTCCCCCCCCCACCCCCCCCTTTAATTACCTCCTTTGGAGGAACGCATGCAAAAGAATTTTTTTTTTCCTTTACTACACTGTGTAGTCCGATCCCAGTTCTGAAGTCTTCAGTGATATAAAATTGGCTTTGTCAAGGGAATCAGATATACCTGTGGTAAACTTAATTCTGATAGAACCCTGGGAGAACTATAGGACAGTAAGCACAGAAAAGTAAATAGAAGATGCACAGACTGCACACTAGCAATCCTTTAACAAACTGTAATCTGCAACAATTTATAGCAGCAGAGAATTTGGTTCACTGATTCAATCCAAGAGAAAAAAAAAAAAAAAACAAACCCAAGATATCTCTGCAGAAATGTTTCTCCTTGGCTTAGCTCATCAGGCACATTGTTTTATCCACTGCTATAAACAAAGAAAAACTGCCTGTGCTCTATGTACAATCCTGAACTCCATTTGATTTCAGCAATTTCATGGTTCATGTACTAGCTGAAAGAAAATTTCTCCCAAGAAGACTACGCACATGAGGCACTGCCAATCTCGAACATTTAAAATCCTGCATCCAGGATGAAAATTCATGCTAATTTAAAAAAAAATAAAAATAAAAATTGATTGGTTAGATATGCCTTTTGCTTTCTTTCAGTTCTTAAGATAACTTTTCATTTCCAGGTTTCCTTCTCAGATAGTACTAGGCATTTATTTATTTTTGTAATAAAAGATTAGATGCTCATGTATATTTCCATCGCCCTGGACTTTTAAGAAAATAATGCTTCCAATCATATGAACATGTAACCCTAAAGAAATGGCACTGCTCTTCTCCTGTAGAAAATGTAGAAATAATGCGTTTACAGGAAAATTTGCAGCAGACTAAAGATTTTTTAAAAAATATAAATCTCTGCAACATTTTACAGATTTACATATTGCAGCCTGAATTCAGATCATCTAACTTTTCTTAGCAAAGTATGCCTACAGAACAAAACAAAGAGAAATGCTGAGCAGAATGACAATGAAGGTGGACTGCAGCTCCTTCACACAATACTATGGAATTTTATATTCTTTTGCCCATACTATTGCTGATTTATTTCCTCTGTGCTATTGGACATTATGCAACTTGCTAATGTTTTGCATGACAATAATTTACCATTCTCATTTGCTGGGCCCGCTACTACTATTAAGGTAATATAGCAGATTTCGTAGTAAATGGCTTTACCACATATTCAAGCCATGGGTTGTTTTTTTTTGTTGTTGTTTTGTTTTTGTTTTTGTTTTTGTTTTTGTTTTTGTTTTTGTTTTTGTTTTTGTTTTTGTTTTTAATTTGGCTGCTTTATGATGTATAACTGTTGTGCACTTCCATTAGCAGAAGAACACCTCAGCTGAGCTGGAGGACGGTGCAGGTACTTTATAATTGTACCTGTTGTATTATTATGTGGGGGAAAAATATTAACTTCTTTTAATCATTTATAGAAAGAAAATAAATAAAATAAAAAGAAATAGGAAGTCATGCTGCTTAACATTTACACATAGTTTTGCCAAGTATGATTTAAAGTATAATGAAACAAGATTAGGATGATCTTAAACTATTATTGTGGGAAGCTAACATAATTTAAAATGCCTATAGTTGCATTCATGTTTGTGCACTTTTAGTGAATTCCTGAGCTTCCTTTAAATGCAATATTAATAACCTGACTATGTGATTGTAGGGTCAGATCCACAAACAGAGGGCAAGTATGTGACCATTTTAATATTTCCCTATTTAATACTTCTCTAGTACAACACATTTGGCAATACTTATAGTGTTTTTTGTTTTTTTTTTTTTAACCGGAGAAACTTTGGTAAAATACTTAAATTAAAATGCCTCAGACAGTTTAATAAATATCATAACAAAAGGACAAAAGATAGTGTTGGACAGAAATTCATTGGGTTCGTACCTACTTAAAAATTGTTAATCAGCAATACACTTGATGTTATCATTATTTAAAGTCTGATTAAACCAAACATTCACTTATGCATATATCATAATTAAATTGCTTACAAAAATTATAGGTTTAATTTTAACATTAAGAAATTAAAATGTAAGATCTCAACTCTAAACACTTCTTCAGACTTTCAAGTTGAGGAACTAAAGAACTTTAACTTCAATGAATTGCTGATTAAAAGAAAATAATGCTATTTATATGAATTTAAAATGTGAAAATATCCACATACTTTCTCATGTGAAATCTTGCTCTCTCACTTTTTTTATTTTTAGTATATTTTACATTTAAAGGGTGCATATATTAACATTTCCTGTAGAAATAAACCCACAAAATTGTTTATAAGCAAACACATGGAGACAAATAGTACTGAATTACAAATCTGCAATAAGTGATCTTCGTTCATAGGAATTATTTTTTACTTCATTGGAAAAAACAAAGAGAGAAGTAAATCCAATCTGTTGTCTACTGCATATGTATATCAATGACAACAATAAATTCATTGCATTGAAAAGATATTGAAACCTGTACTTTTTCAATAGAAGTAGTGAATGAAGACATGACTGAAAAATCTTTAAGTATTAGAATGAAAACTGGGTATAAAACTTGACTTACAGTTCAGAACACTTTATTAGTAAACTCAATTATCATAGTAAAAATAGAATCACCGTGGAATCAAATCTCTCAGGAGGAGAGCTAAGACAATACTGAAGGTAATAACATCAAATGCTTTAATACATTTGTGTATTGTAAGAAGATGATCTAGTATCAAGGGCATTATGTATGAAGTGCTATTCATAGGCAAGAATTCAAGCACAGAATCTATGGGCTGATGATCTCTTATGGGTGAGAACACAGCATCCACCTTTCAGTGGATATTCTTGCAAACTAAACAAGGAGTTGTCACAAAAGTTAAAGTTCATTTAAAGAGACAAATCACCCTAACCCATCCCATAAAATAGGCCCCTTCTTGAGAAAGCCATAAAATCATAGGACTTTAAGAAACCTCCAGAGGTCACCTAGTCTACTCCTTTCTGTAGGTAGAATCTGTTATACTTATGGCATTCCTGACAGATGTCTGTCTCACATGCTTTTATAGCCCACCAATGACAGAGACTTTGTAATCTACTCAGAGAAATTCTTTCAGTGTGCTTCACTATCTGTACTTCTGGAAGATATTTTCCTATTGTTTAATATACATCTTGCTTGCTGCATTATTGCTTTGTCTTATTCATTGTCTACACGGAGAACAGACTTTTCAGCAGTTTGTTACGTATTTTAAAATGTTCATATCCCCCTGTCCTCTCCCCTTCATGGGAAGTCTAATTTCTACAGTCTTTACAAGCAGATCATTGTTTTGAAATCTCTTCTTGATCTTCCCTGTACTCTTTCCAAATGGTCCATATCCTTCAAGTTAGGGTTCTGCTTAGAATCAACTGAAAGAGCTTATTTCCTTCCATGGACTATTAAGGGAGCCTAGGATTATTAGCCTCCCAAGGATAAAGTTAATCTTTGTGAAGCACTGAAGTAAATAAATTGTATTTTGTAGTTTCTTGCTAGATGTCTGCAATGTAAGGACCATTGCTCCTAAAATAGCTCCCTGACTGTTATTGTATGGTAAATGATGTGAATGACTTGTTGCTATATTCACAATACAGATGGTCTCAAAATTGACAACTATGTGGCTTTATTATGTGACTAGGTTCTTAAGTGTGCTACTCAGCTATTTTATTAAACTTACCATGTGGAATACTTCAGTTCAACAGATGGGAATCTCTAAGTCATGTTATGAATCAGAAGGCACTCACTGGGTACAAACTATTTGAAGAAAAACTTCACTGAGAAATAATCAGGCCCTGCATCCCAAAACAGAATCATAGAATCATAGAATAATTTGGGCTGGAAGGGATCTTTAGAGGTCACCTAGTCCAACGCACCTGCAGGGACATCTTGAAACAGGTCAAGTTGCTCAGAGCCCCATCCAACCTGACCTTGAATGTTTCCAGAGACAGGGCATCTACCACCTCTCTGGTAGATGACCTGTTCCATCTCATACTGTTTTGCTCATCATTCATTTAATTTTTTTTTTTAATTATTTTATTTTTGTGTGTGTGTAACTCCATCATGTGTTCTAAACCAGGGCCAATTTTGGCTCTTCAGAATATTATTTTTATATCATCAGGATGCAAATTCTAAAGGTCCCCCACCTTTGGTTCTTAGGAAACATCTTGCCTCGTAGGATTTCTAACACTGTTTACTGCCTCAGAAAAATTAAAAACATGTTGCTGCTCACAGCTTATTATTTTCTTAATGTTGCTGCCTGTAGGCCAGCCAGTTTTGGAGGACCATGGACCTGTTATATCTACTCTAAAGATTTTATGAATAGCAGCTAAGAAACACTGTACACATAGAATGGATATCACCCCTGTCCTTCTCCAGGACAGTTTGAAAGGCACTACTACAATAAATCAAAATACTTGGGCAATCCATAAAAATATATGACAGTTACAATTTTTCCACTTGTATAGCAAAGTCATCATTCATAATATTGAAAACACACAATATGTCCCTAAAAAAAAAAAAATACTTGTGCCCTTAGGAGTCTTTTCTGAACAACAATAAAAATATTGCTAGCTATAAAATTGGTGAGTAGGTTCTGTTCTCTCAGTACAGAACCAATGAAGATTAATTGTGTTCAAAAGGAAACATCCAGAAGACCCAGAGTGGAAGCATACGACCTCAGAAACTCAATACGTACAATAAAGAGAAGTTACCAGTAGACTACCTTTTTGCTGGCTGTCTATTGCAATCGGTTACCTGTGGTGACTATCTCATGTTGGATAAAGGTTAATAAAGGTTAGGCACTCAATGAATTCAATATGAATCTTTCAGCTGACATCAGCAGCTATTGAATTTGTCCCTAGAACAAAAAGTATTGTATGAGGGCATCTTCCAGAGAGTTTTCCTTTTACTATCTTGAAAGCAACAGTATTGAGAACAACATAGGTAAAGATGCATTTTTGTATATTTCCTGGATGAACAAAGCTCTAAGTAATATTGATAAAGTAAGAAAGCAGAAAACGAGACATGTTATTTCCTTGTAGCTGGTATTAATGGCAAGTTATAAATTCAGTAACATACACTTCTGTTTCAGTGCTTCAACCAAGGTCATCCTATGCAAAATGGAACTCACACTCCAGATGCTGAAACCAGGAGAGTGTTTATTAATCTCAAGATGTGATGCTTATAAGGGGCTATCGCCTTCCTGTCTGCCATACAGGAATCTTGCAGACCTGTTTATGTTGAGCAAACGTTGATTGCAAAAACAGGCACGTTGTCATTGTACTTGACAGAGCATGCTTTTCACACTATTTTTTAAAGTAGTGGTTTCCACACAGAGAATTCACAAATCCGTACCACAAAGGAATGAGGACAATCCAATCTTCAATAAATTTAAAACACCCATTTCAAACTAACAATCTTGGGCGATTTAAAAACACACTGAAAACAGCTTTAGCTCATGTACTTGAATAGTACTTGAATTTACACAGGAAGAATCCAATGTAAAAGTGATTAACATAAATTGTAGAATCTTATCATCCTCTCTAATTGCTATCACTCAAACATATTTGGTTTTTTGGTATTCTTGAGCAGCTTGAACCTGTCACTTCAAATAATTATTCCACCTCTGTCAAAGGTTTTGGGTTTTTCTTTTGCCTGCAACTGAAAAATCTTTATTTATAGCACACCCAAAAGGTAAGACAATCCTTTGATATTAGTCTCTGATCAGAGAGAGTCTTTGAGAGTAAGCTGAAGACAATTCTTTCAAATGGGACCACCACTCTGCTTTGTCAAATACTCAAGTTAAGATCTTCTCTATTCCTGTATTGGCTAACTGATGAGATAATCTACATAATAACATACCCCCACTGTGTGTTTCTACTGAATCAATACAAGTCTCAACCTACACAAAAGCACCACCAGTGTGTATTAAGCAGATAGAAACTGCAGTCTCACATGGGTTTCTCAACTGATGTGAAGAATTGTGTGCTAATGTCATAATTTCACTCCTAGAGTCCTCCCTTTGTTCCAAATTTTACTTCTTGACAGTAAATTTGTATTATTCAAACCAGTCTTTCTTCTGCATAAATTGAAGTATACTGCACAGGAATTCAATGGTTTGAACTTAATAGATGGACAAGGAGTGTGTAGATGATTTTTCCATAATAGAACGTATGCTTTTCATTTTGGTTATTAAAAACATCACTTCACAATGCCAGATTTGAGAAGATATCTGCTTAGAACTCGAAAATGGCACTTAAACACACCTTGAGGCTGTGTTACTAAATGTCTCTCAGTGCTCAGATAGGATACAAAACATTGGAATTGATAATTACAGTCCTGCCCTCTCCCTCAGAAAAGTTATACTTCTTGAAGAAAAATTGTATATTTTGAGTAGATGTTTTAATGTCTTTTACGCAGAATTTTCACTGACGTAAACTGTGAGTTTCAGTCCTTTCACAGCTAGGCTTATTTTATCATAAAGGATGGTGTGTCTCCCTTTGAGCTTCCAGAGTCCAGTCAGTAACCACTGTCCATACCCAAAACAGCAAGTAGTTTGGAGCAACAGGAGTGGTTTAGTAAATCACACCAGTTAGTATTAAGGCCCTTACAGAAGCTGCTGGGTGGGAGAGGGTTGTTATTTTGAATTATATTCTGTCTGGCCCCCTGGACTGAAGATCCCTACCATATGCGTTGCTTAAAGTGCCACAAGGTCCAGTGTTTGGTTCAGATGCCTTATCCCATTAGGGCTAAGAAAGCATGGTACGTACCTGCCAGAGCTTAGTGCTTTCTGAAAGAAGTCTACCTTACAACAGAATGGTGTGCACCAAAACTGCTCTGCAAACCAAAACTGCAGAAAAGGGTGGACAAACAGAGGAAATGCTTTAAAACAGTACAACTGATCCAAAGCAAAATACTAATGCAGCTACATCCACTGAAGAATCACTGTTATTTTTTTTTTCTTCATCCATGCAGAAAAAAATTAATGAACAGTGGCCTTCACTGAGCAGAACTGTAAGCCACTGCTAAGCTGAAGGTCCTGTGTAGTAGCGTTAAAAATGTCACACTACTTCTGAGCAACTATTCAGTCCGACATGATTAATCAGGACACCTTATCAAAAGAAATAATAAAATTCTATGTATTCTATGTAAGAGCAATATACCATTTATTCCCCCCCCTCATTTTATAATACTTTCAATATGACATATTTCTTAAAAATACAGACCTCTGTCAGTTATAACCATTGATACTGTTGTCAAGAAAATACAAAAGCATCCCAAGAAGACTTCAGAAACAGAGTTTATTTTGAGGTGAGCAACTAGTGGAAACTAAAATAGTTCAATGAGACTAAATTGTAAACACAAAATATACTTTGGACAGGTTATTCTCATTCTCTTTTGCTCAAGGCATTTAAAGGTATACAAATGTAGCAATGCAGTGCTAGATTTTGTTGAGAGAGAAAGTAGATTACTACAGGCTTAATGTCATGTCCTGAATCAGACCAGGTCCTTGTCCCGTAATCTCATACTTTACACACAGTGAGCCCAAATGTCCTCTTCTGCCCCAAATATATGATTTGATCATACCCTCACAAAGCACTGCAAGTCACTAAATCGAGTAAGAGGGACCCTTCTTCTGACTAAGGCCATTGCAAGCCAGACATTGACACTGTTTTTGCACTATTCAAAATAACTCTGCTCTTACCCTTTTTTATATCACCCTATTAAGAAAAAGAAATAGTTTTGTTAATGAATATCAATGTTGTTTCTAAAAACCATATGGTCAGTTACTGAACTTTCCCTGTCTAACTCTTCCTCAGACATCTGTTTTGTTCTCCCAATCTAAATAGGGATGGGGATGTGATTTGGGTGGATGGGGGCAGGGTGTCCTTTTTTTTCTTTTCTAGGTTTTGGTTGTTTGTTTGCTTTTTTAATCAGATTAGTACAACTATAGTAGAATATGATATTGTAAGGATTTCTTAAGGTCATAAAGAATGAGTTTGGTTTAGGCAGAGTGCAATCAAACATCTTAACTGACAACAATTAACAGGACAAAATAAATTTGTAAAATTTTCAGCTAGATTCAGAACAAAAAAGCACATCATCCAGAAATTGTAAATACCCTTAGTATGATTTGCATATTTAAAACTTTCAGCATTATGAACCCCGTCACCTCAGACAGTAAAGCAGATGCATTACTAATCTTTGCCACTTTAAACAGATTTCCCCCTGTATAAAAGCAGAATTCACTGGGGAAAAATATTAATAATTTCGAAAAAATATTTTCTTCCCTTTGCTATAAATTGCTACGGATTTTTATTTTATTTTTATCACAAGTTGTGGAGATATGATTGTCATAAACCTAACCTAGTAAATGATCTTCATCACTACCAAGTAACCAAATAAAATTTCTGCAGCAAAGCTAAAATATTAGTCGATATGAACATCGGCTGGAATCTTAGCACCTCCCTCCTTGTAAGAACTTTAACGCAGATGGTAAAGGGAATATGTTTAAGGCTTTTATGGAAGTAATGATGAGTTCAGTCATACAACAGACTGAAATAGGATCTTATCTGCAGTGCGATTTTTTTTTTCCCTAATGTTCATAACTGAAAGAATGTATTTGTATTATATGGGAAAGTAATTAAGAATAGCTGCTTTCTGACCAGCACATTAAATTGCTAATTATTCTGACAGCCAGAGCTGAATTACTAGTGTACACTGAGAAGTGAGCCGTATGAGAAGGAAAGCACAACTGCCAAATAAAGGATTAAAATGAAAGGGAAAAACAAAAAAAAAAAAAAAAAAAAAAAGAAATTGATGTCAGGAGAAAAAAAAAATAATTGCATGTAGGAAGACCAAATGGCAATATGTTGTTACAGCCTTCAATCGTGCAATTTGCAGATTGATTTCCCTGCTCTCTTTGCATAGTAGATGTAAAGATTATGCTGAAATCTAGGAAAATTTGATTGTACATGTGCCAAAGTGAATTGAGAACTTGAGTCAAATGCCTGCCCCTGTTCTAACAAATTCATAATGAGAAAATAGCTCTGCAAGGCATTTCTTTGTAAACATATCCAACTAATTTTGCAGCTATGCATTTTAAGCGTGTAGGCATGCAGGATGAGTCTCCCTCACTAATTCAGTTTGTTCTTGTAACGTGACTGAATCTGTGTAGCTTTAGCCTTCTGTGATAAGCAGGCATGTCACACATCTCCTTATATTTCTCTCATCTCTGTGCTATCAGTGCTGTTTATGTTTAGTTCTGGGTTTTTTTAATTACTCACCATCCCTATTTCTGGCTCATGTTTGTCAAGCCTATGGCTGTTCCCACAGCAGAAGGTAGAATTACTGAAAACCCTTCCAACCCCTATCCCTCCACAAGAAGCATTTCTCAAATGCCACCCATAGTCTGCTTGACTGATAGATGTACCACCTCTGGAGCAGAACTTGCCACTGCTATTCCTCAGTCATCCTTGTTTATCTGGAGCAGTTGGCTTTCTCCCTTCAGATACTCGTCAACATTTCCGGAAGATGTTTTAACTGGCACCCTGTCAACTGACATATCTAAAGCAGGAAGGCTGACTAGTTGTGAAAGATGTGACTCCCAACCCCAGCAAGACTCAAAGCACTGGAAAACGAAACAAACCCCTTAAGAGCATATGTTACCCTACTTACAATGAAGTTTTTGTGACATCCTTTTAATTGCAACCATATGACACTTGCTTGTAAGCCAGAGGCACTGAGTATGAGTGAAAAGTCTCATGTGAAGTACTAAGCTTTGAGTTTTGAAAGGTACTTTTTAAATAGATGAATAGCTTTACTTACAGCACAAAAATAAACAAACACCCCAAAGCTTTTTTACAACATGATTTTGACTGTGCAGTTCTATAGAATGGGCATATACAAGCAATTCCTGGCATAAATGTATATAATACTGGCCAGCAATCAGGTTTCTAAGAAGATACCATTAGCAGAGTGCCTGTTTTATGAACAACCTGGATAGGTGGGAGCAGAGTCAAGCATCCAGAATTCAGACAGAAGGAGGCAACATGATGAATTACTTTTAATAAGTATGATGCATGTGGCTTTCCGAAATGCTTTGACTCTAATGTGAGCCTTAGTTGTGCAAATGTTAAAGTAGCGTTCCACTGGATACCCATGAAGTTAGTCCATGTTTCACCTAGAATAAATGAGAATCTATTCACATCTAGACCCTGAAACCTTCTTTCCTATTTTCCATTTCTTTAAAACATCCAACACAGGTTTCAACTAAAGCACACTACCAAAGAATGCTCCTTTTCTTTCACCATCTGCAGTACTCTCTCCACCTATTGCTAGATCCAAACACACATGTAGATAACAGTTACCTGACTGATTTATTTTGTAACAAGGTATGAAGCATGAGAGTGGTTTCCATTAGCACATCTTCCTTACACTGTGTGGGGTAGGAATGAAAGACAGCTTTATGTGACAGTGTTATGAGAAATCAGTGAGTGAGATGACAAGCTGAGATACGGAGTTTCAGCAAAGAGTGATTAATTTCTAAAAAATATTGCAAACTTATACATTCTTACTTTTAAAAGAGCATAAATAATATCAAGGTATTAAATGGGAAATGCTAGAGTAAAAAGAGGCTAAGATATAAAGAATTAATTAAAATTGCAAGCTGTGTATGTTAGATTGATCTCGCTAGAGTTACATGAGTTTAGCCCTGGATATAATATAATTTGGTCCCTGAGTCAGGAAAGCACCTAAACGTTTGTTTAAATCTATCTGCATTTAGAGAGGCACTTTAGTATGTGCCCGTCTTCAAGCATGTTCCTTAAGTGCTATTGACTTCTGTGAAACTTAAACACAAGCTTAAAAATATAATCATGTAATTAAAGCTCTATATGGAATAGAGATGATTCCCTGAAAGGGGGCCTTTGCCGTGTACCTGCAAGCAGTGAAATTGAGAGAACTGTAGCAATGAGAGAGTACCATTGAAATGGTATTGGTAACTCAGTGCCTAAAAAGAAGAATAGAAAATAAAACAGCATCTACTTAGGCAGAATTTATGGCATATTCAGGTGTAAAAATTTTGCTTCAAATAACTGCATTTCTCAAATACTCATGGTCAGGAAGATGCTTCCCCTATGCTTGTGTGCAAATCTCACAGATTCCTAAGTAACCTAAGTAAGTGTTTTCCTGTTTCCAGATTCCTGTCTCATTTTATTAATCAGTTACTATAGGTGGAAACAAAATGATTCTCCCACTTCTGTTGCCATGTTGAAGACTCCGATTACATCGTGGTTTCCTAATGGCTCTCAGGAAAGAACAAATCTGGTAAATTTATTGCCTACCTCCTAGAAAAAAAAACTGCTAAATTTTGCATCCTTCCATCTCTCAGGGATCCAAAAAGAGTTGAAACAACACAAAGGTGGTGAAGATTATGAAAAGAATGCCCAGTGCCTTTGAGAACAGCAAAGGTAGGAAAGAAACTTTAGCAAGACGTGACTAGCCAGTCATGACCAGTAGTTTTGGGGGGAGCTGGTATTGAGGAAAGCAGAAGACCTTGGCTGTACTGGCTTGTACTGGAGTTGTGTGTGAGATCTGCAGAAGGCTAATGATTTATCCTCTGCACAGTAGAAGAAAATGAACTGCCAAGACACAAATTATTTGCCCAAAATTGGCACTGGAAATCTATGGGAAGAAGGAAACTGAATATACACCAACAGAAACCCAGGTTAGTTGCAAAGACTGAAACATTTTTCACAGGAAAAAAATAGACTTGTAAAGGTAAGACGAAGATAAACATAAAATTTTAAAATTGAGGAAAACCAGACATTGAAGATTTTACTAAATGACTAAAATAAATTAAATAAATAATTCTATATGCACATGTGAGTTAAAAAAAAGCAAAGACAAAGAGAAAGAAAATACTTAATAAAAACATGCAAAGAACCAGACAGATTAATTGTAATGGTAAAAGTAAAAATAGAAATAAAAATAAACTTGGTTAAAAATTAGACTTTTACATAGTAATGGGACAAAAACTTCCTAAATATAGATGTCTGATTTGCTGAGTGAACTAAACCATCCAGAAGATAAATTGTGTGCACACTTTCTGGAAAGCACTTTTGAAATATGTGGAAAAGATGATCAGGATGAATGTCAGAAAACTATTTACAACATCAAAACAAAAATAAAAATAAATGCAGAAAATTGATATTTGGAAAGAATATTGTATGCAGCATTAAACTGCCAAACATGAACATTCCGGTCATGAGCTGCTCTGTGTGGATTAATATAAGTGGGTATGACTAGCATCATAAGAGTACAACAATTCAGAATTTTAGATATCAATGGGATTCATCTCACCTAACCTTATGTGTGTAACTGTGACATCAGTAAGTGGGTAGTCACTGCAAAATGTTACCTTCAAATGGCAGTTCCTTCCTTTTCAAAATTATTTGCAAAGACAGGCGGCATCAATTTCCCCTGAAGATGCCTATTTCTTTCTTTTGATGATAGAAGGATTCTGACTAGGTTAAACTTGGATGACAAACATTTACATAGCCAGAGTTATATGAGATGAATTTCACACTGCTGTAGATGAAGAACCTTAGAAAACAAGTTTCTTTTTTTTTTTTTTCCATTGCAGACAGTCATTTAGTTGATTAATTTAGGCCGGATCACAGCTAAATTAGTACTAGGGCTCAACAAGGAACACAGCATATTTTTGCAGGAAGACAGATTAAAACATGTCAGAAAAACTGATCTGTCTAGAAATGCTTTTCGTATGAAAACAGCTTAGAAATCTAATTTACTTGCAGAAATGGATATTGTTACTGAAGAAATTTAAATTGTTCCCCTGTCCAGAATCTGGTGACTAGACCCATAACACCAACACTACAGGCAAGTGGCGCATCTAAGAGCAGGTACAGTCAAAGTTGAGCACATCTGTAGGTAGTTCTGCATACCTAAAATCTGAATCACTCTCTGCAGGTACTATCTTCTGTTGCAAAACAGTGAGCTGGCACTAAATAAACTTCCAGTAAGGCACCTGACAAGGTATCAAGTAACAGGATGAATCTAAGCCTAATTATATAGACAATCCTATCTGTAGACAACTTCTAATCCACTAAGAAGCTTTGCTGAAAATAGGCTAACCACAAACTTAATTTTCCTTCTCTAAAAATGTTAGTTCTTCAGCACCTCATTCCCTGATTAAATGAGAATGAATTTTCTTGGTATTGTCTTGCAAGAGTTGCTACTTCAAAACTTACTTTCTATAAACATTTCTGTAAGGAAGGAGCCCATTTTCATTACAATCTCATAAAAGGTTCACAGTGCCCTTATAAATGGATTGGGTTAGAACTCCGATTTATTTTTTTTTCTTGTTATTTTACCCAAATTCTAAATCTTGTAGTTACAAATGTTTTCTCATCTCAGACCTTGTCTGCAAATCAAGTCAAATCTGAAATAATCTGTGGTGAAAATCGGAAGCAGAACAACTTTAATGAATTAGGGCAGAACACTGAACTAGATCACCTGGTTCACACCCATTTGCTACGATTCTGTGGATTAATTATGTGCAAAGGCCTCAGATTAGACTTTTTCCTATTTTAACAGAAGAACTTTGTTAAAGCAGGAACAGGGGAAGAAAACCGGATAGTCCAGAAGAGTTCCTCAGGAGTATTTAATCAAAAATATCTCTTCTAACTTCAAATATAGAAAAATGCTTATTATGAAATATGTGGGAGATGAACATCAATATTTAAAGAAAGGCTTGTGATATTTCCAATTTGCTCAAAGACGTGATTTTGAACTCTTGTAATTTACTGTCAGCATTCACAAAATACCTCCATTGTATTTCACTATTATTCACATAATCTTTTTCTTGTAATGAAAGGATCATCAACACCCATTTGTTGTCTTCCACGGAAAACAAAATTTTCATAATGGCAAGCAAGGTTTTACAGGCTTTTTTAAAATTCTTCCTACACACAATAGAGACATGGCCTAAAGCATCAGATAGACTAAAGTAGTCTTAATTAGCTTAGTTTTGAATTCAGTTAATTGTTAGCTTTCAGCCTAATAAACTGTTTAAATAACAAATTTTTAGCTATCAAATGAGGTAAATATCTCTCTGCAATATATTATTGGCAAATTCTGGTCAGTAAAAGTCTGAAACATACTATGTGCTCAGCTTTGTGATAGTAACATGAACTTTAGCTACTATCCTGCCTACTCACACCCACATGTGTGCTCAATCACAAAAGTAAATGAAACACACAAACTGATAAGTTTATAGACAAACGGAACCGTGGCTTGGAGAAGGAATCCATCATAAATTAGTAAAATATAGTAAAAGTAAAAGAGATAGGACAGAAATGTTTTGTCCATCACCAAATACTTGCACTCCTAAAAATTCCTAGGGAAGTACCAACCATATGCACTCATTTCACTGCGTTCTGAAGGTCTCCTCAAAAAAACATTAACGTAGATACTAATCCATCTAAAATACTGTAATACATTCATCATCACATATATTCCTAACTGTACTGCTTTCTAATCTGCATCTCCTAATTATCTTCACCCTTTTGCTCTCTTTCCCATTTCTCCTCCCAAAATCTCCTCTGGCAATGAATAGCATTTTACACAGAATGCTAAAAATATGTGACCTAATCAAGAAGCTGTCCTCCAGTAGTTAATCTGCTTTAGCATTGGAATTTCACTTAAAGGTAGAGATCTTATCTCTGATGCTTAAAGCACAATTAGAAAAGAATGGAAAGGAACTTCCATTTTCCCTTGCTGGAGAATGTCACTGAAGCTGCACAAAGCATTTACAACATAGTAATATTTAGCTACAAATAAACCATACCTTTGAGTCCAGCAGGCATTTTTTATAAAATTTTGGATACACTGATATCCACTGCTTAGGCTTTTGGGTATTTGTAAAATTGGTTCTCAACCCTTGCTGATTCACAAGAACTTAAAATTCAAAACACTATTAAATAATAATAATAAATCCTGTCTGAAACTTGTCAGAACTTTTTGCACAACTTTAGAAAGAAAAATGAGGTAAAAATCTGTCTGAAACATATTACTGCCAAGTTCATACAATACACAACTACCTGCAATGATAAATAAATTGTAACATCTATTGTTACATAAGATCGGTGAGAGCATAGCTCTGGATTTAGTAGCAGATATTTTGAAGAATTCCCCATTGAATTGTTCTCCTAACTTCTCTCTGAATCAGTTATTGCTGCTGGCTATTCTGAGTACATTCTTAAATTTTGCTTTTCTCTGTCATATATAAGCACTTCCAGTGAAGTCCTAGTCACTGCAAATAACATCCATCATGTGTTGTTTGCTTTGGCACGATGATCCTTTCTCACCATGCCCTTGTTCATCACATTCGATCTATCTTTTTATCTGGTCTTTGATTAGACAGAACTTTTGGGCAGAAAACATGTGTGTCTAAATGCTCATTATAATAAGACCTCTAAGCACTTCTGTTTCCAATGATGTTTTTTGAATGTTCATGGACATGGTTCTTTAAAATGTCACACATAACCAGATGTATTCTCCACTGTTTATTATGTATTTTCCTGCTGCACCACACTTAAAAAGTCAAATAAAAACAAAAGACAACAGTATTCAAACCATATGGAAAGAAAAAAAAAGACAAACCCAAACATCTCCCAGAGTATACCTAAGGCAGCAGATGTCTGAAATAAACAGTAACCATGACTAGGCTTCTGAAGGACTCTAGGTTAAATGTGGAAATTCATACGAATATGTTCACTTTTTATGTTACTCTCCTACACAAGTCCACAGGTACAGTGTAATCAGGGTGCAAATAGTTATCATAGACCATCCCAGACTATACACTACTTAAACAGCAGCTAACAAAAGCAATCATTTAGCGAACAAATGCTAAACCCCTCAGAGATCTGAAAAGTAGTAGTTACTTTGTACTGGTAAGGTGTAATGAGATGACAGAGAAAACCTCAAATAAATCACATTTCAGAACAAGATTTGGAAAGCAGTGTATGAAAACTGTAATTAGTGTTGTCCTAAAGCCAATGCATGCAATAAGGAAATCATTAGTAATCTATTAGTAATTCTTTGCAAATATTTGGTTATTTCTCTTAAAACTTAGGAGGGGAAAAAAAACAAAAACAAAAACAAAAACAAAAACAAGAAACAAAACTGGAAAAGAGTCTGCATTAATCCAATATTGCATTCCTTGAGTTTTACATAGGACTAATTCACGGCAAACTTATAGCAAAACGCAGAGTAACTGGTAGGAACAGGACCTCATGGTTTTTCAGAAGAGTTAAGTCATATGAAACTCCCTCTTTCTCCAGACACTTGCAAGTGCTTCAGAAGTTGTTTCAAAGCAATATTAATAGTTGTATAAGCAATTGCTGCTAGAGGGAGACTGAAAATGGACCTTCCTGGGAACAAAACTGTAAATGATGTTACATTCTTTCTCTCTGTATAAGCAAAAGTGGTTAGATATTAAAAATATACTTCCCAAGAAAGCTGAATTACACAGAAATAGAAATACTCATTCAAAATGTGTTTCCGGGCTACATTTTTAACTCCTCTTTGTAGAAATGATTATGGAAATAACTTTGCTGAAAAGCCCCAAGGAGAAAGTAGAGCACAAACTGTGTGTTTAAATGAAAATGGATTTAAATATGAAATATTGGAATTGTTGTCATTCAATACTTTGGCAATATAATAATCTTTTATAAAGGCTTTTCAGATCCTCCGGTAAAGGAATAATCTATCTCTGAGTCATATAAGAGTTGTTAGCTCATAGAGTTCAGATGTAAGTATACTACACTCCTTTCCTATCTTATTTCTGGCACCAAGAAACAATATAATTATATCCAGCTTTAAGATCTGATCAGTGTGCAACCTCTGTTTTTCCTTTACATAACAACTTCGCTACAACTCAAGTATCCTTGTTCTACCGCAATTAATCTAAACGTATTGAAATAAATAAGATAGCAAAAGAAAACAGAACTTGCACATTAAGAAAGAACAACATTCTCTGGCATTTACCCACTTTATAGTGTGATATTAAAATAAAACATAAATACCTGCTGTGCATGCACTTTATTGGCATAGTTTACCACATGGTTATACAACCATTACACATCAGTATTTCGCTCATGTGCCAGTCTCCTACTTCTAGATTAAGGATGTAAATTTACGTTATGCTGACTGATTCAAATCCCTTTCATGGAAAATACATAGATAGTAATGCTCCTAGAACAAAATGGTCCACAAAGCTCAAGATGGAACATACAATGGTGAGGAAAAGTTGACAGGTTTATATTTAGAAAAGACTTGATCCAGAAGGGATTGAGGAAAAGCAGAAAACTAGCATATGCTGTGCAAAATTTCCGGTTTTGGTAAAGATCTTCCTGCAGAATACTTTGTCAATAACATATCGATAGATCCATCTATCTGACCCTGCTAGGTGCAAGTAGTTCAAAACGGTGAAAATACATGACCAAAACCCCAAAAGACCTCCAAAACAATGAGCAAATTATATTGCAAACAAAAATAAAAGGAATAGAAGATTTTCTCCTGGACATTTTTGACACAGAAAAGACAGCAGAACAAGCCTTTAAGGCTATGACTTAAATATCTTGGGACTGTTCTCTGGTGCTGAGATCACCAGGGTGGGAAAGCTTGTGCTGCTGTTACTGACTTTTTTGCTCTCCAGAACAGTCCGGTCAGGACAAGGCACATCTGAACTGCCTACTGGGGATGGTCTGCTTTGTCTACTGGACTGTGCCCAGGAGCTTCTTGGAAAAGTCTTATATGGCCTGGGCCAAAACCATGTGAGGGACAAATCTAACAATTTAATAATGTATACAATTCAGTTCCAGCGGCTGGAAACATTTCTTGAAGCTGTTTTATTTAGTATAAATATAGCCTATGTTGTCACTAGAGATTTGCTATTGATAGTCAAGTTATGTGGAAGGTATTTCAATGACATGTTTATGAATGACAGTATAAAGCCTTAATATAAAAGATAGATCTCTTACGGAAGCATTGAACAGATTTCACTTCTTATATAGCAATAGGTCTCTCCAGAATACAATCAGGAAAAGGCACCTGAAGCCTCTACTAATATAAAGTGCACAAAATAAATCTGGAGAGGTTTATGATATTGTACAGGAAAAAAGATACCGTATTTAAAATAATATATTAACTATTTTATTGTTTATTATTTTGATTATATAATTAAAATAATAAACTTCAATTTAGAAAATATGCATTTACATCAACAATTTCTGAATTCAAGGTACCCTAAGTGGCATGTTTTTAGAAACAAACAAAAAACCCTCTAACTTAGGAGGCAGTTACTTTAAGGTATAAAGTGACACACTGACAGCAGCATTACCAAACACAGCAAATATACCAACACATCTGTGTTTACAGGCTAATCTACAGGTTTCTCAGACATGTCCGAAGTAAAATATATGAAGTATAAATGTTATTGAATGATTAAAAAAAACCTCTTAGACTTCTATTTATGAGAGAATATATGCACCAAATAAAAAGTATTAGTAAAGCATAATCCAACTCTGAATACTTGTTTTTTATTTATAAGGAAGCTTCCAAGTTGATGAAAAAAACAAAACAAAACAAAAAAAAACAACAACTCAACATTGTAAAATACCACCAGGAAGCCCTATATAAATAATAAAACCATAAGCTTAAAAAAAAAAAAAAGGCAACTTGATTATTTGTGGAATGGCATTATAAACAGAAGATTTAATTAAAAAAAAATTATGTTTGCCTTCTTAACTCCAGACGAATGTGTCAGAATCTGGAAAATCCCACTCCTCTTCTTCACTTCCCCCAAAACAAAATAAAACAAAACAAAACAAAGCAAATTCAGTCTAAACCTACTTCCTTATAAATATTTAATTTGTGTCTTTGAAAAACAAAATATCTTGTTTATTTTACATAAAATATATGAAAGCAACCTTTCTTACTGTTTACAGAATAAAGAAAAGTAACAAGTCCTTGGTCAAGTTGTCCTCTTGTAGCTGTGCTATAGGACATGCAGAAATTCTGGTTTGACCTCTTTTAACTTCCAGAAAATAAATGGGACAGCACATGTTCAATCAAAGTGATTATATTACCTGAGGCTTCCCCCTCAATTCTGCAGCTGCTAGCTGGAAACCAGTGAAATGAGGTCACAAGGATGAATACAATGACTTCCAGAGCTACAGAAGCACTCCTGGATATTCCCCCACTGACAAAGTACTTGAGCTGGCAAATATCTCCTTTTGATCATACATTTCAGTACCAGCAGATAAAATTTGTTTTGCCTGTTACTAACCAGACCTGCTCTGAACATTTAAGTCATGGTAGAAAGCAAGTCCTGGGCACAGCACCTTTGCTGCAAAAAAGAATCAAACAGTCAAAAGCAGCAAAGCAGCATCAGCTGTAAGATTTGTCAAGATTGCTCAGGGCTTACCCAGTCGGGAGAACCTCTAACAGTGGGGACTGCAGAGACCTCCCAGGCAGCTTATTCCTGCACTTGACTGTCTTCATGGAGAAAAAATTTCTCCATCCATCCATCCATCCTCACTGCCAAATATGCAGAGATAACTCTACACCATCTGCTTAGCAAATCCAGTCTCACCAGTATGCATGCAGAAAAACTGCATATCATGTGAAGTGCATACATGATCTGACATCACTTGCAGCTGGACTGTAGCTGTCCAGGCTTCATGTGATCACGACTTGAGATCCTAGGCATAAAAAAATAATCCCATGTTGAAAACTAAGGGTAGTCGGAAATGCATAAATATGCTTCAATCAGTGATCATGACTACATGCAAGTCATAATACCATCTTTAGGGTTCTGTAATGAAATTAGTAGACGACTTACTCTCATCTATCAAATTAGCTTAAGAACAAGAGATGTTTCACTGTCAGATGTAAATAATACACAGGGATGGTGAGGTAGGATCCCAGTTTTCTTTGTAACTTATGCTTAAAAGGAAGTTTGGAAATTTTCTAGCTATTAAAAGTTACTCTTGTAAAGAGATGCTGGCTGCTCAGTTGTAATTTTTAAGTTCTTTATGGATGACAAAAATACCTTGTCAGCAACTAAGCACTACTTTCAAGTATTTTAGCATGTACTAAAACTTTTTATGATACAGCTTCTAAATTAGAGAAATTTGATTGTGTATGTGCTCAGGTTTCTGGCATCCCTGAAAGATTACCTGACAACAAAGAACCAATGGCAATTAATTTGGTTATATACATAACTTTTATCTAGAAACACCCCAGGGCAAAGCAGAAGAAAAATGAAAAAGGATTATAAAGACATAACGATGCTCTACTAACTGACTTCAAGTCTTGCTTTCAGGAAATAAAATTATTACATCCTGGTTCAGTTACTTTTTTTCTGAAAAAAAAAAGGAAAAAGAAAAAGAAAAAGAAAAAGGAAAAGAAAAAGGAAAAGAAAAAGAAAAAGAAAAAGAAAAAGAAAAAGAAAAAGAAAAAGAAAAAGAAAAAGAAAAAGAAAAAGAAAAAGAAAAAGAAAAAGAAAAAGAAAAAGAAAAAGAAAAAGAAAAAGAAAAAGAAAAAGAAAAAGGAAAAAAAGAAAAAGAAAAAGAAAGCTTTTAAAGATTTTTAGACTCTGCAGGAATGGCAAAGTTTGTCAGTAAAAGAAAATGGTTTAATTGTTTGCGGAATATCATGTAGTTCAAAAATACTGGACTGTGTGTTTGCATGCTTCAGAAATCTTGTTAAGAAATAGTCTAATATTTTATCTTAAAATCCCAGCTTTTGTAATTTCTTTAAAACTTGTTGAATTTACTTAGTTCAGTCCTACATCAAATGGAAAAAAATATTTTTCTTGTGTAAACAGACGGGCAGAATGTGGAAGCCTATTAAATATAATTTCTGCTAAAGCTGAGATTTAAATTAATTTCAATTATATGCATAAAGAGTTATGAATTGAAGTTCAGAGAGCAAAGATGTATTGAAATGCACTAAAACTGATAATATGCACAAGTTACTACTAAGTCAAAGCCAAAAATGAGAACAGTGAGAATTGTGAGAGCATTGGAAGTATATATGCAAAAGAAAAAAATACATTCAATGGTAAGGGAAATTATGTTTTTCTTCAGCATCCCTTAGAATAAAACATTGCTCCATAGTTGATATTGATGTTGTTGAAAGATGGTTATCAAGTACTTCCATACGAAGGTGCCCAAAATGAAGACAGATTGATTATAATAAAATACTTTAAAAAGGAAAAAGTGGTATGGTTAGGGACTACTTCAATTTTCATCACAACATTAGGTATCGAGTTATTACTTTCTTGTAGCTATCATTACATAACATTTGCAAAGGTTCTCTGATCACTATCACTGGCCAAATTTCAAGAGTAGATCACTGAAAACTGAAAAAAATATGCCTTTTTTTGAAGGAGCCAGCAAATTTAATTAAGCTATGTAATATTCTGACTAGTAATATTATATGTCACCGTTATGCTAAGCAGGGCAGAGGCAAGACTGAAGAAAAATAAGGAAATTTAGTTCCCCATTAGTACCTATCTCACCAGTTACAGAGCTAGCACATGTTCATAGCACAAAATTCTTTTCTCTGAACTTCTGATGTTAGCCCTTCCACAGCTCCAGCGAGTAGTGTTTTTCAAGACATCAGCGTGCCACTTGCAGGAAACTATATTCAAGGTAAAATGCTGTGTAAAACCATGAAACATGTTCTCCTGTCCTTCAGATCTGCACCAGGCTCACCACTGATCTGAGACAAAGCATGAAAAAAGGTTGATATTCCCCCACCTTATTCATTTCTACACTGAATCTAGGCTTGTAGCACAAGGTAGTGCAGTGTCCTGTTATATAAAATACACTGAAACAAATAAACAAACTGGAAAACCTCCATAATTCTCATTATAACATTTCCTTCACAGTCCTCAGGATCTGACCCTACCTGGTTTCCTCTCTGACACATTCACATAGAAGCTTTTAGCCTTGATGAAGGCTGGGAAGGCCATTTCTATGTTAGCCTGCTACTAGGGGAAACTGGAAACAAAATTTGTACTGATGCCAAAACCGCCAATACAATTCACTTAGAGAAACCAACGACCTAATGCAAGGTCAGCTGTAGAAATGTATTTCTTCTAAATAGAAATGTATTTCTTCTATGTAGAAATAAATGAATGAATGAGAACATAATGTGAAATATGACAAAATTAAGCATGTTTACCAGCTAGATCTTACCTAAAGAAGGCATGGTGTGTGCTAGCTCAAAATCAACTCTTCATTTCCAAGCAACAGGGATTTTATTTTATTTTATTCTTTCTCTGAGCTGAATATTTCAGAGTTGGAAATTATCCCGTTATAGTGACTGTTTCTGAAACTGCTAAGGATGTGATTATTCACTGATTTCAAATGGAGAAACACATGCAGACCCAACAGCAGTCCAGAAATCTTACTCTGTATTAAGGTATGACTATATTGCGTTATGTAATGTTGCCCTGTTCTTGGTGTATAAGGGCGAATGGAGAACTTGTAATTCATTCAAGTTACTGAAAAAGTAATCAAAATCCCTGGAGATACCTGACTGCCCAGCAGGTTCTCCTTACACAGAGAAAACCAGCAATGAGAACAACAACCAACTAACAATAATCACTGAAATAATCCACTTCAATCTGAATATACAGTTGGCATAGGCTAACAGAGTTTACAGCATTTTCAGATATATGAAAGATGACGGATATTTTCAAATTCACGTATATAGAGACCGTCTTGCTTGACAAACCCGATCTCCTTCTATGACAAGGTGACCTGCTTAGTGGATGAGGGAAAAGCTGTGGATGTTCTTTACCTGGACATCGACAAATCCTTTGACACAGTTTCCCGCAGCATTCTCCTGGAAAAAATGGCTGCTCATGGCTTTGATGGGTGTACTCTTCACCGAGTAAAAAACTTGCTGGACGGCAGCGCCCATAGACTGATGGTGAATAGAGCTAAATCCAGTTGGTTACAAGTGGTGTTCCCCAGGGCTTGGTACTGGGGCCAGTTCTCTTGAATATCTTTATCAATGACTTGGACAAGGGGATCGAGTGCACTCTCAGTAAGTTTGCAGACAACACTAAGTTAGGCAAGAGTGTCGACCTGCCTGAGGGTAGGATGGCTCTACAGAGAAATCTCTACAGGCTGGATCGATGGGCCGAGGCCAGTGGTATGAGATTCAACAAGGCCAAGTGCCGGGTCCTGCACTTGAGTCACAACAACCCCATGCAGCACTGCAGGCTTGGAGAGGAATGGCTAGAAAGCTGCCTGGCGGAGAAGGACCTGGGGGTGTTGGTCAACAGCCAGCTGAATATGAGCCAGCAGTGTGCCCAGATGGCCAAGAAGGCCAATGGCATCCTAGCCTGTATCAGGAATACTGTGGTAAGCACAACTAGGGAAGTTATTGTCCCCCTGTACTTGGCACTGGTGAGGCTGCACTTCAAATACTGTGTTCAGTTTTGGGCCCCTACTACTGGAAAGACATAGAAGTGCTGGAGTGTGTCCAGAGAAGGTCAACTAAGCTGGTGAAGGGTCTACAGCACAAGTCTTATGAGGAGAGGCCTAGGGAACTAGGGTTGTTTAGCCTGAAGAAAAGGATGCTGAGGGGAGACCTTATCACTCTCTACAACTGCCTGAAAGGAGGTTGTAGAGACATGGAGGTTGGTCTCTTCTTCCAAGTAACAAGCAATAAGACAAGAGGAAATGGCCTCAAGTTACGCCAGGGTAGGTTTAGATTGGATATTAGGAAAAATTTCTTCACAGAAAGGGTTGTTAAGCAGTGGGACAGGATGCCCAGGGAGGTGGTGGAATCACCATCCCTGGAGATATTCAAAAGATGGGTAGACGTGATGTTTAGGGACATGGTTTAGTGGTAGTTTTGGCAGTGTTAAATTGATGGTTGGACTTGACGATCTTAAAGGTCCCTTCCAACCTAGCCAATTCTATCATTCTATGAAAAGAGAACCCAGAATTACAGACACTAAAGTAATAAGATTCAATTAGCTACTGGTAGATATAAAAAACAACTCTATCAAAACCCCCATAGACATGTATTTTAAATAGGTGCAAATGCTTTGTTGTTTATAAGACAACTGGAATGGAATTCTTTATAAAAAAAAAACTAAATAGCTACATCTGAGCAAATTACACTAGGTGCCTTTTATAATGAATGAAAAATAGGTTTATCTAGCATATGATTCATTTCTACTTAAAGAGGCCATCTAGAATAGGTCAAATGAATTATGTCCTAAAATGGACATCTTTCTCTTAAAGAACAACAATCTATGATGCAGATGAGTATACTGTAGATGTCTGAAGCAAAGCAAGATTAATCCCAGTCAAAATGACTAGTTAAACAAGACACCAGTAGGTCAGTTATAAAAATCCAGGAGACAGAAAAGATTTGGTCAGATTAGTCTTAGGTATATCTACTGGCACTTTAAAAAAACAAACAAACAAAAAAAAATCAGTCTGAGAGTCCTTACTCTTTCCACTTCTCCTTGAGAATGAATTTGTGCTACACAAACCTTTGACTAAGTGTCTTACGTGTCAGTGTTTTAAAACTGCTGAAGTTCCGAACTACCATCTAGCTTCCACTTTAAAATTGCAGTAAATTAAACAACAGTTCTTAAGTTGTCTCTAAGTGGCTATAATTAAATCTTCACTCCTAATGATATCGTCCATTCCAAGGACAAATTCAATATAGTAAGAGGTGTAGGAAAGGAGAATTATAACAAAAACTTACAGCTTGGCATACAGCCATGTGTAAAGGGCATACATTAGCACTTCAACAGTTTCTGCAGGAGCTGTTGGGAGAGAATCTTTCTGGAGACGATAAAGATGAGACACAGCAAAAGACACAACCACCTTTTCTTATTCTGGCCCTCCGTATCCCTTCAACATTTTTTTTTACCTTCTAAATAAATTCTTGCTTTGTCAGAAGAAGCTTAACCAAATTCTACTTTATCTACTTCATTCTCAAGCAAGGTATAGCCATGCTAATAGACCAAATGTACTCAGTATTAGGGTGTGTGTCCAAATCCAGGTATTAACAGATTCCCTGAGATTCCTCTACTTTTCTTGGAAGCTCTTCTCCTTAACGTTTGTTAGATTAGCTGTTGTGGAGAAATCTTGTTAACATGCCCAAGATAACAATGAACAATAACAATGGATAGGAAAGTGGGCTTTAACAGTGTGTCAATGGAATATCCTAAACCAGCTATTTTGAGACAATGCTGCCCCAAACCAGAGACCTCTAAAGAGGTAATTATTGATGACAATCTTTGGGTGAAATTACCATCAAGCAGATTAAACAGACAGTAATCAGAGAATTGCAAAGGGGCTTTTGAGAAATGGAATCAGTTTGAACAGAAGAATAAAGTAGCATCACATTTTGTGATGAGAGACACACCTGGAAACAGAAAAGTGGTAACAGAGCAGCAGTCCAACCTCTACATAACACTGCCAGAAGTCACTCCACTGCCATCCTCACCTCCTCCTGGGCCTAGAGGAGTCTCCTCCCCATGGGACGGAATAGGCAGCTGCACTCCAGCTATAGGGGTAACACTGCAGGGTGACACATGCTGGGACCCACAACTTGGAGTACCTGTGTGAGCCCAGTGGACCTTTTGCACCAGCAGTAGACTGTAGGGAGCAGGATGGGTACAGGTCACGTGTATAAAGCCAGAACACTGCAATCGCACAGGGAGATGTGTGTCAAAAGGGGAACCCGCACTCATGGAAAAGATGGGGTGTGCACATAACCATGTGGCTGTGTGTGTGCAGTCAGAGCTTCCTGGGATTGTTGAAGGACGGTCTCAAATGTATAGGGATACACTCACATTTTGTAGGTGTCCAGTATTATGCTTTATCTGATGTATTGCTGATATTGATCCCCAATGTATCACTCACCAATTATCCCATTAATTACATATAATTAAAAAATTGATAAACCACTTTGATCCTGATTTGATTTAATCCATGTGAGCTGAATAGCTCTTCCCTACCACATTTGTTGCATTTACAATCTAGAATAATCAGAGCTCTGATAAAAACTGAGAAAACTTCTACTGGACAGCAGTTCTGAACAAGTAATAAGCCAACTCACTTTTCACAGTACTGAAGTATGCCAATATTTTTTGCTTATATGTTTACATTTACACTTTAAGATAAATAATTTTGTTTATGTTACAGTGAATTCTTGTTCTCTCTCAAAGAATGGCAACACCAGGAACACACACTATAGCAAAAGTCATTGCTGTAGAAGCCAATTCAATGATCTAACAATAAGGTTCCTCAGCTTCATTTTGAATTGATTAATTGAGGGGTTTTGAAGCAACCAAATCTTTCTTTTTTTCTTTTTTTTTTTTTCTTCCACATATTATCCTTGTACTTATCTTTATGCCAAAGTACTCACGAATTGCAACTGCAATGGTGATTTCTTGATGGCGTCTCATCTAATTTAACCTCTGCTTGATGTTATGGAGACATTATGATTTTAAAGATAAAAAGCGATACCATATATAAAAGAAATAGAATATGTTACTACTATATTATGTCAAAATCTGAAATAGTAATGATATTGTTATCACCTAAGGTGTGTGCAAAAAGATTGCCTTTTTCTTCCATCAGTCTCAAAAAAAAAAATCTCCTTTCAAGCCTTGCCTTACTTAGATCTAATAAAAATATAATAATGTTGCTTCATGGATGATTTCATGCTATAATGAATTGGTATTACATTACATAGAGAAATAAACAAAAATAACAGCAATAATAAATTCTTATTAGACATTTTTTAAATATTTCAAACCTTCAAAAGATTTCTTTTAAAAAGTTTTGTTAATTTTCTAAACTTCCTTTCCCCCACAAGATTCTCTCAAAATCACTCTTATACTGATAAAAATGGTTCAGCTGAAATGTCAGATTGTGAATTTGGCTCCTCTTCTTTCTCAAGCAGAAGGTGGAGAAATATGATGTTATATAAAATGATTATTTCTCTTTTTCTCATGTACAGACATTTGCCAGTGCTTAGATGCAATGGGGAATGACGGCAATGTAATTTTGGACAACGCTCCTCCTAAACCTCTGCGAGTTTATGCCCCTATATCTGACATTGTGGCCAGGGAGTTTATTCTGAATGCAGAAGTTAGTTTACTGATTTGGCCACCACATATTTCAGCCAAATTAATCCCTGCACCGGGCAGTACATGGAGCAGTAAATGATCCTTTCTATAACTTATGCCTTGCACTGTTTTGAGGTTTTAAAGTGCACTATCTTTACTCCTAGATTTTACCTCCTATAGCTAGTGTCTGTCTTGCAGGTTAAAGTAAGTCCTGCTAAAGTAAAACAGAGCCAGTAGATATACGGCTGCAAATTTGAGGCTTGTTATGTGAATGCAGCATTGGTATTTATTTTAACTAGTTTTAAAATTATACAGAAACTTTTGGGGGGGTTTTGTGTTGTTTTTTGTTGTTGTTGTTGTTTTTTATGAAGTAGTTGACTGGAAAGATTAAACAAACACTTTTGAGGAGGGTGAGTGGAGTCACTGCAGTGTAATCATAGAAAGAAATGTATCCAAAAACTGGAGAAGCTGCTGTGCTATTTCAGTCCCTTTTCTTCCACTAGCTATTTTCAAACCTGCATTTGACTTTCTAACACTAATTGGAGTATTGACTGACCATATAAATGCTTGCCCTCATTGTTCTACTCTCACAAATTAACTAGTGAGTGCCTCCAGTTATCTAAATAAGGTGCTGATTGATCGTGTGGAAATAATTAATCAAGCCAGAGCTGATATGATCTCCAGCCATGTCAGAACTTTCTTTTCTCATTATGCTTACCTAGTGCAGAATTTAAATTTACAGCCTGTGGCAAAAGGTAATGTTTTTTGAGAGGTTTCTACAAGTCAAATTACAAGGAGGAAGTCAGATTTCATTGTAATAAGACTTTAAATGAGTCCAATTACATTTTAGTTCAAACAGTCTTGTTTCGAATATTGTTCTGCCTGTCTGGCAGCATTTAATAGAAGCCAACATCGAGTTTAGAGCACTGGGGAATAATATGCCAACTTTCCCGTCTTGAATCAGTAGAAGCAGGCGTCCTTAGTGGACAGGCACTTAAATGCATGTAATGCAGAAACTGAAATGCTGTTACAACTGTATTTCTCCTTAACGACAAGTAGACACAGCAAGCAATACAATGCCTTTTGCTGCAGCAACCCATTTATCATGAACAAGCTTACTGTCCTTCACCCTTCACCCTCCTGACATACACACACACACACACGCTTCAACAAAGGAAAAGATCTTTTTAACTGAAAAAGCATGAGTAGCATACGCTATTACTTTGTTTGGCAAAGTATGTTACACTCTCAGTCATTATAGGAAGTCCCCCGACTTTTGCACAGTATCTTAGCTAGCAAAAGCACAGCAGAAGTGATCTTCTAAATCATCCAATCCAGATTACTGCAATGACAAACTGGCTAGTCTTTCTTGACACACTGTCTTGTTCCTAGCTGGCAATTCAACACAGACGTTCTTTCAGAGAACTGGAATGGCCTAGCTTCTCCTCTCGATGCACTAGAAACGAGACAAGAGGAGAAAGCTTTTAACAAAGCTGTCATAATCTCATGACCGCGCAAGGAGGCCGAGAGCTAACCCAGCTACTCCTGCAGCGTAAAAGCATGTCTGCTTTCTCTCTTAGTTATACAAGAAGTTTAGAGGCACGAGATCCTGACCTAAACCAACATTAGACGTTCGCCCAAACAGTTGTGAATTTCTGCTAAGCCCAGAAGCACACCACCACCGCTGGAAACAAAACAAAAAGTAACATTTGTTTCCTAATTAAAAGTAGTTCCTAAACGCGCATACTTCAGAACATTCCCTCAGATAAGTTTGGTGGTGAATTCAGGCCCTAGAGCATTTTCTACTTCAGAGGTGGCAGAAACAAAGGTTCTGTTTTAATTGCATATGAATCAGCTTTAAGCTGATTTTTACGTTGTTAAAAGAGCGCAATTCACAGCTTTCCTCCAGCATACAATAGAAAATTTATGCTTTTACCCTTTGAAAGCAGAAAGCATGTATTTGCAGTAAGGAGGAAAGAGCTGGATTCTGCACCTTCAGATATATTCCTACATGAATATATCTGGAAAGTGTTTGACATTAAAACATAATTACAAGGAACTGTCACGCAGAGTATTCGAAAGCAATGCACTTAGTTTGCAATGATATATCTTTAATAGCCATTCACGATCTTCACCAAAAGGAACAGAGCACAAATTTGCAACATTGCCCAACTGGGAAAATAAATGGTCATCTTGTTTCACTCATAAATGAGCACTGTTGGCAGTGAACCATTATGGAGAAATATATTACCTTATTTCCAGTGCTAGACCATTATCAAATGCTACCAGATGCTCATCTCAATTGTCAATGTCATGTTTGAAGACTCTAATGATGCTAGCTAGTTTTCTACACAACAAAAAAAGAAAAAAAAAAAAGTGTTTCTTCACCTCAAAGCTGCTTATCCCAGCACACACTCTAATTTTGCAAGCACGTCCATTTCCATTTTGAATGCACAATTTCTTCAAAATAGACCACAACTTACTGGAGGTTTTACTAACTACTGCAGAAGATTGTCCTGGTAACTCTCCACAGGTTAATTCCCAAAAGGGACATAAATACCTGAAATGCAGCCTCACTGGTTATGCTAGCAGCATTGAGTTTATCACGAAAGTATTATTTTATGTTTTAATCATAGTATAGTATTTTAATCAAGTAAGTATGTTTAAGGAGAATGAGGGAAAAAAAATGAAAACCTTAAAAGTATAAAAAATATTTATCTATTTATTTAAAACAAATTTATTCTGAATGCAGTATATCTACTTTTATATACATACCTATATATATATATCTTAGGCAGACTTTCAAAACAGTCTTAAGTTATGGCTTAGATTTTAAATCAGCTAATCAGTTTTAGCCTCTGCTTCTAGTCTGCATGACATTTTAAACCAGGCTTGAGTAGAGTAAAAATACCTAGCACATTTGAAAGCCACGCAGTGCCTAGCTGTGCTAAGTGGATCAAGCCATGAGTCAGGATGTTGAATGACCATTTGGTATCATAAATAATTAAAGGAATGCCATGAAATAATTTATTACAAATGGATTTTTAAAAGGGAGTCACTAAGTGCATGTGAGTTCCTTGCGAGGAGATCTCACTGCTTCAATCACGGAATTCAAATGCCATTATTGAGATCCTGCTGGGAGAGCAGCATAGGTACTTTCTGGATGGCCTGTTTGTTTGCTTCCGTCTCTATTCTTACTGTGCAAGTATTCCTTCCTCTATAGAAAATACGTGACTATTCAAAAAGTGGCTAGAAATAATAAGCTGAAAAGGTTTGTTAAAGCCAGATTTGAAATTGTTACTGCACTCCACCATAGAGAACTAAATATTTTATCCGCGCTATAATAAAATTTTGTTCACAATTAATTTACAGATCAAGCCTAAATCCAACCTGCTAATATAGGCTTTGATAAACATGCTGGAAATTGTATTTTGCCTTGCTGCACTTTACATGGAGCACGTCCTTTTTAAATTCACAGAGCCCTCTCCTGCCCAGGCACAGGACACCTCAACATTTCACTGCTCTTAGCAGCATCACAGTCAGATGCAGATGGACTTCTACTTTAAGTAGAGAGAAGCCATGGTCTTCACAACATTTTAATCAAGGGTTTGCCAGCACTTCCATTCTTGTCAGGGTGTTATTACTCATAAAGAATCACTCTGGGCTAAACATAGCACTTAATGTTTTAGCACTGAAGAGCATATATTTATGGCATTTAAAATAAATAAGTAATAAAAAAAAAAAACAACCAACTCTTCAAGAATTTTTAAGATCTAAGTGCACCAAAGGAATGAGGTATGATCAATTTAAAACTTACTCCACAATATGAGCCTACAATTTTGTCCACGTGTGATTTCTTTAAACTACTACTATGGTGTATTTTAAAAATTTTCCTGGATCCAGAAACTGCTGTCATCTCTCTTTTGTCTTGTGAACAAAGTAAATGTTTCAAGCACATCATTGTCAACAAGAATTGTCAGTTATAGTCACACGTATCACTGCTTTCATAAGAGAAAGCAACTTTTTTCACAACACCTGACATAGACATTAATATTCAGCTTGAGTGTTTCAAGTTAGTGTTGCATAGCAAGTTTATGTGTATTCTTTGATGCCAGAATTTATGAGTGTTCTGTATTTGAATGACCATGCTCATGACTTCATGAGCAGCCTACAGCAACCTATAAACAACAGAATTAATCTGCAGAATAATTAATCATATACTGTGTAGAAATGCATTTTAAGAGTCCAGCTTTGCTAACAAGATACCAGCATGCATACAAATATTCTTTCTTCAAGTCCCATGGCAGTTGCATAAGTATTTGTGAGAGCGCACAGCTAGTCTGGACGTTCAGAAAACATATTTGTTATATTAGCTAGGAACTAGAGAGCCTCTTAAGCTTTCTAGATACAAGTCATATTTATATTCAACAGATCTTCTTTTAGTCACAGTATTTTACATTCTTTCATAGCATCCTTATCTCTTCATCCTTTTCCTTACTGTATTAAGTTATTTTGACCTGGGGCATCCAAGGAAGCAAAGAAAACTGGTTGTGCATGTGAAGACATACAACCACCAAAGTTTGCTCTGGTGCCATTGTTTCTATTAGGTTCATGGGATTTCCAATTTTTTCCAGGAGCTCACCGACCGGGATTATGTATGAATGCTAACACAAATTCTGTAAGGATAGCCTGTTGTAGCCACTTGAACAGAGATTCTACTAAAATAAAAACATGGAGAATTCATATAAAATAGTTGCTTACAGGTGCCCTATAGATAATGACACTGTGACATATGGACAAATAGGAATAGGAATGACAGGAAAATGGGTAATCTCAGCAGATGCAGACAAACAGATTACAAAATACTACTAATAAAAATAAAAGAATTCTTTTTAGATTTGAAATATTATACAATTCTACTCTTGCTCTCAGAATCAGGTAAAGAAGCAGGTAAAACAACAGCCCAGAAAACCAGTCATTCACTGTCATGATGTATGTATAGTATAGGCTCAGTAGGAGGGAATTAAAACTTTAATTGATAACATTAAATGAATAAGATTAATTTACTTTACCCTGGTGAAACCATATGGGGGAAATACATTAGAACTAAATTAGGTGATTAGATAATGTGGTGATGAAGACTAAGCAAATATCTAGAATGAAAAACTAACAGTAATATATTGCTTATTGAATTTTTAAGATTTATTATTAAATAAACATACATAAATATTTATTATTTAAGTATTTAAATAATGAAATCTATATGTCTGCATACAACAGACTTTTTGCACTTTTAAACACGTGGATTGAGTTTTATATTTTTATTGTTTTGTTTTAGAGAAAGTAGAAAGAATTCATTAATTCATAATAATGGTGAAAAAAGTTAATTAAAATGTTAATGAAACCAAAACCAACAAAAAATGATAAGTTCTTTCAGCACTGAAGCTAGACACTAGACAAAGCCCATTCAGTTCAGAGCATACAATAGAAACATTTATAGTGACAAATTATTAGCACAATTGTAATTTATCGTGGTGGTAAAAATTACAAATGTATTAGTGCATTGAGTATATCATATTGATGCAAAGAACTGTTTGTAAATAAGTTTTAAATAACCCTTTTGCAAACTGTCATGAAACACACTGTATTGTGTTAATGCTGTTTAATTTAAAGGGCGTCATACAGTATTTTGAAAAAACAAACAAACAAAAAAACCCCAACAAAGCCAAAAATGTTTTTGAAGAAACGATGTCAAGACAAAATGAGGATATATTTCTAAAATAAGGTTAGAACTCAAACAGGACTTGAAAGATTATAAAAATAGACTGGCTGAAATAAGTTGGAAAAACAATAATTGAACTGAATCACCAAAGCCACACTAAAACTATAGCACTGAAGCAAGAGAAGATACCTGTCAAGAAACAGCATGGAATCCAAACAACTAAAGATTGGAGGAATGTAATGATTATTTATATATCAATCTTGAATTATACGAATGACTTTCCTGCCTAACCAAGTATTGGATCCATCTCCGCAAATCATATTCTAGATACAGACAAATGTCTGGGAGGATTTAAAGACATTTGATGTCAGGTGAGACCTTAATTCTTTCATTAATATAAAAAAAAATTACTATTAAAAAAATAGGAATAAAACCAACCTGGTGCAGAGACAAACGTGAGATACTTTTTGTTTTGGATACCATGTATATTTCCCCCCAAAACACACTACTTGAATTATTTTCTGTTCAACATGTACCAAATCTTGCCTTGAAAAGGAACCTCAGCCACACAGAAGGATCGAATTCAGCTTTCTTGGAAATACTTAAGACTATATTTTCTTAATATTTGAGTGAATCATCTTTTATGTTTCACACATTGTAGGTTTATTTCTTTTAATCATTACACAAGTGAAAAGTCACACGTGTATTGTCTTTTGGGATTCTGTGATGTGATAAACCATTTATGTAGTAAACCATTTATAGTAGTAATTGTATATTTATTATTAACATTTCATAAATGATGTCAAGCATATCCACTCTGAAGTGTGAACAAAGCAGTTTGTGCATTTTATTTCTATGAACTACACAGATTCTTCATTCTCTTTCTATATGAATATAAATATATTTCGATTGACTAGCCATTTGCTAAATGGTCAACTAAATTCTTTGTTAGCCAAAATTTCTAGCCATCTTGTACAAAAACCCCCAGTGCTGGATCCTAAAATTTACAGATCCTTGTCACCTTGACACTACCCACTCGATACCCGCTCAGAAACAGAACAATTAATAACAAAATAGAATAGTAAAGTCAAACCTGTAAATCAAATAAGGAAATGTTTTTTGATATTCTCCAGTGACTTACTGTTCTGCCAGATGATAAACAGGTTCACGTGCTTAAGATTTAAAGCTACTGAGGCAAGAATAAATGTTCTTTAGAAGAATGTTTTGCCATTAGTTGGTCTCAACCACAAAGTACTGTGTATTTTATTTGCAATATCTTCATCATTAATTAAATGGTTAAGACGGTGGCAGTCACATTAGAAAGTGAATATGCAATTTTGTTTCTATTTTTTGACATGCAAATCTAACCTATTACTACAGAAGAGGTGGCCTAAGATATATTTTTATTTCAAGTTCCTTCTCTGCTTCCACTTGGCATAGCTTTTTTGCTCTGAGGGTTCAGGTGGGTCGATGTTCCCCCGTGACCTGAGGCAGAGCTGCCAGACAATCCAGTCCATCCATCCCACTGCAGCCAGTGCTGCCTGTCAGCAGCTGGCTCAATAAAGGCCTGATTTAGGCAAATGACCACTTTCCTCTTGCATGTACGGTTGTTGTCTTGGATCTGCATCTCTGCTTAAGAGCAAATTGTCTCCTGACACACTATGATGTCTATGGTCAACCTGTATCGCCTGTCAGCACCAGTCTGTACGTTACTGACTGACACACATTCCCTATTCCAGGACAAGGGACATTTACGAATGTGAATATGCTTTTTTTTTTTTTTTTTTCTGCTGAAGAGTAAATGAATAAACTTCCAGAAAAAAAGCTCAGATCTCACGATTAAATCTAATTCAATTAAGTGGAAACTCCATCTATTTGTTTCCCATTTACAACATACTGAACTTAATTATTTTTGGTGAACTCTTTTTATATGGGAAGGAAATGAATACAGAAAATGTGTGGTTAAGGTGCTTACTGAAACTGCAGAGATTTGAGTCCAGTTTCCCGATTGCCAGACACTTCCTCTGTAATCACTGGCAACTCATTTCATCTCCCTCTGTCCCAGTTCTCATTCCTTTGACTGTTTAACATATCCTTTTCACATACTGTTGGTATGTCAGCTTTGTTAACAACAGAGGCTTTTCAGGACAAAAAAAATCTGTTTCTAGGATGATACGAGGATTATTCTTAGAGTTACTTTATATGTGCATTGCTTTGTGCAGACGTGTGTTTAGGTGTATATGTGTGTATCTATATCCAGATATATACCTATATCCATATATATATATATGGATATAGCTAATAAGAATGTATCTTTGGCCAATTCATACGTATGCGTGTCTAAGAATTTTTATATATATATATGTATAGTTCAATCAAAATAAATGTTACATCTATGCTAACAAAACCGAGTATCAGTAAAGATAAAATTTCTTACATCTAGTATAGCCCTGTGTATAAAATCTGTGGTGAAAGGTAAGTGGATGCAGTAATACTATGCAGTCCATAGCCAGCACATTTCTTTCTTTTTTTGCTAAAATTGCAGCAATTTACCTATTACTAATTAATGCCAGATGTATGTACAGAGGGATATATATTGGTATAAAACTACAGTGCATGTTTAATGAATAATTTAATTATTATTATGCTGATATAAAATCAGTAAATAGCCTTTGTGTAATTTTAACACACAAGTATTTCTGCATAAAGGAAAGTGTAAATATTTATCATTACACACCTGTTCATAATATTTTGTTATATAGGCCAGCTATTGCCAAAACAAGCCATATTATAAGTCCAAATATTGCAGGCAAAGGGGAAAAAAGATAAACATGTAGATGGTTAAGTGAAAATAAAAATAGATAACTAATATAATGCAAAACTAGAAGCCAAATAAAGGATGTTCTCTGTGACAGCCTATTTCTAATACCTGATTAGTAGCTATTTTTCTGTTTAGCAACCATCATATACAATAAATTAATTGTATTCTTGCTCACTACATATGGGAAAACTGCAACATCTGAGAAGCAATTTTAGCTCTGAAGATCAAAACTGTGAACTGAAAATTCAGGGCAAATAGAGCTATAATAGTTTCTCAGCAGTCCAGTTACTTCATGCTAAGTATGCCAAAACTTTATTTTGAGGTTAAAAGGAATTCCAGTACTTTGAATCTTTATAAATGACTGCATATTTTTCTGTTGTGCTTTGTACTGATAAACTGTATATGCCAATGTAATTTGATTTAACCATTAATATTCATTCTCTTAATTAAAGTTTTTGAAACTTATAATTACTTGCAATATTGTTGTTGATTGAGTTGGATTTTTGATTTATTAAATCTTCTTAATGGATAGTGCACAGATGTCACTATTCATGTTGTTATATACTAGAGCTCCTATTAATGCTGACATGCTGTGAAAAATGTAATGTGATAAATTCACCTACACTAAAATGCTTCATTCCTAACACTTTAAATCAATATCATGTTTGTATTTAATCATACAAAATACACTTAAAGCATTAGAACACCAAAACTTAAAGTAAGAGAAAGACAATGTATCTTGGGCTTGCCAATATTAATATCTTATCAACAAAACAAATTATAAGAAACAAAGTACAAATTGGCTTTGTAAAGTACATTATATGTATTCATTTTCAGTACTTTCATGATTTTGTATCCTCAAGATCATGCTGTTTTGATACAGCTGTGGTACAGCAGGTGATTTATAGGCAGATCATTAATAGGTATTCTTTATAACTACTATTATAAAGTGTACCTGTATCTGTACAAGGCAGCTGTATATCACTGACAGCTAATAGATCAGAATAATAAGTGAAAATGCTTCATTTTCTTCAATACCTACTATTCATAGGTTTTATGCGTGTCTCGTGAATTAAAATTCTTTTACAAGGCACACCAGGAACATCGACTCTAAGCAGATAGAAGGTCAAACCAATGACAAGGGTAAAACTGGATCTTATCAATGACTACTGTGTCTGTTTCCCACATATTTTTTCCATAGGAAAGTGAGTTTGCCATTCTCACTGTTCACATACAAGAAAATGAGCATGATTTCTTTTCAAATTCAGACAGCAACAAAGATTTTAATTAGGTTACAAGTGCACAGTATGTATCATCAGAAAACACACATTCGCTTGGCTGTCCGATTCTAGGCTGATTTTGTTGACCTGCTATTTGAAAAAGATTTTTTTTTTCGTTGTTTTTTACTGACTGATAATTGAGCTCATCTGAGAAAGAGTAAAGGAAACACAAATACATAGTGCCATACTATCATTTTTACAGTCACTTTATATCTCAGGACTGCACTAATATATTCTCCACTGTTCCAAAATTTCAACAATGGGCCTTTCATAAAGGCATTCTTACAGAACAGTGCCTGGGCCCCTCATTCAAATAAATTCAAGCCAAGGCTTCCAAGGAAAACTTCTGGCCACAATTCACATGACCTACACACACCAGTTTGAAAAAAAGACTGCCCAACAAAGGGACAAAAAGAAACAATGTCCCTGGGAAACAGACCATCCATTCAAGTTAAAAATGAAATACACAGTACAGCTATAACTGAAAAGACCGTGCGTAAAGAATACTAGAGGGTAAAACCTTTCCGCTAAAGAGATGTCATCATACCAGCTGACCTTCACACTTTCACCTTCAGTGTAAGGCATTATGCACAGTGTTTGAAGCACTTACAGAACTAACGAGGAAGAGGAAAAGAAGCAATTAGTATGCTGAGGCACAGCACAGGAAAAGAAAAAAAAAAAACACAACAAAACAACAAACACCCAAACTGCTATGAAGCTATGTAAGAGCACTATGTTACAGCTCACTCTCTCCCTGCCTTCCCCCTCTCCAGGCTCTCCCCTGCATATTAAACACTGGGTTCAGTGAGGGACACAGCTTTTCGGATTCTCTAATGGAGAAGCATCCTTTTTCCATTCCAAGTGCATTATATAACTGTGTAAGCGATGGAAGCCAATTCCACTGCCATGCCCTCGAGCAGCGTTCATCTAATGCAAACAGCCATGGAGAAATCTGCTGCTGCCTCACATGCGATCCCAATCTTGGGCAAACATAATTCGGGACTTTGCCACACATCACAGTCTTAACCTTTTGATTATAACTTACCAATTTTATAGAAAAAAAATGTTTCTTTCCATTGTGCCTAGTAATCAAGTAAGCTCCCTACAGTCATAGCTGATCTCTTCTGTGAAAGATTTAGCATTGCAGGCAAACAGTTTTGGTTGAATCTCTAACAAGATTCACGCTGATATTTAAAAATCAAACATAGGTTTAATGTACTTACACTTATTGGTTATCAGAGCAGAAATTTACCTATCTGAACAAAACCCACAAACAAACAAAAAAACACCCACCCCCAATTAAAAAAAAAAAAAAACAAAACTCATTCAAATATAGTGTCAGATAGCAAATACAGTGTTAAAGACAAATAAAGTTGCAAGAAATGGATTCTAAAGTAGCAATTTTTCTCCATACAAAAGGGTTGTTCATGAAACAGCTTTTCAGTCTTACAAATCCTATCAACTCAGGTGGCCTCTGATTCCTGGGGTGCAAGTTCAGTAATGACCCCTAAATTATGCACATGGCTTGGCATGAACAGTCTTTGAATGTATTTACTTTTCCTTTGTGTAATGGAGAGAAGCTAATTGTTTCTGGTGGTTAAAAAAAATAAAAAAAATAAAATATGCACTATTAGCAAGAAGAAAGCAGAAGCTGAGTGTTCCCCTTAATGGCAAAACCAGTCCAGTTTGTTCACCTATGGGAAAGATGGTGTATTACAGTAAAGAGTAACTAGAGCACAAGAAGCAGGCAATGTATTCCTTTGTAGTTTTTGGAGGGGAAAGGTGCCCAAAGGAAAAATTGTTTAATGTTTCCTGCTATGAGGTGACTAAGATTTCTAGATTTGGTAGTAAAAGAATAGTTTCTCTGAGGTTGCTGTAACTGTAGGCAGTAAATATTAATCATGGATTGGTTACTATCAAATAAGTAAACTACATGAACATATCTTTAAAATAAGGTTAGAACTGTGGATTATTTTTTGGCATTTTCAGTTATCTGCAGAGATTTTTAATGCCATCTGAATGCTAAATCCATACCAGTGTTGCTGCCCAGATTAAACATCATTTTCATTGACAAATTCGAGGCTTTAGCAGACTGAAAGGGCAGGATTTCTGTCAAATAACTTCACATATCCACTCTACAGAGGTGTCTGTGTCTGAAGACAAGTTGGGCTCCTTTATACACATTTCAGAGAAACAGAAAATTCCTGGATGTGATTCATGTCATACTGAAGGGGATATCTAAACCAAGTTACATGAATTGTTCCTTAAAAGTGCCTATTTATCTCCACTGACAACATAGAGAGTAACTGGAGGTGGACACCTACAGTTCAGAAGAAACTCTTTCCAGACCTTTTGCAGCAGTGAAGATCTACCACAAAAGAAGTCAGCTCTGAACACTGAACCTACCTAACATTTTTATGGCATTAAAAAGGAGTCTTTTTGAAATTTGGACAAAGCTGTCATATGTCTCAGACATCTCTGTACTAATATCTTTTATGAAATCATGTGCAGTATTAATACATTGCACAGGGTTTTTCCTGAAGGTAGCTAGATAGAGTTGTTAAAAAATGAAGTAATAAAATAGATAATCAGTAAAGAACTGGCACTTTTACACATACTTTCGTTCAAGAGAAAGGAGTCTCAACTCACTACATCCAGGCAATCAGTTTTAGATTTCATCTTTAGCCCCTGATCAGATGAATGATATAAAAAAGCAGCAATGAAAAAAGGCATTTTTCATTAGTTTCTGGTCTACCTGTAATGGAGTTGTAAGCTACTATTTGAAAATAACAGCTTTATTTTAAATTATATTAATACTAAAAAAAAAATAATAATCAAAAACTTGAATGGCACCATCAACTTTTCAAAAAAAAAGAATCTTCAAGGTGCATGTTCCTTTGAGTCAGCTTTGACATGGATGACACAATACAAGGATAGAAGGCATAAATACCACATCGATGACATGTAAGTACCCCAATAACGGTCAATGTTCTTAAAAATTTTCTAGTTTATTTTTTCAAAATCACTTGCTCATTCTTTTCTTTCTTTTTCTTTTTAATTATTATTTCAGTTTTATGGATAAGTAGCTTTGGTTTGAAATAATTGAACCCTAGAGTTTCAGAATAATGGAGGTCTGGGCACACCTGGAAACCAGCCAAGTGCCACAATTTTCCCCTAAACTGCTTGCTGAGCAGGTCAGCAACTTGAGGACCGTGATACTGCTGAGTATGAAACTAGAAACTAGTTACTGAGAAGCTATAAATCACAACTAAAATTTAGGGCCTACTAAAGAGATTAAGAAAAAGAAGCATGTGATGCTTTTGGCACCCACAGTGCAATAGGGACATTGCTTATAAAGGAAAAATTGTTGGAGCATTAAGGCTCTTTTCGCCAAGATAAACCTAGTACTGCAGTTTGTTTTATGGTACATAAAGTATCTGCTTTATGGTTTATAAAACCTGATGAACAAAGTCAGGAAACAGTACAAACAGATACTCCAGGGTTAGGCAAATACTTCAAAAGTTTTTGGAATTGGTGGGAGTAATGTTAAATGAAAGGAAAAAAAAAAAAGTGTAACTACAGCAAAGAAATGCTGGTGTAGTTCTAAACACTAAGTATGAGGTTATTTTTTTGGTTCACTGAAAGATATCTGAAAGCACTGAAAGCACAGTTTTATCTGGGTTTGTGTGAGTATATATAGATATAGATATATAGATATATATACATGCTTTGTATAGCATGTAGAAAAAAGTCAGTTAAATGCCAAAGACTGGATCAGCCTCAAGAACAGTGATGCAACTGTTCAGTAGTGCTATAGGAATACATAGATAAGAAGAAATAAGCACAAAGTGTATCTGTACTGCTAAATAAATGAGACCAGGGAGCAAGCTGGAGCACTAGCCATCACAGCTGCAGAAGCGTTTGCAGCATTCTTAACAACTCTTGCCAGGACACAACCCCAGCAAAGCTCACAGGGAGGTTCATGTCAGAGACCCTAAAATTCAGCATGGACATAAGCACAGCGCTTTTGGATCCCTTCGCCCTGTGCTGCTCTCTATCAGAACTGTCCCAGCAGGCTAACACTGGCAGCCTAAAAAAGCCTTGGTGTTCTTTAAGACCTTGTATACCCCAACCTGACACACAGCGTGCATCCTTTCTTTCACACTTTGCTTTGACGGTTTGCAATACAGCCTTCACAACAGTTCAAAATGTTCTGAACTGGTACTAATGCCTCATATAGGAGTAGCAGCTGGGGCTGTAAGGAAACCCATAGCTCGAAGCTGTGTGGAGTAGACAGAGCCAGTCTGCTCCAGAGGGACACAGTCCCAAATAATGTGGGTATGAACCATGCTGCAGCACTTGTCATATGTAAATAGCATATCCTGGAAATGTGACAGAGAATCCAGCTGTTGACCAGCATTAGTAAAAGTGCTACTCTATTTATGACTTAATACATTTACTACATAACTCAGAGGTAAATAATAATAAATAAATAAAAATACTAGAAATGCAAAAACTTTGGGGCAACAGAACCTACTTAATTTTAGGTCCTTATTTCAGACAAATAAATTAGGAGGCCTTCAGTTACCCTTCCTAAGAAGTGGAAAGGGCTTGGCGTAACCCCATATTTCCACAGGCAAATTAAGGTCTGAACAGTTAAATGCCTAAACTTAGGTGAGAGCAAGCGAGTGTGAATGTGTGAGAAGAAATGTAACAGAACAGCGGAGGAAGACAACATTTACGTTTGAAATGCTGAACAATACAGTGAGGTGTTGATAGTCTGTGGAAAGAAAAAGCACCCTTACAAACCTGTTAACTGAACTACTGTGATCTTTTTTCACAACAGGTGGCTATGAGAAAGAAATATATGTTTAGATGATAAATTGAAAGCAAGAGCACCAGCACAAAGTTCACGAAATGCTGTAGGAGATTTTAAACAGGTTTTGTTCTACACACTTTTCTAATAAAACTGCTTCTTATTTTTGCTGGAAACTTATGAGAAAATTCAAGACCAGCAGTTTTCATCCTCAGTCCCATATATTGCCACATTATGTCTTTTCCCTGCAACCTAAAAAACCCCAAAAACTCAGCAAGCAAAAAACCCCAAGAAATTCAAAGCATATACATATGCAAGATTTTGATTTTCCACATTATTTTTTATATTGTATATCCTTCTATTTTTTACCCACTTCACAAGTTTTGTTTCATATTGATCTGAATACTGTTATTTAGGTACTTTTAGGAGCAATGAAAATGAAATTAATCATTATGCACCGCAATTTGGCTTGCTTCCACAGGAAGAGTTAACAGTATTTCACTGTAGAGGATTTTAAAGGATTATGTTTCTAATTCTTAAAAAAAAAAAAAATAAAATCCTTGATGTAAAAGAAGAGCCTAAGGAAATACATAAAACAACACTTCAGTTTTTACCTTCACATCACTGCACAAGAAGTACCAAAACACACTTTAGAGAAGAAGAAAGGAGGAGGAGGAGAATCCTACACAATTGATAAATTAAACTTCATGCCTTAAAACCTTTGTTAAATGAATGATTAAACAATAAAGCATTATACAATGAGTGTGCTGTGGGTGTAATGAGGGGGTGTAAATGAAGGACAACTGCAGTAAGCACTTTTGTGGAAAACAGGAGGAGTAAAAATAGTTGTATTCCCATCCTTTGTCCCAATCACAGTCACGTAATATCAAACAAAAAAACATACAGTAACTTCTCTCCTGCAATAGTCCTCGTGTTAACAAAGGCATGTATTTCAGGACACATGGGATGGTATTTTCGTGTTTATCCTATTATTGCTAGAAGAAGCAATTAATTCCCACAGTCATGTTTTAAACTTACAGCTGGTTAACCCTTGCAGTATGGGGGATGAGAATAAACTACTCAAAATTCTGTTTAACCTTTATAAACATTATCTGATACTGACTATAGGGTTTCTGATGAAGCAAAAAGAATTGTTAAGCCTCACATCACATTATTATTTTCATACAATATCGAAACCTCATTGAGTTGAATGACTTTAACCTTACATTTCTTTGAGAATTTCAAGGAAGTGCCTTTAGGCTTGATCGGCCCTCAAATGCTCTCACACTTAACTCTTATTGACTTCAAGGGAGTTGTTCAGGTATGTCTAATGGAAGATTTGGGCCCTCAATGCTAAATTTTCACACAGATTAAAACAGTGGTATGCACTTTAGATAGCTACACACAAAAAATATACACCTGAAACAGCCAAGAATAGATAGTGAATATGCCACTGTTGATCACTGAAAATCTCTGCAAACATGTTTATAAACTTGACACACCATTGAACGTATTTTATAAATTGGCATCCTGTTTTGGCATTTTAGTCTATGCCTCTTTAAAATATACTTTTAACTTCTTGGCTTTACTGAATATATTATAAGCAAGTGGATTTTACGTTCTCTCCTTATAGCCTCACTATAAAAAAAATAATCTGTAGTTTTCTCAGTCCCAATGAAATTGCTATGATTGTTACACCTCTCAAATACAGCCAGCAAGATTTTCTCTGAAGTTTAAGACCCTAACATTCCTAAAGTAAAATTCCATGACTCTCAAGGCACAGTGAAATGAGTTTCAGCTTTCCATAACATAAGCAGAAATCTAATGAAAATACATGCTTGGAAGATTTGTACAGTTATTTTCTGATCAAGTTAGAAATCTCTATATATGTTATCTATACTATAAAGTATATACTATATGATAAAGTATCTAGTACATGCATTTTCGGTCAATTTGTTTTCCCTCACAGGTGATACTATGAAATGAAGAACTGAATTAACATGAATAATAAGAAGAAAAACAAAACAAAACACCAATCAGAAAAAAGTCCAGTATGTAAATTGCAAAACAGCTATTTCCGCATGCCAATCTTATTAAAGGTCTTAGTTCAGTCTCACTTCATTCAGAAAGGTTTGTTTATCCTTAGTATCACATAATTTCTACATTATTCAATTCAAATTCTATGTGGTATAATAAAGAATATATGACATGACAGTAAATATTTTAATGTATATTCAAAATTAATCACCATTACCGTTACTGAAACTTAGTGGGACGAATCCCATGACTGGAGTGTGGCTGTCTGTGGCTGAAGGCTGTTCAGGAGGGACAGGTGAGGAAGGAGGGGGTGGAGGCATTGCGCTCTACATCAAGAAATGGATATAGTGTGAAGAGCTGTCTCTAAAGAATAGCCATGAGCAGGTTGAAAGCTTATGGGCAAGAATTACAGACTAAGGCAACAAACGGAGCTTTGTGCTTGGTGCCTACTACATGCCGCCAGACCTTCATCAATAGGGAAGCCTATTGATGAAGCCTTTTTACTCCAGCTACAAGAGGCATTGTGTTTGCAGGCTCTCATCCTGCTGAGGGACTTCAACCATATCCTGTGCTGCATCAAAAGAAACATGGCCAGCAGGTCGAGGGAGGTGATTCTGCTCTTCTACTCTGCTCTTGTGAGACCCCACCTGGAGTATTGCGTCCCTCTCTGGAGCTCTCAGCACAGGAAAGACATGGACCTGTCGGAGTGTTTCCAGAGGAGGGCCACAAAAATGATCAGATGGAATGGGGCACCTGTCCCATGAGGACAGGCTGAGAGCATTGGGTTTGTTAGTCCGGAGAATAGAAGGCTCCAGGGAGACATTTTTGTGTCTTTTCATTAATTTAAGAGGGCTTATATGAAAGACAAACATTTTAGTACGGCCTGTTGCAATAGGACAAGGGGTAATGGTTTTAAACTAAAAGAGTGAAGATTTGGACTAGATAGAAGGAAGAAATTTTTTACAATGAGAGTGGTGAAACACTGGCACAGGTTGCCCAGAGAGGTTGTAGGTGACCCATCCATGGAAACATTCAAGGTCAGGTTGGAAAGGGCTCTGAGCAACTTGATCTAGTTGAAGATGTCCCTGCTCATTGCAGGGGAGGTTGGACTAGATGACCTTGAAAGGTCCATTCCAACCCAAACTATTCTATGATTCTGTGATTCTATTCTAACATTAAGAAACAACTATGCAAAGTAAAACCATACCAACTCACATTAATACCCAATAAAATACTACTTTTTTTTTTTTTTTTAAGAATGGCTTTAGAAAGTGAAATTCACAGACCGATTGGTTCAGAACTGTTCCTTTAGAAATCTCAGGAAGTTTTGCTCGACTTCAATGACAGTAGACTTGTATTCTTGTCTATGTTTAAATTAATGATTTAATTAATTTTAAAATTAAACAAACTAAAGCACGTAAAAATAGGGATAATTCTAAATATACAAATGTAAGTAATCTCCCTTTATCTTGTAAATGTCACCTTTTATCTGGTAAATATTTGAAACATTTTAAAGAATTCCTCCTTCTGCTAAGATGAGTTTATTGTGAAGGAGGTTAGGACAAGGAATGAACAGTGGAAGTGGATATTTTTGTGCTGCCTTTAGTCATCTGAAGGGGAAACAGGCACTTTTGTCATTAGGTCTCTCGATACATTAGAAATTGACTGGAGAAGGTAACCTTGACTTACTATTTGTGACTAAAGTACTATGTATATTTACAGTTCTGTAATTATAATTTCCTTTGGTGTTTAAACCTTCTGATAAGGACAGATGTAACTCTCCTGAGTTCATGGAATACTTAGTTGAGAGATGACTTTCACCCTGTTTTATTTATCTTACAGTACTGTCTTATCTCTTGGGTGTACAACCTCTACAATTCCCTTAAAAGCACCTATAAAACTCTGGTTTTACAGGCTGAAAGTATAGATATATCAGTACAGATATGACAGACTTCCTATGCTTACGCTACATGTTCTTCTCTCTTTTTTTTTTTTTTTTTTTAGGAAAAAAAAAGTCATCTAGTTAAGCAGCTTAGAATGCAGTGATGTGAAAAATCCCTCAGAACTCAGTAATGATGTGTTCGTCTTCCTGCACATCTGCTCAAATTCCAAGTCACAGTGAAGAACCTATAAAAATTCCAAGTCAGTGAGAAAGAGAGAGAGAGACTCACAAGTGTTAAAGCGCTGCTGCATCAGTATTTCCACTACAGACTTTTTATGGCTAAGGAAGCGTAGCAGTTATAGTCGCAATTTCCCAACTGGGATGTGAGAACACACGGGTGACAAATACAACCAAGGACGCAGACTTGGCCTGTTTTCTGTAGCTTGTTATCTTCATGCTTTATTCAAATCTCACAAAGAAAGAAGGGTGAACCTGGCCTTTGCTGATGTCAATTGAAAGTTTTACCATTTACTCAAAAGGTTCAGAATTACTTATCTTCTTTCTACTCTTTCTGGTTTTAACAGAATCTTTCCACTTAGGAAGCAAAACCTTTCTTTTTGTGTCTGAAGATGGCCTTAAGCATTAAGTCAAAGAGAGGAGATCTGTACTACTCATTAATTTATTTGATCTGTTGATCTTGAAGCCAATATATAAAACTTTAAAGTGGGCATTGCTTTTGACTTGTGTAGCTAGCAGGAAGTAAAAGCAAGAAGTTGCTGTGAGGAACAAGAAAAGATGTCTCTCAGTGAGAAAAAAAAGAATGGAAGCCTGTAGAAGAAGAAAAATAAGACCCATTTATTCAGTTCTCAGAACAGCATATTTTTAACTGGGCTATTTTGAACCTAACAATATTTTCCTTTCCAACCTTTCCAATATTTTTCTAGAATTTGGTACAACTCTTAAAATAATTTTATTTTTTAATAACTTTCCATGAATAATAATATTCATCATAAATATTAAAAATAAAATAGGTAATGTATTAAATCCCAGGCCATATTCTTTCTCTGTTGTCTAAGCAAGCCTTCAACTCATATCAATGACTGCTCCTTTCTCTGCTGAGGAATGTATTTTTACATCATCCTAAATTCATACCAAATTCACAGACTATGACTGAACTGACATCGATGTGTTTGTAAAATGGATATGTGTACTACTGGACAATAAGGTAGGGAATTAAATTCATAATGGCTAGATGCAAAGCCTTGAAAAACATAAAAAAATCAACTGATCATTAGATCGTATGTTCAACATCTATTTCAAAATACAGCCATAAAAGAAGGTGCAGTGCTGTTCTATTAGTCTCAAGTTGGAAGTCAGCCTAACGCTGTATTCGTCCATGAAGTTTTCTTCTGACATACAGTACTGCAGTGACACTGGACAGAACAACTTATGCAGGACCTTGCCCCTTTACCTCAGCTATATTTGATGAACCAGAAGAACCCACAGAGCTTGGAAAATTGGTTCCCATAGGAATGACTGTGGTCATCTTTTGTTTTTGTTATTTTCACCTTTTTTATCATGCCTGACAATTTTTGTTACAGAGAGTTTCTTTAGACACTAGGCAGGAGAGATGAGTATTTACTGTGCAAATAAACACAGCTAGAAATATTCTAAGAATATAAGATTCACTTTGCTCTCGGTATGATTCTTATAGTGAAATAGAAAATACATATTTAAGATATCTTTCTCCACAGCCAATCTCAACAAAAACCTTGAAATCTCAACATATATTCCTTTTGGCAGGCAATAAAAAAAAATTAATAAATAATATATACAGATCATGATAACATTTAAACAGTCACACTAGAGTTCAGCTGTGTTAATTAGATTACAAGTAGGAGGCAAATGAATGATTCAAAATAAACTATACGTAAATAAACAGCTAAAGATTTGCTAAGGGACTACGTTGAAATTATCGACTTAATTCTTCCTAATACCAACCTCCCAAACTGATTTTAAATCTTCACAGGAATGGTCTGCAAAATATATACAAATGCAACGGTGGGATACAATACTATGCTGGGATTAATGATCCATGCTTTTTCTGTAGAGAACGGACATTCTGCAGAAGAACCAGGCTGACACACTGGGCTAGGAAGAAGCATATCTTAAATTGCCTGAGTTGTCATAAAGGGTGATAAATGTTGAGTAAGGTACACCCACATATAGATGATTTTTTCTTTTGTTAAAAATATTATTTTTCTCTGGAATTTGTATTTGATGTTCAAGTAATTGGTATTTCACTTGAACTAGGCTGTCTGATCATTAAACACCCCTGCTATTAGATAGCCAGGGTAAAATGCATTGTCGCCAAGGTAAAACAGGTTGATACATGTTAAATCATATTCTGCAACCCAGTCTACACATGAGAAAACTGTGGAATAAAATTTTATGAGCAATACGGAGTCAAGAACTAACATCTTACATCATACTCAACAAATACCTTTATGTAAGTTAACAAATACCTTTATGTAAGTTAAATAGCTTTGTTGCCCAGTTGACTTCTGGGTCCTCGCTCCCTAACTTTCATTACTACACAAATCTCAGTTCATTCAGAACTTTCTAGAGAAAACCAATTAATTCTTTCCAAAAGAAAATTTGTGTACGGTTCTGAGGATGGCTTGCTCCAGAGATCATTTGTACAGGCACAAATACGCCAGACTTGCTTTCTTTGCCCTACACAGTTCTCTAACGTGCTTCCCACAGGTTGTGTACCTGTAAGCATTGCCTGCCCTTGGGAAACACCAAAGGAGAGCCCACCCTCACACTCTCTTTTGTGTTTTAAAATTCTCCTGCTGAGGACTACAGCATACCCTTTGTAGTATTTCAGACACCCTGCTCAGAGAAAGCACACAATAAATGATTGCTTTGTCTTAGGGTGATAGAGGCATTATTACAGAGAGCCAGGACCATGTGCTATGTAGCATGGAGGCAGCAAGTCCGGTCTGAGAGGGGGTAGCCCTGAGTGATTCTCTGCACATGAGCCATTCTGCACCACTTGGCATGGGATCAGCCCCTTGGGGTGGGTGCAGGTGCAGCCAACTGCTAAAAATGAATCCAAGGTGAACGCAGCACTAGAAAGTGTGGCAGCTGATACCAGATTTCTGCTACCTGCTCGCTTCTTAATACTATCATGAAAGCCTTAAATCTCCCTTGAAATTCTAGAGATTATTTTCTGTTTAGATGTAAATATTCACGCTTGTACTCAACATCATTGTAGTCAACCCCTCAGCTGCACGCACTTAGAGAAAGAGAACAAAACAAAACAGAAAAGCACATAAAAAGCAAGGTCTACTTTATTGCACTGCAGCTGAGATTTGTAAGACACTTGGAGGTAATTTCACCACTGTCTATATTCCAATGGTACGTGAGGAGAGTATGTCTATAAGCACATACATACACAGAGAAAGAACGTGCAAACTTATCTATCTCATCCTCAAGGCATCTATAAAGCTATCAGTGGAGGGGTGCATGAAGTATATCAAGCCTGGTTTCTCCAGGCCCATTCACTTTTAGGAGCAGTGAAAGTCTCATCACTGAAGGAATGCTAAAATGCAGCATGCTGCAGAGAGACACAAATTATTACCCTGCCTTTCCATGAGGTTACCTCTACAACTGGATGTATAGTTAGCTCTAATGGAAAAGTATCATAACAGAATGAAAAAGAAGATGAAAGCTTATGGAGTGTAAACGTCTGACACGAGTCCGAATCTGCAAACAAAAACTGACTGGCATTTTGGAGTATGAGCATCCCAAGTAAATCTTTCCCTCGCTGATCCTCAGTAACTCTGTGTCATCTTTGGGATAAGTGCAGACCATGGCAAAGCTCACAAAACAATTCCCGAAGTTTAAATGGAGCCTTGAGCGTTACCTGATCTTGCGCCTCTCCCTTCATTAGAAACTGCGCTACATGGCATATCCCTCGGATCAGCCTCTTACGATACCAGCACCCCCAGGACAGCAACTACATTCAACATTAACAGAAACACTTTTACTACTCCGCTTTAGGCAGGGAAGTGTCATGTCCTGACCGTGAGTCTGTTGCCCAGCATCTGCAATGCTGTTTCTCACAGATAATGAGTCACGCAGAACAAACTAAAGGAACAGAAGGATCAATAGCTAAAACGAAACACAACCACCAGAAAATAAACCATATGAAGGTACACTAAATGATCTATTGTCATCTACTAAACTGGAAACTCTAGGGACATGGTCAGTCTCTTTAAATACCTTCAGGGTATATATATAAAAGAAAGAAGGGATTCATTTAGTCTAGAAAATGGTAAAGACAGGGGGCATTGGCCAAAAGCAAAGAACAGAAAAGTGGTGGCAGTAAATAAGAAGAAGGTCTTAACTTTAAGATCAATCGGTTGCAGAAATAAGCTCCTTAAGGGCATTTGGTCAAGGCACTGTCATTGCAGATGCTACAGCGGAGGCTAGATAAATCGTTAGTTGGAATGATGTGACACAGTTCTGCAGGGGGCTGAGTAGCTGCCCAGTCTGATGTTTTTTAGCATTATTATTGCACAAATAATATCACACATACAGCTCACTTGCCCCTAGGTTTCACATTTTTGCTGTAATGCAGGTCTAAAAAAGACCAAAGATGGAAGAGACACTTAATTTCAATGTCCAGCTGTTTGTGTTTTGAATGTCTCAAGAATTAACTGTTATATTTTTAGAATCTCATTTAGATACTGCTGAGACTCTAATTTTACACCAACTTTTTATGCATAAGAGTTGAAATATTTGTCAACACCAGCTGGATTGATATTAACCACAAATCTCATCACTTAAAAGTAACTTTTAGGAGCATACCTTTTTCTTATGAAGTTCCTGTCTTTGGCAAAATTTAATTTTCTTTTTTTTGAATGCTTTTGAGAGATGTGGGAAGAAATGACCGTAGAAGTACAAAATGCCAAAAGAGCCATTAAGAAGGAAGCCATTTTCTTCATTCATGAATAAAAATTTGTAGATGAACCATTATTTAAGCAATAATTTTTTAAATGAAACAAATAGGAGGGAAATCTGAATCCACAGAAGCCCTGAGTATCTTGTGTGAATTCCTTATTTAAAAGAAGACAATTGCAAAATTCCTTTGACACTAGAAAGATCAGGATTTCATTACATTTCATGGACATCAGCTCCCACGAGTACACAGATTAAAATGATAGGATTAGATAAACAAAAAAACAGATTGTGTAATGCTGTGAATTTATGCTCCTCGTAACAGCTAAACCTATTATGTCTGATAAGCTATTAAACGGATCTAACCACCATTAAATGGTGCCTTTTTGCAGAAAGAAGGTGTAATAGAAATACACTTTCTTAGTTACAGTGATAGGAAATGACACAGAATAAGAATCACATGTGCATATGCTGAGCCAGTATCACGTAACGGCAAAGGTAACACAACCACCTGCACTGTTTGTGTTAGTATGAAAGCAAAGCTTATTTACAGGCTCCAGAGAGACAAAGTCTGATACCAGCAGCTAATAACTAACAGTACAATGTTGCAATACAACTGGGCTAGCTAGGATCATTGAAGAAGACTATGTTTGGGGATTTTCTTGCAAAGATGATAGATGAGGTTTGCTTTCTTTCTACTAAACATGTGGAGCTACACTGTCTTCAATGTAATATTTTCTTTACTACTTTTCTCACTGTACAGTGTCCAGAATATAGCAAAATCAAATTTTTACTCCTGTCAAATATTACATTATGATCACTTCTCAACGACAAGGTCATTTAGGAAGACCAGGGAAATAATTGTCCCCAAACCTTATACTCTAGTAGTCATTATATTAAATATTGTTTACTGAAGGAAAGCTGATTTTTTTTTCTTTACACTCTTTGTGTAGACTTTGCAAACAAGTATCTTACTCCTTAATCTTGCATCAGATTCAATGTTTGGGGCTTTATATGATCCAGAGCCTTTTTTACAGGCATAAAACATTAACCCTGTGTTATACAAAGAATTTGTTACAATCTGTTTTCCTAAATGCATTTTAGAAATGTAATAAAAATAAGAGTTAACAAAACTGTATGGCACCTAGATACTGAAAATAAGTAATATATGCTGGATATGGTAAACTTGTGACTTTAGACTGATAATTCTGTGAAAGCAAAAATGCTATTTAAAAGTAACTTTACTAAGTCTTCTTGTTTTCATTTTGTGAGGGGTTTACCTTAAAATGAATGTGTACTTAAAAGGGGAATTAGGATTGGGGATTCTAGCTAGTGATTAATTTAACATGTGGGTTTTTTTCAGGTACAGCGCCCAGAAGAAAAACACTCTTGTATATAGTAGACATTCTAAAGCATTTTTGCTTTTAGCATAAGGACCTCAAATTGGCTTCTATCATCTCTTATCTGATTTGTGTTGCCTGATACTGATTCCAATATGTGCACAGCTCCCACTGTCATTGGAGAAAAACAGTACTGAAAATATTATTCACAGCATTCAGCAATTTGGACAGATGCACACTAAAGAAATTATAGCACACAAGCATACTAGCCAACAGGGTCTCTAGTCCATCAGCTTTCACACAAACTTAATAGTTCAAAGGACGTGCTGTAGCTACTGCAGCTGCACTGTATGAAACATACGAAAGGTTCAAATCTGAAAAAGATATTTTGATAAATTGAAACAAATAATTCATTACGGTTATGTGAAAATGGTAGGCCATTGTGTTGCAATATTAAATAAAGAGTTTGGGTAGGAAGGAAGCATAACGACGCTTAGAAGAGGAGGGACAGGAGGAATGATGAAATAGATACAGGGGGATATGATAACGAGGAACAAGAAGAAAAAAGCTCATGGAACCATGGAACTCCCAGGACTCTGGAATATTGGCTAGATGTGTGTTTTCTTTTGCCAGCCTGGTGAAGAACCTCATGCCAAGTATTTCGTAGTTACTGTTCTCCTTGGTTCCACTTAAAAGCCAATCACAAAGCTAGCATGATTTGTCCCCCCCCACATCTCACATGTTTTGATTTAGAAGTGCTTACAAAGATTAAAGCAAATCTACATATTTCAGTGTAGTCTATAATACATTTTCCATAATTTAGACAAAGGAGTGTTTCAAATGATCTTTAAAAAAACTGATCACAAGATCAGTTAGACAGTTTTTTTTCTTTCAATCACTGTAAAAAACATAAAGGAGTTAATAAATATTGCATTATTTCATTCCTTTTAATTATGGTGATCCAACTAGACATCCATATAGCCATGAGTTATTTGTTCCTTGGGATAAAAAAAAAAAAAGTGTCATACTGTTTTGTGTTAATCCTGGTGGGCAGCTACATACCACACCCCGTTCACTCACTTCCCCCCACCCCCAGTGGGATGGGGGAAGAGGAAAAGAGGAACAAAAGTAAGAAAACTTGGGATCAAGATAAAAACCAAAAAAGCTAAAAAACATCAAAGAAGAAATTATTTAATAAAAGGAAGAGAGAAGAAAACAAAACAAAACAAATATGCAAAGGCAATCACTCGTCGCCTCCCAAGGGGCCTAGTCAGTTCCCAAGAAAAAGATGGCTAACCCTCCTAAAAACCCCTCTTTTCCTTTTTACTGCGGAGCATGATATTATATGGCATTGAGCATCTGTTTGGTTAGTTCAGGTTATCTGCATAGTTGTGTCAATTCCCAACCTATTGTTCACCCCCCAATCTATTCACTGGGAGAGCAGAATGAGAAGCAGAGGTGGCCTTGATGCCATGCAAATACTATTCAGCAAAAGCTAGAACATTAGTGCCTTATCAGCATTGTTTTGGTCAGAAATCTAAAACACAGCACCATACGAGTCGCTATGAAGAAAATTAACTTTAGCCTAGACAGATCCAGTACACATACATAATATCAAAAGTTAATAACAGGTAAATTAATTTAGAATGGAACATATGATTGACTATTTTCCTTCAACATCAGCACAAATTCCATTTTAAATAGGAATATAAATTACAAATTTTCCATCTACTTTCAGATTTTAAAACAGCTGAATTCAAACTCAAGTTCAGTCCTTTTTGTGAGGGAGGTGGGGAGGCAAAGAAAAACCCTGTAGAAACAGAACAACTGTAGCACGAATAAGGCTTTAGGTTAAATTTTTACAGATTAATAAATCACTGGAAGAACTGCAGTTTAATATTTTAATCTTAGCAATCATGCCTGCAAGCCTCCCTCTAAACTATGTACCGAATTATATACTTATTGTGAGTGTTCTCTGATGTTGTACTGAATAAATTATCAACTTTGGCTGATAGCTGTCACACATAAATAAAGATAAAGCACTATATATTTTAATTAATACATTTATTAAATGAAAATTAGGAGATTATCAACTAAATTAAAAAGCTAGCCTATAATTATCATAGCTTTAAATGGCAGGTTAAATGTATAATCATCAATTAAAAGCGTAATTCATTAATATAAGGAGAATTTCAGAGGTTTGTTGTTGTTTTTTGTTTTTTTTTTTTTTTTTTTCATTTGCAGTTCTTTAATTATAAAAGGATAGGTCAAATTATCTTGCTTTTCAGTGATGGTCATGTAAAAGTTACATGAAATTAACGTGCAATTAAAGAAAGATGAAATGAACTTTTAGCTTTGGAGGGCACTTATATGGCTCCCGAGAGGTTAAATTAGGGAATTAAAAGCCAAGGTCTTTACACTAGTGTGGAAATTGATTATTGCTAAGCAGAAGACTATTAAACAACTAATAAACCAACAAAATGTGATTTTTTTTATTTTAGTAGAATTCATCAAGACAGTTCCCATCAAAGCTGGCAGAGCTATCTGTCTTACACGACTGACCGATGCAGATTTCTATCATATATAATGTCATGCACCTTTATGTGGGCAGCTAAATCAAGCCTTACGTGCTTACTTACTGTGGCTAGATCTCCACTGACTATAATGGGAGCTTTCACACCTGTTTCAAACGTGGGCACCAAATTTAAAATACTTAGTGTATTTCCTGTATATATACATACCTTCAGGGGTTCTGTTTCCCCGGAATTTAAATCTTTGCGTTTGCGCCTCAATTTTTTTTTCCTGAGTTCAGCTGACAGCAGCAACACGGGATGGAGAATTGTATGGAACATCCCCACTCCTTGCTTGATTTCAGCACTCCTGCTCTTTGTCATTATATGTTTAAGAAAGATAAAATTAAGCTTGTTCCCTTAGAAACACAAAATTCCTCGTTTCTATTCAGAATGTTCTTGGCTATCACGTTTTACATGGAGACATGACAGAGGAGGATTAAACACAGGTAAAAAAATAATTTAAATTTACTACAAAACTCACAAATTTCCTAGGACTCACAAAATCTGATAGCTACAGTGTCAGTGATTGAAAGCATTTAAAGATCAGTCATTAAGACATTATCATTTTCTCTTACAATTTTCTCTTACAGTTATATCAGTCCCAACTAGTCACATTATATATATTTTAAAAAAATAAATCCACTTCATGCTTAGAAATTTAGAGCATTATGAAATGCAGCAACTATAATAAGTAAACGACTTTGAGATGAGCCAGGGGAAATATCATTATAGCAATCAAAGCTAGCAATGATGTTGTTGAATAATACTATTAAGCAGCTTGTGAGCTAAATAATATATGCATTTATCAAGGAAACTTTTTTTAAAAAGAATATAGAAGACAACAAGCTCAGAAAGACAGTCAGAGGAAGAAGTCCATTTAGATTAGCTTTCCACATTTCACAGATTTAATATGACAAGTCAGATATTTTATTTGAGAGGTCCCACTCGTAGTATCTATCAAATTTTTAATAGTAGTAAATAACATTATTAAATGTGTTTGTCAGTTACACAGAGAAATTAATTCATTCTGTTTAATGTATTCTCTATTTTTGTCCTAAAGATTGAAAAGAGATCAGTATCTCAGGCAGAGCTTTCATGACCCTGGATGAATAAATAGGACAGCAAAGAGCTATATTCATAACCTTTAGATCCCTGAATTTACGCATCAGTGAAACATACTTTGCCAGAGAAGGAATTAAACTAGAAACTGCCTCTTAAGGAGGGGATAGAGAAATCCATTAAGTCTCGGCTGGATTCCTTAGTGTTTCAGGGAATGTCAACAAATTAGCTTTTATTATTTGTGCCTCTAACAATTACAAGCTCAGTGATGTTTAGAATAGAACCTAGTGAACTGAAAATGCAAATCACAAAAGAACAATTTAAAAGAAAATATTTAAGGTAGTGTAATTAAAATAGAATTAAAATAAACATAGCTATGCTTTAATCTGAAGGCTCTTTGAGTTCAGCATCTATTTCAGAAAGGGCAACTTCATCTCATTTGTGGGGAGAGGGGAAGAAAGAAAAGAAACACATTGGTGGAGGCTTTAATTCTTGACTTTGAAAAAGCAAATGAGTGTTTAACAACTTCCTTTTGGCAACCAATTAAAAAAAAATTGTTAACTAAAAATATGATTAGCTTCCCTTAACTGCTGTCACCCAGATTTTAAATCTTGCATTCATCTTTTTCCCCCAGTTTTAAAACCAAGTCAGCTGTGTCTTCCGAATTCAAGCTGAGAACATATTTGAACATGCCTTAGAAGGCAGCATCTGCTAGTCCTCCTCTTTTCCAGCACAGGGTGCCAAACTTATGATCAGAAAGAAATTAAAGAAAATGCACTTTGTGTATGGAAAGAGCAATTTTCACTTTCTTTCATTAGCTTTCAACTTTCCACTGTTCATTTCTTTTTAACATCTTGCCTATCTGTTATGAGATAGCATCAAGATTCCTTATTCACCTGCTCTGCACTCCTTGTTTCTTCTTTTTCTTTTTATTGTATTCTTCTTAAACTAGATCTTTTTTAAATATTTCACTTTTTTTTTTTTTTTTTTATGGAGACATAAACAGACTTGACTGGTTGGTGAAAAAACAGAAATGCAAATGTATATTGTCTTACATACTATAGTTTTATAGTGACACAACATGACAAACTTCTGGAGATCCCAGATAAATCACAATCCAAAATGACAAATGTCTGTCAAAATAGTTTCAACAATCCTTCTAAGTACGATTTATTGCATGTTTTAAAGATACAGAATACCAATACGACTTAACAATACGTGAGGAAACCGGTACATGTTGTAAGGATACATTAACCATTATGTATAAGAAAATGTTAAGCAGAGGCACATGAAAGAGACTAAAAAATAAAGGAAAATACACCAACCTAACTTTTTAAATTTCACCACTGTTAAGCTCTAGTAGGAGTATCAATGATGCACTCAGAAATCACTGAAACACCATACTGCATATGACAACAACATGAATAAAAAGGAAATATTTCATTATTTTTGTTCTTATTTATTGATAAACTATTTGGCAAAGTATAAACTGCTGAACATGAATGTAAGAACCTCTAGCACTGCATAAGATTTTTTAGGATTTGTATTTAAAGAATATGTTCAACCTCATGTGTTTACTGAAGCACAATCAGCGCCTATAAATATGCATATTATTTGAACCACTTGAGCTCCACATCTCTTAAAAACAAGATTATCATGAAGTTCATAAGAAACACATGCAATCAGACACTTCTTTCACTCCAGGTTAAATTATAAAATATTAGTATTTTAGGGTGATGATAATTGTAATATTCCAGATGGTCACAGAAAAAAGTAATGGAAGGAATAACATTTGAGCTGAATATTTCAAATTCAATTAAAAAAATGTCAGTTACCCATGAGTTTTAGCTGGGCTGGAAAATGAACTGTTCTCAGAGAAAGCGGTAATCTATTGTTTTCCAAATTGCAACTTCAGTGCTGATAATGTTACAAGCTCTATAGAAAGCAACAAACAAATCCCTGTGTTCTTCTATGGTGGACATTAAAAAAACCCAACTATCACAGTTACAATGAACAAGGTACTGAATGACTGTGCTGGAGGTTTTATTAAAGCCAACAATATTCTGAACAAAGGTCTTATCATATACTCGCTTCTGTATCGTATTAATTGGTTTCTTATCATATTAGCCAACTCCCCTCTCCCTAATAGCATATGAAAGTGAATAATATGTTAAAACGTTGATAATACTTTAAGACTTATTAACAACTTTCATGAGATTAGCTGCTTCTTTTTTTCACCAGCACAGTAAAGCTCTCAGATCATATGCTGTCAAGTATCTTTCATATCATATTAGTTTAAATGAAATCATTAAGACAAAAGGCAGGCCAAAGATATGATATAAAAGTCTCACTGTTTAAGTAACTTCCTAAGTATACAGGCTTATATTTTATTACACTAAATCACAGAAAGCATTTCTACTGTCGATATTTCCCTCATATCATTATTATGATTATAGATGATTATGCTCCATATAACAGTCAAACAAAAGGCAGTCTTAGCATTCTCTCTTCACAGTGCAGCCACTGTAATAACTCAGGTTCCTGGAATATGTCCATTGACGTATGACTATTGCATCAAGGGGTGATGAAGTCCTCACTCTTTTTCCTGTATTTCCAGTTGGATACTCTTGGATAACTGACTACGATACTAGCATGGTATCTCAATTAAGGAATATCTTGGAGCTGATATGGTCACTGACTAAGGATATAAACATGGCTTTCCAGCTGTGGTTTATTCATTTAGATAAGAAACATATTCCAATTTGAATTAAAACAAATTTAAAATGAAACCTTTTTTAAAAGATAGAAGCTGCCAAATTTCCTCACGTAAACACATATCTATTCATTAAGAAAGTTTGGAGAAATTGCCAAAGAGGGAGTTCTCATAACTTAATATGCAGGATGTATTATGTTGTTCTGTAATGCAAAAGGTGCATAATGCTAATGGCCTCCCTCTCCTTGAGGGAAAGTAGTGCCATTTACCTCAGCATCCAGCAGAGCATTGAGAAGGTGCCTGTAACATCAGCAAAAGAAGATGAATATGCTTGACTAACCTGATCTCCTTCTGTGACAATGTGACCCGCTTAGTCGATGAGGGAAAGGCTGAGGATGTTGCCTACCTAGACTTTAGTAAGGCCTTTGACACCATTTCCCTCAACATTCTCTGGGAGAAAGTGGATGCTCGTGGCTTGGATGGGCGTAAATTTCACTGGGTAAAAAACTGACTGGATGGCTGGGCCCAAAGAGTTGTGGTGAGTGGAGTTAAATTCAGTTGGCAGCTGGTCACAAGTGGTGTTCCCCAGGGCTCAGTACTGGGGCCAATTCTGTTTAATATCTTTATCGATGACCTGGACGAGGGGATTGAGTGCACCCTCAGTAAGTTTGCAGATAACACCAAGTCAGGTGGGAGTGTTGATCTGCTTGAGGCAAGAAAGGCTCTACAGAGGAATCTGGACAGGCTGGATTGATGGACCAAGGCCAATTGTATGAGATTCAACAAGGCCAAGTGCCGGGTCCTGCACTTGGGTCACAACAACCCTATGCAACACTACAGGCTTTGGAAAGACTGGCTGGAAAGCTGCCCAGCAGAAAAGAACCTGGGGGCATTGGTTGACAGCCATTTGAATATGAGCCAGCAGTGTGCCCAGGTGGCCAAGAAGGCCAATAGCATCCTGGCTTGTATCAGAAACAGTGTGGCCAGCAGGGCTAGGGAAGTTATTGTCCTCCTGTACTTGGCACTGGTGAGGCTGCATCTCAAATACTGTCTTCAGTTTTGGGCCCCTCCCTACTAGAAAGACATTGAGGTGCTGGACCATGTCCAGAAAAGGGCAATGAAGCTGGCAAAGGGTGTAGGGCACAAGTCTTATGAAGAGCGGCTGAGGGAACTGGGGTTGTTTAGCCTGGAGAAAAGGAGGCTGAGGGGAGACCTTATCGCTCTCTACAAATACCTGAAAGGAGGTTAACCTCTTCCCGCTAGTAACAAGCAACAGGACAAGAGGAAATGGCCTCAAGCTGTGCCAGAGGAGGTATAGATTGGATATTATGAAAAATTCTGTCATGGAAAGTGTTGTCAAGCATTGAAATAGGCTGCCCAGGGAAGTGGTAGATTCACCATCCCTGGAGGTGTTTAAAAGACACGTAGATGTGGTGCTTAGGGACATGGTTTAGTGATGGGCTTTGCAGTGCTAGGTTAATGGTTGGACTCAATGATCTTGAAGGTCTTTTCCAACCTATATCATTCTATGATTCTATATGAGAAAGTTTGTATGCATCTTGCTTACTGTTTTATTACTGGGAATTAGCAGTATTTTAATAAAACTGTCTATAGGTGTGAGTGGCACTGTAATTTGACTAATAATAACTTTAGTTTTATTTTGAATATACAGTTCAAATTTTTATTAAACAATCAGTAAATTGCTGGTGCTTCATAAGGTGCATTTCCTTAACACAAATTTCACAAATTTCTATGCATGTGTCTGCATAGAATTATCTGTAGAAGGCTTATCGCACTTAGCATGTACACCACATTTATTTAACTAAGCATAAGCTCATCACAGGTACCCCTTGATTGTATTCATGAAATGATCTGTATTCATCTTTTGAATCTGCAGACAAGACTATCTGCTATTATCTGCATTAGCATGCAGGCCAGAAAAGAACCCAGTAAAATGGACCCAAAGGCATTTAAAAGAGCTATCTCTATAGGCTGCAACTTTTTCTGAAAATTTGGGAGAGATGGGAATGAGTGGATGGAGACACAGTCAGAGCTTTTATTCTGCTGTCACCCTGAAATGGCTAGCACAGCTGAGTTAGTGCAGAAAGAAGCAATGAGTCAGATACCTGCAACTGGCATAGTTTATTTTCCTTTAGGAACAAGGGTAGAAAAAACGACAGCTATGATTTTCTGAAGCACAACCTGGTCTCAGTGCTCTACTCCTGAATAGCAAGAATTGCACTTCCTTTTTCTAAAGGCAAAATTTCCCTGCAGTATTTCTTCAGCAGAAGCTGTAATAGAGGTACAGTGTTGCAGATCGAACTACAGTCTTGAAAACTGTGGCAAGTGACCCATTATCTAAAGTTTCAGTTCTAAATTTATTTCTTTTTCTAGTCAGCTGTGTTAATAGATCTTCTCTGTAGCATTCCACCTTCTGGATTGTAGCTATAATAGGACAGATAAATCTTAACAGGTAATAAACCACCTATGATTCCCTCCCTTTCAAATACATAATATTTGCATATGAATGAAAGCAGAACTGTGCCTCAACATACATTTTAGGCATGACTTACATTATAGTGCCCCAGATTTCCTATTTAAATAAGTTTATAGTGCCTTTGTTTCCTCCAGTTAGATTGGGTTTGATAATATTTGGTTTAACATTTATTATCTTAAGGAAAATGCCTTGAAGTGGCAGATGCAACAGATACTATATATTATTCCCTAGCAGTAACCTGGAAATCAATGGATTAAAAAACAGAATACAAAATCCCCCACCAAAACCTTCAATAAACAACCAAAACCAACAACCCCAAAAAATCAAATAGAAATAAAATAAATAACTTACCAATATATATTGGTAGAGACACATTCAGAAAGAGACTGAGATAAAGATTAAGATTATATAATCATGAAAAATAAGCATGTAACTTGTAATCTTTCTACTGTGATATGAGAACATTTGTCTTGACTAATATGGTCCCATTTCTAAGAAGGAAAGATAACAGATATGCAAACACGTAATTCTGCCTTCATAAGTATATATTTACCTACATATTATGTGGTTGAATATATACATTCAGAAATACTTATATGTATGTATTACTATAATATCAGTGGTTTATTTTGATACTTTCAAATGACAGTATTGTATAACTCTATTGTTGCTCACGTACCATTTCTGTAAAGTAATCACCTTTAAAATTGAAAGCAAAAGAGGTATGGAAAGAGAAGAAAAATGAACTTTATTTTTAATAGGCTTGGTATATGCACAAATTTGATTAAAAAATAGTTAAGAAAGTAAGTATCAAATGGCATAGTTTTAGTTTTAGAAACTTTTTCAAGAATTACATGTATTTCGCTAAGAGAAAATTAAAGGTACTGTGTTTTCCTAAACGTGTAGTCTGAACACTTGCCTTCAGTACTACACCTTGCTCAAGTTAGTATACTTGGCTACCTCAGTCATTTTTTGCTGCTAATCTAATCTCTCTGTAAAGTATCAGCATCATTTTGTGGTCCCATTACAGTCTTTCTGAGGGGGCTGAGTCTCCCCATCTCTTTCCAGATGAATAGTCAAAACATTAGACCATAGAGACAACATGGGTACAATTAATCTTATCTACTTGAAACACAACTACAATGTAGGCAACAGAGCTAATCAGTCTAGTCTCCTTTATAATCAATGGAGAGAAACAGATGCTGTTAGCATGAAATTTATTTGATCTCTTAGATATCTGCTTTAGGATAAGATGAATTATGCCTAGAACTGCCTTTTTCTTCCGTAGCTTGTAATCAGAGTCTAGATAGGTAGCTCAGACATAGATGCTGCCTGTAAGATAAACGCCATCCCTTTTTGCTCTCTAAGTGTACCTACTTCATTTTTTTGGCATATTGATTTACATAAAATGAAGGATTTAGAGTACTCACCCCTGATAAAGAATAAAGATCCTCTTCCAGTGCCTATTTAATAAAAAAGTTCAAACAGGGACAACCACAACGAGACTGAGAGAAACCCAATCCAAAAGAGTCAATAAATGGATTTGTTTTCCTTATTCTAGAGAGCCAGCTCCGAGTGTCTGCTTGGTCTCATTCACGGCAATTTTGAAAAACAGGTATTACCCATTCTCTGAAAGTATAGTAGTCCTTGAAAAAATGGCTATTCTGAGCTAAATAGGCCTCACACTCTTCTTTAAGAGTTTCAGAAGTTTTAGTTTTATTAAATGCAGACCACAAAACTTAAAAAATCATGAAAGACTCCACAGAATAGAAAAATAATTTCCCATTCAAATAGAAGATCAAAAAAAGATTTTTAAGAAAACAACAGTGTGCTTCACAATAAAGTTCAATAACTGCTATGGGTTCATCTTTGCCCTTCAGAAAGCAAATTTCTCTTCAATCTGCATAACTCCTTCAGTCAAACCTGTGCAAATAGAAACATGCCAAGGTCCTTGTTTGTCCCTTTGAGCAACATGGAAGTCAAAGCATTGGAGCTAACTATATAAACGAGAATAGATAAATGTATTAAATAACATTTAAGGTGACTTTGACTGCCAAGAAACAACATTAGAAGATTCTCACTCTGGCTCTGTCTTGGCTTAGTGTCAAATGTGAACACTGAGCCAAGCCAGCCACAGGTGCTGAACTCTAATTTAACTTTAACTTTCATTACACTCCTCACCACATTGTGGCCAAAAGACTAGACCTGCCAAATCTTCAGCTGGAACCAAAAAGGCTCTTAATTGGCCACCAAGGGTGAAGACAATAAGAAAGAAGTCCTGTTTTGTTTCCCATTGGGAGACTGAGAGTCTGATATCATAAAGTACAACGATGAGTTCCAGAGTCACTACATGTTTTTGGCTTCCAGCGTACCAGTACTTTCTCTCATCTTCCAAATCATTAGACTAGGCAAAATGTTTCCTTCTTCATTTTTTATTTATAGAAAATCCAGGAAAATAACTATGTTTATATAGTCAATATTAGTCCAGGTGTGCACATATACACAAAAAAAACCAAAAAGCAAACCCAAACCCAACCCTCCTGTTAGCATGGCTTTAGCATGTTGCTATATGAACAACAATTCATTCCCTGTTGTTCCAAGCAGATTCCCATCCCAGCCTGATATTAATCTTCCAATCTGTTCTACAGAGGAAACTATAAGCAGTTGAATACTTAAAGCAGTGTGGCCTGTGCTTTTTTAAAAGTCATCAGGGCAATTTCAGACAAAGGGAACAAGTGATTAACCACTGAATCTCTTGGTCAATTGTAAAGATCCTCAAGTGCAAGATTCATTCACATAAGTTAGTCTTCTAAAATCAAGTTGAACATATCATCCATGCTGCCCCTATAGTTAAAAGAAATAAAAAGCCACTTTCAAATTTAGGTAAATAACACCATTTTAAGATGGAGTTAAATCATTCTCTGAAGGTACCCCTCTCTATTGTCTACAGAAACAGGCTGGAAGAATAGTTTGACCGAGACAAAGAATTACTAATTATCGATGCATTTGATTGTAACTGAGTTCACTGGGAACTAAGTGCCTAATTGTCTTCACTCCATTAAAGGAGAGACGAAAGAGGTAAAATACTAGTTATTTACTGATAAAAAGGTAAAAATACCTTTTTGTTCTACATAAAGCAGAACAAGGTTATTACAGTTATTTTCCATAGAGATTCCTCGTACATTGTTTCCTCTCTCCCACTTTGTGATGTTTGCTGGCTTTTTGGATCCTTTCTTTTCAGCATTTCTGGAATATGAACTATGGGAAAATTGGAATTGTACAGTTTTAATGTACACGTATCATGTTTTTTGGTGGCATTGATGTCTGGTATAAACATCAACTTGTGAAGAGAAAAACTTCTGAAGTCTAGGAACACTAAACACTGATCAATTTGCCCCTGTCTCAAGACATAGGGAATTCCTGAAAAATGGCGGCATCTCTTCTGGCATGACAGTTTTACTATAAACAAGAAATGCTGTTTGTTTGAACAGCAGAAGTTTGATATAGGCTTCTTTGACCTCCTCTCAAACTGCTGTAAAATATTTAATTTCGATGTTTGTTACAAACCATGGCTATTGTCTATGATATAAAATATCAAAGAATTTACAAAAACAAATAAATACAGAATCACCTTTTCTAACTGACTATATTTTGGCAAAATATTTACCTGTCTAAAAACTAACCTGTGTACCACATTCTCACTACTTTTTCCATTCTATTTTAAAATAGCATTTGACTATCCTTGAAACAGACAGTTATTTTTCTCATGTTAGCTGTTCTTGTTGCTCCTTACCATCCAGAAAACTACCTTTATGTATGTCCAAGTCCTAGATGCTGCACAGCTGATATTGCAATCTGCTAATATCTGATTTTTGGACAGCCAGTTGTACTTGTCTCATGACAAAACACTCTTGCTCTCTAACACACTAAGAATTAATATTTACCCTTACTGAACCTTTCAGCCTGTACCAGAAACTTAAACATAAGCTGTCCAAATCTCCATCCACCCTTGACTGGGAAGATTAATAATAATTCCTTTTGATCAGAATTACTCTGTTGGCCAGCAATGGTTTCCATGGTAATCAGGTGGTAGACAGAGCTGAAGCAGATTTCATCAGTTGTAAAACAGCATTAGAATTATCCTACACTTCTAATTATATCTTAGTAGGACTGACTTTTACATACTGTAGCTCAGAGGCATAAAAAGAAGACAGTTTTAACTATTGGAAAGCTTCCATAAGGAAAGAAATTGGAGTGCCCTCTTCTAATAGCTGGGGCTTTTGGGGGTGTTTTGGGGTGGCTCTCTTTTGTTTGTTTAGTTGTTTAGGTTTTTTTTTTTCTGGTAGTAGTGTTGTAAATTGGAGGATTTTTGTAAAAGGAATGAAATACAATGAACTACAGTTAAGATGCACCTGCTGTATAACACTGAGACTTTTAGTCAGTGTTTCACGTGCTAATGGGAGCAAGTCAAACTGCTGCAGGTCTTAGGAATTTCACGTCAGAATAAATCATATATCTTCAAAACCAGTAGGTTTAAATGTAAGGATAGGTGATTCCAGCAGCAAGGACAAACACATTTTCCAGCTCGTGCTGTTAACATTTGTATTGTTATTATTATTATTTTTCTGATTATTTCTGTTTGCTTCTTTAAAGAAAAAGTCCTTGGGAAAATCCAATATGAGATTTTTATTCCACAGTCCAGCTGGTTCCCCTGGCATAGCAGTAGCCAGCGTATGATAAGCATGCCAAATGAATACTTAATCCTTATTTTAGTGGCAAACTCAAGAGTTGGTTGATGCATGTTCAGAATATGAATTAAACTTGAAAAGAAGGCAGCTGAAAATTGCTATATATGCCTGCATTTACCACACCACAGCTTAATTCAAAGGATGGTGGTACATTTACAGTAAGTATTTCTGGAAGCTCTAGATAGACTTAGGAGTGACAGAAGGGAGAAGAAGAAGGGAATAACTTCATTAAATGGGTTTATTTTGTAGGTGAAAAAGACATGGGATAAGGCTGAATGGAGAGAAACAATGCATATTTGATGAGACTCTAGAATTACAAATTTGGAGGCTTTGGCTCAAAATTGATTTTTAAACCTATAGACCTTGTGTACATACCTGACTGCAAGCATTTGTGTTACATGAACAGCTATAGCTGTATGTACCCAAACTCAGAGACTCATCTTTGAAACTATGACACAATAAGTCGTGTAGTCAATAACAGGAAATCATAGAAGGGAATGATAATGCAGCTTTTCCTTCTAATGACTGAAGAAGTTGCTATGAAACGACAGAAGAAAGACATTGAAATATTGCAAATCTATATATAATATCAAACTTGCAAAATTGAAGCTTAAGACTCCTAAAATTCATGCTAGAACTAATGGAGCAGACCAGAATATAGTCAGAAGTAACTCCCCTAATAGTAATACCGGAAATGTAAATGTGATTCTAGTTCATGGAGTATAAATGATCAGCGAGTGCACGCTATGAACATGCTCTGCAGCCAAGTGATACCAGGTGATGGGCAGAGGTTTGAGCTGCAGGGCTGCAGACAGATGCCAGCAGATGGAAGGCCCCACAGCAGGATTCCTCAAGTCCCAGGCTTGTGGCCGCAGGGCTGCCAGATCCTCACTGCTCTCTGTTCTTGGAAGAAGGAGCCCAAAATCCTTGGCTGAAGTCGTACTCTTCAGCATTGCAGTTAAGTAAGGATTCTCAGCCCACCCAGGGAACTCCTGTTACAGGCACAAGACTCTGAATCTGGAAATCTCCCAAATGTGATCTGAGATCTGAACATCCAGGATGGTGCATCCAGAGGCTATGAGCAGTTAAAGAATCATTCTGATGATTGTGGAGAAGCAAGCATCACTACTTCCATTTTTCAGGTCTAATTTTGCCTGGAGATGAAGTCATTATTTACTATTAGTTTTATTATTTTAATGCCTAAGAGATCCAAACAAATTTGAGGACCTACATGTGCCTGATACAATATAAACATGAAATAAGAAATATCATGTGAAAAATAAGGCTTTAGGACAAGGCTTAGAAAACAGTTAAAAAGGAGTATTATAAAAAATAGTAAGTTGAGAGAAAAAAACAGAAGGAAAATGAAATAAAACATTTCAGAGTACTAAAGGGTATAAAGACTGATAAAAGGACCTTGACCTTTCAACTTCTGACAGACCATTAGTTTGTATGTGATCCAGTTCATTAATATGTCCAAACGAAACATCATTACTGACTGATGGCTATCCAATTGCTTGTGAAAATTGATCCTGTGGTCTCAGTTCACTTCCTTTAGGACAGATATCTGCATTACAACTGACATTCTTGTTGACAGTATCAAGAAGAACACCATGAATAGAGCAGAGCTGGAGAAAACCTGTAAAGAGACTTCGATTCCTTGCAGAAAACAGTTTGTTTGGTTGGCTTTTTCAACACAAGACTTTGAATAATCTTTCAAAAGATATTCTTTGTAGCTAATCTCAGATTCACAGTAGTTCCTTCCTCAGTAGAAATGTGATGCTCAGCAATATTTCAAGAAATACATGTAAAGGATATAATTCTGCATTTAAATCACTTTCATTATTCAAAAATTACTTTTTTAGATGTGCATTTTTGCTTTAGGTAAATGGCTATTCCAGTATTTACAGTATTTCATAAATGCTTTTATCCTTGTAATAGATTATTCTGAAAGCAGCCCCTACTACCAAACAGTAATTACAGACAACCCTAACCATCATCATAAGCAGTCTCATTAAATTCAGTATTATATTCCTAACACCACTGTGGATAGTTGTAACCCTGAGTATCTTTCTGAATCAGGGCAGAGCTAGACAAGACTAGGAGGACCACTGTACACCAGACTTTAATAAAGGACAAAAAGCTTAGCAAAAAAAAAAAATAGTCGTATGCTTATCACTCTATTTGTTTAAGAGGGAGGACACAGAGCAAGCAGCAAAGGAATTAAAATGAAATCCAGATTTGTCTCGTAATTTGCAAATGTTGGGTAATTAACAAATTAAGCTTAACATTGCAAAAGAAAGCACAGGAGGACAAAAGTGTAACATAATTAGGATCACATTAGACTAAGAAGATGGAAGACCTGATTCTGCATTTATCGAAGGCAATAGCAAAACTCCATTATTTTTGACTCAGGCGAGATTGGATCCCTTAAAAAACTGACATGTTTCCAAAATACTAAAACAATGGCTAGCAACAACAAAAGGAAACAGATTGTTCAGATGTTGCAAATAGAACACATCTAATAGCACCAGAAGGAAACTCAAGCATATATTTATTAGCGTGAGACACAATGTACCATAAGCAACTTCAGAGACCTCTGGATAGGAATATTTTACAAGTGAGGAAAATCTAGATTTATACTTTTTCCTATCTAATTAATAACAACTGAATTGGAATAGAAATATCTTGGGGAAATTCCAAAGAAATGTTTCTCTGTGAGATTTGTCTGACTAAACCTACAACTAAGACAAAATTCCTTATAATCAGTAAAAAGAACTAGTATTTTTAGAGTATGATCTCATTTCACTACCAGGTAGCTGTTTGTAATAAATTAGTTGAATCATATTCTAGAAAAGCCTACTTCTTTTCAGTAACTAAAAGGGTAATCTAGGTAACAAGGTAAAGTTAGGTGAGATGAATCTCACAAGCTGTGTAACTGGGGGGAAAGAAAAGGCAAAGTACACCTCCCGATTTAGGGTAGGAGCACCAATCTTAGGGTTGGCTAATCACTACTGAAGATCTTTGAGTGGGGACTGGAGACTCAAATTAATGCAAGCTTCTATCATGATCTGTATCATACGTAACATGGACTGAGTCTTCACAAGTGATCCTTCTGCATCATGATGTTTATACAGAAAATATCTGGAACCAGAGACCTCTTTCACCCCTCTGGTCTTTGCGCACAAGAACACTCCCACAATTTAACCTACAACAAAGCCAGCCTCAGACCAGCCGTTTGAATAATGACAGGAAACATGCTAATCACTGAGTTTCCCTTATGGGCAAATTGTGCATGACCAACCTGTCTGCCTTCTACGATGAAAGAACTGGTTGTGTGTGACAGGAAAACGGTGGATGTGACATACTTTCACTTTAGGAAGACATCTGTGACAGTCTCTCACTATATTCTTTTAGTCAAATTCATGAGCTATGGACTGGATAAGTGGACAATAAAGTGGGAGAAAAATTGGCTGGACTGTTGGTCTTAAAGCATGGTGAACAGCAGTAAAAAAGCCAACTGGCAATATTACCTGTTCAATGACTTTGCTAACAAACTGGAGGATGGGTGAGAGGGCACTCTCAGCATGTTTGCAGATGATACAAAATTGGGAGGAACAGATGATACGCTTGAGGGAAGGGCTGCTATTCAGAGGCATCTGGACAGGTGTAAGGAATAGGCTGACAGCAACATCATGAAGTTCGACAAAGTGTAAAATCCTGCATCTGGGAGGGAATAACCCCATGAAATACTATAGTCTGGGGGCTGGCTGGATAGAAAGCGTCTTGACAGAAAAGTACCTGAAGGTTCTGGTGGACAAATTGAACATGAGTCAGCAGCACACCCTTGCAGCAAAGACAGACAATGGCAACTTGAGATCCATCAGCAGGAGTGTAGTCAGCAGGTCCATGAAAGCGGGCCTCCTCCAGCTGGCAGTTGTGAGACTACATCTTGAGTGCTGTGTCCAGTTTTTGGCTCCTCAGACACTGCTACACCAAGTTGGTCCAGCAAAGGTCATCAAGCTGGTGAGGGGGATGGAGCATGTGGTGTGCAAGGAGAGGCTGCGAGAGGCTGCGAGGTCTTTCCAGACTTAAGAGGAGAGGGCTCAGGAGAGACCTCACTACTGCTTTCACATACCTTGTGGGAGGGCACAGAGAAGGTGGAGCCAGTCTTCTTGGAGGTACATGGTGACTGGTCTGGAGGCAATGGAAAACAAGTTGGAGAATAGGAGACTCTGAATGGATGTGGGTTGTTTGTGGTTTTTTTTTTTGTTTTGTTTTTGGGTTTTTTTGTTGTTTTTGTTTTTGTTTTTTTTTTTTTTTTTTTTATTATGAGAGTAGGAAAACACTGGAAGACATTACTCAGAGGGACTGTGGGGTCTCCACAAGGACATCAAGACATTCAAAATGCAATGGGACATGTCCCTGAGAAACTCTCTCTAACTGGACCTCCCATGACCAGAGGTCAGACCGAGGACCTCCAGCAGTTCTTTCCATCCAATAACGTTCTGCTTCATGTGAGTATAGCTTCCTCTGATGAAGTACTCTCTTGCTTCTGAAGGCAGAGAAAGTCACAAAGGCTTTTCTTATTTACTAAATCTAGCAGAAGTGATACTGCAAGAAAAAATCCTAGTCAAGTCTTTTCCTCGGTTAAAGGGAAAGTGTTATGCAGACAGTTTAAAATTCTTAAATAAAAAAAAGAAAATTTATATATGCTGGCTCTCAGCAATGTAGACAAATTAATATTTAGTTCAGATAAGAGCACTTCAAAGAAATTGGTTAAAGGGGCATAAATGGGACTGAAGAAAAATAAACTTGACCAAGACTTAAGGAACAAATGGAGTATGGTAGCCAAAGGGAAATCAATGTTTGGAAATAGGGCTATGAAAAGAGTTGCTTAAGGAAGTAGCAGATAGATACATAGCAAAGGCTATTTGTGGAGGTAGCAATGTATTAGAAAGGATTGGTTGCTATGTGATTTTTTATTATTTTTTTTTAAAGTAGTTGTTCATTGCAAATAAGCTAACAGATTTCATCTAAAAGTACAGTAAGGTAACACTGTTTAAAGAAAAATACTTTTAAAATCTTGTCTTGCAGACTGGCACTGAAGGTCACAATTCTTTTGCTGTTTAGTATATCATACAAGCCTATTTTCAGTTTCTATCATCTATCCAGTTTCCTGTCAGAGCACAGGAGCCTAATATAAAGAAATTAAACCATGAATACAATCTCTTTAATGCATTTCAGAAAGAAATTTATGTTTCTATATTAGGGATAAACTGCAAGAGCATTTGTTCCTCTCAGTGAAACCTCCTAATTTTAGTTTACATATAAAAAGGGACAGTCGGTATTTGAATAGGAATATGATCTGCTTTTCTAAGAGCAACTATCTGGATAGCCAGGGAGCTCAATAATTTAAAAAATAACTGCTTTTTGGTGCTATTAAGTGGTCAAAAGAACCTGAAAATAGTAAAGATTGTAAAAGCAGTTTCATAATTCAATCCTTTACACAATGGAACAGTTACAGTTTCAAGATTAATATAGTTTTGTATAATTCAGAGTAAAAAGCAATACTTTCTCAAAACCAGACTTTTTTCGTTGTTAAAATTGTGATCTCGAAGTACTGGCTAACAACCAGGCTAATTCACTGCCCTTTTAATTTATTTTTTTTCACTCACGATTTAATTAATATGCTATAAATGAAAATTCCATATACCCTAGAATAATGAGCATCAGAAATTAATAAGAATTTTTTCCCTTCCCTTTCAAATTCCCTTCTGTTGCTGGTAAACCCTGCTGAGTAGCTAAGCACCACACAGACGCTTGCTCAGTTCCTCCCCACCTGCCCATGGGACAGGGGAAACGGAAAGGAAGAATACAAACAAGAAAACTTGGCTGTCTAGATTTAAAAAAAAAAAAACAAAAAAGTTTAATAAGTGAAGGATAAGTGGAAGAAGAGAGACAAAACCAGAACAAAACAAGTGATGCAAAGGCAATCATTCACCATCTCCCAAGGGCAGACAGATGCCCACAGCCAGTTCCCAAGAAAAAGATGGTTAACCTTCCCAAAACCTCCTCTTTTCCCTTTTATTGCTAAGCATGACATTATATGGTGTGGAGTATCTCTGGTTTGTTCAGGTCATCTACATGGATGTGTCAGCTCCCAACCTATTGTGCAATCTCCAGTCCTTGCACAAGGGGGTCACAGTGGGAAACAAAGAAGGCCTTGATGCTAGCAAAGTTAGAACATGAGTGTCTTATCAGTGTTGTTGTGGTCACAAATCTAAAACATAGCACCATATGGGCCACTATAAAGGAAATTAACTCTGTCCTAGCCAGGTATACCCTCTTCCTTATCCCTTCCCATCTCTCTCTTTAACGAACAGCATCTTCGGCATGCTGTTGTTTGTACTATTCTGTTCTTAGTAATGTAGTGTTACGTATATCATTATATTTCACTTCTGCATGCTAATACAGAATATAATTTCTCTTTTTCAAACCTCCTGAAGGATGGCTTTTTATATTCTAAATATAAGCTGATAGGAAGATACATTCCTATGCCCAACAGACAAGATTGGCGTGAAAGTACTCATGTATAGTTTATGACTCCAGTCTTTCCCAAAACTGCTAGCTTACAAATATGAGCAAGAGCATTGCTTTTGCAAAATAACAGCATAATTACAAAGCAGTTCATTAAGAAATGGCCTTCATTGGTCCCAAAGATTCAATAAATAAAATTTTTATTATTGGAAAGGTAATTGATTGGAAATCAATGAAAATGTTGTATTTGTAGTTGTTTCTGCAAAACCTCCAGCCCTTATACAATTATCCTTCAATTACGTCACTCAGAGAAAGTACCTGAGAGTCACGTACAGAGCTTTCTATTCCTTTCATGCAGCTAAGACTGGTACATCAGAGTAGAATATAAATGGTTTCTTTTAACCAGGTATTACAAGCCAATAAATAGCTGACCTCTGTCACCGTAAACCTAGATAACTTTAGACTATTTAATAATATTAGCTTTGCAATATCCTTCTTAGCAATGAAGTATTAAAATTCACATCTCAAAGATGGAAAATTTAGGCAAAGAACAAATAATTAGTACACAAAGTCCAGTCAAAATACAATGTACCTTAAGCAGGAAGAGCATAGAAATTGTATTAATATCCAGGTACTGACAGGTTTTGCCAGAAAAGCTTACAGCTGCCTCAAGTTCTACTATTGCTCAGACCCAGGGGATACACCAAAGGCTACTTTACTTAACCTGAGTGTTTCAGTATCTGTTTCACACCTGAAGCCCATTTGAAAGTCAGAAAGGGACCTGCACTTGAGATCCCTAATTTTGTTTGTTTATACCACGGTTGCTGTGACTTTGCGTGTGAGAAAAACAAAAGTGAGGTATATGCCCTTAGCTTTATCCACCTAAAAACTTAGTATCTACTATTCACTACTGCCTCGAATTCACTCTGTATCGAGTGGAGTATTTCCAGAGGACAATTCTTTCATTTTGAGACAGCTGTCCAAAATCATGGAATCACGGAATCACAGAATCACGGAATTTTCAGAGTTGGAAGGGACCTCTAGAGATCATCTAGTCCAACTTCCCTGCTAAAGCAGGATTGCCTAGAGCACATTACTCAGGACTGCATCCAGGCGGGTCTTGAAAATCTCCAGAGAAGGGGACTCCACAACCTCCCTGGGTAGCCTGTGCCAGTGCTCCGTCACCCTCACCGTAAAGAAGTGTTTCCGTGTATTTGAACGGAACTTCCTGTGTTCTAACTTGTGCCCATTACCCCTTGTCCTGTCACTGGGAACCATTGAAAAGAGCCTGGCTCCATCCTCCTTCAACCCACCCTTTAGATACTTGTATGCCATAATAAGGTCTCCCCTCAGCCTTCTCTTCTCCAGGCTAAAGAGTCCCAGCTCTCTCAGCCTTTCCTCATAAGGGAGGTGCTCCAAGCCCTTAATCATCTTAGTTGCCCTTCACTGGACTTGCTCCAGCAGTTCCCCGTCCCTCTTGAACTGGGGAGCCCAAAACTGGACACAGTATTCCAGTTGTGGCCTCACCAGTGCCGAGTAGAGGGGGGGAATGACCTCCCTCGACCTACTGGCCACACTCTTCCCTATGCAGCCCAGGATTCCATTGGCCTTTTTGGTGACAAGGGCACATTGCTGGGCCATGGGTAATTTACTGTCTACCACAACCCCCAGATCCTTCTCCTCAGAGCTACTTCCCAGCAGGTCCGCCCCTAACCTGTGCTGGTGCCTAGCATTCTTCCTCCCCAGGTGCAGGACCTTGCACTTGCAAAAATATATGATAGGACTTTCTCTTAACACTAATGTCAGGAGTGGAGAAGTAATTTTTCATGTTGTAAGAAGAGCTTGATTCACTATATACCTAAAATGTTGCAAAATGAGGATGGTACCATGAATCCTGCTTTTACTTTATCAGAGGTAAAATACCCACACTCAAGTAAAGCTATACGATCATTATAAGACCATTCTTAGGCTGAGTACTTTAAGCAGACTTCAAAGTATTTTATTTTCCCACCTAATCCCTTACTCCTCAGAAAACAAAACTCACTCTGTAAATACAGATAATGTCATGTTATTCTTAAACATGCTTTTCTAAGGCTTTGTCAATAGCATCTAGAAGATTCCCATATCCAGCGACTAAGCTAAGTTAAGAAATAGCTATATTGAATCATAAAAAATTGGCCCAGAAAGGAAAAGTTTTGAGGAATAATTAGAAGTGAATCTGCCTACCCCAGATGCTGAGCACATGGTGATACGATAAATTTACAATATTCATGTAACACTCAAACATATTTGCAGCAAGTAATAGTCAATCATTCAATAAGATATGCTTGATAGGTTAGCAAGTTAGGAGTACATTTTCTGCAGAATTACTGAGCATAAATAATTTTAAAACTAACTGGTATTAAAAGTAAATTAGGTAGTTAATTGTTTCTTTAAAAGAAACCAAGTACTTTTCTGAAAGCATTAGTTTTCATTCTTTCAATGGTTTGTTGATTTGTTTGAAGTCTCAAAGAAAGCCCTATTTCCCCATTGATCCCATGAAATCTTAATGCAAGGGATAGGAGAGCAAATCAAGGAAACAGCAGGGAATTATTTTTCATTCCCTTGTCACTTTGTCAACTCTGATAAGCATGTAAACTCATTCTAAAAGCAATTCCAAATCCATAAGGTGTGAGTTCATTGACAGGAAATCAGTAAGTTCAAAAGATAATGCACATGTGATTTTTGTGGTGTCTATAATCTTTCCTGCCACGACATGGTCTTTTAGCTCTATATAGCATGAGAGTCTGGGCACCGACACTGCAAGACCAGCTCATGACATTCTCCTTCCAAAAGACACAAAGCAGATTTTTCCGGCTACTACCAGCAACGAATACAGCAACAGCGCACTTAGCCCTTGCTAGTATACTTAACATTTAGAAAGCAGCAGCTTACGGTTTCACAAATGAAAACTCCAAAATGCGTGAAGTATGAATCATCTTTTGTGCTAAATTTGATCAACTCCGATCACACTCTACATGTATTCACACAATCATATCAAAAGGAAACTCTACATCTAACCTCTTCACAACTGCAGTATAAGGGGTATTTGCAACAGACAGCCGTTTTTACGGTCCCATTGGTCTATGTTTACAGTATGTAACACCATTACTTCAATTATAATAGCTCTGCCTCTTTGTGACCTGGTTCCCTGAGGCTTAGCAGTCACAGGAGGTTAATCTGGTTTTCTGATTTTTGATTTACTCCAAGTTCCAGTATCTTTACTTTTATGCAAGTTTCCTAGGGGCTGTGCACTGGAGTGGATACAGGCACAACCTCTCATCCTCTTTAGTTCAAGCATAAACTCAGACCAGAATAAAAGCCTCACTTTTACAAAGCTCAGTTGCTACAGGAAAATGACACAAAGTCATTATAAGTAAACAAAATCTAAGGGAGGTGGAGAGGGAAGCAAACCAAAAAAACCCACAGAATCAAAAATTGTGTGACTTGGAAATAGACATAATTTGGCTCCGGTGAGCCTCTGGGATTCTGAGACTCAGCCTATAGTCTTTCTTCCAAATATTTGCAGAAAGGAACCAAATTCAAAACCTACCACTTGTTTTGGAGGATGGGAGGTGGGGGATGTCTCACTCCCCATTAACATTACAATAACCTCAGTGAGGAATGAAATAGCTCCTGTACCTTGAGAAAAGGCCTCTGGGTAAAAAAGCCTGGAGCAATTTCACTCACACGTCATGAAAAAGTAATACTACATGCCATTACACATAGAAGTATTCCCAGCACCTGTCTTGTAACAAATGCATACCAGCTTTTTTTTCTGCAGAGACAATGAAAGAATAAAAGATCCTATTAACAGCTTGAGATTAAACTCAAATACAAAGGAGGTACGTACATATTTAAAAGAGGTTTATTACCTTAAGTGCCATTTCAAGTCCCAGAAGCCCACTTAAATGACCATACATATATCACTGGCTAGAGAAATGTTTAATTTACACAAACTATAATCCATCTGGATTATTTTATTAAGGACATGGACCTGTTGGAGCAAGTCCAGATGAAGGCCACGAAGATGATCAGAGGGCTGAAGCACCTCTCCTAAGAAGACAGACTGAGAGAGCTGGGGTAGTTCAGTCTGGAGAAGAGAAGGCTGCAGGGAGACCTTATAGCAGCTTTTCAGCACTTAAAGGGAAGGAAAAATAGGGAGGGACTCTTTATCAGGGAGTGTAATGATAGGATAAGGGGTAACAGTTTTTAAAGTGGAAAATGGTAGATTTAGACTAGATATTAGGAAGAAATTCTTTGCTGTGAGGGTGGTGAGACATGCGAACAGCTTTCCCAGAGAAGTTGTGGATGGCCCACCCCTGAAAACATTCAAGGCCAGGTTGGATGGGGCTTTGAGTAACCTGGTGTAGTGGCAGGTGTCCCTCCCCATGGCAGAGGGGTTGGAACTAGATGATCTTTAAGTTCTCTTCCAACTCTAACCACTCCCTGATTCTATGATCTGCAGGCATGATTTAGCTGATGATAAAATCAGTAGCAAATAAAATGGTCTATCTAGTATCTTATTAGGTGATCCCTTTAGCTGTATCCAGGGAAAATTATTTAATTCTTGACTATGATAAATGAAAAAAGACAAATTTAAATATAACTAGTAAATATTCTATAAATTTGCAAGCATTTTCAAGACAGCAATTACAATGAGGAAAGCTACTTTTAAGTGAGTGTCACTTAAGTTGATGTGGATTTTTTTCCTCATGTGGTGATCACCAACTCATCTTCGTACACCTCCACTTTTAAGCCTTTCTCATTACTCCTTTGGCTTTTTTTTTGTTTCTCTTCAATTCTATACAAAATGTAATTTTATGCACCATATACTTAGGTATTTTAATAATGTTCTGCAAAGCCAAGTAAATTATTAGTAGCTCAGGCAAATGCATGCACTATGCATTGTATTTGATTCTCCTGCAAGTCCTCTAAACAAATTTTAGACAATCTTCTTTCCTCAATAATAGTGAAGTAAGCTAGTCCAATTAGTGTCACTGGGTATCACTGCAATATTAATTTCCATTACCCACTCTTGCATGAGATGATATGGTGATGATACAAAATAGCATTACAGAAAAATGTGTTGTCTAGCTGAAAACCCTGTTAAATGTAATAGTACTGCCAGTGAGGAAAGGTTTATTGAATAATGCTATGGTAATTGTTTGAATCAAGGGCAAGATAATTTTAATTTAAAAAAAAAATATGATGATGAATTTATTTTCTATATCCTCCTCGCTCACAGTTCATTTGTGTGGGCTTTGCTTAAAGAAAGATAAACGTCTACTCCAAAATGAGACTCTAATATCAGAGATGGAGAAAATTCATTCTAATAGATGTGAAAAGGAAGATACTTCCTTACCACTTACATGGTATCTTAATTACTACTTACAAAGAGATTCATCACAAAGTTAATCCAAATGCCCTTTTCTTTAAAAAAAAAAAAAAAAAGGTTTAATAATATTTTAACATAAATGAAAACATTTGATAGTTATACTTTTCTAAAGGGTTCTAAATTTCATATTTAAGCACTGGGTTGATTTGAATAGTAATTAAAGATGCAAGTAATTAGTGCTAGGAAAAGAGATTCAAAATGCATCAATGCAAGCCTTTGTAAATAAGAATTTGTAAGAAAAAATGTATTTAGAAAAAAAAATAACTGTTAAGTTATTCAGTCCCCTTTTTCCTTCCTCTCTCTTAATGAGTTTTCATACCTTGCTACAGCTGACTTAAAAATGAAAAACGTTTACTAATGCATCTGGATTTATTCCTTTGGGATTCAGTGGCAGAGTACTACAATTTCCCTAGCTGTTGAAATAATTTCCTCTTCCTTGGTTAAGAACAGCCTGTTTAATAATTTCCTAGAAGCAGACAAAATATTCTGTTTCTGATTGTTGGCTATTATGAATAACTTTAGCTGAAGGTCCCATTGTTTTGCAATGCAGTCCTTAGCAAAACTAAGTATACTAATAAGGGCTAAGTATGCTAATAAATCTTTTTTATGCAGGTGCTTTATATAAGTGTTCTCAAGGTAGCAGGTACCTTGCTTCAAATGATCAGCAGAATAACTAGTAATGAAGTAGATAACAACATATGTTTCTTCCTTTATAATTCTTCTGTCTTTTACAGAGTCTTTTATTTTTACAAAAAAAAAAATAAAAAATTAGACCTAAGTATTTTAACAAGTTAAGGCCAAACTACAAACACAAGATGTTAATTTTGCTCAAAATATACTCTGTCCCTGCACTAGATTAAGAGGTCCTGCAACTGAACCTTCATACTATGACATTGCTCGTGATAGTGAAGTAGAGCTTTATTCAGCTAAAAAAATTGGGGAATGAAGGAATGAATACTGCATGAGTCATCTGGCTTATGAATCCTATGATCTGTATTTCAAGATCATAAATTTAAGTAAAAGAATGCTACTTTTCCCCCTCTGATTAGCATCAGAAGTAAATATTTTATGCCTTAAGACATACCTCGATCAATAGTTGTTCTCCATAGAGAAAACAAATCATAACATTGTTTGCTAGAGAGAAGTAACTACCATATGCAAAATGCCAATAAGAACATGGGCATACTTGTGAAGAGAGAGAGAAAAAAAAAAAAATAAAAAATCTGTGTATCTTTCAGTTTGACTGAACCAGAGGACACTTACTCACTGAATGTCAGACTCCTATCCTCCCGCCCTGGTAATCTGCAGGCAGTGCCCTTGGAATAACATGTAGGAGGATTACTTTTTGTTTAACTTCTCTGCTTAACCTTCACAGCGTTTGCTTACTGTGTTGTCAGTAAACACTGGTCTTAAAGGATATGTGCTGCTGGAAGGGTAGTTAAGTGCAGCATTAGGCAACTTTTCCTCAATCTCTGTAATTGCAGGTGGGAGAGAGTGGATAAAAACCTATATTTCTTAAGCAGAAAAGTAAATTAAAAAAGAAAAAAAAATTAAGCAGAAATTAAAGATAATTAGCTGACAGGGAAAAGAGCCTGCAGATTTATGTGAGTGGGCTACAAGTCTAATTTATTTGACACCCATAAAAATAAATTATTGTCGTTCATCGTGCCTCCTGTATAATTGATATATTATTTATTTGTATGATAGTATCTCTCCAGAGTTCTTTACTGAGACCAGGTATTCAAGATTTTTTTGCAAACTTGTGAGGAGACAAGCCATTGCCTAATATTACCTACATACACAGAACAGTCAAAGAATGGAAAGAGAGACATGGAGGGTAAATGAATTGTTCTAAGTCTTATACTAGTCAATGGCAGATTTATTAAGAGAATTCAAAATTTTTTAGCCATAGTTCAGATGTTTTAAATTGTGCCACGAGTCCTTTTCACTGGATAAAATTATTAGCAAGGACAGGGCTCTGTAGCCCTCGTCTTGGTGAGAATGGGAGTTTTGCTTCAGTAAGAACTGCAGGATCAAGATGAAAAACTGACTGTTAGGGAAAATTAAAGTGTTCACAAACTACATTCTCCTGTTGATAAAGAAGAAATGGGTCATTCAGAATTTTCTGATCATTGTATAGATTGGTGAAGCAGCTGATTTACTGAAAGAAAACACAGACTAGAGTCAGAAAATCAAATGCCTTTGCAACACCTCCTCACACATGGATTCATTCAAACATGGAGACCAATAATATATTTTTCCTTCTACTTACAGAATGTTGATGATTTTGATTTGTATTAGCTAATATTGTAAAGGAGTTCTGTTTAGTTGCACAGCTATGGAAGCATGAAAATACTTTGATCGCAGTTATTTGCCTTTGGTGAAATTCAGTGAAGGATTCAGAAGCTTGCAAGTTTATAGCAAAAAATTAATTTCTGCTCATCTGCTAGAGACATAGGAAGCTGAAAACACACTTTTATGGCATTTGCCCATTTTAAAATACAATTTTGTTAGGAGACAACAGAGTACTCAGCATAAACTTACTGGAGCTTTTCCATTTTCTCTTAGTTTAGCACAATTGTTAGAGTATACATTTTCTAACAGATTTCCTACTAGTTTGTGATGCTTGGCTTCTAAAGACTGTTGTGCTGTGTTATTTTATGGCACGGAGGAAGATGCAGGAATTCCAGTATATCCACCATTCTCAATGGAATTAAATTGTTTCATACTGAGACTATGGACAGTCTTTTTTTCCCCAGTCCTGGCAATGGACAAACAGTACAGGATAAGCACTTCAGCTCTGACATCAACCTACTGTTCTAAGGAGACTTTACAAAGAAATGATGTTGCAGGCACCTAATCAGGTATTAACTTGTTCTTGCAACATTACTAGCTCTCTTCCTATAGATTACCACATGGAAACCAAAACAGATTTAATGATGACTCATTCAGAATGTTATCCATGGCACTACTAAGCAGCAACAAGATAATTAAGCTATAATATCACAGAAAGAGAGCATAATTACTTATTACCCCATTTTCGTGTCTCTGAAGGAGAGATGTAAGGCTAAAAATAAGATTATTCATTTTAGATAGACTCTGCTTTCTTTGTTTATAAATTTAAATAGAAAACATACTCTTAATTTCTGTGGTTTGGCTACCATTTAACTTTGTTTCTTTCCACCCTCCCGCTGAACAAGAAATAAGAGACAAGTGAGTAAGTACTTGTTTCATTTGAGTTGAAAAGCCAGTTGAACACAATAAAACTGCATCAACAGAAAAACATGGCAAAACTTTGATTCGCTCTGGAACACTATCTGAAAACTATTTGCACTGAATAAACTGTGACTTGCCAGAAGTACGACTCAATTTTTTGAACACAGCCAATGTGGTTCCCCCAAAAAACTGACATTCCTTATATGTACCAGGACTGCATTTCTTAGACCAACTTAACAAAGAGCTCACCTAGTAAATTCTTATGTAAGTCATGCTCAGTACAGTATATTAATTGCCAAAAGAAACCTCTAAACTACCAACAATATCTGAATAGTGTCTGTTTCAGATGATGACTTGTAACATCTACTGTCAAATGCCTGACATTTTATTTAGACTAATGCAGTAAGAGAATGTGAAACTAAAGCAATATTCTTCAATTACTGTAGCTAATAATAAGTAAGGAGTAGAAGGAGAGCATCCTGAACTTCACGCTTTTGCTGGAGAGTTTTCCCTGCTTTGTACTGACAATATTGCCGGCACAAATTTAGGGTCCTTCTATATTGTGAGTTAAAGAGAATCAGCCTCCTTTAAGTGGCTGCCTACACGGATGGGCTGACCTAGAGCAATAGATTCCATCCAGCTGAGCAACACAATAATGCACATGCTCAAAGGGCTTTGCTCCAGGGACGGTTGTGTGTCACGCCACTAAGTACAGCTGTCAGCACGTACATAAGTGCAGAGGGGAACGGATGAAAAGGCAAATAAAATAATTAATAGTATTCTGTATGACTTGAAGACAAAATACATGGCTTTTTGGTGACACCTCCATAGCTGTTCATATTGATAGATTCTGACATGATCAAAAGCTCTGTATTTTTAAAATAGCAAGAAAAATCGAGGGTGTCTTTGTTCAGCCATTGTTGTAGTTCTATGTATGTAGGTCTATCTATCTAAACAACTGTTTACTGTGTTACTATCCAGCAGTTTCAGTACAAGATCATGTCTCTCTTTTTCATCATATTATCACCTAGCACAGAATTCTTTCAGATATTGAGGTATTTAGTATTACAGCAATTAGTAAATATCTTCCTGTTTCATTTCAATTTCAATTCAGTATCACACACTTAGTGACAAATTGTAATATCTGCTGATATTAAAAATTTGCACAAACACAGGGAATATAAAAGAAAAAGGCATAAGGAAGGGATAAATGTGTATCTTTTGATGTTCTGATTTTTTTCATCATGTAGTGCAGCTGCATCCTGAATTTGACTTTAAATTGTCCTGAAAGCCTCTTGGCTACAATGACATGCATGTTAGTTTTAAGTCTGAAAAAGAATTTTGCTTTTAAATTAGTTATTCTAGCATTCTTAAATATAAATTAATTCTTCCTTTTTGTTGTCCTGTTTTTACTATGCATAACATTCTAAATTTTTTTTGAGACTTAGTGAAATACATACTGTAGACATTACACAAAAATTTACAAAGTTTATTTTTAAAATATTTGTAATGGAGACCCTTATCTCAAAAAAACCCAATACCAAAACTGGATTAAATAATGAGTAAAAAAATCAAGGTTGTCTATGAGCCTATGTAAAGGAACTGAATACAATATGGAGAAAGAGACAGGGAAACGTGAATTGCCACATATAGTTAGAAAAATTAATTGTAGGAGCCAGTTATAGAGCTGCATGTTTTTTTTCTAACTGAAAGGCTATACCTGCCTGAAGGGATTCTAACCCAAGGAAACCATACAGAAGACTAATCTATAGTTTTCCAATAGACTGATTGGCAAGAGTATCCCTCTAAACTAGTGATTATAAGAGAAGATGGCAGGCAGAGTTAGGTAAACAAGGTCAGGAAAGAGTGACTTTCAATGCTGATAATTAAGCCAAGATACAGAATGAGGAATTCTCAGAGTACATTTGTTATCTGAAGTGCTGCTGACCTAGAAAGGAAAGCCAGCATCACCTGATTCTTCAACCCTGTTTTTCTCTCAGCACTCCAACCACAACATACCCCTCCTGGAAGTTCCTATTCTCCTGTTGTCATTTTCATCCCATTTAAAACTTGTTCTATTGTCAGTGTTACCAACCTCAATATTCTGTTTGCTTGAGTGGTAGCCCTCAAGGCATGCGGGAGCAACCTGTAAATGCACTGTTCTTGCATTAGGATCTGCTTTACTAATCAAGTTCAACCCAAAATAATATAGTAGCTACAGAGGTACAGCCATCACTTTCACTCAATTACACTCACAGTTAAAAGTCAATTATTATTACAATCTTTTAATAATAAGTAATTAATGCCAGGGCCCAATTTTTCCATAAGCCATACTGTGCTAAATACATGCTATGCTTAAGTGAAAATTTATCATGAAAGCATGCAATGGTCCAAACTAAGTGCATACTTAATGCAAATCTTCAGCTGGTGTAAATGAGAATAGTTCCATCAGCTATAAAAAAATAATAAGCTAGACAAAAAATAAGTCTCAGGGAAGACATGCTGATCTCCTAGTTTGGTGCTGAAGACAGGATTTTGAAAATGCCTTCTGCTGTCAAATCCTGCAAGCACCTCCACTTCACACACTATAACTGACTGTAAGTCTAAATTAGTTCACATTGCAGAAGAGGCCCTGCCAGGCAATATCTCCTGTTGATTCAGGCCTCCTTTCCGCTTTGGATTTGCGGAAGTCTGTGCTCAAAGCCTGCCTAAGAATGTCAGAAAAGGCCATAGGAACTGTGTAGGGTGCCCTAATACCACTGCTGAGGCCAAAGACATCAGAACATTGAATTGCAAAAATAGCTCTAGGCATTGCCATTGGGTGTCCCACAAGACATTCTGAAGCCTGTCCGTTGTGTGTATTAATTCACCACCATAGAAACAATTGCTTCTTCAATTCTGAAAGCAGATCAAAGATCATATTGTATTCATGGCCTCTTGCATGGCTTCTCTTTCAGTAAGCCCACGGGTCAGGGAAATCCCAAGCAAAAACACAGGCTTGGTGGAGAACAGATTGAGAGCAGCCCTGAAGAGAAGGACTCAGGGGTGTTGCTGGATGAGAAGCTCAACATGAGCTGTTAATGTGCACTCACAGCCCAGAAAGCCAATTGTATCCTGGGCTGCAGCAAAAGAAGAGTGGTCAGCAGGTCAAGGGAAGTGATTCTGCCCCTCTACTCCTCTCTCATGCGAACCCACCTGGAGTACTGCATCCAGCTCTGGGGCCCCCAACATAAGAAGGACATGGACCTGTTGGAGGGAATCCAAAGGAGGGCCGCAAAGGTGATCAGTGTGCTGGAGCACCTCTCCTCTTAGGAGAGAGTTGGAGTTGGGGTTGTTCAGTCTGGAGAAGAGAAGGCTCCGGGGAGACCTTATAGCAGCCTTTCAGTACTTAGAGGCTGAATACAGTACAGATGGGGAGTGACTCTATCAGGGAGTGTAGCAATAGGATGAGGGGTAACAGTTTTAAACTGAAAGAGGGTAGATTATATTAGACATTAGGAAGAAACTCTTTACTGTGAGGGTGGTGAGACACTGGAACAGGTTTCCCAGAGAAGTTGTGGATGCTCCATCCATTGAAGTGTTCAAGGCCAGGTTGGATGGGGCTTTGAGTAACTTGGTCTAGTGGCAGGTGTCCCTGCCCATGGCAGGGGGGTTTGAACTAGATGATCTTTAAGGTCTCTTCCAACCCAACCCATTCTGTGATTCTATAATTCAGAGATATCTACCACATTCAATACAAACAATATGTAAACCTATTTCCACAAAGCATGTTAACAAAACGCTTTTGTGAATTGCAGAGGAAAGACACACAAAAAGCGGTAAGGCCTTCTATAAGTGCTGCTGTTGTGTGACTAGGCCTGAAGAAATCATGGAAGGCCCAAAAGGGAGAGAAGGTGGCCATGGTCTTGCAGGGCAAAAGGAAATTCTGTTTTCAAATGGTTGTCTGTCATCACAGAGGGAATAAACGGCTTGACAGGATCTGCTGGTCTGTACAGAATGTTTATTTTAACATTCTTGTCACAGCCTCTGGGAGTGTTTCTGTGTTTTATACAAAAATCATTGACTTCAGAAACAGAGTCCTGGGAGTTGGGACTGGAATCACATGTTTCTCAGTTTTGCCATCTTTCCAGTTCTTCTGAATTTCTATCTGTGCAGTGATCCATTTTCAGGAGAAAAAGAGAAAAAGATTGTAAACCATATATCTCACCTTTGTGGAGAAGTCTTCAGCCTTTTCAATTTATGAAATAAGATATTGCCTCACCTTTTTTTTTTTCCATTCCAGCAAATATTTAAATAGATCATACAAGTAAAGCAGAGAAAGAAGAAAATAGATTGAGAAGGTATTCAGAATATATCTATAGCCCAGTACTTGATGCAATCTTGTAGGAAATGTGTTCAAATTTCATCAAGCACTAAAAGGATCTAAAGAGAAGTTTCTCATACGGTGAATGGTTCTTTAATCAGTGAACTGTTAGAAAAAAATATGTGCAGAACCTTGTTATTCTGTACGTTGGGTGAAGAGGTTGGCTTGAATCCCTGTTTTCATAGAATCATAGGGTTGGAAGGGACTTCTGGAGATCATCTAGTCCAAGCCGCCTGCCAGAGCAGGGCCACCTTAGAGCAGGTTGCACAGGAATGCGTCCAGGCAGGTTTTGAATGTCTCCAGAGATGGAGACTACACCACCTCCCTGGGCAGCCTGTTCCAGTGCTCTGCCACCCTCAAGGTAAAGAATTTCCTCCTCATGTTTATGTGAAACTTCCTATACTCAATTTGTGCCCTTTACGTCTTGTCCTATCATTGGGCACCACCTAAAAGAGCCTGGCCCCACCCTCCTGGCACCCATCCTTTAAGTATTTATAAGCATTGATCAGGTCTCCCCTCAACCGTCTTTTTTCCAGACTAACAAGACCCAATTCCCTCAGTCTTTCTTCATAAGAGAGGTGTTCCAGTCCCCTAATCATCTTGGTAGCCCTATGCTGCACCCTCTCCAGCATTTCCCCGTCCTTCTTGAGCTGGGAAGCCCAGAACTGGACACAGTACTCCAGGTGCGGCCTCACCAAGGCAGAGTAGAGGGGGAAGATGACCTCCCTCGACCTGCTGGCCACACTCTTCTTGATGCACCCCAGGATGCCATTGGCCTTCTTGGCCACAAGGGCACATTGCTGGCTCATGGTCATCCTGTTGTCCACCAGGACTCCCAGGTCCCTTTCCACAGAGCTGCTCTCAAGGTGGTCAGCCCCCAACCTGTACTGCTGCATGGGGTTATTCCTCCCCAGGTGCAGCACCCTACACTTGGCCTTAGTGAATTTCATAAGATTCCTCTCCGCCCAACTCTCCAGCCTGTCCAGGTCTCTCTGTATGGCGGCACAGTCTTCTGGTGTGTCAGCCACCCCTCCCAGCTTTGTATCATCAGCAAACTTGCTGAGGGTGCACTCTATCCCCTCATCCAAGTCATTGATGAATATATTGAACAAGACTGGACCCAGTACTAACCCCTGGGGAACACCACTAGTCACTGACCTCCAACTAGACTCCGCGGCCCTAACCACAACCCTCTGAGCTCTGTCTTGCAACCGGTTCTCTATCCACCTTACTGTCCATTCATCTAACCCACTCTTCCTAAGCTTCCCTATGAGGATGCTGTGGGAGACCATGTCAAACGCCTTGCTGAAGTCAAGGTAGACCACAGCTACTGCTCTTTCCTCATCTATCCATCCAGTCACACCATCATAGAAGGCTATCGGATCAGTCAGGCATGATTTCCCCTTGGTGAATCCATGCTGAGTACTTCTGATAGACTTTTTTTCCTCCACATGCCTTGAGCTGACGCCCAGAACAAGCTGTTCCATCATCTTTCCAGGGGGTGAGGCTGACCAGCCTGTAGTTCCCCAGGTCCTCCTTCTTGCCCTTTTTGAAGACCGGAGTGACATTGGCTTTCCTCCAGTCCTCAGGCACCTCGCCTGTTCTCCAGGACCTTTCAAAGATGGACATGTTCACCTATGAATCCAGTGAAAGGGACAATACTCTTGAAAAGGTAAGGTTTAAATGACACTCCTCTCAGTGCTCAATGCAACCCCAAGCTAAATAGGAGTCTCTAAATTCACTGGGTTTATTGCTTCTCTCTTCTCTTTCCCCAAGTAAATCTGTGCACTCAAGCTACTCAGTAGAAAATGCCAAGTGCACAATGAGCTACTAAATAAATTAAAAAAAATGTTTATTTGAAGTTCTTGTGAATCACACTTTTAAAAAACTACTTCCATCTGGAGCATAGGTAATGCACCAAACTTACAAAGGATATCTAGATGCTTGGGGAAGAAATATTATTTAAGTAAGTCATTGTCTCTTTATAGAGCTACCCTTATGACTATTAATAGTTCCCACAGTATATTTCCAAGTTTCAGTGTGGTGTTGGAATGTGTATGTATCTTTGTATACTTATGATGTGTACTAAAATTGGTTAAAGTTACTAAACATTAAAAAAAAAACCCAAAACATACTAGCTGCACACTTATAATAATGAAGGCACTCACCTTTCTCTGATTAACTAGAAAGGATATTAAATCTGGAAAATGGAAAAGAAAAAGAAGGATCTTTTTCCCTTTCCATTTGTAACAATTATCCATTCTGAGCAGAACCGAGAAATAAGCAAAATAACACAAAAAAGTCAAATTCACTTTATCTTTCTGCCATCTTACTATACGTAGATTAAAAGCATTCTGTAAACAAAAAACAGTAATACATAACTGGGAGACAGAATACACTGCAGTCACTTTACAGATGTACAGCGATAAGTTCTACTTTAAGTCAGCCAATTATAGAGCTTACACTCATAAAAAAAAATCAGAAGTTACCATTACTTTTTCACTAATTGTCCACATCAATTACTACAATGAATGAAATCCATGTGATCATAAGATTTTCTCAGTCATTTTACAAAACACAGAATCACACTGAACTAATTGAATTCACCCATCCAAATTAAACAATTCTGGTGCAGAAGTTGGCCTTTTTATTGGCTTAGTAATACTCCACTATTCATCGGACTGAAGATAATTCCTTGATGCTTCCTTTTTCTTTCATCTTGAAATGGAGTTGTGTTAGTTAACTTCCTTGTGGCTAAGCCTGTCTTTCTCATAAAGCATCCAAAAGAATTGTGACATTTCTTGGCAGTCTGAGCAGTAGTGTCAAGCTCTGAATGAGCAAGCATTCAGTGCTTAGCCATGCATAGCCATGGCCTCATGCATAGCTGTGGCCTCAGGATTGTTGCACGCTGGCTAGGCACTGTGGAGAAACTTGCAATGCTATTTCCCTTTTCATACTAAATCTCCAAATCTGCCCATCCACGGTCACTTTGCAAAGGGATGAAAGCTAAGTTCAGCCAGTTTAACTTCAGGTAATTACTGAAAACACAGTAGGTTCCTATAGACATCTATGAAAAGACACAGAGCCCTTCCAGAGGATGAATGAATCATACTTTGGAAATGCCTGTTTCTTCATGGAGAAAAATTAGGTTATTGTGACCCTGATTTCAGTGCTCTTAGGAGTACCAAAATTAATTTCAGTGCTTCAGGTAGTTGCCTTAAATCAGATATCGATAAATCCAGGCACAAATTTACACTCGAAGTATGCTAGGGCTCCTATTAGAGGTGCATAAGAGTAAGGCAAGAGGCAAAAAAGATGTTCATACTGCATTGTTAGGACCAAGGTAGACCTAAACTACAGAGTAGGAGGAGACAGAGGATTGAATCATACAGGGAAGTATTTTAGGTAAGTACTGTAAATATTTTTAAAGTAACAGTTTTAGTGAGCAAATGAATTTTTAACTAAAAGGCTTTTTTTTTTGCAAGTTTTTGCTGTTTTTTTTACTGTACAAACAAAATACAATTTCTGTCTTTTTAAAACACCAAGGAAATACTGACTGTTCTTATATTAGAGTGGAAGTAAGTCACTGGAGAAAGATACAGAAAATTTTGAATGATGACACAAGTTCTGAGACCCAGCAGCATACTTGGTGTTAATTGAGAGCTCTGTAATAGGTCAAACTCCATGTCCTTTGCACAAAAGTGAAGATAATTTATTTTTTTTGCAGTAAGAAGTCACCACAAAATCCCTAAATACTGAGGAACAGGTTTTTATTCTTCCCGTGTAATTTAAACAAACCCACACATAATATGAGAAGAAAATAACTGAACACTCTCACAGCCTCCATATTTATTCAGATTTGTTGTTAAGGGTCAAATTCTGTTCTCTGATATGCATCTCAGGATTTCAAGATCATCTCAAGATTTACTGTCCAGAGACTTGAAAGAGCATAGTCTTTGACTCATTAATTTTGCCCTAACCCTAACTTAGTTCCCAAAGGGACTGATGCCTTCTGATAGATTTGTAGAAAGATTTCTGTCTTGAGATGGCACACAAATGCAGTTAACCTTAAATCAATGACAATATCAAAGCAAAAGATACCATGAAACACTTTAGTGTCTTTTCCTACATAGACCAAGTTTGACAATAGTATGTTTCTCAGCTTACATTCTACCAACAACAAGAACAAAAAAATAATGACAAAAGTCAAGAAGGATACACAGATGTTATATTCTACATGACAGGTTCTCTTCAACACTGGTCTATGCATGTGGTTTTCAAATCATTCCTCTCAGGTAACATGCAGGAGAAAAACACAGTCTCTTTTAACGTAGAAACCCAGGTCTACTTACCAAGGAGTAGGAGCAAATAGCTCAGAATTAATCCCAGAATAAAATCAGAACATGACTGGAGCATGTAGCGTAACCCATGAAATGGGATTCAGTCTTGCATTGTATCCCAACTTTGAAATAGCCAAAGAGAGACAGATTTCTCCTTAGTGAGAGAGTTGAAATATCTGGGTCCATGTTTCTGGTAAGTCCAGAAATTTCCTTGGGCAAGAAAGCCTTCATAGATTTTCTTGCAATTTACACCAAAGAAAAATATAGACTCAAACCTTTCCACGCCAGAGGTGATACCTGCTGAAAGATCAGTAACACTGGCTCATGAAGATTTAATAAGTAAATTTATTAATACTTCTGAGATTCTCAAGCAGAAGGACAGAAGTCCACAAAATCGGGTATTTCAGACCAGAACAACTCCAAACTCATTCTCCAATTTTTCTGTGATGGATAGAAAATACATAACTTTAGGGTAAAAGAAAGTGATCCATTGTTAAACTGCACAGCTTCTTGCCACCATACATGCGTTTATATATTGCAAATCTTTAATGTATTAAAGTTAGCAGGAATGTAAATAGATTTCCTGAATTCCCCCCAGACACACTGAATTTCTGACAAACAGACTGTCAAAATATTCCACAGAGCTTCCTCTATTTGATTTTTAGGTAGTTGTGAAAGCACTTCTTTTTCAAGATTTGTTATGCTACAACCTGAAGGAACTGGGGTCTCCATCTCTCAATTTTCTATATTTCATAGCATTGTTAGCATCGTTCCAATTATGTTTGCTTTGATCTTGATGCCAGAGCCAGAATTCTGAAAAGTAGTAAGGACGTCTTACTTCATGTATAGCAATGAATAATTCACTATGAAGTCACTCACAGCTCATTTATCAGTATACCTCACCTTGAAGTGAACTTTTAAAATCATCAAGCAGTAACTTTGGAAAAACAACAAAGGTGTTTTATTTTTTTTAAGTGAGAAAATAAATAATATATTTTACATTTTAATTATAAAAATTAGAAAATAAATAATTAATATATGTATGCTTTACAACGTGCAGAAGTGAAGAGAAACATAATGAGAATGGATTAGCATCGGTCCTAAAGCTACAGTCCCCTACCTTGGCAGATCCATGGGCAGTGACACTCTCTAAGAAGAATCTGCAACATCATAGTATGTTCTTTCTCTTGCTTCACACTATTTTATCAACATTCAGTGAGTGTGGCCAATATTAAAGACAGTATTTCCCCTGTGTAGTATAGATTGAGAATATCACCCAACAGATCAGAGAATGCAAGTACAATCTAAAAGGTTTTCCCCGAGTCTAGTTTTCTGTCAAACCTGTTTCCAGATGTTTTCTTTACATCTAGAAATCTGTTCACATCTAATGATGCTACAAGCCAGAGTTACAGCAATTTCAAAAATATTTTTTCTTTTTTCATTTTCCTCACAAAAATCCCATTTGGATGTGATCAGGACAGCCTAGAAAAGTATGGGGGTAAAAAGAAGGTTTGGGGGTTTTTCTTCTGTTTTTCAGTTTTCTTACTGATTAAACAGAAAAAAAAAAAAACAAAACCAAAAAAAAACCCCAACCAAACGCAATCAAACAAAAGAAACCTGCTCATAGTTTTTCTGTGGATGCAGTAAAAACTTATGTTTTACTGGAAGAGCCTGGAAGTTCAATTGTCTCTCAGAAGAATTGCATGGGAAGTAAAAGTATCAGTTCTGGGGATTTTTTTGGTGTACCTCCAAAGTTCTAGATTTAATCCTCAGATTATTTTAGTAGCTTGTGCTGAGAGAAGAATGACTTCAACTCTATGTTACTGTTGGCTCTCAAATTGTTGAGCTAGAGTTAAGCTATTGTAACAGCTTTTTCAATCTTTTCAAACGTGCACTTGAATTAAGAAGTGCAGTCAAGTTGGTAAATTTAAATTGCCTTGACTCTGAAAATGTCAGTTCAAGCTGAAACAAAATTGTTTTGAAAACTAGTAATTTAATACAAATTGACTATATTACAAAGTAAGCGTATATTTGAGTATGCAAGCCCTATCTAATGCTATTCATTATACTCCCTGAGAACCTGTGAAAAATTAATATTCTATACCACTTTTCCCTAGGAAACAGTATCAAATATATTATCACATGAAAAGAGAGAAAATGTGTGTTGTAAACACACACGATCTGATGAACAATTTTCTTTTTTGTGTTATTTCCACATAACAACAGAAGCATGGTACATATGCCTCCATAGGTACTCTCCTTTTCATCCTTTGTCAAACAATGAAGATTTATAAGGGCCCCAAACCGCTTCAAAATTCCAAATTATGCTGGATACATAAAGCACTCAGATAATTTAAAAAAAAAAACCCACATTTAAATTGCTATGCCTTCTCTGTACAGTCGTTGGAGTAAAAGAAACACTGTAAAGGCATTTCAGAATTGAAATGGGTACAATCGCTGGGAAAACTCGTCTTTCTTCACTGTCTGGTCATTAGCACTGATAAAATAATAATAAAAAAAAAAACCTTCCGTATCTCAGTTCCTTTGGGACTTATTGAGGATATTCTCAAAAGATCAGCTTACCTATGTGACACTATGCACTCAGCATCTGACTCACACTACCACCATCATCTGCTAAATCCACTATCCACTTCTGTCTGATTTAGCAAGAACAGTGTAACAGTTGGTCTGGTGCAAAAATCTGCAGCACAGGCTCTTTCTTTACAATGCTGCATTTTCTCCCATTTTAAATAACTCAAGCAATGGGGCTTCCACCTCCTCCCCTGCAAGACTATTAGCATTAAGTTTTCCTCATATGCTATTCGCCTTTCTATTACTAATTCACATATTTTATTATGTTCATTAATAATATGCATTGCTGTAATAATAGGTATTTAGTACTCCTTTCCTTCAACTATCAAATTTTCTTGTTGTGAGCATGTAGCTATTAATGCTTTAGAGACTTTGTCTAAGCACAGTATCCAAAGTGAGTGTTTTTTCACCATAGCATGACTACACTTTTCTCGTATTAATTTAGCCCTTTGTATATACTTCTTTGCAATGATTATTAGCTTTGCTTTGCTGGATTATTATTCTTACTGACACTGTAATTGCTATCATACATAGCAATCTGTTTATAAATAAACATGTGGATGAACAGCAGAAAACAAGCCACCAAAATAATGCAATGAGGAGCAATTTGCATTTAGCAGAACATCACAAAATTGCACAAAGTAAAAACAGAGATAAATAAATAATTTTCTTATTATACCCCAGAATCTAAACTTCTTTTCTAAAGAATGCAAGGCTTATTGATTACTTACTGGGAGCAAGCTCCAATCTGAGATAGGGACATACCATTAACAGTGGTAGTAAACCAGACTTGATCACAAATAAAGCTGCCTGAGAAACCATTTTCTCATCAAGATTTACTTTGTAAGTTTCCGTAAACTTTCTCATACCACAGTTGAACAAACAAAGGCCTTTCAAAGTTTCTCAAGAGTAGGGACAGAGCTACATCCACTCCAGAACGACAAATTGGAAGGAAGGGGCAAATGCAGACTGGAGCCGTGGAGTGGGACTCCCCCAGGAGGCCTATGTTCAAGTCCCTTACACTACTGATGCAATGCAAAGGCATGAACTTTTATTTACATCCCAGTGAATGCCAGTAACTGAATGTTACAGAATATGTATTTCCTCTCTCTCTTCTGAAAATGATCAATGGATGTGGGAATATTTCTTGGGACAATTTTCACTCGAAGTGACACATGTCTGAACAAACTACAATTTTGCTGAATTTGTGTTTTCTAACAAAAAAATACCCTCTTTCTCGAAAAATCAGTTCTTACAGTTCCAGCTGTATAGCAGAAAACAAAACATCGGGCTTGACAGTGGAGAACACTGAGACAGACCTCAGCTGATGAGCTTTTGCCACAGTGTAGCTTATCAGTACACAAATGATATATCTTTATTTCCTCTTTGCTTACAGGATATTCAGTATTTGCATTTCAAAATATTTTCATCCATTAAACATTTTACCCCTAATTTTCAATTTTGTCTTATTCCTCTCCCCTCCTCCTCCCCTCCAACTTTGCTTTCTTATCACGGGTTGTTCAGCATTTTCAGCTATATAACAGGGGAAAAATAATAATAAAAAAAAGACAGAGTTTTGGTCTTTCAATGGAAAAAGTTAGGCTACTTTTACTCTGAAAAAATATTCAAGTATTTTTTGAGTGTTTTTCAAAATATTTGATACATATATTTTAACCAGCAGTATCTTTTGGAGAAATGCCTAATGAAATTAAGTTGGTGCCTGAGAGCAAGCTGAGCTCTGTTGATTTATGTAGGCAAAGGGTCTGACCCCAAGAGTCCTTGCTATAAGAGAGAGAAAAATAAAGCCGAGAAAATACTGTCTATACATGGACATACATCAGTATATATCAAATACTGGAAGCCTGGAAAGCAGCATTTCACTCAGACTTATAAATAATTTCCATTCAACACATTTCCTTAGAAAAAGCCAGCAAATTAAATAATTAGATTTATAGTCGTGGATGACAATTTAATTTGTTTTAATGAGGACAGCAATATACCTGTTTTCAGCACAAAGAAACATTGTACTTTGATAAAAGCACATTATTTTGTCTCACAATGAAAGTGCTGCAGGAACAACTATTGAGAACATAATAATATAAAGTGAAAATATGACGAAGATCTTTTTTCTAGTGTCATTTTATTTATGAATATTACACATCAGAGGTTGCTGGGGCATGTTACTCTCTGACTTACAGGTTCAGTAGAGAAGTGAAGGATCATAACTTAAAAAAGATAAAGCTTCAAATACATTCAGCTGTTCTTCCACCTCATGCATGAATGAGTAAGTATTAATCTGCTTTCAGCTATCACTTCAACTGCTAAAACTGACAGCTTTACCAACAGCTATACCAAGCTGTTTGGTGAGGTAGACATGCTGGAGGGGAGGGATGCCATCCAGAGGGAGCTGCACGGGCTTGGAGAGGTGGGCCCAAGCCGACCTCACGTGGTTCAACAAGGCCAAATGCAAGGTCCTACATCTGGGTCGGGGCAAGCCCAAGCACAAATACAGGCTCGGCAGGGAATGGCTGGAGAGCAGCCCTGAGGAGAAGGACCTGGGGGTGCTGATTGACAAAAAGCTCAACATGAGCCAGCAGTGTACGATAACAGCCCAGAAGGCCAATCGTATCCTGGGCTGCATCAAAAGAAGCGTGGCCAGCAGGTCAAAGGAGGTGATTCTGCCCCTCTATTCTGCTTTCATGAGACCCCACCTGGAGTACTGCATCCAGCTCTGGAGTCCCCAACATAAGAAGGACATGGACCTGCTGGAGTGTGTCCAGAGGAAGGCCACAAATATGATCCGAGGGCTGGAGCACCTCTCCTATGAGGAGAGGCTGAAAGAGTTGGGGCAGTTCAGCCTGGAGAAGAGAAGGCTCCGGGGAGATCTTATTGCGGCCTTCCAGTACCTAAAGAGGGCCTACAGGAGAGCTGGGGAAGGACTTTTTACTAGGGCATGTAGCGATAGGATGAGGGGGAATGGTTTTAAACTGGAAGAGGGCAGGTTCAGATTAAACATTAGGAAAAAGTTTTTCACTTTGTGGGTGGTAAGGCACTGGAACAGGTTGCCCAGAGAAGCTGTTGAAGCCCCATCCCTGGAGGTGTTCAAGGCCAGGCTGGACATGGCCTTGGGCACCCAGGTCTAGTGGGAGGTGTCCCTGCCTATGGCAGGGGGGTTGGAACTCAATGATCTTCAAGGTCCCTTCAACCTAAACCATTCTATGATTCTAAAGTGACAGTATTCTTTCATTCATTTTTTGTCACATTTTTAGTAGTGGAAAAATATTAGAGAACAAAAAAAAAAAAAAAAAGGATTGCTATCTGCAGTTAGCTTCCACTGGAGCTGACTCTATCAGGACAAGGCCAGGGCAAAGATAAGGCCTGATTCTGCACTTACTGACATATTATGCAAGCCCAGGAATTGAGCATGACTGAAATTAATGTGTTGGAGCAGTATTTGCTTGAGAAACATGATTGGTACATAAGATAAACTCACTTGAAGCCAGGTATAATATCTGCTAAACTGTACTAGTGTCTGTCCTAGCTTGCAGGTATCTCCAATGGAGAAAACACCAATTAAGCAAGATCCTGATGGATGGGGATCCTCAAAAATTTCATTTGTCTGTTTTAAAAATAGGTTTCTCATATAATTTATTTCCTATGTTGTGATTTAAACCCCTGTGTTCGATATTAAAATCTTATCTTTTTTTCAGAATATTTCCCAGGTATTTTTGATACTGCACATGGAATTTGAAGCCAAAATACAGGAAAATTTGCACCATTCCTTCCCTCTCAGCCAACTCATGGAGCTGAAACAAGGATTGGTGCTAGGAAGACAGTGAGCCATCTGTTCCTGCACCAGCCTCTGCAGCTGGAAGAAGAAACTTAGGGGCAAAGACCATCATCTGATTAATCCTTCACCTCACCAGCAGCAACCACTATACTGGAGGACAAAAACATGAGTAGGACATCTCCACCCTCTAAAAAAAGGGACCCTTGCTGACCTCCAAGCTGGCCCAGCTAGAGCCAGGGAAATTCATGAGGAGCTGAGTCAGCTATGTCACACAGCCACATTTTGGTGTGTCCTAAAGCAGTTTAAACACGGCATGAAACACGATCACCCCAGTGTACTTGCACTGCTGGACACTGTCTTGGGAAATCAATCTTAAATAGCAAAGCTTTGAAAAGATTTATATAGTTTAAACAATGAGAAATCAAAAGGCATAGTAAGTTGACAGAATATAAACAATTTGATTTTGGATCACTCCCAGTTCTCGTTTCCCAGTCCACACAGATAGAAATAGCATTTGTAAGCAAAATTAGGAGGAAATATGCTGACTGTGTCTTGTTGAGAATTAAATTTCTAGAAGTACTTTTTGTTGGACAGAGCAGAGTTATGCAGTCTAAAAGTAGAAATGACATCTTTCATGACCACATTAAAAAATGATGATTTCAAAGTACTATTAAAAAATAGACTTATAGTTCCAGAAGGGTAAAAAGGCATAGGAATTTCAAAACTGTCAACGATGAAGTATGAAACAAGATTTAGTTAACAGCAAAGAGGACTTTGGTTCTTTACTTTGTAACTTGCAATGGCATGCAAGTGCAGCACAATGTCCTGCGCTGTTAAATAAAGTGATCAGATGTTAAGATGGAAACTATAATTCAGTGCATCCCGTCATCATGTGGCATCAGAAAGATGCCACACTTCTTGAGGATTTCACACTAAAAAGATAATCATAGAAGTATGGTACAGTGATCTGACCACTGCTTACCACCCTACAGCCTTGTATCACGCTCCTGCTTCTTGTCCCTCACACTGAATTCTGGAACCAGATTTTTGTTTGCATAACGCCCCAAAGTCTCCTTAACCTAACCTTTACGTAATCTTCAGAAGACTGTTACTCTCATTTCACATTAAATATTTATTCCAAGACTAAATTACACAGATGCCTGCTTCCACCAATAAAATTGTTTTACTGGGTGTGTATTTGCTTTAGGTTTTTGTTGGGTTTTATTGTTGGTTTTTTTTTTTTGGGGGGGGGGGGGGCTATTTTTCTGATTCTTTCTTATGTAATGGTGAAAAACCTTAATGAACATACGCTGCTTCTTAGAGTATGAGCAGTCCTAGCAATACACACTAAAGTTAAACTTGAATTGCTTTAACAGAATGCCACCAATAACTCCTGAATAATGCACTGCCTACAATATAACCTATAATTTACTGTACAAGATGTGATAAATGACAAAAGATGAACTCTTCAGAATATTTTGGAATGTCATTCAGTATTCACTTCACATGCTCTCTTATACAAAGTACCTTACAACACTTACCATTCTTGCAAAATAAAACCTAGCTTTAGTTATTAATATCTTTATTTAAATGCAGATCTTGATTTCCCCTGGAGACTGGTAAAGCTCCAGCATTGAGCTATCAGGGGAAAAGCAAACTTTGAGTCATATATTATCTGCAAAGGAAGACTTTTTAGGGCTGGGTTTCTTTTTCCCTTTTTTGGTATGCTGGCAATCTATAATTGTACATGTTTTCCTGTACTTTCAGTCATAGGACACTATGCAAAGTAATTGCTTTCATATCATGAGTCAGTATGCAGATTAAAATCTATAAATGTAACAGTAATAGGGATGACAATAATGCTTGGCTCTCCTATAGCATTCTCTTATCAACAATTCAATAAGTTTTAAATGGAGATCTAATTATCTTCAGTTTATAGATGGGGAAACTAAGGCACTGAATAAACTTAAATATTGAATTTCAGTTTTAGCAAAACAGGTTATTAAGTTTTCCTTCTTCATAAATCCTTTATTCCAGGAGACTCCAATTGCTTGATTGAAACAAAAGCGCTACAAAGGCCCCTAGCAGGTGCTGACTCAATGTGCCTTCTTCACAATTTGCTGTCAGATGACTTAGAACTGGTGCAGAACTGGAGAATCTATTTTAAATGTCTTGTTTCAGAGTGTTTAAAGACTTACTATTTTTTTCCACAAACAATTTTTAACCTAAACACAATGAAGTCAACCAGTACAGTCACTGAAATGGAGTCCCAGGTATTTTTCCTTACTATGACACCAGACTGCAATAATCACTTCATTAATCACATCATAAGCTTTAATTTAATCACAATACACGCCTCCGTCTCCCTGCCCCCCAAAGCATGGAAGAATTTTTAAAAAGCAGTAAATAGAAGAAAAAAAGTTTTGCGATTTAAATGTAAAATCAAAGTAAGAATGGTGCACAATCTTATGTAAGATTTGAAGCTTGTACGTGGTTACAGAAATGATACGAAAGAAATTTGAGATGCAGAACACTTTCTGTTAAGAACAGGCAAATGAAATATCTAAAAGAAGAACATACATTTTCTAGGCATGGTCATTTTCTTCATACTGCACTGGTCAGTGCTGAAACAGAGGATATGACCTACAAGAGCTTTTAATGCTCTATTTTAATTCTTTTCTGAAGTCAAAAGGAGCTTTCTTTGTACAAACAGATGGCCATGTTGCAAAATAAAGACGAGTCGTTTGCAGAGATTAAGGATAGTATGCATCTTCTAATAAAAAAGAGCAATACAAGAAGGAGAGTTTGTTAATCTGATTTAAGAATAATACCCACTTTATACTGAACAAAAAGTGGAAAAAGAGGAAAAGGGTGCCAACTTAACCCTACATGTTAGAAGACATGGAATCATTCCAGTTGACAGGAGGGAGATGGTAATGAACAAGACAAGAGAAACACAGGCTTAGAAGTCCAGGGAAAATTCTACAGGTGGAGAAGGTCCTCCTATAGGAAATAAATCCTATTTTGTGAGAAGGAACAGAAAATAGCTGAAAACATATCCCTGGCTAGTCTTGTAGGATAACCATGGCTGCTCACAAACATAAAGGATATAATGAGATGGCAAAAAAAGAAAAATATTTTTTTTAAGGACTCATTACTGAGGATAGAAAGTGTATCCTTCATTAACAGACAGATAAGAGGATGGATTTTTTTTTTATTTTTATTTGGGTGGGATTCAACTGTCTTCATTTAGGAATGTCAACAATGTGCTGGAATGTCTAGTGAATGAAAAGAAATAACCATTTCCAGAAGATGACTCAGCTAATCATTAAATGAGTCTTACCCCTGAGCATGAGAGATGGTATTCCGATTAATGAGATTTATCCAGGCTGTTTCTTCCTACAGCACAGAGATCCCAGATGATTACTCACACCACCTTAAGAGTGCCTCTAAATTTGGAGAATGGAGATACCTTTCTCCATTGACCATAGAGAAAGCCTACAGAGCAGCTTAGACCAGATGCCTGATTTACATCACTAAAATAAATATTGTCCGCAGCATAAAACCAAAATTATTTATGCAACTCTAGTCATCACACAAGAATTTATTGGTGATGGTCCATCTTAGTACAAGTGCCATCTGAATTCATAGAACTTGTGTAGAATCAGCTGACTCAGCCAATCAAAGGACATTAAACTAACAACTACCAAGGAGGATGTAAAGAAGAAACAAATAAACACTCATTTAGCTCAAAAACAAGACATCAAGAATAAAATTAATCAAGGCACCAAGAAGCTTGAACAGAAATGCTTTAGTTGCCTATATATGAGTGCTAGAAGCCTGGGCAATAAAAAAGAGAAATTGGAATTGGAATTGCTCTTTTATGATCTAGCCGGTATTACTGAGACCCGGTGAAAAGATTTGCATGAGTAGAATGTTAAAAACACTGAAATAACATATTTAGGCAGGATCTAGTGAGCAAAAAACAACAAACATACCTTATATCAAAACAGTGGTATTACGTGCTCCTGAGTTCCCTGGTAACCCAGAAGAAAACCATTTTGCATGTTCATAGATTCATACTCCAACAAACAAATGAAAAAAAAGCTTAGATAACATTGCAGCTGGTGTCTGTAATAGACCGACAACTTAGTCTGGGGAAAAGGATGGCCATACTGATTTCTGCTGTGTAGGTGGAAAAACAATGTGTGACTTCAACTTGAACAGCATATGTTGTAAGTCTCATGATCCTTATGATTTCTACCCGGAAAAAAATCATATTAAAAAGAATGTTGCATCCTAAACATTCTATGTTTGTTACAGTTATCTGAAACAACCAAGTAATTCTAAAAATACATACAAAGTTACACACACACACTCCCCCTGTCTAAAGGTGGCTTTTTTGCACAAATTATTATGACTTAATTACATCTGTCACAGGTAAACAACAGTAAGTCCAAAGAAGTAAGATATCCATTCTTATCGAGTTTGTGGATAACACCAAAGTGAGGAGAGCAATCAATATGTTGGAGGACATGGCTATCATTCAGAAGGATTTCTACAGGCTGGAATAATAGGATTCCAGGAACTTCAGGGAATTAAAAAATCACAAAGTTATAGACCTGCATCTGCAAAGGCAGAACACCTTCTGCTGGTACAGATGGGTTGGTTTGGTAGCAGCTCTTCTGAAGAAGACCTGTAAATCCTGATGGACTGGAGGCTAAGCTTCCTTTAGCAGGTATTTATTATTCTTCCTAACTATTTTATTGTAGCACTCCCAAAGATTCCAGCCAAGAATGGAAACCCAGGTTAATGTTAGAATATGGCATCTTCACCACCAAAATTAAAGCTCAAACTCATAAATAATGGCCACAAAGCCAGGAGATATATACATATTTTTCACTTAGAAATTAAGTGAAATTTGTGAGTTCACTAAAAAACATCCATGGAACTTGGCATAGCACTTCTAAAGCCAGTTTTTAGGACATGAACATGCTTTATTACTATTTTTCTTTTCTGTTCTGAAGTACATTCTCAAAATGACACATTGCTAATATTTAGAAAACCCTCTGCCTTGAAGGAAGAAAAAACTCTTTCCTTCTTAACTGGCAAACTAGTCTGAAACAGAGTCAATAAAAGGAAGGGAAACATTCCAGCTAAGTTATGTTTTGAAGATTAAAAGAAAACTAAGCAAAAGCAATGAGAAAGTTCAGTGCATGGTGCAAAACATTAATCCACAGGTCATTCTCATACCAGAATTAACCTGTTTGGGTTTTATTTTTTTTTAACACCTGTATAAGGAATTCAACAAAACATTACTAAACTGTACCATGAAAATATTAGTTATTACAACACACTATTTTTCCTTTTTATCAATGTCTACCTATTTAGAGCTTTTTTTTGGCTTTGTTTCTATTCTCTATTTTATTTTTTTTCCGTAGGGAGAGTGATGCTATACTAATATGATTGCGTGCTTTACAACAGTGGGAGGCTGTCTAACAAATGAAGTGCCAGTCACAGAATTTTGAAAAAATTAGATGCAAAAGAGAAAAAGAGGAATACTTTGGGAGATTTTGAAATAGATTCTTGCATAGATGATGTAATGCATATGATGTGAATTGCTTGTTTGAATTAGAATGTTTGCCTTTTTCTGAGATGGATAGAAATAGTAACTTTTTATTATTATTATTATTTGGAATGTAATGTTTCTTTCACTGAGTCTTTGAAACTTGATTTTAAAATTCATGGATTGTTATGGAAACTAATTTAATTTGTAGTAGAAAACCAGATTTTTCTTTTTAGTAGTACACGTCCTTTCTGTAGTTTCAGTCAATTTAAAGATGGTTTACATATTCTACAACATACAATTTACTGATCCTTCTAATTACACTGACTCCTCCAGTATTAAAATTTTATTCCCTTGCAAATTTATAAATTTGAAGTTTCTGTAATATTATTTCATGGTGAAGCAAAAAAGCAAAATATCACCTTGTTCTAGATGATCCTTACAGAAATGGCAAGTACTCGAAAAAAAATTAAGAATACCTTTACAGCTGCAAAAATTTACTTAAATGCTTGGCTCCACAGCCACATGTGTTATGCCAGCTGAGTTAAACAGTACCAGAGAGTAACAGTAATTGTCAGTTGACCTTTTGATTAGACCTAGTCCTATTAAATGTTACGAATGTAATCAATTGGTACTAAACAATGAGCAAAACAAGCAAACAAAATTATTTCATTAAATGACCTTTTTTAACAGTATTAGCTTGAGAAGGGTAGTTTTGTTTTTAGCTTGGCTGTGACATACAATAAAATAATTCCCTCTAAAGATGTCCAACTTCAATAAGGGCAAAATCACAATGGCTATCTAAATCCAGCAACACTCTTAAAAACAGCTTCTACATTTTCCTGTGTAGCCCTTCCTCTTCCATCATCCTTATCCCTTCCACCCCAACAGGGTCCATCAAATGCCAAGGTTGAGTGGAGAAGAGGAGCCAAAAGAACTGCATGTGGGTCAGGGCATAAGGACCCTTTGCATAAGGATGCTTTGCCTGATGGAACTAGCTGTTGAATGGACTATGTACAGTGATGCAGATAGTGATATCTGTTATGGACAAGTTAGGGGTTTACAGTCCATAGCTTTAACTCTTTGAAAAGTCTCTTGTTAGGGAAAAAAAGTCCTTACTTAACATTAGTATATGACAGAATGCAGTTCATTTGGTTATTTCGTTAGTTATTTTTCTTACAGCATATTCAATTGCCATGGCAATGAATTTTTATGCTGACCTGAGGCTAGCTATTTTTATTGCAGGGTGTTCCATTCACTCTTCCTCTGAGATAGATCCGACCATTCAGTTTTGCTTCACAGTCCCCTAACTCTGAAGCAGAACTGCTCACCTTTTAAAACAAAAGTGGTTCCCCTCTGGGTACAATAAGAAAATAAATTGATGGTACAGCATATACAAACTTATTTCAGCCTTCAGAGACTTGCTTACTGCCTTTCATACTCAGACACACATAAACATGGTAATTCACCCTGATTTTATGAATTGTCTCCTGATTATCATTGCGGAGTGATGGTTAGGCAGCGCTAAAGGAAAGCATCTAAGGCAGGTTGAGAATGACTGCAGTGTGTCTCTAAAGATAGATGAGTTGGCAGGTAATGTTATAAATTACCATCGGGTGCCATTCACAGACGATAGGAGCTTCATCCTGCATGACAGTCATTGATCTGATGCAGAACTAAGATGCAACCTTTGATGACACTCCTTGAGGATAAAAGGTTATGCTTCACATTTAGTTATGAATAATAAGGTCATGTTTTAATTAAAGTAGTATCTCAGTGGAATATTAGGGCAGTGAAAACGTACAAATTAGTATGACTTGTATAACAATTGTTGCTGGAAAACAGCCTAGTGCTGAAGATGATAATGCAGAATAGCAATGCAATTACATTAATGAGGCAAATAGTCCACCTCATTAAAAGGAGCTGAACTATTCTGACCCAAAATTAAAAGAAACAATATTTTTTGAGTTTATATTTGACACTAAAACTGGTAGAACAAGAAAATCTACGTTTAAGTAAGAAATGCATGGGGCATACACCAATATTTTGGGATATAGTCATTTCAAAATATTTAATTTCAGAAATATTTTCTGCAAAACCTAATTTTCAACCTAAAAATAAGCTTGTGATTTACTGCTTATAGAGGTTTCTGAATCTTCTTTTCTGGGTAACTCAAGGGACTGTTAACAATTTTCTTTCCTTTGTACAGTCCCAACAACATTCCTAACCAAGTTTTCTGAAAATAAAGCTGGCCATATAACAAACTTCCATATTCACAAACTGCTATTAAATGAACACTCGCGGCAAATACTATTAATAAATATTTGTGACATTTTAATTATATAATATAATGAAATATAATTGATAAAAATTTGTGATGATGATCTAGCAAAACACTTATGCTTGTGCTTAAATTTAAGCCTAAGTCATCTAACCAGCACCAATTTTAGAAACTTAATTAAGGGATGTAGGGTGGGATAGAGCTGCTATGCAGTCTACTCAGTAGTTAATGAATAGCATATATTCCAACTGATAATCCAAAAGGTGGTTTCACTCACCCAGGTCTCAGGAATTAACCTGTCACATGGCAAGTGCTATAAAAGGTCATGTGTGAAGATTTAACAAGAAAGTACCATTGTCACCTTATGCATTCTGTCACCATGGCAAACTTTATTTATTTATTATTTTGACATACTGCAAAGCATGTACCACCAAGCCTGTCTTTCATCCTGCCCACAGCTGTTCTAGCTTATGGTGTCCTCAATCCAATCTAAATGTTCATTTTGTAATTACTCTGCTGTCAAATGATAAGTGAAATACAGGATATATACACAGTAAGTACTTAATAGCTTTAAAAATATACTTTCCATCATAATGTCACCAGTTGCTTGTCAGAATTAGTAAATTTTAAAATGTTTAGTGCTCAAACTAGCAGAACACGTCCAGATCAGAAACCAGGGATAGCGGCTCTGCAGGAGGCTGGCTATGCAAATGCCTTGAAAACATAAATTGCTCTGAAAAGGCTGAAAACACAAGATCAGACCGTGAGGTCAAGAGATTATGGAAACGAGCTGTCCACCTCCCATGGTGCACAACAGATTTTCATTTCCGTTGTTTTTTCCCAACATGACTGACCAGCTGTAAAGCAAAAGATAGTTACTACAGACACAGCAATGCTTTCTGCAGGGCTCTTAGTAAGTCTGGGCACTTACAGAAATGCAAAACCTCAAGGCAACTACAGGATGAGACCAGTTACTTTGCACTTCAGAACTGCCTTTAAATCAACCAAAAACAGGGTAGAGGCTGTTATGGATTTGTTTATAGCTGTCTTACAGACATAATCCACAGCTTTGCAGGGTAGATGCATTTTGACAATAAATAAGTGACGTTCCATATGAAAAATGTAAATCTACTGAATATTTATTTTGCATATGCTCTATATTGTAGCTGCTATCAGGATAAGCTAAAATCGTTAAATTACATAGCATGGACAGAGACTCTTCTGCTGAAGACCACACAAAATTCTCCAGAATCATTACCTAAGCTTTTAGATCATTATTTGTTTCCTATAATTTTTAATTCAACTGAGTTTCATGATAACAGATGCATGCAAAATTAAGAACATTAACTATTTAGCATAATGTGGTATTGATTTTTCTTGCTTCCAGTTTCAGTGAGGAAATGCACGTTTCTTGCTTAAAGAAAAATAAAAATAAAATTTAGTATGTTTTAAAAAATATTCTGTGTAGTGATAGTCATATTCCATGCTATAGACTTCTGCATTATGAGGAACATAGGGTAAGATCATTTTCTCATCAAGGTCTTTTTTCAAAATGCTGCTTGATATCAGTACCTTCCAGATTAGAGCAAACATTCAGGGTAATCATCGGTGTACTTGGGGATGTGGTGGAAGCACAAAACAACAAGTTATAGATGGGATAGGTACTTTTACATATATATATATATATATACATATATATATACATAAAAGCAGCGAAGCTGGTGAAGGATCTAGAGAACAAGTCTGATGAGGAGTGGCTGAGGGAACTGGGGTTCTTTAGTCTGGAGGAAAGGAGGCTGAGAGGAGACCTTACCACTCTCTACAACTACCTGAAAGGAGGTTGTAAAGAGGCGGGGGTTGATCTCTTCTCACAAGTAACAAGGACAAGAGGAAATGGTCTCAAGTTGCACCAGGGGAGGTTTAAATTGGATATTAGGAAAAATTTCTTCACCAAAAAGGTTATTAAGTATTGGAAGAGGCTGCCCAGGGAAGTGGTAGAGTCACCCTCCTTGGAGGTATTTAAAAGACATGTAGATGTGGCACTTAGGGACACGGTTTAGTGATGGACTTGGCAGTGCTAGGTTAACTGTTGGACTCAATGATCTTAAAAGTTCTTTTCCAACCTAAAGGATTCTATGATTCTATGTTGGTATAATGCAAACATGCAATATGTAGCTACCCCATTTACTTCTCATGGGTAGAAAAATAAAATTCAATTAAAGAGACTAGCTATAAATAAAATATTTGTTTTCTGGCAGTAATCCCACTTGCAAAACCTTTTTCTTTCTGTTTTGTTTTGGTTTGGTTTGTTTTCATTTGTTTGTTTGGGGTTTTTATATAAAAGATTTGCCTGTTTCTTACTGATCCATTCTTTTTTTTGTGCAAAAATATGGATCAAAACAATAATAGTGGTAAGTATTCTTCAACCGAAATCAGTGAGAATTACATCAACAGTTTTAACGGGATAAGGATCAATATCTGGATGATATTTGCATTATTTATTTGTTTTTGAAATATGCTCAGACATTGCAGTTCCTAACCCAACATAAATGGACTATATTAATTGGGGCACAACCGCATTCTACCAATAAAAGCTAAAAACCTTAAAAGGACAGACTATCATAAACATTAAGGTAAGAAAATTGCATGTAGCAGTTCACCTGTCACTTACAAAGCCTCAGCCTCTGAAATGGTGAAGGTTTATCTGACACACACAGAACTTGGATTTGATTCCCAAATACTTCATGGCAGAAGCTCAAAAAGCCATTTTCAAGCAATCCAGTAAGACATATATTGAAGAAATGGCAACAGATTTCTATGTTGTTGACGACACTTATATAGCGTGCGGAAAAGTTACAGATACCTGACTAGAAAATAAAAGAAATAAGGTGGCAAAGTAAAAGAAAAGAAAGAAATGAAAAAGAAAAAAGTCTGATAGCATATAATCTTAATCTGAACGCAAAGGAGATTTGAATGCTGAATTTCCAGTTGTAACAGCATAGTCCCAGTAAATGCTAATATTAACACATATTTCTTGATAGCAAAAAGGTTTTTGAAGGTACAGAATATTGTTTGAAGCTCCTCTTAGTTATGCCTCAGTAGAAGAAAATGTGTAGAAACATACTGAAGATCAAAACTCTAAATAATTATCTGTTTTATTAATTCATTCTAAAATTATATTTTAACAATGTACCTGCTGTACATACTTCAAGGATATATTACCAATATTTTAATATGTTCACTTCAGTGCAAATAGTATTCACCCTTTGGTGACTGTTTAATTATTACCACTTCAAAAAGCCTGTGCCTTCCTTCACCCCTTTGGCAAAAATAATATTCCACTTTGTTTTCTTTATTTAGGCATTTACCCTTCAAAGAGGTAACACAGAGCATGATCTCAATACATTTATTAAGAGGAAACTTGACTTTTTGAAGTACAAAATTGACCAACGGGATTTGGTAAGAAATATCAAACAGAATTATAGATCACATCAATGATAATATTTAAAAGTCTCCCCAGATTTACAATGTATTCACCTTTATGCTAGAGTTAAAACTAGTGCTATGTTGAAGCTTCTTTAAAATCTAAAAAGAAAGTTGTATACTGAAGACTTTTGACCCCTAAATGTGTTAAAATGTATTAAAATTAACACTAGCATTTCACTTCTGCACCATTTCCCTTTGGGTTACGTGCATTTTCCCTTATTGTGAAGCATGCAAGATCTATTGTATTGACAGTCATCTACATTTGGCATGTTAATTAGGAAGCAACATTATCATTGGGTGAGCCAGCAAACGCTCTTAGTCCACACATTAGAAGTCTTCTCTAACTTAGTATTTCACAGAACTACGTTAAAACCAAACTGATTCAAAAATTGTTTTAAAATCACGAGTACAACTATTGGGGGGAGACTTGTTTAGTTTTTTTTTTTTTTTTTACTCAGACCCAACTGCTGATTTCAAAGTTCTGATTTTATGAGTACAGAGACTCTGCTAAGTGATTTGGACCATATCCAGCAAAGCACTTAATATTTGGATATGGAATGTATGAGGAGATCCACAGATCTCAGTAAACTACAGGAATCAGTCTATTGAATCAATTAGAAAAAAAACTAGAACATTTTACTACCCTTCAAAGTAGTGAAAGAGGGATGACACTCCCTCTCCCACATGTATGAGCCTAATTTTTACTATTTTGTTCCTTGCTATGATATATGACTAGGAAGCAAACTAATATGAACAAATGAATTAGTGTGAGGCTCATTATTTTAAATACCTGTTTGTCCTTTTTAATTTCTGGTCTTCACTCCCCTATTTCACTCCTACTAATTTCTGAAATACAAATGGTAAAACTGTTCACCTTATTAGAAATCTTACAGGAAAAGTGGGCAAATTGTCCTCTGGAAAATATTAAAGAAAATTGCACATAAGCTTACCCCCCAACAATACACACATACACATCTATATGCAAATATCTGTATACATAAAATATACAGTTTATGAAACCAAATGGAGCTAAGCAGGTAATAAATGAGATTCTAATCCATAACTATTCAAAGATGCATTGATAAATCAATCGAAAACATACAATTTATTGAGTTTTCATTGTTTTAGATAGAAATAATTTTTTTTTAACATCTCGGGTCATTGTTATTTTATTAAACACAAATAATTTTTTATGCATTTTGTGATTTTTCAGACACACTGCAACATTGCAACTGGATAACTAAGAGATCATACAATTATTTTGCTATAACAACTTGTCAGTGTCAGATTTATGCCATGATATTGTACCACCAGGACTCAGTTTTGTCTCTTATTTATGTTACATGACAATGAAACATTGCAAACCGATGCGAGGTTTTAAAATTAAAGTTATGTTCTCACTCTGCTTCAACTCCATTTAATTTATTGTCATTTCTCTTTTTTTGCCCAGAGTGGCAGGTCCTTTTCCTTTGCAACAGCCCCTTTTCTGGATTTTGGAGGTAGATATGGTTAATGAGGGTTCAGCTTATGAAGACAGCAGTGAAGACCAGACCAGGCTAGCAGCTTCCACTATATTAATTGCAACAATATTGCGGTCAACCATGTTCTGCTCTGACTCTAACCCTAGAAGAGGTAAGGAGATACCCCAAAGAAAACTAATTTGGGTTTGAGATAAATGTGAGTAATTCTGACCACAAGCGTGAAAGTCCCAAGGGTGGATCACAGGGCCTTCAATGCTCGTGTCTGGGCTGCAGGTTGAAATAGTACTGCTCTGAATCATTTATAAAGAAAAAGCCATAAACTGCAAACCCAGGAAAATGTGAGGAATGCATTTCTCCGTTATCCTCAGGCACTGGCTCTTTGTATGATTTTACATATGCTGCTTGTTATGATGATATTGATTAGTAAGTCAACAGAAGCTTTCACAAGGGACTGCAGATCTCTTTACTATTGCTCTGTAATATTAAAATGTCATTACTGAGTCACCAACTTTTTGCCCTGCTGTAATGTTATTCTCTGATGATTGCCTGCCTGAGCTGAAATTTGAAACTGTCACCCACAGACTTGTAGAAGTGATTCAACTTCACTTATAAGGAAAGTGAAATTAAATATTCATCCCTAGACTGCATTTCAGGTTCAAACTGACTGAAGTTCCTCCAGGCAAAATGTACTTAAGTCGTAGAAGACTTTTTTTCAGTTTCAAAAATTCAGGATGTCTATTTATCAGGGCTGGACAGTCAAATAATCATTTATCTGGAACTTTTGTACACAGATATTCTTTTTCCTGTTTTGCAGTGTGCTTTTTATTATTTTGGCTAGGTAAACCCCTTCTCCAACATGGATTACTTTTAGCGAGCTGAACATCTAGACTGATCCCCTATCTGTTGTTCATATAAAATGGCAATAAATTGTGGAAGAAATTTTGGACCATCTGAACTTCCTTACAGTGGTGAGCATTTCTGCAGGTAGCAACCTTTGAAATTAAGGTGAACTACTTTTGTGAATAAGTGATTACAGTAATGACTAAAGTCCTGCTAAGTCCTCAGAGAGATGCAATGTCTTGAGACTTAACTCAACTTCCAATTTACAGATTCACTTCAGGGTTTACCTACTCTGGAACCACAAATGTCTGAGTAAATAAAGATAAAATGTTAAATTCCCCCCTAGACCAGATTTCCTCTGAATACAAGAAGTGAGAAAATTCACTGATCCAAGAAAAAGAAGCAAAGGATTCTTCCTCACAAGGGAAATTCATTTTTGGGCAGATGCAGACAAATTGTTGGAAAATGGCCCACAGGCTTGAAATTTGGTTCATTTACAGTGCTCAAAGGAGGAAACACTATTTTATTTAGAGTTTTCTTGTTTTATTCTCAATATACTTGTTCTAACGCTGGGAACCTAGCATAGGATTTGGTAATTTTTAATGTCATATTACTAAATTCTAGTCAGAGTAAATTTTATTAGATTTAAATAAATTATATTTTGGGAGTGTCTCAGAGACGTATATACTCACACAGAGAAAGAGTGAGCCAGATATTGCAGGTACCAATATGGGAAAAGCCATCAAGAGACTTTTTAAGCTACTAAGTTTCAGGCAGCCTCAGATGAACCCTATCCAGGCAGCAGAACAAAGGGGAGGCAGAGGGATTTGGGAAAATGCTCAGTTCATGGCTGTCCCCCAGGACTTATCTTAAAGGACGCTGAAACAATAGTAAAAATGGTAATATTTAATATCTTCCCTCCTTTCATGACTATGCTTGTGAAGCAATCAAAATACTAGCAAGTAAATATGCAGTTTATAAAATTGTGAAATCAGAAAAATTAGAAAGTATGATACACAAAACCAAATAAAATCACACATATTTATATAGTCATATATTTTGGGCAATGAATGTTCAAATCGAAGCACAAAAATGATTAAAAGGGCCTTGGGACAGTCACTAAGGGGATCTGGAGCACAGGTTATTTTTTCATCCCTACTTCCTGTTGCGGGCAATGACACTGAAAGAAGCAGACAAGCTCAGTCTGTTAATATGTGGGTCCTTGGTTGGTGTCACCACCACAATTTTGGGTTTTTCAACAGTTCAATGGCCTATGCGGCATCAGGCCTTCTGGTAGCAGACGGGGGTTGGCTCACTCAAAGGAGGAGAAGGGCTTTTGCCCCAAAATTAGCAGGGCTCATTAACAAGGCTTTAAACTAGATTCAACAGGGGAAGGGGGTATTATCAGGTCTGCCTGTGACCAGCCAAGGGATGTTGTACCAAGGAAAGAGGAACGGGGTGCTGGTGAGGGCCTGCAGCCATTTGCTCCGAAATGTGCTGGCTACGCTGCAGCATGCTCAAAGTCTTACGTAGATGAGCCAGGAGCTCCTGGACCAACAGGAGCGAATGGGGAGGCACTGGAATGCCACCTGGAGAGCAGCGCAAAGTAATTACAACTGCTCCAGCCAAGTCAGCCTCAACAAAGACACGGCTGAAGTGCCTCTATGCAAATGCACGTAGCATGGAGAACAGACAGGAGGAGCTAGAGATGTGTGCACGCCTCCAAGGCTATGATCTCATTGGCATCGCAGAAACTTGGTGGAATGACTCCTATGACTGGAGTGTTGCCATGGAAGACTACAGGCTCTTCAGGAGAGACAGACAAGGGAAACCAGGAGACGGTGTTGCCTTATATGTGAAGGAGCAGCTGGAATGAATGGAGCTCAGCCTAGGGATGGATAAAGAGCCAACTGAGAGCCTATGGGTCAGGATTAAAGGGAAATCGGGAGCAGGGGACATTACAGTGGGAGTCTGGTACAGGCTACCCAACAAAGTGGTTGAGGAGCCAACGAGGACAGGAGCTATACTGGACTTTGTTCTTACCAGCAAGGAGGGGCTGGTAGACAGTGTCAAACTCAAGGCTGTAGTGACCATGAAATGGTCGAGTTCCAGATCCTCGAGGCAGCGAGGAAGGTGTGCAGCAGACTGACCACCCTGACTTTAGGAGAGTTGACTTTGGACACTTGAAGAACCTGCTTGGTATGGTGCCATGGGATGAAGAGTTGGAGGAAAGAGAGGCCCAAGAAAGTTGGTTAATATTCAAGGATCACCTCCTCCAAGCTCAGGAGCGATGCATCCCTACAAAGAGGAAGGCAGGCAGAAAAGCCAGGAGGCCTGCATGGATGAAAAAGATGCTCCTGGACATGACCAAAAGGAAAAAGGAGGCCTACAGGGAGTGGAAACAGGGGCAGGTAGCCTGGGAGGTATACAGAGGAATCGTTCGAGCAGCCAGGGATGGGGTTAGACAAGCTAAAGCCCAGATAGAATTAAATCTGGCCAGGGACATCAAAACAAACAAAAAATCCTTCTTTAAGTATGTCAGTGAGAACAGAAAGACTAGGGAAGATGTGGGCCCTCTCTGGAAGGAAACGCAAAGACTGGTTACGCTGGACAGAGACAGAGCTGAGGTACTCAATGACTTTTTTGCCTCAGTCTTCACTGGCAAGGACTGCAGCCACACTGCCCATGATGCAGAATGCAAAGACGAGGATTGGGAAAATGGAGAACCGCCCACTGTAGGTGAAGATCAAGTGCGAGACCACCTGAGGAACCCGAAGGTGCACAAGTCCATGGGACCTGATAAAATACATCTGCAGGTCCTGAGGGAACTGGCAGATCAAGTTGCTAAGCCACTAGCCATCATATTTGAGAAGTCGTGGCGGTCTGGTGAGGTTCCTGTTGACTGGAAAAGGGGAAATATAACCCCTATTTTCAAAAAGGGAAATAAGGAAGACCCAGGGAACTACAGGCCAGTCAGTCTCACCTCTGTGCCCAGCAAGATCATGGAGCAGATCCTCCTGGAAACTGCTGAGGCACATAGAAAACAAGGAGGTGAGTGGTGGCAGCTAACATGGCTTCACCAAGGGCAAGTCATGCCTGACAAATTTGGTGACCTTCTACGAAGGGGTTACAATGGCAGCGGACAAGGAAGATCAACTGATGTCATCTACTTGGACTTGTGCAAAGCGTTTAACACTGTCCCACATGATATCCTGGTCTCTAAATTGAAGATACATGGATTTGACAAATGGACCACTTGGTGGATAAAGAACTGGATGGGCGGTCACACTCAAAGAGTTGCGGTCAATGGCTCCATGTCCAAGCGGAGACCAGTGATGAGTGGCGTTCCTCAGGGGTGGGTAATGGGACCTGTACTGTTCAACATCTTTGTCAGCGACATGAACAAGTGGGGTCGAGTGCACCCTCAGCAAGTTCGTTGATGACACCGAGCTGTTTGGTGAGGTAGACACACTGGAGGGGAGGGATGCCATCCAGAGGGAGCTGCGCGGGCTGGAGAGGTGGGCCCAAGCCAACCTCACGCAGTTCAACAAGGCCAAGTGCAAGGTCCTACATCTGGGTCAGGGCAGTCCCAAGCACAAATACAGGCTCGTCAGGGAATGGCTGGAGAGCAGCCCTGAGGAGAAGGAGTTGGGGGTGCTGATTGACGAGAACCTCAACATGAGCCAGCAATGTGCGATCACAGCCCAGAAGGCCAACCGCACCTTGGGCTGCATTGGAAGTGTGGCCAGCAGGTCAAAGGAGGTAATTCTGCTGCTCTGCTCCACTCTTGTGAAACCCCACCTGGAGTCCTGCTTCCAGCTCTGGAGTCCCCAACATAAGAATGGCATGGACCTGCTGGAGCGTGTCCAGAGGAGAGCCATGAGGATGATCTGAGGGCTGGAGCACCTCTCCTTTGAGGAGAGGCTGAAAGAGTTGGGGCTGTTCAGCCTGGAGAAGAGAAGGCTCCGGGGAGACCTTATTGCAGACTTCCAGTACCTAAAGGGGGCCTACAGGAAAGCTGGGGAAGGACTTTTTACTAGGACTTGTAATGATAAGATGAGGGGGAATGGCTTTAAACTGGAAGAGGGCAGGTTCAGATTAGGAAGAAATTTTTCACTGAGGGTGGTAAGGCAGTGGAACAGGCTGCCCAGAGAGGTTGTTGAGGCCCCATCCCTGGAGGTGTTCAAGGCCAGGCTGGACGTGGCCTTGGGCAACCTGGTCTAGTGGGAGGTGTCCCTGCCTATGGCAGGGGGGTTGGATCTCGGTGATCTTCAAGGTCCTTTCCAACTCTAAACCATTCTATGATTCTATATTTCCCTAAAAATTACAACAATCTCGGTTATCCAAATTTCCATGTGTAGAAGGTCTTTCCCCTTTAAAATTCATTAGCATAATATTTCTTTCTCTCTGTAAGACAAGTTTGTGCTGTATGTTAGAGATACTTCTGGACATATTTTGCGGAGTTCCTTCTTGCTTTACAATAGATAAGCTGTAAAGGCTGAGGCAGGACATAAAATAATTGCCAGTAGAAAGACAAAACACAAAAGTGGAAACATTTTTTCAAAATCAGTGAAATATATGACACATATTCAAGGCTCAGGTTGGTACTGGATTTAAATGAGAACTACTGGCTATAATGAATAGTTGTTGCCTTTAGTGAGTAGTGCCCCATTCATCTCTAGAGTATAACCCCGACTTTCAACAACAACAACAAAAAATAAACATGTCAAGAACACATCAGCCTATAGCCTGATTCAAGCACAAATTCTAATTCTTGGTTGGGGACTTCTGACTTAAGCAGTGAGCAATGTCTCATGAGACATTTCTTCTAATATTAAAGTGTGGATTTTCAGTTTCTCTTGTTTGGTCAAGAAGACTAAGAGAAACACTGAAAACTAGTCTAGGAGTCTTTGGGTCAACTTGTCATGTATAAAGTGATTTTACTTAATTTTTTAATGAAGGGTTTGGTATGATTGCATACCATTCAGTTTGTATGTACAGTTTCAACCCAGTAAGATAGCATAATAAGCAAAACTTTTCTTCTAGATTACATTCCCATTTTTACAGGAATTTCCAACTTCTATTAAATTAATGACCTCCTTTGTCTTTGATCCATATCGTACATACAAGTTCTGCTTTTCTAAGATTTTAAAATGCCAGACGGGCTTGTGTTTAAAGCTATGACATTCATGCTTATCTTCCTTGTATGATGTAACAGTATTTCTCTCCCTAGGCTTCTCATCTATATGAAAGAAGGTCTTGGCCTTATGCTTTTCCTCCCAGTGCAAAGTACTGTGTAGGAAAATTACTTCTAGATTAAACTTGGCTTCTGCCTAAGCAGGTGTCAGAACCAAATTATGAAAGGACAAACTCAAACTACTAATTGCAGAAAACACGTGTTTTATCTCTGCTTCTTTTTGATTAACAGCACAGCTAGAAATATTTAATTATTGTTTAATTATGTTTACCAGGAGTATAACCAAAAACTATAATCTTCCAGGGGTGAATTCTGGGAAAGAAATTTCAATCAATGCTGTCAAGGCAGAGAAAACTTATCTGTCATTAGAGATACTTTTTTTCCCCTTATTAATTTATATTCATAACAAGAACAAAGAAACTTTTCATGGTTCCTCATGGATCAAAATTCCTACTTAAAAGAAAGGGAAACTGGTTAAAGAGAATACGAGTATCGGTAATGTGATTGAATTCTTTATCCCCTGGCATCATGAATTGTCCCTGAGTAATGGCAAAGGCTTTGTCCCTAAATCATTAGTACATTCTCTTAGACTGCGTGTGTACCTGAAATCCCAACAGATTTTTCATCTCCAAGGTGAGATAATAAAAGCAACCACATCTAGCTATTAAATGCCCATTTCACATGCCAGACAAATTAATTTCTCATTCTGGGGCTAAGCCTAAAGTATCTAAAGATAGGTACTTGGAAGAAAGATTACATTTTTATCATGCCACTACTTATAATTTCCCTCCAATTGATTCAGAGAGGTTCAGCACAGGACTGTACATTACATTGCAACAAGGAAAAAGAAAAGTTACAAAAGCATTAGAATTTCACAAAACCTAAGGTGATTCAGGGTTTCTGAATTTCATAAATAGTCTTTCATAATGGACACAGTTTCTTGGAATTCTGGAATGACCCTCTATTTCTAATACTTTAGAAGCCCCAGAGAAGATATTATGTTCAATCTCAGTGGTGAAGAAAGCTGGATACCTATGTATTACAAAGACACAATTTATCAATGTTTTGCATAATTAGCGTATCTTTCTCATATCTACAACAGACATAAAATAAATTTTGAAGGTCCCAGCTAGTTCCTTTACAAAAAAATGTAAAGGTTTATTGAGGTTTATATCAAGAATTCTTTTTTTTTTTTTTTCAATTAATTTAAACCAAATCATGTAAAAAAAAATCTATCAATCACCCTTGATAAAAAATATTATTATATCCTTTTGGATGGTTCTATTTGATCTCTTGGTATACTTCATGCTCAGAGTAAATTGAGAAATACTTCTTTCCCTGAGGGAAAATTAATACATGTGCTGCCATTTTAGAAATCTGTTTGTAAATTGAAAATGAAAATCATGAACATATGGATTCTCTGCTTTCTCAGATATGTTACAGCAGTTTTACTAGTTTAAAGTGATAATTTAGGACATAAAGAGAGAATCATCTCACTTAACTTTAGAACTCTTAAAAGTTACATGTTTAAGTGTGCAGTAGTGATGCTAGCATCCTTTAAAATCAATATGTGGAGAATCGGAGAACAGTATAGAAGTGTCTTAAATAGTCATCTAACAGATAGGAAGGCTCATGCTTTCATGGTACCTGTGTCCTTTCACTTAGTACAAATATGGTTGAGTATGTCTTTTTCCATGGAACAGCTGAATTTAAGAAGTCTAAATTAATGTACATTGAAGTATCCATGGTGTATAAAACATTTATTCTAATGCAACATACTGTTTCTCCAACATTATAAATGTGACAAAAAAAGTATAGATTTCCAGCTGAGTCAGATTTGTAATGTAATTTTCTGAAATACCAAACAGAAAACTAACGAAAAAGTAGTGCATTCTCCTTTGCTTGTACAAAAATGTCACTGTTTTACCTTAAGCAAAAACAGCACTGAAATCAGTTAAGCTATTGAAATTAGTATTATGGCTTTTAAAAAAGGGTAAAACAACGGATGTTTGAAGTGGCACGGACTCATCTACACAGACAAGAGCTACATGAGAACTTGCAGAAGCCATGTACCAATTCTTCAGTTCAGAATCATATTGACTGTGCTAAACAAGGTCTGTTTGGTTTACGTATTATCTTTCATAATGATTTTAGTATTGCAATAAATAATGTATGAATTCACATAAGAACTTGAAAAAAAATGTACCTGGCATATCTCTAAAAACTAATTTTTCTACTAGGACTGGACAGAGCTGTGATTTCAATCGGAAAAAAGAGGTTTCCCATTTCGTGGAATGTGGTGGAATGATCATGCCTAATGAAAACACAAGCAAGAATCAGCTTCATGCAAAAAAGCAATAGATGGGGATTATTGAACCAGCCAAATTCCCTAAACCCTGGTAATAAAACATATTTCGCCTAAGAACATTTTTCAGTAGCAGAAAGAAGTTATATTATCTATAGATCTGTCTAAATTCCCGCACATAAACTATTATGAGATTACAAACTTATGGGTTGTGACTTTGTTATTAGAAGGAATATTATTTGAGAGATTTTGTTTAAAAATTAGCAAAATTGCTTACTCAATTACATTAAAAGAAATGGCATAGATTTTCCAGTCCTGTGACAGTTTTATATTAGTAGCCAACCATCAAGCAAGCTACCTTATTATGGTCCACAAGCCTTTTATTCATCTACCAGACTGTAGATTACAATAAAGTTGAAACTTCCACTACCCAATCTTGAATACAGTTCAGTATAGCTTGCCTCAGTAAAAAAGCACAACAGAAAAAAATCCAAAAACTTATTGAAATAAGTTTCCTGGACTGTGAACTTAGTCTGCCAAAAGAAAATTCATGCATACAGAATCACAGAATTACAGAATGGTCAGGGTTGGAAGGGACCTCTGGAGATCATCTAGTCCAAGCCCCCTGCCAGAGCAGGATCACCTACAGCAGGTTGCACAGGACAACATCCAGGCAGATTTTGAATGTCTCCAGAGTGGAAGACTCCACAACCTCCCTGGGCAGCCTCTTCCAGTGCTCTACCACCCTCAAAGTAAAGAAGTTCCTCCTCATGTTAAGATGGAACTTCCTATGTTCAAGTTTGTGCCCATTACCTCGTGTCCTATCACTGGGCACCACTGAAAAAAGACTGTTCCCATTAGTATTTTCCCAAAAATCAGTAGCTCAGATTGTGGTTTATTAGGTTTCAATTTACAGCATGAAGCTACTATTGCACAGCACATGTTAATAACAGAATTATTACAGATTTGGTGTCTAAAAGCCACTATGCACATGATATTCAGACATATGCACAAATGGGTATATGTAAATAAGAGATTTAGAACCCTTTCATCAGAAGAACCTCTTTTCCTTTCTTCATCTTTCCACATCTCCCTTATCCCATTCTTTTCTTTTTCAGGTGGGTATACGCACCTTAACTCTTACTGGTGCAATAGGGTTTACTTAGGGCTAAGGCATATGATCAAGGAAATGAGGTTTTACAAACACAGGTGAGTCAGCCCATCTGTGTGGTAAGTAACCAACCGCATGTTCTCAGCCCACAGCAAATGCAGGTAAATCTGTAAGTTTAAAGTTCGTTGTCAGCTACTGCAGTGCAAATGATGCATGATAACTTGTTCTCGCTGTAGTAGTAGTTTCATTCTGCATCTAGCTTAATTGTCTTCATTGTTCATTTCCAATGGGTTCTGCAGTAAAGTGGGTCTTTTCTCTGCAAGTAGATGAGGATGAAAACTCCAAGAGAAAGTTCTTTGCCTCAGCTGCTATGATGCATAGCAATAAGTGCCACATATATCAGCACTTGTGAACCTAAGTATCACAAGACAACAAAATATTCATAATATATTTTGGACCCTGATGGGTGAGTTACAGTGTTATGATCCTCCATAATTTATCTTGCACAAGAACCATCAGGAAACAAGACTATAATATCAACTACAGTAAATATTACTATAATATACGTTCCTCTCTTGTTTTCCAGAAATATATTTTACTCTCAATCAATAATTTAATTCCATAAAAATACATTAGTCATTTTGTTCCCTTAGTTCTCCAAACAAAGTAACCTTCTCCCTCTCTAGTTTGAACTTGGCACAAGCCAAAACTATGGGACGTTTTTTTGTTTTGTTTTGTTATTTTTTTCACAGAGAAATATTACTCTGACAATTTAGACTTTTAAAGATGAGAGACAAATTACACTATCATTTATCTGGACATTGATAATGGTATGGGTGAACTGTCTGAAATTTAAACCACTTCTTAATGTAGGACATATTTTGCTGTCAGCTCAGTTTAGACATCAGTATCTTAAACAGCAGCCATATGATTTTGTAACCCCAATAGAAGAGATATGCACAATATTGTCAGTTTAGGCACTGCAGATATGTCAATATGAGTAAATATGACTACTATACCATTTTTTCCTGGGATTTTAAGGGGATTTTTTATTATTTTTTGCTTCTAGTGACAGATACGGAGATGGGAATCAAATTACCTGGAATAACTTACATTCAGTGATTTAATATGAAAAGTAAACTCTTCTTTTTTTCAATATTGTTATCCCTAAAGTTTTGTTTAAAATTTAAACCTTATGTATATTACATAGTAATTTAAAGAGCAGGAATATTTTTTCTCTGTAGCCCTTTTATCTTCTGTGATACCTGTTCCTGTACCTGGATGTCTTTTACATAACTTTGTTCTCCAGTAAAATTCCAATGCCCTTGCTCTTCTCTTTAGACGAAAAATGAAGCCTATGAGCTCCAGGCATATCAATCAAAAACAACAGAGTCAGCACTAAGTTTAATAATGAAAACCATGATTTCATAAATCATCCTCCACAGGTTGGGGTCATCTTTTAAATTTTTTTTATCAGGTGCAGCTCAAGATTTCTCAGACTCTCATTCTTCTTTCTTTAATGAAAACAATAGGAAGGATGTCAGCATACAAATGATGTGACCCTCTTTAGCTTAAAAATATTCTGAAAATGAAAAGATTATGCTTTACTTTGTCCTTGAAATAGTGGAAGTCAGGATTTCTACCTCCCCTCCCACAAAGTTCAAAGGAAAACTTTCTCTCACAGCTCCATAATGAAATAAAAGTATGTAATCATATGTGGACTTAATTTGATAAACTCTAGATTTGATTTAAAGAAGCTGGTGCTATAGGACACTTTCTTTATTGCCTGTATCCAGTATATAACAAATTGTAATTGCCTTAGTGGATTTTGTTACTACATGTCCTTAGCAAACCAGGAGCCCTGTTAATGGAATTACATATTTTTTACATATTTTATTTCCATGAACAAGTTTCAATACATTACATTTTAGGTGTTATTGTAATTTGGAAAAAACACTAGCAAAAAAAAAAAAATTCATTTTTCTGTCTTTCAAGTCTAAAATATGAAAAAAAGATGAGCATGGCATTCAATCACTGCTAATAAAAAGCAGATTTTTCAGCCTTCATCTTATAGACCTGATGCCCCAGTGCATTTCTGTGCTTTTACACTCACACAGCCTGAAACAACAACTTGCAAAATTTCTTTCTTAAGTTTTTGCAAGGATCTAATCCACTCCTTCATGAAACAATTCATTTTCTCCCAGTAGAAAAAACTAAGAAGAATCAGAGGCACAAAGACCTATGGGAAGGAAAGAAAAGTAAAAGAAAAAAGAAAAGCCTTTACGAGTATCGATATGTAGAACTGAAGGAGAAGTATCCCTCAAATAAGATAGTTTTAAAGATGCATTGCAAGACAGCAGTAATACCTATCTTAGTTAATTGCACTGTTACTGTTTTGTAATGAAAACCTGGTTCATGCCTTGCTATTGATTTATTAAAATTAGAAAAGTTTCTATGTTAATACAGGATGGATCATGATAATTTGTTTAGTTTCACGCTTAGAGAAGGATACAGGCTCTTTGGATGTACCTGCGCTGCTGGCTGAGATGCATCTTTAAAAGTAGACTCAGACACTGTACAGAGGGCAAAACTGCAAGAACAGATCCAATTTGGCCAAAGCATGCCTTCTGAAAGAACACCTATGTGAACTGGGATCACATTGTCTGAACTATATACCACCCATTATGAAAGAACAGGTATAGTCATTGGTTGTAACGAGAAATAACAATTTGTGGATGCTATCTTGAAAAGAGCAAGTTCTTTTCTGTGATATCACAAATTAAAATCTTCTTCTTACCACTGACTGAAGCAATATAATAAGCACAAAAACTACTAAGATGAAGAGAAGGAAAATTCCGGGAATAGTTCACAGGCAAGAAGGGACAAGGTCTCCTGAAAGGTCCTGAAAACTATATTGCAAATCTGACTTAGGTCAGACCTCACCCTAACCTGGTATAGTCAACTCTGTAGAACCTTGCTCCTACATCTAGGGATTTAGGTCACCCAGCAGAGCTTTGCTGCCAGCACATGTGAAATCCATAATTTGAGCTGCTCAAATGCAATTTGGTGGTAATCCCTCTTCTAAAGTCTATGCAGAAGTCTTCTGAGTGTGTTGCTCCAGGCAGATGTTGCTATTAACTTTACAAATGTGTTTGACATACTATACTGCAAAGTGAACAGTTCAGATATGAGCAGAGAATATGATTTACTTGTACAAATAATTTGACTTTCAGCATTCCGTCACCTAATAAGTGGTGGAAAACTTAAGAAAAAAAATGTTTTGGTAGGAAACTACTATTTATCAAGAATTTATCTTTTCTACTTTCTTTGTCGGAATTTTGCAGCACATCTGCATTAAAATGATCTGAATTCATGGGAAGTTTCATCTGCACTGAAGTCTTTGGGGCCTGTTCCCACTCTGCCATGTCTGAACCGTGATGTATCCTGAACTATCAAAGTAAATGTTATGATTTGTTATATTTGAAATAAGTTTATTTCACCATTTTCTTGATTAACAACCTGTTATGAGTATCAAATAGTGCAAAGTACTTCCAAAAACAAGGGAACAAATAGATTTTTAAGTTGTTTAATAACCTTCCAGTGACACAAACAAGTGCAGAAGTCTCTTAAGAAGGCCAAGAATTGAAGAGGTGGCAATGAAAGTGATCAGCCAATTCCTCCTGCAGAGGTCCTGGATGATCTCATAACTTCCATGTCAATCAAAAATAGTGCAGCATGTTCACAAACTCAGTAATTCCTATAAATCAACTATTACTATTGAATTTACTCAAATTCCTGAAACTTCTTAATGGAGGATGGAAAATGGTGCCAGACAATCACGTGGTCATGACACCTTGGAGTTTTACAGCTCCAGGCTGAACAACCCTAACTCTCTCAGCCTTTCTTTGTAGGTTTTCCAGTCCTCTGAGCAGACCTTTTTGTGACCCTTCTCTGGCTCTGCTCTAACAGGTCCGTGTCTGTCTTCTACTGGAGGCCTCAGAGCTGGATGAACTACTGTAGGTGAGGTCTCACTACAGTAGAGTAGAGGGACAGAATCACCTCCCATAACCTGCTGGCCAAGCTTCTTTGCTATGCAGCCAGGTTGGCTTTCTGGGCTGTGAGTGCACATTGTCAGCTCATGTCTAGCCTTTCATCCACCAAGTCCTTCTCAGCAGGGCTGCTCTCAATCCTTTCATCCCCCAGCCTGTATTGATACCAGGCATTGCCTGGACCCAGTTGCAGGACCCTGCACTTGGCCTTATTGAACCTCGTTAAGTCCACACAGGGCCACTCCTGCCTACCAGGGTTAATGCAGAAGAAAAATGTATTTTTATCTATCACATAAAATACATGAGTTCGTATGCATATGTGCATAGAATGTACATAAAATATGTACAGATGATACATTGTATATATGGATACTCATTGAAATGTTTTCATTATTGTAGGGTACATACAGTGATGTAACTTTGCACCAGATTCAACTAATTTTTGTGTAAAATTTTTAAAGGAAAGACCTTCAGAAGCAGAAGTGCTAAAATTTTATTGAGCATCTGTCCAGCCCTATATCTGAATGGCTGCTTCTATGAAAGTCATAATTTTATGAATTGTAGAAGAGTCATCCTTTAGATTAGAATGAACACATATTCTTCAAAATTCACAATACAAAGCAAAATCCTACTCTAAGCAAGTCCTCCAAAGTTCTATGCAAATTAATTGGTCTATAACACAGGCTGGCAATAAATATTTCAGCACTTCATGCTAAAAATCTTGCAGTTAGGAACCAATACACTTGACTCCTTCTTAAAATGAAATATAGACATTTAAAATGCAAGTTCCAGGCAAACATACAGTCCATCACTTTCCAGTACTAAATGAAAAGACAGACATCTAACCTCACAAGAGAACTTTTTTGTCATGAAAGTTTTTTGTGTGCCAACGCACCAGCACCAATCCAAACCCATAATACTGTGCTTAGAGAAATAGATACTTAATGTTCTCTTTTGCACTCCTTTTTTTTAAAGACTTCCTGGTTAATCAGGGATATCTAGTGGATTATAGAATTTATAAAGTTTTATTCCTGTGTTCTGTGGGGCTAGTGTTGCTAAGCTGAATATAATATATGGCAAACCAGGATGGTATTAAAAGAAATTAACTGATCCTTGCTAAGGCTAAGAAAATATCTTTTTAATATTAGGAGAATTCTATACATGTCATACTAATGTGATTTGAATCCCCCTGTTTTAAAAGGAATTAGTGTATCAACAAAGATTACTTCTCTTTTCTCTTCCTCATTTATTACTAACCTAAGGAAGTATGTAATAATTCAATTTAATTTATATTTCCCTGAAGAAGTGCAATTCAATGGATAATACATGTGGAGCTTCTGTATTAATAACACCTAGCTGGAGACAGTAGAATACATATGGTGTATAGTGGTTACAATTAAGTAGGAAGGCCTGAGACAGAGGCATTTATATCAGCAGCTTTGTACCGCTTAGGAAAGTAATGGACCCTGAGGCAAAGCTGAGGGACTTCTTTATCTGCTATGATTAAAACTGCTGATAATTCCCAAAGTGGTAGGTTCAGCTGCTGTTCCACATTATATTGCTTAAGATATTAATGAGAAAACAGAAACATTGCTTGTGCTACTTAGTTAATAACCAGAGGTCATATTCCAGTTGCCATTTCTTCACGATTAGACTACATTACTATCGTTGATTTCATGGTTTATGAAATGTGCCTTGGCTTAACCCATCTACTAAGAGAGTATAATAGCATTACCGGTATGCCAGGTCTTTTGTGATGCCGGAAGAATATATTTGCTCTGACTGTTTCTAGTTTCATCTATTTCTACTTGTCAATATTTAGATATTAATCCAAGTTAGAATAAAATTTGTGCTTAGATTAAAATGTTGCTTCCCTATATAATATATTGATTATTTGTAGAAATACTGTAATGTTGAGTACAGTAGATGTCCACAGAGAAGAGTGGTAGAACAGTCTTCCCTGTAATCATTACACTGAAATGATGCTTGACACTGATCTCCAGTCAACACAGACTTTGTTAACACTGAGTCATCCTTTTAAGTGGGATGAACAATGAAATATTCCGTCTAAGCAGCAACACATTGGAAGAGCAGGGATCACTGGCTCAATCAGTCACATGAAGAAGCACAGTCATAAGTCAAGCAATGAGAGTTGGCTATAAAAACAAAGGATCAAATGAGCTTGTCAAGCTGTGGTGTCTGATGGTGAGAAACAGTCATGACTAACTCTACAGAGTGGCTGCTTGGGATGTGAGATAGTCAAGAATATCAGACTCAGAAATTCACTTCTGATCAGCAACAACCCACTAAAATTTTAAAAAGCGTGCCTAACTATTTAAAAGGGAGACTTTACGCAGTTAAATCACCACATTGAAGCCTTTGACCCACCACCTTTTCCTTGTTAATTATCCTAATTTTGTCTTCAAAACCACTTTTGACAGATGTCCTTTGTTTCTGTCCTGTCTGGGATGCCCCTTTTTTATGACGGGTCAGTAGAAAAATCGAAGATCAAAAAAAAAGAAAGGAAGAAAAGACCCCATACTACTCATTTGGGAATGCCCAAACCATGGAAAATAGTTCATGTTTTAATTTTAAACGAGTCTTTGCACAACAGTTCTCATATATAACTAAGATCACGTGGACACACCTGCAGAATGCAGTAATTCACTGCGTGAAGGCATTGTGTAACTTCTCAGTGTGATTGAGAGTAGCCCTACCATGAAGGACTTGGGGGTACTGGTGGATGAACAGCTGGACGTGAGCCAGCAATGTGTTCACAGCCCAGAAACCCCACCATATCCTGGGTTGCATAGAAAAGAAGCACGGCCAGCATGCTTGTCAAGGGCAGTAATTCTGCCCCTCTACTCCACTCTGGTGAGATCCCACCTGGAGTACTGCATCCAGCTCCGAGCCTTCAACACAGGAAAGACATGGACCTATTGGAGCAGGTCCAGAGGAGGGCCACAAAAATCATCAGATGGATGGAACACCTCTCCTATGAGGACGAGCTGAGAGAATTGGGATTGTTCAGCCTGGAGAAGAGAAGGGTCTTGGGATACTTTAGTGTGGTCTTTCTGCTCTTAAAGGGGGTCTACAGGAAAGAAGGGGACAAAATTTTTAGCAGGGCCTATTGTGATAGGACACAGGTATAGGCTTTAAACTAAATGGTAATTGCTTTAAACTAAAAGACGGAAGATTTAGACCAGATAAAAGGAAGAAATTCTTTCCAATAAGGGTGGTGAAACACTGGGACAGGTTGCCCAGAGAGGTGGTAGATGCTCCATCCCTGGAAACATTCAAAGTCAGGTTGGTTAGCGCTCTGAGCAACCTGATCTAGTTGAAGTTGTCCTTGCTTATTGCAGGGGAGGTTGGACTAGATGATCTTTATAGGTCCTTTCCAACCCAAACTATTCTATGGTTCTATTACCATTACATCTCTGGGCTGGTAAAATTAAAGCACTTTAAAATAAGGGCCTGGCATGTTTTCACGTGTTTTTATAATACCTATAAACATGGCTGCATGCATTTACTCTGACAACCATGGATAAAAGCGTAAAATAGTAATGCTTTGGGAATAGTATGGAGCTTCAGAGAAAAGGATCTGGCTGGTCTGCTGGCAAAGATTTAGAAAGAAAAACAGATATCTCGACATTTTATTTTCTGAATTGGTGCTAGCCATTCAGATTAGAAGAATGAAATGATAAGAAACTAAACATGGTAGGAACATAACAAGGTTCAAAGATAATAGGAGACTATTGGGAATGAGACAGATGAGATAAGATATTGTCAGTTTCTGCCATCTATAAGGTGCTCAACAGCTAGCTTGTGAGACACCCTGTCTGAACAAATGGGCCTATGCCGTCAGATTTGCTTCTTACCCATAAGCTTCTTACCTTCCTTCAGAGGCAACACTCTGAGGGAAGAGACTACAACATGATACCCCCACACCAGATTAAACATGGTTACATATTTCCCACAGAAAATTCCAGTTACTATGGGAACAAGTTTTCAGACAGAAGCTTTTGGCTTTCACTAATATAGCCCTTACAGAAATTTCAACTTTTCCGTGGAAAATAGATGTATTTCATGCCATATGAGAATATATGTGTTATATTATATACTATGACTATAAACATATATAAACATATGAAAAACATTTCCACGACTGTGGTGCAGAACCTATGTTTCATACATACATACAATTTTGCTATTACTTTTTGTCAACAAAGAAAAGAGAATGACCCTTGATTATTTTCAAAGCAAAATTTTTAAAATTTGCAAAATTGGCAGAAAAAAATTATTAAATATTCCACCGTGAAAACCAAATCTTTTATTTATTTCTGAAAATGGTATGTCTTAGGTATCAAATGGTATAGACAACTAATGCAACATAACATCTCTCTACAGAATTCATAGATCTGTGCTGATGCAAGAATAACTAAAATTCCATACATATGTTGAAAGTACCTGTTACGATTATTCTGGTTTATACACTTATGGAATATTCCTTCCTTTAAAATATTTTGCTCTACAATAACAGGGCTCACAACAGGTAAAACTCTCTTAATTCTGACTTGATTGCACGCTATAACATCTGTTTTAAATTCTCTGACCATTCTCAGATGTTTTGGTTTTATGGCTGTAGACAGCAGCCATGGGTGTCTTTTCAAGACATAAAGACTAACATGTTTAAGCTGCACAACTTGCTCTTTTTACTTGACAGATCAATGGCAGTCCCCTTAAAATAAGATATATGCTTTTACATTAGCCTGACAAGGGATTACACTAAATAAAATGTTTTTGACTGGCATGAGTTTCCCATTACTCAATTTGTCCTTTGCTGCCACAATAGGAGTATAAAAATGAATATAACATGAAAGTCCTTGTCCTCAGGCTCCTTGAAATTACTTGGAGGCCAGCAGTCCTGAAATTCATATGTATACTTTACTTAGGCTTTACTAGTGCACTGTTTTCTAATCATGATAATAATAACATTTAAATGCATTTATTTCTCAAAAATAAATACTGTTCTGATTGATAATTCACTAACAACAGTCTTATATTGACATTTTTGCATGTGTACAGAACTATTCTTTCATCTCAGATACCCATCTAAAAATAGAATTTTTGCCATTCAACACGTTATACTATTACTTTTCTGTTGTATTTTATTTCTGTGCCAAGTCAGAAGGTAAAGGCTGATGAACTTGGGCTGTTCCACGACACTTTTAAGCTAAAAAAAGTGATATTGAACCAAGGTCATCAGTGGAATTGGTCAGTTAGCAGCTCTGCTCTCAGATGGATAGTTCATGGTCTGTTTTCTAATGTGACCAACATTACATCATTCAACACTTTATGTGACCTTCAAAGAATTCAGTCTTTGTCACTCAAACTAAAGAAGAACCTCAGAAAACATGGAAAAATTATATGGGTCACCAACTAGCCTGTGTGTTTTAAATGAGACAAAGGAAAGGTTCCCACCTGCTAAAGCAAACATACAATGTGTGTCTTGATTGGAAATCACTCTTGCCAATTCTTTCCTTGCTTAGTGGAAAGGACACATCAGAGTTCATCATTTCCACATTGCCAGCTGATACAACCACTAGGAAAAGCCAAAAGCTAAAATAGTCTCAAGCATCCCACAGAATCTTTCATTTCATAGCTATAAAGTGTTACCTCTTTACCCTGCAGAAGAGAAAAATCAAATTCTTGTGGTTCAGAGAAGGCACAAAGTAATAATTCACAATTAAATCTAGTCTTTGCACATCTTATCCCTGGGTTTGAATCAGCAACTTAAGCAGTTCCTCAGTTTCCATGGAGTCAGAGGTTTCTGCCTTACCAAATCAAAAGTGTGAAATAATTATGCTTTACATCTAACAACTCAAGTGGGTTCACACCGGCTACCCACTTGCAGACACTGGATATCTGACTCCTTTGATCCAACTATACTAGCTCATTAAGAAATTTTTTCTCAATAATTTTGTGTATGTAAACATTGAACAAAAGGCTAAATATTGTACCAAAGAAGAACTGAATACTGCGCAGCAGGGTTTGATGCTAGCAGCCAATTGCCTCCCCTGCAGTTGGAAGGCAGCTTGGGTAACTATTCCAAAGATTAATGAGCAATCAGTTCTAAATTAAGCCAAGACCTATGTTTAAATCTTTTTCCCTCACACTCTTTACGAGTCTGAATTTGAGTTACACTCACAGATATAAAATGCAGTATTTGGCTTTGTGTGTTGTAGAACATTATTAGCACAGTGAAAAATTGCTTCTTTAGCATTCCTTCACATTTTTCAGCTTTTATTTTCCTGAGCAATTTGGAAGGAAATGGACCATGATGAGGTTTGCTGCTTCTGCACCAGGGTATAAAGAGAAGTTTCCTGTCAGTCATTTCCAGAAATTATACAATCCCATGTTGAAACTGGAACAGAAGTATTAGATCTGTGAGATCCACAACTCTTCTGTCATGCCACTTCCACATTGAATTCAGTTTTTAACCATTGACAAAGCATTTGGGTAGTATGAAACAAATAGTATAGTTAACAATGTGAAGAAGTGTCATTGAGGACTTTTCAGTAGCTCAGTAAAGAAATTATTTGTGTAACTCTACACCTCTACCTCTGTATCAATTCAGTTTCTAAGTACAGTACTGATACAGAGCATGATACTGATAAAGTTAGGTGCACATGCATACAAGCATGCAACAGCGGTTACATATGGTAAGCACCAAAAATAGTTTTTAGATTAGATTAAGTATAGGATCATAGAATAGTTTGGGTTGGAAGGGACCTTTAAAGGTCATCTAGTCCAACCCCCCTGCAATAAGCAGGGACATCTTCAACTAGATCAGGTTGCTCAGTAACGTTGTTGAAGGATAAGAATACTACTCTAAACAAGACTGCTTTTGGATAGATGGCAGAACTAACAGAAATCCATTTCGTATACATTCCTGTTCTATTTTCCTAACTTCCCTCTCTTTCCCTTCCTACTCCCTTAATTCCATCCTAAAAACATGAAGCAGGAGTTAAAAGACACCTCCGAGACTGCCAAAGAAAGCAGGGATGAAAAAGTCACCCTAAAAGAAAACTTTAAGGACATGTTAATTTTCTGTGTAATTTCCTCCTCCCAGTGTGAGTTTGCCTCATTTTTTCCATGCACAGCTTATTGTGCATGTATGTATCTACAATAAGGAATAGATATCTACAACAAACTTGTGTTTTTTACTTATTCTTTGTATTGTGCAAATAGCAAAACCAGAGAAGATAATTTTGCTGAGTTTAAATCTGCTAAGGGTTCTAAATGTGTTGAGATTAATTAAGGGTTTAGGTAGGGTTAATGAATCACAGAGTAAATAAGATTAAGAATGTAACATGGTTTGGTAAAATTCAGAAAAAAATATCACAGCCATTTTGCTACTAAATAGCAGTCACATCATGAGCCATTCTGACATTCAGAACTGGATTTTTCCTTCTCACTTTCTAGTATATCTCAAACAAGAGAAAAATATTTAGTTTACAGATTTTTTTAAATAGGTAACTGAACCAAAAAAAAGTAGCATTACATCACTCATCATTTTTGTATGTCCTTTTGTATAAAAAGTTGACAGTAAAATGTAGAAGTTGGGTTGGCTTTTTTTTAAAAAAAGTAGCACATCTAAAGAAACTTCCAACAAAAGGTATTCTATTCAATGAAAAAAATACCTGTGAAAATTACAACATACCACAACTGTATTACAATACAGCTATTACAGGTCAACCAGGTGATGGTGGTTAGATAAAATACAATATCTATTGTGGAGTTCAGGCATTATCTGAAAGCACACTCTTGAGCTTTGTGAAACAGATAAGAGGAAGTACCTCTGTGTTGGTGGAAAATACACGGTCTGATTTAACATATTTATATTGACAATGTGCTTAACATTATACAAAATAAGTAGCCTTTAAAACTCTGCCTTTTTCCTATTTGGGAAAATCATTATTATATAATTACCTTTTCCTGATACTTTCCATATAGTCATGTAAAATCTATTGACATTGATTTTTCTTGAACTTACATAGTTATTACATACATATATTTCACTTTAAAATGCAATAATTCTTAAAGTCAAGCTAAAGAGATGACATCTCAGGGAAATTAATCAAAGTCTGAGATTTTTGCTTAGGTGTTGCTAGCTAAATAATCCCATTAGAATATCCATCATTACTAGAATTTTTTTATAATCCTGATATAATCAATTGAACCTGGGACATACATTGTGCACCCACATTGGGTAATGCACCTCTGATCCGGAATACTATGTCTGTGCTATCCTATCAGCAGAGTTGGGATACAGAAACTTTATGTCTGTGTTTGTTTTCCTGTCAGAAGTTCTCAGTTAGCCCAGAGCTGTTCAAAAATAGTTTTTCTTCTTCTAGACCCAAGATAGGCCAGTTTAGGAGTTTCTGTACCAAACTCACCTATTTCTAGATATGTGATTGCAGAAAAAAGGTGAGATAGGACTTGTCTGCAGCCATCACCAAAGGTAAGCCAAGAGATAGTATCTTGATATCTTGATACCTTGATTTTGTACATGCCAGTACCCTTTCCACCTCTAGTTTCATGTATAGTTCTCCGTACATATCTAGTTACAGTACATAAATGCTGCACAAGGAGACGAAAAAAGTCTCTCTATTACAGTTTTTGAGTGTTTTCTCAGAAAACACCACATACTGGAAGACTACCACAAATCTTCCTGAAGGTGAGTAATTTGAGGTATTTTCATATAGCTCACCACATGAAATATTTATTACTGGTAGCTTAAGTTTTCCCATCATAAGCTAATGTTAGCAATTTATGTATCCATCACTGTTTAGTTATGCAAACAAGACATAGGAGTCATAAATAGGGAGACAATCATAAGTTCTTGTTCTTGAAAAGCTCATATTCACATTATTTTATCACCATCACATTAGAGAAATTATTGTGTTGTATTCAAATAAATGGAAAGTAATGCAAAAAGAAAAAGGACTTGAATTGTCTGTCATAGAGCTTCAGAGTTTAATAAGCAACGATGATATACAATGGTTATTAATTTCCTTTAGAAACAAATATGCCCTTTTCTCACACACAGTAGATTATAGTTTTTATTTTGTTTTTCATTACTTGTTGATGCTTATTTACTCTGGGTGATTGGCTACCCAAGTGTGTCAAGAATATATCATTTTACAAGATTGGTCCCAGCATTACCGAGTTTTCAGAAATATTGTCTGTTTCTCTCATATATTGTGATTGAAAGCTTGACACATTTATCCACTTACTTATCTAACTACCTAGCTGTTGCTCAGTAGTTTCCACAAGAGCAACAAGTGTTGTCCTCCTTTACTCCATGCTTCCTTGCCACCCCTCTGTCCCATTCATCATGTCTGTCTGTGAATGGTCAGGTCTGAAGGGTAGATCAGCCACAAGTCCCCAAACGAGTCACAGATGAGACATGCAAGGAAGAAATAAATAAAAAAAAAAAAAGAACCAGGGACACTGCTAAAGGAAAGGAGACAGAAAGACTGAGCAAACAAGTGAACTAAGAAGAGATTAGGAGAAGAACATGTCAGAAAAGATTAATCTGAAGAGATGAGGCATAAGGCATAATATTAGGAATTTTTATGAAACAGCTAGAGAGAGAGATAAAAAAAAAAAAAAAAAAAGTGGCTTGCTCAGAGCCTAAATTCACTTGCCTTTAAAAGGTAAGACCATTCAGCTGATGAATCATATTTTAATGAATGCACTTCACATCTACTGGTTTAATTAGTTATATTTTACACACAGCTATCCTGAATGTCTATTTGTTAGGATGGCCCATGAACTTATTTTTTTCTAAAGTTATGGTCTGATTGTTGAAAATCGGGTTGCTTACCTGAAAATTAAACACTTTGTGAACATTAGCTGAAATTTAGACTTCAATCAAAGGTTAATAGTTCTTATGGCTGAGCAGAGTAGATAGAGAGTAGGGAAACTTTAGTAGCTTTTTCACACATTAACTCACTTCAACTGGGAATCTGAGGGCTGTGACTATACTACCTCTGTTTCTCGGATGAAAACAGTCTAGGGACATACTGGGGCATTAGTGTCTAATCAATTCAATATCAGTTGAGGAAAAAGTGCAAAAAGCTAAATTTAGAAAATCAGAAGTGATCTACACAAAAAGTATTACACAGATTAATTTTCTAAATAGATGCTGAAAATGAGTAATCAACCTTGACAACATCTGGCAAAATTCTTACCTTGAAAAGTGTAAATCAAGACATTGGATATCCTAATAATTGTAGATATGCTAGTATTTTACAGAGGATGATAAAAGACAGGATAGAATATGTAGAGAACAAAAGAAATAAACAAAAATAACTAGGCTAAAACAATGTATGCCTGTGTTACTGAAATATGCAACATTTCTTATTCCTTGATGTAAACTCTTAAAATATTTGTAAAATTAAATGTTTATATGGGAAACTTAAAAAAGAAAAAAAAAAAAAAAAAGAGTAAATCAAGGGGTAAATGACACCAATTTCAAAATGGACAAAAGAGGAAGAACAGGATTAGAACCACCCCAGCCTTATGAGAACACAGGTTTTCTGCATCTGTTTGCCTGAAGGGATGTGACCCTTTTTTCTTCTTCTTCACAAAAGTTTGTGCCAGAAACATTTTTAGGAGGTCTTGTCAATTTACTCTATATAAACAGTTAAGAATTAACTGGAAGAGAAACAGAAAGCTGCATGTTTATCTGCTGATGGATGCTCTGATCATCAGGCAATAGCAACATTTTCACTCTTGGGTCCTGTAAGCATTTGAATAACTTCCTATATTGAGTAGAATGTCTGCAGGAGTAAAATCCAAGTATAAAATCCTAAAACTCTAATATTTAGGGACCTGTACTGAAAAAAAGTCATTTAAAGCTCCTCAGACACAGAATGGATCTTGCTCTCCGTTTCTTGTTGAAAAGTTTAGCCCCTGAAGCTTTGTGTAAAGGAAAGTCACAGCATCCTTTTCAGCTCAAGATAACCATTAAATGCTATCCGAAATTTGCAAATAGTCCCATGACAATGGAAACACAAGTTTTGAACATAACGATAATTGAGAAAATGTCATTCAGCTCTAGAGAAGACAATCTGAGAAAATATAAAGGGAAGGGAAATGTTAGATTCAGCTCTTCAGTTATCCTACAGCAAACAGTTTATTGGGGAAGGATTAAAGATGAATTAGAAGACATTTGGCTGGCTACCCCATTTTCAGGTACTGTAGCAATAATGTAGCTGCACTACATTCATCATGAAGGATTACAGCTCCATTAAGATCAGGACTGTGGTGTGACTACACACTCACAATCAATACCATTGGTTGTTCTTTGATGCCTCTCCAATGTGCGCTAAGAATACTGGATAGCAAATCGCCCATCACAAAGCTCACCAAGGATCACAAAGGACAGAAAACAAATATACACTGTATCTCACTTTCCTCCTAAACAGTACTTAAGTCCAGTGACAGTAAACAGGAAATAAACCCAAACAACATAATTGAAGAAGTATTAAATATTGGACACAACTAACCTCTAAAACAATGAGAGGGGTTTTTGTTCAGTTAGGTTTTGTTTGTTTCTTTGTTTCTTAACTCCCTTATGGATAAGAGAATATTTTCTTTTCCTAGAGATGGGATTTGTTTGATGAGCTTCTGATTTCTGAAAAATGCAACAAGAAAACATTAAGTAGCTAAAGCCAAGTTTATCTTAGCAGCTATTGAATTGCTTAGAAAACCCTAGAAAAACATAGTTCAACACTGGCCTAATAGAAAACCTGTATATTAGTTACAAATGCCCAGTACTGTCTCTGATATACACATTTTACTATCAGTATTTTATATCAGCTGCCAAAACACTATTCAGTCTTTTGTTATAAAATAGACAGTGTGGGCATCTAGATGATTTCTGCATTATCAGATCAAACTGGGCAAACTCAGAAGACCAGCCAAAAATTGGCATCAATTTTAAGGCATCCTGGATAAGGTTAAGGGTGGATTTGAAGACAAAGCTGCTCCAGCAAAGCTGACTTAAAGCTGACAAAAAGATTAGGCCTACAATAATCGCTACAATTTGAATTCCGGAATTGTTTTTCCTTTCTCTCATCTCCCCATGTCAGTAAAGCACATACCTTACATTTCCTGAATGAAAGGGAAAGCATGCAAAAAATACTTATTAACTAAACATGGCTAGGATGATACCATAGATTGTGCCCACTATAATCACAGGGGAAAACTGTGGTAACCATGAATCTAATACCACACAGTAACAACTATTGATGAGTGCTGATTTTAAAAAATATTTTAAGAGACAACTTTTTTTTTTCCCGATGGACATTTTTCAAATCTTACAATGGCAATACCTAAGCAAGGTGTTCTACAGATATGATTAACAATTCAGAGTTGGAAGACATTTTTGCTGTTTTTCACTACTAATACAGGAATTCAGTTTTCATCTTCCCGTTCCAGTGCACAGGAAAAATTGAAAAGTTCCAAAATTAGAAGAAAAGGGTACATTTGCACTTTAATGACTTGTCTGGATTTGCTGCACATAACTCAGACATTCAAACCCCATCAGCATATAAGAAATGATACTCTTAGAGCCTTACTGACATTACTTAGCAATCTTATATGTTATGTGCTTTATGTCACAGAATGGAATCTGGTTTGGGTGTTGTTTTTTCTATTTTTTAAGTTTTGAGTTAGAATGAAGGGAAGAAGAACAAATGAGCTTTAACTTTGTGATTCATTGGAAATAAAATTATATAAATGCAGATAATTATTAAAACAAAACTTTTCAATGAAAAAGTACTGTACAATATTACTAAAGAAAAACAACAACAAAAAAGGATATAGAAAATAAAGTTATGCACTGAAAATGCCAGATACACCTATTTTATTGTAGATATGCATAGAATTTACTCAGTCCGAGACAAGACTGCTTCACGTGTGCATGCCAGCACTGACACCCACTAATCCTCAACAAAGCTTTTCTGACAAAATTGCTTCACAGTATTGGCAAACTTTCAGGAAATATATGATTACTTAAAACTTCTGTTGTTTAATTCCATGAATCCTGTACAAGTTGTAATCACTCCCAGAGTACTGTAAGTCAATGTTAGTCAGAGATTTAGTTGATCATCCTCTTTACTTATACAAGTGGAAGAAAAACATTGCAATTACTGGTTATTTCTTAAGAAGGAGAGGGGGTGCGGTCCTTGGGACAGTAAGTTCCCCTTTGGATTTGGATTATAAAATAGTTAAATACTGGAAGTGTGTCGAACTGCTCTCTGCTTTAACATTATATCATCTTACTGCATCTTTATAACAGGTACATATATATTTCTCATTTCTTAATGCTTACACTGAGCTTTCGTGGAATACTAAGTCTACATGTACACACGGAGCTTTTTGTGTATCACAAATATGACGTGATAGCAAAAATCTTTCTCGATGCAACGGCCTCTTTATACACTGGCATTGATTAGAATTATGAAGTTGGTAGAATTAAAGTAAAAAAAAAATAAGTATGTTGCAAATTAGGAAAAAATAAAATCATTTAAAAAATTATCTTAGTTATCTTCAGAAAGCTCATAAGCATCCACCATCATATTCTAATCTTTCTGACAAGTTTCTCATAAAAGGAATACTGAGAGACAGACTTGACAGTACAAGCTTAGTAGATAAGGACCATCCAAATACGTTAATTTTAAAGCTAAATAGTACTATTTTGATCACTTATTTGATCTGATGTACAAAAGCAGTAGAGATTCACCTGCCGATCTCTTTTTCATACTTATTTCTGTATGTAAAAGTACTTACTATTAAAAAAAAAAATAAATTCCAATAACCTCTAATAGATTTTAATGAGTGGTTAATATATTATGCTTGTTGGTAAATCATATCTATGGTTAAATAACTAATGACAAAACCAAAGGAATAATCATTATCAACACTGATACATTTGCAATAAAAGCACAGTAAATATGGACTTTCCATAACAACTGAAAATTTTTGAGAATTCATTATATAATTATCTTTACTATATGATTTATCAGAATTTAATCTATCGCATATACATCTGCGGCAGCTCATGTTTCTTTCTAAGAAGTCCCTCTATGCTTTTTGCTTTTCAGAAAAAGAAAAAGGCTCATTATTCCATATCATTTTTTGAGCATAACTATTTTGAAACTACTGTTTAAAAAGCCATTAACCCAGAACTGTGAGTGCAAATAATACCTGTCTGAAAAGATATGACAGTCTACATTTTTCCCCCAGTACACTGTAACTACTCTGCCTAGCATAAAGCTTCTGAAACAGCTCACGACTCCCATTGAGAAAAAATTATCTGCTTATTTCCACGTACATTCTTTAAACACCTCCATCATTTCCACAATCTGCTGGCTCCTATAGCTAGGTAGGGATTAAAATCTGCCTGGCAGTCACTCATATTAATTCCACAGAGGAGTGGCAAAGTCAAATGGTGCACCACTGCCAAGGCTTGAGTGGCACTGCTCCTGTGCAGTCAGCTTCCCTGGGGATTGATTACTACCACAGCAGCGGAGAATCTCTCTGCTAATCTCCTCTAACTGTTGTTGACCTATCTCTGCCATCCCCTCCCAAGTATACAATAAATCAAGTACATTTTACATGAAAAATGAAGTAATTACTCGGTGAATCCAATGGCTAATTGCACACGGAAGCCTCTGGGAGATGTGGGACAAATCCATGTCAGATTTCGAAAGGCAGAGAAAAAGGGAACTAAGTTAATAACTCCTCACATACTGACAGACCGAGAGGGATTGAAATGCACCATTTCTTCAGAGAAACCAATACCCTGCTTAAGGGAAATGGAAAATTCTAGCTGTATAGTTTAGCTTTATGGCAACAACAGGAGTTATTTTGAGGAAACGCTGTACAAAAAGCAATGAGTTTCTGGAGAAAAATGTTATGGGGCCGCAGCTTCTTATGATATCATTATTACATGTTTTTTAAAGTAACCTCTTTTTTATACCCTCTTTGCTTTCCACCTGTTCTGCAACTGCGGACTTCTGAGTCCCCTAATTTCTTGTTCAGTTTAATTCAGTTCACTTTCTGCCTCTTTCCCCAGCTGCCTTCTCGATCGTTCCTTATCCAGCCAAACCCTCCCCAAACTCCTATTACCAATGTATCTCTCTGGCTGCTTAGATGCTGTGTACCTGAGCTAACCAGTTTTCTCAGCCGTGTTGTGGAGGGGGAGGAGAAAAGGGACCAGGACTGGGAGAAAGCAGGTGAAAAAGAGACCAATTCCCTTGTTCCCATTTGAGTTCCTAGCCAGCCTTTGCTCAAAAGCAGGTCACATCAGGTGTGATTAGTTTCACCCTTGCAGCTCTGACCCGAATAAATTTTTTTGTCATATTTGAACATAGCATCTCATCATCTGGACAGTACTAGGAACTATAAGAGACCAAAATATGTTCAGTGACTTTTTGAGAAGTAATAGTAGTGAAGTCCTGGTAAGTATCTACCGAACATATGTGCTTTTTCAACTTGGTTAAATTTGCTTCAATTGTCACAGGATAGCAAAAGAGACATCCACAACACAAATGCCACTCCTCTGCCAAATTTCAAGGTCACTTACAATTTAGCTTTGAGAAAACAACACATTTTTCTCCAACTTAGCTGCTGGAAACAGCTGAACCATTTTGGCGGATTTTTTCAAGTCATCGTCCTGAGGTGACTAGCCAGCACGGAAAATTTTAGTCTGAATAGTTATAGAACCTGCCAAGTCTCATATGTTCAGTGTGAGACATACATTTTCACTTATTTCCTAGGTGCTCCCATAGCAGTTACCTTCATCTCACACAGCTACAGGGCAGTGCTAAGGTCTTGCCCGCAATTCAAGACACCATCAGCAGGATACAGCTGATCAGCTGATGAGGGTTTTTTAGTGAAGAGGGAAAAGAAAAAAAAAAAAAAAAAGAAAAAGCACAACATCAAAAACTTCTCAGTTAGTTCTTTAAAAATATGACCAAAAAAAATTGCACTGACTCTTGGAAATTAAATTTGGACGCCACTACTTCTCTTCTCTTTATTGGTTAGACTTCTCAGTAGGGGGTACAAGCCTAGTTACAACAGGTGGGAGGTATTATCATGAGAGAGAAAAAGAGGAACTGAAATCTCTGACCTACAATTTCTTTAGCTACCTGAAATAAAGCACATTTAGACCCAAAAGGTTTGGATTAAAGATTTTTTTTCAGTAGTGGAACTTTGAGACTTTTTAAAAGTAGAAAACAGGAGACATTTGCCCAAAAGTTCTAATGTTTTAATACAGAGAAACATTCAAAACCAAAAAGCTCTTGGGCACTGGAGGATCTGAGGTAATTGGATTTGATCAGATAAAGAGGAAGGCAATTATTTACATAACAAAAAAAAAATCCACAGAGGAAAAATAATCTTCCTTCCATGATATCTTAGAAACAATCAGACATCAAAACATTGCTTTCGTGCAGCCATGTTTTATTGTCTCCTTAGGTTTAGTCAACACGCAGGGATGAGTTGGAGATACTCAGAAATTAAAACTTCATTCCTGCTATTTATGTTTATTTAACTTTGTTACTGTAATGTACTTGCTTATGTAAAGCAAACAGTTTCTTTTCTTCTCAGTGACATATGTCACAGATCATAGATGATACAGGTAGTATTACAGTTTTTGCAGCAAAAATATTAAACTTGGAAAGTTTGAACCAATCAGTACTACTAGCTGAACGGATAGGTGGGCACATTCAGTGGACATTATACTGTGTGTGTGTGTGTATACGCTAGGAAGGAGAATCTTTATATTACTCTTACCTCTTTTTAATGACTACTTTTCCAAAACACCTCTGATTTCAGTTGTTTTGACTTTCCAAAACCAAATTTCTGTCATCATTTCAGAGCATTTGAATGTCACTGTCTGCACCTCAACCTTGAGAGCAGGAAAGACAGAAATAACCTACTTTGATGCTTTCATATACCGCATGGGTTGGAGGAAAAAATATTTTACTCTGGTGTTGATTGGTTAGACAGAGGAAGACACTCAAAAGAAGAAGGTAAATGAGCTTGCTCTGAACCTTGTGCTGACATGGCTAGCAGTTCAGTTAGCCTGATTATGTGTATACAAGTCTGAAACACGAAACAACACAGGGAGTCAATGACAATATATTAGTGTCACTTAAAGATGGGGGGGGGGATTTTTTTGTTTTTAATTTCTGCTGTAAACCTGAAGATGTTCAGAAAAAATAAAATTGTAAGGCTGTACAAAATAGCCCTTTTTTATCCCCAAATACTCCAATTCAAAATTTCTGAGAACCAGTATTTCCTCTTAATTATACTGAAGATGGACACCTACACAATTATGTATATTTACATGGTCAAAGACCAGCAATACCATATTAAATCCTAAACATATTTTTATAGTTAAATATTTAAAACACTTTTCTGGCAAACTATCTTTCCACTAAGGAAATGCAAATGAGTGCAGTAAATGTATTAGCTTCTTAAATACTACCCCTTTCCGAAGAAAATGCACAACTGGGAATAAAATAAAGGAACTAATAAATTTGTCTGTTTTCAGAAACATGTATGTGTCCTAAACCGTACAAAGTGTCATTTCACTATAATTTTTTATATTACCTTTTTTAAAATTTTACATACATTTTTTGGCTTTTCTCAATAATAAACCCCCCAAAAAGATGTTGCATGTTTTATGCAGTGAAATGGTATGATTTCAGTGATGTTTTCTTGCACTGTAATTCAAAAGAGTTTACACTGGGTGGAAAGTATTAAACATGCTTTCTAAAATACTTTAACGATCACTTTTTGTTTTGAAGTATTTGTAAAATCAGTGTGGAAACTCTGATTTTTAGAAGAGGTATTTGTTTTGTCCTCACTCACCTTCAGTACTTCCACACTGTCTTTAAAGGAAACACTGAGTTTCTCTTTAACGTCACATTTATTTTCTAAATACTTATTACTATGCCAATAGTTTTCTTTAAACCTCTCTTTTCTTCAAACTTAAATCAGTACGGAAAAAAAAACATACTGCTACGTATTGAACCAAATATACTCAATCTCTGAAGTTCTTGCAGCTCAATTCTTGGTGTATTCCTGATACGACACTAGGCAGTGATAAGGCCATGAGTTTGGTGATAAAGTGCTGAATCTGACACACTAGAGATAAATGAGAATTCCTAACAGAAAGCTGCTCTACTTTTGCCTTCACTGTATGCGAAGGTGGGTTCATTTCCATCTCCCTGTCAGGTACCTGAAAACAACGGGCCTTATCCCTCTTTAATCTCAATGGGTTACCTTCATAAGCTCTTTAAAAGTTATATGTGGAAGCTGGAGTAAGCCGATTAGCAATGGTTGTTTGCAATCGGACATCAGCAAAGTACATAATAATACTGCAACATTACTGAGAATACAGAATGAGGATGGTACCAGTGGGAAGATATAGCAATGTTATTTAAGACACAGAAGGGTCACATAAAACTCAGAAAGTAGCCATATACAATTTCAAATACCATCTCTTCCATCTTGAAACAGCCATTTAAAATTTCCTGACTTTGAAGAGCGCACCTTTGCTGACACTATTCAAATTACAAAAGCTTCACTGTAGATCCTTTTCTGGGCAGACATTTACTCTTTCTCAAATTTTGAATTTCTGAAGTTCTAAACCAATGATTGATAGTACTCGTTTACGTCTATTAGGTATATTTTATTGAAATACCATCTGTATGCTTAACACTTTCCAAAGTACATGTTGTATTTTTCACTGGATTAATACAGCTCTTAAAAATTCTCACTAGTATTTTGTACTGGAACATTCCCTCACTAATATTTGTACTGTGACAATAGTTCAGTTATGATATATATAGCTTCTCTATCTAATGTGGCAGTAAAACCAATGCTGAGCAAACTGCGATGCCTACTATCCCCTTCTGAACAGATTCTAGCCTGCCTTGCATCCTTTGAAATGGTATCTGTGTCATGTTTGCCCATTTGTCAGTCCCGAATAACGCTGAAAATTGAGAGCACAGAAAAAAAAGGGAGTTGATTAAAAGTAAAAATAAGGCAGAATAGAATATACGTTAGCTAAAGTTTTGTATGATTCTCCTCTGAGATTAGACAACCTTTTGATTTAATTTTTCCTGACAGTTCAGTATAATATCATAATAGACAGAATGTCCTTGGTTATCATTTTTGCTTCCTCTCACTGTTTGTCCTTGTCTAGTGCAGACGCTTTGTCTGGACCACATCACTTTTTAGACAAAGGAAATAAACCAGAAAGTTTTTTACCCACAGTTTTAGGCAGAATTAAGGGGCCTATCTATGATTTTTGTTGCAATTCTAAGTATTGAATTACTTTCCTTTCTTTAACATACAGCATTGTGGAAGGGAAACCAAGTCGTATAGTACCTGCCTATAGTAATGAGCATACATGCCAACTTTCAAGGCTAGACTTATACCCTATTTACATTAAGAAACCCTCATTTGGCATAACCTAAGATCTAGTCACCCTGTTTCCTTTGCATTCTTTGAATGTTCATGTTAGAGAAATAGATGACAATGCTTTGTAGGATATAGGGTAGACGAACCATTCTGATTAAACAGAAAATTACTACAATCTCTATAAGAATTTTCATTTATTCTTTTGCAGTTATTGTTCCACAACCTACTAAAATATTTCTAGGCCTCCAAGCATATACTAATTTCTCAGACTGGGAGTTGCACTTTTCCCTGGAAAGGCTCAGTATTCTACTGTTCATGGTTCACATACCTCATTACTTGTCATTTCTTCATAGTAATGATTTCAGAGGTTTTAAGGGACAGCAGAGGTAACCTAGCTTTGAAAAGAGCCAGGAATGGATGGAAAATATTTGCTCTTCCCTTTTGTCCATATAAGATGTACAAGAAATGCTGTGAGAATGAGAAATTGATTGGCTGCAGTTTAAGCCACCAGTAGAAATCTCTCAAGAATACACATTAAAGATATTTTTAAGTAGGTTGATATCCAAACCCTTCTGAGATTGCTGATTTTTAAACTGAGTCCTTTACTGGTTTTATCCCATTAACTAATACTTCTACCAGTTAGTTAACCATACTGAAAATCTGAGATTAAATGTACTGATAAACCAAAGAATGCATAAAACTAGCTCTGCAAGTTGTAAAGAAATTTTTTTTATTTGATTTAAACCAATGATAACTACTACAGAAGTTGGTGCAACTAAGACCTGCCTAAGCTCTGATTGCACATTTGTTTCTGTAGCACTGAAAGGTAAGTGGAAGTCTTTGTGAATGACCCAAAGTCCGTTTAAGTCTCTGGCTGTGTACTGGAACAATATGCATATGCAAAGAACAGGCTAGTTCCATTCTCTTTCCTGCCCAGTTCCATACACTCACATTAACTCTTGTGAAAGTGGATATGTACAAAATAATCTATATAAAAGGTGATGCATGACTGCCTACTGGAGAGGCAAATCCCTTTTTTAGCTCTCAGTGAAAAAGGATAGTGTTACAAATATTGCCCTGTGCCTTTCTGGTCCCATTTGGCTTTCAGCACTGACAGATAGTCACTCATCAACATATGAATCATGGCCCGTTCTCTTTCACTTTAACAACAACAACAGAAATAGTCTTATTTCTTTTAAATTATGGTAAAAACAGCTAATTAACTATACAGACATTAAACAGACCAATACAAGCAAAGACTGACCCGCTATCATTGCCAACAAAGTTTTTCAGTACAAGTATCCAACTACTGCCCTTTGGATGGAGAATCACTGTGGTGTTATTCTTAATTCATGTCACCATTTTCATTTATTTAAAATGTGATAAATAATGAAAACAAAAGAGATAGAAGTTGCCAAAATTATATTCTTGAAAAGTGCTCAGACTGAACCTTATTAAGACCTTGTTCCTAGACTTCCTGAAAGGTTTTGTTCTTATTTTGATTTTTAAAGGCAAAACATAAACAGATAAATGGTTGATTTGTATTATAAAATTAGGTGTTACAGAGACTTTAGTGGATAGGAGTCTAGAATTAAAATAAATTTTAAAAATCCTAAACAAACATACACCCAATCACGTACTGTGTTCCCTAGTCCACTTTTCTGGTAGCTGTATTTGGAAACAATAGTGAACAGGTATAAGAAAATACATTTTTAACAAGATATTTGATTGAATGACCCAGTCCTCCAGCCTTACTCCTGGCTGTAAAACTGTAAAAGGGGGATATAAACATTTCTCTTCCCCAATCTTTTTTTTTTTTTTTTAACTGTTTAAAAAAAAAAATAAAAATTACTATATACTTTTTTATGGCCCCTCACACAATGGGGTTGCAATAGCAGTTGAGGTTTCTGGTGTTTCTTGAATACAAATAAAGGAAAGAAAGGGCTTAGTTTCATTTTCTTCGCGGATACTGTACATACACCTTAATAAGTTTTCAAGCAGTGAATTAGAACATCCCACAAGATAAACTGTATGAAATCCTCTGATGTAAGGAAGTAGCGGTCTTTATCTTTACATATATATTGGCCATGTGTGAGACAGCATAATGTAGAGTAACCATAGCAACAATATAATATGTTGAGTAAATCAGCTTGAAAACTGTTGAGTGCATTAGATATGCAGGGCATAGAGGGTTTTTTCATCTTGTTGTTGGATCAGGCCCATACCAGTGCTTTATATTAACCAGCTCTATTATACATAATAAGTGCCTAAACCTTCCCAAATTAAGCAAAAATCACTTTAGGCAATAAAAATGATTGCGCAGTCGAATATAGTTATGAGAATGCTTTGTTTGTAGAATGCTTTGAAGATAAATCCTAAGAAGAGCTTTTAATCTACACAAGCAGTAAAATAAAGTGCAGCCCTGCACATATTTGTATCAGAGAACATTTGGAGCAGTATATTGTGGGCGATTTTGAGGAAAACACTATGTTGAAAGTATATGATTAATGCAGTGTTCTAAAAAGCAAATAACAAAAAAAAATCTTTTAAAATAAATTTTAAAAGACAATAAAAGTTCTGAACCCACAACTATTTTTCTATGTATCTTCCTTCAAACTATGACCTACAGATTTTTTAACAGCTGAAAAATCTGTGGCGATCATTAAAATATTTGAAAGGGAAACTAGAGAACTTAATGTAATTCCTGGTTATTCGATCGCATGGGATTAGGTTTCTGAATGTATCTATAAAAATGAAGCAAATAATTATGTCCTCATGAGACTGTATCTATTATTTTTATTAATTTTTATGGTTCCTGATGTATTTTATATGATAAGAACACTATAAGAACAGAGGAACATATGTTTTCTCATTTATAATTAAGTAAACAGGCAGTTAATTCAGACTTTTGCAACCCTGAATTTATCATTAAGATTTTCATTTTCATTCTGTTTACACAAAGAAATGGAAACATTCCTTAAATATAAATATCTGAGTAGAAGATAAATGATCACTAAACTAACTACATCAGGTAGAGCTCCTAAGTTTTCCCATCAAATCCAAAGTAAATTGCTTTGAGCTCTCGGCAGTTTAGATTCTTCACAAGGAAAACCTGCAGTCAGTTTCAGTGTTATTTCAGTTGTCATATGTTACCCTCTCAAATTTAATTGTGATGAAGTCCAACCCTCCTGTATCCCTTAGTAAACATTGTTGGGGGAAAATAACGGGTTTTATGTGTCTTTCCTTCACCTCTGCATTCCATTTAGCTGTAGGCAGTGTTGTGGAACAGCAACAGCCACAGCACTGTTGCAGAGATGGCAGCACACATCAGTACTCACGGACTCTAGGGTGCTTCTACGAATGTACCAAGGTAATCTGTTTTCAGAGCTATTGAAATGCACCACAAATTTAAAAATGTCTGTTTTGTAAAGAGTGACAAAAGATATAGTCATTATCTCCCAACATCATTTTTGTTTCTTTTGTGGTTGCATAAGAGACATTCAGATATTTTTTTTTTCCTCTTCTTTCCCATGGTACCTTCTCTCCCTATGACTTCCATAGGCCAGCTGTTTCAAACCATGTTTTTTTTTTTACTAAACCATGCCTATAAGAAAAATCCTCAAATAATAGATGGACCAGGTATGTCAAAAGCCTCTAACTAAATTCAGGTTGCCCGTTAGGAAGCCTTCATACCCCGTTAGCTGCTGTAAGGTATATGTGATGACTGAGAAAGCAACCTCTGACCCACTGGCTTTTTCATGCTCTAACTAGTAAGTAGGAAACAACAGGGGTTGAGGGGAGCTCTATGAAACAGTGCTCGTCAGAGCGTGACAAATTGGAAAATGGGCTCTTCTGTATTCTGTAATGACAAGAATATTTAATAGGCTATGTAGGGGGTACATTAAAAAAGATGTTAGCTAGCCTGAAAGTACACTCCTGGGGTGAAGTCCTAGTCCCACTGAAGTCAATTGCAAAAAGTTCCATCAGATTGAATGGGGCCATAATTTCACTCCTGGTGTACACTCAATTGAAAATGTCTATTTAATTTTACAATAGATAGGAATTCTGATGTATGCTTTTTGATTCTACACAAAACACTGAAAATACCTGTTTAGGTAAAATGGCATAGGCTGGCATCACAGCTCCCGAGGCTTAAATTAAACCAATTTAATTTTGTCTTCCTACTTTACCACTTTCAAAATGAGAATCTGCCTTTAGGTGCTCAGTGGTGAGTTATGTCACTTGTACTTTTTTATGCCAAAATTCAATAGGGTGTAGAGGACCATAAAGTGGATTATTGAAAAACAGCTTGCAAGAGTGCAAAATAAAATTTATCTAAGTAGGCTTTTTCCCCCTCTTGGCTCATAACTCCAATATTAGTAATTTTGCTCCTACTGACATTTATAAGAATTGTGACCACAGAAAGACTGAAAAAAATACTGAAAAGAAGTGATCCAAGGGCTGGGGCATAAACCTAGGATCTGTGTTAAATTCTTCTCTCTTCCAGTAATATCTTGGCAAAGTCACTTTGGACTCAATTTTTAGCGGCGTTAGGCTTCAAGAAATACAGACAGGCACTGGATTAGATTTTTCAAAAAGAATTTAAGGTATCTAATTCTTTTTAACTTCTATGCTGACTTTACAGAATGGGTGAAAAGGTACAGATTTCTAAGATGACCATAACACAACTTGTATACCTTACACATGCCCTATAAACATAAAGATATAAACCAGTGTGAAATATTTATGTACACATAATTCACAAACATCCAAACAGTCACAAGAAGAGAAAGACAATGAAAATCCGGTCCGTAATTATGATATCTTTCCTTAAAATGAGCAATATCTTATTACTCAATCTTATTTATATAAACAGACATACTGGGTGGTAAAGTAATAAAGTGTGAATAAAGGTAGCAGACTTGGCCTGGAAATGATTTTGTTTTCACATGCAACATTAATTACCATTTGGATTAGACTAATGTACCACTTATCACTCGGAAGTGGTGTACAGGGAAAGGAGGAATGGAAGAAACCCTAGTGTAATTATTATCCTTTCTAAGTGAATCAGTATGCTTTACATGTCTGTTTTCTTTAATCTACTAGTGTAAAAATCCTTTTTTGCAAACTGCTGAAGAGTTCATTTCATTAATCCTTTAGGAAGAGTTTCTGTCAGATGCTTTAACTAATGGCTTTTAGCCCCCAGATGAGTTTGAAAGGAAAATATTACTTGGATCAATAATTAAACACACGAGGTTTGGGGTAGCTTTTTCAAAAAGGAATTATATATTATTATTCTTGTCAACCTTGCTTGGCATTGACTAGTGACTTTAGAAATCTTGTTATAAGACAAATCTTTTATTTGCCATTGGCCATTTCCTTTAAGTTTAAATGTCCTAAACATTCTGCTTTGGAGAACACACCTTCAAAGTGCTCTTTAATCACTACTATATTAACTGCTGTCAGTAACCAGCCATTTCCATGAATGTTTAATACTGGGATAACTGAGTTTTACCAAAGTTTGTATTAACCACGGGTAAGTAAACAACTACAGTCGAGAAAATCTATGAATAACAGCCATAAAGCGTACATTGCAATAGCTTAAAATTCTCTTTTTCAGTACAATAAAAGCTCATATATTAATTCTGGTCTGCAAATGAGTCCATCAATTATGGATCCTGAACACTGTTATTACTACTTTAAGATAGATTTTAATGTTCTTACTCATATTAGGTAGCACTTCACTGTGAAGCAGTTTCATTATTGATTGTAATAGGACTATTTATTAAGTTAAGCAGTTTTCAATATGACTCAAGATTTAAATATTAAGTATCTATTCACATAGTCTAATTAGGTATTTTAAGTAGGGTACATCTACACTAGCATTTTAGTTTTGATCAGGAGTGCACTTTTGAAGGAAAACTCTTGAACTTCCCATTTACTGCCTTTTGGCTCACAGCACAGAGAATTTCTGGAGCACACAAACAGAATTTTTCTTGGATGAAATTCAGACACAGAAGACACTAGTTCCCACCATTAACAGTAATGGGTACTCAGTCCACAGGATCAAACCAGAGCTACTCTCAAGAGTACACATGCCTACACCAAAACGTGTTCAGTGAGGAAACAGAGTCCTCAACACCACTTCTTTCACTCTGTACATCTGCTCCTACTCGGCCACTCCATTTACGACTGTAGACATATTTCTAATGTACTCTAATAACAACTAACAGGCATTTAATCTAAAAGGTTAAAATAAAACCAGTCCAAAATAAAACCCCTGAAATGTACACAGTATGAACACTGTACCCTTGACCAATTTATTTGTATTGGTCCACACTACTTATTAGTTAGAACATAAAAAAAGGATCCTAAGTTCCCCATATGCTTAATGGAGATAGGAGGCATCTCTAGAGTGGTGATTCAGAACTGGCAAGTCAGTGACGTAAAGGAGACAGTGTTAATACTCTTCTGCAACTACCTTATTCCTTTCTATTTGACAGCTGGGTGGCTAATTTTATATTTTAAGAATAACAGTGCAAAAGGGTGGGTTGAAGGAGGATGGAGCCAGGCTCTTTTCAATGCGTCCCAGTAACAGGACGAGGGGTAATGGGCACAAGTTAGAACACAGGAAGTTCCATTCAAATACACGGGAAAACTTCTTTACGGTGAGGGTGACAGAGCACTGGCACAGGCTGCCCAGGGAGGTTGTGGAGTCCCCTTCTCTGGAGATTTTCAAGACCCGCCTGGATGCAGTCCTGAGTAATGTGCTCTAGGCAATCCTGCTTTAGCAGGGGAGTTGGACTAGATGATCTCTAGAGGTCCCTCCCAACTCTGAAAATTCCGTGATTCCATGAAAATAATCTAAAAAAAAACTGCTAAGGAAGGACCTCAGGCTGGGCAGTTCCAAGATGCTCTGGCATAGTATGTTCCAAGTAGAAATCTAAACAGTAAGCTGTCAATGGGAGCTGTAAAACCATAAGCATCTCCCCAATTATCATTTCATGAATTATAAAGACTTTATCTCTCATTATCATTTTAAGAGATTGCTACTCCATTTCTATCTACTTATCTCTCTATGCTGAGCCACTCAGCTCCTGCTCACTGCTAGGTTTCATTCTCTCACTTAATGTTTATCTCCATCACCAGCTGATTCAGCTGTTGGCCTAACTGATGGGGTGAAAAGCTTAAGTGGTGAAGGAGGGAGAGAAGAAAGGGAAACAAGATGAAAAAGTCAGGAAAAGGTAGGCCTGGTTTCCTTCTGACAGAAAGAAGCAGTGCTTTTAAAGTGTTCCTGTCCTTACTTAATATATAGTTCCTATCCCCATCATTCATTCTTAGTCTATTTGTTATATCACAGTATACTGTAGAAATAAACAACAATACTATATTTTTATTCTGATTTATTTTCAGGTCTTGAGACTTTTCTTATGTTTGTGTGCTTATTTGTGGGTTGTTTTTTTTTTTTTTTTTTTTTCCACCATTTGTTATGACAAAACTACAAGAGAGAGTTAAGCCACTGTGGGGGAAACTTGAATATGAATACTATCTCACAGCTATGTTCTATGCAGGAATATGGACAGAGAGAGAAAATTTGAGCAACAAAAGTCTCTGTCACAAAGAAAATCTTCCTTGGTTCACACAATTAGCTAAAAACAAGGAACTCAGTTTATTTCTGGCATAAGACTCCATTAAAGTAAATCCAAGTTGTATATTATTGGGCTGTACTCAAGTTGGCCTCAGTGGCACTTCATATATGTAATAAAAGCAGAAAATTATTATTTATACTTTGTTCTTATAATAAAAAATAATATTAACTTAAGATGACTATAAAACCATGTGGGATTGAGGGGGCACGGAATGTTGGTATGAAAAAATAATTGGGTTTTCAGAAATAAAGGGGAAGTTTACACCATCAAAATTGTTAGACACACCTTTCTCCCACAAACCTCATTAGTACAAATGCAGCAAGCAGCTGCTTTGACCTTGATTTTAAGTGTGAAAACGTAGTTTAGTATGTAGATAATTCATTGTGAGGAGTTTAGTATGTAGATAATTCATTGTGAGGAAAGACACACAATCCCAGCAGAACAGTAGTACGTCAACCAGCATTTTCTTCTCAAAGAAAGGAGAAAAAAATATTAACTCTTTGTTAACAAAACAAAATAAAAAATATTGCATTTACAAAGGCCAATGAAACAATCCAGACTTCAAATTGAGTCACTGTGATACTTGCATTTTAGACAGCTATAGCAATTCTGACTATTATTCATGTCTGGTCCTCAGATGCAGCCAAGAACATCAAATAGGCTATGGGTTTAATATTTGTCTCAAGTCTGTGCCCTAATTCACCAACTGAACATACTTTTAATTCTTTCATTCCAGACTATAGATTTCAACCCTTGATACTCTCTGGATATCCCAGACTTAAAGGAAAGCCTCCTGAGTTCCAATACGTCAAGTAGACAGAATGGCAGGTTACAGGCAGCTGCAGTTGGAAATCTGCTTGTAGCGATCTCAGCTTGTAATTGCTGCTTCACAGCTGAGACCAGAGCCTGACTATATCAGTATTCCTGTTTAGCTTCATACATTGGAGGTGGCAGCTAAAAGTATAGTTTCCCAGCTGAGCCTGATGCCCAGCTACACTTCCTAAGCAATGCAGGCACCCACCTAGGTGCGATGCAGGTCTGAGTTGTAAACCACTGCTGTTAACTGATCATGAATACTATATGCTAGTGCTTCTTTCCCTCTAAGATGGAGTGAATTGTATTGACTCTCAGAGGATGCTTGGTCTGCTGGTTCCTGCTGAGTGAATGCAAGAAAACGTTCACATTGGTAGTGGTAGTTTCATTTGCTACTTCCCCACCAAAAGAATCCCCGCCCTAACTAGTCCTTTTGTCTGTCCAATAACTGTAATTTGGACACAGCAGATAAATTAGTAGTGTTGCCCAACCAAAGGTAAAGATTTAAGAGCAGGACACTTAACAGCACATAACTTTAATCACATAACTTAAATTAGGTTCCTAAAGAAGGCAGACTGTATCACTTATCATTCTCAACCCTCATTACAGCTCCTGAGGTTGGTTCTGAGATGAAAGTGGTGTAAGAGCTGGTAGAATATGGAAAAGAATATGCACACTCATCAGTCCTTTATTTTTAAGAAATTGGTTGAACATTTTGATGTTCAAACTGCTGAGGAAGCTGATCAGTTCAGTGCCAGCCCATCTCTCACTGTAAGGAAGATACTTAATTATTTTGCAATTCTAAAAGGTCAGGTAATTTAAATTAAATATAAATAATTTGCAGGACATGACACACAGCAAATAAAATGTACCAAGAATCAATATACCACAGAGTTGTTTCTGATTTGAATAAATCAATTGGACTATCACATAAAGCCTGCTTTTGCATGCTTTTCTGAAACAAAAGGAAGTTTAGAGTAGGTATAAATCAGCCTGCTTAGTGCAATTTCTTATTGTCATATTTTCAACTGTAATATGAAATAAAGTGTCAAGCTACCTGTTTGACTGCCAGGAACCTACCTCTCAGTAAATGACCAATGCTTTTATTACAAGTGAGATGAAGCAAAAATGGGCTGCTCTTAAAAAATCTGGTCCTTCTGCATCAAATCACAGTGCTGCTGGAGACAGAACGCACTATGCCTTTCTCTGTAACATTTTAAGGTTACCAATTACTCTTTTGCTAGGTGTACACACTGCAAGGATAAAACCTATAACAGATCAGAACAGTTATTTTAATTAGAATAAATGAGTGGTTTAGCCTGGATATCTTTGATCATTGTCATGTTAACAAACTGAATAACAATGAAGTCTTCGAACAGCAGACTCTGCTGGGATTTGTGTAGCCTATAATGTCCAACTACAGCTAAAACCCAGTAAGCCAATGCTTTTGTTTCTTTATGCAGTTTCATCGTAAAGGTAAATGTTATCCAGTACAGTTATACGTTAAACACCATCAATGACTGTTAAGTCTTTTATAGAGAATTGTCACTGTCAAAGGCTAATCTTCTTTCCTTTTTATCATTATTTTTCTGCCTGACAAAAGGCACAGATAGGGTTTATATGGATACAAGCAGTGGCTGCTCACACTCATTAAACTTATCCTACTTGTCTAGGTAAGAGACAAAGGTGCACTTAAATAAAGCTTTCCATCTTAATGACACATGAGTAGACAATGCAAATGTTCTACTCATGCTTTTCATTAATTTAGCTCACTTTTGTGTGCTTACTTTCCTATCTACATTTAAAGCGAAAGAAGACGAAAAGACAGAGGCAAAGTTATATAAACTCACATACATTTTAATGTTCCACCACTGCTAGCACTTTATTGTGTCTTGAAGATGCTGATATTTTCATAGCAGACATTTCAGATCACAAGATGAACTGTTTGTTCTTTCAGTCCCCAAGTACAGCTCATCTCTGTGTGTTCTATTTGATTTAGAAAAAGCAAAAGCATGTGACAGCAGGACTTCTTATCAAATAAGGCCAGTAGTTTAAAGAAGCTTTAATAGCTTTACAAAACTAAAATAAGAAAGCCTATCATCCTTCAAAACCCCTATAGGTTTTATAAAGTGCTGGAAACAGAGTGACTTTCAGTGAGCAGGTGCTAGGCATCTAACAGAGGAGTTCACAATATATAACAAAACTTTCTAGCTAATAATGAAAAAAAAATTCTCCTAGATTTTTATTCAGAATGGTTAAAGCATGCCACAATTTGATCTTGCAGACAGAGTCACCCAGAACTGTAAATGCACAGAATAACCTCCTTGACACTGCTTCATCATCGTCATCAATATATCATTCCCACAAGCTCACCAGTGTTGATATGCTGCTTCAAAACACAGCCACGCATTGTCTCCACTCTGCACTACAACTACAGAGCACCTTTCTTTCAGCCTCCATTTGACACAATGAGCCATATGTCCTTAAATGCCCCAAAACCTGAGAAGATTGACAGCGGAATCTGTGGCTAAACAATTTCTCTCACTGTGAACACAACACAATGTCTTACTTCAAACACAAAAGGAAGGAGAAGGGTTTCCTGTTCTTCCCTTACTTCCCTTGTTGCCAGTGATGGCCTACTGACTCAAGTCCCGCTGTGGTCCTGCAGCGATCGTTTGTAAATCCAACACGATTCTTACACTTTTTACCAGTAGTTTACTGGATAATTTAGTATTTTTACTAGTGAAGTTTACAGATGACACAAAGATTGATGGAGTAATAAATACTAAGGACAAGTTACATTTACAGAATGATGCAGATCACTGAGTTCAAAGGCCTCAATGAACAAAATTCATTTTAATAGAGCAAATAAAAGCTAATGCACCTGGGAATTAACAATTCAAGTGGTACTTAAAAATTAGGAGACTTAGAAAGCAGTGGCTTAGAAAAGGATTTTCAAGGCTCCAAGGACACTCACAGGATTCACTGTCCCTGCCCAGCCCCCCCAGGGCCTCCCCATACCCTGCCCAAGGCCCAGGACCCCATCTCAGCCCCCCAGGGCTGTCAGTCCCAGCCCCAGCAACATGGCTGCATGGCCGGTCTCCAGCTCCTCACATCCCTGCACTGCCCTGTCATGGGCCACGCTGAGACAGGCCCACCTGTGGGCATGCATCCCTGGCCTGGCCTTGGCCTGTCTCCATGGAGGTGCCCGATGCTTGGGACCAGGGCTGCTCAGGTGTCCCCGGCTGTCCTGCTCCTTGCTGGGGTGGTGGGACAGGCCCTGGCTACCGGGCCCTGCCCTGACAGACCCCATGGGGACCCTCCATTGCTCTTGGTCCCAGGGAGCCCCCAGCCCACTCAATACCTCAACAAGTGTTTGGGAATCAACATAAATAATTGCTGTCTACTCAGTGCTATAAGCAGAGGAGATATTTTAAATTTTGCAGACTTGACACTGGTTGAGATGATAAAATCTCAACCAGGCATGCACACTTCAGTAAATATCAAGAAAATACAGGAGCCAGCTCAGAGGTCACCTATGAGAAAAGAGAGTGTGCAATTTGGTCATCATTTGCAAGTACTTGCACATCCAGAGAGGTCTGATACTAGCAAGTTTCAGTCTTCCAAACTGAAAAACAGTACGAAATGGCTTCAACCTGAATTTAGGCAAACTCAACCTTGAAACAAGACTTGATTTTTCCAACTGTGTGGGTAAGTAATCACTGGATGATGGGACCATGGTTCCATGTGGGTTGTAACCATAACTCACCATTACCACGTAAAGATTACTCATCTTTTAGAAGGGTATCTTCCAGTCCAGATGTAGGAAAATATTTGTGGTATGAATTCAGGAGTTCACTCAAAGTAACAGAGCGACTTCTGGATTTCTGAACGCTTTGATTTGCCTCATGTTTGTCAGGTGCTTGCTCATGCCATCAGTACTTTATCTATACTTCCCAAAAAGAGAGGGCTTGAAAGTCACTCAGATAAAACAGTAAGCACTCTAAAATAATTATATGGCATTCTTTGAGCATCTTTTTCTTTCTGTATATCTATAGATGTGCAGAACTTTTGATCTTTTCTGATTTAGCTTCATAGTTGTGTCTAATTCTGTACTGGTGTTATGCTTATTCCATACTTCTGTAATGGGCTGAGACATAGCCCTATGTTTCTATCTAAATTTGACTTTTCCCTCCTTTCCGGATTTAAATCATCTAGGACCATTAATATCATGAATTGGGAGAATAAGTAAACAGAGAAAAAAAAAAATGAAGTTGCTGGATTCACAGGTTCAAATGGTGCAAATGTTACACCTTCCTATATCTGAATATACAGAAAAATTAGAAAATACAGGGAAAAAAAAGAAAAATGAGCTCACACAGGATGTAAAACTAACTTCGCTGAGTATAATATAGAGACTGATAATGGGAATTACATTGGTACTGTGATTAAACTGTATATTGCAATTGTTATATTTTGCTAAGCGTAACTTACATTTGTATTGTGTTTTTGGCGCATTTTGTATCACTTCACTAAATCAGAAATCCTGTGTAACATCAATTGTTTTCAAATAAGTAAATCTGATATTAAACATTACACCCTCCACATGTGGAATATCTAAAATAATTTGATCAGAGAGTATTGGACTCCGACACTTCATAATAAGTAATAAATTCAGGTCTCTTCAGTGACCACCTGCAGCTCCTGATACAGAGTCTAAGTCAATTCTATAGCTGGTGTAAATAAGAGTGGTTTCAGTTGTGAGTAAAATTATGCTAATTTACACTAGATGAATATCTGATACGTGAAGTCCACAAGATATGGAAGACTAAGCACATGCTTAAATGATTTACTGAATTAAGAGTTAAGATCATAGAATCATAGATGATAATGAAAAGTTAAAGTGCCTTGTCTCCATCACACTTTGAAGGAAAAAATAAAAGCTTATGTAAAAGGTATGTTTACCTGATTTAGACATGCAGACAAAGGAAACCTCATAGCTCCTTTAGGGGCTGAGCTGAAGAGAAACAGCTGAATGGTCAATCACATAATCAGGAGGATGTGGAACAAGGCTGTTAGCCACAGAAACTTATATATAACTCTCCCATCATCAAAGAGATCATAATACACTGGGAGGAAAGAACCCTCCCTAACAGCTATCTGGATATACAGAACACAAAAATTTTGGGGTGTTTAAGGTGCCATCTCACATTTTGCTGGTGTTTCTTTGAGTTGTGTGATATAGTTTTCTTCTGTTCCCCATGGCAGTTTCTTTCTTCTTGGCAGTCATGGACTTAGTAAGTCTAATAGATTATCATGTTGCCATAGCTGAATAGGTGCTTAGCAATGGTCACTCAGAAGTCTTTTCTTTTCTTTTCCTTTTCTTTTTTCTCCAATAACTGGAAGTAGAATAGAAGATCCTTCTTTAAAAAAGGTTTATCTTTTACAAGAAGATAACCTATTTTTTGCTAGCTTCCTGGCACTTTTTTCATGGAGACAGCAGCCCTTCAAAAGGTGGAACTGATTGCAGGAAAGGACAATTTTATTACAGTTTCCTTAAATGTGTGTTACCCTGGAAAGGCTGCAGTCTAGTTAAAGTAAGTTAATGATACTGATCTTTCTCTGCAGCAGTGAAGGGGAGAAGCGTTCTGTGAGCTTAGAAACTTCATTGGCAGTGTGAAATCCTATGAAAATCTGACAGGGCATATTCTCCCTCAAAGGGATCTATGACTCTTAAGAGAAACGCTTTCTTCCCCCCTAAAACTAAACAGAATCAAAGAATGGAATAAAAGTAAGAAAGGAAACAAAACCTGATGATTAATCTCCTCCTGCTCAGAGCAGGAGAAAATAAGATTGGCAGCAAAATTTCTAAATCCCTAAATATTATTGAAAGTCATCTGGTAGATTAGCATAGCATATTTGATATGCCTGTGCCAATTTTGCCAACTTAGACATTTCAGCAAGAAATTAAATTTGACCTGAACCATGTATCAGACTGTCACTTCCATTCACCCAAATTAAATGCAACTTATGCTGTCTGATCAATATGATCAGTGAATTAGTTATTAGGCATTTCTTACACTACTCCTAAAGTTTAAAGTTCTCTGAGGAACTTACATGTGATGCCACTGAGGACACAACTAAAAGTTTCTGTACACTTATGCTGGTGACAGTCATCAACGCTGGGGGATGGGGGGAGGGGGGAGGAAAAGCTAAAGCAAACTTGAACTACTTTTGTTTCTCTATAAGAGCAATTAACACATTTTCCCAAAGGAACTACTGAAAGAAGAAACCGAGGATTCCCTTTGGGGAGGATAGTAACTGTAGGAGGCATTAAATATGCAAGCAGCCATTAGGCATGATTAAAGATTAATTCTGTGTCATAGACAAAACCTGGGGTCATTACAGGTCATGACTTTCATCTTAATTATTTGGCTTACTGTTTTTATTTAATTAGCTTGATTTAACGAGTCTTTGGTTATAGATATCTGGCACACTGGATTATTATGCACCATTTATTAAGTAAAAGACTCAGCTATTTAACAACTTCTTAGCAGATAACTTTAACAATCTCAGCAATAAGATTCTGTATAAAACCAGAGTGGATTCTATGTAAGAATATAATGTTACAATATTATTTACTGCTCCAAAGTCAGCATTAGAGTTTCTACTGAAATTGGTGGGATGTGTGATGGTAATATTTGAACTTTGAACAGAAAAATCATCTTTCACACTTATTTTTTTCGGTGCTGCCTGTTATGTTAGCTACATTGGTAAAATCCTCTGTAAGTCAACACTCATAGCTCTTGCTAGGCAGTGTGTATTGTACTGGTCACATCAGGGTATTTCAAGTCTTTGTGTTCTGTTTACTGTTTTTTAACACAATATATGCAGTCAGAACATAAAAGGACTGATGATGTTAAAATAAATTTAAATCAGTTTTTATCTAAACTGCAATAAATATTTCCATAATAGAGATATGACCAAGACCTTCACATACTTTTCAAATAGAAAGCATTTTCTCACACAGTTTTTTTTTTTTTTAATTTAGTATTTGCATTCTTTAAAGGCTTTTCTTCCCTTTAAAACCATAAAAACTAATAGTTCATTTAATTCTTTGACCTCTAAACTTGCCTAACAGTAAAATAAATCACAAGTATGACTGAATCTCAATGTAATGTGTTTTTCCCTCCTTTTTCAATTAGAGAGGTAATTAATCAAACAAATAATAATTAAACAGAGTACCTGTAAAAAGGAATGGAATGAGGGAAAAAGGCTTATGATGCAAGCATAGCTAGGGGAACCTCCTTCTCCTCCTTCTTCTCTTCAGATCCTCTGTCTTCAATGCCAGAATGAAAAGAAAATTACCCTGTCCTTGAAAGACTTGAAAAAATAATCAAAACTTCAGAAAAAACATACATGGGGGAGGGGTTGCCTTTCTCAGTGGTGCCAAAACGGATAGACCTTCTCAAGACAAAACCCAGTAAAACCAGGACAGAAATTTTCCTGTGATTTTAGAGTGCTTTTAAGGCACAGAAAATACTAGGGAAGAGAACTAAGGCCATTGTGCCCCCACAACTTCTCCCCCAAAATAAAAGGAAGGCAGATAAGGCTTAATTAAATCAGACTTCATGAAATTCTCAGAATTAACATTAGAATAAATTTGCAGCATATCTTGTGCACAAATTCGCAAGATACACTGGTAAGCTACTAAGTAGCGTGGTACATACTGGTTTAGAATCTTTAAGAACACTAGGAATCCCAGTTCATCTAACAGTTACATTCAGGATTTGCTGAAGGATGAGGCTAAGGGACATGAAGAACAGGGAGAATAAGATAGCCCTAAGGTCACACAACATTTTTTGAAATTATGGAACAAATTATAGTTCAGTAATTTTTTTTGTTACTTTCAAACCTAGAAAGTTTATACCAGAGATAGCAAGGATGCTTGTATGAGCACTACTATTTGAAAGGACAAATATTTTGCCTATGAAATATTTTTTTCTTTATATTGAAATATTTGGAGACAGATCAAAAGAACAAAAGGTCCTAGAAAAAAGAAGGGAATGCATTTCCACGTATCAGGCCTGCTAAGAGAATGGAAGACTCTATCCAGCAAATTTTGGCATAGATTTCTTTTGGTATTGGTACAGCAACAATAGGACAGATGTTCTTGGCCATTGATCCCTGTAATAATGTTATTAAAAAACTTATATCCAGAAAGAAAGTTAATGATTTAATAGACTCTTAACAGTTAATGATTTAATGGACTCTTTTATCCATTCAGCCCCAAATGCAGCCAAGTCAGCTGCAAGTTCTTAACTGTGCATGAAGGATGAAGCCATTCTCTTGTTATGAAGTGAGGGTCTCTTCAGCACTCACTGATGGCTGAGCAATAGGCAGATTAGATCTTAATTATTTACCCTGATAGTGACCAGAAGGCTTGCAACAAAATAAACCTGAAAATTATAATTCAGAGGACACTAAATTCAATGGCAGCAATTAGGTTTGTTGATTAGAAAAGTTTATGAAAGTTTTGCAGACTGTGAATTTGTGCCAGACTGTGAAAAAAAAAAAAAGGCCTGGAACAATCTGAACTATAAAGCTGCCAAGACAGTATCTTCTGAAAATGTGACAATTGCACAAAGGTCTATCCAATATATCAGGTAAATGAACTATTTAGGGATGACAAATTCTACCAGCTGAACAATGCGACCTTGGGGACTGACTTAGACTCGGAAAAGAGTTCAAACAAGCTAACTTTTTATACAATGGCAAATACTTGTGACACGTATAACTGAGAGGTGTTCAGGCCAGGAATTAGCTTTGTACCTAAAGTTGTCACAAATTGAGCCTCTGTCTTAGTACCTTCACTTCTCAATGTGGAAGGAAGCAAATATGATTCAAAGCTGACAGTGTCTTACTTTAGTTATTAGGTATTTAACTGAGGACCAGACCAAGTTAAATCAAAGCTGAATCTCCCATACTGTTCCTCTGCCTGAGCTTACACTGATAAGTTCTGTATACCTACCATCTGTATCATTTCCTCTATCACCTATCTCCCGTCACCAGTAACTTCTTTGGCTTCATTCCCATCTCTTTTTCCCTTCTGAATTTCCGAAATGAGGACTGTGCCTCACTACAGGGAACCTGCATTTAGTTTGGTATTAATAGAGCTTTACTATAAACACATGGTGAACTGAGCACAAAGAGAGAACTGATACTCTGGAATGGATCCAAGATCTATTTAGTTCAATAACCTGTCTCTGACAGAGGAAGATATAAGAAACCTACAACAGTCAGATCTATGGTTATTCAATCTAAAAGACAGAGAATACTTTAACCTTAGAATGAAATATTAATTTCACAGCAATTGTTTATGATTTGTTACAAGAAGTTAAATGTGTTGTCAATGTCATTATTCCCTTTTTTAAAAATCTCCTTAATATTTGTTCTAAACCATGTCCTGTCTTAATGAGCTCTATAATCCATTTACATGTGTATGAAAAACAATAATAAACATATAAGTGTTTCTGGATTGCACAACATTTAATTTCAATTTGCTGTTCTCTTTTTCTTGTGTTCAGTGACAGGTAGAATTTGCCATGTGGAAATATGTGAATTAAACATAAATCAGAACAACTATTATGATGTTCCTCATTTACTCATTTTCTTTTGCAGTCGTTTGTTTCAACAGAACTTTTCCACACCCTTCACGATTGCATTACCTATTGTTGAACCTCTTTTTGTCCTGTGATATCCTTTAAGATACAGGCAAGTCAGTATTACATAGCATTCTAGAAGAGGTATTTAAAGAATTATGATACCTTTTCTATTCTTTGCTATCCCTTTTCTTACACATGCTAAAAGCTTGCTTTTTTTTTTTTGCTACATCAATATGTTAAGCTGAATTTCCCCATGAGTTCTATACCATTATACATTATACGTATGCATTTATTATTTTTTTTAAGTTGGTATATCCAATTTAAAAGACTCAAAATTATATGATTGAATTGAACTATAAGCTCTTTTTCCTACAATTGAATGTATTGTATTTTCATTTACAATTTGTTTCAGCTCCTTTGTATACCTAAAAACCCCATGATATCTCTGATCCTGAACAAACATCTCTTTGATGTTAAATGTGTCATCTGCAAATATATCTACCTCATTACCCTCTGTATTCTCAGGCTATTAATATGGATATTTAAAACAAAGGTGAAATGTAAAAGACCAAATACAGAACCTGAACTCAGCCTCATTGTTGAAGTTTTCCCATGAGAAAAAAACAACTCATAATTTTTTCTTTGCATCCTGTTTTATGCAATATTTAAGATGTGAAAATATGTCAATTCTCTATGTATAATTACTTACTTATTTTAATAACCTCTCAGAGCAATAGGAATTTCTGTGTTATAAGGATATTAGCAACATTAAAAGATAAATAAAATTTATTGATAATGGACTATTGCTGGGTCATCAGAATATTCCTTCAGTTATAATCCCATAGTCAAAGAAATTCAGTACTGAATTTCAAATATTGTTCATGTTCTGTTGTTCTCAAAACAATAATGGTTTATTTTTTAGCTTTCACCATGTAAGCAACATAGAAAAACATGTAGAAGTAAAACTAGAACAATACAGAAATGGCCGTTACAACTCTCATTAGCAAAAATGCACAGTCCAAGCATAATGCCACAACAGCGTCATACTGGAAATGGTCTCTATTTTAGCTAGTAAACAGAAAAAAAGTCAGTGGTTGTTAGGTGGTGCATTTATTTATTCAACACTCAGTTCCCTGTGTGTTGTATCGGTAGCTTATCTTGAATACAATCCTGAACATAAACAAGAGAAAGAGTCAATTTTCCATGTCAAGGAAGAGAATATGTTAAAGCTTAAAGTAAGCCTTTTAAATTCAACAGCCAGTTTAATGAAGTACTATAAACAATTTATATGACCGAGTTTTCACGGAAAAATAGTTTCCTCCTTTCTATTTTCTCATTTTGCATAATGCTTTTCCTAAGGGAATGGCACAAGGGAACAGGGAATCAATTGTACATCAAATTGTAGAAACACTGACACATAATTCTAGATCACTAAAGTTATCAGACAGTAAGTGAAAAATGTATACAATTTGTCCATCAGAATTTGTCAAAATATTGTATGACAATTCATTAACCCACAAGAATTCTAATCACATCTGGCACTAAAATTTTGTATCTATCTGTCTCGCTAACAGACCACCAAGCCAAATTTCAAAATCTAGTTCAAAACCGATGAAAAAAATCTGCTTAGTGCTGTCATTATTTTTTTTTCCCCTGAATTTCCTGGTGGTTATTTGAGATTAATTAAGGAAATGAAGTCCCACACAAGGTGGAGTCAACGTTACAGGTAGAAAAAAGGATAATATGAAATAGCAAAAGTAGTGCAGTAATAATAACTGAACAAGGAATTGGTTCCTTAAAGAAAATACACCTCCATATAACTGCACAATCTGTGACACATCGAAAACACATTTGTTTATTTAGTAATGAACAAACTAAATTCACTGTACCACTACCCATGACACTCAATTATGTATTGTTTATGGATACTGATGTCATGACTGATATCAATAGAAATTGGTTATAAACGCCCAACATAACATTACCTAGTTATTTGTTCATAGATTTTTAATAATTATTTGTAATACTTTATTTAAGATTCTGACTCTTCCTGTTATACAGTGAAAATGCACCTATTCTGGAACTTGATCTTTCCTGACATTCTTATATACACCAAAAATACAGGTCAGAAAGGATTTCAGCAATCTTCCCCTTATTCATAGAAAACTATGCTTACTTATTTTCTTTTTTAGAAGAAACAGTGTTGCTACAGATTCAATTCCCATACTATAATTAAAAAATAAATAAATCTGATAACCTTTCCAGAGTGGTCTGTTTTTGCTCTTTCTATTATTTGGAATTCTTTACTAGTCAAAAACATTTAAATAAAAAAGTTTTTTCTTTGGATTTTGAACTCAGAAAGTCCATAGGACTTGTGCTTTGATGTGAAAGATGAAAAAAAGAAAAAAAAAAAAGGAGGGGGGGAAACAAATGCACAACAAGAAATATTTATGCACTTCAATCAGGTTTTGGATTTGCATTATCTATGAGGAATGAAACTTTCCTTGTGGTTCATATATGAAACTTGTATTGCCTGGACCTGTTTTATTCATGAGTACCAGGTGAGGATCAAAGCATGAAATTAGAGATGGTAGCTCACAGGAAGATGTGAGGGAAAGGATATAGTGAAAAGCTATTGCCTATTGATGAGAAAAGCAGCTATACTCCTCACACTGAAACCTGTAGTTTGTGTTTACATTCTTCCTCAGATTTTACACGTATATATATCCTAAAGCTCACAAATGTAGACCTAATACATGAGACTTCGATGGGTTGACCTGAGGATATTAAAAGAGCATGCTGATATGACTGACTGCAAGGTGGAGGATTTGGCCAACAGAAATGTCACGAAGTTCAGATAAATGCAAAATTATGTACCTGGGACAAAATAAACCAGTGCATTGATACAGACTGGGAAGCAGCTGGCTGAGTACCAAACCATCTGAAAATGATCTGGGTGTTACAGTGAATGGCAGGTTAAGTGGGATTGAACTGTGTGCTCTGATTGTAAGTGAGGCAAACCACATTCAGGGTTACATAAGACTAATTGTGGTCAGCAGACAGAGTTAAATTATTATCTTCTTCAACTCAGTTCCCATGAGGCTGCATTTGGAATATGTGTCCAGTTTGTGTCACAGTTTAAGAGAGATGCTGGAAAACTGGAAAGTACCCAGTGGAAGAAGATTAAGGTAGTGAGGTACCGCCTGCCCGAGGGCATTGAGGGAGATGGGTTTGTTCAGTCTGTTGAAGAGGAGGCTAAAAGGAGGATAAGCCGACGACTACTTGGAGGACAGCTATGACTGTAACTCTTGGTGGTGGCAAATTCTAAAATAAGGAGCAACACAGGAGAAGCTGTGACTTGCGAGGTTTACACTTGGCATTAGTGGAAACTTTTGTACAGCACTGGATCAGGCAACACAGAGAAGTTGTGAAATCTCCATCTTTGGAGATTTTCAAGACTCAGCTATAGAAACATTGAGTAACCTGATAGAGTCACTATTGAAGAGTCTGGCTTCTTGACTTAATTAGGGAGGCTGAACTACACAACCTCTCTTTCAACCCGCATTTCTGTAATGCAGATACACATCCTCCTGTAGGTGGAAATATAAGTAATGTTACTTAGAGAACAGTAGGAATAAATGCTAAAATAGAAAGATGCTGAAGTTACTTGGCCATGTAGACTGAGTTTTAAGTAAAGCAGGACGCTACATCCTGCACTGCTAAAATAAAAGCTGCATGTCTTCCTTATTAAGTTAAGACCGTGTTTATCTGTCTTTCTGAAGCACTTTCCTTCAGCCTTACCTAAGACTGGGAATAGTTCTCGGTAGGTTCTAAATAACAAAATCTAAGGAACAAGATCAATACCAGTTCAATTTGTAATTTGACCCACTGTCATCATTAAGACAAAAATGGCCTTTTTGACAATGCAGGACATTAATTTTTAATTTTATTAATATTTTTATTACTCTATATTATTAATATATTATTTGCTTAGGCATAAAAACTGGCTTATGATGCACAAAAGACAAATACAAGCCCCTAGGTTAGAAGAAAGAAAAGATCCATGTATAAAGTGAAAAATTTGGATGCTGTTACATGTATCTGTATGATATGTATTACCAACTATGGTAATGCAAAACTTAGACATTAAAAAGTAAGAAGTCAGATTATCAGATCTAACTCTGAAGTTAGCCCTGTTTTGAGGAGGCTAGGCTAGATGACATCCAGAGATTCCTTTGAACACAGATTATTCTGTTAGTCTATTATTACTTACAACAAGTGATGCAGAGAAAAAAAAAAGAAAGTTACCTCTAAGACTCACAAGCTTTGCTTAGGACTGAAAAACCATCCTGTTCTTAAGTACACACACAAGAGTTGCCTAGATGATATAAAGTGGGAAAAAAAAGCTTTTTTTTTTTTCTTTCCAGAATTAAAGTACCTTTAAATCACTCAAATATCAACAGACAAGTCTTTGAAAGAATGACTGATGTTACATAACAGAGACAGTAATGTGTTGTAGTGTGGCAGGGTGAGCTAAGGACACAGCTTTATTCTGCACTCAAAATGTCTTTGGTATAGTGGGTTGAAGTCAAACCATTAATGTGAGCAAAATGTGGCTTTTATGCGTTATATAGTAAGATAAGTGAGGATACACAAACACACAAATGCATCCTCGACATTTATAAAACCGTATTCTTCTCTTCGTATCTAATACTTGCCTTCACATCCCATTATGTCAAATCAGGTGCTATCGTGCTACATGATGGATATAATCTAATGTGACAGGTTACAATGTAGCACATTATTTGGAAAATTGGGAAAAAGGCAGTTGTTATGAAATTGGTTGTTAAAGATGTCTCAGGTTTGTTTGCTTGGTATTTTCAATTGGGTGGTTTGCTTTTTTTTTCTGTGGTTTTTTTTTTTTTTGATTGGTGTTGTTTTGCTGTTGTTTTTTTTTTAACCCATGCAGAAGAAAACCTTAAGATGGCAGGTTTTATCTTAAAAAGCATAATTCATCTCTAATGTAAGAGCTAGGGATTTCTCCACATGCAGCAGATGTTTAAAAGGTGTAAACAATTAGAGAAGGGATCACTAAGCAGACGTTCCCTCTAATGAGCCAGTGAAAGGAAAACTTGTGCATGTTGCATGGTGCTTTCTCCATTTCCTTCATAGAGAAACTCCAGCTAGGCTAAAGAATATCACTGTAATTATAAAATAGGAAATAAAACCTATGTTCAGCTACTTTGAATGGGTACAACCAGAGTCCTTGCTTTTTACCTTGTTTGGCTTTGTGTCCCGTTTTTAACATTTTAGAATCCACAAAACATGTTGGCAACAGTCAGGAATAGGAAGACTAAGCTTGTTTCTTCCTCGCTCTTGTTCTGGCATAAAGCATAAAGTTCTTTTCCCCTTGAAAGACTACTTCTGTTCATTTTTAAGAGCTAAATACTGTCTTCAGCAACAAAAGATAAAGCTTGCAGGTAAATTTCACAGGGGTTGATGAAGCAGTTCTGCTTCTACATTAGAGAACATAAGCATTTGGTGTTTTTTTTTTTATTATTATTATTTATTTGTTTTCTTTTGATTTACTGTGTTAGGTTTGGGCTTCAGATAAGAGAGGGAAGAATACCCAAGATGCACGTCTCTTACATAATGATGAGGCCTGGACACTCAGGTTTTCAATCAGCCACAGAAATGAAGTTCTTAAAGTCTGATTCCACCTTAGAAATTTCACAGACAGAAAGACGAGCAATGGAAAGACTAAGACAGATCAGAATTATTTAAGAAATTATTCCAATAGCAGGAACTACTTAATTATATTCTCATACATATGAGGTTTTTCAATTACAGCAAGTTATTTTTATATTGTAATAACATGGATACTACAGAGTCAGGAAAAAAAAAAGAGAGGAGAATAGATATTATGTATGAATATTATATACTAATAAAATATAATTTCAGTACATACCTTGGTAGACTGTTCCTAGATATTTTTTTCCTTAAAAATGTGGAATGGCTTCCACAAAATGACAAGTGTCACAGGTTTGAGAGCAACACTGAACTTAAGATGATGGAAATACCAATAAATGTATCACTTATATTTCAGCACAACTGACACAGTATGGAATACTGTATCTTAATATACATAATGATAAAAGTATCTGTAGGAGACCTAATTGCTGAACATTCAGAATATGACTTCATTCTCTTTTGAAAGATCCCAGTTGCATGTTTGATGTAGATGAAGAAAAGTTTTGAAAGTTTTCCCCTATAAAGCTGAAAAAATACCCAAAATGTGGATTATGTGTACTAAAAATGTATGCATACGTATATATATATGCATGTGTCTACTTTTCCCTTTCAATGATGGCAAAATGTGGCAGGGTGATATACTAGTAGGAATATTTGCATGACTAAGGCATGACTGCATTCATTGTTGGATAGCCCAAAATTAATAAAAACAGGCATAAACTGTACTTTTGCAGATTTGCAGAACGATTTGGTTTGTTTTTTTAACCCAGAAGTAGATGTCATAACAGATACTGTCATGCATTTGTCCATAGATCTACCATCATGTCTATCTTTATACGTTTTTATATTTCTTTCATTTATATTTCCCTACATCAAGTGAAGTGAAGCAGTATGCAAATATATGGGCCCAGAGGAAGAGATTTTCTCATTGTCTGATCAATCTTCAGAACACTACCCTATGTAAAAACTTTTCTAGACCCTTGGTATCAGTGGGGATACAAAATGTTTATATTATAGAAACCTGTTAAATAAAAAGTGTAATCTTAAGTTTGAGCAGCATAATCTCAAAAAAAACCCCGAAAACATCTCAAAAACTGAACAAAGAATACTTGAAATTTCTGAAGGAAAAGAGTAATTGCTGATATACAGAAGAAACAACCATTCTGTAAACCAATGCAACTAAAAGGAATATAGATTTTCATGTACTGTGAAAGAGGCTTCTTTCACATAGCAGTTTTATATCAATGCAATCCCACCTCTGGAGTGGAAAATTCTTATTTTATTAATTATTATTTCTATGATTATTGCAAAAAAGATAAACAGCCCACTTATTATGCATTTTATTGTAATCTGTCCTAAATTTCTATCACAGTTTAGTATCCATTCAAGCATCACAGTAGGGAAAGTGTATTATTACAATCATGAATCTTAGGTGGCATTTTGCAAAGGTTCATCCATTATTACCTTCCATTAACAGCCAAATAATCCAGTATGATTAACTCTGCATGTCCCCTCTGGAATTATTTAAAATTCAGTCTTCTGGTATTATCTAAAGCTGTAATAAGTTGAATAGGAAAAAAAAAAAAATCTGAAATGGGGCAAAAAAAAGGTATCAGAGTTTATCTTTGAGTTATTGATTTTTAATTTTGTTATTTCTTATAATTTTCAAAGATGACATGTCCCTAAAGCTAAGTTTCTTCAAAGATATATCCCAAACTCAAAGGACTGCAAATCTTTTGTATCTAATTGTATCATGTTTTTTTATGAGGATCATGCACAAACACTTTCAGAAAACCATAGCTGAACTCTGTGAATACAATACTTTCCATGTCCTACAAATTAAAAGACTCTCCAAGAAAAAAAAAAAATACTATTTTCAGAATTACTAATGGATTTTTTAAGCTTTCCCGTAACAAAACACCAGTTGAAGAATCCCAAGGTTTTACATTTAAAAATCCTAATCATTGTAGTTGATTCCTTTAGTATATTTAGAAAAATCTCTTAGAAACAAATAGGGAAGAATTATACCTGAGCATCAGACTGACTTTTCATAGCACAATAATATTTCTTTATATTTTAGGTCATTCACGAGCTCACTGGAAAGATGTCAAATAATGTAGCAGCATGAATGTTTATATCTCTGTGAAAGACACTCACTACTGACTAACACCCCTGCATTTTCTATTACACGATGTCTAATTAAGCCCCATGACGCCACTCTCAAATCTGACAAAGCAGAGATAATTCTTGACATTTTCAAAAACTTGGCTTATGTTCCCCTTCTTTTTACAGTGACACAAGCTGGGGCTTCAAACTGATAATGACATTGCAGCAAGTTTCTGGTTTTTTAGTCTTTTTCACACAGTAGTTTACTGAGAAGGAAGGAAATCACACAGACCTTTATTTGCCTTTGCAATCTTCAAGCACAGAATAATGGCAACCGAAAGACCAAATTTTGCCCTTACTTGCCTCTGTTCAACTCCCACCAAAATCAATGGAAATTATGTGTTATGCTACCCAGGGAGTGATTGGGTCCATAGCACACAGAGAGAATCGCCACAGCACATATGAGGTGATAGGTCACATCGCTTCAATTGTCCCTATCTTCTTTCAGCACTAGACAAACATCAGAAGAGACAAACATGAAACAGTAAAATAGCAATAGCAATACTCAGTGTCCTGGTGCTGTCCCTGTCACTGCTGTTCCTCCAATCCAGCTATAATGCAGAATTTTCTCTACCACATGTGGTGCCTCACATCTACCTTTCTTGGGCAGCAGCAGGAGGCAGACCAGCAATATTTGGAGGCTGTCTTTTATTTAAGACTCATTTATTTAACACGAAACTGTGGCTTTTCAGATAGAAGAATAAGGACAAGGGTGAAAAAAAGTCTTGCATATGCTTCTGAAATTATGAAAATTAACAGAGAGAAATACACTTTCCCTTTAAAACAAACAAACAAACAAACAAAAAACAACAAAAAACAACAAAACCCAAACCAACAACAACAAAAAAAAATCAGGTGTTTGCATTGCTTTGTTTGCATTACTTATTTATTTTACTTTGTTCACTGTGGCACTAGCCAGAGACTACACAAGATAAGTTTCTCCTTTAAAAGAAACAATAAAAAGAACTGGTAATGACTTACATTATTTTTCCACAAATGTCTTTAAGTGATTAAGAGCTGGCTTAGAGATCTTAGGGGAAAAAATAATAAAACTCAACTAAAATTACAGAAACCTATACAAATCTCATTAGTATATGGTTTAAGATGGCACAATTTGCCATTTCATTTCTCAGTCAAAAGGACTTAATCTCCTAGAGTTAAGACTAATGCAAAAATCATTAATATTTTCAGCTGTAAACTCTTGAGACCTGTGCACCAATAGCAAAATGTCTTGCTTTTCCACAATTTCTTCTAGAAATTGCTTTAATACAGTTTTACAAGAAACATCATTTGTTCAGGTTGTGTCCCAATTCACCCTGCAAACACAGACAACAAAACTAATTATTTTCAACCCCAACCTTTACCCAACTATATCTTTTGAAGGCAGACACCAAATTGGTGGAAAATTACATCTTACATTGGATTTCATGCTTATCACTATTTTTCCCTATCTTTCTTTCTACCTATTTGATTAAATCATTTCACATCTTTCAGAAGTCATAAGTTACAAAGGAAAAAAGAACTCACCATAGAAAGATTTAATGTGTATAAAGAATACCCCCATTACAATTGTGGACTTAGTCGTTTAAGCATGCAAGCTAAAGAGCACACAGTAATCCAACTTATTCCTCAGCAACAGTAGAGTTTCACCAGACATAATCTTCTCTCTTCCAACACAAACTTAAAGAATAGAGGATAAACCTATTTTCAATGAGTTTGTATTTGTTTTCATTTATTATTCTTATTATAGTAGCATTAAGGTTCTAGTGAAACCAGGTGCTGGGCAGCCATGAAGTCAGAAAAGGATCCTGACCAAACTGAGTTACATTTAAACGGAAAAATCAGACACAAAGGTTGAGAACAAACATAAGCCTTGAGTGAAAAAAATGACATATTTGACCATGGAGGAGGTTAGCAGTAAATTCATAACAGACTACAGGTACAAACCTTCAAATTTACATTTCAGCTTCCTAATGAGGAGACAACATTGTTCCAAATAACCAAACTCAGTCATTGAAAAGAAAAAATTTCTCTTCTTACATTTAAGTGTCAAAGAACTATCACTAAAATCAAAGACAGTTGAGAAAAGGAATGCAGAAAGCTAAGAATCCAAATAAATGTTATTGGTGGATAAAGAGAAGAAGTGATACAAAAAGTAAAAATATATGCATTTTTTTCTATTTTTATTCTTCTATTTTTAAATTAAATATTAAGTCTTGCAAAATTCTCTGATCAGCTGTAATGAATACAGTTCATTGGGATTACATTTCATCATGGTATTTTTACTGCTGTTAACAAGCTGGATTTGGGCAGTTCACTTTATAAGAAGGAAAAGTATAAAGAAGTTCCAAAGGAAAAGTATAAAGAAGTTCCAAAGGAAAACATAATAAATTCCTTTATTTCATGCAAGTCAATAAGGTGCAGTAGCCTGAGTGAAGGTACTGAAGACTGATGGGTTAGAAAGGACAGGATGGAGTAAAGAATAGCTGCTCTTTGAACCTTTTCACATTTCTGCACCACCAGGTGCCTCATCATTGCCCTGTCTATTCATTTCTGTTAAAAACAGCTCTTTAAACACACTCAGGTACCCTGAAAGTTTTGCAGGGAAACTCATAATTGTATCAAAAAGACCTGTAACTTCCTGTGCAGTTTCTATAGTTTAAGAAGATCCTAAGGGGAATTTTAATTTCCTGACTCTCTTAGATACCATCATAATGAAAGGATGCACCTTTACCTTTGATAGCATTTCCTGGGTATGGTGAAGGGACACAGTCTAGGATTTTTCTACTTGTAGGACAATTCTTGATCCAAAAAAGATGGAAAGAATTTCCTCCTGCTTTTATGTTGTGCACTTAACCCTCTCACTTTTAAATGGTCAAAGACATTCCCCATAGGATGCACACACTGACACGACAGTGACTTAGATCCTTTTGTAAGGAGACTATGTACACCCTTATTAAGTTTTAGGCAGCATAATATCCTAATAATCATATTGATCTGAACAGGCATATCTATTTGCATGTATTTGTAGACTCTCTTAAATTCTCTGCTGCAATGCAGAATAAACTACTGCGCTTCACATTACTCCAAATAGACCACAGGAACTACAGGCCTGAAAACTTATCATTCAATAAGGAATAGACATGCATAAAAAGTTTTATAAATGCACTAATACGATGGATTCTTCTTTCACCAAAGGTAACAGTAAGGGTTCTGTATGAACTCTCCAACATCAGGACTGAAGACTGCAGTTTTCTCTAGAAATTTTACAGGACTGTTTTCAGGATTGATGCATTTCTATTTATGTGTTTTTCAGATCAAATAACTGGCAGAAAAGTTATTTTACTTGAAACAGATTCAAATGAACTGCTCTTTTGAGTCTTTCTTGAGTATCTCCTAACAATGACTAGCTTGATTTGACAGCTTGTCTGTTCTTAGGTAAAGCTGGATGACAGTCATCCACAAAAGCATTTGATTAGTTTATCATTACCTGTGTCTTTGTTTAGCAGAATGTTTTTGAATTACTTTGCTTCAGTACTCAGTGTAATTCGTCACCATATAATGTGAAGTGGGCAACTCTGTTGTTCAAGTTACTGCTAAGTTCTTTCAACATTTTTCAGCAGTTTCTTTCATCACTGAATAGAAGTTGAGATCATCTGTAAAGTACAATATTTGGGTTTATTTTTAAAATAGAGGGAACTCTGGGAATACCTGGAAAATTAAGTTGCAATATATGAATATTAGGTAGTAGAGTTGAAGAGAGGGGGCAGGAGAAAATAGAAGTAAACCATTATTTTCAAAAGATCCCTATGTGCATTATTCATACATTAGTCTCAATGGACTGTGAATATCCAGCAATTATAGCATATGTTGTGCCATGTTCTACTCTAAAATTGAAGGGTAATACCATCATGATAAAGAAAGTATTGTAGTGTGTCACCAGGTAAAAGTGTGTTTGTAAAAAGAAACCTTAAGAAGTCAGCAGTAATAACTTCAAAGCATAGGATAAGCACTGCCTCACCTATCAAATCAGAAAATAAAGTATTATTTTGGAGTAAGTTTTTGCAAGTAAACATTAACTTTATATAGTAACTTAAAACTCAAGTGTGCCCCACAAAACCACCACCACACTTGGCTTTCTGTGTTTGTGAAGCTGTCTGTTTCATAATGGACAGCTGACGTTTCATTTCGTCTCACTTATGGAAGGCTAACTTGGAAGGATTTAATTCAAGACAATACAGTTTTTTCTTGTAGATTGGCTATTTCAAATTTTTACCCCATTGAAATTTTTGGGCACATGGACTAGTTAATCTAGGTAGCCTGCTATTGTGTTACCACAGAAATTCAAGTGCCTCCCAACATATCTGGCAGGAAGGAATGATATTAATTAGCTGTTCTCTGATGAACTGCATTATGCAGTAACATTAATTTGTCTAGAAAAGTTAGTGTTCTACCCTGCATGTCCTAAATAGTTAATATACAAGTTTTAATCTGAATGAGAATTCATTTAGGTTAAGGTGCTGTTATGATAGATCCACTTCATTTCCTTACAGCAAAATGAAGGTTTAAGGATGCTTTATTAAAACTAATAATATACATTAGATACGCAGTTTTATACTAGTGAGAAAAGAATACTATTTTCACTGATAGAAACAGTGTATATATATGGACATAAATAGCATGGGTACACATTCTATTACTATGTTTACATCTACTTGTAAAAATCCAGATGTTGGACCAGATTTTTCTAGTCTCAACCAATTTGTGCAGACTGGGAACACAATACACTGAAGTTAAGGAGCAATAGCAGAAGAATAATGTGGAGCTCTGCCACAGCATTTCACTTTCTCACCTTCCTCTAGAACAGTCCATTTTAGCAGTTGGCTGTGCTGAATCCTGGAAAAAATTTACTGAGGTTGGAACAATTGTACTACTAGGACATTACAATGGTTTACTACCAGAGAACCTGAATTAAAAAAAAAAAAAAAAAAAAAAAAACAAAACAAAACCAAAAAACACTACAGCTTTCAATGAAATTGCAGTTTATCTGTTCGCAATTGCAGATTTTCTAAACTAAGGTAATCCAAGTGTGGAAGCCACAGGGATTGGAACCCTCCTTTGGGACCTCTCCATGGACCATGCAGTGTCACCCTCAGACTCCCCCCCAGTTTCCCCATCCACTGCACCTCAACCTGTCACAATCACCTGGGAGCGCAGGAGAAGCATCTCTTGATCCAGACCCAGGCACAAGACAGAGTCCAACTGCACTGTTCTAAGTACTACCTAGTGTCTAAATAAGGCCCTAAAGCAGTTAAGTGTGCTTGAAATTTTTACTGAACTATTTATTTTTTTTTGTTGTTGAAACAGTCAGAAACTGTCATGGTGAGTGTTTTCAGTTTGATATACAGAAACTATGGATTAGCAGCAATCTAAGTGAAAAGTCATTTACGCTCATGATATGCAACTTCTGTTCTAATTTTAACACAAGTATTCCTTGAGCTACTTCTATATTTAGCATAATTTTTAAAGAATTTCTTGACAAGCAATTTTCTTAAAATATAATTGACAAATATGAGTAGATTAGCTGGGATATTACTTATGCGAAGACCAGTGTATCCTTGGCTCACTGTGAGGATACATTGAAAATATAAAATAGCTGTGCAGGGAAAGAAAGAAACATGTACTTTCCAGGCCCTTGCTGTCACTTTGTTATCACAGTGAAGCTGCATAAAAGATATGGCTATAAGATCCAATTCTTTAATGATTTCTTCCTTAATGAAATAGCTCTCAAATTTTGTTTGAGGAGAAAGACAGCAGCCTCTACATCTGGGTAATTCCCCTTCACCCTAGCCCCCATTTAACTAATTAAATGTTCTTTAGAATTTGAAATCACTAAGTATAACAAAGCTCCTGAGAATCATAAGCAAAGTCAGGAGGACATCTCAAACACAGGAATGGTTAGTATAGGACAGTCTAGGGAGTACAAGATGCTTTCAGTATCATTTTGTACTGTACTTTAGGGCTTTAATAACCCTTCCAGCGATGTCGCACCAACTGCTAATCAATACCAATTATTTTTCTCACCATAGAAACGAGGTTTAGTTAACCCCTTGAGTGCCTTATCCTGAAATAAATAGAGGATATATATTTTTACATGGATGAAGAAAACAGTCCATCCACTACAATGAAATGATTCCTGTAACAAAAGTGCTTCTACATCTAAGTGTTGGATGAACATATAGCCATTCAAAAAATTACTCTGGTCCATCAGTTTAAGGCCACGTTTTTACACTATGCATTTAAATAAACAAACCAAACATTTTATACTGCTATCATACTAATCCTTACAATGAGAGGTGGGAAATGCTCCTACTCTTGGGTGTCTTGCACTGCTTCAGTCACAAGGGTCTTCCCACAGAAATTTTGGTAGAATTAGCAAAAAACCCTAAAAAAATCATAAAAAAAGAGTCTGTTTCTTTTTATTACTTACATTTCGGAACTGCATTCAGCTCAAATATGAGCTAAAACAGGTATGGAACAGTTATTTTACTGCCAAGTTATGCCATGAAAAGCATTTTCATTTTGCATGCAGGTCAGGAAAGAATTTACATAGATAAGACTTTTCATTACCAAAACTGGGGAAAAAACCTCTCACACCCCAAAACAACTTTTTGTGCACCATTCCCTTGTACACCTACATATTTTTGAGAACACTCTAAATAATTACTACTGTAAGTAAATATTTTGTTTGTTTGTTTGTATTGGTCCAGTTTCACGGAATCACGGAATCACGGAATTTTCAGAGTTGGAAGGGACCTCTAGAGATCATCTAGTCCAACTCCCCTGCTAAAGCAGGATTGCCTAGAGCACATTACTCAGGACTGCATCCAGGCGGGTCTTGAAAATCTCCAGAGAAGGGGACTCCACAACCTCCCTGGGCAGCCTGTGCCAGTGCTCTGTCACCCTCACCGTAAAGAAGTTTTTCCGTGTATTTGAACGGAACTTCCTGTGTTCTAACTTGTGCCCATTACCCCTTGTCCTGTCACTGGGAACCATTGAAAAGAGCCTGGCTCCATCCTCCTTCAACCCACCCCTTAGATACTTGTATGCCTTAATAAGGTCTCCCCTCAGCCTTCTCTTCTCCAGGCTAAAGAGTCCCAGCTCTCTCAGCCTTTCCTCATAAGGGAGATGCTCCAAGCCCTTAATCATCTTAGTTGCCCTTCGCTGGACTCGCTCCAGCAGTTCCCTGTCCCTCTTGAACTGGGGAGCCCAAAACTGGACACAGTATTCCAGTTGTGGCCTCACCAGTGCAGAGTAGAGGGGGAGAATGACCTCCCTCGACCTACTGGCCACACTCTTCCCTATGCAGCCCAGGATTCCATTGGCCTTTTTGGCAACAAGGGCACATTGCTGGGCCATGGATAATTTACTGTCTACCACAACCCCCAGATCCTTCTCCTCAAAGCTACTTCCCAGTAGGTCCGCCCCTAACCTCTACTGGTGCTTTACGTTCTTCCTCCCCAGGTGCAGGACCTTGCACTTGCTTTTGTTGAACCTCATTAGGTTCTTCTCTGCCCAGCTCTCCAGCCTGTCCAGGTCATGCTGGATGGCAGCACGGCCCTCTGGGGTGTCAGCCACCCCACCCAGTTTGGTATCATCAGCAAACTTGCTGAGGATACACTCTGTCCCCTCATCCAGGTCATTGATGAATATATTAAACAAAATTAGACCAAGTATTGACCCCTGGGGGACACCACTGGTTACAGACCTCCAACTAGACTCTGTGCCGCTGATCACAACCTTCTGAGTTCTGTCCCGCAGCCAACTCTCAATCCACCTCACTGTCACCTCATCTAGCCCATACTTCCTCAGCTTCCTAATGAGGATGTTATGGAAGACAGTGTCAAAAGCCTTGATAAAGTCACATTAGTGACTAGACATTAGTTTTCAGACCAAGCATCCACGTAGATTGGTCAAGACGTTTTTTTCTTTTTCTGTACACAGGCAGACAGCCAGTAGAACTAGTGAACTATCTAAACATATCAAAGGTCTTAAATATTAGTGTTCAAGTCATTTCCGAGTAATTAATTAAAGGCAAAATAAAAATATGAGTATTAGAAATGAAAGGCATTATGAAAATGCCCATTATTGTTGCAATACATTCTCACCATCTTTGTGGTAAAGGAAGTCTATGTTCTCCTGAAGTAAATGCAAATCTCTGCTAAGATTCTATTAAGGCTTTATGTCTGTCTGTCTGTCTGTCTACCTATATCTGTCTATCTATCTATTTGTAAGTATGCATGGAATGTTTAATTCTTATGGACCATATATTAATTCAGCAATATATACCATTAACATGCTTTTCTTTTCCAAGAAAGTTTGGACCAGATGATCCTCGAGGTCCCTTCCAACCTGGCGTTCTATGATTCTATGAATTAGGAATAAATTAGAACTCAAAATAGTTTAATTTGATAGAAGAAAGAAGCAATGAGTTTTTAAGATCAAAACAGACCAGCTGCTCCTACAACACTTCACAAAGATGACAAATCAAATAGAACTGAGAGATAGGGAAAAAATAACCAATGCTGTTGAATACTCTTCCGCAATGGATTTATCTATAAGTAATTTGCTTTACATTGGTTTGCTTAAGCTACCAAGCTAATATATCATTTAAGTGTTCATTTTAGAAAGCGAAGCTGTCTATAATCATACAGGACTATGCAATTACTCAGAATACAGTGCAACATTCCTTCACTCTCAGCACACCATATGGAACTATCTGAAACAGTTTTCTCAACTCAATTTAACCAAAAGCAAAGGAACAGAGTTTCTAACAAGCCATTGCCCTCTGGAGCTGCCACTGCTCTCTACATAAGCTTTAAACACTGTTTTCATCATTAATCTTTTCTGGCTTTCATAACAAACTGGGCCACATTATTACTATAGCTTTCCATATCCTCTGACTCATGGAGTGCTATAAACTGTTATAATGAAGTATATTTCAAAGGCATATACAACTTTTTTTCAGGTGTTTTAGAAAAGTTTTCCTAGGGAGCATGAATTTTTTATTGTGGAAGGAATATAATCTCTACTGGCTTGATAGGAATGCTTTGCCAACAAAGAAAACTAGAGACTGATAACAAAGAGGAGGTGAACCTTGCTGGAAGTTTTTAATAAAACTTTCTAAGAATTTTTTCTTAATGTTTTAATTTTTCCACTGCTTTTTTTCTAAGTAGTACTAGAAGAAAGACAGAACAAAGGATTTGGAATTTTAATGGCTTTTTAAAACACTGAAAATAATAATGCTGTTGATGTGATGAGTAACCCTTGTAACTTCCTTCACTGTGGCATGCAGTTAAATTATTAGGTTGACACTACTATCCCCTAACTAAAGTATCAATACTTCCCTATTTAACCACTGATATAAAAATGCTGACAGGCATTTAGAATAGGAATTTTGTGTTAACCTGCACCTTTTTCTTTTTTTTTTTTTTTTTTTTTAATTTAAAAGGGTACTGAGAAGTACTGAGTAGAGGGGAGAAAGAAATAAAGGATTGCTTTTCATAGGAGAAGTTCTAAATTCAAAACTTGAGGCTGAGGGATAATTGGATACAAATTACAGGCAACTCAGTGAAGGCCCTTGCCAGATCGAATACTTGCTCTGTTCAGCATATCATTTCACTTCTATGTGTATCAGACACTGAGATGCTGAGAGGGAACAAAAGCCACACCAAAATATAAAAATCGAGTAGGAGTTTACATTAGGAAAATGAGTATTTGGAATCTGCATATAGCTTTAAAAAATATTTTACATGAGATTTAAAAACTAGCCTTTTTTTTTTTTTTTTTTTTTCTGATCTGAAGACCAAAAAAAACATAAAATATTGAAAAACCTTGTCCTCTGGATTAAATTCTTTTTAGGTGGCTTACTGAATTAAGCTCACCATATTACTCTCAAGATTTTTGTAAATTGAAATTGCCAGAATGGCTTGGTGGCATAGCAGAGGGAATGGAAGAAAATCCCAAAGAGACAAAAAGCTTCCATCTGGATTTCACTATGCAGTCATTTTCTTATAATTTATCTCTATAATTTTAAATCATGAGGGTCATTAGATGTATTATTACATCATGATAATTCTCAGAGATGATAGAAAAAGTTTGGTTTTTCTCAAGCATTTATTCTGTTGTTGCATAGACTGATATTTCTTAAGTTAATTATCTGAACGACAACAACAAAAAGTGATTCACTAATGGTGTTCTGCCTTGGATCTGTCAGAAATTTCACTAAGTTTGAATCAATCATTGTTCTAAAAGCTAATATTTCCTAAAATGCAAGTGACCATTATTTTATATACTTTTCTATACACAAATAAAATATACCACCCACTAACAAGCATTGAAAGAATACGCTATTCCTTTTAATTAGTTATGAAAAATAAATTAAAATACATATTTAAAATTATAATAATGACTCAATTTTGAGAATATTTATTAGAATTTCAAAACCACAGTTCTACTCTGATAAAAAAAGGCAGTAGGCAGGAAGGGTTTTTTTGTTTGTTTGTTTTAATTCTGACTAAAATAATAATTAAGGAACTGTATCTTGCATCTCTAGCCAAAGTATCACCCTATTATATTGAATTTCTTAGAGAAAGAAAAGAATTTTAAATTATCTGTACTTCTGTGCTTGGTCTTTATGCTAGATCATCATCTCCGCATGGCAAGCTAGCTAGGACGGAATTGCTCAACCACCTTCAAATTCATGAAGCTTGGATGCCAAAAAGTGTGGTATTCTCTTGAGAGACTATTTCTTTTCAAAGCAGAAATAACTGTCTCAATTTCATCTTTGTGAACCTTTCTGCAGTCTAGGTATGTCTCTTCACTTTTCAGCTTTCACGGCAGTGTCCAGTGTTGAATCACCTTTTTTCCTTCCCTGGATGTTTCTCTCATTCTTGTTTGTTTTTTTTTTTTTACAGATTACCAATATGGATATACAGACATCAATCAGTGAGCACAGAGGGCCTAGCACTTAAATAGGGGCAGCACAGGTATAAGCAGTGAGTGCATTACTGGAAAGCTGTATCGAGCTCTGGAATCCTTGCTTCCAAAATGGTGTTGAAAAAATGGAAGAAGAAGAAGAAGAAGAAAAAAAAAACAAAAAAACAAAAGCAAACACACAAACAACCAAAGATGCAAAGGAATAAAGCAACAGTTTAAAAGTGCTCTTAAAATGAGAGATTTAAGATGGCTTAAGTTCTCTGTGAGAAGACTAGATGGCATTTTGATCATGGGTTACAGTATTCATGTGGGGAGAAGATTTCTAAGAGAATTCAGGCTGTTCTTAACAAAAGTTATGGATTGGCAGCAGAGATGATACTGTTGTAATTTATTAATTTTACATATTGCAGCTACTATTGAAGTAGAAGCCTATTTCAGTGCTGCGAATGAACAAGTCTCTATGTCTCCCACAGAGTTAAATATTAGGGTAGGGGTTACCTATGGATATATCAAGTTATAAACTAACCTATCTAACATTTAAGAATTTTATAATTTCACTGAAGTACTTAGGAAGAAATACTTGTATTCTAATAAAGGAAGGGGAGAAAAAAATGCTGTTAGTGAGGGGTGAATTGAGTGCTTAACACTTGTTTCAGTTTACAGGTCGATTTTAATTTTGTGTTAGGGATTACAGAGAAATCTGTCAATAAGACAATGGTACAGAAAACATCTGAAGGCAATAGAAAACCAACTCTTATTACCTAATGTAGAAGTTCCCATGTACATTATAATATTGAAAGCAAAACAAACTTATATGTTGTTCAAACAGACTACCTAGCTTTCCATACTCTCAGAGGCATCAGATCTCTGGGCTGGTTCAAACACCTGACTTCTAGATGTCTTACAGAAAACAGAAAAGACAATTCCAGGTATACAGCTAAATAAGATCTGACGTTTAATTGCAAAAGTACGAGTCTTTCTGCAAAATAAACACCAAACGCCCCAAAACAGTGCCAAGAAAAGCACTGGAAATCGATATAATACTTTGCATATTACTCTAAAATCGCCTTCACTGAGGCAGCCATCATAAGACATTTCCATTCCATACACACTGACAGGGCCAGTTCCTTGGCAGTTGTGTTTCTCTGTGCCTATTCTGCACCCTCCGCGTTTTGAAGGAGGCCACTTCTGAGCACAGACTGAAACCTCTCACCACCACTAAGCACGCTGTCAGTCACAGTCCCTTTGTGTGCCCCTAGCAAGAGGACAGGAGTACTAATGTTCTAAGTCTCTGTTAGTAATTGTTCCCAAATAAATTAACCGCAGTGCACATTACTAGATTTCTTAAACAAAGTAGGCATTTAATATCTATTGGCGCCCCAAGACAGGAACAGTACAGAAAGTAAAAGATGGGATTAAATCAGAGTTTATTAGGACTTATTTTACCAATTATGCATAAATCCTTTGCATTTTTACCATACCTTAAGAACAGAAAGATCTACACTACTGTTTGAGAACACTGACATATTATGAAACACATAAAACTCAGTGACTTAATAAAAATGCATTTCTCTTGCCATTACATTACCAATTACATTATTTTAGAGAGAAGACAGTAGGAGGAATGATCTGAAAACACAAAGTGTTATACAAACTTCAGAAAGTGGTCATTTTGGGAGGGCTGATACTGGTGGAGATCTCTAGCAAGACCATGTAAAAATCCTGAGAAGAAAAGCACTCAGAGGTTGATGGAAGTATAAGCAGTAAATGGTTTACAGAGCACTAGTCATACAAGAAAAGTCTGATAGCTTTCTAGTCAAAAATTAAGAATTTTAAAGGAATACAATCCAATGAAATATAGCATAAACTTTCAAGATTTCCTGAAACCATATTTAAAACCAGAATTCCATTGAAATATGTATTTCTAATGAAAGATTATAAACTTTTAAGTAAATATCCATATTGTGATCACACTGTTATTTGAATAGTGATACTATTCCCTCTCTGAAAAGGTTGAGAATTGCAGATGAAAACTCTGTTTAAGCAACATTTTCTTCCTAGATTCTAATAATTTACCTTGTATTTTCTCCTGAAAATAATATGAATTTCCATTAAATATGGTTCTATTCAATGTAATATCAGATTTCAGAATTTATTGTCATTAACATTGTATTTGAGGTCATTGTCAAGATGCAGTCAGTTTGCTTGAAGACTATAACAACAATCAAATTATAGACCTGATGGCAGTTGAGGGAATAAACCTTAATTCCAATATGTCATCTCTTTCAAAAAGCAAGGAAAGTGGAGGTAGGGAACTTAAAGAGAATGTATGAGGGATAAACATAAAAGCAATGTTTTTAAAGAACTTGGAAAGAAGGTAGAGTACACTTTATTAAAGTGAACTTACAATTTATATCTGAAGATTTACTATCATGCACTTCCTAGCAAGTCTTATAGTCACTAAGTAACTGAACTACAGATTTTGATATGCTGCAGGAATAAAGCTATTACCAAGGCAACCAAACACAATATGGTGTTTACTGTATTTTGCCTATTAAACTTAAGCATTTGCTTAAAAAAATCACATTTACCAACCTATTATGAGATCTGTATTTTAAAAAGGATATTTTCCTTCCTGTTTCCTTGACTGTCCAAATCATTCTGGCTTCAGTGCATACGTAATTGTATTTGTATAAATGAAAACTAGTGAGTTGTATGCACAGGGAAAAATGCAACAACTTAAACACAGTATGAGATTAAAAAAAAATGCTTATGGAATATCAATAAATAGAAAGCATTTCCATTCAAGCAAAGAACACAGTAATATCCAGTTAAACTGAATTGCTTGCATAATTCTCTTAATTAGTTGAAAGCCACCAGAAAAAAAAAAAAAAAAAAATTTGGTCCTGGTTCTAATATCTTTACTTACATATAAAACCAATCTAGTCTATAAATAAAAGCAATTATTTAAAAGGCAGTATTCACCATATAGTTTTTTTGGCCTTCATAAAGATTTATTCTATTAAAATGTAGCACAGATGCTTTTCATCTCTGGTATATAATGCATGTTTTAGTTGATTTATATGTTGTTACTGTTTGATATCAGTGGTGGTAGGCATGAAATTGTCCTCTACTCATTTGAGTATTAAAGGAATTCGTAGGATAGTAAAAAGTGTGAAACTTTCCGGTAAAATAAAATGTGGAAATGAAAACCATGAATATTTGAGCAGTTAGTCATGTGAATATAGGGAGCTAGAAGGTGATGGTTTGCTTGTTTTTAATGAAGGTTGGTCAGAGTAGAATTGGATATGCCTTACGCAATTCCTTTTACAATCCACCCCCTCTGATAGACTTCCCTTGAGCATATTTTGCTAACCAGCTGTTTGCTAGCTGAAGCTGTTGCTTGTCAAGCTGCCTGAAGACAACCACTCATAAGTCAATCTCATTGATGCCAATGACACAAATATAAACTTATTTGAAGGTAATTTTAATGACATACGTTCTTGATTTTTGAAGTGTATGACTGATCCTTGTCACTGGTATGCAAATTAGGCAGCGAGTAATACTAGAAATTTTCCTCCTATCAGAAGCTCTTGGATTCCTAAAAGCTGTGGTTCAGTTGGAAGAGACTGGAGGAGGGAATACAGTCCTACTGATAATCACACCTGAGCTACCAGGGTCCCCAGTTTGATTAAAATGAACTTATAGTAATTACATTGATAGGCATTGCATATAAAAAAAGTGTATATATAGTTGTCTTTCACTGCTGTGGTTATTGTTTTTTGAAATAGACTGGTTTAATAGAAGACCCACGGACTCACGTAATCTATCAAAAGACAGTAAACAGGAACCCTTAAAAACTTCAAGTATCATTTTAACAAGTAACTTCTCTTTGCTGGGATTAAAGAGCTCCAGTTGCCAAACTGGAAGTGAGGATGAACGGCTGATAGAGCAATAAGAATTGAGAAAGCATGAACATTTTCCATGTTGTTTGCGGAGCTGCTAAAAGTATATTAATAGAAGAGGTGGTACCTTAACTGATCCTCTTTACTATGTGAGGGAAATTGCACTGCTACTGATAAACCATACTAATGTTAAGCCATCATAAAACTGTTTTAAAAAAATCAATTACAATGCGTAACAGAAAATGCTTTGATGTGACAAAAATGTCATCTGTAGCGAGTTATTTACCAAGTCTGCCTGGGAAGATATTTCTTTAAGAATCGTTAAAAAAAGTTAAACAATAAGTATGCAAAAAAGATGCCATTGCTTTGCAAATTTATTAGTGGTAATCAAAATTAAAGTTCCAGTTCCTTTAGATTAATTAGGGGATCTGAAAAGGTTTGTTGTTTCAGATTGTTGAACTGATATACACAAGTATTGTCCCAGTCCCCATGGGTCACTATGTAAAAAACTACTAATGGGACAATCCCTTTTACCAGCCTTGGGTGTTTCTACTCCATTCTGCATGGTCAAAACCACACTAAAACTGAGAAGTAATCTGTTTTGTTTTGGAATCATAATTACATATTGACAAGTTTAACTGTGAGACCTAAATCAAGGAGATTTGGGCTATTGTGTGAGCATTCTCATGGGGCAGACCTAAAGGGACATCAATTATTTTGCCACACCCTAACTGCTTTTCAATTTTCCTTTCTTGAGTGGCATTAAATACTTGAAGAAAAGGAGCTATAGAAATAAAAAATGCAAGGCAAGTGTAGCATGGATGTCAGAAAGAGTTACTACATATAACTAAAATAAAAATAGATATGCTTTATTAAGAAAATGTTCAATTAAAAGCATTTTTGTTTCTACAAAATATCTCCTATTGCTTCTTATTTTTATTTGTTTAGTTTTTTTTCCCATCTTTAATAGTTTTGATTATGTTTCTAATCCTTACCAATAAACTCAGAGAAAGATTTAATTTACTGAACAATTAGTACTGTTAAATTATCAGTCAGAGTGTTTTCAAACTATTTACTAGTTGATAAAATTGAGTTTATAAATAACATATAGTGAAGAAAGGAATCATTCAAAGATCTTTTTTTCTTGTAAGCTCATATAAGATGGCAAAATTGAAATGTGATTTACATTTAAAAATATATTGCACATGTTCAGGAATAACTAAATGAATCCATCTTGATATACTGTAAAACCACTCCTTAGGAGCCAATTTTTAGATTTAAAATTATGCATATCCTCCCTATGTTCATATTCTATTTAGTCTTTAATGACATTTTGGTTTAATTTAAAGAGCATGTCTGTACAGAAGAAACAAATATGAATTATGTTATATCTAGCATTTACATGTTTCAAAAAAAAAATCTTGCTACCAATCTTTTGGTTTAAATTTTTAATTAAAAAGTCAAAGAAAACATCAAATACAACAGATTCAACAAAAGGAAAGCAAATAGAAAAATAGACACCTAACTAAGAGCTCACAAAGTGCAACAAAAATCTTAACTTTCTTAGAAAAAGAGAACACTTCATTAGAAACTTGCTGTTACATAAAGAACATGAGGAAGAACTGAAATAACTTCGGAAATTTGCACCTAATCATATGAATAACATAAAAGTGTAGCATTATGTATGCTTGCACCATTTGTTCTTCTGCAATATTTGATCTTCTGCAACTAAATCTCACTAAGAAACAAACACTGTAAGCACTGCTGGGATTGGTTTTACTGAACTCATATTAAATTTACTTAGCGAGCATAAAAGTATATTGCCCACAGTATGAAAATTCAATGCAACTACTTTTTTAAGGTTAACTTTAATTCTTTCTTGAAGGTTAGGGTTTGTGTATATGGGTTGCATACATGTTTTGCTGACTTGGGATCCCTACTCTCTATCGATGGCACACGTGAGGTGCAGTGTGTCATAGCTCATGTCAGCATTTTGATTACTTTTAAAGTGCCATAGCAACCGAAATAGAAGCAGCCTCTTCTAGCAACAGGAGATTGCTTTCATATTTTACTAAGATTGGGTGTTCCACTTGAGTTGTATAGTGGTGGATGACTTAGTGGTTTAAAAAAAAAAAAAAAAAAAAGAAAAGAAAAATGTTTACAGAGTAAAAGTTTTGACTTTTTATAAACTTAGATGCATGACATTCAGCAACCTTTGCTGATGTCCAGTAAGGTATCAGTTCAGAGGGAAATAATCAAAAGAAGATGATATGATTGCATATTAAATTAATAACCTTTAGGGATTTTAGGGATTCAATTTAATTAAAAGATGAAGAGTGAGTATGAATCTAAACCAGAGAAGAGGAACATCAAAACAAAACCAAAAAGACAAAAAAACATACCCAAAGAGAAGCAACATTATAAAATTATAAGGTGATGGCATATTAATTCTGACCTTTCCCAAGGGAAAGTATGCAAAATCAAGTGGATGAATGAAAACCTTGAGGTTTACCACATGTAGTTTTTATCAAATTGTTCCTTGATGAGGTTGTAATGTGATGACTAAACCCTTTCTTCCTCTCCCCAACTATAAATAGCAAAACCCACTTGTTGGATGATTTTGAATTCTATTTCTGACCTCCTTGACAGGTTTCTACACTGACTGCAAATATTTCTTTTTTCCTAGAGGATATATTTACAAAGGGAATAGTGAACATCCACAGTTTCTTTCATCCTCACTGTTCCTATTCAGTGTAGTGAAGCCCACAGAGGAGTTTGGTGTGGTTAGAACTGAAATAGTTGAAGCAGCCAAGAAAACATTTTGATTCTGTTTATCCAAAGTGTGACCACCTAACAAATTATTTCCTGCCTGCGGGCAAAAGGCTAGAGGGGACAGTCATTCCCCAGGCAGGCAATACCTGGATGCTATATACATAGGACACAAATTCTGGTTCACTCATGCCTGCTACGCCTCATGACCAGTTGGATGCCTCCAAGTGAGAGCTACGTGAGCATATCTTGAAAGCTGTAGATTGGCTTGTAATTTTCTGCCTGTTGAGTTATTGGTTCTCATTCTTGGTTCTGAACTCTGCCTCTCTGGTTTGCATCCTTGATTTGTACTATTTCATGCTTAATTCCTTTCCCTGGCCAGTTCACATAGGTTCTGAGGCAATACTGCCTAGTTCTTAGTCCAGTATCTCTTGGTTAGTTGAACTTTGAAATTCTTTGGCATTGCGCTGAGTTCACCCTGTGCCTCTTTGGATTGGTGCACATGTATTCACTGATATACCTGTGGAATCTGTACCCTAGCCTAATCACTAAGTATACTTCTGGCTTCTTCTTTCTACTGCCTACTTCCTATCATTTTTGCTTTGTCACTCTCCCCAGTGCACCAAACCTGCTTACGGGCTGAATTCAGACCAAGACTAATAACTAGGCTTTATCACTCATATGTCATAAAACTGTGGAACTGCTGTCAGTGGGTTGTCCAATCTACGTTCCAAGAAGGTACACTATAAAAAAAACCCCACATTTTTCTACAATTGTTGCATCTTCTCTGCACTCAGGGAAGATTGCACCAGTTCTCCCCACTTATTACTTGGTTGAAAGCATTTTTTCTTTACTATACATGCCCAGTTCCTTCCATTATTCTTGCTCCCTACTTTGCTTTCTGGATTTCCACATGTAGTGAAAAATGTGAACTCAGGAAAATACTCCAAGCGCAGAAAAAAGATAGGCTGGCACTTTTCTTAAAGCTTTTCTTTATACATTATATCTTGATAGTTATAATGTATCTAATGGTCTCTCTAAGACTGCAGAAGGCAGAGGCAGTTTCCTGTGGTAGGACAAGACTCCTCTATCCCGCTTCTTTCAGGGGAATCTTTCAATACTCATCTCTCTGATCCCCACAAATTTTGCATTCCTTCCCCAAAGCAACCCTCCATCCAGTCCCCCACTCTCTTGGGTGATGCTCCATTTAATAGGCTATTATGTAAAAGCAAACATTACTTATTTTCTTTCCCCAGCATTGTTAATGCCTCAGCTACTTATTCAGATCCACAGAAGCTATTTAAAATTAATCTTAGAACTGGATTTTAAATTGTGAATCACAAGTTCACTGTAGAAATTTAACCTGAATCACAAACGGACAATTAAGTCTAGTGACATACAAAATCTTTATTCTGACCATTTCTAAGTCCCAATCTTAGATATTCTTTGCCTCAGCATACTATCTTCTTGAATACTGTTCTTTGGTAGTATAGATTGTAGAAACTAGTTTGCTAAATTTTCAACTTCCTGGGATCAGGTATATGCCTCAGCTGTTTCCTAACTCATCAGCAGGGCATCAGCTGTGTTAACTAATGGTTAGCCACACCAGGAAATTATGATCTACAAGAAGAGAGAGGAACAGAACTGTGGAACGCTCCAACTGGTGTCTTTGTCAAAACCTGGGAAAACTGGACTGTAAATGGCATAATCATGTACCCTCCCATCAAATACAGGTGCCTAAATTCTCCTTTATGTTTGTTAATTGATTCCTAAATCAAATACCTAGAAATTGATCTCAGTGTAACTGTTCAAAAAGATGTGGTGTCTTATTCCTGTACAAATGATCTATGCTTCAAACTCTGTTCACAAGAATGACATCTTTGTTCAAAACATGAATCATGAAAATTTTAAATGGATAGTTTTATTTTGCCATTAATGAACATGTCCAACTCTAGAGAACTTCAATACTGTAAATGAGGACAAAATGTATTCCTTAAATAATTAATTGTAAGTCACATTCATAATAAATACTGTAATTTAAAGTTTGCTCTACAGCTTTTCATTGTCAATCAATATCGTACTTGCTTGGAAGAAACAGATATTATGTTATTGTTAATAACATCTTGATATTGCTATTCTTTACATTCAATAATCACAGTTTAACAAAATCCCATAAGGGCAATGGCCTCATTGGTTTTACCAGCCAGTTTTATTCAAACTCTGAAAACACAAAGCAAAAATCTCTCATGCTGATACATAGATGCTGTAATTGGGACAATTTATTCCATGTTTAATGTAAACTTTTGACAGAAGCACAAATCTTCCATAGGATTTCAGCGTGCAAATCTATGGTTTCAAATTAGGCAGAAATGATTTTGAGTGATGGCTCCTCTTAACATCAGGAGAGTGCTTACCTTTTTCACTTTGCTTTGTACGTGGCAGGCCTCCAAAACTCCTACTGTTAAATCTGAATTAAGTAGCCTTAATATGTATGATATTTAACATTTTCAGAAGCTATGCATTAAATCTGTAGCCTAAAACTTCTAGTTAAGGAATAAATCCAACACTTCAGGACTTTACATGCATTTCTTTATCTTTAATTCCTCTTGCCAAGTGGATGTTTAAGTGGAAACTGTATAAAAGTTCACTGCACCTGGATCTGTTTCTGCAAGATTAGTGGAGTAACATAGTCTGAAACTGATCTTTTTCTTCCACAGCTTTTTAGTCTCTGAACTCTAAGGTTTGTATTAAATATGAAATGGGAATAATGAGTTTTAGTTTTAAAAGACATTAAATACCCTGAACAAGCTGGTGAAGAATTGTAAAGCGACTTTGTCACAAAAAAATAGCTTAACAAATCCAGTAAAGTACCATACTAGTTTTCTATATGCATGATTATATATATTTGCTATGTTGTCAATTCCCGAGAACGTGTTCATTCCTTGAAATTGAATTTCTTCTGAACAATGTTAGATGAGAAATGAGTGAACAAGTTCTATTTACCCACCCAGCATCTCGCCACTACACTGCAAGTCATACTAACCTTTCACATACTACTCTGCCAAGGTGTTTACATATTCTGAACACATGTAACATTTAATAATTTTGTTGTTAATAAGAGGATTTTTTTTCCTGTGTGTATCACAAACAAATGGATTATTTCCTTCTTTAATACTATTAAAAGACCAGGATATAATTGAGGTATCAATGTAGATTCAGTATAATGGTGTTCTGGTTTCAGCTGAGATCGTTTTTTTTTTTTATTATTATTATTTTTTTTCTAGTGGCTGCTGTGTTTCAGATTTGGTATGACAGGAATGTCAATAATGCATATTGTTTTAGTTGTTGCCAGGTGATGTTTATATTTTCCAAGGTCTTTTTTCAGCTTCCCATAGAAGCTGATAAGGAGCGTAGATTGAACAACAGAGTGGCCAATGGAATATTCCATACCCTAGATGTCATGCTCAGTACATAAATGCTGTTAGCCAAGGGGAGGGAGGTACTTGTGATTACCACTCAGGACAGTGCCAATTCACCAATTTACCATGTGGTTAGAGTGACTTTCGTCTTGTATATTCTTTTACATTATTATTATTGTTATTTTTCCTTTTCTGTTATTGTTCTAATCACACTGTCTTTACCTCAGCCCATGAGTTTCTTCCCCTTTCCCCTTCCCCTTCTCTTCTCCCTACCCTTCGAGAAGGGGGAAGGGGGAGAAATGTGTGAGCAGCTGCATGGTCCTAGCTGCCAGCTGGGGTTAAACCACGACAAATGCTCATTTCTACTCATTCATTTATTCACATTTCCCCAACATAAATCACCATTCAGTTGTATAGTCTTAGTTGGCAATAAAAATGATGTTAATTAAACCTCTAAATAAAAACTATCAATTATAAGGTGCTTATTCAGAGGAGAAGGTATCAAGATATACATAGTGTCATCTCATCTGAGAAAACTGATAATGTGTGATAATCTGGGTCACAGCCCAGCACTTTTCCCCCTTTACCCATAAACTCTTTCAGGACTGATATTTCTACTGTTGACACTAGTAAGTGTCTGGCAGACCTGGAACTATTGCTTCAGTGCTTTATGATAGCTCATACTTCACTTGGCATATCAGTGTGATTTTGTTTCTATTAATATCTGTCTTTGTGTCAAATGTTGTTAGTATTGTAGAAAAAATAACAAGACACAATCCCTGGTCTATAGATACAAGTATGAAAGTATTCACAAAGTAAAAGGCAATCTCAGAATCTGTACCTAAAACTGTATGCATTATCTGATCTAAAGTAACTGTCATTTTTACAAGTGGACTGAAGACAAAAAAAAGATAGGAAGCTTTCTATTCTGCTTTAGATCAAAAGTGATGGAGAAGAGTAGGCAAAAACGAAGTTGACTGATTAAATGTTCTAGCCCATGGATCATTTTGAAGGGATCAAACATACCACAGAATACTATAAAAGGGACTACAACTACATTTTTAATAGGGTCCAAAGTAAGGATGATGAAAAAGCCAGCTAAAATCCCAGTGACAGTAACAGCAAGATAAATAAGACCTTGTAATCTGTGGGCTGCACAGCTGTTAATGACAGTTCAAAGCAAACTGAAAGGTCACATGTTGTCAACTCTCCTATAAATAAACAAGCTTTTACTTTAGTAGTGTGGTGTGTCGACCTTGGCTGGCCACCAGGTGCCCACCAAGCCACTCTGTTACTCCTCAACAAAACAGGGGGGAAAAGATATAGTGAAAAGGACAGGAAGAATACTTACTGATTACCATCACAGCAAAACAGGCTCAGTTTATGGAAATTAATTCAATTTACTGCTAATTAAACAGACTAGGATAAGGAGAAATAAGAAGAAATCTAAAAACACCTTCCCCCCACCCCTCCCATCTCCCCAGGCTCAGCTTCACTCCAGACTTTTCTACCTCCTCCCCCTGCATGGTGCAGGGAGATAGTGAATGTGTGTTGTGGTCAGTTCATAATGTTTTGTCTCTGACAGTCCTTTCTCCTCACATTCTTCCCATGCTCCAGCAGGGGTTTCCACCCATGAGATACAGTCTCACAAACACAAACAGATACAGTCTCTTACAAACAGCCTTCACCATGGGTCCTTCACGTGGGTTGTAGCTCTTCAAGAAGTGCTCCAGCATAGGTCTTTTCCAAGGCATGAAATCCTTCAGGAACGGACCTAAAGGGTCCCCCACAGGGTCACAGTTCCTGCCAGGATCCTGCTCCAGCATGGGCTGTCCACAGGCTACAGCTTCCTTCAGGGCACACCCACCTGCTGTGGCATGGGGTCCTCCATGGGCTGCAATATGGATATCTTCTCCACCATGGACCTACATGGGCTGCATGGGGATAACCTGCATCCTCACAGTCTATCACCATGGGCTGCAGGGGAATCTCTGCTCCAGCACTTGGAGCACCTCCTCCCCCTCCTTCTTCACTGACCCTGGTGTCTTCAGAGTTATTTCTCTTACATTTTCTCATTCCTTTCTCCCAGGTGCTGTTGTGCAGTGGTTTTTTACCTTTTCTTAAGTATCACAGAGGTGCTACCAATGTCACTGATTGGCTCAGCTTTGGCCAGTGGCAGTTCCCTCTTGGAGCCAGATGGAACTGGTTTTGCCTGACGTGGGGGCAGCCTCTGACATCTTCTCACCCCACCCTCACCCCTTCAGCCCACCCACTATCAAACTTTTCCAGGTAAACCAAATATAAGTAGCTGCAAGGATATTATGTGATAACAAATTATAAAGGAAGTGGTGAAGATATAGAAGAGTATTTCTATAATAAACTAAAGATCACTCTGTGAGCAAAATGTTAAGGTCCTCCTACAGTACAATTTATTGTACACTATACATTTCTCACTATTTACTCTCAAATAGGATTACAACACAGGCCACACTACCTGCTATTCTCTCTAAGCAATACCTTAAGGCAAACTGGGAAAGCAAAATATTCTTGATGCCGAAGACTGTCTTAATACCCATTTTCCATGTAACTGCTGTCATCCTAACAACATATTTCCAACTGTGAGAACACAGATAGCTTCCTGCAGAGCTTCTAATCTCAGGGCCATTTTGCAGAGCAGCCAGGAGGATGTGCTAGCGTAATGAGAAAGCTGGTAACTACTGCCTAGAGATATAACACTTCATGTCTGCTCACTTCTCAAGCTCTGTTGGCTTGAAACAGGGATCCTAGCTTGGCTCCTAAATCTTTCCTTCCCTTGATAGCAACACATTATTCTCACACCACATAGCTTAACTTACTGGCTGCCTACAGAACCCCCGAGATCCCTTTTAATTATATACAAAACTAACACACAAGGTCCATAAAACACTCTCAAGTCAGTCAAGACTGCTAACTACTTGGATCTGAAGTGAACATGCTTATGTTTGGATTAAGTTGGTACTTATGTTTACACTGCAAGCGAACACAAAATACGCCAAAGATCAAGGCAGAATAGTATGCACAAAGCTGTACAGTGGACTTCAGAGTTAGTGTCCCAGATTTGTTCATTTAAAAGACAACATAGGATTATTTTTGGAAAAAGATTCTAAAGTATATAAAGGAAGAATGCTATTTCAGTACTTTTTTCCCCCATAATAAGTTTAAAAAAATCTTCTTTTTGCTTGACATAATTTCCCTGTGGCATTGTGCCACCTCCACATAGCCATCCATAACTCTTCTCCTGCTTGAAACAATCTTCAACATGCCACTCTTCTTAATGACTGAGATACCCCCTGATGGTGCTTAACATTTAATAGTGCTAGAGCTCCACATTTGCCCAAACAACCTTTTCCATTTACCTTACCTCAAAGGCGTTCTAATTTTTCTTCAGAGACAGAAATCCTTTAAGCCCATTGTATCCTTAGGCTACAAATTTACTGAGATTTAGGTTTCCAATAAGAGCACCGAGATGAATGCCACCTTCTCATTTATGAATCAATTTTTGCCCATCGGCTTTTCAGTGTTATTACTTTTTATTTTATTTTACACTCAAAGGGGAGAACCTCAGGAATACATACATACACACACAACATTGGAGGAAAAAAAAAAAAGGACAAACCTAAAATCAGAACTGAATAAAACATATGACACATTCTCTTCAACATATCCTAAATACAGAAATCTCACATAACATTTAGTCACAGATATAGTATTTTTCTCATCTTCAGGACTCTTGTTTTGATCATCAGCACTTACCACAAAGGCAAGCATGCTATTTCTTAGCATCATGAGCTATATTTCTATATTATGCTTGTGAGTGGTTAAAGAAGCACTTTTCTTTTTATGCACCACAATTCAACTGACACTGTCATCCATCTTCAGCGGGTAGCATGTTTTTGGTCTCAATGCAGACAGCACTGTACTTTACAAAATTCTGTAAAGAAGGAGTAGCACATGAAAACATTTTATTTGCCTGAACTAACTAAAAATCCAGTGCCCCTCCATTGTAGCTAAATTTCAAACAGATGAAGCAATAAACTGAATGGCTTAGAAAGCTTGGTTTCCAGAATCATGATTTTAAAATTACTGACTCCTAAAATCTCTTCTGTTTTAATAGTGTTTTGACTGAACTGAATATTGAACTTCATGTAAAGCCCAACAGGCTAAACAATTCTAATTAGGGAATTATGTGGTCATGGTCATGTATCAGGTCTAGATAAACTATAATCCAATTTTAACTGCTTGCTGGGAGTCAGATACTGTTCTTGCTGTATGGCTCAGAATTCATCCCATTTGAGGAATACCATGAAAATCAAAAGATGGAATCAATATACTCTCAGAACTTAACCTGTCATGGAAGAACTTTCCCTGGCTACAGAAACACCCCGTGTAAAAATGGAATTGCCATACTAAGCAGGCAACATGTTTGTGAAATCCTGATGGCACGAGCAAATTAGAATTTCAACTGCATTTATAACAGCTGTAATATTACCTTTAGATACATCATTATATATAAGAAATTATTTAAAAACAGGAATAGGTTCAGTTAATTGGAAAGAAGGTATCTTGGGAGTTCAGAAACTACCTAGAAAGCTCAAACAACTGAGCAGAGTCTTCCCGGAAGTGTAGCATTTGGGAATTTACCTCTGAAGATTTTAATGGAGAGACAGAAAACATCTTCCAGGTCAGCTAAACTATAATATTAGTAAAAACAACGACACAGAGTTCAATATCATCTATAAATATGCTTAAAGAATACTCCTGGTCAATGGGTAACTAGGTCCCAAGAGATTCGGTGTAAAAATTGAGACACTGACCGATAGGATGTACTGTAACATAATGAGTCAAGGTTCTGTCTGAACGCCACAAAAACAGGACACCTTGACCAGACTGCTCCATTTGTCTCTTACTTTCTGGGCTTTTTTCACATCTTTATTCTGCTCACTTCATTGTATGGATTTCCAGTTGTGCAGACAGAAGGTGGAAGTGGTGTAAGCTGTTGTGGGCTTACACTCCTAAATATGCCTTGTAGTCAGATTAGGGGAAAGAAAGGGGAAAAAAATCAAAGAAAACCAGAATAAAACAAACCAAAATCCTCTCAAGAGTGCTGCTGCTTGCATTTTGTGAACAGGTCTTGCATAGCAAACATCAGGAAAAGCCATTTTCAAAGGTTATCTGAACTCATGTTAAATAGTTGACTATTCAACCAAGCGAAAAATAGATCCAAAGGATGAAATAATAAAGCACCAGGGACAAAAGATGCACACACTATTTAGCAGAGAATGAGACTCTCTATAATGGAAACATAAGCAGAGTCTCTTACAGTACTTTGAAAAAAATGATTGCAAGCAAAGCCTTGTGAAACATCAACGTATTCTGTGACAGCTGTTTACAGTTTTTCCTTTTAAGCTGCTCACAGTTGTATGTCAGGGCAGTAATTTTAGGGAAAAAAATAAAGATCTGAATGCTTTTCCAGATACAGGCATGCAATAAAAATATACTCACCTGGAAATAAATGTTAATGGTATTGTTGGGTTAAAAAAAGTTTTGTGCAATGTGAATTGAAAGCCTCTAACCCTTGAGTTTTCCAAAATGCATTTTTCAGGTTTAGATATGCATTATTTAATATTCAGAATTCATTTTCATAGTTTCTGGATAAGCCATTCAGAATAGCAATGTATTAGAGTTGAGAGGGGAAGGAGAGAAAGAGAATAAAGTACAAAGCATCTGCAACGTCTCCAGCTCCATTTCCAGCAAAAAAACCCACAAGTATGAAAATGCAACATTTTTTGTTCTGCTGAAGCAAGAAAGTGAGATTCTTACAGTAACGGGTTTAAGATAAAGCTAGATACCAATCCAAAAAGTAGCAGTGCTACATATTTCAGATATCTTATGGTGTCCATATCCTAATTTTGTTTTATGACAGTAATGCAAGACTTCTATTTTTATTTATAGATGTTGTTTTGTAAGAACCAAAAGGAAAAATATCTTTTGAAAATTAATATGAATATTTCAAAGAACTGTTGCTATACTCTATCACTGTCTAAACCAGTCTTCAAAGTCTCTGGGAAGCAGTGTAAACAAGGTGAGTGATACAACAGCACAGGTCATTGGAAACCTGTAAGAGCTGTTGTGCAAAGTGGATTGGCAAATGTTACGGTTTTTCTTCCCAGGCTCCCTTTTACTTATATGGAAGGCGAAAGCTTATACTATGGAAGTATATTATTTGAATGGTACGGTTACAGCCCTCATAAGGAGCTGAAATGGCAGACTGACTTAGACTCTTTATAGCTTCTTCACATAAGAAAACAGGAAAATGTTCCGTGCTTAATAGATTCTAGTTTCTTGCTGCTACCTCTCCCTGCTGACCCTAATGTAGGTGAGACACGGCTTATTATCTTTGGGTTTATGATTCCAACAATATTCTCGTATGTCACAAAGGAAGCTTGCCTTCCTAGATGGGAAATACTTACAGAACAATATAGAACTTTTAGGAGAAAGCTTGCTGTTCCACATGAAAAGATTTTGTCGAGGAAGCAAAGGCTTGAACAAAACCTTGGGTGGAGACAGGGGGAGAACAGCACTTTGTTCAGCATAGGCTCTGTTGTGAAATTTTATAGTTATAAGAGTTGCCTCGGTGATGTGACAAGATCCTTCTCCAAAATGCACATATATATACATTCAAAACATTAGTTTCTCAAAACTTCATTATGTGTAATTAAGAAGAGTTGTGACATCTTCTGCCTTCTCTTCCTGGAGAAGAGAAGGCTCTGGGCAGATCTTATTGCAGCCTTCCAGTACCTAAAGGGGGCCTACAGGAGAGCTGGGGAAGGACTTTTTACTAAGGCATGTAGTGAGAGGACGAGGGGGAATGGCTTTAAACTGGAAGAGGGCAGGTTCAGATTGAACATTAGGAAGAAGTTTTTCACTCTGAGGGTGGTAAGGCACTGGAACAGGTTGGCCAGAGAAGTTGTTGAGGCCCCATCCCTGCAGGGGTTTGAGGCCAGGCTGGGCATGGCCTTGGGCAACCTGGTCTCGTGGGAGGTGTCCCTGCCTATGGCAGGGGGGTTGGAACTCGATGATCTTCAAGGTCCATCCCAACCTAAACCATTCTATGGTTCTATGAAAATTCTTCACCTGTATCTGTATGGTAATGTCACAGAGTTAGTATGCGACAAATTTATTTTACATGCAAGTGTGGACTAGATAGTCCAGAGCATCCTCAGGAAGATAAAATACAAACTGAGATGGTGGAAATCATAGAATCGGAAACCTAGAAATTAAAATCATACAGGATAGATTAGAAACTGGCCATAATGTTTTAACTGGGATCTTCACTGGTAAGGATAAGTATTTATTGAATAACATTTTTCTCTAAACTCTGAGGCTATTTTCATAGGCAACTAGTCTAAACTACCACTTGTGCTGGGTTGACCTTGGCTAGCTGCCAGATGCCCACCCAGGCTCTCTCACTCCCCCTCCTTTACAGGACAGGAGAGAAAATAACATAGAAACGCTCGTGGGCTGAGATAAAGATCGGAAGACTGTTAAACAACTACCACCACAGGCAAAACAGGCTTGACTTGGGGAAAGTTAATTTAATTTATTGCCAACTAAAACAGACCTGGATGCAAGAAACAAAGAAAAACAATAAATAAAGCAATGCCTTCCCCTCACTTTCACCTTTTTTCCAGGCTGAACATCACACCTTCGTTCCTGACATGTGGATAAACTTTCTCCAGTGTGGTCTTCTCCAGGGCCTGCAGGGGAATCTCTGCTCTGGTGCCTGGAGCACCTCCACCCCTCCTCTCACCTTGTCTGCAGGGCTGTTTCTCTCACATTTTCCCTCACTTCTCTCTGCCAGGCAACATTTTTTACCCTTTTTTTAAATAAATTTTCCCCGAGGTTCCACCACCTCAGCTGCAGGGCCCAGCCACGCCCTGTGGTGGGTCAGTTGGAGCCGGCTGGAACTGGCTGTGTCTGGCACAGGGCAGCTCCGGCCTCTCCTCACAGAGGCTGCCATGCAGCCCCAGCTGCCAGCGCCTGGACATCTACACTCAATACATGTCTATATAATTCAAAAAAACACATCCGATATGTTTTGGGGTTTTTTTGGGTTTTTGTTTTTGTTTTTTTTTAAGGGTGTGTGTGTAAAAATAGTGAATGAGGTTGAAAAATATGAGAGTATTTAGCAAAATAAAATGTACACACTTGTTTCATAGCATAGAGCCAGGCTGAGTAATGAGACAGAGACTCTATTTAGTTGCAGAGAATTTTTCATATATTCTTCTGATTTACAGTCAAGATTAAACATGAAAAATGAAATATTTATCTTTTTAAAATCTAGTTGAAACACTTGAGCCAGAAAGGTTAAAAAAAGTTCAGGGAACAATCACACAAACAATTTAAGGCCATGATTTATGTAGCAGGTTCAGAGTGATAATGAGCAAAACTGCTAATCAGTGCCCACAGATATTAGATAATAAATTCAATAGGTTGAAATGGGTATTTGTAGTGCAGCAAATGTTAGTCTAATGATTGAATTAATCGTAACACAGCGAAATTCTTGCATGCCAAATTTGTTTACCACACAACATGCTAATGAAGATAAAACTGGTAGGTCTTCTTTACCTTTATGAATTAGAAGTGTTATTTGGGAAGAGTTGAAAGGGTAGTAAAGTTTTGTGAGAGACACGTAAAAAGATTTGAGCGGACAGGATATGCCAATAGATAAGGTACTCATTCTTTATTACACTTCATATGGCTGAATAGAAATTATTTGATTAGTACAGTGTATCAAAGAACCTACTATGCAAAACAGATCTAGAAATAACTGAAGTGCTTCATAATTAGCTGATCGCTCTGGTTCTTCCTAAAACCATATTTGTTGGATAAAGAGGAGTATCTATGTATGTCTGTGCACACATGGCTGGAAGTTTAGATCTCTATGCTAATTAACTTTTTATTTCTGATCATCAAATAAATGTGCATACAATGATAACTAAGGACAACTTTCCTCAAATGTCTTGCCTGAAAAGGCAGCACCTTGAAAAAACAAACAAACAAACAAACAAACAAACAAAACCTCAACAATGAAAATCATTGCTTTTCTTTCCTTCAAAAATGTCCAGTTTCCATTATGGGGCACAACCAACTATTACAGTAGAAAGCACTATTTTCAAGTTGTTTGCCCTTTAATACCCAGATCAATGGCTTAGTCTGACAAACCTTTCAGAAAGCAGATTATCAGCAAAGCTGATCCTCAGCTGCAGAAAGAAGCTCAAGATTATTTTCAATTCTTTATTTTCATTTTCTTTTTTGAACTGGTCATCTCTTACCTATTTTAAACTGGGACTTTACTGAAGTATAATCTGGAGACATACAATTAGCTACATCAATCCACCCTTTTTGATTGTGACTGGCTGATTCAAATGATCAAAGCTGTGGAATAAACTCCATCAAAACAAAACCACTGTTAATGATTTAGGTAGACACTAAACCCAAGTTTATAGTCACTTTTCTGTTCCAGTGGAAAAGAGATTTGATTTTTTTCATCCAGTAAAATAATGTAAATGATCCAGTTCTTTAATCTAGGCTAAGAATTAATATATGACAAATTTATTTGAAAAAAAAAGCAGTATTTTGACATCTTTACCATATTTTCCGAAGACTGAATATACCACTCTTTATGCCTGCCACATTAGAGACTCATTTGCATGTGACTTTAATTTCAGATGCACTGAACAGAATGTATAGAAATTATACATTTGAGGAAGTAATACCACATATAATATAAAAAATAAAAAAACAAAAGACACACACACAAAAAAAAACCCAAAGAAACAAAAAACCCAAACCTGTTCTAACTACTGTTAGTTTTAAGACATGTGCATATGCAAATATTTCCTCAATGTATTTTAGAAGTCAGCACTATCTGCCCTTAAGCATTATATCTGGCACTATGACAGTCTAACACCATTGGCTAGTCTAGACGTGCTGTTCAGATCTTATGGACTGAACCTAATTATACAGATTTTAATGGGCAATCAGGGTAGAAAAGTAGAATACTGCTGTCAGTGAAATGCCAGATTTATGAGATGCCATATACATTGTAACAGAATGCAACATTGAGTAGGCTGGCATCTTGTGATAGGCAAGCATTTGACAAGACCAAAAAGGAAGGACGCTGAATTAAGTGATATGACATTCATCTTTCCCCTCAACTAAGCGCTCTTTCTCAATTTGGGTTGTTTTCCAGTTTGCTCTGGAATTTCACAGTCTTCTGAGGACAAGCATTATTCCCTTCAAGTTTCTTCAGTTGACATAATGATTCATGGGCATTTTTGAGCCATAAATAAAACAGCTTTCGTACTTTTGAGCAGCACAGAGCTGTTCTAAAATATTTCCATATACGTGGAAGAATTACATATACCAATGCCAGTTCCCCAGCACTCCATTTTTCGTATACCATGCCTACTTTGTTATGCATAATCTATCCAGCTGGCAGTTTACCTGACACCTTCCAAGCCATTCCTTTCTCTGCCTCTCCAGTAACACCAGTCCAATCTCTCTCCTTTTCCTTCCCTGCACTGGCGCAACAGAGTAGGCAACATCACCAGTCACTTCTGGACCTGCCCCGTTGAAAAATGCACTCTGTCTTATCACCAACCCAAACAAACTGATTTCTACATGAGAGACATGAGATATAGACAGACATCAACATACAGTGCTATCAGGATTTATTCTTTTAGTGTATGAAAAGCCACAGCATTTGAATTAAATTAAACAGAAGAGTAGAATATACTTTCAGTAAAACAAGCAAGCAAGAGATAGAGACTTATAAAAAGTCACAGAAAATGTTTTTCCAAAAATGACTGTGGCCCATTAGTGTCTTTTGTATTAAGATATCTTCCAAAGGATCCAATTGTTATTTCTTAAATGTTTCTTCAACTTCTATTGAGCTTTCATAAAGATTTTTTTAATCTATTCATGTATGTTCTTGTAGAAACAGCTGATCACCCTTAAGCCCAAAAAAAGTGAATAAAGCATGCAAAGCAACTTACGATCTGGCCAGTCTAGGATTCTTCATTATTTTTCACTTGACCAAACGTTTTTCAAAGTATAACTCTTTCATAATAATGTTGTCACTGTTTGCAAAATAACATAGATAAACTCACAAGTGTCTGTAAAGTTTTTTGTTTGTTTTTTTTTTTTCATCCTATTCCCCACTTTTGACATGACCTCTTCTTCCGCCATTTACACAGAGAGCAGCTCAAAATGCTGTCTGACTTTCAGGATAGAAAGTCAGTATTAACACATACTTTTAATACCAAAGTATTTTGATCTATTGGGAGGCATAGCTCATATTATAGGCTCGTAGGCTCGTGTGCATAATGCATAATTAGGGTTCAAGAGACTATTTTTGTTAGGTGTCCCAGAGATGCACTGGACAGTCCATATATTCAGAAAAAAAGCTTGTGAGAATAGGGTCCTAGATAGAATTTCTTGAAAATGCTACCCTAGGAATCTGATTGGACTGCACAGAGTATCAACAGAGCATAATCACTGATATATCAGGTTATTTTTAACTGTGTCCATCTTAAAACCAGTCAAGCTATCTCTTTAAACGCTGAAGGCAAGTTGGGCAGCCAAAGGTCAGGATCATTACTAAAAATCTAGATTATCTGAACTTCTCTGTACCCTAGCTGAATGTGTTATATCTGTGTGTGTCACTATGCATAGATATGCATATATTTATCTGTTACAGCTGGCACAGTGACCTATATTCATCTATAACATATGTTAGATATTTTCACTGTTCTGCAAAAAGTATCATTAATATGTCTCCAAACAGTGGGGCTGCTCATGCAAATGGAGATTTATATTATTAACTGTCTATTTACAACTGAAAATATATGATTTCCATTCATAATGAAGCTATAATAAAGGACATATGTGTATAATAAATATATTAAAAAAAAAGACCTGGAGTAATGGCATAAAGCAATTACCTCACACTATTCCTTTCATTCCCCATGAAAATAAATATATAAAGTGTGAAACTATCATCCAAACAACTAATCCACTGTGGTGCGGATGATTATTTTTGAGTCATTTGGTTCCTCTTCTGAATGATCCAGGGAATCTGCAGTTAAATCAGCTGAAAAAGGCAGTAGTGCAGGGAAATTTTTGATTACACTTTTAATTTCACAAGCTAACGTACGAATGACTTTAAAATTGCTGGTAACACTGGAGTACTACTAACCACCTACACGTTTTTATTGAAAGCCTGTAGCTATAATCCATTAGTTAATGACTATACTGTGTTTGTCAGATCACATTCACACTCACAACAACTAGTAAGTGGCTGGGTTTCAAGGGCCTTGCAATAACACTACCAATTAAAAACAGACTCTTTTGTTATATTTTTGCAAGCCCAATATACTTTGAAAAACAAAACCAAACAAACAAACAAAAAAAGCCCCAACAATCAAAACATCCAAATTGTATTGGCTTCTCTACTGAAAATAAAATCTATTTTGTATTCCTTTGCTGTGTTACAGTGTAAGTCTTTGGCAATATTGAAATATGTGCCTGCATATTTTAAGTACGTCTTAAATTGCAACAACTTACGTGTTTTGACTGATAAATTGCTTTCCCTTAAATTCAGTAATTGACCACTGCTCTTTAACAGAAAACGATTTGTTAATATTCAGTAAAAGCTAAACATCAAAACTGGTCAATTATTCCATCACACTGAAATGTCAGTCGTATATGTATTTTACATAAGCAAAAAATGAAGGACACGTAAAGTGATAAACATGAACACCAGGAGTTTTTTGGATTAAAAAATATGCAATGATTATAAAGTTGAGAAGGTTTTCATCTTTTCCCAGTTATTTTAGATGAATGAATCATTTGTAACTGATGCTTTTATTTAATATACAAGTATGTTTTCACTAGCTATCTCCATGTCATTTTTCCATAAATGCAGCTATGCAATGAAATACTTCAGTACTCTTCAGTAAGGATAAAGTATAAAAAAAAAAAAAAAAAAAAGAGTTGTTCAATCTTTCTCAATGAACTTAAACACTTTCTTTAGATCTTGAAGACAATACAGGTCTAATCTAAAAGAGTAATCAGGCATATCACCAAGAAAGAAAAAAAGAATCTTTCTCCTAAATGGTAGGCACATAGAGTCTAATTTCAAGTTTTATCTTGAAAATGACATTTTTGTGGATTTTGCAGGGTGAAGAACTTTAAAACCACCATAAATATGCTAGGAATATTTAAGCATGCAATATTTGGATGATAGTTCAGTAATGCAAATTTCTTTAAAATGATAGGTGAGTTGGCCCATGAAGAAATAAACGTATGTTATTAAACAGTATGTCTACATTAACTTTCAGGAGTGTTCCACTTGACACACTTGGGTTTGTATTGTGAAGCCCTTGTGGAACACAAGGATGGGATTCCTTTTGGATGAAATGAAAAATGAAACCAGAATTATTCTCCAGTAACTAATGGGTATTCAGTCCATGGGGTCACACAAGTCCAGAGTAAACGCCACAGAAGTGTATGCAGGAAACGTTGTGTCCTTAGGACCAGCTGCTTCACACTCAGACCTGTTCCTACTGTGCTGTATATTACTTGCTAATGTAGCTATAACCACACTGATTAAGGTATAAAAATAATACATAGGTACATGCAAGAAAATATTTTTTTCTACTTTCTCCTGAAGATGACCAGATGTTACTAAACAAAGAATAACTTTTTTTTTTAATTTTGTGGTGATGTAGCATGGGTTTTATAATGAAATTTTTTTTTGCTAAATCTGCAAAGTCACCTAACCTTCATGAAGAGTTCAAGTATGTCTTCATTTTTCTATTTAATTGATTGCAGACAGGGAAAAAAACAAGGTTTCATAGACTCATAGAATCACAGGATGGTTTAGGTTGGAAGGGACCTTGAGGATCATCGAGGTCCAACTCCCCTCCCATAGTCAGGGACACCTCCCACTAGACCAAGTTGCCCAAGGCCACATCCAGCCTGGCCTTAAACACCTCCAGGGCTTTGGTAAAGATTTTGCCAAAGGTAAATATGTCCTAAATTTGGTTGCTTATGATATTACCATATTTGGATGACTTCTCTCCTGAAGGCATGCCTTCACCTTCCAACCAAAGAATAAACAGATGTAACATGCTTTGCACAGTGAACAAAGTAAGTATTCTATTATTATTTTCATTCTCCCTACTTATCTTCTTTTAACACATATTTACCTGGATGGGTATGAAAGGGGATAAAGCTTTAGACTAAGAAAAGATTCAGCTGTTATTCCTATTTCTAGAAGGTTTACTTATATATGTTTTAGACTGTAAATATAATTGCTTATTTGTTTTCAATCTACTTAATTCATCTTTCCTCCCCCTTTTCCTTTTGTTTAAGACAAACAGACCAGGTTTATGCACAGAAACATAAAGCATTCCTTAGGAGGGCAAATATTTGAAAGAAAAGAGAATATTCATTGCCTGTATAACAGATAACTTTCAGATCTTATTCAGGGAACCTACTTTCATATGCATGGATTTCTACTTAGATTTACAAAAAAGAAGTAAATATAAAATCTGAGAAAAACAGAAAGACAAAGCCATAAAATAAGCATAATAAACAAACTAAACACCTAGCCTCTGGACAAGACTAGGTCAAATCTGAAGACACGGATATATAAGGGTATTTCTTAAGAGGACACACATTTTCTTCCAAAGGACTAGATTTCCATCTTGGAAAGCAAAATCTTATGAAGCTATTTGCTTTAAGAAAGGAACTCAATATTGTGTGACTGGATTTCATGAATGTCCTATATGGACACTTTTAAAGAGACAGTCAAAATGCAAAATCTTCACTTCAAGACATGCTGTTTTTCAAAACAGCATGAGACTTATCCTACATACCAGCCAATGTTTGGTGGTTGCTGGGAGGAAGGAAAACTGATTAGGGAACAAAAATATTATTAGAAATCTTTCTTTAGATCGGTGCTTTAAAATATAGGATGTTTTAACTTCAGTTGTACCAAAAAAGAGGAAGAGTAAGAGGAAGGTATGCAAATTGATATCTGTATTCAATTAGAACTGTAAAAATGAGGCAGGAAATTGAAAAACACCCTTTTCCTTTGAAAAATGTTATGTGCAGGTAGGTAAGAATATCTGTTAAATCTCCCAAAAGATAAGAGTATTCCTTTAGCAACAACAACAGCTGGGATTCGTCTCCCACAAAAGGTTGGATCTGTTGGAATCAACTAAATGTAGGTGTCTGAGTTTCCCCTACACACAATGGCAATCTAATCAATATTGTGTGGAAAACTATGCCTCTCACATTAAAGTAGACACATGTTTGGTAACTGAATGGGTCTCAAGACTCAATTACAGTATTGACTAGATCTCTGCTGACTACAATTGGAGCTCAGACTACTTAACTCACATCTGAATGAGTTATATTTACATAGAGAGGTTACATATATAACACCTGCACTCATACCAGTAGTCACCTAAATGTCCTAACTCCTCTTTGAATGGATCTCAACCTAAACCTTATTTCTCCTGCTGAACCATTAGCATGGAATCCACTTTAGAAATATCCTGGGGTACCTAAGGTGTTTGTGTGTAGATGTCAAATGTGAAAGAAGGGCGTGCTATTAACAAGAGGTACCTCAGGGTATTTCAAGTAGCACCAGTTGCCTATGTATGAGCCCTATACATCTGGACTTGCTCCATATTTCCATTTTCCTTCTGTACTGAGGAGCCCAGCACTGGACTTAGCACTTCAAATGTGTCTGAGCAGAGGGGAAGGACCATCTCCACCGACTTGCTGCAAGACTCTTCCTAATGCAGTCCAGGAGGTTGATTTCTTTACTTCTAGCATGCTTTTCTGCCTCATGGTCAGTCTGTTGCCCACCAGGACCCCCAGTTCTTTTACTGCAGAGCTGCTTTCTAATCGGTCAGGGCCAAGTCTGTGCTGGTGCAATGGGGTCCTGCATGGAGTTATTCCTCTCATTGGAGCCATCAGCAATTCTAATTACACTAACAATTTGTAACCACTTGAATGCTGAAATTAAAAGTTCCATGCTAAGCTCAACACTTTTATTCTCACAACTATAATCTTTCTTTTAAACAAGTGTGTGTTTGGCATTGTGAATAGGAGTTGCACTGCTCAGACTCCATTAGAAACAGTATGTGAAACATCAGAAAATGAATCTTAGTATGAATGTAAAAAACATAGCTGGCAATAATAACCTTCACTGAATTTCAGAAAAAGCAGGCTCAAAAATCTCAAACAAATATTGCTGCCATAATCACACTATCACACTTTTAAAAGGTGCATCGTCTCAAATACAGTTACCTGAGCACCTAGAATGCTAATAAAGCCCTTCTAATATATTTAACCATGATTAAAGAGATATGCATTCAATTGTGCTTTTTACTTTTACTTTCCATGGAAAGTCTCTAAAGAACAGAAAAATCTGTTGCTGTTCTACCGCTAAAAAGTACTGTTAAATAGCATGCTCATGCAGCATGGAAAAGTACACATTCAGGTCAAAACAATGAAGTAAAGAGAGAAACTGATTTTTAAGAAGTCTCTGTTTTAGAAGTGTTATGTTTTATTTTTCTTACTGTGAATATCTAACTGTTGGCTATGTCGTTTATCTGTAAGAGTGTTAGAGAGGACTGAATGATTCACCTTTCTTCTTCTCTGGCCAGATACGGAACGAATATTCAAAAAAAGAAAGAAAAAAAAGTGCTCAAGAACAAAATATTGCAACATTCAAAATATTACAAAGAACTAACCAATTTATTACAGAACCAAGGTGACTTGAGCACGTCTAAGCTATGGACACCAAACACCAACTTTATCAAATGAAAGGTGAAAAGTTGATTCCTTTGAAGTCAGTAAGCATCAGAATACTGTTTCCTCTGTCACTGAAGACCATTAAATTAAGGAATCAGATACAAGATATAGATACAAGCAGAAGATACACACTTTTTTACAGGTTATTGGCTCAGATTTCTGACTTGTATTATGCAGAAGGCTGTACTAGTCAAAATAGTCCCTTGGGCCTCAAATATCTATAGACTTCTGGAAGTCAAAGATTTCCTGTTGACAAAGGGCTCTACAGTCTCACAGACAAGAGTGAAGATTGATTGAAGATAAATGTTTTCAGACTGGAAATACAGTATCTACTTTAACACACTGGTGGGTTAACCTTGGCTGGCTGCCAGGTGCCCACCAAGCTGCTCTCTCTCTCCCTCTCCTCAGCAAGACAGAAGATGAACATAAGATGAAGAAGATCATGGGTTGACACAAGGACAGGGAGATCACTCACCAGTTACCTTCACCAGCAGGACTGGCTCAACTTGGGGAAGATTAATTTAGTATATCACCAATTAAAAAGAGCAGTGTTTTGAGGAAAAACAAAACAAAACAAAACAAAACAACACAACCCCCAAACAAACAAACAAAAAAAACCCAAAGAACTAAAACAACCTAAAACCACCTTCCCTCTACCCCTTCCTTCTCCTGGGTTCAATTTCATTCCTTCATTCCCTACTTTTATGTCTCCTCCTCCCCTCACCTCCCTGCTGAGTGGCACAAGGGGATGGGGAATGGGAGTTGCAGTCAGTTGATAACAGTTTATCTCTCCCACCTCTTCCTCACTACGCTGTTCCCCTGCTCCAACACAGAGTCTCTTTTAAGGGATACAGTCCTCCATGAACTGCTCTAGCATGAGTCCTTTCCACAAGGTACAGTCCTTCAGGATTGGACTGCTCCAACGTGGGTCCCAAACAAGCTGCAGTTCCTGCCAGAAAACCTGATTTTGGGTGGCTTGGGCTCATGCTCTATGGGCCGCAGCTCCTTCCAGGAACCTGCTGCTGGATGGGCTCTTCATGGGCTGCAGTTTCCTTCAGGGTACATCTGCCTGTTGCAGTGTGGGGTCCTCCATGGGCTGCAGAGGATACCATGGTCTTCTCCATGGGCTCTCTGCTTCAGTGCCTGGAGCACCTCCTCCCTCTCCTTCACTGACCTTGGTGTCTGCAGGGTTGTTTGTCTCACATTTTTCTTACTCCTCTCTCCCAGCTGCTGCATAGATTTGGGCAGTAGTGGGTCTATTTTGGAGCCAGCGGGAACTGGCTCTGTCTAACATGGGGACAGCTGCTGGTGTCTTGTCACAGAAGCCACCTCTGCAGCCCTCCCACCCCGCCCCACTCTGCCCCTTGCCACACAAACCCAATACGAACAGCAAGAGAAATAAATCACTGGGCTATTTTAAAACACAGGCTTGATTTAAAAAATCTTGTGTGAAAGTCCGTGCACTGTGCTATGGGTTTGACTAGATAATGACAATGTTTTAAAACTTAAAAAATCTATGAATCTCTGCAGTAGATTTAGGCTTACTGTGATAAGAAGAAAAGCCTTGTGAGAAGATAACACTTACTGATAGGAGAAGATAACTCTTAGCAAGTCCTTAAATCAGTCTTTTGTTTTAGCCTGCACCACGAGCAAAAGCATCTGTGGTTTTAAGCTGTCCTAGGTAACAGCAGCGACGGCAGTCACAGGCACCAGCTTTCACCTAAGGTCCAATCTTCCCCCTCCTTTAATCCTCTATCCCTTCTAAATTTTTCTTACAACTCTGAATAGTCCCTTTGCCCCATCTAGCCTGTTCAGCTCACTGCTGAGGACCTGCAATTTCTTGTCTTGGATGGCAGCAGCACCTAGAAAATTCAGACACATTAGGTGTTCATCTCAGAGAAGCGATGGGACAAGTTCCCCTCTTTCTGCCCACTCAATGGCTATGCCATCCTGATTTACACTCCAATTAGCTTTGGTGTATGGGGGAAAAGAGAGTAGAACAGGAACAGATGTAGCACAGTGGCTTTTCTAAACCAAGACAATTTTAAGATCCTCACTGTAATGAGGCAGCAAAGAGATGTAAAGGGATAGCAATACCTCCTACGCCTCTCAGATTTTATTTATCTTTTTAAAGAAATAAGTGCAAGGGCTAAGATTGAATTCAGACTTCGGACTATTTTATAGCTCTTCAGTAGGCTAATTCACCAACTTGACTCCAGTTTTTCTTACTCCTACTTGCCTGTAGCTGAATGTGACAGAGTTAGATTCTGTGTGAGGTATGAACTTGTGTTTAATGAAATGGAGGAAATGACTCAAAGGCAAATGCTCTTATTTTAGTTCACGTAGAGTCTCATATTATGAAAACACAAGAATAACTATGGACAGTGATTTATCTAGAGCTGAAGCATTAACAGAGTAACATTTCTTTCTACACCTTAGGTTGCTCAGCTATGGACTCCAATATTTCCAAGTATGACAAGAAACTTTTGAGGCAGCAAAATGAAAGGCAGGATTAAGCAGAGGGTATGCCCGCAAGGTTAAACCGTCATCACCCACTGCGTGTAATGATAGTGACACTGTAAAACCAAAGCTCTTTGCATGAAAGGCTTAGCTTCTCCACATGGCACCCTATCATATGACCAAGTGTAATACAAGACAGTCTTGCCATTACTCTGAACTTTAATCATAATTAAACTACTGTCACAAAGATATTCCTTCTTAATCTGGAATCATACTATGATTTAGTACCCTTGATATCACTTTACTAAACCAAAGTAGTATTAGGTTTATTAAAATGTGGGAACTCAGGTATTTATCAACCCCATTTATCCATATAATTTTTAATGTACTGGAAATAAAAAAGCTATCCACAAACAGTATTATTGGTAGACAGCATTATAACATTACTTCCAAGAATATGGAACTGCTTTGGAATTTTTAATTAATAACTTAGGACATAATAGAATATTCTACTTAATTTGAAGGTCATCCCTTTTACTTAGTAAAAAGAATGACCTTCAGAACAGTGGTTTTGTTACCATTTTTTCCACACCTCCCTGTTTTTATAAAGCTATTGCTTTGTGTTATAGAATGTATATTGATACTACTTATTAACGAGGTGTAGAAATTAGGCAAGCATTTACTTAGCTTCATAAACATATATCAGAAAACGTAAATATTATATTTCTGTCTGGTTTTAAACCATCGGAATTACTTCATAGATTCATTCACAGCGTATAGTAGGCTTTCTCCCCAGAGCAGTTCTAATACTCCACTAAATATATGCTATTCCTCTTTATCTCTTTGAAGAAAAATGAATCACATCCACAGCTTGCAGCTATCAAAATGTGATTTATCAAGCATTTTCATGAAAGTGCATTTTTCCCCTTCTTTACACTAGGAGGCACATTTTTCCTTTGTACAGTTCTATCGCACAGCTCTGCCACACAAAACCCTTAGGTACATTAACAATTCAAATCTAAATTTAAGTCTCTGACAACCTTTACTAAACCACAATAAAAGACGAATTCTTCACTAATAAGGTTTGCCATTTTTTTTATGCCAATGAAAATCACACATAGTAACGAAAAATAACATTCTGCACCTGACTGCTGGCAAACAAAAGCATCTTTTTCTTTTGACTGATTACTGAAGAATTGATTCACATTCAAATACATCAGACAGTTGTACACTTTAAATGTAAGTGATGATAAAGAAGATGCTTGTGTTGAAGATTGCTTCCTGATACACACATTTAAAACCATTAAAAAGCAGGATTTTGGGTGATAAGAGAGGTTATAAAGTCATACCAGTAAATACACTTTTACAGTGACTTTTTTTTAATGTTATCTGAATTCTTATCTGATGTACTAAAAGGTAAATAACTTTAATCAGCTGATAGATCTTTAGAATATCTTTCTTTAGTTTTTATAGAAAGTGTAATATGCACACCCTCCAAACGCAAAAAATCATGTTCATCTGAAAAATATGTGAGGTCAGCATTCCACACATCAAAGCACAGTTCAAATTATTCAAAACCATTAGTTTCCAAGAAGTTATAGGATCTCCTTTTTAGCATGTGCCTTGTTTTGTTTTGTTGTTTTTTTTTTTACAGACTCTCAACACCCTAATATTAACAATCTTTCTCTTTTGTTTGTCATCATGGTGACAAACAACGTACCCAGGTTATATCATGCTGCTTTCCCTTTCTCTTGGCCCATGCTTGTGGCAAAGTCATGGTCAGCAAGGCAAGGCTGAGGTTGTTAATCACTGCATTTAAATGCAATAAAATGTTGTAACATACACAGGGCTTGCCTTACAAATCAATATTGTATGCAAAATTAAATCATCATAACCATGACTCTTGAATAATGAGACTTCCTGTAGTAAATTTGAATTACTCGTTGTTATTATCATTTAATAATGCATAACAAACCCACAGTGCTGGCATCACTCTAGGATTATGTTGTTTTTAAACACAGTGAATTGTTGCACTCTGATGGAAGAATTCTTATGAAGTGTATTAGGGTGCAAACGAGATAAAGGTGCAATACAACGATGTTGCAACTGACAGGTTATCACAGTCCTCTGGCAATTAATTAACATTGATCAGTTAACAATGGTGAAATGGAAGATATATAAGGCCACTGAAAAAAACCTCAGGGGTTAAAAAAAAGCCTCTGTACAAAGAATACAGGTTTGAGTGATGCAAACCAAACTTGGACTATACACATCACTATTAAAGTTCTTCTAAATTTTATTTTTTCTTCATATTTCTATCTTGTTGCCTTTCTCTCATAACCACAGTTACAGTGTATGGCTGACAATGCTAGTGTTTGGTGTCTCTCTTCATTTTAGTTTCCCCAGTGAGAAATATTGCTGTTTTAAGATTAGCTAGATGAATGTACTCTCACTGTGTATGTTTCTTTCATTAAATCATGCAATTGTGGCTCTTGCATCTCTGTAGAAGCAAATGATTGCAAGAAAATCTGGCAATAAGGTTTCTCATACCTTTGCATAATAAATTATCAAGACTTTTAGCTCCTTTTTTTTTTTTTTTTTCTTATTTCAGATTTTGAAGACCTAGGCCTTTGTCAGTTTGCAAATATAATTAAAATAGCAACATACTAATATTGAGAAACAATGGCTTCATTTTTACTCACAAATCTTCACAGTGTACAATAATAAACCACACAAATCACTGAGCATTAAAGTAATTAACCAAAATTGCTCTCACCATGAGGCAAAGACTTTACTATCAAGATTAACATCATATTCCCATGAGCTGAAGCAAACTTTTACTTAGAATGAACATTCATAAAAATACAGTGGGACAAATCTGTACTTTTTGTGCAGATTTTATTCTTGTGGATCATAAGAAAAGATTCTCATAAACACTTCTCTTTCCTTCAGTTGAAACATTTAAAATCAAAATAAAATACTGTTTTGAAACATTTATCATCCAAAACTGTCAGCAGTACATGTACATGGTAATAATACTACTCTCCACTAAGACTTTTTCCTTATATCTCTATCTTTTACCTTACATGTCTCAAGTATTTTTACAAAGAGCAATCCCTTAAACAGCCACTGAAATGAAACAACCTCTACTGTTAAATACAACTATTTAACATTTCACTACAATATAACTAGAAACTAAGTTTAGAAGTGTCAAAGAATACAATGTTGAAATGATACCACATCAGTTATTTTAACCATGAACATATGTAAATACCCACAAAGGAATTTTGCCCAGTCACCAGATAGCATTTTTCTCTTCTGAAAATTGCCACAGGATCTTCAATAACCATAAACTGCTTTAAACTCCATTTCACATCTCATCAAAAAACTTGTGCCTCCCGTAGCAAAATAACTTTTGACACAATACTTAGGCAATAACTTGATACTGAATAAGATATAAAAGTCAAATCCATCAAATGGGCAGCATCGCTCCCTTCCTGCCTTGGGTTTTTTTAGGATGATTTCTGTCACAGTAATGACCATATCATTCCCTTCTTAGTTTGTGAGATTTGATGAGGTATGGAATGCACTATTTCCATGTCTGTCCTAATTCAGTCTGGTAAAAGGTGAAAAACCTATTCTTCAGTACTTCACTAATCATCAATACAGCTTGATGATTAGTTTTTCATAAATTTGCCATGAATTTAGCATCCCCAAGGCTAAAACAGATGTAACTACAGACATTAAAAGTTTTCACATAGCTTTTAAGAACACTTATTCACTCTGGCTAATGTTCTATTAGTCTCTGCATTAGGGACGAATAGATCATCATGATTAACGTACTATGTTTGCGCAATGTGCTTGACGGAAAATTTCTAAACACACGTTTTTAACAACTAAGCCCATTTTTCCTAACTCTCCTGGAGGATGTTAATGTCACATTTTGAAGACGTGCAATTCAGAGTCAGTGAAGCCAATGTGATGATGCCAACATGCAATGCTGCCTTAAAACTCCTCTCTGATCTTGTTAAATCTTTCACACGTCTCACACGTGGTCAGAGAATTAACAGGATAATTCCACTTAAGCTCCTCACTTGCTTAAGCAGACATACATTCTTGCTCTTCCAATCCATTCATAGTTGCTATTCATTTATAGTTCTTTGTATTTCTGCAGTTTTAGGGTTTAAGATCATAGTTCCAAAAACATTTCTGTTTTGGTAAGGAAAATAATATGCAGGTGTCATACCCAGAACAAAAAGGAAAGGAAAAGGAGATAAGAGAACAGGAAACCAGAATACAGCTCTGACACAGTAAAGCATTTCAAATTGTTTCTTCATAAAGTTTCACCCATCACACCCTCTCCATCTTCCCATAAAAAAATATGAGAATGACGTTTCTAAGCTCGATATTCCACAGTTCACATTCTCATCTGCCATGATTTAAATGTCATAATTCAGATCCATGTGTGCCCAAATGAGAACACAGGCCTTAATATTGTTCATCAGATCGCAAGCCCACCTGCTCTCCTGGTTTGTACAGGTCCAGTGACAATTTAGTCATCTATACAAAAGGAGAAATGCCAAAAGGAGAAACTAATTCTTATTTCTACACTCCTGGGATGCAAGAGAACTCAAGTTCGATTACCTTCCAAAAGCACAGATAAGACTTTTAACCTTTGTCTCCACATTCTAGACAGAAAACAAGAGGCTTAAGGGCAGTGTTACTGCCACCTCACAGTTTTCAGTATGTCCAAGTGTCCACATTCTAATGCCAAAATACTAGTCACGGTATTGGTTAAGACCTCACTTCATTTTTTGGTACTGACTGCTATAAAAAAAAACAACAACCAAACAACAAAACAAACGCAAACACTGCAATAATGTAAATGCATTATAGAGAAGGAAATAAGAAGAAAGGCAGGAATTACCAAACCAGATAAACTGCACATTAATATTCGTATGAAAACTCACGCCCGACAGTTCCAAAGAGCAGAACATCATGCCATTCCAACCTAACAAGAAAACCCTGTGTTTCTTGATCTTAGAAGGGGGAATTTTAGGTGTGTTACAGAAACTGGGATTCTTTAAATTTTTCAGTGGTTCGCTGATGTATTGTTTCCTGTGTTAGTCTAACAGATAGTGCAACATCCATTTCCTTGCTCTTTAAATTTGTATTTAGAATGACTTTCCTAGAACAAAGTCCAATGCTAAATAGCAACATCACTGCAACCATCAAGAAAACCTTGCTACCTTGTAGGACTTCCTTCTTCCCAGTTGTTCTCACTTACTGTGCAATTTGTATGGAACTGTTTTTTTTCTTACTGGATATATTTTTGTTTCTAGTCAAATTACAACATGAGGCACTTCAGGCAAACTACATTATTTCCTACCAAGCATTATGAGTTTAACGTGACCAAATATTCATCTCTACCATTGCAAAGCTCAAAGGGATAAAAAAGAAAGTAACCAAGTTACCAAAGCAACTTAGAGAAGCAGAGCACTGCCGGTGACTCACCCGAGTTGGGGTCGGAGTTGCCATCAGCTTCAGTCCTCTTGTCCGGTGAAGCCTGGTCGTAGAATTCGTCCTGCGGCTGAACCAGAGGGAGAGGGTGTGAGATCAGGGTTCCACCACCCACCGGCTCGTGGTCTCCCAGACCACTGTCACTGCAGCTTTCCTGGGAGCCATCGGGGAGGTGAAATGTAACACGGCGCTGGGACTACAAAGAAGAGCACAGGACATGCTGATTAGTGCTCTTCTTTTCTGTTCGGCTGACTCTTGTTTTTTGATTTTTTTTTTTAAACTTTTCACATACAAATAGATTCCTGGCAATGCTCATGAGGCTATTGAGGCTATTGTTATTATCATGTTTGTTGTTTTTTTTTTTTTCTTTGGCTTGCTTTTAGAGCAACCCAGGGAAGATGGCAGGCAGGAGAGCCAAACTTCAAAGGTCTGCACATGCTCATCTGTGAAATAAACTGCTCGTAAGAAAGCAATCAGTGGAAAGTTAGGTATATTTCTCATAATTTTAAAAGCATGATCTAAAAAAATTCCCTCTGAGAAGCACAAAACCATTGCAAACTACATTATGAAAAGCAAACGACATCAGAAAATGTAATACGTATATATTTCTGAGGTTAAAACCTGTATTATCAATGTTCCTACTAGGGCAATGTCCGCCATGTTAAACAAACTAATAAAAATGGTTGTCATCTTCCAGGAATAGAAGGATACATAAATACATATCTATAAGGATATTTAACTGATATCAATTATCTAACTAATATGGATATTTAGGGTTGATAATATATCTGTGAAATCATACTGTTCAGCAAAGAATCACAGAATGCAATGATGGAATAAGTAATTATCACTCTGATAAGAGAAAAATATAAGCAGCATGTACATTTTTCAAAACAACATAGTGAGTGAGAGCCAGAATTACAAATTTTCCTGGACTTCTTAGAAAAACCCCACAGTCGTCTCAAAAGAAAAAAAAAAAAGAAATAAAATCTGCAGCGTACGCTTGGTTTAGTTAACCATTATTGATTTTTGAACCTCTCATCTGGCGAAATAACCCAACTTTGTGAATTGTGGCCACAGAATGATACAGTGATTCCCCATGAGCTCCAGAGCCGATAGCACTGCTGCAAATTGTTTAGCAACCGCGACTGTGGGATTCATGAAAGGAATATTACAGGTCTTCATGGATCAAAATACTGCATCTGTGAAGCACCGGAAACAACTAGTTCAAGAGCATCTCAAGAGAGTGTTTAAATTAAGTTAAGCACATCTTCCCACAGAAATGAGTTTCAGCAGCAGGGAGCCTGAGTGATCTGGTTAGCTAGATTGGTTTAGAATAAAGAAGAGATTCAAAAAGTTTGCCTTAAGCTTAATAACTATTTAGTTTAGTGGTTACTTTCTTATCAGTATTAGCCATTTGAAAGTTATGGGTTATGTCTAAGATAATCTTACAGAGTCGGTAGAGAAAGGGACATCAGGAAGATACTACAACAGGTATCTTCTACTAGTTACCAATTTCTAAGTAGTTAAAATCAGATGTCCCATATCCATCCCAAATCCAAGTGAGTTTTCCTGAAGTTAATGGAAAAAGAATCAGGCCCTGACTCTCCTTTTTTGCCCTGACTCTCTTTTCTTCATATTTCTTTTCTTAATGAGAAAAACCTCAAGTTAATAGTACCAACTGTATATTTGCTTATTAAAAACTATTTGTTAATGGTAATTACTACCATTTTACATGATGATCAATATCCTTTACCAGGTTTCTTTTTATTCGTCTCCCTTGGGTGGACATAGATAGTTGATTAAGTCAATTTTGGATTACTGTGTAATTCCGCACAGAAATAAATTTAATACTACTTGCTCTTGGCTGTGATTTTATAATTAGCATTTTGCTTTTAAGTTCCTTTCCTAGCTTTAGGATTAGAATCCAACTGTAGCAAAACCAAACAGATCCTCTGAGTCATTGAGTTGTATTCATTTACATCAACAGAGGACCTATAGATATATACTATCACTAAGCAAACTTTTACCTCACATTTTGTAGCTTTTTCTTACAACTTCTTCATTATAGAATTGCCACCCTGAACATTTATTTTTGGAATTGCTAGCAGGCTCTTTCCCTTCAATATGAACAAAATAGAAATATAGCTAACTACACAGCTTAAAATCTTCTCTTCCTGCATTTATTTTCAGTAACCCAAATTTAGAGATCTGTTTTTCCAAAGTAAGAATTTATGTCACTAGTAAAATCAGTAAGAAGCACAGGAAAATGAGATTACTTTATTTTTTTTTTAAACTAAAAGACTCTATGAGAAAATATGAATGACTGAGAAAATAAATCCTTCAAGTAGGAGAAGAGATGAAAATTTTAATTTAAGATTCTGCAAAAGAATTAATCCTCTGTAATCAATTAACCCCCCAAATAAACATAAAAATACATAAATACAAAAATATCCATTTCATGAGTTACATAGTAAAAATACTGATCTTGAGTAACAAAAGCTCCTCATACTAACACAAACCTGCTCTGACTCTATATTGACAGGCAACCAGTCAGCCAGTAAAACGTCTCAGGCCTAACACTAATACTTGCAACTTCTTAGCTGATAGTGCTATAAATTTTTAAATCCATACTTTAAATGAGAAGAAAAAAATATATTGGCTTGGCTTTCTGAGCCTCTTACTGAGGACCCCACAAATCATAAAGGATTACAAAAACATCTAAAGGTCACATAAACAGCGATCCAGTTCCAGAGATGATGAACGGACAGCATGCAGTCTGTCAAGGAACTTTAGACTAAGCCCTGCCATCAAAACAACAAGGGGAAAAAGCCTTCTACAAAGAGAAACTCAAAGCAAAGGTTTAAGTTTAGACATATCACGTTAATTGCAAGAGGAGGCTGTCACTCAACCTACTGGGAGCCCATGAGGGTGTTAAGCAATGTGACATGTGGCCACCTCCTCCAGCTGCACTGGTCCAGGACCTGCCTGCCTGACCACTGGAGCCCAGCCCAGTGCCTGGGGACGTGGGATCTCTGCCCTGGCTGAGGGGTGCATCTGCCACTTTCTCCTGTGCACTAGCCAAGCTGCTGCAGCACCGAGACCGAGTGTGTAACCCGGGCACAAACACACAGACACACACAAAGGACACTGACATGGCCACAGCTGTGGCTATACAGCCAATCAAAGACAAGGCGCTCTTCCAGTAGCACCCACATTCAGGACTCACCCCAGACACAGGCACAGACAGCCACATCCCCTCCTCCTCTTGGGCTGGCAGCAGCAGTCAATAGTGCAGCACACACACCACACTCCCCAGGTTCACAAGCACAATGCACATTCATGAATCCCTCCGAGCACCATCATGGCCTCTCTGCCCACGTGGCACCCTTGCCTGGATCCTGGCCTCCCTTACCCGCCCCACGGGTCCCCGACTCACTGGCTGGTCCAGCTGGGTGCTCACTGCACACACGCAGCACTCACACACTCATCCCACAGGCACCCCGCACTCACGGGTCCCTCCCTAATACCAGCATGGACTCTCCACCCATCTGATACCCCTCCTCAGACCCGGGGCCTCCTACTCACCAGCTGGTCCAGATTGGAGTTTGCCAATGTATCTACACACACCCCACGCACACCCAGTTTGGGGAACTTGTACATTGAGTTTCTCCTCTACAATAGTATCAGAGACTCTTCTTTCAGAGGAAAATCCTACAACATGCTCAGACTATGTTTGTATTTATCTACTCCCTCATGCAACAAAATGCAGCTTTGAATTCTTTCTACCTGAAGACAGAATCAAGTTATTCTGAGTAATGAGGTTTATAGTTGGTACAACACTGGGACTAACGATAACAAGTAATTACAATTTTAATTATGCTACAACATATGCAGGATTATATACAGCATGAGATAGGGTTACGGTTCAGGTCCACAAAACGTGGCCAAAATTAAAATCTAAAATCTGTGACATATTAAATGATAAACCATAATTTGGGAGTGTGGGGGGTAGAGGGGGTGTAAATATGGGTTTTCTTCAGGTCCTGAAAAACATCCAGTCTTTATTTTTAATCAAGAAATATCACGTCATCATTATGTAACACCCAAATCTGAAAGGAAAATTCAGTCAAAACAATATGATTTTCACCAGTGTCAAATAAATTTCAACATATAATTCAGACCAGTTTGACTCAATAGGTTTTTGAACCTGGGCTGAGTTTAAAAATCAGGAAAACAGTTGGTATCAGTTACATGGAATCATTCTTCTTTTAATCACCTATTGCAGCAGATTCTATAAAGCTCATCCAGGTGAAGCATGACTTCACACCCACAAGAGATACAGAGAAGAATTAATTCCATATCTGAGATGGCGATAAAGGATAACAAACTCTGGTGCTGATAAAAAGACACTTCAAATGTAATAGGAGGACATTTTTTTTTCTGTTTTCAGACCAGGTGGTCAGCCAGACAATACTTTTTTTAAGCATAATAACAACCAAAATTATATCAAATCAACCATGCATGAAACTAGTCTAGCTGCATCTGTCCTGCTACAACAAAAGCAAACACATATCTAGTACTTTCTAACAGTTGTAATTTCTGGAATTACTGGATATAAGTAATACCTGCGGTACTTGTAAATGCAAATAATCAACAAGATCTCTTGGGCGAAGGGGAGGAATGGATGGTAGAGGGTAGGGATATTCCTAATCTTATTGATCAAGCACAGAAAAGTAGACCCTGTGCTTGATATAGCATATAGAATTTTTATTAATTACAATATTTTATTTAGAGATAATAAAAACATTTTAAAAATATATTTTAATCTCAGGTTCTCATTTTCCCTCCTGTCTTTTTTTTCTATTTCTATTTTCTATTTCTATTTTCTATTCTTCTGTCCTGGTTTTTTCATGTCTGTTGTCTCGATATGAGGAATTCAGTGGTGCCCAGTGACGGGACAGGTAATAATGGGCACAAACTGAGATACAGGAGGTTCTGAACATCACGAAACACTTTTTTACTGGGAGGGTGACTGCGCACTGGCACAAGTGGTCCAGAGAGGTTGTGGAGTCTGCCTCCTTGGAGATACTCAAAAGCCATCTGGACATGGTCCTGGACAATCGGCTCTAATTGTCCCTGCTTGACTTGGGGGGGTTGGACCAGATGGCCTCCAGAGGTCCCTTCCAACCTCCACCATTCTGTGATTCTGAGAATTCTAATTGAAAATAAAAGAAAATCTACAAATATCTGGAGCAGTTCCATAATTTTCCAGTGCTGAAAGCATAATGTTGTACTGAAGTACTTTATTTCTGACAATCCTAGTTGTATAAAATGTATTCTGATGCCAGAATTTATAATTTTATCCCATAAAAATCTATTGCTTTGGAAAGTGGTATAGAGCAATAAATATACAAGAATTGGTAGGAATTGTACCTCAGCATGGATTTCTAGAAATGGTGGGTCAATACCAGTGAGGTTTGTGCACCGCTTGTGAGGCTAAGCTTTTTGCTGCTGCCTCATTTTCCCAGAAACCTTCATACACAGGCAGAAAGCGGGCTGTAAATAGTGTAAGTTATTTTGTTGATCTGAGTGCTGAAAGTTGGAAGTAGAGGAAAGACCATGCCCTGTGACATCGAGTGTTTGAAATGTCCTATGGCAGATGAATTATGAGCTATGTTGGAAACAGAACTTTAATGTAGGAAGTATAAACACTAGTTTTCAAAACTGTTCAGTGCTTTGCATTGTATACTGGCTTCTAAAATGCATTTTACTTCCAATTATGTGCTTGAATCAAATAGCAAGTTACAGAAATTAGCATTAAGAGGAGCTTTTCCATGGTGAGATTGTTTTATTCTGAAAACCAGACTTTCAAGCTTTGTACAACTATCGCATTGTTTTTGCTAATCAGGGATCCAAGAAATAATTATACTATTGTTCCATTGCTGAATGTCTCAAAGGGACAGATTTGGCTGCAGATCCTATCCATTGTTATAAAACAAGCTATAATTAAAAAAAACGTTTCTACATTTGTTTGTCTCAAATAGAACCTGCTGGATTTTAACCAAATGAGGTGGCTGCTGAGTGTACAAATCAGGTACTTTAAACAAAACCGCTCAATATAATTTTAAGTTAAGAGCCTTGATTTCTGTCCATAATTTTCCAGACAAGCAGAAGTCACCAAAACATCTGATTCATAGCAAGTCAAATTAAGCTTTACAGAATGGGCCATGTGTTTGCATATCAGAATATAATATTCAAGTATGACACATCTTCAATTGTCGTTGAGATCTCTTATTTCAGATGTAGATATTTGCACCAACAAAAATTCTTTCCCTTTCCTTTCTGAACTATTATTCCATACTTTGTGTTATGAATATTATGAAGGAAAAACAAAGACAAAGAAAGCATTTGGGAATATTTTCCTTATGGAAAGAATGTTGATATGGAGCTTTAAAGAAAAACTTGGAAAAATAATATACTTTTATGGAAAATAAACAGAAGAATCTATACATGACATACTTTACTGAAACTTAAACCCCACTCATGAATAAAGAAGTCAGAGAAGAAATATGATAAAATAAAATCAAGTGTAAACAGTAGACAAATACTCTAAAAAGCCTATGGAATGGTGATGATGAGGAAGATACTGTTTCTGCACAAATTTAAGAAAATACTGTAAGGACACAAGAAACGCTTCATTGGAGGTCCTCTGTAGAAGATGTCTGTTTGATAAAGTTTGTTCCTCTTAGGATCAAAACAAAGACTCCTGGTTCATGTACTAAAACATGGACCTCTTTTTTTTTTTTATGAGATCAAACCTGTAAAAAGAAGAAGTCAACTCACAACAAACAGACTAAGAGTAGTCTCGAAGGGGAAGAGAAAATATCTGCTAGGCACAACCAAGCTTTAAAATATAGTTTTAACAAACTATAGTCTAAACATTTCTTGTCTCATAAGATAAATCATATTTTCCTCTTAATTTCCTCTGCTGGAAGAAAAACAGTGCACCTTTTAACGTGGCAAAATTGTGATCTGGGATAAGGAGATTATTTTTAAACTAAAATACAACAGGAAACTTACACAAAAAAATATCTGTGTTTGTATTTGCTCCACAGAAAGAATTATCAAGGTTTTTGAATAAATGTATGGTCGCTGTATTAGTTTGTTTTATAAGTAAACAATGGTTTGTTACATATTTTTTTCTGTTCTGATCGATTTAATGAAAGCCCCCTAAAATCTATAATCTAGCTTTTCCTTTCCAAAAGATGAATAAAAATGTATTTCTGGACTGTGACTTTCTTTGAAAGTGTGTAGCTGTAGTTTATCTCGTAAGAAGGTCACAAAGCACCTCAAATAGGGCTTTGTATAATTCAGCTTTGTATAATTCACTTTGTATAATCCAGCTCAGTGATCACTAATACAATTTTTCTTCCCTCGTGTTTCACTCAAACTTACAAAAGAATATGAATCTGAGATAAAATCATTCTACTTCCTTAGTAAAAGTCATCATTGCTTCTCTCAGACAGTCTTGGCTCAACTCTGCATTATGTACAAATTGTGCAGTAGATCCCTGCAATTTGCTAAGAGAAAAAAGGTTTGGTTTTTTTTGACTACATCTAAACTAAACTCGCTCATGCAGTCCCGATGGCAGTCCTTATTCAAGGTTCCTACATGCATCACAGGATAATCCATTCTCCATGCCCATCTTGATATCTTACCCACAGACCAAGATAATGGAGACAGATAAGTTTTCCATCAATCTCTCAGGCTAAACTAAGAACAAAAAAAGAAAAAACAATTCATACTGCACCTTCTTGCTACATCCTCATACCACGCTACCCATACAAATAGCTGGAATGGTTAGATATTTACTTCTCCCCCCTCTCCCCCCCCTCAAGGTGACAGTGCTAGTACTGATTTCAGAACGTAAATTGTTGCTATACCACACAATTATTTGATTCCTTTGATCATCTAAGGAACCTGAAGGTGCACAAGTTTATGGGACCTGATGAGATTCATCTGTGGGTCCTGAGGGAACTGGCGAATGAAGTTGCTAAGACACCATCCATCATATTTGAGAAGTCGTGGCAGTGTGGTGAAGTTCCTGCTGACTGAAAAAAGGGAAACATAACCCCCATTTTTAAAAAGAGAAAAAAGGAAGACCCGGAGATTGGAGAGACATGGATTTGATGGATGGACTACTTGATGGAGAAGGAATTGGTGGGATGGTCAGATTCAAGAGTTGTGGTCAACGGCTTGATATTCCAGTGGCGACAGGATGGGTGGCATTCCTCAGGGGTCAATATTGGGACCTGTGCTATTTATCATCTTTGTCGGGGACATGGACAGTGAGACTGAGTGTGCCCTCAGCAAGTTTGCCGACAACACCAAGCTGTGTGCGTGGTCAACACGCTGGAGGGAAGGGATGCCATCCAGAGGGACCTCGACAGGTTTGAGAGATGTGCCCATGAGAACCTCATGAAGTTCAACAAGGCCAAGTGCAAGGTCCTGCACTTGGGTTGGGGAAATCCCAAGCACAAATATAGGCAGGTGGGGAATGAATTCAGAGCAGCCCTGAGGAGAAGGACTTGGGGGTGTTGGTGCATGAAAAGCTCAACGTGAGCCAGCAATGTGCACTTGCAGCCCGGAAAGCCAACTGCATCCTGGACGGCATCAAAAGAAGCGTGGCCAGCAGGTCGGGGTGGGTGATTCTACCCCTCTACTCCGCCCTGGTGAGACCACACCTGGAGTACTGCATCCAGCTCTGGAGCTCCCAACATAAGGACATGGACCTGTTGGAGTAAGTCCAGAGGATGGCCACAAAGATGATCAGAGGGCTGGAACACCTCTCTTATGAAGACAGGCTGAGAGAGTTGTGATTGTTCAGCCTGGAGAAGAGAAGGCTCCTTATAGCTCCTTATAGCTGCCTTCTGGTACTTAAAGTGGGCCTACAGGAAAGATGGGGAGGGACTCCCTGTCAGAAGTGTAGTGATAGGAAAAGCTGTAACAGTTTTAAACTGAAAGAGGGTAGATTTAGATTACGTATTATACAGAAATTCTTTACTGTGAGGGTGGTAAGACACTGGAACAGGTTTTCCAGAAAGGTTGTGGATGTCCCACCTCTGGAGGTGTTCAAGGCCAGGCTGGATGGGACATTGAGCAACCTGGTCTAGTGGCAGGTGTCCCTGCCTATGGCAGAAGGGTTGTAATTATGTGATTTTCAAGGTCCCTTCCAGCTCTAACCACTCGATTATTCTATGATTCTTCTGCTCAATTTTGCAGTACTAAGATTTCACTGAAGCCAGTAAATTACTGTAATATATTAACAGAAAGCATAACTACAACAACCTATTATATGTCTCTTGCTAATTAGGCTGCAGACAACTGGTGTTTTCTTCAGGGTGAAAATATTGCCAGTTACAGTCTGCCCACTGACTGGGGAGGAAATAATTGCTTGATGGTCCCTAGCACATTAAACATAGGAAGCAAACAGCCCTTCCGGTTGGGGGTTGTTTTAGTTTTGCAGAGTCAGTGAATGAAGAAAGTCCTGCAGTCAAATCCTATGGTTTCAGTCAGCTTTTAAGGTAATATCACTTTCTTCCTTTGTTTATGTAGTGACATTGCTTCATTTTATTTCATGAAACTATAGTCTTTGGGCCACAAATTCTGTATGGGTTTTGTTGGATTTTTTTTCTTTTTAATTGAACACTCTAAAGACTGACAAACCTTTAACTAAAGACACTAAACACAGGATTATCATATATATGATACGATTTTATTTTAAGTTTCGCCTTCCTAATATCCATTTAGAAGGTAAACACTCCTTTTCCTACTAAGCATTGTTATCTACATATGATCATCTTGACTGCAAGGTAAATTTGACCTAATGGGAAAGCTGAGTGTTACAATTTAATCTAGTCTAAATCAGAGTATTAACTTGTTCAACTTGGGAGTCTGGTAAAATACTAATAAATTTTTAACATTTTCAGTCTTAGCCCCTGTCCTCCTGAATTAATCGTTTGAGACTCAAGAAATCAGTTCTAAGTCTACAATTACACAAATTAATATCTCAGATGCATGGAAAGGCAAGTGGGGGGAAGAGATGGAAACTGCTGTACATGATAAAACATAAAAGAAAATAGTCAGGTGTGCTACCAGTAGACAACTAAGCTAATGCTCAGAAACATTATTCACCCAAATGGTAGACACTAGTAAACCACAGTTTGCTAAATTTATTACATGTTTCTTACCACAAACTCCGTGGAAAGCAACCCTGAGAAAATATTCATTAAAATGTCATAATTTTGTAGATATTTGTTAAAAATTCATATTGTATCTAGGACTGTTTTCTAAACATATTTGTAGTTAATTGAGAAATACACGTAGGTCCAGTGAACATTCATGCCATCCTAAAATATATATGATTGTAAAATAACATTAAGTGTCTTTTTGAGGTGTCTGTACTCAATAATTGACTATAGATGACTAGGTAAACTTAGGACATATATTAGAAGACTTAAGGCATATTAATCCCTTTGACAACTTTGTTATACTCCTTGACAGTAGAGAGACCTGAAATTCAGAATTTTCAAATTTAAATGCCCAAAGTTAACCTACCAGTAAAAAAAGATATATCTTGCATTATGTTCATAACTATTTAGACTCCCAACTTTAGATATTCATCACCTGAAATTTTAGTTTCCATTAAGTATTTAGGATACAAGAACCTGACAAAACAGATCTCACCAGCAAAAAGATACTGCACTGACCGTGAACTGCCGTACCTGTCTCTCTGGCACATTTTATAAGAAGAGCTTATTTGTATTACAGCATGCAAAGAAAATCACATATAAACAATTTAGTTGTAATAGAATTATATTTTATGTGATCTTTAGTAATTTAAAGACTTCGGTGATCTTCAATTTATTTGTTTACTTTGATTTTGGTGATGAGCTCCTCCTAGCAAGACAGATAACGCACGTTACAAGTGCACTCAATTGAAGCAGCACTGCAGAAGCACTGTACCAATTATAACAATAACCAGCATAACTTCTCTACACTCTCAGAAGTTTTACATTAGCAAAAGCATGTGTTGATCAATAATGTATATGAACTACTAAAATGTAGAAACAGCTGTTGCTGAAGTTTTACAATTTTAATTATAATAATAAATTTGCCCTGATTTACATTCTGTGAAACTCATCTGGATTTGGTAAAGTGAACATGGTAATAAAGTTTCTGGGACTTTATTTTAACTATAAATTACATTTTTAAATGTGAGAAAAAACAATGGATGATATTTCCCATCTGAGGAACGTACATTATGTGGAGGTTGCTTATAAAAACAACTTGCTATTGTCTTATATGAATGACATAAAATAATGAAAATATTGACTGCTATATTTGCAATTATATTTATAATATTAATATAAATCATGCTTATAGTATTTAATGAGTTACAGAAGGATTCCTTCAACTAAGATTTATTAATTGTATCGAGTAAACTGATACATGTGGTATCACGTCAATAATTCTTGATACTGCATCTTATTGTTGAAGCTGATAATTACTGCGTTATAGAAGTGCTGTGTATTTATGCTTTCATCGTGGTCAGTCACTACAGAAGATATGCAGAGTTATGCAGTACCAGGAAGCAGGAAACTTTCCAGTCATCTTCAGGAAAAAGAAAGATGTGATAAAAACCCCTTTAGTATTCCGTTCCATTAGCATTCTTTAGTATTGCATATAACCTTGGAAATCAAGCAGGCCAGAGCTCTTGTGTAAAGGTAGCAATCTTTTGTCTGGGGCGACACTGCCCTTGCTCTATATTATAACTAACTTCAAGATTTGAATGCTTCGTTTTTAATTGTGTATATAAGAGGAAGAAAAACATACTTCAAAATCCACAGATTTTGCAGCAAATGACCGGCTGTCCACTAGGAAATGTTGTATCATAGAGCTTTAAAGGTAGCCAGATTAACACTGTTTTAAAAGAAATATAAAAGAAGAAAAAAAGAAAATCTGAAGCCCTTTAACCAGCACACTCCAAACCAACCAGTGCTTATATTGACATCATTATGTCAATCTTCACTTTTATTTATGTGAGTTTGAGGAAATGCAATTAAGACCTTATTTCTCCTCAATAAAGTAAGGATTAATATATGCAGAAAAAAAAAAAGAATTCACATAACGATTTTAAAGATATAACCTGTATCAGCATGGAGGCGGGAGGAGGGCAAGGAAGGGGGCTCTCAATTTAGGGATGCTGTAGGGGGAATAGTACATTAGAACATTGCCTCCTGAACTAGCACTAGTGTGTGTAACGGGTATCTGTCACTGACAGCTCACTGGGTTACAATTACTTCTGAGTCATCAGTCATGTCTTCTCCTGCAAGCACAGAAAGCAGAAACAGCAGCAGCATTGCCCTTTGAGGATAAGACCTTTTACATGCTATGATTCCAGAAAGCAGCTGTACATCTATTAACACAATGGACACTATAGCTGTCACATTAGATAAATGGATCCACATTGGAAATGCTGAAAGTGGACATGATTGTCAACCATAATACAGTTAAGCTGGTGCATCCTGGGAAAGATGCAATTTCTGTAATATTTTAATTTTGAAACTAATATTATTATCCCAATCAATTGCACACACTGTAAGTTAATTAAAACACCCCTGTTAAAACATATCTGCGTCTCTACTAGAGAAGGACGTAGACAATAATGGTTTTGCACCATAAAAACCTATGTTTTGTTACTTGGCACAGGAAACAGTTTGCTAAGAGCAGATTTCTAAATTTATTTTGTTTTCTTTTCTTATTTGAACCCCCAAAGCTTTGGAGTTTTCATTTTTATATGCAAACGTGTGCTACAGAAAATCAAAAAATAAAGAAATCCCCAGCTTTTCACTTTGGATTCTTCAAAGAACAATACATATTACAATACTGACTACAAATTCTTCTTCCACCACATATAACACACATGACTATCTGCCTGCTAATATCTTATCATGTGAAAGTTTGGAAAACTAAATCCACAAAGAATGTTGGGACTTTCAGTGGTTGAATGGGCTGCTTTGTTTTGATAATAGGTCTTTCATTCCTGTGCCATGTTGACTATTGGAGTAAATCTCTATTACATAAAATTATAGTGCCAAATAAGACGCAAAATGAAGAGTAAGCATCGTAAGGTGTTTCCACACAGAGATTTCTAGAAAAAAAGTATAAAAGATGCTTCATCAGCTTAGCCAGTAAGAAAGCTAAAGTCTCATTTATTAACAAACAAGATGAAAAAGAAAGGGGAAAAATAAGGCCTTTTTGCATGGAAATCAGCTACACAGAGAAGACAGTGGTACTACTGTACTATCACAACAGCAGATACTTCACAGGTATCTTACTGTGAGAGTAACTAGTTAGAAATGTATTTTCTGCTGTCCTCAAGTAAAAGTGAAATGAGAGCTGACAAGAATCACTATTATTATTAGACTTCATCCAATTTTCAGTATTTTCCACAAATTACATATGGCAAGCTCTTGACACATTGAAAGTTACAGAGAAAACAAGAACTCTGACTATCTGGATAGTTTTGGAAAATGCTGCCAATGCCATGGGTCCCCTTGGAACAGGATGAAAGATAAGTTTGATAGTCCCTGCTCATGTTCTGGTGTTGATGATCAAACCTAATTTGTGTCAGCTGAGCTTAACATTAGTAACGTGGACTCACATTGGTGAATTTCTTTCTTTCAGTGGTTTGAAAGAAAGTCTTTGAAGTCACATCAACTGATGTTAATAACCATCTACTTCTGCTTAGCTTCTACTGGAAATAGATTCATTAAGTCATGTATTCAAAACTACAGACCTTCGTACTCGGCCTGTGACTACTCCAACATTATCTGTCTACAAAACTGGAGAAAGCAGGACATTGGGCAGCTACTTTGGACGTAAAGCGTTTAGTGATTGGTGCATATTTTTTTTCAAATGTACATACTAGCAAGTTTCTCATTTCACAGAATTTGCTGGATGCCATCACCTTTGATCCCACTGTTTAAAACTGATGTACTTATTTGTGCACTTTCCACCTAGAGCACCCGACCATGTCTATTAATACAGATAGCCAAAGACTGCTGACTTTTGAGCCCAACGTTTACTAACATTTCAAGGGTAATTTACATGTATTTTGCAAATGTTAGCTTTTCATTAGGCAAACTGACAAGCACAAACCTTCTGTTTCACATTTTATTTTATGCAACAACATTAATTTAAATAAAAGCATGAAAAACACAGAGACACAAAGGGATGAAATTGCACTTCACAAAAATATTGTAAAGGTATATATACACATGCCCTGTGTGTCTTTGTTTGCCAGAAAATAGTAAAAAAAAAGAAGTTCAAAGAGGTTGTATCTAAATCTAAACCGATGTTTTACAAGTATTGCTGTTATGTCACAGTATGTTCTATGTTACATCACATGCTATCTACAGAACAGACAGGACATGTTTCTGAGTGAGAATTCAGCACTAGAGCAAATATTAAATATTTTAAATCTATTTAAGGGCAAATTGAACTAATATCAATTTCTTACATAGTAGTAGATCAGGATCCTGTATGATATGCACTACTATGACAGATGGAAGAAAGTGCATGGTGGTACTTTGAGATTTAAGGTGTTATCAAGCTATAGAATACATCACAGAGCTCAGTGCCTGTGGAAGCCACCTTATCTCAGTCTTCACAGGTTGACAAGGCACATAAAGAAAGCATCCAAACCCCCTGATTTGAAGTTTATTGTTGACAGATCACAGATATGGAAGTCTGAGATATTTCCACAGGAACTGCAAGTTGGGTGATAACTAGTCAAAAATGACAGATAACCACGCCCACTTCAGCAAGAATCTGAAAATGGAAGCTTTTTTTTAGAGAGAATGAGCAGAGGAAGGAGCTGTCATTATTACATTACAGTTACTAATAATTCAAAAACGCAGTGAAAATAACAGGGAAAACAACTTCAAGGCTGAGAAAATTCTCTGAAATGGAGACTTTAGTACATGTTCACATAATTTTGAATTTCATTTCTAGAAGGAATAAACATGGACATAACCTAGAATTTAGTAAAGTAACTGGAAACTTTCTCACTGATATCTATGGGATTAGGATTGGTCTAGCAGCATCTTCACAAGTTCTAAAGCTAATAAAATCCCAAGTTTTTCCTGTCAACTAGGAGTCGATGTTCTGAATGTTTCTGACTTTACCAACCTTTTCAATCTAAATTATGTTACACACAGATATTATATTTTGTTTTGAAGACACTCATCATACATAATCTACTTTCTTTGCCTTATAGTGTTGGATTTTCTTTTCCAGTGTGTGCTAATAAGTGTTCTATGGATATACAAATTTAAATCTGATTATGGCTTCTTAAACAAGCTTTAAGTATATTAAACAATCACTTAGGTTTGACAGTAAGTGTTTTTTGGGTCAGTGTTTTGTGTGTGTGTAGATTCCTGTGCTTGAACCTCTTAGAATTAATTAGATATATATTCTTTTAATAGCTTATCTCTTTAGTTTCTAAATGGAGTTCAAATTCTTATGTGTAATTAATTAACTAAATATGAAGCATACCCTCAACTTCTGAATTACACAATGGCCAAAAAATCCTAGTCAAAAATTATGCTGCAGTCAAAGTGAGATCAACATTTCAGTGTGAAATGACATACATGTTTCATTAAAGGCCAAATCCTGCAGTTATTCTTCAGAAGGTCATGGAGGCCTTGCACTGCAGCAGGGATTGCTGATTTCACCTACAGGTAATTATTCCATTAATACCTCCATTATGCAAAGACAGAATGGCAAAACTACTAAAAGTGTCAAGCATGCATCACGTGCTCATGTATAAGCAGGTTATAGAATAGTTATAGGAGTCCTACTCTGCGCAGATGTATTCCCTTTGCTCCTTATAACAGCACACGCTTTACACCAAGGCAGGGTGACAACAGCTATAACAATGTACTGGAGAAAAAGAGCAGGTAGGCTAGTTAGATCAGTGTTTTTCATATCAGGCATTTCTCTGGAAGATATCCTGGAATTGGGGAAAAAGCATGTAAGTCTACATTTGGAAAAATACGTATCACAAAATCATCTTTTTCTATGGGAATAGTCATAGATAATATTTATCGTAACTATTTTTATTGAAAGGAATACAACCAAAAGTATTAAAGAATTCATTCTGCACCTAATGCAAACAAGACCCTAAAACATGTATATATAACAGATTAGAGAAATGCCTTGTGTGCACTTTGAAAAAGACCAGAGGGTATGGGCTTTGCTCCGGAGAGGCAAGGTTATTTAACATTATTGCTTAGGAAAATGCACAGTTCAAAATTTCTAGAACCGAAACTAGAAACCCTCTGGATAATGTATTTTTAATAGCAGCCCTAATAACAACAGTAAAAGTAACAAAAATAATCCAGCATCAAACTGTATATTGTTAACTTCTTAATGATGAAGGCAAGTGTTTCCCACACTAGGAAAAAATTGATATGGTACATGCCTTGGGTTGACAGATGGAAGGAAAAGAAAGACAGATGTGCTATAATTTCTTGATTTTTTTTCCTTTCGTCTTTTTTTTTTTTTTTCCATGAGATGACTATCATGCATAGATGAAACTGCTTACTCAATAACACTGGCTACAGAAGTTCACCAGAGCAATAATGCCAAATATCCTTTAGGACTTTGCCCACTAGTATCATCTCAAATGATATTCAGTAACAAGAAAAATAACTAACATCTGGCACTTTCCTTAGAAATGGCAAAACACCAACCAGGTCCAGTTTGTGCAGCCCTTGTAGAGGGGACCATCTGGAATGCTAGCCTGAATCTTAACAATTAAAATCAGAGGCCAGGTCAGACAAGTAGCATCTTAAAGAATTCATGATACTGAGTTTCTAAGCTAAACTGAAAATGACAGAGAAGCCCACATGTGAGAGGATATAAGTAGTCATTCTCACCCAGGGGATGAAGGGTGATCATGTGGTTAACTACAGGACATGGAGTTAGAACACTGACTCTGTGACAGATTTGGTGCGTAATAAAATGTAAGTCGCTGTAATCAATAGAAAGTTTCCCATAAGACTCAGAATCAGGTACCTGGGGTCTATCTTCCAGGTACTGAGGATCTCCTGATGGTGGCCAGCTGCTGTCAGCTGTCAGTGATGTGAAACACTCAACGTTTTTGCTTATTGATAAGTAGGAAAGATCATTGCCTTTTTTTTTCAGCTAGGCATGATGCTTATGAAAGCTAACATGATATTTGCAAATGAATTTAAGATGCTAAAATGGCAAATGCTATCCAAAGAACAGATATTTTATTGTTTTATAATTGGAGGTAGGAGAAATGTTTATAATTTCCATTTACTTGATTATAAAAGGCTTAACAGGGAGCAGGGGAAGGATGGAAAAGAAAACAGAAGAGTGGCACTGTGAGAGGTAATACTCAAATAATACAAGAAAGAATGCTGTTTCTTCACAAAATTTACAATCTGATTGAAGACTGGATGAAGTAAAGACAACAAGAGAACCATAGGGAAATAACAAAGGTAGCAGTAACAACTCCACATGATTACTATGGTTAGCTTTGTGTCCCCCTTGATGGATCTAAATCATTATGCTTTTTTTCTAGTTATTTCTGGGGATATACTTTCCTTCCCAAAAGAAAAACAAAACAAAACAAAACAAAACCAACCAACCAAACAAACAAAAAAAAAACACAAAAAAAACCCCAGCAGATCTCCCTTGCTTTTTTTTTTATCACCTATTGCTCTTTCCTTTAATCTCCCAATTTCACTTTTATGATGATGAATTTTACTTTAAGGTATTCCTTTTCATGCTTAAGTTTTTTAAAACAATTAAAAAAAATAGAAATTACATTTACTCCTCTCCACTTTAGATATTTCCTTGTAAAATCCAGTAGTTATCTACCTGCAAACAGCTAGGGCATCTGGGAAAATAAACATAGGAAGACCCATTATCAAGTAATGGTGAGAACAGGATAGTCTGCATAAACACTTCTATTAAATGTTTGTGAAAACACCTAAATGTAAGTTTTCCAATAATTACGGGATTTGTTTTAATCTTGGAAGAGGTCATTAGCTTGTGATACCACTCAGCTGTGTTTTCAGGATATCCTTTATTGCCACCTTAAAGGCATTTTTAACTAAGATTTCTTCAAATATACAAAAATCATTACTAAAGTATATGATACCATACATGAGTAATCCACGTGAAACCACAGAACCATTCATTTCTGGAAAATTATGAATATTTTACATGCTACATGATATGGACATTTTTCTATGATAATATCCAAATATTGCTTATGTAAATAATGGTGTAAAACTCCTCCAAACCAGCACCTCGAGAACCTTTTTACTCAATCCTAAACTCAAATATGACAAAGGTGCGTGTTGTGCCAGCCTCCAGAATAAATACTTCAAACAGTACCAATGACATTTTTGGCTGGTATCTAGCACAAAGACCCTCTATGTTTACTTGTGATTGTGTTTAATTTCATATTGAGATGATTAATCAGAGTACATGTCTTTATTTTCTGCTGTTTTAACTTCAAGAAATGATCTCTTCTGGTTTTATCCTATTATAAGGATCGTTACAAAAATGGGAAACAATTAACACTGGGTTTAATGTGTGAATGCCATAGAGCTGAAGTAATTGCACTCAAGGTCTGCTAACTTTTTAATCAGGCATTTGGTTGCAAGCTGCTCACAATTGATTCTGAGAGAACAACTAACACAATCTAGGCAGAAAAAGCAGGTGTGCCAAAAAAGCAGACATGTTGGCAAAACCAATGAAAGAGTCTAGAGGGTAAAAGAAGAAAAAACTAATGGAAAATTCGTCTTAAAAGACTTTTGCTTGGGATTCAGTCATAACTGAGTGAAATTAATTGAAGCAAATGAGCATAGAGAGAGTTTTTTGACCAAAATAATTAAGAAATATGAACAGCAAAACCACAAAAGCTCAGCCTAGAGAAGACTTGCCAGTCAGAATCTTAGTGAGCAGAATTAATTAGATTGGGGAGTTGAAATTTTCACATGCATTTTGCTAAATAAATAAATAAGAAATACCATGAGAGGTTTCTGGAATTACAATTAGAACATTTACTATTCTCAGCATTTATGCTTTGTTTTGGAGAAAAGAACAGATCCATTTTTATTTCTATTTGTTAAAAATATTTTTTTTTCCTTTCTCTAATAAATCTGTTCTCCGTGATTAAGAGAGTCCTGAATTCAAAAGTGCTTACACAGCTTAGCACTAGGTGGACTTATAAATTACATGTGTTGAGGAAGACTATGCTACACACACAGGTCTATGGAATCACAACAATCAAAGAAGTAAGTGCATCACTTGCAAGAATGTAACATAAATGGAAATTGCATGCTTATATCACTTTTCAAGTGAAAATACCCCTCCCTGGTTCATATACAGTACTATAACAGTAAACTCTTTTCAGGATTGTCCTTAAGGAAAATTTGATTAGGTTTATATGTTTGTGTACCATCTTCAAGGTCTGCGGGTTGTTTTTTGTTTTGTTGTTTTTTTGGTTTTTTTTTTAATCAATATCTTTAATTAAATCATCTATGTACCTAATTTCAATGATTTTGGCACACTTCTATACAAAATCCTTAGTTTATATAACCTTATATAACAGTTCTGCATCAGGATCTTGACCAAACCCCCCAAAACTTCTAGATTAGAAACAAAACAAAACATGTTGATGAACCTTGTTAATGCAAATCAGGAAAGAATCTCACTTGTGAACCAGTAAACACCATCCATCTCGGAAAAAAAGAAAAAAAAAAACCCACCCTAGAAAATAGGTAATGCAAGAGGTTTGAAAGGATTATTTCACAGATATCTCTGAAAACCTTGCATAAATAACATTTTTTAAAAGACTGACAAGTAACAGGATTGAGCTGAAACCCAGGCATTTTTAAAACAAAAATATTTTGCAAATCCTAATCCTTCTGCCTAGCAACAATTTCCCTGTAAACTCCAGAAACATGTTTCCTATCTTTTAGGCACACTTTGGTGAAGAAATGACTAATATGTCAGCTTCCATGCTTTGCTATTTCTAAGGCAAAGCAGGCAATGATGACTTAGAACTAGACTAATATGTTATATTAAAAGTAAGGGCATCTAAACATTCTAAACCCTTTTTTTTTGTTTGTTTGTTTTGTTTTGTTTTTTAGACAAGCGAATCCTACCAAGTACAAGATGTATTAATTCACTTAGATAGAGAGTCATGGTATACAGATGCCCACATCAAAACACATGGATCCAACAGAGTCACTTCAACTACTTTTAGAGTTAGGTGAGTACAGAAGTGGTAGGATATTAGAAACTTTAATCATTGCCCTATTTGCTTTAATCAATAGCATCATCTGTTCTCAAATTGTTTACCAATATTTGAAAACAGCAAGTTACAGCAGCTTGGGCATCAGCAGAGCAAAATAGCAAGGATAGCTTCTAGCTGAGGCAGATGGCCCAAGATGCCTAAAAGTATTTCTTTCTTCCAATGCCTAAATGGCAGTGATTATGCGAAGCAATACCCAGTTCAATGGCCACTATCTCACCTTGGGATAAGTATGGAAGAATAGTCACATATTTGTGAATCTGCCAACACTCCAATGACAGCTTTTTCTCTTTCACCTTCCTTCTAACAGCTATCGCTCAGTCACTCTACTGTCTGTCATCTGCAGGTGAAGGGTTTTACAGAAATGAAAGGCAGTGGTCTGGCACAGGGCCACTCACACACTCTCACAAAGAGACCCTTAATCATAAGGGACTTTCACATCTCTCTGATCTGGGAGCAATTCAGGATAGATGCCAGAAGGAAGAAGAACAAAGAAACCAGCATTTGAAAATTCACTCAGTGGCTTGATAATACTGCTGAGATGGCTTTTGCCAGATTAAACAGACATGCTCCTTTAGACCCTAAATATTGCTCTGAAACTAATTCCCCAAGCATTGTCCAGGGTTTAACAGGGGTTGGGATACCAACAATCAAACTTTGAAGTAATTCTTCAAATTCCAGCGGAGTTGGCTGCAGAGACAGCTAGAATATTCAGGTCTTTCCAGGCCAAGGAGAGAGAGGGCAGTTTGATTTCTTTGCAATTGTTGTCTTTAAAGGACTTGGACAAAGCAATTCCAACACGACAGCTTATTTCTAAAACACTTTAAAGTAAAGCATAGGTGTGGGGGGTAGTGAACTAGCTGATATTTTTTTAATGGTGCCTACATTCAGCACAGTATTCTGACACTTTAGGAGAACACTACCGGAGCTGCAATACATTAGTGAAGCCTGACAGGGTAAAGATCTTCCTTCACTTGCCATTTTGTTTTGAAGTGACAAGAAAGCTACAGGCAACAGAGGATTTCAAGACGAGGATTCTATCTGATACTCACATGAAGCATCATTGTATGCAATCCTCTAAGTGATGTCAATAATACAAACTATAACTGTGTATAGGCAGAAAAACATCTTTTAAAAATCTTTGAAGCATATTTTGAAAGTGGCTAATGCTTTAGCTTCCTACATGCCCATACTCACCTACAAAATTCCTCTGACACACTCAAATGTTAAAAGAACCCATTTACCTATCTATGTTCATTCAGGTGAATGCTCAGCAGGATCACTTTCTTGTGATGTTTCTAGTACTTGGGTTAATTTCATTACACTCTGTGAGATACTCATCATAAAGAAATATCAGGATATCAAATTGCAATGTAATACTGAATTCCAGTCCACTTATATGGGTGAATCAAATTAATGTCAATCTGGGAATTTGCTCTGAGTTATTAGTGAATATATTCACTCTTTCCAGGCCCTTATCAGCTTCTGCAGAATCTAAGTTGTTTTTTTTTTTTTTTTTAAATCTGAATAGAAGGTCTCAAAACCATAAACTGAATGAAGGCAATGCGGTGCTTGCTTTCTAAATCAGCGGACAGGCAGTTGGAGTGCCACTGCTATAACCCAAAGATTTGACAGGCTACAGCAGAGTTAAAACTGACAAGAGTCTTTTGTCATATTTTCCTGCTGCTATTCAAAACTCTCTGAGCAGTAGGAGACTGACGAGAAGGAGGTTAATTTTGCTCTGCAGCAGTTTAGACTGTGAAAGACGGAAGAAAATAAACACTATAGGACTGCTTCATTCCTGTAAATTGCAGCACATGTGATTTGGGGAAGATGAGTTAGGAAGGCAGCTACTCTTTCAACCAGACTTCGTAATGTTTTTAAATGGAGGGCGGAGGGGTGGTGTTTAATTTCTTTATTTCTTTCCTTTTAACAGTAAAAATCCAGGAAAACACGGACAAATGCCATTTTTAATCCTTTCCAGAATACAGTCACTGATGGAGAAACTACACTTCCTTGTCTTTTGGAGCAAGATGTAAGAAACGATAGTTAGACTGCCATGGGGACATAAGCTAGATCTCTGCAGAGGATGCAAGGTGTGTACACTGTGACCATGGAAGTGGCAGGGAAGCCGAGTCTAGAAATAAAAACTAACCGGAAAGATAACTGAAACTCGACTGAAAGAGGAGGATTGGATTCAGGGAAGCAGTCTGAAGCTTGTAGGTAGGAAAGAGGAAGGAAATGAAAGGCAGCGCAAAGACAGTGGAAAAGACCAAGGCTGTATGACAAGTCAAGGACAAAGTAAGAATAGATATAAATTCTTATTTACCAGTGGGAGAAGAGGAAGGTGGTGAAAGGAAGCAGATGTTACAAGGAATTGGGAGAAAAGCCTCCAGCTGGCCTGCACAGTTAGGACTAGGAAATGGATGGAAGAGACAAGGAGAAATCCACTGAGTAAAGAAACTGTCTAAGAGAAAACACTCCCTGCTTGAGTGCAATAAGACAAAATTTTCCTGGGAATGAACCAAAATTTAGTAGTGAGTAATATTATAGTGATCAGAAATGGATCATTTGTTTCAAATCTACGTATTAAGACACAGATTAAAGGAGTAAAAAATGTCCCTGGAAAAGCTATATGATGAATCCCACTCTGAATTACATTTTGTCCTTACCTTCACCATACAAAATGTGTATATGGTACTAGGGAAGTTGTTATACTTTCTACAAATGACCAATTAGGGTGAAAAGAATAGGTTACTTTTCAAGTCTGGAGAGAAATGTGCATTTGCCAAGGATGCCATGTTTAACACATCGTCCTTAAGATGGGATGAGCCTGTGCCACTTATTTTCCATTGACTAAGACCAATGCCTACGTGACCTCCTCTAAGTAAGATGAAATGTTACTGAAGTCACATAATTTCACCTTTAGTTTCTGTTCTTTATTTCCTGAATGTTTAATTTAGGGTCTGAGAGTTGAGATCATGCATGCAACAGTGGCTTATGCTCCACTTCTTCAAAGCCACAAAGGGTACTAATATCCTTTTGATTCTGTACTGAAGAATAAATGTGTTAATATTTGCAAAGCATTCAGATATAGTAGTGATAAATGTCAGCAAATTCCATGAGAAAACTAATAGCTCTGTCTTCAAAACAGGATATGAACACTGCAACAAAGAACATCAACATATAGTGAACAAGGAGGAAGGCAAATACTGACGTTAGCTCATTAACTTGGACTGAATATTTTGTGCACTGAATACGATCAAGATTCTCTGGAAATAATGATTGATATATGATTAGGTAATTAAAGACTGTATTGTAATTCCTACACACAGGGGGGCTGAATTGAGTTTCTAGTAACAACATTAATACTGGCTTCTGGGTGCTAGATTATGCAACATTAAAATGATGATTAAATATACTTTGTTCTTATTGGATATACCATGGCAACTTGCAAACAGCTACAGAGAGAGGATGTCTTGCCATGACATCCATACAAGCATGAGATATAGTCCTGCTAGGGGGAAGAAGACCAAAGTAATGGGAAACAAAATCTATGCTTCCTACACAACTTTTTTCAATCATCTTTGCCAAGTCTTTTAAAACCTTTTGGAAATGTATTTCAGTTTTTTTCCTGTTTGTTTTATTTATATCCTCTTTATCCTAGCCCAGGAGTTTTAATTGCTTCTCTGCTTTATGAATTAAAACCAAACTGACATTACAAAAGACACTCAAGTTTCTGTGTTTCACTCTGCCTGTTAAAGCCACCACCAAAACTCACTATTTTTGACCATATTTCCATTAAATTAAATGCATATTTGTTTCACATTCCCTCACATTTTTTAAGCACTCACTGTTTAGTTTCTATTTATAAGTCTCATGGATTGCAGACTGAAATGCTTCCACAAAGGCATACTTGGCTCAATTTGTATGCTAGTCGAACTGGCAAGAAACAACGACGGTGTTCAGGACTGACTCTCTCCTCTCTTTGGAGGGAAAGCTACTGTGAAAAGCGAACCTATGTACGCAGTCATTGAGAAATCTGAAAGTGCTGTGATTGGAAGTGATGATATGGCTTCCTTAGTGAGGATTTGTTTTGAATTTGCAGCTTCAGAATCATTTACTAATTAAAAATGTTTTACCACGGAGAAACCCACTGAGATTTGCCTCTTGTTTCCTAGGGTGCAGGAGCGTGAAATCATGGATGAATGAACTATAGCACCATAATTTGCTTCTGTCAGTTTAAATGAAAAGGTCTGAAATGAACTGGTGAAATTAGTTCACAACATTTTTATCCACCAGTAAATGCTATTTAATTTTATGGTAAACTGTAAAAGTATACTCACTCTTCACAAACTTCTAATCTTACACCAGACGGCAGAATTATTTGCCCTGTATCCTATCCCATACCATCTTTTGACGGGGGAAATGAAGGTATCAACCAATTGACATTGAATTCCCAACATCCAGCACTGAGAAGAATATGTTGCTTGCATGTGGATAAGGCCAAAATTCACCTACGCACACAGAGAGCTCCTACTCTCCCTTCTGCCTCCCCCACATATAGTAAGCTACGGCTGTTTTATTCTGAAGTTTACTGTGCTGAAACAAATGGCTAGAAAGAAAGACCTTAACTATTGGAGTGGAAGAAAGAAAGAACACTTGCTGGCAGTAACAGATAAACATGTGACTAAAGAGGACTAGTAGCAGTCTTACTCATAGTAGAATAAAGTCACTCAGCTGTGAAATGACTCATAATTAGGATGACCTCATTCAAAACCCAGTTACAACAAGATACTAGATAAGCAAATCAAAATCATCACTTCGGTTCTTTAAAGACAGATAGCATGCAGTATCCATCTGTTAAGAGATACCACCTGTTCTTACAACTCACTACATTGCCTCAAGTATTAAGCAGAAAAGTCAATTTAGTCGATCCATATGCAAGAGGACCTTCATGGAGGGTTAGCAATTGTTCTCTGCTACTCAGAATCTCATCCTAGTAAGGAAGAAACAGGACAACTCCAGAACGACTTCATCTGTCCCCTGTCAGACTCCATTTTCACCTCTTGATTAATAATAAAGGAGGCACTGAACAAATACAACGCAGTCTACATAAGAAGTGTGTTGCCTTTTGTGATCAACACAAGGTCATTAGTTTCTGTATCATACCCAGAAATAAATTTAATTTTTTTGCTGTGTTCCTCTGAGTGAAGGCTAAATTTTATGTGCCTAAACCCACCATCACCTCAAAATGCTCAGTTACCAGCATGTGTTATTTCAGCCAAAACCAAGTAAGCTACATGCATAACCCGTGATTGCCAATATATGCATGTTTACACAAAATACAAGTTTCAGTGCATAAAGAATCTATACTTTGTGATTCAGACTCTATTTCTACAGCTGGAAATTAGTACCTTCGCATTGGGTTAACTATTTCCTTGCAGTCAGCAATCATAAGAAGGAAACCTACCATGTTATCTGGGCGAAAACGGTACAGGGCTATTAGTAAATGTATAAAATCATTTTTATGGGGAAGCGAGAGTGAATTCTTCAGGAAAATTCAGAGATCTATATCACAGCTGATTTATACTTATAGAATGTGTCAGTGAAATTTAAATGTTACAAATGTAAGGTGGGATTAGATATAAAAGCCACATGCACCCCAAAACCTCTTCAGTGAAGACATACTTACACAACATAATGCTGATATAAAAAGTGAATCCCAACTACATAGCTGAGAAATGATTCTGTAGCCTGATGCCTGTTAAATACAAAGACAGAGAAAAAAACCTCTCATCACCGAAAGAGCTGACAGGGAAATCACTCTTCCTGGAATCTAAGAGGTAGTGTGCCAGGCTGAGTAACTTCTGCAAAATCACAGCAAGACTGACTTACTTTATTGATGGTGTTTGATTAGCAGGGGGATGTGGTTCCCTTAGTTAGTGTGACATTGCTAGGGAAACCCTTAAAAACCCTGATTAATATTCAGTAAAGCTAAAAAAGGAAAAGAACCTTTAATTTGTCCTTCAATGATATTCATTCTCTGTTGCTGGATAAGATTTCTCTCTATATAAGCACTAGATTTCTCTATCTGCGTTCAGGTGTACTTATATAAATAGGAGTCAACGCTTAGTTTTGATGTGTAGGTAAAAATGTGGTTTAGTTGTCTTCAATTTTTATGTGCAATTTTATATAGTTTTTTTTTTTTTTTCTGTCTTTTTGGATTGTGACAAATACGAATAATGCTGAATTGCCGTGGAAAAGAAACCTGACTGAACAAACAAAAAAAAACCCCAAACCCAAAAATGCCCAAACCCCCACCTTTCATAGTAATGCCATTCTTTTAATAAAATATTTGTAACAGAATCATATGATTGTAAGGAGAATGGGTTTGTACCATGCAAGCCAATTTCATTTTACTGTTTCTATTATCCATTTCTAATATAGCCACAAGGTGCATTAGCACCTCCAACCAGATTTTAATGTACCCGCAGAGTCACAATGAGATCATAAATCACACAGGTCTTATCTGAACCAAGACTGGAAAGGAGGAAGCTGGACAACAACATTCTAAAGATCTGGTTATGTACAAACTCTGAGCAAGATGAAGAACAATATTCTATAGAATAAGTTTGTCAGCCAAGCACATGTTGCTGAAACCCCATCAAAATCCCAGTTTTGCCAGTTGAGAGTTTATTCCATGAAGCTGCTTTTATATTTTTAGTTTCTTTCTGAGATCTACAGTCTCACAGTGATTACGGATATTCAGGGAAAGTTTTGTGTTCCTGAAAGATACTTACCTGTGTTTGGTAACGTAAATGTGTATTGGAATTTTTTTTTCCATAAACTATTTTATTTTGGTTAGTACAGTATTGTTTTTTAATCTCCAGTTCTTAAGAATGTTATAATCTCCATCTGAAGAATTCTGTGGATTTAGGATTTGTGTTTGCATGTAGGAATTGACCTATGGGGAAATGAATTTGCTAGTTGCTTGATATTTTGCAATTTTCTGATCAAATTCCGTATTTATATTGTGTCACTTAAAATAATGATATTTTAAATAATGTTTCTAGATTCCTTTCTCAAGGTCTTTACATGAAAACACTGCCTAAATTTTAAAAAGCTTTCCCTTTGACAGATTTAAAAAGACATTTCTTATCTATGTCTGCACAGTTAAAATCCCTACCCATCTTTTTATCTCATACCTTGATTACAGCAACATCTCTTCCTTACACTTTATAAAATGGTCTTGCTCCATTCATTTCCATTCAGAATACATGTCTAACTGCATTATCCCTCCCTGCGTTTTAATGACAGCGTATAAGACTTTGAGTTAAAAAGAGAAGGAAAGAATAAAGCTTATCTACAAAATTCTTCTCCCCTAAATGCATGTCTGTTGATCTTCATAAGGTATTAGGCCCTTCTTGTCACTAGAGAAGGGCAGCAGAGCTAGCAGTGCAGCGTCCCACATCACAAGACCTACCTGCTGAGTAAAACCTCAAAGCAATAGCAAAAGCAGTCATGCTGCTCAGTGAAGGAGGGCACGGGGAAAAGGAGGACAACAGCTGGAGTGAAATGCAATGCTGATGCCTCTGCACATGCCTCAAGAGCCAGATATGGTTTTCAGTTATCTTTATTTTGCCTCTACACATCTGAGAGTAGCAGTTCTTTTCCTGTCTGGAAAACACATACAGATAGCAGGCATACTTCCACACAAGCAAAATTATCCCACCTCTGAAGCGTTTTCTAATTAGCTTCTATTCCACAGCAGTTTTTCAGCAACCTTCAGTGGAGCCTCTACTCCCAGCCTGCTGTGACTGAAACATACTGTTCAACCTGTCATCAAGGCTATGCAGCCCTTTTCTCAGGTAGCACTTTTTACTGGTATATATAAGGTGCAAGATAACATGGAAATGGTTTCGGTCCCTTTTGGAGGCCCACTTACATTCTGGTTTCCAGAAATTCCTTAACTCAGCAGCCATAAAGGACTTAGTCCCTTACCTGAGAATCAGTAATAACGTTTTCCAAGAGAACCTGTTCACAGCGTATGTAGTTAAACCGAAACCAAAAGACTCTGAATGAGAATTATACATTATCCGTATATAAGAGTTTCTTGTTCCTGAGATCAAAACCTGTGAGTTTTTCATTTAGGTGAGCCACACTCTCGAATGCACTGTTTAGCACACTTCTTTCAAGTAGGAGTGTACTTTCCCACAGTTTTCTTTTTTTATAAAGCATGCCGGCTATAACATTAGGTGCAGCTATTTCGGATTCCTTCGCTGCTGCTCTCCTCCGGCATGCAGCGGCAGGCTGAGCCTCTTCACAGCACTGGGATGTTCATAGTCAGTCTTGTTCTCAGGCTGCAGCCAAGCAGAAGGTTTAGTTCAGCATTTGTCACCGTGATCTGTGACACTGGTACTAGCTTTATCATATTTCAGGGGTCTACATAGTTTCATATGGTTTAAGGTGAGAGGGAACTATTAGATCATCTGCTCTGACCTCCCACATATCATAAACCATTAAGCTTCTCCCACAGGCTCTTAAATTAAGCCCAAAGACTTTAGTTAGCACTTCAGTTCTCAGAAGACTAAGCTTTTTGCCAAAGGCGGACAGAAAATGAGAAAAACAGATGCTACCAATCCAAACTCCTCTGCAATGGCAGACAATTGATTAAGTGAGATAAGTGATTTATACACACCTTCTCCGGTGTTAAGAAGGCATTTGTTGTAGTGGCTAAAAATTGCGAAACGTGAATTTTACACCCTGCTCTGGTTGCTGACTTCAGACAAGCCTCTTTCCCTTTGTTTGCCCCAGGTTCCAATTTCCGAAATAGCTGTAATTAAAATTTCCTTTCTAAAAGCTTATTATTACACTGTGCATGAGATAGACTTATTAAGTACTTATATAAACCTTTCGTCTTTCTTTAAATAATGCATAGTTAGGAGAAGTCTGAGTAGCACAGTCCTTTAGTAGGTGGAATTGCTGTTTGCTATTCTGTTTCTTAATTCAAAACCTCTGCTACCAGGCAGTAAGAGCACCGTCTTCTGGCTCTGCAGCCTGCCTTTTCCTGTCTGCTAATGTAGCAGTTCACTAATAACCCCCACCAAAAATGAGATGGTCCATCCATTCAATCTAAATTAAAACCCCACAGGAAGGTGAAGAAAAATGCAGGTAGAGGATTGCTATAGGATTACTGAGTAATGATAAGAGCAATTCAAGGTTAGCAGCACAATTTCACCTCCTAGTTATTCCTGCTGAAGAGAAAAGGTGGCACAAACTGAAACTGCTGTTCTGCATACACCTTACTTATAAAACTGCAGTCTAATTACTTCGACAAGTAACTTTTTAAAGCCTATATTAAATGTGAAGAGTATTTGGAGAAAAATAAAATGCTGGAAGCATTTTCTACTGGAACAGTGAAACAGCTTGTAATTTTGCCGAAAATTTGTTTCAAATAAGCAAAAAGCTGACGATGTCGACTGCTTTTAATCCTTTCTTCTGAAATTACTGTTCATAGAATTGAAAGAGATCTACTAGGTCAGCAAATCCAAAACCATGCTGTCACAGGCAGCCATGAAATGTCATCCTGTTCTAATTTCTATTTATATTATTCTGTGTTTTACAGTACAAAATACTATTTAAATAAAAGCGCTTAATCTGAAACTATTTTTTTCAAATCCCTTCATACAAATTTTCAGATTTAGTTCCAATTCAGAAGGAAGTCACATTTCAAAAGCTTGAGTTCGTTCACAAAAAAAAATAAAAAAGGCCTTCAAAAAGCTCTAATAAAAACGCTTCTTATAAATGGCAGCCTTCTTATAACATTTCTTCCACTGCTCCAAAAATTCTTTCAAATAAATCTGACAGGGCAGCAAACAAGAGAAAGAATCGGTAGCAAATAGTAAGTGCAGTTCCCACTGTTCATCTGAGAAGAGAAACCAGCAGAGAAACAGTATGTAAGTCTGGTATGAGCACTGCAATAAAAGCACAAAAGTCAACTCAGCAGGGTACGCTACCATCTCCATTCATGCCTCGGTTAGTTCCATGCAGAAATCCCTGCACACGGAAGTTAGAACATACTCCTTTCTCTGTGTCCACACTGTGCATCTGACAGTTTCTGCATGCCACACATTTTAGACTACAAGCTGTTCTTTTATGCTAAACTGCAACTCCACCATACAGGCCTGTGAAAAAAAAAACAAAAAAAACAAAAAAAAACAACTCACTGAATTTAATATCAACCAAACTTCCTTTTAAGCCACAGGAGGCAGCATGTTTAATGGATGCCAAAGCTTCTAAGATGTGGCATTCAAAGCACTCACATCTGGAGGAAATATGCAGTATTGTTCTTTTTTTTTTTTTTTCTTTCTTTCTTCATTTTATACTTCTATTTTTATCTTCCTGCAACATTGCTGAAAAAAGTATCGGAAAGCTAATGAGTAATGAATGAAGGGGAAAGTGAGCAGGTGTAAAATCTATTTTGCTTGTTGGTGCATGACGATATTTCTTATGAATATGCCTTTTTTCTTTGCAAAGAATTCAGAATTGTAACACTTAGAAATGTAATTCTTGATCAAAAAAAAGTGAAGCATAACTAGAATATATAGAGACAGCTTGGGCAATATTGCTTTTGGATCAGATTGAACTCTATTATGAAACCAGCATAAATGATCCAATTGTTTGATGCAGAAGTCAAACGCAAAAATTACTGTATGCCTCTGCGATTACAAAGTCTTGTGGGTTTTACCAGTCTGCTTAAATTCTGAGTCTTCTGGGTATCAAAGATAAGAATTATACATTGTGAGACATTTTTGTGTCAGCGTTAAACTAACACACCTAAATCTATTTTGCTTCCCAAAGTAGTTTGCAATAAGTAACTTTGTCTTCAATTATATATTCAGATGGGAATCTCATTTTACATTTTATTCATCAACAGAAAAGATAAAAGCGGTTAGAAAATACTTGATAGCAGAGTTTTATTGCAATAGTAAATCATACCTCTGCTATAAAAGTTGAGGGAAGCATTATGTGAGGTTGTGTTACACTCCAGGATTTTATAGCCTTGAAAAAAATCAGCAATAAATTTGAATAAGGCTGAGGAGGAAAGCAGCTGGAGATGCAAAAGAGAAGTGACACCTTTATACTGTACTTCTATTTACCGTTTATCTGTCATTTTTACCTCCACATCTTGAGATTAGAAATCTTTTTTGCATGGATAAAATGTCAGTGACAACTTTCTATTTTAACTTCTTAGGCTGTCGATGACACTTTGTTTTAATAACTTCCAAAGAACTTCTAAGTATTCTGTTTCTTACTTGGTAGAGAAATGAGAAATACAGAAGGGTAAAATGTTTGCAGATGAAATACTCTATCCCTGTTTCCTTTTTTAGGTAATTAAAACTAGTGCAGGTTAAAAGAATAACCAACAGCTTGGAATTGTTTGTTATAAATAATAAATATTAAAATGGGTTACTCCATTTACAATATTTATGTATAAAAATAGATTTGATAGCTTGGATGCATCTGTGTTTTAGCTAGAGCAAATCCCACTACTTACTATTATTAGAAATAAAGATACTAAAATCTGAGGATAGTACAATATTTGATATTGACTTCTTGTTTTGTTTTGCAGGGGGTGGGGAGCTGCAACACCTTTCAGCTAATGCTAGTAAATCACTTCAAAATCTAATCTGGATCCAAACTATAGGCATAATCCTCTTCTCAATAGTTCCAGAGCCCATAATGCCAGCAGCAAATTTAATAAAGGATTTAGATACCTTTGTAGCTAAGGGTCAGTAGGTGTTTTTTTTCTAAATTCCTAATTTCACAGTTTTATAATTTACAAATCCTTCTGAGCTACAGATATTCTCACAAATGCATCTGTGGGTATCTCTAGAGTACTAGAAAATTCATGACACAACACAAAGCTTTTCCTTTACACTTCCCACTGACTCGTTACTTTTGAAAATAACTTTCAAAAAGCTATTGCAACAAATGCAATTATTATCTTTTTAAAATGATTAAAGCAAAATGAGCTTAGAGTCATTCTGAATATCATTGAAGCCAGAATTTGTTTCATCTTTTGGCGGGGGGGGAATTTTTTTCCCATTCGTAATGTGTGGAGAAATCCCAATTTTGCAAACATTTTCGACAACCATGTTTGTTGTATATCTGGGACTTGCATATATAAGCATATCCCATTACTGTTTCTCCTGTAACAATTCTGAAATATAAAGCAATTGAAAAGGCCATTCTCTGGGAACAGCACTTTGTGTAGTTTTCTAGTAGGTTTAACATTCAGAACCTTTTGTGGGCTATAGTTAGAGATGATTTCACCTCCTATTTTATAAATAAGAAGGTAATATTTTAAGATGTTGATTAGGAAAATAAATTAGAAACAGTCTAAACTGAAAATGATGAAAAGAAAAGTATCTTCTGCCCTTTATGAATTTGAAAATACTAAATGATAATTGTATGTGAGTTATCCCAGGCAATTTTGAACTTGCATAAATACTAAATGCTGAGCAGATGAAATGCAAACACTTTCCATGCTCGACCAACCTCCAGTCTGCATCTTTTATCTTAACAGGTTTAACAGGTGTGGCATTAATATAACTGTGACACCAACATCAGCTATGATTCAGATAACTTGTTCATGGATAATATATTCTTTCCCCAAAACCAAGCAAACAAAACCCAAGAGTATCCTTCAAGTCCTTCTTAACCGTACACGGAATAATTAAAATTATTAAAGTTTATGTTTCACTATATTCGTTTTTCTAATTACATCTAGCTGGCTTTCGCTTACAACTTCAGATAAAAATCTGGCCTAAAATACACTTGACAAAATACTTCACAGTTTCACAGCCAATGTATCTGTGTCTGCACAGCACGTCTGTGTATTTACACGTCTTTGTAAACATGTGGATGGGTAGGTAGATAGATAGAACACACTCTAGAAATGTGCACAAAGATTTTATATTATATGAAGTATTCATAAAGATCTATATTTTTGTCTCATTATCCAGGGAAGGTACCAAAATGACGGTTTTGGGTTTAGTAGAAAGGGTGTGGGATTGGTGTTTCTTTTCTTTTTTTCCACAGATCCATGGAACACTGCCACAAGAAAAGAGCACCAGTCCATATTATTTTAACCCTCAGCTAGCCAAATGTTTTCTGTGGAATATTTTTTAATAACTTTATTTTAAAGTATGCAAATCAACATCATTTACCTTCGCTCAGCAACTCACAAAATGAGGCGTTCAGTAAACTCAAATAAAACGTTAATAAAAAAGTTTATGATGTATTTGTATTTAGATATTAATATATCTAAAATGGGTGAGATTAAGCAGCCTGTGGAGGTGTCTATATCTTTCTACTTCATCAGATAATTGTATGGTGCCTAATTTTTCAGACAGTTGAATCTATTAAAGGCTAGCCGTCTGCCAACAGTATTCTAGGTGTGCATCCACATGATGTAATTTTATTGATAACTGGATTGTTTCTGTGATGGGTATTTAAAAAAAAAAAATCAAATTTACTAATACAGAATAAAAAGTGAAAATAACCATTTTGTATTGAAAGTTACATTTACAAGTTTGACATCTCACTGAACCAGTGTTTCAAAAGACTGTGAAATGTCAAGAATAAGATTTTTTTCAAGCCTGAGGAAAAAAAAAAAGCTTGCAAGTTGTCAATCTTCTGTTTTTAATAGCAAATCCTGAATTTTCTAAATGAATTTATTCATTTTTGCGACCACCTGTCTACTGTTTCTGTCAAAACTGATTCAGGTTCTCTGAGTGTTCAGAAATCTTAGCTGTGACACTGTACAGTTTTAACTCTTTCATACAAGGGATTGAGGAACACCTGTACACACACTTCTACTAAACTGGCTTCTTGATTAAAAGAAAGGAAAAAAAAAACCCAAACAACAGAAAGATGAGGGTAACATGTGTCTCTAGCCTTCTTTCAGTGAACTCGGTGGGGGGTTTCACTACAGCACTGCAATGTAAGGTACTGAAGTTAACTTTTCTTTCAGCTGAGCTCTTTGATGATATTCAAACACAGCTGTCAAAGTTTAGAGAACGGTGCGATCAACGTGTTTCAGTCTTGAAATCCAAGAATCAGGTGTTTAAGTTGAAATGAGATATCCTGGATAACTTACCCTTAAGTTTTTATTCAGAGGCAAAAGTAGTTAGAGAGAGAAACAGGCATCTCTACAGAACAGCACATCTATTTTATCTCCTCTGACCACGGCAAGTTGACTCTGCTAAGGTGTGGGATTTAGATGTTTAAAGTAAGGTAGTATAAATCTTTTTCCTAAGAAGAAAAATCATCTTGCTAACCTTTCCAAACCACTTGCTGGTTGAGGATTTGAAGCAGTGGTTCGCCAGCAGCGAAAACCATATCTGCTACTTTAGATTAAAAAATCACTTAATTCAAATGTATATAATTCTACATGATGTTAACATTAATTTGAATTTAAATTACTTTCTCAACATCTGGTTTTGAATGTGCTTATTTATGAAAACAGAGACATAAAATTGCATGCAAAGCTATAGTATACATAGCACACTCAGCTGAGAGAATAACTCTTCCGACGTGTATATAAAAATAGATGATGCACACTTATCTCACAAAAATATTTGAGGATTGATGTTTGCAAACCCCCCAGAAAAAGGTTTCAATTATCCTCTGAAAAAAAACCAACCCACCCCTCTTTGTTGGTATTCAGTATTCCTGAATTATAGGACTTTAACTCACTTCCTTTATGATCGATGAGAGAAGAACTTATCATGGAAGTTAGTTGACTACGGTAATTTCTGTTTTTTAATACTGTCCTGTGAATATGCGTCATTTGTCTTCTAACGTTACAGTGCTACAAGCCAATCGCAAATATGCATAGATCAATTATTTTAACCAGGTGATGCAATGCAGTCATTACTTACTGGTAAATCTTCAACACAGTCCTGATATTCTGTGTAAAATTCAGTCCTCGTGAGTCATTTACAATGAGTACCTTACAATTTTGATTCATTCTACCATGCAACTTGAAGCACAGAAGCGAGACCTAAACTAGGAGTCTATTTAATCTAGGCTATCAACTTGGGTGCCTCAATTAACTGCTAGAAATGAAAGCATGAACCTTCAATTTGTTGTAATGGCAATCCAGATTTATCTTATTGCAGGGCTGGATTCATGCAGGAAGATATCATCCATATATGATCAAGCACGCAAGTACCTAGGAATTTAGTTCTTAGTGATTTTTCTACAACTCTATGAATAGTGTAAAAATATTATTCAAAAATTTACCACATTGCCTTTTAATATCTTCTATGAAAAAATAATTAATGACATTGAAGCATTATAAAAGAAATGTGGCTTTGGATTATATAAATAATATACACAGCTATATAAATTTTTCAGTAGCCTTAGAGAACCAGTTATAAACACCCTCAGTAAAAATTAGGCTCATTATGTACGCCTACATACACAGTTCCTGAGAAGAAAACACTCAGAACATGCACATGCTCTCAGGTGCTGCAGCACTGAAGAATTTTAGCATTAGAGGCTACAGAAGTATCCCAAGAAAATACTGGGTTTTTTTAAAGGGCCTTTTTGGCTAGGTAAATAACTGCTTCTAGCCACGTCTTATCTGTGGGACACATCCATAAAATGATACTGCACTATTAATTATAATTTTCTGTTCATTTTAATGACATTTGAAAAGCTTTTGTAGCTCACTAAATGAGCCACTTGGACTCCTTTTCTGCCTGGTTAGCAACTACCAGCAAGTAACAGTGTACAGCAGGGATAGTCTAATTACCGCCAAAACCAAAGGTCACCTAATTCCAGGCAATGCAAATAGACTAATTATATTGTTTCTTAAGGAGTCTTTCAGACATGTGTCAATCAGCAAAAATAGCAAATAGCAGAATAAGAAGTCCTATACCAGCATAAATTCTACATATTTCCATTTAGAATAAGGCAGTGAAATGACACCACATGAAATTGCTTGATAGGGAATTTAATTAGTATGCTTTATAAAAAGGAAACCATGGGATATTAAAAAAAAAAAATTCTAAACTCTTTCTGTGACCTTTAAGTAATTAGTGTTTCATAACTACGTACATGCAGTCTGTAATTACTTTAAAAAAAAAAAAAAAAAACAACCAACAAATCACACATTACAGTTATTTTCATTTTTATTCTAAATAAGGGAAATTCTTATTGGGCCAAAATTTTTCATCAGTAGCATGCAAGGAAGGAAAACAGAAAAGCATCCACATAAACTAAACATTACAGAATTCTGACTTCTGCTTTTATGATTACTTGAACTCTATGTATGTTATCTCTAAATTTCTATTTAACACCTTTGGAATAATTGGACTATCAGTGACACACATATACAAATCAGCAATGGACATTTCAGCGTGTTCACCACATCATTTCAAACAAGACCTCTCACTAGAACAACAGTTTTAGTTTTAAATTAACACTGTTCCCGATTGGAAAAATCTCTCAGAAAAATCTATCCATCAGTGATAGAGAGAGCTCAGTGCCAGAACACCATACTTACGTTATATTATTCTGCCATACAGGTAACACTGTCATTAACAGCAAGAACTTAAAAATTAACAAATTATAATGCAAGACTGTCAAACAAGTGGTCAAGCCTGCGAATGCTGTACATTGTCATATTCAGCTACTGTCTACCTCTAACTAAAACTACTGCCTATCCTGCTTTCACGCGTATGCCTGAGTAGCAAACCATCCACTGGCTCCTGTAGATGATACTGAAAAATAGCGTCATCTCTGAGCTACTTCCTTAATTCTCCAGTATGAATTATATCTGAAACAGCACTGAAATTTCCTGATGTACTACACGTGTTTTAATTCTACCTTTTAAAGTTACTTAGAAATGCCACCATTACTTAGACATGAGGCTTACAAAGGCTTTGAAGCTGCTGATAGGCAGCATGTATGGGTCCACAGTACCAGCAAAGCCTGTTTCAGAAATCTGGAAAAGTCAAACTCTGAAATGCTGAGGCAGAAGCACAGAACATGGGAGAGTACAATCCACCCTGTATCAAGGGCTGCCAGGAGGAAGCGAAAAAGAAACAAAACAAACCACCCAACTCACCACTCCCAGTATTGTCTAATTTGTCCGTGCATAGCCTACTTAGAAACCTAATGATAGAAAAATATTACCATCAAAACCAATAATACCTGCGAGAACTGCTAACTTGTTAGCTCAATCTGCAGTTGTCACTTAAATTTGGGGTTAGGACATGTTTCAGTACAGGAGTGGGCTGTCTGCAAATCCCACAATCAAGAAAACTTCAGTTTTGATGGCAAGCCTATGAGACACTCACAATTCGTATTTTTTGGCCCTACGGGCAGTCACAAAATATTGGCCTAGCACCAGTTTAACCCAGACACACTGTCAATTTACACAGCTTAACCAGCAAGTCAGGCTTCTCGCCAGTCATTGTTCTCAAAGAAGTTACACAAGACCTCATTGGATACAAGGACAAATGGGTAACAGGGAAGAAAATCTAAAAAAAAAAAGAATCTGCAGCTGCACATTCTGTGCTTCTTTCCTCCATTCTCAGGATAGAACAGTTTAAAGATATACATGGCGTGATGTTGCATCCTATAAACTGTCATCCCAAAGTAATATAATCACAGTTTGCAGTGCCTGAGTTCATTCTTTATTACTTAACTTATTGTGCTGAGTGTCAAATTAGTGTATTCACATTATAATTGTGATTCTACTGATACATGGTTTTCTATGGATGTAAGTAATTGTATAGGTTCAAAGTAGTGAAAAATGTATTTGCTTTTATCCACCAGTTTTCTATTCTACTTAACTAAAATTTCAAAAGAAGCAGAAGCAAGCTTTCATGTGGTGAAGTGTCCACTACAGTGTTTAAATGAATAATTTACAATCCAAATTGACTGCACCGATCATCTAAATTTAGAGATATCAGACTTTTAGCAGATGGTACACTACAGACAGTAACTCTTGGTCGAAAGTGCTTCTGGAATATGCAATTTGCTATGGTAAACTGGTCCATCAAATCAATCTGGCATTCTGCCTCTGGGGAATGGTAATACTTAATCCTCTATAGAAAGATGAACTTCTCCCATAATACCCTTGGTCAATTGTGCAATGCTATACATTCTTGAGTGGAAGAAAAAAAAATCTGTATGCTTTCAGGTAAGTAGAATTTGTTATGGTATCAACTGGAAGATAGCCAATATCCAAATAAATTATATTTTATATTAAGGGTATGACCCTAATATCCCCTAATCTTATTGACTTAAATGGAAGCTCTCTACACACAGTATTTTCAGGAGTAGACAATAAATTGGCACATAGTTTAACAGTTAGGATATAGAAAGGAAATTAAAAGAAACAGAAAGTGTGCATGCTTTCTATTTTAGGTTAATGCACTTCTAAGGACAGGAAATACTGTTGAGGTTATTTGACTTCCTGTATATTATAGATACTACACTTTAATTATTTCTGCTTCAAATTCAATATTTAAGCTTGATTTAGACTACATCTTTAAAAGAAGAAAATGAATAAAGGTTATATTTTTATTTCCAGTGACAGAAAATCTATCAATTGCATAAGAAAGTAGTTTCCAGGATTAGTAAAAATATCCAGATTATTTTTAGTTTGATTTGGTCTAATTTCTGCTTTTAGCCATTACATTTTGACATTTTCCTCCCTACAGACTTAATAGAACAGCATTAACGAATTTGTGTTCTCCACATAGGTATTTATAGCTTCTAATCAAATCTCTACTAAGTCCACCTTTTTTTTTTTTTTTAGCTTAAGCTCAGCTTTTCATTGCATAGCACGTGTTTCAGTCCTTTCAATCATTTCTTTGTTCTTCTTTGACATTTAGTGTTTTGTTTTTCTAACTGATAGCACCAGAATAGAACACAATATTAATGAAATAGTCATACTAATGTCAAGAGCCAGGGCAATATAATCTGTTGAGTCTTACTCAATATTTGCATAGACATATCTCTAAAAACCTTTCACTTTCGTGAGCTCACATTCCATTGTTTATCCATTATTTCTCTCCACAAAGTTTTCACTTTGTGAAAGTGATCGCTTTCCTGAAGCAGTAGTTTCCCGTCTGTAAATATGGTTCGTCTTCCCAGGATTTTACAGTGCTCACAGTGGAATTCATATCAGTTTAATGAGTCTGATCAGAATTGCCCATTTATGACTTTATTACCAACCAGTTACCAACTTATGTGGCACCAGAAAAATGTATCATTACTGAGATTATGATTTAATTCCGCAACACACAAAGTAACAGAGAAACAAGAACCAATTTCCCTCATGAAGCACAAATGTCCTTTTTGTTCATTTTCTTCACGTTTGGAAGTTTAGCTCTCACTTTATTTGTATAATCAAATATGAAGCCGTTTGGCAGTGCTATTCACACTTGCTGCTGGGAAACCTGATATATAGTCAGATAAATCAATAAAAGAAATTAAATAACTGGTATCACAAAATTTAATTTTACCTTCAGTTCTTCAAGGACACATCAGTAATGTTACAACGAGATCAACAAGATCATCCAGAATGGTCAGTTCACACAATATTAAGCCCTGCTTTATGCCAAGCAAAAATATTATAACTAAATAAACCCTGATGCTCCTTAATCAGATGATTAGTGGGTTTCTAATTTCCCTATAAACATTAATTTTTTTTAAACATCAAATCAGAATAAAATATGTAATAGTTTGCAAACCTGAACTATATTGTCCCAAAATTTCCTTTTAGCTGCAGTGATAGCAGGAATCTGTTACACATTTTTAACTTGTCCTTTTCTAGACAGTTTAGTAAAAGCACATCCCGCTTTGCTTGTTCAGTTTTACAGTATTTTCCTAACGGGAAGAAAATACAAAGAATTGTTGGGATAGTGCTATCTCTGATTTATGTTTCCAGCTTTGTAAGATTTCTCTCCCCCCTTTGCCCAGATTGAGTACCTATTGTTTTCCTCTCTTGTAACAAATACCTGGCAGCAATAGCTGATAACAAACCCCACTAGCACTGGATTTTGACAGTTGAAAACAGTAGCAAAAGCTTCACTATTCTATGCTAGTTTGAAACAAAATCCATTTGATTATAATCCACAATAGAAAACAATATTGTTAACAAGCTGACCACAGTAAGAGATACCAGAAATATTGCAGACTGGAAGCTGCATTCTTTACTTCCTATCTTAAACTGTCACGTAATGTAAAGACACACTGGTAAGAGCTGCCACTCTCTACGTGACAGATATCTGACTTTCACCATGATGTAAAATGGCCTCACAAATAGTATAAGCATGGGTTGATTGAGTTTATAAAACATACTAGGGCCTCTTATGAAAGGTGCTATGAAAATTGTCTATGGTTTGTACGACCTGAGCCATCTACGCAAATCAAGCATACTGTTGCGGTTTCCCAAAATGCCGTGGATGTATAAAATTAAATGGAATCTATTGAAACAATGAAGTGATACAAAAGGGGGAAATAAATTTGCATTTAAAATAAAGGGTTGGCCCAGAGAGCAGAATCTGAATATACTAATTCATACTGTTCATATAGTATGTTATTAAGAGATCTTAAAATCTAATATTTGAAATGGAATAGTTATTTTTGAGTTCCACATCTTTGAAAGCATGGGGAACTGTTCCCAGAAAAAAAGTTCTACTTATAGTACATATAAACTTACAACTCTGCAAAGACTTGCAGAATTCTTTAAGATCAGATCTCCAAGAAAGTATACTACAATCCTTGACCCCTTCCCAAAGAGAAAATGGAAATAACAATGGCAAGTGAGTGGGGTTTTAGATAGAGGTGGATTCTTTCTAGGTGAAATTGAAGTATACTGAGCCACGTTGCTCCCTTCTGAATGCAATCTTACATAACCTTGTTACACACAAAATTATGAGGATAAACTTGAGCTACAAGCCCACACTCAGTTGCAATTAATTGAAGTATGAAGTAAAGTAAGGAAGAGACAAATGTTATTCTGCATGATTAGATAAAATTATGACAATTACTACAATATTTAAAGTCAGGACATAAAAAGCTATAATTGCGCTCATAACTGAACTCCGTGCATTCTGATAATTATATTTCCATGTTATGATACGCTATCATAATTTAGCATTTGCAAACATGTCTTTATCAAGTAGCTGATCTGGCTACTGATATGAGCTCTACATTGGGTTGCACCTTAAATCAACCTGGAAACAATCTGGTATAGGAAGGTGCCATTCCGCTTGATATGCTTTGTATCCCTTTATGAGCATTTGACATCTGCTCTCCAAATCTGCTCTGGCTGCCTGTTGTTTTTCAAGTGGAGTTTGAAGTGCTGTTTTTGACCTATAAAGCCCAAAATGACTTGAAGCTTGCTTTTTTGAGAGACTGACTCACTCCCCATGTGTTAAGATTACTGACAGCACTGAAGCACCTTCGAGTGAAAGATAGGGAACTAATGACAAGGTATATGAGTGCTCTTTCACTGCAGAATTCACTTCCACACCTATCTGACGTGATCTAAATTTGTTAATCTTTAGAATATACCCAAACCCCATCCATCTATACAGACATGTAGGTAGGATTGCTGTCATGAAAAGTGAAAAGGGGAAGGGAAGGTTTTGTGTGTACCGCTTTCTGTGGCCAGGGAACGACTGTTGCCTACTGACTAATGTTCCTGTCCATCGTGAATGGCATTTTAATTTGTCAGGGGCACCAATAGGTCAAAAAAGATATCTGAAGGTGTTCTGAAGACAACATACAGCTTTTTAACACTCTGTATACAGAGAGGGGAGCATTAGAAATAGCTGTGTATGAAAGGGAACCTACCCCCCCCCAAAAAAAAAAAATAACCCAAAACAACGAGCTACAAGCCCACACTCAGTTGCAATTAATTGAAGCATGAAGTAAAGTAAGGAAGTGACAAATGTTATTCTGCATGATTAGATAAAATTATGACGATTACTACAATATTTAAAGTCAGGACATATAAAGCTATAATTGCGCTCATAACTAAACTCTAAACACATTAAAAGACATTTAAAACTAACAGTGTTTTGAAACTTGTTTAGGATGTGCATTCATACCTCCTGCCTGGCACAAGTACTCGCTTTAGCAACTTGCACCCAGAAAAAAACCCAACCCAAACCAAAAAACCTGTCACCTGTAGGTGACTCTAAAAGACTTCTACAGCCCTCTAGTGTTGCCAAAATACAGACCCTGGCTAAATATAGACCAAAGCAATGTGAACTTCTGCCCCGCACCCTGAAGGAAACCCTGCTGACTTTGCCACTGCTGGGCGCGAAAGTTATTCAGACAACTAAAATCACAGCTGTGGCAGAATGAGTTACGCTGCTCTCACTCTCACAGAGCAAGGGAGACAGTACCGAGCGGCCAAAAGCTTAGAAGTGGCCTTTGCAAATAAAAGCATATTCAGGGAAAGGAAAGGGGGGAAAAAATAATATCAAATATCCAAGTTAATTTGCTGTGTACATATTTAAACAGCTGACTGGAGAGTTTATTATGCCTGATTGCAGGCCCTCAGCAACAGTGATAGCTCGTTTCTGCTTTTGCTCCCTCTCTGCTTCTTTCCCAGCGCGTTTCCATTGACAGAGCCTACGGCTATACTCTCAGAAATCATATAAAACCTGACAGTGCCAAAATTTCAACCGCAAAAAGGTGTTTTAAGGTGTTGCCTTTCAAATCTAATTTTAACAGACAACTGTGTTCAGCGAGCACATCCCAGGATGGCAGCGCGTGGCACTCGGCTGCCCACGGGCTGCAGATGGAGCTGTTGACAAAACAGTTCAACTGAGTGGAGATGAGCTGGGCTGGCGCTGAGCGCTACAGAGCCTCAGCTCACTTTTACAGGTATGGTGCTCTATTATTATTGTTATTGTCATCGCTGGTTTTGTTATCAATTTTAAGTCTCTCTGCACAACTGAAAGAGGACGATGCATTTCAAACCTCCTAACCTTAGAAAGCGAGTGAGGCTCCCTGGCCAACCTTCAAGATATCTTTAAGATAAGAACATAAAAGCACATTAACAATTCTGTATAGGTGAATAAAAAATCAAATCTGTATAGGTGAATAAAAAATCAAATCAGAAAATGCGTAATGAAGAGAGATACACACAAAGCATCAATGTTTCTGTTAGGAACACTAACTTCTTTTCAAAAAGAACTTTACAAAACCTAGTTGTTTTCTGCAGCAGGAAAAAAAAATCACGTGCTCTGCACTCCCATAAAAATTGCATTTATGAAGTGAAAGTTTGCACATGAGAACACCCGAATTGTGCAAGCATTATTGATAGGAGAGGTGTAACAGGATCAAATTTACGCTGTTTAACTCTATATTGCCAGTTATTCCAGCTGTACACATATCACTGTGCAGGCTGACTGCTGTAGCACAACAGTTTATTTTGCATTTAAAATTTCTGATAAATATTGCCTGGAGATCTCTGCAGGGAACTAACAGAATCCCAGCTGTTATATTTACTAGCAAGGAAGTTAATTCAACCTTCTTTGGACAATTCAAATTAAAGTGCTGGGTCATAATTACTCATCAAGCAAGAATGATGACATAGATGATCTTAGTGTTCTCATGCCATTGAAAAAAGCTACATTGTAATTAGTGTTGCAAGCATGATAATGTGTTGCTACATCTTCGAAACTCATACTTCAATTTGAGCATATAAATGCAACAAGTAATTGCTTATCTGAATCAAAGGTTTGGATTAAAATCCACAAGTCCGGAGAATAAGCTTGATTTTCCTATTTAGTTAGTTAAAATGCTGAAAATATACAGACAAATTCTATTCCCAGTTACTGTAAGTTTTCTTCAGTATATGTGAGAAAATGTAGTCTATTAAAATTCCTGACTACTACTTCATTAAAAGGTTATGGAACCAAATTTCAAACTCATTCTGCTGCAAGAGGCTTATGTCAGAGTGGCACTGCCCCTTTATGATTGTTTTTTAAATTATACTCAAGTATATGATACACGTTCTTCAAACACTCTGAGCATAAACACCATCCCCAAAAGCTAAAATTATCTATATCATAGACTACATATGACTTAGTAAGTCGGTACAGAAAAAAATAGCAGAAGAATGAGGTTACACATGCCATTTTACTAGAGAAGATTAAGAGAATTAATGTCCAACAGTACCTATAGTATTCTTTTATTCCCGGCTTTTTTGCATTTACCCTGTATCCCCTAAATTATATTCCTGTTTCTGCTTGTTTGCTTGTTTATTGTTTTCTGTTTAAACTAGATAAAAATTTTTGTCCTCCATATACCGTTAGCATTTAAATAGCACTTTAACTATTTGGTGTTCAGACCACATTAATCTGTTTCAGTTTCCAGCTTGCCAAAGTACATTAAAAGCCTCTAATACCTTTGCACAAGATCTAATTCCGTCACGCTTATAAAATTTTCAATTCCTTTATGAAAGGCACATAACATAAAGGTAGTATTTTATAATACTGTGTTGCATTCCACAAGTTTTATTCAGGACAAAAAAATGGGAAGTTGCAAGTAGTTCTGGAACATAACAAAACAAAACTTAAAGAGAACCCCCAAAATCTGCAAAGTACCTTGCACTTGCCTTGAAGGATTTTACAAGGAACATTCATACAGGCACTATTCAGTGTCTAATTTTTGTAAAAATCAGAATTCACTGGATCTTCCAAGAGAAATATGCTGTAGAGAGAGGGATACTCTTACACAGTTCAGATGTTGCCTCAGCCTCTGGGCCATGATCAGTCTCTTGCTCTCTTTTATTTTGCAATATAGACTCTTAAATTCACCTGTCACTTCTGGAATTCTTAGACCATATTTATACAGTGCACGGGCACAGGCTGAGAGTTAAAGACATATCATTATCTAGTTGTGGGGAGATTTAAACCAATAAAATACTGTATAAACAGAAAAATAACTACAGTGGAAATATAATTATTTTTATGGGGGTTAAGCCTTACAACAACATGCAAAGTTCTTGCCGATAACCCCAACTAAATAAGTCAGTGTACTCTGATTTGCAGTGATTGAGGATTAGGGTTCGCTGCTGCTCATTTAATTGTGCAAAGCGTTTGTGCTACATGTGTAGGTGAACATCACAGCCCAGAGGAGCATGGTGAGTAAAAGTGGTTCAAGAAATAAGGTCAAAGATAACTAGTAAAATGTTTCAAATGTATAGACAAAGGGAAAGCGCTCTTAGAAAAAAAGTTCCATAAGAGAGTTGCTTCATGATTTGGTAATGCTCTTGAATCAGGGGGGAAAATGGAAAAGTTTAAAAGGATGAAGTCAGGATTTCATGGCTTATAAAAATTTCTGCATAGTAACACTGTACATGAAAAAAAAAAAAAAACAACAAACAAACCAAAACAGAAGAAAAACACAAAATCAATCATCAACAGTGTTGTGAATAATTTCACAAGCTATGGGATATAGGGTATATATTTTTCACAAGCTATACTACAGGTTTAAAAAATGCAGTTTGATGAGATCTAGATGTTGGAGAAAATATAAATAAATATTCAATATATTGACATGTTGAGTAAAAAGTTTGGAGTCAATATTACTGTATCCAAATAAGATATGACCAGGATAGTCTAACTTTAAAATATAGGCAGACAGGAATATTTTTCTATAAACGTCTGTTCTCATTTCTAAGTTCTTATATTCCTTCTCATCAATAATGTCTGGTTACAACAAGTAACACAGGTGACTACAGTGACTTCAGATGGGAAAATATAATCTTACTGTTTTATTTCAATTGGGAAAACATACAGCTTTAATTTGGATATATTAAAATAAATTACTGGACTGCCAACAATATACAGGTATGCTGTGTGAGATCTTAGCCCTGTTGGACATTTTACTAAGGCAACAGGTTGTATGTTTTTTTTTTTTTTTCATTTAGCTTTTGACATTTTCCTCTGTATTTTCTATTTTTTTAATTAAAATTAGAAGAATTGTGTTATAATACAAATAGTATTTTTGCCAAGTACATTACATATGATGATCCATAATTAGGAAATAAAATTCCAAAATATCTAAGATAAAACAGAAGTTATTATCAATCATTATTAATGGGCATTGGATAAATTTGCTCTATAAGTAATGAATATTGCAAGGATTACTGATACGTTTTCCTGATACACTAAATACATTGCACACAAATAGCAGAGAAGCAGACCCAATAATTTTTGCATAATTCAGAATATATTCAGGCATAATTCAAAAGGAACATGTATCAAATTGAACAGAGAAAGTCATTTGAGGTGTAAATGATACCTATTAACATGCAATGCTGGTTAAATGTGGGGTGAGAATTGACAAACTTCATAATAAGGATCCAAGGGGAATTAGGTAGCCGAGGAAGAAGCTGGTGTTCTCTGAGCCAATAATTCAAACGCACAGGTGTTTAAGAAACATCACACTATCTTCAGTGATCTCAAGAGCCTCACCTTTGTGCGCCACACAGAATAGCAGCTTTCCTACAATTTCCCCATTGCCCTTCCCCCTTTTATTTTTAGTACTAGCTTATGTGAAATTATTTAGGAAAGCATCTTGCAATGGTTATCCTCTACAATTTTCTCCTTTAGTATGTGGAAAGTGAAAAAAAAAAAAAAAAAGTATAACTGTTTGTCTAGCAAATGAGGTAACAAATCAAACAAGTGAGAAACTTGCAATCGGAAGTCGATGAGAAGTCTCGTGTCTGATACAAATCCTGTTGAATTTGGCATAAATGTTGATTCTTAATTTTTAAAGTAATTAGTGCTAACTATAAAATCCTGTGTTTCTATTTACTTATCCAAGCCTGTATTTACCCAGTCATTGTCAACTGCTAATAAAATGTTACTTATAAATGAATCATTAACCAACTAAAAAGAACATCACTCTACTATCACTTGATAATAAAAACATTTCAATAAGTCAAGTCACCAAGTACATGAGCAAAGAAGAGAGCCTATAATATTGAAACTATATCTTAATTTGTGAGAAGAACCATTCAGTCTTATCTTGGGGGCAGGGAGATGGGAGAAATCTGATCTGAATTTTAAATAAAATTCTAAGATGGTAAACTACCTGTTCACAATAATTTTATTTCCATTTTACATCTCCCCATCATTCTTGTGCTTACTAGAATAACAAAAGAAACCATTAAACAAAACAAGATGGCAAATTTCATAGCTGCTCTAACCCTATCAATTTTAAGCTCATATAAGCTATGGTAAAACCATGTATCAGTTCCTACTGTGCAATGGCTGTTTTATACAGTTTGACTATGTGATGAAAGAAACTAGTTGACATGCACTTACCGTATTAAGCCCTGGCACCTGCATTGCAGACACTAATCAAAGTGCTCCTTCAGAGGGGTGAAAGAATCGCCATTTGTAATGCAATAATTAGGCTGGGTAGAAGGGCCTGAAAAGTAAATCAATCTCGTCTGCTCTCTAAATCTGACACCATTCTCTCGGCAGATTGTTAACATAATGAGACAGAAGCCTACAAGAGGTCCCATAAAAGACCTATGTCTTTTTTTTTTCCCCCTTCCTTCTTTATACTTGCAATGTTACTAAGAGCATAATTACAGACAATCCTACCCTAAGTCACCGGCATAAAAGGAGCTATTTCTAAGAAGCTCATCAAAAATAAGTTGGCAGAACAGACGGGCTATATAACACAGCAGCAGGCTGACTCTATTTGCCCAACTGGATGAAGATTATTTTAACCTATTCCCTACTAAAATTATCATGATAATGTCTTAGAGGGAAAAATAATAAGGTCCTATAACATCACAAGAAAATAATTTTGGTGGATTAATTTGATTCTCTACTCCTACTGGGCAAATGAAGAATAATTCCACTGAAATCAATATTATTATTACAGTTGCATGAGAAAAAAAAAAAAAAAAAAATCATATCCAATGCAATCATTGGGACTTTTTAAAAGGAAGCCAGTAACAGAATAGCAACATCGATGGTAAAGTTTTTAAACAGACAACTTTTTCTTGTATAGACTTTCAAATTGTAAGAGGGTCATCTGATTTAATGGACAAAACCAGCAATTCCACTTTCCTCAGCAAGGAAGTTGCATCATAGTTGATACTTTGTAATACCGAATGCTCAGGACCCTGTGTTACAAACAACCCCTTATGCATGTTGTACATACTGATGCCAAAAATTACATAAAAATATGTAAGTAATGTATAAGAAAATATAAAAGTAAAAATATTCTATGCTGTAAGCAGTGGTGTGCAGTAAGTAGATATTTGTGTAAAGCAACGAAATGAATGGGATGAATCTTTCTTCTTTCACAGTCGAATACACATTAGTCATTATTTTTCCTTATTTACCATAATTTCATTTAATCACTGCCATTTACATGTTGTAACTGTGTAGCCTGGTAATACAGTATTGTCATTGTTAGCAACAGGTGTAGTCTTTGTACTAAATCTGCAAGGCCTCTGGACTGCCGCTTGTCAGGTTTGCTCTGTCTGAGCTTTCCTGGACTGCAGCTTTTTTTCACTTGGTTCAGTTGTGACAGAAATTTCTTTAATTGGCCAAGTGGCTATGGCTAATGTGTATTACTTTTGCTTATCTTTGTATGGTACAACCGTAGTTTCACATAGATAGCAGTAACAAGCAGTGATTCTACATGGAATGAGATACTTATGACTCTAACATAATAATGTGGAGAATTACTGGCCCAGTCTGACAGCAGAGGCCTTGAGAAGCGGGGACATGGCATGCGGCACAAAGGATGTCTTAAGTATAACTTCTAAGATATATTCAAATAAATGACGGGCTTTCCAGTGGGTTTGGTTTTTCAACCATACATCACACTGGTTCTCTCAAATATCGTTAAAATTGAGGTTAATCAAAGTGAACAATAAAGAAAACTCAATAATTACTATAGTTTTTAAACACAAATTTCATACGTATCTTATATGTACCTACATTCTCTCAATACTTACAATTCATCTCACTTCCCTTTAGAGGTCTAGAAGTTATGCTTCAGTGCAAGCTACTCAGCTTGTCTTCTTTTGCAGGTATGACCAGAGCACGATTCATGCAATCTGTCTATCTGCTTTGTCTTAGGAGATGAATGGTGGTTGGTAGGCGCCTACTTCTTTGCATGGATTGGGTCATTTGGCTCACATTTGGATGTCTAAATTAGGGCAAGGAAACTTATTAAGAAAGTAAGAAAGGGACAGTGTAAGGGTGTCAGACTTTCTGCAATCTTTTAAAAAGTTTACAAGTTTTTTTGAAAGCTTATTTGTGTACAGTAGGCATAAAATTTAAATTTTGCATTCAAAATCTCACACAGACTATCTGCTGTGTCTGAATCCCATTATTCAATGATCATTTTCAAAATAGTCTCTTATCTCACCTCTGTTTATTTTACAATATTATACCATCACATTTTACACTGTTTTGTTGTGTGTTTTTTTGGTGTTTTGGGTTTGTTTTTTTTTTATTTTTTTTTTTAATTCATAAACTCTGTCTTGCAAACTGTAAATACCAAACGTAGAAAGACAGGAAACCATCTACTGCTGAAATGGCCTCACAGCACATGACAGCTATTAACAGCATGCAGAAGCTGTATACAGTCATTCAATATGACAGGAAAAATTGAATTGAATACTGGCTTCAGCCTGAAACCTGGATAAACAGTGTTTGGCTAGGACAACACAGATTCAGTGCTGTAAAACAACAGACTTATTAGATCAAGTTTTTAGACCTATACTTCACTGAGAGGATGACAAAGTTTCTCCATTTTAACACCAATATGAGTGCTCAGCATTGCTTTATCTAGAAAAGCAACCGATACAGAACGGATTTTATACTATTTATAAGATTTAACAGAACACGCTGTTTTAATTACATTAAGTAATAGCAGATTTAGCAGTGTGAGTTAATTATTTACTATTTCTTTACTGGTCAAAGTGGAGATAATGTAGAAGGTTTTTGAATGGAAGGGAAGGTGATCTTTTATCTAAAAAGCCAAGCATTGCAATAGACATTCTACATTTTCACAAGACATTGAGTATCATATAATATTACACAACACTTAAAATTATGTTTTTAAATATTTAGTATATATTTTTCAGTTTTTAATAATTTGTTCAAGGCTTTCTTGTTGAAAATAATGTTTTGTTTTGTTTTGTTTTTTCCCTGATTAATTAAATGAACATGTAGGAATGGTTCAAAGCAGCGCCAGGGGACATTTACACTGGACATCAGGAAGCATTTCTTTACCAAGAGGGTGGCCAAACACTTGAACAGGCTTCCTAGAGAGCTGGTCGATTCCCCAGGCCTGTCAGTGTTTAAGAGGCATTTGGACATGCCCTTAATAACATGCTTTAGCTTTTGGTCAGGCCTGAACTGGTCAGGCAGTTGGACTTGATGATCATTGTAGGTCTCTTCCAACTGACTTCTATTCTATTCTATTCTAGTCTAGTCTAGTCTAGTCTAGTCTAGTCTAGTCTAGTCTAGTCTAAAAAAAAAAATAGCCACTCTATTGACAGACTTGTATATAAACATGTTGCTGATTTTTGCATAAACTATATATATCAAATAATTGTCTTAATTTTTCTAGGTGGCTATAACCTTCATGATAGCACACAGCTGTATTTCAGGAAGACAGAACCCAAGTCTCAAATTGTATGTGACAAGCACAATGGTCAAGAAAACCAGACATTTTCTAGTGATGTTTTTCTGTAAGCTTCCAAATATAAATGTATAAATTTCTACATATATGTGTGTATATATATACATACACAGAACATTCACGTTTTATTGAATACTTCAAATGAATGCAAGTTTGCAAGTTATGCTGAGCTTGTGTTTTCATAAGATAATAAGCATAAAGTAAGTGCAAAGTGATCACTGTAAAAAATGTTTTGCCTTTTGTAAGAACCCTTAGCTGAATTGTCAGGGAAAGCAGTATTTCAAGTTTATTTCTTATAGAAAGGAATTAAAATAATTTTAGTGGGAAAAAAAAAACAACAAACAAACAAACAACAAAAAAAAACAACAAAAAAAACCAAAAAAACAAAACCCAAACCATGAGCATAGAAAGATTACAAAGAAAATGGCAACCACGACTCACTTTATCCTAGAGGAACACATGCCTCTCCTTTCTGGATGGCTGGCAGATAAGAATCTAAGCGTGCTGAGAGGAGTCAAAATCCCTTTAGAATTCTAAAAAAAATATAAATAAGGTAAAAATCTCTTCCTCAGTGCTGCTGCAAAGCTCTTACCTGCAGTGCTGATTTTTATTGCACTTTTTCTGCTCCATTGTGGTACTGCCTGAGAGCAGTTTATGCAACACATGCAAAAGACCCCCAACTATTGCCCTGAGTTCACACAGACCCAGCACCACACTGGCTGAACACTGTCATCTGACCAGAGCAATCTCAACACTTCTCAAGATTTCAGGTGAAATTTAATTTTTACTATCCCTTAGTATATCAGACAAATTTGCCCATCCTGCAAAAGGGGCAGGGGCAAACCTGTAAGAGAAAGCCAGAAGCTCTGGCTTGCAGCCACAACAAGGAGTGAGGGTAGTGAAAATCCCTGGTAGGCAAAGCCTGACATCCAGCACACACCCCCTCTGATGTGCACACAAGAACTCTTTTGGGAGTAGGCTGGTTTCCGACGTCTTACATTTCCGAAAATAGTACAGCTATGGGCATTTTGCTGTTCCCCTCCTTTCACACCTGCAGTTTCAGAGAGCAACAGGAGGAGGAGTGGTTTATAGTAAAAGGTTTTTTACTCTGCTTTTGTCCCTAACTGCAATTCCAAGGAGGTTCAGACAGCAATTTAAGAAAAGTAATCAACTGTGTATATTCTCACAGCTTAAGAGAAAGTTGCAAATCTTTCTGACAATCCTGATTCACTATCTCTGTTTTTTTCCCAGAAGAATCAAGAGAGGACTGATGTTACAAAAGTTGACTAAAACCATCAATGAGATGTGTCCATTTTAATTGTTTAAGACTAGCAATTTCCCCTGTAGCTTGAAGGTCTTCGAGAGTGCAAAAAAAAAAATCCAGTTAGAGGCCAAATTCTGTCTCTTGACTGCAAACTCTTAATATAGAATAACTTCTCTGACAGCACCCAGCTATTCATGATTTACATTTATGTAACTAACTGCAGATAGTATGTTGACAATTTCTTTTAATTAAGCTAAAAAAAATATAATCCTATCTAATACTGCACAAGGCTAAGTCCAATTCAAAAAAAGAAACACGGCTTGTTCTACACAGCAAAAGCTTTTGTACTGCATTTTTTTTTTTTTTTTTTTTTTTAGTTTTCCCATTGAAAGTATGTCCTTAAAATACAGACCCTGGAAAACATGACCCTGAATACAGATGTGTCTTATTTTGGGGTCATGCATTGAATAGTAGTTCTTGGTTATTCACAGGCCAAGTGGCTCTGCAGCTAGCTCAAGAAACTATAAATAGACTATTTTCAATAGCATTTTGAGATTAAAAAGAGTGACATGAGTGCATTGGAGCCTACCGAAAATTGCAAAGCCTCCATAATAGTTCAACACCTTAAAGCACTCCAGATCTATTAGGCTGAAGACTGTTTTTAACTAAGTATTATAGGCAGGTATTAGATATAATACTCCCAAAAGTTTTGTGTGACAGCCTAAGATCCCGATTTTGAGAAAAAGAACTGAGAAATATATGTTAGACACTCTTTATTTCTACCGACTCTCACTGACCTGTCTCATTTAATTTAAAAGGGTGTGGCAACCTGAGAAACACTATAATTTGCTAAAATTGTGTTAGCTAAAGTCTGGTAAACTTAAACGAGCCAACAGAAAGGGCCTGCTACCTGCATTTACAATTTATAGCTCAGAGCTCACCTCCAAAGAATAGGAGGGAAAGATAAAATATTAGAGACAAGAACTGTGTGTTATCACAGAAGTATTTTTACCAGAGAAAAAGCAGATCTTCAGACATCCACTCTTTATACCCGATAGTTAACATAACAAAACTCAGTAACGGTAGAGGTAAAGGAACAAGTGGCGCCAAAGTGTCCAGAGGTTTATGTCAGCAGTCCCTCAGAGACCACAGGCTACTGGCAGTACCGCAGTACTACAGTCCCAACACATTACTTGTCTAACGGGCATGGATCTAGTTATCACTGACTTTTGTTGAAACTACAGGACTTCATGAAATTTGTCACCTTGGAGATGAAGCCCTCGCTCTTACATGCTAATATGCTCCCTTAAGTTTTCTCTCTGCTCTGTTCTGGGTTTCAGTAAAACCTTTTATCAGAGCCATTGTTTTCAACAGATAAAATAAAGAGGCCATCAAGGCAAAAACTGACCTTCAACAGAAATTTAATTAAGGGAAAAGCAGCTAATAAATTTGAAGACCTACTAATTGCAAATTAACCCCTGACTCACCCACCTGATTATCAGTTTAGCTTTGATACTACTTAATTCTCTCTACACTTGTAAAGAAGAAATACCCATCACTCTTCCTAGCCAGCATCGGTTTCAATCTGAGAATACAACAGGAAGACTACAGGTCCAGTCACTAAACAGTGATAATAAACCCACCTTAATTGCTTCAATTAGATCATCCACAGGGAATCACTTTACACATCCTATAGGGATTAACAGGCTCTTCATGAAACACTACAAACAATTACACAGGGATGAGCAACCATCAAAAGCTGGCGGAGAAACAGAAGTTGCTATCTATAGACAATTTTCTCAGTTACTCTCTTTGATCATCTGTGGGGAGAATTATCCTTCACCTAAACACAAATACCTAGCCAAGACAAGTCTGAGGCAGATTTCTGTAATGACGATATACTGGACATCTCTAAGGATCACACTAATATTAAGCCCAAAAGAAAATGTAGTCTCATCATACTGGATGTGTCAGAAGAGCAGGTGTTTAGTATTTTGACACTGGGTTTGCTCAGCCTACACACTTTGCCCTTTTCAAATTGCGTTCTCCTTGTCTTTTTTTGGTAGGTGTTTATTTGACATAGCAAGAGAGTCGAACAGCTTACAGAAAATCAACAGTGGAAGTATTTCTTTTTAATGGACAAATATTTAAACTGTTATAAACTTTATTTGATCATTTTTGGGAACATGACATTTTTAAGTCATTTCTATTGGCTATTAAACTTCAGAAGATGAGAAAGAAAAGACTAAACAGTGCTTCGTATGTGGCAGTTTATATATGTGGGTAGACACATGAACATGAACTTAATATACACACACATTGTACGCATCGAAGAATACGTGGATACAGGGGAGGACGGTATGGAAAAATGTGTGTTAAAATTACAAACACCCTAAGGATGACAAACAATTCTAGAATTACGCTCTGAGCACCACATCCAAGTGGGACGGATGCAATCTCCTGAATACAGAAAACTCTGCCTTACAGCTAAAACTCTGGCATCTGCCTGCTCTAGTGAGACCATGCAGGACTCCACATGCTTTAGTAAAACTAAGCTTGTAGACCGAAACTTGCCCCCCAACCAAATTTATGGTGGTTGGGTTGAGAAGTCGATTATAATTCCACAAAATGACAAAGTAGAAGCGGTCTTGTCACAACTTAAGAGGTCACGGTATATTCTGGAATGCGATCAAAAGTGAGACAGAATATTTTAGCCATAAGAAAATCCCCAGGGCTTTTTAATTTTGCCATAAGCCTGGATGAGCTGGTTGATTATAGCATTTGACAACTTATATACCATCTTAGGAAAAGAAGGCTTATTCTGAAGCGATGGATTGGTGACAAAAACCTTCTAAGAAGTTCTGGTTGCAAATGATACAATTGCTCTTTAACTGCATCTTAGTCACAAGCACTCAATTTAGCATATAAAATAGCTTTGGGATCTTTTTCTTCCACCTTTCAATGCTACGTGAGACCCTTATTACATATCACTTACACTGTACTACCCTGAAAAGCCAAAGCTGCAAACAAACAAAATCCCCACTATCATCCTTTCCTAACCAATATTTAATGAAGTAGGAAAATACCATAAAATGTGTCTGATAACGTGCCTCTTTTACCACGGGGTGGAAAAAAAAATAAGGCCTAAGATGTTAAATAACATTTAACCTGAAGTGTCTTATGTGGCCACTTGACAAAGGCATTTTTCCCAACGGGTAAGCACCGTCTTTTAATTCACTAGCAAGAAAGGAAATGGGCCAAATAAATGAACACCTGCACTCAATCCTTGAATCAGTATACTTGAATAAGCCAAATTATCTGCTAGCTCTCCAGAGGCACAGAAGAAAGTTCTAAAAGCGTTAGGCTGGGTTGGGATGGCAGCAAGGAATGTTTCTGATCATTTCCAAATGATGAGTGACATCCTAAAGAAAGAAGTATAGAAAGTAGAAGAATGATTGCCTGAGAAAGGTAGAAGAAAACCAGCATCTGCTCTACAGTCAGACAGACATTACAAAGGACAGATAATGCTTCTAAGACTAATAATATTCCTAGCACTCAAATTGGGGAGAAGAAGAGTTTTATCTACAATATATACCGTCTTAGTAGTATATATCTTTTGCTCCTCCAGACAAGCCTTCTCTCCCTCTATCATACCACACTACTTAATTTGCAGCTATTGCCAATTCAGTGTTTCATCTGCGCAAAGTTGGCAGAATTTCTACAGGAATCTAATGTTCACATTGCACAAAAAAATGATGATTCATGTTATTCCACAGTGCAACTGAGACTGAATTTGATGCCCTTTTTTGAATCCTTGTTCTCTGGAGGTTGATATGGGGAAGTAGGAAGCGTTTTGAACTTAAGAGGTATTCCTTTCAATGGTAGTGATTTTTCTGTGTGGCCTACATTTTATAAATTCAGGTTTGATTATGATATCATGTTGCTTTATTTCAGATTTTTATTCTCCATTTTTTTTTCTAATGCAAAGGGCATTTGTAAAGGAACTTTTCAACACTTCAGAAGAAATATACTACAATAAATAGAAGGCATACCTCAGACCCCCAGCAAATCAGCTAGAAAGTAAAATCTGAGACTTAAGAAAATAGTCCATATAATTTAATTTATTTATTAAAAAAATAAAACATCTTTTCTTGTACAGCAGCATTCAGTTTTTCGCAGTAGTGTTTTCCAGTTATGGTGTATTTTGGGTTTGGGGTTTCAGGTTTGTTTTTTTTGTTTTGTTTTGTTTTGTTTTGTTTTTAATTCATTACTGTTAAACAATGGTCCTGGTTTTATTTTTTTAAATTATTATTATTTTGGGGTACACAATGAAATCAGATTCACTGCATTAACTTGACTCTCTGAAGAAGAGTCTACATTGTCTACATTGTTTCAACTACTTTCTACAAAAGTCTACATTGTTTCAACTTAAACAAAATAAAAAAAAAAGTTGAAAAGAAAAAAAAATATGAGACAACATGATAAGAATGCATTCTTTGCCATGTACAAAATTATGCTCTAGGTGTGAAACAGACACATGTTCTCTGTTTGCAAAGACAAATGCCTTTGCCATGCCCTTTGCTACATAAAGGTTTTACAGAGTTATATCCACTGCTTGTTTGTATCCTCTTCAACTACATGCTGGATTAAAACAAATAAAATTTGTATATTCAAGGGGTAACGTACTATCATCATAGAGAAAATGGTACCAAGACAATGGGAAAACCTTTCCAGAAAAAGTGCTGAACATATAGAAGAAATAGTAGTTGAAGTAAGTAATTTAGCTAGGGATGCTTAGAACTAGAATTATGACTGAATGAATTCATATTCCAAAAGGCAGACACATATCCATTCTCCTTCAAGCAAAAAAAGCACATCTAATTTTTTATTGTGTTGAGGTTTTTTGTTTTTTGTTTTTTTTTTTTTGGTAGAAAATACTTTGGTAACTGTTCAGAAATGTTTTGGGGGATATAAAAAATTGTTTGTTAAAAGCTAACACTGTGGTGGTTATGTGCAGACCTACGGCAGCACGCGGAACCTGCCACAAACTGCTCACAGCGTATGTACAGGATTGTGACATTTGCTGAGCATTTACACAGAGGAATAATGGAGCATAAGGTTAGGTTGCTGTCATGCTGAGACCACTGCCCATCATGCTGACCAATAGTGTCTCATGGCTCCTTTCTGATCCCCTATGGCCTGGACATATTTATTATCTCTTGTCTTAGACTGTGCAGAGGTATTTTAAATGAGTCGCAGTGGCAGGTGGCCCTTATTAATACCTCTTACAATATGAGAGCTGCTGGAATGCTTAACCAGAGAGAAGAAACCAGAAGGTGAGACAGGAAAAGTCCTGTGAGGAAATACATGAAAACAATTACATTTGGAAGATAAATATGTTTTGGTGTTGTTTGACTTAACAACAAAATTATAGTCCAAGAAAAGGAAAACTTTGGGTAATAATAACTAGATATATCCTCTGTTCAGAACAGGGTGGGGATTTATAACATTTTGTACTATCTTTGTAAATAGGTAACAAAAATCACAGATGACATTATAACAGAAGATGAAATTGTTATAAAGAAAGTTAAAACTATGGACAAGAGCAAGTTCCATTTGTTAACTACAGCTGGAGTAAAATAATCTAAACACTAGTGTTTAATGGAAGCGAAAAACTTATGCTGAAAAATACTCTCCAACAGAGGCAAATTTGCTATGATGTGGCTTCCAACGCAAGCTTAGACTCCAGTAACAAAAGCATCATGGAATAAAAAGAAAATTTTCTCTTTTCTATTCTAGCTTATTGCAACTGTAGCTCTGTTTATTGTTCATCGTCCTTCTCTTGAAAGGAAGTTCAGAGAACAGTAATAGACATGCCTGTAGGAAATGGGCATGTAGACTTATAGAATTTAAAACCAATAAAGCAAAAAAAGTAGAGAAATTATTATGGAAATGCAACATGATGTAGTAAGTACAAATAATAGGTAAATACTATTGAAGAAAAATAATACCAAGAAATTAATCACTGGCATTAATTTGTTTCTAGGACAATCTTGCAAGATTAGTGTAAGAACACAATTGCTTTTAGTAAAGTATCAGAACAGACGATACAAGTGGCAGCAGGACGTGGTGTGAGTGATACACCTAGTTTTTTCCATTTGCAAATGTCTGGTTACACTGACTGGCCATACACCATCCAGTACGAAACACACACATAAAAAAATTTCTTTTTAAAAAGCCCATACTGATTAAACATTGGCACTCTCAGACTGCCTAAGTTAACCAGTTAACCAAATGAGTTACATTTTTAAAAGAAAAAGTTACCAATTTGGGTTTGAACATTCTACAAATTATGTTTATGATCTCTATCTTTTCCCACTGAATGACTTTAAAGTCAATTGATACACAAAACTATAAATACAAATGTCTAAAAATATGAATGTACACATGCACACATATAATCTTACATACCATGAAAGTGGAATGTCTCAACATCAGAGGGAAATGTGTTTCAGATGTCATTTTCAGAGGACAGAACATCATAAAACACTTTAAAAAAAGTACCTCCAAACTCACAGAGTGCTACAGGGAGTCATTGATTTTAGGTGATCCAATTAAAAAGAATTTATTTTAGTCACTGGAGTGGTTACTTAGACCACACAGTTTTAAGAACAGCTTAAGTTTTAGAGACAGTTTTACTGTACAAAAATAATGGTTGATTACCAATTGCTGTTGCTGTGAGATATAAAGAGGTATACAAACAATTACTTTTTTTTTATCTACAAAATATACAAATATATTTATAACATATAAAAATATATATAGAAAGAATGACATGTAACATTTGGCTCTACTTATTGGGAGTACTTACTAAAAAGACTTTGGGAGTGTGTTCACATTTCTTTTTATATTAATAGGTACATCAGTTTTATATGTGTAAGGCAATGTTGCTGCGTAAGAGAGGATGAAGTTCTGGTCCCACAGAAAGCAATTGCAGTTCTGCTACAACAACAAGGAAATGAAAAGCAATCGAAAACACAGCTAATTCTCATCTTTGAAGGAACTCAGCACCAAAATACTTCTCATACGCTACCACTTTAATGCTCCTCACTCCTCAAGTTGAGTCACCAGACCTCCTCTGTCCTATATGTTCTATACAGTTCTTAAGGGGAAAAAAATAAATAAATATTACACTTAGTCTTGAATCAGAGTTCTATTGTGTACCAGTTTGGGTTATCATACATTAATATAGGGAAGCCAGACAATATTCGGTACACTGTTATCTTCCAGAGAGGAAATAGGCCTTCACATGCTTTCAGCTCTAAAAAATTATTTAAATAAGGAGTAAAAATGTGTGAGTAAGTATCTAAAATGAGAAAGGAATCCAAAGTCCTCAATACAGCGTACTTGGTGAAAGAACTCAAATGAGATCAACCGTAAAAATGCAGTGAGGATTTGTGGGAGTTCCTTAAAAGTTAAATAGGATTCACACAGAAATTTTCAACTTCTTGGGGTTTTCAAGAGAAAAGGCATCCAGAGGCCTCAACTGTTACTCCAAACATAATATTGTGATATTTAAAACTGCTATTTCAAATAAATGTAGTATTCAAATGAAGCATACAAATCCCTTCTAGCTTCAGCAATTATGGAAACCAGGACACATAAGTAATCAAAACCATAATCAATTTTTCATCAACATAATACTATTTTACTTGCAATGCATTTAAAAATCTTTAGAGTTCTCTTATGTGTGCTTCAGGTTTGAAATGTATGAAGTTATTACAGAAAGTTGACTGCAATATTTGTTGTTATTGATTATTTCAGGAGTTGGAATAGGCACTTAACCCCTGCTTGTAAACAGCTAGATATGTGTGAGATTTGATCCAAACTATAAAAGCAACAGCTTTATTTTATCTTTACACCTGTTTCTTAGCTCCCACTTTTCATGATCCCTTTCCAGCTCATGAATCAACTATTTTTTTTTTCCATTATAATCTCCTTCATGGGTTACAGAACAGAAGCCATGATAAAAAAAACCTTGCTTATGAATTGAAATTTTATTGTTTAACCAATTATAGTTCTGAAGTGTTAAAGCATGAATAAAACTTGAGCTGTCCCAAATGGAAACCCAGAACTAATTGTAACTTCAGACTGGTCTGGTCCTTCTTATTTCTCAGTCTTACTTATTTCTCAAGGAAAAGTTACCATGCTAATTAGCTAGAGTAAATGCTAGCTGGTTTCAGATTAAAAGTTATTTTTGATCTGGGGTTCAGATCCCAATAACCGTCTAGACAAAAAGGCTGGCATGCAGATTGGAAAAAAAAGTTGGCCTCTGCTTACCCTTAGTTTAAATTAATACCTTTTTCAGTGTAAAGAACATTTGCTTTGTTCTTCCCGAGGTCACTTCCTGTCTTGCTTTAAATCACTGCTGGAGTAGATCTGCCAAGTAGCCTGCATTTGGCAAGTCAGTTGTGCATTCCTACAGAACTGAGAAAATATATCACGCACTGTCTCTTTCCCCTCTGCAAACCTACCACCCTTTCACAGCCCGTTGTGAGCTAACCTATGCATTTCCCAACCTTTATCCACCTGGGTCTCATGCTTTGATCTTAAGCAACGAAATCGAGCAGTTGCTTACTATACAATTTAAGCAACTGAAATGTTGCATATGAAACTGCAAGAAGAAATGGGAATAAAACTCCACTTGTAATATAACAAATGCAAGCATTATGCAGTTTTCCAAAGTCTGTTGTTTTAATTTTTTATAAATACAATGCATCATGTTTTATTGTAATGCTCACTAGTGTACTGCTGGCTCTTATTCTGTCATTTAGGTTAAACTAGGAGGTTTATCAGAGTCCTGTTGACTCCACACTAATGAACATTAACCTTTAACTAAAGTCGTTTTAGAGACACGGCTCTCAGGCTCACTTCCTTGAAATAACTCACACACAGTTATTGTTACTTTTGTTGTTATGTCAACAATATCAGATGGTTAGGGGAAAATAAAAATCAGTTCATTTTATTCCTGTCATTGTTAGCAGAAGCCAAAAACCACTGGAATAGAAAGCATCTAAGCGGAGCCTTTAAAAATACCCAGGTTTGTCCTCCTAGGCTTCTCGGATAGTCAGTAATGACAGGTAGGTATCTCGATAAGTCAATTCAGATCTCAGCCACACTCTGACCGCTGAAACTTGGAGCAACTGTGCTCGTGTTTCAGCTGTCTCAGTTAAGTGCTTCATATTAAGTGACATGAATCTGGGCCCCAAGCGTCCTCTTTCCGTTCTGCGAGTGGACTGGCTCACACCTTCTTGAAACGCTGTGCATGTGTATGGATTACTTACTTAGCCATTATACTTATTCAGGAGATAATATACTAGCTACTTGCAAGAAGAAATAAAAGCTTCCCACAGAGAATTCTTCTGTGCACAATGTTATTTAAATCTATCGCTACTTCTTGTATACCAAGGGAAATATTTTCTCAATATTAATGGAAGAGAACACTTTTCATTTTGTTCCTGAAGATCAAGCATGATTTTAGAAAGGTTAGCTAGGAAAGGGAAAATACCTCGATTGTTTTCCATGTCTCTCTCTATCGTTTTTTCAATTCATCTGGCTGTCTATCTGAAATAACTTGTACAAACAGCGGAGAAATAAACACTGCACAAAACTTGGAGAATAATCTGCATTTAAAAACAATTTATACTTTACAAGGACTATGTTTGATCACTGCCTTAATTACATAGTCTTGCAACATGGAGATATTTTAAGATTTAGACAAAATTTTCCTATACCATCAACAATCAAAACCTTTCTGAGATGTTATCACTAATGGTGTTAATAACAGGTGTAATCGTGTTATTAGCTTCATCATTGCTATTTGTTTAGTGGACAGGCCAGCCTAACCCACAACAAATTTTTACACGCTGTTAATTTCAGTCAATTAGAAAAGGCTTAATTGAAAAGTAAAACTACTGAAAAGAAAATTGGTTCTGTTTTACCTCAAACCAAGACAATGATAATCTTGACCAAGGCAGTTTGAATAATAGAGAGTGGCTTCTTCTTTGACTATTAGATTCACAAAAAAACCTTTTATAACAAAAAACAGAAACAAAATTACCCCCAAATACAGTAACACAATCTCATGAATGTACAAACTGAAAATTTATTTCTGTAAATGTTAACAGTTAAGAGGGCTATAATTAATTATCACACTCCAGTCAGGTTAGCAAATGTAAATTATGCCATTTCCCCCATTTATACAGTCATAGTACTACTATTATTTTTCTTTTTTTTTTGGGGGGGGGAGGATATATTCATTGTGGTTATTTTTAGAGAGTCTTGAAATGAGACTATGAGACTGAGGGGCTCTATAATTTCTTAAAAAATATGATCAGGCAAATATGGATGTTGTTCCACGTACCGGCTAATATATAGTTCTATGTAGTAGTCACAGAACTTGCAATAACAAATACTCATTGACTATTACTGAAACTGCTATTATTTCAACATTTCTTCTAGCAATGGACTGAAAAATTACAGGGATCAGAGACTTGCATTCTTTGCATACACAGAGATAACTACCTAAAAAAGAACACCCCCCCCCACACACACATATGATTGGGAAACTTGAAAATACTTTACAGCCTTCTCTTCATCCTAAATTCACATCTTTTTGATGAAACTGTAATTTGTTAGCCTGAGAATTCAACAGGACTGAATTCTAAATTCATACTGCAGCTGCACTGGAAAATGTATACTGCATTTGTTTCACCCTAGCTCCTCAAATCTCTGTTCATGCCAGGAAGGGTCCACTTGCTACTGCAAGGAAATCTCACGTAAACTTTCTCCATGATTAAGGTAGCTATACATGGCATTATTTTTTCTACAGACGGTTGTATTGGGTGTAGATGCCAAGGTTTTTGTACTGGGAGGCTGACTTGTGCCAGACACAGACAGTTCCAGCTGCCTCCAAATGGATCCACCACAGGGCACAGCTGAGCCCATCAGCCAAGCTAGTGGTGCCATGGGTAAAACATATTTAAGAAATGGCAAAACACTGGAAAAGAGAGTAGTGGGGGGGAATAAGAGCATGAAAAACAGCCCTATGAACACCATGCTGAGAGAAGGAGGGAAGGAGATGCTCCAGGCACCGGAGCAGAAATTGCCCTGCAGCCAGTGGAGAAGCCCATGTTGGAGCAGGTTTATCCTAAAGTCACTTGTCTCGGCTTGAGGTGAAACAGAACCAATTTTCTTTTCAGTAATTTTACTTTTATAGTGAATACCAAGGAATGGTATGCAGAGAGGCTCTTACTTACACTCACTGCTATAACAACCAAGGCCAGCTCACTTTGTTAGGCACAAATTTGGAGATTTAGAAGCGGAAGAGCACAGAGTGGTTGCACCTGCGGGGAGGAGCAGACAGGACAGGTGTCCCAAAACTGACCAACGAGGTATTTAATCCCATCTGCATCATGTTCAGTATAAAAGCTGAGGGATCAAAGGGGTCAGACTCTTTCTTCAATGGTTGGTGTCCCAGGATGACTCTGTTTGTCTGTCTTTGATCCCAATCTGTGCATCCCTGAATCCAGTTCCTGAGTTCAGTTCCTGTACATCTCTGAGTCTAGTCTGGGACTTTCCCCCTGAGTGCTGGTGATGTGATCATCATCCTGGGAATTCAATATGGTTTTGTATATTTCATTATTTTATTAATAATATTATTAACTTTTATTTTATTTAATTATTAATATTTAATTAAAGTCGTTTAGTTTCTTTTCAACTCATAAGTCTCTCTCTCTCTCTTATTCTTCTCTCACTTCGGAGAGAAGTTAAATAGCATCTGTAATTTGCTTTAGTGGCCATCCCAGCCCAAATCACTACAGACTGCAGCCCATGAGGAGGACCCATGCTGGAGGAGAGGAAAAGCGTGAGGAGGAAGGAGCAGCAGAAAGGAGCTGTTAGGGACTGACCACAACCTCCCATTCCCTGTCCTCCTGTGCTGCTTGGGAAGGTGGGGGGTGGGGAAAGGTAAAGGGGCCAAGAGTGAAGTTGGGCATGGGTGAAGGGGGAGAAAAGTTGTTCGTTTAGTATTTGCATCTGTTTCTCATTACCCACATCTACTTTAATTGGCAAGAAATTAAACCTTCCCCAAATCAGTAACTGGTAAGCAACCTCCCTGTCTTTACCTCAACCTACAAGCTTTCTCAGATTATTTTCTCCCCCTGTCCCACAGAGAAGAAGTAGTGACTGAGTGGCTGGGTGGGGCTTTGTCCCCTAGTCAAGGCTATCCCACCACAGCAGTGAAATTAGTCACATGTGTATCACTCATGACACTATAGCAGCTCTTCTAAACGAAGACACGGTTTACTCTCTTGGCAATGCCTTTAAGTTTGTTGTAGGTCCCACTTCTGCAGAATGAATCATGTCTGTAAAATTTGTTTGGTTTACTTTTAACAATTAAACACACCTAAAGCTGTATGAACGCATGTAATTTAACACAAAATTAATTCCAGAAAGTTTAAGTATTGTACTTTGAGTTAATTGTTTTCACAAATAGCTGCATCAGTACTGTACCTAATAGTAGCAAGAAGATGCCTGTATATCCAAAAGCTGTTTCTTTTTACCAGCTGTAACAGGTAGCCTAGTATTGCAAACAAAATGCAATGTAACTTTGTATTGCTTTTAATTAACAGTTAGTATGTAACAGCATATTACCTCTGTGAAGTTTGTGTCTCAAGCCTTTCTTCACCATCGAACCTGTGTTTTTTCAAGTTTTTCTTAGCAAAAACTGTGAATACTTTTTACAGCGGTAAATATTTTTATCATAGCAGTATTCAAAGATCTATGTGGCAAAGATACTCAAATCTATTACTTATACTTTCTAGTAGGGAAAACTGATATGAAAGATCTGAAGACTTCTGTGACCAAACGAATCAGAAAACGGATATTTCCAATGTAAGCATATGATTTCCAAGAATACTAGGTACAGGTAAAACAAAACACAAGCAAACAACCCCAAACACACAACAATCCCAGAGCCGCCAAAACACAGCTCCCCTACACACATTGATAAGGAAGAACAAAGCAAAATTCCCTTTAAAATTCTGAACATGAAATAAGGTGGCAAACTTCTTTGAGATACTTAAGGAAAGAAAGGAAAAATACTTGATGTCCCCCCCCCCATGAGGTATTCTTAAACACATTTGTGAATTAGGCCTGTAACCCAACTGTGAAATTATACTGAATTCTAATACCGAGTACTTGATAAATATCTTAAGTATGAAGTACTGTATATGCAGCAAGGGATGTATCAAGGAGAATTGCCAACAAAGCATTTCAGCCTTAGCCATCTGAAATTAGTCATCTAAGTCTCATCTATGTATGCAGGTTCCCCTTTTTTATCCAGCCCAAATACTTCTTCCAGACAATTCCCACTCTTCTCAGACACCTATTTTTGAAAGTTATTAATCACTGGGTGTTAATTTCTTTCGACTGACCATAGGAGGAGCTAGATGTCCAGTTTACAATTTGGCAACAATTATTAGACAACTGAGTTGGGTGACATAATTCCTACTCAGGCTAATCAGAGGCAACCAATTTCTAGAGAAATAATATCTCCTCCTTCCAGAGGGAAGCTAATGGTGCTGGTCTCTTCCCACAGGTAATTAATGACAGAACAAGAGGGAATGGCTTCAAGCTCCAACAGGGTAGGTTTAGACTGAACATCAGGAAAGAATTTTTCACAGAAAGAGTGGTTGGGCATTGGAATAGATTGCCCAGGGAGGTGGTTGAGTCACCATCCCTGGATGTGTTTAAGAGACGTTTAGATGTGGGGTTGGGGGATATGGCGTAGGGGAGAACTTTGTAGAGTAGGGTAGATGGTTGGACTCAATGATCCCGAGGGTCTCTTCCAACCTAGACAATTCTATGATTCTAATGCAAGGTCAACTTTGTAACGTATAGGGTTGGTTAAGTTTCTTTTTTCTTTGCTTTTGTTTTCTTCGCTTTGCTTTTACAATGTCCACTTTATCTTTAATAACTTTTGATTTAAACCACATCACAAAACTAGTTCCAGAGCCCTCCAAAGGAAAAAACACAGACTAAGCACCAACACAGAGTTTGGAAGGTTTACTAGGATTTTAAAAGCCAATCTTTGTAGAAAATTGTTAGCCTGCAGGCGGTGGTGCAATCTCTAAAACAAGCTACTTTGTCATTTACCTTATTGGACTTCTATTTTTTTTTGTTTGATTCAGACCTTTAGAGGGGATCTTCTGGTTAATGGGTACATTCTGAGACCGTGGGCTAAACTCATTCATTACTTCAACCAGGTTAACACCAGAGGGAATGCACTTCAACCAGAGTGGCCTAAGTGGAGAAATGATGACTTCTATTCATTTATTCTGTTGCAGAGTGAAAATAAGATTTAAAAATGTTAACAGCATAAACACCAAATGTTGAAATCGGAACTCAAAAAAAAAAAAAAAGGATCTCCCATTTAACAGAGTATAGTATATTATCTTATTTTGTAGGAGTAAAGAATAATTTCACAGTCCACCAAAGCAATGAGGAACTGCAGTGAAAATGTGAAAATTAGCAATAAAACACCAGGATGTTTAGCTGTAGTGTAAAATATCCAAATGAATTTTTCACCTTGTATCTCTGACCACCCAGGAAGTAGCTTTAATTAGTACAAATTGAAGCCTCATGTAATGAAGGAAAAAGTATATATTTTGGAAAAGATACTGTGAAATTTTTTCTTCTGTTTGTTACAACTACGAAAATAGTTTTTTATAAAACAGTAACTCAAAAACCCCTAATTAGAAAGCATGGACACTGAAAGGACACTTGTTTATGTATTAAATTCCACCATGTGTATCAAAAATGTCTCTCTTCAATGTAGCCTTCTCAAGAAGTGAGACTTAATCCTCTGTGGTGTTTTACCTTGAGTAATCATTTACACCTCTGCAAAGACAATGTAAATCACTTCTAAATCAGATTATCCACTCAAATAAGACAGCAGTCAAACAAGGCAGTGACTGTTATCATAGCTCCTGTGAAGTCGATAGCACTGTGACAATTTGTGTGAGCAGATCTGCTCCTGAGACTACTTCAGCCACTTTGCACAGGTGTACCTAGCTTTGCAGAGCAAAGAGTCCAATGGTAATAAAACAGACTGAGACTGGCAAGCACCAGAACCTCACAGAAAGGTTGCTGAGAAAGAGCACTTCAACACATTTGACTATAAGGTGGTCACTGTTCATGATGGGTCCAATACTGCGTCAAGCGCTGTGTCTGCCCATCATCATACACTGTATCTCCACGATCTACAGCTTTATACTGTCTTCAAGAGAGTTACCACAAAGGTGACTGGGAAGAGCTTAGTCCTGAATGATTTTTAATTTATTTTTTTTAATATAAAACTGCATTTTTCAAATGAAACAATGAATAACTGATCACTTATTTTCCTCCATGGGGCTCCAGGTTGAGTATAAAATATGTTAAGCAATTTAATTTAAAACAAATCACCCTGAAATCTAGTTCATCAATGATAGAGGGCTTTTGATAGCAGGGGATTATATTTGTCTTTTCAGAAGAAAGCAAAATGTATGCAGTCCTTAGCATTTATTTACTTTTCAAACTGAAGTATAAATAATTTAGTAGTGATAAGACGTCATTTGAACAACATGCAATTTTATAACCTGCTCTGAAGTAAACTGATTGTTAATTGCGTATTATGCTAAGGTAGGTCTTTTACATATTATATTTGTCATATCTCCTTTTTTTACCCCTTTGAGTTTCCTCTTACACTATTAAAGCTTTTAAAACTTAAAACAAGTTTTTTGGTTGGGTTTTGTGTTTTGTTTTGGGTTTTTTTGGTGTTTGGTTTTTTGTTTGTTTGTTGGGGGGGGTTGGTTTTTTTGTTTTTTTTTGTGTGGGTTTTTTTTTTTTTCAGTAGCCAGAAAATCCCTTTTTGGTCTTCCTGAGACTTCACTAAGTAATTTACTCATAAATAAATTATGGCAAAATAAGCAAACGTAATAAAGAGCTATAGATAGTGTCTAGATCAATATGAACATTACAGTTTGCTTTCACAGTCTTTTTAACTCAAAGGAAACCTTTGCCACTCACACAGAAAATCATTGAGCTTCCACTCCACCAACATCTTCTCATTAAGAAATTGTCACACAATGTGATGAGAAGAATTTTTTCAGAACTTCAAAGGAAAATTGTACAGCATCGTTCTGTCATGCTTATACATCTTAAGACAAAGTTTTTCACTTTAAAAACATAATGAGGCTTTAAATGTCATTATGATGAAGATGCAAGGGGGAAAATACAATAGAAGAGAAGCTATTTATGCACTTCTTAATCAGGGAATTTTAATAATTATTTAGGGTTTTTAAAAATCAAACAGTCCTTAAAATACTATTTGCCACTCTATCTCAAACCACCTACTCTCTTTTAAGATATTTTTCAGTCCAAGGTAGTTTATTCTTCTAAAATTGTTGTGAAAGACATTCTCCAATATCTAGACACAGAGGCCTCCACGTTATCCAGGTTTTGGTGTGTTTTTTTTCTTTTTCTCTGGAGTAAGTTCATTTCTATCTCTCTCTGCGTCCTCAATAATGTATTTCCCCATAGCTTTTAAAACAATATCTTTCTCTTTTCCATACATCATTGATCCTAAATGGCTGTGGAAGCTCCCTAGTCCACCAAAGAAAATCAGCATATTTAAAACTGAGTACCTATTTAAATTACATTTGATATAAGAGGCTTACACAATTCATTTATATAAAATACAAGAGAAGAAAACTTTCCAGTATTCCCCAGGTTTATGATAATAATTTGTGTATACTTGTAATTCTACAATTGTTTTTGTACAAGTAACAGTTCTAAACACAATTTTGAGCCTTTTAGATTCCACAGAGGAGACAAAACCAACAGGCAACACTCAGCTAAATACCCAGCTAAATCAAAAAAGCAACCAAACAATAAAGAAAACAAGATAGATAGAGGTAGTTAGCTCTTTTCTATAAACGGAAAGTTTTCTGAATTGCAAGCTGGTAAAAGACACCAGTAAATTGTATGAAATATGTATTGGAGATTTTATTTTCAATGCTTTTGAAACATCAGAACAACTCAGAAATGTAATCTACCGGGAATATAACCTGAAAACTGGAAATAGGTGATATGAGAAGAACAAATGCCTTTTAAAAGTCAGCCAGCTAATCCTGATCTGTCAACTGCGAATAGACTCATGCCAACTTCCATGCATCTGCAGGACTCAATTTTGTTTATTTTGCCATGATCTACATCAAATAGTCAAGCTGCTTTAAAGTATACTTTAGGATGGAAAATCCTCAAGTCACATAGTTGTACTGACAGTTGGAGGCTGAGAAGGACAAATACTGTATGTGGGTCCATTCTAAGAAAAAGTAGGAGATTAACATTCAAAGTCTTGAGTGAAAAAAACTGTGAGGAAACACCTCTGTTACTGTGTTTGCCTCATGCTTCCAGAGTTTAATTTATCTGGAATGTTCCTAAAGTTGTAAAATAAAAGATATGGTGAAAGCAGAGCAAAGGTAAAGTTAAGAAAAATGGCTGCTATATAAAAGTCAAAAATCCTGCTTGTTTTCTATACAAAAACGCATATTCCCTACCATAGAACATCATTGATGAAAGTACTTTGTTGATTAATATGAATCAATTCCTCACTCACATCACCAAAATTATAATTTGCTCATCTCAACAACTGAAAAGAGTAAGATACAGTAATTGCATTAGATGCATTGGAGTCTTAAAGAAGCAAAAGTTGATTTTATTTCAAGAATTCTTTGCAGCCTGAATCACCAATGATTTTGATGTTCATATGTAATACTATTTTTCCTTTTTGTTTTGTGCTTCTCTAGGTTCTTTAGTATATATTTTATATATATATAAAATATATTTTTAATATATATATTATAATCCTGATAGTTTGTGTCCAAGAGCCCAGCAAGCATGTAAGATTATTTTTTTTTTTGATACAGACAAGAAATCACAATTTTTAAGTGCACTGCTGTGAAGGACAAAAAAAAACGGCTCTGTAAATATCTTTAGCTTCTAAGGAACAAAACCATCTTCCAGCATGCCGTAGCAAAATTATTGAACTGCTTTAAAATGCAACAGAATAGGGCTTCAATTTGTAATGTGGTGTATTAGGGGTGCAAGAGAAGCTCACTAAAATCAGTGTAGTTCTTCAACTGCCTTCAGTTGATTTGGGGTTAAGAGTTTTGGAGGATATTTTTAATATCTGGAAGTGCATTGCCAAATACTAATGATACATTTATTATAAATGACTCTTGATTCTTGTAGTCATGAATTCATATCGTACCCCCATTGTGAATAATATGTTAAAGTATTTTGATGGAGTAAGATTATTTCTCATCTTCAGGAAGAAACTAAAGCAAGTTCCACAGAGATTTTAATCACAGGGACAGTATCCATATAAATTGCAAAATTCACACCTTTGAGTTTTTCTATATCTTTTACTTTCCCAAAGCATAGGTCAAATGACTTACTCATCAAAAAACCTACACTATTTACACTTCTGAGTCTCACACGTATCAGAAACCACAATGCTTATAACCTCACACAAAGATTAGTCAGTAGAAAGGTGAACACTGCAGTACAAAAAAGCTGCTGCTAACCTGGCACTGATGAACTTGTAACAAAACTGTATCGCAGTCATGACTTTTGATTCCCTCAGCTTTTACTAGGCACACTAGGTTGATTAATTTTAGCTATTCATAACTCCAATTAAACTCCATTAAACGTCTGTAACAGAATAAGAATGTTAAAAGTTTACTTCCATTACTCTTCCTGCCCTGGACAGCACCTCCCTTGATAGAAAAACATGAAGAAATTTATATTTGGCAAATTGAATTATAAGAAATGGCATAATCATATCATCCATAACAATTTCAGGCTTCTTTTATGGGTTTCCTTTCCCAACAAAACTCTTAATGTACTCAAATTAACTTCTATTTGACTCACCAATTTGTTTCTTTAAAAATAATGAGAGGTCCTAAGATTCTTTTCTCTTATTATCTCGAATATTTTAAGAAGTCCTCTGCCTCCGTTCCTGATCATCTGCAGAAAAGATTTTGATCCCGTTTACAGAAAAAAAAAAAAAAAAAAAAAAAAAAGTAGGATCTTCTATTTCTCCACATACTAGTAAATGAATTTGTGTTCAGTCTTTACCCCATCACGTATTGGACAGACACCACCATATATGCTTTAATTAGCTCAATGTTAATTTATCAGCATTTGCTTGTGTAGGCTATATGATTTTTTTTTCCATCAGCATGCTTATGTATTTTATATAAACCTCCGACAGAATTATACAAGAATTAGCCAGAGGCCTTTAACTTAATGGCTTATTGGCCTGACTGTCAATACTAGCAAGGTGGGGATGATGCAGAAATAGGATAAATGCTTTTGAGGAAGAATAATTTACTTAATGTTGTAAAGAGAGCTCAAGAGAGAAGGAATTTTTTTTTTTTTTTTATTTACTTAAATGAAGCCTGGTAAATGTAAAAATCATGGATTGCAAGTTGTTTAGAGACACGCTATTTTTCCTGTGATAGAATCAGAGAGGATATGGAGGATTTCTGCAAAAAGACCACAAACTGTCAAAAAGAGGCTGCACATCTTTCTATTCCTTTAACAATGGCAGAACTGGATGCATGTAAAGATCCAATTCTGTGATATAAAAAATGAATATTCAGAGCTGGCTGAGTGCAAAAATAAATCACTCAATAAGGTTAAAAGAACGCTGAATTCTGGGAAACTGATAGAATACAAGCTACAGCACAGATAATCATTAGGCAATGAGAAAGATCTGGCAAGATGTCTGTAACAAAATTAATGCTGATAACTCTGCATCATCAGTTTAGAAGTACAAGTGGGATTCAGGATAAAAAAAGAACCATGTCCTGTTTAAGTACTGACAGAATATAATACCATATGTTGAAAAGGACACTATTAATAGGCCAGTCTTTTCTGTGAGATGGAGAAATAGAGTTTAACTTACATAAGCTGCAAGATTATTACATTCAGAGGTTAAAACTTTGCACGCCATAAAAGCATTAAAGGAATCAGTCTTAATTTTTTGTAAGGAGGAAAGGCTTAAATTAAAACACAATTCCTTAAAACAAATCAACAAATAAAAACTCCATGACTTGATCCAAATTATATTTTCTGATTATCTATCACCTTTCCACCAACTGAGGTACATCTCCATCCTTTCACACAGTCTCATTAATTTTGTACAGAGTTTGTTTTCTGTGATCACTCAGCCACTTGGGACAATTTTCCCTCTGTGTCTTGACAAGTCTCCTCTATCTAGTTTCTTGCTGTTCAGACATAATCTACCTCTCTGGGAAAATAATTACCTGCTACCTTTGGATTGCTTCACCTTTTTTTTTTCTGTCCCTGCAATTGTACAACTTTATACTTGTGTCAATTAACTGAATGAAATAGGTATTTATATTATTTACTAATTGCCTACAAACCTGCATACAGCATAGGAGCAATTTCACTTCTTGATTTAAATCCCTAGAATAGCTGCCTTAAAACCAAATCAAAACAGACATGCTGCATAGATGCAGAATATTATTTGACTAGGAAAAATGCAGACATCAGTAAAAGGATGTCTGCATAACATAAAATCCTGTTAAAAAATCAGTAAGTTATTAGCTCCAAAATTAGCTCCAAACCTGCAGACCACTGTCAGTCCATTGTCAAACCATATTTACAGTCTTTCCTTCTATTTCTTGCCCTTTAACCTCCCGATAACCAGCCCACATACTAAGAACTCCCTCCTAGCCTCCCTCTTTAAATTAAGTTTTCTTATTCAGCCGTAGGTTGGGTCTAATACCCACTGCATATAAACCATATTTCTTTCTGCAGCATTTTGGCTAGGAATTATTTTAAGCATGAGAAAGAGAAAAGCAGCTATCCTGCTGCTTGTTCATGTTTCTCATCCTTAAATATACCATATTGTTCAACAATTCGCATCCAACTGACCTGTCCACGCTGTTAAGTTAGCTCTGTCCACAAGGAATTTCTGGGGAATTCTGCTGCGAAACATCATTGTTTTCATGTTTTGTTTTTCAAAGTACCAATAAAATTTCAGTTACATCTTCAAATTGCTTTCATAGCTAATCACTTCAATTGCCCAAACATTTATTTTCATGTACATTTCATTATTACGTACCCGGAGGAAAAAACTAAAAATACATGAAACTGTATCAAAACATGTCTCTTTGAACTATAAGAAAAAGCAGCAAGGAAAAGATAACAGAAGGCAGAATACAGGTACCTGCTGATGGGGTTATTTTTTTTTAAATGAAAATTTCATTAGGACAGAAAACAATAACTTATTTTATACATTTCTCCAAAGTCATTTGTAAGCATAATAATTGTGACTAGTCTCCCATTTGCAAATGACAGGAGGTGACAATAGACACACATATATATATAAAAAACTTATTTCTTTGTAAAAACACCAAAGAAAACATTTGTCTCCCTCTAACAAAGAAATCCCAATATATTTTACTTAATTCAGAAGACTGAAAGCAATCCTGAGGAGACACAGAGTATGTAAATATGGAAGAAAAAGGCTATTACAAAGTTCAAAAGTTCACATTTCCTGTCCCTTTTTGCCTCTATAGAAAAATCTACACTGTTTATAGCCTAGCTGATGTCAGTCTAATTTCAAAAGCTCTCATCAGTGAAGTTTTCAAAACCTTTCTCCAACCTCTAGCTCAGTGCTTACGCATCCTTACTGTTACAAGATATTTCCTAATGTCTAATCTAAATCTCCCTTGCTGATTTTAGTCTTTATTTGTTATGCCCACACAAGTTTGGTATTGTCTAGATTGAACAGCCGTCGTTCTTTACAACTTTTCTCATGGATTATATTTTCTTTAGACATCTGATCATTCTTATAGCTCGCCTGTAGTGAACTCTTTTCAAGTTTCTACTGTGGATTGTCACCAATTGAGCCTCATCCTTTCAATTATCTAATATCAGAAATCAAATGTATGTTCCATCAACCCGGTTTTTGAACAGAAAACCTATAATGGTCAGCATTTCCCTCAAAGGTTAGATTATAAAAGGAAAAAGCACTTCTACGTGTACCACAATCTGGGTTATTATTGCACATTGACGCAAAGGACAACCTACAAGGACTCAGGCTTTGATCATATTAAGTATGGTATAGCAGTGACACCTGTAATTACTGAAGTGTGCCAACACAAGTACTTTTATATATATATTTATTTTCAATAATTTTTGCCAGGTATGCTAATTTAAGATTATGAAACAATTTCAAATGAAGAAAAGGGCAGAATATAGAGGAAAAGAGGAAAAAAAAATCTGTAATGCTTTATGGCATAATTTAATGTACACATTATTGCATGTATTACATACATGCAATTTTGGGGAGACGTGTACCTGTATTCTTCCACCAAAGGTGTTACTGCAGTTTGCATGTGCTATATGCATGGGATTGCATATGCACTGCAGCTCACACAGCTGTACTTTGCTAATTATATCCAGCAGACTTGCATACTGTGGTAACAGGGAATCTATCATAAACAAGTATTTTGCAAGATTATGCAGGTATTATCGCACCCTGTAGTGAGTGAACAAATTGAAATTCCAGTTGAGTACGTCAACAGGAGTCATCCCTTTGGCTGCAGTTCTGACCTACACATGAAAGGAAGAATAACTCTAGGGACTAGTTACCAGCACTGGGAGGTGCATCTTCACATATGAGAAGGACTCATTGAAATATATTAATCAGTTCTTCCCAAGGGTTAAACTACAGACAGATGGATTTTTCACTGTCAGTAAATGTAGTAAATTCAGAAGCACAGGTACTTTGGATATTCCATCATGTTCATAGTTTCCTTCAGTCCAACCAAATATCAAAATGATGATGTTATTGTTCATCTCCAATCTGTTTGTGTTTTTCATTTTAGAAGAAATATTTGCTGTTTACCCAGTCTCCAGAACTCCAGCAAATTGTCAATATTTTTACAGATACATTTTCCAATCACCACAAGCATCCCACTGGACTGGAAATACGCACTTTATTTACATGAGTTGCAGTTTCTTATACCCCAGTGTTTCCCTGTATTCTAAATATTGTGGATAATATCTCGGTTTTACAACTATGAAACTTCTTTGATTTAAAAACTCTTTGTTTACATAACAAGAAAAGGTGAAGCAGGCCCCTAACATATTTTCTGGATATTTCATATAATTCTCTTGTCTTCAAGATGCTAAATTACTTAACAAGTCTCCCTATCATTGGCTTAATAAAAACCTAGAAATTTTCAGTATTTGTGTGTGGGTGCACAAATATGTTTAATGTATGAGTGTCTAAAGAAGATGGCAGCCTTAATGAACTTGAGCAAGATATATATATCTATAGCTATATATGTGTGTGTATAAACATCTATTCACATCTATAGATATGTATATACATACAAAGCTATATATATGCACACACAAAGACATCCCACAATGAATAAAATCCAGCAATTCACAAGTAGCACATTGTTATGATACTTTATAGCATAAAGATATAGCAATAAAGATATTTTTGTTATCATGTTTCCTACTTAAGTGACTTCTTTTTCTTTTTCTTTTTTTTTTTTGACTGCCTGATAATTCTGCTGTGTCATTTTGCACTAGGCAGAGTTAAATGAAAGTTGGGGAGAAAATGGCAAAAAACCTCTAGAATTATATATACACAAATACACATGTGCATAATAAATATACGGGGGGGTGTTTGTATGAATAACCAAGGAACAATTTCTGAAAGAGATATTTCTGGATACTTCGCGGTTGTGGTTTTTTGTTTGTTTGGTTGGTTTGGTTTGGGTTTTTTTTTGGTACATTACAGTATTTAACAGAGGTCAAAACCTTTAAACAGACACAAACTTAGAATACCATTATGGACTGAGGCACATCAAGAATTAAAAGAATTATTGGCCAGAGAGTTTTATTCTTTTCTTTTTTTTTTTTTTTTTTTTTTTTCACCCTACCTCCACAGCTGGAAGAAAACCACAGAGCCATCATCTTGTTTAAAATGCAGAGAATATAAGTACCTATTTTATTTTCTTATTTCAGTTTTCTCCATAGCTATAAGTTATTTACAGCACATTTTTGTCGTTCTCATTATCTCTACCTGTATCCTGTGACAGTAAGAATCCTGCTTACAGTCCCCATGATGCCCTCCTATTGTACCTATGTATACCTCACTTGGCCTTTCAATTTAATCTTGTACTAATGTTTCCTTTCCGACCCTTCTCATTTTAAATGAGCTTGGGAAAAGTTGTCTCTGAAACAGCGATTTAACTCATTTTCTAGGCCTAGAGGAATATAGTTAACTGATTTATTGCCCTATGGATGTTGTAATTGTTGCAAAACATGATGTATTCCCAGAACAGTGATATCAGTATGTCATTTTGAAAATATGCCTCCCAGCATTCCACTGAAATTAATGAAGCATCATTAAATAGTTGCAGTTCTTAAGCATGTTGTACATTCCAGCATGCAAAGAGTTATTGACAAACTTCAAGATTTCCAGAGGTAATATTTGTCAAATCAAAGCTCAACACAGAGAATGAAAAATGGTTACTTCAAGCATGCAAATAATTTGGGAATCACCGTATAGCTATCACAAATTATCAGGAAGACTCACCCAAAACAAATTACAAAAACACACACAATTAAAGTTACTGTTTTCAAAAGATTTCCTTCATGACAAACAAGCAAAAAAATTAGTAATCCTTCTCTAATAATTGTTTATAAGATTATTTCAGAATATATATACTGATGTAGAAACAGGTTGATCTTACTATAATTTGTAATTTACCAAATAAAATTAAAAAATAGGACAACATTTTCAAGATCAGGTAGCAATCATTTTCAATAGTTTTGAAAATTCTGATTTAGATGATTATATAAAACACCCGGTTTAAAAGATATTAAATAGCTCCCATTTGAGCATAATTTTGAATATTGAGCCACAAGAAACACATTTTCAAAAGCTGGTGAAATTAAATGAGTTGAAAACTACACTCAAATTTGGGAATCTAATTTTTACCATATGTTAAATGTTATTCTTGTAATGTAATATTAGATGAGGACTCAATTCATACTTCAGCCAAAGCTCATCAGCTGTCCAAAGTGCCACATACTATTTTGCGATGTGGCTTGACTATGATCAAGTCAGCAGAGTCTTCAAGAAAAATCAGGAAGAGGGAGATTCATCGAAGTGTGAAGTCAATCATACACTCTGACGGTATTAAGGAGGAGACCAAGGCTCCAAGCTTATCTTTAGAAATAAAAACTAACTTCCTAATCATGAAAATGCTACCCTGGACATGTAGTTTTGACTTAGCCATGTAAATTAAGCGCCTCTTCTAAGCTCAGTAACAAAAAACAGGTTCCAGGATAGACTTTATGAAAACAGCCTGGTTATCTCATGTGACACAGGTTATTTGCCTTTATAATATGAAAAACTTTCCTTTAATAGTCCATTCTTGGTTGCTGATACTCTGTATACTATCAGTGATACCAAAAATACTTACTATTTATGATCTTCATTTTCTGAATCAGTTTATTTCTGCAGTGCATAAATGGAGCATGCTCGAGTTTTCATGCCAACAGACCAACATTCCATTATATGTCATATTTTTGTTTACAAGGTACTTACTAGTCTCCGTCTGGCTGGTATTCTAAGAAATATTGGAAGCATTAATAGTCTGTCTTTACTTATGCTAGACAAATGGCCGGGAAACTATTGATTGAGACTTTTTTTTTTTATTTCATATAATGATCTGTCAATCAAAGTACAAGCAGGTATTCTATTATGGTTACTAAGTACTTCATTAACATTTCATATTACTTACTGTTCTTAAACTACCAGAGCAGCAAACAAACACCTTAAATGTAGTGATGAATAAGTGTTGAAGGCAAGTAAATATTGGAGGCAAAATATATGTACATAAACCTTTAGATACATATTGATAAATGATAAATATTCACTTTTCTGTTCATGGTATTCAGGACAACTGAGCTTCTTAACATTCTCTTAAGAATGTAAAAAACTACATATAAATTTCTATAATGTTTTCTACATCCTAGTTTTCTGCATGGATTTCTCACTATCACTCTTTATTAAAGAGGGGGAAAAATAAAATAATAAAAAAAAACGCCTTTCAATCAGCCTACAGACAACTAGTTAAACAGACACCATCAACCTGAAACAGTCAAAGGTTTGTGGATTCGGTATTGATCAGATCACTAATACCACAGGAAGGGAAAGTTTCAGGACAAGAATTCATGAACTTAGATGATAAATAAAACCCATAGATAACTGCATGAACTCTTTATTTCTTAAAATTCTACAAAATAAAGTTCTACAAAATTATTGTCCGAAGAAAGCCTTTCACTATAGAAATGGAACTTCATCCTGAAAACCTATGGAGGGGAAAGCAAATTGTTCCACAAACAATAAAAATCTTTGGTAAGCATGGTGGGGTTTTTAATTATCTCAGACAAGGAGAGTGCTATTGTTCAGCTAAGGACTCTCTACTGCCATGTATTTCATTTAGAAGGCACTCATATACTAGGGTCATGGGCTGCAGCCTACAGTAAATTGATTAGGGTGGATTTAATGCTTGCCTTCCCAGTTAAAAGACTAAGACTTTGTGAAATGAAAGGGGCTTGGTCCCATATTCTCCTAATCCTATATCCTCCTAATTAGTTATTCACTGGCTAGCTGACAGCAAAAGGAAGTAAACATCCATCATCTTCAATGGGGAGCCAAAGCAAGAAAAAAAAAATCTTCATAATGTTCTGACAAAAACAGCAGGGAAAAGGCAGTGTAATTTTGAGATGCAAGAACGATACGCACCTCCTTGATTTTTATCACACAGAGTATCAGCATAGAGAGCTATTCACATCTGGTATAAAGGACAACTGCACACTTTTTAATTTACTCTTGAGTCTTATAGTTTGAATACCTCCTGCATCATTTTGCAAGCTAAAACGACAGCACTGGACCCCTGACCAGGACAAAAACATTTACCTAGTAAAAGTTTAATTGACCGGGAGCATATGAGTCATCTTAATTTGACTTTAGAATTCAGACAAAAAAAAAGAATGACAACCGTCCAGCACCTCAGCACAATGATAATGATTTCTTGCGTTGAATTAATAGCAATGAAACATGCCTGATTTCAGCAGCTGTTGGAAGCAGCGGGGTTGCTCCAGACAGAATAGAGACTTCCGCCTCCCTGGATAAATGCTTCCAAATCAAACAGTGCGTACCAACAGTCGGCAGTACCCTGCTCTTATGTTAACAGTGATTAATCACGTTGCTGATTGGTTCTCAACTATCTTCCCTTCTATCCTCGCTGTGGACAAGATCACTGAGCTGCTCATTAAAAGAGCTGCACATGAGCTGCAGGAGGGAAGGATGGTGATCCCTGAAGAATTATTATAATCACTATGAGGCCTTTTCAGCACTTTATATAAGCTTAACTGAGGTCAGGTGTCAGTGATTCCTCACACCTCTCCTGAGGCCAATACCACTTTGCACCCTGCTACTGACAATACTGCCCAAGTAGCACAATTCAGGTTTATTGGTGGAACATTTTTAGGAACTACAGCATGGGGAAAAAAAAGGCAATTGACTCTCTATACTTAATAAGTGGTCTGCAAGTACTGGAATATGTGAATACAGAAAAAATGGATAGGATATGGGCAGATAGTTACACAGTCATACTGGCTGGATAATTTGTCACAGGCACATTATTATTTAACCCCTCTTCCACTGTCTGTTATTTTAGCCTTCCATGGGTTAGGCATCCAATCTAAATTACTCATCCACTCCACCTCTATAGACAAAAGAGAAAGATCCTTCAGGAAATAATTCAAGCACCAGAAATTAGACACCCCAGACAGAATGATTCACTCCCTCGAGATGCTTGTTTTTCTACACGGACCATAGATAAACCAGGAATGACGAGTTTAGACCTCATACCTAACTATTAGATGGCTAACTTTTGTGAGAGAAAACAAATTTCTCTGAAAAAAAAAGTATGATTTTAGTCACTAGATTCTTTCAAGTTGCTGACCAATCTATTTCTATTGCTGATTCTCAATCTGCAGGCTTTGGTCAGATTTTCAGAAGTATTTACGATAGGACTGGACATTAGACCAACCTGATCACATTTGTCCAGTGTAGCACCGGCCTTAAAGAGACCTTCAAGGATTATTGGTGTCTGTTCTCAGCTGGATTTGTATAAGGCATTGAAAAGGCTCAGAATCGACTGAATTAATTTACTATTCAGAATTCTTCCAAATCACCTTTTTCCCCTGTTTTTGCTCTCTAATCTGACACATGTATTGGTAGCTCTTAAAATCAGACCTGTCTGAGCTCATTCACTGCTGTAAGAAACCTGGCTTCTGAAAACCGAAAAAAAACCCTAATCTATGTACAAAATGTTGTGGAGGTCACCTCATTAAAGTTTTGCTGTAAGTTACTGAACAGTAACAAAACAGACAGTTTTAAAGGCATCTGTTACTTAGCCACGCATCCTTGTGGATTTTGGTCTCTGTAACTCTTGACAGCTGCTTAAGTCATTACCATATCCTCATCAATGTAATCAGTACCCTAAGGCTGCCCTACCTCTCAAATTCACAATCTGCAATGCTGCTCACTTCAGTGCTTTGGGGCATATTAGCAACTCAAGCTTTTTCTGCTTTGATGTGCATGTTCTGTACCAATGACCCCAAAATATGCAGGTCTAATGAATTGGCTTTAATAGTTTTCTTACCCACTTAAATGTTTTTGTTTTAATTGGCTATACTGCCATGTGTCCTGAACTACACTGAAAAGTTCACAGCATAGATGCTAATGGTGCCTTTCTAATTACTGCATAATGAGCAAAGGTCTGTCAGAGCAATTTCAGAGGTTAGACTTCACGATTAGGAACCCCATTTTAATAAAAAAATCAACCTAAAAATTTCACACACAATAGAAATAATCTACACAACTAAATAATATTTGTAAAATATCTGGATTTTTAAAAAAATATTTGTATAAATTCTTCTAGTTACACAAAATTACTCTTTTCTTCATTCCCTTTTAATCTACCTGCCAACAGCCACAACCTCAGCTTTATCACATTGTCCCTGAAGTGTACTTAACTTTCATGGATCACCGCTCTGGGGCTGAACTTGATTTCTCTTTTCATTTACTTTAGGGAGCACTGATAACTGAGGGGCAGGGTCATGCCATCTACTGGCAGGTTTTACATCCAGGCTTGCACAGAGCAGAATCCAATGATTTGTCTCAGAAAAGTCCAACATTTTTTCAAAGTAATTTTTTTTTTTTTTTCCCCCAATATTTTCAATTGCATAGGTATCAGTAAAGATATTATTTCTAATGGAGACAGAAAGTGTAGCAGCTGGTTCTATTTCCTCCCCTGTGCCACCTGCTTTCCACATCAATGGCACTAGCTAAAATACATTTGTATCACTGCTAGCCCGAAGACCTGTGATAATGATAACATGGTGAAAGTTTAAGATTAGGATAGATGAAAAGGATAGAAGGTGTGTCCAAAATATCAAAAAACTGTGGATTAGGCATGAGCAAGGTCCAATATCAGCAATCTCCATTGTAAACACCAGCTTTCTGCTCCCTTCATTCTTCTCACGTTACATTAGGTTGACAGTTGGAGAGTTAAGCAGCATATTCATACACCTATGTTGCACACATTAGCTATAATTAAAACAACACCTTATGTTAGGATAGTTGGTATGGTTGCATATTCAAATGTTCAGCCACCAGAATATGTGAATTTCAATAAGAAAAAATGTTGGGCCTTTTCACTACCATTTCCACTTAAAGATTTAGATACAATTTCACAGCAATGCAGTGTGATATCACACTTTTATTCCTAAAAATGTAGCTACAACAACATTCAATTTCTTGCCACAGTTCCACCTGGCCATAAACTTTTTTTTTTGTCTACTTTTTTTTCGACATTTATTAAAAAGTTCCCCTTAGAAACTAAAAAGTTACTTTAGTTGCAGAGTGTACAACTAACTATGCATTAGCAGGAAAACCAGGTGACATACAGTTTTCAATAAAATTAACAATGTTGTACCAATAGTTCAACCATCGTAGATGTTTTTGGACTGCCAGAAATTCAGATTACTTAAAACCTGTGTGTATCTAGGGATTCATCTACATGAGCATTTTGGTTTGAATCAGGGACGAGTTTTAGAAATGAACATACGGCTTGTGTTCACTGACTGAGCCTTGGTTTACAGCGTGGAGAGGTTTGGATTGCACAGACTGGTGTTCTGGTGAATTCAGCTGAATGGTAAGACCAGCTCCTGAATTCCAGGGCATCCAGCGCAGGACCAAACAAGCGCCAGACCTAGCAAAATTCTAAAAATTCTTAGGGTATAGATGTCAAGACCTCAACATCAGTTGCTTCACTCTAAGGTGGTGTATCGTATCTCCCTACTTGATAATATTAGATGTAATCTACATACTTGGGGAAAGATGCAAACTTGAACTTGTTTCTAGGGGGGGGAAACAAACAAACAAACAAACAAACAGAAAAAAAAAAAAAAAAAACCACAAAACCACAAAATGAGAGAATTGGGTTTGTCAGCCTTGAGAAAAGAAGGCTTAGGGGAGACCTTATCACCATGTTCCAATATTTCAAGGGTGGCTACAAAGAAGATGGAGACAACCTTCTTACAAGGAGTCACATGGAAAAGATGAGGGGTAATGGAGACAAGTTACTCTGGGGGACATTTTGATTGGACACAAGAGGAAAATTTTTCACAATGAGAACAATCAGCCTTTGGAATAACTTCCCCAGGGAAGTGGTGGATTCCCCATTATTGGACACTTTAATATTCAGTTGGACAGGGTGCTGGACCTTCTTGTCTAGACCATGCTTTTGCCAAGAAAGTTTGTACCAGATGATCCTTGAGGTCCCTTCCAACCTGGTATTCTATGATTCTATGTTCTCCAATTATTTCATCTTACATTCACATGTTTCTCTTGTCTGTTCATGACAATGATCATTGGAAGAGAAGAGAAAAGAGAAGAGAAGAGAAGAGAAGAGAAGAGAAGAGAAGAGAAGAGAAGAGAAGAGAAGAGAAGAGAAGAGAAGAGAAGAGAAGAGAAGAGAAGAGAAGAGAAGAGAAGAGAAGAGAAGAGAAGAGAAGAGAAGAGAAGAGAACACATCAGTAAGATAAGTTCTGAGACTGTGACTTTCAAGTTTTTTCTGCCCATTTTGTTCCCTAGCAAAAGGGTTGAAGGGTACCAGTACAGAAAACCTTGGTCATAGCCCTACCCAAAACCTAAAGAGCAGAAAATATCCTTCAGACTCTCACTCTTTAACTGATATCCAGAGGTCAGGAAGAGGACAATGCACATTTCTTGGCTCTTCCTTGCTGTTCTCTTTACTCACTTAAATACCTATATGGACACCACCTGACAAAGGGTCTCTGCAAAGTTTGAGGTGTAAAGAGATACAATGAAATCTGAGGGAATTATAAATGATTCTCATAATTCTTAAGTTCAGATAGAAGAAAAAGATGTCTTAACAGCCAGGCACAAGATAACCCAGTATTTTTGTATAGTTTTCCTCCTAAAAACACAAAATTATGACTACTTCATTACTACACTACACAACCACCAATTATTGTAGAAAATATATCAGAGCCTCTTCTCTCTATGACAATTATTTCCCATCTCCTTTATGCAGCCTAGGTAATTTCATTAAAATGCATGTTTGCAGAGATGAGTGTAATGTGTGAACAATAATTATGATTCTATTTTGGTTATTATTTTCATTCCCGTCTTACTGAATATTGCTTTCATTCACGAACTTTACTATTTATGCATAAAGGGTACTAAATGATTACTAAGTAATCCTTAAATGGTATAGTGAATACTGAATGGACAGTTATTGCACTATCTGTAAAATTAATAAAAAAAATAAACAGTTACCAAACTTATGCAGGTTTGAAAACAAAACTTGTGCATCACAGGAAGAAAATATTTTGGTCAGTGAAACTGTATAACACATATATCAAGTAGATTTTCATGGGCTGTCTAAATTCCACAGTTAAGAAGATCACAGTTGATCACTTTTTTCACAGAAGTGAGTCACAGTTCCAGTGGGTAAACTGTTTGATTTTTTGATGGAATACAGCAAGGGAATATCACTGAGACACAACAGAGGAAAGGACAGTGTCAGATGAACCAATATAGCTTTCTACCATGCAGAGCTGACATAGCTGTGGAGGGGTAAGTGACATTCCCAACAGTCTTCAGATAATATTCCACTTACTGGATGTTTTTGTGACTACTTAATGAAGTTTCTACTCCTGCCTGCAGATCCCTGTGACATAAAGTTTTCTTCACAGATGAAAGTGAGAAGGAAAATAAGACATTATATGCAATGTCCTCATATATGCATTCTCTTAAATATATGCATCAATACAAATGCAAAAAAAAAAAAAAAAACCCAAAACCACAAAGAAAAAAAACAACAACAACAAACCAAACCACAAACCCCTAGTAAAATGCTAATTCAGAATATGTTTAGAATTACCTCAATTTCAGCTTTCTGAGACTGGACCAAAGATAATTGTGCCTTAACATGAAAAAAAAACTTTAAATAATGGCTTTAGAACAAAGGAAGTCTTCATTCTCTCACTTGGTACATATTTACATTTCATTTTATTGCTTAAAGGACTTGCATTCCAATCTCCAAACTGAACTTTAATGCAAGCTGTGGGTAAAGAACATCATCTTCATTAAGCATCAACTAGCAATCAAACAAATAAGAACATTTCAAAGTAGAATTCCCACCCTGCAGGGTTCCAGTGAAAGAAATAATAAAGTGAAATATGAAAAATAAAACTGTTCTTCAAGAAGAACAGATCTAATTAAAAGAAAGACCTAACAACTTCATGGATTAATTGGGAACCAACTGAGATAATTAGACCTCTGGGAGTAAGATTACACCCATCATAAACTGCTTTTTTCACAACTACAGGTTAAGTGCTTAAAGCTTTAATTGGGGGCAGCACTAAGAGGAAAGTAGAACTTGCACAGAAGAATTAAGATTTGGTGAAGCAATATCCTGAAGTACTTTGGCATCGTTAAAAACCACATTATTATTTTTCCCCAAGTGCGTGGGATTCTTCGAGCCAAGTTGACAACCGTGGTTACAATTTGTACCAATCAAAAAATGCTCACACTATTATACTTTGACCTATAAACCACATGTAGCTGCACCGTACATTAGTAGTTCAAATACAGTTTCACCCTCTGTGATTACAGTTTAAATGAGCTGTTATTTTAACACATGCATACACCATAATAGTTTCTGCAGCCAAACGATGTCTTTCAAGAGAAATCTACCCTGAGAATATCACACTAAATTAAAAAAAAAAAAAAAAAAGAAAGAAGAACCTTAAGACTTGGTAAACTGCTGCAAAGATTAACTGCTTCTCAGAATTGCTCCAAGGACTAATTTTAGTTAAACCATTTGAAACAGAAACAATTTAATACCATAATACAAGTGTCATGAAAACTTTGGCATCCAGCTGATGAATTGTGCTTCCATTAGACAACTTGGAAAGCACGGTAGGAAAGCTTTACTAATACAATACAAAAGGTGGTCAGAGTTCCTGCTTTCATCCCCCTTTAGTGGTAGAAAAACAGCTGCAGAAGAAAGAAATTACATATTTTCTAAAAGCACCATATGTTCTTTCCCAAATGATAACATCTAAGATAAAGACAAGTTCTTTTCAATTACAGATTTTATTTGTGTGCAAAATAACCAATTTCAATACTAACTCGCCATCTTTATTTTTGAGATTATATACAACAGATGAGAATATTGAGTTCTGTAAATGTTTTAAAATACCATGGAGTATATATGGGATTTGATTTATTGTGGTAAAATGAGTTATGTGGTCCATAGGAATCCAGACACCTGTGGGTGTAATTAATCACCCCTAAAAAACTAATCTAGAAAAGTTTGAAGAATGCTTTTGAGATATGTATTTCAGCGGGTTGTAAAGATGTTACAAGGTGCTTCTCTGAACATGTGTGGTATAGTCCGTGGCTATTTTTTCAATTTACTAAAATATTTTCAGGAGGTCTCAAGCCATTCTTGGATTAAAGTAAGGGAAAAAAAAAAAAAAAGTGTCTAAGATTCCTTTCTTGTAATTGCTTCACATTCACTTAATCTTGTCCTAGTCTTTATCAAGCTGTCAAGCTCCAGCTGTCAGGCTCTACCTGCATAACTAATCTGTAGGTACCCATTTAGGCATGATGAGTTTTTTGAAGACTAAGAACTACCCTACAAGCCTGATACAGCCTAACAGGTATCTTAGGGACTTTTACCCACTGCTCTTTGTATGAGGTGCTGCTTGAATGTGCCTTGGTTCTTGTCCATTTTACCCTACCTCCTCCCTCCTGCTGCTACAACTTAGGATCTTCTCTTTTCTGCATTCTAAACTCCATCTAGTAACATAAATCTAGGATGAAGATGAAGCAGGTGTGGAAGAAATTGTTCAGACCAATGGCAACCCATCATCACGTCCTGCAGACTGGCAGATTTCTTGGTTCCCTCAGTTCTCTGATGATTCTTCTGGTCTCTGACCATTTTCATATTTTGCTCTTTAGACTGGTGCACTTTGCAACTTTCCTGGTGCATGATTTTTTCTAGCTCCGAAAGTCTCCAGAACTATACCATGGAATGATAGATTAATTGACATAACTACAGATGTCAGTTTTAGTCAATGAAATTGTGTGATAAATTCGGTATAACACCATGACTTAGTAAGATAACAGTAAACGCATTGTTAATAAGTGACATCTAATTTGTAACTTTGTGTGAGAAATAAACATACAATAATAAAGTAGATATTTTATCAAACACCATATAATCTTGATCTCTCAAAACACAGACAAAAACCTCAAAAAACATTGCTAAACTATTTATAAGTGCATTACATTCGAAGCCAAGATTGTCAGTTGATTCTAACTATTTCTATATGCCTTCTGGATTCAGGCACAAATGAACCAATAGCTATCAGCATGACTTTTGCTGAAATACTGTTACATTAATGAGTTTGGATCAGCTGCTCAAACAGTTTGGCTGAAAAAAATGTCTGCTCGGGAAATATATTAAGGGAGGCGAACATAAATGTTAAGTTTTAGCCCCTTAAATTTAGTTGATTGCAAACATGATGCCCGAAACCTTTTTTTACATTCAGCTTGATTTGACACTGCACTGAATAAATTAGACTGTATATAAAACTGCCTTGTTTATCTTCCATGCAAAAACACTAGGACAAGTTCTTCTCTTTATTATACAATTCATAACCCAAATGATATCCTATGTTACACCAGTGTAAACCACTGGTGAATTTGTCACTATAATATTGAAGTCAGCATTATTCAAACCTAAAGTTATTCCCTAGTTGTACTATACCTCTATATTATCCTGTCTGAGTCTGACACAAACTCCAGTGGGGTCACATATCCCTAGAATTAACATTCTGGTGTGAAAAGGCAACAGGGATTTCCATATGACATTGCTTAAATTAATTCTTTCTGTTGTCTTCAGTGCAGTACTTCCCTGGAGCACCTTTAGTCATTCAATCCACATGGAATGAGAAAGATTCCTGCATATTAGTCTATTAAAGGAACCAGAATATGAGTCACCAGTCATGTACCTTGACTTCTAGGAAAATCTCCTCAAATAATGGTGATGATTAGATTATACCTGAATGAATTACCCTTTGCACCTGTGAAAAGGTAAAGATGATACACTTGAAGCTGATGGCTTAGCACTGTGTAGACCAAAAAATTTGTTTGAAAAGGGAGAGGAAAACTACGTCTATCATCTTTTCACCTACACATTACTTAACTGTGCCCTTGGGGCAAAATAAAAAAAAATAAAAATTAAAGTGCATTCAAGCCAATTTAACTGGACAACCTGAAACTGAAATTCCAAAAACAGTATTTAAAAAATATTTTAGTGACACTTGTCCTATATAGGAAGCAGCTGCATTTATCTAGTTTAAATCAGACACCAGCACTTGGGATTTGTTCAGCTCCAGCGTTGTATCACAAATTCCTTGAGGGAATTCACAATTCACCAAATGACGTATTGTTATTATCACCAAAAGTGAACCATATTCAACAAAACGGTACTCAGTGGGCAGCAATTCTGCAGTGTATAATTATAGTTGTCGTTTCTCATCCCAGGTTTAAATATGTTTTCACTTTTCAACTTCAACAACAACAAAAAACCAAACCCACCTCTCTCCACCCCTCGAAACACCTAAGGTGATTAGTTTTAATATTTAGACAATTCTTTATCTTGGTTCTTTGAATAAATTCTACCTATACTATTATTTCACTGGAAAATCTGGATTTTCCTTCCTTTCTAGCATTACTCTGGGTTTTGACGTTCGAGGTTTCTTTTGGGTTTGTTTTTGAATATATGACGCTGCTACCAATTATAATTATCAGCTGCAACCACATTCTAATTAAGGTTTTGTTTCTCTGTTGATTACTTTAAATGCCTTGAAAAAAGCAAAACACCCTATTTATATCTTTTTTTTTAGCACTACAAAAGACTGTCGCTCCAGTTTATGAGTTATGCCATTTTGTGCAGTATTGTTGGCATCTTTAGCTAAAATCCTCCATATTTGTCACATAAAAACCTAAAGTCGTGTTTTCAGTTGCACTTCTGTAACTTCAGAAAAATTCTATTGGTCTACAAACTTTGGAATTCCTTGCTGATAGAAAGGATGAGTCCTATACTTATGTTGGAATAAAAGGCAATAGACCTAACTCGTGTCTCAGGAAGTTACAGATGTGGTTTCAAATATGAGACCACATGATATTCTTTATTGGTGTAATAGGATTAAAGGGTCTTGCAGTGCATTGAACATCCAGTGATGAACACTATTTTATCACTATATTATACCTCCTGCCATTTAGAGAGCACTGATGAGCGTGCCCACACATATATCCTTGAGCAAGCATTGTCTGAAATACCTTTGGAATAATCAGCAACATAGACACATTTATGCAATGCTGAGAAAATAGGTCTTTGGCATTGCACTAGTAAAATGTGACCCGGTACATTTGCATGGTGATGTGCCATCTGATGCAGATTCATTTGCTTGAATTAACATTAGCTCACAGATCCATATATCAGAATCTATGTCATTATGTTACTTTTACCCTAGTTCAGTGTGGTATGAGTTCTTTCTGTTATACCTTTTCTGACATCCAAAGGTAGGCGTGCATTTCTGTGCTAGAGGAGAAAGACATATGATAACAATTGTCCTGAGGAGTGTAAAAAGCTGCAAGACAAAGATTCTCATTTTTGTCTCTTAAAACTCCCCTTCTCTTCTCTTTCTCTTCCTTTTTCTTTTTCATATGCCTATATGAATTGTGAGAGGATAATTCACACCCTATCCATGTCTTCTCGTCTGAAATTTTTAGTAACATACTTGGCTATGTGTTTTTTTTCTTGTTTCTATTTGTTTTCCTAAAGACGAGATGTTCCTTGCACTTGCAACTGTTTGAAGATATATAGCTTTGCATCCATAAAACTTTTAGCAGTGGCAGTGAGACTATGAACAGAAATATGAGAGATGGTATCTCTGACTATCAAACATAGATGAAAATCAAGTAGTCAGATGCAGTTATTCTACTGATCTAGTCCGTAGGTAAGGAATTGTGCACCTGTTCCTCCACCTTTCTAAAAAAATGCCCCTGAAAACTGCCTGCCGCACCAATGAAGAACACACGTGAAACAAATGCACTCTCAGAATAAGCTTAAGTATGGTTGTAGAAAAGTAAGAAGAGTACATGAAGTTGCTGTTTGCTTGGATTCACCTTTCTGTTTAACACGTGTTTGAAATGACAGTGATTCTAGAGTTGCTTCCTGCGTCTAACTGCAGACTTGAACTCTGCAGCCTTTCTAATTGGTCTTGCTTGTCACACTTAATTTGGTCTGATTTTATTTTAAACAATTATTAATACAAATGAAAACACTAAAAGCTATTTTGCTCCATTAGCCTTGTGCATTCCACTCTGTATTCAGGCCCTACATCAACAACTGCTGCAGCAATACTGTTTCTTTCAGGATAAAGACAAAACATGGACTACATCCAACTTTTAATCAGCTGTACAGATGGGTTTATTTCACAAATGCACTAGGCTGCACAGATGGAAGTTCCTGAATGCCTGACAAGGTGTTAAAATGGTTACTGATATTACAAAGGAATAAAAAAGCAGCACTGGAAATTATAATTAGTAGGGACTCCATCTCTTAAGGGCTTATTAGTTCAGAACTTAAATTTTGTCCTTGTGGACAACGGTTTGCAGAGGGGAAAAAGGTAATCACATATCAGATTAGCTATGATAACTGTTTTCTGTCCCTTTAGAATACACACAATCTTACGAATAACTCAACTGTTATACCTGATACATGACATAATATTTTTGACCATCCAAAGGCAGAACAAATGGAGCAGCAGTTTGTGCTCAGTGGCATACTGAGCATCAGTTTAAAAAAACCCCTGCAGATATCAGTGGAGAAAAATAGCTTTATAGACACTTAATGGTATTATGCTTTTGAGCAGTTTTATTATAAACTCACAGATTTTATGCCTAAAAAAGTTAACTGAATTATCATACTTGGCTGAACAGGTTACAGCATTCATCACCTCATGGAATACTGTGCCAATTTACTATCATGATGCCAAATGTTCTAAACTGTGTTTTGGAAATAACACAGTAATAAAAGAGGTCATGAATAACTGTGATCATTACAGATTCCTGTGCTCTCATTTGCGAGAGTGGAGGGCTGCAGAGACAATGCTATCTTTATGCTAAGAGCACTAACCTTTTCTCCGTCTTTAATGTGATAAGTTTTGGATCATTCAGGGAAGAAATAAGGTATCATAAGTGCCTCTGAAATCTCTTTATATATATAGAATTGGGGACAGTTGTGTATGGGTGAATCAGGAACCAATGCACTGGAAGCTGCACTGTAATTTTATGCAGAGCATCGTACTGAATATTTTATTCATAATCTGCTCTTGTGAAGATCTCTGATCTTTTAGTACTATGAATAAGAGATGTTTATTGTCTAAAACTCTAGTTTGTCTTCCACGCTAAAGACTCAGTTCTGAGATAAGCATAATACATAAATGTGCATACGTGACACCATGTAGACGGTAAGTACCTTTAAATGGATCATATTCAGATAAGGAAATGCTGTACTAGATCTCAAAAGATACAATGATCAAGAAAGACAATAGTACTCATTTTAAAATGAAGCTTAGAGCAGAAGGTAAAACATCTTTAAGGAGTGGACATAAAATCAAAAGAATCATGGTGTGACTGGCATGTTTGAAGAATCAAAGAAGACATAAAGGTAAAAATATTCCATAAATAGTTGGGTTTTTTTCATAGAAAAAAAGGAAGGAAATATAAAAGGTTGTAGAGGTCAACTTCATTCTAATTCTAAGCAAAGTAAAACATATCTGTAGGGATTTAGATATAAAAAAAAATAAGGTGTACAAGAGTAGGAAATAAGATAACATAGGTTCATTAAAAACAAATTCAGCCAAACTAATACAACTCTTTGAAAAAATTAATTTCTGTATGACAAAAATAATAGTAGTTATTGACATTAGTTTCTGTTAAAAAGAATCTATCCACATTTTACTAGTGAATCTAGACATTAAAATCAAGTCTTTACACATTAAATAAATAAAAATGGCTAATTATTAAGTGTCAAAATGTAATGGCAAACACAGAATCATTATCCAGCAGGTTTATTTCTACTGTTATTCTTCAGGTCCCAAATCTGAGCACTGTAATTTAAGATTTTCATGAACGGATGAAACAAAGAAATTAGGGGTGAAGTTTACAGATGACAGAAGGATTAGGGGAAAGTGAATAAATAAAATGAGTCATTAGGAGGAATTCTGGATCCCACTGGAATCTGGGTGCAGGCAAGGTTGGTATTTTAACATTATAGATGTAAAAAATATAAATGTGGGATGGGAGTCATGGTGTGCAATAAACAAACAGAAAACCTTGCAGACCATGCTTATACAGCTGGGGAAGCAATTACATCCCAGAAGATTTGAAGGCTGTTTTGGATAATCAGCTGAACATGAGCTCCAAATACAAGACAGCAAACAAGACAACTAACATGGTTCTTACATATGTTATGTTCAGAAGACTCACATAGTTATTGCAGATTTTCATATTAAAATATGACCAATGCATTGTTTTGTTGTTTTGTTTTGGTTGGGTTTTTTTTATTTATTTATTTTTATTTCATGCAGAGGCAACCGTTACTAGAATACGGTGTATGTCTTTACATCAGGAAGAAAATTAATAGACTGAGAAAGTTCAGAGAACTATACAAGACAGTTTCAAGGCTTCAAGAACTGCACCTGTGAGAACCTCAACAAACAAAATAATAACCTTTAATTTTATTAAGAATTTGCTGATAGGAGATGCTTTAGTCTGGCAGACACAAGTACAGCAAGATTAAATGACTAAAAACTAAAATTCAACAAACTCAGAAAAAAGTAATTTACATTAATTTAACAATAAGTGTAATTATAAAAAATATCAAAAGTTCTGGGACATTCACTGTCATTGAATTTTTAAGGCAAACCTATTTTCTTCTAGAAAAAAGATTCAAATTAAAGGAAGAACCAGTAAGGGGAAACACTGTAGCCTTTTTAATGGAGAAATACATGTTAGACTATCACATGGCCCTTCCTGTCTTTATAAAAAAGAAAAAAATACAATAATATCACTGTTACGTTATTAAATTTATTTGTGAAATACTGAACTAGATAAAGCCTATACAATGTCTGTGCACATGGCAAGATCTACATTCCTTAAGAGGTAATATTGACACACAGGTGTCATTCCATTGTTTAAATAAATTGAAGTTAACATTTTAGTCAATATATGTAATGGCTTCATACTACTCTACAGGGTAATCTAATGAAATGCAATTAGAGTTTTTAGTTTATGAGGCTGATTTCAGCATAAACTTATTTGTAAATAATTTATAGTGTTTAAAGGTTATGAAATTATTAAATAAATTTATGAAAATATATTACTTCCTCATTAAGGAGTACAAACGGTAGATTGTCTTATCACCAACAGACTCAAAATACAGCATTCAAAGAGAATATATTTTATCCACATAGGGAATCAGATGTTAAATTATACACCATGCAGATCAGTAAATACCAGGATGGAAGACTGCCAATGGAAATATCAGCAATTCAGAAGGATATGTTATATTTCATCAGTATCTACCTCTTTGTTTAAAAGAAATTGCAAGGTGATGATGTGCTTAGTAAGGAATGGTGATAGCAGAGTGTAATGCTAATGCGCCATCTCTCAAATAAGAAATAAAATCAAGATCCAGGTCACTGGGGATTGCTTACAATCTCATTAAATATTTCCCCATATAAAAAACACTATCAGTGTTAGACTTGGTAACCTTTGCAAACTTCATTTTGAGTAATTAAATTTTGCCCAACTCAGACATCTCCAAACTTACATTTATCTGACAACACAATCAATTACTCTATAGAGTGTCCATTGTCATAGCAGCTGGGAATTAATTTTTAAAATTAATAATATTAATAATAATTTCTGTAAACTTCCCACCCTTAATGAAGCATTGCTGTTTCCTACAGAAACATTAGAAAATGCAGTTTAATGTCTTTAGAATATAGAAGGGCAGAAGTCAGTCAGAAATACACTTCAAACACAGCCATTATTTCATCTAGTTTTAGATGTCACAACTTAAGTCACCTAGTGTAAACTACTTGGATAATCTCCTTAGCTAGACCTTGGAGAAAAACCACACAGCTACAGAAGTAAACCACCACCTAACCTGTTAGACGTTATCCTCAGATCCACCTGCATCACTACCATAACCACAGAGGAAGCTTAAATGACTGTATGTGAGATGAAGCCAAGCATCTGTTCTCCAATTTCACAAAAAGATTCTTCAAGGCTTAATTTTAGACCAAAAGTGCACACCATTCTTTTCTAGACAAAGAGAATTACATATGAATTACCTCTTCCTTCTTTTTTTCCCTCTTTTTAATACTAGTGAATTAAAAAAATCCCATGTAAATTTCAGAGCATAGGAGTCAACTGTGGTTTCAGGTTTAACATGCACATCTTTCCAAGAAACAGGAATGCTCTATAAGTTTACACAGTCCATTCATGATGGATTTCTTGATAACTACAAAAAGACATACCTCCTGCCCATTTTCAGGGAGAAGCAGGAGGATCATCAGGGGAACTGCAGGCCAGTCAGCCTAGTCTCACTACTCGGCAAATTCTCCTGGAACTCACATCCAGACACATACAGTAAGAGAAGAAGACTTGAAACAGCCTACATGCATTTACCAATGGCAAAATGGCAACCTGATTGTCTTCTGTGATGAGACGGCTGCCTTGGGGAAAAAGGTGTCCACTGATGCTAGCGAGGCTTTTGACACTGTCACCCACAGTATCCTTACAGATAAATTGGTGAGATATGGTTTGGAGTTGTGGACTATCAAGTGCCTGGAAAAATTGCTTGGACTGCCAGGTTCAAAGGGCTGTGATCAGAGGTGTACAGTCCATCGGGCAGCTGGTTAATAGGGGTTGATAATGGGATGTCATGGTTTTGTCTGGGATGGGGTTGACTTGCTTGCTAGCAGTTGATACAGTGCTATGTTTTGGATTTGGGATGAAAAGAGTGTTGGTAGTGCACTAATGTTTTTGGTTGTTGTTAAGCAGTCAAAGCCTTTCCTGCTCCTCAGCCCACCCCACCAGCACATAGGCTGGGAGTGCACAAAAGCTGGGAGGAGATGCAGCTGGGACAGCTGACCCCAACTGACCTAAGGGATATTCCATTCTGTATGATGTCACACTCAGTATATAAAGCTGGGGGAAGAAGAAGGAAGGGGGGGGATGTTCGAAGTTATGGCGTTTTGTCTTCCCAAGTAAACGTTCCATGTGATGGAGCCCTGCTTTCTTGGAGATGGCTGAACACCTGCCTGACGAGGGGAAGTAGTGAATGGATCCCTTGTTTTGCTTTGCTTGCACACGCAGACTTTTTTTTTTACCTAATAAACTGTCTTTATCTCAACTCACAAGTTTTTTTCTCACTTTTACTCTTCCATTTCTCTTCCCCATCCCAGCTGGGGGGAGTTAGCGAGTGGCTGTGTGGTCCTAGTTGCTTGCTGGGGTTAAACCATGAGATGGGGCCAATGCTGCCTTTGCATCTGATGTCTTGACTGATAAGCTGGATCACAAGGCACAGTGCATCCCCTGCAAGTGCACAGATGACACCAAGCTGGGGGCAAACGCTCTGCATGCTGGAAGGCCAGGCTCCTATTCAGAGGGAGCTTGACAGGTTGGATAAATGGGCAACAGGTACCTCAAGAAGTGCAGCAATGGCAAACATGGAGTCTTGCCCCAGGAGGGAATAACCCCATGCAGCAATGCAGGTTGGGGCCAACTGGATGAAAAGCAGCTTGGCAAAAAAGGACTTAGGGGAGCTCATGGAAAACATCTTGAATATCGCTTGGCAGCATGGCCTTGCAGTATGGAAGGTCAACTGCATTCTGGGCTTTATTAGCAAAAATGTAGTCAGCTTGAAGAAGGTAGGGATTCTTTACCTCTTTTCAGCACTTGTGAGGCTATATCTGGAGTAATGTGTCCAGTTTTGAGCTCTCTGTTTTGAGCAAGGCTTTGGACCTCCAGAGATCCCTTCCAGCCTAAAATATTTTATGATTTCATGACTGCTACTTACACGTATCTCTGCCAGATCCATTTAGGATACCAGTTACAGAGAATTTTATGCTTTAAAGCTTACACACTTTGTTAAAGCCTTAGAAACCTGTAGTCCTATAGACAATGTGACTTTTCACACAGTGGAGTACTTGATTTCATTCAAAGTCTTGACATACAGATAACAAGTACAGTCACTGAGAGCTGGATGTACCAAGCCAAACTGAGTGAAGTACAGAGGGCAGATGAGGAGGCATTCCAGTGTTCTTTCAGGTCAAAGTAAAAACTCACATTTTGAAAAGCTGGATTTCCCTCTAGTTAGTCTTGGAATAACATGAATGATAATATAAATAAAAATTTGCAACTACTGAAAAAGAACTAGGATCACAGAATACTTCAAATTTGACATTAATCCAAAATTCATCCATACGCACATCTCAGTCTTACAAGAGCTGATGGCTGAGAAACAAGTCCCTTGTTCCGTGTTGTTGTTAGCAAAAATTATGAGACATGAAATGGAAATGACTTTTTCATGAGCAATACTACATTTTTGACACTTATTGGCTAGGGAACTATTAGGAAATAAATAAACTATCTGAGGGTTAGAAGAAGGATAGTGATCTATCAAACATATCAAAATATTATGCACTCCTTGAAGAAGCAAACAAAACAAACTAGTTCAAACTAAAAGATATATTCTGTGATGAACTCGAATAATGGTGCTTCAAATGCACAACAGAAACATTATTGTGAGTAACAGAAGTGCATAAATAGTAAAGAGAATGTGTAAAAAACAATCAGGAAGGAGATTTATTGGTATTAGTAATGTCAGTAAAAGCCGATTAGTTTCACCATATCTTAACTTCTGGCTGTGAAAATAAAACTGTTTCTTGGAATACGCATTCAATTGATTTTCAGTAGATGAGATGCAGTAAATTACAGTCATCCCTAGCAAAATTCTTTTTTTTTTTTTTTTTAAATATGTCTATCGGAAAATTTAGGTGGTTATGATGGCTAGCTTTAGCACAGTAATTATGTGGTTATTGACAGTTACTCAAAACCAGGAAACCCGGTCCTCCCAGTCTATACTGAAGCCCTGGAGGATGTCCTGATCACCAGGCTAGAATATAAGTATTCTCTACTCTTCCTATAGAAATCTCTTGTAAAATCAAGCCTGCAGCATTTTTAGTCATGAAAGTAAAGCAAATGAGGCAGCCTAATAGTACAAGCACAGACTGAGGAGAGGGAATTCCCTGGCTCCAGTCCCTACTCCCAAGGATTTTATTCAATGTTGCTCAAATGTAAAACAAAAACAAACAAACAAACACACACAAAAAATACAGAAAGAAAGAAAAAAAAAAAAAAAAAGTCTTGAATGAATTTCCCCCTTCTAGGTTAGTAAACCCAACAGAAGACAATGGAGCCGTGCTTTCTTTTGTGCTGTCTTCTTTTGGATCCATAAACGTTTTTTGTGTTAAATGTCACTTTTCTATCATGTTGATATTGGATGAGAACATGAGAAACAGTAAAAAAAAACTGTCTTATGATTTATTTTAATGTGCAAATGGTCATCAACATATCATTCACTGCATGTGTTGTTCTGCACTTGCCACTGAAATAACTATACCCTCTAATCACATTTTTTTTAAAAAATTCTTTTAGCATAATACAATACATTGCTAAAGTTTCCCTGCTATCTGTAACTCATAGTGGCTGGATACATGGTTTTTACCAGAACTGTGATAATAAATTATCCAGCCGAAACAAGTCTAAATGTGCAAGGAGACTATTTGCCAAGAAGACAACTATGATGACTAAATGAAGGAAACAGACAAGATGGAAGTAGAACAGGATATTATGGCACTGATTATTTCGGTATACTCTAATGGACATTGTACTTGCTGAAAACGAGAAGCAGACTACTGGATACCCAAAAGCCTCGTTGTATAAATGCAAAGAAAGTTTTTAACTAGTGGAGGTAATTAATTTCTCTTCACGACAAACAACTAGAAGGCATGTTTCCCTTTATTTTTCATGTATTTTTTTCTCTCTTTTTTTTTTTTTTTAACGTGGATTCAACTGGATTTTATTTTGGTGATTACCTGAGGCAGTTTTTACTGCTTAACAGCTTCCTTTCATCCATAAACATAAATAGGTGTTTTAAATTTGAAAGCAGAAAAAAAGATAGAAACCTAATTTCTCTGAGAAAGAATTGCACTGGAGATTTTACCATCTGGTAGTGCTCGATTATTGAAGCTTTATTTTCATTGGTTTTTGAAAAATACTACTACGTTCAAGCAAGTAGATTAAATGCTATTAGCTATAATACCTTTTTAAACAAAGTAATCTGTTGAAGTGATAATGGATTTTAAAGTAAGTATACTCATTACATCGTTTTTTACACCATTGTGGTTTCCCTGTTGGCCACATGAATCTCTAAACCTGACATTGTTAATTACAATTATAATATGTGGTATGTGAACACTTGATTAACTTCATACTATATTTAAGGCAGACATAAAGGTAATTGAAGAATGCTACCACCAAACTTAAACATTGTTATTACAGAAGCCCAAAAATACTGCTTGCCATTTCATTCACTTGGAAATGAGCTGCACAAGATTTCCAGAGCAAAGCTACCATCTATTCAAGCCTTGAAAATTAAAGTTTTATTTGAAAGGTGATCGGCTAATTCTACAGGCATGAGACAGGCACTAGAACTCGTCAAAAATTTATCGATGGGAAAGGTCTGAAGTTGTCGTGCTTTTACATGTATACCCCAATTTAGATTTTTAGCTACTTTTACTTGAAAAATTGGCTGCGACTCTCCACATGGCTTGAGGCATAGTTTCAATACTACTTTTTTGTGTCAAAAACACCTGTCTTTTTACTTTAGTGCCAGAAGGGCTTAGCATCTTGTCAGTGAAGTAACACAGCCTGCACATTTATAGGTGTCACTCACTTTACCATCTGTTTTTTAGGATAACAGTCACCAGTATCACCCAGCCCCTCCAGAGGCTCTAACAATCTTTATGGATTAAGGTTGAGATCTACACCGAAGAACAGCTAGGGGTATCCCACCACTTCCAGCTCATTCTATGCGTCCTTTAACCTTAACTCTGTGAATACCTCATCCTACATGAATTCAGTAACTATCCCTCATGCAAAATTGTTTGTCAGAAGCATCCCACCACTTCTTTAAAGTGTCACAGCAAATAATTGTCAAACAAATGTCTGCATGTTGTACACTGAGAGAAAACTGCATGAATATAAACACCAGCCCTTGCACCAAACCTACACCACAGGCAGCTTACTTCTAATCTCAAGAGACAGGAGTAACATCATCACTAATCCTAAATGACATTTCATTGATAAAGTTGTTAATCAGATAATTTGGCAAATGGATTAATAATAAATACGTATAGTATGAAAATCCAGGCTTAATTAATCTATTAGTGAACAAAAAGGGGGTTACTTTAAAGAGGTTTTTTATTTTTTTTCCCCTGAAAGTACAATCTATTAATCCCTAATTCTCATCAAAATAAATAAATACATAAACAAATAGTGCCACAGACCACACTACATGCCTTTTATGTAGCAGTACAGCTAAGAATTTTTTACAGACATACAGAACCAAAGTCGGAAGAGATACAAATTTCGATGTAGGGGTGACATCTCAATACTGCTGTGAGAAAACATATAAGCTAGCGTCCTTTAAGTTGGAGTCGCAGAGAGAAAAAACTTTCCTTTAGAACAGCATTAAAGCATGTTCAAATGTTTGGGACCTATATAATATAGGGACCTATATAATCCTAAAGTATGAGACAAGCTTAAGTCTTGCAGGACCAAATGGAAGAGATAATATCAAGCAAGTATCCTTGTGTCATCTGATATATATATTATTCCAGAAACAATATGACCTTGACAACTTTTTGGCACATAAACATTGTTTTATACTTTCTCTGATGTTGAGGTATTAATTAGAAGCATTTGAGTCACCTATGACTTGTCCTTGGCCTGGAAGTAGCACTTTATCAGTTCCATAACCAGGGAGGGCCAAATGAACATTACAAATACATTTGTATGCTAAAATGCCAGGAAGGGCTTTCTCATGGTAATGTTTTGGTTGTTAAAAGCTTAATGTCCTCAGGTCTAAAGGAACACAATGAGAACAGATTACAAAGGTAAATTTTCTGCTAGCTGAATATCTTCCAGATAGATATCTAAATGCATAACCCTGTCCAAATTACCTGGAATAACACAACCTCCTCTTTTTTTTTCTGGCTCATGCATCATAATATACCATTCACATCTTATTATCCTCTTCATTACTTTCCTTAAAACAGGACATGTGTAAGGGTGGACAATGATCAGTGAGACTGCCCTGAGCGGCTATAAAGTTTCAGATGAAGTCTCCTCCTTTCCTTTTATAAAGCAGGCAGACAGATGCAGCTGCTGTCCCACATTTCTCCGTAGCTGAGCTGCCTGTCTGCCAAGCCAGTTAGTTAGAGAGTTTGAAAGCAACGGTAAACATGCTCATGTTGACAAAATGAATTTCTAAGCCAGAGTATACTGTACAATTGACGGAAAAAAAAACAAAAAAAAAAACCAAAAAAAAAAAACAACAACTAAATCTGGGTGTAGACTGGAGCTATTGAGCAGCACCTTTTGGAGAGTCTAGAGAGATAATTCTGCTCTGTCCCCCCACTATCTTGCCGCAATTTGTTTCAGCTTCATGAATGAAAATTATTCATTTCTCTGATGGGAGATGGTGGATGCTGTCCAGCCTTTCCCTTGTACAGTGAACCCATTGGGGCCCGTTCTTCCTCTCTTCCTCTTGACACCAAATTTGCTGCATTAGTTATTTATCAGTGAAACCATGTGTCTGTCACCAATGTAGGATACCTTCAGAAGAAATTTAAGCAATCGTGTTAACATGGCATCACTAGGACTCTGTAATTACTGTAGTCTGCATGGGGACATTTTTTTTTGGTTGTCATTAGATGTCAGTTAAGCAGTGCTCCTGGCACTGAGTTGTAGCTGGCCAGTGTTTTTCCACTAGGCCCAATTTTCTTTCCATTTTGAATTGGAAAAGAAGCAGCCTGAAATTCCTCAGCCAAGTCAGCTTGTTCACTACATTATGACATTTAGGCTGTGTGGGCGGAGGGGGTTGAGAGTGGTACTGCCTTGCCATCCCTGTAAAACATTTTAGTCTCTCACAGAGCAACACAGCAGTGTCAGCGCAGTGCTCTCATTACTGTGGAAATATTACATGTAGCCATTAGTCTTCTCCCTTCAATTAGCGACAGCCAGTTAAGCTCTGCTCCCAGCCTGCTTTAGCTGTTGGCAGCATTGCCAAGTCAAACTTGTCTCCCATTTGGAAGGTAAACTGGGGAAACCTACTGTTCACCAGCCATGCTTTGTGGCTGGGGAAACAAAAGGGACATAGACTTGTTGGGAAATATTATGCAATTAATTTACAGGTAAAAAAATTAAGGTCTTCATGATACAGAGATGACACAGTGTTAATATGGCACAACTTCTGGAGTGCCACTTCACAGAGTTTCTCTTGTTTTATCTTATTTCTTTTTTTGGTTAGTTTGTTTGGGTTTTTTTTTCAGGGGTGTGGGAGGAGTTATATACAACAGGACAGGTTTGCGTTAAGGAATGTTGTTATGAGAGCTACTTTTTTTCAACTGGTCATATCAGAGCAGATTTGAAAGGTCAGCTGTAAAAAACAGTTCTGTCTTCCACAGGTGAAATCCAATTCAAATTGTCAGAAAAGAGGATTCTCTAGCTTGAGTGATAAAGGAAATGCAAAACTGAAGTTCCTCTGATAAATCCTGTGGGGCAAAATGCCTACCAAAATAAATGGGCATAGCTTAACTGATGTTAAGTGGAATCTCATTTATTGATAGAAAAAGAGATTTCAGTGTTATATCTGTACAAGAGATCCCCTAAACAGCTGGTGCTGAGATATGATCAGACAAGATCAAAGTTTTCCTATGTGTTAAATCAACATGAGATTTTAGATTTAAAGAACACTAAACTTTAGAGTGTTCAAAATAATGGCTCAGAACTGCATTTCTACTATCTTGAATACAGAATGAAAAAGCTTGAAGACAGATAACAGTGAAAGCTTATTGTAGTCTGTATACTTTGGCTCTGAAAACATGATTTTTATCTGTATTTGTACTGTAATTATTTTGCTGTTTTGTTTTGCCACATGAACCCAAAAGTTCATGGCTGTTAAACACCTGAGCGTACATAAACTCCATCACTGCTTCCATTGTTCATTCTATCAAAAATTCCTGCATTCTTTTGATCAGTTCTCTCTAAATGAGCTACGCCTGTTAATCATAACTGGAGTGCTGAAATTTATACAAGTTATTAAGGTACTACATTTTGTAACAGTTCAATGACAGAAATTACCTTTGAAAGATAACTTTACATAATAAAATAAACCTTGAACCTATCATTACATTTCTTTACGGCTTCAAAAACAATAATCCTAGTTTTCCAAGTCTGGCAATCCAGTTAACTTCTCTAACGTGAAATATCATTTTCAAACCAGACTTCTTTAGGTTACGCTTTCATGTGAAAATACTGCATACAGTTTTTGCTACTACAGATCAGGTAATCGAGCGCTTGGATTGAATAACAAGCAGGGATCAACATACTGCAAGTAGTCTACTATCAAAACCCTTCTGCTAAATGACAGATGGCTATCAAGCTGTAATGAGCCCACTATCAAGGCACTTAAAAAAAAAAAAAAAAAAGAGAGAGAGAAAAAACCCCCAAGCCCCTAACAAACAGAAAGAAAATGTATGAGCAAGTTCCATGTATTAACATATCCATATCGGTCAGTCACCTGTGGGCATTTGACCTACTTCCATGATGTCCTCCTACAGTGATACAAGCTTTTCTTCTTCTCAGCAGGTAGTAATCTTCCAGGAAGAACTGCTGAGAACTGCAGGTATCCCTACTTGCTGATCTCCCAAATTGTTTTTGGTGATATGGGCATTTCTGCAGTGTATGTACCTTTTGCTCTCTCTTAATTTTCCATTTTCTCCTGACAATCCAGAAACAATATAGCACAAGAAGATTACAATGTCTGAGAGAAAGGTCAATAATAGGTGCAGTGGCAAAGTCCTATGCCCTTTCAATATGCAGCATGTTCAGCATTATTTTTGCACATTTTATAATCATGTAATAGAGGTCATTAGTAGCTTGTTAGAAGAAGAACCCTTTTAGGTATCATGTTTGACTTATGTTAGCTTACTGTTCCTTCACATTGTGTATCTCCCACTGAACTCCTACCTGTGAAAAGTCAAGAAATCCATATTATCACAAGGCTCAAGGATTCAGTTGCCTACTTCCACTTACAAGGTGCATTAATTTAAGCCCAATATAAGTAGATGTTCCCAGCTGCTGATGTGCAACTCCATTCATTTTCTGAGGTATTGGTGCATACAAAAGGATTACCCTATCTGTTTAAAACCAAAATAAATAGGTTTTATATTTGCAGTCCAATAAAGACCCTCAAAAAAATCAGAGTGAGCAAATGCTGTTCTGAAACTGTCTCTCTCAAAGTAACTTTCTATGCCCTTCTCCCTCTCCCTTTTCCCAAATATCTAACAGTAAAAGGGAAATTCTAAAAGGAATTCTAAAGGGAATTTCTAAAGTAGAAGGAAAAATTCTTCTGAATTCATAACTCAGGTAACAAATAACAAAGATAACAAAGTCGTCATAAAATAACCCAGTTGCTTCTAATTGTATTCGTAGAGCAGGACATTAAGAAGACAAGAAAACCCATTCTCTGTCATGATAACTATTTCATATTGCACCACTGTAGGTCAAAAATAAAAGAATAGTATATGTTTCAACCTCAAATACTCTTTGGGACTGATTAATACAATTATACACAGTTATATTTGCACTGCAACAAATTTCCATCTAAAGGCAAAATGAGGTTTACCACTGCCCTAGGCTCTGCACAAATTAACACTTCATTGAATATTAATGAATTACTCTTTGTGACCAATTGCTATGCAAATAATACTTGTGTCAGAATTTATAATTTCATTATTTTAAGATAAAATACATGAATATTAACAATAAAAGGCCTTCCACACTGAAGTGAGTAAATCAATTAAGACACATGCCACAGTATTACTAAATTAATGGTTTTGTTGCTGATTTTGCACAACTAGGTAACACTATTCTTTCATACTAATTTCTAATGATTATGAAAACTCAGTAGTATCCTAGAATTTTATCTCTATAAACTGCACTTGGATTTGGTTTGGAATCAAACATAATTCATATCAGTTGCATCATACACCATTCTAACTTATCAGTTAAAAGCAAATGAATACTGAACATTTTTGTTGACTTCATCATACATTTTATACCACCAAGCCTAAGATCATGTAATAGTAGGTGGAAGCCACATCATTGCTTGCATCCTTCTTCCTGCAACGATGAGATTTTTTAAATTGCTTATGTGATGTTTATAGAAGTAGCTTGCAGGACCAAAAGCTGAATGTCTTTGTCCTTCTAATGCAGCCTTGGGAGAAAAGAAACTGCTGTAAAATCATCACAGTACTGAATAACCAGTATTGGTTCTACAAAAGTCGTATCAGTTCTCTTTGCTTGAATTACAAGGTTGTTTCAATGTGCTCCTAAAACACGGTCTGTCGAATAAGAGAGACATCGTTTTTCTTAATAATACTTTAAATATAGTTTATGAAAGGTGGGGGGAAATATGTCTCAGGTTTTTGTTTCTCTGTAAGGAAACTTGGATTAAATACTTGTGTTTTGCCAAGCCCATGGGAGGTAAAAAGAGAAAAACAATTTTTTTCTAAGTTTGTTTTTGCAAGAATAAGCCATACTAGAGGCAATGATAAGAAAAAGTAAATACCTAAGAAGTCAGACAAGGTACTAAAATATTAGCAGCAATAATACAAATTCCATAGATTTTTTTTTTGTTGTTTTTAATTCACCTTGTATTGTGGAGACTACACTAACAGAAAGCTTTTTAATTTAAGAAGATAGTCATAAAGTACAGAAGCTTTTACTAATCTCATGGCATACCAATGGTGTTGAGGTTATTAAAGTGAATTATATAGTTTTACAAATGGGATCAATTCTGAGTACACAGTACAGTCAGGAGTGAATTTCACTAATACAAAACAAATGGATAGAATTAATTATGGTGTCAACCACTCTAGGAGAGGGCACCATGCCAGCAGAAGACTGAACAGGGATGCGTTGTTTTCTCCCTTTTGCCATAATGGCAATTGTTTCCTTGTGCTCCGTTTCTCTTCTCACTTTCAAACAGATGTGTGATCCCCAGCACAAGAAATAATTTTGAAAGCCACCGAATTCAGAAAATGTGATATATATTACTATCACATTGCACTGTTGCTGCTGCAGTGGTGAGCTACTGTGAAACACCTACCACACAAAAGTACATTCATGAGCTATATTAACCAAGTATCCTTGTCCGAAACAAATTTATGATAACTATCACTCTAATTTCACACCACTGCAATTTCATAATATTCTGAAATAGGAAAGCTTCATCTCCCAACTCTACAGAGTCAATGCTGAGCTATTAGCCATGCATTAGAGGAGGGACTGGAAGTCCCACCAGCAACTTAATGCAGCCACTGTAGCCAGAGCCATGGACTCAGTGAAGCAATACTTTTCCTTTTGCTGTCAATCTTCAGTACCAGAGCAGCAGGGTTTTATTTTATCTTTCCTTTTTTCCCATTTCACAAGGGTATTTAAAATTTGATCACAACAATGGTTCAGTTCATATGCATATTACAAACTGCTTTGGGGACTGCTCAGTGCAAAATGGGCGGATAATGTTACAGATTAACTTGACTCTGGAGTGTGAACTGTCAGCTATATCCTTTAGCTGGGGAAAAGATTTTAAACACTACCTGGAAAATTGTGAGGCCTAATCTTTCTGCTGTGCTGGCTTGCAGTATAATCCGAATAATGTGAATGTGCTTTCCATCTGACTGAGGCAGGCATGCTGTTAAGTGATTTGAGCAATTTGCCTGGTATAATAACCAGTTTTCTCTGTCTCACTGGATGCCAGGAACTTCCTGAAAATCTTTGCCTATGGCTTGACACAGACTGCTGAGTAGCCACAAAACTGTTTGATAAAAGCACCAGTTTTGTCCAGTATAAATCAATAGAATCCCGCTGCAATAGCTGTATTTGACTACAGCACTCAGCTGTTATCAAGTAGGGGACCTGTTCTGACTATTTTAACTTCAGAGTCTGTATCTTTTTCCCAGCTGGTCTTCAACACAGCAGGGATTGCTGTGGTGTGTGCTCAGTGTTTTAGCCAAAGAACGTTCAACATTCACAGCACTCCACTGGCCTCCAGAAAGAGATTAACAGAAAATGCATTTCAATGCAGATATCAAATTGTTTGTACAGAGCGTGATTCTTCAAACGTGAGCTTTTAAATCTGAACTGGAAAGATTTTGCAGTGATTTCTCCTGTCTTTCCTATCTGACACTACTCTATTTTTCTAGGACAACCTACCTCAAAAAGCCACATCTCATACGAGTAATTATACACATTCCTGAACTTAGTTGAAAGAATTTATAGCCAATGAAAAGAAGCTGGAAAACATCTCCTAACAGTAATGCTTAAACTGCTATTGTCATCACCTCCTCTGTACTTTTTACTGATGAAAACAGTTTTTAGGTAACAAGAAAAAATATGTTTTATGGATAGACTCATGGCACAGTAAGAACAATCAACTTTGTTCTCCCTAAAATTGGAATTACTTCTGGAGAAAAAATAATATATCTTCTCTAAATTTTTGTGTCACTAAAGCTAGAAAAATGCCACAAGTTATTTTTTTTTCTTATTCTGTTATTATTTCTTGTGTTTTTCCACTTTTCACTTTATACCTTGCAGAGCATGGACATTTGCCCAAAATATGTGTGATCTCAGTAAGTTGGTCTAAGAAAAGGACAAAACATCTGGTGATGGCAAGGATTTATTTCTCCTTGAAATTTCATGTAAACCATGGGGCTGATAATATTTCATGAATTCTTGGTTCCACTGATGTTGGTGATAGAATTTTTGACCTTTACTCCAATGAAGCCAGTTCTCCAATAAGTGAAAGACCTGTATAATGCAAGGATATTTATATTTCCCTATGCTATAAATACGCTGTAGGAATAATTATAAATATTTTTGAGTTTACTTGGCTATGAAACTGTAAGTGTCATATGGTTTGCTGGTGAAGCAGATAGTTCTTTCATGTTCCCCATGCCACTTGGCATATTGGGAAGGCCAATACCCCTTTCCTTCCCAATTATCCTTCAGAATATTATAAAAAAACACATATGATTTCAAGCCCCGATTGATACACTTATTTTCCAAAATTTTCCAATATTTTTCCGTATAGGCATCTCAGTGTTACAATAAAATTAATTATGACTCTAAGCTTTTATTTTACATATCTGCAAACTGATGTTCAAAGATGTTAAATCTTCTGTAGCCTGAAATAGTGAAAAAGAACAGCAGAAAAATCCTCCAAGGGTTTCTGTCACTTAGTTGAGTGTTAAAAAAAAAACACCCCTAAATATGTATCTTGGATTGGGCTGCCCCTAACGGTGTAAGTAAAGGACATTTCCTTACAACAAGCATCAGAATGTTATAAACCAGGAGGTGGTTGGCAATTCAAGCTTCATTGTATATTGAACAGGCTTCACTTTGGACACAAAACATCCAGGGAAACCTTGAACACTTTTCTAAAACACCTCTAGCTTTTCTAACCTGATTTTCAGCTGACTTCCAAATTTCAATTTGCATAATTTGAAACAACAATTCAATTTTTTGTTCTGAATCAGGATGTACAGCACTGTTAGCTGCTCACTTTGACATGAGTTCCTGTGACAGCCCTCACAAGTTATCCACCCTATCCTAATAAAAAAGTGAAAAGATAAACCTCTACATATCTGCCATATCAGAATAAAGAAAAACAAAGAAGGAAGCAAAAGGGAAGGGAAATGAGAAAGTAAGCCTGCATGTGCCCAATGCTAAACTGTACGGGGGGGGAAAGAGCTTGCATATCTGTGTGCAGATATGACATGCTAATATAGCCAAACACAGTAACAGCCAAAGGGGATCTGCTGCTTAGCTGCCTCGAGTAATTTTAAGTAAAGTTGTCTCCTAAGCACACACAGTTAACTTATGCACACAATTTGTGTAAGGTATTCCAAAATGCTATGGGAGATTCAGTATGTTCAATATCACAAGGTGCTTCCTGTTAGCAACCATTTCCCCACTTCTTCCAATAACAACATTTTTCCAATTCTCTCCCTCAATTTTTCAAGTAGTTTATCTGTGGAAAATTGAAATTTACTCTTTTAGATGAATAGATATCAAGAAAAAATACAGAAAACAACGTGTTAACACAGTCTTCATAGACATATCCAGAATAGCTTTGTGATTGTCAAAATTCCTGCTACTTTGGATTTTTGTTTAAGGCAGACTCCCGATTTTGAATTGTTGCTCAGGGAAAGAGGATCCTGTTTTAAAGTAAGTGATTGCCATCTAGACTTCATGCTCTAACATGATGAAGAAAGTTCATAGCTCCCTAAGTTTTCGGAACATTAATATCTGTGTACTCTTTTGTAGGAGCAATTCAGTCTGTATCTCCTAAATACACCACCTAGGTCTTATTTGAACTTGAACAAGTTATAATAAGACAGTCTTTTTTAATATAAATTGAGTTTAATTAGAACTTTGATAGAGATTTAACCTTTATTTGATGCATGTATGGGACTGAGTTTCAACCTATACTGAAATATTCTTGTCTCCAAACTGTGATTTGGTTTTACTGTAGCCAAAAAGGAGGCCTGTTGCATGCATTAATTAGATGCCTACTAAGCAACAAAATTAATATTTACTTGCCTGGAACACAGACAAAGCACACTAAAATAGCATAACCAGGTACAGTATATAAGCACATTTTAACATTGTGAAAACCTTAATAACATCTTGCAATGCAGCTCAGCTTTAATATAAAAATAATACCCCTAACTGCAAAGAAGCAGGTGGGCTTGTGATAAAGGGGCCCAAACAGCGTGCACAAAAAATGTGCAAGTATTAAACTCTGCAAGATAAGAACTAAGGATGCAGAGTAGGCAAGAATGGTGTCTGGTAAAACCAAAATAATCCTGCAGAGCAGGCAGCCAAGATGTCCGATGGAACCAGAATAATCCTGCAGAATATGCAAAACCAGAACAAGCCCTCATCCCAAAAATAAATGTCAAGAGAAGCTGATATCACCCAATTTTCTTTTGAGGAGGAGGCAGAGGAGCACAGAACATCAATGGTGTTTTATGGGGAAGGATGGGGAAGAAAGAAAGAGGCAGACTCTGTTCTGACTTTCAGTCTCAAATTTTTCTCCAAACTGATGAATTATAGCTATCAGTACAAACTAAAATGTCATCACTCAGTGGCATTGTACATTTGCAACTAATTTAAGATACGTTTGTTATGGGTGATTGATAGTGATGAAGTACTAACCACTGGCAATGTGCATTGTTAACGAATCCAGTCAATCCAGTCAAGAGTCATTCTGAAGCTTGAAACTGGCTGGTTTTGGAGTCTTCTCCCATCACATTCCCATCACGTGGCTCTCAACTTCCTAGTATATAGACATCTACCTGCATTCACTTGCAGTGTTATGTTTACATTCTAAATTTTCACAGGACTTTTACAAAATTTTCTAAATGTTTCAAGATTCACCACAGTAAAGCAAGGAGCAAAATGAAACATATAGAACTTTTCCACCTCATCCTGTTATTTTCCTACAGGGAAATGTAGTCTTCACAAAGTTGCATGGTTTTGCAGTGTTTTTCTTCTCCTTTCTGTGCAAAACTGATTCTAAGGTAATCACTTCAGAAAGACATGAAAAGCAGAGATAATACTGCCTATTGTTCTGGCCCATATGAGTCTACTACATATCGACTACTTATGTGTACACATGTACGTATATACATCAGATACAGGTAATATTAGGATTCATTTCTGTATCTAGGCCTCAGATGACTTCTCAGTTTATGAACAATCACTTGTGGCATCTTGAAGTCACTGCATGCGTATACACACACACACACACACACACACACATATAGATATATTATTAAATATTTTGTAGATACATAGATGCTTTTCAATAACAGGGCAAGAAAGAGAGAGAGAGAGGGAGAATATGGTTCTCACAACGCTCTCACATTCTAAAATAAAGTCATTATTAGGTGATCATTTTACAGAATAGATTGATTTATATATGCATAGTTAAAGCTCCTCTTGCCCTGGTTGTCTCTTCTTTCTGGATTTCTCTGATATCACACAGTAGCACTTCTACAAGACAGACCTGCAATTAATTCTCCACAGAATAAATGCTTTAGCATATGGAAAAGCATAGAAGAAGAAAAAAGGAACCGCACCAAACCCCTCACTTTTAATGACTTTTAAAATCTATACTCCACTTGTTCCAGCAGCAAACTTTTCAGTGTATTAAAAGGAAGAAAAAAAAAATAGAGATAACAACTATATTTTCTACTTATTCAGCGAAATAGTGTCTGATATTTAATCCTACATCATCAGAATAGTTTATGGAAATAGTGATGCTAATGGTGAGACTATCAGTGGGCTCGTTAATTTGTAGTGGCTATTTCTCCTGACCTAATTTCCTTTCCCGCTTGAAAACTGTTTGAAATTTCATCTGACTACAATCAGGTTTATTGGAAATATTAATGTCTGTGCTCTCCCATAAGCTACCAGCAGGGTAATTGACTCAAAAGATGAATTACATCTGCATTAACAGAATATAGACTTGTAGTATGGAGTCTAGTTCTTTGTCCTTTACTGCCCTCCCTTCATTCCGAATGTGATTCTGACAATTGAGAATTTTCTTTTTTCTTTTTGAGAGAGAGAGACAGCCCTAAGAGACCATCATTAATAAGACACATTAGATACTATGGTTTATTATAGAAGTTTGTTTATTTGAAAGTTGGGGAATGACTCTAGAAACTCTAGTCTCTGAAAGAAATTGGAATTGCTATGAACTACAGACCCCTTCATGAAATACATGGGTGTCTGATACAAGCATAATTTATTGACATTATTCGCCTTAAAACTAAAAAAAAAGAGAAAGGAAGGAAATATCTACTCTTTTAGATAAACAATACTCCCAAACTGCTCAGTGAACATTGTTATAGTGAGAAATTATGATGAGAGGGGAAAAAAAAATCATTAAAACCTTGTATGTAAGCCCACATTGAGGTTTGTCCTACTTACAAAAGTGTTTAAGCATGCAAAATCAAGCACACAAAGAGACATTGAATGTAATATGGAAACAAGAATGTGGCAAGAATCTACGGCTCCTCCAATACAATGCTTATGGTGTCTGTGCCCCATATCTTTAACAAGACACTGCTATATGTAAATATAACCTCTTACGAAAACAGGAAATTTTCTTTACAAAATTCAACACAGAAAAATAATGCTGATGACATTTCAGCATTTTCTGTCATTTTGTAAAGAACAATTTAATACAAAGACTAAAAGGAAATTCAAGAAAAAGACATTTTGGTTTTGAAGGTTTACATCTGTAAATGATGCAGTTTCTTCCTCTAAAATCATTGTAATCAATTCTTATCAGTATTTCAGTACTTGCCTTCTTAATTATTCATGCTTTCAGGATAGCACATGGACAACAGAATTTGAGGGAAGGAGGCAGTGGGAAAGGTAATTTATTATCTGTAACCGAGCTGCTTCAAATACCTCTCTCACTATGTCCATCTTCATAGAAGAACAGAGGATGAAAGGATAATAAGAGTGTTCCATGACACAAGGCTTATATCTCAGACGGACAAAAATACAAAAGCTATTTTCCTTGCACTGGGTGAAGGAACCAGACAACTGATTAGCCAGATAAATGAACCAAATTAGTCTGAAGGCTATATAGTTTTTCAGGCACAAAACCCAGACAACCGACTAGAAAGTCAGTTGAGCACTGACCTTATCATCCATACTATCAATAACAGTGAAACAGTATTAGCAGGCTTCTGTGTTGATTTCTTCACTCCAGCTCCTTCTACGACCTCCAAATCTTCCTTAACCCATAGACTATTCCTACATCTTTTGGATCATTGTCTGACACTTGTCTCATACTGATGTGAAAAGAGACCAAGAATTCTTTCTGCCTCCCATTTCTACCTCCTGAAGTACTAAATTATCTCTTGCTTACAGTATCTTTTCCTATTTCTCTCTCTGATTTAAATCTTGCTTAAATTTATTAAAATCATCAAACAGTAACAAAAACATTCCCTCTTGTTTCTCCCATGCCTTAAAACTGAATTTTCTGTTCTTAATGCTTTGTTAATAAAATACAGTTGATAAACAGTGGACATCATGCATAGGCCTTTACACTATTTTTTTTAAGTAATCAGTTCTGCCTTCATACTCTTTGAGATACCTTCAGTCATAATGGAGTAGTCAGACACTATACAAGTGTTTTTATGACAGAATGTTTCTACTTACAAATACATAGCAGTTATAAAATTATGCAGCAGATTGGTGAAGTCCACAATTCATAAATAAATTTATGTGATTTCCCATCATTTAGCTAAGATATTTTGTCTATTTAGATTATACACACAAACAATTATGTCTCAATTACAACAGTTGTTCTGAAAGCTGTGTTTGTCCCTATAGACATCAGCTTCAGAATGCTTCTCTCAGCTCCTCAAAACCTGTAAAACATTCGGAAATCATTACCACAATACAGTCTGCCACCCCTCCCCTCCCAAGAAAAAAAAAAAAAAAAGAAGCTATTTCTATTGGTGACAAATAAAACCATTCAGAATATCTGCTCTTGGACTTGGACGTTCATGAAACAAAGATTTATTGTACTTCTGTTGACCTTAATTTCACCTCAGGCAGTATAACCTCTTGGGTTAATAACTCCTGATGCTCACCTCTACAGAGGTCAGTATCACAAAAAGTAGATGATAGCACCAGGTTCAGTTAAAGTTGAAAAATAGTTTCTATTATAGCTACCTGTTTTCAAACTCCCTGCTTATTGTTGCCTCAAAAGCACTGTGGATAACTAGAAGCACTCCCAAAAACCCTCTCTGTTCTAACCCAGTTATTACTTCATAACACAATTTTGTTTTCTTGGCCAAAGAATGGGAGGTCATGGATAAAGTAGCCATGTTATAGGCAGTGTCTAAAAAGTCTATGTTTGTTATAATTCTGATAGCAACTTTTATCAATGAACAGCTTCACCCTCTCTTTTCAACTGTCAGCCTTAGCAAGAACCACACGCAGGGAATATCTGTTTTGCTAATGGCATACTGTCAGAATCTCTGTTCTTAAGTTTTCACATTTTTTAAGCATGCCTTTGCTTGATAGCAATGACACTTCACTACTGTGCCATACTGGGTTCTTTACCCTTACATCCAAAAATCATAGTTCATTAACTTGCTGAAAGGTTTTCTGGTTTCTAAGACTAAAAGAACAATCATGTGGTTTCTGTTGAATTTCAGATGTTTAGTTATAGCAACATTTACCAATTCATTCCAGAAGGAATAACAACATGGTATAAAGGCTTTGTAACTTCTAAATAGCATTTTCAGACATTAGAAGACAGGTAAAACTGTATTAAAAACACACATACACAAATGTTGGGTGGAAAGTTATTTGACATATAGCTTCCTTTTTCTCAGTTATCAAATGGCTGTACTAAAACCAAAGCAAGTTTCAATTTATCTAACATCATAAGTTTTCACAGAGACTCAGCTCTTTTTCTCTGTGGTATCATTCTCTTTCAGAGGGAAACTCTTCAAGGTTTGGGGTTATTTTGTGTTTTTTTGTTTTGTTTTGTTTTTTTTTTTTTTCAGATTTCATCAGTTACTCATGCAGTAAGATGGGATTCTTCCTTTTACCATTTAGGATGCAGATGTGTCAGTCCTTTAAAACTAGAAAGTTATCCAAAGCTAGAAAATTCTAGGATGTGAACAGAGATTAAAACACATCTTCAAAGGAGCTCAAAATTTTCTAAATAATTTTTTCTTTCTCTGTTTTGCTTTCTAACAAATTCCTATTTTCCAAGAGAAAAAGGGGTGAGATATTTTTAAATACTTGCAATAGCAAGTTATTATTACTCCATCATTATCATATAAACTCAGTAGTGGGAGGAATGGAGTTTCTCTTTTTTTTTTTTTTTTTAATTCTGGTATCTTCATGATGGACCATTACAGGTGGATACTTCCCTGAAGCTGAATAAAACAGTTTTATCCCCCACTTTAAAATATTGTTACAATGCTTTGCTTTGGTCTTACACAATTTTTTGAGCAATGGAGATCTTGCAGTGTCTCTCAAGGTGGCAATTAAACTGCAAGCAGCAAATGGTACTTATAATTATTTTTGTAAAAGAAATAGAGGAATTCTGAAGGAAAAGGAATTACATGCAAGAGAGAGCCCATTTAAACTTTAAAGTGCAATGTAAATAGCACTTTTCCTTGAAGTGTGCCCCTCCCCTTATCAACCACAGTTAGTAATATTAAACATAAATGGACAACTGTACTTCTGTTCAGCAAGATGGAAATGCTATTCAAAATAGCAGAATACAATGTGTGCTAATACTGACTTCAACGCAACTTTACATTTAAATCTAAAGCCCCCAAACTTATTATGGGGAAAGCGTAAATTTTCCACTGGCACAAACATACCCTACAGACACAGCATGCATCCATGACAATGATAATTCTGATTTCAATTAGAACTTACTAGCTCTCTTGTGCCTCATTTTTACAAGGAAAATAAAATTGAGAAAAGCATTGCTGTGATTAGCTCCTACAGCCACCTTTCTGAGTAGTCTGAAGTGACAGCCACAGGGGTAAAAATGATTGTACTAAAATGTCTACTAATGAGGCCCCTGTAGTACTGCTCCAAGAAGGACCATTATATGCTACATTTGTCAATTTCATCTCTTTGGCTTTCTTTTTATCATCTGGAAAACTACTGATTAAGAGAAGTTTCTTTTTAAGGTTTTATACTTGTTTAACCTTCATAATAATGCTCGTTTCCTTCCTGTACAGCTAAAATGTTCCAAACTAAAACATTAAAGTGTTCCATACTTCCTACTGACTTTTCTCAGTTTCTTCAGACTAATATATACTTTATGATAACAATGCACAAACTTTTTGCTGGGTTATAGAAAGGGAGGTATGAAAAATACCTGCAAATACCCTTATAAATGCAAAGCAATAAGTTGAATGAAAAACAGTAGAACTTTTTCAGTTGTTGTGGAAGATACATTCATGACACAAGTCCTAATATCTCTGAGATGAACAAACAAAAAAGAAAAAAGAAATGAGAATTACAAATAATAAAAATAATTGTAAGTAAAATAGAATAATAATGCAACTAAGAAAGAAAAGTTACAAGGAAGAAAAAAAAAGAAAAAAAAAGAGGAGAGTCATAGGAATAGGTAGTCACTATTAGGGTGGCTAAAGAGGAGGAAGAAGAAAAAAAAAAATGATTTCCAAACATGAATGATGACAGAAACCGATAGTGGAATCTCCTACTGCCATCATTCTGTACAGTATACTTACAAAATAGAAGTAAACAAACAAAAAAAACCAAACCATATATGGCTCTTAAGAAGCATCACAATCAGTACTTGTGCACAAACTAACAGTTACATTCTAGGAAAAAGACAAGGTTCTTCAGGAACATACATCTTATTTTTTTATGTCCCTAAAACAGTAATATTAAGGAGCAACTTGTTTTCTTGTGTTGAAATCTAATATGGTGGCAAAGAGAAAACTGAAAGTGAGTAAGAGACCAAATAAGGAACATGGCTGTGGACTTCAAAAAGAGAACTACAATACTCAAAGTTGAAGTTTAATTTTTTCATGTCATAAAACAATAAACATAAAGGATCACTACTTTGTAATAACTTTAAAGAACTATAACAGATTAATAAAGTTATAACAGATTTAATAAAATTACTGAAAGTATCATAATGACTCCAAAAAAGTGTCATTTTCTTTTTTTTTTTTAAATACCATGTGTGCGCTTGGGCATATATATAGATGTATATGCATAATTTTTTTCAATTTGGGGAGTTCAAGCACATGGTCATTATCAAACTGTAAGTTTTTAGAATGCTCTCTAGGCAAATTCAATCTTTACAGAAATATTTTTGATGGATTACAAGGAACTAGCTGAAATGAGGGCAGTCTTGATTAATTCTGTTGTTGTGTCAACTTTTGAAAGATGCGTGCATTTTAGAGACATGCAGCTTAGAATGAGGAGTCTTGATAAAAGTGAGAGAAAATGAACGCTTACTTTTATCTTCCAGTAGAGAAAGACTAGTTAGTGGGTTTGTATTTCTATTTTAAAGAGCTTGAAAATTTCTTAGAATCTGAAGTCAGAAATGCCAATTAGAGATTAAACATCTTGGGTTTGTTTTCCTTTGGTTCTCTCACCCATTCTCTAGGCAATAGCTTACTTCTTTTCCTAACAAAATAACTTTGTATACCTGATTAGTCACTGTACCTTGCAGACTTATTATGTGATGATTAGTCTTTACATTTTACACAAGTCGGTTTTCAGACTTTTTTTTGTTTTGTTTTGTTCTGGTTATGAAATCCAGTCATTATGTATGCCAAGTGTAATCTTCCATGGCAAGGAAGATTAACCTGCCACTAATACCACTTGGCTTTGTCTCACAATACAAATGTCTTAGATTTCTGTATATTGTTTGTATTTGAGAGATTTTCAAACACTGAGTCTACCTCATCAAAGATTACTTCATACTTTAAATATATATAATCATACACTATATCGAGGACAACTGCCCTGAAAATGGAAATTAAATTCTGTTATCAGACCATCAGACTGCTTTATCAAACCAGCTTAACACTGAATTATCCCATTTTCTAAGATTTTAACAGCACGTTTATTCGAGTGTATGTGTTATGTTTTCCTGAAAGTGGGAATGAGCATGAAATATAGTCTCCAGTACTCATACAACCCCATTTAAGAGAATCTAATGAGCTGAGACTTTTAATGTCTGTTAAATATTTTGGACTCTATGGGGATACAATTACGCTATTATTTTCTTTATTAGGTGAAGCCTGCAATAGTTCTTTTCATCTGCCATTTTCCAATTATTAACATTGCAGTGATTTATTTCACCTTCAATATTAAGCTGTTGTTTATGGAAGCTTAGCCCTTCCACTAAAGTGAAAGTTGCATTAATTCTGGATGAAATATAGATCTAAATCCTTAGATCAACTTCTTTCTCCTCGGTCTTCTATAGCTGCGGAAATGTAAAAGCAGTCACTGGAGATATAGGGTATCCCTTTTACATATTATGTTTAGTTAAAACATTACTTCTTTTATATCATGCATCATCCAAACTTTTTCAGAATCTTGTTTGGCTCTTTGCCAAGACAGACACAGCCAACACTCTGTTCATTTCTCCTTTTCAGTCTTAATGAGAAAAAGTAGTCCTTCCATACAGCCTCTATTTTCAGAATAGTTTGCTGAGAGTTCAACAGTTCCCGTGTTAGCAACTGTAAACCCCAGAGCTATCTGGTTCTAAAATAAATCAGAAACAAGGCCAGGGTGGGTCTATAATCCTGTTCAAATGATCCAGCATGCTTTGTAATAAATGTATGCCACAAAAGAGCTCTAATGTTTTTTTTTTGTGGTCAAACAAGAATTTTAACAGCTCTGTTTGATTGTAGCATTACACTAATATTCTGACTTTTCTGTATAAATTGCCGCAGTGCATACCAACCAATTTAGTCCAGTCTCACCCATAATTAATTTGCGCTACTTTATATCTTATCATAACACATAATCCCAGGACTGAGAACTAATTTCCTCTTAATTTGCAGTACTGTACCCCTGAACGCACAGGTTAAGAAGCATTATGTACTTCCCTCTAGATCTTTTTCACCCCCTTTATAAAATGGAGACCGTCTGACCAGGAACAATTCCTCTGTCTCTACTTATGCTAATTACAATCTCATTTCTTCGAGACTTGCTAGATATTCTATAACTCGTATAAGTTTTCACACTGATGTCACAGTCTGATGAGTAGTTATTTAATGATTGCAAATTTCTTTGAATATTAAACTGCTTGTTAGATGCTATTAAGCCAAAAGAATTCTGTCAATTGGAGTAAAAAAAGGTTTTGCTAACAGAGAGATATTAATTGATCAAAGGGAATGTAATTCAATACACTACACTTTATTCCCATATACATGCTGAATACCTCAGTGCTCGCCCCATTAGTCAAACACAGTTCCTTTTTACTGAAATGTTTCCCCTTTTCCCTTTACTTAGTTCACAATGTAACTGTACAGTTTCTTCCAATTTATGAAAATCATATTCAAATACATATAAGCTAGAATGTTTATACTGATAAGCTACTGTCAAAAATGTTTAGGACACTATTTGAGTCATTTTGTTCTGAAATATGATTGCAAAATATGCAGGTCAGTACTGAACAGTAAAATACTGAGAAAATACTGGTTGATGAGTAGGAAAGGTAGGAGAACTACAGCACCGAATGCCAGATTATTATTTTATTTCTTTCCTTTTAGAATCTTCTGATAATTTTTCTTCATCCAAGTTTGAAATTTTTACTGTTTCTAGCAAATTGCCCTGGCAATATTACATTCTCTCTGAATACAGTTATGTGGGATTTATTGCTTCACACTATGGAGTGGAAAGGATTTGCCAGCTTGGGAAAATGCCAGAATTTGCATTTTAATAAAGATATGTCAAACAATAAACTTGCTTAACATCCTGTGACAGATCTGGTGAAACTGTGTCTTGTAAGTGTGTATTACTGCACTCACTATGTTTTTCTGTGGTTGTTGTTTTAAGAGAGACAGAGCTAAAAACAAAGTCATGCCTTAACTTCTTTTTCAGCGATATCTGAAAATCTATTACTGGGGTACCATAACGGAGTTAGAACTGCAGGAAATCTCCCTCAAATTCAACATCTAACCTCAAAAAGATACAGTTTGGAGTCGGGATGAAGGCCTGAATTTCACCTGCATTGTGAAGAAACAAAGCTGCTCAGGAAGGCAGCTGCAATTAGAAAGTGATCAGAAACCCAAAGATCTAGCAATGACCACAAGATGAGAGGGTTCAGTGTACAGGCAACTGCTTACAGTTTATAGGACTTTCCCCTTTAGGTATTACATTTACTTTCTAAGCACCTGTGAAATATAGTACCACACCACAGTCACTCAAAAAAAGAAACAGGCTTAAAAAGCAAAAAAAACACCAACTAAAATCAAAGCCATTAATTATTTTTGAAAATATTACTATAGCAATCCTACACATCGCTAACAATATTACGACAACAGTGGAAATTGTCAGAAAATTACTCAGAGATGTATCATAATAATTTGACATAAGTGGAACCAGGCAAGTGTCTTTTGGATTTGGTATATGAAAACTGGAAGTACTAAGTCAATAGATGTAATACTGATTCATTCTAGTCTTCTGTCTGCCACACTTTATTCAGTTCCATGTGGTAAAAGAAACACAACAGAAACACCCCCTATACCCAGAAAAAAAATCATGATCACTGCATTTTGGGTATCTTATTTCAAATAAAGTCTCTGGGATTTAAAGAATTGCCTATAGGAATTGTTAATGCCACATGAAGCAAATACCCAGCTAAGGAAGTGCTGTGGAGACCAACCAAAGCAAAAAGATATTTTATAGCTCATCAACTTTTCAAATGGAGCATAGAGGCGTTGAAGAATATTTCTTTGATCTTTACTTCCATAGACACAGAAAATATAACAAGCCTACAAGATCTTGGGTTTCACTGAAGTGCAAAAGAGTAAGTCAGAAGCTCTTGCCTGTGAAAAAACCCACCTGGTCAGGCAACCTGCATTTGAACACAGGAATTCACCAAAGCAGTGACCATCACATTTTTCATAGGATTTCTTGGTTTTATTCACTGAAAACTTCAAGTAAAGAAAGATAAGATTATTGCTCTGATTACTACTTCTTTGCTTTCATTCCTTTGCTTGCTGGCTGATAATGAAGCCAGTCATGCAGGGATAGACATGCTGGAGCAAGCTACTCCATAGTCTACCTCTGCCAACTTTCAGTCATAACTGCAGCTTTAATTTGTGCCAGCTTTAAAGTACCAGCTTTCCTCACAAATTCTGAGTCCTGCTTTCCACCCTAAACAGCACTCCTTGCAAATGCCATGAAGAAAACTACAATTACTTAGGTACAGTGCGCTTTATGATAAGGCAGTAGTGTAGAGAAGGTCTGTTGTAACTCCTTATTCAAATCCAGTCATAATTCAATGCTGAAATGTCACCATCTTTAAAAGGGAACAGCATCTGGCCATGACAGATACCTAATTACCTTCATGTAATGATACATTTTTCATGCAAATAGTGGATGAAGTTTAGGTGCACCATAAGCTAAAATGCAAAAGCACTAAACCTATTCTACCCATAAAAATTGTGTCATTGCATTTGATAGAGGTGCCCAAAAGGTTTTCTAATAGCCAGAAAATACTCTTTAAAATAAAGACTAAATTTAAAATACTTTATGGTTTTAAACTGGGAATAACAAAACTTCCTGATACCCATTATTTGCCCACATTTTCTCTGCAATTGGTATGGCTTTTGAGACATAGCCAACCATTCACTATGGGGAATCTGATCTTGCTTAGAATTATAAACTTTTCTACAATGTTATATAAGAGTATTAATTAATAACAAAATCTCTCTAACACCCACACAGCTGAAATGTCTTCTTTTATTTTTTTTTAATTTTCTTTTAATTTTTTTTGCGATGCTCATTACTTTAACTTTCAGATTTTAAAATTCACTTTTGGACAATAAAAGTATTACTCTTACTTCAAATACTAAACAGTCTTTATTTCCAGAGCCTTCATCCTGAAAACAGTCTATTCCAACTTTTGTTGAGGGCACCAATTCTTAGAACAAATCATGGAGAGCAGGAGAGCGAAGATAGAGGAGTAGCCTTGCAGCTGTCTTTTTTTGTACCAGCAAAATATATTTTCTATCAAGTTGCAAATACTTTTAGGATTTTTTTTTTAAAGGGTTGTTTGGTTTTAGTTTTTTTGTTGGTTTTTTGGTTTGGGTTGTTGTTTTTTTTTTTTTTTAGTTTGTAGACCAAGAACTGCAAGCTTCCCCTCAAAGCCTCCAACAGAGATCAGTAAGAAGTAGAGACAGAATATTTTATAGACAGATGCTCTTGCAAACTTCAGCATGCCAGCTAAGCCATAGTTGGCTACAGTTTTAAAATCTCCTGGAACATGAAATTGTCCTTTCTCTAAATATACCACCTTCCAAGAGCTCTGGGGAGATGCAAGGGTACTGAAAAGATACAGGAGGTGCAAGATCGGAGGAAGAGGAAGGGAGTGGGTGGTAGCCATGTGAGCTGGCAAACTCAACTGGAAAAGGACCAGCATGTCATTTGCCAACATATTAGGCCAGCACTAAGTGCTTAGATAGGGGACTACAGTGTGCAGCTATAGTGAGGGAATCAGACAAATGCATTTAAACGACCTGGTTGGTAATTAGCATGCTTGGAGTGAGGTTTTCTTATAAGGTGCTGAACTCATTGCTGCATGGGTGTCACGCCACTTCTAGCTTCCGCAAAAATTACTTTCTCTGCATTGTCAAGGAAATGAGTTACAGTTCACTGTATAACAGAATGGTCTGGATTATGAGAAAACGCTGTGAAAGGGAATAAACCAAAAATGCTAGTTTCTGTACTCAGCCCTTCTTACTTATGGTAGAAGAAATGTTGCCTAAGCCTTCTCTGAAGGCATAAGTAGCTCTGGGAGACTGAACTTGTAAATGAAATTAAATGTATATGGGCTGAGTACTACATTCATACCTGAGACAACAAGGTAAAATAAAAACAAACTGCCAAATGCAAATTTCAAAGTTTAACCTATGTTTAATTTTGCAATTATTTGTTAATTATTGAACTGTAGTTCAATATAGTTGTTACTCAAGAATTCATAACCATTTATCATGTTGCATAGCAAGGTATTTGTATATCATCAAGTAAACTATTTTGCTAAATAAGTGCAACCTCCAATACTAGACCCCTGATCATTCACCTTGCTATATCAGCTTTCGGGTCTATTCTAGAGAGTTTCAATAATCTCTCAACAAGCAAATTTGCCACAGAAGGCTTTAGGTATAAATGCTGTTGATATGAACCACCCAGTGTCAGATCTTGATAGCTGACCATGGTATACTCTTTCAAATAACACTATGAGCACATTCAGTATGTTTAAAAAATGATTCTAAACTGAAAGAAAACCAAACCAAATAACTTATTTTTATTTTTACTAAACAAAACATTTATTTTTCCTGAAGTCATGCAAAAATATTAGAGAAAAAAAATAGTCGTACTGTTGTCCAGCTGGACTAGATTTATATGATCACTTCAGTTTCAGGCTACACTCAAGAATACTCATAGCTTTCATGTGATACAAAATGTGTGACTTCACTTGTTAAGGTGAGGTGGTTACAAGGATTAAAATACACTTAACTCTGGACCAGTGCAAATAGTAATTGAAGTTGTTGATTTTAATCTTTGAGAACCTTTATAGGTTAGATCTTATCTTCCTTAGAAGTTACCTCTTTATGTGTGCCAGATGTAGTAATAGAGATCAGAAGAAATCTTGTTAACAGGGTCTTGATTCACAGACAGAAAAGCCAGAGTATAGAAAGACTCTACAGAGGTAACTATTTGGAACTACAGAAAGTCTGTTCTATCATATAAAGAATGACTCCGTGACAACAGTTTCAAAAGTATAGCTACTCCTTCTCTGAATCTTAGTCCAAACATTACTCCAAAAATCAGTCAGTGAGAAAAAATATTTAGACACAATGTAAGACATGGATTTGCCTTACATACATGTGAATGTATGCTACGTTTAGCCTAACACACCAGAAAGAAAAGGACATACATGACAACATTTACCAATGTGAAAGAACAAGAGACAGTCAACAAATCACCATTCAATAAATTACAGAAATTCTATTTTTTTTTTTTCATGCAGGCATTTAATGTCTGGAGAATGCAATACACAGTCCTTTGGCAAGTAACATATCAAAAGAACAATCACAAATGAACTGAACATAGACCTTAAATTGCTATTTAAGGGACAGTTAATATTCTGAGCTGGAATGAAATGTGGTTTTTAGTTCTCACAGCAGTTTCAGTTGTTGGCTGAGATTCAAATATAAGATATAGATTTTGGATTTTAAGCACCACAGAATAATAAACAAGTAAGTATAGACATATAGCACTTCTTCTAGAGGAAATTATTTCACACAAGACATTCTTGAGAAATTTGTCTAATCTAGTCTCAGATATCTGGAGAACTGATACTACATTGTTTTTTTCTGCAACATTTACATAAGGCAATTAAAAAACATCAACACTTATTCTACTGATATTTTCAGTTAAATTAATTTCAAAACCCTTCTATGCACAAATAACAGAGTAAATGCCTCTTTGTTAAAAAGTTAAATAATTCTTCCTTCCAAAGGCGTCAAAAAAAGCCTTTTTAGGGGCTATATTTTGCATATCCATTTAGCACAAGCTATATATCCTTACTTACATTGAACTTTCCTTTAATGCCAGGCCCTTTTTTTTCCACTTTCCTCAACACCTCTAATATATCAATATCTTTCTGGTATTGAAGAATCTAGCTTGGGAGCAGACTTCACAAATCCTACAGACAAATACATTTTAGAAGCATTAAGTCTTGAGCACAAGAGCTCTCGATCCCCAGGTGTAAGAAATCAGGAAAGAAAGGCACAAGACTGACATGGATGAGTCAAGACCTGCTGCTCAAACTAAAGGGCAAGAAGGAAATGCACAGGCAGTGGAAGCAGGGACAAGTATTTTGGGAAGAGTATAGAGATGCTCCCTGGTTGTGTAGGGATGGGGTCAAGAAGGCCAAGGCACAGCTGGAGCAGAACTTGGCAAGGGACAGAAAGAATATTAAGAAGGGCTTCTACAGGTTTGTCAGACAGAAAAGGAAGGTCAAAGAAAGTGTACCCCCTGATGAACACAACAGGCAAACTTGTAACAACATAGGAGGAGAAGGCTGAGGTACTCAACAACTTTTTTGCTTCAGTCTTCACTGGCAACCTCTCTCCCCACACCTCTTGAGTGGATGGACCACAAGGCAGGGACTGGGGGAGAAAAGTTCCTCCCACTGTAAGAAAAGGTCAGGTTCGTGACCACCTGATGAACATGAACATATAGAAGTCTATAGAACCTGATGAGATGCATCCCAGAATCCTGAGGGAACTGGCTGATGTAATTGCCAAGCCACTCTCCATGATATTTGAAAAGTCATGGCAGTCAGGTGATGTCCTTGGTGACTGGAAAAAGGAAAACATTGCACCCATTTTTAAAAAGGGTAGAAATGAGGACCCTGGGAACTACCACTCTGTCAGGCTCACCTCTGTGCTTGGTAAGATCAGAGAACAGATCCTCCTAGAAGATATGCTAAGGCACATGAAGGACAGGCAGGTGATTCAAAACAGCCAGCATGGCTTCACCAAGGGCAAGTCTTGCCTGACCAACCTAGTGTCCTTCTATGATGAGCAGTAGGCAAGGGAAGAGCTACAGATGTTGTCTATCTTGACATCTGTAAGGTCTTTGACATGGTCCCCCACAACATCCTTCTCTCTAAATTGGAGAGGTATGGATTTGCTGGGTGGACTGTTTGGTGGATGAGGCTGGATGGTTGCATCCAGAGGGTTGCAGTCAATGGTTCAATGTCAAGATGGAGATCTGTAATGAATGGTGTCCCTTGGGGTTCCATATTGGGACCACCAATTGCATAGACAGTGGGATAGAGTGCACCCTCAGCAAATTTGCAGATGACACCAAGCTGAGTGGTGCAGTTGACATGCCTGAGGGATGGGATGCCATCCAGAGGCACCTGGAAAAGCTCAAGAAGTGGGCTTGTGTGAACCTCATGAGGTTCAACAAGGCCAAGTGCAGGGTCCTGCACCTGGGTCAGGGCAACCCCCAGTATCAATATAGGCTAGGAGATGAAGGGATTGAAAGCAGCCCTGCCAAGAAGGACCAGGGGGTCCTGGTGAATGAAAAACTGGACATGAGCCAGGTATGTGTGCTTGCAGTCCAGAAATCCAACTGCATCCTGAGCTGTATCAAGAGAAGCATGGCCAGGAGGTCGAGGGAGGTGACTCTGCCCCTCTACTCCGCTCTCATGAGACCCCACCTGGAACACTGCACTCAGCTCTGGAGTCCTCAACACAGGAAAGACATGGACCTGTTAGAGAAGGTCCAGAGGAGAGCAACAAAAATGACCAGAGGGCTGGAACACCTCTCCTGTGAGGACAGGCCGAGGGAGTTGGGGTTCAGCCTGGAGAAGAGAAGGCTCTGGGGAGACCTTATTACAGCCTTTCAATACTTAAAGGGGGCTTATAAGAAAGATTGGGACAGACTTTTTAGCAGGACCTGCAGCGGTAGAACAAAGGGTAATTTTTTAAAACTAAAAGAGGGTAGATTCAGACTAGATATAAGGAAGAAATTTTTTGTGATGAGGGTGGTGAAACACTGGAACACATTGCCCAGAGAGGTGGTAGGTGCGCCATCTCTCAACGCATTCAAGGCCAGGTTGGATAGGGCTTTGAGCAACCTGATCTCATTGAAGATGTCCCTGCTCATTGCAGGGGGGTTGGACTAGATGACCTTTAAAGGTGATGATTCTATGATTGAAAAATTAGAAAACTCAACATATAACATCTACAACACCAGAAATTCTATCATATAATGTCTAGGAGTACATTTTGCCAAACCATATGTTTGCTTTATTTTAAAATAGGCTTAGAGATTTGACTTGATTCCATTTTCCTGCTACTTCCATACCTAGCTCTCACTTGCTAGTGACAAAGACAGCAACTCTTTATTAAAATCGGCTACAGTGCATCTACTGTTAATGGTTTTAAGCTAATTTTTCACGCTGCGATTCAGCTGACCTTGCACATTCAAAAACTGGACTTTGTGCTGGAAATGGGTACACTCCTGGAAGCACCTCACTTCAGTTATCTTCAAGAACTTACTGGAGAAGAAAAGAAACATTCTCTGAAAAATTACACCTAATGTAGAGAAAGACTGTGATAACTAGTTTAGAATATACAAGCACCTTTTAGGTAGACGAAGGTAGGAAAGAGGAAGCCCATTCTTGGTTTCTAAAATGTAGTGGATGAGAAGTTAGCCCCACAGAACAATACAACACCTGAAAAGACAAGCAATCTCCTTCCGTGCTCAGACATCCCCCAATTGCAAAGCAATTCCATTGATTGCTTTTGGTTCAAGATCAGCTGATACATCAAGTGAATTGAAAAGCTGTCCTTGAATCTTACTCCTTTATCCACATCCTGTGACAAGCCCCAAACTGATGGATCAAGCATCAGATCCAGCATTCTTGAAATGGGATCCGAAGGATGAAGGAATATTGGAGTCCCTGAGTTCATTCATTTGGCCTGGCAGAGGTTGCCAAAAACAAACAAAAGGGCAGTAAGAATATCTTATTTTCTGGGGCATAAATGGAGGTCAGCTCATTTAATCTAAGCTTCCAGAAGTATCAAATTGTGGTTACTTAGTTCATTACCTACCCTTATATTAAGGGGTTTAATATAATTTTTTTTTTTTCTGAAACATTCCCTATGCAGCTCATATAATTTTTACAGATTTTGTTTTTCAAAAGAGAGCAGGTTGATAGAGCTGTTGTAAATGTATTCTGTATAACTGATGTACGAGTTTCAATTTTGCACATGAAAACTTGCATGAAAATTGGTCATGAATTCCCTTCCTTCAAAATTACAGATGATCACCGTTCCCAGAAGTTTTACTCTCCTCAGTCATCTTCATTGACATAGCCTCAAATAATCTATACTTACAAATCACGAGAAAAAAAGAGAGACTTCTGAGAAGGTGCTTCCACTCTATGGACATTCATGCATAAGCTTGAAAACCTAATTTCATTACTTTTTAATCTTCAGGTAGAGTTAAAAATTAAATAAAAACCTTAGTGCTGTACTCCAGAACAAAATTTGACCTTGCAATTCATCTGTTCCTACTGTGCTTATGAGTTACAGCTGTCCATCTTTCTTCAGGCATAATTTGACATTTTACAAAAATCATGGTAAAGCTTCCATAGATTTCATGCTAGCATTCTGGGGTTCACTAACTTGTTTCAGAGAGCCCAGACAGCAGTCCATTTTTCGACATGTCCTGCCAGTGTTTGCAAACCTAACATCATTAACGCTCGCAATTCAGAATTCATCTTATGAGGGGTGCTGATCTGTATTTTGGTTTCATGATAAACTAATTTATATTTTCCTCACAGAGGCAAAGACAACAGAATCTTTGTGGATTACACAGCATGACCTGTATAAATAGAATAAAGAAGCAGCTGGCTCCAAGGGAAAGAATCATGAAGTATCACATGATAACACAATATAACAAAATATATGCAGAATTGAAGCTGTGCACCCTGAGTCTCATTACACAAGATGTGAAAAATTGCCATTGACCTAATGGAAGATGCACACAATCTGCAGACAGTGATTTCAGGCCCTCTGAATGCTGCAGCATTAGAATAAAGATTTGGGGCAGGATCACGTACTTTGTAATTTTCAGTCACTTGTAGGTCTCAATCTAGTCACTGCAGTAGAAACGTAAAACAATTTTTAGGATTGTTAGTTCTTTATTTCAACTTATCAAATTTATTTCAAAATCAGTATTGCTTATTACATAAGAATTAAATGCTTGTAGGGGGGTATGTTCATTGCAGAGATCTTAGGCTCTTTAATAATACAAAAGCAATACATGTGTTTCTCTTTTTTGGTTTTGTTTTGTTCAAAAGCTTGCTAATGCCATGTTTCCACATCTTTAAGTAGCATTACAAAAGAAATTTGTAACCCGACAAATGAAAAATTTGTTTCTAAATATGCCGCAGATTTCTGTAAAGACCCGTAAAGGACATTAAGTGTCTAGGTACCCAGTCTCAAGGCAGACTTCATGACGAAGCTGCACACCTAAATTCTGTAATATATTGAGCTCCTTGGAATGGAATTTGCAACTGTGTGCTGGGACAGGTAGATAGGGCTAGTCAGAAAGGAGAAGAGCTACGCTGATCAACTGGAAACATCCAACAGATGCATCTTTCTCTCCTGGGCTTGATCATACCTGCAATCTTGAGCTAAACATCTCTGTGAGACTACAGTTTAAAATTTAATTCATTTCTCCTTTAACTTTTATGCATTTTTTTACCAAAAAAAATTCTTTTTTCTTTCCATTTTTTTTTTGTTTTTTTTTTTTGTGTTTTGTTTTTAAATGTGAAGTAGGTTAGAGGTTAACAACCTAATTTTTTGCCCTGGTTTCTATACCTTTCTTTTAAAACTGCTTTTGCATTAAAATCTTTGGGAAAATAACAGTATTGTAACTGAACCCAGAAAATGAAGAGCACACACGCGTCAGAATGACTGGAAATATGCTACTAAGCCGTGATTCCTTTTGTTTGAACTCTGTCTCTTTTCTTACACCACAGATCTTGGGTTCTCTTCCATACAGAAACCACACTAGCTTCAAGTAAAGGCACTAAGTGTCCATGATGCCAGATTCATTGCCAAATATGATTTCACTGAATAAATACAATAGGTTCAAAACTTTCATTCTGCACATGTGAAATAAAAGGATGTGCACTGTGATCATTATGTGACAGGTCATGACACATGCTCCTCCCTGGACAGTCCTCCGCTCTGTCTCACCAGAATGCTGCACACAGCTGTGCTGGAATCATGTATTGCAGGTTGGCTCTGCCTTCGTCCATCTCCAAGCAAAAACAGTGATGGCTGGTGCTTCATGCTGTACTGAGCACATTCAGGAAACACTATGAATTCATAAAATCCACTTGCTGGACAATATATGCTCTCACAGGGATTGTTCACAGGGGGAACCAATTTGCGCCTCAACATATATTAAAGAACCACCCACTGTAGGAGAAGATCAGATTCAAGCCCATCTAAGGAACCTGAAGGTGCATAACTCCATGGGGCCTGATAAGATACATCCATGGGTCCTGAGGGAACTGGTGGATGAAGTTGCTATGCCACTATCCACCATATTTGAGAAGTTGTGGTAGTCTGGTGAAGTTCTCACTGACTGGAAAAGGGGACACAAACCTGCCATTTTTAAAATGAGAAAAAAGGGAGACCTGGGGACTTACAGGCCAGTCAGTCTCACCCCTGTGCCTGTAAAGATCATGGAAACTATGTTAAGGCACATGGAGAATAAGGAGGTGATCGGTGACAGCCAACATAGTTTCACTAAGGGCAAACTGTGTCTAACAAATTTGGTGGCCTTCTACAATGGGTTTACAGCATAGGCGGATAAAGGAAGAACAGCTGACATTATCTACCTGGACTTGTGCAAAGCATTTGACACTGTCCCACACGACATCCTGATCTCTAAATTGGAGAGGCATGGATTTGATGGATGGACCACTTGGCGGATAAGGAATTTGCTGGATGGTCACACTCAAAGAGTTGCAGTCAACAGCTCTATGTCCAAGTGGAGAACAGTGATGAGTGGTATTCCTCAGGGGTCGGTACTGGGACCAGTACTATTTAACATCTTTGTCAGCAGCATGGACAGTGGGGTTGAGTGTGCCCTCAGCAAGTTTGCCGATGACACCAAGATGTGTGGTGCAATCAACAGGCTGGAAGGAAAGGATGCCACCCAGTGGGACCTGGACAAGCTTAAGAGGTGGGCTTGTGCGAAACTCGAAGTTCAACAAGGCCAAGTGCAAGTTCGTGCACATTGGTTGGGGCAATCCCAAGCACAAATATGGAGAATGGATTGAGAGCAGCCCTGAGGAGAAGGACCTGGTGTTGCTGATGGACAAGAAGCTCAACATGAGCCAGCAACGTGTGCTTTCAGTCCAGAAAGCCAACCGTATCCTGGGCTGCATCAAAAGAAGTGTGACCAGCAGGTCAAGGGAGGTGATTCTGCCCCTCTACTCTGCTCTCATGAGGCCCCACCTCGAGTATTGCATCCAGCTCTGGAGTCCCAAACATAAGTAGGATACGGACCTGTTGGAACAAGTCCAGAGGAAGGCCATGAAGATGATCTGAGGGCTTCTCCTACCTGAGCATTTCTCCTATGAAGACAGGCTGAGAGAGTTGGTGGTGTTCAGCCGGGAGAAGAGAAGGCTCTGGGGAGACCTTATTACTGCCTTCCAGTATCTAAAGGGGACCTAAAGTAAAGACGGGAAGGGACTCTTTATCAGGGATTGTAGTGATAGGATGAGGGGTAATGTTTTTAAACTGAAAGAGGGTAGATTTAGATTAGATATTAGGAAGAAATTCCTTTCTGTGAGGGTGGTGAGAAACTGGAACAGGTTGCCCAGAGAGGTGGTAGATGCCCCATCCCTGGAGTTGTTCAAGGCCAGGTTGGAAGGGCCTTTAAGCAACCTCATCTAATGGAAGGTGTCCCTGCCCATGGCAGAAGGGTTGGAACTAGATGATTTTTAAGGTCTCTTCCAATCCAAACCATTCTATGATTCTATGATTTGGAATTCACAGGTCTGACAATAAAATATGTAGTTCAGCCAGTTTGGGTGTTGTCTCTGTGCATTCACATTGGCATATTGTTAGATATATAAATTTTACCTAGAAAAAAATAGGTACTTACAGACTCTTCATCATCAAAGCTGTAATGTAATTTGTTTTGTTTTTCCTTTGAATTGCCTTCTACAGCTTAGATGCTAACTTCTTTTAACACCAATCTACATCTGGGAATTTGTTGTCTCACTGTTTCTATAGTCTTTCCAATTTTTAGTTGTACTTTCAACCTTAGATAAAATTCAAATTCTCACGCCAAGCACTTATTTGAAACAAAAAAAATCCAACAAACCCCAACCGCCAAACCCAAAGAAATGCTTCTTGCTGATACTGTGCTTAATTTCAGTTGTTACCTCCTTTGACTACAATATGGAAAAGACAAGATCAGCTGTAATTACAGACAACAATGAATAATTTCAATACTAATATAATTAACTTAACCTCTTAGGATTTTCTTAGTTGTCCTTTGCATACTTTTTTGAAACAGTGGGTCACCCACAGTTTATAGGTCACCATTTGAAAACCACACTATGGTCTGGGATTAATATCGAGGTAGCATTTAAAGTACAGTAAGAAATACAGAAAGATGATCTAATTTACTGCTCCTGGCTTTTCATTCCATTAAACTCCAAAGTTAGAGTGAATAATAGCATGTCAAAGCAATCTCCGGTTTCTTAACGAATGCCGCGCAAAAAGGAATTTTAGGTAAAAATCTGTAAGCTTTCGCTTTCTGAGTTCCCATTTCACATTGGAAATATTCTAAATGTGCTGGAAGGGCTTAAGTGGTTTCCTTCTATAGACTTAGCTCGTGCTGTTAAACTCAAAACCAATTTTGCATCGACTTTAATCAGAGCAAGATCAAACACCTACTCTTCTTTCAGACCTACTTCTAGCAGGAAAGATTCAGCCAACTGGAATAAAATAAAAGCATGACATAAGAGGTTCCCTGAAAGAGCCTTCAATGTTAGTCATACCTGTAATGGAGCAAAGCTATGAAAAGGCGTTTGCCTTTGACACAAAGCGACTTTTCGTAACACATGGCCACAGTGAGCACTGTGCAGTGCATCTGTCAGAGACCTTCATGCATAGTAGTGAAGGCTCTTTGCTACAAGCAGGCACACATTGCTCCCACCTTCTCCAAGCATCATGGCCTCTCAATTTTGTCTCTCTAGCCTTTGCTTTCTGTCTCTGTAACACTGCCAAAAGCTGTTGTGTTACACATTGTTTACAGCAGCTGGTTTTTGGTACCACAGATGTCTGGAGGCTGGATTTACATGGTAAAATGGATATGGGCACTGTAAGGCTCACAGAAAATCAGAGTTCTGTTAGCAGGCCTGTTGGTGACTTCCTGAGATACTTTGCTCACTTTCTTAACTGATCTCTGCATACTAGCTTTTACATGAATAATAATGTATATAATAATAACCTATGCACATGGCTATATGTAGATAACATTTTAGCTGAGAACTGTCTTTAGTTTTTTTAGTTTTTTTTTTTTCTTTCTCCCTGCTTAAATCCATTAGTAAGATGGGAGAGGGAAATTTACATCATGTTACATTAACTCTCTTAATTTCATTGCTAACATTCAGTTTAACTGCCATATTAATGCATCAAGAACATTTAATTTTTCTTTTTAACACAAAAAAAAAGTAAAGAAATTTTGTGGAAAACGTGAACTGGCCCTCATTAATTTTGTATGCAGTAAGTATGAATAATGTATTTTTGTATGTATCATTTTGTGTTGTATAAATTCCTCTCTGGCCTTTTACCTTCCACCAATGATATGATTTAATCAGTACCCTAAGTTAAATCAGCAGCAGTGAAGGATGTCAGAGCAACAGGCATAGCAACTGGAACCTTGTCAGAAATTCTGTGTTAAATATCTCTTTTTGCTGTATATTTTTTTCATTTGATATTTCCGACTTTGTAAAATTAGAGTATAAGGTAAAAAGTGATCCTCTGTTCAGCATAATAATTCTCCTCTCCCAGTATCAAAGCTTGATAGAATAATGTCATGTGATATGGCAAAAGGTTGAAGAATGAGGAATAAGTAAAACAGAAAAACTGAACCTAGGTGTCAGTTTGGCATGCAATCAAAGCTGTCGACTTCTAACCACTGCAGCTGCCTAGGCTTTGGTTAACCTCTCATTGATTTCCCCAAATAGGATTTCATCTAAAAAACCAAATTAAAAACTGAGATTGAGGGCCGGTTCTGTAAATCGAAAAGTGTACAAATGAATTGCTGGCAAATATACTTGGCAGCTTTCATCTTTGTAAAGCCTCTGATTCTGAAACTAACAAAAGTTGGTAGAGGTCAGGTTGTTCTTTTGCAAGAAGGGGAAACAGAAAGAGCATGAAACAAAATGTAATGATTCGTATGTTAAGGAATTATTTAGTGAGCGAAGGGTATTTATTAATGAATTTACTGTTTCTAACAATCAAATGGTATAATAAAAAAAGCACAGTGGAGATCATCTGGAGAAGAAAAAAAAAAGAAGGGAAAAAAATAATAAAAAACCACCCCTCTTGTAAAAAATCCCTGTGATCTGCAGTACATTGTCATGCTGAAGAACGTGCAGTAACAGCCATTTCACTTTGTGCTATTTCCTGATTGCTACATTCACGTACCCAAGCGTATATACCCAATCTTCTAAAGGAAGGTCCAGTCTGTGAGGGTTTACAGTGCAGCAATATATAAGAAATATGACAGCTCAAAACAGCACTGTATGAAACACAGAAAATTGATTTAAAAGAATCAGCACTGTTGAAACATTTCAGAATAAAATACTTTTCATTCCTTTCCTACAAAGATCACAGATCACTGACTGCTTATCCACTCTATCCCTATCCATGAAGCCTCATTAATCCTAAAGCAGAAACAATTAATCTTATACATCATGCATGCAAAACCTGAAACCTCTTTCTTATTCATATTTTGGATCCTCAGAGGCTACTAAATTCTCTACAAGTGTTTGATCCCACTCTGCTCAAATCAGGTGAATCATCACAAATGAGGAAAACTTTTTAAAGCTATTAACTAATGTCTGTGTATCTCACCCTGGTGAAGGGAATAGTAACAAAGCTTTTACCCAGAACAGACTAAATTTCTACAGATGAGAGGAATCACCAGCACATTCTTGGCCAACTTCCAGTTCAGTCAAATAGAGTCGGTAAATTGAAGGTCAATGGCAAATGTCTGATGCCTTTAATCAGGATAAAGGTATCCTTATCTATGCTTCTTCAGTCATTGACAAAGATGGTGCTGAATTACATTTTATGTATCACTTCTGTTTATCCCCACAAGACACTCTTGCTAGCCTACACTGACATTTCATGTCCTTATTCAATTTCTGCATTTGAAAGCTTATCAAATTCTGCCCTCAGTGACAATCATGTGAGCTGTTTTTTACAGGTTTTGCTGAGGACATAATCTCATGTCACATGGCACAAAAAAGATGGACAAAAATGTTAGGCATCCAGACAACACTTCAATCTTTTCCCAAGTTTCTTTAACAAATTCACTGCATATGATTTGGAAAAACAAAACAAAACAAAACACCCACAAACAAACAAAAACCCCAAACCAAACCAAAGCAAAAATCCAGGATGAACTTCAAGCCTGTGTTTGAACTGCAGGCTCAGACACTCAAAGTTAAGGATCCACAATATAGGTGTCTAAGCTCCAGCTACAGGCAGTGAAGTACTAAGACTTCATTCACTTGTCTAAACATGAGGTCTGCTGACAGTTGAGATACTATAAAGTATGCTGCATGCTCTCTAATACAGTCAACTACCCAATATAAAGCATATAATTAAGGATACCTAAGAAACAACACCTCAAGTAAACATCAATAGAAAAAAAAATTATTTTTGTGACACTATAATGTTCAATCAAAGGAAATGCACATCCCTCCAAAAAAGAGTAAAATTGATATTATTGTGAATCACAGTTGTACCCTTTTTTTATCCTACTCCACTTTTGCATTTAATGGTAGATCATAAAACCTTTGAATTATGGAACATGATGTTCTTTGTAATTCTGTCCTCCTCCAAGGGAAAATGCAACTGAAAGCATTTCCTTCAGTATGGAAAGTAAATTTATTTTTATAGGTATAAGACAGCTGAAGAAAACTTGTGAAGAACTGTCCTCATGCATACTTCCTCGCCTCTCCCACCTACAATGATAATTATTGGTTTATGAAAACAAAATAGTGTAAACAATGGTATACAAACAGGAATGTCCACGAGGCTTCTCATACAAATATACTACCAAACAAAACCGCTTGGATAACCTCTACAGCATCCTCTTTCCTAAAAAAGACTGGCATCTTAGTAACATTAAATAATAGATGTATCTTCCTCAAAATACTCAGATACATGAAAATGATCTTTTTGTTCTGCAAAGAAAAAAAAGCTTTTTTAAAAAAATAAATCTGTGGGAGTATTTTAAAATATCCTTTTTGATAGTACAATTCAGTACTAAAGTTCAAATGTGTTTATCATACTATATCCTGATGATTTTTTAAATTTATTTTGTGTATAATTATAGTTCTGGAAGAAAGGAACAGGAAAGTTTTTGTATCTCTTTAACTCCTGTGTTTTGAATCACTATGCAGGACCAGCCTTTCCAAAACATTTCAACACCTTCTTCACAAAGAAGAATAAACCATCACCATCAAATTGGCCAGGCATATGTATGACTGCTTTCTGTTTCACACTTCAATGATGTTAAAAAAAAAAAAAAAAAAAAGAAACCAAAACAAAACCCACATTGTACCATTTGAAAAATCAGACTGAAAGATAAGAGTGCCAGTAAAGCATGTAGGGGATAAAAAGCTGAAGACAATACGCCCAAACAAAAAGATAATTATTCAGTACTTTAAGAAGTTTTTTACATTCTCTTTCTCTTGCTGTGTGCAAATGCATAATAATATATACAAAGTGTCTGTTCTATTCATGAACTTGCATACAGCTTTTAAGCACAGGCAGACACTAAATATATGCATAGATATTTTTTATGAACACATTAAACATACACATCAAAATATTTCTATGTCATGGTATATTTAATAAAGTGGGGCAAGACCCAGCCTTGCAGAGAGGCTTGCTAATCTAGTGAAAGTGGCTTTCAACATCTGGAGATGGTGGACACAATATCTGAGACTTAAAGGAAGGATAGAAGAAAGTGAGAAAATGCTAAAGGGTAAGCATGACACATGAGGAACATCCCCTGTGAACACAACGTAGCTTAGGGGGGTTCACCTCAAGTGCCTGTATGCAAACACATGCAGAGTGGAAAACGAATCATAGGGAACACACACAGGCTCCTCAGGGCAAGGTTGCTCTCTACGGAAAAAGGCAGTTCGTATTCATGGAGCTTTGCACTGGAGCAGGCGACCAACCAGTCCACAGCTGATGGGTCAAGAACAGGGTGGGTGCAGCAATGAATGTCTGACAAAGACTGATTTGTCAAGAAGAGGAAATTAAGCTTGCTTTAGAAAACTGTGGAAAGCCTCACAATCACAAGGGTGGTTCTCAGGGGGGATATGAACCACCCCACCCCAATATCTTCTGAAAGGGCAAAATGGTGGAGAACAAAAATTTCAAGAAATTTCTGGAAAAAAAAAAAAAAAAACTGGTGTACAGGTGGCTGACAAATTGACCAGAGGAGACACTCAGTCGGACCTATTGCTTAAAAAAACCCCAACCAACAAAAAAAACCAAACAAACAAAACAAAACAAAACCAAAAACAACCCCACACCAAAAAAACCCCCACCCAAACCTAGATTTTAGAAAAGCAGATTTAAAATGTTCAGGGATCTGCTTGGTGGGAGCTAATGGAAGACTGTTCTGGAGGGTAAAGGAGCTCAGGAGAGTTGATTGATCATCGACAACTTCCTCAGAGCACAAGAAAAGGCCAGCGTGATGCCCAGGAACCTGAACAAGCACAGCATAAGGTCAGTGTGGATAATGTGGAAATCCTGACTGAGCTCAGATGAATTACAAAAGCAAATACTCTCTTGTAGTTGATACTAGTGAGGACTGTGAAGAATAAAAAGAAACTTATACCATCAGCAAAAGGAACACAAAGAAAAATGTTGGGCCACCACTCAGAGTGGTGGGGAACCTAGCAGCAAAGGACGCAGAAAAAGCTGAGGTATTAGATGCCTTCTTTGCCTCAGTTTCTACTGGTAAGGACTGCCTTAAGCCTCCCAGATCCTCTGAGCCTGTGCCAAGATCTAGGAGACTGAAGAATTACCCATAGTAGAAGATCAAGGTAGAAAACAATTAAATAAATTGGGCATAGGACAAGATGGGACGCCTCCAACAGTGCCAAGGAAGCCCGATAATGTCATTGAAAGGCCACTGTCTATGGTCTTACAAAGATCTGGGTGATCAGAGTAGGTTCCTGATGACTGGAAAAATTGTGCATTTTCAAAGAGAAGGAGAAGGATCATCAGGGGAACTGCGGGCCAGTCAGACTAGTCTCACTTCTCAACAAATCTTCCTGGAAGCCACATCCAGTCACCTAAAGGAGGAGGAGGAGACTGGAAACAGTCTACATGCATTTACCAATGGCAAAGTGTGCTTTACCAGCCCGATTAGCTTCTGTGATGGGATGGCTACCTTAGTGCAAAAGGGGTGCTGCTTTGCAGCAAAAGACCTATTTGACCTAGTGGACAACCATTTCAGCATGTGTCAGCAGTGTGTACTTAACCAAAGGAGAGACTGCATCAGTAAAAATGTATCCAGAAAGCTCAGGGAGGCAAGTTTTCCTTTCTATTCAGCATGTATGAGACTGCATGTGGAATGATGTGCCCAGTTTTGAGCTCTCAAGTACAGGAAAAACACTGGCGTAAGCTCAGCAAAGGGTCACCAAGTTGGTCAGGAGGCAAAGAGAGTAAAACGAAGGCCTCTGAGAGCTGCATGTGCTCACTGTCAAGATGGGAAAGATATTGCAGTTTTAGCCACTTAATGGGAAGGCCTGGAGAATATGGAGCCAGACTCTTTTTGCACAGTGATAGGATGAGAAGCAACAGAGACAAGCTGCAAGAAGAAAAATTCTAATTTGATGTGAAATAAAAAATTATCACAAGGATGATCAAAACCTGAAACAGGCTGTCCAGCAAGGCCGTGGCAAGCCTTGGAGTTAGCCCTGGAGAAATTCAAAACTTGATTTGGCAAAGCCCTGAACAACCTGATCTAAATTATCCCTCTTTGGGTAGGACATTGTATCAAATGACCTCTGAAGGTCCCGTCCAACTCAGAATACTCCATGATAATAGAACAGTACTTCATGCATATAGCAAGACTATTAAGAATGATGGCAGCCCTAGCCTTAATATATTTATATATACTTTTATATATATACTTTTCATTTTTATATAACATTTCAATGGATAATAAATCTTTTTTTCTGTGTAATACACAGAAAAGCTAATCATACATCAAAGCTTATCTGTTTAAACATTACACATTTTAATATTAGAACTATTTTTAACCACTTAAAGTGTTCTGATGATGCTATTAGAAATAGCATCAGATAAATAATCTGACAGAGACAGTATGAAATGAGTTGTAATAACATCAAAAAACTGCACTACTTTGTACATGAGCTTCATCTTCACAAAAACAAACAAACAAGCAGAAGATTTAAAAAAAAAAAAAAAACAACCACCACAACCAAGAAAAAAACTTCTCCCTCTGCTGTCATTTGTATTCATTTCATTATGGTCACACAGAAAGTACAGCTAGTGGCTTCAGATCATTCTTTCAGGACAGATGGTGATCAAGTTGGAGGCAAATCTATTTGCAGGAATTAACTGACAACCCCAAATTAATCTAGTATATCTTATAAAGCAATCACTGACTCACAGAAAGTTTATGAAATTTTGAGAAAGAGGAAAAAGCTCAGGAAAGTTGAGTCAAACCCATGTTGTACTCTCTTCCCACAGAATGGAAATCCTTGAGTGAAGGATATTCTCAGAACGCAGACTGGGAAATCACAATAAAATTTGATTGCAATGAAGTTTTTTTCTAATTGTGGTTATGACATTTAAATTAACACCAACTGTTTGATTACCCAACTCTTTTCCTCCTCCATGATGGATAAATATTTAATGAGAATAATTCCCACTGTGACTGTGAACAGCGTAAAGAAGTTAATTTCACCTCTATTTTTCCTCAGGTCCCTGAGAAACCAGGTATAATCTGAGGAGTTACAGAATAACTAGCTTTCCTCTAAATCTCTTTATAAGTGTTCACCAGAAAGCTAATATTTATTTAGATATACCTAAAGGAACTTGGCTACCCCAGGAGAAATCCTGCTGAACTTTACACAGGGCAACCATACTTAGAGTCAGGAACAGTACAGAATAAGTGCAATTTTGAGTTAAGCTAGGTCTTCAGTCTTAGTTACAGATGCAATCACTCAAAGCCGTAGTCTGTCTGACTCAGATGTACTGATAACACCTCGTTATCAGTAGCACTGGAAGGAACACATGAGGCTCCTTTCAAAACCAGATATGAGGAAATCCACACAGGGGACTATTACATTATTTCTGCTAAGAAAATATGCCTCAAAAATATCTCAAGAAATCCAGCAGCCAACAAAGTTATTATTCACTACAACTCTTTAGTTCTATATTTAATTACTGTATATTGTATCATGAGGAGAAGCTAGAGGTAGAACACTATTAAAACTATATAACCCTTCTAGCGCAGGAACTAGAGTAGATCCCCAGCAGAGAGAGAAAAAAAAAAAAACACGAAAAACCCCACATATTTTAAAATATTACTTAAATATAAAAATTCATGACTGACATTCTTTTTCCTTATATACTATATACAGAGACAGAGACAGACATATAGGATAAAAGAATGCCTTATTGCTTTATTCTCTAGGAATGAAAGCATTTTTAGTTTGAGAGAGACAGAAAAACAGGAATATGTTGAAGTACTTACAGACAGCACCAACCCGCTTCCAATGGCAGATTCCTCACAAATGTCTTCACCCAGAGACAAAAACATGCACTCTTTATACAAGATTATGATTTGCACTAGATGCCAAAACAAGGGTGAGAGAGAACATCTAGATTTACATTCCCATATGAGCCATTAGACCTGTCATAACAACACTCAGCCAGACACTACAATACTTTTTCTTAACATCGCAGGAGAAAAGAGAAGGCAAAGAAGATAGTATGTAAGAGCAGTCTGGAGGCACATTTCTCCAAGAACAGAGAGACTTGGCCTAACCATTTCAATTAATTCATTGCATATATTTCAGATTTTCTACACGTATACACTCTTAACTTACTAAAATGTAGGTGAACTAGTTGATGACATTATTGGAACATCGTATAACAAAACAAGAATGGATCTATCTTCACCCCAGTAGGGCACTTGGTTTTCCATATGCCGCTTCATGTGCTTCTGCTGTGCATCTGTCTCACAGAAAGCATTAGATGGTTAGATTCACTATCAATTACAGGCTGGAACAAGTTTGATTTCAATTACAGCAGGAGAGAAAAACAGCTGGGATCCCTAAGGGGAGGTGCAGGCACCAAAGGGGTGAATCAAAAATCAGAATGGTACATTGCATGCTACTAATTAGGGAGAAAAATGAAGTAAAAATGTGTGTGTAAACATTTATTTTTATATAAACCTGAAGTTGCTCAGTTTCACTGCAACCACATTTGAGACAAGAGTAGTACCTCATTGACCAGCATCTATTTTGATTCAAGTAATTTTAGTGACAGTTCTAAACTAAACACGGCACTTTCGAAAACAAAGTTATAATAAAATCAAATTACAAAGATCTGTGTTTGTCCAACATCCCTGAATTACATTCACATTAAGAGACTTTTACTAGCTAGTAGGCATAGAGAGTTATGATCAGAACAAAATAAAAATTGTGAAAACTTCTGCCAGGGTTAATAACAATATCTGTATATACAGACTCCAAAAAATAAAATGTACAGAGCATTCCTCTTCTCAGAATTCTGACTCAAGCAATTATTATAATCTAGCTTGAACAGCAGAGAAAAAGCAATTTTTTTTTTCTTTTCTTTTTACAGGGAAAAAGAAACCTATTCTTGCATGATCTGCTGTTTGGAAAACAAGTAATTTATATGGAACATATCAAATGAGATTTTTGAATAGTCTCAGATTCTTATTTAGCCCATTTCCTACAGCTCTGTGTCTCCTTCCTCTCTCAAAGAAAGATTCTGTTACCTAAGGACAAGCTCAGTCATAAGCTTCATGCTCTCAATATATCCTTCACAAATCTGCCTTCTGCTTTTGATTATTCCATGTGGTTTTTCTCCCTCTTATACATGCAAACTGCCAGATTTGTGTGTTCATGTGTTGGGTGGGAGGGGGCGTCTCCATCCCAAAGGAACAGATGTTAACGTTATCAATGCCAATATTCCTAGAAGGGATCATTTTGATCACAAGTCACAAGATAAAGTCTACCCAAAAGCATTGCTCAGATAAATGGGACCATGCTACATCTGTCCATCTGCAAATAACAAAATTAACCTGGTATGAGATAGAAAACAAAGCTGCATTAGCTGAACTCCATCACATAATTGTTGCTGACTTCACACTTCCATAACACATTTGGGTTGGGAGATCAGAGTGACAGGAACCTCAGTGACAACTGCTAGTTGGTCTTACATACGGATGATATCAAGGAGATTGGCCTGAGGCTACGTGACTAGTAAGGCCACACGACTCACTAGCTTGGCTTATAGTGGTTTACGCCAACAACATGATTTATAAAGCAATAAAGTTAAGACAATAACTCCTCCTGAGTGAACACATCCATGGGCATCCGGAATCACATAGAAGGCTGAGCCTGGACCACGCACACAGGAGTCCGGCTGAGAACCAGGACACAGACATGCTGCACAGTTGGAGTGAGCGTCCTGTACCCCTGCATGCTGGTCTGAACTGGGCTGGAGGAAACACAGCTTTGTCTGGTGTCTATATGTGCGTGTGTTCATGCATGTGCGTGTGTTGTAGAATAGGTTTCTTAAAAGACCAATTGCTACCCACGCGCTACCATCTCTCCCATATGCTAAATATGTTTTAGATTATTCATCTCTGAGTGCTGTGTTTCCATTCCTGCATCCATCCCACCTCAGCCCAGTTCCCCCACAAAATCATGCTGCCTGAACCGCTGCTTAATCAGGTACACCAGACGCTTACCTAAGAACTTCTGCATTTAAACTTTAGGTCCAGCTCCCACCAATATTAAAGGCAATGACTAAAATTTAACTTCACAAAATAGAAAAAACGTTAGGTCTGAAACCTGTTTTTAAGAGTTTTTTTTTTTTAGTTTCTGTTACAAACAGTGTTAACGGACGTTTGCTTTGCCAAGAATCCTTTAGAAAGAGATTGTGTAACTGCTATTTAGATGATCAAAGTACTCACAGGTAATTCAACTGTTTCTTTTAAAAAAGCAAGAATACAATACATAATGCATTGCAAAATGAGCAGATCATCAACATTACTCAGTCATTGCTCAGACTATGAAGATCTACCAATATTAAAATAACAAAAATAAATTTAAATACTGAAAATGCTTTCCATAAGTAAAGGGTTGGAGGATTTTTTTCAAAGCCTAACATTTACTTGGATGGAAAAGAAGCTTTAATTAAACTGATTAGCCAGGCTGCTGTTTTAAAAAAAAAAAAAAAAAAAAAAAAAAAAGCGCCCTAAGTTTTCCATGCCCAATATCAGCTGGTAGAGAAAAGAGAATAAATTTTCACATTTTTTAAAACCTAGAACAAGCAGGGGAAATAGTTTACTCACTTGTTTAACTCTCTTGAAGCATTGAACCTAGATGAAAAGACTGAGAGAATTCCACAAAATTTTCCAGAAATTAGCTTAAAAGCTTAGAACTTTCTTCCTGTTTAGTTACTTTAGAACTTACTTCCCAGTAATTAAGATCCAACTTCCATGAAAAAGATTTCTCTAACACCTGTAACTCTTGAAAGACCAGCTTTTACAATGTAATGTACACACTTTCCCTCAAAAAAGTGGACTCGACCTTGAAGCATTACATATATATTGTTGTTAGAGCTTTAAATAAAACAGCACATCAAGACTTTTTATTTTGTAATTAATATCCAATGAAATAAAATATTAGAAGTGACAGCTTTTGCTAAAACATTACACTCTAGTACTTATACAAAAAAAGACATCCCAAAACTGAGCTAAGAGCTTAAGTGCATGTTTAGTCTCATATGGTACTCCATTGCCTGAATCCACCTTAGTGTGGTCTAACCATTCTCCATTGCCTTAATAGGAATTTATAATAGCTATAGGCACCTAAATGGAATAGAATAGAATAGAATAGAATAGAATAGAATAGAATAGAATAGAATAGAATAGAATAATTTCAGTTGGAAGGGACCTACAAAGATCATCTAGTCCAACTGTGAATCCCACTTATTATTGTGTTTGCTTAAAATTACTTTGTCCTAACTGTGTATGATGGATTTTCAAAGTTTCCTTCAGAAGTCTTGTGTTACTAAATTAATATATAACCACAGCATTCTCTATCATTAGAGAGGAGACAGATAAGATAGATAACTAGATTTATGTATCTATAGAAATTTTATAGTACGCTAACAGAGATTCAACAAAGTTTATTCAGAATACTTTATACTAAAAAATGAAAGCAATTCCCTTATCTCTGAAATTCCTATATCCAGGCTAAAATAGCCTATTATTAAGGCTAAAAAGCCAAGTACCCAGTAGGTAGTTAGAAAATATAGTTTTAAATTTAACGTCTGATACTGGAAACTCCAGTTTCCAGGAAATTTTCTTCTTCTGATGTAGCTTGCCACAGAGTGCTTAGTTTTGGGGAAAGAGGCCTATATTATAAAGGAAGCAACTTTTTACTGTAATCTTGTAGGTTGAATAGTTGAACAAATGTAACTAAATGCATCAGAAGATGCAACAAAATTTAACTTGCATTTATTACTTTTAAGCTTTAAAACAATTGGAAGTTCTGAACTTCTACATGGAGTTTTCTGGTATTAATTTTAGAGAGATTCTCTTTGAAAAGCACAGGTAGTGGACAGATATTGCAGTCCTTTATTTCACACAGAAAAAACAGCATGGAAACCAACGGACTAGACTGGAATTCTGCACAGAGAAGAAACTGTGCATCTAAATAGACCATGTCTCCTCCTTACTGCAGAGCTTTAGAAATCAAAGCATCGAACCTTGGTTCTTCTCTGATTACTGCCTCTGAAAGCGGAGGACAGACGGCATCTCCCAGACTCATTTTCTGTGAAGTCCACACGCTGCTCAAAAGGAGATTGTTATTTTCCTTGGCTTACTGTGTTGGAGTCCAGAGCAAGCGTTAAAGAAGACTAACAAGAGGATGCCTGGAGAAAGGTACTATTCAGTAGGCCCAGCTGTGAACCATGAATTACCCTGATGGGCAATAGCTAACTGCTAGCTTGTCTGAGTAAAGATAAGAGAAAAGGTCTTATTGTGACCTTCAGCTGAGCAATTCTCTCTTCTCCCTGTCAGATGCTACTGCACAGTTCTACTTCACTATAGGCATTACTTCAACTTCACACCGGTGTGATAATATTGAAAAGAATGGAAACGCACTTGCATAAATTTGCAGTAATGCACTTCTTACAAGCCCTGCAGGAGTTTTGCCCATTGAATTCAGTGACAGCAGGGCCCAAAATACCTATCGTAAAGTGAAATATTTATTTTATTTATTTCAGTGGATCTGATATCTTACCACCCATGGTTTGTCAGGTACCCAAATCTCCCACAAGTACTTCGGCATATCTCCAAAATTCAGTGCCTAAAAAGCAATAATATTTAAATAAAACAGATGTGTCATTCTCGCTACAGATCTTCAGATAACCCACCTCCCCAGTGGCCCAATATTGGTAACTGAGAAAGCAAAATGTGAGCAAATTTCTGTTGAAGATAAATAAATAACTTTTTATGAGGGTTCACAAATTCAGAGGCCATAGCATAGTGTTACCAAACATATACATAGTAATATTTAAAATGCTACATTGAATGTCAATTTGGCTTCTGAAGGCTGATTGCATAACATTTTGCTGCAGCCAGGCAACAGATTTTCAGAGGGGTTTTTATTGCTCTGTTTAGTGAACTACCAACTGAAATCGCTGTCTCATAATAAGGAGAAACTTTTTTTTTTTTCATTTAATGCACTATTAAGCTTTTTATTAAGATATTATTAATCAACCCTGAGACTCTAAAAAGCAAAACCAGCAGATCTTTAAAACTGCAATTAAAGCTGTGTTTAATGTGGGAGCATTAATGGATGTTCATGCTCTGTTACTAACTGCTGAATATAAATAGCACTATGTACTTCAGGTTCCCTCCTGAGTATAATACTCACACACCCCCAAAATATCATGTCCCCGAGGACTCGAGCCATAAGGTCTCTGTGTCTGTGTGACTGTAAAAGAACTGGAGGGCGTAAGTTCAGTAGGTTACCAAGTTTGCAGAACCTTCAACGCTGCCTGTTCCTAGAGGAGCTGAATTGGTTATCCAACCGGACAGCAGAATAGTGCCACAATAATTCCGAACAATCTAAGCCAGAGCATGCATTTGGAAGGACAGTCAGAAACTTAGGTATCAACCCAGCACCAGGCCTTTTTACTGTTTTATTTTGTTTGAAAAAAGAAAGCTTCCCAGAGAGAGAACATTACGTTAAGAGTAATGTTTCTGGAAAGCCAGACAATTTCAAACCCATTCTCTGTAGAATAATATGCCCAAGTTGCAAACAAGCACTCTGTGCACCATATCAGAAAGGACATTAGTATTCTGTACAGAACGGTTTATCTGCTCCTTTACCATTGTATAGTGAGCAAAATCCTCAGAAAAGTTTACATCAAATATTACTTTCATTCACAACAGAAAACACGTCTCTTCCAAAGTTCTCCCAACAGGTACCTCAGATATCTCACACAAGTTCTGTGTTCTTGGAGAACTATATCACAGTTCTGAAAGCTGTTCAAAGAAATCCCCTTGAAAGCAGAGAGTCATCCTAAGTATTTAATCTACCCAAAATATTCTCCTCTTATACGTGAAGTCACATTTCCAACTAACTTCGGGAATTCCCTTCTTTGTCATCCAAAATTTCATTTGAAAAAAAAAACCAAAACCAAAATGTTTTACACAAGCAGAAATGTTTTTTGGTCTTACACTCTAAGTGAAAAGGCACTTACACAATCCATGGAGATTAATAAATATAGCTTAACAGAAAGGTAAAAGCCACTGAGAATGCCTCATTTTAAAATCTGCCTGTATTTCCTCTGATATTTTACATATGATTGTTTTCCTCATTTACCTGAGTACAAACGAAGAGCAATTCACCCAAAGGCAATAGAATTAAACTGGTAAAAAAGCAAAGAAGGAATCCCTGTGGATAAAGCTCTCTTTTCAGAATGTGCATTGCACAGTTTTATCCACTTTGATGATGTGATGAGTTTTTGAAGGCAGACTCCATGTTACCAAATACCTTCTTACTTGTTAGAAAGTCACCTTTACAGAAATAAGTCACCTTTGCAGAAATAAGTATTGTTTCCTGAAAATAATTGGAAAGGAATCACAAGAGTAATTTCAATTACAACAAATAATGAATGTTTACTCCATCCCCTTTGCTAGTTGAAAGCTAAGGGATACCATGAAAATAAAACAGGAACAGGTAGGAATAAAACGTATTCATATAACAATTGCAGACTGAAAAGAGAAATGCATAGCATCATTAAAATCTATGCCTTTTTTTGACATAGCTACTTTCTCAAAAATCAGAATACTGCTACATCAGAAGTGAAATACGTCTTTCTCGTTTTGCCGTGCTTTTGGGAATGGTTAAGGTCATTATGCGTTGCAGGGCCAGAAAAGAGAACCAGGGAAGCAACAGCTTCAGAACAGCCTCTCTGGCTCATCCTTCTACAGCTTCCCTGTGCCCACCAGCACATGGCAGAAAGCTGTAAAGAGAGTGGCTCCTGCTCTCAGTCTTACAACTAGTGGAATTCCAACTGGAATTAAACTTGGACTGTATTATTAACCCAAATAAACTACAGCTAGAAGCTGAGGGAAAGAAAGTTTTTGATTGGGGGGGAGGGGGAAGGAAGAAAAAAAAAAGTAGCTGTAAAAAACGAGTAACATAAGACTTTTTTAAATATTACAAAGAACAGTTTGAAGTTCTAACAGGAGGTGAGTCCCTTGTCTCTGAGGTCAGTGTAGAAAGTACTCCCATCAGCTGATGACCTAAATTCATGATTTCTGAAATGGCTCATGACTACCACACATTTAAAATTCAGGGCTGGGTTCAAGAGGTCTTAATTATATATAGCTTCTTCCCTAAAAGGTGTTCAAAAGTCAACATAATTTAAGGTATCATAGAACATGCAAGATTTGTTTCTGTAAAACTTAGTACAGTTTTATCTTTTTCTTTCCAATTGTTCCTCTATTTCAAGAGCTGACATCGGCAAAATCCTTCAACCAAAATGCACACTGGCTTTTTGTTTCATTTATCATCCAACATTTACAAACAAAAATGTTGTGGGAATATCTTCAGCTAAACAGTTTCGATGGAGGAGGGAAATGACAAAGTCAGCATCATAGATGAGATTGCAATCCAACAGCAAGGAAGATAACACAGAAAAAACTTGCCAATTGCTTTTTCCCAATAAAATGAACAGATAGAACCACAGACCTCTAAGAGTAATGAAAACAACCTACTGTGTCATCACTTTATGCAAGAAAGGGAGAGAGATTAGCCTAAAACTCCTACAATAATATGGATTTTTTCAGCTGACAAAAGCAATACTATATAAAATCTTTTCTGTGCTTTATTTCTAATTACCTTCTATCCTTTAATGAATAAGAAAGCACTTGATCTTGAAAGTCCTTGTGCAGTCAAAACTCCCAGTAAAATTAATGGGACATTTTTTCCAGCCTAAGAGCTCTGAGATCAGTCCTCAAACTTAGCTCTTTCTAAGCTTCTTCCATTAATCAAACTTCTTAGTTTTTTTTCCTCTCCTTTTCCACTAGGATCATGTATTAAAAAAACAAAACAAAACAAAACAAAACAAAAACAACAACAACAAAAAAGAAACCAACAACCCAGACACCAGAAATCATAACCTTGCCTGAGGAATAAAGCCTGCTGTACTTTGGTATCCCCAAAGGTTTAGCTCAATTTCAAAAGTTAAACACTGATTCTGAAGAACCTTGGTTACCTGGACACCGAATACTTAATTTTGGCCTCTTCAAACAGTTTGTACAGATGTTGTCACAGAGTGACTGTGGAAGTTAAGCTGTCTGAATCACACAACTGAAATGTGTGTACACAAACTTTCTAATCAGCTAAACCTCTCTGAAACTAATGGATCAAAACATAAGGGACTCTGAACAGCCTCGTGTCTCACTCCCAGCAAATAAGGAGTTAAGAGACTGAGGTTCAATGCCCGTTTCTCCCATCTAGCCTCACACAACCTGCAATATATGTCTGACATTTCAGTGCCTAAAAGGAATAAAATTAAATCCTTATTTGTATGCCTCAATAAATCACTTCGATTTCCAGACTGTTGGTCACTCATTTCAGGAAAATTACAATTCTTATGTGGTTAAAAAAAAAAAAAAAATACCAACAAAAAAAACCAAACAACAAACCAACAACACAACAAAACCTAGCAAGAAATTTCTGTGTTCAAAAGAATTTAGTCTTTTTGGCTGTAATACAGTGGCATCATTACCCCAGCATAATTTTCGATTTTCTCCCACTGAAATAGTATAGGAGGCTCTTGCACAGAAATAAAAATAAAATACAGCTGTAACCTGTCAAATCAGGTAGTACTAACAACAGTGTCATAAGCAAAACTATGAGACTTGTTTATGGCTGATCATTAATAGGCATTAGCAAGGATAATTTCCTTTGTTCATTTTTACACTTCAACAGCACAGTAGTGTATATATACTAGAGAACTGACAGGACAGCACAGCATTTAATTGCTCATTTAGAGAGCCTGTGAGAGGCTGTACTGCATCAGCACACAGTCTAGAAGTGACACAGTTCTGCATGGATTCTTGCATAGGATTATACCTTCCTGTGAAGATGCTGCAATATCTGCGAAAATTCTGTAACATTGCCTTCATTTATGAAGAATCCAAGTGTAACGAACTACTGATCTTTTAATTATAGTGAAGAAATAAAAGATCCAAGAGATGACAGAAAGAAGGAGAAATAAGGATGATGGACTGATTTGCACTTTGACACATTAATACACATACACACACAAAATACCTCCACAATAAACATTCAGTTGAAGAAGCAGCACCAGATAAGTCCTTGCCAACTCACTGAGTTCTCTTCTTTGCCAGCTGGCATGGTTTAAATTGACTTCGGCATTCTTTTGCCTACAGCTTGCCTTTATTTTTAAGTGCTGTAATTTATATGACTTGAAAACACACAGAAAAATATTAAATAAATAGTACCTACTGGCAATGGTTGCTCATCATGAGAGAGGAAAAAAAAAACAACAGAAAGTAAATGCAGCAACTATATCAGTTACAGCATGTTTTCTTGTTTTCAAAAACAAAACCAACAAAAAAAAACCCACATAGGATAAAGTAAAACTTTAAAAAGCAAATTGCAATTTATTAAAAAGAATGAAAGTAAGAATATCATGTCAGTGTTAGAACTGAAAGGTTCACAAGACATGCAATTATTTTCCTGTGTGAGCACTTAAGTATTTTTATTAGAAAGACAAATGAACATTTTGTTAGATAAAGAAATCAAGTACATTTTTCACTGCTTTTTTTTTTTTTTTTTTTTTAAAAATAAAACAACCTGCTCTAGAATCCACCCACACTGGTGTTAGCAGTGAATACAGAACACAGAATCTAGTAAGAGAAACGTCTTGGAGACCACAGAGAAATTCTATCCCATTAGAAGAAAGCAAAATGAGACTTCATAATTCAATTTTGATTCTCAAAGCTTATGCATAATCATAGAATGGTTTGGTTTGGAAGCGACCTTAAAGATCATCTAGTTCCAACTCCCCTGCCACGGGCAGGGACACCTCCCACTAGACCAGGCTGCTCAAAGCCCCATCTAACCTGGCCTTGAACACTTCCTGGAATGGGGCAACCACAGCTTCTCTGGGCAACCTGTTCCAGTGCCTCACCACCCCCATAGCGAAAAATTTCTTCCTGGAATGCATTCCCCAATGCAACCTCTGTACTTGCAACATAATACTCTGTTCCATCAAAATTTTACTGTTAGAGTCATGTCTCAGTCAACATTGCCTCATAGACCTATATACCCTGCTTTTGTCCAATAAATCTTTGGTACTTGACTAGTAACTGTTAAAATGAGATGTAGAGAGGAACTAACACTGCAAAAACAGTGCAAACATACAGCAAGTTCACCTTTCATATTCTACAGTGAATTCACTGCTGTCATCTATTTATTGTCTATGTAATGTCTAATTAATGCTAATCTCCTGATGTAAGATCATTTGACTGACACAAAACTATCACATGTACGGTACTGAATATATAATTTCAACAGAAGACCTTGCTTATTTTGAACACAGACATCTAGATGCAATCCACATATAAGAATAACATAATGCAATTATTAACTAAAAACCTCTTGGTATTTCTAGTACAGTGCAATTCTTTATGGCTGAAATGGATCTGGACTGACCGTTAATGACGACAGTTTATAACTGTTTTCAGCTATGAAAGATTACATTGTCATCCTGCAAATATCAAATTATTGTGGTTTTTTGCTTCTTCAGTGTTGCCTAAAATTATGATCTGTGAAGTCTTCCATCCTCATCCCAAGGGCAAATAAAGACATGGTCATATAAGACGAAGAATAATGTGTGGTTCTTGAGAAACACACAACCACTATTTAGGCTCGTGTGGATTACTCCTTTGTGAAATAAATTGGTGGTTTCAATTTAGCTTGAAGTAGATGTGATTTATCTATGAAAAACCACAAGTAGACTACTTATTGGTAACTCTAAGGTCAAAAATGTCAAAGATTCAAACCACTACCTGACCAGCAGTGACTGGCTCTTTGCACTGCTTACATTGCACTACACCTATTCTGTGGATGCACTGTGACAAAAGTGGACGATGAAGGTCTGTATTTCACCTCTCATGACGACGAAACTACAGAATTGTCAATTATATGAAAGCACAGCAACATTCAGGGGACAGATTGTTTCAGTAGCTGCAGCATTAAGTTAGCAAACTATATGCAACGGGAAAAACAAAAAGCACACTTTTATACTCTCCAGATATTTCTAAATGCTAAGTAACAGTATGCTAAAAAAAAAAAAAAAAAAAAAAGTTAAATAGAATCTCACTTCAAAAGCAATAAAATCTCTCTCTCATTTTGTCTTTCTCTCAGAGGCAGAATATTATGTTGCAAAGGACAATCCTTTACACCTCAGAAGAGGACTCGAGTCTGGTGGGAAGACTCAATCATGCAAAGCTACATTTTACTAAAATCCCAAAGGTAGATGTGATTCAGCTTTGAAATTGGCACTATGATTCAACATACTAATTTTTGCCCAGTTTAATGCTTTGACTCCAATCCTGTGAATTCTATAGGCTCAAAACCATGCTGAGAATAAACATATACACTGAGACTTTCTGGTAATGATTTGCACAGGCAGCATGGCAATTCTCTGTTATGAAGTGAACAAATTATAAAGGGAGAAGCAGCCTTCTGGTTGAGAAGGAGGGGAATGGTTAACTATTGTTGCCATTCAAAGAAAGTAAGTGTAAACTTCTGACAATAGTCAGAAGAAAATCATAAGGAGTTTATTGTGATCAGTTTATTTTTCTCACTATAAAGAATAGCGATAACGTAATCCTAATGAAGACCATCAGGATATCAAAGAAACAAAGAAAGAAGCTTGAAAAAAACTTCAGAAGTTACCCTGATTACAGTGCGTAGGATATGATTGACTGAGCCCACTGTTAGTAACTTTTCCCTTTCACAAACTGAAAAAAATATTTTGTCAAGATTTACATAAAGAACCCACATTGTTACAGACATTCCTACTCAATTATTCATATACCTTGTTTCTAGTAAGTCTAATCTTATTTTCTTTTCTGTTTGAATGTCACAAATTTTATCCCAGTTCTTACACTGATGTTAATATTAGAAGGAGGGGAAGGAGTTGCACTGAGCTTTAACTCATTACATGCTTCGTAATACTATCAACGCAGCTGCCTGCCTAATCAGTCAAAGGCGGATTCATACCCTAAGATACCGTAGCTGCTCTGAATTGATCCCATTGTCATCCATTATCTCCATATTAAGAAAAAAAAAAAAAGAAATAACACTTTCCCTATTGTGCTTCTTCATAAACATGACTACCTTTTAAAATAAACAATATAGTCTTCAAACTCTTTAAATTTTTTCTAAGTCTACAAAAAACAAGCTTAAAGTAAAACCAGAAGTCAATCTATAAATGCTGTCTTTGCAGTAATTTGGATAGCAAACATGTTCCACTCGTGTGAAAGAACAAGATAAAAAAACTTTTTCAATAAGATAATGCCAAACTGAACTCAAAGGTCTAAAATCTTGGCGTGTTATACCATCCCACACTAATCCTGACATTGCCAGCAGTTGATTTGTATCAGTGAGTATTACAATATAATGTAATTAGTAATGGTAATATTACCACAAATAGTATAAACAGCCCTGCTCTACCGCCTTTAAATTAGTTTTGTAAGCATGTTAATAACATACCATCAAGCGTCAATACAAATCCTTGACAGCTTCTTGAAAAAAGATTATGCATGTCTAAGCAATTTTCTCATACACAGGTTTTCTTTAGAAAACATGTTGTCACTATTCCATTAGCTCAAAAGGGAGTGTATGCATAAAAGAATCTCTGCTAAAGAAGTCTGACTGCTAGCCAAGAAAGCATATGTTCAATAGTCTGTATTTACTGCTGGCTCAGATAGGGTTGTAGGTACCACAGCATCAAATGAGTTTCTTCTTTAAAAGATGACTAGCACTGCAGTGAATCCTTTTAATTTTCGAAGGGGGAACCCTTTGAACGGCACAAAACCTCATTTTGACAGTATTTCAACAGGGACTGTTGGAATGAAAACAGAGTAGATTAACAGATGTCTAAGGCAGACATTTTAGGACTGATCCAATGTCTGAAGTCCACCAGAATTTGGATGGTGTTCTAAACTAGTCACCTTCCTGAAACCATTAAAAAAGAACTCGCACGCACCCCAAAAAAACCCTACCAAAACCAAACCCAAAATGAAATTCATATATTTTTGCTGCATATCCTACCATAATTTGAGGGTGCCCAACTCCCAACAGTTAAATGCTACATTATTGGCAAAGGCAGAAACACAGTCCGTAACTCAGTTTTTCAACTTGTATTATGCTGATCTGCCCTCTGGAAGTGCCACTCCTTTTACTAGAGATGGAGCCCAGCGTAGGTGTTAGAACGTGAGTGTCTACCATTTTGCTGTCGAAAAGTTCTGCAAGAGGAATCTTATCATCATTGTTCAAAGATATTTTCCATACCTTCAGACAGTTGGATGATTTGATTCACTTTCCATTTTGTACGGAACTATTAGCTTAATAAGACATTCAGAATGCCAATAGGTATCCTTATCACTATAATATGATGCATACGAGGTTAGAGAAAAGTCTGTTTTGTCAGGTTAAATTACATAGAGATGGAAAACAGATTTTTCTCTAATCTCATTTTTTAGAAACAGTGGAACCACTTTAACTCAGTGTCCTTCAAAAGTTTTTATGTCTATTGTCAAAATCTTTCATGGAATATTTCAGTCCAAATTTTTACAGTTTGGTTACTGCAAGCAAAGATAGAATTGAAGTGTGAGTTTGTGGGTTTGGGTTTGTTTTTTTTTTTTTTTTTGGGGCGGGGGGGGTGTTAGGTAGTTGTTGTCGTTACTGGGTTTTTTTTTGAAAGCACACAAAATCTTAACTATGGCTATTATTGATAGAAATTTACATTCACAGCTATACTCACAAAGTTTCTCTGAAGGAAATGCCATGTTACGTGACTATATTAAATATATTCTATGTTTCCACTCATCAATACCTTCACAATCATCTTACTGAAATCATAATCTTGAGTAACAAAACTCACCACTTCTGACTTCTAAATTTTACCTCTTTCTTGGGAACCCAAGAAAACTGAAAAGATGGGTGAGCCACCCTAAACAGAATCCTTCCCTTGACCCTCAAATATAGCTCTCTTCCCCTTACATAGATGGATCAGTCATCTATTTCCACTTCTGGGGCCAAGCTGAAATTTTATTGTTGCTTGCCCTGTTTTGATTTCATTTAACTTTTTTACATTTTAAGTGGCTGATGTTTTACAATTAGTAATACTATACTAAAATATGCAACAATTTCAGTTCTTGAATTCAGGGTCATCATGAAGTCCCCCCAGATGTATTGAGGTATTCCACTCCGAGAAGAGGAAAAAATCCTTCAAGATCCCCACCATCTAAGGATTGCTTAGCCTGTGAAAATTAGAGATCTATTACATCTTTCATTTCTATTGCAGCTGGCATGAAAATACAGAGAAACAAGATATGAGTCTTTCTTTCCCTCCCTTTGCCTAAGACAATCATATAGAACTAGGACTGACCAGGATGATACTGTTCCGTGACTCAGTTTCAGTTTAAGCAGTCAAGATGAGCCTCTTCATTACTCTTAAGCTACTGACAAAATATAAAAATCATTCACTCGATTAGTCTATTATATTAACAACTTTAAAAAATACCAGTTGTGCAAGTTTTATATTACATTGACTTTTAGTGTCCTTTTGCAAATCCAATATTCCCTGATGTGATACAGAATCCTCTGATGTAATATAGCAGCTGATAACACAGCAACATGTTTGAAGCTTTTATTAACTCTGAAATCCAACATAACTTTTTCATTATTTTCATAAAATTCTGTATTATCTAAAGACAATATTAGCACAATGCTGAATTTAGAATTCATTTTACCATGGTAATTACTTATGTCAGATTTTGCAAAGGTAGATTGCCGTTAGTGTTATGATACAGCTCCTATGTTTAATTATAGAGAATCTTCTAAATTCTGCATTTAGGAAAATAAAATAATTTTTAAAATCTTCAACTTAAAGTATAAAAGATGAGTTTAGTGCCAAACGAAAGTAATTTTATGAAGTCTGAAAGAAACTGTGAAAATCATGTTAGAAGTTAAAGACAGGGAAGGAAAATGTATAGATTAACTTTTTCATTGCATAAATTTTGTCTAATATGTTTACTAAAAAGCATTTGCTCCAGTAGTGTTGCACAAAGTTCTTCAAATTAATTATATGGATCATTCAACTAATTGTTTTACTCCCCAAACAAATTCTAATCACCAAGTGTATCACAAAGCTTTTTTCCCTACATAGCTTTTATTTGAAATGTTATATAAAGCAGGTCACTCTATGTTCTCTCTCTTTTATATACACGTATTACTTGTTTATTTGTATTTGGATAAATAGGAGGAAGAAATCAAATTCATGGCCTCCATTTGATTGGGGTTTGGAGGAAAACTTCAACAGTTGAAAGCAAAAGACTTGAAAATTTGAGCTAAAGATCCACATTAAGATGCCTAAGACTTAAAAATACTCTGTGAAGATTAGGTACTAAAGAGGAAGACCCTGTCACCTTTCAAATTTTCTAGTGAGGTTTTCAAGCCAACATCACTTGTTTACTACTTTAGCATTAAATTAAATAATCTATAGTAAGTACTATGATCCTAATTACAACAGAGTCAGTCAGACTTTTTCAGAATTGCAGAAATTAGGAGAATTGCCTTGCTTCCAGGTCCAGGCATGTACAATGTAACTGGGTACCATGACTAAGACAACCCCATCTCATCACGTTTCTGCCTGACAGACAGTAACCCCAACTAGAAAGAAAAAACAAACAAACAAACAAAAAAACCCCAAACAAACAAACAAAAAAAAAACAACAAAAGAAACCCCAAGCCAAAACCAACCCCCAAAACCAAAGAACCAGAAATACTTGAATGTGCCATGTACCGGGTAGTGTGTTGTGGGATCAGATGAACTCCAGAGGAACTGGTTCAGGTCAAGGACCTGCCTGGCTCAGTATGTTGTCTCTGCAACTTTTGTGAAATTACTGCAGTACAAACCAAGACATAAGCAAGTATTCTGCAAGCTTTCTCCCAGCTTCTGACTATTTGAAAATCAGCCTGATAGATATTTACAAACCCACAACTTTTCTCAATATTTCACACTTATTCAGGATAATTTATTCAACAACTGATAAAAGTGATCATATGAGTGGAACGAAATTAGCTAAAGTTGAACTGGCCTATAACAGCCAACTGTTAGGCTTTAGCGTGTGGTTTAGATTTGTCTGTTTCTAATTCTGTCTTTAATAATGGCTACTACTTAGTGACTCAAACTGTACATATTTTGAACTCTTCAGTATTACTCTTTAAGCACCTAGTAACGGGAAAAAAACCAAACCAAACCAAAACAAAACAAACCACGATTTTAAGAAGTCCAGTTGATAGAAATAGTAGCAACATATTTATTTAGTATTCCGTCCATACAGTGATATTCCCACTATTATAGAGTTCAACAGAAAGATGCTACAGAATGTCTTTAGCTCAAAACACTACATTTCCCACTGTGTCTCCCATGACAACCAGGCTCCTCTGAAAACAAACTGTACCACCAGAAGGCGTCAAGAGTAGTAGAAAGAATTTCCATTCTTCCTTCTGTTGACTTCACCAGAAAAATTGAGCTTCAGCACTTTCAGAACTAAAAGCAAAATCTCAGTTTTCTCTTGCAAATTCCTACACACAAATGAATCAAGAATTGCATCAGTGTACATTGATAAATATAAGCAAACCTGACTGCCTAATTCACTTGTTCTAATAGAAATCTCCAGATATCACTAAAATTGAAAATGTAAGTAACAGAGCAGGATACAAGGGCAGATACCAACAGAATTAAGCAGTTGCCATTTGCTAAACTCCGGAGTTTAGCAAACATTCAGAAATCCCAGAAAAAGCTTTTTTAAGGGAATTTTTTCATCCTGTAAATTTTCATCGAGGTTTATGTGATCTCAGACTGTGCTGCCACCAGAAAGACAGCCCTCACTTTCTTCTTTTGCTGGGCACATCCTTTGCTATGTCAGTACTTAAACCACGTAGCTCACCAGTTATGTCAGTTCCTTGAACTGACTGAAAACTAGACCTGCCTCCCCAAATTATTATTTTTCCCAGAACAGCCGAACAATCACTAGTGCTGACACAAAAGAGGTGGCAGGAACAGACAGCTGGAGGCAGGGAAAAGAGCACGACTTGCCTTTTTGGCAGTAGTGTGGTCAAAACTGATGCCGAGAGATCAAAGAGAAAGCTAGAATATTATATGACAGGAGCTGTATCTCATTCCGTATTCTTCTCCTGAACTGGAAAAGCATGAGATGAACATGAATTCCCATTAGAACTAGCTTTATTATACAGCCAGCTAACACCAGTATTTTTTCACTATCTGGAACAATGATCTGATGATATAAGGTGTTGGAAGCTAGGCTGTCACTCCACAAGGGGCGCATTGAGCAGCATCTTGACTTTTTAAAACTTAGGAAAACAAGTAGGAAAGAAGTAGCCACAGAACCAGAGGATTTGGTCAGGACCACCTGCCAAAGTATTCACTTTGCTGTTCCATTGGCAGCTATTAGAGAAAAGGTTCATCAGGCATCTACAACAATAAAGCCCATAAAAGGTACCTATATTGCATTTAAAGAAGGAAAGAGAGCCAAAACAAAGTGCTCATAGTAAACTAAAACTGTTTGCTCTTCGGGTCTACCAGCTGACTTCTGATTTCACATTAATGGGAGACAAATCACAAAAAATGAAATTAAAATATGTCTACATGAAGAAAATGGATAGGGCATGTAATACTAATACTGATTCAAACAGAACACGGCAAAGAACCTTCAGGAATAAGAGGTAATGATTTTTCCTACCAGTGGTCCACCCCTGACAATTATTGAAAGTGTACTTCTAGAAAATTTACTTAGCTGAAACACTGCAGATTTAGACTGTTTGCCTTGAATATTTACTGAGCAATATCAGTAACCACTTCTTCAAATCAGTGCCTGGACATACTGTGGCCTTTCTTTCCAGAAAGAGCAACTTGCAACAAAACAATCTTACAACTGAACTTTCAGAGTAAGTTCATTTCTATAAGTCTTATAAATCTTCAGATTGCACCTGAAAACAGCAGTCAAAACTTCTGATTTAGATCTTTCTTTTAAATATTTTTTTTTTTAATTAAAAACTCAGAGTGTACAATACAAGGGATAATTTAGGTGGTGATCCAAAACCTGATACTTTCCCAGATGTATTTCAATCTCATTGTTAGTCTTTCTCCATAATTTTGTGTCAGCCTATTACCTACACATAGTTATTAAACTGTTGTCTTTATAAATACCATAATAACAAACATTGAATATACCCTAGAAATAATAATAGATACTCAAATAATAAATGTATCTGAAAACGAAATAATTTAAAGTATGTTTTCATATTTCCAGAAATCCACACGGATCTTCTTCCCTCTCAACTAATGCCAGCTTTTGGCTTTTCCAAAAGCAGCCATGAAAATAACTTGTCAAAGGTAAGTCCTCAGAACAGGGATTAGAAAAGGGGAGACAGAATATCAGCAGCAGCCTGTGAAGTTAAATTCATTACCTACAAAACCCATACCTCAGCAGTTATGCCTAAACATTGTGTAAACTATATATATGCTGCCAATCTAAACGTAAATTTCCAACCACTGAAAAAGGCAGTATGGATGCAAATAGAGTCCTTAGTTTATTTTTAAATCCAACATACCACTTATCTTAAGACATTTCACAGTGTCAAGGCCCTAAAACATTCACTTCTTACTGAGGTTTGTTTAACTGTGTGAGATCTAAGCTAAATTAAACTCCAATATTTGATGAGCTGCACCAATCTGATCTTAGTGCTTCCGCTGTACAAACGCCCAATTCCCTTGCTCTGATCCCTTCTCCTACTGAAACAGATCCAGTAATCTCTGTCATACGCTGAAACCAGCCTCAAAGGAGAAAGCATTTTCTATGGCAGTTCTAGGGAGACTAACACCATTGTTAGACATTACTAAGCCCTCTGATATTCAATCTCTTCCAAGTCAGTGAATTTAAAAACTGTTCCTTGTAGCACGGGGTTCACTGTTCGATATTTTGCACTTGAATGTATGCCAACGCACCTTTCAGCCCCATTGGTTACTAAGGTAAAAACATTTGTACAGTATTTGTTCATTTTTCTGAAATGGGAAGGTTATTTCTTAGAGTCTAACAACCTTCCCACATTGGTACGGCAGGAAGGTCTAGCATTCCTTTCAATTAAAATGCTGCGCTTTTCAAACTGAGTGAGAAATTTGATAATGTAGACAGCGCATGTAAAGCCTGTGGCTTGCAAATGACTGAGAACTTGCAATCCATCATCTAAAACAAAACCCATAAGAACTGTCCTAGCATGAAAGATATCTTTCCCAGAACTATTATCCATTGGCATCCTGCACCATTTCACACTGCTACACTGAGAAAATATGAAAGTATTCCTGAACCGCTCAGAGAATACAAATGCATTTGGTCTTTGATTAATTGCATTAAAACCACAAATGTGAAACCTCCACACAGAGAAATGGGTGAATAGGACACTTTTTTTCTCTTTTATTTTTGTCTTGTTATAAAAATGTCCCAGTTTTCACTTTTAGGAAAGATGCCAGCAATGCTGAAATACACTGAATTTGTCCAAGTGTTGGCCAGAATGAAAGTTTTGCCATGACTGGCAAGGGTTCCTATAAAGGATATTGGAGGGGAGGGGGAGTGTAGTGAAGAAGGATGAAACTATGATGCTTTCAAGGTGATTTTTTATTGATAGTATTACGCGCTAATTTTCTTCTAATAGTTTTGGGTTCTAACCTTTCCCATGTCCCCAGTGTATCAATTCCGTTCTTGTCCCAGTGAAATTAACCTAGTTTTCAGTTTCTCTTCATATTACATTCTGTCTCTTCAGAAATCTTGGAAATCTGCTTATTGCACCTAGGCCAGACATATAAAATCTTACTGCCTTGCCTTGCAAATCATTCAATTATATGTCACTTGCAGTAAGAACAGCAACCCAGACTGAGTAACATCTAATCCAAAATCAGCACCTTGAGTTTGATCTGTACACAACGGATTATTGAACTATAACAATTGACTACGAGAATTTACGATGCTATTAACATCTGTGACCATTTAATTAAATTTGTATGGATGGAATTCATCTATTTTCTGGCCATACCTATATTGTGGGCCATTTGCAACTGGAGTAGTCCTGTAGTCCATCTACATTGTCAGTTAAAGAGAAACAAGCACCTACCATAGATGAGATTGGAAAAGTCCTGATGGTAAAAAAGTCCTTTTTTACCCCCTCTACCTATAAATGGAGACGTCTGTACTTCAACAGAAATATGAGAGGAAAAAACAAAACAAAACAAAACAAAACAAACAGGTTTGAGAGCGTTTACAAAATTCCTCATTGCAAACCATAACAAACTTTGCAAAGCCATTGAGAAGAGACAATTTACCAGAAACTATCAACTGTGCTAATCAAATTTTACTTATGGCAATATAATGCTTGGTAATCTACATTTTGTGCAACATCATTGAAAGGGTTCAAAGTTCAGATGTGAAAAGTGTCTTAAATCAGATTTTTCTGAGAAATGTTCAGAATTAAGTGTATTTTTTAAATGTGCTGCCATATGTTTGCATATCTCTGAGGCAAAGATGTAATTTGTAGCATATGTGTCCTAGCAAATTATTAATTGTAATTGGGCAGGGGACAAAGTACACTGTAAACTACTTCAGCCTAACCAACTCTGCCTGTCATTTGACTTACTGAGAAAATTATAAGAAAAAAATAAGAGACTATAAAAAATGAGTTTTCAGGAAATATATATGATTTCAGAACAATGACCTAATAGTCCAAGCTATTTGATCAGTCCAAGCCATTTGACAGTGTTTGAGTTATTGCAGAACCTCGAGGTCTCAGCCTAGACTGAAGTTCCAGTGCTACAAGCATGGTGACAACCGAAAACAGCCTTAAGGGGGAGGGGGAAAGAAAGACAAAAGAAAAATAGCATAATGGAAGGAGAACCCACACATGAAAAAAATCACAAGTTACATTATTTGTACCTGCAAAACTGTTGTAGACCCAGTTTCTTGAATCCAGAACATTAGCCACAAAATCATTCAAGTTAACAGTTTTATTGTGAAAATTAATTGCTAAGGTCAATTTATCTAAATACAAGAAAAAAATCAGTTGTATGAAGTTCAAAAGGAGAAGTTAGGACATAATTAATGGGCAAGAAATGATGTATTATTCACACCAAAGGAAAAACTTACAAAAACTCATGGACAATAAGAAGTTGGATGTATCCAAATCCATAAGACCTGATAGGATTCTCCTGAGAATGCTTCAAGGGCTGGCTGATGTGACTGTAGTCCACTGTCTATAACTTGCATGGCAATTATATGAAGTCCCTGACAGCTGTAAAAATGCTACCATTACATTCATCCTTAAAAAAGGCAAAAAAAAAAAAAAAAAAAAAAAAAAAGACCCAGAGAATAATGATACGAGCCTCAGCTAGGTCACTGACTACAGAAATACCATGGAATATGTCTCCGTGGAATCCTTTTCAAGCACATGAAGACAAGAAAGAAATCAGGATTGTGCAACATGGATTTACCAATAGTAAGTCACACTTGACCAACCTGATGCCTCTAATGAAATGTCTGGCTGCAAAGAGCAGTGGATGTACCTATCTTGACTTGAACAAGCCTGTAGATATTACATCCCATGCTTTCTTCATATGAAAGCTGAAGAGGCATGGGCTAGAAAAAATGGATTGTTAGGTGGGATGAAAGTTGGTTGCATTACCATGAAATCAAAGGCTGGGCATCTGGCTAACAGCTGGTAACAAGAAGACTATCCCAGTTGTTGATATGTGGTCCCATATTGTTCAATAACTTGGTTTACAGTCTGGACCATGGCACAGACCACACCCTCAACAATTTTGAAGATGGCAGTAATGTCGGGCAAGTGCTTGATACAACAAATCTTGACCCAGAAGAACTTGGATAAACTTAAGGACCAGACCAACAGAAAATTTCCAAGACTCAATAAAGAAAAATTTAAAGTTTTAAGAAATAACCCCATCCAGACTGGAAAGTGTTTGGCTGAATAAAAGCCCTGCTAAAAGGAGTCTGAAGTTTATGGCTGATGTCAGGTGGAGTGCGCATCTCTTAGCAAATCAGGCAAGCTGCATACATTAGGAGCACTGTAGCTACAAGTTACTATCCCCCTGTACTCAGTATTGTTGAGATTGCATCAGGAGGGATGTTGAAAAACTCATGAGGCTGCGGCAGGTGATGTCAACACTTGTGTATTATTATAACTGTATTGCCATTATTATTATTATTACATTTATGTATTCTTATTATCATTGCACTTTTTAAAAAGGTGATTATTCAGAAAGGCTGATCTTCAGTCACTGCTGTATGGCAGATAGATGGTAACCATGTTTTAAGTCATGTCCCAGGGCCAAGAAAAATACTTGTTATGTCTATGTGACCTCTCTCAACATCTAACAACACTATCAGTATTTTGGACTACTATTTTGCAAACTCTGGGACGTGGATGCATAAGGATAGGTAGGTAGATGGTAACTGAAAATACCACATAACCACACCAAAAGACTTTTAGTTCATATACTGTAATTTCCATCTCCACGGGATTTTTTGGTAGGGGGAGATTGAAGACAAGGGGGTGCAGAAGGGGACCAGAATTATTAATAAATCAGTGAAGACTGACAACAACCATTTTAGGACTTATGACCTAAAAATAGTTACTTTAATCTAGAAATGAGTTTTGCATAGACAGAGAGATAGAGAGGCCAAAATTTTCCAAGTTTCCAATAAAATACGGGTGGTTGACAGCCTGCAAGATGACAATTTGGTTTGCCACCGTACATTGTACTTTTTTCCCATAAGTTCATATTTCTTTTCCACAACTCAAAGCGCTTTCATTGGAAGTGAACAAGATCAACGTTTGGAGACTGGCAAAATAGCTTAATTTGTCTAATGCTGTGTCACTCCACAAAATAATACTTCCTCATAACTCATCAAATGACATTGATAAGAGTAGCAAGGCACAGAAGGACAAATTAAAAAATTATAAAATATTTACCAGGTAGCTTTAACTATTTAAAAACAGCATATGGAAAATTATATCACTACAAAGCAATACAAACAGAGGAAACTGAAATTGTCCTCAAAAATCGAATTCTAGTTGTTTATTTAAAAATGTATACTTATTAGAATGGTAACAACAGTAACAGAACAAAAGACGTTGCTAAGAAGATAGAAGGAAACGTAAGATAATAATGAGAAATTCATGCAATTGCAGATACATTTAGATGCCTGGGTTTGAAGATTATTCAGTCCAAATAAAAACAAACACGTTCTGAGACAAAAGGCACAGCAGAGGCATGTGGAAATTGAAAAGATGCTTTGGATTTCACAACATCAGGAGGTGTACTATCCATAATGGGCATGAGACGATTTCTCAGGGAGTTTTGGCATACCAGAACAGAATTCCTCCTCTGTGCTCACTCGAGAAACTGAGAATGGGACAAGTAGCACAGCTGCCTATAAAAAGCTTTTGCTCTCTGAAAGTCACACAGAAGAGCATCGCTTATGACAGCAATAGACTTGGAATATTGGTAGGAATTGTGAAACTACTGAACTGTCGCACAACGCTGTCATGCAACAGATTTAATTTGCCTTTGTGAAAATTACAGAAATAACAGAAAGGAGAAATGAATGCCAGGCCAGTATATTAATAAAGCAAAAAGAAAGAAATGAGGACAGGAGAGTTTAGGAAGAGGTTGAATTAATAATAAAGATCATGCTAGTCTAAGACAAACTTAGGGTTTTCATATCTTAGAATGTGAAACTATTTTCTTGTGTAGATTATTTTCTTAAGTATTGAAGCAAGTAGCTGGTTTCAGTTTCTTAAAAAAATCTCATTAAAAATAGTACTTTTTTTTATTTTTTTTTGTTTTCTGTATGTCTAAGAGTAGCTTTATATATTTCAAGAGTTCAAAACAAGATGGTGAACACACAAGTCTTCCTCTGTATCCTAACTGAAAAGAATTCCAGTAAAATCAAAGAACATATGGAATAAAGATTTTACCTGGCTCTGGAACAAGACTAACAAATAAATTATTAAATAGGGTTACACAATTTTTATTTTTGCTCTTGACACTCTCTAAATTTAGTCACCTTCTATTTCCCTGAAACTTTCACCTTCATTTTCATAAAGTTTTCTTGTCTTGGGTTCTACTGGAAGGAATTTTCCCTTGTTGATGCTTGAAAGAACAGGAAAAAGACAAAACTCAAGTATTTATTAATATGCCATAGGTGAAAGGAAAAAACAAAACATTTTTATGAAAGAAACAGTCTTTTAAATTTTGCTGCCTCTTCTTCTGAGGTGTTTTGGCCATGAAGCTGAAAACTATTAGTGATCTAGGATGCTGAGGGGTAGTATTTCTGAGCACCCTGATGGTTAATACTCTTGAATTTATTGATTGAATGGCTAGCAGGAATAAATAAATAAATAAATAAGAATAAGATTTGAATTTGCAATGCAGTTGGAAGGGAGTTAGAAGTCAGTGAGATAACGCCTATAACTGAAATTCTAACTGCATATCTAAAGAAAGAAACACTGTTAGTGTTTGCTTTGAGCACTGAAATTAAAAGACTAGAATGAATTGCAGGATGCCATCCCCTTGTTTCCTACTCCAGGACACGACAAACTTTGTCAATGGTTTCCTTAACTGATATTTATTGACTCTGCCCTTAATAAACCTCCAGTGATGACAAGTCTTTTGTTTCTCCAGGTAATCTCTTTTCAGATGATGATGCTTTACTACTATTATAGGAAGAAAGTTTTAACCTGAGTTTTCAATGCTTCTTCTTGTATCCACCATAGACATAACACAAAGAACAGATTATTTCTTCCCTATTTACAGTAGCCTTTTATATGCTAAACTTCCTGCATGTGATGCAGGCACATAAGGCTTGATCCGATGTCTGATAAACTCAGTGCATAGACACTGCTCTAATCATTTATTATATATCGTGCCAGATGTCCCATAGAGCCATTGCTGTATTTTTCCCAGCAGGAAAGGAAGAAGGTGAAAAACCTTTATTGTGTTCTCCTTATTTGTATCAAGCACTCAGATACCACAGTGATGGAAAACAGAAGTTAGATAGACTCCCTACTTTCTTTCAAGAATAATTTGCACACTTCCAAGAATTGCAAAGGCAGCTGCTATGTCCTGAAGTCTTCCCAAAGCAACCTGCAGAAATGTCACCCACAGCAAGCTTTTTAATATGCACACGATGAGCTGTACCAATAAAATCTAGTCAAAAAGCTATACTATATAACAAAAAACAAAGCAAAATCAATAATAAAAATGTTATTAAAAAAAGAATATTATACATAACTATTGCACAGAAATGTTTTCTGGTAATTTTTCCTTTAACAATGCATCTTTCTTACTTTTGAGTGTAAGCAATGATTACATAATACAACGCAGGTACCATCAGAAAAACTTGTCCTAGCCCTATTTTCATGCCTAATGTAGCAATTAGTTTTTTCTCAAACTACAGGGTGTTTTTTTAAACAAAATCCAGGTATGCCTTCTAGTTTTCCAATTGTCACTGCTTATCAGTCCTTACTCCCTCACAGGCAAACAGGTTTTATTTTTAACAGTAACAATAAGAAGCAGAAATACCAGAGAGATCAGCAGGATGAATTTCTTTATAAAGGACAAGAAGGAGAAAAATGAGAAGCTGTACACAAACTTCTTTATGATCCTGAAGCATTCTTCCTACTTGCTCCCTGTATGGCTACATGACCAATGAGTTGCTTCTATTATCATCACTACCTGTTTCTCGCCCCTAGATTCTTGCACTACAAGCTTCAAAAAAAGCTTATATAGCTTAGTGAAGGAGCAACGCATTGAGTTGTCAGGTTTTTCTGAGTCACATCGGGATATTGGACATGCTGGCTTTAGCAGTCAACGTATCTGTGAGTGTGGTCTTCTCCAGCAGACCACTCGGTCAGTATTAACTATCAGGGAAAATTTAAAGAACATATTTGTTTAAAACCACATTTCCAATGATGAACCGTACTATAGCATCATGGAAGAACAGAATTCATCATTGATACAATTAAAATCTCCATCAGCTATCTAGGGCCTTCACTTCTGAAACTAATCAGCCTCTAACCAGCCACAGGGTTGTCATGCCTTGAGAGTTCTCAAATATGCACCTACCTTTCTCCTATCATTAAAGGCGTTATTACAGTTACCCAGAGTACTGCTCAGAAAGACCAGCCCTTTTCCAGACCAAACCAAAACGATCACCTGCTTCCTCTGTTTCACAGTTCTATGTTCCCTTTTTGTCTATCATTGATTACTGGGGTATCAACCTGGAATGCAAAGGATTAAGTTTTCTCCTGGTCCCAATCTTCTAGAACTTCTGATTAAAAATGCTACTGTATACTCCAGTATGCTTCTGGTTTGTGCCATTTACCCATTACAGCCATCTGAATTTGGTGAAATTTTATTGACTAAATTATTAGAAAAATCAAATCTACAACCTTGTATTTTAGGTTTCTACCTTTTATTTCTCTATCAGTATTCTATAAAGACCAAATGTCTGCTAATAAGGTCTTCAACTGAAAAATATTCCCCTGGCATATGCTATTAGTTTTAGAAGGAAATCTTCTGGAGACTGCCACAAAACCTAATGAGGTTTGTCTATTCTTTCCCTTGTTCATGCTGTAACATTGTTTACCCATTTTCAGTAAGTACAGAAGATAGCCCGAATGATAATTACTGGACCAGCTAAATTGTAGATCACAGATGTATTTTTACTTATTGATTTTTTAAAATTTGTTTTCAGAACAGTAAAGTCTAAGTTGTATTTGCAGGGCAAAAGAGAACGGAGTGGGGGGGTGGTGAAGAAAGAAGCAGGGGAAATGCTATCCAGCCATGTAGATGCTGTTGATAAAATTTATAGCTAAAAATTTAATATGTTTAGAGCCATGATGAAATGCTTATCATCAGCTTGCATTGCCCGTAGTTCTTGCTGATTCCAGCCCGCTCAGCGTATCCTGGTAATGAAATGAAATGGCATGGGCCCAGTGCCTGCGAAATAAAATTCATTTCATTACAGTTCAAGAGGTTTTCTTTTTCTTTTCTTTCTTAGAGGCTGGACCCAGGAACATACAGATGGCAAAACTTTATGGGATTCTTCTATTTTTTTCTTTTTTTTTTTTGTAAAAAACCCAACAAAATCAAAACCCCAACAATCTATGATTTCTATCTGATACTAAAAGGATAACTGATATCCTAAATTCAAATTTACTGGTAGTGACTCCAGTACAACCTTCCCTTAACTCCAGCTATGGTTCTCTTCTAAGAACCTATTTTAAGAAACTCCATTCAGAATCAATGTCACCACTAATTGGGTCACCACTAATTGGGTAATACGTTGGCCTCTTCTTCCTCAGTTCCTCCTTATTTACTCATTTCCCCTTACCCAGCCATGGTGATTCCACCTTAGTAATCATTTAAAGGTTACAAAACACCAACCAGGATCCATTGTCACTGGCCCTCTTCCCTGGGGGAAAAAAAAAAAGAAAAAACCCAAATCTGATTTCTGGTACCAGAAAACAAGAATGTTTTTGTTTGGTTTGGTTTTATGTTGCCCCATATCACAGGTTTCCACAGTTATAAATCTATGGAGGAGCATACCTGACACACAAGAGTAGACTATACCTAAAATACCACATTCCAACAAGTATTTCATCACTATGATTCATAATGTTCCTATGAACTAAATCTTGCTACAGCAAAGTTTATCTATGTAAACTGATGTGCATACAGTTTTGTTCAACAGCACTGAGAACAGGATTAGTCTGTTAAGTTATGGTTTTACTGTACTCTCCCCTCAAAACTTTTATCTTCCCCCCCCCCCCCCATTCTGTTCATTTTTGCATTAAAAGCATACTTAACACTTCCTAGAGTTACTGTTAGTGCTAAATCCAAATTGAGACCTTGCATTCACCCTACAAAACCATGCATTTCCATTAAATAGGCTATATAGATGTCTCAGAATTTGGCCTCTAGTATTTCATGCCTTCAACAGTAAATTGAATGCGCCAAATAGATCCATACTTCTGCCATATAAAGACACATTTTATAAAGAGATACGTATTCTATTTTCACATGTGCTAACCTTTCTTTTTCAGGATAAACCAAAACAGAAGTCAGTCTGAAAGCTTTTGGCATTGATAACACAAAGAACCTATTATTTAATTTGTATTAAATCAAGGCTGGAGCTGCAGAAACTCTCCACTGAGGTGTATTGCTATTTTATGAGAAAACTGACTTTTAAAAGCAGAAGATGAAAATACTTGCATTAATAATCTTCTTCCAAAGGATGGATAGGTACAGTGATTAAAGTGTTATCTTAGGGCTTTAATGACCTGGGTTCAAGTCTCTGTTCTATTTTCCTTATCTCTTTGAGACACAAAGCTACATGACTTGTGTTCCCAAACTAATAAAAATACCCAGATGCTCATGTTTCCCTGTCCTTGAAGATACTTTGAAAAGTTTTTTTTAAAGTTAACTACTTTTGGTAGACACAGACTTGATCCAACTAAAATTAATTAATTCCAAGTTGACAACATTTCAACATGATATGCAGTATACAAAAAATCCAGCTTCCTTGGAAAAGCAGAAGCTCTTGAAAACCATTTAATGGGTTTCTGTTATTGTCAGGTAAAATATCTTGAATTTGTAACATCTACAGTATAGAAGCTACAGAGTCTCGCTTTCTACACTTCTGAATAGTTATTCATATTAATAGACCATAGCACCTAGTAAATATAATTCATACTTAATGGGTTACAACCTAAACCATTTTCTGCCTTTTTTTTTTTTTTTTTTTTTTTTACCTCGGACTAATCTATAATCCCACTTGTCTGTCATTTTCATCGTCAGACCCACTCTGAAGGCCCTCATTAGAGCAAATGAGGGGATGAGTGGGCAGCAAAGTTACACAGTGCCAATTTGGCTTTACCTGAATGAAAAGTGCAGCTAAATCTGTTGAGGGAGAAGAGCCTAACACTTTCAAAACAGAATTACATTCAGCTAGGTGTTGAAGAAATTAATTGTTCTACAGGACTGGGTTGCTGACCTCATTAAAAAGCCCAGGAACAATCAACTTTGCAAATTTTTTTTCCAGATACGTATCTGCTGCCCTCTGTTAGCACATTCCGTGTTGGTAAATTTAACACAAATCTGTTGAAACAGTAACAGACTGCTTTCTCCTGTTGTTTTCTAGGACCTTACAGAGATTGTCATTCACTCCTCCTTAAACTGGATTATATTTCTCTAAATTATTTCAACTCTCCACAGGGTAACGTTTGTTTGGTTTTTTTTTTTTTTCTGATTTGCAATTCTGGCACTCTAAAACATCAGACCTAGACTGGATTATGGCTGCTGCATTGGGAGATCTGGGCATTTTACCAGTAAATCTGACCAGCTTCAACATCATTAGAAGGATGATGACACTTTACTGCCTGCTTCCTCGTCACCTCCTTTCATTTAGCCTTTGGTTTACTAGCACTGCTTCTGAGCTTAACGAACAAAAATACCTTTTCCTGCATTGGATAGTGTAGCCTGCCATTAGAAAAAACGTAGTCTCCAAATTTGTTTACAATGCACCTGTTTTATATTTCAACAAGAAGGTCACTACTTTTTTTATTGAGCTGCAAAAAAGAGGAATTTAAGTATAGAACCAGGAGTACCAGTGGTTTGGCTGGCTGAAATATGTAATAGTGATTGATGTTACTATGGGTTTAATATGTGACGAATGCAGATAGTCATATTGATAAGAGTCAAAGGAACTAGAGAAAAATGGAATGGGTAGTAATCAGTAATGAAAATTCCAACCTGCATTCTGAAGGAGACACAAAGAATGAATAATGTGGCAAAAAATATCTTTCTCCTGACAGACATTGTTTTCTGCTAAGATTAGACACGCGCTGGTGGGTGCAAGAAAATGCACCCCTTCTCCAATAATGCACTAGATACATACATACATATTAGATACATAAAGATTGATGACTCCAACTGCTGTGTTAAGAAAATAAAAATATATAATTTATGTAAAAATAATTTTTAAAAAATCTGCTGAAAGTGTATCTACATCCAGACGGTAAGTTGTTGCACTTATTAATATATCAAACATTTATGATTAATAATAACCTCCTCATAACTGAGTTAACTTGCTGCAGATTTCAGAATGAGACAAGTCAATGCAGGTTAAATGAATCACCCTGCTGATTATTTGCCCTTAACATGAATTTGATGAGATATGTTGCCTCTGGAATCTGTTATCAGTAAGTGCTACAACCTCCAGCCACAGCTGGGGGCTCAAAGACATAAAGTACTTCAGTACCACACAAAAAAAAAAATCCTGTAGACACTGCAGTGAGGTTTATTGAAGAAGTCTTGATTACCATGACAGTAAACTCCTCTAACCAGAGCCAGTACAGCAAAAGGTAGTTACAGAATTTATTGAGTCTTGTTCAAACCAAATATATATCTACCCTCACTCTTCATTTTTATTTTTCTTCATCACTCAGAACATAATTTTTTGGTTTATCACAAACCTTCTGTCTGTTCCGTCCTCTAAGTCATTTGTCACACTCCTCAAGGTCACAGGGGAGTCTCAGTGGGAAAGCATGTGCGTTGATTGATTGGTACTGTGATGCCTATGTCTGCCAGGGCTGCTAAATGAGCTTCTCCCACCTCTCCCCACACTCTCTTGCCTTCAAGCAATGATGTGATTGAAGGGGGGGGGGTGGGAGGTGGGGCACTTGAAGGAAGAGGGGGGGAACAACTTAAAGAAAAAAAAAAATCTCGCCTGTGAGTCCAGTTTAAGAAGGTTCAGAAAGCAGTATTATCCCTGGGGATCGAATTATCTCGTATCACTAAACCCTGACCACACCCTGGGTAACAAAAAGAACATCATTTCCCTAGAAAAAGTAATATACAAGAAGTTTGAGAGGAGTGAGAGAACAAATGAGACAGAGAGGGACAGAGAGACGCAGAGCACAGGAGTGAGAAGGAGAACGGGAGTGCACAAGTGAGAAAGAGAATGAGCGTAAGAGGGCACACGAGAGAAAGTGAGAAAGTGAGAGTGACAGCAAACATGAGAGGGACAGAGAAAGAACAAAAAAGAGAAAGCAAGTGAGCAAGAAAGTGAGTGTGCCAGAATGAGCAAGCAAGACACTGAGTGAGAGCAGGTGCAAGAGAGCACATGAAAGAGACAGAGTATGCTTGAGAAAGGGTGTGAAAGCGAGTGAGCGTGCACGTGAGAAAGAGAGAGTGCAACGTCACGTGCAACAGGTGTGGCAGGAATAGTGCAGAGAAACGTGTGAAAGAAAGTGAGACTGAGAGCAAGGAAGAGCGCAAGGACTACAAAGGAAAATAAACGATGAGAAACAAAACATGGAAACTCCCTTCCTGAAAAAAAAAAATAAAAAAAAACACACAGAAACTTCCCTCTACAGTTTATTACTCCTTACAACATTATTTGGGGGGGGGGAAAGCATTTTAACACTTCCAGTAACTGTATTCCTAATATATATCTATCAACTACGTTTAAAATACATATACATCTGATTTTGAAATGGACACTGACTATATCTGATATATTAGATGAAAAGCTGTGCTTCTCTGAACAACCCCTTCCTGTTCATCTCTTAGAAACTCATAAACACATAGACATGCCATCAAACAGATTTTATCTGTGGCATCCAGAGGCACCATTTTAATTTCAGAGAGAGAAGAAATCTGAAAGATTGTGACTGCAGTAGGCATCAGTGAATTATCATAATATCTCAAATAAGAAGATCTCAGATTAAAAAAAAACAACTCACTACCATAAAAATGCTAAATAAAAAATCAGATTCCTTACTGATGTATTTGTTCTTCATAACTATGTCTAATAGCCAGTACCTAGAGGGATGTTCTTCTGCCCTTCAGTAACATCAACAGTAAAGAAACAGCAGATACTGGTGATGAAAACAGAATGAAAGAAACCGTCCTTCTCCTGTCACCTCACTGGTTTGTCACTTATATAGTACAATGTTAACATTCCCACCCTCCTGATTTTGCCACCCAGTTTATATTCTCATGCAGCAGGACTATTAAACACATTAAACCTTAAAGGCCTTTCTCAGTCATCTCTTCATGACTGGCAAGTTTTGTCCACTTTCTGGGCACAACTCTGCCTCAACCTAAAGGCTATCTTGGTGGTTTGTTTTGGTTTGTTTTTTTTTTTTTTGTTTTTTGTGTGTGTGTGTGGTTTTTTTTTTTAAAGGTAGTTAAAATTCCCAGCTTCTAAATTCATTCAGTATCAAAAACATTGGCAGTTCACAAAGTACATGAAGGCACACCTCTTAAGAACCTACCAATATTGTCTTGGCTTCTGTATAACCTAAATAAAAATGAAAGATATCATTATCTCCTGTATAAGAATTAGCCACTAAGAACAGTAAGCCTAATTTTATGTTTTTAATACAGCATAGTGTGCAAATGTTCAGCTGTGGCCATCCATGCGCAAGCCACAAAAATTTGTATTATATCACCAACTGAAAAACAGAGGAACATAGAACAATTTTCCCACTGACAAAAACATAGCCACAGCAAAAAAACTTAGTCCACTCTTAATGAACTAGACCAGTAATATAAAGTTACAAAAAAATCATTTGAATGAAAATGCCAACTTTCTTTGCAATGGCAAACTCACACAATTCAGAACACGGGAGGAGGAGTAGTACCATAGTACTCTACCTTTAAAGCTTTCTTGCTACTAAAGCTGGAAAATACATAAAAGGAAGTATTTTCCAAATCTTGAGTTGCACAAAGAACACTTAAATAGTTATGAACAGATATTGATATAAGATCTACTATTAAAATCATTAAGCTGAGTGATCAGTTACACAGAACAGATGTCAAAACCTAAACACTCCCTAAACCCACTAATCCTGTACAGTTTTGAAAAGTATTGGAAGGAGAAATATAAACAGTCACTCATTTGTAAATGGTATGTTGAATTCTTTAAAAATTAAAAAACAAAACAAAAAGGTAAGAAATAATGGACAAACCATTTAGAGTGAACACTTAATCTATTTTTTATTATGGCCAAAATAATTTTCACTAAAAATTTATTTCACCATTGTCATTAGACATGTATAAAATCTGAAAGACAAACCTCATGTTCAGTGGGCACATCACATATTTATGAAGAATATCTACAGTTTTCAGTACAACAATTGGGATTACCTCACAAGTCGGGGGTGAAAGTAAAGAAAATGTCACCATAAGGCATTGCATGTCCCTGTAAATACGGTACAGGATACATTATAGACACACAAATAAAAATTATAGGAGCAGTCCCACTATAAAGTAGAGCAAGGATATGTATTTTTTGATTGAGAAAGTCCCTGCAGTATAAGGTCACCTTTCCTGAGTGTTTTGGTTTTGTTTGTTTGTTTTTTTTTCTTTTATATATATACATATAAATAAGGAAAATCCTCTTTGCTATATATTCTAAGTCTATATGTAATTTTTTGGGCCAACTTAAGATGATTTCTTCAGTGAAAGATAAGAGGTAATACCAAACACGGTAGTAAATGTATAAATAAAGCATTGGTGATGTCTATAAGCATATGTGTGGTTTCTTTGCTATGACAATAGAAACATCTGCTTTGGGACATTTTTGGCTACTGATTGCAGTGTACTGTTAGCTATTTTGTCTGTAAGTCAGTAGAGAAAAGAGAAGTTGCATGTAATAAAACCCATAGGTAATGAACAATAAAAAGAGAAAACCTTAAAAAGAATTAGTTTGCAGCAACATCCCAAATCTCAATGCTATCACAAACTAATCCACTCAGTTGTAAAATTATACCGGAAGCTTTTTACAAGCAAGCTTTCCCAGGCAATCCAACATTCCTTACCTTTGCCTAGGACAGATATATTGCAAGCAAAATATTTGTCTTAATCTTTCTGCATCTAGAAAACACGGAGGAAAATCAATTAATGTTGTAATAACTTTTTTTTTTTTTTATGCTCAGCATTAAAAAGTGTTTAGTCTGACTTCTGGGGAAGGGAATGTTGCTGTCGTCATTATTTAACTTATTTAATCTGAACTGTATTTTTACCTTCTAAATTATATAAACGTTTTGAAAAATTGCAAACTGCTTTAAAATTATTTGTGGAATTTTGCATTCTATTCCCCCTCTCAAGTTATATTACAAAATGATTGGTAAGTTCAAAACTGAAAGTTTATCATCACAAAAGGTCTCACTCTCTCCTTTAAAAAACAAACCACTGGAAAATAAAAATTAATGGTAACTAACAAAAGTACACCAGTGACAATGTCACCGTTTCCACTGAATTTTCTACATCCTCAACTCCACACCTTTACTTCTGTACTGTCTAGTTAACATTCAACTAAGTTGGACAGCTGTCTTCAAAAGCATCACTAGAGTACATATTACAATTGAATAAGAAAATAATAACAACAGTGTATTTTACCATTTAGAGTTTCTACATCAGCAAGGGTATTTGCTTTGAAAAGCAGCAGGAGCACTTTCTCAAACTCTCATTCCCCACCCATAATCCCCCAGAACAAGTAGCAAGCACTTTTTCTTTTTTTTTTTTTTTTTTTTTTTTTTAAACTCCTTCCCTCAGCCTGTCTCCAAAGCCATCAGATCTATGGCACCTCAATAAATTATTCAGGCCCATGCTGCTCCCCGTCTTGCTCAGTCGTGGGACTTCCTGGCACATATCCCCATTAATATCCACGGACGTGCACATGACCTATGGAAAATCATGAACGTTTGTACGTTAAATCCCTCAGCCTGCATTAATCACAAGAGCATACAGCTCTAGTTGCCTTACAGAGCCCTCACAGGGCAGTCCTGTTCCCTTCCTCTCACTCCTCTTCTTGTTTCATGCCTAACCTATGTTCCCGTTTTATAAATTTCAATTCCCGTCTTCTCTCTTCCCCATTCCAGTTGTTTATTATAGCTCAGGACGGCTTCGGTGCACGATACTGGAGCTGTCACTTGTTCTAAATCCTCCTCCTCCACATCCCACCCTCCCCCTCCATGCTCCATTCGCTCCACGAACAGCTGCATCACAGCTGTCAGGGTGAATGGCAAAGATGTCCTTTTCTGATAAGACTGTGCCTGTGGCACACAGAGTTCCTTCGAACAGCTAATTAGCAGGAGATAGGCCACGGCAAGGTTTGGTGCTGTCCGTCAAGTCTGCTGCCAATGTCAACACCATCAGCTGAGCTGTCACGTTTGGTTCCTCATTTAGGGGGAATGGCAAAGCCTCTTTTTAGGGCTAAGGAAAGATGGTGGAGCATGGGTTGTAGAGAGAAAGTGGAGGGTCAGGCTGTGTTAGTATTCAATATGAAGAAGCGTTTCATACCTACTAAAGCCCTTTCTATGCATATATTTTTTCTCTTCCAGTTAGCTCCTTAACTAAAAACTCACAACTATGAGAGCAAAACAAGACACAAAATACAAAGGTGAGATAGTCTGGGGTTTTTTTTATTATTATTATTTTTAATAGAAATAGAGGCTAATACACCTGCCACTGGCACTGTATTTGTGACTGCAGTTTTTGGAAACTATCCTGTAGAAGTATTCATCTCCACAAAAAAAAAAAAAAAAAAAAAAAAATATTTCTAATAAATAACAAGGAAGGCCATACAATTTCTTGTGATTTTTTTTTTTTTCCCCTTCCAGGGCAAAGCTCACTATGCATGCACTGAGCACTAAAAGCACGTGTAATTAGCTGAAGCCAAACTCCAGTCAAAATGACAACCTTTGGACTGCAGGACCGTTTTTTCAAGAAGATGAAAACATAGAAGAGAACAAGAAAGTAAAGTTAATCTCTGATTAGGTCTATATAGAGCAAAAGGCTCTGGGATGCCCATGGGAAACTGCCATATTTAATTTCAATGGTTTTTAGACATCTGAGCTACCAGAGCTAAAGCACCATATTTAGCTACGGCCATTAGTGTGGGGACAGTACCGTTGCATCAGGAAGATGCAATCTGAGCACAGCCCTTATGCCAAATTTTAAAACATAGTGCAGCTTACAGCTATAAAATAATTTAAGTTGGAAGGGAGCTTGGGAAATCATCTAGTCTAACCACTCAAAGCAGAGGCTAACTTCAGAGCAAGACCAAGTTGCTCAGGGCTTTGTCTAGTCAAGTTGTGGGAATCTCCAAGGATGAAGATTCTCCATTGCCAGCTTTAGCTTCATGCAGCTGTGTACAAAATGGCTCTTCTCTCAAATCACACCTGGGAAAAGACTATGCCTGTGGCATGCAGAGTTCTTTCAAACTCTTGCTACCTGTGAAGTCTCTGTACTTCACAAAACACAGGCGTGGCTGTTGCCCAAGTTCATGTAAGAAAGGGATATCTTTATCACAGACTTCTGAAAAATATCATAAGGCTATATGTTTTCAATGCAATATCTATGGAAAAAAAAAAAAAAAGAACCAAGCTCCTACATCAGTAGAGCATATCTCCAAAAAGGTTTTCTCATTTTTTTAAAACTCTTTCCCCCCATTTGTTTCTTAATTGCATTTTTATTTCAGAGTAAATACTCAAAAGAGGCAAATCTCAGGCTTAGAATTAGTAGCTACGAAACTCAGCTGTTGCAATGAACGAGTTTGAAATTTATTTCTTTTCTTTGTTTTTATTAATACTGTTACATGAAGAGAGAGTGACTACATTTTTTTGACTTGAATTATTTGCCCACCATAGTTTGAAATTAGCTCCTTAAGTGCCAATATCCAATGTATGGCACAAGCACACATTTTTTATCAAAGAAAAATTGGACTGGGTTGAACAGGACAAAAAATTGGAATAGAACTATTAGAAAAAAATAAGGCTTATATTAAAAAATATAGATGCAGTGGAACTACCAATTAAAATGGTTCTATTTCCATATGGCTATAACTGATCACTGACAAAATTAACCTTAGCTTATGGTATATTTTAGTGATGTCATGCTGAAATTAAAAAACAACAAAAAAAGTAGGCTACATCCCCTCATCTCCCAGAAATATTTTTCCCTTGTTTGGGTCTTTTACCTCAATCAGTTAACTTGGCGGTGTCTTCAGTAACCCTGTTTCTGGGTTGTGGTATTTTTTATTTATTTTAAATTGGAAGAAATAGCTACTTTAATAGAAGCAATTATGTTTTATGCTTCTTATTACTGAGAGGCAATTGGAATGTGGTTATCATCCAGTTTCACAAAGGTACAGGCGTATACTTAATTCCTCAAAATCTGAGTTACATTTCCAGGTAAAATATGGAAAAAATATTTCTTTCTTTCCATCAAAAGGTTACTCCTGATTTTCATTTAAACTTTTTTTTAAGGTCCTTATCTTCAAACATCTCTCCCAGACATCTGCACCCAGGAATTTCACACTTGCCCTTTCTACCTAATTTATGAAGGTAAAGCTTGAAATTCACACTCTTTAAAATCTCTTTCCATCAATCCTTCAAACCTTGAGAACGTTGATTTCCATCTGACATTGATTTTTGGATTTCATCCCTACAAGGAAGAAGTCTTATCAGAGACACTCATACACTGCACACCGGATGACTTGGTAAAACTACTTCAGCTGAAGCATCAAAGACAGTGACAGGGAACAGCTACTTGCATCGAAACACAGCCTAATGTGACTTCCAGTAGGATTTTAATTAAGATCACAGCATTTGGGAAAAGTGGAGTATTTTACCTAATTCTTTTTTTCACACTTTGCGTTCAAAATGTTTGCCTAAAATGGAGAGTATAAAATTATTCTATATTTTATCTTTTATTTCAAAACAGATACCGAATAGCCTAATTTAAAAGCTTTGTCAAAAACCTTACTATATGATCAGTTATATACACTGCTTGGTTGTTACTTCATAAAAGTACCTCAGTAAACAAATGAAGTGCATGCATTTTACCTCCCAGATGAAAATTAACAATTCAGAACTACAGAAATAGCTAAGAAACAACTACTTTACTTCAGCTGTCAGCTGAATTCAGTGAAATGTAAAATAAGATTTGGTATGTCTAAGTGCACAGAAAAAAACAACAGAAAAAAACATTTTCCACATATAACTGCAGAACGTAAGTCCATCAAGATCCACAGAACACAAAGATAAAATACAGCCCCTGATCCAGCAGGCACTTAAACCACAGGTTACAAAGGTTAAAAACAAACAGAAAAAAAAACACACAAACAAAAAAAGGTGGTACATACACAACATGTTTGTCCTGAACTTCTAGGTGTTTTTTTGTGTTTTTTTTTTCCTTGTTATTGAAGGCCATGTAATAGACTAGGTCAACTCTCGGCCAGAGTGCACTAGGACCATTCTTATGTAATCTAATCTCAAGGGAGATGGATACTGAGATTAATTAAATTCTTTTAGTTAACATAAATTTTCATTCTTTCATTCATACCTTCAGTGAAAAAAAAATATTTTGTGATTGGAAGAAGTAAATAATTTTCACATTGTATTTCTGAAGTTCCCTTTTTAAATTCAGCGGAATGAGGTAGCAGCTATGGAAGAAGCACCACAACTGCATATTTGAAACACCTGAAAATACACATTGTTGTGGCAACTGACAGAGGACACAGGCTGAACCACGAGACAATTACTGGAAAATCAAAAATGCAATTGTTTTGACAAGAAGAAGAGTGAGGAAGAATAAATATATAATGTCCACTGCGAAGGAAACAGAGGGAGAAGAGGAAGCTTTAGAAACATCCATAAAAAAAAAAAAAAAAAAAAAAAATCCCACTTGAAGGGTGTGAGGGGAGTGGAACAGTATATTTTTTGCCATTTTCCAGCCAGTTCTACACTGCACTCAGATTCCATTTGCTCCCAGATGTAAAGTGAGCTACATTAATTTTCCACCTGCTTTCACATACCATTAAGCTTCCTGAAAATAAGCATTATTCTGTAAATCTGAAAGGATTTCTATTTTCGAATCCTCCCAGTTACTACAGTGACGTGACCGCTAATTAAAAGTACATCCTTAGATAAAGAGCAGACCACTTGGCATTACAGAATGTTTTAAAGTACTTCTGGAGTTCACAGGATGAATTCTGAACCCTTTTGATGTTGGGTTTTTAATTTTATGATGTCCACATTTTGTTTGACTCACCTGATTATGCCCTATTGTGACAAACAGTTACATATGTGCTTAACCTTACACAGAGCTCCCTCTCTGTTTATAATGTTCTGGTTTCAGTTGCTCCGAATTGTCTATTTCTCCCAACCATAAGGAATTGATTTAGCCACCTTCAACCACAGAAGAAATCCTCGTTCATAGAAAGATTCATTGTCTGTGTTGAGACCGAGTAAAATTTGTGCTGGTCTTATGGAAAACCACATGTGCAGCTACCAAGGTCCCGTCCTTTGAGAGAAATGAGATATGGCAAAATGTTCACCCCAAGCTGGAAGTATCCCACGTATATCAATTTAGACACAGTCATTTACTTTACTGGCAATACTGATAGGGTGATTTTTTTTTTTTTTTTTCCCCAGAGAAAATCTCTAAGTCATGTTCCTGAATAGCAATTCAAGGAGATGGAATTCAAAAGGAATTCTTAACTCAGATTGGTGATAATTAATCATGATTGGCAGACTCCTTGTTTATCTGGGTGAGATAAATAACTACTAAAGTTTGGTTTTACTACAAAATTCATTTTGCCAAAAGTTTTTACAAAACAGAAGGTCAATGCAGTGCTTAAAAAAAAAAAATGAAAAAGAAAACCCTTCATGGAAGTAATTATTTTAAAATAAAATAACAATAATAGACTTTCACACTTTATTCTGAGGCATGGTGTTTAACGATACCTGGCTGCAAAGTAATGAGAAACTCAATATAAAAAAAAAAAAAGGTTAAATGTTTAATCTGTAATTATTATTACCTAGATACCATACCAGCAAAAGACAAATATCCTGTAACAGTTTCATTTCTCTAGAAAAGATCAAAAAGTATATTAAATAGAAGAGCTGTATAACTCTGAGTTGGAAAGAAAAGGGAAAAGGAAATATGTATTTTTACTGCTCATTACTAAAAAACCTTACATTCTATTACAGATAGTACAGATCCCCTTAGAGATCCATTTTTTATCCTTTATTCACGTACAAACAGGTATGCAAGAGAAGCAAATGCTGTCATCAATTAAAATAGGATCTCTGTGTGTACTTCCATGAATGGCAAGGCAGCAAACTCAGTTTGAAGGTTCCTAATTCAGACTTTAAAATATTACACTGTGTTCGTATGCTGTTCCATACCAGTTTTTATTTGAGCACGCAGTAAAAGTTGTTGCCAAAGCGTTTGCTGAGAAGAACATTTAACAATGTAATAAAAAAGGGGGATAAGAGAACTGCACTAATGTCTCGATGTACAAAGGTGAGAAAATGCAAGAGAAGACTAACTTTTGAAGGGCAGAGGTATTTTCTCAGATTTTCAGAGAAAGTGAGTGTTTGGACATGTATGTCTCATAATCTATATTTCATAGAATGTGCTTCAAGTGGGTGAGTACAGAGAAAAATTTTTCTTGAAATTGTAAACCAGTGAGGATTTGACACAGTCACTTATACTAATCAAACACAAAACACACTGAAAATAAAACTCTTCTGTGTTTCTTATCAATTATTGATATTTTATTTTGACTTCTTGAATTTCTCCCTTCCCGTCTTAGACAAATGTACCTTCAGGTACACAAAGGGGTCTGAAGGGATAGAGGAACCAGAGAAATACGGATCACATTTTTATAAACACAACTGGATGAGCCAAAGAAGCATTCAGCTACGTCCTTCCTGTTTTGTTTATTCTAACAAAAAAAAAAAAATCAAAAAACAAACAACAAAAAACCACAACCTCAAAACAGAAATCTACATTTCCATTACCAGAAGTTTAAAACACACTTCTCTTCTAAATTTAACAACACATATCCCCACTGTTTCTGAGTGTATGCCTACACTGTAGTCCCAGGTGCAACTGCAATCGGACCCCAAATATAACCTAAGCAGCTTGTGGAATGAGCTGAGGAGACTCCAGCTGCTAGACCAGTCTACCCAAGCTCCTAAAGGATGAGGGGTGACAATATTTCAGCCCACACTGCACACAACACTGCTGCAGCTAAATTGGCATGTATATGTGCATGTATACATATATATATGCTGCAACCATATTGTTGGACTGCAGCATAAGATCAACCTGAGACTGGTTGGACATCAACCTCACTTGGGGTGTTTCAGCTGTTTTTTTTTTTTTATTCTACCTCCAATATGGGGGGGCGGGAGGAGTTAGTCTATTTCAAATTTTTGTCGCCTATACCCCTATAACTGCAAAGATAACAGACAAGCTCAGTCCCCAAATTCGTCTATTCTCTAAGAGCTTCTCCACTCAGACCAGTCTAAAGTAGTACATTTTTCATCCCATTCCTTTGCTGCTGTTGCTGAGATTACCATGAAGATCTGTATAGTCTGTATAATGTCAGTTAAGCATTCCTAAAGAATCCTAGTAAAACTATTTTTGAACATTTATGGGCAGATGAACTCTAGCAGCTCAAGTTAGTCCAGGGGAGTCAGAAGACATATTCCAACTTTCAGGTTTGTGATGGAATTTTATATGTCCAAGTTTCCAGCCTCTCATGTTCAAATGACTTTAGTGGACTAAAAGAGCTGCATAAAAGAAAGAAAGAAAGAAAAAACCTTTTGTGGTAAGAGCTCATGGCTGAGCATCAAAACTTGAAAATGCCAAATGATAAACTAAGGCTAAACTACTCAATTAAATTAGAAGTAGTGAAAAAATGAGAAGTTATATTCATCCAACTCTAGGTACCTTCTGAAATTCCATAGCTGCTGAAACAGATTCTCTTCACAGCTGGACAACCATGTTTTACACTGACTCTATTGTCACACTAAATTTGGAACTTAGAGGTTTGTCACAATAATTTTAAAGTTGAGGAAATCATATATAAGAATGGTCTGGCTTTTCCACCTTTATGGATTAAGTAACCCATTCTGTCAGTAGTTTCTCTCAGAAGAAAAAAAAAGCTAAGTGAAGATACCTCCATCTTGTGTTAAGTAAGGAAATTCTGGCTGACAGCTGGGAAGCACTTAGAATTCAAGGACAAGTCTTTAATCAAATGAGATGAGAACACCAAAAAGAGGTAATCACAATATTTTGTGAAATGATGAGTTTGATACTACTAGCAAATCTGCTAATGTTGGCAGGTCTCACAAAAGACCTATGTTGCAAGTGCCAATAAACTGTATGCGCCAAGTAAACATTTCAAATTATTGCATCAGTGAAGACCATCCCACTCCTCTGACGACATTTACTGTGAACCCAACGTGCCTGTGATGTGCTGCCTATCATATTTATGTGGAGTTCACCTCGGAGTGCTAAGACATCATTTGTCAGAGAATTCTGGAACTCAGATTACTGAGCTAAATAAAAAAACAAACAAAAAAACCCAAACCAAAAACAACCAAAACCTGAGTAAAATGAAATAAAATAGAAAAGCAGTAAGCTACCTCTGCAAGAAATTTCCAACTATGGAATCTAATAAGAGTTGCCAAGTTTAATCAGTACTTTGAACTGCTTGACAGAAAAGCAGTATTTCTGCAGCATATTTTTAGGACCATTTTACCTCACGGCATTAATGTAAAATATTTTTCTGTAGTTTAGATTTATATAATCAGTATTAATAAATTAATAGGTTCCAGAAGACATCTTAAAGAACCCACAAAAAACCCCACAGAAAACCAGATGGTTGAAAATGGCAACAAACTTAATGAGGAAACAGCAACATAAAAGAGAACTCTCCAAGTGATCAAGGAGAAAGTCAGTGACACAAACATGAAGACTCCCTAGAAACGTACCTCATAATGTCTTTTTCCAGTCTTCTGCAAATGAGAAATTATCACATAGGGATTTCATGCACAGTAGTGAGAAGAATACTGTCAACTTTGCTAGGCTGAGTTGCAATGAATTTGACTGCCAAATGATCGTGAAAAACTAGTCAGCTACTCACAGCTCAAGGTGATTTCCAATAACGAGCTTCACTGCAAAAAAAAAAAAAAAAATCAAGTGCTCCAGACAAAGCAAGCCACAGAAATCACTGAAAATATCTGTAAGTTAGAAAGTCCTATAATTTTACATAGGAAAGCTGAATTGTTCATAAAAACTCAGCTCCAGACCATGGATCTCTGTTAGAGTTCTGCCTAGTCCTAAATTACTATACACTGACTATATACAAAGTCTTCACTGCCAGCTATCTAGGAAACTGTGTCTTTAAAACACTCAAAGTAGATTACTGTTGTTTATCATATACACTGCTATGTGTTACAATTCTTAAGCTACTACAAAATGTGATTGCCCAATTCCCAAAAGAATAAGTGAATACGTAAACCTAAGCATCTCACATATTCTGTTCCTTCCTATTTCTATATTGTTGGAAAGTCAAAGCCTTCATCCTCATACAAAGGCTATCACCATATCATGACACATTTACATCAGTTACTGACTCCTATTCAGATGGCAGCAGTCTTTAAACCCGCAAATAATATGAATCTCAAAAAGATGAGACAATATGTAGCTGGGTTATGGGCTGTGACAACAGGCAGGACAGAAGACCCAGATAAGAGCTGCAGTTTTGACACTATAGCGGTCCAAATTATTGTCAGACCAGAACTCAGCACGCATCAAGAAGTGTGGCTCAGCATTGAAGAGAACAGAGTTAGGACTTACGTCTTCCCCACTAGTTTGTGGAAAATTTATAAACAATTTCTCTTCTCAGCTAGCAACTGCAACAAGGACTTTGGAGACTGAAAGAAAGGACACCATAAAAATCATTGCTCATTCAGAATGAATGAGTCTTTGCCAGACCCAGATTGAACTTCTCCTAAAATGGCATCTTGATCCCCAGTCTACATACTTATAATAAGCATTTATGGGTTTTGCAGCATTTTTTCTTGTGATAGAGGATATTTAACGATGGATACATAAGCTAAGAATACTTCATAATGATAAATATGCTCGAAAACGATTTGCCAACTTCAGTGGGGTACTGCTTTGCACTAAAGGTCACTGAATAGGACCCTTAGGTTTTACTTTCTCGCCAGCAAACAGCATACTTTTACTGCAGTATTGTAAAACTCTAAATGTTTTCTTTTGAAATACTGCTGCTTTTCTATCTTGCAAGAGAGACAGAATGAATTCAGAGGCCTCAATCGTACAAGCAAGTATGCTTGCCTGTTATAACTGCTCATTTTCCTGAAGAACATGTAATTTCTCTGAAGGATCTGCTAAATTGTAACAAACAGTATTTCTGAAAAGTCACAATAAAACATAGGTTTTTAAAATACCATTAGATAGTGCTGGGAACTTGTCAGATCCCACACAATTCATTCCCCCATGCAATGACGCATGATATTTGGCACATAATGTACTTATGATTTTTGTTTGCAAGAAGAGGACATTTTTTCCTCCCATGATTCTGACCTTTATTCTTGTTATCAAATACTCTTTCCAATTTCATTGAATTATGCAAAACTACCTCTTGTGAGTAATGTCAGGATTTTGTCCATCTCTTGGAATGAGATATTTGACACAGTTTATGCAGTCAGCTTGTGTTTCCAAACTCTACTTAAATAAGAAAATGTTAGATTCAAAACCAGTGCAAAACCTGGAAAAAATTAGAGAGCTCTGTGTTTTGCATCTCAGGATTAGCTATTATACCTAATTAGTAATTAAAAATAGCTTAATAAAAGAATGGTTTCTCTAACCAAGTTCAGAGATTTCACCACCAGTATCGGAAGTGAGCACATGTTGGGGAAAAAAGTGCTGATACTGATTCAAAGAAAAGTAGAATTTCATTGTACTTTATGATCCTTGTTACCACTTTTCTGCAAGGGTTTATCCAGCTTTCATATATCATTGTTATTTTAAGATGACTAATTAGTTTCCTCATAAAAAAAAAAAAGTCATTCAATCCAGGAAGGCATCTCTTTCATTTTAATTATGTAATGACTATTTTCAGTGATTGGCAAAAGTTCTTCCAAATGCTATATTCAATCTGTATTCAATCAGGGACAATCTGTACTGCCTACATAGCATTACCTCATCTCACTGGCTTTTACAGCAGCTACATGTTATCTATTGAGATTTTAGGGCGTAATTTCCTGTGAATGACAGAAGCTGATAACAGTCCAAGTCATGAAATTGAGAACGATATTCACTTACTTTTTAGAATATTGGAAATACATGCTACATCAATTACACAAATAATTGAATATTTTTGTTTAAGAAGCACTTCAGTGCCACTACCCTGCTGGAAAGCATTAGCAGTGTATGCTCTTACTTAGTTGCTCCACCTACCCTTCCTACAAGATCAACATTGTTCACAAAAGATCAATAGAACCATTATAAAATGTGTTCGCTATAATTAAGGAGGCAGTAGTCTTATATTTATGCTGCAAAATGTAATAAAATACCAACAGACGTCAGGACTGAGTTAGCACTCTCTCAGCTACACCAGTTATTCCTCACTAAACCATGTTTTATTTATTTATTTGCTTCAAGTACCACCAATTTCTACTCCCTCATTAAGAACCCCATGCTCTAAATTTAAAAGCTCAGCAGGAAATTTATTTCTTCACATCCTCCGGTGAGGAAACAGAGTTTAGAGAACATGGAGTGGATGGAAAAGGTCAGGACTATACTCCAATTTCCTTATGAAAAAAAGTGGAAAACTTCTTAAAAATTAAATAGAAATCAAAATAAGGGCTATCTTTTGGGTAAAGAGGGAGGGAATCAAACAGCCATTTATGTATGTATACATATAAATAAATGTAAAGAGAGACCTAGACTAGATAGAAGGAAGAAATTTTTTACAAGGAGGGTGGTGAAACTCTGGCACAGGTTGCCCAGAGAGATGGTAGATGTCCCATCCTTGGAAACATTCAAGGTCAGGTTGGAGGAGCTCTGACCAACCTGATTGAGTCAAAGATGTCTCCACTTACTGCAGGAGGGTTGGACTAGATGACTTTTAAAGGTCCCTTCCAACCCAAACTATTATGTGATTCTATGATACATACACACATCTCATATTACACCTGAAAATGATCTTACTACACTTAATAGACATTTTATTCCTTCAAAACACATAACTGACTTTTAAATTTTTGTGGGGCTGAAACCTTAAGATGGAAGACTGATTTCCATTTTGTTTACTCAACTACTTTTGTCACTAACAATTCTTACACAGTCCTCAAATTATGTGTTTATCTGAACAAGAATGTAGACTCTTATCCACTATGCCTGATGCACACTCAGTCAAGTTTGGTTCATGTTAAATACTCTTGGAATACATCCCAAGCAATTTGAATAAGCACACAATTACTCAAAGACTGAAGTATATCACAAAAGGCTGTTGGACCATAACAGCAAATAAATAAAGCAAGCACACACTGTCTTACATTATGGCAAATATCACAGCATAATAATAGTCCAAGAAGAAGAATATTCACAAAGTTGTAATTCTTTTTAGTATCATATGCTAATAGTGTTAAGTAGCTACACATATGGTCCGTAGAATATTTTTGTATTCAGAATTGGTATCAATGACTTGTAAATCAGAGAAGCATTAAGTGTGCACAAACACATCTATAAATCCTTAAAGCTATGAGATTATTATTATTAGGTGGAAAGCAAAAAAAAAATAAATCTTGCAACTATGTACAACGATGATTTAAGGAAGTCATCATAAGGTCTTCTACTGAATGTTCATCTATGTGTCTATACAAGACGAACAGAAATTGCAATTTCAAGAATTGCTGGATCTATAGAAACAAACTCTTAGTGTTTGTTGGCAGTGAGTATCCTTTTTTCATAGTAGCAAGTTTGTTATGTCACACTCTAGAAAGATGCTTAACACTGTATTAAAACCAGCATTCAACATTTTCTTAAAGCTGGAAGGGTAGTCTCAGACAGAAATCGGGTGAATCACAGAAGAATACCCTACATTTTCCTTACAATTAAACCTGTCAAATTTGTAACTGTACCTATTGCCATAAAAATGGATTTATTTTATTATGCGCAATGACTGGTGTTTTTTAAATGATATATCACTAAAGAACATTTGAAAATGAGTAGTCTATCAGTTTGGAAAAGGATTCGAAAGAAATTACCACCAAAGTGTAGTGAAGTCAAACAACCAAATGTCAAAGCTTTTTTTTTTTTTTTCCTTTAGTCCTGAAGCAATTTTACCAGCAGAATACCATCCCAAATAAATACATTTATTGTCATAAACTTGTATAATGAAATACTGCACAACTTTATATAGTTGTATAATACTGTGTTGCTCTGATGTAAAACGGCAATTTGCAAGAGGTGGAAGCAGGGACAAGGTACAAAAGGAGCAATTTAGAAACACTTCTAGGGCACGAAGGGCTGGCGTTAGGAGAGCAAAAGCCCACCGAAAGCTGACACTTGCAATGGACATCAGGGGCAACGAGAAGAATTTCTGCTGTGACGTGAAAGGGCGAACAAGGGAAATGTGGGACTGTAACTGAAATATAGCACGGGTATTTCAGTGAGAGCAGGCGCAAGCAAGGCTGAGGTACTCGATGCTCTATTTGCCCAAGTCTGCACCAACAAAGGCTCCCGAGGCTCTGAGAAGCGGGACAGTGCTCACAGTGGAAAGCAACAACTAGCAGTGGATGAGGATCAAGTCATGGGTATGTGTCATGAGAAGAATAATTCTTTTAACTCTGAAACTGTGATAGTAAAACTGAATTGAGACATAAAGATCTCAAATATTGATAACAGTTTTTCCACTGCATTCCAATTAGAATACATTTAGAACACTCAGCTCTATGGCATATGTTCAGAATTAAGCATACCTAAAAGTATCAGAGAAAATTACTCTTAAACCAGATCTATTTTTAAACATCTTGTTTTAAAGTGAATAAGAGACAAACTAGTATTACTTGATAATAATTAAATCAGAACTGACTCAAGTTTAACAGTGTATTTGTTGCACATGTAACAGACATCATACTGCAGAAATATAGAATAAATCACTATTTCAGTTACCCTTTAGAAATAATCCACGAAAGGTTTGCAAATAATATAACAAACGTACGATTACAGTGGAATTGTTGGTGATTTAATTAAGAACTGAAGAACAGCACCCTTTTTGAAAGTAACCCAGCAGGTTCATAGTAAATGATCTGTAATATAGAAGCCAGACTAATTCAGCTAAAATCCAACAAAGCATTAAGGGTGCCAAGGAAAAAATTGCAGAGAAACAAGTGACTGGAGAACGATAAGCAAAAGCTTGCACTTTAGGAAAGCCGATGTTGTATTTCAAAGTCCAGCTGCTAAGATCATTCACGTTCAGTTACTGTCCATCTCTCCATCTTCCTATATCCAAACTGGATGCATTTTCAAGTCACTACTCACAAAGCAGAGGGAATGCAGAAACACTTTGATATGGATCACAGTTTTCAGATATCCTGTGCCTCTTTCTCAGGTTTAAATGTTTCATAACCATTACATTTGAATTATATACCACTGTTCTGACCAAGTTGCCATGGGTATGCATTTAAAAAAATTCTCATCAAAATATGCTTTGAATAATAATGGGATCTCCCTTGCTACTTCTCCACATACAGTTATTGTCTTGCCAAAAATTTATTTCCTAGAAGGAACACGCAATAAAAGATTTCAAAGTACAATAGGATAACATTTAGAGCCCAGCTCTACAGATCTGCAGTACAGGCCACTGTGATTTCCTCAACATTATGCTTTGAATAAATTGAGACAAGAAATGTAGGCATTTGTAACTTCACAACAAGATGAATACGAATGCCATTTTGGTCCAAAGACTGCCTTAGGTATAATACATCAGATATTTTCATTAGCAGCTAAAGGAATTCATTCCATTTGCTGCTAAGTAGACTGAGTCTACTTAAGAACTGAAGTGTTGTAAGTATAGTGAACACACTATTCGTATTGTACAATTTTATGAACTTTACACCACATAATTAACTCCTTGTACATATTTAATACGATATATGACCTTACTGCAGTGCTAAAAAGAAAAAAACAACCAACCTCCTGTGCAGTGTATTTCAACAGAAATTTATTTCTGAAACAGGTGAATTACAACACTAATACTGGTACCTGATTAAGATAAATGATTGCCTATCTAAATATGGAAACTAGTTGTATTTTAGCTCAGACTTCAAATTTACCTCTCGTTATTAAAACTGCAATACAATTTTAATGGATGATACCTTTCTGAGCACCTGTCACAATCCACCCAAAAGCAGAAGCATTTCTGCAGCTGTTGTAGATGTGATTGGACATGTAAGCAAACAGTTCGAATTACATTTTTTCTTCAAATATGTTTAGAAATTTATGAGAATAGAAAGCTAACAGAAATATGATTTATTTTAGTAGATATTAAAATTAGGGATGTTCTGAGCACACAAAAATACTCTATTCATTACCTGCACAAATACATGTGCACACCCACAAAAGTGTTCATTTCACCTTTTAGATAGAGAACATATTCTTTATTTGGACCTTAGAACAGTGAATGTAATAAGATCTGAATAAAGATGAAATTTTGAAATAAGTTGATTCATGAACCTAGGCTATAATATAACATAACAATATAATCTCTATATACTGTCTTAAGCTTTCTTCTCTGCCAATTTTGCAGAAAAAAACAATTACAAGCAAGCTCTAAGGGGGGATAAAGATACTAAATATGAAGACACGAAGACATTCAAGACTGAAAAGCTTGGGTTTTTTTATTAAGATCACTGTTTTTCCCCTCATTTTCAATCCACAAAAGTGTCTAGCCTGCTCTGAAATTTTAAAATCTATGAAGCCTGAAGAGATACCAAAGCTAAGGTCTGTTCCCACAAGAAAAAGGTCTTTAAGGTGGACGGAAAAATGCTACAGTAACCTACAATTGACATTTATTCTGCATCTGTTCAGGACACAATTTTACTTTTCTTGTTCTGCTGATGGAAAAAATCAAGTTGTTGATAGTCTTAGAGATTTCAGTTCAGTGCCATTAACAATATGATAACCATCAAGAGAAAAAAAAAATAGTGTCAAGACTCAAAATCAAACGTATTACATGAAAATATCAGTTATTACTTTGACAGAGCTCAATAGCTTCTGACTTTCACCAAGTGTGAAGCACCTAATCTTTTAAAATAAAAGTACCAGAACACAGCTGAAGAAAAACAGATTATTTTTCCCAAACGGAATTATAATCTGCTTGCTGTTTTTTTTCTCTTTGGTTCTGATTTGTTTGATTCGGGAGAAGTGAGGAAGAACGGATTTATCTTTCACTGAGAACCAGAATCAAGAACTGAAGCAGTGTCGTATAACACAAAACTCCCCCTTGTGCTCCCACCGAGCGCGAGGGGGAGTTCTGGGTGAGGAATGAATGCAGAATCATGTCCTCAGGCTTTACTCACCTCTTATTTGGAGCACCAGTGTAATTGTAACCGACATAAAAAAGGCCAAAAACCTGCTCCTGCAGCAGTGCTTTGACTGTAGAGCTTCTTATTCATGCTCTTCAAAATCATATTAATGCCAGTGAATTTTCAAAGGGAGATTGAAATCTTCCTTCAATTCCACCATTCATAGGGTCCTCCCACATGACCCTGTTCAGTTCTCTTTTAAAAGGAGCAGTAATGGCTGAACTATGCCTTTGATCCTGCCACCATTTTTTTATATTCTAGCAGTATAGAATTGATATAGTTTCAGGGGCTGCTTTGAGAGTCTTTTTGTAGTTGGGAGCTCAATAATTCCTGCATTTAGGCTGCAGGAGGATCAAACCACAGCAATCTTTCAGGCAAGATCCTTATCTTGATATAGGTACCAGCTAACTCCAGCCACGAACTCATAATAAACTGCAATACTTAGTCTTTCATCTAATTCTCCTATAAAACCTTGATATATCTTAAAAAGCATATCCTAAATATATGTGAGCCACATTTCTTTTCACATTCCCTGAAACTGATCTCACAAGCTTAGACATGGGAATTTCTGAATGAGAGACATATTGTATGAGGAAGAATCTATAAACTCAGTCACAGAGGGGAAAAAAAAATCTCTTTGAAATCCTTTCTTTGTTTTAGGCACAAAACCTGTACAACCTCTGCACAGCAATTTTAGAGTTTATTCTTTAAATCCAAGGTCATGGAGCCATAGCAGCTAGTTCATGCTCAGAGGGGAGGTAATCATCCTCTGTTCTTCTCAGCAAGTGCTCTTTGCTGAGGTCAAAGAAATGGGGCAATGTAACACTGGAATCCATTACAAATTAGCATAATGTCACCACCTCTCTCTGTGACATTTAAAATGAGCACAGATGAAGGACACTGTGGAAAACAATGCAATTACAAGTATCTGGATCCAACAATAGTTCTGGGAATGAGCAAGGAACCGGAACTGCATGTAATGAATCCTTTAACAAACTCCAGCGTTCCTTGTGTTGCCTTCTTTCTCTGTCATTACCATTAAGCAAAAAAAAAAAACCAAAAAAAAACAAAAACTCAGAAATTCGTCAGACACTCATTTCTGAAGGCTGGAAACTTGAATGAAACAATACCATCAGCTTTCATCATGTACAAATACAAAAAGAGAAAATACACATAAAGGTGAGAAGAACACCATCTCGGCACCACAATGCAGCACCGCTGTGAGGCAATCTGTGAAGACGAGATCTCTCTCTGCCTCTACACCGACGTCTAATCAGACTTTAACACTTCTGAAAAATCACAAAAAAGGCACAAAATATAAAGAAAAGGGAAAAGAAACATACAAACCCCAGAAAGAAAATGTGTTATCTTGTGTTGCACAACCCAGTAGTAATGTCACCATTTTAGTTTGGCTCAAAAGTACGGGGAAGGAACATAAGTACAGGTGTTTAGATAGCAGGACAGAGTGAGAAACAACTCAGCTCCTTTTCAATAAAAATTAGCAACTTCAACTTCTTCCTACATACTCTAAGTTTTCTAAAAAAAAAAAAAAGAAGTGGAAGTAGCTAAAAACTTCAGTCTTAACGTATTCTGAAAACATTTTTAATTTTATGTCTTTTCTGAAACATGATAGCTAATTAGTTATTTGATTATCATAATCAGAAACACTAATCATCGCAGTCTTGATGAAAATTCAGTGATTATCCCAAGAGGGTTGCGGTCCAGTAAATGTGTTGACAGGCTATTTGTTATTATAATGGCAGTGCATCATGATAACATATAGCAGAAAACAAAAGACAAATACAGATTAATACTATCCATGATACTTCAATATAAGAGGAAATCTAATGTGGCCTCCAGGTCAAATTATGTGGTTCCTACTCAAGCAAAATTTCTTATAACACCAGTTTTGCATTCAGAAGACTCTAGTCTCCTAGTGAATGAAAATACAAATCCCACTAAAAGGGCCAGGAACCAGTGCCAAGCCACGTCATGATTTCTCCTTCAAATTACCACACAGTTAACTGAAAAGTTAAAGAAAGTCTGTTTTACTGTTTAGAAGTACAATCAAAATATTGCAGGTACAAAGAAAATTATATGAAACAGCATCTCTCCCTTTCATAAAGTTTCTTCTCTGAATTGTTCGAACACCTAAAAATTATGTATTCCGTATAATCATTATTATACATTTTTACCTTTATATTAAAGTAACCTCCCTTTTGAGAAATACTTAGCTGTACCAGACCTTCTCTTGTGAAAAGAAAACTGACATTAGCTAAACTGCTTTTTGGCCAAGAAGTTTCTGTTTGCCAGCCCACTTGAGGATTTATTTTTAACCCCATTCCTTCAGCCTGTAATTTCTTATTTCCACTTTCAATTTAACAAGATGAAAGCGGAACTGTTCAGAGATGAAATAGTCATGGAGTTGCTTTAAAATACTAAATTACTATTATCTGCTCCATGAGTTGGAACCCTTTTCTCTCCTTCTCGTTCGTGCCTTTTTATTTTTATTATTTTCAGCAGGTAATATTAAATGTCATCCAAGTTCTACAAAAATGCCAATGCTATTACTTTTCCTTTTTTTTTCTTCTTTCCCCTACAAGACTAACAGCTGCCAGAATTGTGGCTGTCAAAACTGGCAGCTGGGAACTTTTCCCATACTTGCCAAAGAGTTGATTGGAGATATGCAAATAAGACTTCTCCAAAAATTGTCCAAGTGGTCCCAAGAGGCACAACTGAGGTTAGATACTTCCTTTACAACTCTGTGAAGCCACTGTATCTTCCAATCTCCCAGAAATAGAAAGCAAGAATTGAAGACAGAGATGTCATTTTCACAATGACTTCATAGAGTAGCTGTCTGTCACTCTACAGTGTAAACGTATATGGCTTCCATTGTCACAGTATCCAAGCAAACTCAATAATCCACATACATATACTCCCACTGTGACTACCAAATTTAGAAAAATTATTGTTGTATTTTAAGGCTGAGAAACTGAGGCACAAAAATGCAAAATAAAGCTGGTACGATACACATAAATTTTACGAATTCCTAATAATGAATGGGAAATGAGATCTCACGGAACATCCACTTCAACTATATAAAAGGAAGAAGAGCAATTATACGTGACTCATTTGTCAGACATTTGGCAAACTTGAGGAAAACTCCAGGTAATAAAATACCTGTGGGCAATTTATTCCAGTGGTTTACTGTCTACTGTGCCTGTTTGCAACAAATTTTTGCATAACAGAGAACTCACTTTTTCTCTGAGTCTTCTTTTGTCTAGATTAAACAAAACAAATTCTATCAACAATTCTTTATAGGTCACATCTTCAAAACCCCTCATCATTCTTACTCTTCTCTTTTGGACTTTCTCTAGCTTGCTCAACTCTTCCTTAGACCACGATGATCAAAACTAAATAACATACTAGATATGTCCTCAGAAGCACTGACTTGAATAATTGTTTTCCCCATCTTGCACACAGTAATTCTGTTCATATATTTTACAGGATTGCATTGTTAATTCATGTTTCACTTCTGACCGACTATCACCTGATTAGCCGGGTATTTTCAGCTTGGTGCATTTAATTTCTCCTTTCTGAGTGTAAGATTTCCCACAAAACTTGAATGAATATTAACTTGTCACTTTAAAGATGTTTTCCAAAATTTTGAATGCTGATCCCCAACAAGTTCCCGACACATGAATTTTGTTAAAAACTTGATTTTATCTGCAAGTTTTACAAAGATACATCAGTCAATCATAAAAATTATTAACAAAAACACTGAAAAGAATACTCTGTCCAGGACAGACAAATGCAGGACTCTGTCAACATGCCTTCTTAATTTGAAGGGAGCCTGATTGATTCTTATAGATTACATGACATTGATTAAATGGAGTCCAAGTTTGCCTACAGGAATGTGATGGGGGACAGGATGAAAGAGTGTACTAAACTCAAGGTATGTTACAGCTACAGATTTCTATAGATATGTTACCCTGCCAAAAGCATTCTAGAGTCAAATGCATTTATTTTAGCTATTAATAGCTTGCTCTAGACTATTTCCAAGCATTCAGGTCAGAATGGCTATGACACCCTGGTTCTCTTTTTTTTTTTTCTTATTTTGAAGCCCAGTAATATATTTACATTCCTCGAACTCCCAAGGACTCTCTCAACCTCCATGAGTTGTCAAAATGTATAAGATTCTGAGAGAGCTTTCATTCATTAATTTTTACTTTTATTAATAAATTTTATTTTTTAAGGCCTTTCTTTTAGGCAGCCATACTTCAGCATGTACCTCATCATATACACTATGCCCTCATGTTCCTCAAGTACTCTATGTACTTATTAAAGCACTTCCATTGGGTATCTGGTCAAATAATTCTGTATGATGGTGCATGAAGAATGAAACAAAGAACAGCCCTGAATTCTTCACCTTTCTCTACATCATCCTATATTTGCTCTCTTCTTTATATTTTATAATGGAAAGAGACTATTTTCTCATTTTTCTATGTCTATGAGTTTGACCTAGACTTTTCATTTTTTTTTTCTTCCCCTTTCAAACTAACATACAGTTTTCACTTTGCACTACTTTATTTTATCTTTATTTCCAGGTTATTTTTCTATTTCTATGCCTTGTTACATATACCTTTCTTCCATTTTTATATGATTTCCTTCTGGTTTCAGTTATCAAAGAGCTTCTGATGCAGTCATAACTGTATCTTACAGTATCGCCTGTCCCTTTTGCACCTCTCAAAAGTGTTTGCAGCTGTACTTCTACCAGAGTCTGTGTCTCTAGTTCTCGATATAACTCAGGTGATCTTCCTCAAGGAGTCTACATATCTGTTCCCTAAATTTGTCAAAGTCCATTATCCTCATTCTACTGTTATGCATCTTCCTCTCTGTGAGGAAGAAGAGTGAAAGGTAGGTTCCAAGTGTTTACTCAAATATGTTATTCAAACATGTTCAAAATATGTCTTAGACAGTTGGACAGAGTCACAAAAAATTTTCATGCTCAGACTAATAAACTTAGGTCTTCAGAATGTCAAAACGATACCCCACACCCTCTCTTTTAATTTGCAAAAACTTTTGCACTTTTTCAGGAAATCCCATGTGTCTCAGAATAAGCTTCTCCCCTTTAAGTACCAAAGGCTAACGATTAAAAAACACGACTAAGTATAAATACTGGTACTGTGTTATCTAGAGGAAAAAACATTTGATAACTAAACACAGTTAGCATTCTGTTCTGTGATCAGCATCTTGAAGAAGCTTCTGCAGTTTGAATTCAGGAGTCCTAGGAAGTACAGTTGCTAGCAACTGGGAAAAAATCAACAGTGTTTTCGTTACAACTAAAGACAATATACATCCAGAACAAGAAGAATACTAGAATAATGGGACTCCAGAAGACTGACTTAGGTGCCACAGAAACTATGAAAAGTTTTTTAAAATGCAATCATAACATGAAAGGCAAACTTATTTAAAGGAAAACAACAAAAAAGAGCTTCAGTGGAAAAGAAATCTTGCATTATTAGAAGGCATATAATTTGTCTAATAAGGCGCAATTTCACTTTGCCACAATTTACATCTTGTTAGCTACTTCACAATAACTACCTGCAAGCCTGGTCTTATTCCTTTGCAAACAGGAGGAGGGCAAACACATTCTGTGGGGTCACTGCACACTCAACCACGTGTCAGCATACTGTAGCTGACATTTGGCAACCTAAACCTTGGACCACATCAGAGAAACTGTTTGTGTCGACATCATCAAAACCAGTTCTCATCGATCCCCAGCATTACTGTTAGGATAGCCTGAAAATATTTTGGCTAAAACATTAATTCCTTTGAATTTTTAACGCTTACAGTGTATTTTGTACATGCCTAAACAAGACCAGAGTGATGAATTTTGCTGTCCAACAGAGGTGGTTTACCTCAGCAAATAATTTCTCACATTAATAACCTTTCTTACAGGAGTTGAGTGACCTTGTATAAACATACACGCTCTTTCTATCAAAAATTAAAACATGTAGCATGATTTGACAATCCATCATTTTCCTTCCTATGAAATAATAGAAAGAAGGCGCAAATCCCAAATGTGTTACATAAATTATGTATGTTGTCTACACACTGCAGAATTCTGAGAACATATGCATTTCCGTAGCTTCTAATTGGGCTTTTTACAGATAAAATGATTCCCACTGGGAAGCAGTTAAAAATAAAGACAGACAGTTGTCCCCACTCCACCATGACTCCAGTCCACCAACAAATCTAAAATAAACCCACAAAGATGGCATCACTTTACAAAACAGAAGAGCTTTTTTAAACTTGTCTTTGGAAGTACAGGAATAGGATCATGTTGCATTTAGTAAAGATGGACATCAAGGGCCTGCAACTGTAGGAAAGATATTGTTATAACACAAATTCTTATTATAAGGCTGAAACTCAGGGTGCATTAATACGAGATGGGATGGCTCTGAGGGTTCAAGAGTGTGAACATAATCCCAAATATTAGTTGGCAATACATACACTTCAATAACAGAGCAAGAACAAAGTACCAAATAAGTTCCTACAATCTAAATACTACTTAACAATATCAGAACTGTTTTGTAAAAGCCCTGTCTGTGTCTGTTCAGAACATTAAATCAACCCAAACATTTAAAGCTAGTAAGCAGAAAATTTTGCTTCCAAAACTAACTCCAGTATTTAAAATAAAGGATCATACACAGCATAAGCAAGATAGGTATCCTACTGATTCCCCTCAATACTCACAGGATCACATAGTACAGGTGAAAAAATGAAGACATTATTTATTTTTTATGAGCACAACCAAAAAGAAAACCACTGAAAAACTGTCCCACGAGATGAATGAAGTTGAACAACAGACTTAAAAGGAAAAAAAGCAAACCATTATTTCAATATTGTTTTATGTTATTGAGACCAAATCACTACTCTTGATCTTAACTAATGTTCCTATCACAAGTTTGCTTTTGTATTTATAATAACACAATGGTAATAACTTTCACTTTCAAGTAATCAAAACCATAATTTGAAATCTAGTATTTTATTCATGATGGTTACTGAAATATATTTTTGTTAACATAATCAAGTCCTTCTGGCTTAAGTCATTCTCAGAGTATCACCCACATAGTTACTAAACCTGACTCGTTCCTTTGGAATAAAGCACACAGGAGAACTCAGTATGTGAAATGTGTGAAAGCAAATGCAAAATAACCCGGGTCATTAGGGCTTATTTATGGCTACTGGATAATTAAGTCCAAAAAGTTTCAGAATAAGAATACAGAAAAGCTTTTTTGTCATACCCCAGATGTCAAGAAGCATTAAAAGCAAACAAGCAAGCCAAATGCCACAGTTTCTTAATATGGTAAGGATATGGAACACGATCCTTTACAAAATTACTTGCATACTAAATTTGGTATTCACTGTTTCAGTAGTGGGTGCAAGATTGTTTTGTAAAAAGCTATAAGAGGAAGAAGAGATGGATAGATAAAGATAGGATTTACAGTCAGAATTGTAAGAAGGACTTCGTAAAACTGAAAATCTCTGGAAAAAAAGCTAAACTTTGGCAAACCACAGAAATCTGTTTCAGCACAGACTCAGTGAAACATCTACAAAAACAAAAGCAAACAACTGCTGTAGTTATGATATTATAATGTGACAAGAGTCTAAAGACTGGATGAGATTCAGTTACCTAAACAGAGATGTCTAATGCCATTTCAAATGCCCCAGAGACTCACTCGTGACAGATTATGAGGTACCTACTGCCTCATAGGGTAGAGAGAATATAGGATTATTAGGTGAACTACACCCTTCTAGAAGAGCAGCATACTTAGGCTATGCCAGGGCACCCCAAACTACACAGGACAATTATATTCAGGAATCTGAATTCCACCTAAAGTATCCATATTTTTATTTCTTACTTTCCTGATACAGGTGGTAGCTAAGAGACTTTGTTATTGTTTCCAGGCATGTAAAATTGCACACACACTTTTTATTTCACCATTATGCACAACCCTTTCTTTTCTACCTGTTCAGCTAATTTATTAGCGCTTTAAAATAATGTCACTGTAACAATTTCTGCTCATGTTCATTCTGTTCTCAGCCTTAATAGGTTTATCCTGCCTATCTTCAGGCAACCAACTCTGGTACCTACATTAACTCAGTTTTTATTCTAGATTATCAGCATGATTTAATCCACCTAATATCTGAACCACCTTCTGCAGTTACCTCTATTTTCCTTTTAACTATCTGTCCTGGTTTGAGCGACACAGGACTAATTTCTCTTCTAATACTTGGGAAGACTGCACTTTTAGACGACTCTAGTGTCTTAATTTGTGAAAATATTTACTTTACAGCCAGCTAGGGTGTGTGGGTTTCAGGATCTCAGTGTTTTTGAGCGAGCCAGGTGCAGGGATGAGAAGGAGTGAGACCTGAGCACTAGACCCAAGATGGCCAAGAGGATTATTTCGTACCATGAATGTCACATTCAATATAAATTAGAAAGTTTGCTGCGAAGCTCTCTCTCCCTTGATGGCTGCCATCCTGAGAACTTCTTGCCCCTGTGCCAGACCCCTGAGGCCTTCCCTTCCTTCCGAAGCCGTAGCACTTGCAGTGTCTCACATTCACTGTCCACAGCTGGGAGTGCACAGCTTCCTACTGATAGAATTGGATGAGTATAATCTTTGCATATTCTGTATTGGTATCAGATCGGTTCTTTATTGCTATTAACGTTAATTACCTAATCTTATTCTATTAAATCTGTTTATATTTCAACTCCTGGGTTTTCTTGTTTTTCGCGATTCTCCTTCCCGAGTGGGGAGGGGTCATTGGGTGATAGAATGATTGTCTAAATGACAATAAATGGTTATGGGTTTCTCGAACTGTAACACTCTCACAGAATTGCTACATTTAGCACTTCACCCAACTACTTAATTTTGGAGGGACCCATAGGTCAGTTCTCAGGTGTGACAAAACTAAAATTCATAGAGATGTGTGGCAATTGTAGCAAGCTGGCTCTTAAAAACATAGAAACACAGAATCATTTAGGTTGGAAAAGACCTTTAAGATGTTTATGTACAATCATTAACCTAGCACTGCCAAGTCGACCACTAAACCATGACCCTAAGCGCCACGTCTACCTGTCTTTTAAACACCTCCAGGGATGGTGACTCAACCACTTCCCTAGGCAGCCTGGTCCAATGCTTGACAACCCTTTCTGTGAACAGACTTTTCCTAACATCCAATCTAAACCTCCCCTGGCACAACTTGAGGCTGTTTCCTCTCATCTTAACACTTGTTACTTGTGAGAAGAGACTGATTGCCACCTTGCTACAACCTCCTTTCAGGTAGTTGCAGAGACCAATAAGGTCTCCCCTGAGCCTCCTTTTCTCCAGACTAAACAACCTCAGTTCCCTCAGCCGCTCCTCATAAGACTTGTGCTCTAGACCCTTCACAAGCTTTGTTGCTTTTCCCTGGACATGCTCCAGCACCTCAATGTCATTCTTGTAGTGAGGGCCCCAAAACTGAGCGCAGTACTTGAGGTGGGGCCTCACCAGTGCTGAGTACAGGGGGACAGTCACTTCCCTAGCCCTGCTCACCACACTATTTCTGATACATGCCAGGATGCCGTTGGCCTTCTTGGCCACCTGGGCACACTGCTGGCTCATACTCAGTTGGCAGTCAACCAACAGCCCCAGGTCCTTTTTTCTACCAGACAGCTTTCCAGCCACACTTCCCCAAGCCTGTAGCATTGCCTGGGATTGTTGTGACCCAAGTGCAGGACCCAGCACTTGGCCTTGTTGAACCTCATACAGTTGGCCTCACCCCATTGATCCAGCCTGTCCAGATCCCTCTGTAGAGCCTCTTTACCTCCATTCTCCTCTCATCTCAGATACACTAAGGGCTGGGTAGCTAATGACAAAAATTACTTTGTGGTTTAGGACTGGAATTGAGAATGAATTGTGAGCATGTCTCCATGCACTACAATTGGACTCAGCTGACTGGGATGGGATGGATACAGTGGCACTCAGAGCACAAAAGGGAGCTCTTGAAGGAAGAAGACCTCAGCCCTGATGTTTTTTTTTATTTTATTCTGCAAAACAGCAGCACAGCTCTCAACTTTAACTTTTTACCCAATTTGTTAGAGTAATTCATTGCTCTACTGCATGATATTTTTCTCAAGTCATTCCAAAAATATGAAGAGACCTGATCCAAAGAAAGAGCCTCCGGAGATTTATCCAGACTAAAAAAAAACCCCAAACATAAATTTAAGACCTTCTCCCCAAAACCCAACAACCCCTCCCACCCCGTACAGGTGTGGGGATATAAGATCAATACTAACCCTGCATTGCACTCTTTTACTGCTTTAGGGCTTTCTGTGCTTATCGAAAAAGCAGATGGTCTATCATATGGAGCACTCTCCCCTTCTTTTGTACTACAGCAAAATCACAAACCTTTCTCTAAGGGCCTGAAGTTTTTGCTCCTGCTCTGTTCTCTTCCTGGTGCCCACAGGAACAGCCAAGAAAGTACAACCATTGTAACTTCCAGTAGAGCAAAAATCACATTTAATTCTGAGGGTTCAGTCTAATTCTCAGAGTTTGTACAATAAACTGACTAGTAAAATATTGTCAAGACTTTGCTCTCAACTTATCTTAATTTTTATACAATCTAGTTGATTAGAATTTATTTAATTAAAACCACATTATCCATTACATCCCCCAAATGCAGTGTTGCTTATTTTTAACAACTTACAGAAAGGTCTTCATTCCTGAAGGAGACAAACTAAAACTGTACTTCAAATTGAAAACAAACAAACAAAAGAACAAGGGAGGCAGGCAAATGCTGGGAACTCAGAAGGGAGCTAGAAGTATTGTGAAAGCAGAGGTGGTAATGAAGCAGAGCAGACTGGAGAGAAGTTGACATTACTGGAAGGTTCTCCCAGACAGCAGGCAAATGTGGGTTTACTGCAGTGGAAGAAGAACGGCAGAACAGGTTGAAAGATATAATTTTGCAATAAACCAGGCTTCATCCTTTCTACCCTTCATGAAATATGTTTTTGCTGAAGTTCTGTTATTTAATGCAAATCCTTCAGACCCCCAAGAAATTCTCCTCATGCACCCACACTGTGTTTTCTGGCTTGAATAAGTTTGTTAGTAGATAAACACTGCTGCTGCCTCATGCTTGAAAAGTTTTGAATGTAATTGACTGTCAATGATATGATGATTTATAATGCAATCTGCTGCTACTTCTGCTGCTGCAGATAACTCTAATTTGCCTCTATTGTATTAGATATGATGAACTTGACAATCATTTTCAATTTTCCTATTTGGCTTTCATTCAGGTTGATGTGGCCAGTAACAGTGAATTTTCATTGTTCTCCCCCGAAAGCAATAAAGGAACAGGAGCTTGTTTTATATGAACCAGTTGGCTGTTTCCAAAAGACTCATTTATTGTGTAATGAAGCTTCTGCCAAGCAAAATATTTAGCAAAAGTGTGGACTGAAAGTTTTGGTTTAAATCTTTATGTTTTATTGAATCAAATACTGGCCCAATTGCACTACATGGAGGAGAAGACAGGTGACAGAGAGAAAAGGAGCCTACAAACATGATGGGCACTGCACCAGCTGGTTAAGATTACACAGTTCCATAATTATGGTCATACTCAGACCTGGAGGCTTTGGCTTCTCTAGGGAAGACAGGTGAAAGAGATTGAGATGTTTATGGTTTCTGTTTTGGGGGAAAAGTAGTAAGGAATGGAAAGAGAAAGTGATAGAAAACACCCCAGTGCACATAAAAAAGAGTTTAAGGACACGCTTCCCAGACAAGCAAGTGCCATTTGACAGCCCTGCAATTTACAGCTGCGCTATCTTGTAAGGCAACTACTCAGGAAGTTAAAATATTTGGTTATTACTAGTCATAGAGATAAGCAAATCAATCTTAAAGTGATACTCATTAGATCACGAAAAGACTTCGTGGCTTTGGATAACCCAGCTTCCAACATCTCAGCTGTATTTTCACTCCTCGTGAAGGAAAGATAATGGCACCTGTACTTGTCCTATCAAGCTTTAGTATGCACAAGCAAAATGTAAGATGTAAAACTGACATATTTACAGTCCACATAACAGCGTCTATTTACAGATTTGCATCTGTTTCCTCACCTAGCAAAGTTTTCATACTTAGTTGCAATGCAGTTGTAATGTCACTCCAGCTGCCACGTGAAAGAATGAGCCAGGTCCTATTCTGCCTCATCCATCACCAAAAAGGACCGGCATCTAAGTTTCAATAAGTAAACTCTATTCTGAGGGTAAGAGATGAGAGACAGATTTGAGATCTCAAGTTTAGTTTGAACAGCTGGCAGTTACAAAAATGATTTTTTGACTTGCAAGCTAAACACATTTAATAGGGAAATCACTGAGAAAGTATAAACATGGAACTCCATGCTGTCATTTTCTCATAGTCACCTTTTTGACTCTAACTGCATTTCAAGAATGCCATGATTTACAGTGTCATGCTTTCTGTCTATGAGCATTAATCCCATTATCATTTATCCACAATAAACTATACTGCTGTAGAGGTTAATTTACTTTCCAAATAATATGAAGGAACTTTTTTAAAAACAAACTTTTCAGAAGCTTAGGCCAAGTTTTGGGGGAAAATTAACTGTTTTTTCTCCTTTTCCCCAATTCAGTCATAACTAGAAATCATGCTTTACACTTCTTACGTACAGTATAAAATACCACCAACAACAGCATAAATAATGTACTTATAAAGTAAGTGGAGTGCACAAATACAAAGACAGAGAGGAACTGACATCGTTTGCTGGGTACTTGTTATAGCAATTCAGGATTCGAGAGCATTAAGTGATTGCTTTTCCCTTGCACAAAAATTTTGAGAATCTATAACTAGACCTTAAGCATACACTTTAAACACTTCTTCAGAAACAGAAAATATTTTTATTAGTTGAATGATATGCATTTGTTTCTTGAAAGGCTTAGGAATTTTTGTTTTTTAAATAATTTGTTCATAAAGCTTGTAGAAGGAACAAAAGATATACCCATCCTTGATCAACTTAGGGGAAAGATGCAAGCATTCCTATAAAGTATCTTCAACAACATGAATTTCTACTGTACAATTAATATACAATCACAACTGAGTGAAGCAAGCTGCATCATTTCACCTTTAATGGATGGAGTTACTGAAGGAGAGATTTTGTTTGGAGACAAATGTGAAACACTGATTACAGATTCTAACATGGAATCAGCTAGAACAGCCAAGAGAGTATTATGATGTGGAAAAATGCCTGCAGTTACATACACATAGGACATGAGGCAACAATTTAACAAGATAAAATCTTTTGCATGTGGCCTGTCTTTCAAATAGAATTTTACTTTTACTCTCCAAGTAGAATTTCAAAGATGTTCTGCCACTTCTGCTTTATTCACACAGAGCGCCATTTACAAATAGAAACTTAGCAGTGATCTGTGTCCGTACACCATGACAGGCTATATGGACTGCACTTCTCTACACCAGGTAAAATGTGTGCTCTGAGTACATACGCACAACAATTTCTCAGTCCTGAAACTCAGTGATCAACTTAAATGCAGAAAAAAACCACCAACTGTCCTCAACAGCCCTTGGAGACAAACGAACAAGAATCGTAACTTCATCTGGCCCATGCACACAGACATAAGGTTTCCTCTTTTTTCCCCAATGAAATAAAAAGAAAAGCTCTTTCCTCCTGTGTAAAAGCAAGCAAATTTTTTTGTTTAGCAAAAATCTTGTTTAGTATAACTGGTTGGCGTCAGTATGTCCCGACTGCTTCAAAATTTAAATGCCTTTCAGTCCTAGAAAGCAGAGGCAAACCAAATAAGAACATTTAACTGAGAACGGAAATGTGAAATTACAATGTAGCAACACTGCAGAAACTTAGCAAAAACTATGTTCCTACAAGTTTGATATCATATACATATTTGCTATTATCTTTAGGAGTTTTTCAGATGATACTTTACTCATACGTTAGTAAAGCTTGAAAAAAAACTCCCGAGATCCAGACTGGTTATGGTTGACATACTAAATTGTAATTCATCCTCTTCTGTCTATCGTGTTATTTCTAAAAAGAGGAAGAAAAAATAAAGACAAGCTTTTTTTGGTGGCTTGTTTAATCTGCTAAAACCTATTCGAGGTAATCCCTGCTCCACAGTGGCTCCCAGTGGGAGATGTAAGCTGGCAGCAATACAAGCATTCCCCCAAAAAACCGCAACTGAGACATCTCTTTTAAAATATACTCGGAGAACAGGGAGCTGAGCTCTTAAGAAAAAAAAAAAAAAAAAAAAAAGAAGTATTTTTCCACATGCAGTTGCCAGTGTGGCACCTCAAGTTAACAACAGAAGATGAGAAATCCCCTGTGCCTTTATGTGATAACATTTAAATGGCAAGTTGTTGAAAAATTTGTTGAAAAATGAGCCACCACACATATATGAGCTGAGCACATGATTCCTCTCTGGAGATGGCCTCTGGGGCTTCAATCTTGTAAAAAATTGCGAATTTTCAGCCTTCTATACTCTAAGCAGCAGATTAAGTTTTAGGAGGTTTGTATATCTTCATCAGGACAGTTACTTAGCCTAAGTGTTTTACTTTCCCTATCATGCCAATGAGATTTATGAATATAAATTTCCAGGCAGAAAAAGGTATTCACTCTTTAAATCAGAAACCCTTTGAAATGTTGTTGCTCTATTCACTGCTTTATCAAACAAACTCAAGAAAAACCACACACAAAACACTGCCTGAACACGTCACGCTGTATACAGCCCCTCTGAACTGTGGTAAGCACTACCTGAATACCGCAACGTGTACAGACCTCAAAAAATGAAGTTATTCTTAGAGCTTCTATGAACACATAAAAGCAATCCAGTGATGAAGGAAGAACTTCCTATCATTTTACAGTGCAGCTTTGCTACTGAAGCAGCAGCATGTAGTTAAAGAATTCAGTTTTTCTAAAGAGATGCTTCCACACGCACACTTTGATGACAGCATCATAAATGTATTCTGATCAAAAAAAAAAAAAAGAAAAAAAAAAAAAGTCCTCACTATTTTTCCTTAATATTATCCTTTCCTTCTCCCCTTCATTGCTACAGAACACAGCCCAACATTTCCAGACCTGACACTTAACGGCTCAGCTCCTGAATCCGCATGGGGTATATTTAACTGTAATTTTTATTCAATTCACTATGGGTGCAGATACTCAGCTTTACACACCAGATCTGAAAGCATTGGTTATAGTTCAGACAAAATTGTGTCACTGGGTGGGAAACCATAATATCAGAACTGGTGAAAGGCTGTGTTCCTTTTAGATTGTACTACATAGCAGAAATAGAAGAAATATTTAAAAGGCATTGAAAGAGAGGTGGTGTGGTGTGGGTTTTTTTTGAGAAACTGAACTGTAAGAGTGAGAGAGAAAAGGGGAATTTAGCTGTCATGCAAAGAGCTGGACTGCCAGCGTTAGAGACAGTTTTCATTTACAGAGAGAACTGCAAGCAGCGAAGAACACTAGCATGCTTATTGCCAGTGAATAGCATAATTTCCCTTTAAAAGTACCTCTGAAAATGAAAAGAAAGTCAATATAGCTGTGATAACTGAACTAATCTTTGCAATCTCCATTCAGGTGACAGAGTAAAATATGTATAGAGGACTTCAAATCTAAATCTTCAGTCTATGTCATTGCAGAGGTTTCTTATTTAATTTAAATATTTGTAGTCATTTGGTTGTTGAACATTTTATTATGAATAAATAGCATTAAATGTATTTCCTGATCTATACCTTTAGAGGGTGTTCTTAGTGTTTCAGTTCTCCGACATCAAATACTTTCTCAAACAGAAATGGCAACGGCATTTGCTAAAGTATGTACTTTGCCAAAATGGCATTTAACCAAAACCAAGTTTCTCCTGTTTCTAAGCTTTGTATTCAACTGGATTTCAGTTCCATACTGGCAGCCCTGTCGCGCAAACCACCTGGAGATGGGGATCACCTGGCTTCTGGTTTTCTTGATGCACAGACAGAAGTCCCAATGCTGATGGAAATTTTGTGGCTGCATGCATTTAAGCATGCCTTAGGGGCCTGATTTACCAAATTACCATGCAGATTAGCATCCAGTCAGGGTGTGCTCCCACGCTTCCTTTCTTTGGGAAGAAATGGGTTAGAAAGGGGGAAAGCCTGGAATATGAAGGTGTTGCATTAGTTGCAGAGCCAGAATGTGATCAGTTGATGTATGCATCCAGCCCTGGGGCTTTGTGTAGCGAAAGCCTCAGGCTCGTTTCCAGGACCTGACCTTGATCTGTGGCTTCTGAGCCCAGTTTTCTAATATGGTGGAAGAACACAAACTTAAAATACAAAATGGATTTAAGAATAAACAAAATGTTTTCTTTAAGTGTCCAGTGTAAAGAGCTATTTTCAGCTTTGTTTAGCGCCGCCCTTTTTTTTTCTTTTTTCCATCTATGCAAAACGCCTTTCTGTTTTTCCTGTTTAGCAATTTGAATTTCAAAATTGTAACCTAAAAGAAAATGCTCTGGATCAAATCCTTCAAACTTGTCAATAACTCTGAATTTTATAAATGACATCAAAAAGAAAAAGAAAAAAAAACAAACAACCCTCTCTTACAGTCACAGGCTTGGTGTTGTATTCTGTTCCGGTAAACGGAGTGTTCCAGTATCCAGTGGGATAATGCTTTTTAATACCAGTAAACATCATAGTAGTTAAACAGAGACAACATTACAATGCTGTCAAAAAATCTCATCACAGAAGTTAATTCATGATGATAATGGGCTTGTGGCACTTTATGGGGAATAATACCAAATTAAACAGAGGGAAGATTTAGGTGCCTATCCATGAGGGTTGCATGTAGAACAGGAAAGGACTGCACAGGTGCAGCTTCACTCTCCACTTAATTGCTGCCTGCCACTGAAAAAGATAATCCTAGTCCTCTTCATCTCCCAGGACTCCTGCAGCCAGGAGATAGTTGGTTCTTACTGATTAGTGGAAAAAAAAAAAACATTTTTTTTTTTCCTTTTAAGGGATACAAGATAAGCAACAGGAAGCACAAGGGCATAAGGGCTGGGAGCATCCGTGTTGGCAGCAGCCTGTAATTGCATCAGATTAGGTATAATGTGATACTATACCCAAGGCCATCTGAAGTTTTAGCACTGCCCATTACATTTTGGTAGACAGAGAAGGGAAGAAGGGAAAGCTCTGCTGTTTATAAGAATTGCTGAACTACATATCCAGATGATGGAATTGAAGATTATGGGAGTCATTTGCTAAACAAGACAGTCAATGCCCCACAAATCCCCCCGTCAACCCAAAGGTTGAGCCTATTATTAGCAGGATCCTAAAGAAAAATGACATTTTAGCAAGCTCAAGGTGTTGGTTTTTTTTAAACACCGAATTTTCTAGTGTGAGAGTACATGGACTCCTAGCGATGCTTCTGTGAATAAAATAGAATTAACCTCCAGTGTATCCCATCTACCAACCAGATGCTGCTCTCTGCGCTGCAATAAAAGTGAGGTTTCAAAATCATTACCATGAATTCTTCCTTCCCACTGTTTAGTCTGAGGCTGCCTCTACTGTTCTGACTTTGAAGACTCATAGATCCCTGTTATAAGTAATAGCTCTATTTACTGGCCCGGGCAATTACTCGTTGTATCTGACCACAGATGGTTTTAGTCAGAAGCTACAAGTACAAACACATCAGGCTTAGCTCTCCTGTTTAAAGCTCCAGTCAGGAGGTCACATATGATACCGGAAAATTCATCCAGGACACTGATAGTAACAGAAAAAGACAGGTAAATAAAGCAACTTCTTTCTCAGTTGCACCTAGAAACTTTCTGGGTATTACCAGCAGCTGTCATGGGTACAGAGATTAGAACCGGTGAAGACTGGCATCGATACTATTATAAAAACTCTTACATTTATTCTTCTCTGGATTAAATGGTAAAGCATGCTCTGGCCATCTCTCTTCCAAACAATGCCAAAAAAAAATGACAGTGGGAAATATTTTAATGTGCAGAATTTATAGTTCTCATTGAAGTTTGTCTTTTTTTTTTTTTTTTTTTAACTCCAGTAGACTGACAGATCTTTCAAGGATTTAGCTTCTAGCAGTCTGTTAAGCTGACAATAGTAAAAGGTTCAGGATGGGGAGGGGTGGGGGGGGGTGAGGGTGAGAATGACAGTAGATAAGGTGAAGAGAAAGGAAAACCAAATATTCTTGCATAATACCTAAAAGATTTTTTTTTTCCCTTTACAGTAAAGTATAGTCTGTGCATCAGTTTCTACACAGAGACTATAAATCCAAGTTATATAGCCACATACCAAATGCACCAAGGGAAGCCACTTCTCTTTTTTCCTTGATAAGGTGTCCCCTTCTGCCGCTACAAGATGAGTAAATTACTCCACCTGTCTAACTGATCCCCAGTATCCAGCCTGACACTGACAATGGCAGTGCACCTGTTAGTGTGATGGACAAGTGATTGGCAGCATGGCATTTGCTGCTTTCTATAATAAGTTGGTTATTATACAACGATGTTGACAATCTAGAAAGACTGCAAATATTAAAGTGTAACTAGGTACAGGTTTGAAAAAGAAAAAAAAAAAAAAAAAAACAGGTTATGGGTGAAATGTGACCCTGAATAAATTTTATGCCAAAGGCTTCTTTCAGTTTGAAAAGAAAAATATCAAATTTTAAGTATGACACTTTTTCTTAGGAGCAAATTATTCTATTTACGTGTAGCCACCAAATGTCATTTCTGAGTTTTCCCATAAACTAAGTACAAGATTGCAAGTCACTGCCTTGATCAGCTTCTCAGGCACATTGCATCTATAAACGTAAAAAGCGTAAGCAGCTGCAGTTACATCCTTTGTAAGAATATGCCTTCTGCAGCCATAGTAAACTACCACTTTGAAGCAACTATTCCTCCTTCGGGTCTCGCTTCCGTACAGGCATTGCTCTGGAGCAAGTGTCACTGTACTGTTTGAGGACAGACAGAAGCTTGCCCAGCTACTGGCAGCTGGAAGTCTGAATGGCTTTGGTATTTAACAGAGTTACCTAGGATGCCAGTCTGCAGGCTACAAAGCTTACTGGCCCACCTTGGAAAAAAGAATATAGCTCCATTCTGGAATTCAGCAACCAATAAGAAAATTTTAGCCAAATGAATGTTTCATTTAAATGCAGCGTCTTGTTTCCAGCTGTTACCAGTATCATGCAGTATAAACCCACCGTAGCAATTAGGCATCTTTGAGGTCACCTCCTCCCTATCATATTTTTCATCCTAAGTTTTAGTAGCGAGGAATTAGTTTCAACTTTGAAATTAAGAATTTTATGCCCGATAGCATTCTTGCTAGCATTAGTTATCGTAGTGGTTGACATCCTTGCTCTTCCCTTAAATGTCTACAAACTTTCCAGGAGTATATGGTTTTTATTATGTCAAACTGTAAAACATGACAGTGCCAAATTGTTACTGTTTTCCATGACAGTGTTTCACCCTGGAGCTGTGATTAAACATAGGCAACTCAAGCAATTTATAAAACCTAAAGATTGTGATGTGACACCCCCAAAACTATAGTTTTCTAATTACATTGTTTACAAAAAAAACTACTTGACTTTCCTTTTCCTTTAACTGTGATATAATAGATGTATAATGATGTAGGTTCTGTTCAGCAAATGACATAGTATATGAATTTTACATGGTGTTCTAATTAAATTGCTAATCCTGGTCCCAATGGCTGCATTTGTCCTAGGAATCTGAACAGCAGCAGGTCACAGCCTTGAACTCTACCACCTATGCATCCGCAGGGTCAAATTGTTCACTAGCCTGTAAACTGCCTACTGTTTGGACTGTGAAAACTTCTTACAAACCCTTAACACAGGTCAAGCTGTCAGGATGGCCTGAGACTGCTCTCCCTGAAGGCAACCTTTTTTGGGGAGGGAGAACAGACAGACAGGGAAGGCGGACAATAAATGTTTAGGTGTACGGCTGTGATCACTGCTGTGACATTTGAAGAAACGGAATTTTCCAAATCCTTGTGTTAAATTCTAATCAAAGCCAACGAATTCTAGAGAAACGGACAACACATGGAGATATGTGCTTTAAATCAACGTTTAAGCTGTAAGCCTTAACTGTCCTTGTCATACCTAGATTGTTTTCAAGAAAGAGAATAAATACATCGTGCAACCCTTCTAAAAACTTCCACATTTAATTTTGAAGTGCACAGCTTGAAGTTTTTCTGCAAAGAGAAGGCTAATTGCCAATTCACGATGTTACTATTAGAAAAATATCTACAAGATTCTAGTCATAAGATCTCCTGAAAGGAAAAATAGTAAAGTTTAGAAATCAAATCACTATACTGCGTGTTCACGTGACACTATTAATAATTAATGTATTTATTAATAGCTGATAAATTAATAATGTCTTAATAAATGTGTAATCCACAGTAATTGATTATCCACAGATCTTATAGGTTTATAAGCATTTAGGTTTATAACCGTGGGTTTCAACCACATATTGCAACTTCTACAGATCTGCATAAAGCCATACATAACACATGGTATTCACAAGTGCAACACGCTCAGAAAATACACTGAAATAGCTTCTAACCCTTTTTAAACATTAGGAGCTATTTCAAATAATTATTTCTTATACATAGCTGTTACTAGAGACATACATATACATACACATACACACAGACATACAGAAATACTTTTTTGTTCTAAATTTAGTGGGGCGAAAGTCACTAAATTAAAAAGAATGCTGAAACAAGCAGTTACACACTCTAAATGACTGCCGCAATGCAAAATTCAGCCTCACAAAGCTTGCATAGTGACTTGAAATCTATCATTTTTTTCCAATCCAAATGCTATTTTTCAATTCAGTGGGCCCCAAGCTTTCCAACAAACTGGATCAATTTGAAGCTACTCATTCAAAAGGGCTTCTTAAATGCCAGTCCTAGAATTCAACATGACAGAAGAGACAAAGAGTCATCTTCATTTCCAGTCACAATCAGCTGTGCGCACAGCCCCACATCAGCGTAGGGCCACTGGACTGTGCTGTAGGCACAAGTCGCTCAGGAAAGAACAAACAGATTTCCATACTTTTTTTTTTTTTCCAAATTGCAACTAGGGCAAGAAAATTAAATAACTTTTTAAAATACAAAGTGGTATTTTTTAATATCGCTTCCTTCGGACAACTCAGCACTATTATACCTGGGTACGAATGGAAGACATGATTGCTTTTTAGCTAAGCAAATGGATATGAGCCCTCCCCACGTATGGGAACACTACCCACTTTCAGTGACTTGCCTTGGTAAGTGCTAAACATGAAGTACTTTAACCTGCATAAGCCTTAACCGTGCCCCGTTGCAATCATACAGCACAAGCATATGCCAGAGATCTTATACCAGAGAACTGGTAACAGTTTGGGAAAGAATGCGGTCTCTGATGGCTGTGAAAAACTGCTACTATGATACCGTGCTTGTGAAGGAGGAGGTGGTAAATGAAAATTCAAGAGACTCTGGAGCAGCTGCTCTGTCTCCAATGCACACCTTTACCCACGTAACCTAACTCTTTGATCTCTCACAGAAATTTGTCTGCCTTATGCTGTTTGCAAGAAGAAGGTACGTCACTGCAGATCCATTTGTATGCCCCTGATTTGTTTCTATACAAATGCTTTAAAAAGAGGAAAATTCGCCGTGCTGGTGAATAGCACAGAAAAAGGAAGAACTAAGTGTAGGAAGCATAGCTCAGGTTTCAATAAAGGCCACAGAAACAGGAAAGTACATTAGGGATTTTTATAGGAATAGTAACAAAACCACAAAAATAGAAGAGATTCTCAGATATTCAGAGGACTGAGAAAGTTCTTTCTGTACTGGTTTGTACATTTACATGAAGATAGTGCAGAACTAGACAGAGAGAGTAGGACAATGGAAGAAGTAAAGGTCTATTCAAAGACTTTTCCTACCTCTAAAAACTGTCAATATAAAGATCTGAGAGACAGAACACAACAGGCATGCTTTCTTTCTTTCTTTTTTTTTTTTTTTTTTTTTTTGGACCAGGTATAACTTTGCTCCCTAGCCATTTTTTTTTTTCTTTTCTTTTCTTTGTGCCATCATCTTCTCATTTGCCGTAACACAAGCTAGCAGCAGAACTGGTATGTCAACTGGATACAGTGCCCCACCTTCAACTCTTACTTCCTTTGAAGCCCAGCAGAATGCTACATCTCATGAGATGGCACCCCATCTGTCCAGGTTTTTGAAGTGCTGAGCTATCCCAGCCAAGCAGACAGCATCCTGGCACACCTCTCAGAGAAGGCTCTCCGCTCTGCTGTGATGCCACAGCATCTCAAGTGTGGAAGGTTAATAGTATGAAAAAATTATGAAATATTTTCATTTCTAGAGAAAGGAAAGATACATTGAGCTGGCCCCAAAACACATTCTGTTCTCACATTTAGCCACTGGTTTATGAACTGTGTCACATAATAAATTAACATTCCTGAAAACAGAACACCTGTCTTGCCCTTTTGAAGCTCAGTTGCATCCAAACAAATGAGGGCATGTGATAGGTGTCCTTTCCACAGTACAAAAAAGGCTATAGGTTTTTTTCACAGCCAGTTCTGCTGTGTTGTTTTGTTTGCTTTTTATTTTCCCCTTTTACAATGTTTCTGATTGATAGTTCTATCAAATCTGTGGTAGTAACTAACTGGCAAACAATGCTCCAGTGGAAAAATACAACATAATTTAATACAGGTGAAAATAGAGTTCTACAGAAGTTTTTCTAAAAATGCACAAACCAACCATGGTGTATGGGCATCTTTTAAACCTAACTACCTAATTTTCTAATAGGATTATATGGCCAGACAATACACTGACTGTGCTAGGTATGGTACTCGGGTATTATTTCCACTAGCAGATATTCAGTTCAACAGAGAAAGCCACTGAAATTATTATCCAAGACTATGCCTACCTATGTATTAAACAAATATAAAATTTAGTCATGTACAGTAGGCAATCTGGATGTGGCTCATAACATTCTAGGTTTTGTAAAATGTTTAGAAACAGATTATTTCAAAATGTTACATCCTACTAACTCCACAGAGTTTTTTTTTGTAAGGCCATCCTGAACTGTCACAATGTGAAGACTGAATCATCAACAATATCGCCTTGTCCTCTGTTTGTGTTGAACATGTGATGGGTATCTCTGAAAGCCACCCACTGTGCATGTTGCGATATATATTTTGCAAAACAGTATCATTTTTTTCCAGAGAAGATAAGACGTAGTAGTATTATTTTCTTATAGGCATGCTTTTGTCATATTCTTTTTGCCTCACAGCCTGTATAACACACCCAGCTACCAACTAGGTTACATTAGTAATTTGATAGACCCGGCATCCGTCAAGATTTCAGTCGAGAAATCTATTAAATCTACTGAAAATGAGTCTTTTGACAAGTCATGCTATACTCCTAGTAACAGTTCTACCCTTTTGTCATAATAGGTCTCTTAGCACCATCATACAATTATGAAATCATTAAGATACAGTCCCTCTTCTTTAAAGGGTAAGAAAGATCAGAAAAAAAACACAACTTCCCTAGTAGAGGAGTATATTCTAAATAAAATCATGCTGTACCAAAACCACATTCTACAGCTAGGAAAGGTCCTTCTACTGGCCATTGCTATAATTTACAGCAGAGAATCGGAGTTAGCATATACTATGTCCCTGTACTCTTTTCTTTATCCTGAATCAGAAGATTCATTTTATTTTTTTCTCTTCACTGACAATCTCAAAGCCAGTGCTAATCAATTGTAAACTATGATAGCTGCTAGAATGCAAGAAAACTCTTGTCATCTTAAAGGCTCTATAGATATTTTTGAAGCCTGGATGTAGCTTTAAATTTTAACCCTAGAATCAGCATTGAAATCAGAGTATACTGATTAAAAAATCTCCTGAACCAAGAAGTATCTTACCGACTTCATTAGATTTTGAATCTGGACCTTGAAGACTGGTACAAGACAACATGACCAGTGAAAGTCTCATTGCATACAGTCCTAAACATTGTATTATTCAAAACCTTTCTCTGCACAGGGGTGATCCAGAGCTTTTCTGTGAAGCAAAGAACAGGTACATACCACACTAAGATCAAGCAGATAAAGCCTTAAAATTTTGCTTCATGTTTATAAGAGAAGTAGTTAAGGAAATACACCTCCTTGCTGTTCAGGATCTTCAAGCAAACATTTAACAACCTCCCCAAACATTATGATCCTGCATTTAGCATTATTAAGCCAAATGCCTGTGAAGGCTCATTCACATAGTCCCATTCAAAAAAAAAAAATCATCAGTGGACTGAACCTACAATATTACAAAGTCTTTTTCTAATTATGAGCAAATATTATTGTCCCCCAAACTCCCCTAAAAATAACTAAATATGAGAGAGAAAAAGAAAGATGCAAGCTTTCTATGCGTTTCTTAGTGACATCAGTTGTCCTGGTCTTTCCCTTCAACTACACGTCTTTCCCTCGAAAAAAGGGTGAAGTGACGGATTTTGCATTCAGAAGCACAGATACACTATGTTCTTTTACTTTACTCATAAATGCCTACAATGATGCAGAGAAAGAATGACAAGGGAAGGCTTATCATTAATTGCGGGCATTGTGCCAGTTGACTCCCTCAATACAATGCCTTCTCAGAATCTGAGGAAAATGAAATATGTAAAAGAGAAGATCAGAAAGCCTAGAAAATCTTCATGCAAGTATTAAAATGAGAGGCAAATCAGACGAGTGTGTGTGTGTGTTCTTGAGAAATTCTACCCCACAAAAAGAATAGGAAATTAATTAATTGCACAAGAAATACTGTGTGCATACATTATGCTTTTCTTCCACTGACAAAAGAAATACAGACACAAACATTTTTACATTGCAAATGTACTTCCTAGGTCAAGTTAAGTCTTTATAAATAAAAATTGATCTTCAACATTGCTAATTAAAAAACATTTCTGAGGGATATTCAGACATTTAATCTAGGAATCACAGTATTTATGATATGTTGTGCATGTCATAGTACCTAAGTTTTAATACTGATTTAAGATTTAATGTTAAAAGACTGGCCACTATTCTTAGTTTTCAACACTGCTCAGAATACTAGTAAAAACTGAACTGTCATTTCTATAAAAAAAAAAACAACCACAAAGTCACACTGGATTGATTTGCTTTAAATATTTGGGGATGTCATCATTTAGCTGAACAACAGTTTTTATCCAGTAAGTTCTCCCTGCACACTTTAAATGCGTAGCTCAGTGTGACAGAGGAAACACAACATTCAGAACAAGTCATTCATATGTGACAACATAAATGATTCTTTCAAATGTGTTGATGAAAAACATATTTCTATTTGTTTGAGGTATCACACATCATAGTAGAGAATCCTTTAGACTGAGTCCATTCATCAAAACCAAGTGACTATGTTAGCAGATGAGTTACTGGAACACTATGCGGTTCTTTTTTCAATAGCAAAATTGACTATATTCAGAGGTTAAAATGTAAATAGTAGAAATTGAAATGTGACATGAGTAGTATCATTGCAATAGGATAGAAAAAGGCAATAAATGAATAATCATCAAGTCTTTCTCCTAAATGGACTCCTATTGAAAGTTTCCAATGAAACTTCAGAGTAGCACAAAACTTATCTCACATCTGTTCATATTCACCAGTTTCCCAGCTGAATCCGGTACATTATAAGAGAAAGTTAGAATTCATTATTTAAGACAAAATTTGGTTTTGTTTTGTGTTTTTTAAAGAAAACAAGAACTCTTCAGTTAATATTAAGCTCAATTTAATCCTTAATGTAAGACTTTCACAATCCCTTAAAAATAAAAATGTGATTTAAAAGGAAAAAAAAAAAAAAACAAAAAACAAAAAACAAGCCCCAACTCAACAGCTGTATGCACTTTTAATCTTCAGGAAAGCATATGTTCTGAGACTCATGTTTGTTTTTAAAACATCTGTAGGCATTTTATAAAAAATTACATTCTGCAAAAAACAACATATTGCAATCATATATCTTACACATTTGTATTCTCATCTTATTCACACCACACCAATACTTCATCTAATACTGATATAAAGTATGCACCACCTACAAGTTATTAACACAATTAGAATACATCTTTTTTACTTGACAACACTTTCATTTGTAAGAAGAAATAGCATTATTTTAACTAAATCCTTATTTCATACCACAAACCATATACTTTTGTTTTTTTTTAATTGCAACTGGGAACAGAAAGTAGAAAGCCACATAGTTCCCATTTGAACATCAGGTGAGGATGATGTGTATTTACAAGAAAGTACCTGTTAAAGATATTACTTCTTTCTCTTTCTATCCTAACTTCAGTATAACAGTTCTTAATGCATTTGGCATACACACCTATCAATTGATCAATGCCTATTGAGTTATGTAGCCAAGTCTGGGAAAACCATGTGATAATCAAATCTCTCTATCTAAGGGTATATTTTGAGTCTTTCTACTATCGTCTGAACTCTCATGCTCTTCGGCATTCAGCTTAATTACACAGATGTTTTCACAGATGAATACTGACTATAGCAGCTACTCGTGCATGGAGTAGCAGGCTGCTGACAGGTGGCTGTACCATACTCTCCATTCTTACAGAGTAAAGCACAATGCACTTCACAGGCTGGAAAGTCAGTGATACAAATCTCTCTTGCACTCTGGTGAGACTTTTTGCTAACTACAGTAACACTGCTTGCAAACCAGACATTTTTACACTTACAGCCCCCCCCCCTCCTTTCCTCCACTCCACAACACAGAAGTAACGCTTTGTAATTCATGCACTGCTTCCAACAGAGGAGCAGCGGCTTCCACTGACTCACCTTGCGAGAGGTTGCTCACGTGCCGGTGGGAAATGAAAATTAATTCCTGCAGATACACTGCACCAGGTGGCTCAACTATTTTTTCCTGGATAGGATGGAGGTGGGAAGGGAAATGGGAATACACGTCTGCAATAGAGACAGGTCTGCACCAGAGAGGTAGGAACAGCATCACTTAAGGCAGGGGTCTATTTTTGCTGTTGCAGTTCCCAAGTCAATCAGATCCAAGGAAGAACACAGGTTGTTTCTTTACATGTTAAGTAGGGCACACAGATCCTGTCTAGTAACGACTAATCTATACTTTCTGTGCCTCCCTCAGAGAATCTCTCCCTTAAACTATGCTTCAAAATAACCCAGAGTTATTACTGATACTACAGAACTGCAAACTGAGGCACAAAAAGATCAATTAGAAGATCAGAAGGGTGGTCTGGGTGTTCAGAAATCCAAACACTTAATGTTCACCCATGTGTCTCTACAGGCCTGAGATATGGACCCATATTTCTTAGGCTTTCTCAGGTGCAAAATAAAGTATTTCCAAATTATACATCTTTTAAATCAGGATAGAAGACACTGCAAAAGCCTGCAGTGCCAAAGTCCATTCCATCTCTGCATATATTATTAATTATTATTACCCTCCTAGAAAGAAATGAACTGGGCTTCTAATCCAAACGTGTCTAGCAAATGTTCAAAAGTTTCTGTCAAGATGAGTTAGTCTTAGAATTTTATCTCTCTGATGGCTATTAAACCTGACTATAAAAATGTTAAGATGTTATTCTTGGAGCAGAAGTTAAAGACAACACACTCAAGTGACAAGGTCAAGTTTTATGAGACAAAGAGGATGAACGTACGCAAGGTCCAGATTCCCAGCTGAACGTGAACAGTCAGAATTGGTTCAGAGGGAGATCTAAAACAAGCTCCTCCTCTATTATTGATGAAAAACAGATTTCCATCCTCACTTCAGTAAGGCAGAATAAATACCTGGATGGTACATGCCTATTATGCTAACTCAGTCTTGTCTCTTTGCTGTCTAATCAGCATGATAATGTATGCAACTCCTCAAGCAGCCATGCTGTAAATATGTGACTCAATGACTACAAGGGCAAAGTTATGAAATCAAATCAGAAATTTAATTTAAGAAAGGCTACTTTCTCTTTTTTTTTTTTTTTTTTTAATTTATACCTTCTACCATCATTTAGCAAGTACAGAGCAATGATGTTGGTCAAAATGCAAAAGCTGAGTGTGAATTCATGTGAATAAGAAGATTAATTTCTCCATCTTACTCAAAATATGAACAACATATTTTAAGCCTCACTAAAAGTTAATAAAAAAAATATATAATTCCAACAGTATAGGTTCACTGCCCAAAGTCACTACATCTGTTGTGTAACTGCCTTGAGCTTTGCCATGCAGTTGCAGAGCCAGATTGAGCATGCCCAGCAATATGTTCAGCAAGCGATGGATTTCAGCTGTTTCTTGTCCTTATGTATATACCTGTTTTGACAATGCTCTAATATGAAGAACATTGCTGTCAGAAGCAATCTTTTTGCAACTATTATGCACAGCCTTTCAGAAAACCATGCAGAAGAGCTAAGGAAGTTACTGGCTTTAGGAAACATTGTCTTAAGCTTTAATCAAACCCTTACCTGTGTTTACCATGTGAAATGCTGAGTAATAAATCCTTCCAAGATAACACTTCCCACTCATGACCTAATGTGCAAGGGGAAAGTATGGGTTTATATACACAGTCATTTGCTTTATTAGAAACCAGTACTGACAGCCCTTTGAGAACGTTAATACCTGGTGATATTTTCTGCTTTTTAATACTAAAATGAAGACCTCAGTTTTAATACATGCAACAGTGTTGTCATTACTGTAAAAGCAGATTTGTGTTATTCAGACTTTATGCTGTTTTCACAGTAGCTCTGGTTACATGAATTCTAATTATCTTCAGCAGAAAAAAAGTGGAAAATTCTTGGAGTCATGAATTTCTATCATGTAACAGTTTCTTCTTTGCAACTAACACACAGAGATGATAGAGAAGATATTGTTTCCCCTTCCAGAAAGAAAATAATTATTTACATGGAATTTACTGCAACAAAAAAATGTGTATTTGTTTAAGAGATCTTACTGGTTAACAACAAATGAGGTCTCACAAGCTTTCAGTCTGATAAAAAATGAGATAATATTTTTTGCAAAGCAGCCAACAGCTAAAGAGGGAAAAAGATATTATAGATAAAAAGTCATAAAAGCATACAGTTCATCTCCAGAAGCAGTTGGAGCTAAGACTCTACCCCAGCAATAGCTCAGTCACATGCTTTGTGCTCTGCAAGGAATAAAGGTGACTATTTGCAGCTCCTGAACCAAAGCATGCAGTTTTGTTAAGCAACAGGTTGACAATCCTGGGGGGTTGTTATATATATATATATTTATAAACAGTAAGCCTATTCCACTATCTGAAAAAAACTCTTCAAAAGATAGTTCCTCCAGCTCCCACCTATGTGAATGTCATTACACGACTATGGTTTAAGATTTAAGTATATCTGTTCCAAAAATAATCTATCTTTATCTTGAAGCATCTCAACCTACTAACCATAAATTTCTAGAAATAAATTGTTCTGACATCCTGCCCTAAAAAGGGTGGAGAGTAACAGATGAGGTAGCACAGCAATATAAAAGCTTTCCTCACTTTTCCTTCATAGAATTTATGGCTTTTCTACCCACTGTCACTTGGACGACTCCTCTTTTTCCCAGTATGTGTACTAGTCTTTTCCCTGATAAACCATTTACATGACTATTGACTATCACCTTTTATTATTACTGGATTATTATGTCAGGAACGGGATTCCAGACAAGGAAAAAAGTTGGGAGGGTTGTTTTTTTCACTTTTGTTCATCTGTTGTTACATCACAGTAAATGAAATACTGTCACTTTAGAAGGAACTTGGGCAGTGCAGGATGGATTTTGGGAACTTTAGGAACCATAATACTAAATGGGTAGTTACCTGCTAAAAATGACTTAATAATCCCTCTGAAAGCACCAGCCCTGATTTACAAAAAAACTCTGTTTACCAGATTGGGTATTAGCTTAATCTGTATTTCTGGTTTTAAACTGTTCTGTTTAAACTTCTAGGGTTCACATTACTCAAACATGAACCTTTCACTGAAGAAATTATGCCCCCACACAGACCAGTTCTGATCTTACTTAAAAGGCAGCAGGTGACAAAAATCCAGTAGATTACTAATGTACTAATTGTAGATTACTAACCTCTCATGAGAAAGACAAGAATAAGATTTCTGGCTCCAGTGTGCCAGAACGACACTGCGCTCAATATTTAATATTCAGTACTTGCTCAGCTTCTGACTTCCACAGACAACTAAAACATCTCTATCTTCAAAGCTGTGTTTTGAAATGTACTTAAAGTAGTTAATTAATCAAGCTAATGAGTGAGAAAAGAAGTTTAAAAAGTGTGCTCTAAAGAAGAGATAAACTGGTCAAGAAGAAATATAAGTACACATTTCAAGTGTAAGCACCTTGTCATACTGGTGCACTTGTGGTAGTTAGATAGCAACAGTCATAACTCCTATTTTCTACCTCACTGGAGTTTCTGCTACCAGCAGCAGCAGAAAAGGATTCAAATCTTCGTGACTTATTTCTTTGAGAAACTGCATCAGTGTCCCATTATGAACAGACGCAAATTAATGAACCCCACATTCCCAAGTTTTTACCCATCGACAGCTGCTTACAGGAAAGCCTGTAAAAGAGTGAATGTCTGTGTTAAGGCATTCCTATAAAATATTTAATATGTTCCATCAGTTCCATTTCTTGTGTCTTCTCTGTCTCCTGTCTCACTCAAATTTTTGCTCTTCTACCTTCTCCTTCCTCCTCAGACTAGGTTTCCAAGATTTCAAAAACTTGCTGAAACATCAAGGGTCAAACTGAGGCAAGCACGGTCGGACAGAAAATAATTTTTACTACACTCCAGAAAGTCCCCAGACCACATGCTGGGTGCTCATGCTTACACAACTGTGGAATAGCACAATGCGTGGATTTTGGATGAAGTGGTGGATTCCAGTTAAAACAAGCAAACACACACTTCTCCATTTTCTTCCTATTCAAATCCATAGTGGAATATCTGTCTCTAAAAACTTAACAAATGAGAAAAGTTTCCCCGAATGCCAGCCTCTTCTGATAAAATTATTACATTTAAAAGTGGCTACATTAAAATGACAAAGGAATGAATTATGTCGGTGGAATCTAAAATAAACACGGTTTAGATTATGTGGTGGGGAGATGAGAGCCTGCTTGAAATGCATCCTCCTCTCATCTAAGGAAAACAAGCAGTTTAGGACTTTCGCCATACTTCTGTGTCTTCATAAATCTTATGCTAGACTCATCATCTAATGATGATATGAGTCAGTTTATAACAGTATGTTTGAATGCTGTTGGTCTAAGGTTTACAGCATACATGTAAGGCAGGAGAGAAAGTTTCATTCCATTGTTCAGTGCTGGAGATCTCATTGTTCATAAAAAACAATAAACTGTGGCAACTTGCGATGTTTAACCACTTAGGTTTCTGTTCTATAAGAGAAAACAGAAGCTGGCATGAGCTTGCAAGCAAAGCAGTCTTCTACCATTGTCAAATTAAATAAAATATGAACTTTAAAGACACTTTAGTGCTCCAGTTTCAAAATGAATTGTTACTCTTTTTTGTAGCACTGCTAGAGAAGCAGGTTCTGCTGGATATTCATCCTGACTAGTCTTAAAAGTTGAAACTCCAGATAGGCCTATCTTCATTTAACCTATAAATATAAATCTGTTTCATTTTATGTAAAATCTAACTCTAATCCAGAAGGGAGAATAAATGTGTCAAACCGGAATTTATTAAGGAAAGGAGTAGAAACGGTATCCTGTTTTTTAAAGAAAGTTTCTCTTTGTCAAGATAGAGGCACCACACTTGTAACAGTTGTAAACAACATATATCGTATGTTTTCTTCTGCACTTCCATAGTGGAGAATTTAATTTACCCTCTGAGAAATAAGTTCATGTATATTTAAAGAAAAAAAAAAAAAAAACAACAAAAACCCAAAAGAACAAAAAAACAAGTGCTCAAACTATGCAGTATTTTACAGTTTATAAATCCTTGATCTTAAAAATCTACAATTTTCCTTACAACCAGCACTTCAGATAACCTACTTATTAAAAAAAAAAAAAAAAATCAATCATAGCAAAAGGGGTCATTGCAGTAGAGGGAGCAGACTATGGAGGATCAGAGGCAGGAGACCACTTGCAAAAAGAGCATTCTGGGATAACCTTCTTCTTGTCCTGACATGTGTTTAACCCTTAGCTACTGCAGATTGTGAGTTATACTGCTGTGAATGTTTCATTTATGCGGACCATGTGAAAATATAATTAGGCTATTTTCTCTGATGGGATACTGATCGCTGTATACTTTCAGAATCCAGACACTTAATTTAACTCCTTGGGCAGAAATACTGTCAATGTGTTCAGATATACAACATGAGAGAAGGACCAGGGATGCTTTTGGTGCAGTAAAACTCTCACACTACTGTATAAAGTGGCACACTGAGGCCTGGGTGACAGAGATCAGATTCTGTTATTTTGCAAATTCAGTAATAGCTGAAGTTGCTTTGGTACCATAGCCACAGAGAAAAAAAAAAAAAAAAAAAAAAAAGGAAAAGATAGATAGACAGATAGATAGATGGACGTGCAGCTATATTTCAAATTTAAGTTTCACCTAAACACTGTTTGCTATGCATGCTTCCTAGATATGCAGAGTCAGAGAAAAACCCAATTTTTGTTTTGTTTATGTAAAACACATTTTTCCTAGTATGAGGTGGCCGAAATTTTTAGACAGAAATATCTATTCCTTATAGATAGCTGAAACATTTAGATAGGAACACCTATTCCTCACTGAAAAAGGGTGAGATTTTCAGATTAACTAATTAAGAAATCTTTTACTCAAGAGATGAAAAGCACAAGTGAAATACTGTTTTTTGCTAAAATTCAAAAAATATTCAGGATACTCATTAAATACTAAACAATGTAGATATATTTGAGAGACAAAATCTGATGAAAAATCATCAAAATGTGTAGAATGATACAGTTATGAATATACTGATATTTTTAAGATTTAGGAATAAATCTTAACTGATGCCTTAGTGAAAAGTTCTTATACTGTGCAGTGTACCTGCTAGCTCAAAAGGAACTCTGTATGTGAGAAGAAAAAAAAGCAATAAAGAAGGTTGAGAGATTAAAGCCAACCACTTTACAAGTCTGGAATATTTATCTATTTATTCTATCTTTAATTCATTTGACCAGCTTCTTTCTGTCTGGCCCATTTGGTATACACTTTCGGTCTGACCTTACTGTCTGGGGATCATCTCAAAATGACAACTGAAAACACAGCATGATACGCGGTATGCATGTCCTAGCTTACTACCCCTAGAAGAAAACAATAAAATAAATAAATAGTGAAGAAACATGGGGAGGCAAGATCCCCTCATAACCACTTTTAAAGCAGAAAAGAATAAAATAGTGACATTTTCTGTGTCTCATTAGAGAAACCTATATATTAAAAAGATATGTACTTATGTCACATCCACGCACATAACTGACTACTTCACTTCTTGTTAAATGAACTGCATACCTAAGGATAAGATTCTCCACTAGCAACATGCACAGACCATTACACCTCTACAAAGCCAAAGAAGCTTTTGAAAAAAATCCAATGTGTATACAGTACAGCTACACTGATACGTACTTTGTCATGGAGATGTTAATGATGACCTGTAATAGTTTCACTGACATTCATTTATAATCCTCTTCCATCTATTTGCCAAACAAACTTCCAGCATTAGTATTATATGAAAGTATTTTTTATCAGTATAAAGTTAAAAAGTCATTCTTGTTGGAAAAAATGACCACCCTTGTCTGTTTTACTGCTGTCTATAGTTGCCATTTGCTTTACTAAGAGCTGTAAAAAACAGATTTCTGCTGTACAGCAAGAAGGATGCTGCTATTACCTGAGAGCTGTAAACCATGTAGCACCGCTGCTTAGAAAAGAACTACATATTTCAGTAGGGAACCAAGAGAAAATTACAACCAAGAGAAAATTACAATTTGTTTAGAGATTGCCGATGCTTGAGTAAGGACAGTGTTTTGTTTCGCTTTGCTATTTTAAGAGCAAGTCCTGTATCTATTTATAGATTATCTCACCTTTAAATAAGTGACCCCATTTCTTCTTTGGTTGGTTATTCTTTTAACCATTCTTTTGCACTGCTTGTTTTAAATAGTTATTTTTTCTTTTTTTTTTCTTTTTTTTTTTAAATACACAAGTAAAACTCATTTGGGTCATATCTGTTAGGCTTTTTTAAAAAGAAAAAGAAATCAAAGAAAAATAATTTGCTCATATATAACACAGCTAACCATACACTATTAGAATACAGATTGAATGTGTACATACATGCATCTTAATTGGTCTAGCAGATTCCCAAACTGTTCCTTTACAGCTGTTGAAGAAATAAAATAAATTAGTCACAAAGCTTTATCTGAACAATTAGAGTAGGTTTGCCCTGTCTCTTCTGCTGCCTATTTTGAGTCATTCTCTTGTTTTAGGTCTGATCTTCCCAGCCAGAGAGCTGAGAGAGATTCATTAAACATGGCATAGGTGATTTCTAAAACATCCCTGTAGCTACTGACAACCATTTTCCATCTAAGGACTGCTCCCTATCCAAATTTTCAATTTCCTCAGGAGCACATTTTCATAATCAGCCCTTTCATCCCTCTTTAAACTGGCCGTCTCACTGTCTGCTACTAAAAAAACTGTGCAGTTCCAACCCAAACAGTAATACTGGGGCACAGGTAAGTGAAAATTTGAAGCCACACGCTCCTCTCATACACAGGCAGAAAGCTTCACTGATCACCTCAAAATCTGACCCTGACTTTCATTAGCTAACCTGCTGTCCCAGGGAATGAGGTGATCCGTGAAACATCTCCTTAAACATTGCATTGTACCCCTTGAAGCATTGCATTGCGGGGATTTGCGCCCTGTAACAAACTTTTTTCCTTACTCTCCAGGCCAACATTCACAACAGGTCATTTTGGCACACGTAGCTTTCCCAAGACACTAAAAAACATGCCCGCAAGTGCAACCTTTTTCTTTCTTTCGAAATCGTCCTTACAGAACATGGGAAACTGGGCACTGACGACTCTTGGGGAAAAGATGAATTTCTTACTACGCTACCTAAGAGATCTTAATAACACTAAGCCTGCCCATTTATGCAAATAACAGATTAACAAGATTTCAAAAAAATGGTAAAACTTTTTCGGCAAACCATGCAAGCACAGTTTGGCTAAAAAAGAAGTTATTTTACAGCACAGTCAGAGATCACAGACACGAAAGCATTTTATTCTGATCAATACTGATATAGTCCTCAGAACCACAGCAGAAAGCACTCAACCAGAGTCAGCTATCACCCGAAGAAATCTGACCTCCAGGGCTGGGATCCTATCATGTTTGAGACCCAGTCACAACCAAACAAAATATTGTTCACTTACAAATTAAACACTGCCATCCTCAAAGCTGCCTTCTCAGGAAAGGGGTGAATGAATTAGCAAGCAGAGTAACTTCAAAGAGTCCTTTATAGAGAAGACATATGTAAATATCAGTGCTTTGATCAACAGTGTCCATCACCTGTCTTTCTCCCAACACAGTTCTACTATTTGTCATTAAAAAAAAAAAATACAATCAATTATAGAATAGGCATCTGCTCTAAATATTGATTATTGGGTTGAAATACACCTGGCAAGCTTTTGAAATTTGCATTCCCTAAAGAATGCACTACAACTTTAGGTGGAAACACAGTTTGTCTTCAACAACTTCTTATACTGAAGGAGCTTCATGGGAATTAGCCCATCTTTATTTTTAAAATTACAGATGTTATTCATAATGTTACTGAAGAGTTAAAACTTCATGTTATAGGTTACTTTCCACATATCTGGATCCATCTCTTCACAGTTCATAGAAAAAAGACCGCTATATATAGACAACGTTATAATCAAGGAAAAAAAAAAAAACAAAAAAAAAACAACCCAAACCAAAACAACCCCCCCAAAAATAACCAACCATCATCCCAACACACCACCACCCCCCCCCAAAAAAAAAAAGCAGGACTAATATTTGAGAAAACCGGTTTCTTTTCTAGACTCTGCTAACTCTATAGCCTTCCACCTCTCTGGGACTGTTTCCAGCCACACTACACGGAGTCCAAACTGATTTAAGGATTCTAGCTGATAAGAGAATAGTTTACTCTCACACCATTCTGCAATGTGGCATGCAATGAAGGGGATGCGTGAAAGCACTTCCTCTAATGTCAGGCCACATTTTTAGAGCCGTTTCACCTAGAAAAGTAGAAAAGAGGGTCTTGAGCTCTGCAAGTGATGGAAAGCACAGGTTTACTGTTCAACACAAGACAGCACATAGACCCTAACTTAGCCCTTATCTCCACCAGGTACAGCACATGCCTAGGAGGAGGCAATAAATCAGATGCATGACCAGTGCTAATTCAGGCACCATTGACTCAGAGGTTATGCCATATTCTCCTGCTCCACCTCCAGGATGAGGTCTCAAGCCATCACTGAGGCAGACTGTACGGAAAGAGAAAAACTGTTGTCTGATTGCGTAGAAACTTCCCAAGAGAAATGTCTTCTTCAAGGAGAAAGAGGGTTTCTCAGGGGAATTTACGGGCATAGCAGCATACCCTGTCCAGCATGGGTATCCTATATCTACCATGAAAGCCAGATTTGCTACTGTCTTGATCATTGTGTAGTGATCTGTACCTGGATAAAATGAGCATAAAATGCTGTTTTCTTCTAGCTCAGTAGCATTTTTACACTCACTTTACACCACAGTAAACAATTACACACATTGCAAGGCCGTGAAAGTCAGGTTTGAAAGGCGTTACTTTTTACCTGTCCTTTGCCATTTCTCAGCAGAGCACAAGTATAAAAATGTTTCCAACTGCCTCCAGTAAGAGGCGGCTCCATCTGAGAATTTCAAAGCATTTTGCAAGCAATCAATTCCCTCCACATCCACACAAAACAAAACAAAACAAAACAAAAAACCACACCCCATATTACTATATAGTTAAGTGAATCTAGATAAAAAAAAGTTACCTAAGATCAAGGATAAGTCAATTGAAGAAACTTGTATGTCTCCAGGAGACCTCATTCCTACTCCCCTGCCCCAACCCTTAAGCCACTCCTGCACTTTGCAATAGTATTATCAGTAAAGGACCTCATTTAATTTTCTATATATTTCAGTTGGTCCATCTCTCCTTTTCCTTTTCCCCAGGCCCTAGAAAAGAGACATTAATCTTCCTCTGATATAAACATCTGTTTTTCTGACATGCTGACATATAGATATGGGCAGCATAGAGGAAACAGTCTAGGAAGTTCCTGGAGTGTGTGGAAGACGACTTCCTGACACAGCTGGTGAGGTATCCAAGTAGGAAATGCCCCCTGCTGGACCTGTTCTTTGTGAACAGAGAAGGACTTGTGGGTGATGTGGTAGTTGGAGGCTGTATTGGGCATAGAGACCACAAAATGATAGATTCTTGGAGAAGTAAGGAGGGCAGTCAGCAGAAATGTCACCTTGCACTTCCAGAGGGAAGACTTTGGCCTGCTTAGGAGCCTGGTAGACAGAGTCCTTGGGAGGCAATCCTAGAGGGCAAAGGAGTCCAGGAAGGTAAGACATTCTTCAAAAAAGATATCCTAAAGGTGCAAGAGCAGACCGTCCCCATTTGCCAAAAGACGAGCTGGCAGGGAAGAAGACCAGCCTGGCCAAACAGACAGCTTTGGCTGGAACTCAGGGGAAAAAAGAGTTTATGACCTTTGGAAGAAGAGGCAGGCAACTCAGAAGGACTACAAGGAGGTTGTGAGGTCAGGGAGAAAATTAGAAAGGCCAAAGCCCAACTAGAACTTAATCCGGCTACTGCCATAAAAGACAATAAAAAAATGTTTCTATAAATATTACCAACAAAAGGAGGGCTAAGCAGAATCTCCATGTTCTATTTGATGTGGGGAGAAAGATAGTGCCAAAAGATGAGTAAAAGGCTGAAGAACTTAATGCCCCCTTTGCCTCAGTCTTTATAGAAAGACCAGTTGTTCCCCAGATACTCAACCCCTGAGCTGGAAGACAGGGATGGGGAGCAGAATGAAGCACCATAATCCAAGGGAAAATGGTTAGTGACCTGCTACATCACTTAGACATACACAAGTCTCTGGGGCGAGATGGAATTCACCCAAGGGTACCGAGGGAGATTGCAGAAGTGCTCACCAAGCCACTTTACATCATTTATCAGGAGTCCTGGCTAACTGGGGAGGTCCCAGTTGACTGGAGGTTAGCAAATGTGACATCTTCAAGTAGGCCCTGAGGAGGATCTGGGGAACTAAAAGCCTGTCAGTCTGACCTAGGTGCTAAGGAAGGTTATATAGCAGGTCATCTTGAGTGCCATCACACGGCATGTACAGGACAATGAGGCAATCGGGCCCAATCAACGTGGGTTTATGAAAGGCAGGTCCTGCTTGACTACCCTTATCTCCTTCTATGACAAGGCGACGCACTGAGTGGATGAGGGAAAGGATGTGGATGTCATCTACCTAGACTTTAGTAAGCCTTTGACACCATTTTCCACAGCATTCTCCTGGAGAAATTGGCTGCTCATGGCTTGGACATGCGTACACTTCACTGGGTATAAAACTGACTGGATGGCTGGGCCCAAAGAGTTGTGGACAATGGAGTTAAATCAGGCTGGCAGCTGGTCACAAGGGGTGTTCACCAGCGCTCATTATTGGGGCCGGTTCTCTTTAATATCTTTATCAATGATTTGTATGAGGGGACTGAGCACTCCCTCAGTAAGTTTGCGGATGACACCAAGTTGGGCGGGAGTGTCAACCTGCTTGAGGGTAAGATGGCCCTACAGAGGGAACTGGCCAGGCTGGATTGGTGAGCCGAGGCCAACTACGCAAAATTCAACAAGGCCAAGTGCTGGGTCCTGCACTTGGGTCACAACAATCCCAGACAATGCTACAGGCTTGGGGAAGTGTGGCTGGAAAGCTGCCTGGTGGAAATGGACCTGGGGCTGTTGGTCGACAGCTGGCTGAATATGAGCCAGCAGTGTGCCCAGGTGGCCAAGAAGGCCAACAGCATCCTGGCTTGTATCAGGAACAGTATGGCCAGCGGGATTAGGAAAGTGATTGTCCCCCTGCACCTGGTACTGGTGAGGCCACACTGCAAGTATTGTTTTGGGGCCCTCACTACAAGAAAGACATTGAGTTTCTGGAGCGTGTCCAGGGAACAGCAACAAAGCTTGTGAAGGGTCTAGAGCACAAGTCTTATGAGGAGCAGCTGAGGGAACTGGGGTTGTTTAGTCTGGAGAAAAGGAGGCTCGATGGAGACCTTATTGGTCTCTGCAACTACCTGAAAGGAGGTTGTAGCAAGGTGGCGATCAGTCTCTTCTCACAAGTAACAAGCGATAGCAGAAGAGGAAATGGCCTCAAGTGTTGCCAGAGGAGGTACAGATTGGATATTAGGAAAGAAATTCTTCACAGAAAGTGTTCTCAAGCATTGGAGCAGGCTGCCAAGGGAAGTGGTTAAGCCACCATCCCTGGAGGTATTTAAAAGACATGTAGATGTGGTTCTTAGGGACATAGTTGAGTGGTGGACTTGGCACTGCTACGTTAATGGTTGAACTTGACAATCGTAAAGGTCTTTTCTTACCTAAATGATTCTAAAGGATTCTAATGTGGTTTTGAACCTCTTCTTCACTTCCTCCTAGTCTGTAAAGCTTAAGGTGTCTTTATGTTGAAGGAAAGGTTAAAAACAAAAGCAGAAAGAAATAAGAAAAATGAAAAATAGCAAGACAAGCAACAGAAAGTGGTTCCACAATTCTCCTCAACAGATGATGCTGTGCTGTGACAAATCAGGCTTCTGTCATAAGCTAACAAAAAGACAATACAACTTTCAAAGGTCATCCCTGTTTTAATAACACTGCATTAAAACAAGATGTTGCCTTTAATTGTTTTTTTTTTGGCCAACAACTATGTACTTCTTCCCTTTTTCCAAATGCTGACATGAGCCAAGCACTTGTAAAACACAGTTGCCACTCAAGGAATTCTTAAGGCAGCTGAATTCCATAGAAAATACACATACCAGTAAGGATAGCAGCAGCACTGCTTTTATGAGATGGTGCCATTTATCTGATAGAGGGGCCAATCGGACCATGTTTGCCTCAAAGAAACCAGATGAAATCCCCAATCCTTTTCAGAGAAAAGGTCAGGCTTAGCTTTCATACATGCTTATATTCAGCTGCATGTGAATTAAGAATTTACCAATGCATAATCACCCCTCTAGTAGGTGCCTTCCCAGCAGGTACTTCTTTTTAAATCACATTAATTATTAGGCTCAAGGGTGGCACTAGCTAATCACATCACAGGTTATATAATTTCATCATAAAAGTCCTTTCTAAGAACATTGTATACATGCTTACAAATTATTTTAAAAGTGTAATTCCAATGTTATAGCAGTAAAAGCAGGCTAAAACGGGTTTAAGTATTTTCTGTATGTCCCACAGGAACTCATCTTAGAATTTCCTCTGCTAAGAGACTGTAGTAGACAACCATTTTTCTTTCCTCAATGCCATTTGTAGCAGTAAACTAGTACTTGTTTATCTGAACTGCTACATGTGCAAAACGGAGATGTGATTATCTATGTCCTTAAAGTCCCTTTCTCTCTCCTCCTCTTCCACCAACCTGCCAGCATCAGAAAATTCACAGCATAACAATTACGACACTTAGCATCAAAAGCATGTTGCTATGACCCTACTGTTTTCTTCAGATACAGTGAACATTTATAAGTCAACACTTGCAAGACAGAGAGCTGAACTGGATCTCAAGATAGCATAAAAAAACCTACCACGTTGCGATGTGTGTGCAATCAGCCATACAGAGACTTAAACTAAAAGGGGTCTTATTATGCAAACAGTAGTCTCTGGTATGCAAATAAATACAAACAAAGCAAAACACGGAACTCTTGAATAATATCAGCTGCTGCTGGCAATCAAGAAATCATTTCTTATAATCACTTAAAAACAAACAAGACCCCCATTTTAAACATGATTGTCATATATACAACTAAAGATATGACAGGAATGCATTTAAAATCCAGTTGTCTACACTCATTTCCTTAACAAATGGTGGCCCTCTACAAGCAGACATTCTAATTAATCTATCTATCTTGCAACTGAGCCATCACCACCAGCAGAGCTACATACTCGCGTTAGGGTTACAGAATTAAATTGCACAAACCAATTTACAAAAGCGGAGTAAACCAACATGAGAGGAAACTTTAAGCAGAGAACAGATGCAAAGGACAGACAAAGGATGAAAGCTGCAGGGTTTTTTAAGCATTCTTAGTGGCCTCCACTTACTTTTCCCCCTGCCCCCCCACTAAACTAAATAAGAACAGAAGAACACATAGTTTTGAGAACGGCCAGGAGCCAGTAGTGCAGAAGAGACTCTACTTCCCCTTTTGTTTGACAGTTCTTGCAGCAGCTATACCGAATCTGCATTACAATGCTTTGCCTCTGGGCAGCAGCAATACCATAGTATACTACGGTTAACTATAAATGTTTAATCACTGCCTATGATCTCAGCACAGTCCACCAGTTTCATTTTGTGAGAATGGGCCAAGCTGTGCAGAAATACCCTAAATCAAGGTTTAACAGCATCAGTTAGAAATTACTCTGGCTGTGAATCCTCTTATCTTCTCTTATTCATGCTACCCAGCTCTGAAGGCAGACTGCTTTTCCAGCACAACTGTTAAACCTAAAGATGCACCCCACAATGCGGAGCACGTAGACAAGCAAATTAACTCTCAGTCACATTAATGTTATCTAGACCTCAGTGATATCCATACTCCTACAAGCTACAAAGCCAGCTGTCTGTTCTCTGTGAAGCTGAAAAGTCATAGTAGGACCCAGAAAAAGTGAGAAAATGAGATTGATCAAGTTCGTTTCAGTAATGCTGTTTTGCATAAAAAGAGGCTTTTTGGTAAGTAACTAAAGAAGAAATTTCCTTCTTCAGTGGAAGAAGAAGAAAAAAACAGGAAACAAAAAAGGGAGGATACAACAGGGAGGTCCATTATATGACATGTTAAACTGAATTTTCAGGCCCCCAGGGCATAAATAGTCTAAAGATGTAACGAACTGACATTCAACATCCTGTAGGCTAATTATGAGCAACTGCACCAGTAATCCTGAGTGAACTATTCACCTTCTTCATTGACAGAAATGCACTGGCGTAACCTGACTTTAATAACGGAACGGTATCTCCAACATTGTGTTTTAATGAGTTCTGATTTGATATTAGTAACAGCTTGCCCCATATTAGTGTACTGGTGATGGCCTCCTACAGTTACTCTATGAAAAGAAGCTAAATTAGGGTCATAGAACAACAGATTTTGTAAACTCTAGTGAATAATCAAAAAGACAGGCACTGATCTATAACGAGTGTATAGGACATTAATATGAGGATGATTTTGTAGCTCAAAAGTTAAATAGTCAAGTCCGCGTCTGAAATATGTGCCAGGTATTAACATGTGTCTATATTTTATATAGTTAACTAGATGTGTAAATAAATAAATATTTCTGCATGCAAGTAACTTCTCTTTGCAAAACTACATAGCCCTTTGCCAGGTAATGCTATTTTCTTGGCATTCCGGTGGATGATTCTGCTGTGCACATATGCATTTCGTGCATTTCTTTTAGTAGTCATTTAGTTGTTTTACCTGAGTTTGGAGGAGACACGACTGAGGAACTATTGCACAATATTTGGAAAATCACTTCATCATAAAGACCCACTGCTTCAACTGAGGTTAAAATGTACTTTTCAGAAGTGTTTTTTTAAATGAAGGGCCAACATTGTTCCCCCAATCAAGTACCACAGAGAGTATGCTCAGCTGCTCTCAGACAGGAAATTGCTTTTTTTCTAAGGAATGTTTTGGGATTCTTTGACTATATACTTTTTTCCACTCTTGCAAAATGCAGTTGCAAGAGGTTGTACTGGTAGAGGGCACAAGGATCCTTTCTCTAAACTAGACACAGTCACAGTAAGCCACTCGGATATCCTGTATGTAGAATCACCAACTTTATTTAAAGACCTCTCCCACACTTTGCAGGCCTCGTATTGGTTTATTCCACTCATTTTTATCTGACATTCCACAAAACAGCTCTGAGATTTGTACACTACCCTTTGCCTATTGTTTTAGTAATGTGCATCTTCCCTTCAAAATTACACAAAACTGCTTAGATACGGGACTTCTCACATCTCTCTTATTTTCAAAGAGAAGGATAAAAAAAAAAAAAAAAAAAAAAGACCTCTGGGGAGCCAGTAAGAAAACCTTGCAGTGTTTGTTTGCTTTCAAACATTCTGCATCCTGTATAACAGGTCAAGCTTTTAACCTACTTCTGCTCTCTGCTCACTGTGACAAGTCAAAAAGATAGGGGAGCAGATCCCACCTGCAAAAACAAAGGATGCATTTTGGAAGCCTGCATTTCTCACCTGTTCCCTCCACTGAAAGCAAGAGGCATGCCTATTTTGATATTGTTGTTGTGAAGTACTCATTAAATTATTGCTCATAGCAGGGGGCAAGGATACTTTTGACTAAATCTGTTAGCTAGACTCCTGCAGTGACTCTCCTCTGGATTCCCCAGCAGGCGTCTCTTTGAAGTGCTTATAATAAATGGAATACAACTGGGAGAAATCAGAAAGGGCAATGTTGACAACTGTCATAACAGGTTATAGCTTGAATGGCAACTGAGCAGAAGGTCTCTCTCTCTGTCTCTCTCATACCTCAGATCTCCTTAGCATCATTTCTGGTAGGCATCCAACCTCCATTAGCAAGAGTTTCTGGAAAATTGCATTTCTCCCTAAATTCTCTGTCTGCGCTGTAAACGTAATGCACTGTTCCAGGCCACCAGGTCTTCTAGATGAAATGGTTTTGCAACTGTAACAGCATATCCACTATGATAGGCAAAATGCCAAGATATAATTAGTGATACATAACAGAAATTACAAGCAATATTAATGGAGGATATATTTCAAGGAAAGACCCATTTTCATTCCAGAAGCATTTTTATGCCATTATATAAAGGGCAAAAAAGTTAATGCTACTAAATATAGTATAATTCCTCAGCAACCATTTTTATCTGATGAATGCTGTATTTATGCTGTACCACAAATTGCCTCATCAATTATCTCATTTCATCAGCACTAGAAAATTCAAAATATATGACAACTTTAAAATATCCACTAATAGCTGACAGTTTCACATACTACTTAATATATTGTGAAAGCACGCATGATTTTAAATAAAACTTTTTTATGTACTAAAATACACATACTTTAGTTGTTAATAATAACTGTAAGTTCCCCTGAAGTCAGGAAAATTATACGTCATCCCTCCAATATCTAATAATGTTTCCAGCATTTTTTAATACGTTGCTTTGCAATATCAACCTCTAAGAGGAGGACTTAAAACCCCAAGAAAAAGTTAAGACACCTAACAAAAGCTGTTTGAAGGCTAAATATAAGAATCAAAGAAAGCAAAGAAACAAAGGTTAAAAACAACAGATTTCATACAAAAAAAAAAAAACCCAAACAGTCTAGTCTAGTAAGGTGACCGGAAAAAGTTGCTTGATTTGAGGTTTCACTTTTTCTAATCAGTCTAGAAAATTCCTGTTATAGCAGAGGCTGATGCTACACAATCCAATAGGCTTTTAAGAATCCTAATTTCTATGATTCTACAAAAAAATGTACACCGAGTTAGTGGGAATCAAAGCACCTCCGACTGAAGGATGCTAAAATGTAAGCTAACACTGAGCAATAGCAACTCATTGTGTTCTTGTTCTGAATGATAATTTGGTGCATGTGTGAGACAAGCCTAAGGCCTAACCAGGACTTCCCACGGAGAGAGGAGGAACGGGCAGCATGGTATGAGCCCCACAGCAACACTTTCAAGTGCTATATTTCAAAAATAAATCTCAGACTATGCATGGTAGAGAGGACACAGGGACAGAAGCATTAATTAATCCTCCAAAGAACAATTTTAAGTTTTCATTTTTTCATTTTTCAAAAACTTTCTGAAATCCATTATTTATAGAGTAACTGAAGAACAAGAAGAAAGTATATCGGTAAACAAAACAGTAGTGATGAAAACAGAGCACCGCTAAACTGTGCAAGAGATTGTGCCAAATGTGAAGAGAAATAGCAGTTTCAATAGTTTCCATGAGAATGAATAATGACAAACTGTCTGTGCACTCAGATTTTATTCAACGTATGCAAACGCGGAGGAGATGATCTTGGACACTAGGGAAACGATTTGAAATAAGATGTCACGTATTCTTTGAAGTCACTCCTCCTAATACAACATTGGGTTAATGTCACTGGCCTTAAAGTTGGCTGTCTTACTATTTAATTGCAAATTCCAAGCTAACCTAAGTTTTCCTATCATGTTCCTGTCCATCAAACCAGTGTAATAACTATTTTAAGGTTGGCCATGTGTGGGAGATCACTGATGCTGAAAAAATCACATCACTAAAATATTTGTCTAATTAATTCTCAAAACAGATTGAAACATAACACAAAACAAAAAGTGCAACTGTACAGTTATAAAGCAATGTCACTTCTCATCTTGGCTAGGGACCAGGGACTATAACTTCCATGCTCGTACAGCTTCTCAGTATGCACCAACACATCTCCATGCCTGTAACCCCATTCTCCAGTTGACCGTACTGTGGACTTACTATAAGACAGAGACATTGAAAGCCAAAAGGACTCTGATTTTGGCTGTAGGTGACATTGGATTCATATACAATTGTCTTTCCCAAATCTGATTCAACATAATTGGCTTCAGCTTCCCTTAAAGCAACAAAGACATGCTATTTCTCTACCTGCACAACAAAAAATTCGATAAATATTGTTAAGAAAAATGGATGAAAAAAGGCTTAGATGATTTAACCCAGCAAGATGATGCCAGTCAGGCTAGACACTGACTATCCATATTGTCTTGGTGTATGGTTGTGAAAGGCTCTACAAGCAAACAGTTTGCTGTAAAATCTGTTGAGTACATTGATACTTGTTTTCTAAGCAGCTCCTTAAATCTATTATTCCTTTACAAAATGTTTGCCCAAAGAAAACAAGAAAAATTACTAAGATATTCCTTTTATTTTTACCCACCATAAAAAGTAAGATCATGCTAAGACTTAGCTGATTCCAAGGCTAGCCTTTCATTTTTATCTTGTTCCAGGAGAAAAAGGAAAAAACAAAACAAAACAAACCCAACCCATATTTTAGTAACAGTGATTCAAATATCATCATATGAAACCTTCCAAAAACACCTCCACTGGTCTTTTAAAATAAGCTGCCTGGCTGTGTACTGTAGCAATAAGAATCACAGAAATTTCTATAGGTAAAAGTAGCAACTCTCAACATATGCATGGTAACAAAGACCAAAAAATAAAATATTTTACAAAAAAAAGAAAAAGTGAGAGAGAGGAGAGAGAAGAGTAAGGTTGCTTTTATTGCAGCAACGATTTGGAATGCTGCAATACACATGAAAATCTAAATAGTTTCTCTAATGGAGGCCAAGGACTAATCTCCTGTAACAAGCAATAAGAATTTTGAGAAGCTGGTATTTACACAATTAAAACTCACCAAAATTTCAAAAAGACAAATCTAGCTTTAGATTTCAAACTAGTGCCTGAGTTATATCAGGGAGCTAAGTCCAACAGGCAGTTGGACTAAATTATCATTGCGGGTCCCTTCCAAATGAACTATTTTATTCTAGTTCATAATAATAAACATTGTTTTATTCTATAATGTTTATTTTAAAATAATAGTAGCATTAATAATCATTATCGCAGATACAGCAGCAACAATGCTGATCACTGAGCATACAGAATAGGTGCTTGTCATATAAGTTTATCAAACTCCAATTTTCCATGCACCAAGATTTAGAAATTGAAGCACATACAAATGCTATTGCCAAATAGGATGAAAGATCTTAGAAAGTTTAGCTCTGGCATTTTTATTTGGCTCTCAGACTAATATCCAGAAATCATATAATAATCCAAATCCTACTTTGGGATACTTCCACAAGTCAAAGTCACTGAAAGCACTTTTGTTGAGACACTTGCATATTCAAAGGCAAAAGAAAATGTATGTTGGAAAAAAAAATGTTTATTTGCAGGCTATGCTGGAAGCTGAAATGGCTTTTGTACCTTAATAGGTAAAGAAAATACATTTTTATGGTAGAAGGCAGGTGTCTTGGTACAAAACTGCAATTTTAAAAACATCTTCTCAGATGCCATCAAACCCTGAAAGTGTCCATGTTACACAGATGTTGCAGAACCTTTGTTTTAGAGATCATTAGGCATTCCCAGAATTTACCCCAATATTTGATTATTTAGGGACTCGCTAGCTTTTGGCACAACATGCTAGAACTTCACTTTTCTCTTACTCATTACTAAGCTGCCGGAGTACTCACTTTAGTAACAATATGCACCGTGACTGAAACACAGTGCACTACTTTATATCAAAGTCCTGTGAAGACAAACTTGAGATTTAAGGATAATACCGCTGTTCTGAAAGGTACAATATCATTGCTCATTGTGCTGTTAGATGTTTATTTTCTTCACCAGACTTTAGAGATTGAATCACTCACTGGATGAAACAGCACATAAGTTTCATAGTAAGGAGAGCTATAAAAATAGTCTAAGCTAGAATTTGAATGCAAGGCATTAAAAATGTATATGTTTTTCTATATAATGCAAATACAGGGTAATCTTAGTGAGCACTATCCTTTTATGTGTAAAAACCAAACTGATCAATGGGATACAAATGGAAATGTGTTTTTGACATTGGAAAAGGAAAAAAAAAAAAAAAGAGTACGATTTTTCCTCATCCTGACGGAAGAATAAAGCTCTGTATTTAAAAAAAAAAAAAAAAAAAAACAACCCCCAAAATCCATAAGAATGATTCCTATTTGTATTATACTTAAAAAGGCTATATTTCTCCTTTCTGTTTCACAACAGTAAAAAAGGACTAATTCTTATTTTTAATATTCTCATTTGACTAAATTAGAGGATTAACTGAAAAACCCAGATAAGATACGGCTAGTTCAATTTGTTCAACAGAAACATGCTTTAAAAAAAATCTTTCTCTCATAAATCTTAATAGTGAAATATATGAGGAAGAGAAAAATTAAGAATCTCTTTTACTTTGCAGATGTGAAATTAATTACAGAGATAAGTGAGTTACCAAGGGTTATTCAAAATCTTTAAAGAAGCTAGAGACTGAACACCAGATCTCAGCCCAGTGCTTTATCAGCGTATCATTCTAATGAGTGGCACGTTGTCAGATCTATTATACTATTAAAAATACACATTCTTACAGCCTCCTCTAAATACACAACCTATTCTATTGGCAAACAAACAAACAAGCAAACAAACAACCCGCAAGTAAATATCAGGAGAAAGAAGAATCATTTTTCTGTATACATCATGAACACATAATCTTTCTTCTCTCCAGAAATTTGTATGCTATCAACATGATTTTTGACCACAGAACCATGCATGGACATTCTTACAAATGAAGTACTATTCGAGAAATCCTACTTGCTTATTCAAAATACTGGATGTAAGCTCTCACAGAGCTTATGGGATGCATTTCAGACACACAGATAGAATCCAGCGGATTAAACACAAAACTTACACTGGCGTTGGGGATACAGCAGGGAAATACTACTTGGCAAAAGTATACCGATTCATAAAGGATAAGGCTCAAAAAGGATGGTAAGGCCTCTTTGTCACTCAAATACATGGGAGGTTGAGGCATATTTAACTCCATACCCCATTAGCAAGATGCATGTCTTTTACTGATCCTCATTGCTGGACATGCTTCCCCTTGGTTGTCCATGGCAGACCCTTTGCTGTTCCTGAGGCAAGTATGTCTAGCTGGCTATAGCAAGCAAAGCATGCTGAAGTATTATGGTTCAGCTACAGTTAAGTTCTCTTTTCAAGTGAGAATACAATAAAAACAAACCCCAGATCCAAACATAAAAATGTCTCACCCAACTAACGTTGGACCTGCATTCAGAAATAGTTTCACCCTGCGCTCCTGCAGCGCTCCTATTAGCATGATCCCTTGCCATGGGACAGCAGATGCTTGGGGCAAGAACTCCTCCATAGGTTTCATCCTTTGAATAGAGGTTCTGCGCCCATTTTCAGTTACAGGAATTCAGTGTATGACCAGGGGAAAATGGTTAAGAAATGATAGTATGTCTGCTTAATAACAGCTACACCAAAACATGAAGAAAGAGCTATAAATCTGGACTTAAATCTTCCACATGGAAGCATGGTGCTTTATCACTGAATCACTAGTTTAGTTTCCCTTTTAATGAATTCACTTCTGAGACTCTGAGAATAAAGATACACATATCAAACACGCTGTTCTCCCTTTATTAAGCAAAAAAGATCTTGCTTCAGCCTTAATTGTATTTTCCTCAAACAGCAGGAAGAAATAATTCAAACCATAGCAAATCCAAATATTCTTTAACCCCACAATTAAGAGTTCAAGATCCAGGCAAAACATTTTAGTGTTGAGTGGTGATCTACAGCAACTGGACCACAAACTGGCTTCACAAAGACATAGAAAAAAAAAATCTAAAGTAATATACAGCAGTTAAAACACACCTGAAGAATTCTAAAATAATATAAAATAAAATAAAGCACTAGGAAAAAAAAAAACATATTTGTTTATCCACTTCAGGCCTTTTTAAATCAAACTTGTTCTTATTATGAAGAGGAATGCCTTCTAAAAACCCAGGCAGTACTGCAATTTGTACAATAATATAGGTAAACCATTAGAAATTAGTAGAAACTATTTTTTTTTCCTGAGAGGAACACAATAGGATACAGCTTCACATCTTAAGAATGGGTATGTCTTTGTTCTTAAGGAGAGTGAAGCTGAAGAGAAAAACAAACAAAGCAAAGCCCCCCCAAAACCCTCAAAACCCAAAAACCAACCAATCAAAAATCCCCCAAAAAAACAAAACAAAACAACTGCCCCCCCAAAACCCTGCACAAGCTCTCAGTGCATTTTGGGGTCCAAATCCCCAGGAGACGTATTACTGCTGTGGTGTAAACTATACCACCGTTGCTTCTGCTCACATTTTTACATAATTGTACATCCATTACACCAGTCCATTAAGGACTGCCCCCCTAGCAGATGCTGAGTAAGCACTTCAGCAAATAGCTCCTACCATGCTGCCCGCGGCTACGTTGCTAGCAAAAGCAAAGCTGGCTTGCTTCAAGCTAATTGGGAATGTCTACTTAAACCACAGTATCACCACAGAGGTGACCTGCCACAGTGCACAGTTGCTATGCAAGCGCTAACTGGACAGGCAGATCTGGGATCCGACCCAGTTAGCAGAGAAAAGGAATGAATACTACATTTGCTCTGAAGAGGACAGAGGGACAGTCACACCAGAAGTTCCAGATACCTAACACTGACATCTGATTTCCCTGCTAACCTCTGAAAGCCACAAGTTTTGTGGTCAACTTTTTCTGCTGTTAACCTGTGTGGAAGCTGCTCACAAATGAAGAACATAGGCCGGAAAAGCCTACACTGAATTTCCACCACTACTTGAAGTATCCCCTGTCTCCTCCCACTTTCGCCTGCTCCCATGAACACAGCTGAAAGGAACAGCAGTGGAGGACTGCGGTCCTCTCACCTAAAGGGTAAATGATGGATTATTCAAGTTAGGTAGCATGAGCTTACCTGACCATGAGTGGTTGCTTTTATCAGTTCATATATGACTTAACAGCCATAGGATGATTTTTTCTTATTCGAAGGAATATGTTCTTTAAAGACCCTGCCAGTCCATCCAGCAGGGATGTAATAACGAATTAAGTTTCATTTAAGCCGATGAACATACCATTTACTTAGTAGAAACTTCAGTTTCTACCACCTTCCTGGAACATTTTCATCTTGAGATGCCAAAGTGTGGAGAACCCGGTCCCACCACTGACTCAGCCAGGGATGAGAGACAGTGTCGGTACACATCTTGTAACAGATGGCTTCTGACTGCTTAAAAAAATAAGCAAGTAGGCGCTTCTGTAGCTGTTTATCTTCTTCTCTCTCTCAGGCCTTGTAGATGTAAAAGCAGCAGAAGAAAGTGGCAAGATGTCATCACTGTTTCAACACCACGCAGAGGGAAAGCAGAAAATACAACTTTTTGGTATACTCATCAGTTTGAATGAAAAGCTGCACATTATTTATGAGACATGTGAGAAACAATCCATTGTACTGAACAACGATAGTCAATCCTAGATATAAATTCTCCGCTGGTCGATAACCACTATACCCATTCCCTTAGCCATGAAAATGACCTGACAGAGCCATAAATTCACACATTGTCCATATTTCACAGACAACCCACCCCCCTCCCCCCAGACAGTCTGCCGTGCACCAGCCATGACATCGGTGTAAACATTTACTCATTTATTATTTTACGCTGACTGCTTCTCAGCTTCCTGACAAAAGACAGGCAAGTAACAATGGTGATATAACCTGGGCCAGGTTCAAGACCCAAACGCAGGCTGAATGTAGGTTTCAGAGACGGCACAGTGTGCTAGCACTTCCTATCCCAGCAGTACCCTGGAACTCACTAAAGACAGACTTTCTTTTAACACAAAAACTTCCATTAATCCATAAGGTTTCGATTTATGCGTGCATAATACAAATTTCTACCTACAAGTTTCTTTCAGGGAACCAAACAGAAAACTCAGTCTAAACTTACTGAAAATCTTAATAATGCCTGGCACTGGCCCAGAATCTTTCCAAAGAGCTTGACTGATAATTAGTACATTTTCAATGATTTGCCCCTTTTGGGGCCAGTGTTCTAATGGGTTTTAGTGCTAGCAAATCGGTGCTACGATTTGTTCTGTGCATTAACGTGCACGGAGTGTTAAGCTACTTATTTGTAATGATACTGTTCCTGTAGGAAAGCCTGCCTTGATTGTTAATGATACTTGAGGCTCTTAATCTTAAAACGGAGGGGGAGAGAAACTGCAGGGTGTGGCATAGTCTGCCACACAGCTTGTCATTTACTGAAAATAAAAACCTCACTTAATTCCATTGATAGCACTCAGAATATTATAATAGGCATTTAATTTCCTGAACAAATTTCACTTTAAGAAGCTGGAACAATCTCTTAAATCACACTGTTTTCATTGTTTATATTTGTTGTTGTTTTTTGACATAGGATACATTCAAAAGTGATTTATTAAAAAAGAATAATTTGAAGAAACTTGCTCTTACTTTCCACCACTCTCACATCAATTTATTTTTTTTTTTTAAATAGAAGCACAAATAAAAAAGAACAGTAATATCTTAGTCCTCTTCCAGATTAAATTTAAAGACTGCCGTATGATCAGTATTACTGCACCGCTGCCTAATAGTACATACTGTTGATACATTAATTGCTTTATTGACTACTTTAAAGTTTTACAACTTTCCATTCAGCCCAATGTGCCCTTGTTGTGAACTCACCCAAAGAATTACCAGGTTTAATAACCTAAATTATATTCATTAACACTATAATATATATATGTAATAAAAAAGAAAAAGAACACAACTATTGCTTTCACACAAGTAGTCCTATTGACTTCAGTAAGACTGATTTTACGGAGAAAAAAAACAAGTCAATCAAGACTTTGAATATCCAAAATAAAATCCGCATATGCACAATATCAGACTTCTGAGCATCACAAACTATAATAAAAGTAAACTGGAAGCACAAGACCTGTAATGCTTATTCACATGTAGCTATGGTCAAAAATGTTATGACATCCAGGGGGAAAAAAGAAAAAAAAGTATTAAATCTATGCTGACTAGTATAGTATACAACACTATAAGTACAGTAAAATAATGTTATGCCAGATTGCCCTGATGCTGTCAACCTTTTAAAAATGTCATTCCAATCTTCCCAAAATATTTTGAAAATATTAAGTGCAGGGAAAAAAAAAAAAAAAAAAAAGTTGTTTTACCTATCCAGTTAGGAATTCAAATAGAAAGTCAATTTGACAGATTCTCTGTGAAACATAAATTTCAAGTTTTTCACAGTTCTGTCATAGAGTTGAGGCTGGACAGAGATTGCAAGAAAGATTCTGGATCCCTTGTAAGTGTCATGCAATTCAGCATAGACATATGCACACCATAAGAGACATCTGTGGGACCTGAGCTTGGTTCTTTCCTGGGAAGCTCTATCTTTACCTTCTAGAGACAAAATGTCAGTTAATACACAAAGTATTACACCACAAGAGAAGTAATTTGATGTTTGTAAATAGGCACATATATTTATAGACATACCTATATAAAAGGGAGTACTGTTGACTAAACAAAACCAGAAAGTAGTAGAAAAGCCTCTAAGCATAACAGAGAGATGTGAACTCAGCTGATGGTGCAAAAGATAAAAAGGACAGGATTCAGTATGGAAATAAGGCACTGAAAAGAGGTCAAACGACTTAGTGAATCATCTGCTGACCTCATATCAAACTCAGTCCTAATCACCGTGAATGAAAATTGCTGTTCATAGATGGCTGGAAAAGGCTTTAAGCCACAAACCCATTGTGGACTTAATATACTACACACAAAACCTGAGAATGTATTATCATCCCTTACCCAACTCCCTGAATTGTCTAGCTGCAAATTACATAAAATCATCCTGCATTTTCATTCCCATTAATTGCCAGTCTATAGATAAATGAAGACATAATTACAATTGTAATAAAATACATAAAATTCACTCTTAATTTAGTGCTTTAGAAATCATGTAAATAAGTAAGGTGAATAACCCTGTTACTTCAAATACCTCTCAAAGAGGAGCCTGCCCTTAAGAACCAACTGGAGTGCGCAGGGAGGTAGAAAGGGTTTGGTATTTTTTGTTCTGTTTCAGCCTTAAAAAGGTCAGTTCCAGTGAGAGAATAACTCAGAGAAATTTTCCCTAAATCCAGCATTTATGGAAAGAGAGAAAGACAGACATCCACATGCGTGCTGACTCTACAGTTCTATTCTTAGAATATTCATCTACCCATACACTGCAATATGTTAAGGTTTTGTCAGAAGCACTTTTGGGCCCAGTAACTCACCTGTAGTTGTCATTATCCTAAATATTTCCTTACTGAGTGGCTATACAATCACTGTTCCCAAAGCACAATACATGCGTTACTTCAAAACTGTTGCATATGTGCTGTCAAAATACTGGAATGCCACATGCTGAAAGCACCTTCCAAGTTAACATGCTTGTTATTGTGGTTGTCAGACATGGCTGGTTGCTCCCGATTAACTCATGCGCTGTACATAGCACCAAGCTTGGCTAACAAAGGATTTGGATTTTTGAGGATAAATGCCACGATAATGCCCTGACACCATCCCAACCCACCATCCCAAAGCATCAGGTGCAAATCCGTTTATGAAAGAGAAAAAATTTTTCAGTGGTCAGTTCCGTGGGGGAAACATGCAATACCCCAAAACAATGGCACTGGCAGTAAGTACGGCCCCATTCTCCACCTACATCTACAACAAGCGTATTTGATGCTAAGGGAGAAAGAAAGTCACCAGATGTAATGGCTGGTGCCTTGGTAACCATCAGAGTAAGTTATCCATACTGCTTGTAATCAGGCTAAAAGTTCCTGAGGCTTCACCATCTGGAATTTTTTGCACAGCATCTCTAACAAGTTTTGTTTTTCGGGGTTTTTTTTTTTGACTATGACTAGACTTCAGTCAGCAGCAGTTTGGAAGTAAGCCTGCTCATTCCTTCTTTTCCTTCAGGTCAGTTCTAACAGCAATGCAAAATAAGGCTTTTTTTTTTTTTTTTTCTCTTCAGTGAGCTGTACTAGAAAATAAGTTGGAAAAACAAATACATTAACATGGAAAAAACTCAGAATGTAATAGAAATAAGGAAAGACTACAGACAAACCTCTCTCTTGCCTGCTATGTCTCCCTTACCTTCCCCCTCAAAAAAAACCAAAACCAAAACAAAAACAAAAACAATCCCAAACTCACCAGTTAACTATTCCTCTGCAGGAGACCCAATGTTTCCTTAGAAGGAGTAAATATTGCTTTCCAGCAAAACACCTCACAGAAAACTTGTGTTGTTGTTGTTTCAAAACAATTTAGTTGAATAAATAAAGCAGCTCTCACTCACCATGTGCTGGTTTTGATCAGGAAAATAAGAACACAGGGTGCTGGAAAGACAACAAGCTTGATAGCTTTCATTAATCTCTTATAATAGTCAATTTCTGTATATATTGCCTTGCAAAGATTTGATAGTAACTTAACTGAATTTGATAAACATCAGGAAAAGAGACCCCAGAGGCTCTCAAAGCTAGCTGGGAAAAAAAAATACATCTAGAAATATCATAAAACATTTCTCAGCAAAATGTTCATTTTCATTCTTCTCTGGAGATAGGGAAACTTTGATAAATTCAAATAAAAGAGATTGAGTTTAGGGAATGAACACCAAATGCTTATCCATGCTATATTCTCTATCAGTTATTAGGAACTGCATTTTGGAAGATTAAAGAAGCCCTCCTTTCTCCCCTTCTCTCACATCTTCCCCCCGCTCCACCGCATGACATTGTCACATATGCATTCCTCTAGTAACTGTCTGAAGCAAGTAAAAATCTCTAGTTAAAAACAGCAACACACAATTTCAAATGTTTTTGAAGCTGAAGTTACACTTCATTACTAACAAAAAAATTTCGGTTTGTTCAGAATTTCTGCATAAAAAGCTGATGTTCACCTAAAGCGTGATCCTATTCTGTAAATTACATTCATAAACAACATAGAACACTTTTGCATTTTCAGTATGCCACAGGATTGACTATCAGATTTTCTGAATTTACAAGTCAGTAGACAGTCTTTTCAATCTATCTGGTCCTTGCAGACTCAGCATGCTACTTGTAAGCCAAGCTGTTGTCCTTCTGGCTTCGTATACTGCTGCCAGCACTAAAGATTTGGCAGACAAAATTTCTCACTCAGTAGACACAGCACAGCGGACTGGGGTGTGCTGGACATTCCCAGATTAACAGATACTTCAGATGGTAAGTTAAGTGCAGCTCCATGCTGCAGTACAAAGCAGCATCAGGTCAATTTACTAGCTGTACTGCATTCATATCATGTTCCTCAAGGCTACTAGTTCTAGCTACATAGGCAGTGCATGTAGGCAGCCTTTAGAAAATATGCGCTGAAAATAGAACATTATTAACATCCTGAAAGATGAATGAGCTAGAAGGCCATCCACTTTGTTCTGCCACAAGTCTCCCGGGTTTACAGGGTTAACAATAGCATTAAGGGGAAAAAAAGAAAAAAAAAAATAAAAAACACCTTCAAAACCACAAGAGAAGTGAAAAAAAAAAGAACCTACAAACAAAATCCTCCACTTTTAATATATATTTTTTTTCTTCAAATGAAAGATGCAAAAGTGATCATAAAAGAAACCAGAGGGCAGCATGTGATAAAAGTTCAATTCAATCTGTTTTTCTGAGTAATGCTGTGCTTAAAATATCATTCTGCCTCGACTAACCACTTCCTTTTTAAGAAAAAAACCAAAACTGAATGGGATGATAAGATGTCATTGACTGCTACAGTAAAAAGGATCTGAACACAGAAACTCCAGAAGGTCTTCTCCAGCCTGAAGTTCCCCACATGCTGTAAATATGCATGTTGTCCTTTCTCTATATTCTGTTCTAAACTTGCCCCACGAACCAACTGTCATCCCTGATGCCTGCAGCTCTGTTACCAGGAGAAAACACCAACATTATCACTAAGGATTTGCTACTGGATCAATTCTGTAGGTGTTGTAAATCAGCATAGCTTCAGTAACTTCAAGCAAGTGATGTTGATTTACAATGCCCTGAGGATCTGGCCCTCTGTCCTTATTACTTCATTAATCTGCATATTCCCGCAATGTACACCAATCTTTTTTTCTAAATTACTTTTACTTCAAGCCACCTGTTATAAGTCTGATGTGGATTTATACAGAGTTCACACCATACTTTCTTACTTATTTTTGAAGAAGCATTGCCCTGAATCTGTTCATGGTCCATAAATGATCTGTATGGCTGACTGAATCAAGCCTGAGCTGGTAGCTGTCAGCAGGTATGAATTCAATTTCGCAAGACCAATCCACTAGTATCTAAACACTATTAATAGAGTGGAGAGGGAGAAGCACATTTTTTCTATCCCAGGGAATAAGAGGCTGGCCACTTCTGGTGGGAAGGTATTTGATCAGGGCTGTCAGAGGCAGAAGACCATGGTGAATACCTTCTCATAATAATGAGTAGCTCCATCCCAAGAGAAGAGAAAGTTGGTGTCAAGAAGCATGTTTTATCATATTCCTTCAAGACCTCACTGAAGCTAAGAGCCCAGCAGGATTCAAAGGAGGTTTAGATATTTATGTGGATAACAAGACCATCAACTGCTACACTGGACAGTATGTATTCTTTTTTGTAAGAAAATAAACTCTCATAACCCTGCTACTAGAAATACAGGATAGAAACAGGCTTAGTGGAAATGTTGCTATATTTCCATTTTGGAGCTTTCCGTAGTTCCCTTAATTTCCCTCTGACACTGCCTACTGTTAAAAAAGGACCCTGAGGGAATATGACTCTGATCCTCCATGACATGGCCTCAAAATCAAGGAATCCAGTCAGTGAACAAAAACCAAATTAACTGCTGCATTTTATTTGCAAATTTGTTTTTTCAAAAATAAAGTGTTGTTTTGATCCCAAGTTTAAAATGAGGCGCCAATAACCCACATCAAATTTATTATGTGGGCATTTAAACACCTCCAGAGTCCTCTGAAAGTAGCACTAACATGGAAGAAATAATTTAGATGGAGTTAGAAGAACTATTTCTCCTGCCTAAAACCCGATGTTTTTCTAAAAGCAAATGTCCTCAAAGCATTCTCTGCAGAAATATGCAATGGTTAGCTTTAACAAGTCAGCATTTTTCAAATGTTACAATACTATAGATATGAAATGGTATTTTTCATAAACATAAAATAGCACGAACTGAGACCTCACATACCATACTTTATTAACAAGCCCAGGCTTTTAAATAGCATGTCCAACTACAGGAGGTATTTAAGGAGGGAAATAAGATTCCATACCCTAAATGAATGAATTTTAACATTGACTCAGAGAAGGTTATGAGGTTATGATTATATCAGGCTGAGAGCACTAAGGGAAAGAGAAGATGTACTTCGAATAGGCTAAAGAAGGACTCTCAGTAGTAGCAGAGGTTTCCTGTATAGACCTAAGTGTTGGGCAGAGTGCAAGAAATGGGATTTGTCACTCTCAGATTCACCAAAATAACTAGCTCCAAGAGAAGAAGAGTTAAAGGTGATAATGCTGTAATTGAGCTAAAGTTAATTGTACATATGATTTACACACCAAGGGAACAGGAATTGACTGAGTGTACAATTTAAATAAAACTCACACCTTGCTGATTTCTTAAGTTATTTCATTGAAGTTCTAACAGGTAAGGAAATACAACTTCCTAGTCATCCCCTCTTCAAAATTCATTTTGGGCTACAAACGGTTATCTTACTTATCAGGTAAAATCCTCGTCAATAATAAGGAATACTGTAATAAATGCCTGCCTGCCTTCTGTAGGATCAGGATCTGTAGGCCTGTATAGAGCCATCAGCAAGATACTACTTTTAATATTTTTTTCCTACAGTTTCTGGGTTAGAGAATAGTTGTTAAATGTTCTGATTTTCCCCTATACGTTTCCAACTCGATAGGTTTGCTGTTGCTATTCTTTCTATGCATTTATTGTACACCAAGGATAAATCTCGTTATGTCTATTCTGAATGCTTATCTTCAGTCAAGCCACCAACCATTGCTCCTTCCATCCTGTAGAAAATAGCATTTCTTGGGATTTAGTGACTGTTCTGTAGACACACATGCACTGAGTTTGTCCCACTGTATTTCAGGAATGACTTCACTGAAATTGTCTGGGTCTTCAGAGAATAAATATTAAGTGGATTTCAGTCACAGAAATATCAAGACATTTGTTAGGCTAAATGAGAGTGCACGAGGCAAATGAATGGGTAAGCCATTTAAAATTTCAACCTAAGATTTCCATGCTGTAATCTCTCTTCCTACCTCCTTTCTTCTCTCCTCCTATTTCAAAACCTTAACTAGCTTGTTTGTTAGATCTTCAGTCTTACAAAAAAAAAAAAAAAAATGCTACCTGATTCCCTTCTAGCTACAATAATCCCATTTTCCTACTACATTTCCTATCTCCTCAGCCACAGGCTTCTTATCTGAAGTCACTACGTACCCCACTAGTAAACTATCACTTCTCATCACCTGCTGCGAAACACAAAGTCACTGCTGAAACTAATTAGGGACCTATAGCTGGCAGGAAGCTGTGACTGCTTTCTGCAGCTCCTCGCCCCAAAATAAGAGCCTACACAGAATATACCCTGGTAGTGAGCTGCTATGCAGTAAGTGCAATTCGCATTCACTGATCAGTGCTGATTGCTTCTCAGTGAAGACCATTCACCACCGGTAGTGAAATATCTACTTTTCTCAGGATAGACCTCATCACTGATAGTTAGTATTAATCAGCTACTGCCAAACCCAGAAACCGGCTAGTACTAGTCAACAACAAGAAGTACCTGTTCTTAAAAGGCCTGCAGGAAAGATGGGGACAAACGTTTTAGAAGGGCCTGTTGCGATAGGACAAGGGATAATGGCTTTAAACTAAAAGAGGGAAGATTTAGACTAGATATAAGGAAGACATTTTTCACTATGAGGGTGGTGAAACACTGGCACAAGTTGTCCAGAGAGGTGGTAGATACCCTGTCCCTGGAAACATTCCAGGTCAGGTTGGACGGGGCTCTGAGCAACCTGATCTGGTTGAAGATGTCCCTGCCCATTGCAGGGGAGGTTGGACTAGATGACCTTTAAAGGTCCCTTCCAACGCAAACCATTTTATGATTCGATTATTCCATAAATACATGGAGTCCCTGCTATCCGATGCTAAATAATTAACTCTTATAGCAATGGAGGTTTACCAGCCCTTCATCTCTTTTTTTCATCTTATGATAACCCCACGTCTGAGTTTTTCTCTTAGGTTTTGCGACAATAACCTCCCACCCAATTTCTACTCTTTAGTAGTCAAACATAATTGTCCAGCTATATATCTCTCTAACTGCAATAACCACAATAGATACAATCCCCAAGCCCTCCTCTTCTTTTCTCTACCTACATATGGGTACCCAGCCTATGATCTCTCTAAAAGTTGTTCAGCAGAGAAACTGGTGCAGCAGCCACAGCTAACTGCTGCTCAGGCAGTGATTACTTGCCACCTCACTGTCTTTTCCTTTCCTGCAAGCTTGTGAGGTGGTAGCCTTAGTTTATGGCAGGAACAAGGAAGGCTAAAGAAATGCCTTGATGTGTCACATGAAGTATTGGTTGCCAGGGGTTCGCTTAGATATGTAGTCTTTCCTAAGGTTGATTTCTTTAGAATCCAGATAATAATAGATGTGGTTGTTGTGGGTTTTTTTCCCCCTCCATGCTTTTCAGGTTATATCACAGATTTTTTGGCAAGGTCTTGCCTAAGCAGACTTACTTTAAAAAAAGAACTGTTAAAAAAAAAAAAAAAAAGATCGGATCCTAAAGTTCTGGAAAAATGAATGCCCCCATTTCCCATTGTTTTTCATTATATAATATGCTTTATCTATGCTAATATCCAGCATTTTTAATCTAAATATGTTACTAAGGTCATCAGCTTGGTCTGTATTTTGCAGATGTATAAAACAGATAATGAAGTGAATGGATGCTCCATAAGATAGCTTCAGAGCCAGGAATGAATAACAGTGCTTTGAATCCCTTTCCAGTGTACTGTGTGTGCAATAATAAAGAGCTGTGGAGATGGCTGTGAAACGACAGAATCACCCCAGTTGAAGTGATTATATAGAAAAGTTTGAAAGGAAGTGGAAAATCAGGCCCTGGATGAGACATAAAGCAAGCAGATAAACCAAATGTATGTTCCTCCTTTATTAACTTTCTTAATGAGGTTATCTCTGACTATCAGGAACTCTAACGAGACCAACAACCATCTATTTTAAATGCCAAGCAAACGTCTGTTAAGCAACAGACTCCCTCTTCGTAGGGCTGATGCTTTCGAATCTTAATAGTAACTGACAAGATTTCCCCATCTGGACTCTTTTTTTTTTTTTTTTTTTTTTTTTTTTTCACTTTGCATTTTGAGTATGTGACACAGCGCTGTGAAAGGGATTGCCTTTACAAGCAGAGCTGTGTGTTTTTTAAAACGGGTGAACAGCATTCTAATAACATATGTGGAAAGATCAAAATGCAATTTCTTTTTATTATTCCTATTATTGCATTCCCTACACAATGGCAACCTCTTCAGAGACATCGTCTGCAACATAATATTGATTTAATGCGCCACTTCATATGCCTGCCACGTCCTCAGATTAAAGATTTAAATTAATATGACAAGTGAAACACTAAGAAATTCAACAAATCACCAGATAGGCTTACCCACACAGGGTACATTTTATAGTAAAAGCCCCCAAAACAAACAAACAAACAAACAAACAAAAATATACCCGCAGCAGCCGCAGCTTAGGGGTAGGTCAGATTTAATTTTCTTGATTGATCTTGAGATCTTTGAGTGCAAATTCATTATTCTCTTATTAACTATTATCATTATAGGAATTTATAAGGAACCTATAAACCTATTAAACTGGTCTTAAATGTTGCAATCTATTTATTGAACATACCAGCAATGAAAAATTAATTATTAAACAACCACCACAGGAAAACATCAGTGGCCTTGTCACCTCAGAGCTAGATTGATAGCATGTTACCTTCTGGAGAGTGGGGCCCTGCAACACTCAAATATAAACCTTGGAAAGGTAATGCTGAGTATGTCACAGCATAAGTCACATTTTTAATTTAATGTTTTATTAAATGTTAGATAGAATAAATTTATCCAGGCCTCACAGACTCTGTCTTAATAAATGAATTGGCACTCTCTCAGATGTAAAAAATGGTCACAGCTTCTCAAGGGCATCAGAAACCCTGAAGCATAAGACACCAGTAAATACAAAGAGCAAAGGCAGCATGGACAGTGATGTATTTGCAAGCAATGCGGGTGAGCCAACACTTTCAAACTGCTGAGGCTAACAAAACAAGGGCAGTGAACTCCCAAAATGGGAAAAGTACCTGCAGTAAGATGCTGTGCTTGAGTGCTGTTGCACGAATATGTCCACCACTGAAAAAAGTGGAAAGGGTATGGGTTTATCACCCTCCTGCTACTATATTTCAGGATATGTTTGTACGTTTAAAATTTCATGAGCAGTATTAATAATTTATTTTTCTCCTGTCCTTTAATTTTCTAAGGCTAGACTTTGAAAACAAAAGGCAGGGAGATGATATATCCTCTCCTTCCTCTGCAGTTATCTACAGCACCTTCACTTGTGTTTCCCTGTAGAGCTGCTGTCATTAGCAATATATAATTTGGCTAGGCAAAATGGTTACAAGTTCCTTAGTCAAAACCAATATGCCCCTGCCCTGGCACATCCCTCCAGAGACATCCTAAGATTTCCGCAAGCGGCTCCATTTCGAAAACATTTGGCTTACATAAGGCAGGACAGCTCAACACTACCACTCAAGCAATGAAAGGCTTTCACAGCACAATCGAGCTGTACTATATATTTCCACAGACACTAAACTAAATGATTGTAAATGACTGTTAAAGCTGCCAGAAAAGTTCCCTTCCCCTCACTGTCGAATAATAATAATAAAAAAAATACTTAGCATTCTTTTTTTCCAGAACTCTAAAATGTTGGTGTTCGATAGCTATCCATCTCACATTGCCGCTGTTAGCCAGCGTAGGAACAACAGGTTCCAATAAGCAACACGCAAAACCACAGAGAGCGGTGAGTTATGCTGAAAACTCTCTTCTCCTGCAGTCTGTGCTGCTTGAATTCATTCAGCTGGCACCCTCCTGTTGAATGCACAAGATCCTTTGAAAGAGAAGGTAAAAAGGAAGTGGACCCTGAAACTTCCCTCGAGCCTGGCATTTTTCCAGAAATTCAGGAAGCAAATTCCTCGCATGTAAACAATATAAAGGAAAGTGAAAAACAAAACAAAGCACACGATTGTGCTTATAAGTTAAAAATACATGATATTCTTGAGCTAACTGCATGACACTTGCCACCCCACTTATGAGTCCTACAGTTGATGTGACAGGAAATTAGAAGGACTTTATTCATTAAAAAATGAAACGTGACTTCATGTAGACATAGGGTCGCATGGAGACATAAGCAGTGAGATGAACTTGCTACCAGTAAAAATGACAAAAAAAAAAGTTGGGCTACACTATATTTAATCCTATCTGTCTTTAGCTGACCCAAGGAAATATATTGTAACCTCAGAAAGTAGTCACAGTTTATAACAGAAACTGCATATTTATATGGAAATTTTATTTTTGTATTCGAAATGTGAAGGAAAAGTTATGAGACAAAAATGTCCTCTTCTCTTTCATTCTGTGAGGATAACAACTTGGACATTAGTGGGCTTTCCTGAAGTTTACAGCACTGGATCCAAGAACAGAAGCCAGTTTTGAAACTCTTATACAGTAGTATATATTTATTGAAGAATACACAGGGTTCGACAAATAAATTAGGTTAATAATGTTTAATTTTGTACTGGCTTAGTCTGGGATAGAGTTAATTTTCTTAATAGTAGTCTGTATGGTGCTATGTTTTGGATTTGTGACCAAACCAGCATTGATAACACACCAACCTTTTAACTATTTCTGACCAGTGCTTGCACAGCATCAAGGCCTTTTCTGTTTCTCACACCGCCCACCACCGAGTAGGCTGGGAGTGCACAAGAAGCTGGGAGAGAACACAGCCAGGACAGCTGACACCAACTGACCAAAGGGATATTCCATAACATATGACATCATGCTCGGCAATATAAGCTGGGGGAAGAGGGAGGAAGGGGGGTCATTTGGAGTTACGGCGGTTTTCTTCCCAAGTCCCTGTTATGTGTGGTGGAGCCCTGCTTTCCTGGAGATGGCTGACCACCTGCCTGCCAAAGGGAAGTAGTGAATGAATTTCTTGTTTTGCTTTGCTTGTGTGCATGGCTTTTGCTTTACCTATTAAACTGCCTTTATCTCAACCCACAAGATTTGCACTTTAACCGTTCTGATTCACTTTGCCATCCCACTGTGGGGGAGAAAGCAAGTGACTGTGTGATGCTAACAATGGCGACTTCATTTCACAAATGGTTTTCTTCCTTATACTTTATTATCAGATCACCTTTTTTTGGTGGTGGGAAGGAAGATGGACTCAGTTTTAAAGGAAGTTCTTTCAACAGAAATTCTTTTAGACACAGTTTCAGCTACTAAGGGAAACTGCTTTAGTACTTTGTAAGAAATTACTGCATTTTGACTGCATTTTTGAGGTACACTGCTTTGTAACTCAGGCATATAAAAATGTTAACACTTTTATGCAAGAGTAAGTGTGTACATAAAAAAGCAAATAAATATGTTTAGTATGCACGTTATAAGAGAGCAGAAAATCAAGCAGATTGTAAGTAGCTCAAAATGTTCCAGCTGCATCTAAACTTACCCTCTTGGAACATGACTCCAGCTTTTGCCCAGTCATGTGCCCTGATTTCCTTTCCAGGATTATCAGGACACTGAGAAGAGAGACATGGCAGATGTCCTTCTTTTGCCAAAATATGAAATTCACATCCTGTTGGGAACGTGCTCCCTGACTTGGACATTTGCAGGGCTGATATGTCCAGTGCTACAAATACATTCCTAGTGTCTGGCTCCTGCTCCAGAGCGAAGAGAAATTTGATAGTGGTGGAAGGAAAGGGCTTATCTCTTTACTCCAGAACAAAGAAAATAGTGACTGATTGCAGCAGTTGTTACCCAAGGATACACTCTCAATCCAATATATCTGAATTCTCTCTATTAAAATGACAAAAATGTATGGGAAGTTAGGCAGGAGCAGGAATATAAAGTGATAGCTACAATAATAAGTAAATCTTAATCTTTTTCTAGTTAACATTTAGCACTTTTTCTAGAACTGTAAAAATCTCAATATTCAGTAGTTATAAAGCTCACATTGCTAAATATGTGACACCGCAGCATGTGTTACTTCACTTTCTCTCTATTAAGTGGCAGAATTTATGAGCCTGTCTAAAGAAAACTATAGCCATCAGATATCAAATATAGCCTGTGCCTTTTCTGTAGCCAACCAAAAGATCAGATATTCTTGTTGAATAGGATAAATGACCATATAAAATTATTTCAGTATTTTCAGGCGGAAGATAACTTGCCTAAATATTTTTCCTGCCTGTTACCCAATATAAGGATGCAAGATGAAATTCGCACTTCTCTGCTAGTAAACAGGTATGCAGCTGAAGCCTTCTGTCCAATAAGATCAAACAGACTTATAATAACTGGCATAGGAGGCTCAATTTCATCCACAATATAACATATACAGTACCATTCTATCTACAACAGCTGGTCCAGCGCAAATCTAACCCCAAATATAAAATATGATGCAATTTGGGAAATCCACATATTGTCGAGAATATAGTACTCCAATATAGTGTACTTCTGTAAAAGTAGCCGCTCAATACAGATTGATATCACACTATTTGTACTATCAGTACTTACAAATGGGAAACCCTGAATCTACAATTTATGACTTGCATATAAGCTTTACCAAAACTAAGGATATGAACTTTCAAAACTTTATCAACTGAGCCAACTTGCAGTGAGTCAACAAAGGGAAAGTCCATCAAAGAGAACAGCATGTGAAATAATGGCTCTACCAATTTTAACAGAAGGATTTGCTTCCCATTTCTCCCCAAACCACCATACTGTTTTAATAAGGTGCACAATAACGGGAGTATCTAACAAAAAATGTCTCAGAGATAGATGGATCTCAAGAGATGATTACATGTAAAATGTTTTTATCCTACACAACATAAGATAACAGGTTGATAGGCAGATAGGTACATGAATAAATACAAAGCATTAGTATACGCGTGCATAGATGTCAGTGCATGACTAGAAAGCTCCTTGGCAATCCCATCAAATGCCAAAAAGACTTCTAAATGGATGTTAAATACAAATTAAAAAATCGAAAGTCTGTGACATGTAGGATGTCTGTCCTTTAGTAACCTTTGGTTTTGAGGATGAAAAATTGAGATTTACCATCCACCTGTACAGTGACTAATGAGCTAATAAATTTACAGAAAGATGAATGCAGAATTCTTGATTTCTCTTTAAAAAGGTGCCTACAACCCCAATGAATTATTTTAATAAAAAACAGAAGAGCCATAAATACTGTGAAAGGACGATGTTTTCAAGAGCTCACCCAACCCTTATGAGCATAAATGAGACTTTACTCTGGTACCATTACTTGTGAGTATAAATACTTGCTCTTTTACTAAAGGCAAACGTTTTTTAAAAAATGAATTCCCCAAAGTTGTGTGCATTATAAATGCTTTCACACATGGAAATCATGGGGATTATAGATTAAAGTCCATGTTATAGTAAGAAAGAATTATTATCCTTCGTGACTTTGGGCAGGTAATTTCATTCTTCTTTCTCCCCTTTGCCTTCCTATTCTTCGCCCATGAATCCTATTTTTCTTCTAAGCTCTTTGAAGCAGGAATTATTTATATATGTACTTTAGTCCTCCGGTATTGACTGGGGACTCCAGGAACAATTGTAATACAGATATAATAAATGTTTGTATGGATATTCACAGCTGAAGGTGTGATACCCACACTATTGTTACCGTTACCTATGAAGATGCTGCTGGGTTTGGAGTATGTGCTGTACCGAGCAAACTGATCTCCCTTTTGTTGAAAAACTTCTGCTCATTTCTAACAGTTTCTAAAGTTCGCTATAGACTTACTTCATTTATAGTCCTTATCATTGCGTTCCTCCCTTTCTCCCTTCACTTGTCTCCTTTCTGTCCCTCTGCAACATATTGCTACTGTGGGAGGTATTCACACTGTCTAACTTTAGTCAACTAATTTAGGGCTCTGAATCACCCTCTAGGAGTGCCTACCTCATAGAATATGACTATATATGGAATAGACATTTTTAAACTTAGGTGTTCTAATATGTACTTTCTTCAAATACCCAAAGTATCTTGGCCTAGGTGGTGTTAATACTTCCACTGTATAAAACACTGCCTGTCAACAGTAAGCGAATTTATGTAGTGTTCAGTTTGCAGATATTTTTTCACTAACTTAACACCTCACTTTCATTTTCTCTCACCTAGATCTAACACAGTAAGCACATTATCTGTAGGAAAGCATAAAAGAAAAAAAAAAAAGAAAGTAAAAATATTAAATGCATATGGTATTTACCCATGGAATTTGCTAAAACATTAGTAGAATTTAAAGAGCACATGGCTGCTCAATAAATTGCAGCATTCAGCCAAGGAGGCTGCAGCTGTAAGACAGTACATCAGTCCCATGCCTAACCACGTCTTGACCTTTCTTCCGAGACTGTCAACAAAGGTGCCAATTAGAGCAATGATTAGAGCAACACATTTTGTGTTGTGCTAAACACAACTGTTACCAAGGGGACAAAGATCATACATTTTGCTTAACACTGGATTCCTGATTGGCTCAACACAGATCTACCACTGACAACTACTTTGGTAAGTCTCAAGATGAGAAGCAGGTAAGTGCAACCACTCGCATACTTTTCTTTTGATCTCCTGGGACACCGAAAAGCTTATACTGTAAATGTCTCAATGATTTCCTGGTACATTGTTGATTTTGTTTAGTTTATCATCTCTCTCACGCAAATTGAGTGATCTAAGAGTTTACCAAGTTCCTTTTACATCAGGATTTAATGTTAAAACTAATTGTTTCCACATATCACAACTAATTAGGTCATCCATAAATTATGCATCCTAATCCAATATATTGAGAACTGCAAGCCTCGTATTCAACATCAGCTTCTGAAAACTTCCCCTTTAACCAAGTCATAAGAAAAGGTTTGATCAACATATGTATCAACTATCAATTTATTTAGTTAAAGAATGTTAAGTGTGATAGGGTGATGTGAGACAGAAAAAGAAGAAAATATTTTTTTTCTGTCTCAGTTGCAAAATGAATGCACTTAATTTAGACAAAACTTACAGAGGTAAAATAAAAAAAAAAGGATAGTCGAATATGGATTGTCTGCAGCATAAAAAAAGCATTGTGCTGTGTACTAATGGTACGGAAAAGACTACGGGATTATGTTATAACATTAAGCTTTATCTTGGAGTTCCACTAATAGGAGACATGTTGGTGATCTCATAGACAATATAAAGACCATAAATCTATTTTAAGTCTACAGGAAAATGTTTAGCTGACATAGGCATACAAAGACTGATTTTGAAAGAAATAAGGCATTTCTATCCATGGTTCTTTAAATTCATAAAAAATATACATCTGTCAACTAGTTTTAATTCCTATTTATCAAAAGTTTAATTAAAATGAGCAGAATTCGTTTTACTCAACACAACATTGTTTTTCCTTCCTATTCATATCTGCTTTCCACCACACTAATTACTAGGAATTGACCATCCAGGAAGAACCACAAGGATATGGAAAGATGCGATCTGTCCAAGCAGGTTTTAAGTATGAGAAGGATTTTAAATTGAGTCTGTATAAAGACATCCAGACTGACACCCATGATAGAGCTACTTACTTGGATTTACCAATTCCTGGGAGGTGGGAAGAACTTATATAACATACCCTATTTTAAACCTCACATTTCTCAGTTAATGTTATGGACAAACTTCAAATATTTGGCTAAAATTCGCAAGGCAGTTCAGAGATGCTTGCATGCAAACTAACTCCTGCTTCATTAAAATTCTTCTTTTACAGTTAGACACAGGATTATAATGTTTCTTTACCAGCCGTCTTCTTTGTAAATTAAGTACTGTGGCATATTTTTTTTTTCTTTTGGTGAGAAAAAATACATTGTACAGTAGCAAGCTATGATGTAACATTGACACTATTATCAACACTTCTGGCTGTACTCTAAATCTTTAAATTGCTTTCCTAAAATAAGTCTGGGACAAAAAATTCCAGTACCTTGAATATACGCATACTTTTGAAGTTATAAAAAGAAATCAATGGAATTAATATATTTTTACATTTTAAAGAAAAAGACAGTACAAACTTTATCACTTTGCTTTTTTGAGTTGTTCTTTTTTTTTTCCTGTAGCCCTAACTTACTGTTGCATGAATGGCACCTGCTCAATGGAATATGAAATGAAACCTAAAAGTTAAAAGCCAATCTGATTTCACTGTTCAAAATCAGTGATATCTAAAATTAAACAAAACAAATTATGAACAATGAAAAACAAATTAGACAGTGAAGCTATGACAGTTACCACTGTTATTAAATGACAAGGCAGTTAACTTCTATTAATTAACACACTAAAGACTTGCCTTTAAAATAAAGATGATATTCACAGGGCAGCATCCTTTTTACAAAACTAGAAAGATAAATACAACATTTAAATCTTCAGACTAGGACTTCTTGAATTTTAATGATGCTTCTTGTCTGATATGTTTGTAAAATGAATGGTCGGTAAGAGCTTGGGCATATATCACAAGAATTTGCAATACTGTACTTAATTTTGATAGGAAAAGAGTAAATATTTCCACTGATTCAGCCCTGAGTTCCACATCAATTAGGAAAATTCAAAGGAAGCATTCTGACAGTTATGTTTTCAAAAGGCAATCCACACTAGGGATGGACTGCATTCACAAATGCTGATGTTCACATGTTACTAAAGATACATGAATATACTTAAAATAATCCTTAATATGGATGAACAGGATATGCAGATCTTGTGGATAGGCAAGACCTAAGTATCTTGTGAAATCTGTGTTTATTAGTATGAAGACATAGAAGTTTGTTTTAGTAAGATTCAGCTAGGAGAGTATTTTCCTCTCTAACAGATACATGGAATGATATTTTGTACATTACCTGTCAAATACTTGATTTGATAGATTCTCCATTTCTCAAAGTAGAATCGGTATGGAAAAAATATATATTTGAAGTTAATGTAATAATTAATGTATCTGTCCATCTAGCTTTACTGTTTTCAGTTGTTTCCTTCTGGGAACCATGTATAATTCTGCTCTGAGAGTTTTGACTGGATGGTTTGAGGATCACAGTTTGTCTTACATAGACAAGTATAATTAAAAGTGTCAGGAAAAAATCAATGTCTTTGAAAAATAGAGTTCCATCATTAAAAAAAAAAAAAAAAAAAGTGAAATCACAAGTGATTTGAGAGTGTTTATAAAAAACAGCTTTTCAACTGTATTTTTGTCACATTTGGATGAAATCTGAGTTCCACTGAGATAAAAAACAAAATTCCTATTGATTTTTACTGATACATTTTTTACCTTTAAGTGAATTTGTAAGAACTGAATAGAATAATGGCATATATTTATGTCTCTATGACTATAGATATGTGGAAAATACCCACTAAGGGCAGAAACAATACATTGTATCAGTTCTTGATTAACTTTAGGACAGATGACTAAGGATCTTACACAGAAACTTTTTTTATAGCTGTGAATCTCAGAAAAAAAAAAAAAGAAAAAAAGCTGCTAAAATTCAGAAAGGTTACCTTTTGTGACTCATAATTTTATTAGTTTTCTTAGCCTAAAGAAAAAAAAATCACAATGATTTTAGGATTTATATAAACTTGAAATGCACAGGCACCAAAAACGCCACCCACGCCTGCTGCCAATAGTTACAGAAAGTCCCATGACCTGAAGCTGATGGGTATCTTTTCACAGATTTACGGATATGAAACAGGACCTTCCAAACAAACAGGTATGTTAGCCAATATTATCCTTCCCAGCTTATTCCCACTGTGTTGCTTCACTTATTATCTTGTACATTAAAACTATAACCATTGATACCACTCCCCAAGAAGAAGTCATTACCAGAAACTAACAGGATGGAAAGAGGGAAGGTATTAAAACATTTAATTTGAAAAATGCAACAGCTCTCATGGATTCTCATATCCTACTAAAGTCTGGGAACACAGGTGGATACACAGCCTTTTAACGAAAGGAGAGAACTAAGAAGCCTGCCTGAAAAGCACTGATAAATCTTTCCTATTTTCACATTAATTTTGATATAGGTTCTAGAGAAAAAGAAAAGAAAAAGAAATCGTGGGAAAAAAAGTGCCAATTCTGCACCGGAATATTATCAGGATACAGATTTATTTCATACAGAGTTTTAATGCTTATTTATTGATACATTTTATCGTGGTGAGCTTACACGAAAAATAGTGCGCTACACGCTTTGTTTAATGAGTGACAGCCTTCTAGAGATGTTGAAAAGTATTCTGTGATATTCTCCCAAATGGCAATGTACCATTAAAAAGGCATATATTTATCGCTTAATACTATCTGAATATACACACATTTCAAGAGATATATTAACCCACAGCAAATGCAAAGCATGGATATTTTCAGTATGAAGCCAGCAGTAGGCACAGTATTCTCACTGTTTTCCATATGCATTGTTTCTGCAAAACTCAGCCTTCAATCACTTAACATTAAGTCATTCTCTTAGGTTTGGCTGGCAAACTATAAAGACTTACATAACTTTTTATTAGGCTGCTGCTTATTTTGCAAATATATTGTGAAAAGCATTCAGCTTTGAATTGTTCACTGCAGTGAGCTCGTATTTTTGGCATACATATTTTTTCCTGTAAATTAACTAAATGGCACATAGTACATTTTCTGTTCTTATATTTGATGCAAAAGCGTCATTAATATAACATTATGTTCATTAATAGGTGTGACTGTACAATTTATGTTCTACCCCTGTCACTTTCTTATGCTGCACAAGCACTGTGGTATTTTCGAACTTTCCAAAATTAAGTGAAGAGCACCAAGTTTTCTTCGTATTCTTCCTTTAAATAAGAAACTCTGTATTTTTGATTGTGCTATATTATATTGATAATTTTTGTGTTGCTCTGCATGAAAAAAAAAAGGTCATGGTGGCAAGTTTTACTGTTACTTTCTTATAATTGAGCATCCTGTATTTGCCTATATCAAAATAGCTCGCTCAAAGAAAAAGAATATATATAGTATATGAGTATACTCATATACACACAGGAATATACGTGTGCATATATATGTATTTATGTATAATTTGTGCACAGATAGCCAGAGATTATATTCCATGTTTTGCCCTCAGATCTTGTTAGGCTCCAGTACTAGTTGTAGAGAGGTTACTAGCATTTTAATAAGCTCGTTCAGAAAAGAAACACTTGATACCTGTTGTCAACTTCCATCCCACCCAAAATAATTTGGTTTTAGGGTTGGGTGGACTATGGTATGGAAAATACTGTATTTCCTTCAGATAAAACTTTGGCAATATGGCGAGACGTTCTAGTTGTCCTTATAGGTCCTTTAGCAAACAGGTAGGGTTTGAGTTGCAGGTGACTGATCGCATTTCCACCAATATGTTCAGGATCTCTTTTAGTGTCCGTTCTGAATTCAAGGCGGTAGCATGCATCTGTGCAAGGTGTCCCAGGCAGCCTGAGGAGCCTTCCTCTGTGCAAGCAATCTTCTTTGTGAAGAAAGGTGGTGGAGTCTGTTGCATACTGTAGGCAGTCGGGGTTGATGAAGCAGACATAGACTCTCTCAGGGAGAGGATGGGGAACACTTGAGAGAAAGAGAGAGAGATACCAGGAAATAAGCAGGCCTAGGGGGTGTCAGGACATACAAAGCCTCAAAATAAGCTTGCCTTTCCCCTTTTCCACAAGCACTTTGGGGATTCCAAATCTTAAAATATCTTGGTTCATACCAGATTTTGAAGGAAAGTCTGGAAAATTAACCTAGACCTTACCACTAGTTTCATTTTTATTTTCACACACAGTCTTAGGTGTAAGAAGTAGACTCTTATATTCCTGCCTATTTAGCCTGACTGTAATCCCATTTTTTTAGGATTATCACCAAGACAGTGTTAAGAACTGCTACGTTAAATGCTTTCTCTCATCTTAATTTTGAATGCGTCTGCCAAACATACTGAATGAATTAACTACTGTCCTTAACTTCCATACTTGTGGTCACAAAGAGTATAGTTGTCTCTCAAGGATTTAGCTTTAATTGTGAAGGTATCCATCCGAGCCCTAACCTTGTTAGAATAACTGAATAAATGTGGCAAGAACAATCTTCCTCTGAAGAGACCATCTCAGTCTCCATCTCAGTCAGAGACTACGTCATTTTGTGATAAGATGCCAAATGAAGCAAAACTTTCCTAAAGATAAAAAAATGCATATATATTGTCAATTTTCATTACAGCAAGAAGTTAACAGCGGGGTGCTTCAAGGCACCATACAAGGACCAGGTGTTCAAAATATATTAATTAATGTGAAAAAAATGACTGAACAGCAATGTGGTGAAATTTGCAGATAAGACAAAAAAAATCTGTTAACAAGTCTGAAGAAGACAGGAAACTTCAGAGGTAACTGACCAAGCTAGATAGAGGGCCCATCTTAAAAGAGGTGAAAATCATTTATTTAAATGGAAAGTAATGCATAGTGGTGAAAAAAAAAAAAAAAAACAAAAACAAACAACCAAACCCACCTGTAACAAATCATTCACTTTACCAGAGATGTCAATTAAGAGTGCCAACTTAGGAAAAACACCTGGGCCTCACTGCAGACAGCTCAACGAAGAGCACTGCTTAATGTGCAAATGCAGTCAAAAAAGCAAATAAAACATTAAGATGCATTAGAAATGAGTTGAGGAATAAGAAAGAAAATATAATGTCATTATACGAATCAATAATTTTCCCTCCTCTGGAACAGTGTGAAGTACTGGTCACCCCATCACAAAAAAAGATATCACTGAATTAGAAGGTATTCAGAGAAGAGTGATTGCGATAATTAGGCATATAGAGAAGCCTTCATATGAAAAGACTGACAAAAATTGGAATTGTTAACCTTAGAAAAAAAGATGAATAAGGAGGGATATGATGAAAGTATAAAAATGGTAAGTGGCAAAGAGAAAATAGATCAGGAGCTTCTGTAGTCCTGCATCTCATAATTCAAGAACAAAAGGACACTAAGTGAAAGTGAAAAGCAGCAGCTCCAAATCCGATAAAAGGACATACTTTTAGTGCAGTACATAATTAGATTATGGAACTCGATGCCACAGGATGTCACTTATGTCAAGACCTTACCAAGATTCAAAGAAGGACTTGGCACTTACAACTCTTGATATTCTTGGGAATCTTACTCAGACTGACCGTTGAAAAGTTTTGAAAGAGAGGTTATGTCCATGTTTCATGATTTAAAAGACAATACTTCTAAAAAGAATTTGGAGAAAAGTTCCTGGAAGTAGATTTTTGTATCTCTGGCTATTTGATTAATTTGTTCTTTGCTTTGATTCTTTTGTTTGCATTTTCTCTTGAGACATGGGGGCAGTCTTGGAGGGAAATTGTGTATTAATGAATCACTATTCTGATGCATTTACTACTATCCTAGTACTACCCTACTATCTCAGTATCTCCTACGAAATCCTAATATTAGGACTTTGGTTTTCCCATGTGCAGAGTAATTGTCCTATGCTCTATTGTATTCCACGCCACTCCATTCCAGTTAGTTGACTGGATTTGCCACTCATTGTCAATTAGTATAACCATTGCTGTAAGCTATATAGCACTGTGCGTGTGTTTGGAGCAAATGTGAAATTTCTAGATGCAGAACCAAATACATTTTTGCTGTGGCAGCTGTACAATTGATTCCATGTGTCCCAATTGTCTTCAAGCCCTACCTTAACCTCCAGCTATGCTACTGACATCTTGCTTCACATCCTGCAGCTGGAAGACACATGCAATGTCTCCAAAGAAGAGACACTTTGCTTCTTATGCTTCCTATTCTCCACAGTTTCCTTACCACATTTTTTTTCTCCTTTCTGCCTGTCTTGCTGCTCAGAGAGATAAGGTATTCTGCTTGTTCTTAAACTTTTGTTTTTAAACTATTTCTTTTCTAACTTATTAGCTTTTCTTTCCCTAGTTCTTTCCTATGTGAAGACTTTCAGTGCCAGTAAATAATGATAGGCACAAGCCTAAAAAACCTTTTCCTCAAATCAGATCCGTTAACTGAAAACTCAGTCAAAAAGAGGGTGTGAAAGATACTTGGTAGAAGCAGTATCATTGATTTTGAACAGTATTCTCAAATAATTCTTCCTTCCACTTTTATTAATTTTGTTACATTCCCAAAGCGGGGGGTTGAGAAAACCTTTAAGTATTTGCATTAGTTATCTGTTAGAGGTTTTGGAGGAAAATGGTAGTAGTCTATTTGTTATTGTTGGTCTTATACTAAAAGCCAATTCAATTATGTAGCATTAAAACCACCTACAGTTTTCAAAGATTAAGATTCAACCAACTTGTCAGAGGCCTCATTCAACCAAACTTATTAAACTAGATAGCAGGGAGATAAACCATACCACCTTTATAGAGGTTCAATTTACTGCTGCTATTGCTTTCATCTGACACCTACCCAGCACAAACCCTGGTAAGTTCTGTGGGCGTTTGAGGGCAACTAGAAAGTAAATGAAGTTACTGAGGGTGAGGGCACATAGAGCAGCTGTGTCTGTAGGGCTAGCTGGGTGAACAAAACGCTGGAGGGCTCTAAGTGCATTGAAGAGAAGCTGAATTCATACAGTGCTCACGAAATGGACACTGCAGAGAGACCGTGAAGATACCTGACCCAGGGATAATACTTGAGAGAAGATGGGCAGCCCCAATTGAGCTAAGATGTGACTAGCTACTATGAAGAAAAATGTGGTGTGCTTTGTCTCCTCTCCTTCTCCAACAACTTCCATCACTGGAGATGATAATCCATCACTGGAGATAGATCTCTTTCCCACAAAAGGCTGGACCAGATGATCTTTTGAGGTCCTTTCAAACCCGGTCTGTTCTATGATTCTGTGAATTGCCTCTGCTTTGGTACTGTTTATTTTTTTCAGCTTCCAGATGCATGCTTCACTAATTAGACGTGGTACTATGATCATTTTCTCCTTTTTTCCTGGAAAAAATATTAAGGCATAGTAAAAAGTTTATGTTCTACCTCTCCCATCTTCAGCTGGTATATCCTGCACAACGCTACAAAGCACTATGTGGAATACATATTTGTGTTGGTGCTGTCTTTTGAGACATCTACATTGCACTCACCATATGGTTTGGCTAAGTCTGAGGGTTTACAGTTAGTCTGCAAGACTGGGTTTAGGCTGAATCCAGTCCCCAGGACATGCACTGAACACACTCTGCCATAAATATGCTTTTGTAGTACAACGTTCAATAGCAAAAGAGGAGGAGCTGGTTAGCAACAGCAAGGAATTTAATTTTAAAAGCCTAGAAGAAATGGATCCTATATTATGTGGGATAATAAAAAGTATGAATACTGCTGGTCTCATAGGAATATGAGAGGTGTTTCCAGTCTATGAGTATTTACAAACATGAGCTCAAGATAATTGGTATGTGTATTGTTCTTCACCTTTTAAATTTTTATTAAGACTTAATTCTCATTGATAACAATTCCACAATCACGAAACAATGAAATAGCTTTACTTTGAAAGCCATCTACTGGGAAAAGAATATATTGTATTTTTTCTTATTAAGTACTACACAAATTCAAAAAATATACCCTGATGCTGCATAAATACTGTATTTCCAGCCATATTTTGGCCATTTTATTTTAACTAACAACCACTTAGTTTCTAAGTTAGCTTCTTTCTCAGTATTTCATATCGTGGAAGAAGTAGCAGAAGATCTTATCAGGAAGAACAGATTTAGCTAAATTATTACTATTTTGCAACAGAAAGTTTTCACCTAGATGCCCATGCTATCTTTTCAAGTCCTCCAGCCTACCTTTTCAAGTCTAGTCCTCTGTTCTGAATTTTGTTATCAGATAAAAAGCATGGCCTGAAGTCAAATATTATTTTCATATGAAAAATCTATATAATTACTGAAAACTATTCCAACTAATTTACTTTCCCTTTCTTAGCGAAGAAGTATAAATGCCAGCCAAGTATTAAAATAAAAGATAAAATATTTCATTATGATTATGCAAAATTAGGTTTCCCACAATAACATTACCTCATTCATGTTACAAAATGCATGCTATATTCTTGTTTTGCATATTAAATCTAAACAACATATTGTGCTTTCTTTCCTCTACCTCATATTGGTTATGTGTTATTTTGTTATACATTGTGCCTGGTATGGACAAATAAATACACTTCTCTAACCACTAAAATAATCTTCTCATGTTAGAAGTTCAGATCCAATTAGATTAGGTAGAAACGTGCATGGAATGAAATACGGATAGGATAGATTTTAGCATCTCAGCTGAAGAAAGGGCACGCTGTTTTGTTTAGTGTCACTGTACACTTGAAAATCAGTTTTGGAAGAAGTACCAACGAGCAGCATATCGCATCTGCTCCCATTATGACAAATTTATTCTCAAAACAGAAAAGAGAATTCATGCCTATTTTAAATGACAAAAAAGTGAATGTGCAGAATGTTACAAGACCCCAGTCGGCACTTAAAAGTGAACCTTCCGAACCTGGAAATATCACTTCATTCAGCAGCAGGCCCACATTTTCCCTAGTCTTCCTTTTACTACTGATGTACTTGAAGAAGCTCTTCTTACTGTCCTTGACATCCCTTGCCAGGCTTAATTCCAAGTGGGCCTTAGTGTTCCTCATTGCATCCCTGCATACTCTGGTAATGTAAAAAGGGCCAGACCCTTTTTCCACATTCTGTAAAATTCCTTCTTTCATTTGAGTTTTTCAAGAAGCTCCTTGCTCATCCATGGAGGTTTCCTGCCTCCTTTGCCTGATATCTTACTCATAGGGATGCACCGATCTTGAGCTTGGAAGAGTGTTGCTTGAATATTAACCAGCTCTCTTGCACCCCCCTTCCTTTTAGAGCCTTAGCCCATGGGATTCCTCCAAGCAGGTCTTTGAAGAGGCCAAAGTCAGATCTCCTGAAGTTCAGGGTTGTAATTCTACTTTTTGCCCTGATTCTTCCGCTCAGGATCCTGAACTCCACTATCTCATGGTCACTGCAACTAAGGCTGCCCCCAACCTTCACATCCCCAACTAGGCCTTCTTTGTTTGTCAGCACAAGGTCCAGTGGCACACCTCTCCTCATTGGCTCCTCCAGCACCTGTGATCTGTCACAATTTCCTTTGTCTACATCTACTGTCTGATATGGAATGAACATTATTAAAACATTCTAATATTAAAGTGTACATAATATCAGCTTTGTAATGGCTTCCACAAAACCACTCATTTCTCAAAATAAGCCTCAGGACTCCGAAGTTTCCAAGGGCCAAGATGCGCAATGCTTATCCATATAATTAATCCCATGATATTCACTACTTACATGTGTAAGGTGTTTGTATGATGAGGCCTGAAATAATGATTTTGCTCTTACATAGTAGTTATTTAACCAGGAAGGTCAGTTTTCTAATTTCTAAATTTATAAGGGGCATTACAGAGCGGTCATCTTATGCAACGAAGCGGGCAATTACTACATAGGATGTTTGTTTGTTTGTATGTTCTACTCTGCACTGGTGAGGCCACAACTGGAATACTGTGTCCAGTTTTGGGCTCCCCAGTTCAAGAGGGACAGGGAACTGCTGGAGTGAGTCCAGCGAAGAGCAACTAAGATGATTAAGGGCTTGGAGCATCTCCCTTATGAGGAAAGGCTGAGAGAGCTGGGACTCTTTAGCCTGGAGAAGAGAAGGCTGAGGGGGGACCTTATTATGGCGTACAAGTATCTAAAGGGTGGGTTGAAGGAGGATGGAGCCAGGCTCTTTCCAATGGTTCCCAGTGACAGGACGAGGGGTAATGGGCACAAGTTAGAACACAAGAAGTTCTGTTCAAATACACAGAAACACTTCTTTATGGTGAGGGTGACAGAGCACTGGAACAGGCTGCCCAGGGAGGTTGTGGAGTCCCCTTCTCTGGAGATTTTCAAGACCTGCCTGGATGCAGTTCTGAGTAATGTGCTCTAGGCAATCCTGCTTTAGCAGGGGAGTTGGACTAGATGATCTCTAGAGGTCCCTTCCAACTCTGAAAATTCTGTGATTCCGTATGTTTTCCCTGATATTATCACTGCTAGTAAGAGGAATTGTGAAAAAGCAGTCTCTGGGATGATAACACTTTGTTGAACCACTGCCGAGATTGACATTCTGAGTTATTCTTTTACTTAGTTTATGAAATTCATTGGATTTTCAGATCATGGTAACCAGAGATATTTCTTGAACTGTTCTTCGTTTCCCTTCTCCTAATCTGCAGAATTGTCAGGGTTCAGACATAGCTCACTCATTTCTTCCAAAAGATCTGTCTAACCAGAAGAGGATGCAAGTGGACACAGCTATCACAAAAGGCTTCTGTGACTTCCCAGTGTAACTCCTGAAGTACTTAATGTCTTCTTTACCTCAGTCTTTAAAAGTAAGACCAGTTGTACCCCGCCCCCTGAGCTGGAAGACAGGGGCAGGGAGCAGAATAAAGCTCCCATAATCCAAGAGGAAATGGTGAGTGACCTGCTACGCCACTTAGACAAACACAAGTCTCTGGGGCCAGATGGGATTCACCCAAGGGTACCGAGGGAGATGGCAGAAGTGCTCACCAAGCCACTTTACATCATTTATCAGGAGTCCTGGCTAACTGGGGAGGTCCCAGTTGACTGGAGGTTAGCAAAAGTGACACCCATCTTCAAGTAGGGCCGGAAGGAGGATCTGGGGAACTACAGGCCTGTCAGTCTGACCTAGGTACAGGGGAAGGTTATGGAGCAGGTCATCTTGAGTGCCATCACACAGCATGTACAGGACAATGAGGCAATCGGGCCCAATCAACGTGGGTTTATGAAAGGCAGGTCCTGCTTGACTACCCTTATCTCCTTCTATGACAAGGCGACGCACTAAGCGGATGAGGGAAAGGATGTGGATGTCATCTATCTAGACTTTAGTAAGGCTTTTGACACCATTTTCCACAGCATTCTCCTGGAGAAATCAGCTGCTCGTGGCTTGGACAGGTGTACACTTCCCTGGGTATAAAACTGACTTGAATGGCTGGGCCCAAAGAGTTGTGGACAATGGAGTTAAATCCAGCTGGAGGCCAGTCACAAGGGGTGTTCCCCAGGGCTCAGTACTGGGGCCGGTTCTCTTTAATATCTTTATCAATGATCTGTATGAGGCGACTGAGTGCACTCTCAGTAAGTTTGCGGATGACACCGAGTTGGGCGGGAGTGTCAACCTGCTTGAGGGTAAAATGGCTCTACAGAGGGAACTGGCCAGGCTGGATTGGTGAGCCAAGGCCAACTACGCAAAATTCAACAAGGCCAAGTGCTGGGTCCTGCACTTGGGTCACAACAATCCCAGACAATGCTACAGGCTTGGGGAAGTGTGGCTGGAAAGCTGCCTGGTGGAAATGGACCTGGGGCTGTTGGTCGACAGCTGGCTGAATATGAGCCAGCAGTGTGCCCAGGTGGCCAAGAAGGCCAACAGCATCCTGGCTTGTATCAGGAACAGTATGGCCAGCGGGACCAGGGAAGTGATTGTCCCCCTGTAGTCAGCACTGGTGAGGCTGCACTGTGTCCAGTTTTGGGGCCCTCACTACAAGAAAGGCATTGAGGTTAGATCTTAGGAAGAAATTATTTACTGTGAGGGTGGGGATACCCTGAAACAGGCTGCCCAGAAAAGTTGTGGATGCCCCATCCCTGGAAGTGTTCAAGTTCAGGTTGGATGGGTCTTTGAGTAACCTGGTCTAGTGGGAGGTGTCCCTGCTTATGGCAGGGGTTTGGAACTAGATGATCTTTAAGGTCCCTTCCAGCCCAAACCGTTCTATGATTCTATGAGGTACTGGAGTATGTCCAAAGAGCAATGAAGCTGGTGAAGGGTCTAGAGCACAGCTCTTATGAGGAGTTGCTGAGGCAACTGGGATTGTTTAGTCTGGAGACAAGGAAGCTCAGGGGAGACCTTATCACTTTCTCCCAACTACCTGAAAGTAGGTTGGTAGCAAGGCGGGTGTTAGTCTCTTCTCCCAAGTAACAAGTGATTGGACAAGACAAAGTGGCCTCAAGTTGCACCAGGGTAGGTTTAGATTGGGTATTATGAAACATTTCTTCACGGAAAGGGTTGTAAAGCATTGGAACAGACTGCCCAGGGAATTGGTTGAGCCACCATCCCTGGAGGTATGTAAAAGACATGCAGATGTGGCATTTAGGGACATGATTTAGTGGTAGATTTGGCAGTCCTAGGTTAACAGTTGGACTCGATGATATTAAATGTCCTTTACAACCTAAGTGATTCTATGATTCTATGAACTCCTGACATGGGATGGAGGAGTAGATGGAGAAACTCATAAACATGTTACAGTCTGAGTTTTTCAACATCTGGATGATGTGGTGAGGTACATATGGGCTATGGATATTCTGTCCTCTACTCAAGCTCAAAAAGAACTGAGACCCACAATCACATAGTCATAAATTCTCCAAGGGAATGTGTCTGCTACAATTGTAGTTATTCACATGAAACTATTTAATTCTTTCTAGTTATTAAGATTTGCAATGCCCAAGTGGCAAGATTTAGTGCTAACACAGGCTGCAATTGCAGCATAGTATGTCAAAAGCCAAAGGATAAGCTCTCTGCTGAAAATGAGATGACACTGAAGAACTGAGAGCTGGCACTTGGCCAAACCAAAGATTTGTATAGGACAAATGGAATGAAGAAATAATCTTAATCAGCAGTGGATAATTTTTGAAAGAGATAAAAAGGTGTTATTGTCGTCAACCAAAACATTGTGCCTCATTGTCCTTAATGCCTCTGGCCAAATTAGAAGTAGTATCTGTTCCTAAACTGCCCATGCCAGCCAAATTCCAACACAGTTAACTCCAAATAATGAATAACCTATAAAGCAACCATTATTCGTGACTTTGGATGTTTTAGAAAACTTTTTCTAAAGCAGTGTTTATGATCGTGACTCTTAGCTTTAATAGAAATGAGTAGCAGCTGTATATTGTACGAAAGCAAGATAGAATTTAGTTGATTTGTTACTTTGCTGTGTGCTACTTCTCTACCTAATGCCTTGGGCAATTTACAGATTTAATCTCCATGAAAGTGAGATATTTGAAATACTAGGTTGGTCCCAACATTCTGCAAGCAATTACGTCTTCATCCTCCTATAGCTCTTCCAAGCTACTTCTCACATGTCCTAACGGCCAGTACTTTGGGCTTTTCAACAGCAAATGGCCTGTTTAGACTATAACTAGCAATTGCCTGAAAAAGATGCAGCTTTACTGAGTGAGACACCTATAATTAGTCCTTGTTAAATAGGACTAAATACAACATTGCAGTACTTCTACAAGAAGACTTTATCATGGTTCATTCTGGGTATTTTGCACATATTCACCAACTTCTAATTTGGAAAATTCTGTCTTTTTGTTATATTGGGAATTTAATTTAGCATATTGGCAAGGATAAATTAAGCAGAGCAATTTCCCAATGATCTGATGTGGACAGAACAAGTCTCTGAGTGAAAGGATAGAAAGGCTAATGAAATACATACATCACAGAAGGCAATGTGCAAGAGGCAAACCCTCTTAGAAATTCACTTCGTACCTTGAAAAAGATTTATATTTTTCTCTACTAACCTGTAAGCAAGTTATTACCAATACAGAAACCCACTGATACCTACAACCTTAAAAAAATAATACAGGAACACCTAATTATAAGGAGGGATTTTATGGAACAGAATTTCAATTTGGACATTGTTTGGGAAGGTCATTATTTGCCATTCTTAAGAGCGGCTTAACTATACACAAATATCTATGACATTATATTAAACATCCCCCAAGTGACACTGTATGCGCTCCATTTGTCATTCTCAAGGTACTCTGCTGCCCTCAAAGGAAGTAATAGATAACATTTTAATAAATGAGTGAGCTACAAAATCACATTTCACTTTGAGGAGACTTTTCTACTACTTTACTCTCAACATAGAAGTGGCAGATACCTTCACCTAGGGGCCATTTTCTATGTGCTTGTAGACCAAAGGGCTCTATTTGAAATCGCAGCAAGAGTTCTCCCTCTGCCCCTTCTCATTTAACGGAAAGTTTGTACTGTGTAACCTTCCACAGGGTAGAGCAGAGGATTCACTCTCGTGAATCCTCTCAGCTTGAGCACGTAAAACTCTTTATTATTACCATGACAGAAATCTCATTTTCCAAGCATACTCTGTCTCTTACAGAATATACACGGTTTAAATGCAGATGCAGTCAAAATCTCATTAATGACTCAGATCAACAGCTGCCATTGATCGTTAAAACGTAAATGCAGTGACTTCTAAATCTTAAAATGACACAGCAGCTGTGCATTTTGGGAAATGAGAGAAACTGTGACTATAACATAACAATCCATGAATATTTTCTTCCTGCTACCTAGGTATTGCTGAGAATTTTCTAGTTAAAATGAAAAGAAAAACATAGCCTTTATTTGAGATTTTCAAGCTATCTGATAAAAAAAAAAAAAAGATAAATGTTCCGTGTTTTTCTTGATGTCTATCATATGCTGCTTTCTTGATATGTATATATTTTGCTTTCACTCTGCAAAGAGTTGCTTGAAAAGAAACTTGGAGAGCTTCTCCCTTTATTTTAAAGCACTAGATTTTGTAAATCCCTATATTCTCTAAAGTATCTTACTGGACTACAAATCTTGAAATACAATGACATTTTTATATAAATGAACCTAAAATGTCACTTGCTAGTAATGGATTAGAATGCAAACTGGGCACAAGTTGCAGTTAATGGCCACTAGTCGGACACACTGCCTTCATCACTTGTCATTGCAAATAATGTTATCTGGCAATTAAAGGTATAGAGTAATATAAAATAAAACCTAAAAATAATGTAACATAAGAAAATCAGGTGGCCATCACCTGAGATCCCTAACGTTCATAAACAAGTAGCTCATCTCTATTGCTCAATTTATATTTAAATCCTATGTATTTAATGGGAATTTAGAAAGATCCCGACAAAGTAAATTTCGAAAAAGAAAAAAAGAGAGTCCCATTAAGAAACAACAAGAATAAGAAAAAACAACAACAGGTAACAAAAAAATCATGGTTAAAAATATTTTAGAACTAAATTTAACTCATAAAACCACAATTTGGAACAGGTGTTTATGGAATCTTTTCAATTTGCTGCGACATGCAATATGCGATCTAATTGAAACAAAATAATAACCAATCAAATCATTGTCAAGTACCTAAAATGACTGTGTGTTGCAAATGAGTTCTCGGGGAAATCAATGAAAATTACCCAGTGACTCCGTCTCAGAATGCCTGTGACAAAGAAAGTGCAACTGGAGTTTTGCACAGCAGTAATACCAGCTGTCTAGGGGGACAGAATTTAGAGGAAGCCTAACAGCTGCAACCATTCCCAAATCCAAAAAACTGGAGAAGGCAAATATATTCTTCTCACAGGTGTCAGCCGTCCACCTCAGAAAGCTCACCGATTCAACCGGCCAGGTGTGTGTTGAAACATTATTCCTTAGGTAAAATCCCTCCAGCACCACACGTCCCACTCTCTGGAAGAACTGATGCATCTGTTATCATTCAGGAGGCTTAATGAGCAACCTCTTAATAAATTACCATTTCACAGCTTTTTTTTTTTTTTTTTTTACCACTTTGGTGATGTAAATACTACCATTTCAATCTGTTATTGTTTTGGTATTACTCTGTATTAAAGAAAGGCAGTAGCAAATCAGGCCTCAAGAGTTGTTCCTCGTAAACTCCCTGTGATTTAAATCGCTCTATGGTTTCAAGTAAAAAGCAGCACATGCAGGTTAATACCTTTGAAAAAAAAAATCACATCTTTGCAAAGAGCGAGTAAATGCAAGCTCATGAACAGTACTTATCTAGTCACTACAAATTAGAAGTCCCTCCCTTTTCCATTCACCTCAGCCTGAATCACAGTCATTATTTCAATATACTTCCAAGAACAAGTAGTACGGATATGCTCCAGGGCTCTGTACTGGAACACTAAGGAAAACACTGACAAAAGCTGCAGACTTATGATGCATGAATGAAGAAAATGTTTGTCACATAGCAGAAAAAGCCACTCGCCTCATACTGCTAAACTTGTTTTTCTGTTATTAATTATTTATCCTTTCCCTCACAATCAAGAAAAGCAGATAGATCCTTGAACATCCTCTCAATTTCTGCTTGACTTGTAGGTCTTTACCTACCTATCAAGAAGCCGCAGCCTCAGGAAGCTGTCTCTGTACACCGAGGAATATTTGCATGACTAGCATAGTAATTCTGTTTCAGGCATGTGGCTTTTACAGTTTAACTGTCAGCATTGCAAGCAAACGGCTTAAAGGCTTTGGGTACCAAACACATACAGAGCTGTGCCAACTGATCAAGAAATAGTAGGTATGGCCTGTGATCATATTTATTGGCATTTCATTTAAAACCTCTTCTGAACGGTCATTTGCATCATCATCCAAGTCTGTTCTCTTTTGTTCAATAAGTCCATGCTCCTTGTCTGCTAGTTCTAAAAGCAACAAAAAAAAAATCAAAACTCAGGACCCTACTCCTCCTCTCAGAAGCTTGAGAGTCAATAAAGATGTGTAGGAAGAGATTCCTCACCTTCTTTAACAACATGGTTGAAAGGTGCAAAGCTGCCTAAAAGTAGAGCAAGACAGACAACAGCCCGTCCACCCACAACATAGGTATAAGTAAAAGAAGAAAAGCTGGCAGCGCACACTGGCACCACAAGACCAAATCCCTTTCGGCTAAAGTGCCTTGAAGATTTCTATAAATGAACTGAGATTTGACAGCAACTCGGGCAAACCTCTGTGTGTACCGCAAGTGCTGCGTATCCACGGCAATTCTAACAAAGTGATGTATTAAAAATGATGTAAGAAAAGATCACGCTTTTGAAGCATGACACAAGTACAACGATCCATCTAGTTTTTAGTATACCGCAACAATTAATGCTGTCGTGCATATTTTATCTTGAATGTTTTGCCATTACTGGAGAATTTGCTTGCTGTTTCTGTTAGGAGAAACAAAGGAGTCATCAAAAATTTCCTTCACGCAATCCTGTTTACTTACAGAAAATGTCAGGACGCCTGACTTTGTCTAAAAACTGGGAAATAAATACAGCTTTCATGCTTAGAAATAAACATTATCAGCAAAAAAAAAAAATCCCTAGAACACAGAAAGTTGGTTGTTTGGGGGGTTTTTTGGCATCTTCACAGCAAAATGGCCATGACTACTGCTCATGCTTTTAGCCACTCACCTTCACAGCTGCAGCCAATAAATCCACTGGCTTCTGAACTTCTATTTCAGAAATACCTTTCATTTCTCCAGGTGAATAGGTGCAAGTTCTACCATGCAGCCAAACACTTTGTGGCACAGCTTCTACTGTTTCCAGCAGCGACTACATAAAAGAGTGTTTAATTGTTCCTTCTGTGTAGCCTGAAGGAAGTATGGTGAGCCAGCCTACCCACCAATTTAACTAGGTCTGTGAACAAAGCTAGAGATTGAGGTTAAAGAACTTAATTTAACCCAGTTTAACAGACTGGCCAAACCCACTGTCAAAGGTCTTTCCCCTACCCACCCCCACCCCCCCTTTTTTTTTTTTTGGACCACCTTCTGGCTTTCATCCACCACTGAAAACCAAGGTTTCCCACCCCACCCCACCCCACCCCACCCCACCCTACCCTACCCTACCCTACCCCACCCTACCCTACCCTACCCCTGCTTTTTCTATTTGTTTTTTTGTTTGTTTTTTCCCCCCACAAATGCAGAAGATACATTAAATCTAAGTAGTTGCATATGGCCTTTAAAATATACTGTTTTCCATGTAAGTACAAATTTCTAAGAAAGACTACTTTTTCATAATATTTTGGGTATTTTTGAGGCTATTAACCTACAAAGTGAAGCTCTCACATTAGATGCAGGGCAAAACTACAGGTTTTTAAAAATTTAGGCCAGAATACTCAGTGATATCTATTCCAAATTGATAATATACTTCTGACCACAGACTGTCACTATCTATATTAGGAAGGAGACCTTTCTGTCAGTCACCAAAAATTGAGCATCATTTTCATCCTGACACCAAACTTCCCTCCAGTGTAAAAGAATTATCTGTTGAAGAAGGTTACAGCAGCTCAAAATATTTTAAGTTCACACGGTGAAAATACCTGTCACCAAGGATAAATAGAATCTCATTTCCTTTAGATGTGTAATAACTGCTGATATTTCAGTCTTGGAATTTGCCTGGACTATTAACAATAATTAAACAAGATGCTCATGTTCACTCTGTTTTAATATTCTTTTAAGTGTCCAGAGGAAAATGGCAATGTTTAATATTTAAAACTCAAACACTTGGATTAAACATTAGCGTGTTAAACTAATATTAAGAAAGGTTGAAAACGAGTTTAGAGTACTGTCCATAGGTCTTTTGGGTTGCAACTGCCAAAAATGTTGTTTGAAATTTGCCACGTAGGCATTTCTTTCAAAAAGTAGCCCGATCCCAAGCTCACAAATGTCAGCTGTAATGAATAAGCAACATTTCAAAGTTTGTACTTGATGTTGGGCTGAGCAAAAAGATGCATGTTTACCATAAGAAACAGAATCTTCAGGATTCTGACTAACATGAGGTATGAGTGTAGCAGTTCAAAAAGTCAGGACAAAAGGTACTCAGTAGGAACTCACCCTACTTACTCTCTCAAACAACTAATTAATTTAGACTCTTTCTATTCTCCTAGAAATAAATGGAATTCCCTAATAGAAAATATTAAGCTGATACCTCAGTCAGGTCTGCAACTTTCTAAATACCTGAGGGATTCCCCTAAAATCTACCAGGGTTGGTCCAAATAAGCTTCTACGCCTTGGAGCCATTATTCCTCCTCTCAAGATCCATCCTTCCCCTTTCTCCAGAAATATTATTCTACATCAATCATTTATAAGAGTTCAGTCCTGTTTCTCCTTAAAAATCCCATCACAGCAGTTTGAACTCAAACTTCCAAGCAACCCTGCAGGGATTTTTCCAAACTCACAAAAAAAAAAAAAAAAAAACCCAACCAAAAAAAAAAACAAACTAAAACCAAATAAAAAAAAATTGCGAGTTCAGATTTTGAATGAATTGCTCATTGCAAAACATATCCAAAGGGGTTTGAGACCAAAAAAAAACCAAAACCCAAAACAGAACAAAACCCAAGGAAAGCAGTCCCTAGAAACCAGCTATTCTCAATTCCGAAAAGCTGCAGGGATTGCAGACAGGGATAAACATCAATTGCCTGGGTGCAAATGTAAGCGCCTTCACATTTACCCATTTTACACCATAGCAGCAAATTATCAAAGTGCAATTTCCACTGTATTAAGAGACAGCATATTATGCTTCTAGCTTTCAGTCACGTTTAACAAAGAGAAATTCTTCTACTGAATGAACAGTACCCCTTGGCTACTTTTAAAATAATCCATTGAGAATACTACAATATTCCATATATTTATAAAAAGTATTGTGTTTCTTTAAGGAAATACCCCAAAGAAACATTACTGTCTTTTTTCACGTATATGGAATAAAACGACAAATAGTGTAAGTTTAGTAGTTGTTTTTTTGATGGGGTGGTTTGGGTTTTTTTGGCTTTAATTATTGACAACAGTAAAAAGATTGTTTAAGACTAGCTGTGTCAGATAAGTGTCACACTTTTGGATACCAAGTGTGACAGGCTCTGCAGGTGTACAGTGCTTTGCCTATTGATACAAATTGAATCTGAACATAGCAATTTATTCAGCAAATCAAACCAATCACTGCACTGCAGTTTTCTCTTTCAGCTCTCATTTCCCAACCAACTACTCTTAACCACTTTGCTACTTCTGCTTTACAGCAAGGTTTCAACTGCTATTAGGGATTGTTTTATGGTGAGGGTATGGGGTTTTAAAAAATTTTAAAGACTGTTATACCCTTCCACTGATGCCATTAAGTGCTGCATCATTCACATCTGTTCCATATTAGTTGCCTGTCTCCAAACACGCTACCATTAAATGTATTTTTCCCTTACCATAGTAAAAAACTAACCCATGTTACGCCATGCAAAGCATTTAAACAGCTTGCAAGTGAAATTTGTTCTAATAAAGTAATAAACTGTAAATATTTGTCCAAAGAACAAGTTTACCCGAAATCCTTCTTATTCATTAAGAACCATACTGAAAAAGAGGTTCTTTAATGCAATTGCGTTATATGTTATTTTGTTGAAAGATATTTCAGCTAACCAGTCCTCCAAAATAACCAACACAAAAAGATCAAAGAACGAAAATTAACACCAGATTGCCCAATAGATATGTGAGGAAAGAGAAGTAACCAACTCGGGAAAAGCAGACTGGCAGCCAGCTAAAGGGGGAAAAAATAGAGCAATCTTACAGTGTTGAGCCAATATATAACCCTGGATTAATAGCTAGCCTTGGCAAGGCTCAAATGTGAAGATGCTCACATCGGGCATCCCAGACTTGCTGCTACCAGAGGTTGTTGCTATGGTAACCAGTGACAGTCAGCCAACAGTAAAATGAATTTAGAAAAGATAGTTAGGAAATACTCAAAGGAAGAAAGAAAAAGAAAAGAAGGAAAGAAGTTTGATGTCTGTAAGTAAATGCATAGTTCCATTCTATGCCGCTTGCTCTATGGCAGCGGAGGAATCCATCATCAAAATGGAGCTAAATTTCCATTTTACCTCCATATTTGAAGGATATTCCTGCCTGTATGAGTTTCTAATTGAAAGAAATTATTGTCTCGTTCATGCTACAGCTTGTCAGTGACTCAGCAATCCAGTAAATTCAGCCGCCTCTGAAAACTGCATGGAACTATTAGCACATTGTTCTCATCTAAACTGTTTACAGGAAGCCTGGAGTGGCCCATTTCTGTCTTTTGCCTTTAAATCAGCCTGGGGTTGGTTTCACCCGACATGTAAAAGGACTTAATGGAAGAAGTATTTGTCACTAAAACAAAAGGATTTTGAACTTTACAAATCTGATGGAAAACTCAGTTGATTTTTTTTTTTTTTCCCCAAACAAAGAACAAAGCAGAGACTGGTCGTTTTAAAGACAAAATTTGGTTCAAAGGAGGCTAGCTGGAACTGAAGTCAATGGACCATAAATCACAGTGCCCATGCCCAGCTGTGCAGCACTGCATGGAAGAAAAGGTTTTGGATGGCAGTGTCCCTTAGCGATAGCTGTGGATGTGTATGCCAGAGAGGTAGTTATTGTTGTTTACTTGCTGTGCTATCAACGTGGTATGCTAGAAAGCACACTTTTCAGGAATCAGTGTGTATGCACTATATTATCTTATCTCTCACAAAACGTTGTCCCAGCCCCCTGGAAAACTGCTGCTGGAGTACTGGCAGAAAGAGATAAAAATGAAGTACTACGTCTGGTACAGCTGAAGTGCTGAACTAGAGTTCCCTACAAGCACCTTTTCCTAAGATTGACTGTACGCCACGATCAAGAGGATGAACAAGAAAACCTCGTATTCAGCCCTAGAAATCTTCAGCGGTTCATTTGTGTGCATGCGTTTTTCAAGCCTAGAAATGGCATGAAGACAGGTAGAGACGAAAAAGCTGAGAGATAGAACAAGCATGGAAGAAGCTGTTATTTTCAGAGAGTAAATATCTAAAGAGGCATTTAGACAAAAATGTGTATTTACAATAGCAGGCACAACAACGGTTGGAGAAATTGCCCAAGTTTGTCTCCCCTTCCAGCCCTGGGAGCAATAGGGCCCAAGTCACTTCACTCGCCCTTCTGAGGTCATGACTTGGGAAAGTCACTTAGTCATGGTCTGCTTCATTTTCTCCATAAGTGAAATGGAAAAAAATACAGACCCACTCAGCCTTTTAAAAGTGCTTTCATGTTTAAAGAAATGAAAAGCGCTAAGCGAGTGGTAAATATTGTTTGAGTAGATTAATACTTGGTTGATCAATATACATTATGAGACTGCTCTTACTCATCATGTTTCCCACAGCTAAGGGAATGCAAGAAATAATAATATGATGATGATTATAGCTGGTAGAAATGCCCCTAGTGAAGGCTGCCAAGTTTCCTAGAATGCAGGGAAAGCTATGTTCTCATTTACTCGCACTTTAGTGCAACTTTTACTGTATGAAACCAAGATTACGCCTGTCATCTGAATCAGATTGGGTCAGGGTTTTTATTAATTGATGTTTTGTGTTGACTTGATCTTACCAAATATTTAAGTGAAATAGTTTTTTATTGGTTTTTAAAATGAAACAAATTAGAACCAAGTAATTTAGCTAATACTGATGAGAATTCTTCTAGTACTTTCTTTGAATAGCTTTATGTAGGCTTTGAGCTATAAACAGATACTAAGCAAAAAAAAAAACAAAACAAAACAAAACCAAAAAACCAAACTGAGATCCCAGAGCTTTCTTTTGCTAGATCCACGAAAACAAGTCCAAATAGATTTCATCAAGTTACAAGTTTCAAAAGGTTATATGCATTCAAAAAATAGGTCATATCTTTTTTGGTAAGGAATCGAATTTCAGCTACGAGTATATGAAACATTCCTAGAAGCACAAGCAAGAAAAATAATGTTCTAAATATTTTCAAAGTAACCTTGACAGTGCCAAAATATTTTTGAATTTTAGACATAAAACACTTGATTGTAACCCTGTCAACAAATACTAATAAGAGATCAGAGGTATCATTATCTAGATGATTTTTATAGAAAGTATGCATATGGTAGAACAACTTCTATTTTCTTTATATTCAGAAAGGATAGCAGGTATTTTTTTAACAGACAAAAGCAACCTGTTATTTTTCAGTAGGTGACTCATAATACTCACCTAGATGATCACTATCTCTATAAAAAGCTAGATCATCCAAAGTACAGTACAAGACAAAAAGTAAATGGAAACATTTCATGCCAAATCCCTTGTTCATTTATTTCTAAAGTATTTGAACCCATGGGAATAAGCTCAGTGGTCTGCAAGAATGATACCAGAAGCAGGCCCTTGTGGAAGCCCACCTGTTCCTCCAAAGCTTTTCAAACCCCATGGTCTACCTGCCACCCTCCTTTCGCAGAGGGCCTGTATTGTAGCAGGCAAGGGTGGACAAAGATGAAGCTATGGACCTTTTCACACTGGAAGAAGAGGACCCTCCTTTCACAGATGGTGGCTCCACAGCCGTATTGCCATTTGCATCCTCTTTTGAGAGCTTCAAGAGAATCACAAAAGAGTGAGTAACTCCCGCCCATACAAAATCGCTCACTTATAAAAAATTAGGAAAGGAAAAAAAAAAACTCCATAGCTCAGAATATAAAGTTGCTCTGAGAGGAGAGGTAGTTTTTTGAACATCAATGTATCTTTGCTTGTCTGCAGTTTCCCAACATCTTCTCACTGTAGTACCAGACCCCCCCCAACATAAATCATTGCTTAAGTTATTAAAAAACTTGGGGCAAGCCAATATAACAAAGTACTTCTACTTAGACAAAGCTGGCTTGACATAGAAATAAACAAAGGTTCACTCATCTATAAAAAAGGGGAAGATAAGCCAAGAGTTGAAAAAAACAAGCACTTTTAACTCATAAGTGAAATAAAATCACTATGATAATATGTACGCTTACAAAGGCAAGGTAAGACCTTGCTAGTTAGCCATCTGACCTAAAGCCAATCTTACATGAGAGAGTAAGAAGAAATCCGGAAGAAACATCCATACAGTACCCACTGTTGCTAATTCTAGGGATAAACATTACTTCTCTATAAGAAAATACTTTTTTTTTTTTTTTTGCTGCTTAATTTCATTAAATAATGAAAACACTTGTGCTTCTTTTAAGTACCTTTGAAGTGTTTGGCACTAGTCCTAATGCTTTACAGAAAAAAGTTCCCTTTTTAGCTTTTAATGCAAGAACAGTTAGATGCTAGTCATCTTCTAGGAAAATTGGGGTTTACCTTTCCTGAATTCATTAATCATTGAAGTCTATGTAATACTGAAATAGTTTGTGTGTGCATGAAATATGAGATTGGAAATACTTTTTACCTGCAGAAGACCTGCTTTTGTCTTTATATTTATTAATTTAAGGAACAATTATGTTGTGGGGTTTTTTTTAATCTAAATACAGTTTATGGGCCAGAAACTTTTGTTTATGGGCCTTACTTCTCTTTAGGGGCAAATCAATGAATCTGAGGTTTGCCAACAAGCTGTGGATTCAAAATATTATATTTTGAGTACTCTTTCTGTAGGAACTAGATCCTAATAGAAGAGGTGCTGAGAAACTCAGAAGGACTCTCTTTGTCTTCAGTGGGAGCTATGTTTAATTTCTGTATGCCAGTTATCTCAAGATATTTATTCAGATAGTAGGGAAAAAAAGAGGGACTTAACACTTTGGAAAACTTAGCTCAAATTCACGTTATTCCTATATTTTCTAGTTAATCCAGAATAAGCTTTTCCTAAATATTTCCTATATATTTAAAAAGTAATTAATTCTGTAGAGTTCTTTCTCTAATTTCTTTTTAATTGTAACTGAGAAGGAAACCGTACATACACAAGCAAAACATTAAGAATAAAAAAGAATCCTGGTAAAACCACAAGCCAGCCAAATTCCTTTCATTTGATCCTTTGCTAACAACAACAGAGTTTAGCCAATAAATGGCTTAGTTATTTTTCTATTTTATTTTAAATTGAAACCTCTTAATTGTCTTACCTGCAGAATACTGTGCTTAATTATCTGCCTGCCAGTTTCTATCTGCATCGGTGCTAGGAAGCACAAATGGCCTAGCCTCTAAACCTACTAATCTGATGGTCTGACCCCTAATAAATCAATATTATAATCTATAGTGTGCTGCCTTTTGCTTTAGCTGTGTGTTGCATGCTTTGATGAATATCTGCCTTGCAGGAGCAACATATGAAAATTATATCATGTGCAACTGGTTTGAACTGTTGTGCAACCACGGGACACTGAGTCACTCTGGGGAAAAAGTTAAAATGAACTACAGTAGATAAATGTCATTTTCAAGGGGTTTGACATTATATTATATTTAAATTAAAAGGAGTGTAATTCTGGTTCCTTCCTGCTCTGAACCTGCTGTTTTTTCCCTTTCAGAAGATTCTGATAAAATACGTGATCATTCTCTGCCAAGGCTCTCGATTCCTCTTCGGTGCAGACGGCAGGGTTTATATGATAAAATTTTAATGACCATGGACCTGCATAGCAATGTGAGGTACCAGCACATTTTCAATAACTCTAGGCGTCTGCGAGGACTGGCATCGGGTGATATTCCTACTGCTGAATTCTACGTGTCCTAAGAGGCGGGCTTTGTGGGAGACAGAGGCAGCACCCGAGAAAGCTCCATTATCATGCAGCAGTCGTACGGGTGAAATGGAGATTTATGAATCCCTGCCAAAGAAACTATATTATGGACTGTAAATTAAAATGGGGGCTTAACATATAGTGAACTACATGCTAGAGAGGCTCATTTCCAGATTGCCCTGTCTACTCAGGCCCAGGCAGCTGTAGAGACCACCCCTCATTAAGCGGTCCTGAGGTCTCCATGAAACTCAGACATTCTAGGTTTGAAGAGGCAACTGCCAAAGCTTTCATAGTCAGGGCGAAAAAAGGAATGCTGAGCTGTTTCAGCAGGCATTTTACTTGCAGCATACTATTGCAGTATGGTGACTAGGACGTAGTGGATTTGTTCTCAGATGTAGTTCCAATGCCTTCCATGAAGAGACTTCAGTTTTACTGCTCTGCAAGTCATAGTGCATTGCAGACTCAAAGGACCAGATTCTGGTCTCTGATTTACTGCTGCTGCTCATGACTCACAGTTTTCTCAGATCTGCCACTGCACACTGGTGATACTTCCAGCCGAATCACTAAATCCAAATAATTCAAATTGTTTACTGTGTTTTTGTGAGCATCTTTTAGAAAGTTCCTCAGGTAAAAATATAATATTGAATGAAAAGAAAAAAGATCATAAGATGTGAAAAAGTTTTAAAATATTCTCAGGAACAGCAAGCCTACCCAAAAAACCTGTAAGGTCAAGGGATAAATTCCACACTGCACTACCCCTTTGCATATGCCAATGTTTCAAGTAGGACACAAGTGGTACAACCTGTAAGATTCATCTTGAAATATATTCAAATCTGCAACTGAATCTGAAGCCGTCCAATGGCTCCGGCTTTCTCAGTGAAAGAGAAACTCATAGGGCTTTTTCCAATAGACTCCCAACACAATCATTTCCTTATCACTTTTCACCCATCTAAACCAAAAGCTCCACATAATAAAACACAAAATAAATTTACTCATCCCACATGTCAATTCAGCTTTGAGAGGCGTACTCTCCCACATTCTTTATTATATTTCATATTGGTTTAGAAATTAGCTTACACCCTTAAGAAAAAGATAATTTGTCTTAGCCCTCCTATCCTTCCCCAAAAATTGAAAAGAAGCAGCAGAGAAAAAGGGAAAATCTTCCCCTCGACTGCCCTGAAACAGGAAAAAGAATATAAATTAACTTTCTTTTCTGCTTATTTGTACAATTTAAAATTATAAAATTCACTTCACACTTCAAACCTCTACAAGGACACTTTGCCTCAAGTGAAAGTAGTTCCACATGGACCATTTTGTGCTTGTCTAATGTGTAAATGTGCTGTTTTATGTTGAAGTAAGTATAAGCAACTATACAGTGCATCTACAGCAACTCAGCTATCACTTGAGCCCCACAAGTGCCATGCCCTAAGGCATGCTACAGGCCATGCTTCATAAGGCAAGCAAAGTATTTTCAGTGGGCTATCTGCAGTGGCATAGCATATAACAGAATAAATTCTAGACCTGGTGAAGCAATATGTTCCAGAAAATACATTTTTTCTGGAAAGCATTAGCATAACACATTGTGAGGCCATTTTTCAAAGTATATCATCAGTTGCGTTTTAAAGCACACGATGTTCTACTACAAAGTTCTGGATAAAAAATCTGTTCCTTGATTTATTCTCCTTTTTCCATGAACATATTTCTGTTGGCTTTCCCAGAATAGGAATATTAAAGACAGCCTGCACACCACCATCTTCCCACCAGTGGTGAAGTAGTGCTTGCAAAGCACATATGGGTATGCCTCTATGAACAATGGTCTTTGTAGAAGAGATCTTCCCAGCTCCATAATGACAAGTACCAGGCAGCACATAGCACTGCTAATACACAGTGTGACAGACAATGATAGTCTGAACTGCATCTCCTCAAGCAAGGGAAAGAGAATAGTGACTTTCCCACTTCAAGAGGTTGCAAAATGTAAACCAGACCATAGAATCACGGAATCATAGAATAGTCTGGGTTGGAAGGGACCTTTAAAGGTCATCTAGTCCAACCTCCCCTGCAATGAGCAGGGACATCTTCAATGAGATCAGGTTGCTCAGAACCCCGTCCAACCTGATCTTGCGTGTTTCCAGGGATGGGGCATCTACCACCTCTCTGGGCAATCTGTTCCAGTGTTTCACCACCCTTATTGTAAAAAAATTCTTCCTTCTACCTAGTCTAAATCTGCCCTTTTTTAGTTTAAAACCATTGACCCCTTGTCCTATCTCAACAGACCCTGCTAAAAAGTTTGTCCTTCTTATAAGCCCCCTTTAAACACTGAAAGGCCACTATAAGGTCTCCCCAGTGCCTTCTCTTCTCCAGGCTGAATAACCCCAAATCCCTCAGCCTGTCCCCATAGGAGAGGTGTTCCATCCCTCTGATCATTTTTGTGACCCTCCTCTGGACTCGATCCAACAGGTCCACATCTTTCATGTGTTGAGGGCTCCAGAGCTGGATGCAGTACTCCAATACCATTTTACAGCACCTGGAACCAGTCATCCCAATGTCTTTTGATTTAGTCACCTATGACTGCAATTTCAATGGTGTGCACCACTGTGCGTGCAGGAAAGGACACACAAGTGGAGCACAACATACAAAGAGCAGGTGCTACCACTCATCATCACCATTTACATAAACAACCCTGCCTGCGCTCAGCTCTCCTCCCACTGGTCCAGAGCTTGACCTGACTCCCAGCCTGGCCTCAGCCTGTCCCCAGGGAGGCACCTGATGCCCAGGGCTGGAGCTGCCCCCACTGCCTCACAGCTGCTCTGCTCCTGGCTGGGGTGGTGGGACCCTGCCCTGCCACCCCCATGGGGACACATGCGGCTGCTAGCCCCAGCCCGCAGGGAGCCACTGTCCTGCGTAGTGCCCAGTCAGCAACCAATTCCAGTGTACAAAAGATGGGGTGACCACAAATACCTATTTAACAAAGCAAAGAAATGGTCATGATTTTGGCAATAAACCCAAACGCTCTTCTTCCTTTATGCCAGATTTTTCCTATCTAGGTTTCCAAGCCAAACTATTCACCTTGTAAATGCCCAGAGTGATGCTAGGTAAATCCAAGTGTGATTCTTTTCTTTTTTTTCTTTTTAATTGTTCTGGTTGATTCGTTTCGCACAGCAAAGCTCCTCACCGAGATGAAGGCTCCTTGTACACAAGCACCTACACCATGCATCTGTAATCATACTCTGTAAATGGCATCAGCAAAAGAAAGGAGTGACATTTTTTCCTCTTGATCACAACAGAATAAACAACATTTTAAAGGTTAAATTATTCAAATTCTACAGTTACCTGTAAAAAAAAAATGATGCCTCTGCTGTACCTTCAGATTCCTTACATCCAATTATTTTGATTTTTTTTATCCTGTCCCAGGCTTTCTGACTACTGCTGCTTAAGGGGCAAAAAAAAGTGTTGTAACTAGTGGCAACTCATTTACTTCCACTGATAGCTACAGCTCCCGATACAAGGGTTTTAGCTCAACTCAGAGAAGTTAGATGAACCATACAGCAAGTTAGTAAAACGGAAACAGAAAACACCTAAATGCACATCACAATGCCTTGTGTACTAAGAAAACCCTATCTGGGTATTAACTTTAACTTTTTTAAGGTCAGACAAATGTGGCAGTCATGGGGAAGAAACACTCGGTGGTACTTAAAGCAGTCTCTGTAGACATTATGGCAAAATAAAATAAAGCAAAACTAGGGAATTCAGTCTGCAATCCAGTTTTAATTGATGTAAATCCTTGGAATCCCACTCTTGCCAATACTACCAGTCACTCCATAAGATTGATGGAACCATAGCAGCTCACACCAGAAAAAAATCTGGCCCTTCAATGGCAGTAGAGACTATATAGTATTCAGAAAACATCATACAATTTTTAAGAGTTTGCTGATTATGTGGTTATCTATAAATAAAAAAATTAAAACAGAATGAAACAAGGGGTTCTGCAAAGTACCTATGTGTGACAGTGCAAGGAGAATTTAATACAAAGACTCCCTTTCCTTAGTGTCTTTCCTGTCAATCCCTTACAACCCACTTCCTTTGCCTCCCAGGAGCACCCCTGCTGCTGATCCCCCTGCCTCTAGCTTTGATTTTGCATAGATTATCCAAGATGCAGGTTTACACATGAAGATCCACTGTTGTTTAACTCAAAAAATACAGCAGTTTGAGAACTGAAAAGCAACAGAGTATGATAATCCCAATCATTTTGTCTATTCTTTATCAATCCATGAAAGCTATACCTTTACATCCAGACCTTTTGATCTAGACTATTCTTTTACCCCGTTTTCTGATGCCGTTCCATTTCTCAGGTTGTAACACCATTAATTCTTTTACCTGGTTACAAAAAATAACTAGAAGGAATCGGGGAAAACAGCCATACCACACTGTGTAAAGTAAGACTATGACTGAGCTCAAAAAAGAGATGCTGACTGAGGAATTTAAAGTTTTTCCAAACTTTTGATCTTGTTTATACATGTGAAGGTTTGATGTTAAAGCTTGATGTCAACTGTAAAGAGAAACATCTCTCAAGACAAAAATAAAAAACAGACCTCCTGTTGAAACGTACCCAATCATAACCAACAAGTTTCTGATCTTGAAGAGAACATCATGCAAGTGTCTTGCATTTAATATTATCTTATGCCAAGCAGCCCTACTTTTTCTTCTCATTATATTTTCTTCATAGATAAGTGTTTGGTTTCACACATTTGATAAAAAAGAAAGTTGCTGGAGTAGATGTTCAGTAAGTCTTATTAGAATAACTACCCTGTTATATTTGCTTTGCACATGGGTCCTGAGATAACATGCTGTTTTGTGAGGACCCATGTGCAAAGCAAATATAACAATTATTCTTTTCATTTGTGATAATCACAATTATTAGTAAGCCGATTCATAATAACCCCTTTGTATTTAACTCTGAGCTTGAGCTCAGCTGAGGAAAATGTGTCTGTCGTTTTAAATATTTCTCAATTTAATTTGTTTTCTCTATTTATTACTTTTAACTTTGGTTGCAAAATATCAGTAGAAAGAAGTTATTCAACATTCAAGCGTTACATGCACAAAAGGTTCTTAGTGCAAATTAGTAGAGTTTTTCCCTTCTTGTGATGGTATCACAAGGTATAAACCAACATCGAGCATCTAACTGGATTTATTAAAAACTGAACGACTTTGATGATATTATTCTGGTGATAATAGACCAATGTTATTTGAAACATTTCACCGTTAAAAGGATGCTAGTAGTCTTCGACTCTAACAAAATAATCTTTATACGTATGCAAAAATCATGTGAATAAGATACAGTATTGATTCAATATAACAAAAGAATGACTTGTATATTTGCTTCTGGTGGCAAGACAATGGGCTTTGGAAATGGCATAATTATGGAATTGTTTTGGCTTTGGGGTGTTGGGGGGCGGGGGGAGAGGTTGTTCTTATTTTTAAAGAGAAATCCGAAGACAGCCTAGATATGCCACTTGTGAACAAAAATTGCTGTTCAAATGTCACTCATGACCTGACACAGACAGGGAAAGGTTGACAGACATGTTAAAGCATACAGAAAAGCTAGAGAAGTATTTTACCTTCAACTAGTTTATTCATTTTTTGTATATTCAGAGAGGTTTAAAATGCATTCCTATCCACCTGTCAGTGTTCTTCTAATGAACCCTTTGGCAATATCCATACAAGGTAATGGAAAAGGTTCATTATACTTGCATGGAGCAACATAAACCAAATGCTTAAAAATCAGAAAAGATTACAGGACAATTTATTAGTGTTTGCAATGCTAACATGTATTTTACTTTTGAACTTGGTCAGACATTCAGGTGAATTTGTATACGTGTGTTTAAAATATGATTGCTTGATAAAAGTGAAGTGTGACAGTACATCAGCAGCTGAGTATTTTTGAGCATAAGATCTAATGGCTTTCTGTGTACACAGGTATATTAACCCCATGTGTGAATCACAAACATTATAGGGAAATAAGTTCAGGAACCTCACATAAAATTTCAAATGTTAGTGATAATAAAGCAAATGCAGAAATTCTTTAATGACAATGAAGAAAAAACTAGTGGGGAATGCAAAAAAAAAAAAAAAGTGGCATATGGAAAAAACACATGGGAAATAAGAATATTCCCAAGTATCCTGGTAAACCACAGTTTTCTGGTGAAAGTGATTAACTATATTGTATATTTGCCAAGTATATAATTTGCATTTCAGATTTCTTTAAGTCAATGGGTTCTCCCTAACGGCTCCATAAAAGGGATGAGTTTTGAAGAGTTATTTGAATGAAGACAAAAGACAGTGATTTAACTCATGAATTGAAGTTTACAAAAGTTAATAGCGATATCCAGAATAAAAGCCCAGAAGGAGAAAGGCATTAGGACAAAATAGAGAACAAGAGATCAGTAAGAGACACTCTGTAATAAAGACAACTAGAGAAAAAGCAATCTATAAAACTAAGCAACTCCAGAGCTGGGAAGAGCTTTGAAGGAGAAGGTTTTCAGTCTGATATAAAGTCCGTTTGCATTAACAGGAGTCTTTTCATTGACTACAGGGGATTTCTGATCAGGCCATGTGAATTTCACCTTGATGATCTGAAGGCATTTTCTTTTTCCTTAAGCCATGCAGACAGGAATACAGCCTGTGTCAAAATATCATCATAACTCTAGGTAATGTAAATGCGTATCTCACTTCATTGTCCATACCTTCCATCAAAGGTTACACAAAGTGATAAGTGAATGCCTTGACAACTTTAAAATTAGTATGTACTAATGTACAGGACTACTCTGTTCTTTTCCAAACACAGATCAGCAAGCAGAACTTGCTAAAAGTTACTGGGAATGTTGCTATTTCAATCTGCTAAAGTTGCCTCACTGGAATTCAGTGAATCACGATTTAACACGAAGAGCAAGGACTCTCCACACAATCCAGCCTGTATTTCCTGTGTATATGTATAGTTAAATCCTACATAAACTGACAGCATTTTAGATTAAGACATGCAACATCTTAGTCGAATAAAATGCCTCTATACTAAAAAGTAAACGTAATTCTTTTGCTTGAAATTGAGAGTTGTGTAGGCAGTATCCCATCCAAATTTAGGTTTGGTGTACTAGAATTCTAATAGCAGGTAATCTGAAGAGCTCATTAGAGATATGCAAGTAATTCATTACCTAAGTGTGTCTAATTTAACTGTATTTTCCCCTTGAATGAAGCCTGCCCTAGTGGAAATTAGTGATCCAGCCCACACACTTCCAATCCTGTCGGCACTTTCAGTTTACATTTGCAATTTTTTTTAGAAATCTAAAAATTACTTTCTCTGTCTTCTCTTCTGATCTCCACTGGGTATTTATATGCAGCAAGTATAATTATGCTTTTGGCAAGCTAGTGAAAATTAAACCCTTACAAGCAAGGGGAAAAAAGAAAAGAGGGTGAGGAAGCAAGAAAGAGGAAGAAAATTGTTAAAAGTGAATTTATCACAATCTTACTTGTGTATAAGCAGAAGGCAGTTACATATCGTAATACTAAGGCACACTTCTAGGAGACGGTGACATTTGGCTCATGTTTAATGAAAGCTGAGAATGGGTATTTTATTGATTTGAACAGGGAGTGTATCTACTGGAAGACACCAAAGTAATGACTTTGGCAAGTTGTCTTGTTTTAAATATCAAATCATCTGCTCCTAAAAATCCAGTCTCATTGACAAGCAGAGATATATTTCGTATGGTAGGTCCTGCAGCACTACGTACACTATACACTCTGAGCTCTGATTTTCATATACATTACTTGCAGTTTTGTTTTTTTTTTCATCAGGAACGAAAAGAAAGCTCCTGCCAGTATACCACCCTGCTGTCTATTTTAATTGAAAACTTTACCAGGCTTTGTTCTTTCAATAGTTGTAAAAAAATAACTCAAAGTGAAGCAAATAGTAGATGAGGTATTTGGGGGAATTCAGCAGTGTAACACCTTCCTTCCTTCTTCATCCAGTCCAGCATCTTCACAGTACCCAGGAGCCTGACAGCTAGCAAATTCTGCCCTGTGTTGTACAGATGCAGTGCTTCAGAGGAGAAAGGGGCTGTGAAGAGCCTTTTCCCTGAAACCTCGGAATAGCACCAAAAAGAAGCCTACTCCATGCAATGACTACAGTCTACAGAGTGTATCCTGCTAATGGTCATGAAAGTCTCTACAGTGCCGCCAAAGGTAGCTCTGACTGTTGTACTCACAGGACAAGCCTGGGATATATACAATTAATTTTTTAAGAAGACTGTGAAACTCTCCTGCCTTTACTGGCTGGGCAGAGCAACACCAACCATCCATCCTGTGCCAGTCTGTCTTTAACAGTAATCCTCACACTCTCAAACAGAACCTGAACAGTTTGTTCAGCTTAAAGTTTTTCTACACAGATGTGTCTTTCACAGCTAATTCCTCTTGAAGAAGAAGCCACCGTAATCTCATAAAAATTTCACTCCATAGAAAAAGCTGACAGTCTCAGTTGCCTAATTAGAGCAAAGAACGGCCACTTTCAATGACTGAAATGTCAGCAGTATAATTGCACAATAGTTTTAGCAGACAAAAGTATTCTCTCTGAGTGAAACCATCTGAAACTGTTTTGTAGTGTGTATGAGCTATGGGTTTGTTCAGCAGAATAAATACTGAAACGTGCACATCATAGATGAGAAAAAACCATAACCACAAACAGTTAATGGATTCCTTCATATATCAGTACTCTTTTGTCATTATAGTGTATTTCTGCCTACAGTAGCAGCCAAAGATAATTTGCAATCTGCTGTAACAGAAACTATGAAGAGAATTAGCTATCATGGTACTTCTCTTCAAATCTGCTTGCCCCTGAAATGAAATAAACAAAATTGGGATTACTGCAAGAGTGTGTGTTTTGCACACAGAAGCCACAGAAAGCAGCATTACTGCAAGCCTGCTGGGAAAGTACAATAAAAATAAATCAGAATGAAAGAAAGCACTGTGGTTAATACATAAAGATGGAAAGCCAGAATGGAAGGTTAAGAGGTGGGAGCTTAATGGTTATTGTCCTATCATATTTTAAGAACCTGATCTTCATTTTGCCAAGGTAAATGTAGTGCCAAGTAAACGCGGGTCCATATTTCTAGCCTTGATACTTACTTATGAAGATGTTGGGTGTTATTCACTTGGCAGAACTATCCTTAAAATAACAAAACATGTTCTGTAAGAAGATTGTGTAAAGTGAAGGTTAAACTGAGTGAGTTATTTATTTAGAGGGTTCTTGGTTGTCAGCAAATGATGCAACACAGATCTAAGTGGAAGCAGAGTGGGAAACTGTTACACAGACATGATCACATCTTGTGATAAGGAATGGATAAACCACCTAATTGAAGGGAGGGAGTATGACCTTTCAGCAGTAAATCAGTATGTGAGTCTTTAATCACCATTTTGAGAAGCATGAATAGTTGCAGCCAGAAAAGCTGTCCTGCCCAGAGAACACAAAAAAAAAAAAAAAGGAAGAAAGGGAAAAAAGAAACCAAAACCCAAAAAACATATCATGGCCAGAAAATTTTTGGTTTACTGAATAAACTCTGGATTTGACAGCCAAAAGTGTTTCACTGTAAATTAAAGTTTGAATAGTCTTGAACTAGATGGGAGGCTTTATCAAGGGAAGTTAAGAAGGCACTGCTGTAAAACTGAAAAAAATGACGGTGAAGTCACTGAAAAGTGACATTTTCCTTTTTACAGCAAGTTCTATCCAGCTTCCCTGAGGAGTTCCTCTGACTGTGTATTCATTGACCCCAAAAAATATTTGGGTTCATGCTTGCTGCAATAGATGAGTTGCTGATGAATCCAAAACAGAGTTTTAAGGGCTCCCATCAGGGCAGTTAGTCATGCCTGGGGTGCTCTGCGAAGGAGCCTGGAGACTGAAAGCGCTGAGAGGTCCAATTCTCTCTGTATTTGTCTCCCATTCTGCAATGGGGACAGCCTCAAGAATCCCAATTCCTATCAGAGCCATAGATCCTAAAACCCAAAGTAGCTGATCACTAAACTGAAGTTGCTGGTCTGTCAAGAATGCCAGCTTCACTGAGCAACTGCAGGGAGCCTATTTAAATTCAAAACACTATGTGCCAGCACTTTTGAAACTTTTCCTTTTTTTTTTTTTTTTTTTTTTTTTCAATTTTTGATTCAGCAAATTGCAAAGGGGTTTATTTTTCTTCCAGTTCAGACTGAACTTTTTCTCAAACCATAAGATTCCCAAATCTGTATTTCTTCCTCCAATAGTTTGCGGTGTTACAGGCTGTTTAAATCAAACTATAGAGGTTTCAGCTCTGCCTTTTGTAGTTCTTATGGTTTTCTTCATTCATTTAGTCCATCCTTGGTGTGCATTATTTGCATTATTAGCACTTAGTTATTCCCCATTTACCATAAAAAAGCAATCAATCTTGTCATTTGAAAATGAAAGTTAGAATACCAGTTGGTTGGTTTTCTAGTTTTCGTACAGCACATGCAGCTCTGCGAGAGGCTTAACCGATGAAGCCCAGTTTAATATGGCTTTATGCCTGGCATTTCAATTATCCCATGTGAGCTCTGTTTTTCAAAGCTTAGTTCAACAGCTCTCTCTTGTGAGGACTCGGATGTCTAAAAGTATAGTTTATATACTGTATAAAGTACATACATCTAACCTCTGACAAATTTGTCATATTTATCAGAAGGCAGACAAAAACATGTTCAACGTCTAGGAAATTAGTGCATTAGTAATTACAAAAGTCACAAAGAGCTTACAAATAAAGTCAACTAAATGATTTTTCTCATCAGTAAGTTCTTACCATAAACTCCATTCCTGCAAACTCAGCCCTCTGCAGATTCCTAAATCTGCTCTCGTGCCCGTTTCCCTGTACAGTACCAAGTTTTACCCTAAGTCCTTGAAGCCAGACTTATTTCTGCTTTCTGTCTCAGTGAAGCTTTCACCTTTCCTTCACAGCAAGAAATGACTACCTCTGATTCTATTAAAATGCATTTTATGTATTTTTCAGGCAGGATTATTGGCTGTAAGATTAATATGCACCTCTAGTTTCAGAGGTCACACTGGCTCTTTAAAAAGAAGCACTTTCTCTTTTGGTCATTTGAATTTCTCAAGAATTATGCAAGGTAATACACCTAACCTGGAATAAACAGCAAAAAGAAAATCTGTAAGACTGTAGCTATCTATTACTATAGCTTTACCTTTGAAAACAATCCTCGGGGTTTTTTTTTTTCTGAATTTATTATTAATAACTTCAGTGGTCATATAATCTTGAATGCGCAAGGCATTAAAAGATATACATGAATCCCAAACAATGATTAAAAAAAAAAAGACAGAAAGAACAATTGCCTTCAACTATGTGAGTTTTTATATCCTGAGCAATGTAATCATATTTCATAGGACATTTTTTTATCTTTTATTTGTCAAAAAGAATATAAAAATCCATTTTCCGCTGTTTGGAAGTAAAAATTCTAATAAGTGAATATTTACTGCAGGTAAATATTTTTGCCTGACCATAAAAAAGAAAAAAAAAATCATACACACTTGGGTTTTTTTACATGTTGAAAAGATGGGCATCTATTGTACAGCACACGTATACGAGATAGTGAAAATCTGCAGTGAGGACTGGCAAGCCGATGTGTTTCTTACACACTACACATGAACGTTCCCTGTCTTACTGCAATGACCTTATGATCCCTGGTGCCAAGTGTTCAAGTCCCAGCTGTGGATTTAAACTCAATCTCATTTTGAGTTTCCATTCTGTTGGCAGCGGAGTCATTCTTCACCGCACTGCTCAAGCCAGAAAAGGCTTCCTGACTCGGAGGCAGACTCCGATAAGCAATGGCTATAAGAGCAGTTGTAATTGCACAAGCTCTTTCTTTCCCCCAACAGGTATTACTACAAATGAGCGTCATTGAAAATTCTTCTGAGCTTTAACAGGGTAGATAACCTCATAGGCAATTGTGAATCTAACACGGTGTCCAGATTAGCAAAGTAGACAGAAAAAAGGCTTGAGTTATTTAACCCCTTCCCAGCACACAAGGATTTTTGAGGTAGGCTTTTTGGTTTTGTTTTATTTTGTAAGAAAGTGATCTGAAGGAACCACAAAATCAGGTAACCAGAAATTAGGGAATGCCAGAATAACAATTGCTCTGTTTTCTTTTCCCCTCTCTGTACATAAACGTTGTAAATGGCATCTGCTATTTCTTCTCACTGAGTGCACAGATGAGGCACTGCTTGTTAAATAGCAGTTACTTTGTCCTCACTATTCAGTGAATACACCGTACACCCTTTCTAGCATGCTGTTCAAATCATGACTTGATATCAAAATACTAACTTCTTCAAGGGTTCTTGATTGTCCCACTATAGCTTCTTAGTTCTTTCTAAATATTAACAGATTTATCCACACAACATCACCGTGCAGTGTGCGGTACCATTGCTGGGCGTATTTCACAAAGGAAAGCAGATATGCATCTGCTGAAATCAAAAATAGAGAGGTGTAAAATAAATTTCAGAGCTCCAGGGTTTTGCTTTTTCCAGCGGTTGGCCCTGCGCAGCCTCCAACAGGCTCTGAACAGGTACCCCACCAGCCTCGGCTGCCGAGGCACGTGCAAAGCATTCTGCACATCAGGGTCGGTGCATCACAGGCTGTCGCACAGATAATAAGAAACACACAGTGAGCAAGCCTTCGCTGAAATGAAAATTTAATGTAAGTCATGTGTTGCCAGGCTAACTTCAGGCATAAAAAAAAAAGTTCTCCCTGCTAAATTTCCTTTCAAGCCAACGAAGAGGGTGGCTTAGCATGTTTGGCACAGGCAGCTGATCTGGCTTTCTCACTATTGACACCAGAGTGGTCCTGTAGAAGCTTCTAGCCTTCCAATTAGCCATCATGAATATTTTCTAACTCTGAGCTTCTGTTTCATAGTTCTTTTCCAACTCCGAGCTACTCATCAACCTCTCTACCAACATTTTCCTCAGTGGCCGTTCCTGTCTGCTACTGCTTTCCCAGATTCATAAGCCCCGTTTATCTTGCCAACACCATTCATCACCTTCGCTCCTATCTCCAGTTTTCAACTTCCTGCCTAGCTGCAGCTGCAGTCAGCACCACCCATGGGCCACCCTACGCCTCTCAGGTAGCTCCTGCCATCCCTTCCTCCTGCTGACCGAGGTGTCTCTTCCCTCCAACTCTGCCATTTCCTAGTCCACGCCTATTCCTCACCTCACTGCAACCAAGCCAGACTGCAATTCTCAGTTCTGCTTGGACATCAAGTGGACAAATACTGAAAACACAGAAAAGAATCTCCCTGTGGAGATCAAGAGCCCTCTGGGAGGACCATATTGGAAGAAAAGAGCTGCTAACCCTGATATACATGGATATAGCTATTTAGAGACGGTTCATGTGCAGTCAGGTCACACCAGTGATTTCTGAGAGATAAAGCAAGCTCAATTCAGACACAAATCACAGACTTTAGCTGCCAAATGCTAATGTTGCTACTGAGCCAGGGCAAACTGAGGCATTTTTCAGAGCTTATGAGTGGACTAATTGTGGGTGTTTTTCCCAAAGAAAGAGCAAAAGATACTATCTTACTAATTCCAGGTTCATTTTCCAAAGCACAGAGGGACTAAATTTCCTCTAGTAAACAGTTACAAGAGTACTCTTTTTTTTTTTTTTTTTTTTAAATTTTTACTTTAATAATATATTTTGCCTTTATCTCATAGTTCTCTAGACATTTTCAAAAATCTGAGCCCAGGCAGATCTTGGCAAAGGAAAATGTCAGGTAATTTTGGCAAAGTTATAAGGAACTGAAGACAGTCTCCTAGTGAAAGGTTCTTTATTCAAGAAATTATGTTACCACTTCACCTATGAGAGTTTGCTCATATGGGTAAATTTTCCAGATTTGCTTAACAGTAATGAATCCCTGTGCTGATACTCTCACTCATTCTGGAACATTTCAAACAGCCTTTACAAGCAAAATTATTGCACTTGATGGCCCTAACTCCTGATACATCCACATTTCTGTTTCACTTTAGTGGATTTTAGCCAAGTAAAGCATAAACTCTTGTTCATTGTTCTGATAGAGGATTAGTTAGACCTCCCAAGCTAGCAGTCCATCTGCTCCGCCAGCTAATGCTATTGTCCCGGAGACACCACCTCCCTTATTGTTCCACCAAACAATCCATGCCAGCTCTTTTCTCAGCTGACACTGACAAGTACATGTCAACCCGTTTGCATTCTCCCGCACACATCTGTGACATTGAATATAGCCTTTCACGGTTTCAGGCAGTTTAAAGCCTACTAAGAGCTAGAAAATATGCTACTATAAAAATAAGAATATACTCAAGCTTTTAATTGCACCAGATTAGTTAATTTTATTGACACAATGTCCAGATTTGTGTGTTTACCTTGCTCCCTTCTACCCTTCTCTTCCTAAAGACATACTAGTTAGCATTGCAATGTGAAACAAAATGTTTTAAAGCATTCAGAAAATTTAAAATATACTTACATATAAGGAAAATTCCTAGCATAACATGTTCTGGTAATTTTTTAATAGATATAAGAGTAGAATCTCTTTCACTGAAGATTGCTTTTTGGGTTTAATACACAAAATGGAAGGACCAAAATAAGGAAATCAATTCCTGACAGTAGGTCCCTGAAAAGCTCTTGCTAAATAAACTGATGCAATCTCAGTACTGGACTTATAGTCAGCAATGACAACAAAATTCTCATTACTCCCAGCATCTCAAGGAAAAAGCAAGAGATGGAGTGAAACTAAAGTTGTTGCAGGGGGTAGAAATCCAAGATTACTGATAAGGCACAGACCAATCTCAATGCTCTATCTCTTACCATGTCTAACACTGCTTCATTCAAACCTCATGTGAACTTCATGTGATCCCAAACAATACAGTCTTATTTGCCAATGCCAATTAGTCAATGATGGAAAAGAAAACGATGTAGATGGATAAAGGCATTATACTTTAAAACAATAAGCTAAAATTGCAATTATTGCCTACAACACACAAGTACTTAAAGACAGAAAGAAACAACACATCTACTCGTTGGCACAGTGTCTATATAAGATATTAAAATAAAAAACATCCACTTTTGCTGATTCATGTGGCTCTCAGGGAGTGTTATTTACTGGATATCCTGAAAAGGAGCCAAGAGTCCAAACCAGAAAGGGAAACAGTGTCTCTCTGTCATGCCAGACCACATTCTTTCTCAATGTGTCCTTCAAATGACTCCTATGTTGGCTCTCAGCCTCTGATGGGGAACCACAATGACCACAGCACTTCAATCTGGGCAACAGGTGATAGGTACTACCTTTAAAACAGTATAATATGGGGGAAACCCCATGCATTCTCTACAGATAGTGTGCACTCTTTTTAAAATCTTAATTTCATTTACGTCAATGAAAACCCATCTCCAGAGATTTCTCTAGAGTGAATTCTGCCTCCAAATAGGAGGCATCTGACAATTATCCACCAGTGTCCCAGTTTAACTAAATTGGTTTTAAATTGGAACAACTTGTTATACAGAAGGGGGAGTTGAAGGGGGATGTAGTTTTGCCTGAGACACATGATGATTACATTTAAGCATTGAAAGGGAAGATCCCATCCTCTGGACATAGGCTGTCAGACCCACATAGCCCCCCCCCCCCCTCCCCCGGCTCCTTTTTTTGCCTTTTGCTGAAAAGCATTTCAGCAAATGAAAAATCTTAATTATATTTTTTTACAAAGAGGGCAAAAGCACTCGTAATTTGTTTTAACACAGGCAAGTGCAGCAAGGTGACATATAATCAAGCATTTTCAGACTGATGTATTAAAATGCTTTTCTGCCAACTCCTGCCCTGCATCTATGATGTAAGAATTCTCCTTCATTATTCCTTTTTATTATTTTCCCATGCAGATCACCATGACCCATGCTGATCTTTGTGAATGTAGATGGTAATAGGAAGTCCCTTCCATCAGAGCAAATCTTTTCTTTTAAGCATATAAAAGGTTTGTTCATTAAACACACAAACAGAAAACATTCCTCAGTGAGGAAACTAGTTCTCTGATTTATCTATAACAACCCAAAGAACAGCGCTAAAAAGGTGCAAGGAAGCCAGTGAATCAACAGTATTTCTTTCTTCCAACAAGAGGCTGCTAGTAATTGGATGTCAGGGAAGAGAGAAAGAAATAGGAATATTTTCACATAAATTATCCTATAAGAAAAAGAAACCTGTACATACACACACACACACACACACACACACACATATATATATATCAGCTGAACTTTGTCTGCATCCTCAGCATGGATGGCTTTCCAAACTCCGGTGTTAACCTATGAAAACAGATCCATCTGGTCCTGACTGCTAAAGTGTAGGAGACCTTTCTTCAACAGCAACCAACTTCTTCCAAATTGCAAAGCATTCCAGCTCCCCTAGATTAGAAAACAGCAGACTGGAAAATTGCAGGAGATATTGGTTTCTACAGACTCTCTGTTTACAACTGCAGTTTGTAACAAGACAGCTCCGACTCGTTCTGCAAAGGAGCTTGCCTGCAGCAAGTGCCCCAGAGGCAAGTGAGGATCTTCTGTTTGTTCCAATAGTAGATATCTAGCAAAAATCGGTGTGATGTCTGGAATTCCGTCTTTCTTCCTGTCCTTCTTCAATTTTTAGTATTACTATTATTTTCGCTCAGGCAATCAGCCTAAATATCATTAAGAAGACTAGAATCATGGCTGGATTTAATAAAAATATTATGTGGAGAAAAAAATATATCCAAGAAGTAATGAAATAACAAGGAATTACTATAAAAAACCCTCTTATAATCAGATACTGCTTTTATCACATCATATGCATTAAACTTCTCTGAACTGATGTCCTTTTCATCCTAATGTACTAAATTAAATATCTGTTCCTTGTAGAATTTGATTCATCTAAACTAGATTAAAATCAAATCATGAACAAAATCAATTTCACTTAAAGTACAATAATCCCAGCCCACTGAGGCCCCCTTCTAGTAATCACAATAAATGCTGTCTCTACCACCGTTGCCATCTCTTATTTTTCCCCCTAGCCTTTCACTGGATGCATAATTTTCATATCATATTATAAATTATGACCTTGTATATCTTATTCATATCTTATTAGAGGAAGTTGGCCAAGAAGCCAGAGGCAAGACAACCTCATTCAAACATTCCTCCAGGGTTTTCAGGTCAAGTCATTTTTTAAATTGGGATTGGTATAAACCTCAAGGGATTTCTTGATTTAAGAAAGAACTACAAATATTTAAGCTGTCTTGGGGGGATTATGCTGACATTGGATCGTGGGATTACCTCCCGCATAAGACTCAAGGGATTTGGACTGGTTCAGCATCTCGTCAGAAAACTGGGCAAAAATGCTTCTTACGTGATGTTAATCAGATATTCAATCATTCCTTGCTGACAGCATGTCAAAAGGTAGCAAACAAAGGGAGAGGGAAGCAGTTGCTTTGAGATGCGTAGGAAACAAAAGCACTCCTCGAACATACTGTATCATTTTGGCTTTTTCATAAGGCAGCACAATTCCTGGTGACAATGGTCCAAAATCCTGAAAAAAGCTTCAAATCACTTATATACCAACCTTTTCGGAGCTTGTCTCTTGGATTTGTGGATGATCGCTACCAGGTTAATTAAATACTTTTACTAATAATTAATAACACTTGGCACTTCTACGACAGAGCACCATTTGTCTTGGAGCACTTTAATCTAATAACCAAGTCTGACAACAATCTTCAAAACCAGGAAACTGCAGTTGTAGCTGATGTAGTTGGAACTGTGAGAAGGTTTTAGGCAAAACCCCCTCTGCCCTAGTCAGATCCAGGGTCTGACTCAGATCTGAGGCCAGGCTTGAATTGCAATTGAAACCATCCTGTCAAGAACAGCACTTTAATAAATTCTCTGACCATCAAAAGTAAGTGTGAAAAATGTCATTCTCCTTCAGTAATTTCCTTCTCTCTTTTCTTTCTTTTTTTTTTTTTTTTTTTCCTCCTAAAGCAGAAGTTAGAGGGGGGAAATGACAGGACTTAAAGTCATTCACCACTGGAACAATAAAAGGAACAATAGCCAGCAACATCCAGAAATAAAATGGCTACTTGAGAACTGTATCTGCTTGGTTCTGCCAAAAGTAAAGGGTCAATGCCAGACCATCATACTGAGAAAAATATTGCAAAGGAAAATGGATTTTTTACAGAAGGAATGTCAAAAGAAAATTAGAAGTCACTCTCAGAAAGGAGTAATAATGTTTTGTCAAACACATCGCCTCAACTAAAGTACATTTTTTTAAAGAAACTTATTCCACAAATAATAATAATAATAAAAAAAAAACACAACAAAAAACAACCCTAAACTCACATTTATTAATTGTAAAGTATATACGTCTAGTGTGGAAAACTGAAGTTTTTTGGTTTGTTTTGGGCTTTTTGTTTTTCCTTCAGCTGCTCCACTGGAGAATTAAGAAAATGTCCTTCTTCAAAGGTATGTACTTTACTCCTTTATCCATCCACAGCATCACTGAACACATCGCTACTCTCTACCTGTGTAGCCTCACATATCACCAGTACAACATACTGTGCAAAGACACAATCAAGGTTAGTTTCAAACTGCAGAGGCAGAAGATAAAGGAGACTGGACTGTGATAGGAAACTCAATCATAAGTCTGTACTTTTTAAGGGTCCCTGACAGGACTCGCTGTTGGAGAAATCTATCTCTCGATGCATAGAAAGCTCTTACGTGACAACTCCATTGAACTAAAATTTAGCTGTAACAATATCTCTATTTCGAACACAGGCTTTCTTCTTTCTATCTTTAAGGCAGCACAGGAATCACACTGTACATAACAACAAAGATTGTCTATGCTGGAGAAAAAAAAAATGAAAAGAAAAAAAAAAAAAACAACAATCCTAACTAAACTTGACAGGAAACTACTTTCCACTCAGTCATGAAGAGATTCCAGCATCACTGACAACAAGCCCTGCTGATTGGGGTCAGTCACTTTTCAAGCCCAAGGGGACCGTCTTTTCCAACTTCAATCACAGTCTCATAACTCCTTTATAAATAAACATACCAAGGAACAAGAAAAGCAGGGAGAACCAGAAGTTACAATCCACATAGAACAGTGGCATCCATTAAACTTCTGTAGTAATGTTTGTGTTCTAGGAAGTCTGGAGAGGAAGGAATCAGTCTCCTTCACACAGATGAAACAAGGTTTATTTGAGCTATGTTTATAACTTTAAATGGTTTGGTAATTTTACAAGCACATCTGCCCAGACAAATGCATTATAAACATTAAACACCATCTGAGACGCTTCTAACTTTTCATGCTCACAAATGAAAAACTGCAACAGAATGTGTCAGATGTTTAACTAACGCAAAAAAAAAAAAAAAGAAAGTTCATTTTTAATGCTGATTTTGGATAAGATTTTGGTGCTTAGGATTCCAAGGATCCATTTTTTTTCATTGAATCTACAACTAAGTTTTCAAGCAATCTTTCTGTGAAACAGGAAAACATAAGTCATGATGGTTAACCAAAAAAGCGTTACTTATTTCACATTAGTCGTGTCACAAAATACTGATAATTTTACAGGGGAGAGCAACACTGTTTTAATTCCTAGCATTGTGTATCCTGAGACAATCCTATGTGAAAGCCTATGTGTGTGTGTAAGGGTGGAAGCAGGAAGAGGAGATAAGACACTAACATTAAGAGATTTCAATTTATGGATCAGAAACGGTTATATTGAATACATATGAACTCAAATGTTTATATGGTGTTTTCTTGTAAAGGATCCACCGACCATTTTCTCTTTTTAAGGTTTTTATGTGAATAGGAAATATTCCTTCAAGCAGTCTTAAGCCATCAAAGAAAAATGCGCACATGTATTTCTAAATTTCATTTTTGGTATTTAAAAATTAATCTGCATCCATGGCTATAGATCAGTTTCTAGATATACAGCAAGTCCCAGGATCAAAATACCCAAAGCAACGTCTTGTAACATCAGTATTTCTGAGATGAAAAATAAAATAAAATTCACTATTTTGGAAGTCCATGCCAGCGAGCATAAAAAACCTAGGAACTGTTTACTCAGTACAAGACAGACTTGCAATGTTTTTTTCCACACATGCCATAACTGCCAGCAAAGAAGCATCCTAACATCACAGCATTATAGAAAGCTACTGCTAATAGAACCTCAGGACATCAGCTTGTCCAGGCTCTTGTCCGTCCCTGGAGATGTTCAAGGCCAGATTGGATGGGGCTTTGAGCAACCCTGTCTAGTGGGACGTGTCCGTGCCCGTGGCATCTAGTTGCAACTAGATGATCTTTAAGGTCCAACCAAAAATCATTCTGATTCTGTCTCCCTAATGTGAGGCAGGATTAACCATGCTTAGTAGATATCTGCATAACCTATACCTAAAAACTTGCAGAAATAGGCATTTCACAGCCTCCTGCATAACTCATCTCAATGCTTGGAGAGTCTTTTTTCGTTAAAAGTATAGTATAATGCTATATTTTGTCTACCTGCTATGTAGGCAACCAGTGAATTCAGTACTTACCTGTTCCTTCAGTATTAGCCCTGTGTGCTGGTTGTATGGCATCTGGCACAGGCTCTCTCTATAGTTATATTATAAAACACATGGGGTAAAGCACTGGCACACAATTATCAATACTCCCTCCTTTCGTCATGCCAAATAGCATCTCCCAGCAAAGAGTGCCTAAGAGAAATAGGAGGAACCTGTAGCAATTTCCACCTGGTGGTACAAAGCAGGCTGTCCTCTTTTGGAGGAGGGTTGAAGAACAGGAAAGAATTTAGGCATATGCATACAAACTCTCTTGCATTATCTGAGGGCCAGAGAATGGGCCTGATTTTTTTTTTTTTTTTTTTGACTAATATAGTCTTAGCCAAAGGGAAAGAACATGTTTCTGTTAAAAAATAATTCAGACTAATTAATGCTATTCTGTTTTTCTGCCAACATATAAGCATAAAATTAGCATTCTGTAAATATTTAAGATGAGATTACATTTCCTCTGTGAAATCACATTTCTAATCTGTTCCAAACAAAAATACATGCCAACTCCTTGAAAGAAGAAAAACCTTCATGCTATTGAGCACCTGATTTATTAATAAAAAGAGCAATCCAAAATTAATATTGCTGTATACGAAACTTGAGCCTTTTTCCTAGTGCTGTCTGCTTCTGGGAATCCTGTGTACCAAACTTGAAAGCTTTAACCATTTCCCTTATTCCTGGGTAGTTGTATAAAGCAGCTGCCCCAACAAATCCCATTCAGTGCTTTCTCAGCAGGTTCACTATCTCATCTAACATTGCCAGAACAACACGCAATGTTGTTCCATGAAAAGGGACACTGATTTCTTTTTTTATCACATGCCAGTAAAAGCTGCCTTTTTCACAGAAGGCTTAATGGTGAAGGGTATACTTTCTCTTGTTATATTGGTCTAACTCCACCACTGGTAAGAGCAGTGTGAGTCGTGGCCTGCAGCCACTCTTCTAATCATTGTGCTAATTAGCTGGAGATAAAAGAAGGACTAAACCTTTGCAATACTCGGTGGTGGTGGTGACATATCTGTCTGGCACCCAGTTGCAGGATTGGTTAGGTCTGTGTTACGTTGTCAGGTTCTCCTTGCACTTTAAGTGCTTGAGAATAGCTTTGCAGAAGCCAGCAGCCTGAACAAGGAGATGCAGAAAGTAGTCAGAAGGAAGGAGAAGAGAAGAGGATGCATAAATCCCACCCCTCGGACAGTATGTCACATAACTGCAGGTTGTAGTGCCTCTTAGCACACTCCCTCCCTCTTCTGGAGTGAAGTGCTCCAAAAGGAGGAGGAGTCATGTCATGTCTTTAATTCTTAAGCAAAACTAAAGAACAGAGGCCCCATCCCTGGAGGTGTTTAAGGCCAGGCTGGACGTGGCCTTGGGCAACCTGGTCTAGTGGGAGGTGTCCCTGCCTATGGCAGGGGGGTTGGAACTCAATGATCTTCAAGGTCCTTTCCAACCCAAACCATTCTATGATTCTATGATTCTATGATTTGTCCTTGCTACTTCTCCCTCTCCATGCAAACACGCATACTGCGTCCTGGTCAGAGGCTCTAGTGACAGGCTCTCCCGACAGGTGAGTAGAGGCTTAGTCTGTCTTCTTACCCTGAGAAAGCTGATAGGAAGGGGGCCCAGGAGGAAGAATACCTGCTTTAAAAATACCACATGCAAAAGGCAGGGCTTTTAGCAAGCCAGAAGCTTCAGTACATGAACAGCTGTATGCATATATTGATGCAGCAGATATTTTGGCACACGAGGACAGCAATACAATGGTAGCTATCAAGAGTTTTCAGGATTTCATTCCCATCTAAATGCTCAACATACCCACATAATCTGTGATTTAAGTGATTAAAGTCATTTAGCCCAAAATGCTCAGTGAGTTTGTGTGGTATTTAAACTATGGCTTAGAGAATTGCCAAAGCCAGAGGAACTCAGTTTGGAAAAGCTCATAAGAATATTCAGAAATTCACTTGTGTATGGCATGACTCAAACTACTCTGATGACATTTGGAAATACAGCAATCACTTCCCAGCACTGGCAAAGTAACAGATTAGTAGCTACTCTCAAATTCCGCTGGGTGTTGAAAGGTGATATTTTCTATCATGTTGGAGCATCTGACATTTCATGTTTTCTTACCAACTAATCCCAATTTATTAAAGTCACCAAAGCAAGTGTTTTCATTAAAACAGAGTCAGAACATCTCTTTTAAATAATTTTCAAATGAATTCTAATCACTACAGTACAACCTTAAGTTAATTTTCCAAATATTTTGTTAAGATTTTATAGTTGTGGGTTTCTTTGATGTCTCCTTTTTATGAACTTACATCACATGAGGCTGTTGGCTTCACACTTTATACTCACTTTTTAATGCACATAATCATCCGAACTGGTAGTTAATTTGTTTTTGATTGTTAGAATTTCATTTTCAAAGTCTTTTTAATCATTTTGAGAATGTTTTCTCCAGCCCGTTTACAAGGCAAAGAGTTTGATCCCTGCAATAGGAGAGTTTTTAATGAAATCATTATCCCATTTAAAGGTTGTGACTTTCTCTGTCATAAGAGGTAGCACAAGAACATAAATCATGAAAAATTTAGCATGATGCATATGGAAAAATATAAATGTTTTAAACATAAATTTGTAAACAGAAATCCAAATACGTTGTCTTAGAGTAATAAAGTTGTGGAATTAAGAGAATTTAACACAACCCTTTGCTTGCAATTTCTTGTAAAACTCACTCACATGCCCATGATTTGTTTTTTTTTTTTTCAAGATGAGAATTCAGTTTTGAAGATCTGGCTTCAGTTTTGAAGGAATGTGAGCAGGGGCAACTCAAGCCTCTCCCCATATATCTGTGTTAGGTGACGTCTGAGTCATTAGGTCAGTCATTACCAAACCGTACACCCCCTCTTCCTGACTGTCATTTGGACAGAGGTTCTTTATCACATCGAATGTGTTTGGTTCTTTTGTAACCAGCCTAGCTGGAAATTACAGAAAGGCCACGATGACTTGTTTTCATTTGCAATGTTAAGATATGTTTTTAACTTGGCATTTTTAACCACAGCAACAAAAATCCAGCGGCATCCACTCTCGCTGCCTGGGTCTTCCTCTGCCCTCGCTGCCCTCCTTCAACCAGGCATAGCTGCCATGTGGATGACAGCTACAACTTTAATAAACAGGAAAAGGGAAAGTGGAAGCAAGCAGGCAAAGAAACATCAGCTTGCAGCCTTGCCAGGCTTGCTCCCTTGCCTTTTGCTTTTCTCAGACTGGATGAAGCTAGTAAATAATGGAGCCTGCAGGGAAAAGAGGAGCGCTGGGAAATGGGGGCACACTGGTCACTAAGGCCACCAGCTACTGCTCTGTATAAAAAAATTCCTCACGGATGTTAAAATGCAACATAACTCATAAATTAGAGCCCAAAACTAACTGCTTTACTGCAGTCTACTGGTACTGTGCGAGCCATCAAGACTGAAGCAATTATGTGCTGAAAGGATATAAGATACAAGCTGTAGATTTAATGCTAAGTCAAATTTCTTCCTACTCTAGGACTGTCACATCTGAAGTTAAGAATCTCCTCAAATTCCCTGTAAAGAATAACCCCAGCATCTGACCTAGACAATGTCTCCCCAGAAAAACTGGCTCTAAAATGCAGGGCTGTCCATAGGATATCATTAAGCATAAGGCAGCATCTTCACTTGCCTTCATGCATCAGCAGTTAACTCATTATTCGATACAGCTTTTGAGAAATTCCTCATATAGAAAAGAAAAAAAAAAAGTGTAAATCCACCTCACTGTGCAGCTGTGCTAGCAGTTCTCAGTGGCTTAAAAAGAAGCATCATTGACAGGCTTTTAGAGGCAGCTGCATCCTGTCCTCTCGGCTTTAACGCATTGCTCTGGGTAGGGCTAGCTTGTGGGAAGGAGGGAAGGCTGCTGCTGCTGAAAAAGCTGGGGATATGAAGTAACCGAATTACGCAAGAGGTTTAGGAAAAAACTAGGGTGAAAGGGCATGAAAATTCAGGCACAGGGAGATCGACTGAGCAAACAAAACCTTTTTAATACAAGAAAACAGCTGTAGTCTGTGGGGAAAGCAGAATTGGAAAAAAAAAAAACTATTTTGGAGCACTGTGTTAAGTCTCGAAATTGGACTTCGCAGAGGAACTTGGTTTATTACCTAATGAACCGCCCGATTATTTTAAATGGAAAGAAATATATGCTTCATTTTAAATTACACTTTTGTTCATCTATCTTTTCTTTGTAAATCCAGCTCTTTATAGGAGTGCCTGTAAACAGAAATAAAAGCCTACCAATTAATATATTTAACTTCTACCTGTTGCTAGGTGTTTCTGTGCGTACAGTAACTTGCGAACATTTATGCTGGGAAAAAAATCTATTTTAACCATTATCTAAAAGTTGTCATTAAGCTCTTGAAAATGGTAACCTTGCTACAGATATACTCATAGAAGGATGGCCTTTTATTTTTAGGTGAGTCTGGCATCAAATCATTGAATTATGGATAAATGTGGCTTTGATATTTCCAACCTTTTTACAACCCTTTCAGGCTAGACTTATTTCAGTGACTATTATAAAATTACATTATTTGTTTACAGTAATTGAACTGAGTAATCAACACAAAAACAATGTGTTTGAGAGCTTCTCCACTTGTGTTACAACAGTCATTTATTAAATTACACATGGATGTCATTCAGCTCCTCAAAAGGACTGCCCTCAGGTTCAAGCCTGGATTACATGTATACATTGACATTCCATTATTAATGTTTCAGCCCTTTTTATTTCCTCTTACAACATCAAAATGAATTTTCATATTTGAACAGAATGAATGCGATCTTCTTTGGGGTGGAGACTGGGGTGATAGAATTGAATCATGATTATAAAGTAAAGCATATTTCTGCTTCTAATTCAAAACCAGTTGGGAAATTTGACATCATAACCTCTTGTTTTTCTGGTTTCTCAGTTTAATTTTGTACTGCTTCAGTCCATCTCAGCATGGCATAGTTACAACACTAAATCTTCTTTTGTATAAATGCAAGCATCTCCTCCTAACACTATCGCCTTCCAAAACAGGAAACTAAACTGAGCAGAGATCCCCAGACTGTAGCAACTTTAACTCAGAAGTAACTTAAGGAAATCAAATTCAAAGATATTCCTTTTTTTTTTTTTTTCTTTGTCAGCTACCAACAATCTATGTAATTTAATTTGCATAAACTAAAAAGCAATCTGGCTGGTATTAAAAGGAATCCTTTGCTCAAGAAACTCTGAAAGTGTGAAGAACTAGTTTTAGTAAAACCATGACTAGAATTTGCAAAAAGTTCTGGAAAGATTCCTGTTGTGTTGTTCAAGGCGTTTGCCAGTGATCACACATAAAGATAGGGGACTTCAAAGGTATTTCTTTCCCTTCTGAGTTCTACTTCCCTTGGAGGATTCATTCTGTGACAGAAGTAATGGTTAATATTAAAACATGACATACCCTGATTTAGACCAGTGAACTCCACTTAGGACAGGCTGGTACATGCCAGTAGCAGAACCCCTACAAAGCAAACTGACAAGTTCAATCGCTTTTATGGTACTGTTGGATGGGCAAGCTGACACTGATGGTAGAATGACTCAGTTTTTTCCCTCCTTAAGTCTGTCATGAAGTTCTGGATGGACCCTGAATTCCAAACAGAATTTAGACCTAACCTGACCCATACTGAGTAATGGGACTCTGCTAATCCTGGATAACTCTGTGCTAGATGCATACCAAAGCTTTTAAGAGAGGTTTCACATCTTTGGACACGCCTTCTGCTAACTGGAGGTACTAAGAGGACAGACACAGCCTAACAAAATCTAACTGGCCAACTGGAACACCAAACCAGCCACCAGTAGAGGAGACAATTCTGAAAACAATAATGAATAGCTTTCTGATGCTTTTCTCACAAAAGCAGAGAATCAGCTTCACCTGGGTGAAATGAGAGAACGTAGGATTGGAACCCATTTCTATGGCTCAGAGATCAGTGGTTCCCAGGCCTCTGAAATGCTAGCTGTGGATCAATGCTAGTCTCAGGAATTAAATCCCTGATGACTTTTAATGGCTAAAAACATCAAATAACTTGATTTTATCCAGTTTTTATTAAAAAAAAAAAAAAAAGTCTTCCACTGCCCCCTTACACTCTAGATGAATGAGATATTTGTATGGGGTTAATGGGTAAGCACAGAAGGAAGAAGGCCAGCACCTCATGTTTCCTTAGGTATTGAGTGATCCGAGGACCTTGTATCTCCTTGGGTGGCAGCATCGTCACAGACTCCCCCTGGGGATCAGTAAACAGCCTGCCTTACTGCAGGAGCATGCAAACACTTTCCAGAAGGAGAAGAGGAAGCACTGCCAGGGCATAAAGACCTCCCACACTGGGATATTATGCCTATTCCAAGCTAAAGTAATCAAAATGCCTTCAGCAACCATTGCTCAAGCAGTGCATGTCCTCCACTCTCCCTCCCAGAAGGCTTTAAGAGACATTAATTGAGTCATTTGTTTGTAAGTGTATGGATAGCATGGGATTAGGATGTATACTTAATGGTGGGTAAATGTCAAGATATATTCTCTTTAGGTAGATTAAATTTCATTCCTTTTTTTCACTGCAGTAAGTTATGCAGCTTTAGAGAAGTAACAATTGTTATGGATGCCGCACCAAGTATTCAGCCATTTAAAAATAATGCAACATTTCCAATTTGCAGTCCCAATATACATTGGCCTAGCCCTATGATTTAAAAGCTAGGCCTTAATTGTCTTCTAGCCATTACTTTTAAAATGCAGAAACCCTTCCTTTCTCACACCCATTTACACTCTCTCTTTTCACTTTCTTCGCAATAGTGTCCTAATGCCTGAGGTAATAATTTATACAGTGCAGAGCTACTACTCTGGAAAGCAAAATCAAAAGTTACCACACATAAAGAAATTAGGGCTTCAAAGAGAAAAAAAAAAAACAAAAACAAACCCAAAAGCATTTATTAGACGACTTTTAACAGTAACAAAACTGGGAGACATGATTCCTAAGCTCAACTGGCTCTTCCGTGTCCCATACCAGGGAGTACACGCAGTACTAGTGTGACTGGCCAGAGCTTTTATGGCTGTCACGTACCTCAGGAGTATATGCCATAGAAGGTGATGCCAAATGGAAATGCTCTTACCCTTTCAGTCCCACCAGGAAATCCATACCTGCACACCTCCACTGCCTTGATCTCAGGGAAATCATTGTAAAGAAGACGTATCTCTAATTTACTTGGTTTGAGTTGAGGACCACTGGAAAGGCTGTGTACCTCAGCAGGCTCTACCATACACCTTTTCACAAGGAATCAGCCTTTGCTTCACTGCCACATGCACTCCAGCTCTTCCAAGCAGGGCTCCGTGTCTCAAACTGTAAGCCTCGTGGCACTACCAAGACCACATTCCTCATGGTCTTTTTCAGTTCTTGCCCTTAAGGCATGCATCGAATCTGCCCCAGGGCATGTGGAAAGTTAGAAAAATGTATTTCTGGTATTTCCCAACTGGCACACTACTATAATGTTAAACCACTCTATTCCTGAGTCTACCTATGCCACACAGAGGGAGTACAAATCTTAATTAATTTATGTTTGTAGAGTGTGAGCTTCTCAAAAGGAAGACACGGTGTAAGTGGAAATTACTCCTATTAAATCAGGTGTTGGGGGAAATGATCACACATTGTGGACTGAAGCTTGCTCTTCTGTTCTTTAAATAGAGCAAACGCAGGCAGCAACGTCAATGGAGACTGCATTCCTCATCATACATTAGTTTATTCATAAAGTTCAAGCCAAAACGAATTCTCCTGGCACCTGTTTTGGCACTCCGTGTTGCAAACCTGAGCTGGGGACAGGATCCACTCTTTGTAAGCGCAGACATTTCCTAGGTACTACGTGTGGTCTCTGTGGGGGATGAATCAGTTGTCATGGGTACTTTCTGTTTACAATCCCACCGACTGGAACTGGCGTCTGCTACAAAAAGACAGTCTCTTGTTGAAAGCAAAGTACTTAGGAGCAGATCCTGGCTAAAGGGATGAAAGAACTTTGAGGGGGAAAAAAAAAAAGAGACCAAAGGGAATGAAGAGAAGGAGCCAGAAAAAGAAATCTCAATATTAGCAGAAAGAGAATTAAAACTTTTATGTAGATAAGTGAATTTCTTGTGTAAATAATTCTAAAATTAGTTGCCACAGTCTAGTAATTTGCCTCAATTGCCAAATACGCACAGTTATTTTTCATGTTTCTATTTCTATAATTCTCTGTTTCTATGGTTTTTTTTAATGTTATAATGTTATTTCAAGTAAACTAAGTACTAAAAAAAGTAGTATATGACTTCCCGATCATAATCACTGACTTCTTGTTTGAGCCGAAACAAGTCGCTTAACCGTCCTACACAATGGGAAATAATAAGATGTGTTTGTTTAGAGTGATGTTAGGAGAATTGCCTAATATTTTGCAGTGTTTTAGCAGGGACCGTCATTCTTCAAGTATGGCACTATCACAGAAAGCACAAAGGTGAGATCCTAAGTGTAAGTCTTATTAGTTACACCATTAACGGTGTGAAAGTGCAGTGAGGATAAGTGAGGGCAACGATCACTTTGTGCCTTGTCACAGTGCTACTTCATGTATCATCGCTTCCTTTATCAGAGCGTATCTCACTCATAAAAAGGGGTTCCAAGCAAACATGAAAGATAACGAGCAAGAATGGAAAATGAAAGAGGAATATTACACCCTTGTTTCCTTTCTCAGCTGCTAGCACCTCTCAGAATAACGTTCAGCTCACTTCAGTGTTACATTGTCGTTTTTTTTCTCCTTCCTTTTTCACTCCAGACTTCATTTCTATCTCGGGCCTGAGCTGCAATGCCTTGGCATACTGTCAAAGCATTAGTATGAAGAAACCACAAAGCAGCAGCTTCACTTGTATAGCATTTTTATTTCAGCATTAGAGCGACTGGACATCTCTTCTACGGTTGCTAGGCAGAGGGAGAGATTGTGTGCGTGTGGCTCTGCATGTATGTGTGTACATGTAATGATGACGCCCAGCCAAAAATATCTGCGACCTAACCGGCCACATAAAACCTAGAAGTCACGTACGGTATTGAGCAAGAAAGCTAACTCGCTGCAAAGGCAAGGAGGGAGGGCAAGAACCACCCCAAATCCTCAGGAAACCATATTCCTTAAGTTCATATCCCATATATGACCACCACCTAACTTTTAACTTCTGAAGCTTATGTTCCTGCTCTGTATTATGGAACAAGTACCATAGAATTCAGACCAGTGTGTAAGGTAGGAACGCTGTCAAATTCCTGTTCACCTTTCTCTAGCTTCACAAATTAGTCTATCCAGATCCTACAGATTACTTTGCAGACTATTCCTTTCAGCACAGTCATCTGAGCAAATTTTAAAGAGATGCCACAGAACTTCCCCTCAAAGCGGATTTTGAAAAGATTTATCAAAGTTTCACTGTCTTGAGATACAACTGAAACATTTTCTATTTAGAATAAGAGAGAGGTTTCAAGTTTCCTTGAGGCGCATATTGTTTTCCATTGCTCAGTTCCCCACACCTTGAAATGCCTGTACATATAGAGAGCAATTCCTGGTGATAGCTCCAGAGAAATAGTGTAATTGAAGGAAATTTATGGATTCCTGAAACTAAAGGAGTGTTATAAAGCCCCATGGAAAGGACTCCAACTTCCTCTCCCCCACCCATAAATCCCCTAGGAATGTCCGAGGTTTTTCTCCGTGGCTCACCAACCTTGATGGATGAGTGCAGCATAATCAACAACTTACAGAAAAGCTGGGAGGGGCTTTAATTACAAATATAAACATTATCAAAATAAGCATAAGTAAAGAGCTAGTTTAAACAAGCTAGTTTAAACCATCTATGTAGCAGTGTGGGAGTTAAGGAATTAAAAAATTTTCTGATATTGTTTGATTTTTTGTGCTCTGTCAGCTACAACACCATTAGCGTATTTGGAGAAGTTAAGAAAACCTAGTGCTTTAAACAGAAGGATTTGCATGCATTTATGAAAATAAAGCACTGCCAAAGCATCCCTGTAAACTAATTGAATGAATGCACTGTTGCTATATAAGGTTAGCAAACAGCAGGACATGATTCTTAGAAAAATGCTACAGTATCATGTTTTTGGACTATAATTATTTATGACTTGCCCTTCCAAAAAAAAAAAAAAAAAAAAAAAAAAAAAAGGAAAGAAATAGAATAAAGAAAAAAAAAATCCAGACAGCTAATGCTAAACCACTTCTACCAAAGTGCCCTAAAGCAGCCAAAGCATTCAGCAGCCAGCCAGATCATTTCATTTCCTCTCACAGAAATCACTCTAGGGCTTTTACAAAGCAAAGCAAACAGTGAATATATAATTGTGCAACATTGTTTTAAAATTAAGGAAATTCAACAGTACAACAACTGAATGTTTATAACGTCAATGTGTTGGGTTTTTTTTTTTCAGCTTACTCTTTTCTTGTTTGTGAGCTGGTATTCACCAGTATTCATGTGTTTTCATCCCTCTTACTAGAGAGGTCTACACTGTGTAGAGTGTTTTTAGAGTAGAGTGTTTTTAGAAGGAAGGAAGGTAACTCCATTTTCAAGGAAAAATAATAATATGTTTCCTGAGTGTTCTAATGGAAGTGATGGAAAGGTTTGCAAATAGTGGTGTAAGAAGGAATACATCCACTTTTTGGGATACTTGATAGTAAATTTTTCCATACTTGAGATCATTAACAATTTTCAAATATATCAACAGTTGCTATAAAAGGAAAGATTTGGAAAGAAAAAAGCCAGCTGTGAAGAGGATACTGTGGACTCAAAACAAAGGAAATGTAGGTTAGACATTAAGAAATAAAACAACTTTACAAGAGTAAGGATAATGACAGATTGAAAAGGTTACATTAAAAAAGACTGTTATTTTCCACCACTGGAAGTTTTTTGTTGTTTTTTTTTTTAAAGTGTGTAAAAAATATTTATCAGGAAGGGTTTATAGACAGGCGAATCTATCTTTTGGCAGACAGCTTTCTTGACTGGGTGATCTTCTCTGTCTTCTGTCAGAGCAAACTAAGAAGTTATGAAAATACAAGAAAAGAGAGACAGGAAGAGAGAAAGCCGTATTAGCTTAATAAACATTCTTATATTGTTCTGAATCACTACCCTTAAAGATGACTTGCTCGTGTTACATGACTCAGAACCTTCTTCAGAATTATCTAGGAAAAAAATCAAACCTATGTGCCAAACCACGGGTGCTGTAACAGGGAACAGAGCTTTAGCGTGGGATTCAAGAGATCTACATCCTATTCCTGATGCTGCCCATGACCTAATAGGTGATTCTGGTCATGACTCTCCACTTGACTGTCTCACTTTCACAGTCCATAAAATAGTATTTACTTTCTTGTTCATGTGCTTCTAGATGTATTGATGCAAATCCCAAGTCAGAGATGATGATGATGATTGTTGTTGTTGTTGCTGTTGTTGTTGTATTGATATTACTAATATTAATATTTAAATAAAGATAATCAAACAACTACAACTGCACACTCACGATGAAGGTTTCTATTTGTCATTGTTCGATATTAAGACAATGTGAGAACATAACTATAATGTAGCTGATAGTTTAAGGATTTTATGTCTGTTTTTAACTTAGCCTCAGCAAAAGTATTTAGCTTCCCCTTCACATGCATTGGCCAATAATTAAAATATATCTAAAAACCCTAAGCAATACAGAAGTCATGTATGTATGCATACATTAAATGTACGCCATTTAATGATGGAACTAAAATCTTGAATGAAAGCATACCTTTGGACTACTCCATCTTCTGGACATTCACTCAACAACACTACCACTGCAAGGAAAATAATCAGTGCTAGCAAATTTACCGAGGGACTAAAACTCAACCACCTGTTAAATTACACAAATACTCCCTGGCATAGTTTTATTCCTGGCCAGCTAGGCCTCTCCCAAACTATATGTTAGAGAAGCTTTAGGAGTCAACAGTATTCTCCACAGGCAATTTGCCTGCACTCACTTTCTTTTGTAGACCAGCAAATTTTAATAATATGGACATGGGTCACTCCATGACAGTTGACCTCATTGGCATCAACAGTCCCAGGCACATTTAATTTCCTAGTGCAAATCTTGCCAAGCAGCTCTTATGTTAAATAAACTAATTTTTGTTCTAGCTTGAGCCAAAAAGAAAGCAAATGGTTTCTATTAATAAAAGTTTGCTGCAGCTAATTGGCTGCAACTTCACTTCTTAATCTATTGGGTCTGTCCTTTAACTAAATGACAGCTTGATGCACAAAGATTTAGGGACGCCTTGTGTTACCACTAAATACGTGTAACGTCCTTACATTTGAGCTAACCACACACAACCTTACGATCTTGTGTTAAGGCTATCCAATCACATGATGTACTTTAGAAGTCCTATTGGTTTTTAAATACCCATGCCTACGATATTTTTCATCAATTCGGCAAACCGTAGCTGGCTTCCCTTTTGCATAAAAGTTTCCTATCCAGGAGTACAAGGAAATTCATGAATAACTCTTGTTGTTTCAGGAAGGTGTCTCCCTTGTAATGACCATAAACTCTATCACTTTTAATGTTTAAAAGTTGACTGCACATAGCCCAGCCTTGTGGCCAATCTGCTCTATTATGCTACCACCGTAACTCACAGCCAGGTAAAAGTTTGGCTTTGTAATATAGCTGTTTTGGCTACTTAATCTTGGGACTACTCATTTGTAGCACAAGGGGATCTTTAAAAAAACCTTGTCCTTCCACAGTAGTGAGATGTTAGTGGACTTAAAAAGCAGAGGAGTGGTGGTCTTCATGAACTGAAGATGTAGTAGTTTGCATCTCATTCAAATGACAAGTATACAGATTAATAACTAATGTATTATTAATATGTATTTATTTCCTCTGCTGTACCCAGTTTTATAGCAGGATGCATAATTAATGTACTATTTTAATCATGCTATAATAACGAAAGTCTCACAAAAGCAATACACAACTGGATTTCATGCAGTCAGCGATGTCTAGTGGGAAGCATTTTCATGTCAACTATAAATAAATAATTAGAAAGATAAACAAAATGCATGTCACTGGCATTATTAAGGCAAAAGGTCTTTCTATAGTTTTGTTAAATATCAACAAGAGACACTGTAAGGTTTCGTTTCTGCTGTTTGTTTTTAAACAAGCCACTTGAAAGAGAATGGATTGGAAAAACTCAGCCACCGAATTACTGCCCTGGCCTTCTTATAAGGTCTGATGTGCCTCAGTGGTTTATTTCTCATAAGCTGCTCACCCAGCAATGGGGAAAGCAAACTGACAAGAAAAATGATCAGCAGTGGGAAAAAAGGGGAGGATGGAAGGAAGCATTGATTTCTCTAAATGGAGAATGCAAGTCGGCACACTCTAACAACAAAATGCATGGGTGAACAAGAAAAAGCACTAGCCCCAGGACTGGCAGTTCGGTGTAACTCGTGATAAAGTAAATGCATGGGATTTGGCATCTATCTATGAAGTCTGCTGTGTTTCTGCCCTTGCAGCAGGACACCTTTGTAAAGATCTGCACTGAAGTTTAGCTATGTGACCCTAAACTGAAATGCCGCACTGCTTTCAAATATTACTCCCTACTGTCTACTGTTAATATCTAATTAAATATTAAAAATTAATAATGACCAAGTAACATAAATCTATTTAGCATCAAATATACCAATACTGCATCATAAGAAACCTCTCTAGTAACTACAGAAGACTTGAATTTTCTAATCTTCTAAATTGTATACGCTATTATTTTAAAAAATCAATAGCATTCTAATACATTAAAGTGATGTTAGCTACGTCCTTTAAAATCTAAACCCAGCAATAACAACCAGCAGAATTTTTTGTCCTTCACAGATGTGGTAACTCTTAGAATTAGAAAATACTCTGCTTGCTTTCTGCGTGAGATATTGGTGCCTCTGTTTCTTACTGCATTCTATCATCATTAGGGCTGTTTTTCCATTTACTTAAGTATTAATTATTATAATCAGCATAACAATAACATCAGTGAAGAATGTCACTGGAATCAACTACTCTACCAGTGGACATGGCCACAGTTCTGTTAATTTCCATGAAATTTTAGAAATACTGTTGGGGGGGGGGGAGGAGGGAAATTGGAAATCTAATAATCTAATATTTGGAAGCCACTTAGCAGTCTAAGTGCCAAAAGTAGGACCAAAACCCAATTATGTAAATTCTAATCCAAACAGTGTTGATTCCAGTGAACAGAAGTATTAATGCTCATGTCCATGACGCAGACTTATTAATGCTGAAAAGGTTGCAGAATTCCTATGTTAATGACTGAGAAGAAATTTCTATTGACTATAGAGTATAAGACATGGGATTGTTTATCTGGCAGTTTTATACATTTCTTTACAGAGAGTTGATGTTTCTGGTTAAGGAACGATAAAATGACAACCAAGCAGCCAAGCTGAATCCCTCTAAAGTTAGTAAAGCTTGAGGAGACACCATAGAAATAAAGAAGATAAATATTCTCTTGTGAACAAGTTGCATGAAGTAACAGGATGAATCCCAGCTTTGGCATTGTGTACTTCTTCACCATGGGCTGTGCCAAACACACAAACGTCTGTATTTTTCACTTCAGGCATAACCATCAGGTTTGAACTCAGCTATTCAGTTTCAGCAGACAGGTATGTGATGCTTTTTACTACCTTGGTCTTTCTTTTGCTGTTCTCTGTGATTTTCCATTGTGTCTGTCATGCATGAGCTTTTGAATTTCCCTTAAGCTTTTAACCTCTATTTGTAAATTAATTTACTTTTATCTTTCTTTTAATATGGCAAAGTAGTTTCTCACTCTGATGGTCATGTCTGTTGCCATAAGCAGCTGGAGACAAAATGCATATTACTATTCTTTTTATTTATTTTTTAAACAAGAATTTTCTTGCACTCCTCTTGCAAGGAGTGAGATACAAGGATATAAAATTTTAAAGAGAAGGCTTCCAAAGATATACTTTTGTGAAAAAGTAGAATCACTTGGGACTGCCTGGAGTTGGGAAGGTTAAAATGAATCAACTAAAACTATGAAGTTAATGCAGAGAAATTAAAACACATTAAACTATATGTAGATGCTCTCATTCTGAATTAAAAAGTCTTTATTTTTTGTAGTTTAATACTCCCTTAAGCACTCTACTTCTCAATAAGAGTTTCCATATAGGGGCTTAATGGTCCTTAATTTAGCTGCATTAACTTCATACTTCTAGTTGTTCTCCCACATAGAATTGCCATAAGATATCTAACTACTGCATTTGCTTGGTGAGTGCACAGTTAGGAACATACAGGCATATCTAAGTGGTGCCACTTATAATAGCATTAATTTGAAGCTCAAAACTATTAATACAGGACTATTAATGCAAAACTATGGACACTTCAAAGCTTCTTTTAAATTCCGTACATCTTTTTAAACAGTTCTCTTCAACAGGAGATCTCAAAACACTCTGAAAAATATGCAAATACTGTTGTTGTTCCCATTCTTCTGAAGAAGTGATGCAACAGAATTTAGGGTGAAACCCGTAAACGAACTTAGCATCATTTAGGTCTTCCCAAGTTTGTCGCTTCCTGGGTAAATGCTCCAAATGAAAGACAGCATCACTTTATATTCTAAACATGTTTTGAACGAAGGTGGCTGTGGTCATGACTACATGCAGCTGTCTGTGTGTGTTAAGCTCCCTTGCAGAGCACCTATCCAGACCAGATCCCCATGGGATTTAGGCACAAGGATGCTTACTTTGTAAATCTAAATAGGGTAAAGTGCAAGTTGGACTGCTCTTCCAAGATAGCAATGCTCCTGGGAAAATCCTGAAAAAGAACTTTTGGCTCACTTGGGAATTTGAAAAACAAAAACCTACACCGCCAAATGTCTAATTAACATGAAAATCAAGAAATATGCTAACAAGTGTGAATAAAATGGCTGGTGAATATTTGAGAAGTTCATAATGGCATAGAGATGTTTTCCAGGCTTACTGAAAACCAGTCCAGGCTGGAAGAACAGTGTATTCTGGCATAATTAAATATCTCTCAGGTTGTCTTTTGGGAAAAAAGAAAATAAATAAAGGAGTGCAGATCTACTACCCAATGGGAAAATGACAAAAAAAAAAAAAAAACAAAGCCTAGAACTAGCAGGTAGAATTGGTAGTGTCACCTGGGATTTTAGCCCCATGGGCTGGCTTATGTGGGAATTGTGAGGCAGAGAGGTGAGATAGGAGAAGATTTAGTCTGAAAAAAAGTAGGAACAGGGCTTCTAGCAGCACAAACATTGAGAGAAATGTGGATTTTTTTTGGAGATTAAAAAAAAAAAAAGAAACATTTTGTCTTAGATATGCAGAGGGAAGCAAAAAGAACAAAGATTACACTGAGGTTATGGTCCCAGGAGGCAGGAGGGATAGTGAAGTTGTAAATGGAGACAGAAGGGAGGCAGAGGATAGGGACTGAGGGGAGAGATAAGAAATGGTTTATGTTACAACAAGTCTAAATGTCATGCACTTCTCTTCCCCCCTTTCAGCTTAACAAGTGTTCTGAACCACAAGAAACATGGATGGTATCAGGAAGGTAAGGTCTTCCCAAGGGACTACTGTCATGGTAGGATTATTTCTTTTTACCTCCCCAACACTGACAAGTGCACTTTTTAAACAGTGTTCTGCTGTTAAATAATCTAATTTATGCCTTAACAATTCAGAGGTTTCAGAAAATATTTAACAAAGCAATATTTACTGTAGATGCTGAACTAAAAAAAAAAAAAAAAGACCAAAACAAAACCAAACACCACGAAAAACAAGGGAAGAACCATTTTCAACTCAGAAGTTATGAATGTGAAGTAAGTAGATATATCACTTCAGATGTAGCGCATGATTGTGTAAGAGCAATAAAAATATGCACCTATACAGACAACAAACATTTTCATATTTGTACCTGAACTGAACGTTCAGGTATACTCAAAAGCAATTTAAACTGCCCTTTGCCCTTTCCCTCTTCACTCAGGGCACATTTTCCCACTCCTCCTTGCCTGCAGGTACCAGTGTTCATCTGACCCCCCCCAGGAAGCTTATGTAGCTCGCTCAGCCAGAAGAAAATTACTTACTTTGTTTTGTTATGGTTTGTTGTCAATGGACATGGCAAGCAGCAACAGCTCAGAGAGGTCAGGCAGAGCAAAGGATAGGGACTTGCACCTGGGGGCAACGGAGGAGGTATCTCTGCAGGGTAGATTTTGCTGGTTCATAATGCCAGGGAACCTCAGAAGAGAGGATCCTACTCTGAAAGGGTCAAGTGTATGTTTGCAGTTCTTCAGTTGCACAGTTTAACTTTGTTTATCCCCAGTATAATTTTTTTTCAGTTACTCCAGAGCTGATCCATACGTGTGGAGAAGTACATTTATGGACCAGTAATGGCTTTCATTACAGTTGTGTGGTTTATTTCACATAAAGGTGAAATGTGAAGAACATTACCAGGCAGTTTTCCGTTCTCAAAATCATTCTCTTGTTTCCTTCCATTACTATTCCATACTTTGCTTTTCCTTCCTCTTCTTTCAAAATCCAACTGTACAATCTGCGTGAAGTCAGTAGCATTGAAATGAGCATTTCTGCGACACTTCTTGTTATAGTCATTGGAAGTTTGGTCTTCACTGATGTTTGTTACTAAGCGAGCGTAGAGAAACGAACCCAGCTTTTAAACTCTGCCATGTAAAAATCAATTGATGAGAACAATAATACTGCTGATGTTTTGAAAATGAAATCACCTATATCTGGAATCATTCTGTTGTTACTGCATAGGCAGAACTATCAGTCTTTCTCTTATGTTTCAATAACTTCCCCTACCCCCAGTATTTTTAACTTACAGTGGTTCTGATAATGTCCTCAGATTACTGGAAAATTTACCAAGTTGAGGTCTTACAGAACCATCATTCTTTCTGTTGCTTTAAGAAGGGAAGATAATCTACCACTGATTAAAATATTTTAGCCCCAAATAATAAGACCCTTGTGAAAAAATACAATCCACTACAAATGACGGGAAAGCATTGGAATCAGGCAACTATCTTGCACAACTGGCAGGGAAAAATTAAGACAGGAAGAAGTTACCTACAATGCTCCAAAAGAGTCAATGAAATCATCTGCACAAAAGCTACCATCATCATTTGCAATGTAGGTCTCTCCTGCCCATAAGATACTTCAATTTTAAACACTAAGAAGCTCATTCATCGGAAAGCTCTTTTCAAAATTCATTTTGACCATGCCTCTCTGTTCCTCCAAGCTTCCATGTTCATTCAAGCACAGCACAGTTATGGCAGAAATAGGTGTTATTTTTCTTTAGGAATCTGTCTGGCCTGATGTCTGCTTAACTCATTTGTCACTCAGAAACTGTGGTGCACAGTGATAGTCTAAAATTTTGAAAGAAATGCCATTCTTTAAAAAAAAACACACAGTCAAAGAACCATGTAAATAGTTCATTGGTAATTGAGCATGATTACCAGGGTGTATTCAAACAGGAATCTCAGAATAAAGACGCTATCACGTTCTGAACAAATGGCTGATAATTATGATAATTACCAGCCAAGTTCCACTTTCCTGTCACCCTATAGAGGATGACCCTATCCAGTTTATTCCTTCGCAGGGGAGGGGGTCATTTTCACCTCACCAAAAGTTAGCCTGAAAGCTGAAGTCTAGACTTTCCCTACAGTTACTGGAAGCAGGTACCATAGAAGATACTTTCCATCTTATCATAAATTCATATCTGTTAAACAGCTTATTTGTCTGTATCCTGTCCTTTCTTAAAAGATCATTTCCGAATTCAGAGTGATTAAATGCATTTGCAAGACTTCGGACTACCTTTGAAATTCAATTAATGTCTACACCTATGTTAACATCTGGGAAAGGGTCAGACAGACAGATTTCTCCCAGAGACCTTGTCTACACAGAGACATGCAGCAAAATTATTCTGCATTTAATTTTTAAAGTAGATTATTTAAACTACATTAAATCTCTGGTAGTCGTAAGTCATTTGGAAGGGAGTTAAGTTAAACCAAATCAAGGCAATTTTTATTCTGAATGAACATCTATACAGGGACTTAATTAGGTTTAACTAATCTACTTTAAATTCGTTTTTACAGATTAATTTTCCTGAAAGTCTCCATATAAATAAGCTTTTAGCGAACTAAATTTAGTTTCAGTAAATTATTACCAAAAACTCATTCTGTTTCAAACACGGATTGTGTTTTGGTAGGTATTTTCTTGTTAAACTTTGACTACCAGAATATATCACAGAGGCAACACGGCACTAATCCATTTAAATGTCACTAGTAAACTGACTGGCTTTTTTTTTAGTGAAACGGTCTTGTTTTTAGAGGATTAGTTATTTTAAAAAATGTTTTAGAGGCACTGCCACATCAAAAAGAGGTGTGTATGTTTTTGCAGCTGATTTTAAAATGTCCTCTTTTTTTTTTTTTTTTTTTTGTGCTGTAAAATGCTATTTAGACAATACACAAGGAACATTCTCACATAGTCCTGCATAGCAGAGGCCTTATTCCAGTTCATCTTTGCCCTGTTAAAGTAGCAAAAAGCCAGACCCGAATGAAAAAGTTTAAACACCGGTTATTCTCTAGTAGACGTATTTTGAATGTAAAGATTTAATTTGAATTAATTTAATTTGAAGTGAATGTGTTAATATTTGGATAAATCCATACAGATATCATCCTTTAAAAACAAACAAACAAACAAACAAACAAACAAACAAACAAACAACCTCCTGCAGTTAATTTCCCTAGAAATAAGGAAGGATACTGTATCCTACTGAGGGACAACATTAAGGAATGGGATGTGGTTTAAATGGTTCCTCACATATTTAAGGAGTGTTTTTCCTTTCTTTTTTCTGCATAACCTCAATATTTTGGAAGCAGAAGAGGTTAATGAGTTTTAGGAAATGTGGCCACTACCCTTAGTGCTCTCTTAGCTTTCTTAATTTAATTTGGGGCAAGCCATTTCCCTTCCTGTACCTCACTTTCCCAATATGTAAACTGTGGCTAACAATATTGAAGGCCTTTGTAAAGTACTCTCAGATCTACAGTTGAAAAACATTAAGAAAAGCAGAATACTGTATTACTATTTTAGTATTAAGGATGAAACACTGACACAATGATATAAACAACAGATATTAGATGTGCTCAAACTACTACCAGGGAAAAAAAATAGAGTGCAACAATAGAAAGTGCAAACTGATACATTTACAATAGAAGCCTAAAATCATAAAATCTCGTATTTGTCTGAAAAGCAATGAACCTAATACTTCCCTTGGATTTCAAAAAAATGCATTACAGAAGAGCTTAAAAGGCAAAGGGGTCGGGGGGGGTAAGGAATTATGTTCAGGTCATATGAATTGATGATAAATATGTTAATACTACAGCATTCACCTCCAACTGACTGCTTGGAAACTGATGAAGCATTATAAACACAAAGGTCATTGCAGCCAAGAAATGAGGTGGATTCCCAGGATGGAGTCACTAAACACAGAGAACCCTCAGTAGTAAAATAAAGAGCTGTAACATAAAAGTTCTCTCAAAATAATTGTCTTTGATGCTGAGCTGGCTTTGCTCAAACAAAACTACAGACAGAATTATGTGTACGGGGTAAAGGCTAGGACACTTAATGACATCAGCTTCAGTGAGGAGGCAGTTCAGCACTTTCCATCCTTCACCACCCCAAAACAACTGTCAGACAAGGAAAACAAAATAACGAATCTGAACACTAGAATATGAATTTGAATTAAGAAGTTAGCAGTAGTAAACTATTTGCTATTGCTTTGCTTACTGCTATGAGCACCTTCAGCTCTTTCTAACGTCAAAGGCATTTTAACCAACACAGAAGAGGTCTCCTTGGCTTATAATAATGGACTTTTGGAGCTGCTTCCTTAAACCTTAAAGCTGCTAAAAAAATGTTTTTCACATTATTTTTTTCCACATTATTCTCTCTTAATTTTTTTTTTTTTTTAAGAGACACTAACATCCTCACATCCTTCCTGTGAAACACAAATTTCTCAGGGAAGAGAGGGAAGGCTATCAGCACTGTGGTCCCATCAGCCTCCATCATTACTTTTCACATTATTTGGTGACTGGTGACTGTGTGTGGCAGGGGCTGCAGGCAGGGAAGTGGGATAAAATACATACTTCTGATTCCATTCCAAAGTTATAGTAAAATTAATTTCCCTGCTCTCCTGGCCCACAGTCCACATGTCTTCTCTAAAGCAAAGGCACTATTTAGCCTGGTTTACCCTCTGTCTGACCTCCATAAACAGTTTATATCTGAAGCTCAGTTAGGAGCAAGCTTTAGCAGCATTGCAAGTACTAACATGCACCCAGAATATTTCTGCAATAGAGGAATATTCTTCCATTTTCTCTAGTTTTTTTATCCTTCAGTATTTAAGAACAGTCTGTTCCTCTTTCTAAGCATGGGTGCCACACTCCTCTATCTGATCTATGACCTGTGTATGTTTCAAAAATATATGCCAGTCTTGTGCTTTTTTACTGTCACTCAGAAGTGAAATATTTCTTTTTTTTATACATTTTTTTCCCCTAAGCAGGAATCTTGTTGAAGTTATCTGACACAACCTATAGCTTGTCACACAAAGCAGAGGAGAAAGCATGAAGGGACCTGTGGTGAAAACAACAGGTCTAAGTGGAACGCAATATAAGGGGCTGACACTGCAAACTGGGTAACATTCATGTTCACCACTTGCAAACAGAGAGGGAGAGAGACAATTTGAAGGATAATAACTTAAAATACACTTAAACCCTTCATTTACTTCTTCTAAGACCAAAGGTTAAAAGTAAGTTGGACACCTTCTTCTATTGCCTGTGCTCACCCTCAGGTAATAAAAGAACCGATGAAATATAATAATGGGTCCCTCTGCGCCATGGCTCTGCATCACATCTATCACATACCTCAGGAATACCAAACGTAGTCTTATGGGGAATTCAAAATCACTAACACATGTTTTAAAAAATGCAGCAGCCACAACATTTTTAAGTGGTTTTCTACATTCTTTCTCTCACAGTTTTTTGTTGTTCTTTAATGATTTATCAGATTATCTGTACATCATGAAGTATTTATTTTCTTTCTAAACAATGTCCATCTGAAAACATCTAAATAAAAATACCTAGTATTCTCATAGCTGCTCTTACACCTTGTTCATAGGTTTTCTCACCTCATCCCTGCTTTCTTTAGTTCATAGGCCCCTCTGGCAAGTAAACTGTGTATTGATATATAGTTTTGTTTGTTGATATCTCACACTCACTTTGTATGAGAGTAAATAACGAAAGCAAAAAAAATGTATCACTAAAGGATCTCTTGAAGTAGTCCCCATGTGATTTGATGTGAGCTATGGAGCTGAACTTGAGTCTGTGATATTGATTTAATGACAATTAATACTGACAGTCTTCCCTTTAAAATTCTCAATACTGTGTAACGCCATGAAAATTTAGATGTCTATGTCTTTGAACTACACACACATATGAATTCCTATTAATGCTAATGAAATATAGTAATGAACCACAATTCTGTCACGTTAAGAGTTTTGCTTAGAGTGGTGTATAAATGCCCTGAATTAAAGTTCAAAACACATATAGGAACTAGGTATTATTATTCCCAGCTTACAAATAGAAAAAAACAGGCACTGCAAGATTGGTTTGCAGAGTTTAACACGCAGGTTTCATTCCAGAAAGGTATTACTGCAAGTAGTGGGATTTAACCATGTGCTTAAAATTTAACACATCCTAAACACTTTCCTGTCTGAGGCCTACGTGTGTGTCAGTGACAAAGATGTAACACAAAACTTTGGCTGCCAGTCTCAAGCTCCCAGCCATTTGTGCAACAAAGGTAAAGAGTTGGCTTAATGTCTGCATACTCTAAGCGTAGATATTGTTCAGCAAGCAGTAAAAAGCATGAAAGGATAAAGTATGGCTTATAAGGTAAGCACTGTAGCTTCTCCTTGGTTTTCAAAACCAGTAATTCAGACTTCTTCCAAAATCATGTTCTCTCTCTCTGTTCTACATTCGACTCCCTATTCTTTCCCTTTTCTTTCAATCTCTTTAAAAGCTGCTAACATCAGCTGCTTCTTTGTGGATTTTTCTTTTTGCTTCGTTGCCTACAAATTGCTCTAAGCTCTTCATTCCCTATGAACCTGTTCAGCTGGAGCAGAACAGCTGTACAGCAGGCTGTTCCTAGTACACCTCTGGAAAATGTATAGGAAAATGATAACAAGCTATACAGACTAAAGTTTTTTGTCTTCTGAAGATTTGAGAGGGGATATATATTTATATATATTTAAACCTGCATGCATCTAAGCAAATGTACAGCTGGGGAAGATAAATAATCATTAAAATACTGGGTACTTTTCTCCAGAGAGTAAAAAGTCTAAAATTCTCAGTCTCTGATTTACATCCCCCAGGGTGTCAGAGGATGTCTAACCATGTCAACTGGAGTGGAAAAATACTGCATGTCAGCATGAGAAGGCCTGATTGCTATAAAACAAATGTCTTTTTAGTTCCTCACCTCCTTAACCCCCTCCCCCATAGAAGAAAAAAAACCAAACAAAATTGTTCACTCAACTGACTCTCATTCTTTAACTTCTTACTTAGGTGCAAAAGACAATGAACTCCAGTACTCATTTTACCTCAAAAGATAAATATATTTTCAGAAAAAGCATGGTTGTTTTGTTTTCCTGGTTTTGTTTAAGAAATCAAAAACAGTCAGATGAGAAACTTGAACACAAGTCTCTGAATAAAGGACAGACTTTTGCAGGGTAGGAGAGAGAATGTGTGAAGAGGAATAGTTTTGAGTTTTGTTTGAAATTCTCCAAAAGGATGCTTCTAGCTGAAGAAAATCGACCCTGAGTTTCTGATCAAAAGCGTAAAGAAGGAGATGGAAAGATTGCTACTGACTTCTAAGTGTTATGTCTAAAGGACCTGGTTTAATCCAGGAATGAACTTCAGTATCCTCTGGCATAGACCTGCTAGTTCAAAAACATAACATGGGCTCGGCAAATCATCATTTCTAATGGTGACGCTACCGCTGTGCTTTACAGATCTATATGAACGGGTTGGATAAATCAAGCTACACTAATGGTGTAACATCAGTGACTGTAATGGTGCTCTTAGTTAGCCTTAGAGGGGGTGGGTTCACATTTGCCAGATGTTTAAATATTTTCTCATATACTTCTTTACTGGAAGGTTTTATTAGAACAATATTCTGATAGCTTTATAAAATTCTGTAGAAAAGAAGGGTCTTTTTTATTTTTTTTAAGCATTTCTGACTGTCTCAGAGGGAGAAACAAACAGGAAAGTAGCACCAGTGAATGACCCCACATGACACAAAAATTATTAAATTCTGATACTTCAGTAATATCATAATGCAGTTTTTGGTGCCCTTTTCTTCCCTTAATTGTTGTTATCCATTTGCTTCTCTAGATTTGAGGCAGTGCTCCCCCGCTGGCCTCTCCAGGCTGCCAAGGACAAGGGGGAGGAAGCGGAGGCAGCTATGCCCTCCTCCCTATACTAACTGGTTGCGCTTCATCCTGACATCAAACGCCTCAAACAGGGCACTTCTGAGACAAGCATGGGACCACAGGTAGCCTGGGGGCTCTGAAGGAGATGAAGCATTATTTATGCTATGTCTAGGTACCAGAATATTTGGAGGTCCCAGTACACCTGGCAGATCGTAGTGCTACAGACTTCACCATGGCCAAAGTGTCCTTGGATATCTCCGAAGAAACCCACAAAGCCCCATTGATTCTTGTCTGAAATGTTTAATGGTGTTGGGATGCTTGGAGGCTCATAAAAGACTCAAATGGCATTAGAAGTATTTGGTATAGCCCATCATTACTGGAAAACACAGCATTTCTAGAGCTGATGTCATCCAGCGCTCACACATAGGAGATCACACTACAATCTGAAAATCAAATAAAAGCCCAGAGCAAACCCCTGATAAAACACAAAATAATAACTATGGGATGGCTCATTAACTTCCAAAGTTCCAAAGAGGTTGAAGATCTCTGAAATGTCTGTCCTTCTGCAGTGCCTGCAAGCCTGATAGGAGATTTAATGAGTCCTCTGTATCAACACAGAAAGAAAGAAACGTTCTCTCATTTCCAATTCAGCTAGCTGTCTTTTTACATCTGTAAAAATACAGTTATGCCAGAGATTAGCTGAAATTTAACAGCACAGTGTTCTGTTTCAGTAATATGGATAAGATGACCAGCTTTTCAACAATTAAAAATGGATGTTACGGTAGATAAAAAAAAAAATTGAAAATTAAATTTATTCTAGAATACATTTTTCTTACTACTTTTCTCCAAGAAAAAGAAAATCAGTAAGAGGAAGGATTTCTCAATACAAGTAGCAGGTCTTAATTCTTCATCATTCAAAGTGTTGAAGTTTACTTCACTAAATGCGAGCTCCTCAAAATAAAATCTTAAGATGATGACCTGTGCACTGATAGTTCCACACACAGCATGTTTAATATCTACTGTAATTGTACATACAGTTTGGTTTATTTATTTCTTACTCAGAATTACCGTGAAAAGCTACAATATCAAACCAAGACTAAAGAAATGGAAAAGCCTCCAGAAGCAAAGGGAACAAACTACGTTAAGTTTAAAAAATCCCGTTGTAACATAACTGCTGTGGGGATGGGGTTTAAGTGAATAGAACCTGAGAGTGTAGGTGGAGAAGGATACAATCATTTCAGTCCTTTTCAAAAATATTGAACTAATGTTGTGGACCTGATACTATGGCCTAAATGGATTCCTCCTAATTTCCAAACTCTTTCTAAACCACTAAGCTACCTCTCTTATAACCTGACCCAAAAGGACCAAAGAACTGGTGGGGTTTATTTCATCTTCTTTGTAATAATCTGGCCATAACAATTGTCCTGACACTGTATTATCAAGAACAAATTACTGCGTAAAACTAAATAGGAGTTGTATGAGTGTTTGGTTGTTTTTTGGGTTTGTTTTTGTTTTTGTTTTTGTTTTTGTTTTTTGTAATCTTATCTTCAACCACTTCCTCTTTAAAAGTGAAAAATTCAAAATTTTATCTGGTTTTGATGTCACTCTATACATTTGTGCATACAAAATTCATATTAATAATAATCATACTTAGAGCTTAAAGTTGATAAACTGAATAGATACAATAAAACAGGAAAAGATAATATCATTATGGAAGGAAATAAGTTATTAAAATTAATGTGTATCTGAGTCAGAGAACAATGTTTACACATGTACTGTGGTACATACTAGATAGTTACTCGTCCCTTGAAAATCTTTTATTTTAATTGCCAAATAATTTTAGCATCTAGTTCTATTGCAGGGATTACACTGAACCCAACACACTATCTGCAGCAGGTTTCAGCATTAGCTAAACTGTATCTATCATTTGCACAAACCTGAAATTTAATCAAAATATAAACACAGAAGAGTTTTATTGGTAATGAAACACAGCCTTACAAAGATACAGGCAAAATTGAAGAAGAATGTAGGATTTGGAAAAAGTCTTCTCATGCTATGCTGCCCCCAAATAAACAAGGAAATCTGAGACCTTGTTCAGGTAGAGTATTGTTTTCAGTTATCACGAAGCTGATGGGACTCAGTTCTTAGATGTAGTGGAAAGGTTACAAATTTTCTGGAAGATGGTGAAAGAATGTGGTAAATATGACAATAACGGAGGGATTGACACAACATGTTTTCTGAAATACAAAGCCATAAAGTGAAATAAACAGGGGTTTATTTTGTTATTGGTTGGTTGAGTTTTGTTTGCTTTGTTTGCCTGTAATTGCAAACTATTCAAAACCGTTCTTGATGAACAGAATGACGAAAGCTACAACATACATACTCTGGCATATGTTGTCAACTCTTTCAGGATTAGCTTGGGGAAACTGACTTCATCCTTGCGATACGTGGGGCTGTGATAAGTTAGTATCATCTACACTCAGGATTACCTGTCTGATGATGCTAACAAACAGCATGGATGTCAGGTGCCCAAGGCTGTAACAGCATTTCACTTGTTTCACTCGCTGTGCTGCCTACAGCAAGTTAGCACCTGACATACCTAACCAAGCAACAGCAAGCAGTTCATGGGATTCAACCAAAAAAAACCCAAAATAAATTTATAAAAAACCTCACCCTGGTGGCAACAACATTATGCTATGTAGATATTGCTGAATTATTTTTTTCCCCTCTTAGACTAAATTTACTGTCACTGTAAAATACAATCTTACGTTCTTTATTCCTTCGGAAATATTGTAGCTACAGTTTAGGCTGTTAAAATCTCACAAATAATTTAGATATCTTTGGCATGAAATTTAGTTATCACAGCTCTAGTAAATTGCCTTTAAGTGCTTATGGTACATTAGCAGCCCTGGCATCACTGACAACCTGTGTTATAACATAGGGCAAGTTTTTCTTCTAAGTTGTCTAGTTACAACAAAACATTCTGAAATCTCCTATGACCTGATAGCAGAGTATTTTACATGGGTATCTGATGCTCTAAGTCCTTTTACTTATATATCCAATAAAAGCCTCTAGATATATTAATCCTGAACATATATTGTAAGTTCAAAGGATCAACTTAACTCTTAAGCGCATTCTTCCACAGTTGTTTCCCGCCTATACACACACCAAAAGACAAATCTCTCCTCTAGCTATGGAGTCTTTCTTTAAGTTCCCTGGGGCAGATTTAATACATTTTCAGCAGTGTAAATCTCAGTCTTGCCTAGCCAGGAAGCTCCTCTTTCAGTGACTAATACTAAATATGAATAGTTACAGAGTCCATATTGTCATGTTCAACACTCTTGTCCCATCTGAAGACAAAAGAATCCAGGAGTATATTCTCTTGATTGTCAACTTTCCTATTCTTCAGCTTCTGCAAATTGCACAGACAATGGTAAAACCTCATTCTGCTTCAGGAGGTAGAGAATTTTTTGAAGGACTTACTTCATGAAAATTCCCTAAGTGTCCCCACTTAACAGCTTTAAAACATCTTCAGCCATCTTGAAGTGATGTTACTGTGTCATAAGGAACAGTTGTTTCTAGAAGGTCAAACAGATGCTACTGAAGTGTTCTAGAAAGTGTTGTCACAGATATTACCAATCCAATTTTATTTTTTATTTATTTTTCATTCTACTAGTGAAATTTTCATGTAAAAATCATTCCATGATCATGCCACTCGAGTGACAATGTGAGAAAAAGAAATGTATTTGCAGTAATGTACTGCTTAGTAAGACCTGTATTAATTCAGCTGTAGAAAGCCTTCATTGTGGCCAGTATACGAGCAGAGGAGAGAGGAGAGAGGAGAGAGGAGAGAGGAGAGAGGAGAGAGGAGAGAGGAGAGAGGAGAGAGGAGGAGAGAGGAGAGAGGAGGGGGAGAGAGGAGGAGAAGAGAGGAGGAGAGGAGAGGAGAGGAGAGGAGAGGAGAGGAGAGTTCATCTGGAAGGGACCTACAACAGTCATCTAGTCCAACTGCCAGACCAATTCAGGCCTGACCAAAAGTCTCTTAAACACTGACAGGTGTTGGGGCATCAGCCACCTCTCTAGGAAGCCTGTTCCAGTATTTGACCATCCTCTTGGTAAAGAAATGCTTCCTGATGTCCCATCTAAACCTCTGCTGATGCAGCTTTAAACTAGTCCTACACATCCTAACACGGATACCAGAGAGAATATCTGCTAAGTATTTAATTTTTTTTAAAAACACTTCAGGAGTAAATCTAAAGGGATGATATCAACATATTATGAAATTTAAACAAGTGAAGGAAAATCGGTTCAAGTTAATTCTGAAAGAGATAAGATTTTGATGTTATTTTTATCTTTGTTTTTTTTTAACACTTACACGTTAATATCATCTTTCATGATTATCTCTTATGGTAGGACAGTTATGACTGAAAATTGCTAGATGTGCTAAAAACCATCCCAGCATATAAAAGGTCCTCTGTAGTAGACTAGAGAATCAGGAATGTTCACACCATCAAATCCTCTGACTGACTGATCCTGCCAAAGTGATTTCCATTTGCTGAAGTGTTCACTTTCATTGTGCGTGAATAATGAGGGGCTGAATGTGTCAGTCAGCAAACAAAACTGTCAAGTTCAACTTTTCCTGATTTTGGTTCAAATGCCTTTTTAATCAAAAAAAAAAAAAAAAAAAAAAAAAAAGGTGCATTTACTTTCCAGGATACTACAATTTGACTTGGCGTGAACGTGAATACAGGAAGGTTAATGGAAAAAAAATCCCTTCCGTGGAAATTTAAACTGACCTACTGGGAGATTAAAACATAATTAAAATATCTGCATCCTGCACTAATCAAACTGAATCTATTCAAACTGACTAAGAGGAGGACAAAAGAAAATGTTGTTCTGCTACCCAATAGAGAAAAAAAGTTACTGACAGATGACACTGTGAAGGCCAAAGCATTTAATGTCTTTTTTGCATTACTTTTAATTAAAAAGGTCAACAATGAGGAGGTGACTGGCATAATTAATACAAACAACAAAGGAATGATTTCAATTAAAAATACAGACAGAAAAGGTTAGAGACTACTTAAGTAAATTAGTTTTCAGAACAGATGTGCCTGATGAACTTCCTCCTAGGGCATTTACAGAACTGGTAAAGCCATCTCAGAACTATGTTACCATCAGAAAAGCAGTCTGTGAAGGACTCATGAGGTATCAATAAAATAGAAGAAAAAGAAAAAGTAATACTCATCTTTAAGAAAAGTAAGGAAGTGGGAGCTTAGGAATAACAAATCTGTCTGTCAGCTATTGTCTCAGTAAAGTTCTGGAACAAATAAACAACGTGATTTGTAAGTAGCTGGAAATATGAAAAGCAGGTAAGGAGCAGGCAAAATGAATCAGTTAAGAATTAGTCAGCCCTTTAAGAACAAATTGTGTCAAGAGAATTAAATCCCTCCACAAAATGGTAACAGGTCTTGTGGAGAAGTTGCAAGCAGGAGAAGTGAATTGCAAGCAAGGTCATTTATGTTGCTCTTGCCTCATAGAAAATTCTCAAACATACAAAAAAGAGAAAAAGGGAAAGCTTGTCTAAGTAGTACCAATATAGTGTGGGTGCAAAACTGATTAGATAACTATGTATAGTGTAATCATGATTAAGCTATTGCTAAAAATTGATTTCTTTTATTATTATTTTTTTCTTTAGCAGGTCTGTTTAAAATTTGAATAATAATGTGAGCGATAGAGAGATTGCTTACTCTATTTAAAAAAGACACATAACTGGGCTTACCAGTGTGTTGGAAGGTCAATTAGAATGCAAAATTCTAAAAGGCAGTAAAAAATCTGTACAAATGCAAGATATAGAACAATTGGGTGGGGAGAGGGTTTTCAGGAAAGGATTTGGGGATCCAATCTGGAAATAAATAAGAGCTTTTGTGTTGCAAGAAACACATCCTTGGATATGTCAAGCTGAAAACTACCTGCAGGATACAAAAGACAAATCTTCTGTTTTGCTCCAGTTTTTGGGAAAACCTCAGATGGATTGTTTCTGTCCTGTTTTGGGCAGCTCAAAGAGATACGAACCAACAGGAAAAAGTCCAAAGGAGAACTGTCATGTGTCTGACCAACAAGGAAAGAGCTGAGATTTAACAACCAGAGATTGTTAAAGCTAAAGAAGAGGAGGCTGAAGATAAAGATTATAAAGATGGGAGAAAAAAAAAAAAAAAAAGACTTATTTTGAGAAAGTCCTGTAGTCCTTTACACACACAGCCTGCCAGAAATACTACTGGTATGTTTAAGAAGTACTATAAATCATTTCTGCGGAGTCAAGCTCCCACAGCTGTAATGCCATAGGTAGCTATCTACATCTGAAATTATAGAGAACTCTGGAATTCTTTGCTACTTGCTCAACCATTACTTGATCAGACCATTTGTTTTCATACTGGAGAATAAATCAGGTTCAGGCAGATTCAAATTTCACTGAAAAATTGTGAGAGTGATTAGAATATGATATTTTAAAACTCATGCATACAGTTTGAATACGAAACTCAAAAATGAGTATAGGAAATTCAGCTATGAAACTAGAAATGGCTACAAAAGCTGATGCTATAAAAATACTTGCACACACAGAATGATGTGATAATGAGCCATACATCAGAAAAAAATTATAGCAGACAATATGAACGGAAAGCATACTTAAACTCAAAAGGACACCTGTGCCAGTGTTAAAAATGATTTATTACATGAATTGCAGGTCAGAGCAGACAATACGTGCCTACAAGAATAAAGCAAGAAAGGGTCTCCTTCCACTCAAAATTGGACTATTACATGCATTTCTAAACCAGTGTATCATCTAGTGCAGTAAAATTAACTCAAATTAGCATACTATAAACAGCACTATTAAGAAATTTAAAGGCTTTGACTAAATGAAGAAAAATTCAGCTGAAGTCATCACACAAATCTTAATTAAGGCTGCTGCCTTTGAAATACAAAAGGAAAGCAAAAACACAACCTTTGGACAAGTTGCTACTATTCTCATGCTAGTCAATCAAAAAATGTGCTATAGCTCTGTTGGCAACTAGTAAGTCAACAGTTATGTCATAGCAGTCAACTACAAAATAACCCTTTTTTGTGTGTGTAACCTATCCTCTCTGGAAGAGAGGATTGTATCATAACTCCAGTATTATAACAACTGCATAAGTAATAGATATATACATATGCAGGCATACAAATGGGTTGAAGCAGACTGATACATGATGGTACAACATACCATTTCAGAACATTAATTGCATACAATGAAACTTCTGTTTTGTTTTGTTTTGTTTTTTAATCAAGATCTGTATTTTTTATTAAAGATAATAATCACTTTCTTAATTTTTAACTTAAGTATATAGGATCTATGTATTCTATCAGAGTATTTCAATAATTTCAAAATTAGCTGACAACATTTTATGAATGTGCTCCATAAAATATATTAAAATGTTCTCCTGGATAAGAAAGGCTCAAAAAAAGTCAATTTCTGTCTTGTAGTTTTCCATTTTCTTATTTTTACATTTGTGAAACATTCACAGGGTAATACAATGCAAACCTTACGTTTAAGAAACATTTTGTGACAAGAAAATGGAAACAGAGTAAAATAGCATAGTCGTGTCTGAACACATGGCTTGAATATTCACTACCTTGAAATTAGAAAGGATTATTCAGAAGAAAATAACTATAAATCCTACAAATGTGACGTGGACTTTTGAAACAGGTAAGGACATACACTGGATTCCAGCTTTCTCATTGTCCCTAGATTCCCTGTCCAATACACTGAGTCATGAAGAGGAAGCAACGTACCACAGAGGGTGGAGAAAATGCCAGGGCTTTCCCTGATCAAGGGAAAATTATTAGACTTCAACCCAGATAAAAGAGAGTTTCACGTCACATTAAGGATTTTATTTTTTTTTTTTCACTCAGGATTGAATAACCTGTGGTAGCAAAGGATTTAACAGTGTCCCTAATTCTCACAGTTGCATCGAAGCACCCAAAGTGGACCATGAAGAGTGCAGACTGCCAACCTCTCTCTCTCTGTGGCCAGTTACAAACTCCTCTGATGAGACCGTTTTCTTTATGATTTTTAAGAGCTGAAACTTCCCTGAAGAAGTGAAGGAATAATGCGACCATAAACCTCAATTATCCCATGTAGATGAACTGGTCTTGCCGAATCTAGATCAGAGAACGTGTTAAAATACACTCTAAAACACATTCCCTTTTCAATACTCTGCCACGGAAAAAAAGGACAGCCCTTCTTGTATCCTTGACAGAAATCACATGAGAGAAAACAGGAAATTAGGAGCAAACTCTTTACATTGTTTCTATGTATCTACAATTTCCTTATATTTATCATTGTAAATTGCCATGCCGTAAGAGTACTACAGAAAGATCATGTTCAACAGGTGGCAAATACTATCAAAGAAAAAACATGATATTTAAGATACAGTGACAATCAGCTCTGTTGTATAGGCAACCCTATGAAATTCAACATATTTTGTTCTGCACTGATCTACATCAATATAATGTTATACTGAGTTCCTCCTAGTCAAATACCTGATAAATGAATCAGTTACAAGAAGCAATTGAGTATAAAGCAAGCCTCTGAACAGGTTTCCATCGCATTTGTCACTGCAATAAATGAATAAATCTTTCAAATCACTACTTCTGGTACATTCCCCATAACCCTTATCATGAAACCTGAATTACAGCATTCTGAGATATAGAAGCTTGCTTCTTGACAAACAACAAGCATGCTAATTGTCTTGCTTTGCCTTTCATCCTCAGTAATTACTTTTGTTCCATATGGTGACAAGCTAAGTGCCTTCTATTTGCGTGCAAAAAAGCAGTGTGATCTTCTGATACCAAAACTGCCCACATTTTGTGTCATGCAAGAAGCTGGATTACCAAATCACATGCAGTTGTGTGGGTTTGGCAACATCATGGAAACTTTTGCTAAAATTTTCCTTTGTCACTATTATAGTTGAGTCCACTAGAGATAAAAATAGTAGAAAAGACAGTATTAAAGAAATGTTTCTTATCTTTTTACAGGATTGCAGGGATTCTCAGTTCTCGGTACCTTACTTAGAGTAACAGGTGCTGACCATTCATAAAATCAGGTCCATTCAATAACCAATTCTGACTCTTGCCTGTGGGGTTAGTAGGGGCAAAGGCAAAAGCAAAAAGAGCACAAATGTTAAGCCAGTTGATGAGAAAACAACAGTGCCCCCTAGTCCTCCAGCTTCATTCTATGCTTACGCTACTTTAAACTCATCTTGCAAAGATTTATTTATCTGTTCTTTACTTTCCTTGCTGCTACCAAAAATGGAGCTAACATAGTAAGAACAAGAAAATTTGGAAAAAAATCTGGTGCATACAATAACCGATGAAAAGCCTTTTTATGCTTGCTGTAGTGTTTTATAAACAAAGGGAGGAAACTGCCATTTTTGGCCCTTTCTGTCAGTGGAAGAAAAAAAAAAAAAACAAAAACAAACCAAACATTTTAAAAGTCTTAAACACCATTTTCTTAAGAGCTAAACTATGGTCAGCACCATTTCAGCTAATTTCTAGAGCAAATAAATTTCACCCAAAGTATTTACTGCAAGTCTGGAATACAGACAGACTGTCCCAAAGGTTAATTTAATTTTTTTCCAATTTAACTCGCTCTCTAAAACCCACACAACTTTGAATAAGGATCTCAGGAAACAAATCACTAAAGTATGAAACAGCTTTATTAATTCTTTGTAATCATGGCCAGCACTTAGGTAGAAAGAACATTCAGGAATATGCCAATGGCTTGCTGTAAAGGTAGAGTTAAACTAGTAAACTTGAAAAAAACTGTCCCTATCAGGTTTTCTTTAAAATAAAACAAAAACCTTAAATAATAATATTATCCCAGGGATTTTTTTGTTTTTAATTAAAAGCTTAGATATAAATATTTGCTTGTCAGAGGAACAATCAAAGTACTGTGAGATTGACATAAGTAGGCAGCTAGTAAATTAAAAAAAAACCCCAAACTTGAAAATATGTCTTGATAAGCAAACAGGGCTTAAAAAGTAAGCATAGTGAAATATTGAAGATAAGGAGTAAATTATATGTTTAACTTCTTTGTAATGTACCAATCTAAGGAGTAAAAATAATATGCGAAGAAAGTTACATACTTTGGCAGTTATGCCGTTTTTAAATAACTAAGATTTCATTCTCACCCTGTACCTCTGTTTACAAATCACCATACTAATAGGTATTATACCAACTTTCCCTTAAATTAACCCTGAGTGCATTTTTCACCTTGCAATACAGATACAGCCTCTAACTACTGTTTTCTGTTAGAGCTATCCTCTCCCACATCCAAGTGCATAGCTCTCTCAGACAAACACACACACACAAAAGAAACTTCTTAGGCTTTGGAAATAATGCAAAGAGCAGACTGTTTCTCTGGTGTTTTGAGACCCTCAAAGCAAATTCCTTGAGTGAAAAGGCAACCAGAACATACTCTGAGCACAGAAACAGGGAATAAAAAAAAAAATAAATCTTTTTTTTCCATCTTCATCTCATAAAATTACATTATTCAGTTGCGACTCCCAAGAAAAGAGAAATTTAGCTAAAATGAAACCACTGGGTTTAACAGGACTCTTGAAAATCATCATAGGCTTCTCCTAAACAAAGGGTGTAACAGGAGCTGCCATATCTAAACTTAGTGCTAATGGTTTTCATCTTTTGCACTTTAGGGCTAAACTGAATATTTTATAGAGAATCAGTGTAGGAAACTCTTGAGGAAAAGTAGCCTAAGAGATTCTTATGAATCAATGTTTCCTTTTGTATATTTATTTTTCCTCACAATACTCTCAAAAATGGCAGTTTTGTTTTGTTTTGTTTTTTTTTAAATCAAAGCTTCTCCCCTTAAATAAAAGGCCAAAGCAAGAACAGATTGCAAAGCCATTATATTCATGAAGAGAAAAAGAGAGGTTAATTCAAAATTCTATGGTCTGTTGAACCCAATATCCGCACGTTCCCCAAAGCAACAACAAACGCACCACGGAAACTCAATCAAGGCATCAAACCCACTCCAGCAAATGTGTTGTGCCAACCCATTATTAATGTTGCCTCTCAGGGAAATTCTGTATCAGCATGAACTTGCTGAAAATATTTTTCACAAATTCACATTATACTATTTCCTTGACATTAAATGCCAAAGACGGCAAATTAGGAGAGGCCTGAGAGAGGAGAGAGATTCAAGGATGAGTTCTGTTCACAGAACCAATCTGATGAACAAACTGTGCGAGTACGTTCAGAAAGGGTTTAATACACTGACATTAGCTGTTGGTGAATTTGACAGGTTATAGACAAGTAAGCTGTCCTTGTGAAGAGAGTTTCTGTGGACTCGTTTTCCTGTATTCCTCCCCATGCCAATCACAGGAACAGGAGTGAAATATCAGTGAACGAGCATAGCTGAATTAAGCCATTCAGCACAAGAGTATGGAGCTTAATTGTGTTCCCTCACATCTTTTCCTACTGCCAAATAAAAACACCATTGTCCTTCCTGAAGAATTCCCTTTCATGTCTCAAGGATCTCTGCCAACTTAGTTGTGAGAGTCACACTGCATATGCCCAAGTGGAAGTGAGGGGATCTCACGTCTTCAAATTTATCCCTTCACCCTCTTTTTGCCAATAGAATTTGAATGCAGTAAAGCGCTGCTGAACACACCGAGAAAGTTCATTCAGTAGGTGCCTACACCAAAAAAAAAAAAAAAAAAAAAAAAAAAAATTCTTTTTACAATTTGGATGCAAGCTACATTGAAAGCTCTGTATGTATGTCATCTAAATAAGCATGTTAAATGCATGCGAACTGCATCTCAGCTGCACAACTTCAGAGTACAAATCTTTTCTGCGGCGATAATGCAAATGTCCACTTTCATAGATGAACGGCTCCAGTGGGTGGGAGGGGGAGGAAGAAGGGAAATACTTTCCCTCACGTGACCTAATTAAAACTGTAGATTATAAAGGAAATTGATGGCACAAAAGTTCAAATATTAAACACATACTTTTAAAGATTCAAAATCATGGTGGGATGTGAGTATTCATTAGCACGCTCTGTGAGACCAGGGGACATTAGAAGAAATTTCAGAGGAATTTTCTGTAATGCCAGTGATTGAATCGCTCTGAAATCCCATAAGGTTGTTTTTGGTTGGTTGGTTGTTTTTGTTTTTTTTTTCCCAGAAAAAATGTCATTCAATAAAACAGCAGCAACAATGAAATATGTCACATCTGAAGCTGTTATGTCATTATGGCTATCATCTGGCTATCACTGATACAGTAAGTCTGTCACACACAAGTATTATTTAGTAATCAAACTCAAGTTTTATGTATGTTCTTACTTTTTTTTTCCTTAAAAGATTACTTATTAAAAGAAAACATGACAAGTAAAAACATTTTCACTGAAGTGAAAGCAAACAGTGACTTTGCTGAAATATTAAATAGCACATTGAAGTATGAAAAACACAATAAGGATAATTCATTCAGTAGGAGAACAAATAGAATTCTGTATTCATTTCTTTAAATGTCTGCACTGAAAAATCAGCTCTTGGCATGTGTCATGCAGCTGGGACAAAACCAGTCTGTAATTTCATTCGGTGCTCCAGTTGGAATTGATTTCCTAACACCTCCTGCAATAAGGACAAACTGTTGTTTTTGCAGAAGTCTGGGCAACTAACCCTACAGAAAGCCTCTAAAAACACACTGGTTGGGAATGGAGGAAACTGTGAAATGCACAAGCCAACAGTTTTATTTGGTAATAAATTCAATCTTTTGGCATAATTGCCATATGGTACATGATTTTCTTTTCTTTTTTTTTAATGTTTAGCAGTTTTTCATTAGAAATTACTGGTTTTCTTTTGTTTTAAAAAAATGGGGCAAACATGCTTTTCTTACTTTCCTTTAAAGTCCAAGAGTCTGCCAAAGGTAAGCACGTATTCACAAAATACTGCTAGGTGGATGTATATTTTGTTCAAAATCCTTTTAAGAAGAAGGCAATACCCAGATAAAGATGGACCAGAATCAGGGCTGTAAATTAAATCAAACACATAAAAAAAATGAGATTTATAGCACATTTGCTCCTTCAATCTACAGCTCATTTATTCTAAATACCTCTTCCTAATGAGTAATTTTCTGGATGTCACCACAATTTACTAGGGTCAGCATCCAAATGTAGTACAAGCAACATATTTAAATTAGTTTATTTGGTCAGGAAAGAGCAATATAACCTGGCATATATCAAGAAATTATTAATTTGGCTGTACTCAGGGACAAAAATATTGCTGCTGCAATAGAGGAGCGGCAAGCTGGAAGTAAAGTATCCTTTTTGATTGCATAAATGAGATTCCTAAAAAGGTGCTGAATAAATATGGATTGAGCGTCACTTCTCCAAGGAGGATATTAGGGTCCAGCTGCTAACTGTAAGTGTTTGGATTCAGACTGTGAGAAGCATGAACCAAGATCCAGGCTAATCTTCATGCATCAGGCCCCCGAAGAAAAAAATCCTGCCCCTCAGTTCTTACTCCCTCTTTTCATCCAGCGTGCTCCAGACCCTTTAACAATTTTTTTCCATGTGGTCCAAGGAGGGAGAACAAAGAGAGAAGAGTGAGAACAAAGACAGAAGAGAAAGACAGCTTTCAGTTTCTGACTCTCCCCTTCTACAGACCAAAACTGGAAAAAAAGTATCTCAAGCTTAATATTGTTCTTTTCGCTACTGGTTTCCTCATCGCGTATTATGAAACTACCATTTACGTGGGGGCCCAGGTTTTCCCTGCACTGGAGAGAAAGGGAAATTAAAAATCTTTTAATTAGAAAGCTACCCTGTTAATGCTAAGGACAAAATCTTATAGCCTGATGAACTGAAGAAAAGTATTATATGATTTCATAGGTCTATAGCACCCCATTGATGACAATATGCAGCATATTAACAGTAAGGAAGCTATTTCTTTAAAAGAAAGCATGAAAATACATTAGGTAAAATCATAACTATCCTAATTTCTCAATTCAGTGGGAGTTTTGGTATGTGCTAAACTTGCAGTAAAAATGAGTTATGAAAATAACTGTCATATAGGCCATTTTCAAAACATGAATAATTCAAACAAGTTGCTAATTTTTTTCCTCAAAAAATATTAAACTGTGTAGCTTGTACAATTAATGCAGCTGAAATAGTGAGACTTTAAAAGCAACCACTTATTCTATACAATAACATTTCATTGGAATTTTTATTGTGTTTATTTTCATGGATCTCAGTAGACAATATATCCTGCGCAAGGAAAAAATGTAATCCATTTTACCGACAGTGCACAGTCAAAAGAGAGATGGAGTTTGCACTTTGCATGTTGTGAACGAAAATTGAGGATATATGTAATAAGCATCTCTAAACCTTAATGAGTTATTGAGCTGTGTGTCTCCTAGTGTGTCAGTGATTCTTTTTAATTTATTTTCTAGTTTCTACACAACTTTTCTGTAGGAAAAGAAAGCCCAAATGAAATTAAAGTGAAAATATACAATGAAGTAAAATTAATAAAAAGCAAATGCTATTGCAATTAAACCCGTGTTTGCCCCGGGGTAAATGCATGGTGAGTATCAAACTAGGAGTGACTATGGCACTGAAACTCCAGCCATAATCATCCCTGGGACTTCCAGAAAAGGGTACTCCTCACAGCTATTATCTCCAGAGGACCATATGTATATGGAGACAGGAATGATTGCTGCTGCTTAAAATACTGAACATCTTTTAAACATCGAAGGCAAATAATTTTATTTCCGCTCAAGATTAATTGAAGGAACTCGAACAAAATACATATCTCTTCTGCGCAGTTATTCCGGCAACCACAATTTTAGCAAAATGACCCTAGCTCAGAATTTGGATGGAAAACATTTCAGAAAGAAGTAGGTGTATATGGGATGGAAATACAAATACTGCCAGATAGATTGAAAAAATATCTAAAAGATTCTAAAAAAAAGGTGTGGACCAAAGATTCTGTTCAAATGAAGGGCAGGATTTGTGAAACCACTATTAGGTTCCCTCTTCCACCACAGGCTTACCATATAACTTCTGCTAAATGGCTTAGGGAAAGCAAATTCTTTTGTGGGCCTTTCAGTCCTAGAGCTGGAAGTCACCTCTACCCATAAGAAAACAATTCTTACTATATTTAACATGACCGTGTCTTCCAGATCTGCAGTGACAGCAATATCGCAAAACAGTTCTGCTGCTTAACCATCTTTGCCACTGACAAGCTTTTCTAAACATCTAACATAAAATCCCCTTCCTTCTATTTCAAATCAGTATTTTTTGCTTATCTAAGTTGGCTTACTCACACTCTCAAGTGACCTCAGTATAGACACATACCACACATGAGCTGAACTACATCAGTGGATCTTGTCTAATTACACTTCAATTAACATTGGCTAAGAGTCTGCTAGTGAAGCTCAGAGGATGTGTAGTGACCGTGAAGAAACTGTAACTCAGTTCTGTAACCCAGTCATGTCTGATCTGGGCATGAAATCCATTCCCTTGCCTTGTCAGAATTGAGTACCTCCTCTAGTCCATCCAAATCCATGAAGGAGGTTTGCTAGATCAGTTTCAGTGGTAAGCACTCCTGTATCACACCTAACAAATGTGGCACCGTGTATGAATAGTTGTTGCTGTTTCATCCAACAGGTTCAAGCACATATTCTGAACTGGGCTGAAGCCAGGGAGATATTAATGTACAAGTTATATGACCTATACAGTGAAGTAAAGTGGAATTAAACTAAGAAGAGCTTAACCTAATAATAGCATTTCACTGCTACATCATTGCTGCATTCAGAAGAGAGGGACAAATGAGAGATGGTTGGAAAAGTAGGCAAATGTTCCAGGGTCATCACCTCAGAGATGACAGCCAGAGGTCAAAGAGCACTCTCATAGAGTCAGGTAGAATCACTAAACAAAAAATTAAATAAACAAATAAATAAATAAATTATTCACAAGTTTCCAAAGTGATAAGGAAGTATTTGTTGTCATTACCCCAGAAATGCATACCACATGCCACTGCTTGTGCATGGAACAATCCTGCAGCCCTGTAGCTACAGCACTACTCTGCAAGCCCCAGTAGAGCCTTGCTGGCAAAATATCAGGGAAGACTTCCTAATGATACCAAGTCTGCCAGACTTGAAGATGATCTCCCAACGAGAGTGGTTTAAAAACAGACACCTTGCATGTAGGAGACAGGTTCAGCCAGACTACTAGAAAGTAAAGAGCTGCAAGGAGCAAAAAAGTACTACATACAGATGCCTTCTAAGATCTTTCTTCTATTCATCCTGAAATAAGCAAAATCTCCTGGTGAAATTCGACAATTCTAAAAAGTTGAAGTCCTAGAAAATTCTGACTAATAAAATGCAAATTTTATGTTCCCACTCAAAGATTAATATACAAATTTAGTCCCTCCCTTCATTTTTTCTCTACTTAGTATTCAGTACATATTTGACTACGCTAGTTAAATGTGATCCTTAGCACTACCTTAATAACTTATTTATCGTCACGAGAATCTGGCAAATCCAACTTCCTAAAGTATATTAAGTTGCTTTTACGAGCAACTTAACTTAGCAATGAGGAGAAGTTATGCACCTTCACAGTCTTACAGAGAGATCCAGCCTGCTTGCACACCTTAAATCTCTTCAGTAACTGCATAAAAATACAGGCACTTAGGCCAGGAGATATAGTTCAGTAGGCATCGAATATTAAAGCAAAATTAGATGGCAACATTAGAAAATTGCTCTTGAACACCTCTTCCAGAAAGATAACTAAAAGACTCTACACGGCCATTTATTGTGATAATACACAGACCTCAGCAGTCAGACAAAGGCCCCCCAATGTGATATCTCAAGTCATGTCACAGCTTTCTGTCTTTTTGCTCATGGCTGTCCACTGGGAAATACATTTTTTTTTTCTTTTTTTTTCTTATTGCTCTGCCACATTTCAAGACAGGTGAATGAAGAATAAAGTCAGTATACATGGAGGTTCAGTATGTTTTAGAAAGGTCTCCTCTTGAGCGTATTAGCTCCTATCACTGGGGTGGCCATAATGGTGCTGCTGAATGAATGCTTTCGTTATATTACGCATATTACACTACACACATCAAATATATGCATATGCATACATACACATTTTTTGTACTAATCTTATATGCAATATGTTAGATAAAAAAAATGAATAAAAATCATAAGATTTTTGCAAGGAAAACATGCTAACAGTATTTCTCAAAGCATTTAAAGAGTTATCAGAGTATTAAGAAACACATATAACTACTCATGGAAATTAAATCATCATAAAAAAATAATTACTAGCAAGGGCATCTAGATAATTGTGAAGGCATCTATCTGCTTTTCATTTAAAAACCATTATTCCAAGCCAGCCGATGGACTAATGTCTATATGTACCTGTTACATTTTCATAGACCAGTTTTCCTTTCCATAAGGAAAGCACACCAAGGTTAATCTTGGTACCATTAAGTGACACATAATAAAACAGAACATCTGCTTGCAATGCGTATTAGAAGAAGGTGGTGGAATTTCCAATCAAAGCACTATTTTTGGGGCAAATTTGAACTTACTGGTTCTGCCAAAGTTCTCAAAGCTTCTGCAAATATTAGTTAAGACTCATAAACCTTTTGTGATAAGTATTTGAGAAAATATAGAAAGGGAAGAAGAACTTTTGTAGAGAATTGGTAAATGGTTAGTCCAACATCTTATCATAAGTTAAAGGCAAGTTAATCAAAATAGCATCTCCTTATTTCTCACAAATTCAGGCTGGGATTCTCCTGATCCCAAAGCAGAACTTGGACAATTTTTCACAGGTAGTGAAGACAAAATAAGGATTCTGAAAACCCAGTTTCTGCAGTATCTGTGAACCCCTCTACCTTTCTCAGGTGCTATATCTTGGTCTGTTGGGTGGACATGGCAGGCTTTGATATCGCAGGGCTGTGGGGGCGGCCTCTGTGAGGAGAGGCCGGGGCTGCCCCATGTCGGACACAGCCAGTTCCAGCCGGCTCCAACCGACCCACCCCAGGGCACAGCGGAGCCCCTTGGACAAGATGGCAGCACCTCAGGGGAAAACAACTTTCAGAAAGGGCAAAATGTCACACAGGCAGTGAGGAGTGAGCAAAAAATAGTGGGAGAAACAGCCCTGCAGACACCAAAGGTGAGAGAAGAAGGAGGGGTGAGGAGGTGCTCCGGCCACCGGAGCAGAGATTCCCCTGCAGCTCCCAGAGACCACATCTGAGCAGGTATCCACACTGCAGCCTGTGGAGGACCCCACGCCAGAGCAAGTTTATCCTGAAGGACTGCAGCCCATGGAATGGACCCACACTGGAGCAGAGGAAAAGCGTGAGGTGGAAGGACCGGCAGAGAAGAGCTGTTATGGACTGACCCCTACCCTCCACTCCCCACCCTCCTGTACCTCTTGGTGGTGGGGGAAAGGTGTTGGTTTAATTTGTCTTTGTTTTTAACCATCCAATTCTATGTTAATAGAATCTACTAATCCAAATCTATTGGCAATAAATCAAATTTATTTTCTCCCAGTCGGGTCTGTTTTGACCATGACAGTAATTGATAAGCTATCTTCCTGTCTTTACCTTGACCCATGAGCTTTTTCATCTTATTTTTCCTCTGTCCTGCCAAGGAGGGGGAGTGAGAGAGCCGCAGGATGGGTGTCTGGCATCTGGCCAGGATCAACCCACCACACTTCATACACTGACGATTTTCACACAGTTAAGGTTCTGCTTCTGAAGACACAGGCAAGAGTGTCAGTTTCGACAGAGCTCAACAGTTTCACACCCAGAGCAGACTTAAACCCCATCAGGATCAATAAGCTAGATGTTCTTCTGCCTCCTTTTTCTGAGGGCTTGATCTTACAGCACTCTCAAGCACCTGTAGCAGATTGAGGTCTATACAGAGTGCCACTGTAAGTACCATTTAAAAAATAAAACCTGGCTGCAGGAAGAACCATTGGTCCCAATTACCCAGTAATTCAAGTGCTGATGCAAAACGTGAGAGGGTACAGTTCAATTGTCTTTCAAGAGTATTCCAACTCCTATTGCCAAGTAAAGTGTCCTAGCCATCAGACTATAAGCTATGATGGGGTATTTTTCATTCCTGCTGCTGAAACCATACATGATGATCCATACGACAACCCCTTCTCCCTGCTAAGCTAAGCTTGCTTAAATAGCTCTCTCCTCATCGCAGTACATTTTGTGGATTCCACCCCAGACACAGCACTCTCCCTTTGTGCTACATGGGTGGCTGCAGAGCTAGTCAAGGTTCAGCCTGGGAGACGGACACGCATGCAAGAGTTTGGCATAGCAATGCTCAGGATACAGCACTTGCTTCCTTTTTCACATCTCAGCATGACTGCTTCCTTCACAACTTACATTAGTAAAATAAGCACTGTTGTGAATTTAATGATGTCTTCGCCTTTCACTGGCAACAGATTATGCTTGTTAAAGAGGTTTTTTGTTTGCTATTGTTTTACATCTAGTTTCCAGCACTACCTGTTTTTATACACTTCTTTCCATTCAGCTGAGAAAAAAAAAAAAAAAAAGCTATAGTAGTAGCTTGAAAAAAACAAAAACGCTTCTTATTCATTTTCCTCCACTGCCTGGGAACCAGATTTATGAAACACTATGAAACAGATATGAACTATTTTATATTACAGAATTTTCCCCTCCTCCACCACGGACCCTGCATTTTCTGTTAGCACTGGAAGGGGGGTAAGTCTGTTTATGTGAGCCAGGGCACTCCTGAAAACAAGATTATAAACCTCAAGTGGCTACAGCAGAGAAATATTTATTTTGTTTAAAATAAATGGAGCAACTCTTGGATTATAACTGGAGTCATATGTTATAAATCAGCTTATTGAATAACACAGCCTTGGAACAATCACTGTTCTGGGACACAGCCTTCTACTACATAGTGAAACTTTCACAAAAACAGCTACAGTCTATGTTGCTAATATTAGTTGAATAGCTGAAAAACTAGAAATGCTTTTCTGTCCTTCTTGCTGGCCCTTTTTAAATGACTTTGGGCCTAACCCTTAGGAATTACACAAGTCAGACATAAACTAAAAGCTATCTTGAAGGCTAAACCGATAGGAATTTCTTTCATGCCCTTTCCTGAACCAGTGCTTTCTCTGCTATCATTAACGTATTATCTTCCATTAGTGGAGCTTATGCTTTTCATGCTGTGAGAACCTAAACTCCAGACAGAAATGTTAAGTTGCTACATCTGCAGGATAGGACTCTCGTGTGCTTGTTAATAGTGTAAAGAAAAAAGCAGTACCAAATCTCATTATCATCAGAAGGGCAAGAGAGTCTCAGGAATTAAAAATAAAAATAAAAAAATGGAGGGTCCTCGCTGTCAAAACAGGGGCAGTTAGATACCCTGAATTTTCCACCACTCCAGACACGTCAATCAAAGATAACACAATGCAAGAATATCTGAGTGACACTTCAAGCTGCATTCATAAGCAACCTGCCTCATTCAAAGTCAATGAAGAGACAGGACTTACAAGCCCACACTGGAAAGTTATTGAAATGTGACTGACATCTCAAAGGAAAAGTGTCAACGGGATAGCATGACCCTGTGCTGAAACACTGCAAGGTTAATCAAAGTTATGGCAGTCGGGAGCTAGAAAGACCCTACCTTAGATTGAATTCTTGTAGTCACAGCAGTGATTGGGCCACTATCTCCTTTTCAGTTCCTCTCCCACTGACATCTGCACCCCAAGTTTGTATCATTTGTCCACTCTTCTTTTGGTTTCATTTTAGAAAGATACTGGTGGATGTCGCCTGAGAGAAGGTTTTATACATCTGAGTAACGATAGGTCTCTCTTTTCCTCTCTGGGACTCGCTGTGCTGTTAACATATGATCTAAGGTAGTAAATATACCATTGAGAGATTAAAAGAAAGTGCTACAAATCGTAGAGTTATTGCTCAAAAGAGAGTAGGTAAAGTCTGAGTTAAAGGATCAGTAGAAGTCCTCTGAGCTTCCACGGAGCAATAAAGAACATAGGTAAATGCTCAGACTGTTTCTTAAAGTTGCTTATCTCCCCAAGTCCAGAGAGTTCCTGACAATTTATTATTTACCAGTATCACATCAGGAAATATTACATGGACATACCTCCTTCTTCCACCACCCCACTCATCCCCTAATTTTGTAGATCTATAAAGACAACTTTTTTTTTTTTCCCATTAATTTGTGTAAATATGTCAATAACTTTCATTTTTATTCAGTGCTATTATGATTAAAACGTAGACCAGAACTATCCATTTTAGCCTAAGCACACTCTGCAAAGTAACAAAGCTAGTAACAAAGACAAATTAAAGAATACAGGATACAGCCAATGCAATAGTTTTGTTCATATGCTCATGGTTATAAAATACAATCCTTAAGTAATTTAAGCAAGCGTGACTTACTTACTTTTATACAAAAAAATAAAAAAAAAAGGATTTCTCTGATTTATTTTCTTCCTGGATGGCATATTTTTGCTTTCTTGAGTTTACTTCATATGTTTCTTGTTTTCTTATTCTGTCAGCCCGTAGCAATATCTCACAGATACAAATAGCACCTTCTTGACACTGCATATCATTAGCTAAAAATGCTAGTGGCCCTATTCTGTTGGTTTCATTCCCTGCTCCTCCTCCTTTTCTAGAAGGCAAACAGTCTAGAAAGTAAATATGTTTCTTCCCTAGAGCCTAAGGACCTATAAACCTTTTTCCTTCCACAGACTCACTGTCTCATTTCTAAATCACTGCCTGCACTGAATGTCACACAACATTTCCATTATGGAATCAGTCCTCCAGTCAATTATTTAATTAAAGGAAGATTTAGCAAGTAATATCCCTTTCTCCTCCAGTAAAAAGATAAGAGCAATATGATAACAAAATATTTATTTCTTTTTTATTACTTATTTTTAAAACCAATGATGGGGAAACTTCAGATGGGGGAAAGATCACCTTGGGAATGTATTATATCAAACATGACCAGCAAGGACTTTTCTTTTAGGAAGAATAATGGTTTAATGTTTAATTAATCCTATCCATTTCTGCATTTATGGGAAGGTGGAGAAGAAGAGTCTGCTTTATAATGTGGAAAATTAAATATTAAAAACTTTGTGCCTATTTGACTTTACATTTTCTTGTTATGAATGGCTATTTTCACTTTATTTCACCTTCTTCAAACTAGAAAAGACAGAAGCAATTACTGTAGCTCTGCTGAACAAAGGTATTCTCAATGTACCTCTGATACTGCCTTGCCAATCCCAAAACAAAACAAAAAATTAAAAACCATTTAAAGTATTAATGGAACCTTTAAAACTCACATTCAAAGTGACGCAGGTTACTCAAGATTAGAGAAGGCCAGGGAGAACTTCAGAAAAGCTGAACAAAGTTACAGGTTTAAAAAACTCAACAGATAAAATTCAGTATAGACAAGGGGCCATACACACTGGATGAAATAATGTGAATTGTCCCTATGTACAAATGGGTTCTAAATTAAGTGCACCTATTCAGAGAAAAAGATGTGGAAAGTATTTTGGACAGTTCAATAAAACCATTTGTTCCACGTACAACGGTAGTCCAAAAAGCCCAACAATATTATTAAGTCCTGAAGAATTCAGAGTACTAAAAGAGAGAACAATAATGAAAATAAAGCCTTTAAATACAGTGACCTTAAATACTCTATGTTCTTGTTCTTGCCTTGTCTCAAAAAGCAGAATTAAAAAAAAAAAACAAAAACCAATAAAATAAAAAGGTCCATCCAGAGGAAAGCAGCAAAATAATGAAGATGGTTAAAAATATGACAGCTCCTGAGCAGGGAGAAAGGATGGAGCAGAGGTATGAACGGCCTCTCTGAGTCACTCACCCAGCAGCCATTTCTGCTTCCTCTCCACTCCTGAATGGTACCTCTGAGAAGTGCCCTAGCATCCCACCGCCGCGAGAGCCCTGACTCGCTGCTGCTCCAGCACACAGCCCACCCTGAGCCCCAGTCCCTGCATGGTTCACAGCCCTGCGCTGGCCGTGGCTGCATATTCCCCATGCTGTGCCTGCAGCCGGGGGCAAACCACCCCACACCAGAGAGGGATGAGGTGCTGCGGGGCGCCCACCTTCAGCCCCCCACTCACCGCATGGACAGTGTGCAGCAGGGCAGGCTCAAGCCCAGATGCTAAAAGTATGTATGTTTTAGTGTGTACTACTAAAAGTAGTACGAATAACGAAATCTTTATTGTGGGCCTTAGATACTGCTGGCTGGGAAACTTCTAAAAGGATACTTCCTCCACATTTGTCCCCTAGCAGTCCCTTGTGCCGTCCTTCCTCCACTTCATCCCCTCTCGTGTCGTAGTCATTTTCTCCTGTACCCACTTTCGACTCAGTTATCCTTCCTTTCCTGTCTCTCTTTGTTCACTCCTTATTTTCTGTGTCTCTTGTCTTCATAAAGGTCCTGGAGGTTAAACAGAGCCTAAATTGAATACAGTTTTAAGCCTCCCATAGTAAATCATCTCTCCCTTCCACTGCCGAGTGCTTGATCTTCCTCTCGAGAGATGCAGCCCAGCGGGCTGCCAGCAATTGGCTGCGCGCTGTGTTGCGCCCAGTACTCTGAATCTGACTTGTTCAATTCACATTCAGACCCCAGCCTGACCACAAGATTAAAATCCGCTGTCTTGTCCCATCCGCTAGCGGCCACTTCCTCACCGCCTGGTTGTGGGGCGGGAATGCCCTGACGTGCACTCTTCTTGCTCTGTACGGAAAAATCGTCATAACTGAACTTAAATTTAACATTGATTTAGTTAAAATTTGCATGGAAAACCTTGACCATGGGACCGTGACTACTCCGGTTCACATTAAAGTTAGTCAGGAATGTCACATAGTCTTATTAGGAAAATATTAGTTGCTGCATTTAGCTTTTCGTTTCTCAGTTCGATTTAAACCAGAGCGTCCGCGTCGCTGTTCCATTCTGAGCTTCTCCCTCTTGTTACTTAAGCAATGCTGCAGTGTCAATGTGTTTCCCTTCTCCCTGCGACCACTTAAACTTTGGATGACTTCTCCCCTCACGCTCCCAGAGGTCTACTCACACCCATCCAGAATTTCTGGCGGTTGCTTATTATCCTTATCGATTACTGCCAATTTTCTGCCTTCTTCCATGCTGGCTGTTTTTTCCCTCTTTCAGTGGTTAATGAAGCAAGAACAAGAGCCAAAGTCTGCCACCCAAACATCTTTGCAATAAACCCCATTAATTTCCAGCCACTTTGCCTTTGGTTTAGTGTTGCTGGTGTTACATTATGCACCTATTACGAACTGTGACGCCGGTGTGTAAATGTCAAAGGACGTGAACCTCGGTAAATACAAGGCACTAATAATAGTCCGTCCAGAATAGGCACTTCCATTTTATATTATTGCCTGTAAGTGGGACCTGGCATAGGCGGCCCTGACAGGCAGCCTGGAGGCCTGAATTTCTAATTGCAACTTTGCTATCGGTTTGTTCAGCAAAGTTAGGAGAGGTGTGTCCTTCTCTTCCCATCTGTAAAGTCAAGGTTACCTCCTCTAAAAAGCTCTTCAATCTACTCAAACAAATGCCAAAGTAAGAACTAAGCATTTATTATTTTTTAATCACTGGGAGGTTTTAAAGAAACCATTCTCACAGAGCCAACCCCAAGGTTATACTTGAGCTCTGATGATTAACTGCTATTTTATAGTTATGCACAGCCAGTATTTTGTGTAAATATATTGGTTTGTGTGTCTCTCAGGTGTTCTGGCTCAGAAGGTATGTGTTTGGTTGCAACCCAAGAGAAGATTTGTGGCCGCAAAGCCCCCTAACTTTTCCCCCAAAAAAAGGATATCATTGTAGAGTGGCTAACTCAGTACGAAATCTAGAAAATGGAGTTGTCTGGCAAAGAATTTATTATTACAGAAATCTTGAAAGAAAATAAAGGTTTCAGAACTAAACCAGATATTGCAGCCAATAAACTGAGGACCAGAAACAGGCAACAAGTTGGCCTCTCTTCTAATGAAAGTCCGTTAGGGACACCGATAGACTGTGACTGCTTTTCTTACTAACTTTATTAATTAGGACCCGCAGGAAATTCAAAAGTAAAAAAAGAGGGTGAGAGGGAACGTTTGCCAGAATTGCTGCAGCATGTGTCAAACCCCCTCATTTTTAAGACATGTACACAAACCAGTAACATTTTATCTGTTCCAGCACAACTGAGCTCAGTGGGAAAATTCCACAGAGTTCAGTTCACATATCAATTTACACTTAAGGGTAAAGTGGTTAAGTGTCATGTCTAATTGAATTGTTTTTATTACGGGTTCTGGTTTGTCTAAACAGCATGGCATTCAGTGCATTAAGGATGCCATACACGGGTAGCTCAAACAAGTTAATTCTGCTGGAAGTTATGAAAAAGAGAAAATAATTTACTACTTTTTTTTTTTTTTTTTCTTCTTCCTACTGCTTATTTTTACTGATTCCAGAAGCAGATTAGGGTCTTCAAGACACTACATCTAACAGGCATAAAGAGCAACACCTTGTATGCTAACTAGGTTTTGTGTTTTTTTGTTTGTTTGTTTCTTTCTTTTGGACAAAGTCTAAATAGCTAAAAGCAAAAGGAAAGGGGGGAGGAAAAAAAATCTAGGGCAGAAGCTATGCCATTCGTGATTTACATCTGCCCTGCCCATATAGCTTAATGATTACAGAATCCATTTTTAGAGCAAGTAATTCAGGGAGGTTTAGTGGTTTTTTTTAAATAAATATGCATTTCTGATCTGAAAAATTCAATCTGTTGTGACAAGAGCCAAGGGCAGCTAGACCTTTGAAGTACTCCCTTTACTTGTATTGAAAAGGTACTCCCTGTACTGAAAAACTCCAACAGGTTCTTAATCATTAAAGCAAGTTTGTATTTGAACTAACACTAGACGAAATATTTTTTAACAGAAAAAATTCAGAATCAACTAAGTAAAACAACAGAAATAAAACGGGATTATAAATAATGTTCCCTTCAGTGTATCCCAAATCATATAGTTGAAAGCAATTCCTTCTCTCTAGGCTCGGTTTCAGACCAAATGACTCGGTCTGGGTCGCAGTACCCTCTAGGTCCCTCAAAAGTTTTCTTTACATCACCTCTGCACTTCTAGAGCACTTTTCACCAGCTCCCCGCCCCCTGCCTTCGCTACAGGCTCCCGCTTAGCTGCCACACGCTCGCTACCCTCTGCTCTGGGATCTCCCCTACACAAGAAAATAAAGCTACCTCCCTCCTACCCAGTCACTCCTTTTTTAGAGGAACAAAGAAACAAAACCAAATGCCATCCATCACACACATACATTCAGGGACCAGCGCTGTTCTCTGTTCTTCTTACGAAACATCAACGCAGGCAAGAGAGCTTCATGACGATAATTGGGAGAACCACACTGGAACATACATCACTGTCTGCGTCTGGTGCTATTTCGTATGCTCCGTGTGAGGATCTGAAGTGGTGACATTCCAGTGGACAAACGGTGTTTCAAAATAATACTAATTTATTCTGCAGCCTTGCACAATCTGCACTGAGAGCTAGTGGCAACAGATTGAACGGTACTACAGATCTCTCCAGCACAGACTCTTCTCCTACAAATGCAGAATTAAGTATTCATGAAGAGATTTCAAAGGTCTAAAATGACTATAGAGCTTTCAAGATGCGATGCTGAACTAAGACACTGTCAAATAACAAGTCATAACCGGAAAGGCAAAATTTATCTCCTGAATGTAACAGATATTTATAATTATTTTTCCCCTATCTTTACTTTCAAATATTAACTGAACTAAATTTCCAAAAAGAAATAGAAGTAACTGACAAAAAAGAATAACCAAAAGGAAACACAAGAATAAGTGACTGGCACTAAACAGAACAGTTCTTTCCCCTTCCAGCCTTTTTTTTTTTTAATCTAAGCATACAACAAAATGGCTGCTAGTTACACTTTTCTGATCAAGAGAATACAGGATTGTCTTAAAAAAAAAAAAAGCTTTTAAAGCTCAGATTGATCCTTCATAACATTTTTTTTTTATAGAGAATACAATTTTTGAGACCAATTTTTATTACATACTTTTTTTAGCACTGCCAATGACTGCAAAAACTCCCAGAAAATAAAAAGATAATAATAATAATAATACTGTGTTTTACTCAACGTACGTGCACCAAATTCCACCAAAAGTTTCCTTAAACAGAGCAATATGGAAATGATCTAGCTGAGGTAACCTAAGGCACTCCAGCACAGCTGGGCGCTTCCCATAAAGCACACCTGAAGAACCAGGCTTAACTCACAGTTACGTATATTCATTGGGGCAGCACTAATACGTGTTCTTGTACAGGAATAAAACAGATGGAAACTCAATGTGGCAATACTGAGAAAGTCACAACCATCTTTGCTGAAATTCCTCCATGCCAGGAATAATAAGGTCCAAGAGACAGATGGCCTAGACCAAGCAAAGGGCGCCGTCAGTCCAGCTCTACAGTAGTCTCCGCTACGGAAGATCATGTCGGAATATAAAGCTGAATTTGTAGCTCTGCTGGACGCTCAAGGAGGACTCTCTGCAGCGAGGACGCAACGAATATGCCATTTGCTAGTGTGTGACTGCACCCTGTTGTATGGACTGCGCACACCGCGGGGAGGTGCAAACCCACATACGCAGGTCACACACTGACTTCAGATTCACTGTGCCTGATTTTTCGTTGCTTTGCATGTAAAATCAAAATAAACTGTACCCACACAAAAAAAACCCTCACTCAAAATAAGCTTAGGTTTGACATTACTGAATAAAGGAATGGAGGGTGGTTTTTAACTGAATCGAATTACAGGACACTGCTTCTTATTTGAGGGACTGCTGGGAGATGAAAAGTGAGCTTGACTTCAGTTTTGCTTATTATGTGGAGAGGGAAGGAGGAGGGGAGCGTTTATTTGTTTCTTTGGCTGGAAGGGTGTTTTATTACACATAAGGCGGCAAATGCATTGACGTATTTATTTCCCAAGGGAAGTGACAAATCAGTATATACCAGGAGAAACTTTGTCACTTCTCCTAGAACAAACCCCTCTGTTGCTCTGGGTGACTGCATATGCTCTGCCAACAACTTCTTTTTTTTTTTTTTTTTTTTTTTTTTTGGTACAGCTTTTATGATGTTTGCCATTAGGTTACCGACATCACAGATAAAACACCCCCCACACAGAGCCAACACACACAGACACACTCGGGAACTTGAGAGGGTTCTGGTTTCTTAGCTCAACTTAAGAGAAAAATCAAAGCTGCTTTATTTTTCTCTTCCTGGCATCTTCAGCATCTCTTTTTCACTCACAGTAATAGAAAATGTTTTTCAACCACAGATTTACAAATAAATGTTGGAAACAAAGCAATCTTAGAGCATTAGTTTATCAAATCTTTTTCATGTATACCTTCTTATATATTCCCTGTTACTGTGCCATATGAGAGTAACACAGGGGCTATGGATGCACCACTTTGCTACTGTAAGAAAAAAAAAAACAACTTTCAAAACTAGGAACTCAAAAGTTATTCTACAGAGCCAAAGCTTCCAAGGAATTTTTTTAAACACAGGAGATGATTATTTCTGTGTGTGTATTTAGGTAATTACACTTATTTTTCACTACTTGTGAATTTGCATTAAATTATAATTCTCTGATACCTATACATACCCTTTTGTTTATTTTTCAGTTCAGGCTTATTTAAAGCACATAATAACCTAATTGTATACAATGCTTTAAACACTGCATTCAGACCCACAGGCTCTGCCTTGATAATCTGTCCTTTTCTCTCTGAAGCAAAAAAAAAAAGAAAATGTGTCATGTCAGTCTCCTTAACTGTTTTACTGTTTCCATCTTGTGGATTTTACATAGGTAAAGTTCTATATTGTGTGGGGCTTGGGGTGTGTGTGTGTGTTTTTTTGAGTTACGTTTCCATAATGTCTGTGCAGGCACCTCTATGGAAATGTTTTGCCTCAGAAAGTTGGTACATGAAGTGGCTGATGGAATAGAATGGACCAAATTAGATCAATGGGTCAAATTCATATTGAAAGTAAAAGAGCACAATTCTATTGCTTTCAATGAAATTCAATGATATTCAGGATTATAGCAAAGCACCATAATATAAAGAGATCTTATGTGATATACCATACCTGGCAACTGTGAAACTGACAGAATAAATGACAAAATCTGTCTGCACAAAGTACGCCTTCTTCAGCGAGCTGCTGCATTGATTATAAAAGCCGCTGGAACTTGTAACTTGTTCAGTATAAGTAATGTACATGCAAGCAGCTGATGTGTGAGTAATTTACACGAATCGGGTCTCTTCATTGCTACACTTCAGCTAATAATGAAAATGCAAAAGTTGTTTGGCACAGCGGAAAGCTCCCTTAGCTGCAGAAAAGCCGTTGGGTCCCACTATTCACAGCATTTGATCTTAAAACACTAGAGGGCTGCACACCTTGAAAGATCTGTACAATTCCATCCTGTTATGCAAGCTGGCTTTCATAGTCTCTGCTGTCTAAAGAGATTCCTAATTTTGCTTTTCCGTAGTGTCGCCCCCCCCCCCGCTCCCATTCTGCCAGGGCAGAGGGAGCACTACTGCAACTCCCTCAGCTTCAGCTGTACCCGCAATGGGACAGTAAACAGTCTTTTTTTTCCAGAATTTTCTTCCTCTTAAAATAAGCATATTGTGGTCCCCTATAACACTATCGTCACTCACACTGATTTTATTTATTTCAGGCTCAATTCTGAAGTCACATAAGTGAAAAAATAAGACTCACACAATAAGAATAAACAGTATCAGCACAGGGGAACTTCAATTTCTGTTTTGTAGATGAGAATGAAGGAACTAAGTGAAGCTTGCTGTTGTAGCAACAGATTATTTGTTGGGATAAACTGTCCTTTGTCTCACATTTGCTGGAGCAGAAGTGAGAATAAAATAACTGAGTAAAGGACTGCAAAGATGCCCCCCCCCCCCCCTCTTTTTTTCTCCCTCAATAAAGGGAAGGAATAGTCAGGCCAAGGGAAGCTGCACGTTTCAGATTTGCTTTGCATCAGCTTTCGGGATTTATCACATATTTTGTAGCCACTTCGGTGCTTTTTGGCTCCTAGTCATAAGAATGCATGAGCATTTTCAGGGAAGAAGGCCATGTGGCTCGTAAATAAAATATACATGCAGCTCCCTAGTTGCAGGGGAGAGTTTGAAAACATCACCCAGGTGGACTCAAAGTGTTCTAAAACCAAAAGGCAAACAAAATAAATATGAACTTGGTTATTTTTATACCATGAATGCTCTCTGAGAAGTCTTGGAGTGCTTGAGGTTGTCACTGTTTGTTTTTCTTGCCAGCAGACTACTGAATTGTGATCTCTGCTTTGCCCGAGGAAGGTAAAGACAAATTAAAGCCGCTGAGTCTGTCTGCAGTGGGTCACCTTGAAAGGGGCAAACCTTAAAGAAACTAGTTCTCTCTGGGAGATGGTTTCTGAGAAAGAAAACAATATATATGTGGCTTAAGACTCAGGAAGACAAAACAAAAACATATTTGAGAAGATAAGCATATAAAGCAGGTATTTTCTGGGTAAAACAATATATACGATCAGATAAATATGAGAAGCCATGCAGTTACACAGCTATCGACTTGGGTGAAGAAAGGCTCCAGCAGTTTATTTTATTTCTACCGAAGTGAGGGAAGTTAGTCATGCACACTAATTAAAACTGGTCCAAGAGCAGAGTTTAGATAGGAGAGAGGTGGGAAAAAATACAGCTTCACAGCACTGAAACATTCAGCAATCCATGAAGGAGAGGTGCAAACGAATGCACCGAAACCAAACTTCCCTATAAAGCCAGGGAACTGGCCAACTACTTTTAGTTCTGGTGTTATCTAATCGATATGCGTTCATGATATGATTTCAAAATTTAATTTGAATATTCAAAAATATTAAAAACATTTGAAGAAGCTCATAATCAAAACTAACATCTACCAAAATTTAAAGTCCGTTGATCTGAAAAGGTGGGTTTTTTTTTCATTTTTCTTACCAGGTATTTTAAATTGGTATTCAAAAATAAAGGATGCATTTAGTACAAGTTCTATGTATTTTAATTCCATGGGAGTTCTTAAATACTTTACAAAGTAACTCTGAGAAACTTCTGTCTTTCTCTCTCAATTTTACTGTCAGCCAGCACTCATCTTCCCCTGATATAAAAAAAGTGAACTGATTTTAAGGATGTAATTTCTGAAATGGGACTTAAACTATGTATGTTCACTAAGGGTCCTGAACCTTGCACGCACATACAGATAAATAATAAAAAAAGCAACTGTCATTTAAAAGCATGAGATATTCATCTGGTTACTCTGACCAATTAATAAACAATAAGTGTAATAAGCCTACTTTCTTTCCCACAGCACATTCATCTATCCTCTAGCGATTTACCTGATAAGGAGATGAAATCTTGGGAAGCAAGGTTATTATGCTTTTATTAACCAAAAAACTGTCCTCAGTGGTTAAAAATATGTCACAAATTAAGAATAATTAACCTTAAATCCATCCACTATGTTTCTGACAGACAGGACTTAGTTAATTTTATCTCCTGGCTTTAGACAAGGCAGATGAATTTTGATGATAGATATTTATATTTCTTTTAGGAGCTCCTAATCTGATCTCCTTGCCTTTCAGCTGTGGACTACAATAACCTCACCGGTTCCAAAGCTCATCTTCCAAACAAGGATGTTTAATGCAGCACTAAATATCAAAATTTGGAGAATTATGTTTATTATTTTTTGTCACAGTAGACCTCTAACTTATTCTCCTTCCCTTTCCTCTTTTGTCTCAACAGAAGAACAGTGGATGACCCACAGATGAGAGTTTACAGGGGAAGAATTGCAATACTGAATATTCAAAACCTAATCCTCCACCTTTTCATTCACCCACAGATACCTGCAGAAGGAGTGAGTGGAGCAATTACAGGTCCCTAAAAATACCTGAACTTTTTTTCACATCTGTCCTCATTTTTGTCATTATTTTTATAAATGTAGGACACATGGGGCCTCCAGACAATCCCTCTTTCCTTTGCCAGCATGCATTCATCCTCAAACCATTTCTGCCCTGCACACAAAGGCGTACACATGAAGTCACATGAAGAGGAAGATGTACTGCTTCGAAGAAAAGATGCAAGAGACCTTTCACTCTTCCTTCACTCCAGTCACACAGAGGCTTGGCTGATCGTAGTAAAATCTTAGGAAAAACCTGAAAATGGAGTCATTCAAGTATTTTTTAAAGAGATAAAGTTGCTAGTATCACTGCTTCTGTGGGAATTCTGTGAATGGAAAAGTTGTAGACTCCTGTGAAAGGAGTCCAAACCTATTCAAAGACTGCTCTGAAAAATTTTGTCATCAATTTAGTAATTTCCCCCTAAGGCAATGCAAGCAATCCACCCATCAGATTCTGTTCTTTACTAAAAGAACAAAGACCAGAAACAACATGTATCACAGAATCACAGAATCACAGAATTATCAGAGTTGGAAGGGACCTCTAGAGATCATCTAGTCCAACTCCCCTGCTAAAGCAGGATTGCCTAGAGCACATCACTCAGGACTGCATCCAGGCGGGTCTTGAAAATCTCCAGGGAAGGGGACTCTACAACCTCCCTGGGCAGCCTGTACTGGATAAAGAATCTGTTGCACCAATAACCATTGTACCGCCTGAAAGACTGACCTAGCAACAATACTCAAGGTACCTTCAGAACCAGGAGTCCTAACAATTTCATTATGAATTCTGGTAATTTACTTACATTCTGACAGAATTAAGGATTCTGGGGATTTAACACTAATTTTTAAAAAAATGGATTTTCCAAAACTGGATGAAAGCAATAAACAAGGCAAATGGTAAATCACAGAGAGCTTCATATTCTGAAGCATAATGTAATGGGAAAATCGACAACTAACAGCTGACCTGTTTCCTCGCTTTCTGTACTGCGATCATTGAGGTGAAACTCTCAGACATATTCCTTTAATTTTTCAAAAGCAAGAAAATGAATAAAATACCCTTTCAGTGATCCTGGTATTTAAATAAATGACATTTATAATAGGAATGCACTTTTGCCTTCACTTTAGAACCCTTTTTCTCCTTTCTGAACAGCAGTTGCCTATGACAGGGAATGACAGACCATTTCCATTTCTATCTCTGATTCCCGTAGCCAGGTCATACTGTCACATGCAGAGGAAGAGGGAGAGGGCAGCTCATTCGGGCACCAAGGTCTTATCTGCACTAGCCAGTGAGCTGACGGACTGGCACCTGAGACCGAGCATCCATGCCCACCTTGCCTGCATGCGAGCATCCTATAGCAAAGTGATTCCATTAATAGCCGAGTCTTTTGTTTCTGCACTCAGCTGTAATTGATGAGGACAGAGCCCATGATTCCTTGTGCTAAGATGTTCCAGCATTTGCTCCTCGTCTATTATGAGCAAATTTGGCTGATCTTCAGGGAGAATGTAGGAAGGCACTGGATGACCGTTTGGGTGGCTTTGTCTATGCACTTCCCAGTGTGTGGGCAGGTTCTGACCCAGAAGAAGGCAACCCTCAGCAGACTCCATTTCTCACCTTCAGCCTAGACCTACCAGTCTAGAGGTGTTTATCTAAAGAGAAATGCCAGGCAGATAAGGCTAACTTTGAAATTAATTGTGCAGTGTATGCATATTTGTGAATTTATTATGCAACTCTCTTTACCATTTCAATGGGCTATTGATACTAGCTTAGATGAAGTTTAATAAATGAATACAGTCTTTGGACTAGTTTGCAGTTTGAGGCTGCTGGCAACTATATAAAAAAATCCTTACAATAAACCATACAATTCCTCAGCATTATGATCCTATACATCTAGGAATAGCTATTGTGAGTGGCAGTGGCTGTCTAAGAATATCTGCATGTTTATTGTTCCCCCCTGAGGCAACAAGCATTGTCTGAAAGGAAAGCTCTGTGTCTTGACTATCCCTTGAGAACCATAATTACAGCTATAGAGGAATATACCATACTGACTCTCAAGTAATTGAAAAAGACTGACAGGAAAATGCTTTCTACGTCCATTGCTCCGGGATCAGATCCTCTGAAAGTTAAAATGCATAGGCAATGGGCCAATTTAGCCTCAGAGTTAGAGGATTGAATATACCAACATCAATAGAATTATAGCTTTTCATATTGTTCCTGATTTTGGCCCAGCGCCTTCAAACAGAACCAAAATAAGTACTGAAAAAACCAAGCACTGCATTTCCAACACTGTTAATTCTAAATAATAACTGCAGATTTTGGCATGCAGCTGAGTGCTTTTTCTAACTAAACAGACCATATCTCCTGTTCATAGCTCCAAGAGAGAAACCAAAGTCCATAGACTTGACAGAGAATCCAGGCTGAGGACACGACTGACTGAAATACACAGTCAATGATAAATAGAAGAATTCAAGAAGCTAAATCATGCTTTAAATTTTACAAGTTCATAATAAAACGAGATTGTTAGGAAAATATCTCAAGCTACAAAGATACACTCAAAAAAAAAAAAAAGAAAAATGTCAGAGTACAAAAGAAGTATATGAAGAAAACAATATGGACTACAAGATTGCTTCAGATTAGGTTTCATCACAATGTAAATGAGTTAGGAGCATTTACATTCATCATTCTCAGAAATTCTTTCTGTAGGCAACCAAGATAAATTAGTGGTCAGCTCTAAAGCCAAAGCAGCCTTATAATTCATTGCAATGGATTAGGATTTTACCCCTGGTTCAAATTAAATTATTTTTATGCTCTAAGTGAATTCCATGAGAGACAAAAGATTTTTGACAAATCCAGTTTCATCTTCTGAGTCAACCTTCTCAAAGACAAATGCAAATAGAGTCAAATGTTATATCATCCCACTTTTCCCATTTTTGTATTCTAAAAGACAAGCCATTAATATGTTGGTTTGTCATTTGTTGGTTTGTCATTTGTTTGTTCACATAGATGACAAAGTTGATAAAGGATTTTACTAATTATCCGTTAAGGTAGTAATAGTTTAAGAACTTTCATTAAGACAGAACATTTTTGGTATTTTAATAGCTAGAAATGGACTGTCATCCTTATTAAGAACAGTCCCTAGTATTTTGTAATGCAAATTAATTTTATATATGGGTAGCATCAGGAATCTCATCATCAAGCTCTTGAATGACTTTAATATAAACCCAACACATTTCTTCAACAAGCCAGCAAGAAAATTGCTTAGCACAGTATACAAATATTAATCTTATCTAAGTGTGAACCATACAGCTGCATTTTCTAATCAGACGTAAATGACATCATACTTGGGATGATCTCCTCTATAATTTATCAGTAACTGAACATGCAGCAACAGAACTGAAAATGTGCATGGATATAGCATAACTGTATTAGTAGCTAATTTACATGCTTTTAAAAACATCAAAATTGAGGGCGAAGTGTAAATCAATGTAAAATTGAAATGTAAAAATGGTCTCAATGTAAAATTCTTCAAGATTTCAAAGGACTTAGTATTTCAATTTTATTAGGATTTGGAAAATAATGCAGAGACATGTCCCCTTCCATCTCTATTGTTTTTAAGTTCTTCATAGGATGTCTTCTTCCACTTGAAGCAAGTAATAAAACAAGGGTAGCTAGAAGTAATGTCAGTAAAGGTGGTATCAGCCATATTACCAAGCTTTTTAGAGCTGTTTAACACATCATCTGATATTGCTAAAATGGAGCAAAAAAAAAGGCTATCTACCTTGCTTGATATGCTCCATTAGCTTTTGCTGTGCTAAAAAAAGTGTTAGTCAATCCTTCTGAAAGAGAAAACAGATCTAAAAAATTAAAACTGTGAACACAAGAGCTACATAATGAGCCAGGTCCACATGAGAAACAGCCATTTGAGCTTAACCAGGCTAGAATAAACCAAGAAAACTAAGCTAAGTATCTTGAAGGACTTCACTGAGAACAAAGAATAAGAATGAGAGGCTGGCAAAGGACATCAGCAGACCTGAGTGATAAGAATTCAGAAAGAGGACCACACAGGAAACTTGTTTTCTTAGTTGGAACCCCCAAACCCTTCTAATATTTTTTTTTTTTTTGGTACCAAAAGGTGTCCAAACTCTTTTACCTTCCATACTCTAGTGTATTTTCTCTGTTCCCTAACTTAGCTCAATGTTTAGGTTACTCACAATGTCTGACTGATTAATAGGCATACTTTTCAGACAGGCACAGAGAAGAAATTATCTTTTAAAAGGCTGCATAATATATCCTTCTTTGTTAAATCTCTGATCATTAAGGTCTGTTCATGTTAAAAATCGCTCAGCATCGTTCTTGTGTATGACAATAAACACAAGGTTACATTTTGTAAACAACTAGAAATTCTTCATTTGTAATTTTGTTAAAGATTTAGTATTATTTACTGGGTTTCAGTGCTTTCAACATCTATTGTACTAATCACAGCTGCATTATATTTTGACGACGATAAGCCGCAAACTATATTCTGATACATTTATAATGCTCTGTAGGCATATAATAGATTGAAGACTGGCAGAACAGAATATAATAGAACTGAAAAGACAAAATACTTGTGCATCATTTTATCATGCTAGCAAACCTCCACTACTCTCATGAAGACAGGAAGAGCAAAGCTTTTATAATAAAAACTTGAATGGCTTAATGACAGCACTTCTCAACTCCTCGTCCCTTCATATGATGTTTTAAAAGCAGACTGACCAACCAGCTCTTTGGAGAAAAATCTTTTTGAGTACTGGTCCTTTTGAGAAAAAAATGTTTCATACTGTTCCAAAATGAGTCAGACCCAATTTTAGTAAAACTGTGTCTGGTATTCTATTCGTTGGTGACCTTATTTCAGATGAACACCTGCTCTTCCCTTCCATATTCAGTCTCTTCAAGAGATACCTTAAAAAGCTGTGATGTCAGCCTCTCATACAAGCTTTTCTCTTTCTGATTGCTCTTTCTGTCCTCCTCTTAATACTTTGTAATTTAAGGTACTTCATGGGTAGAAGTATGGAGGCAAGGGCGGGGGGGGGGGAGGAAGGGGGGTGTAAAATATCACACAATCAACCCGTGTTTCCCAGGACACAATGTTTTTATATCTTCTTATTACCACAGAATGGTCTCAATGGCATCGATCTATTGGAAATAGACCTCTTAATTAAAGAGGAATGATAAGGTTCAAATTCAAGCAAGGGCTAGCTCCAGTTTCAGTTTCACGTACTTCTTAGAAAGACTTTGGTTTTCATTCATGTGAAGTCTCTAATTTTAGCTTTCATTTTCACTCGGTTTGTTTCTTCTACCATAAGAGGAATTAGCATGTTAGTTAGCACAGCTATATCCTTTACACTTCTATTTGCACAAGTATAATTTCCACTGCACATAAAGTGTTAAAAGACTAATTCTCACATTAGCATAAGGCAATTATTTACTTTCCATGAGTTTGAAAAAGTCTAGTAGATAAATTCAGATGATTACCTAACATAGCCATCATGTTTCATATTGTTGCTAGAGTCCAGCACCCTAAAAGCAAGCTCTGAACATTCAAAAATTCACCAGTTAGCAGCCTGATTCACAGAATCATAGAATATTTGAGGTTGCAAGGGGAACTCTGGAGGTCATCTGGTCCAACTCATCTGCTGAAGCAGGGCCACCCAGAGCTCATTGCCCAGCACCATGTCCAGACGGTTTTTGAATGTCTCCAAGGATGGAGAATCCCAGCCTTTCTGGGAAACCTGTGCTTTGGTCACCCTCACAGTGAAAAAGTGTTTCCCATAGTTCAGGAGGAACCTCCCATTTTTCCAATTTGTGCCCATTGCCTCTGGTCCTGTCACTGGGCACCACTGCAAAGAGCCTGGCTCTCTCTTCTTTGCACCCTTCCTTCAGGCATTTATACACGTAAGTATGATCCCCCCCCCGAGCCTTCTTTTCTCTAGTATGAACACTTCCAGCACACTCAACCTTTCCTCATAGGAAAGATGCTCAAGTCCCTTCATCATCTTAGTGGGCCTTTATTGGACTCTATGTCAATGCCCGTCTTGTACTGGGGAGCCCAGAACTAGATACGGTACTTCTGGTGTGGCCTTAATGGTGCTTGGATAACATCTAAGGCAACAGAATCTATCCCCAAGACTGTCTCCTAAATGGTATGGCAGATTATAAATTAAGTATCCAACTACTGCAATGTCAATGCATTCCCACTTAGGCTAGGAATCAGTCCTAGAACTTCAAATTTACAGCCCTTCTGCTGTATAAATTTATTTCAGTCATGCATCATGTTATACTCACAGCACCATAACACTACAGCATTGCAACCATGTCATTTTGTCATTTGGGCATTCTCAATATCAACCATCAAACCACAACCGTGTCAGTGGCGTAATAGTGGTACACAAGGAAATAAACATCTGAAGGAGGATGATGATATGTGTTTGACGATACATATTTTTCTTGATTTTTTTTTAATTTTTCTTTGTAGTGTCATTTTTCTATCAGTAAGAGCAAGCAGACTCTTCAATGAGAGAGTCATTGGTTTTAGCTAAGGTACACTTACACCAAAGAATTCCTCACAACATATTGTTTTGGACAGCTTGGAAGCAGTCTACACAAGTGCAGTCCTAAAAATAATCTTCCTTCTATTTCACTGTGAAATTTCTACTAAGTTACAAATTTATTATGAAACATTTAGCAGTCTTTATTTTCCCATTTCTAAGGCTATATTTAACTATAAAAATAATTTTTGTGATACTTGAGAGTAGGTTTCCTCTCCATGTTCATTATAAATGCAAACATTTATCTGATTCCCTCTTCCTCTTC